>NC_135333.1:59102255-61602255 GCF_023851605.1 Tamandua tetradactyla
TTGTATATTCATCACCATGATCATTTCTCAGAACATTTCCATCACTCCAGAAAAAGGAATAAAAAGAAAAAATGCATACATACCATAACCCTTACCCCTCCCTCTCATTGACTACTAGTATTTCCCTCTACCCAATTTATTTTAATATTGTTCCCCCCTATTATTTATTTATTTTTAATCTGTATTTTTACATATCTATCTATTTCATAGATAAAAGGAGCATCAGAACAAGGTTTCCACAATCACATGATCACTTTGTGAAGGGTATGTCATTATACAGTCATCTTAAAGAAATATGGCTACTGGAACACAGCTCTACAGTTTCAGGCACTTCCCTCTAGCCTCTCTAATACACCTTAAACTAAAAAGGGGAAATCTATGTAATGTGTAAGATTAGCCTCCAGGATAACCTCTCGACTCTATTTGAAATCTCTCAGCCACTGACACTTTAATTTTGTCTCATTTCTCTCATCCCCCTTTCAGTTGAGAAGATTTTCACAATCCCTTGATGCTGAGTCCTAGCTCATTCTAGGATTTCTGTACCACATTGCCAGGGAGGTTTGCACCCCTGAGAGTCATGTCCCATGTAGAGAGGGGTAGGGCGGTGAGTTTGCTTGTCATGTTGGCTGAGAGATAGGCCACATCTGAGCAACAAAAAAGGTTCTCTGAGGGTGACTCTTAGGCCTAATTTTAAGTAGGCTTAGCCTATCCTTTGCAGGAATAAGTTTCATATGAACAATCCCCAAGAGTGAGGGTTTGGCCAATTGATTTTGTTGTGCTCACTGCTTGTGAGAATATCAGAGCTTCTCCAAATGGGGAAGCTGAATTTTCCCCCCTTTTCACCATTCCCCCAAGGGGACTTTGGAAATACTTTTTTATTCACTGTTCAAATCACTCTAGGACTTATTAGGGCATCACTCTGGACAAATCTACAAAATCTCATGCCCTACTCAAGGTTCCCTGTATTTATGTTGTTCAATTAACCTGTCCATAAAAGTTATGTTAGGAGATGCTCTAGTCAAAATGTAAATTTTGTACCAAATAAGCATTTTTTGCTTTAGTCTCACACATAAGTTAAAGTTTTAAAATATGAATTACCATCTGTTTACAACATCCTTCAATATTGCATTCCGTTGTTCTTCCTCATGCAAAAATATTTTTTAATTTGTACATTTATTGACTATTATTTTACACTCTAGGCATTCCTAGATAATACCATCTCAGTTTTCATCATCTCTTCTTCTGATTTCATCTGTGCCCCCAGCTCTCCTCGCTCTATCATTCTCACATTCAGCTTCATTCAGTGTACTAAGATTATTGTACTACAGTTAGGTAGTATTGTCCCATCCATTTCTGAATTTTTACAATCAGTCCTGTTGCACAATCTGCATCCTTTCAGCTCTAATTACCCAATATCTACCTTATTTCTATCTCCTGATGGCTTCTGTTCTTAACTGAAATTCTCCAAGTTCATTCATTAATGTCAGTTCATATCAGTGAGACCATACAGTATTTGTCCTTTTGTTTCTGGCTACTCTCACTCAGCATAATGTCCTCAAAGTCCATCCATGTTGTTACAAACTTCATAACTTTATTCTGTCTTACAGCTGCATAATATTCCATCATATGTATATGCCACACCTTGTCAAGCCACTCATCTGTTGATGGACATTTTGACTGCTTCCATCTCTTGGTAATTGTAAGTGATGCTGCTATGAATATTGGTGTGCAAATATCCATTTGTGTCCTTGCCCTCATGTCCTCTGAATAGATGTCTAGCTATGGTACTGCTGGATCATATGGCAATTCTATACTTAGTTTCCTGAGGAACCATCAAATTGCCTTCCACAGTGGTTGTACTATTTTACATTCCCATCAGCAGTGGACAAGTGTGCCTCTTTCCACATCCTCTCCAGTACTTATCATTTTCTGTTTTACTGATAATGGTCATTCAGGTGGGTGTGAGATGATATCTCATTGTGGTTTTGATTTGCATTTCCCTAATAGCCAAGGAAGTTGAACATCTTTTCATGTGCCTTTTGGTCATTTGTGTTTCCTCTTCTAAGAAATGTCTGTTCATGTCTTTTGCCCGTTTTGTAATTGAGTTTTTGGTCTTTTTGTTGTTGAGCCAAGCAATCTCTTTATATATTCTGGATACTAGATGCTTATCTGATTTATTGTTTCCAAATATTGTCTCCCATTGTGTAGGCTGTCTTTTTAATTTCTTGACAAAGTTCACTGATGCACAAAAGTGTTTAATTTTGAGGAGTTCCCATTTCTTTCTTTCTTTCTTCAATGCTCATGTTTTGGGTGTAAGGTCTTGTAATCTGCCTCCTATTATAAGATTTATAAGATATTTCCCTACATTTTCTTCTTACAGTTTTATGGGCTTAGATCTAATGTTTAGGTATTTGATCCATATGGAGTTAATTTTTATATATGGTTAGAGATATGGATCCTCTTTCATTCTTTTGCATATGGATATCCAGTTCTCTAGGCACCATTTATTGAAGAGACTGTTTTGTCCCAGATGAGTTGGCTTGGCTGCCTTATCAGAGATAAGATAGATGAGAGGGTCTATATCTGAACACTCTATTTGATTCCATAGGTCAGTATATCTATCTTTATGCCAGTACCATGCTGTTTTGACCATTGTAGCTTCATAATATGCCTTAAAGTCCAGTAGTATGAGACCTCCAACTTCATTTTTCTTTCTCTTGATATTTTTTAGCTATTTGGGCACACTGCCCATCCAGATAAACTTGTGTACTGGTTTTTCTATTTCTACAGGATAAGTTTTTGGGATTTTAATTGGTATTGCATTGAATCTGTAAATCAGTTTATGTAGAATTGACATCTTAACTATATTTGGTCTTCCAATCCATGAACATGGTATGCCCTTCCATTTATTTAGGTCTTCTGTAATTTCTTTTAGCAATTTCTTGTAGTTTTCTTTATATAGGTCATTTTTATTCTTAGTTAAATTTATTCTTAAATATTTTATTCTTTTGGTTGCAATTGTAAATGGACTTTTTTCTTGATTTCCCCCTCAGATTGTTCATTACCAGTGTATAGAAATACTACAGATTTTTGAGTGTTGATCTTGTAACCTGCCACTTTGCTGTACTCATTTACTAGCTCTAGTAGTTTTGTTGTGGATTTTTCAGGGTTTTTGACATATAGTATCATATCATCTGCAGTGAGAGTTTCAGATCTTCCTTTCCAATTTTGATGTCATGTATTTCTGTTTCTTGTCTAATTGCTCTGACTAGAACATCCAACACAGTGTTATAACAATGGAGACAGTGGACATCCTTGGCTTGTTCTTGATCTTGGGAAGCCTTCAGTCTTTCCCTACTGAGGATGATGTTAGCTGTGGATTTTTTCCTATGTTCCCTTTATCATGTTGAGGAAGTTCCCTCCTATTCCTGTCCTTTGAAGTGTTTTCAACAAGAAAGGATGTTGAATTTTGTCAAATGCATTTTCTGCATCAGTCAAGATGATCATGTGGTTTTTCTGCTTTGATTTGTTGATATGGTGTGTTACATTAATTGATTGTCTTATGTTGAACCATCCTCGCATACCTAGAATAACTCCCACTTGATCATGGCGTAAAATTCTTTCAAAATGCTGCTGGATTAGATTTTCAAGAATTTTGTTGAGGATTTTTGCACCTATATTCATTAGAGAGATTGTTCTATAATTTTCTTTTCTTGTATTATCATTGTTTGGCTTGGGTATGGAGGTAATGTTAGTTTCTTAGCATGAATTAAGTAGCCTTCACCCTCTTCAATTTTCTTGCAGAGTTTAAGCAGGATTGGCACTAATCCTTACTTGAATGTTTGGTAGAATTCACAAGTGAAGCCATCTGGTCCTGGACTTTTCTATTTTGGGAGCTTCTTAATAATTAATTCTATTTTTTTACTTGTGATCAGTTTGTTGAGGTTGTCTATTTCTTCTTGAGTCAGTGTTGGTTGTTCATGCCTTTCTTGGAAGATGTTCATTTCATCTATGCTGTCTAGTTTATTCGTATAAAGTTGTTCATTGTATCCTCTCATTATCTCCTTTATTTCTGCAGTGTCAATGGTTATATCTCTTCTTCCATTTTTGATTTTATTTATTTGAAACTTCTCTATTTTTCTTTTTGTCAACCTTGCTAAGGGTCCCTCAATTTTATTGATTTTCTCAAAGGACCAACCTCTGGTTTTGTTGATTTTCTCAATTGTTTTCATGTTCTCAATTTGATTTATTTCTTCTCTAATCTTTGTTATTTCTTTCCTTTTACTTGCTTTGTGGTTAGTTAGCTGTTCTTTCATTAGTTCTTCCAAGTGAACAGTTCATTCCTTGATTTTTGCTCTTTCTTCTTTTTTGATATAGGCATTTAAGTCAATAAATTTCCCTCTTGGCACCGCATTTGCTGCACCCCATAAATTTTGATATATTGTGTTTTCCTTTTCCTCTGGTTTGAGATATTTACTGATTTCTCTTATAATTTCTCCATTGACCCACTGGTTTTTTAAGAGTGTGTTATTGAGCCTCCCTATATTTGTGAATTTTCTGGCCCTCTACCTGTTCTTGATTCCCAACTTCATTCTTTTATTATCTGAGAAATTGTTTAGTATGATTTCAATATTTTTAAATTTATTGAAACTTGCGTTGTGCCCCAGCATATGTTCTATCCTTGAGAATGATGCATGAACACATGATAAAAAGGTGCATCCTACCGTTGCGTGGTTTAATGTTCTGTAAATGTCTGTTAAGTCTAGTTCATTTATTGCATTATTCAAATTCTCTGTTTCTTTATGATCCTCTGTCTAGATACTCTAAGCATTGATAAGAGTGTGGAATTGAGGTCTCAAACTATTATGGTGAATATGTCTTTTCTCTTTTCAGTGTTTTCAGAGTTTGCCTCATGTATTTTGGAGCACTCCAGTTTGGTGCATAAATGTTTATGATTTTTATGTCTCCTTGCTGACTTGTTCCTTTTATGAATACAAAGTTTCCTTCTTTGTCTCTTTTAATTGTTTTACATTTGAAGTCTAATTTGTTGGATATTAGTATGGCTAACTCCTGATCCTTTCTGATTGTTGTTTGCATGAAATATCTTTTATCCATCTTTCATTTTCAACCTATGATTGTCATTGGGTCTAGAATGCTTCTCCTGTAGACAGCATATAGTTGGGTCCTGATTTTTAATCCATTCTGCCAGTCCATGTCTTTTCATTGGGAAGTTTGATCCATTAATATTTAGTGTTATTATGTATGAGCAGTACTTTCTTCTACCATTTTGCCTTTTGGATTTTATATTTCATATCCATTTTTTTCTCTTTTTACCTTCATTGATAGTCTTCATTTCTACACTTTTCTCTGCACCACTTTCTCCTGTCTTTTCCTATATGCCTCTACTGCTCCCTTTAGTATTTCTTGCAGAGCCAGTCTCTTGTGCACAAATTCTCTTAGTGATTTTTTTGGTCAGAAAATGTTTTAATTTCCCCCTCATTTTTGAAGGACAATTTTGCTAGATATAGAATTCGTGGTTGGCAGTTTTACTCTTTTAGAATCTAAAATATATCATATCACTGTCTTCTCACCTCCATGATTTCTGCTGAGAAAACCATGCATAGTCTTATTAGTCTTCCCTTGTACATGATGGGTTGCTTTTCTCTTGCTGCTTTCAAAATTCTCTCTTTCTCTTTGATATCTGACATTATGATTAGTAACTGTCTTGGAGATGTCTACGTGGAAGTACTCTGTTTTGGGTATTCTATACTTCTTGGAACTGTAATTTTAAGCCTTTCATAAGAGTTGGGAAATTTTCAGTGGTATTTTCCTCCATTAGTCTTTCCCTTCCTTTTCACTTCTCTACTCTTTCTGGGATACCCATAACATATATATTCATGTGCTTCATGTTGTCATTCAAGTCCCTGAGTCCCTGCTTCTATTTTTCCATTTCTTTTTCTTACATTTTAATTTGCTCATTGGATTTCAGATGTTCCATCCTCCAGTTCACTAATCCTTTTTCTGCCTCTTGAAATCTACTGTTGTAGGTTTCCATTGGTTTTTTTTTTTAAATCTCTTCTACTGTGCCTTTCATTCCCATAAGTTCTTTGATTGTTTTTTAAGATTTTGATTTCTACTTTTTGTTCACCCATTGCCTTCTTCATATCCTCCCTCAACTCGCTGATTTGCTTTTTGATGAGATTTTCCATGTCTGTTCAAACATGTTGAATTAGTTGTGTCAACTCCTGTATCTCATTTGAATTGTTGGTTTGTACTTTAAGTGGGCCATATCTTCAGTTTTTCTAGTATGACATTATTTTTGTTGTCATCTAAGCATTTAATCTCCTTAATTGGTTATTTCTGGAGATTATTTTCACTATTTTACTTAATATTTTCTTCCTGGATGGCTTTGTTCTCTATCTGTTTTTTGACATTCAGTTTAGCTCATTCTAGACCGTAGCATAGGTTTTGTTTAACAGATCAGAATTTTTCTGTTCTTGTTTTCTTGTTTCTTGCCTCACCTATAAGGAACTTTCTTTTCCTTAGGATGGTCTACTTAGATATTATAGACCCCAGTCAGATTTTTTCAGATCAGAGTGGCCTCCTCTCAGAAGGAAAGAGTCACCTGCATCCGTTTTTCCTGAGGGTGAGACCCAGCAGGTTGACAGACTTTCCTATGAACTCTCAGGACTCCATGCTTTTTCTCCCCTGCCTACATGTGGCACTTGTCTGCCTATTGTTTCCCACTGGTATGACACGATGTTAGCAAGCTCTCCCTGCCAGGGATATGGTTGAGACAGAGGAGAGGTCATAGGTTGGCTTTAATTGTTAAAGTTTTCCAGTCCATGCAGTCTGAATTCCTTGAGGGACGGGTTCCACCTGAGCTGGGGCCCACCCCCCTCCTGGAGAAGGCACAGCCTCCAGACAAGCTCTCAGAAAAGCTTAATTCTTCCCTTGCCTGAGGCATTTGGAGCCTGAGAAGTCTTGTAGTTGTATCTAAAGAGCAGTCAAGCTGTAGAAACACACCCACTAAAAAGAAAAGAAAAAAGTCCTTTTCAGAGCAGGACACCCATTCCTCAGGTTTGCCAATCAAGAGCTTTGTTTGGTACATTGCTCTGTATATCTCCAGGTCCTAGGTACCCCATCCTTTCCTCAGGGCCCAGACACTTTCAACTATTTTGTGCTGTCTGATCCAAAAATACTCTCTGTTTTTCTTGCTTTTTCTGTCAACCCTGCCCCCTCTAAGCTGGGGCAAAACCCAGCAACCTCAGCTTTTACTTGAGGTTCAGCTGAGCTGGGGGCCTATTTTAGTAGTCAGAATTTGTTAATTAATTCCACAATTGGAGCTTGGTTGAGCTCAACCTCTTGCTGCTAGTAAATTCTCTTTCCTTTCCTGTCTGGGTGCCAGCCTGTGGGGGAGGGGCACTGGAGTCTGTGGCTTGGGGGACTCATGGTTCTGGGTGGGATCACAGCTGGTCCAGTTTGTCCAGAATGGTGTACACTGTGTGTCTGGTCACTGATGTGGCCTCAGCAGTTGTTCTGTACTGTTTCTGGCTATTTATTAGCTGTTCTGGAGGACAGACTAAATCCCAGCCCTCTCTAAGCCACCATCTTGTACCAGTACCATAAGTTGAATTCTTGAGTCTTCTCTCCTTGCTGCTCCTCCACTAATAAACCTCCCTTCCCCCACAGCCAGTGCCATGTCTTTGTCTTCGTTTCTAATTTCCAAACTCACCCAAGTCTAGGACTTTCATTTCTGGTGCTTAAACTCTGAAAGGGGGATTCTCCCTAGCCCCCAGCCCTCCATGCCAGGGGAATGGTTCCTGCCTTCCACCCATCCTCTGTAGAGAGGTATTCTCAAGTCTATCCATCTCTGCACTCTCTTCCTCCTTGACCTCATCTCTGCCCTACTGGCACCTTCCCTTTTATCTGGTAGCACATTTGTTTGAAAGTGTTGAGAAGAGAGATCCTCCGTAAACCTGACCCTCGATCTGAGGGATTGAGTCCCTGCACCCCACCCCAGAGATGCTGTCATGGCACCATTGGACTTAGGACATCTCAACCCTGCCATTGATAAACCTTGCAAGCAACATTGGTCAAAGTCAACTTCTCAGGTGAGTGTCAATACTCTCAGGGAACTGTTTGGATTTTCACCTCTTGGCCCCTGTCAACTCAGGATGCCTCCCTCAGGAAATCTTAGTATGAGGTCAGAATCTCCTTATGGCACATAGCTGCTGAGATGGACCTCGAGTGGGGAATTCGGAATCCGGGTTTGTGCTCACTCTCTGTTTTGTAGACTTCAGTAGGGAATAAAGGATGCCTGTCTACCCCTGAAGGGTTAAGGAATTAAAAGAAGGACAAACTTGACCTGAGGATGACCTGCAAGCAGTTGCATCAGGAGAAGGAACTGCAAACAGTTCCTTGAACTGTGTGAGAATAGGGAGTTCTGCATACTTGGCTGTAAATAAAACTGGCTTTCACAGGCTGGCTCTCTTGCTTAAAGAATGTAACAAAACAAGTCTCAAGACTCGCTTGTTTTTGTTCTCATACTCACAGCTGTTGTTTGTATAAGAAACTAAAATAAAAGGTCATGAAGTTAACAGTGAGGCTGCTATTAGCCTGAGTGAGCAATAGCCCTCTGTACTCCTTTTATGCATTCATCCTCACTGCTCTCACCCTTGCTCTGTGATGAACATCAATGAACATCGAAACACAACAACCCCTCCCAGGCCTCCCTCACCCATTGTGTCATCCTTCTTCTCAAAATGCATTCAGGACAGTCACATTCACTAAAGACATTCCTCTTGGATGTCTACTGAAAAATATCAAAGTTCTTAATCTAGCCAATACAATTAAACCAAAAAAATTAATTTTCCTCTCCACTAAGGCCTGGGCACAGCTAGATAATCATAGCAAATGGTCTGAACATGGAACATTTGATTATGGGGTCCTTTTAAACCTCAACAATTTCTTAAATGCAATAGCATATGGTCTGAGATGTCCAATATCTAAGCTTTTTGGGCTTTATGAAGTCACCTTTCTCTCTGCCAATCCTGTACTGCTTTCCAAATTCTTCTCAAAGACCAGCCTTCCTGTCCTCATTCTGTACCAATCTCTTCCACATTCTCTGCTGCTGCTTCCATTCTACTGCTTGCCGCTCCCTCTTTCTGTGACTTCAATTCCATCAAAAACCCCTCCCTATAACCCTCAAGTAAATCCGGATTCCAATGAAACTCTCCCCCAACCTCATCCTCAAGTAGATTTTCTTCTTCTGCCTCCCTCAGCCCCTAGGGCACATCCTGTACTGCCATCCACCTCCCCTCTCTCCCCTCTTATCTTAACTCCCAACTCCTGCACCAACCCCTCTAATTTCACCATCACACAAAGTACATGTCCTTTTCTCCCTCTCAGACCTAGGGCAAATTAAACAATGCCTTGGGTCCTTTTCCGTCAACCCTCCCAAATTCATTGAGAAATTCCAATACCTCACTCAAACCTATAGTTAAACCTATCAGGACACTTATGTAATCCTTACTGCATCCACCACCTTAAAACAAAACGCCAAATCCTAGCTGCAGCCACAGCATATGCTCATAGCCTCCACATCCAAAACCCCACCAATCCAGATGGCCCTGTAGCAATTTCTCCTATACCTCCAGACTGGAAGTATCAACTCCATGAAAATGGCCAATTTTCTTACTTGCTTAATGTAAGATATGAAAAAGATCACCCTCAAGGCAGAGAAATGACCCAAGGACCCAATGAAAACTCATCATGTGTTGCCTTGCAGAAGCAATATTCAAATATACTAAACTAAATCCCAACTCAGAGACTTGCATTCTATATCTTCATATTCATTTCATATCTCAATCACCCCTAATATAAAAAGGAAAATTTCAAAATCTATAAGAAGCCCCAAACTTCACAATGGGACCTAATTAAGGAAGGCTTCTGAGTATTTAACAACAGTAAGGAGGAACGTATACTGGAGGAAGAAAAAAAAAGAAGCAAGCATGGAAGAAAAGAAACCAGGCTAAATTTCTAATGCTGACTACAGCCCTATGGAAGTGTCAACCAAAGGGAAGATGGGCTAACAATGGCAGATCTTCCCCAAGGCCTTGTTTTAAATGTGGCAAAGAAGGACATTTGGTCAGAGCCTGTCCTAATCCATGACCTCTGCCGGATCCTTGTCCTCTGTTCAAACAATGTGGACATTGGAAGGTGGATTGACATTGGTCTCTAATTGAGGGATAAAACAACCTCCCTGGACATATGCCTGCCACGGACCTGAGGCAGAAATCTACTGTCACTGATTTTCTGACTTGTCACAGTTAATTGATGGAGCCCAGCTTCAGAGACCCCAAGACTTCCCATCACTGCAACTAAACCTATGGTAACAATGGCAGTGACCAATAAGCCAATCTCTTTCCTCTCAAAAACTGGAGCCACCACTCCATATTAGCAAAATTTACAAAACCTGTCTCTCCTTCCTCCCTCTCTATTGTTTAGGTAAATGAAATACATTCTAAACCCAAAGCTATCCCTCCCCTAACTTGCATTTTAAACCAGCACACATTACTCATCACTTTTTAATAATACCCTCCTGCCTTGTTCCCCTACTTAATAAAAATATACTAATCAAGCTGCATGCAGTCATACACCTTCCAACCATGTCTCCACAACAACCAAATTTGTAGCCAACCATGGTCCTGCTGCTCTCCCTAAAAAAACCCAATCCTTCCTCTCCCCCAAAGCTCCCCCTTCTGCTTCTCACAACCCATATAAATCTCAATCAACATGAATTAAATTTTAATACACAGTTCTTAAAATTGTTTAATAAATCTGTTTTAGCAAACTGGGAAATTAATGCTAATATAACCAAGTTATAAATATAATGTTACTTACACCTTGTCAAACTGCATAAAAGTCAACCAAGGCTTAAGTTGTGCTCAACTAACTAAAAAAGTTGAACTGTGTATATTATATTATTCCTCAAATATTTATACTCTTACTCTATTTCTACAAGCTAACTTTTTGGTTCTCTATGTATAGCACATATATATTATAAATAATAATATAACTGAATTGGCCATGGTGAAATTAATTGTCACCTTCCCTAAATATCTGCAGCATTTAGAGATGCTTTACTAGTACGATAAAGTATTTTACTTCTCCCCTATTCATGTAGAAAATGTTTGTCTCTTTTGGATACCCAAATCATTACCTTTAGTTAATATTTATGTTTCCTTACAATTCCTTGTGAAATATAAATAAAAATTTGTTAAAGGCTTCTCATGCTATAGTTACTAATTACCATTGGTATAATTTCTTATTCTACTCTGTAAATACACAAATATATTAGAATGCTATAATTTACCCTATCTTAATTATAACTATGCTTTTTGTTATATTGTTGTTTTTCAATTGTTACATGTACAAAAAATATGTAAAATAGTTTTGACAATAACCCCCAAAGTGCTAACAAATTATATAGTAAACATTGCAAATTCTAAGGCCAATTGAAGGGTTAAAAAGAAAGAAACTCCAATGTCTCTGCAGTGACCTTGTAACTATGTGATTTGAGGTTGTTTATGCACATTCCTTCTTAGAGAATTGGCTCTTCTCCCAGAAAGGGGTGTACTTGATAAAAATGTTGAAACTCCAGGAGATAACCTTGGGAGCCTTACCACCTCCCAAGGTGCAGAGTCCAGGGTCTGTAGGGCAGGCCACAGGGTGGCAACCAATGAAGTTCCTCAACAAGCCCTCAGGAGAGGCTGGCCGAGCAACTGTTGGAATATAATGGTACAAGGTCTGTAGGGCAGGCCACAAGCTGACAACCAATGTAGTTCTTCAACAAATTCTCAGGAGAGGCTGACTGAGCAACCATTGGAATGTAAATACTTAAGGGATTAAGTATTGAAGGACAGTCACATAGGACACTGGCAATCAGCCACCTTTATTCCAAAATAATATTTAAAAGCCTAAGAATGAGTCTTTAAATTCCAATAACATCTTGTGTAATTAAATTCATTTTATAGAAGTCATAAATAAAATGAGGTGCCTTATTTTCAAGCTTTTTAAAGAATTGTATTATAATCATAAAACTTTGAAGAATGCAGTTAAAAAAACAGATGTAATATGTATATGCGACATTAATTCCTATTAAAATTATATCTTAATATTTCAAATATACATTAACTAAAGCATTTTAACTATTTAACATTATTCTGACAAGTTGAATGTTAATAATACTTATATGTGGTGAATTACTTGTTTAAAGACAGCTACTAAAATCATTTTAATAACTTAAATATGAAAGATACAAAGGATGTATCTTTATTAAAAGGAAAAAAGGAATATGTTTGTCCTAAGATAAAATGAATGGCTGTTACAAAGTGTGCAAAATAAACAAGACCTGAGTGGATATAATATGTCACAGAATATTTGTGGAAAAATAAATTATGGTCAAAGTTCGGAAAAGATTCAATGGATCTATCTATAAAAATTTTAAAAGCTTTAATAGCAAACAATATGCTGATGCAAGACTAAAATTTAATTTTCTGTCCATTAAAGTAACAAAGTTCTCTTAGATTATTGGTCTGTTTTTAGTAAAAAGCTATAAAAGTTTTTATTATAAATAATCAAGATAAAAAGCAAAGAAACTATGTTTTATCAAAATAACCACTTATAATTTATGTTTACCTTTACCGTGTGCTTGGTTAAAATAAAACCAGGTTATCCCACTTTTAAAAAATGATGTCTTTTTCTCAGATTTGATTAAGTAAGAAACCAAATATTGTTTCAAACCCGACCACTTTAAGCATTTTACTTTCACAAATTCCAACTCTAAAGGATAAATTTTCACTCTAGTTGCAAAATGTTTGTTCTTTAACTTTGTAAAAATAAAGTACTAAAAATAAGGTTGATTTAATGTTTTAAGTGGCATAAAAATGTTTAAAAATATTATAAATATTAAAGCATTTTCTAACCTTCTATCAATAACTACACTGTATAACATTAAACAATGATATAATTTTTCTCATCATTGTTTGTTTGTTTCTTCTCAGTTCTTCTTACAGAAATAAAGTAACAGAATAGCATCACGAACACCCTGTGGCCCAATAAATCACCAGCTTTCTCCATTTTATCTGGGAAGCCTGGTTACAGGGTGTCATAGTCAGATTAATGTGTCAAGTTGGCCAGGTGGTTGTGTCCGGTCATATGGTCAGACAAGCGCTGGACTTTCTGTTGCCATGAGAACATTTCATGGAATTAAATCATGGCTACGTTGATTGCATCTGCAGCTGATTGCATTTGTAATCAGCTACAGGGAGTGTCTTCTGCAATGAGTGATGTTTATTCTAATCACTGGAAAGTTTTCAAGGAGGTTTCAGAAGAGAAGTCGCTCTTCCTCCTTCAGCTGGTGAGCCTCTCCTGTGGAGGTCATCCAGACCCTTCATTAGAATCTCCAACTTCACAGCCTGCTTTACAGATCTTGAAAGCTTACATTCCAATGATCATCCAGCCAGCCTCTCCTGAGAGTTTTTTGAAGACCTATGTTGGTTGCCAGCTTGCAGCCTGCCCTACAGACCTTGGCCCATTGCATTCCAACAGTTGCTTAGCCAGCCTCTCCTGAGAGTTTGTTGAGGACCATCATTGGTTGCCAGCTTGTGGCCTACTCTACAGACCCTGGACTCTGCATTCCCATGGTTACATGAGACACTTTTTTAGATTTTGTATCTGTGGATATCTCCTGCTGATTCTGTTTCTCTAGAGCACCCTAGCTAATGCAACTTGGTACCACGAGTGGTTCTTAAGAAACAGAATCTAAAAATGTTTTTTTTATGATTGGGTTCCTACTCTGACTGGACTCAGAAACACTGAGGCCTCTGTTTCCCATAATCAGAATGACATTACTAATCCATGGGTGAACTGGCAAAAGAGATGGTCAAAATATCAACATTGGATTCTTCTAATGATTCACTTGTATGAAATCAGGCCCTGGGAGATAAAGTTTTTGACACTTTTGTGGAGTGTGTTGTGGAAATAAGAGGTATAGAGATGTTGGCTGGTTGTTGTCAACATGTACAACATGTTTACCTCATGTATACTTTAATGAAGTAAAGAGATGAGCTGAAGGCTTCAAGTGAAAAGGTTATGCACTGTATAACAGATGTAAACATATCTATGAGTGTCCTGAAGGAAAATCTTGTTTCCTGTAGCTGCGAACTTGAGATTTCTAAAAATCAGACTCAGAATCTTATTGTTAGAGTAGCAACTTTACAATGTAAACTGAAATCTCAATTTTGCATGGTGTCTGCCATTAGAGAGAAGGCATTGGTTGGAAAGGAGTGGGACCCTGAGAAATTGCATGGTGACATATGGATGATAATAATGTCAGTGGAGGGGGGAACCCCTAGGTTATGCTGAGTCTTTTCTAGATAATCCTGTAATAGTCTGCCCTGAGGACATATCTGGCCTACCTCCAGCTTGCCCTGAGGAGTTAGCCAGCCAACCCAACCTTCACCTGAAGGCATTAGCCCTAGAATGATTAATCATGTTTCACCAGGTGAAACTCCAAATGAATGCCCCCTGAAGCAAATGGCTTGGAAGATACTTCTAGTTCTTTTCATGACCAACCCCACCCACCCCTCATTTCTTCCAGACCTATAACTAGACTAAAGTCCTAACAGGCCTCAAAAGGTGAAGTACAAAGTTTCACCCATGAGGAGGTACTCTATACTTCAAAAGAACTGCATGAGTTTTCCAATTTATATAGACAGAAATCGGAAATATATGTGGTAATGGATTTAAGGGTGTGGGATAATGGTGGGAGGAATATAAAGCTGGATCAGACTGAATTTATTGATATGGACCCACTAAGCAGAGACTCTGCATTCAGTGTTTTAGCTCAAGATGTTAGAAAAGGTATAAACAGTTTGTTTGGATGGTTGTCTGAAATATGGATCACAAGATAGATGATATTACCTGAAGTTGAAATGCCAGAACTGCCCTGGTATAATGTAGATGAGATTCAATGACTTAGAGAGATTGGAATATTAGAGTGGATTTATCATAGAAAGTCTGTTCATACACCCCAGGAATGTCCAGAGGATGCATATTTTACCAGAATTGTGAGAAATAAGTTTGTAAGACTAGCTCCATCATCCCTCTGGACCCATTCTGTAGTTATTTCACCAGTTCCAGAATGCATAATTGGAATAGACAAACTGAGCAACTGACAGAATCCCCACATTGGCTCTCTAACTCCTGGAGGAAGGGTTACTAGGGTAGGAAAAGCCAAGTGAAAGCCACGAGAACTACCCCTACCTAGAAAAATAGTAAATCAGAAGTAATACTGGATTCCTGGAGGCATGCAGAGATTACTGCCACTCTTAAGGACTTGAAGGATGCAGGAGTGGTGATTCCTACCATATCCCCATTCAACTCTCCTATTTGGCCTGTTTAGAAAACAGATGGGTCTTGGAGAATGACTGGATTATTTTAAACTCACCCAAGTGGTGACTCCAATTGTAGCTGCTGTTCCAGGTGTGGTATCATTGTTTGAGCAAATCAATACATCCCCTAGTACCTAGTATCTGTAGCTATAGATCTGGAAAATGCTTTTTCCTCAATAGCTGTTAGTAAGGACCACCAAAAACAGTTTGCTTTCAGCTGGGACGTTCAGCAATATACTTTGACTGTCCTACCTCAGAGGTATATCAACTCTCCAGCCCTGCGTCATTATCTTGTCCACAGGGATCTTGACTGTTCCTCCCTCCCACAAGACATCACACAGGCCCATTATATTGATGATACCATATTGATGGGATGTAGTGAAAAAGAAGTAGCAAGTACTCTAACTTGTACCTTATTCTGGGGAGATTTAGTGTGCTTCCAGTTGTACATGGGACAGTTGAGCACTGTTAGGTGAGGCAAAAATGTGTCTATTATTGCTTTCTATTTAAAGATTAACTATGGTTTAAGATGATGTGTATAGCTGCCAAGTTGACAGGGGGTGGACTGTCATTGTCAGGTTCATGTGTCAACTTGGCTAGGTGGTGGTGCGCAGTCATCTCGTCAGGCAAGCTCTGGACTGTCTGTTGCTATGAGAACATTTCATGGACTTAAATCATGGTGACTGCATCCACAGCCAATTGCACTTGTAGTTAACTATGAGGAGTGTCTCCTGCAATGAGTGGTGTTTAATATAATCACTAGAAGGCTTTTAAGGAGGATTCAGAAGAGACAGTCACTCTTCCTGCTTCAGCCAGTGAGCTTCTCTTGTGGAGATCATCCAGACCCTTTGTTGGAGTCAACAGGTTCACAGCCTGCCATACAGACCTTGGATACTTATGTTTCCCTATGGTTGCCCAGCTAACCTCTCCTGAGTGTTCATTGAAGACCTTTATAAATTGCCAGCTTGCAGTCTGCCCTACAGACCTCGGAATCTTATATCCTCATGTTGCCCAGCCATCCTATCTTGAGACTTCATTGAGGACCTTCATTGGCTGCCAGCTTGTGGCCTGCCATACAGACCTTGGACTGTGAATTCCCATGGTTACATGAACCACTTATACATTTTATATCTATAGATCTCTCCTGCTGATTCTAACCAATACACAGGGTAACCTACAGAACTTTGTCCCTGAAGAATTTCAATTCCATACTTTCATTCTCTCAATATGCATCACAGACCTATTTTCTTAAACACTGCTCTCCTTATCATCTTTGTCCTTTTTATCCATTCCCTACCCCATCCTCTCCTTTGTGTTATGCTGCCATGCTGGCTCAGCAACTCCTATTCTCGCAATACCTCAGATCCACCCCAATCTACCTAAAAACTTCTGAAAAAGAGCAGCCAAAATTAGGCAATCATCAACTAAATCCTGGCTTAAGCCCTCCTCTTGGATGCCTATCTTTCTGCTGTTCCTAACTCCCCTCCTGTTAATACTCTTTTTTCTATCTCTAGGGCCATGTGTTTTCAAACTCTTTACCCAATTCCTGCAAAGAACTATTAAATTTATAACTCAAACCCAAATTAACCATGATCTCCTTCTCTGAAATTACAGATATCAGCATCTCAATAATTCCAGTGAACAATATAATCAATTAGAACTAAATCTCCACTCCTCAGTGAAGAGGTAAAGAAGACCACCCCATCCAACATCCCCTAACAGCAGGAAGTAGCCAGATCTGGCTCCGACACCCCTGCTCCAATACCATCATGTATCTCTTCCCCTCCTCCCAACATTCCCTAATTTTTCTTTCTTTCTACAATAAGAAAGATTGCAGGTAGTTCAGTAGTTAGAATGCCCACCTTCAATGCAGGAGATCCAGGTTCGATTCCCAGACCATGCACCCCCCACACATAAAAAGGCTAGAATATGTGAGAGCTGAACCAGAGGAACAAGGAAGGATGAAGATACCTCCGCAAAGAATCAACATCCAGGGGCTCTCCAGCCCCCACCTGGTGAAAAAGCCCTTGTGCACAAAATCTGCCCTCTGGCAGTTACAACCTTGCAGCATTCTTGTAATAAAACTCTCTTGCCCAGAGGTCCCCCCTCTGGCAGTTACAACCTTACAGAAATAATGCAGTATTTTCACCAATGGATAGTCGCCAAAATCCCAATGACCCACCTGTGAGAAAACCACCTAGCTCTACCCCAAACTCTCTCTAAAACTCCTACTCAAATCTAGGCAGATGGGAGTTGAAATCTTGAGTCAACTTTCCCTGCCGCTCCTCTGCTAATAAACCTTCCTTCCCCCACTGCTGGTGCTGTGTCACTGTCTCAGTTTCTCTTCTAACTCCGACCAAATCTGGGACTTTCATTTCTGGTGCCAATACCTGACAAGCCTCCACCCTGTCCCCTGAACCTCCACACCAGGTGATTGAGTCTCCTCTTCTACTCATCTTGGTTGGAGAGCTATTCTCAATTGATCCATCTTATCACTCTCTCTTCTTCCTTGAACTGGTTTACCCTTGTCTCTGCCCTACTGGCAACTTGCCTTTCATCCAGTGGCATAATCTGTTGTAAGCATTGGAGAAAGAGGCCCTCCCTATTCCTTGATACTTAATCTCAGGGATTGAGCCCCGCCCCACCCCAGAGACACTGTCATGGCACCATTGGATTTAGGACATCTCAACCCTATCACTGTTTAACCTCACAAACAACACCAGTCAAAGCCAGTTTCTCAGGTGAGTGTCAATCCTCTCAGAACCTCCCTTGGCCCCTGTCAACTCAGGTGGCTACTCTCAGGAAATCCTAGCATGAACTCAGAACCTTCTTATGGCACACAGCTGCCAAGACAGATCTCAAGCAGGAATGCCCTACTCCTGGTTTGCTGTACCCTCTCTCTCTTGGAGACTAGTAGGGGATTTGGGGATGCCTGTCTACCCCTCCCTGTTTTCCCTTATCCATTGGAACTCAGTTTGACTCTCACACTCCTTCTCAAAATGGATTCAGGACAGTCACATCCATCAAAAGACACTCCTCTCAAATGTCTACTAAAAACTATAAAAGCCCTTAATCTATCAAATGAAATCAAAGTAAAAATATTAACTTTCCCTTTCATTAAGTCCTGGCCATGATATCAGCTAGAAAATTATAGCAAATGGCCTGAACATGGAACATTCGATTATGGGGTCCTTTTAAACTCAATAATTTTCTTAAATGCAATGGCAAATGGTTTGCGATTACTTTGTCCAAGCTTTTTGGGCTCAATGAAGTCACCCTTCTCTCTGTCAATCCTGAACAGCTTTCCAAATTCTTCTTAATGATCAGCCTTCCTGCCCTTGTTCTGCATGAGTCTCTCACCTGCTCTCTGCTGCTGCTTCCATTCCACCACCCTTCTCTCCCTCTTTGACTAACCTCAAAGCACATCACAATTTCAAAGCACATCACAACAATTTTGAAACACATCACAATAATGAATTGTGGAACAGATTTCAGAGTTTGGTATGGGCTACAATTCCACCATTTTAGATTTTTGCTTCTAGCTGCTCTGAGGTACTGGAAGCTAAATGAAATATCAATATAATGATTCAGCAATCATGCCCATTTTTTAAACCCTACCTTCTCTGTATAACTCCACCATCACTACTGATCTTTCTCCCACTCTTTAGGGATATTTGGACTAGGCCCATTCTAATGTTTTCATCTTGGAAGTGGCTGTTGATGATATGGGATAGTGGGATGGAAGCAGTTGATGTTCTAGAGAGGCTGGCCCCTCTGCATTTCAGGACATATCTGGTCCAGGGACCCATCTGGAGGTTGTACGTTTCTGAAAAGTTACCTTAGTGCCTGGAACCTTTGTAGAATCTTAAGTATTCTTTAGGATTGGCTGGAATGGTTTTGTTTGGGGTTTGGCTAGTTATGGCAGGTAGCAATGTCTAACTGAAGCTTGCATAAGAGTTACCCCCAGAGTGGCCTTTTGGCTCTATATGAACTTTCTTAGTCACTGAAACTATATTTGTTACACTTCTTTTATCCTTTTGTTCAGGATGGCATTATTCATCCCACAGTGCCAAGGCCAAACTCATCCCTAGGTGTCATCTCCTATGTTGCCAGTGAAATATTCATCCCTGGATTTCATGTTTCATGTAGGGGGAAGGACAATGATTTCACTTGCAGAATTGGACTCAGAGGGAGAGAGGTCATATCTGATAAATAGAAGAGGTCCTCCAGAAGTAAGTCTTAGACATATCAATAGGTATCCTAAAGCTCTTTGCTACCTATATAAGCTTCACAAGAGTAAGCCTCAAGATCAAGGGCTTGGCCTATTGATTTGGATGTCCCTAATATTTGACACAGTATCAGGGGATTTACTGATGGTAAAGTTTAACAATGTTCCATATTTTTTCTCCCATCCCTCAAGGGCATTTGCCAATACTTTTTGATTATATGCATAACATACTGTGAGATCTTTCCAGGCATTACATTATATTATATAGGACTAAAGGCCCTCATCCTTATTCTGGGCTCCCTATGTTTGGATTGTTTAAATGATCTATCCAGACAGGTTGAATTAGATTATGTGCTGCAGAAAATTTAGGTCTGGACCAAATTAGCCATCCTTCTTCTGGTGTCAAAGATTAGATGAGATTCTGAAATATAGACAGTGTCTTTCTTACAACTGTATTCTGAATTACCTTAATCCCAACATGATCAGCTTCATTCTTAATTCTAAATATCAGGTTGTAGATATATAAAGCAGCCTCTATGAAATCCAGAAATAATAATTACCACTCCTGGCTAAATGTGGCTACTGTAAGAGCTTACAGTCTATGTTCCTGTTTTCTTATAAGTACGTCTTAAATGATACCATACAATAATGGCTCTTTTGCTGTTGGCTTATTTTGCCTCACAATATGATCCACTGGTTCATTTACAATGTTGTGTACCTCACAACTTCATTCGTTTTTTTCAACAGCACAATAATGGGTCATATTTATATACCACCATACACCAATCTACTTCTCAGTAAGTGCATCCTTCCGCCACCTCCATTCATTAGGCATCATGAATAGTGTCCAAAATCTATAGTCCACCCATACTCTCAATTTTAGATCATTTCATTCTTCCCATCAGTAAGATAAGCAACAAGCCCACCCTCTCCAAAATAGAAAGTCTAAACCTGCCCTTAACCTCTTGGCAAAAAGAAATAAAAGGGAAAAAAAAGCCCTCATACATAACATATCCCTTATCCCTTCCACTCATTGACAATATTTCCACCTACCTAATTTATATTACCTTTTGTTCCCCCTATTACTTATTCATTCTCCATATTTTTTAAATCATCTGTCCATATACCCGGATAAAAAGAGTAACAGACACAAGATTTTCACAATCCTGCAGGGAAATCGTGAAAGTTATATCTTTATATAATCATATTCAAAATTTAAGACTACTGGGGAGATGATTCCCAAGGATGAATCCAGCCCTGGCATCATGGGGTCAACAATTCCATCCTGATCAAAAGGGGAAACATAAGTGTGACTAATAAAGTATCAGTGGCAGAGAGAGTTCAAACAGTGTTGAGAGGCTACTCTGGAGGTTGCTATTATACAAGCTTCAGTTACACATTGCTACCTATCATAACCTGACAACCCCCAACTAGGACCATTCCAAGCAACCCTCAAAAACAGCTAGGGAAATATATCAGATTCCACAAGTGTTCTTTGCAGTAGAGTAACTTTCCAGAAACTTTCCAGATGGGTCCCTGGACCTGATAAGTCCTGAAACCTAGGGAGCCCAGCCTCTCCAGAACATCAGATAGTTCCATCACCCTACCCAACATTATTGACAGCCCCTTCCAACATGAAAAGTTAGAATGGCCATAGCTCAAATAATCCTAAAGAGAGGGATAGAAAGATCAAAGGGGATGATGGAGTTATACAGAGAAGATAGGATTTAACAAATGGATATGATTGCTGAATCATTAAATTGGTATTTATTTTAGTCTCCAGTATCTTAGAGGAGCTAGAAGTAAAAACCTAAAATTGTGAAATTGTAACCCATGTAAAACTCTAAAATATGATCTACAACTAATTGTGATGCTGTACTTTGAAATTTATTGATTTTTTTTGTATATATGTTATTTTTCACAAAAAGAAAGAGAAAAAATTTGTCTGTGGTGTTGAACAAATATTTAAGGCCTCTAGCCTCCTATACACTGGAGTAGCTAGAAGAAAAAATCTGAGAGGATCATATGGTAGCCCATGACAAACTCTGTGGTCTGTCCTGTAACTACCTGGTGAAGAGTGCTTTGAAACAATTGCTTTTTTATTTCTTTGCTTTGTATACATGTTATACTATACAATTAAAAAGTTAAAGAAAAAAAAAAGACTTAGGAACATAGCTCAACAGTTTCACATACTTCTCTGTAGCCACTCCAACACACCATAAAATGAAAAGGGATGTCTACATAATGGTATAGAATAACCTCCAGGATAATCTCTAACCCCCGTTTGAAATCTCTCAACCACTGAACCTTTGTTTTGTCTCATTTCTCTCTTCCCTGCTTTGGTCAAGAGGGCTTTCTCAATCCCTTGATGCTGGGTTCTGGCTCATCCCAGGAATCCTGTCACATTGCCAGGGAGATTTACACCCCTGTGAGTCATGTTGCACATATGGGGAGAGGGCGGTGAGTTCACCTGCTGAGTTGGCTTCAAAAGAGAGGCCACATCTGAGCAACAAAAGAGGTTTTATGGGGGTGACATTTAGGCCTAGTTTAAGTATGTAAACATACTTATCCTTTTCAAGAATAAGTTGCATAGGTGTGAACACCAAGATCAAGGGCTTGACCTATTGATTTGGTTACCCCCACTGCTTGCAAGATATCAGACATTTTCCAAATGGGAACGTTAAATATTTCCTCTTTTCTCCTCAATGCCTCAAGGGGACCTTGAAAATACTTCTTTATTCACTGTCCAAAATACTCTGAAATGTACTGGAGTATCATAGTAACCTGAACTAACCAATAAGCTTTCATACCCTATTGAAGATTCCATGTACTTATGGCATTCAATGAAACTGAACATACAAGGTAAATTAGGAAATGCACTACCCAAAATATAAATTTTGCACCAAATAATCATCTCTTCCTTTGGTCTCACACAGAATTTGAAGTTTTAAAATATGGATGATATCATCCTTTATCCTGTATTCTGATTTATCTTAGCCCTATCCAGATCAGCTTCATTCATGTCACTATTAGAAATCTGATCACTTTTTCAACTTTTTAACCCCCTGTATGGTGAAGTGTTCACTTTCATAATTTCAGAGATCTAACTCTAAGTTTCAGGTGTCATATAAATATCCAAAGTTTCTGGTAATGACAAGATTATAAACAAACAGCTAATTATCTCAGAGCTTAGAAATAGCAGTTACAGCTCCTAAATATATGTGACTGCTATAGAGAATCTAAGACCCTTTATAATAGGCCCCAACCTGATAACCCATGTCCTCAACTTCAGTTCACCAAGTTTTTATATTATAGCTCGTCCATATGATTGAGGTATGATAATATTTGTCATTTTCTTCCTGATATTTCATTCAACAGATGGTTCTTAAAGTTCATACACCTAGTTGCATGCCTCACAACTTCATTTCTTCTTGCAGCCACTCAGTAGTTCATTGTATGTGTACATCAGAGCTCCCTGTTCCATTCCTCAATGATCTACCCTTAGGCCAGCTCCGTCCATTGTGGATCATGAACACTGCTGCCAGAAACACTAATGTGCAAATGTCCATTCAAGTCCCCACACTCCGTTCCTCCAGGTATGTACTGAGCAATGGATTTCAGGATCATATGGCAACCCCACCCCTAACCTCCTGTGGAACCTCCTCACTGCCCTCCCAGGGACTGCACCCCTCAGTTTCCCTACCAAAAAAAAATAGGTACACCCTTTTTCCACACTTTTTCTGCACTTGTTTGTCTTTGTTCATTTTTAAACAGTTTTATTCACACATTATACAATCTAACCTAAGGATATCGCCATGCCTTCACTACCTTAATCTATATGAAGACATTTTCTTCTACAAAGAACACATACACCTCCCCAGCTCCTGCCTGTTGACATTTAGCTTTGATGCAATTCCTTTGTTACATTCAGTGGAAGCATATTACAATGTTACTGTTGAGTATAGACCCTGGTTTGCATTGACTGTACTTTTTCACGTACAAGCAGTGCAATTCATTTTCAGCATCATTCAATGTTGACATTCATTTGTTCTTCTTCTTGCAAGATGTTTTTTATCTGCATTTGTAATTGCCATCATTGTCCACTCTAGGCATTCCAAATTATACCTCTTTATCCTCTATCTTTCCTTTTGGTTTCATATGTGTTCCCCAGCCCTTTTCCCTCTACATACTCACCTTCAGCTTCATTCAGTACTTATATTATTGTGCTACAATCAGGTAGTATTGTGCTACCCATTTCTGAATTTCTACAATCAGTCCTGTTGCATAATCTATATTCCTTCAGTACCAATTGCCCAACCTCTACTCTATTTCTTTCTCCTTATAACCTGTGTTCTTAACTTCAATTCACAATGTTCACGCTTTAATGTTAGTTTGTATTAGTGTGATCATACAGTATTTGTCCTTTTGTTTCTGGCGAATTTCATTTAGCATAACATTATTAAGGTTCATTCATGTTGTTACATACTTCATGACTTTATTCTGTCTTACAGCTGCATAATATTTCATCTTTTGTATATACCACAGCTTGTTTAGTCACTCATCCACTGATGGCTATTTGGGTTGTTTCTAACTCTTGGCAATCACTAATAATGCTGCTATAAATATTGGTGTGCAAATGTCTGCTTTTGTTCTTGCTCTCAGATCCTCTGAATATGTACCTACTAATGGCGTTGCTGGATCGTGTGGCAATTCTACACTTAGCTTCCTGAGGAACCACCAAACTGCTTTACAGGGCAGTTGTATTGTAGCATGAAACCAGGAACGAGGTTTTGCAAGAGTCTCCAGGAACGTTACATGAAAATAGGATTGGAGCACTTAACCAGGAATGGGGCTGCAAGTCTCCAGGAATGTTACACAGAAGCAGAATAATCCAGGATGGAGGCTCCAAAGTTTCAATAAGTAGGTTTTATTAGTCTATGGTCATAGTGCTCAGCAGGGTAGCCTCAGAGGGTCTGAGCCACAAATGGGCTGACACAGGATTTTATACACAAAATATCTCCTTTGGGAAAGGGTTTTCTTAATATAGTAACTAGCAATGCTCAAAGGAGACTATTAGCTATGTGTTGACAATCATAACCAGAAGGATTGTAAAGCTGGATTTACAGAAGTGAATGAACAATCATGTGGGAGGGTGCTCTTACAGAGACCTCTTTTCTTACCTACGTGTTCTTTCAACAGTCCTTGGGGCTGAGAGACTTCCCAAAGAGGAAGTGACCTGAATAAACAAGGAACCTGCCTGCTTCCAGGGGCCTGCTTGCTACATTCTGTCCTTTGATACTTGCCTGCACAGTGGGCAGTAGCATCACCTATATCTCATTCTCTTCTTGTTGCAGATGTTGATATGTCCCGATCTGAGTTGGATATGGGAAACAAGGTAGCCATGCAGAGTTTAGACCCCTGCAAAGTTGGGGGGGAAGGTTTGTGCCCCACCTCTGTTGGCCCCAAGGTTTCTCCTGATGACCCCTTTGTAACTGCCTGTATTAGGTTGTTCCTTCCCTGAGGAATCTTATCCATCTTTGGCTAACCAGCCATCCTCCAGGGCCAAGCAGGATGATGTGAGGTGTGCAAGTGAGGGAGGGGCAATGCCCCCTCAGAGGGTCCAATCTGTCTTCCTGACAACCTATGCCCCCTGATTTCCATGCCCATCACCTGCCTTGGGATTCCTGACCTGCCCTGGCTCTTGTCATATGTTTTGGGGAACCCAGGTTTTTTTCTACAGTGAGAGCCCAGATCATAGCTTTGGGCAAGAGACAAGCTGCATGGCACCGGCTCCCAGGAGGTCTCCACCTCAGCACAGCCAAGAGCTTCCCCCTGATCTCATATGCATTGCACTATCAGGAGGACAACACCAGGAAAGGTGTCAGATTCAGTGGGAGGTAAAACTGTACATGTGTTGAAGGTCAGCTGGATTTGGGCACTCTTTTCCTTTCTTGGGGTTATGGTGATAGTTTTGCTGCCCCAGAGTAGCAAAAACAACACTACTGAACCTGGTGAGGTGTGATTAAAGCATACTGGGGGAACTTCCTTTAGGTGCATACAGAATACTGGGTTCTGTTAAGAATACAGGTCTGAGAACTGCCCTGGCATGAATACTGGTTATAGTAAACAATGGTAGTTTCCACATTTTCCCCAACATAATCGGTCTTGAGGCATGCCTGGCATATGTCATTCCCCTTGAAAGGGCTTATGACCATGCTGAGCAGAAACAGAGGAGTGAGGAGCATGGTGCTACCTAAAGGGAGTTCCAACACATGAACATGCAATTAGTCGCAGAGACAGAATGGAGACACACATTCTGGGTAGTGGTTAGGAAAGGAGAAGTTACCTGGGTAAGAAGGATTCCACCAAATTAGAGTAAAGTTGGTTTGGGGGAAGAACTCCAGGTGACCTATTTCCAGGAGGGCTAAAACTATTAAATGAAAGACAAATGCAAAGAGCAAGAAAGGACAATTAATCCACAGACCCATCAGGTCAGGATGTTCATGCATTGATTCCTCAACCTTCAGCCATGAGTAGGTCAGTCAGCTTCTGGGGTGACTTAGCAGGGCTTGTAGGTCTCCTCAGGCTTTGACCATGCATTGACTAGTTGCTTCTAGTGAGCTAGAGCAGGGCAACAATGGACATTCAGGCCTCAGTCACAGGCTGGTCAGCTGATATCAGCTGCAATGGAAAAGGGTGCAGTAGCTTCAGGAGAATGATGCACATTGGGTGTTCAGGATCATGGGTGCACTCCCAGGGATCATTTGTGGTGGCCCTCTTGTCCTGAGAGTGGTGAATCCACGGGATTATCTCTGTCACTCTGACAGCTGTTGGGGTTACTAAAACAACATGATAAGGACCTCTACAATGAGGATGTAGGGACCCTTCTTTTTCAGTGTTTCATCCACACCAAGTCCCCTGGATTAAATTTATGTAAGTGAGGGTACATCCTAAAGGGTTCAGGTACTGCTTCCAACATTTTCCCATTTTAGTTCACCTACAACTTTTCCTAACTTTGACCACAATTTCTTTTTCCACAAACCTTCAGTAACTTACTGTATTTGTTTGGGCTTTTTCTTATACTTTCCTCATTCTGTGACAGCCATATATTTTATCTAAGTATGAAACTACTCTTTTTTTCCTTTCAGTAAAAATACATCTTTTAGTCCTTCATATTGAAGTCATTACCTCAAGCAAATATTTCACCACATACAATTACCATCAAAATCGAATTTGTCAGAATAATGTAAAATGCTTAAAAGGCTTTAATCAATGCATATTTGGAACATAATATAAAATTTTTAATAAGAACTAATGGCACATATCAAGAATTTTTCAAAAAACTGTAAGGGTAAAATTTGCAAACAAGGAGTTCCTCAATATTAAACAGCTTTCCCAATTCAAAAATATGAAATAAGAAACCAAAGGGGAGCCACAAATTTGGAGCCAAAGATAATGGGGTTTGGCCTAATCCCTTTGTCTGGAAGAAAGGACTAAATGAGGGTAGAGATGTGCCAAGGGAGCTGGACACAAGTCTTCTGCCTTGCCAGGTTTAGGAGGACTATTCACTTTATGATTATGACATGGTTTACATATTTTTATATATTATCTTTATTGCATTATTTGACAAAATGCTAATACCTTTTCAGTTGACCCCAGCTTCCAGCAGGCCTTGAAAAACATCTCTGCAGGAAATTCTGATACTGGTATTGAAGAGCCATCTCCCATTATATCTTTTGGAATTTCCTTCCCCTGTATTCCAGTCTCCCATGACTCCCAGCTCTGCCAGTTTATTTAAGACATTGTTAAGTGGATCGCCATTTCTCCTAATACTAAAGTCATTGTCAAATGTTTATATGGTGGAGGAACTGCCTTAATGATAACATTTCTTTGTGAATAATTGACAGGGAGGAGGTAGTATGTGCCCACTTCTCCTAATACAATTGCTGACTTTATAAGTTCCTTTTTCAATCTCTTCATAGCATCTCACAAAGTGTACCAGGGTCGATCATTTCATGGCAACATAGTGTCAGAAGAGCATTGTTTATTACACACTTGTGCAGCCAGTGCCAGTAAGTTAGAACTTTCTCCAGTTTGCTGACTAAACTCCTGAAAAGCAATCTGTATAAAAGGATTGGTGCTAATTCCTACAATTTTCATGCAATCAGCATAGTCCAGCATACTCCTCCAGCCCCTGCATCAGCATTTTTGACCATCCAAGTAGTTAATGGCTCACCGATTTTCTGAGTAAAATGCCTAAGAATGTCAGTTGTTCTTGTTTTTCTTTTTTTATGGTGGTTTTGATTGCCCTGTTTCTCTTCTTTTTGCCTTTGTATGGGTAAGCTCCTATTTCTTGAGGATATTTACTCTTTTCTTTATGGCAAACTTTCTCATCTAAAATATTCCATCTTTTTCATCATCTGCCTCATCTTCCCATATCACCATCCCACTTATCAGAGTCCTAATCAGCAATGGCAGTGGCTAGTTCCATATGCACTTCCTTTTTGTTCACTTTACCTCATCTCCTCTTATGTTTATATTTGGCCACACAGACTGCAGCTTTTTCAGCTACTGACAAATAATTACAAATTTGATTTTCCAAACTAAAGTTTTGAGTCTGCAACATTGACAGTTTTTCCTCTAATTCTGTCAATTCCTTTTCACAATTTATTTTTTTCAGAGATTGCTTGATCTCTCTCTTCACACATTTTTCTATATGCTGTTAACAAAGGCCATCCTCTTCTAAACACCCCAATCATTTCTTTTCCTTTTTCTAATGGAATGTTTTCTAGAATCAAAGTAACTTGGATAGGTTCTCCCTGTTTAATTATATTCCTCCAATCTTTCAGGGTCCTGTGCATTTTGCCCATTGCTTTGCAAGTGAGGAGTAAGGTAAGTCATCCAGTCCTGGGATTTATTGGTTCTTTACTTTAAACTTAGAGGACTATTTAAAAAATTACATTTTCTCCTAATCTATGTCCAAAGCTTATGGCCCACTATTAATCTATCTCAAGTAAACTTGAAGGGGGGTTACTGACTTATTATTCCCAAATTGCATTAGAAAGTATAAACCAGGGAGAGAAAACGTTGAAATCCAAAACATTCTGCATACAAGAAGGACAATGAATGGGCAACATCAAATTTATCAAGAATGGTCCTAATAAAGCATAACAGTATTCAGAAGAACACAGCCCATATTTTCTGCACAAATTTTCTGCAGCTTGTCTTACTGACCTTCATCACCATGAAGCTGTGCTAAAATGTGAATCCTGCTCACAGCACCAATTTTGTCACACAAAAGGTAGCGTGACATTTGTGACCACTTAATTTATAAGTTTGGATTAGTGGACAATACAGACTTCTGTAATATAAAAACAAATTTTACTAGGAAAGTAATTAAAGAAAATAATTAAAAGATAGTAATTAGAAGAGTCTTCAAAAATAGTTCTTCACCAGACAAGATGATATCAACACCTGAAGAGGAGTGCTGTAGAGTTTCAGAAGCAACCTTCCAACCCCCATTAGTAAAAATCCACAGCAATCTTGGAGACAGCATTCAGAGTCTCCTTAGTTAAGATCTATAGCAGAGCATAAGATTCTGATGAAGTGCTCTCCCTCTCCCATAAGATTCTTCTCTACCTTCCTCTTCTCCTTCTCCTAAGTTTCTCCTCTTTCTTTCTTATTCTTCCTCACAAGATTCTCCTCTCTCTCTTTCTCTAATTGCTTGGATGCAGCTCTGTATGATATCTTCACACGATAGTGGCCAAATTCTTATTAGCTTACATGACCAGACTCAGGGACTGGCTAGGGACTGAGAGGACCTTCCTGCGACCTAGATATCTTTATCAAAGGACAACTCCTTCAAGGAGGATAGACATCCCTCCAACCTAGAGCACACATTTCAACTGCTTCTTACCAAGGTCATGCAATGGCAACATCTTACTGTCTTCCCCTTCCATATTGGTGGTGCCACCAACTCAGGAGAGGGCTTACAGAGGCTCCAGACAAGCAACCACTTCATTTGGTCTGGCCTGACCCTTAGCAGGGTCACAGGAATTATAGGGTCTGGACACAATCATGGCCTGGTACACGGCTTCTATGGCCCAGGACTTCCTTTCACTCATACATCCACACACATTCAACTGACACATCCTTCCCTCAAACTGGCCCTGAAGACTCCTGTTCCACCTGGTCATCTTGGCAGAGAGACCAAGGTTATCTGGGCAGTCTTGGGAGGTGATGAGCCTCCCATTCCACTCAGGCTTCCCTAACCTTTTATGAGTGACCTGATACTGATGAACCCAGGTATTTACCTGTCAGATGGGTGGTGCTCCCAGGAACCTGGTTCCAGAAACTGTTTTGGATCCTTTGATGCTCCAGCAGTGATGAGCACCAGCTCAGAGAGGTTAGAGGTCTGAAAGATAGTGAAAGCCCCAGTGCCAGCACTGGAACCCATTGGTCTCTGTCTGGGTGGCACCACCACCATGGGCAAGGGAGGTGAGAATATCACCAGCCTCTTGATTCTGGACAAGTCCACAGAAATGTACCAAGAAAGAGGCTCTGCATGAGCCTCAAGGAATGTTATGCAAAAACAAGACTGGACTGCATAACAAGGAACGAAGCTGTAAACCTCCAGGAATGTTATGTGGAAACAGAACAAACCAGGATTGAGGCTCCCATGTTTCAGGAAGTAGGTTTTATTAGTCAATGGCCATAGGGCTAAGCTAAGCAACCTCTGAAAGTCTGAGCCCCAAACAGGGGGTGATGCAGGATTTTATAGGCAGAATGTCTCTTTTGGGACAGCGTTTTCCCAATATGGTAATTAGCAATGCTCCAGTGTGTGATTGGCAGCTGTGTTCTGACAGATTGCAAAAGTGAGTTTATTGAAGCAGATGAGCATTCATGGGGGAGGGGGCTCCTACAGAGACCTCTTACCTTGCCTACGTGTGCTTTCAATAGTCCCTGTGATTGGGAGACTTCCCAAAGAGGAAGTGGCCTGAGTAAACAAGGAACCTGCTTACTGCCAAGGACCTGCGTGCTACAGTACCATTTTACATTCTGACCAATAGTGGATAAATGTGCCTCTTCCTCCACATCCTCTCCAGCACTTGTCATTGTCTATATTTTTGATCATGGCCATTCTAGTGGATGTGAGATGATGTGTCACTGCGGTTTTTTTATTTTGAAAAGTTACAATTCATTTCAAAGAGAACTTCAGATTTAGAAATGGAGCATTAATAATTGGTAGGCACATCAATTTAAAATTTTTTCACTAAGCTCCAAGAAGAACAGTACCCAATCTTTCTACCAAGAAGCCATGATTTTGAAAGATCTGTTTAAAACTTATTTAATCAGTTCAAGTTTTAATCCAGAAATCTAAATCTGCCAATCAGAACTTTTAATCCACATAAGATAACCAAGTTAACAACCTTGAAATGATATGTAATATGAGGAAAAACTTTTAAAAATTGTGTTAAACTTACACACTCTAATTTTTTATCATCAAAACTAACTGAAGAGGGTGCAAAGGTGATTCAGTCGCAGAATGCTGACTTTACAAGCCAGAGACCCAGGATCAATTACCAGACCATGAAGCCCCACCCCCCCAAAAATAAGTGAACAGATTTTGTTACCTTTATCAGGGGTTCATTGGCTTCAGGCTGGGACTCACAGGTGTATATTCAAAAACTCTATGTACATACCCACGTGAATGAGAACTAAGGGTTAAATGCAACAAGTAAATAACATGTGGGCCCTATATTTTCAAAGAGGAATAATAGATCCTTCTCATGGACTTCAGAGTACCAAGGGGAAGAGATACAAATCACTAAACCATGAGAAGAATGAAGAAAAGGTGGAATAAAGTTAAAAAGTGCTGAGATCTGGGAAGGCAGCTGGGAGGAAATTGGAGGCTTCAAGGTCAAGTTGCCACTTGGGCCAGTCCAGGAACTAGGAGTAGGATGTCAGTGGGTATGGGAAGGCACTTTCAAGACTGGAGAAAACAAGCAAGCCAAGATACCAAGTCCCAGATGTGCAACCCATTCAGAAGACAAAGGAGGGCTTGTTTTGGGTACAGGGATGTTATCTAAGAAAATTGTATAAACCAGAGAATCAAAAACTAGTGCCAAGAACAATGCTGTTCTAAATTTCTGAACAGCAATTCTACAGAGTCTGAGGGGACCTTTAAATAACAAAAGGGTAAGACAGTTCCTAAAGGCTATTGCTATGCTTTGGTGGTGATTAGATAGCTGAGGGCTACCCTGCTCCCCAACTCCAAGCCTGGGGCCCTAGCCCATTGGAATCAGACCCATCCATTAGTAGGAAGGTTCTTTGAAATCTGAGGAGTTCAGCTCCTGGCCAAAATCCCAGATCCTGGTCAAAATCCTATATAGGATTTCTCAGGCCCAATTTTAACAGAGAAATAAGGATTTAAAGGATAATTTTGATTATTGAGTCATTATATAGATATTCCTTTCTGATTTCTGGTATATTCGAGTAGACAGAGGGAAATTCCTGAAATCTCTAAATTGCAGTCCAACAACCATGATAGCTGATAATGATTGTACAGCCCTTGTATCCTGCCCCTGTAATTGTAAAAACCTTGGGACTAAATTTCATCTGTAACCAGTTGTACATTTTCTCAACTTTAGAGTCTTGTAACCACTAAAGACAACCCCTAAGGTTTATTAATGAAGGGTTCAGTTCAGGACTAAGAGAGCCCAAGCCCAAAGTTATCTTGATGATCAAGACTGGACTTAATCAAATGGGCCCATCTGACATATGCAGTGGCTCAGACTTTAATCTACAAGTCACCTATACCTCATCCCACCATTTTCTTAATGGGACTAAGTAAGTAATCAATCTGTGCATGCCCAATAGTTAGGTCACCTCTAATTGCATCATCTGGGGCCACTCTGCCTATTATCCTAAATCCTGCTCATCTTTTTTCTCTAATAAAGTTATTAGAATTATTGCAGTTTAGGGAGACAGAGAATGGGCAGTGTGCCATCTGCTGTCCTACTACATGCCTAGTAATAAACTTAATCTCTTTGAAACTCCAATGTCTCAGGAATTGGTAACTGAGTTCCTTGGGTGAGAGAATTCATAACTCTTGTCCAGTAAAAAAAAATAAAAATAAATAAATAAGGCTTTTTACCAGTCAGACCTCCCAGGAGGAAAGTTTTCCCCCCCACTTGGAGCACAGCCAGTGCATCATAGTCTCTGAAGGGAGTTGTAGTCAAGGACTCAGAACCCTGTCCACTCTGTTAGGTGTATCTCCATTTGTAGCCCAGGCACCTCCACACCAGGGAGCCCTCAGCCAGGGCCTTCTCAGGAACCTCTGCTGAGACCTTCTTATGGTGGGAGGGAGCTGAAAATATTGTTATTAACCCTAATTCAGTACTCATTACTTTCTCACTCCTAGCCCTTGCCCCTCTCCATCCCTTCTGGGTTCCCAAAATAGAAAGAGTCTTGTTTGAGGCTCCCTCAGCAATGAGACAATACTCATATTTGTGCTGATCCACCTGGCCCTTGATCAGTGCCATTTTATGGGGAAGGATGGAACATTGGGGCGGCTGGCACTATTTTCTGTCTAGGATCTTGTTTATACTATCACAGTAAGTGATGAAAGATTTGACTGTTACTATCATTTTGGCTTGTTATCTTAACTGACAATCTCAACACTATCAGCTGAAGTCTCTCCATCAGCTCAGCTCTTGACAACCTGGCACAGTGAGCAGGGTAGTTCACTAAACACTATGTCATAATGGAAGAACAAAAGACCTGAAAGTCCAAGGGGTGCTTCACCAATGGGGTTCTGGTGGAGTCTCCAGGACCCTCTCAGGTGATGCTGGTGGATACTTTACAAGAGTCTAAGTGTTCTATGTGGCACTTTGCCACTGGGTCTTGGGATGTGCTAGTGGGAGCTCTGGGGCATTCTTGGAGAATACTAGTAGAGTGTTCATAAAACTATTTTGTTCTGAGGGGGACTATTGGTCCTTGTATTTAGCCCCTGACTCCCCAGAAAATCTCACTCAATGGGCCAGATTAGACAGCCAATAAAAGTGTCCAAAGAAAATTGGAGAAGCCATTCCCTATGCACTGCTTAAGGCCCTCCAACAATGGGAACAGACGTGGTCATGGTTGGAGGGTTGTTTAAGATGAAATAGGAGTCTAAAGCAAAGCCCTGTGGGATCCAAGCCTGACAGGTATTGCTGCAGTTAAGGCCATCCTAGCAGGGCATATGGAAGATCATGACTCTACCTACCTCTATTTTTGATGACTCAAAGACTATGGCTGATAGACGGGGCTTTTGGTCAGCACACTGGCAAGCTTCAGACTGACATATAAACCAAACATCACTGTGGGAACAAAACACTCGGATAAAAATACGTTCCTCTCCAAATAAGCTTATGGTTACCCATGTGGATGCTGTTAGAAAAAGCATCAAACTTGAAAGTGAATATATGCTCACCTGATTGTGGAGAAGAAAAGAATTTACTCATGATCTTGCAAGAATGGGCAACTGGCCAAACACAAAATGGTGGCTGTTGCACCAAAAAATAGAACACCAAAACAATTATACCTGTGCCTAGATCACAGACCCTACCCTGTTTCTCCACTGATTGGATACTCCAGAGGTTACAGCCTACCTGGATAGTCTAATTAATTCAAATTTCTGTGGAAGATTTCCACTTTTGATCACATTTTATATTTCAATGATCCTGGCTGTTACTTATTTAAACTTGTTTCTTATTTAAACCTTTTTGGCATTAATTCTAGGCTTATATCAGAGGTGTTCTACTTCCCTGCCTGAAGAACTGGTTTGAATTATTCTGCAGCCCTTTCCTGCACCATCTTGTGTAAAAGCTAAACTTAAATTTCTTATAAATCCCCCCTCTTTCTTTTTCAACTTTCTTTAGTTTTCACATTTCAGTCCTTCTTCAAAGTTGATAAGAGTCTTTCCACATTCTTCATCATAGGGATCCCCTCTCTAAGGGGGTTCCTGATGAGTCTCTGAACTAACCCTCAGGCACATGGGATAATGTAGCACCTACGTGCTGTGATACCCCAGCTACAATGGTTAAAGTAGTTAGCATGGACGGTGCCACCCCTTTCCATCCCCTAAACAAGTTTTCTAACCATTTCATGAGGGGGTCATCAATGCCTGAATTTTTGGCCAATTCTTCAGCTAAGGCCCTCAGACCTTGTAAATCTTTTGTGGTGGTTATTGGGGATAAATGTATATCAACTATTCCTGACCATAATGCTAACATCTCCCTTTTCAGCTCACATCATGTCTAGGGCCATCGTATTCTCCCTTGTCATTCAGCTAGTAGAATCTAATTATTCTACTCTTTCCTCAACTTCATCCTTGGTGTAATTGATCTGATTAACCCAACCCACATTTTTGTGGATGGTGATCCACCAGAATAAGGATGACTTAAATCCTACAGCTACTTAATTTCTAGACTTAAAGTAATCTGGGATTTCCCTTGGCACCTCTATTCTGTCTAAAACAACTCAATCCTCCTACTTTACAAATGCCATGGTGAATGGAATGGCTAAGTGAATCAGAACACAGGTCACTTTCCACTATCGTGGAAACTGATTGGAGAATGTCCTTTCCATGATACCACCAAAGCTCTGCTTGTGATGTGGACAAACTGAAGAAATTGCCAGTACTATCCTCAGTCACATCCCATGCTTGGGTATGGAAGACCATGGTCCCAAGGTTCTGGAGCCCTTCTTTTCATCTACAGAGACAGGCAGAGTGGTTTCCTGAACTAAGAGGAGAAGCTGGTATGGCCTTGACTATTCCATACCTGACTGGAGGGAAAAGAGAGGACAATGTACAATTTCCACCAGGAGTATTATTTTGAAAAAAGAATGCCATGCACTTGCATTCCTTATCATCTTTCTTCACACGCAACAGAAAGGACACAACAAGAACAGTAGGTCAACCTCTTGCATAAGCATCACAGTCGCTTTTGTTTAGACTTTGGACTGTTTATTTGATCCATTCCACCCAGGCATTTGTATCTCTGCACCCTGTCCCTACCCTTATGATTTGCTCCAAATTTTCTGTTCTGTTCACCCTGACAACTTTAGGATTATTCTTTATTAGGGCTATTGAAGAGTTAACTGGAGAGGGTGCTATTGGTGTTGGGGGCAGGATTTCTATCCTGAACCTTCCTAGAGGGTCTTTTCCAGTGACGTCAGCCCCCATTCTATATATTCTATTCAACTATTACTGCATCTCTGCCGTCACCCCCTGCTGGATATTTGTCTGTCCTTTTGATGGTTATCATCACCAGGTAATACTACCTTCAGGTCTGTGAAATTAATTCCATATCCATGGTCCATCCATCCTTGAAACTGGGTAGCCCTTCATACATCATCCCAGGAAGGGCAATGAGAGGCTCGATTATAATACCCCCTACTGGTTCCGGACACAAGTATTTGTTTTTTCCTCTCAATTGCCACTGATTTGTCAAGTCCAGTATTTATAAGCCTACATGCCTAAGAAGCATTAAAATTTTAAACTTTATGAATGGAAAGCTGCCAAGTCCAAACTTAGTCCCTTATTTCTGAAAATTAAACAATACAGACTTGCCTAACACTTGCCCCCCAACTTTTCAACCCTAAGCCTTAAAGAACCCTATGCCCTCTCCCCGCCACCTTAGGGAAACCATTTTTCTTTTTCTGTTGAGATGTTGGCTGGGTCTTTCTGCTTTTCCCTGAAATAAAGACTTTGCTTAAACTCTTTTGTTCCACCTCCTTCTTGGTGGCTTTGCTGAGTTTGCCTTTCATCAAACCGTACAGTTTGGGGCTTTAAACCTTCAGTTACATTCATAATCAATTTGACAGGGCTTGTTGCACCCCCAATTTGGAACATTAAACCTAGTGTAATTACTCTCATTTTAAAATTGGGCCCCAGATCCCTCATCTGTTCTCTTGGGTTAGACTTTTCTTTGGCCAGGGTCACTATTAATTATGTTAAATGAAAGCATAGAATCCAAACTCCAAATCCCAAACCCCCTTTACCCTCCCAACCATTGTTTTTTTTTTTTTTTAATTTTAAAGGGTCCAAAGTTGGAGTTATTTACCAGAAATTGGACTGTGTTGTTGGATACTTATTGTCTGGCTTATGTATTGGCCCTTTCACTTGGGTGTAGTGAGTCCAGCTCTTCCCTACTGTCCAGATGGCCATTTCAGTTGTCAACATCCACCCAGGCTGGTTGGAGTTTGGACTCTTTCCACAATTTTATGAGAACCCAATGGCTTGGTTGAAGTTGATAGGCAACAAATTCAAGAGGTGGGACCTGGGTCAGCAAACCAAGGTACCTGAGGGGTGACAGAGCAGAGGACAAAGCCAGTATACAATTCTTAAGGAATAGGTCCTTTTCAAAGTCAACTACTGACATGGGCTGTCATAAGGCAAAATTTTCCCCTGGCTCTGGACCTATAAAACTCAGAATAAATTATTTGTTACTGACCTACAAAGAAGAGGTGGTCATAGCATACATATTCTCATTTTTATGAGGAGAAATTGGAAGTAACATAGAGGTCACCAGACCTAAACAGTTTCAAAAACCTGTAGGGCAAACTCCATTCAATTTCAAAGTTTACAAGTCATTTATCCTTGGGGCTTTAGAAATTGGCAGTTCCATCCTTTCCAAGGGCCTATACAGTGGCTGGTCTACAGTGGCAAGCCTCTCTCCAAATGCAGCCCTGGGGAACACCGGGAAACCACACCCCTCTCAGCACTACCCTTTCCAAGCATTGGGGCCATACCTTGGCGCTGCCATTTCCAGGGCAAATGCTCAACCCCTCCATGTGGTGGCAGCCAGGCTGTCCCCAATCCCCAAGGAATGCCTTCATCCTCTCTCCAAGGCCTGGGACAGCACCACTCCTCTACCATGAAGTGAAAGGCCCATCCTCTGCCTTCAGGGCAAACTCACCCTCTCCAAGTGCTTGGGTGTGTCCACTCTCCCATCCCAAATGCTTCTGACTTCAGATGCCAGCCTCCATAGTTCTGCCTCTGGAGCCATTTTACTCCCATGTGCCCCTTTCCTGCCCTCCTAGTTACGATTGGCAGTGGCTCTTTTTATACAGATACTGCAACACTCAACTGGCCTTCTATGTACTAATTTTGGGTTGTGCCCATTAGCCAGTCCCATGAGTATTATTAGGTCGCTTTCCAACAAGCTGCTCCCAGCTTCTGGAATGTATCATAGTGGGCTTATAATTTGATTATCTTCCCAATAGATATCAGTTGATTTAAAAATGGGAAATTTAAATCTTTCCCATTTTACCCTTGAAACAGTGGGGGAGGTACTGAGAATTTGATCTCCTTTGTGACATAGATTGCAGAAGTTTGAGCTGCCCTGGTGTCCACCAAAAATGTCATTTCTCCCTGATTTGGGCTCACATTTAGATTTAGGAAAGGCCCCTGGTAGGATCTTGAGGCAGGGAGGATTTGTGTTAATTTTCAGGATTATCAGGGGTATCCCTCACCTACTTTCTTTAAATTCAGGCATTCCCTTTTGAAGTGACCAGGTTACACACACTGATAACACCCTGCTACCTCTTGTACCTCCTTGTTCTTTTATCCCCTTTGCCCCAGACTATTTCTCTACCTTACACCTGCCTGTCCCCTCCCTGCTTTATCTCTAATCCCTTCTTGACCATGTGGTTGACCATGCTCAACTTAATTCTAACTTGTTGTTTCAGCTTTCCTCTTACCTTCTCACAACTTACTATCACCAATGGCATGGCAGGGGGAGCCATTTAGCCAAGTGACTTGGTTTCTGCACTTGGTGGGCAGCCCGGGGAAATCCAGCCAGTGTTTGCACTGGCCCCTTAGAAAAGCCTGTCATTGGCTCATCCCTGCTGGCCTATCCCTGGGACTAGTCCGCACCCTCAGAGGAGCCAGCAGCTGAGCAGTCCTGGGGTGCCCCATGCATGGTGGAGGGGTTTGGGACCTTAGAGGAGGGAGCTGGGAAGATGTGGAGCCCACACTCTCAGTCCCAGTGCTTCTTCTCCCTCCCCCACTCCTGGTCTGCCAAGTGTCTCTGGTTTGCCTTTGTTCCTGGGCTCAGCAGAGACTGTGGGTTCCTCCATGCAGTAGTGACTAGCATGCAGCTAATAGCTATAGAATTGCCTGGCTAGCATGTGCCCCGCAGCCACTACAAGTAGGGCCAGTTCTCAGCACCTCTTTTCTGCTACACTCTTGAATAAACAATACCCCTGTTAACTGGCACTTGGGAGACACTGAGTGACTACCTGTTTCCCTTGCTCTGCTTCCCCAGAGCAGAACTGAAGCTGAGAGTTCCAGCATATCCTTTCACAGCCCTGACACTGAGCATATCTGAACAGCCCTCAAATCTAATCTAAAAACCAAAAATATAAACACATGCAAAAAGGAAGAACTAGAAAGAGATGAAAAGTCATGCAGAAACAAGAAAGTAAAAAAAAAAAAAAAACATAAAAGGATATCTGTAAGTGGCACCACATCAAGAGCCTAAACTTTGCTAACAAACAAATTTACTTGCTTTACCAAAGTGACAGGCATTTTATAAAGTACTAAAGAAATTAACAGCTTATAAAAATAGAGTAAAAGTTATTAGGTGGAAGTACAAAACTAAAACTATCTCATTCCCTGTCAAAGAGCTTCCAAAATGCCACATGCACAAGAGCTCATGCTTTGCAAGACTGTTTTCAGGTTGAATCAAATGTGAGATCTGTTTTTACACTGATCCATGTTGCTCTTTTATTTATCAGGTTTGCTTCATAGGTGCAGGGATATTAGCAGATGCCTGCTCAAGGTAGGCTAAGGACACTTAAGGGATTTCAGCAGGGTTGAATTTCAGCTGCCCATTGATATCATCCAGCACCCACTGCCAATGCCTCAATTTTGTCAAATGTTTCTGACCATGGCAAATTTCTGCTGTAATTCATTCCTTAGTTCTAAGACATCCACTTTGATGACTTGTTCTGGTTTCTGGACAGTAACTGTAATTCTTTTTGTCAGAAAAAACATTTTGTCTTGCAATATCCAAAAATTTCTGGATACACTGATCAACACCAGTTCAAATTTCCTCCTAATCAGTGCCGTTGACGTAGTTCTGACTCACCAGGGAAGAAAAACAAGCCTCAAAAGATGACTCTAATTCATCCACCAAGATACTGTTAGAGATTCTCAGAGCCCCTGATGTGGCATGAAGAAGCAAAGCCTGGCCTGGGAGTCCTGGCTGGGCTCTTAGGGGCCCAGGTGGCTGCCTAGAGAACATGCCTCCCAGCAGAGCTGCCTTTTCTGGAATGACTGAGAAGAGGCCAACTCATCATTGTGTTTTTGATTTGCATTTCCCTAACAGCCAGTGAAGTTGATCATCTTTCCATGTATGTTTTAGCCATTTGTATTTCCTCTACTGAGAAATGTCTGTTGATGTCTTTTGCCCATTTTAAAATTGGGTTATTTGCCTTTTTGTTGTTGAGTTGAACAATCTCTTTATGCATTCTGGATATTAAACACTTGTTGGATATGTGGCTTCCAAATATTGCCTCCCATTGCATAGGCTGCAGGTTTACTTGCTTGGCAAAGTCCTTTGATACAAAAAGTGTTTGATTTTGAGGAGTTCAAATGTATCTATTCCTTTTTTTCAATACTCATGCTTTGGGTGTAAGGTCTAGGAAACTGCTTTCTATTTCAAGACTTATGAGATATTTCCCTATATTTTCTTCTAAAGGTTTTATGGTCCTTGCACTAATGCTTAGGTCTTTGATTGATTTTAAGCTAATTTTTGTATAGGGTGTGAGATATGGATCCTCTTTTATTCTTTTGCATTTTAATATACAGTTCTCCAAGCACCATTTATTAATGAGACTGCTCTATCCCAGGTGGATTGGCTTGACTGCCTTATCAAAGTTCAGCTATCCATAGATGAATCTATTTCTGAATGCTCTATTCAATTCCACTGGTCCGTATATCTATCTCTATGCCATTACCATGCTGTTTTGACTACTGTAGCATCATAATACTTTTAAAGTTGGGTAGTGTAAGAATTCCCACTTCATCTTTCTTTTTCAAGATTTTTTAGCTATTTGAGGCACCCTTCCCTTCCAAATAAATTTGTTTATTATTGCTTTTCTATTTCTGTAAAGCAAGTCATTGAGATTTTAATTGGCATTGCATTGAATCTATAAACCAATTTGAGGAGAATTGCCATCTTAACTATATTTAGTCTTCCAATTCATGAGCATGGTATGCTCTTCCATTTATTTAGGTGTTCCATGATTTCTTTTATCACTTTCTTGTACTTTTCTGAGTATAAGTCTTGTATCCTTACTTAAATTTATTCCTAATTTTTTATTCTTTTGGTTACTGTTGTAAATGGGATTTTTTTTCTTGATTTCCTCCTCAGACTACTCATTACTAGTGTATAGAAAGAAACACTATTGATTTTTGGCTGTTGATCTTGTACCCTGCCACTTTTCTGTACTCATTTATTAACTCTTGTAGTTTTGCTGTAGATTTTTGGGGATTTTTGACATATAGTATCATGTCATCTGCAAACAGTGAGAGTTTTACTTCTTCCTTACCAATTTGGATGGCTTTTATTCCCTTTTCTTGTCTAACTTCTCTGGCTAGAATTTCCAGCACAATGTTGAATAACAAGGTGACAGTGGGCATCCTTGTCTTGTTCATGATCTTAGAGGGAATGCTTTCTGTCTTTCCACATTGAGGATGTTGTTAGCTCTGGATTTTTCATATATTCCCTTTATTATGTTGAGATAGTTCCCTTCAATTACTATCCTTTAAGTGTTTCCATCAAGAAAAGACGTTGAATTTTTCAAATGATTTTTGTGCATCAGGCAAGATGATTATGTGATTTTTCTTCTCTGATTTGTTGAAATTGTGTATTGTATTAAATTGATTTTATGTTGAACCATCCTTGCATACCTGGAATAAATTCCACTTGGTCATGGTGTAAAATTCTTTTAATGTGCTGCTGGATTCAATTTGCAAGTCTTTTGATAAGAGTTTTGCATCTATATTCATTAGAGAGATTAGTCTGTAATTTTCTTTCATTGTAGTATCTTTGTCTGGCTTTGGTATGAGGGTGATGTTGGCTTCATAGAATGAGTTAGGTAGCTTTCCCTCCTCTTCAATTTTTTTGAAGAGTTTGAGCAGGATTTGTACTAATTCTTTCTTGAGGGCTTGGTAGAATTCACATGTGAAGCCATCTGATCCTGCACTTTTCTTTTTGGGGAGCTTCTTGATGACTGATTCAATCTTTTTGCTTGTGATTGATTTGGAGAGAACATCTATTTCTTCTCGAGTCAATGTTAGTCATTCAGGCCTTTCTAGGAAGTTGCCCATTTCATCTATGTTTTCTAGTTTATTAGCATATAACTTTTAATAGTATTCTCTCATCACCTCCTTTATTTCTGCAGGGTAAGTGATAATGTCTCCTTTTCCATTTCTGATTTTATTTATTTGCTTCCTCTTTCTCTCTCTCTCTCTTTTCAAGGCAGCTAAGGGCCAATTGATGGCATTAATTTCTTAAAGAACCAATGTCTAGTTTTGTTGATTTTCTCAATTGTTTTTGCATTCTCAGTTTCATTTATTTCTGCTCTGATTTTTATCATTTCTTTCCTTTTGTTTGCTTTGCAGTTAGTTTGCTGTTCTTTCTATAATTCTTCCAAGTGAACAGTCAATTCCTTGATTTTTCCTCTTCCTTATTTTTAAATATAGACATTTAAAGCAATACATTTCCCTCTTAACACTGCCTTTGCTGCATGCCATACATATTTATATGTTGTGTTTTCATTTTCATTTGCCTAAAGATATTTACTGATTTTTCCTGTAATTTCTTATTTGACCCACTGGTTGTTTAAGAATGTGTTGTTTAGCTTCCAGATATTTGTGAATTTTCTGGCTCACTGCCTGTTATTGAATTCCAAGTTCATTACATTATGATCCAAGAAAGTGTTTTGTATGATTTCAGTCATTTTAAATTTATTGATACTTGCTTTTTGATCCAGCATATGGTGTATCATTGAGGATTTGATCCATGGGCACTTGAGAAAAATGTATATCCTGCTATTGTGGGATGTAATGTTCTATGAATGTCTGTTAAGTCTAGTTCATTTATCATATTATTCAGATTCTCTCCTTCTTTATTGATCCTCTGTCTAGACATTCTATTTATTAATGAGAGTGGGCTGTTGAAATCTCCAACTTATTATGGTAGAGATGTCTGTTTCTCCCTTCAGTGCCACCAGTGTTTGCCTCATGTACTTTGGAGCACTCTGGCTTAGTGCATGAATATTTATTATTTTTATGTCTTCTTTTTGAATTGTTCCATTTATTAATACAATGTCCTTCTTTGTCTCCTTTAACTGTTTTACATTTGAAGTTTAATTTGCCCAATTTTAGTATAGCTACCCTTGCTGTTTTCTAATTGCTGTATGCATGAAATGTTTTTTCCCAACATTTCACTTTCAACCATGTTTTGTCCTTGGATCTCAAAATAGTCTTCTCTAGATAGCATATAGCTGGATCCTATTTTTTAATCCATTCTTCTAGTCTATGTCTTTTGATTGGGGAATTTATCCATTAATATTTAATATTACTACTATACAGTTAGTGCTTTCTTCTACTATTTTCTTTTGATTTTATATGTCATATCTAATTTTTTTTCTCTTTTTACCTTTACTGATAGTCTTCATTTCTACATTCTTCAGACCTCTCTCTCTCCTGCCTTTTCCTATTTGCTGATAGTGTTCCCTTTAGTGCTCCTGAAGAGCTGGACTCTTAGTCACACATTCCCTCAGTGACTGTCTGAAAATATTCTAATCTGCCCCTCATCATTGAAGGGCAATTTTTCTGGATATCCAATTCTTGGTTGGCAGTTTCTCTCCTTTAGAATCATAAATATATCACATATAAATATATCTTATCACCTCCATGGTTTCTACTGAGAAATCTACACATGGTCTTATTGGACTTCCCTTGTATGTGATGAATTACTTTCTCTTGCTTCTTTCAAGATTCTCTCTTTGTCTTTGACTTTTGACAATCTGATTAGTGTCTTGGAGTATGTCTCTCTGGACCTATTTATTCTGTTTGGGTATGCTGCACTTGGAAATGTAATTTTATGTCTTTCATATGAGATGGGAAATTTTCAGTGATAATTTCTTCTGCTAGCCTTTCTTCTCTTGCTCCCTTCTCTTCTACTTTGGGACACCCACAAAACACATATTCATATCCTTCATGTTGTCATTCAATTCCCAGAAAACCTGCTCTATTTTTCTATTCTTTTACCTATATTTTATTTTTTTCTACACCAGTCTTTATTTCTAAATAATCAGCAATGACCCCCCAAAAAATGAACAAACAAAATCTCACATCCATGAAAATCATGAGCAAAGCACATTTTCACTATTTGTTAACTACTAAGGAGAAGTAAAATTAATTGTACTAAAATAAGTTATCTTTTATGAATCTACATTTGCAAAAATCATGTACCATTCTCATAATATAGTAAAAATAAACACAAATGAGTAAAGAGAATAAAAATTATTAAAAATTTTAGTAGTTCTATTTAATTGGAAGTTCACTGGCAGAAATTCTCTAATAAACACAATAACTGGAAATGTGGTTTTGGACTATAATAAGAAGCTTTTCATCAAAGTTAAAGTTCAATTGATTTTACAATCACACATAGTGTCTGGAAGTTACACTAACTATATTTTCTTTTTTGTGTCAAATTTCACATGTGCAGTCTTCGAGTTCACTAATCCTTTCTTCTGCTTCTTCAAATCTATTGTAGGTTTCCATTTTTTTCTTTGTATTTCTTCTGCTGTGCCTTTCATTTCCATAAATTCTGTGATTTGTTTTTTCAAAGTTTTTATTTCTTCTTTTTGTTCATCCAATTTCTGCTTTATATCTTCCCACAACTCATTGATTTGATTTTTGATGAGATTTTCCATGTCTGTTTGAACATCCTGTTTCAACTCGTATATCTCATTTGAAGTGTTGGTTTGTTCCTTTGACTGGGTCATATCTTCAATTTTCCTAGTATAACTCATTTTTTCCTGGTGTCTAGGCATTTGATTTTCATAATTAATTTATTCTGGAGGTTGTTTTCACCCTTTTCCTTTGGATTTTCTTGCTGAGTGGTTTTCTTCTTTATCTTTTCTTTGACATTCAGTTCAACTTATTCTAGACCACTAGCATACGTTCTGTTTAACTGATCGGAATTCTTCAGTTCTTGTTTTTCTATTTCTTGCCCTGCCTATATGGAGCCTCCCCTTTTTTTAAGGAGGGTCTCCTCAGATATTTAGACTACAGTCAGATTTAATCTGACCAAACAGTCTCACATTTCAGGAAGAAATTGTAGTCAGTATACATTTTACCATCAGGTTGACAGACTTTCCTGTGAAGCTTGCAGACTCTGTGTTTTTCTTCTCCTGCCCTGCATGTGGCACTCATCTGCTGGCAGTTTCCCACCAGCATAAAATGAGGTAGTGCCTTTAACTTCATCAGACTCTCCCTGCTGGAGACATGGTTGAGACAGAGATGAGGCAATATGATGGCTTTGATTACTTCAGTTTTCCAGTCCTTGGGGTCTGAATTCCTTGGAGGAAGGATTCCACTTGAGCTGAGCCTCCCCTTTCTCTTGGGGAAGATACACCTTTTAGGAAATTAGCTCCTGTTACCTGACTAGTTACTTTGTCTCTCCACAAACTAAATTCTACCCTTGCCTGGGGTTATGCTGGAGCCTAAGAGAGCTTGCAGATATATCTAATGAGAGTTCTGTATGAGGTTTTAGCTGTTCCACCTGGTTCAGATTGATGTACAGTGTGTCCAGTCACTGATGTTCCCCCAGCAGTTGCTCTGTACCATCCTTGACTGTTTACTAGCGGCTCTGGAGGATGAACTGAATTCCACAACTCATTACAGTGTCATCTTGCCCCACCTCCTAGCCTATTTCTTTTTTTTAAACTTTTTTTATTAATTAAAAAAAATTAACAAACAAAATATTTAGATATCATTCCATTCTACATATACAATCAGTAATTCTTAATGTCATCACATAGTTGCATATTCATCATTTCTTAGAACATTTATATCAATTTAAAAAAGAAATAAAAAGACAACAGTAAAAGAAATAAAATGATAATAGAGAAAAAAAGATTATACATACCATAACCCTTACCCCTTGCTTTCATTTACCACTAGCATTTCAAACTAAATTTATTGTAACATTTGTTCCCCCATATTATTTATTTTTTATTCCATATGTTCTACTTTTCTGTTGATATAGTAGCTAAAAGGAGCATCAGACACAAGGTTTTCACATTCACAGAGTGTCATTGTGAAAGCTATATCACTGTTCAATCTTCATCAAGAAACATGGCTACTGGAACACAGCTCTACATTTTCAGGCAGTTCCCTCCAGCTTCTCCACTTCATCTTGAACAACAAGGTGATATCTACTTAATGCATAAGAATAACCTCCAGGATAACCTCTCAACTCTGTTTGGAATCTCTCAGCCATTGACACTTAGTCTCATTTCACTCTTTCCCCTTTGGTCAAGAAGGTTCTCTCAATCCCTTGATGTTAATTCCCAGCTCATTCTAGGGTTTTTCTCAGTCCCTTGATGCTCAGTCTCAGCTCATTCCAGGATTTCTGTCCCACGTTGCCAGGAAGGTCCACATTCCTAGGAGTCATGTCCCACGCAGAGAGGGGGAGGGTGGTGAGACTGCTCATCATGTTGGGCTGGAGAGAGAGGCCAGATCTGAGCAACAAAAGAGGCTCTCTTGGGGGTGACTCTTAGGCCTAAATTTTAAGTAGATTTGACCTATCCTTTGCGGGGTTAAGTTTCATATGAACAAACCCCAAGACTCGGGGCTCAGCCTATAGCTTTGGTTGTCCACACTGCTTGTGAGAATATCAAGAATTCAACTTGGGGAAGTTGAACTTCTCCCCACTCTCACCATTCCCTGAAGGATGCTTGCAAATATTTTCCAGTCACTGATCAAATCACTCTGGGATTCATTGGGCATCACTCTGGACAAACCGACAAAATCTCATGTTCTACCTGAGATTCCAAGTACTTATGACATTCAATCAAACTATCTACATGAGTTATATTAGGAAATGCTCTGGTCAAAATCTAAATTTTGTAACAAATAAACATTTTTTGCTTTAGTCTCACACATAAGGTGACCTTTTAAAGTATTAATTATAATCTAGTTTCAGCACCCTGCAATAATGACATTCCTTTCTTCTTCCTCATGCAAAAACATTTTTAAAATTTGTACATTGTACATTTCACTATTATTATACATTCTAGGCATTCCTAGATAATACCATCTCAATCTTTAACACCTATCTTTCTTTCTGATTTCATTTATGCCCCCAGCCCTCCTCCCTCTATCATTCTCACATGCAGCTTCATTCAGTGTTTTCACATATTTCCATTACAGTTAGGTAGTGCTGTGCTGTCCATTTCTGAGTTTTTGTATCCAGTCCTGTTGCACAGTCTGTATCACTTCAGCTCCAATTACCCAATATCTTGCCCTATTTCTATCCCCTGATGGTCTCTGTTACCAATGACATATTCCAAGTTTATTCACTAATGTCAGTTCATATCAGTGAGACCATACAGTATTTGTCCTTTAGTTTTTGGCTAGTCTCACTCAGCATAATGTTCTCAAGGTCCATCCATGTTGTTACATACTTCAAAAGTTTATTCTGTCTTAAAGCTGCATAATATTCCATCTTATGTATATACCACAGTTTGTTTAGCCACTCATCCTTTGATGGACATTTTGGCTGTTTCTATCTCCTTGCAATTGTAAATAATGCTGCTATAAACATTGGTGTGCAAATGTTTGCTTGTGTCTTTGCCCTTAAGTCCTCTGAGTAGATACCTAGCAATGGTATTGCTGAACCATATGGCAATTCTATACTCAGCTTTTTGAGGAACCGCCAGACTGCCTTTCACAGTGGTTGCACCATTTGACATTCCCACCAACAGTGAATAAGTGTGTCTCTTTCTCCACACCCTCTTCAGCATTTGTCATTTTCTGTTTTGTTGATAATGGCCATTCTGGTGGGTGTGAGATGATATCTCATTGTGGTTTTGATTTGCATTTCTCTAATGGCCACGGACATTGAGCATCTCTTCATGTGCCTTTTGGCCATTTGTATTTCCTCTTCTGATAGGTGTCTGTTCAAGAATTTTTCCCATTTTGTAATTGAATTGGCTGTCTTTTTGTTGTTGAGTTGAACAATCTCTTTATAAATTCTGGATACTAGACCTTTATCTTATATGTCATTTCCAAATATCGTCTCCCATTGTGTAGGCTGTCTTTCTACTTTCTTGATGAAGTTCTTTGATGCACAAAAGTGTTTAATTTTGAGGAGCTCCCATTTATTTATTTATTTCTTCAGTGCTTTTGCTTTAGGTGTAAGGTCCATAAACCGGCCTCCAATTACAAGATTTATAAGATATTTCCCAACATTTCCTCTAACTGTTTTATGGTCTTAGACCTAATGTTTAGATCTTTGATCCATTTTGAGTTAACTTTTGTATAGGGTGTGAGATAAGGGTCCTCTTTCATTCTTTTGCATATGGATATCCAGTTCTCTAGGCACCATTTATTGAAGAGACTGTTCTGTCCCAAATGAGTTGGCTTGACTGCCTTATCAAAGGTCAAATGTCCATAGATGAGAGGGTCTATATCTGAGCACTCTATTTGATTCCATTGGTCAATATATCTATCTTTATGGCAGTAACATGCTGTTTTGACCACTGTGGCTTTATAATATGCCTTAAAGTCAGGCAGCATGAGACCTCCAGCTTCGTTTTTTTTTTTCCTCAGGATACTTTTAGCAATTCGGGGCACCCTGCCTTTCCAGATAAATTTGCTTATTTGTTTTCTATTTATGAAAAGTAAGTTGTTGGGATTTTGATTGGTAGTGCGTTGAATCTGTAAATCAATTTAGGTAGAATTGACATCTTAACTATATTTAGTCTTCCAATCCATGAACACGGTATGCCCTTCCATCTATTTAGGTCTTCTGTGATTTCTTTTAACAGTTTCTTATAGTTTTCTTTGTATAGGTCTTTTGTCTTTTTAATTAAATTTATTCCTAAGTATTTTATTCTTTTAGTTGCAATTGTAAATGGAATTCCTTTCTTGATTTCCCCCTCAGATTGTTCGTTACTAGGATATAGAAACACTACAGATTTTTGTGTGTTGATCTTGTAAACTGCCACTTTGCTGTACTCGTTTATTAGCTCTAGTAGTTTTGCTGTGGATTTTTCAGGGTTTTTGACGTATAGTATCATATCATCTGCAAATAGTGATAATTTGACTTCTTCCTTTCCAATTTTGATGCCTTGTATTTCTTTTTCTTGTCTAATTGCTCTAGCTAGAACTTCCAACACAATGTTGAATAATGGTGGTGATAGTGGACAAGGATGTCTTGTTCCTGATCTTAGGAGAAAAGATTTCCGTTTTTCCCCATTGAGGATGATATTAGCTGTGGGTTTTTCATATATTCCCTTTATCATTTTAAGGAAGTTCCCTTGCATTCCTATCCTTTGAAGTGTTTTCAACAGGAAAGGATGTTGAATCTTGTCAAATGCCTCCTCTGCATCAATTGAGATGATCATGTGATTTTTCTGCTTTGATTTGTTGATATGGTGTATTACATTAATTGATTTTCTTATGTTGAACCATCCTTGCATACCTGGGATGAATCCTACTTGGTCATGATGTATAATTCTTTTAATGTGTTGCTGGATTCGATTTGCTAGAATTTTGTTGAGGATTTTTGCATCTATATTCATTAGAGAGATTGGTCTGTAGTTTTCTTTTTTTGTAATGTCTTTGCCTGGTTTTGGTATGAAGGTGTTGTTGGCTTCATAGAATGAATTAGGTAGAATTCCCTCCACTTCAATTTTTTTGAAGAGTTTGAGCAGGGTTGGTACTAATTCTTTCTGGAATGTTTGGTAGAATTCACCTGTGAACCCGTCTGGTCCTGGACTTTTCTTTTTCGGAAACTTTTGAATGACTGATTCAACTTCTTTGGTTGTGATTGGTTTGTTGAGGTCATCTATTTCTTCTTGAGTCAAAGTTGGTCGTTCATGCCTTTCTAGGAAGTTGTCCATTTCATCTACATTGTTGTATTTATTAGCATAAAGTTGTTCATAGTATCCTGTTATTACCTTCTTTATTTCTGTGAGGTCAGTGGTTATATTTCCTCTTCCATTTCTGATCTTATTTATTTGTGTCCTTTCTCTTCTTTTTGTCAATCTTGCTAAGGGCCCATCAATCTTATTGATTTTCTCATAGAACCAACTTCTGGTCTTATTGATTTCCTCAATTGTTTTCATGTTCTCAATTTCATTTATTTCTGCTCTAATCTTTGTTATTTCTTTCCTTTTGCTTGCTTTGGGGTTACTTTGCTGTTCTTTCTGCAGTTCTTCCAAATGGACAGGCAATTCCCTAATTTTTGCGCTTTCTTCTGTTTTGATATAGGCATTTAGGGCAATAAATTTCCCTCTTAGCACTGCCTTTGCTGCATCCCATAAGTTTTGATATGTTATGTTTTCATTTTCATTTGCTCGAGATATTTACTGATTTCTCTTGTAATTTCTTCCTTGATCCCCTGGTTGTTTAAGAGTGTGTTGTTGAGCCTCCATGTATTTGTGAATTTTCTGGCACTCTGCCTATTATTGATTTCCAACTTCATTCCTTTATGATCTGAGAAAGTGTTGTGTATGATTTCAATCTTTTTACATTTGTTGAGACTTGCTTTGTGACCCAGCATATGGTCTATCTTTGAGAATGATCCACGAGCACTTGAGAAAAAAGTGTATCCTGTTGTTGTGGGGTCTAATGTTCTATAAATGTCTGTTAAGTCTAGCTCATTTATTATAATATTCAACTTCTCTGTTTCTTTATTGATCCTCTGTCTAGATGTTCTGTCCTTTGATGAGAGTGGGGAATTGAAGTCTCCGACTATTATGGTAGATATGTCTATTTCCCTTTTCAGTGTTTGCAGTGTTTGCCTCATGTATTTTGGGGCATTCTGGTTCGGTGCATAAATATTTATGATTGTTATGTCTTCTTGTTTAATTGTTCCTTTTATTAGTAGATAGTATCCTTCTTTGTCTCTTTTAACTCTTTTACATTTGAAGTCTAATATGTTGGATATTAGTATAGCTATTCCTGCTCTTTTCTGGTTGTTATTTGCATGAAATATCTTTTCCCAACCTTTCACTTTCAACCTATGTTTATCTTTGGGTCTAAGATGTGTTTCCTGTAGACAGCATATAGAAGGATCCTGTTTTTTAATCCATTCTGCCAGTCTATGTCTTTTGAATTGGGAGTTCAGTCCATTAACATTTAGTGTTATTACTGTTTCGATAGTACTTTCCTCTATCATTTTGCCTTTTGTATTTTATACATCATATCTAATTTTCCTTCTTTCTACACTCTTCTCCACACCTCTCTCTTCTGTCTTTTCATATTTGTCCCTAGTGCTCCGTTTAGCATTTCTTGTAGAGCTGGTCTCTTGGTCACAAATTCTCTCAGTGACTTTTTGTCTGAAAATGTTTTAATTTATCCCTCATTTTTGAAGGACAATTTTGCTGGATATATAATTCTTGGTTGGCAGTTTTTCTCTTTTAGTAATTTAAATATATCATCCCACTGTCTTCTCACCTCCATGGTTTCTGCTGAGAAATCTACACATAGTCTTATTGGGTTTCCCTTGTATGTGATGGATTGTTTTTCTCTTTCTGTTTTCAAGATCCTCTCTCTTTGACCTCTGACATTCTGACTAGTAAGTGTCTTCGAGAACATCTATTTGGATCTATTCTCTTTGGGGTGTGTTGCCCTTCTTGGATCTGTAGTTTTAGGTCTTTCATAAGAGTTGGGAAGTTTTCAGTGATAATTTCTTCCATTAGTTTTTCTCCTCCTTTTCCCTCCTATTCTCCTTTTGGGACCCCCACAGCATATGTATTTGTACGCTTCATATTTTCATTCAATTCCCTGAGTCCCTGCTCATGTTTTTCCATTCTTTTCCCTATAGTTTCTGTTTCTTTGTGGATTCCAGATGTTCCATCATCCAGTTCACTAATCCTGAACTCTGTCTCTTGAAATCTACCATTGTAGATTTCCATTGTTTTTTTTTAATCTCTTCTACTGTATCTTTCATTCCCATAAGTTTTGTGATTTGTTTTTTCAGACTTTGCATTTCTTCTTTTTGTTCATTCCTTGCCTTCTTCATGTCCTCCCTCAATTCATTGATTTGGTTTTTTATGAGGTTTTTCCATTTCTGTTCACCTATTCTGAATTAATTGTTTCATATCCTGTATCTCATTCGAACTATTGGTTTGTTCCTTTGACTGGGCCATATCTTCAATTTTCCTGGTGTGATTTGTTATTTTTTGCTGGCGTCTAGAAATTTAATTACCTTAATTAGTTTATTCTGCAGATTGCTTTCACTTTTCTTACCTAGGGTTTTCTTGCTAGATGAGTTTTTTTTCTATCTGTTCTTTGACCTTCAGCTCAGCTTTTTCTGGGCCTCTAGCTTAAGTTTTGTTTAACAGAGGGTAATTTTTCAGGTCTTATTTTCTTGTTTCTTGTCCTGCTTGTAAGATGCCTTTTCCCTCCCCACCCTTAGGAGGGTCTACATAGGTATTATAGACTCCAGCCGGGTTTTCGCGGACTAAACTGGCCTCCTATGGGGGGGATGGAGTCACCTGCATCAGTTTTCCCTGAGGGTGGACCCAGCAAGTTGAAAGACTTTCCTGTGAAGTCTCTGGGCTCTGTTTTTCTTATCCTGCCCAGTGTGTGGTGGTTGTCTACCTGTGGGTCCCACCAGCAATAGATGTTGTGGCTCCTTTAACTTTGGAAGGCTCTCCCTGCTGGGGGCATGGTGGAGACAGAGGAGAGGTTGTAGGCTGGCTTTAGGGCTTCAAATTGCCTAGCCCTGGGGTCTGAATTCCTTGAGAGAGGTATTCCACCTAAATTGGGTTTCACCCTTCCCCTGGGGAACAGACGGGAAAAATCCCTGAAAGCAGTCTGTTTCTGCCTATGCCTGGGGCAGTTGCAGCACAAGTAGTCCCGCTGCTGAATCCAGAGGCAGCCAAGCCTCCATAGAAACAGACACAAAAACTTCCGTTTCATCCTCTTTCTTATTTTTCAGTTAGCCCAATAAGAGACCTCTGCCTTGACCAGTTTCGCCTGAGCTGGGGTCCTATTTTAGTACTCAGAATTTGTTTATTAATGCCACAATTGGTGTTTGGTTGGACCCAGTCCCTGCTACTGTTAGAGTCTCTTTCCTTTCCCTCTGGGAAGGCGCCTGTGGGGGAGGGACACCGGCGGCCGCCACGGCTTGTAGAACTCATGGTTCCAGAGACTCACAGCTGGTCCAGCTGGTCCAGACTGGGGCACACTGTGTGTCTGGCCACTATCATGGCTCCAGGAGCTGTTCTGTACTGTTTCTGGTTATTTAGTGGTTGTTCTGGAGGATGAACTAAAATGCGCACATTGCTAAGCCGCCATCTTGGCCCCTCCTTCCTAGCCTATTTCTTGAAGCTCTCTTTTGGTATCCCACAGGGTGGTAGCCAGCTTTCCAAAAGGTCTAATTTTACCTGGAAGTGAGGACCCTGGTTCTGTAACTGGGAATTTAAAATTAAAGGGATGATTACGATAGCTGAATTATTGGATTGATATTCCTTTTATACTTTCTGGTATATTAGAGTAGACAGAGGAAAATACCTGAAATCTTTACATTATAGTTCAAATGTGTTTATCTCTGATATAGATTCTGTAACCTTTATCTTTTGCCCTTATGATTTTTAAGACCTTGTGACTGACCTATATTTGTACCCATTTATCCATTTTATCATCTTTAGTGTCTTGTGATCACTACAGACAGCCCCTGATGTTTATTAATGAAGGGCGTTGGCCCGGCACAGACTAACCCATCACAAGTCCAAAGTTACCTTGATAACCAAAACGGGTCTAACCAAAATGGGCCAGCCTAATATGTGCAGTAGATTAGACTTTAACATTAAGTGACTTATACCACATTACACCACTAAAAATCATGCCCTTCTTCATAGTAAAGCTGCCATTTTCTTGCATACATTCTGTGACTAAGAATACACTCAATATGTGCATGCTCAATAATTAAATCACCTCTAATCACATCATCTGGGGCCATTGTGCTATTATCCTAAAACCTGACAATCTTTTGATGCTATAAAACTATAAGAATTGATGCAGTTTGGGAACACAAATTTTTGAGCCAATAAGCCATCTGATTTCCTACTTTGCACCTAGTAATAAGGTTTTCTTCCCTCTGAAACTCCAGTGTCTCAGGAATTGGTCATTTGACCACATGGGAAAAAGAATCCACTGCCTTTGTCTGGTAACAGTACTCCAGGTAAACTTACATTTTCAATGCTTATCATATGGAGTGTTTGCATTTAGCAGGAAAACAAGAAAAGGTGAAGGAAAACTGATAAGTAGAAAGTACTGATTAATAAAAAGTTACCATGACAATGGCATGAGGAAATGTTATAGATTCTACAGATTGATATTTAAATAATTAATTGGTATACCATAACTACTAAATGGCCAGCCTTCCATGCCACCTCCATACATGCTCCCCAGCTGCATTGACATGGACAGGGAAAGAAATTCAGTAAGGGCTACTGATTAAAGAGAGGAGATAGAAATCTGTTTGTGAGTACATATGTTGAATATTTTAGGAGTTGCATGAAGCGAACCCTTTCCTCATGCAGATATACTTATTCACATGATCCTTACCATTATATATATTTTAAACTGGAAGTCTTCTCACAGACTGAAGTTCAAAATATTTTGGGTTACCTAAGAGTTTTTTTGATGAATACCCCCTTTATTCTCATTACTCTTGAGAGAGTATGTCAGCTAAATCTAATACCAGGAGCTCCTCCAGGAAACAAACTTGTTCTCAGGGACATTTAGGATGCAGTGGTATTTATTTGAGGACAACCCCTTATCCTCATCTTGCCCACAATTCCATCCAAGCATATTTTACAATATCAAGGCAGTTTAGCCAAGAACAGCTCATTACACCTGACCAGTTTTCTTTGGAGATTGTTGGACTATCTTGTTCATGGTGCCAATTGTTTCCTTCACCTCTGCTTCACCCTGCTGAAGAGAGAGGTGATCCAAACTCAGGGTTATTGGAATGGCCAAACACATGATACCCAACACTGGGCATTTTATCTGGGCAAAAGCTTATTAGTTGTGTATACTCACAGCCTGGGGAGCAGGACACTGCATCACGCAAGGTTACATGGAGATTGCACTTGGGAAGAGACTGAACAAGCAGTGGCTGTGGGAGCTGGGCTCTGTGTTAACAGAAGCGTTAAATAAATCCTGGCTCCTGTGGGAGGAATGGGAATAAATTCTTGAATTAGCAGGAACCTGATTTATCACTTAGAATAATAAGCTTCAATACACTTTTTTGTGAGAATAGAAAAACAAGTGAAATGATTCCAAGTTTATTCACACACCATGGAATGTCCCTTTAAACATGGCCCCTCCTACTACATTATAAAAACTGAACAGTGCAGTTGGGTTTCACTTTTGTACTTAGAGCATTGCCTTCGTGCTATTCAAAAATCTGCTGAAGGAAAAGTTTAAAAACCCATCTGTGCTTACTCTGAAGGGTGAGAGACAATGGATAGCAAACTTCATTGCATGCGACTAAATGATGGGCACTTCATTCCTACCTTGGGATTTGGAACTCTTCCATCTGAAGAGGTAAGAGGAGAGGACTTGGTGTGGAAGGTGAAAATGAAAATAGCACTAGAATGACTGATTGTCATTTAGGACTTGGCTCTCCTAAAACTCATTCTTCTGTGATTCTGAGAGACAGACTTGGTCTTGGTTTCACCAGGCTAGAGACAGTCCAATGATAAATTCAGAAGGAGACAGTCTTCCATCAGTGCAATGGGGTCTCATCGTATGGCCACCTTTTTCCTTCTGTTTCCATTTGTTTCAAAGAGATGAACCTCAGTATGTAGGGCACTTGCTTCCAGCTACCTGCCTTTAGATTGATTGCTATGAGGAGGTTCTCTGTGTATTTCTCCAATTCAGGAATCTTTCCTCCTACCAAGTACACATGCAATAGAGAAGATCCTTGAACTTGAAGTTGTGTGTAAACAGCTTTGGGCTGGGTAGCCTACTTGGTTCCAGGTTGAGTGAGTAGAGCCTCCTTCCTACTTCTCTCTCCACTGGTAAATTCACCCGAAGAGGAAATACAAGTTCATTTTAGGGGAAATGCTGCTTCAAATGGCGAGTCTTCAATTCCAGGTCCTTGTAAAAATACTTTTTATGTTGGAAGGAAATAGTTAGAGTGTTCCTTTCATGTAAGAATGGGCAAAGTGGACAGGCCACTAGATGGGAAGCCACAATATTTACATTCCAAAGTTTTCTTCTCTTATTTACTCTTGACTGTGTAACACAGTAAATTTACTCAGATTATCGATCCCATTTTCTTATCTCTAGATATGTGCAGGAATTTTTAACACACATTTTGAAGAACAGGGGACAGGACTTCATTTCTTAGTCATGCAATGGAGGATGAATAAGATGGAAAGATTACGGATAAGACAGAAGCCTCAGTAAACCTTGTAAACCTCCATGCACTGAATGCCTAAGGAAAAATACAAGGTGGACCAACAGAGGCTGTTGGGCCACAATACCTAATTTCTTTTAATCATTTTGGAAAACAGACAGCTTCTGATGTACTTAACAGCAAAGGCAGAAAAATATTTGCTTTTTATGTAAACTTATATCCTCAGAATAAACATTTTTTTTTTTGCATGGGCAGGCTCAAGGAATTGAACCCATGTTTGGCATGGCAGGTGAGAATTCTGCCACTGATCCACCATTCAGAACTTACATTTTTACTCCTGATATATAGTCCTTTCATGTGGCCAGAGTGAGTGTGCGGAAAAGAATTAACTAGCAGATATCTATCCTTAGAAGTGGCTGCATACAATTTTCATGTTAGCTGTGGTAATAGCTAGAGTTCTATAGAGAAACAGAATCAGCAGGAGATATCTGTAAATATAAAATTTATAGTGGTGTCTCACATAACCATGGTGACATAGAGTCATAGAACTCCAATGAAGGTCCTCAATGAACTCTCAGGGGAGGAAGGCTGGGCAACCTGGGGATTGTAAGAATCTAAGATCTAGAGGGTATGCCATGAGCTGGCAGCTCCAATGAAGGTTCTCAATGAACTCTCAGGAGAGGCTGACTGGCTGAAGTATGAAGTGTGATTGTCTCTTCTGAATCCACCTTAAAACCTTCTGGTGATAAGATTAAGCGTCACTCATTGCAGAAGACACTCCCCTTAGCTGATTGCAAACAAGGACATGGAGTTCATGAAATATTTAAGTTCTTGAAAGTTCCTCATAGTGACAGGCCAGAGCTTGTGTGAACAGATAACTGAGCACCACCACCTGGCCAAGTTGAGACATGAACCGGATCATGACAGTCTTCCCTTTGTCAATGTGGCAGCTATATACTTCACCTTAAACCTTACTTAATCTCTAAATAGAAAACAGCAACAGACACTTTTTTCCCCTTGTCTAATAGTACTCAACCGTCCCATGTACAACTGGAAATGCATTAAATCTCTCCAGAATAAGGTGCAAGTCCTTGGGTAATGTACACTCTTAAACTTGATATCTTACAACTTAAATATTATATCATGAACAAAACAGTTTATGTCATATATAAAGGGAATAAAATAAAGAGGAAAACAAAGCATTCGATTTATGCATAAAAATAGATACTAATTACAAAGCAAGGAAGAAATATTCATACCATTAGAGTCCTCATTTCTGTAACTGATCATTGTTTGTAGTTCATGTTTATCACTACTTTCTTCCACTACACATTCTATATTCCCTTTATCCTCCACAAGCACTTCAGCTGGCTGTGGTTCTTTGGATGGTGGGGTGACCCAAACCATCATTCCTGAAGTTTCAGATTCGTTGTTAAACCTACCTGGATTGGTTTGTTGCAGTTTTCACTGATTTTAATCACAGGGCACAGTAGTATGATGAGACTCCTATATTCCAGGAAAACTCTTCTTTACCTACATTATGTAGTTGCAGTCTTCTTTACCCTGATAGTCAGGGTCAATCACCCAAGCCAGTAAAACAATCCCCTTCCTGGCTTGTTTATCCAGGGGCATGAGTAACCCAATGTGACCAGATGGCAGACTGAGATTTCAGTTCAATGGAATCATTGTTTCTCTGGTGGAAGCACTCTCCCTTCAGAACTAAAACCTATGGCTCAGCAGAGCTCAAAGCTGCAGAGACAGGAGGCAAAAATTTTCCCAGTGGATCACTAAGGGTAATAGTGAGAGGTGTCACTCCCACTTCCACCCCTATGTTCCTGGATCCATGGATTCTGGCTATGGGGAAACAACGTCATACAGTTGGTGCTGATTCAGTGCATATACAACCTCCTGTAGAGCACCACCCAGCCCTGCAAGGTATTGCCACCTACTTGGCACAGGAATTGACTTTTCAGAAGGTCATTCCACTGTTCTATCAATCCAGCTTCATTTGGATGATGGGGAACATGGTAAGACCAGAGAATTACATGAGCATGTTCACATTCCCACACTTCATTTGTTGTGAAGTGGATTCCTTGATCAGAAGCAATGCTGTGCGGAATACCATGATGATGGATAAGGCATTTAAGTCCATTGGGAAAGCAAACACATATCCAGAGTATGTGTCAATTCCAGTTAAAACAAATCATTGCCCCTTCATCTATGCAAGTGTTTCAATGTAATTAGCCTACCCTCGTGTAGCTGGCTGATCACCTAGGGGAATGGTGCCATATTGGGGTCTGAGTGTGGGTTTTTACTGCTGGCAGATTGGGCACTCAACAGTGGCTGTAGCCACATCAACCTTGGTGAGTGGACATCCAAGTTGCTGAGCCCATGCAAAACCTCCATCCTTACTACCATGGCTATTGTTTTCATGAGTCCATTGGGCAATGACAGGAGTTGCTGGGAAAAGTGGTTGACTCTTTTATCCACAGAACAAGCCATCTTATCTACTTGATTATTAAAACCTTCCTCTGCTGAAGTCACACTCTGGTGCGCATTCACATGGGACACAAATATCTTCATGTTTTAGCCCACACAGAAAGGTCTATCACATATCTGTTCTCATGATCTCTTTGTCACCAATTGTCCAATCATGCACTTTCCAAGTCCCTAACCATGCAGCCAAATCATTAGCAACATCCCATGAGTCAGTATACAAATGCAACTCTGGCCAGTTTTCCTTCTAAGCAAAATAAAAACAGGTGTAGTGCTTGAAGTTCTGCTCACTGGGAGGATTTTTCCTCACCAATGTCTTTCAGGGATATCCCAGAAATGGGTTGTAGTGCCATAGCTGTCCACTTTTGGGTGGTACCTGAATATCTTGAAGAATCATCTGTAAACCAGGCCTGAGTTTTCTCAGTAAATTCATTGAAAGGAACTCCTCAAGAGGCCATAGTCCTGGTCTAGGAAAGAGAAGGCTTTCCTAGAGTGTAGACCATGGGCGTTTGGGCCACTTCCTAATGTAAGTTACTTGTGCCTTCAGAATCTGTTCTATCCCTAACACATATGTACTATTTTCATTTTGTGATGGAGTGCTGCTGCACATGCCAAACTTAATGGCTTGGTGGGTCAGACAACACTGAGCTCATGATTGGCAACTCAGGTCTCATTGTAACTTGGTGGCCCATGGTTAAGTGTTCAGTCTCTACTAAGGCCCAGTATCAGGCCAAAAGCTGTTTCTCAAAAGTAGAGTAGTTATCTGCAGCAGATCATTAGGATTTGCTCCAAAATCCTAAGAGTCTGCATTGTGGTTCTTCTACAGGGGCCTACCAGAACCCCAGACAGCATTTTTATTTGCCACTGACATTTCCAGAATCATTGGATCTGCCAAAGCATATGGCCCAAGTGGCAGAGCAGCTTGTACATCAGCCTGAACCTGTCACAGAGCCTCCTCTTGTTCAGGTCTCCACTCAAAATTAGTTGCTTTTCTGGTCACTCAACAAATGGGCTGGAGTAGCAGACCCAAATGAGAAATATGTTGTCACCAAAATCCAAAGAGACCAACTAGGTATTGTCCCTTGTTATTGGTCCTAGGAGTGACCAGATGCAGCAACTTATCCTTCACCTTAAAAGGAATATCTAGACATACCTTACATCACTGGACATCTAGAAATTTTTGTTGTATTTATCTCTGATCATCTGATGCATGAATGACTTATCAATAAGTCTAGAGTAGTTGTGACTTCTTGCTCACTAGGTCCAATCAACTTGTTATCACAAATGTGATGGACCAGTGTGATGTCTTGTGGAAGGGAGAAATGATCAAGTTCCTTGTGGACAAGATTATCATATAGGGCTGGAGAATTGATATACCACTGAGGTAGGACAGTGAAAGTATATTGCTGACCTTGTCAGCTGAAAGTAAACTGTTTCTAATCGTTCTTACTAAAAGCTATTGAGAGAAAAGCACTTGCCAGACCAACAGCTGCATACTAGGTACCACGGGATGTATTAATTTGCAAAGCAATGATACCACATCTGGAACAGCAGCTGCAATTGGAGCCACCCCCAGGGTGAGTTTACAATAATCCATTGTCATCCTCCTAGACCCATCTGTTTTCTGCACAGGCCAAATACAGGAGCTGAATGGGGATATGCATCCTTCAAGTCCTTAAGAGTGGCACTAATCTCTGAAATTCCTCCAGGAATCCAGTATAGTTTTTGGTTTACTATTTTACTAAGTAGGGGCAGTTCTAGTGGCTTCCACTAAGCATTTCCTACCATAACAGCCTTCACTCCATGAGTCAGAGAGCCAATGTGAGGATTCTGCCAGTTTCTCAGTATGTCCATTCCAATTATGCATTCTGGTACTGTGGAAATAATGACAGAATGGGTCCAGGAGCCCAATGGATCCACCTGAGATGGACCTAAGCTAAAACCCCATTGATCACCTGACCTCCATAAGCCCCTACCCTGACTGGTAGACCAGGGTGATGTTTGGGGTCCCCTGGAATTAATGTTACTACTGAAACAGTGTCTAGTAATTCCTGAAATATCTGATCATTTCCTTTTCTCCAATGCACAGTTACCCTGGTAAATTTCATATTTCTCCTTGTGGAAGGCTGGGAGGAAGATTAACAGTATAAATTGTGGCAGTGTAACAGGGTCCTTCCCCAAAGGGACCTGGCCTTCTGGCCTTCCCCTCATTCAAGGAGCTCTGGGTCTGTAAACTGTCTCAAGTCTGGAAATTGATTAAGGGACCATGACTTTCTGTTTTTGTAATTCAAGTTAGATCTTTTTCACTTGACCTAGAACTCTTCTGTTTATACAGCTCAAACAAGAATTTTGTAGACTGCCCATCTATTGCACTTCTAGGTACCCATGATCTAGAAGCCAATGACACAAGTCTCTGAGTCAGATTATTTTTACTCCTGCCTTGAATATGCTGTCCACTATGATAGCCATGGCTACCTTGTCTTTGGGAATTATGTGCTGCCTCCTGGCTTCTGCTAGCTCAGGATTGAATCATCTACATTGAGTTTAAGGATGCCAGCTCAGTGATAGCAGTTCCTACAGTATTATCTGACCTGCAGAGAAGGGTGACTACAGTGCTCTTCAGGGATGATGGAGCTAGTCTCACAAATTTATTTCTCACAGTTATGGTAAAAGGTGCAGCCTCTGGACATTTCTGGGGTGTATGAGCAGGCTTTGTATGATAAACCCACTCTAATATTTCAATTTCTCTAAGCCTCTGGATTCTCTCATGTACGTTACACCAGAGCAATTCTGGCATTTCAACCTCAGGTAATATCAGCCATGTTTTGATCCATGTTTCAACCAACCATCCAAACAAACTGTTTATGTCTTTTCTAACCCCTCAAATTATAACATTGAATGCAAAACCTCTACTTAGTGGGCCCATATCAATACATTCAGCCTGATTCAGCTATATATTTCTCCCACCATTATCCCACACCCTTAAAACCCATTGCCACACATATTCCCCTGATTCTGTCTATAAAATTTGAAAACTCGTACAGTTCTTTTGGAGTATAGTGTACCTCCACATGTGTGAAACTATGTGACTCACCTTTTGGGACCTGTTAGGAATTCAGTTTAATTATACATCTGGAAGAAAAGAAAGGTGGTGAGGATCAGGCATGAAAATAATTAGAAGTGTCTTCCAAGCCAATTACTTCAGGGCATTTGTTTGCAGTTTCATCTGGTGAAACAGGATTAATCACTCCAGACAGAGGAGCAAGGGTTGTTTCTCCCTGGGGGGTGGGGGTGGGGTAATTATGTGCTTCACAGGCTGTTAAGCATTAATCCCTTCAGGTGGAGGTTCCCTGGTGGGCTTCTCAGGACCAACTGTAGGTCTGGAAGCCTTTCCTCAGGGCAGACTGTTGCAGGATTATCTAGAAAAGGCTCAGCACAATCTAGATTTTCAATGTCTCCTCAACCATCATTATCAATCCATATGTCACCATCCCTCCTTTCTTTTTAGTGTCCACTATTTTATTTTTTTCCACTTAAAAAAATTTTTTTAAATACAAAAAACCCCAAATAAATGCAAACATTCCTATTTTGATCATTCCGTTCTACATTTATAATCAGTAACTCACAATATCATCACATAGCTGCATATTCATCATCATGATCATTTCTTGGAACATTTGCATCTATCTATTCAGAAAAAGAAATAAAAGAAAAACAGAAAAGAAATTATACATACCATATCCCTTACCCCTCCTTTTCACTGATCACTAGCATTTGAAACTAAATTTATTTTAACATTTGTTCCCCATATTATTTAGTTTTATTCCATATGTTCTACTTGTCTGTTGATAAGGTAGATAAAAGGAGCATCAGACACAAGGTTTTCACGATCACACAGTCACATTGTGAATGCTATATCATTATACAATCATCTTCAAGAAACGTGGCTACTGGAGTGTTGATAGTGAGGTGCAATTTCAACTCTATAGCCAAGTTCATTATGCCCAAGATATGATAAGGCAATTAGGGATGAAGAATATGAATAAAAGAACTCTTGGAATTCCAAATCATTGAATAATAAACCAAATCAGAATAACCTAACTGTCCTTTCAGACAGTGAGGTCATCCAGCTATCAAATGGATCAGAGGTCATCACTTTGTCTGATGAAGATAGTATTTATAGTTATAAAAGAAAGAGTATTAGAGTCCATGAACAAGAAAAGGCCTGAGGTCCTTCTGCTTCTCTCCATTCTGAGTTGGCTGATAAGAAATGTAAGGGGGGCATTGAGAAACCTAAACCTGAAGAGAAATCAGGTATGCTCCAAGAGGTCATGATTATAGAGGTCAGTTCTAGTGAAGAGAAAGAACCCACCATTTCAGAAAGTGACCATGTGGAAAGCTGGATATTTCTGGGATGTGTAGCAGATATGAAGATGATGATATCCTTTTCAACTTTGTGGGATGTGAAAACTCTTTTGATGAATGAGAAGATGGTGTAAACTGCTTTATCAGTGGAAAGATCTTGAGGCCCATAGGTAATAATAGATCATTTTGAAGATGGACCCACCATTACAGTTCAGACAGCAAAAATGTTACCTATAGAAATTGTAACAAATGTGGCTATTTGTCAAAAACCCACCCCTTTCCACAAAGAGCCCATCCCTGCTGTCTCTTATCCAATAAAGGACACCTCCAGTATACCTGCCTAGCCTGCTTTTGGTTAGACTGTTCTTTGCCTATGTCTTTCACTCACAGATGTGTTCAAAGACCTTCCTGAAGAAAACATTGTGACCGATGTGAATATGATAGTGCACTCTGCTGATGCTTGCCCAGAAATCTGGAGGCAGTATCACCTAATGACCAAACTTAGACCACCCAAAGAGCTGAAAACCCCCTCTGGACAATCAGCTTCAGTGTATCACTACAACTGTACATAAAAATGCCATTATGGGCCTGAATGCACAGGAAGACAAATGTTTAATCAAACATTTCCAACATCTCCATTCATCTACTATGATGACAAATATGAAATTCAGGAGAGAGAACATAGAATAAAATGAACAATAAAAGAACTCCAGAAAATTGAGGATTTTCTGAGGAAGTTCAAGAGACCTCTTATGGAAGCAGCAGATAAGAGACCCCACCATGACATGAGAAAGAGTTATGCCTCATGGAGGAACAACAGGTGGCTTCAAGAAAAGAAAGAACCCTCAAATAAACAATGAACAGGAACAATAGAGATTGTGGGAAGCACTGGAAATCTGATAGGTATCATGAGGTGGATGAAGACTTCCATAGAGGCCCAAAACTCTACTCTTCTACTGGCAATAAAATCCAGAAACCTCACAAGTCCCCTCACTATTCATACAACCACAAACAAAGAGAAAAAAATTTTTCCAAAGAGAGCAAGCAGGTCAAACACAAGAAAAAGAAGAGACACTTGGAAGATGATGGCAATGATCCTTTACTTTAGTGTTAATTTCCTATTCGCAGAAAGATAAGCTCAGAGTTTCCATGTTCTAGTGTGTCATTTTTACTCACAGTCCTAGGGATAGAAAGAATTAATTTTTTCAAGAAAACTTTTTTAAGCAATGTGAAACAAAAGCTAATCAAATGTAATTACTCTGTAATGTGAATATGAAATTAACACTAAAATGAAACATTCATTAATACTTTTCAAGAAGTATTACTTTTTATTTTAATTTTGAAAGGACAACAACTATAAATCTAAGTCTGACTTTTCTTGTTTCTGAAGTTGGTACCAGAATCTTCCCTGGATCAGAGCATCAAAGTCTGGCTGTCAGGTGAAGTTGATTTCACTGAAAGCCTGACATGGCAGGGAGTTGAGCTATAATAAAATACAAATGAGGAGCTATCTAATAGAAATGTTGCAAGACAAAATTCCTGAAACAAATATAAAAGATTTGTCAAAAATTTGAATGTACTCAGTGAAATCAGTTTTTACCACTTTGCAGTCATGCCTCAAGAAGACTCCTACTCAAATACATAGAAATGAATATTCCTGCCTTAAAATTTTTTTGAATTCCCACAAAGATATTCAGAAATTTTTGTACTCATGCACCTTTGTACTTGTCAAAGTCTACTATTAGACTAATAAAAATAAAATTTCTGAAAGAGAAAAAATAAAATAAAGAAATTTGAAACTGGAGGAATCATGTATATCCAATGCACCTCCATGGAGGAGGACTTTTGGACTTCTGTGCCTGGCTCCTGTGTACTTTGCCACATACACCATTTCCCTTTGCTCATTTTACTTTGCATGCCTTCACTATGATAAATATTAGCTGTGAGGACTCCTGTATTTACAATCCTCTGAGAGCTTCTAATGAAACAAGAAACCTGTGGTTGGTCTTGGTGTGTTCTGTGCCAATGAACAATCTTCCAGATTTCCTGAACTGAAGGTGTTCCTGGGATGTACGGCTTTCCAAATTAAGCCTGGGAAAGTCCCAGGCAAACTGGGACAAATCGTTCACACTACATGGAGAACTAACACAAGATTTGAGAGTATGATAGATTCTAATGAACATCACTGTTTAGGCTTGACTACATTTCATTCAAATGGTCTCCAACCTACCTCTGTTGGTCCTCTAGGATCCTAGGAGCCGAGTAGAGGTGGCCAGCAAGATAGCTATTGATGCTGGATTTCGCCATATTGATGCTGCCTATGCCTACCAAAATGAAGAGGAGGTTGGACGAGCCATTCGAAGTAAGATAGCAGATGGCACAGTGAAGAGAGAAGACATATTCTACACTACAAAGGTGTGGTGTGTGTGTATATGTTGTGCATAGGTGTGTATGAGCACATTTGTGAAATGTGACTGCATGTGGAAATGGAATACTGTGATTGGTGGAGAAACTTTTTTATGAATTGTTGCAAAAATTTTGTTCACGCACATATGATGAGTTTGCAATCATTGCTATGTTCACATTTTGTGGCTTTAATTTAAGGTACAATGACTTTACTTTTATGATTCTCAGCCCAAAGCAGTAAATTCTAGCATGAAGTATAAAATCAGATGGATCTGTGATCGTATGATGGCTTTCTTTGTCATCTGTGTGATCTGGTCAACTTTTTAACATTCTGAATCTTCATTGTCTCCTCTGCCAACAAAGAATACAATGTAAGAGAGCTCTTTGAGTATTAAAAAGTACTGGCAAAATTTCTTGAACTGTCTCCACACATATCATCATGAAAACTATTTTTTCCATCAGTTATGTATGCAAAGAAGCTATGAGAATAAAACTACATAAATTGCCAGAAAATTATTTGTAAACTCTGCACAGTAGTATTCAGATGATGGACTTAAGTATTAGTTGATAATGATTTTTACCTCTGGTGTCACAACCTTTTATAATTCATTAAATATACTGGAAACATACTCAAAAAATAAGTTTCCATTAAATAAATGATCAGCTGTAAAGGGAACCCAAGCAAAAGGAAACTTTTTCCCTGAAGTGATCAAGTGCTCAGGTATTAGAAAACTGTATAAATATTTCTTAAAATAGCAAATCCATGAGTTAAGATCAAAATCCTTGAAAAATACATGTGGAAAAATTTGTATCTGGTATCTTAATGGAATTCTCCCAGCATGACTAATATTCAGTGTTCTTCACATACGATGTACCAAAATTTCCACACTTTAATCTGTTTTTATTTGGCAATGATTCCATCTCTTTCATGATTCTTTGCTCATTTCAAAACTTTATACACTATTCTTACAGTGTAAATATCCAAAGCAAAAAGTAGTAAGACTCTGAATAAAACCTAAAGATTAAGTCTATTTTTAGTGATTACAGTTAAAGTTTGATGACCCAAATTTGCTTAAATTCAATAATAATGGCAAATAAATTTTTATTGTAAATCTGCTAAAATACTCAGACTCCATCTATTATTTGTCTCCTGATTTCATCCACAAATTCACCTAAATATCAATGCAACGTGTTTCACCTCTATAGCTTTGGGCCACTTTCCTTCGACCAGAGTTGGTGCAAACATCCTTGGAAAGATCACTGAAAAAACTTCAGCTGGACTATGTGGACCTCTACATTATCCATTTTCCAATAGCTCTGAAGGTTAGTAATATGCATGATCAAACCAATTTCACTTCCTCTAGCAGCATGACCCTCATCTTGCATGGATGGCTGAATTATGGTTTTTTCGGAAGATGTGGGTTTTATGAACCTGGAGGGGAATACTAAATTAAAATTCATGGCTCCTTTTTTTTTTAACTCTTTAAAATAGTGAAATATAAAATATATACAAAAAAGCAATAAATTTCCAAGTACATTTTAACAGATAATTGTAGAACAGATTTAAAAGTTTGGTATGAGTTACAGTTCCACAATTTTTCATTTTTTCCTCTAGCTGTTCCAGGACACTGGAGAAAAAAACAAATATCAGTATAATGATCCAGCAGTATAATCATTTATTAAATTCTATCTTCTCTGTTATACTCCTCCTTCTCTTTCTATATATACAAAAAGCAGTAAATTTCAAAGTACATTACAACAATTAGTTGTAGAACAGATTTCAGAGTTTAGTATGGGTTTCAATTCCACAAGTTTAGATTTTACTTCTAGCTACTCTTGGGTACTGGAGACTAAAAAGAATATCAGTCTAGTGATTCAGGAATCATACTCATATGTTAAACCCTACCTTCTCTTTATAACTCCACCATCACCTTTGATCTTTCTCCCACTGTTTAGGGATTTTGCGCTATCCCTATTCTAAATTTTTCATGTGGAAGGGGTTGTTGATAATGTGGTATAGGGTGATGGAATTAGTTGACATTCTGAAGAGGCTAGCCCCTTTGCATTTCAGAACTTATCTGGCCCTGGGATCAATCTGGAGGAAAGTTATCCTAGTGCATTAAACCTTTGTAGAATCTTATATAATGCCCTAGGTTTTCTTTAGGATTGACAGGAATGATTTTGGTTGGGATTTGGCAAGTTATGATAGGTAGTAATGTCTAACTGAGGCTTGTATAAGCCGGACGCCCAGAGTAGGTTCTCGACTGTATTTGAACTCCGTCAGTCACTGATAACTTATTTGTCACACTTCTTTCCCCATTTTTTTCAGCATGGAATTGCTGATCCCACAGGGCCAGGGACAGGCTCATCCCTGGGAGTCATCTCCCATACCACCAGGGAGACTTTCATCCCTGGATGGCATGCCCCATGTTGGGGGTAAGGAAATGCTTTCACTTGCAGAGTTGGGCTTAGAGAGAGATCATATCTGAGCAACAAGCATGTCCTTTAGAAGTAACTCTTAGGCATACCTATAGGTAGGCTAAGCTTCTCCACTACATATGTAAGTTTCAAAAGTGCAAGCCTTAAGATCAAGAGCTTGACCTATTGATTTGGATTTCCCTAATGTTTGATACAGTATATAGGGTTCCCCCCACAGTAAAATTTAATAGTTCCATATTTTTTCTCCCATCTCTCAATACTTTTTGATTATCAGCTTAATATACTCTGGAATGTATCCAGGCATCACATTATGCTATATATGATTAAAGGCCCTAATTCTTATTCTGGTCTCCCTGTGTTTGTATTGCTTAAATGATCATCCTGGCAGGTTGATTTAGATTATGTGCTGCAGAAAATCTAGGTTCTGGACAAAATAAACCTTTTTTCCCTTTGTCTCAAAGAGTAGGTGAAATCCTAAAATACAGACAATATCTCCCTTACCCCTGTATTCTGAAATACCTTAATCAAGATCTGGTCAGCTTCATTCTTAGCTCTAAATTCCTGGTTATATATATACTTAACAGCTCCTCAAAATCCAGAAATAACAATTACCACTCTGGACTTAATGTGAATGCTACAGGAGCTTATAATTTAGGCCCCAGTTTTCCTGTAAGTATTTTCTAAATGAGATCATACAATATTTGCTCTTTCCTTTTTGGCTTATTTTGCCTCACCAAAGGTCTCATATTACTCATTCACATCATTAACTGCCTCAAAACTTCAATCCTATTAGTAGCAGCACAATTTTTTATCATATGTATACACCATCATTCACCAATCTACTTCTCAGTGCATCTTTCAGCCATCTCCATCTGCTGGGACTCATGTATAATGTCCAAAATCAACAGTCAATGAACACTCTCAATTTTAGATAATTTCATTGCTCCCAAGAGAAAGATGACCAATAAACTCGTCCTCACCAAATAGAAAATCCGAACCTCCCCCAAACTCTTGTCCCTTCCCCCTTTATGTACCCTGGTATTGCTGCTGTACTGTTGACATTTTTCTGTTAAACATAGCCCATAGAATGCAATAGCTTTTTCCCACTGTTCTAGTTTGCTAGCTGCCAGAATGCAACATACCAGAAACAGAATGGCCTTTAGAAAGGGGAATTTAGTAACTTACTAGTTTATAGTTCTAAGGCCAAGAAAATGTCCCAGTTACAAGTTCATAGAAATGTCCAATCAACGGCATCCAGGGAAAGATACCTTGGTTCAAGAAGGTTGATAAAGTTCAGGGCTTCTCTCTCAAGTGAGAAGGCACATGGTGAACACAGTCACAGTTTGTCTCTCAGCTGGAAGGGCACATTGCAAGCAAGGCATCATCTGCTAGCTTTCTCTCCTGGCTTCCTGTTTCATGAAGCATCCCAGGAGGCATTTTTCTTCTTTATCTCCAAAGATTGCTAGCTTGTGGGCTGTCTGCTTCTTGTGGCTACATCGTCCTTCTCTGCACTCTCTGAATCTCTTTCATTGTCCAAAATGTTTCCTCTTTTATAGGACTCCAGAAACTTATCCAGACCCACCCAAATGGGTGGAGACACATCTCCCCTAATCCATTTTAACAACCACTCTTGATTAAATCACATAAGAAATGGCTGCCTTAGCAAAATGGGATTAGGATTAAAACATGGCTTTTCAAGGGTACATACATCCTTTCAAACCAGCATACCCAATATATCCCAAAATTGGGATTCATAACTTTGCAGTAGTTCATGCAAGAACTTATTTATATTTATAGTGTTAATTAATGGGACATGAGTCTATGCAAAGCCTTTTAATCATGTTCACCTTCAACATGGTTATAGACCCAACATGTTTATAGACCTACTCATAAAGTGCCTTCACTTCTACCTATAGTGGTGACAGAGGGCATCCTTGTCTCATTCCCAGTCTTAGGGGGAAAGCTTTCAGCCTCTCACATTGAGTACAATGCTAGCTATGCCTTTTTCATATATTTCTGTTATCAAACTGAGGATATTACCTTTCATTCCTACCTTTTAAAGTGTTTTTGTTAGAAAAGGATGTTGAATTTTGTCAAATGCTTTTTCACCATCAATCAGGATGATCATATGATTTTTCCTTTTCAATTTGTTAATGTGCTGTATTGCACTAACTGATTTTCTTATGTTGAATTATCTTTGCATTCCTGGAATAAACCCCACTTGGTCATGGTGTATAATTATTTTAATGTGCTGTTGGGTTCAATTTGCTAATATCTTGCTGAGAATTTTGGCATCTATATTCATTAAGTAGATTGGTCTGTAGTTTTTCTTTCTTGTAGCATCTTTACCTGGTTTTGGTATTAAACTGATGTTAACCTCATAAAATGAGTTAGGTAGTGGTCCTTTTTCCTCAATTTTTTTAAAACAGTTTGAGGATTGATGTTAGTTCTTCCTAGAGTGTTTGATGAAATTACCTTGTAAAGCCATCTGCCCCTGGGCTTTTCTTTTGTAGGAATATATTTGATGATTGATTGAATCTCTTTACTTGTAATTACTTTGTTGATATCTTCAATTTCTTGTTGAGTCAGTGTAGCTTGTTTGTGTGTTTACAAGAATTTGATTTCATCAAAGCTGACTGGTTTGTTGGCCTACATAGTATCCTCTTATGACTTTTTTATTTCTTCAGGGTCTGTGATATGACTACCCTCCCATTTCTGATTTTGTTTATTTGCATCCTCTCTCTTTTTTTCTGTGGCAGCCTTGTTAGCTGCCCATTGATTTCATTGATTTGAACCAACTTTTGGTTTTATTGATTCTTTCTATTGTTCTTTTGTTCTCCCATTTATTTAACTCTGCTTTAATCCTTGTTACTTCTCTTCTTCTATTTGCTTTTAGATTAGTTTGCTCAACTTTCTCAAATTCCTCTAGGTTACCAGTTAAGTCCTTGACTTTTATCTTTCTTCTTTTTTAATATAGGCAATTAGGGCAATAAATCTCTCTCTCAGCACAGCCTTTGCTGCATCCCATAAATTCTGATATATTGTATCCTCATTTTTTTATTTATCTCCAAAAAAACTACTGAGTTCTCTAGCAATTTCTTCTAGCTTCATTACATTGTGATCAGAGAAAGTGCTTTGAAGAATTTCAGTGTTTTTAAACTTATAAAGAACTGCTCTCTGCCCCAACTTATGATCTATCCTGGAGAATGTTCTATGAGCACTAGAGAAGAATGTATATCCTGGTGCTTTGTCGTGTAATAACCTATATATATTTGTTAGGTCTAAGTCATTGATCAACTTGTTTAAGTTCTCTATTTCCTTGTTGATCCTCTGTCTGGTTGTTCTATTTATAGTGGAGAAAAGTGCATTGAAATCTCCTATTATTATTGACACATAGAGCGCTCCCTCCAGTTTTGTCTGTCTCATGTTTAGAGCTTCTTGATTGGGAATATAGACATATGTGATTGTTATTTCTTCTTGCTTTTAGTTGCCTATTTTACTAACATATAGTGTCATTCTTTGTTTCTTATGATGTTTTTACATTCAAAGTCTATTTTGTCTGCTTTTAGCATAGGTACTCCTACATTCTTTTGGTTACAGCTTGTGTGGAACATCTTTTACATCCTTTCACTTTCATTCTGTTTGTGTCATTGTGTCTAAGATGAGTCTCTTGTAAGAAGCATATAGCTGGATTATCTTTCTTAATCCATTCTGCTAATCTGTATCTTTCAATTGGTAAGTGTAGTCTGTTAACATTCAAAATTATTACTGTAAAGGCAGTTCTTGAATCCACCATATTATGCTTTGAATTTTATTTGTCAAATCTATATATTATTGTCTTTCTTTCTATTTTTATTCTTTAATTTACTCTTACTGGTACTCTTCAATTCTGTGCCCTCCTGCAGACCTCCCTCTCCTGCACTTTTTTTTTCAGACAGCAGAATTTCCTTTAATATTTCTTGTACAGCTGCTCTCCTGTTTACATATTTCCTCAACCTTTGTTTCTCCATGAAAAATTAATCTTTCCCTCAGCTTTTTCTATCCTTCATTTTTTTTTTTTTTTGGCATGGGCAGGCTCTCCCTTAGTTTTGAAGGACAATTTAGCTGGGTACAGAATTCTTGGAACTCTCTTTAAGGATCTTAACTATATCATACCACTGCCTTCTCACCTGCATAGTGCAGTTGAGTAGTCAGAACACATTCTTATGTGATTTTCCTTGTATGTAGTAGATTCTTTGCCTCTTGCTAATTTCAACATTTTTCTGCTTTTCTTTAACATTTGACAGACTGATTAGTATGTGTCTTGGGGAATGCCTATTTGGATTTATTCTGTTTGGAGTTCATTGGGATTCTTTGATTTGCATATTTATGTCTTTTATAAATTTGAGAAGTTTTCCTCCATTATGTCCTCCGCTAATCTCCCTAGCCCTTTACTCTTCTCTTCTCTTTTTGGTACATCAATGTTCCTATAATTGTGCACTTTGTTTTGTCCATCCTTTCTCTTATATTCAATTCAAATTGTAATATCTTTTTTGCCATTTGTTCTATTGTGTGTTCAAAATCAATTGTGCTTCCCTCTAGTTCACTTAATCTTTCTTCTGCCTCTTCAATTCTGCTGTTGTGTGCCTCTAGTGTATTTTTGATTTGGTCTACAACATCATTACGATCTGTGATATCTGCTATTTTTCTATTTATGCTTTCAAATTCCTCTTTATGCTCTTCTAGTGTCTTCTTGATCTCTTTTATGTCATTAGCTACCCCACTGATTTTATTTAGTAGTTATATGAACATCTTTGATTAGTTGTTCAACAGTCTATGTCTTCTCTGTTGTTTTAATTTGGTCATTAGACTGAGCTCTATCTGTTTGGATCTTCAATGGTTAGTGATCTTTGGTTTTCCTCACAGCATACAAATATCTTTACAGGATTACATTGGGTGTTGATTTCCTTACGTAGTCAAAAGCTTTCTATCTATGGGATGGGTATGGAGTAAGACGTGGGGTGTGGGGAGGGGCACAACACTGAATTGACAGGTTGCAGCACAGGTATATGCATGGTTCATGTATGCTACGCTGGTGCCTGTGAACATTGGAAGCAGGTTGCAGGTTTGTGGAGGTGTGGTGCAGGAGCCATGTGGGTAAATTGCAGCTCAGTCATGCTTTGGAGTGCAGGAACAGGGTACAGCATGGGGAACACAAAGGTAGGGTGCGGTGGGAGGAAGATGGGGTGCTAAATAGATGTCCTGGTGCAGGTACATGGCAGTATGTGGGTGGATGCATTAAGTGTGTGAGTCATGGGTGTCAAGTGTGGGGTACAGGGAACAAAAGCTTGGGCACAGATGTACAGGTGGGGGGGGTAAGAGTGCACACTTGTGCAGGACAGAAGCTATATGGCACAGATGTGGATGAGAGCATCTGTCATGTATGGGAATAGGACACTTGGCCATGGGGTGAGGCAAATGTGTTCACATGTGTGGGGCAGGGGTCCATGCATGTATATATGGATGCCTGGCAGGGAGTATGTGGCTATACCCTGCATGGGTTGGGGGACAGGGCCCTGATTTGTGCATGTGTAGAGCTCAGAAGCAGTAGGGCAGAATTGTTCCTGTGTGGACTCAGGGTAGGTGTGGCCCAGGGCTCAGGTCAGCCTTTGCCCAGAGCTGAGGGTGTGTGACATGAGTTAGTGCATGAGCCTGCATGGAGTGACTGTGTGGGCTGGGTGCACGTGTGGCCTAGGTGTGAAGGTGAGCGCCTGCAACCAGAATGTGCAGGGAACTGCTTGCAGGGGACAGAAAAGGAGAGGTGGGGAGCAAGGGGCTGGACGCAGGTATATGGGTCTCAGGAGGGGCGTGACGAGACCATGTGCTTGCGCCGGAGAGATGGGTCTGATTGGGACAGGCTTGTGTGCGTGCACAGTTGGTAGGTGGGGTGATGAGGTGGGGGTTACAGTAGGGGTGCTTGCAGTGTGTTGGGGAAGCAGGTGACATGGTTCAGATGGGTGGGTGTGGTGGTAGTTGCAGTTTGTTGGGCAGGGGAAGGAAAGACAGCTTGTCTTTCTTTCTAGTCCCCGTCTCCTTGTCAGCACATTCCTGATGGCTCCGGGCCTCTGTCTGGAGGTGGACGCATCAGGCTGTTTGCACTAGTTGGCCAGTCTCCACTTCTTTGCATCTCAATTCTTCTATTTTTCTCAACCTGGACCTCCCTATGTTGTATAGAACACCCTCCCAGGTCACTTACACCCTGGATTCACTCTCCCAGTCATTTTTTCTGTCTCTTCTCTGGCTGTTCCTTATAGCAGGGGTGAACTCAACCTATCCTATTCTGCCATGTTCCCAGAACCTCAATCCATGTCTCTCTTTTTTAATTGAATAATGTTTATACCCCTAATGCCCTACCTCAAGCCTCCAAACAAATAAAGTATATAACCTCTGTCTCAAAACCTTGAGGAAATAACTCTGGCCAGGACCAATGCACAGGCCTGATTATGGCTACTGGGTCTCTTAAAGTTCCCAGATGCAGTTTCATGTAGCTGTGGTGAGCAAAGAAACTGCCTCATTTGCTCCACATGTGTTTTCCTCCTCTCCCACCAACTTCAAGTTGAAAGGAGACTCACTGTTGCTCTCTCTGGCTTTATGCAGGTATGAGAGCTGCAGACCTTTCTTCTTTCTGTGTGCACCACTTCAAAGTGGGGCTTTGTAGCCTGCTCTTAGCTGCTAATGACCATGTTATATGGGACATTTCATTAAAAGTAGCAGAATTGTCAAAAAGGTAGTTTATACAAAAGTAAGAGCTTATTTGATTATGTAAGTAAAAGTCCAAGGCAATTCTAGATTTGTAGATTTAAAGTTCTGTTCAGAGATGTCCCACTTTCTCCTACTCTTATCTCTGCATTCCTCCAGGTCAACTTTGAGTCTCAATATTTTCTGGTGGTTGCCAGTATGATGTTGGGACAGGTCAAAGCTTTGGGGAATTAATACTTGAGACCATACCTGCCTCTTCTACCATCCATATTAATCCCAAAAATGTTCTAGATAGATGCTGCTTGTTTTGTATCTTTACCCCTTGGCCTTCATGTGTTCAGGAGATGAGGACATGTCGTTATCCACCTCAGGCATGGTTAAAATGCATTTTTGATGAAAATGAAGGTGACATAATGAACTGACTTTTCAAACGAAGAAGGGGCATTTCCAAGCTGTAAGGGGCAGACACAATAACTTAGGTCCACTCTGAGTCCCCATTAGGATCTCGGACAAATATATTTATTGAAAATATGTTAGATTTAAGAGATTATGGGAAACCTATCTGAAGACATTCCCTGCCACTGCATGCACAAAGCACTTTGTAAAAATTAATACCTGGAAGTTTCAATAACCTCATGGAGCCATAGTGTCCTAGGTCTAGATATACCTGACAGCACAACTTAGGACAGAGGCACTGATCTCTGACCCTTCCTCTAATTACTGTTTCTGTTCCAGCCTGGGGAGGATCTTTTTCCTAAAGATGAACATGAAAAATTCATATTTGACACAGTGGATCTCTGTGGCACTTGGGAGGTAAGTGCTTTTCTCAAAGGAGTGAGCTCAAACATAAAGCCAAGTCAGGGATAGTTTTGAATTGCTAAAGCTACCAAAATTCAATATGCCAAACATGTGCTGGCTTTTAACAATGAGGATTTACTAGCTTACAAAGTTACAATTCCAATGCCATGAATGTCCAAATAAAGACATTAACAGGATGATAACTGGACTGCTCTGTAGGATGGTAAGGTACCTGGGTGTTTCTCCCTTCTCTTCTGGAATTTGTTGCTTTTAGCTTTTTGATTCCATGGCTTTCTCACTGAGCTTCCTCAGCTTTTGTGTATTTTGATCTGTGTTCTCTGTCTTTCTTTGAATTTCATCCTCTTCTAAAGGACCCCAGTAAGAGGATTAAGACCCAACTGGGGAGCAATTCAACTGAAATAAGCTACTCAAAAGTCCTACTCAGAATAGGTTTATCCCCACAGGAATAGATTATTTTTAAGAACATGATTTCTTGGGTCCAGAAAGCCTCCAAACCATCACAGGTTCAGTCTTTTTCCAGAGATAACTCTGATTGTCACGCAATGGCCTCCAGCCTGAGTGTTCCCAAATGTATAGTCAGAAATTGAATGAATGATTCCAAAGTTCTCTTAACGCACTAGCATTGTACTTATTTTTAGTAGCAGATTCCTGGTTTCAAAGGGTGTCTTTCCTTGACAAAATAAGCTGACACTATCCCATCACTACTGGGTTCAGGAATAATCAGGAAAATGTTCTCCTGGATGATGGAGGAAGGAAATTATTAATTATTCTAGAAGCATACATTAAATTGAATTTACAGCTATGTTCATATTATCACTTTCATCATTTTGTCACATGATGGTCAGTTATCTGGAGAACAAAAAATCAAGATGAGGAGGTTGGGGCATATGATGGAGGAGGCAACTGGGGAATTTGCAATTTTGTATGCAACAAAGTCAGATCCTCATTGAGAATGAGGCATTTGAGCAGAGATATGCAATGAAGAGTATGGAAAAGGGACACCTAAGGGAGTCTTATTTGGGAGAGGGAACAGGAAATTCAAAGGCCTAAGGTGATCAAGGGCTTTGTGAGGAAACAATATCAAAATCACTCCTGGGACTGGAGGATGAAAAATGGTATGAACCCAGAGGGAAAATTGCTGACCAACTTATGGAAGGTCTTTTAGGAAAAATGAATTTTACTCAGTATTACATTGGAAGTCAGAGGGTTTTGATCTGGTTTTCATTTTAAAAGGATTGTCATACATTTGCACTAACACTGTATCCACTGGTAATATAAGGCTATTTACATTTATATAAATCATTGCAGTACTTCAGTCACAAATATCAATGGACACATGCTCATCTTTGTCTTGTGGTGCCAAAGACATGGGTAGAAAATGAACTATTTCCGTCATCAGAAAAATTTCTATTGAAGACTGCTCTACCTTAATGCTGTGGACTACAGACTAGAGAGGTAATAATAGAAACAGAAAGACCCCTGGGAACCACTTGGAATAATCAAGAACTTGAATATGGTATTATAGCATAGGGAGATTGAAAATAGGGTCCACAACTAGATTGTGGACCAATTCTGCAGGCAGAGATGACAGGATTTCTCCTGGAATGGATGGAGGAATTGAGACAATGAGGAGGACTGGTGAACTCTGAGTTCCCTGCGCTGACCAAATGGGAAGGTGGAACTGGAATTGTTGAGAAAGATAGGACAGAAGGAGGAAGAGGTAAGAAGAGAAGATCAGTAGCTCTCTTTTGGAGCTTGTTCAATATGAGATACCTAGTCAGACATCCCAATATACATATTGAGTGGCAGGTGAATCTAGGAGTTTTTAAATATCAAAGCCTCACATAGATCTAAGGTGGAGGTATCAACTTTGAAGTCTTGAGCAGTTAGATGGGACTTAAACCACAAATCTGGATGTGATCACTGGGAGTGAAAGAATATAGAAAAGTGTTAAGTTCTGAGCCTGAATCAGAGGATTCCAATATTGACATTGAGAAAGATGAAACTCTATGTGAGAAGAATCCAGGGGATCAGGAAGACTGACCAGAATAGTCAGCTCTTGGAAGCAAATGATGAAAGTGTTTTAAGGAAGAAAATATCAATTGTGTGCATTGCTACCTCTCAGTCATATAAGTAGGCACCTTGGATTGAACAATTTAGGATCTCAACAAAGATTCTATGGTGGCACATGCCCTGGAGAGTATTATGGAAATGTTCAAGAGAGAAATATTTGGAACAGTGAGGATAAGCAGCATTTTCTCTCTTTTTCTTTCTTTCTTTTTTTTTTTTTTAACATGGGCAGGCACCGGGAACTGAACCCAGGTCCTCTGGCATGGCAGGTGAGCATTCTTGCCTGCTGAGCCACCATGGCCCACCCAACATTTTCTTTCAATGTGTAATTGTTTCCCTAGATTTCCATAGAAGGAAACAGTCATCTCTTTCTATTTAATTCATCTCTTTCCACTCTTAGATTTTTACTTTTTTGTTTTTTGAGACAGAGTCTGTCACCTCCATGGTCATTTCTTGAAAGGTATTCTTATTAATGGTGGTGTTTTTCATCATGTCTTGATCTATAGTCAATCTAACTCAATCCTTCTTCACAATCCCTTCTTTCCAGGCCATGGAGAAGTGCAAGGACAGAGGATTGACCAAGTCCATTGGTGTGTCCAACTTTAACCGCAGGCAGCTGGAGTTGATCCTGAACAAGCCAGGGCTCAAGTACAAGCCTGTCTGCAACCAGGTGACTAGTCCCCTTGGTTCATTGGGCCTTTCCCTTTTCTGTTCTTCACTTCCTCACCTGCACTTCTTCCAGATGCCCATGGGTCAAACCTCATTTCCCCTTACCTTTATAGACCTGGATATTCTGGAGAGACATCAGCTGCTTAAAAGGGAAGAGAAAAAGCCCTTAATTGTATCTCAGCACAGTAAATTTAGGCAAATTGTGGGGAAACCATAGTGCTAAGTTATATGAAAGAATGTAGAGGTAGGGAAAATGATTAAGAAGGGCTGGAAGAATTAACATCTTTAGGAGGAAGGTGGGCATTTACCTGAGCTTTAAAGCATGGCCAGAGATTGGATGAATGAAAGTGATTTGGAATGAGCTGCATATACTAAGGGATCCAGTAAGCATGGAAGAGCAAGTATTAACAAGAACGAGTGAAAATAAGATCAGATAAGTGTTAAGGTTTTGTGTTGGAATTTGAAGCCTTAGTTCTTCATCCTTGTTCTTAACAGAGAAGCACACATATGGCAGATATTCATATGAATCTATTAAATAACTGTGGTTTGATGGATTACATGATCAGTTTCAAGTAGTGATAAAGCTGAAGGAAATAAACGTTAAGGAATTTTGCCTGGGTAGCCAGGTGTTCTAGTTTGCTAGCTGCCAGAATGCAATATACCAGAAACAGAATGGCTTTAAAAACGGGAATTTAATAATGCGCTAGTTTACAGTTTTAAGGCCAAGAAAATGTCCCAATTATAAGTCTATAGAAATGTCCAATCAAAGGCATCCAGGGAAAGATACCTTGGATCAAAAAGCCTGATGAAGTTCATGCTGTCTCTCTCAAGTGGAAAGGCACAGGGAGACAACACTCAGGGTTTCTCTCTCATCTGGAAAGCCACATGCTGAACATGGTCAGGGTTATTCTCTCATCTAGAAGGGCCATGGTAAACATGGCATCATCTGCCAGTTTATTCTCCTGGCTTCCTATTTCATGAAGCTCCCCAGGAGACATTTTTCTTCTTCATTTCCAAAGGTCACTGGCCTGTGAGCTCTCATGTCATTCTTCTCTGCTCCCTCTGAATCACCTTCATTCCCCCAAATGTTTCCTCTTTCATAGGACTCCAGAAACTTCTCAAGACCCACCCAAATGGGTGGAGACATGTCATCATCTAGTCCAGCATAACAAGCACTCTTGATTAAATCATATCATCCAGGGAGATGATCTGATTACAGTTTCACACATACAGTATTGAATAGGGATTGTTCTGCCTTTATGAAATGGGATTTAGATGAAAACATGGCTTTTCTAGGGGACATACATCCTTTCAAACCAGCACATTTCACCCTCTGGACCCCAAAAAAGCATGTTTTCCCATATATGAAATACATTAATTCCATCACAATATCAGAGAACCTTAAACCATTTCAGTAACAATGCAAATGAAATGCAAAATTAGGAACAGTACAAACTCCTATCAAAGTTAGTTATGGGCATGGTCTTTCTAAGGCAAAATTATCCTCTGACTTTGGACCTTTGAAAACTCATAACAAGTTATTTGCTGCCAACATACAGAGGAGGAACAGTCATGGGATACATATACACATTTCCATATGGAGGAAAGAACACAGGAGTCACCGGATCCATACAGTTTCAAAAATCCACAGGGCAAAGTCCATTAGATTTCAAAGTCTGAGAGTCATTTATCTTTGGTGCTTCTGAAAGCAGCAGTCCCACCTTTTCTAAGGGCCTATGCAGAGGCCTGCCTCTCTCCAAATGCAAGCTTGGGGGACATTGGGGAAACCACCTTTTTCTTGGCTCCACCCTCTCAAAGCATTGGGGTCACACCCAGACTCTCTGCCATCTCCAGGTCACACACTCAACCCCACCATGTGGTGGCAGCCAGGCTCTCCCCAAACCCCAGGAATATGCTTCACCTTCTCCGAGGCCTGAAGCGGCATGACTCTTCCACGGCAACCAGGTGGAAGGCCCATCCTCTGCCTTTGTGGCAAACTCACCCTCTCCACAGGCTTGGGTAGGTCCACTCTCCTGGCCTGAGGCTTCTTGACGTCAGACCTCAGCCTCCATGGTTTTACCTCTGAAGTTGTTTTTTCTCCAATGTGTCCCTTCTCTGAGCCACCCAGTCTAGACTGGCAGTGGCTCTGTTTACACAGGTCCTGAAGCACTCTCAACAGCTTTCTATGCAGTAGCATTGGATCATGCCCATCAGACATAAGGAGTTTCCACAAGTCCTTCCTGGATAACTCCAATCCCAATCCTTACTTTCTCTGAAATGGCTGGGTGGTTTCACATTTAGTTAAATCCTCATGTGAGGCACTATTCTCTGGGGTCTCCCTTCCTGGAAGCCCAGAATTTTCCAGGACATCAATTTCTGGTTTCTTTGTACTCAAGAGTTCAGTGTTCAGTTTATCTTTCTCTTGTCGCATTTCACTATAAGCTGTGAGGAGAAACCAGGCTGTACTGTGGACATTTAATTTGGAGATCTCTTCTGCTAAATATCCAAGTTCCTGGCTTTTAAAATCTGCCTTCCAGCCAAAGCCACTAGTCAATTTTGCCAGATTATCTGCCATTTTAAAATAAGGATCACCTTCCCTCCACTCTGTGATGACACACATCTCACTTCTGTCTAGAGCCTGGTCAGAGGTATCTTTAGAGTCCACATTTCTACCAAGATTCTCTTCAAGGCACTCTAGGCCTTCTCTATCAAGCTTCTCATAACTCCTCCAGATTTTTCCCCTTATCCATTTAAAAAGCTGTTCCACCATGTTTGGTATTTGCAAACTGCAACAGCAGCACCCCACTCTCCAGTACCAAAATCTGTTCTAGTTTGCTAGCTGCCAGAATGCAATATACCAGAAACAGAATGGCTTTCAAAAAGGGGAGTTTAATAAGTTGCTAGTTAACAGTTCTAAGGCCAAGAAAATGTCCCAATTACAAATCTATAGAAATGTCCAATCAAAGGCATCCAGGGAAAGATACCTTGGTTCAAGAAGGCCAATGAAGTTCATGGTTTCTCTCTCAAGTGGAAGGGCACATGGCAAACACAGTCAGAGTTTCTCTCTCATCTGTAAAGGCACATGATGAACGCAGTCAGGGTTCCTCTCTCATCTGGAAGGGCACATGGTGTACACGGCATCATCTGCCGTCTTCTCCTGGCTTCCTGTTTCATGAAGCTCCGGGAAGGCATTTACCTTCTTCATCTCCAAAGGTTGCTGGCTTGTGGGCTCTCGTGGCTAGGTCATTCTTCTCTGCTCTTTCTGAATTGTCTTCATTCCCCAAAATGTTTCCTATTTTACAGGACTTCAGAAACTTCTCAAGATCCAACCAAATGGGTGGAGACATGTCATCATCTAGTCCAGTTTAACAACCACTCTTGATTAAATCACACCACCCAGGGAGATGATCTGATTACAGTTTCAAATATACAATATTGAATAGAGATTATTCTGCCTTTATGAACTGGGATTTATATTAAAACATGTTTTTTCTAGAGATCATACATCCTTTCAAAAGGCATACCAGGACAGACTTTATGACTAAATCTTGGTCTGGTTCTCCTCTCTGCTTTCTATAATTAAATTAGTTGTTCAAAATACCTGTTCTCAGGTTGGTTTTTGTTCTAACTTACCTGTTAAGAACTTGGAACACAGAAATGTGGAGGCTCCTACACTGGATGATATCATTTCAAAATTGAAGAATATGTTTTCAATATAGAGTGATATACAACCATGGATTCAAATACAAACAATAAAATTTATTTTGGGTCTGTTGGTAATTTCATCCTTAATTTTTTCAAAACTTTAGAACAAGGTAAAATTTAAAATATGATTCAGCTAACATGCTAGCATGCATGTTTCCCCTTCTGTCATGTTTACTCTACCCTTTCGAATTAAGTTGTAGACTTGACATGACACACCAACATACTTCATATTCCATTTCATGAGTGTGAAGATATTCTTCTACACACTCACAGTCCTACATTTATTTCTAACCTAATTCATAATGATTCCTTAAAATTATTTGCTATCCAGTTTATATTCATTTCCCCCCATTTTTAAAATAATAAATCCTTCACTAGTACTTTTTTATCTAGAGCCATTATAGCTCATGTATTACTTTTCTACATTTCTTTAACTGTTTCGATCTCTAAAAATGACTCAACCATTTTTATCCCATGATAAACTGGCAGATTTTGTCTAATACTCTTTATCAGATTGTAGGCTTCTGGTGTTAGTTAACTTGATCCTCTATTTCAAGTTTTAATAAACTAAAAGTTACATCTGAATATTTTATTAGATTCAGGTTAAATATTTCTGGCAAGCAAATTTCACCAGGATGATGAGTCTTTCAAATTGCAGTCCATTATGAAGTACGCAATTACAGGTTGTCTATTATTGAGGCTAGATTCCATGTCTTGGTTAATCTACTAGAAGCCACATCTACTCTATACCATTTGTTTTTCCCTTTATAATTACCAAGAAATATGACAGGTGTTTTTTAGGCATTAGGGTCAACTCTAGGCTCCCTGCAATGCTTTAAAGATATCCTTAAATAATTGATATCCAGCTAAGATTCTTGCCTAAACTATAATTTCATGAAGGTTGGCAGCTACTCATTTTCTACTTTTATCATTCTTTTTACACTCTTTGATGATATTTTTCTACATTAAAATTTTTTTCATCTACTGGGAATAAACTATAATTGTAATTATTAGACAAGATAATGTTTGTTTTTTCCTTTAGTTATCAATATACTCAGGGTTTCTTATTATATTCACTCTGAACAATTATTTTTCACACTCTGTGCCTCTTTCTTTTTCTCTCTCCTCACTGTGGAATCATTGATTGAATGTGATAAGGAATGTAATAGTCAATATTCCATTTCATAATCACGTCCACCCAAATGTGGACAATGGGTTTGTCCCAAAAGGGTTTCATTGTCTTTTTTACAAATCCTTATAGTCCTTAGACTGATTTTTTCCTTGTTGCCACAGTTTGATGTCCAAAACTCAAACAGTTCCTTCCAATCTCATATCCAGAATTAGTCATTTTTCCTTGTAGAAGCCAAAAGCATTTAGAACAAATATTGGGAAATGGAGGTGCTTATTCTCTGGAACATCATGGCTTTGACCTTTCTAGTGAGCAGAGATAGAAAATTTACCTTAGATCAATAAGTTTATGCTGATATTTTCAGTTCCCATTTTACTGGGCCGCTTCTTTAACTTTCAAGCTTTCTCTTACAATTTAAGTTCAAGTTTTTTTTTTTTTCATATAATCTGATACATTTCTGTCTTGGCTTTCCACAGGTAGAATGTCACCCTTACTTCAACCAGAGAAAACTGTTGAACTTCTGCAAATCAAAAGATATTGTGCTTGTGGCCTACAGTGCTCTGGGAACTCAACGAGATAAAAGATGGTAATGACAACAATAGGGAGTTTAACTAAAACCCCGTTGAGATTTTTTGATTGAAAAAAACATTTCAATCACATCAAACTATGCTTCCCACAGTTAACTCCCAACTGTTAGTTTAAATGGTGTATAGGGCCTATAGAAATACTCCTCCCTTACTCCAGAGCATGGCTTTGCATTGCATCTATCTGGTCATACTAGTTAATAATAATACCTGCATTAAAATATAGACATCATCCAAAAGGTGAGACCAAAGGCATAATCTCAACTAATGATATTAAATATTAAAAGTTCAAGTAACAACTTCTATAAGCTTCAGTTACTTTATGTGAAAATGCAGAGTTATATTATATAATTCCCAGGTATATGAGTATAGAGTGAAATTACCATCTCTATGCATTTTGCAGTCTTCTGTTAAAATATTATATATTGCACTTGATTCTTAATGATGCAAATGAACAGCTTTCATTTTGAGCCTGGAAGATTTTCAATGATATGTTAGATATGTTAAAATGAAAATTACCCAAATCTTCCCTTTCTTTCTTCCCATAAAATTTCTTGTCCTATTTTGAGAGCTCTATCAAGAGAAGAAATAAAGCCACAGGAAGTAGAAAAGTAAATTTAAGGGTCTGGAACCATTCCTCACCATCTCAAGCATACTTACAAATGACCAGGAGGACTTGACACAGTACTGATGGTTGGAACCCACATGGAGGGGTGGGAGGGGTCTGACTTGATAGATCTGGAGTGAAGCTCTAGAATTTGTATTTCTAATACATTCCTGGTGGTATAGGCTGCTGGCCTAGAGACCACATTTTGAGACACTCCAGTCTCGGATAGATCACCTTGCCTGGGAGGAGCCCCCTAGTAAATTGAATACCATATGGCAGATGTTCAGCCTTGCTGCCTTCCTTCCAGGGTGGACCAGAACTCACCTGTCCTATTGGATGATCCAGTTCTTTGTGATTTGGCAAAAAAGCACAAGCGCACCCCAGCCCTCATTGCTCTTCGCTACCAGATACAGCGTGGGGTTGTGGTCCTGGCCAAGAGTTTCAATGAGAAGCGGATCAAAGAAAACATGCAGGTGATGAGAAGAGCTGTGGCCCAGGTGGCCTCAATATTATCCCCACATATGTTCTGATTTGTAAGCATCGCAACACATCCTTGGGCCACTTGATTTCCCTTGATGTTTTTTATGCAGGTGTATCCCATGTGCACTCCCATTAATTTTCTCCTTCTTCTGCAACATCAGCAGAATGATAGTAGATGGAGTAAAGATTGAGCAGGTGTCAGAAACTGTGTTACAGTCCTATCTGTTTAACGAGTTTGTAACCTTGCTGAAGTGACATCTTATTTGCTTCATTTCTGAAATAAGGCAGCTGTATTAAGTGATCTTCAGTCTCCAAATCTCTAAGATACTTTTTTCCCAGGACCTCATTGACATCCAGAAAGGACACCTGAAAAGGAGAACAGATAATCCCTAATTATATTTGGTCCTTGAACAATCTCCTTCTCCATGAGTTTTTGCAGGAAGTGGTCCCATTCCTGTAGTAAAGCTAAACATTCTTCTCTTCTCTGATATTTGACACTTTTAATGACTTGCTTTGAAATTACTTTAAAAATGTAAATAGTATTAAAATGAAGAGAGTGGAAAATAATTCTCCTCTGCTTGTTCTTCAGTCTCCCAGTAAAACATCTTTCTCTCCATATCAGTATCTGTTGGTCTTTCCTGTATCACTTCCTGAAACATACCCTGAGTATATATGCTCTTTAGAACTAAATGAAGCTTATACAAAATGGTATACAATTTTTTTTTTACACAATCTCCATGCTCTTTATTTTTCCACTGTTTCCATTGTTATTTGAACTTGGGAATAATTGATAATGTCTTACTTATCCTTAGTCTCTCTTTTTTTAACTTTTTTATTAATAAAAAAATTAACAAACAAAACATTTAGATATCATTCCATTCTACATATACAAGTACTAATTCTTAATATCATCACATAGATGCATATTCATCATTTCTTAGTGCATTTGCATTGATTTAGAAAAAGAAATAAAATGAACACAGAAAAAGAAATAAAATAATAATAGAGAAAAAAAAACTATATGTACCATACCCCTTACCCCGCGCTTTCATTTACCAGTATTTCAAACTGAATTTATTTTAACATTTGTTGCCCCTATTATTTATTTTTATTCCATAATTCTACTCTTCTGTTGATATAGTAGCTAAAAGGAGCATCAGACACAAGGTTTTCACATTCACAGAGTCTCACTGTGAAAGCTATATCATTGTTCAATCATTATCAAGAAACATGGCTACTGGAACACAGCACTACATTTTCAGGCAATTCCCTCCAGCCTCTCCACTTCATCTGGAACAACAAGGCGATATCTACTTAATGCATAAGAATAACCTCCAGGATAACATCTCAACTCTGTTTGGAATCTCTCAGTCATTGACTCTTTGTCTCATTTTACTCTTCCCCCTTTTGGTGGAGAAGGTTCTCTCAATTCTTTGATGTTAATTCTCAGCTCGTTCTAGGGTTTTTTTCAGTCCCTTGATGCTGAGTCTCAGCTCATTCCAGGATCTCTGCCCCACGTTGCCACGATAGTCCACACCCCTGGAAGTAATGTCCTACGCAGCGAGGGGGAGGGTGGTGAGACTGCCTGTCATGTTCGCTGGAGAGAGAAGCCAGATCTGAGCAACAAAAGAAGCTCTCTTGGGGGTGACTCTTAGGCCTAAATTTTAAGTAGACTTGACCTATCCTTTGTGGGGTTAAGTTTCATGTGAACAAACCCCAAGACTGGGGGCTCAGCCTATAGCTTGGTTGTCCACACTGCTTATGAGAATGTCAAGAACTGAACTTGGGGAAGTTGAATTTCTCCCCATTCTCACCATTCCCTGAAGGGGGCTTGCAAATACTTTTCCAGTCACTGATCAAATCTTTCTGGATTCATCGGGGGATCACTCTGGACAAACCAACAAAATCTCACATGCTACCTGAGATTCCAAGTACTTATGACATTCAATCAAACTATCTACATGAGTTATATTAGGAAATGCTCTAGTCAAAATCTGAATTTTGTAACAAATAAACATTTTTTGCTTTAGTCTCACACATAAGGTGACATTTTAAAATATTATCATCTATTATCAGCACCCTGCAGTAATGACATTCCTTTGTTCTTCCTCATGCCAAAACATTTTTAAAATTTGTACATTGTACATTTCACTATTATTATACACTCTAGGTATTCCTAGGTAATACCATCTCAATCTTTAACATCTATCATTCTTTCTGATTTCATTTATGTCCCCAACCCTCCTCCCTCTAACATTCTCACATGTAGCTTCATTCAGTGTTTTAACATAATTACATTACAGTTAGGTAGTATTGTGCTGTCCATTTCTGAGTTTTTGTATCCAGTCCTGTTGCACAATCTGTATCCCTTCAGCTCCAATTACCCACTATCTTACCCTATTTCTATCTCCTGATGGTCTCTGTTACCAATGACATATTCCAAGATTATTCTCTAATGTCAGTTCACATCAGTGGGACCATACAGTATTTGTCCTTTAGTTTTTGGCTAGTCTCACTCAGCATAATGTTCTCTAGGTCCATCCATGTTGTTACATACTTCATAATTTTATTCTATCTTAGAGCTGCATAATATTGCATCGTATGTATATACCACAGTTTGTTTAGCCACTCGTCTGTTGATGGACATTTTGCCTGTTTCTATCTCCTTGCAATTGTAAATAATGCTGCTATAAACATTGGTGTGCAAATGTCTGTTTGTGTTTTTGCCTTTAAGTCATCTGAGTAGATACCTAGCAATGGTATTGCTGGGTCATATGGAAATTCTATATTCAGCTTTTTGAGGAATTGCCAGACTGCCTTCCACAGTGGTTGCATCATTTGATGTTCCCACCAACAGTGAATAAGTGTGCCTCTTTCTCCACATCCTCTCCAGCACTTGCCATTTTCTGTTTTGTTGATAATGGCCATTCTGGTGGGTGTGAGATGATATCTCATTGTGGTTTTGATTTGCATTTCTCTAATGGCAGGGACATTGAGCATCTCTTCATGTGCCTTTTGGCCTATGTATTTCCTCTCCTGAGAAGTGTCTGTTCAAGTCTTTTTCCCATTTTGTAATTGGATTGACTGTCTTTTTGTTGTTGAGTTGAACCATCTCTTTATAAATTCTGGATACTAGAACTTTATCTGATATGTCATTTCCAAATATCGTCTCCCTTTGTGTAGGCTGTCTTTTTACTTTCTTGATGAAGTTCTTTGATGCACAAAAGTGTTTAATTTTGAGGAGCTCCCATTTATTTATTTATTTCTTCAGTGCTCTTGCTTTAGGTGTAAGGTCTATAAAACCACCTCCAATTACAAGATTTATAAGATATCTCCCTACATTTTCCTCTAACTGTTTTATGATCTTAGACCTAATGTTTAGATCTTTGATCCATTTTGAGTTAACTTTTGTATAGGGTGTGAGAAACGGGTCCCCTTTCATTCTTTTGCATATGGATATCCAGTTCTCTAGGCACCATTTATTGAAGAGACTGTTCTGTCCCAGGTGAGTTGGCTTGACTGCCTTATCAAAGATCAAATGTCCATAGATGAGAGGGTCTATATCTGAGCACTCTATTTGATTCCATTGGTCAATATATCTGTCTTTATGCTAGTACCATGCTGTTTTGATCACTGTGGTTTCATAATGTGCCTTAAAGTCAGGCAGCGTGAGACCTCCAGCTTTGTTTTTTTTCCTCAAGATACTTTTAGCAATTCGGGGCACCCTGCCCTTCCAGATAAATTTGCTTATTGTTTTTTCTATTTCTGAAAAATAAGTTGTTGGGATTTTGATTGGTATTGCATTGTATCTGTAAATCAATTGACATCTTAACTATATTTAGTCTTCCAATCCATGAACACAGTATGCCCTTCCATCCATTTAGGTCTTCTGTGATTTCTTTTAACAGTTTTTTGTAGTTTTCTTTGTATAGGTTTTTTGTCTCTTTAGTTAAATTTATTCCTAGGTATTTTATTCTTTTAGTTCCAATTGTAAATGGAATTCGTTTCTTGATTTCCCCTTCAGCTTGTTCATTGCTAGTGTATAGAAACACTACAGATTTTTGAATGTTAATCTTGTAACCTGCCACTTTGCTGTACTCATTTATTAGTTCTAGCAGTTTTGCTGTGGATTTTTCAGGGTTTTCAATGTATAGTATCATATCATCTGCAAACAGTGATAGTTTTACTTCTTCCTTTCCAATTTTGATGCCTTGTATTTCTTTTTCTTGCCTAATTGCTCTAGCTAGAACTTCCAACACAATGTTGAATAACAGTGGTGATAGTGGACATCCTTTCTTGTTCCTGGATCTTAGGGGAAAAGCTTTCCGTTTTTCCCCATTGAGGATGATATTAGCTGTGGGTTTTTCATATATTCCCTCTATCATTTTAACGAAGTTCCCTTGTATTCCTATCCTTTGAAGTGTTTTCCACAGGAAAGGATGTTGAATCTTGTCAAATGCCTTCTCTGCATCAATTGAGATGTTCACGTGATTTTTCTGCTTTGATTTGTTGATATGGTGTGTTACATTAATTGATTTTCTTACGTTGAACCATCCTTGTATACCTGGGATGAATCCTACTTGGTCATGATGTATAATTCTTTTAATGTGTTGCTGGATTCGATTTGCTAGAATTTTGTTAAGGATTTTTGCATCTATGTTCATTAGAGAGATTGGCCTGTAGTTTTCTTTTTTTGTAATGTCTTTGCCTGGTTTTGGTATGAGGGTGTTGTTGGCTTCATAGAATGAATTAGGTAGCTTTCCACCCACTTCAACTCTTTTGAAGAGTTTGAGCAGGGTTAATACTAATTCTTTCTGGATAGTTTGGTAGAATTCATATGTGAAGCCGTCTGGTCCTGGACTTTTCTTTTTGGGGAGCTTCTTAAGGACTGATTCTATTTCTTTACTTGTGATTGGTTTGTTGAGGTCATCTATCTCTTCTTGAGTCACAGTTGGTTGTTCATGCCTTTCTAGGAAGTTGTCCATTTCATCTACATTGTTGTATTTATTAATGTAAAGTTGTTCACAGTACCCTGTTATTAACTCCTTTATTTCTGTGATGTCAGTGATTACGTCTCCTCTTCCATTTCTGATCCTATCTATTTGCATCCTCTCTCTTCTTCATTTTGTCTATCTTGCTAAGGGCCCATCAATCTTATTGATGTTCTCATAGAACCAACTTCTGGTCTTATTGATTCTCTCTATTGTTTTCATGTTCTCTATTTCATTTATTTCTGCTCTAATCTTTGTTATTTCTTTCCTTTTGCTTGCTTTGGGGTTAGTTTGCTTTTCTTTCTCCAGTTCTTCCAAGTGGACAGTTAATTCCCAAATTTTTGCCCTTTCTTCTGTTTTGATATAGGCATTTAGGGCAATAAATTTCTCTCTTAGCACTGCCTTTGCTGGGTCCCATAAGTTTTTATATGTTGTGTTTTCATTTTCATTCACCTCAAGATATTTACTGATTTCTCTAGTAATTTCTTCCTTGACCCATTGGTTGTTTAAGAGTGTGTTGTTGAGCCTCCACGTATTTGTGGATTTTCTGGCACTCTGCCTATTATTGATTTCCAACTTCATTCCTTTATGTTCTGAGAAAGTGTTGTGTATGATTTCAATCTTTTTAAATTTGTTGAGACTTGCTTTGTGACCCAGCATATGGTCTATCTTTGAGAATGATCCAGGAGCACTTGAAAAAAAGGTGCATCCTGCTGTTGTAGGGTGTAATGTCATATAAATGTCAGTTAACTCTAGCTCATTTATTGTAATCTTCAAATTCTCTGTTTCTTTATTGCTCCTCTGTCTAGATGTTCTGTCCATTGATGAGAGTGGGGAATTGAAGTCTCCAACTATTATGGTAGATGTGTCTATTTCCATTTTCAGTATTTGTAGTGTATCCTCATGTATTTTGGGGCATTCTGGTTCGGTGCATAAATATTTATGATTGTTATGTCTTCTTGTTGAATTGTTCCTTTTATTAGTAGATAGTATCCTTCTTTGTCTCTTTTAACTGTTTTACATTTGAAGTCTAATTTGTTGGATATTAGCATAGCTATTCCTGCTCTTTTCTGGTTGTTATTTGCATGAAATATCTTTTCCCAACCTTTCCCTTTCACCCTATATTTATCTTTGGGTCTAAGATGTGTTTCCTGTAGACAGCGTATAGAAGGATCCTGTTTTTAATCCATTCTGCCAGTCTATGTCTTTTAATTGGGGAATTCAGTGCATTAACATTTAGTGTTATTACTGTTTGGGTAATACTTTCATCTACCATTTTGCCTTTTGTATTATATATATCATATCTGATTTTCCTTCTTTCTGCACTCATCTCCACATCTCTCTCTTCTGTCTTTTTGTATCTGACTCTAGTGCTCCCTTTAGTATTTCTTGCAGAGCTAGTCTCTTGGTCACAAATTCTCCCAGTGACTTTTTGTCTGAAAATGTTTTAATTTCTCCCTCATTTTGGAAGGACAATTTTGCTGAATATAGAAGTCTTGATTGGCAGTTTTTCTCTTTTAGTAATTTAAATATATCATTCCACTGTCTTCTTGCCTCCATGGTTTCTGCTGAGAAATCTGCACATAGTCTTATTGGGTTTCCCTTGTATGTGATGGATTGTTTTTCTCTTGCTGCTTTCAAGATCCTCTCTTTCATTTTGACCTCTGGAGAAAGCCTATTTGGGTCTCATCTCTTTGGGGTGTGCTGCACTTCTTGGATCTGTAATTTTATGTCTTTCATAAGAGTTGGGAAATTTTCAGTGATAATTTCTTCCATTAGTTTTTCTCCTCCTTTTCCCTTCTCTTCTCCTTCTGGAACACCCCCAACATGTATATTTGTGCGCTTCATATTATCATTCAATTCCCTGAGCCCCTGCCCAAATTTTTCCATTCTTTTCCCTATAGTTTCTGTTTCTTTTTGGATTTCAGATGTTCCATCCTCCAGTTCACTAATTCTAACCTCTGTCTCTGGAAATCTACCATTGTAGGTTTCCATTGTTTTTTTTCATCTCTTCTACTGTATCTTTCATTCCCATAAGTTCTGTGATTTGTTTTTTCAGACTTTCCATTTCTTCTTTTTGTTCATCCCTTGCCTTCTTCATGTCCTCCCTCAATTTATTGATTTGGTTTTTGAAGAGGTTTTCCATTTCTGTTCGTATATTCAGAATTAGTTGTCTCAGCTCCTGTATCTCATTTGAACTATTGGTTTGTTCCTTTGACTGGGTCATATCTTCAATTTTCCTGGTGTGATTTGTTATTTTTTGCTGGCATCTGTACATTTCATCAGATTTCCCTGAGTGTGAGACCCAGCAGGTTAAAAGACTTTCCTGTGACATATCTGGGCTCTTTTTTTTTTTATCCTGCCCAGTATGTGGTGCTAGTCTGTCTGCGTGTCCCACCAGCAAAAGATGTTGTGGCTCCTTTATTAGTGCCACTATTGGTGTTTGGTGGACCCAGTCCCTGCCACTGTCAGAGACTCCCTCCTCTCCCTCCAGGGAGCCGCCTGTGGGGGAGGGGTGCCAGCCACCTGCCACCGTGGCTTGGAGAATTTTCTGATCCGAGACTCACCGCTGGAGTGGGAAGCCGCCTGTGGGTGAGGGGCGCTGGTCGCCGGCCGCCGCGTCTTGGGGAACTCGCTAATCCGAGACTGTAGCTGGTCCGGGAAGCCGCCCTTGATAGAGGGGTGCTGGCCACCGGCCACCACGGCTTGGGGAACTGGCCTCTCCAAACTCTAAGCTGGTCCAGGAAGGAGGGAGGGAGGGGTGCCGGCCGCCAGCCGCCATGGCCCGGGGAAGCATGCGCCGCTTGAGGAGCTCACTGCAGCGGAGTCTCGCAGTCGGTCCAGCCAGTCCAGATTGGGGTATGCTATGTGTCCGATCCCTGCAGTGGCCCCGGGAGCTGTTCTGCACTGTTTCTGGTCACCTAGTAGTTGCTCTGGAGGAGGAACTAAGACGTGCGTACCTTACTAACCCGCCATCTTTGTTGTATCCTATTCTTTTTTTTTTTTTTTTTTTTTTTTAGAGGAAGGAAGGGAAGGAAAGACAGAGAGAAGGAAGGAAGGGAGGAAGAAAGGGAAACATCTTTAAACATTTTCTTGTTTTATTGTATTTTGTTTGTTTGTTTGTTTTTTACATGGGCTGGGGCCGGGAATCGAACCGAGGTCCTCCGGCATGGCAGGCAAGCACTTTGCCCGCTGAGCCACCGCGGCCCGCCCCCTATTCTTTTTTAAAGGCCATCTTTTTTTTTTATTAATTAAAAAAAGAATTAACAAAACAATTAGAAATCATTTCAATCTACATGTACAATCAGTAATTCTTAATAACATCACATAGTTGCATATTCATCATTTCTTAGTACATTTGCATCGATTTAGAAAAAGAAATAAAAAGACAACAGAATAAGAATTAAAACAATAATAGAAAGAAAAAAAAAACAAAAAAAACAAAAACAAAAAACCTATACCTCACATGCAGCTTCATTCAGTGTTTTAACATAATTGCATTACAATTGGGTAGTATTGGCTGTCCATTTCTGAGTTTTTATATCCAGTCCCGTTGTACAGTCTGTATCCCTTCATCTCCAATTATCCCTTCTCTTTTTTTTTTTTTTTAATTAACGGAAAAAAAGAAATTAACCCAACATTTAGAGATCATACCATTCTACACATGCAATCATTAATTCTTAACATCATCACATAGCTGCATGATCATCATTTCTTAGTACATTTGCATTGGTTTAGAAGAACTAGCAACATAACCGAAAAAGATATAGAATGTTAATATAGAGAAAAAAATAAAAGTAATAATAGTAAAATCAAAACAAAACAACACAAAACAAAACAAAAACCTATAGCTCAGATGCAGCTTCATTCAGTGTTTTAACATGATTACTTTACAATTAGGTATTATTGTGCTGTCCATTTTTGAGTTTTTGTTAAAGGCCATCTTTTGATAATAACTTTATTTGGACATTTTCCCAGCCTTAGAATTGTAAATTTGCAACTTAATAAATTCCCCATTTAAAAGCCATTCCATGGTGCATGGATGGTTCAGCAGTAGTATGCTTACCTTCCATGTGGGAGACCTGGGTTGATTTCCAGACCATGCACCATGAAAACAAAAAAAAGAAAAGAAAAGAGGAAAGAAAGAATGGCCCAAATATAAAAGCCATTCTATTTCTGGTATATTGCATTCTGGCAGCATTAACAAACCAATACAGGATGTATCCAGATACTACATTAAGTTATTTAGAGTTACCAGCCATCATTCCCATTCTGGGCTACATGTGTTTAGGTTGTTTAAATGAGCCATCTGGACAGGTTGAGTTAGATTATACACCACAGAAAACTTAGATTTTGGACAAAATAAACTTCCCTTCCTTTGACCTCATTCAGTAAGTGAAGTTTTAAAATATGAACAATGTCATCCTCACCCTTGTATTCTGATTTACCTTAGTCCTGACCCAATTGGCTCTGTTCTTGTATCTAATTTAAATTTATCTGATCTCTCTTTAAATTTTTCCAAGTTTTTTTTTTTTTTAGGCAGTTGTATGTAGCAATGCTGACTTTAAGAGCTGCATAACTCTAACTCTAAATCTTAGTTGTCACACAGGTAGCCAAAGTTTCAGGGAGATACCAGGCCATACATAATTAGCACAATATCTCAAAATCTAGAAATAACTTTTACACTCTGGACTACATATGACTGCCATAAGAACTTAAAATCTAGGCCCAATTTTCCTTTAAATATTTTCTAAGAAAGACCATACAATATTTGTTCTTTTCATATCCTTTTTAATTATGATGATTACTATAGTTTATCCAGATTGAAATTATATGTTCTAAACCTAATAAATGTTTTTCTACTTCCCTAATAGGTTTATGAATTTCAATTGCCAGAAGAGGACATGAAGGTCTTAGATGGGATCAATCGAAATCTTCGCTATATCCATGCTGAATTGTAAGTGACAAAATTATGGCTTCTTTTTTGTCTGATGATAAGTAAGAGTCCTCTACATTTTGTCTCAATACCTAGAAGGCAGAGGTCAATATGAGAGAAGGATAGGAATTTTCCTAAAACATTCTTACTGAATTTACTCCAGAGCTCTGTTTAGTAACTCAGCAGAGGGGTAGGCAGGGCCAGGGTCAGCTTGGATGTCCACATGCACTCTGCACTCTTCTCTCCATGTAACTTTTCAGAGCAACCAAATATCATTGCAGAATCTCCAACTTCTCTACCAGACTCTCATTTCTACAGCAATACAGTAGAAATACACAATGGAAATTTCAAATGTAGCTCAATTAAATTTTCTAAATCTGTATTAATGATCTGCTCCTTCCAAACCTGCACTCTGTGCCTTACCATGATAACAGAAATTATGAAAGCTATTGGGAATTTCATTCATAATAAAAATCATGTGGTAATGTATGCTAAGGGTAACAATGATATTTCAGTACTCAAAAATAGGTCTATATTGTCCTACCATTGCTAATTATTGTGATGCAAAAAAAAATGAAGAATATAATTGGAAACTATTGGAGAAATCAGGAGAATGATAAGAAACAAAAAACTCTCACCACCAACAATTTATTTTAGCCATAATAATTTTTCTATCACTTTGTATTATGTACTGTTATTATTATACAGAGATCATGCTATGGTATCATAATCTCCATGATTATGAGGTGATATCTTTTACATTTCACTCTGTCCAGTTGTGAATTTTATTTAGTATATCGCATGTCATAGTCAGTTAGTAAATAATTAATGAATTATTTAAATGAAAATTATTGTCACCAATGTGAAGCATCTTAAAAACGTATTAGTCCTGAATGTGTACCTAGAGTTTTTACTTGTAAAAGAAGAATCGGTTTCTGCCTTCAGTGAGAAATCAAAATTTTAAAACCAGAAATTACTTTGTTTTATTTACACATGGAGCTATGAGGGGAGAATATATTTGATTACCTGCAGAACTCCAACAATGTGTATTAAATCCCATGCATGTGAATATAATTTGAATAAATAATTAATTTTAATATAAACTTTACTCTATTGTCATGTTAATGGCAGTAAAGAGGTAGGCTTTATCAATAGCCAGTAAATAAAATTTAAAATTTTCACCATAATGTCAGCTCTCTAGAAAATGTTTGTGTCACCCTAGAAATGCAGTCATGGCTTCCCCATTATCCACTGTTCTTTCTCATTTTAGTGCGATTGGCCACCCTGAGTATCCATTTATGGAAGAATATTGAAAGGGAGAACTTCACCACACCTTCTACCAGGAGCTCCTGTGTGCGCAGAGTGATACTGGAGTATCTCAGATGCTGGTGATTGGAGACATCACCTCTGGTGTAATCTGTGCTGCTTAGCAGCTCACACTTGCCTAGATTCAAATCTATAAGAAAGGCATTAAATTGCAGCTTTGCAAAACAATTAAGATTTAATTTTACACAAAGATTTTTATATACTCCAGACTCTATCTCTGTTGACTTCTGTTTTGTTTCCGTCTGTTCATTACAGCCACAACTAGATTTGCCTAGAGATTGAGGAAAAGCAAGGGAGATCACATAAATAATATACACATTCCTGGGGTGACACCAAAGGTGGCATTTGCATCCTGTTAGTAAAGCAGCTGGCAGCAAATATGTTTCAGTCAGTGTTTCCTTAGCACTTTGAGGAACATCCTGTGCCATATAGTTGTGAAGGTGAGGCACATGTCAAAAGGAACATCAACACAACAAGTCCTCCCCTGGTGCAGCTCAGAAGATCAGAAATCCAGGGAGTTTGGGAAGGAGAGGTCACTGTGACTGATGGCCAGGGAGCCAGGAAGGCAACCAGTCTGAAAGGATGGACTCAGATAAGTGCATTCAGCAGAGGGAGTAGAGCACATTCACTCATAGGGAAATATTATCAAAGGCTTTCTTGAGAATGCTGTAGGCTTAAATTAGTTCAAATATTTGGGCCTGGACATTCATTGACAGCAATTCCATGCCTAAGTATGAACTGGAGAGCCAAGAAAACTTATATTCACACAAAGACTTTACTCAAATGTTCATAGCAACATTATTCATGGTAGCCCAAAACTGGAAACAATGCAATTGCCCAACAACCAGTGAATCGAATAAAAAAGTTGAATATTACTCGGTAATAAAACAAAAAAAATAAGCAACAACAGAAAAAGAACAACAACAAAAATAAAAAAGAACAACAAAAAACCCAAAAAAAAATTATTGCAATCTATAACAAACAGGATGAAGCTCAAATCATTTTGCTAAATGACAGTGGCCCATCACAAACAAATACATATTGTATGATTATGTTTACATGCAATTTCTGGAAAGGACATACTCTGTAGACATAGTATAATTCTGAGGTTGCTTAAAACTGAAATTGAGAGAAGGAACTGCTTGCAAATAGGAACATTTTGGGAGTGATGGAAAGACTCCAAAAATGGATTGTGGTTATGATTGCATAATTTTATCAGTTCACTAGAAGTATCTTACTATGCAATTATAATAGATGTACTACATGACACATGAATTGTACCTCGATAAAGGTGCTGAATTATAGCCATAGTTTTGTCATTGCCACTATTTACTATTACTATCCCTGTTCCTATTTCATGAGGAAATTATTATTCCCATTGCCATCCCCATTACCCATTACCCATGACCATTGCTATTGCTGTTTTGTCTATTACCCTTGGCTTTGACTTTACCTTTGTCTTTGATGTTGACTTTTCCATTTCCATTAGTAATTATTATTTCTATTATTCATCTGAAATCCTGTGACATGAAAACCAACAATAGATACTGTTCCAGGAGTAAGCAGCTGCACTAAGGAATCTCCTCTTGGTTTGGATAGGTGCTTTTGGGTGGGGGCAGGAGGGCCCCTGCATCTTCTCCAGTCCTGAGTGTGTCCTTACTCTCTTTTGGACTCTAGATTCCTTCTCTTTTCCCACAGTCCCTGCATGTATGGTATCCACATCTTAGGGAAGATATAACTCATGATGCAGAAAACAGTAAGTCTTTTGTTCTTAAAGGGTCAGCTCTGTTGTATGAAGCCTGAACATATTCATTTTATGGCTTATTCTCCTTCAACTAACACAAATCAATAGACATGGATTCCTAGAAAGACCCCCATGAACAATGTGGACTCCTAGATCAGACCAGAATCTGCAACCTTAGAAAAGCCTGATATTCACTGTTTCCTGCATTTCCCGGGTGTTTATGACCCACCAGGCCAAGGCCATTAGCACTCCAACTCCTGAAATAGTCAGTGGTGGAATCATCGCCACAGAGAGCTAAGACACTCTGCTTGGTCTTATGGGCTGTGGATGGGGAAAGACCATCATTACCTGACATGTAGATAACATATATTAATACTTATATAGCTAAGTATTAACACTTAATTAATACTTAATATTTAAATGTAACTTCTTGTTGGTATGTGACCAGAAGATGTATAGAACTCTGCAGAGTTACTCAGAAATTGATATGTTGGGGTCCTGCACGGGAGATACTAAATTTAAAGCTCAGAGGTGGGGCTTTTTTTTAAGAAATAAACAAATAAAAAATGAATACACCCTCCTAACCCCCCCCAAAAGCTATGTAATATTGTCAGGATTTGGAGTCTAGGATTATAAGTTGCTAAACTTATTTCTTCTTTTCAGGGATTCTTAGAATCAATATCTTGCATTTCAATGTGTACAGAAACCTTGAACCTTTCCATGGTTCCAAAGGAAAATAACTTTTTTCCCCTTCTAGAGACTATTTATGATTGCTTAATGGTGAGGTTAACTTGCCCTGCCCTTTTTCCCTCCTGGAATTGTGTTGTGCTAAGCTGTGAGTCAGGAAACATGACAAGCCACTCACCCCATCTTCCCTTGCTGTCCTTCACCACGCCACCAAGGCCATGAATGAGTCCTGGACATGGGCTTTTATATTTTCTGGGCAGTCAGGAGAAAACTGTCTGTCAGCAAACATGAGCAAGAATGACTCTACCTCAAAATAACAGGACTTCTCAAGATCTGTTTCTCCCATTTTTTTGGTCTTATAATGAGATATGGCAACTCTGTTTTCTGAATTTCCCATTTTTCTTGACTACCTACCAAAGCAGATGCTCTATTCATTTTTTTTTCTTAACATGCTGAAGTCCATTTATTACTAAGTCCCATTTGAAAGAACAGGGGGATAGATGCATCATTGAGCAGTTTGGAGTGCTACAAGACCAGACCCAAAACAAAGTGGTCATTTCTACCTGGATAAATAGAAAAATAGTTAAGTGGCAAATGTTAAATATTTTTCTAGTTTGCTAGCTGCTGGAATGCAATATACCAGAAACTGAATGGCTTTCAAAAGGGGGAATTTAATGAGTTGCTAGTTTACAGTTCTAAGGCCGAGAAAATGTCTTAATTAGAACAAGGCTATAGAAATGTCCAGTCAAAGGTATCCAGGGAAAGATACCTTGGTTCAAGTAGGCCAGTGAAGTTCATGGTTTCTCTCTCAACTGGAGGGCACATGGTAAACACAGTCAGAGTTTCTCTCTCATCTGGAAAGGCACATGGTGAACATGGTCAGGGTGCCTCTCTCATCTGGAAGGGTATATGGTGAATACAGCATCATCTGCTAGCTGCTTCTCCTGGCTTCCTGTCCATGAAGCTACCCAGGAGGCATTTTCTTTCTTCATCCTCAAAGGTCGCTGGCTTATGGACTCCCTGCCTTGTGGTGCTGCAGCATTCTCTGCTCTCTCCAAATCTCATTCTCCCAAATGTTTCCTCTTTTGTAGGACTCCAGTAAACCAATCAAGACCCACCCAAATGGGTGGAGACATGTCATCACCTAATCCAGTATAACAACCACTCTTGACTAAATCACATCATCCAGGGAGATGATCTGATTATAGTTTCAAACATACAGTATTGAATAGGTATTATTATACATTTATGAAATGGGATTTTGTTTAAAATGTGGCTTTTCTAGGGGGCATACATCCTTTCAAACCAGCACAAATATGTACCAAAAAGTTCTATCTTTCCACCTGTATTAGTTTGCAAGCGGCCAGAATGTGAGATACTAGAACTGGGATGGCTTTTTAAAAGGGGAATTTAATAAGCTACAAGTTTACAGTTCTAAGCCTATGAAATTGTCCAAACTAAGTCATCCATAGAAAAGTATCTTAATTCAAGGAAAGCCAATGGGTCAGGAACACCTCTGTCAGCTGGGAAGTCATGCAGCTGGCATCTGCTGGTCCCTTGCTTCTGGGCTCTGCTGGCTTTCACCCTCTGTTCCTGTGGGGATTCCTCACTTTGTTCTCCAGGGCTGTCTTTCATCTCTTGGCTTCCCTTCAGATTCTGGCTTAACATCTCATAGTGATGCCTGCTGGGCTCCAAGCATCTCTGAACATCCGTGTCTCTGTTCTCCACGTGTCAGCTTCTGTGTCAGCTCTGTTGTGTGGTTTCTCTCAGTTCTGAGGCTTCTGTCATTTCTGCTTTCTCCAAGATTTTTTCACTTTTAGACCCATCTGGAACGGGTAGAGTCACATCTCTCTCCATATAATCAAAGGTCACACCCACAATTGGGCATGCCACATCTCCATGGAGATAATTTAGTCAAGTTTCCAACCTTCAGTGTTGGATAAGATTAAAAGAAATGACTGGTCCCATAAGATTGGATGAGGATTAAAACATGACTTTTCTGGGGTACATAATAAATTCAAACCAGTATACCTCCTCAGGGTTGTCTCATATAAAATCAGAGAGGTATTGAAGAGTAAAATTTTTCAAGTTGCTCTTTTATCTCATTTGTAACTTATTAAGTTTCCCTTTTTAAATACTTTTTTCTACTTCGTTATGATTTGCTTTTCTTTTGTGGGAAGAAGAGGATGATATTCAGGATGATATTAATTGGGAACACTATTACAATTCCAGACTTTCTATCAAATTTATGGGTTCTAATAAATGTTTGGGATTGTTTCTGACTAAAATAAATGTGAATGGTCAAATTATATTAATAAATTTCCTCATTTATGCAATATGTGGAGCTAGCCCTTGAAATTTATTCTTTCAGTGTTGACTCTATTTCTAAAATGTTCATTTTCATCATGCACGAGTACAGGCCACTCTCTACATATTCCATAAACATTCACTTTGTTGTATTATTATGAAAACTGAATACACTAATTTGATTTTTATGTAATTAGTTACTTTAGCTTGAGTTTAAGATTGTGTAGAAGTAATAGCTTATTACAAGGAATCATCATCAGTATGAGCCAAATGTAATTTAAACATAAGAAATTTGAAAGACCATTCATTCATTGCTAATGTTTACAGTGTTTTTGTTTCCTTGAAAGAAAAATCAAAGCAATTACACTTTAATAAATATTGTTCTGAGTAAAAATTAATCTGAAGTATGATCTGAACCTGGAATCAGTTTTTCTCTTACCAGGACTGTAAGTAAGAGAAAATTAGTTCTATCTTAGCTTTTGTATGAAAGCTAAACTCAGTTCAGCATTACCCAGAGAGACCTAACAGGGGGCTAGTTCCCTAGCTCAAAGTGACCTAATGTTTTCAGGATATTCAAGGCAGAAGACCTGAAGCAAATCATAAAGACAGAAACAGGATATGGAGATACAGATGCATAGAGTGGTAATAGAACTAAATTTAGCTTTCATACAAAATGACATGGATGAGAAAATAAACCTAACTAAACAAAGGGCAGCAAAATTAGCTCAGGCCAGTCACACAGACAGGAGAAGGAGACAGCCTCTGACATAAGCCCAGAATTAGTGTCAAATCCTTGTCTGAATAAAAACAAGTCTGAATAAGTAACTACCATGGTCACTGGAAAGTAAAACGTAATCAAAACTGGAAACTGTCTGTCAGTTAGACTGCTTAAATAGGTTATAACCTCTGGAGTAGCCAATCAGCAGAGAAATAGGAGCAGGACCTGTTGTGTATTAAGATTAGGGAATAAATGTTAATGCTTTCTGTCACTCGGCGCGCCTGCCACCACATTTTGGTTGTGCACCCTTTCTTTCAAGATTGTAAATACATTATTTTTTTCTCCACAATTAGGTGAGTGTTCATTCTCCTCCAGGCAGGGCTCTCTTTCCAACAACTCTGGGGGCTTGTCTGGGATTCCTCGTGATACCCCTAAGCAGTCTAAAAAAATTCAGTCATCGAAGGAACTAAGTAAGCTTCTTTTCTTACTTTTTCCCTAGATTTGAATTTCCTCCTCTTTTTCAAATGCGAGAGTGAATGGGACAGCCAATTGAACCAGAGCACAGGTCCCTTTCCAATCCTCAGTCAATATTGGTTGGAGGATGCCTTTCCACAATACCACCAGAGGTCCACTCGGAATATGGTTAAACTGGAGAAATTGCTAGTACCATCCTAAGTTGCATCCTACATTTGGGTACATGAGGCCATGGTCCCAAGATCCTGGAGCCCCTCTCCCCATCTAGAGACACAGGCAGAGTTGTTTCCTGGACTGAAGCAGGAAGCCGGTATGGCCTTGATGCTTCCACTTTTACTGGAGGGAAAAGAGAGGACAACATACTATAATTTTCACTGGGATAGTATTTTGAAAAATGAGTACTATACATTTGAATTTGTCTTCATGTTTCTCCATACCTATTGGAAAGGGCACAATAAGAGCAGTAGGTCAGCCTATTGCACAAGCATTGCAGTTGCTTTGTTTTGACTATGGACTGTATATTTAATCCTTCCACCCAGGCATCTGTATCTCCATATCCTGTTCCTGTCTTTATGATTTGCTTCAGGTCTTCTGCCTTGAATATCCTGCAAATGTTAGGTCATTTTGAGCTAGGGAACTAGCCCCCTGTTAGGTCTCTCTGGGTAATGCTGAAAAGCTAGCTGGAAAGGATGTTGTTAGGGAATATTCAAATCCAGAGAAACAGGAAGAAAAGAAGCTTACTTAGTTCCTTCTACCACCAAATTTATTTAGACAGTATAGGGGTACCACAAGGAAGTCTGGATGAGTTTAAATCCAGAAATCAAATGACTGAGGGATTTGAGTCATTTTTATTTTGGTGGATCATGATTAATAAAAATGTAGACTGGATTAATTACATATGTTATAATCCACAAAGATTTATCAATTACACTAGAGATGCAGCGAAGGGCATCTCGGGACAACTACAAGCTACTAGTTGGATGACATGGGAAAATAGGACAGTCCTAAATATGATGCTAACTGAAAAGGGAGGTGTTTGTGTTATGATTGAAGTAGTTGTTATACATTCATCCCCAATATTACAGCCCCAGATGGAACTATCACAAAAGCTTCTCAAGGCTTAACAGTCTTATCTGAAGAATTGGCAAAAAGCATTAGTAACACCTTCACGGAATGGTTAGAAAGTTAGTTCAGAAAATGGAAAGGGTGGCACTGCCCATTTCACTTATTTAATCATTATAGCTAGTATACTAACAGTAATGAGGTGTTGCATCATCCCATGTGCCCAAGGGCTAACTGAAAAGTTAATTAAGACTGCCCTAACCAAGCAAATGCCTGTTCAATACAAATACAACAATTTGTACCTCCTTAAAGAAGATCCCTATGATGAAAAATGTGAAAAAGCTCCTAGCAAGTTTGAAAAAAAAACTAAAATACTATGTTAGTTAGGAGAAACAGAATCAACAGGGAACACTCACAAATATAAAATTTATAAAAGTGTCTCACGTGACCATGGGAACTCAGAGTCCAAAATCCACAGGGCAGGCTCTGAAGCTGATGATTCCAACGGAAGGTCTGTATGAACCCTACAGGAGAGGCTCGCCAACTGAACCAGGAAGAGAGCCTGTTTCTTCTGAATCCTTCTTTAAAGGCTTTCAGTGATTAGATTAAGCATCACTCATTGCAGAAGACACTCCCCTTAGGCTGGTTACAAATGGAATCAGCTGTGGATGCAGCTGACATGATCATTATTTAATTCTATGAAATGTTCTCATTGCAACAGACAAGCCAGCACTTGCCCATCCAGACAAACAGGTACCACCACTTGGCCAAGTTGACACATGAACCTGACCATGACAAATATGAAAGCTAAAAAGATTCAGGAACAAAACGAGGGGGAAATCTATAAGAATAGGATTAAGCTTAGCTTTCACACAAAATGGCATGGAGAGGGAAAAATGAAACTAACTAAAGAAGGGGCTGCAAAATTAGCTCAGGCCAGTCATGCAGTCAGGGTAAGAAGACAACTTCTGACATAAGCCCACAATTGGTGTCAAATCCTTATTTAGGTAAAAACAAGTCTAAATAAGTAATGACCAGGGTCATTGGGATTAAAAACATAATCAAAATGAGAACTGTCTGTTAGTTAGACTGCTTGAAAAGGCCATAATCTCTAGAGTATCCAGTCAGAGGAGAAACAGGGAAGAGATCTGCATGTAAGGTTCACGGAATAAATGTGAATGCCTTCTGTCACTCAGCGTACAGGCCACCACATTTTGGTTGTGTGCCCATTCTTTCAAGATTGTCTATAAATTATTTTCTTTTCCACAATTGGGTGAACGTTTACTCTCTTTCAGGCATGGCCTCTTTCCAACAAAGACTGAAAGAAATAAGATTAGAAGTAGTGTTTGGAGTTCAAATTAGACTGCTTAAATATTAAAGTAAATGATATGTTTTCAAACAAAAAGAAGGACACACACATGGGGGAAAAGGATAGTGGGTAGAAAACAGGATCTAAGAAGGTGCTGGGGACCTGGGCCAGGCTCCTCTGTGGGCAAGGGTCAGCAGATGATGGAAATGGTCTGGACACCAGAGCAAAGATTGGGAAGAGGGGCCCCAGGAATGGAGCATGGTGTGTGTGCAGCCTGCCTAAGGCTGGGTCATAAAACAGCAGCTCTTGTGCTACAAGTTCAAGCAACACACCCAGCCAAGCCAGGCAATGTAGCAGCCCCAAGGGCTCATGCTGCCCATCATGCAAGAACTGCAAGTCCTGGTTGTAGGGGAGAAGACCCAGGAGAAGGCATTATGGCCCAGATGGGAATCATGGCCAGAGCCCTTGTGGGACAGCTGTCTTAAAGCCATGCCCACTCTATAGGCAAAGCTGTTCTGGATGTTCACTATTCAGGAATGCAGCCTGGCTTGGAAGTAGGTAGTAGCCAGGGTACTAGAGCAGTAACTAAAGCACAAGGCCATCTGCACAGGCTTTGGGCTTCTTGCCACTGAAGGTCAAGGTCCCTTGATCATCTGACACTTGCAGGATAGAGCTGACAATCCTTTTGCCAATATGCATGTCCTCCATGCCTGTGACAGACCCAAGAACCATGAACTGCATCAGGAGTGCACCTCCAAGTGCACCTCTTACTGAAGTTTATCTTCTCTAACTCATGGGGATCCAAAATGCCTTTGCATTCTTGGTCCTCTCAGAAATCTCCTACTCCTTCTGAAGGAACTGGAGGTCAACCAGCTATGTGAGCATATCACCCAGGCTGGAGTGGATAGTGTCAAGCTTCTGCAGTGCCCCAGTCCAGTGCACCCCTGGGGCAGGATACTCTGGTTGGCCTGCTCTTCTTCCCCATGCACTTGTTCCAGCAACCGCTGGTCCTCACTCTCACGCAGACTCCTTACCAGACCCAGCAACTGGTTGATCAGCTCCCATGCTGCTCTGACCATGTTCATGGCTCTTTGGTTCTTCCCTGGCAGGACCTGGCAGGACCTCAGCTATGATGCCAGTACTTTGTTCATGCAGCCTCTCACACTTTCCACAAGCTTGATCTGCAGCTCTTCCTCTTACTCCTCTGTCAGGCGGATGCAGTGCTTATGGCAACAGCTTCCCAGCCCCATGCACATGATGCAGACTAGCCGCTGCTCTGTACATCAGAACCAGTGCAGAGACTGGCCCTCCATCTGTCCAAATGTTTCATTCTTGAGGGACTGGCACCTGCTGCTTTACATATTCTGGAAATGCAGTGCTTCCCTTTTGGATGGATTCCTGAAAAAAAAAGGAGGGGGGTATTGTTAAAGCTCTTTTTTGTTCTTCTCTATCTGTACTATGAACTTGATTTTTCTAAACATTTCCCATACCTAATGGCAGGATGTTTCAGATGACATCAAATACTAGCACAACTGTTAATTGTGTGCAAGTAATTGGTGAAGTACTTTTTGGTGAGTTCGATTTTCTTTCTGGTTAAATATTTTCTTCAATAATTTTCTAGTTAGCATAGGGATCATCATTTTGGAAACTGAACAAACATAAATATATTCATAATGTAAGGAAGGCCCAGAAAAGCTAACCAAAAGTGGTTTAAGCTTTGATACTATTTGGTTGACAGTGTAAGAACTCAAAAGTATTTTATTTCAACACCAGTGAATATTTGACCCAATCTTAAATAGGAGATGGTGGGTATTTAGGGACCATCTGAAGTTGGGTTTGGGGTGAATAGGAGGGCAGGATCGCTAGTTCATAGGTATTGAAGTGCCAACATTGGGAGACAAATGTGTAGAAAACTCTCTCTTCTTCAGACACTACTGTGGAATTAGCAGCTTTGTGAGCTTTTCAAGGTCAAATAGTTTCAAGGTCAGTAGTTTCTGGGGATTTGTGGAGAGATGGGCATGGCCTCTGTGAATTGTTGGAAAATGAAAAGAGGGTCCTATGAAGAAAATGTGTGCTGCTGCAGCAGGCCCATATTGTGTCACTGCTGTACATCTGGGTGTGAGGAGCCCATGCTCTGTCTCCCCCAGGCTGCCACCCATTGGCCTTCAGCCCTTTTCTTAGGACAGATGTGGACAGTTCTTGCTCTGTGTCCTCTTGTGACCCAGGGTTGTTCTGCACAGGACAAGAGTTTATAACATCATCAAAATGGTCCAAGGAGACTCCCACTCAAAGAATTCCTAGAAGGATAGTTCTCTGCTCCACCTGCATTATTTTATGACAGCTGATTCAAGCATTATTGTACTTTCTTGAAAGTGTTGTGTATCCCCCAAAAAAAATGTCCTTTTATCCTGATTCAATAATGAAGGGTGGAAAAGTTTTTATTCAATTACTTCCATGGAGATATAACCCACTCAATTGTGGGTGTGACATTTTGATTAGATGGAGATGTGACTTCACCTATTTTGTATAGGTCTTGATTAGTTTATTGGATCCATAAAAGAGACAACACAGGGAAGCATTTATGAGAAAATTTACACACAGACATTTGGAGATGCAGAAGAAAATGTCAGAAGGACCCACAGGATCTATCAGAGCTGTATGAAACCAGAAGGTGGGAGAAGAGCCTGGCAGACATTGCCATGTGCCTCTCCATGAGATGCTAAGCTAAAAGGTGAAACAAAGAGTTTTTGCCCTGTTGCGACTAAGCCAGGACCCACAGATGCTTAGAGAGGAAACCACAGACATCAGAAGCTAGAAGCAACAGAACCAGGAACAAGGACCAGCAGACACCATTCACCTGCTTTCCCCTGTGACAGACACCATCCTTTCCTTCTTTATCAAGGTATCTTTTTCTGGATGCCTTAGTTTTGATATTTTTATGGCCTTAGAACTGTTAACATATAACTTCATAAAGTTAAAAAGGGATTAAAAAAATCCCTTTTCTTAATGCTGTGTGGCAGGGTCAGATTTCATTATTTTTCCATGTGAGTATCCTGTCATTGCTGTACCAATTGTTGAATTTTCATGTGTTTGTTTTGCTTGTTTCATTTTTTTTGGAAGTTCATGGACCAGAAATCAAACCAGGTCTCCCTCATGGCAGGTGAGAATTCTACCACTGGACTACCCTTGGACACCCTTATTCCCTCTTAAAAACTGTTCCATTTCTGGTATATTGCATTCTGGCAGCACTTAGAAAAACTAAAACAGTAATGATGTAAAAATGATATAGAGTGGTAAAGCCAACCTTATTTATTAAAAAATGTTGCTTAATCATGATGAACACAGGAATTCTATGCCATGTTAAACTGCTAAATTCACACTCCAGGTTACCAGGTTCTCAGCTTTGTTACCACTTGCTTGGATGAAGCTCTGGAAATGAGGGTTTTATTTTTTAAATCAATGGATCAGTGAAGCCTTCTCCTAGTGCTCCAGAGGCTGGTGCCAGCTTTCCAGGATGCCTGATTGCACCTGAGAGTGAGGCTGCTGGTCACAGTTCTCCAGGTGTACTCATGGTTATAATGCTTGTTTTATGGGGTGTTTGCATCTGGCAGGGAAACCAGAAAACTTAAAGGCACACTAATGCACAGACAGTCTTGGAAGAGGTAAACATTACTATGACAGTGGCATTAGGAAGTCGTACAGACTTTACAGATATATTTAAATAATTGCCAGACAATAAATACTTAATGTGCAGGCTCCTCAGCCATTCCACTCACTTCTGCCAGCTGCATACACCGGGACAGGAGGAGAGGTTCAGTAAGAGCTACTGATTAAGGAGAGTGGACAGAAATTTATTCACATATTTGAGCATGTTATGAGCATGAAACAAACTTTTTCCTCATGCAAGTATATTTATTATATAATATTTACCTTTATATATATATATATATATATTTTTAAGCTAGAAGTCTTCTCAGAGCCTGAAGTTCAGAGTATATTGGGATCCTGAAAGGGAGGTTTGGAGAATACTAAACTACATCTCATTTTTCTCCTGAGCATACATCAGTTAAATCTAACACCAAGACCTCCAGGAAACAAACTTGCTCTTAGGGACAAGTAAGGCTACAGTGGGTATCCACTTGGCAAGAGAACTTTAACCTCATCTAGCCAACAAATCCATTCCAGGCAAGATTTACCATATCATAGTTATTTAGCAAAAAGTCGTTCATTGCACCTATCCAGTTGTCCTTGTTCATTTTATCAGCTTGTTCTGGATGCCAATTTTTTCCTTCACATCCTCTTCACCCTGATGAATAGAAAGGGGTTCCCATTCCAGAATTATAGTATGCCAAGTGCATGACAGCCAACACTGGACAGTTGAGATGGGCAGTGGCTTATCTGTTGCATATACTCTCAGCCTCAGGAACAGGGCACTGCATCAAGCAAGGTCACATGGAGGTTGCACTTGGGAACAGACTAGACTAGCAGTGGCTACGGGAAAGGACTTTGTAGTAACAGAAAGGTTAACTGAATCCTGGCTCCCTTGTGAGAATGGGATTGGTTTCTTTGAATAAATCCACAAATTAGCAGGAACCTGATTCCTTTATCACTTAGAATAATAAACTTCACAATAATTTTTGATAAGAATAGAAAAATGAGTGAAACGGTTTCAAGTTTATGCATTCTCCATGGAATGTCCTTTAAACATGGCCTCTCCTACCAAGTTATTTTTGAAAAACTGAGCAGTGCAGTTGGGTGTAACCTTTGCACTTAAAGAATTGCCTTAGTGCTGTTCAGTGTTCTGCTGAAGGAAAGGTTAAGAAAATCATCTCTGCTTACTCCTCGGGGGAGAGACAATGGATAGCAAACCTCATTGTCTGCAGCTAAATGATGGTTACTTCATTCCTATTCTGGAATTTGGAACTGCTGTACCTGAACAGGTAAGAGTAGAGGAATTGGGATCAAGGGTGGAAATGAAAATAGCCCTAGGGTGGCTGGATGTCCATCTAGGCTGTCACAAAACTAAGTGTCTGTGTGACAAAGGGAGATGCACTTGGTCTTGGTTTCACCAGGCTAGAAACATTGCAATGATAAAGTGAGAATGAGGACAGTCCTCAGTCAGTGCAATGGGGTCACATAATGTGGTCACCTAGGGATTATCCTGGGCTTGGCTTTTCCTCCTGTTTTGATTTGTTTAGAGGAAATGACCTGCAGCAGGAAAGGCACCTATTGTCAGTTGCCTGCTTTGAGACTGATTGCAATGAGGAGCTTCTCTGTGCATTTCTGTAATTCAAGAATCTTTCCTCCCACCAAGTACACACAGGCTAGGAAAGTCTGTGTGGTGAAGAGCCCTGGTCTTGAAGGAGTGTGTAAACAGCTTTTGCCTGTGTAGTCCACCTAACACCTAGCAGAAAATAGGGCACACAAACTGAATTTCATGAGATGTCAACCATCCTTTCATTGATAATAGTGGTTGGCTGTGTCTATAGTATCTTAACAAACAATGATGCTTGTGATGATTATCTGCTTTCTTTAAGCAGAACTGGAAAATTTTCAAGTACTAGGCACTGTGAGCCTCTATGAGCAGCCCCCTCACAAAATCCTGGTCATTGAGTCTGTAGCAAGCTTCCCTGGTAGACAATTATTCCCTTGTATTGTCAACGTTTGATACCAGAAGAATCAAGCATATCCAATGTGCCTCCATGGAAGAGAACTCAGACTCCTGTGTCTTATGCACATTCTATCCCCATTTCTTATTTTGGTTTGAGGACTCGGACTCCTATGCCTTGTGCACATTTTATTCCCATTTCCTTATTTTAGTTTGTATCCTTTCACTGTAATAAATCATTGCTATAACAACTAATATTTTCATGGCCCTGTGAGAACTTCTAGTGAATCACTGCACATGAAGGTTGTCTTAGGGACTTTCATTGAATGAACTCCATTCCATTTTTCCCAGACAGAAGGTGTCCCTGGGACAACTTTCAAATTAAATCTAGGAAAGTTCCAGGCAAACTGGGACAAATTGTCTACACTATATGGAGAAATAATACAGAATATGAGGGAATGATTGGTTCCCATGATGGCTTTTATTGAGTCATGACTACCTGTCATTCTAATGGGTCTCCAATTTCTGCCTTTTTTGGTAATCAAGGTTCCTAAGGGTGAAGCAGAGGTGGCCACCAAGATAGTTATTGATGCTGAATATTGCCATTTGATGCTGCTTATGTGTACGAAAATGAAGAGGAGTTTGGACAGGCCATCCGAAGCAAAATTGCAGATGGCACAGTGAAAAGACATATTCTATACTTCAAAGGTGTGGGTGTGTGTAAAAGTTGTGTATAGGTTTGTCTGAACACATTTCTTAAATGTCATTGTGTGTGGAAATGGAATGATATGAATGGTGGAGTAGCTATTTTCTGAATAGTTATTTTTGCAAAACTTTTATTCACAGACATATTATGGGTTTCCAATCATTGCTCTGTGCACATTTTATTCCTCTACTCAAATGCATTATCACTTTAATATTTTGAGCATCAATGAAATTGGCATGAATTATAGCACCAGACAGTACTATAATCACATTTTGGCCTTCCCTACCATCGTTGTGACTTGGTCAATTTACTTAACATTCTGAATCTCAGTTCTCTCCTCTTTCAACAAAAGAGAGCAATGTAAGACAGCTCTTTGAATATTACAAAAGACATTGGTAACATTTATTGAACTGTCTCAGCACATATCACCATCTAAAGCTAATTTTCCCTTTAAGTTATGTGTGGAAAAGGAATACTAAATATTCATCCCACAAGTCTTTAAGAGGATGGATGGAAAGAGATAAATTGCCAAAACATTACTGTAAACTCTGTAGAGTACTATTCAGATGATGGACTTCAGTATTAATTGGTAGTGATTTTTACCTCTTAAGTCATAACCTTCCATTATTCTGTAGATGTACTGAGAATGTACCATAAAAATAACACAGCTTGTATAAATATGCCTTATGAATAGGGAACACATGCTAAAAGAAAATTTTTTTTCCTGAGATTAACAAGTGCTTACATGGTAGAAAATGGTTTAAGTATTTCTTAAAGTAACCAGTCTAGGAGTTAAGATTCAAGTCTTTGAAAAGTACATGTGAAAAATATTTTTGACTGATATCTTAATGAAACTGTCCCAGCACGGCTATTTTTCAGTGTTCTTCACACATTATGTATGAAAGAGTTTTCAAACCTTTGTTTTGATTTGGCAAAGTTTCTATCTCTTTTATGATTCTTTGTTCATTTTCTTCTAATTTTCAAAATTTTCTGTATCATTTTTATGATTCTGAGATCCAAAAATTTAAGGATATTAACAAAGTGATATGATTCTGAATAAAACCTAAAGATTAGTTCTATTCTTTCGGATTAGATTTGAAGTTCATCAATAACCTAAATTCAGCTTAAATTCTATTATAATTGCAGATAAATTTCAATTTTAAATTTGCTAAAATAGTCACATTCCATCTCTTATCTGTTTCTGAGCCTCATTCACAAACTCAACTACAGTATTAATGCAACATATCCTTTTTTTTTTTTTACCTCTACAGCTTTGAGTCACTTTCTTAAGACCAGAGTTGGTGCAACCAACCTTGGAAAGATCGCTGAAAAAACTTCAGCTGGACTATGTTGACTTCTACATTATTCATTCCTCATCAGCTCTGAAGGTTAGTAATATGCACAATCATACTAATTTCATTTCCTCTAACAGCAATGACCTTCATCTTGCATGGACGGCTGAATTATGCTTTTTGCAGGAGGATACTGGAATTATGAAACTGGAGAGGAATCCTAAATAAAAATTCATTTCTCTCTTTTTATTGAATAAGAGTTTCATCTCTAATTCCCTACTTCATGCCTCCAAACAAGTAGAGTTCAAAGACTGCCTCAAAATCTTGAGGAGATAACTCTGGCTTGGTCCAAGGCACAGGTCTGATTATGGCTCCCAAGTCTATTGGGGAAGTTTACTGATGAGGTTGCTGAAGCTGTAGTGAACCATGAAACTGAGTCACATTGGTCCACAAGACAATTTCCTCATGTCTTCGGGCTGAAAGTAGGTTGTTGCTTCTCTCTCTGAGTGGGTCTAAAACCAGCTACCTCCACAAGGACCTGCAGTCCCTTGCTCTTACTGTTTGCACTACTCCAGCCAGTTCTTAGCCACTATAATGACTGTATTGTGTAGGACACATGAATAAAAGTAGCAGAAATCTCATCAAGCTAGGATATACAAAATAAGAATATGTTTGATTAAGCAAATGGGGAGTCCACGGTAATACTGGATTTATGGATTCAAAGTTCTGTTCAAAAACGTTTCTCCAACTCTTATCTCTGCATTCCTCCAGGTCAGCTTTACTTTTGTTCCAGCATTTTCCAATGGTGACTTATCTGCCTTTGGGACATGATCAAAGTTTGAAGGATTAATATGCAAAAACATTTCTACCTCTTCCAGCATCCATATTCACCCTGAAATGAATTTAGATAGACCATGCTTGTTTTGCATCTTCAACCCTTAATTTTCATCTGTTCAAGGGATGAAGAAATGTAAATGTCAACCTCAGGCAAATTTATAATGCGCTTTTGGTAGAAATGAAGGCTGCATAATGGACTTTATCTTCAGATAAAATAGAGGTATTTCAAAATAAGGGGCAGAGTAAAGTAGCATAAGTTCACTATGAGTTTCCATTTAGGATCTTGAGCACATACTTTACTGAACATATAGAAGATTTAAGAGACTGTGGGACACCCATTTCTGAAGACACTCCATACATAAAATACACTGTAAAAATTAGTATTTTGAAGTTTCACTAACCTCATAGAGTCACATTTTCCCATGTCTAGATGTACCTGGCAGCAAGGCATTAATCTCTGAGTGCCCTCTAATGACTGCTTTTTTTCCAGCCTGGGGAGGATTATTTTCCTAAAGATGAACATGGAAACTGCATATTTGACAAAGTGAATCTCTATGGCACCTGGGAGGTGAGAGCTTTCTTCAGAGGTGTGAGCTCAACATGAAAGACAAGAAAGAAGCTCTTTTAGATTGCTAAAGGTATTGAAATGCAATATATGAGAAGTGGGCTGGCTTTTAACAATGAGGATATACTAATCTACAAGGTTACAGTTCAGAAGCCCTAAAAATTTACTAATTCAGGCCTCTAAAATATGATACCTGGACTCCTCTGTCAGATGGCAAGACATGGGGTCTCACCCTTCTCTTCTGGGCTTGTTGCTTTCAACTTCTTGCTGTCATGACTTTACCTCTGAGCATCCTCAGCTTCTGTCTTTTTCTTAGTCTTCTGCATCTTTGTCTCTGTGTCTTTCTTTGAATTTCATTCTTTTATAAATCTGCAAAAAGACTCTCTAGGACTTAATTGTGGCAAGTCTCAACTGAAATAATCTAATCAAAAGGTCCCACCCACACTAGGTTTATACCCACAGTAATGTATATGATTTAAGACATGATCTTTTGTGGTCCATAAAGCTTCCAAACCATCCCGTGGGCATATGGCTCACTCTTTCACCAGTGAAAAATCTGACTGTCCCTAGATAGCCTTCAGCTGCAGTGCTCTCTAATTTATAATCAGGTATTAGAGAAAAGATCCCAAAGTTCTCTTGAACCTCTAAGAATGTACTTTTCTTTAATAGCAGTGTCCTGTTCACACAGGGTATCCTTTCTTCACAAAAGAAGCTGACACTACCCCATGGATATTGAGTTCTGACATAAGCAGGTAAACCTTCTCCTGCATGATGGAAGAAGGAATTTTACTCTCAGTTCTAGAAGGGTACAGGTAATTGGATTTAGAATTATGGTCATATTATCACTTTTGTCAATCATGTGTTCCGAGGACTAGTGAGTGAGTGGCACACATAGAAATTTAGGAAACTTATAGGAATTTGGAATACAATGTACAATTTGACTTCCAGCCAAAATCCCTAGTGGAAATAAAAGTGAGACATGGAATTTTTGTGTCCTCTCTAACATTTTGACTAAATGAAATTTTGACTAAATGAAGCAGTCTTTCTTTCTTTACTGAATGTGATTCTTGGGAATTTCTTTTACCTAAAGTAGGTAGAAGGTTCACCTCTGGAATAAAATTTTATTGATAGGTTTAATAAAAAAAAGTAAAGCCCTGTTAACTCAAAGACTGTGAATGTCCTACAGTTCTTCTATTGTCTCATCTCTCTCTTTGAATTACTCATTATTCTGGCTAGTTCTTTTGTCCCTAACCTTATTATGGTATTCTTTCTGCCAAACTGGTATATGTTTTTCTGTTTCTTAACCTACTCCTTTATGTAATCCAACAGCAGGCATTCTGATGACTTTACTATCCTCTTTCTATCATACATAGGCTTGGAATTGCAATGTTCATCATTTAATTAATTATTTTAAAAATAGTACATCTAAGTCAAAGGATACAGATAAAAACAAGTAAAGGGATAAGCATAAATTTATCAGAAGGTGATCATCATGTGGAGAACATTAAAGTAAGGTAAGAAGGATGGGATCTGTCATGGGAGAGGTAACTGGGGGATTTGCAATTTTATCAACATCAAAGTGAGATCCTCATATAGATGGAGACCTTTGAGCCAAGATATGCAATGGACTGTGAGTATAGGGGACAGCTATGGGAATGCTATCTTGGGAGATGGAACAGCAAGTTCAAAGGCCTTTGGTTGGCCAAGTGCTTTGTGACCAAAGAAATCAAGAACAGGCCTAGGACTAGAAGTAGAAAGAGTATTATGAAGCCAGAGGACAAATGATTGGCAAGATACTGGAGGGCTTGTTAGGAAAGAGAGTGAATGTCCAGTATGACTTTGGTAGTCAGTAAAGACTTTTGATCTGGTTTTCTTTTTAAGTGGACCATCGTATATTTGCACTAAAACAGCAAGCACTAGCAATATGAGGCTATTTACATTTACATAAATTATGCATCATTTAATATGAAAAAGGTCAGTACTTAAGTCACAACTATCAATGGGGAAATACTCACGTTCATCTTGTGGCACCCATATAGACAGGGTTAACTATTTCCATCTTCAGAGAAAGTTCTATAGAAAAGCACTGTATCTGGCGGGCCGCGGTGGCTCAGCGGGCAAGAGTGCTTGCCTGCCATGCCGGAGGACCCCGGTTCGATTCCCGGCCCCAGCCCATGTAAAAAACAAACAAACAAACAAAATATAATAAAATAAGAAAATGTTTAAAGATGTTTCCCTTTCTTCCTCCCTTCCTTCCTTCCATCCTTCCTTCCTTCTCTGTCTTTCTTTCTTTCCTTCCCTTCCTCCCTCTCTCTAAAAAAAAAAAAAGAAAAGAAAAGCACTGTATCTAAATGCTATGGAGTACAGTATAAAAAGGAAGAATAGAAGCTGTAAGGCCGCTTGAAATAAAGGAGCATAATGATGATATTATAGCATAGGGGTATTGAAAGTGGAGAGAAGCAACTGGATTATGGACCACTTCTGAAGGTAAAGATGACAGGGATTTCTCCTGGAATGGACAGGGAATTTGAGACAGTGAGAGGGACTGATGAACTCTGAGTTCTTTGAACTGAGAAAATGGGAGGGTGACACTGGCATTCGTTTAGAAGATGAGAACTGCAAGAGAAAGTGGTTTGAGGAAAAAATAAGTTCTGTTTTGGACTAGTTTGGTATGAGAGCCTTATACAGACATTCCGATATTCATGTTAAGTGGCAGAAGAATCCAAAAAAACTATAAATGTGGAGGCTTTGTTTAGGTCTAAGTGGAAATATGAACTTGGGAGTCTTCAGAAAGAAGACTGTATTTAAACCATGAATCTGGATGTGTTCATTTTTGAGTGAGAGAACAGACAACAGTGATAAGATCTGAAGTCTGAACCTACCTAGAAGCTTCCAATATTAGAATTGACAAAGATGAAACCCTAGGGAAAATAACAGCATGGTGAAGCGTGGAGTTTAGTTCATGCTCCAGATAAGACAGTACCAACCCAGGAACAGTACAGAACAATTGCTGGGGCACCATCAGTGTCTGTACACACAGTGTACACCAGTCTGGACTAAGCAGAATGGCTGAGATCTCACATAGAACTATAAGTCCCCAAAACAGGGGAGGTCAGAGGCCCTCCCCCATGGACACAGCAGGCTGGATCCCCAAGGTGAAAAGGAAATAGACTTTAGTAGCAAAGAGTTAGCAGGACCAAACTTCAATTGTGGAATTAATTCACAAACTCTAACTACTGAAAGCAGGCCTCTCAGCACAGATAAACCTGGAATAAACAATAAAGGAACTAGGAGACTTTGCACTGCAGAGAGGGGTAAAGGCTGATGGAAAAATTTTTAAAAATTCTTTTTTTAGGTTGGACACCAAAAAATATTGGGAAAAGGCTAGACCAGAGGAAAAGGGAGCACATAGAACCTGAATGTATATAGAGCTACATACCAAGTCAAACCTTTGATTCACAATCTTGAGGAATGGGGATTGACTCTGAAAAGGATTTGTTGCTTTTCTCTTTTTTTTACATCATTACAGCTCATTAGATAGAACTGAACATAGTCTCAGGTTCCAGCAGTGCCCCAAACAAGGGAAGTCCTAAAGATTGTCTAAAAGACAAAGCAATTAGTCAGATGGGAGGGGTTAATTCCCTAAAGAGTATATGTGCCCCAAGAAAAGGGGACAGGGCCCACGTCAAGTGGAATCCTTCCTTCAAGAAATTCAGGCCCCAGTCGACTGGAAAACATAAGTAATACTACTACGTCCCTGTCTCAACAACACCCCCAGCAGGAAAAGCCTGTTGAAATTAAAGGCACCATGTCACTTTAAGTGAGTGAGAAGCCATGGGCAGGTAAGCATTACATGCTGAGCAAGATAGGAATACCACAGAGTCTAGAGGCTTCATGTGAAAGACTGACAATCTCTTGGGGTTCATGCTCAGGGAAAACTGATACTGGCTATTCTTTCCTTCTGAGACATGGGTTTGTCTGGGAAAGTCTGACTAGAGTCTATAATATCTGTTTAGAACCTCATCAAAATAAAAGGCACCATATAGGCAGGACTACTTAAACAAAAGAAGATTTAAAAAATGTGATCAGTTAAACAGAACCTATGCTAAATTTCTAGAATAAGTTCAATTGACTGTCAAAGAATAAATAAAGAGCAAAGTCATTCAACAAGAAAATCCTAGGTAAAATTATGACAACAACCTCCAAAATAAGCTAATTAAAGAATTCGAAAGCTTAGACACAAGCAAAAAATAACAAGTAATACTAGGAAAATCAAAGATATGGCCCAGTCAAAGGAACAAACTGACACTTCAGATGTGATACAGAAGTTGAAACAACTTCTTCAAGTTGTTTGAATAGACATGCAAAAGCTCATTAAAAATCAAATCAAAGAGTTGAGGGAGGATATAAAAAAGATATTGGGAAAACAAAAAGAAGAACTAGAAAGTGTGAAAAAAAGTAAATCACAGAACTTGTGGGAATAATAGGCACAATAGGAAAGAAAGAAAAGGCAATTGAGACCTACAACAAGAGATTTGAATAGGTAGAAGAAAGGATTAGTGCACTACAAGACAGAACATTTGAAATCTGACACACAAATAAATATAGAGAAACGAATGGAAAAATATGATCAAGGACTTGAATGACAACATGAAGCATGTGAATATATGTGTTGCAGGTGTCCCAGAAGGAGATCAGAAGGGAATAGGAGCAGAAAAACCACTGGAGGAAATAATCACTGAACATTTCCCATCTCTTATGAAAGAAATGAAATTATAGATCCAAGAAATGCCATGTACCCCAAACAGAATAGATCCAAATAGACATACTCCAAGACACTTACTGATCAGATTGTCAGATGTCAAAGACAAAAAGAATCTTGAAAGAAGCAGAAAGAGAAAAGCAATCCATCGCATACAACAGGAGCTCAATAATACAATGTTTGATTTCTCAGCAGAAACCATGAAGGCAAGAAGGTGGTAGAATGACATATTTAAGATTATGAAAGAGAAAAACTGCCAACCAAGAATTCTATTACCCAGTGAAACTTTCCTTAAAAAATGAGCAGGAGATTAATATATTTCAAACAAACAATCACTGAGAGAATTTGTGACTGTGAGACTTACTCTGAAAGAAACACAAAAGGGAAAAATGCAGGCAGATAGGGAAAGGCAGGAGAAAGAGATCTGCAGAAGACCATAGAAATGAAGATGATTATTAAGGAAATAAGAGGAAAAAATTAGATATATTACATAAAATGAAAAGTATTAATGGTAGAAGAAATTACTGCCTTTACAGTAATAACATTAAATGCTAGTGGATTAAATTCTGTTGTCTGTAGGAGACTCACTTTAGACCCAAAGGCAAAAATAAGTTGAAAGGGAAAAGTTGGGAAAGATATTTCATGCAAAAGCAATCAGAAAAGAGCAGGGGTCTTTTCTGCCATATTAATATCTGGCAAATTAGACTTCAAATATAAAACAATTCAAAGAGCCAGAGAAGGACATTGTGTGTTAATAATAGGAAAAATTCAATAAGATGACATAACACTCTTAAATGTTTATGCACTGAGCCAGTGTACTTCAAAATACATGAGATAAACACTAACAACACTGAAGGAAGAAGTAGATACCTCTATTATCATAGTTGAAATTGTCAATTCCACACTCTCATCAATGGACAGAATATCTACACAAAAGATCAATAAAGAAATAGAGATTTTGAATGATACCATAAATGAATGTGACTTAACAATTACAGGACACTACACTGCACAACAGCAGGATACACATTTTTCTCAAGTGCTTATGGATTATTCGCAAGAATAGACCATATTCTGGGTCGCAAAGCAAGCCAATAAATTGAAAAAGATTGAAAGAGTTTGACATTTGACATAAAATTGTGACATTCCACAATTTTAGGTTTTTACTTCTGGAGGTTGCTCTTATTCGAGCTTCAGTTAGACATTGCTCTAAGATACTGGAGAAGAAACGAGATATCAATTTAAGGATTAAGCAATCGTATTTGTTTGTTAAATCCTATCTTCTCTGTTTAACTCCATCATCACCTTTGATGCTTCTACCTCTCTCTTTATGGGTGTTTGGGCTATGATCATTATGAATTTTTCAGTCTGGAAGTTTCCATCAATAATATAGGGTAGGGAGTTGGAACTATCTGATGTTCTGGAGAGGCTGGGCCCTCTAGATTTCAGGACTTATCTGGTCCAGGGACCCATCTGGACTTTCTAGGAGTCTGGAAAGTTAGTACAAGGAACTCTTGTGGAATTTCATATATTGACCTAGGTGTTCTTTAGGATTGGCTGGGATGGTCCTGGTTGAGGTTTGGCAGGTTATGACAGGTAGCAATATCTAACTGAAGCTTGCATAAGAGCAACCTCCAGAGTAGCCTCTCAACTGTATTTGAACTCTCTCTGTCAGTGATAATTTATCAGTTACACTACCTTTCCCCCTTTTGGTCAGGATGGAATTGTTACATGATTACAGGGCCACATTCATCCCTGGGATTCATCTCCCTTGTCACCAGGGAGTCTTTTACCCCTGGATGTTATGTCCCACATAGAATGGTGCACAATGATTTCACTTGCAGAGTTGGACTTAGAGAATGAGGCAATATCTGAGCAACAAAATAGTTCCTCTAGGAATCATTCTTAAGCATACCTATAGGTAGACTGAGCCTCTCCACTACCTACATAAGCTTCACAAGAGTAAGCCCCAAGATCAAGGCCATGGCCTATTGATTTGGGTGTCCCTAAAGTTTGACACAGTATCAGGGCATTTTCTGATGGTAAAGTTTAACAGTTCCGTATTTTTTCTCCCATACTTCAAGGGAATTTGCAAATACTTTTTCATTATCTGCTAAACATAGTCTAGAATGTATCCAGACATTTCATTAGTCTATACATTATTAAATGACCTGTTTCTTATTATGGGCTCCCTGTGTTTCAAATGCTCAAATGACCTATACGGATAAGTTGAGTTAGATTGTATACTACAGAAAATTTTTATTCCATACCAAATATATCTTTCTTCCTTGGATGTCAGAGAGTATATGTGCTTCTAAAATACAGACATTGTGTTCATTACTTCAGTTGTCCTAGTTTCCTAGCTGCTGAAATGCAACACGCCAGAGATGGATTGGCTTTCAATAAAAGGGGATTTATTTAGTTAACATATAGTTCTTCAGAGGAAAGGAAGCTAAATTTCAACTGATGTTCTTTCCTACATGGGAAGGCACAAGGCAATCTATGCTGGCCTTCTCTTCAGCCTCTGGGTTCCAACAACTTCCCCAGGGTGATTCCTTTCTGCATCTCCAAAGGCCTGGGCTAAGCTGCAGGTGTTGAGATGAGGTATGCTGCACTGCTTTGGCAGTGATACATTGAGTGCTCTCATTTAAGCACCAGTCAATTAAATCAAATATCACTCATTTTAGCAGGCACACCTCCTAGCCACCTTCAGATGCAGTCAGCAACTGATGAATTTCATGAATCATTGGCTCATGTCCACAGCACCTTCACCTGGACAAGTTGATACCTGAACCTGACTATCACACCTGTGCTCTGAATTAGTTTAACCCCAATCTTATTGGGTTCATTCTTATCTCTAAATATCACATTATATATTTATAGATGTATACATAACAGCCTCTTGAAATCCAGAAATATTGATTAGCATAGTGGACTAAAGGTGTCTTCTCTAAAAGCTTACAATCTAGGCCCCTGTTTTCTTGTAAGCATTTTCTAAAGGAGACCATACCATTGTTGTCCTTTTATTTCTGCATTATTTTGTGGCACAAAATCTCCCACACATTTATTCACATCATTGTTTACCCCGTAACTTCATTCCTTTTCTGCATCACGACAACATTCATTCATAAATATACACCATTGTTTCACCAATCTACTTCTCGCTCAGTGTGTCTTTCAGCCACTTGAATTCATACAGGATCAGGTAGAGTGCCCAAAGTCAACAGTCCAGCAATACCCTCAATTTTAGATAAATTCATTGTTCCCAAGAGAAAGAAAACCAAGAAACACACCCTCACCAAGTAGGAAATCTAAATCATCTCTTATCTCTTGTCCCTACCCCTATTAATTACCTCTGTGTTGCTATGGTAGTGCTGATGTTTTCCTTTTTAACATAGTGCATAGCATGCAATAGCAGTTTGCCCCCTGTACCCTGGACTTAAACACTCTTTGTATGTGAATTATACCTTTGAAATAGTTCTTGCAAGAACTAATTTATACTTCTTGTGTTAATCAGTGGGACACATAGGTCTACACAACCCCTTTCATTCTTGTTCTTCTTCAGTATGGGAATATTACTTATAGGCCTACTAGAGAACTGCCTTCATTTTATCTATTTGCTTATATTGGAGTTCAACCTTATTAGCTAACCATTCACCCATCTCTGGCTTCTATGTATTTCTATTTCCCTATATTCTGTATTATAAACCTCTGACTTTACCTTTGCCATGGTCACAAAAGTGGAATCATACAGTATCTATCCTTTTGTGCCTGGCAAATTTCACTCAGCATTATGTCCTGAGGGCTCATCCATCTTGTCATGTGTTTCAGGACATCATTTCATCTTACTACTGCATAGTATTCCATCATATGTATATACCACATTTTGTTAATGCACTCATCTGATCATGGGCATTTGGTTTGTTTCCATCTTTTGGAGATTGTGAATAATCTGGCTATGAACATCGATGTGCAAATGTCTGTTTGTGTCATTGCTTTCAGCTCTTCTGGGTATATACCAAGTAATGCTATTGCTGGGTCATAAGGCAACTTGATATTTAGACTCCTATGGAGCCAGCAAACAGTCTTTCATAGTAGCTGCTCATTATACATTCCCACCAGCAGTACGTAAGTGTTCCAATTTCTCCACATCCTCTCCAATATTCAGTTTCCTGTTTGTTTAATAGCAGCCGTACTTATAGTTGTGAGATGGTAGCTATTGATACCACCTCACATGATACTTGTCTTGATCAGCATTTCTCTTATATCCAATGAAAATGAACATCTCTTCATGTTCTTTTGAGCCATCTGTATTTGCTCTTCAGAAAAATGCCTATTCTTACCTTTAGCCCATTTTACAATTGGGTTGTTTGCTCTTTTGTATTGAGTTGTATGATTTCTTTGTGTATACAAGATATCAAACCTTTGTCTGTTAAGTGATTTCAAAATATTTTCTCCCATTGGGTTGACTGAATCTTCACCTTTTTGAGAAAGTCTTTTGAGGTGCAGAAGTATTTGATTTTGAGGAGTTCCCATTCATCTAGTTTTTCTTTTGTTGCTTGTGCTTTGGGTGTAAAGTTTAGGAAGCTATATTGCATTCTAAGTCTTGAAGATGTTTCCCTACATTTTCTTCTAGAAGATTTATTGTGCTGGTTCTTATATTTATGTGTTTGACCTGCTTTGAGTTAACTTTTGTATATGCTGTACTATAGGGGTTCTCTTTCATTACTTTGGCTATTGATATCCAGATCTTCCATGCCCATTTATCGAAAGACTATTTTGTCCCAATTCAGAGGAATGGGGGGCTTCATAAAAATCAGTTGACCATACATCTTGTGTATTTCTGCAATCTCGATTTTATTCCATTGGACAATGCTACAATTTTTGTGTCAGGACCTTACTGTTTTGAACACAGTGGCCCTATAATATGTTTTAAAGTCAAGGAGTGTTAATCCTCCCACTTCGAACTTCTTTTTCAGGAAGCTTTTAGCTATCCTGAGTCTCTTTCTCTTCCATATGAACTTGATAATTAGCTTTTCCATGTCTTCAAAGAAGGATGCTGCAATTTTGATTGGAACTGTGCTGAAGCTGTAGATCAATTTGGGTAGAATTCACATCTTAACTATATTTAGCCTTCCTATCCACAAGCAGGGAATGTCTTTCTACCTATTTAAATTTCTTTGATTTCATTTTGCAATGTTATGCAGTTTTATGTGTACAAGTCCTTTACGTCCCTAGTTAAGTTCATTCCTAAGTACATGATTCTTTTAGTTGCTATTTTGAATGGATTTTTTCCTTAACTGACTCCTCAATTAGGTGATTACTTGTGTATAGAAACGTTGATTTTGCCACATTAATTTTATATCCTGCCACCTTGCTGAATTAGTTTATTACTCAAGTAACTTTGTTGTAGATTTCTCGGGATCTTCATGTCATCTGCAAATAATGAAAGTTTTACTTATTCCTTTCTAATTTGGATGCATTTTATTTCTTTGTCCTGCCTGATTGCTCTAGCTAGAACTTTTAGTATAATGTTGAATAATAGTGATGACAGTGGTCATCTTTGTCTCATTCCTGATCTTAGAGGGAGAGCTTTCAGTCTCTCTCCATTGAGTACAAAGCTGGTTATTTGTTTTTCATATATGCTGTTTATCATATTGAGGAAGTTATCTTTGACTCCTATCTCTTGGAGTGTTTTTCTCAGAAAAAGATGCTAAATTTTGTTGCATGCTTTTCAGCATCAATCGAGATAATCATGTGGTTTTTCTCTTTAGATCTGTTAATGTGCTGTATTGCATTAATTGATTTTCTTGTGTTGAACCATCCTTGCATTCCTAATACAAACCCCACTTGGTAGTGGTGTATATTCTTTTAATGTGTTGTTGGATTCGATTTGCTATCTATGTTCATGAGGGAGATTGGCCTGTAGTTTTCTTTTCTTAGAGCATCTTTACCTGGTTTTGGTATTAAAATAATATTAGCTTCATAAAATGAGTTATAGAGAGTCACTTTGTTCTGAATTTTTAGGAAAATTTCGAGCAGGGTTGGTGTTAATTCTTTTTGGTATGCTTGATAAAATTTCCCTGTGAAGCTATCTGGCCCTGGGCTTTTCTTTGTAGGGAGATTTTTGAGGACTGATTGAGCCTCTTACCTTGTGATTGGTTTGTTGAGAACTTCTATTTTTTCTTGAGTCAGTGTTGCTTGTTTGTGTGTTTATAGCAATTTGTCTATTTCATCTGAGTTGTCTAGTTTGTTGGCATGTGGTTGTTCATAGTATCCTCTTATGATTTCTTTTATTTCTTCAAGGTCTGTGGTAATGCACCCTTTGTCATTTCTGATTTTGTTTACTTGTATCCTCTCTCTTTTTTTCTTGGTCAGTCTTGATAGTGGCCCATCCACTTTATTGATTTCTCTCAAAGAACCAACTTTTGGTTTTATATATTCTTTCTATTGGACTTTTGCTCTCACATTCATTTAACTCTGCTTTAATCTTTGTTATTTCTCTTCTATTTACTTGGTGTTAGTTTGATGTTCTTCAGGTGAGTAGTTAAGTCCTCGATTTTTACCCCTTCTTATTTTTTAATATAGGCATTTAGGGCAATAAATTTCCATCTCAGCACAGCCTTTTCCACATCCCATAAGTTCTGATAAGTTGTATTCTCATTTTCATTTGACTCCAGATAGCTACTGATTTATCCAGCAATTTCTTCTTTGACCCACTGATTGCTTAAGACTGTGTTATTTAATCTCCATATATTTGTGAATGTTCTCCTTCTTTGGTGGTTATTGAGATCCAGTTTCATTCTGTTATCAACAGAGAAATAACTTTGAATGATTTCAATATTTTTAAATTCATAAAAACTGCTTTGTCCCCCAGCATATATCTATCCTGGAGAATGTTCCATGAGCACTAGAGAAGAATGTATATCCTTGTATTTGGGATGAAATGACCTACATACGTCATTAGGTCTAATTCATTTATCAAGTTGTTTAACTTCTCTGTTTCCATGTTGCTCTTCAGTCCGGCTATTCTGTCTATAGAGGAAAGTTGTGTATTGAAGTCCCTCATTATTACTGTTGAAACATCTATCACTCCCTTCTGTTTTGTCAATGTCTGTCTCATGTGGTTTGGAGCCCTGTGATTTGGAGTATGTGTATTTATGATTCTTATACCTTCTTGGTGAATTGGCCCTTTAATTAATATATAGTGTCCTTCTTGTCTCTTATGATGTGTTTACATTTAAAGTCTATTTTGTCCAATGTTAGTATAGCTATTTCTGGTTTCTTTTCATTACAACTTACATGGAAAATATTTTTCCATCCTTTCAGTTTCAATCTATTTGTATCCTTGTGTCTAAGATGAGTCTCTTGTAAGTAATATATAGGTAGGTTATATTTTATAATTCATTCAGCCAATCTTTATTTTTAAATTAGTAAGTTTAGTCCATTAACATTCAAAGTTATTACTGAAAAGGCATTTCAGGAACCCACCATCTTATCTTTTTATTTTATTTGTCAGAAATATATATTCATTTCCCTCTTTCTCTTCTTTATCCTTTAAGTTATCCTTACTGGTACTCTTCAATCTTGTGCCCTCCTCAAGGCCTCCCACTCCTGTCCTTTTTTTTTCAATGTGCAAAACTCACTTTACTATTTCTTTATAGGGCTGGTCTCTTGTTGACATATTCTTTCAGGATTTGTTTGTCTGTGAAAATTTTCATCTCTCCCTCAGTTTTGAAGGATAATTTGGCTGGTGTTTTAGTCTGCCAAAGCTGCCAGAATGCAACACACCAGAGATGGATTGACTTTTAATAAAAGGGGATTTATTTAGTTAAAAACATATAATTCTTCTGAGGGAAGGCAGCTGATATTCATCTGAGGTTCTCTCTTACATGGAAAGGCACGAGATGATCTTTGGTGGCCTTCTCTCCAGGCTTCTTGATATCAGCAGCTTTCCCCAGGATGATTCCTTTCTGCATCACCAAAGGCCTGGGCTGAGTTCTGAGTGCTGAGATGAAGTATGCTGAGCTGCTTAGGCTGTGCTGCATTGACCGCTCTCATTTAAGAATCCAACCAATTAAATCAAACATCATTCATTGCAGCAGGCACTCCCTTTAGCTGACCGCAGATGTTATCAATGACAGACGAGCTTCACATGTCATTGGCTCATGTCCACAGCAACAGAACTAGACACCTTCACTTGGCCATGTTGACACCTCAACCTAACTACCACAACTGGGTACAGAATTCTTAGCTGGAATTCTTTCTTTTTCAGCATCTTATATATCATGTCACTGCCTTCTCAACTCCATGGTGCCAATTGAGTAATCTGAACTCATTCTTATGTGGTTTCCTTTGTATTTTGTTAATAGATTGTTTTTCTCTTGCTATTTTCAGCTTCTCTTCAACGTTTGACAGATTGATTAGTTTGTGTCTTCGGGAAGGCCTATTTGGATTTATTCTGTTGGGAGTTTGTTGGGCTTCTTTGATTTGAATATTTATGTCCATAATAAGGGTTGAGAAGTTTGCTCCCATTATATCCTCACCTACACTTCCTAATCCTTTACTCTTCTCTTCTTCTGGGACACCAATGATTCTTATATTTGTGTCCTTTGTTTTATCTATCTTCTCCCTGAGATCCCATTCAAATTTTTCTGTCTTCTTTACCATTTGCTGTTTTGAGGGATCAAAATAAATTATCCTATCATTTATATCACTTATTCATTTTTCTGTCTGTTCAAATCTGTTGTTGTGTTCCTCTAGTTTGTTTTTTATTTGGTCAATAGAGACTTCAATCTCTGTGATATCTGCTATTTTTCTATTTATTCTTTCAAATTCCTTTTTATGCTCTTCTACTGTCTTCTTGAGCTCCCTTATGTCATTAGCCATCCCACTTATTTTATTAAGTAGAGTTATATGGAAATCTTTGATTAGTTGTTGCATTGTCTGTGTCTCCCCTGCTGTTTTAATCTGATGATTAAGGTGGGCTATCTCTGTCTGCATTGTAATATTCTTAGTTATCTTCTATTGTTTTTGTTGCATGTAATTATCTTGATTGATTTATTTTAGGTGTTGATTTCCTTCAATAGTCTAAAGCCTTGTGTTTGTGGGGTGGGTAAGTAGCAGGAAGCAAGGTACAGCCCAGGTTACAACAAGTCCAGTGATGAATTTCAGTGCAGGTATAAACACAGGTTGGGAATGTTGCTCTGGTGTTTGTGAACATGGGAACCCAGTGGCCAAGGAGGATGTAGCTGTGTGGGTGCACAGACTGGGGGTGTAATCCTATTGTGCACTGGTCTAGGGAGTGGGAACCTTTGTGCCCGTGTGCAGAGCTATGGCAGTGGGTTAGCATTACACCTTCATGGGCTGGAGACAGATGTGGCCTGTCTCAAGGTGGTTCTTGATTAATTTACTGGAGTTTTTTTAAAGTAGTGACGTTTTGGAGAAAACAAAGTTGCTTGAGAGCCAGCTCAGATGCAGACATTTGGAAATATTTGGAGTGTCAACGCTGAAAGCAGATTCCTACATGTGGATTTCTGGAGATACAGAGCCTGGCAGATGTTGCCACATGCCTTCCTGTGAAATTTTAAGAAGCCCAGAAGCCAGAGTTGTGGCCCAGAGATGCTATGTGAAAACCCACAGATTCATACAGAGGAAACCACTGGCCTCAGAAGCTGGAAGCAACAGAATCAGAAATAAAGAACAACAGATGCCAGCCATATGCCTTCCCATGTGACAGATATCAACCTTTCTTGAATTGAGGTATCTTTGCCTGAATGCAAGTTTGGAGATTTTTATGGTCTTTAAGCTGTGAACTTATAACTTGATAAATTCCTTCTTTAAAAGCCAAAAAAATAAAAAATGAAACTCTAGAATGAGAAGAATCCACGGGATTAGAAGGACCACCAAAATCATTCTGTGCCTGGAAGCAAGTGATGAAAGTGTTTTAAGGAAAATTATCAACTATATCAAATGGTACTGCTAGATCAAATGAGATAGTCACCATTAGATTGAACAATTCAGGTTCTCAACAAAGGCTGTTTGGTTCAATAGTGTCATGGAGAACCTTATGAGAAAGGAAAAGGGAGAAAGTGAGGGGAAGCATTGGTTGCAGTATGTAAAAGAAGCTCTTACCTCAATGTACAGTAGTTTCCCTGGTTTTCTCTAGAGAGAAACAGTCATTTATTTCTACTTAACTTATCTCTCTGCCTGTTAGTTTTAAAAATTTTTTTCAAAGCACTCAAAGTCTTTCAGTTAAATGATCATTTAAAAATACTTTTATTGATAAAACAGCATACAAACACAAACATTCTTAACATAAAAACATTCCATACATGGTGTAGAATCAATGGCTCACAATATCATCAAGCAGTCTGTGTTCATCACCATGATCCTTTTTGAGAACATGTGCTCACTCCAGAAAAAGAAATAAACAAAAAAACTCATATATATTATACCACTTACCCCTCCCTCTCATTGACCACTAGTATTTCCATCTACCCAATTTATTTTAACGTTCGTTTCCCCTATTATTTGTTTATTTCTTTATCCATATTTTTTACTTAACTGTACATACCCTAGATAAAAGGACCAAGCATCAGGCACAAGTTTTTCACAATCACACAGTCACATTGTAAAAGCTGTATCATTATGCAATCTTCGAGAAACAAGGTTACTAGAAAACAGCTCTACAGTTACAGGTACTTCACTTTAGCTACTCCAATACACCCTAAACTGAAAAGGGATATCCACATAATATGCAAGAATAGACTCCAGGATAACCTCTCAACTCTGTTTGAAATCTCTCAGCCACTGACAGTTTATTTTTTTCTCATTTCTCTCTTCTCCCTTTTGGTCAAGGAATTTTTCTGTATCCCTTGATACCAGCTCCCAGCTCATCCTGGAGTTTCTGACCAATGTTGCCAGAGAGATTTACACCCCTAGGAGTCATGCTCCATGTAGTGGGGGAGGGCAGTGAGTTCACTTGACCTGTCAGCTTGGAGAGAGAGGTTACATCTGAGCAACAAATGAGGTTCACTGGGGGTGACCCATAGGCCAAGTTTTAGCTAGGCATAGCTCATCCATTATAGGGGTAAGTTTCACAGCAGCAAACCCCTGGATCAAGCTCACAGCCTGTTGATTTGGTTGTCTCCACTGCTAGTGAGAGTATCAGAAATTCTCCAATTGGGGAAGTTGAATCTATGCCCCTTTCTCCCCATTCACCTAAGGGGATTTTGCAAATACTTCTTCATTCACTGTTCAGATCACTCTGGGAATTATCAGGGCATCACACTAACCTAGACAAACAAACAAAAGCTCATGCTCTATTCAAGATTCCTGTTCAACTAAACTGATCATATATGTTAAATTAAGAAATGCACTACCCAATATATAAATTTTGCTCCAAATAAACATCTCTCCCTTTAGTCTGACACAGAAGTTGAAGCTTTAAGATATAGATGATATCATCCTTTAACTCGTCTTTTGATATACCTTAGTCCTATCCAGATCACCTCCATTCATATCTCTACTCAATGTCTGAAAATAGTCATTTCTTGATACTGGTTCTTATTAACAGTGTGAACTTTCATCATTTAATGATCTATAGCCATTTACAGAAATCCATCCTCTCAACCTCTTCCTCTCAGGCCCAGGAGAAGTATAAGGATAAAGAATTGACCAAATACATCAGTGTGTCCAATTTTAACCAGAGGCAACTGGAGATGATCCTGAACAAGCCATGGCTCAAGTACAAGCCTGTCTGCAACCAGGTGAGCAGCCAACTTAGCCCAAGAGGGCCTTTCCCTTTTTTTTTCTTCACTCCTACTTTCTCTGCTTCTAACACAGAAATAAATGTGTATATTTCTGCCACTCCTACCATCTTACATTTATAGACCAGAATATTCAGGAGACTACATCATCTGTCTAGGAAGGCAGGTTTAGAATCCTTATTGCATCTCAGCTTGGTAGTCTTAGATTAATGATGCACAGACCATAGCAATAAGTTATGAAAGAAGAGGAAGTGAAAAGACATTAAAGAGGGCTGGAAGAGTCAACTACACCTTTAGGAGGAAAGTCTGCATTTATCTGAACTTTAAAGCATGGCCAGGAATTGGGTGGGTGAAAGTGATTTGGAATGAGTTCCATATAGTAAGGAATCCAGTAAACATGGAAGAGTGATTATGAACAAGAAAGAGTGAGAATAAGATCAGATAGGTATTAAGATATTGTGTTGGGATTTGAATCCTCAGTCATTTATTCTGGTTTTTCACAAAGGAAGCACACATTTGGCAGAAATTAACATGACATGATTAAATAATCTTGGTTTGCAGGATTACATTATCAGCCTAAAGTAGGGATAAAGGTGGAGGAAATCAACTCTAAGGAACTATGCACAAGTAGCAAGGACAGACCTTGTGACTAAATCCCAGTCTGGTTCTCCTCTTTTGTTTCTACAGTTAAATTAACTGTTTAAAATATCAAATCTGAAACTGGTTCTTTCTTTGAACCTACCTTTTAAGAACTTGGACTCTAAGTGGTAATGGTCCTACATTGGACAATGTAATTATAAAATGAAGAATGTCTTCTCATTATAGACTGATATACATCCATGGATTCAAATAGAAACAGAAAAATATGTTGTAAGTCATGCATGAATTCCCTCCTTAATTTCTTAAATTTTTCAAAAAAAGTAAAATTTAAGATATGATGTAGCTAACATGCTAACATGCATTTTTCCCCATGTCATGTTGATTCTCCCCTTTCAAATTAAGTTGTAGACATGACATGCCACACACCTCATATTCCATTTCATAAAAATGAAGGTACTCTCCCACAACACTCACAGTTTTGTGATTGTATCTAAGATAATCACAATAATTCCTTAATATCATGTGCTTACCAATTCATATTCATATTTCCCCATTTAATAAAAATAAATCATTTGCTGGTACTTCCTTTTAACCAATTCCATTGCAGCTAACTTCATGCTTTTCTACATTACTTTAGGCTCTTTCAACATCTAAAATATGACTCAACCATTTTCATCCCATGATATACTGGAAGATTTTGTCTAGTACTCTACTTATAGGCAGTTGCCTATAAGTATTTTTTCCTGTATACCATCCCATTTCCAACACCTTGCAATGCTGACATTCATTAGTTCTGCCTCATACAAAAATATTTTTATACTTTTACAATTAATCACCATTATTGTCCACTCTAGACATTCCCGAGTTACATTGTCTCAGTCTTTATCTTCTCTCTTTCCTTCTAGTATCAAATGTGTGTCCAGCCCTTCTCACTTCAACTCTCAAAGTTTACTTATTAATGTTAGTTCATATTAGTGAGACTATACATTATTTGTCCTTTTGTTCCAGACTAATTTCACACAGCATAGTATCTTCAAGGTTCATCCACATTGTTGCATGCTTCATAACTTTATTCTGTCTTAACAGCTGCATAATATTCCATCATATATATATACCACAACTTGTTTAGCCACTGTCCATTGATGGACATTTGGACTGTAACCATCTCTTGGCAATCATAAATAGTGCTACTATAAACATTGTTGTGCAAATGTCCATTTGTGTCCTTGCTTTCAGTTCCTCTGATTATATACCTAGTAATAAGATTGCTAGATCATATGGCAATTCTATACTTACCTTCTTGAGGAAGCACCAAATAATTTCCAGAGTGCTGACACCATTTTACATTCCCACCATCAGTGGATAAGTGTGCCTCTTTCTCCACATCCTTTCCAGCACTTACTTATGGGGTAGCTGATGGCTGGGGGTAAGCGGCCATACTGAGTCAGTCACACAGACACAGAGCACATAGCACACAACTCAGGAGACAACCCTCAGGGGAAAATGGAAGGTGTCTGCTTTATTCAGGAAGTACACAGGATTATGTAGGCTGGGAAGCATGCAGGGACATGTGTTGGGCTGGGATTGGTGGTCGTTGTTGCTAGGCTTGAGGGCAGATTTCTGGGATTGGTCACCATTGTTGCTAGGGTGGAGGGCAGATTTCAGGTCAGCCATTTTGTGTTGCCTTGCATCAGCCACAGCAGCCATGTTAGTGACATTTTATGGCTTCTCCAACAATAGTGATATTTTATGGCTTCTCCAAAAATTCTTCCTTTTTTGTTTTTTAACTTTCTGGGTAACTGTGCCTATCTTAGGTTGCCTCCTCCAGAGGTCTTACGCATCTTTGGCTCCCAGCTAAGCCACCAGAAGTGCAGGGCAGCAGCACCTGTCTTAGGTTTCCTCCCCAGGAGGTCTTACCCGTCACTGGCTGCCTGCTGATCTGCACACAGGAGGACTGAGATGTGCAACTTAGGCTGGCTAGTATGGAGACCGTGGAGATGCAGGCGATGCTACTTTATGACAAAGCCAAAGCCCAGACAATGGGAGTGCATGCAGGAGGGGGTAGGCCAGAAACCACCAGTGTTTGGGAAGGGGATGGGGACCTCAAGGAGCCCGAGGACTTCCTTGGGACTCAGGGGTACACAGCAGCTGGTGGGAAAGCAGGTGGGAAGGGTGCACAGGGGGTTGTTAACGGCAGCTCACAATACAAATCTTCAACATGTTTCTCCAGTGCTTAATGTCCTCTCAGCCATGTCTGCAATAAGTCTTAGACAAATGGTTTAGCAACAGGCCTTTAAGCTAGGGGGTTTGTCATACTTTGGTTGCAGCATCATCATACATAGAGCTAGGGGAAAGAATAGGTTGGTATTGTTGCATAAGCACCATAAGGTGGAGAGCATTAACCCATGCTTTAATGAAAGCTAGGAGGTGCTTAATTACACATGGGCCTATAGATATCAGGACAAGGAGGATGAAAAGGGGTCCCAGGATAGAAGAGATAAGGGTGGTTAGCCATGGGGATTTATAGAATAATTTTTGGTACCAGGTCTCTTGGGCGTCCCGCTCACGCTTACGGGTCGCAAGTCCTTCCCTGAGTTTGGTCATGGACTCCTTAATTACACCGGAATGGTCTGCGTAAAAACAACATTCCTCATCTAAAGTGGCACAGAGCCCTCCTTGCTTGAGGAAAAGCAGGTCTAAGCCTCTCCTGTTTTGGAGAACGACTTCTGATAGGGACATAAGGGATTTTTTCAAGGTAGGTGATGGAGCTCTCAATGCGGGTTAGATCTTCATCCACCGCAGCTCTTAAGCTGAAGAGGCCCTGTTGTTGGAGGGTGATAGAGGCGATGCTGGCACTTAGGCCAGCTATGCCAAAAAGAGAGGCAAGAGTAACGGCTGTGACGAGTTCTCTTTTTTTTCTTAGCATGGCTGGAAGCCGCACATCCCAGTATTGATAAAGGTCCTCTTCTTTATGGAAGAGGACATGGGGCAACACAGTCACTAAGACACACAGTTCTCCCGTCTCCATGAGGGCCTTTTGCGCTATGCAAGGGGTAAGCCCTGTGGAAGAGCACAGCCATTTTGCCCCTACTGGGGGAATATAGTATTTACCGTGCGACAGAGAGGATGATTGAGCACAGCTCGTATTTAGGGAGGTGGAGACGTTACCAATGCAATGCCCAGAGTGAAGAACGGATTGCATGGTGAGACCAATTTTTCTGCCAGTCCAAGGACTTTGGGAGGGATTGTCCTCGTCAGAAGTAGTAAACGAGGCATTAACAGCTATGGCATCATAATAAGGGGGCTGGGTGGCGACACACAGCCAACAACTGCAAGTAAGGTTAGGAAAGGAGGAGTTTAAGGAAAGGAAAGCAGCTTGGAGCATTGACCAGAGTGGGGTAGAGGGAATGGAGGGAGCAGAGGAAAAGCTTGTTTTGTTTGAGGGTGATAATGTTGAGATGGGAATGGGATTGGGAGAAGGAACAGCCTAAAGTGGGGATATGAGTATTCTGTTAGGCCCAATGGCAGATGTCTGCTGCATTGCTTCCTTTTTTATCATGATAAGACCCCCTGGGTCGACCCCTTCCAAATAATATCTGAAGCCCCATGTTCGGCCGATCAGCCAAGAGGGACCAGTAGGGAGCTGTACAGTAAGGTTCAGTTTTTCACAGTTTGACTTATCGTATACATGATTGATGGAGTGGTCATGGGGTTTGCATCCAAAAAAAAGGGGTCCATGTTAGAGTTAGGTAATGATCAGTAGAGGGAGGTTTCCAAGTAGTGGCTAGTGTTTCACACCCCCAGTATGCACAGTAGTATTGGTTGGGAGCATTGCAATACCGTTTTCCTGGGTTTGAGGATGGGCACATGTAGTATTGGGCTTTGTTAAGGCATGGTGTGCCCTCTGGAAGCAGAACTAGATCACAGGCATAAACAACGAAGGAGGGGTGGCCTGTGATAACCTGGGTCTGCACAATTTTGGAATCTTCCCATCGTGCTAAGGTCCATTTCCAAGACTGGTGGGGGTTGGAAGGGAAGGGTGTATATTGGAGGGAGGCATCGGGGAGAAGCAGAAGCAAGAACGAGAGGAGAGAGAACGGTGAGAAGGGTGACAAAGACACTTGCGGTTCATGCTGATGCAGGGTTTGCGGGAGCTCGTCCATTAGACAGGGCGGGCTTGGTCAGCCAACTGGGGATCCAAAGGGGCTGGTCTGTGTTTTCTGGAAAGACACAAGCAAAACCTCACCCTTGGGTTAAGAGTGGGTGTGGACCCTTCCATGTCTTTGTGAGTGGGTACCTCCATGTAACCAGAGGGATGGGTGTAGGCACCTCCCGAAGGCCAGCCCAGTGCTTTACCATGGGTGAGCACTGGTGAGCATCAAAGGTCAGAAAGGTTAAGGTGATAAGGGCTTTGTTGAGACAATCTCGGGGGTACCCTACTGGGAATTGCTCCTTCAGTTTTTTTAGTTGCTGTTTAAGTGTATGATGTGTGCGCTCAACTATGGCTTGTCTTTGGGGGTTGTAGGGAAGGCCAGTTTTGTGAGTTATGTGCCAATCAGTGCAAAACTGCCGGAAAGCCCTTGATGAGTAACAAGGCCCATTGTCTGTTTTTATAGCACATGGCACCCCCATAGTATTGAATCCCTGCAGGCAGGTGGAGATCACGTTTTGCTTTTTCTCCAGGGAGGGCAGAAGTATGGATAAATTTGGAGTATGTGTCCATAATGACATGGAGATACTTGAACCTACCAAAGCCAGGGAAGTGTGTAACGTCCATTTGCCAGATGGCATTAGGTCGTAGGCCACGTGGATTTACTCCCTGTGGTTGTAGTGGGCCTATCAGAAGAAGGGGCCCACACTGAGCACAAGTACATGTGAGGTATTTGCACTGTTGCACAGAAAGTGAGGGGAAATCCGTTGAAGGGATTGTGCTGACATGTGAAATTTAGCATGGAGTACACGGGCCTGGTCGATGTCGGAGCTCAAGACATGGACCGTGAGCGCGGAGTCCATGGCAGCGTTACCCTCAGCAAGGGGTCCGGGGAGCTCAGTGTGTGACTGAATGTGCTGGATGAACCAGGGAAATGCACGGTTTCCCAGGAGGTCTCTCATGGCTATAAGCATGTCGTCTTGGAGAGACATCTTGTTCTTAAGAACCGCATGTGGAAGTGCCCTGACAGTTTGGGCTGCATATGCACTGTCTGTGAGGATGTTTAATGAGGAGTTTTGGTGGTGAAGGAAAACCAAGAGGAGGGCATAAATCTCCCCCTGCTGTACTGAGCTGGAGTGTGGGTGTACCTCAACAGTATTTGGAGTACCAGCTTGCTTAAGAACAATAGAGCTGTGAGTCCTGTTTGCATCTGTAAAAACAAGGGGGGAATTGGGGATGGGCTTGGAGGTGGAAAATGCGTGTGAGCTGAGGATAAAGGGAAGAAGGGTCATGGATGTGATGAGTTTGTGTTTAGGCAGGTGATTGTCTATTTTCCCTGTGTAGCCGGCAAGGAGAATTTGCATGTTGAGGTCGGATTGGCAAAGGTGATTAATTTGTTCCATAGTAAAGGGGAGAACTAATGTATTGGGCTGTAAGCCGAACATGTGGAAGCAGTAGTCCGAAGTTTTCTCCCAAGAATACAGACTGCGTCCCGGTACAGAGTAATCTTTCCCAGAGAAGTGAATGCCAAATGCACCCAGAAAAGTGGCCTACCCTGGTACAGGAGACCTGTAGGTGTCCCTGGGGTATTGATAACTAGGGCCAAGAGAGGGTGCTCTGGTTGGAATCGGGTGAGGCTCACAGCCTTGATTTTGTCGTTTATAAGGGATATGCACATTCGTGCAGGGTCACTAAGAGTACGGTAGATGGAGGAGTTGGAATCTCCCTCTAGAGTTCAAACAGGGGCCTAAGTTCATGAGTGTGATATTTAGGTGGGGGCACAGCCAATTCATGTCCCCACAGATGCGTTGGAGCTCATTAAGGGTGCATCGGTCTGGGAGGTCCATCCTAGGGGAGGCGGATGTGATCTCGTCAGTGATGGTGTAGCCCAGGAATGTAAAGGGGGGACAATGTTGAATTTTGTCAGATGCAACGGCAAGCTGTAGCTATTTGAAGTTATCGAATAAAGCTGTAAGACAGTCCGATAAATGACTCGGGTCTCGGTGGGCCAAAAGGATATCATCCATGTAATGCACCACCTGACAGTATGACAGAAGCGGGTTAGTAGCGACCGAGACATAAATCTGACACATTGCTGGGCTATTTTTCATTCCCTGAGGAAGGACCTTCCATTGGAACCTCTGATGAGGAGTGGCATTGTTGATTATAGGGACTGAAAAAGCAAAATAAGGGGGGTCCTCTTCATGGAGAGGAATAGAAAAGAAACAGTCCTTGATGTCAACGGCAATGATATGGTAGCCGTGTGTAATGGCTGAAGGATGGGGGAGTCCTGGCTGCAGGGATCCGATTTTTTCCATCTGGGCATTAATATTATGGAGGTCATGAATGAAATGCCATTTGCCAGTTTTCTTTTTGATTACAAAGACTGGCGAATTGTGAGGACTGAGGGAAGGCTCAATGTGTCCAAGGGAAAGCTGTTCCTGGACAAGGGAGTGCAGGCTGGAAAGTTTTTCTCGAGGCAGCAGCCACTGCTCCATCCAAATAAGGGCAGTTGTTAGCCACTGTAATTTGATGGGCGCTGGCTTGGTGACTGAAAGTTGGGGTGGATGCGCAGCGGCCTCTGTGCTTGGGGGTGGACCGCAGGGTGGGATGTAAGAACAGCGTTAAGCTTTGGGAAGATGTCCCAGCCCCAGAGTTGGTAAGTTAGACTGGGAAGAACCAGAGGGCTAAACGTGCCTTTGGTTCCATCAGGATCCACCCAAGTTAGGGGGCTCACGAGCTGTTGGGCAGGTTTGAGGCCTCCAACACCCTGCACTAAGGGTCCCAACTTAAGTTTCCATGAGGGGTCGAGATCTTGGGGCCAAAGGACGGAAACGTTGGCCCCTGTGCCCAGTTGACCAGTAATGGCTTTGTCCTGAACTGTTAGTGTCGGAAAGGCCTTGCTTTGCATGATGGGAATAACCCAGAGAACTGCGGGGGAGCACTCCTCTCTTGGGGCCGGGGCTGAGAGGTGCCCCGAGATTAGTTTAACGGCAGCAAGGGGCGACCCTGAACATCAGAGATAGCCCTGCAGTCCTTTTTCCAATGGAATCCACGTTTACATCAGGGACACACAGAGTGCGGGGGGGGTGGGACCAGAGGGGTTTCTAGGAAGAGTTGGGGGGAAGTGTTAAAGGTACACTCGAGAGCATAGTGGCCAGGCTGATGGCATCGATAACAGGTTCTAGGCCCTTTGGGGGAATTAAAGTGTTCTATAAGGGTGGCAGCAAGAATGGAGGCACCATCTCGAGCAGCGGCTGCAGCAGTGGAGGCGGGGGCAGCAGCAATCGCTGCAGGGGAGGAGGAAGAGATGTCCCTACAGGCCAGGACCCAACTGTCTGGCTCTTGATTGCAGATGGAGGTGATAGCTTGTCTACAGGGAGCATTTGCCCCTTCCCAAAGGAGTTCCTTGAGAAAGGCATCAGCAGCATGGCCTGCTGACGCCTTATGATGTACAGCATCTTTAACGCGGCTGAAAAAGGTGGAAAAGGGTTTGTCCAGACCTCATAAGAGTCCAGCTAATGGAATGGGTTTACCCTGCGGGTTGAGCCTCTGGAAGGCAGACCTGGCAATATTACGGACCTGCTCAAAGAGGAGAAGGGGGCAGGAGGCTTGCACTGAAGGAGGAGACCACTGTCCCGTGCCCTTAAGGGCATCAGGGGGAACTTCAATGTGACCATTGGTGAGATTCCGGATACCAGTTCGGTCGGCTTCATCATTATACAACGCGTTCCAGGTAACAAAGTCTCCCAGCTCGAGAATAGCGCGGGCAAGGTTTTTCCAGTCTACTGGGCAGTTGTATTCATAGGAAAGATTCTCAAGAAGCATCTGAGCATAAGGGCTATGGAGGCCGTCCTCCTGGATGGCTTTGTGAAGGTTAGAGATGATCTTGTGATTGTACGGGTACCAGGAGAAAGGAAGGGAAGATGTGGGATGAAGATTAAGGGGAAACAGGTGAGGGTGCAGTGATGCCGCCAAGGGGTGGGGGAGGGAAGGGCATGCGCAGTGGGAAGGGAGAGGGACCGCAGGAACCGGAAGCATGGGCGGAAACAGGGAGGGGGAGCAGGCTGCTGGCAGCAAGGTAAGGGAAGGAGGAGGGAGTGCAACAGGAGGGGAGGGGGTGGAGGCAGGGCTGGCTGGCTGTGGGGTGGGGCCGATCGGCTCATAGGTGTGGAGGGTGGAAGGGGGAAGGGGGCAGGGGTTGTCGATGGAGGCAGCATCGGGCGATGGAGTGTTAGTAGGGGGAAGAGGAGGTAGAGGGGGAGGGGCTGAAGGAGGGGGAAGTGAGATCGAAGGAGAGGGAGCAGATCGTGGCAGCCTAGAGGGCTTAGGAGGAATGGGGGGAGGGGCAGCCATGGTGGCAGCGGCCGCAGGGGTAGAGGGTAAGGAAGGATATATCGAAGCTACCGTGAAGGAGGAGAACGGCTTGTATGGAGGTGGGGAATGCTTGGGTTCGGAAAGGGGAGGCTCGGGTTTGGAAGCAGGTGGAGGTTCGAGCGCAGAGGTGGGGGGTGGGGAGGTTGAAGCTGGCGTGGCAGGTGAAAGCAAAAGCGCCTCAGAAGGGGCTCCCGTGAGGCATGCATATATTGCTTGGAGGGTGGGAACGAGACCTAGAGGAAAGGTTTTTCCCTCGTGTTTCTCAACGGCACGAACGCACTGAAGGAGTTTGCACCAAGTATTCGGGTCCCATATCGAGGCAGTTTCGAGCCAGGGGTTAGACCGCATAAGGACTTCCCAGAACTCATGCAAGGTTTTTTCAGAGATTTTAACCTGCCTCATGGCCAATAAGGCGTGGATAGCTCGAGCCTGAGGCACGAAATCAGAGGAGGGAGTATTGCCCATGATAGGGAGAATTTAGAGGGGGTGGCGTGCACAGAGAAACCACCGAGGGGGCCACTTACCAAGATGGGTGGCTGTCACGAAGAACCGCCGAAGGGGGTGGCTATCACAGAGAACCACTGAAGGGGGCAGCTCTCAAGGAGAACCGCCGAAGGGGGGGGTGGCCCCATATTGGGTGCCACTTGTGGGGTAGCTGATGGCTGGTTAGCTGATGGCTGGGGGTAAGCGGCCATACTGAGTCAGTCACACAGACAGAGAGCACACAGCACACAACTCAGGAGACAACCCTCAGGGGAAAATGGAAGGCATCTGCTTTATTCAGGAAGTGCACAGGCTTATATAGGCTGGGAAGCATGCAGCGACATGTATTGGGCTGGGATTGGTGGTTGTTGTTGCTAGGCTTGAAGGCAAATTTCTGGGATTGGTCACCGTTGTTGCTAGGGCAGAGGACAGGTTTCAGATCAGCTATTCTGTGTTGTCTTGCATCAGCCAGGGCAGCCATGTTAGTGACATTTTATGGCTTCTCCAACAATAGTGATATTTTATGGCTTCTCCAACACTTACTGTTTTCCCTTTTTTTGAAAATCACCATTCTAGTGAGTGTGAGATGATACGTCATTGTGGTTTTGATTTGCATTTCCCTAACAGCCAGTGAAATTGAGTATCTTTTCATGTGCTTTTAACCATTTGTATTTCCTCTTCTGAAAATGTTCATGTCTTTTGTTCATTTCTAAAGTGGATTGTTTCTGTTTTTGTTGTTGATTTGTAGAATCTCTTTATATATCTTGGATATTAAACCTTTAACTGATTTGGGGTTTCCAAACTTTTCCTTCCATTGCATATGCTGCTTTTTTACCTTCCTGACAAATTTCCTTGATGCACAAAAGTATATAATTTTGAAGAGATCTCATTTATCTATTTGTTTTTTATTGCTTGTGCTTTGGGTGTAAGAACTAGGAAACCCCTTCCTATCATAAGATTTATATGATATTTCCCTACATTTATTCTAAACTTTTATGGTCTTAGCTCTAATATTTAGGTCTTTGATGCATTTTGAGTTAATTTTTGCATAAAATGTGAAATGTGGATCCTCTTTCATTCTTTTGCATATGTATACCTAGTTCTCCAAACACCATTTATTGAACAGGCTGCCCTCCCAAAGATCAATTGTCCATAGATGAGAGGGACTATTTCTGAACACTCAATTCAATTCCATTGGTCAGTATATCTATCTTTATGCCAGTACCATGCTGTTTTGAACATTGTAGCTTTGTAATATACTTTAAAGTCAGGTAGTGTGAAATCTCCCAGTTAATTTTTCTTTCTCAATATATTTTTGACCATTTAGGGCACCTTGCCATTCCAAACAAATTTGATTATTGGTTTTTCTATTTCTACAAAGTAAGTTGTTGGGATTTTAATTGGTATTACATTGAATCTGTAAATCAATTTGGGTGGAATTGACATCTTAACTTTATTTAGTATTTCAATCTATGAAGATGGTATATTCTTCCATTTAATTAAGTGTTCCATGATTTCTTTTAGCAATTTCTTACAGTGTTCTGTGTATTGGTCTTTTGTATCCTTATTTTTTGCCTAAATATTTGATTCTTTTGGTTTCTATTGTAAATGGAATTCTTTTTCTCTTGATTGCCTCCTCAAATTGCTCATCACTAGTGTATTGAACACTACTGATTTTGGGGTATTGATCTTGTACCCTGCCACTTTTCTGTACTCATTTATTAATTCTAGCAGCTTTGCTGTAGATTTTTCAGGATTTTCAAAATATAGTATCACATCATCTGTAAACAATGGGAATTTTACTTCTTACTTTCCAATTTGGATGGATTTTATTTCTTTTTCTTGTCTAATTGCTCTGGCTAGAAATTCCAGCACAGTATTAAATAGGAGTGGGAACAATGGGCATCATTACCTTGTCCCAGATCTTAGAGGGGAAGCATTCAGTCTTTCTCCATTGAGGATGATGTTGGCTGTTGGATTTTCATATATTCACTTAATCATATTGAGGAAGTTACCTTTTAGTCCTATCCTTTGAAATGTTTTCATCGAGAAAGGATCTACTCTGTCAATCGAGATGATCCACATCAATCGAGCTGAACATGTGTTTTCCACTTTGACTTATTTATATGGTGTATTAGATTAATTGATTTTCTTATGTTGAACCAGACTTTTACTTGGAATAAATCCCACTTGATCATGGTGTATAATTCTTGAAGGTACAACTGAATTTTATTTGCAAGTATTTTGCTGAAGATTTTTGTATCTATATTCATTAAAGTGCTTGGCCTGCAATTTTCTTTTCTTCTAGTGTCTTTGTCTGGATTTGGTATTAGGGTGAGTTTGGCTTCATAGAATGAGTTAGGTAGCTTTCCTTCTTTTTCAATTTTTTTGAGAAGTTTGAGCAGGATGATATGAATTCTATGTTGAATGCTTAGTGGAATCCACATGTGAAGCCCTCTGGTCCTGAACTCTTTTTATGTGAGCTTTTTGATGACTGATTCAATCTCTTTAATTTTGATTGGTGTGTTGAGTTTATCTATTTCTTCTAAAGCCACTGTTGATTGTTCATACCTTTCTAGGAAGTTATCCCTTTCTTCTATTGCTGTCTAGTTTATTAGCATATATTTGCTCATAGTATCCTCTCATTACACCTTTTTTTCCTTTGGGGTCAGGGGTTGTGTCCCCTCTTCCATTCTTGATTTTATATATTTGTGTTTTCTCTCTCTCTCTGTCATCATACCTATGATTAAATAAATTTTATTGATTTTCTCAAAGAACCAACTTTTGGTTTTGTTGATTTCTTCTATTGTTTTCATATTCTCAATTTCATTTATTTCTGCTCAGTTCTTTGTTATTTCTTTCATTTGTTTGCTTTGGGCTCAGTTTGCTCTTCTTTCCCTAGTTCTTCCAGTTCAACAGTTAATTTATCCATTTTTTCTCCTTCTTCTTTTTTGAATCTAGGACTTCACACAATAAATTTCCATCTCCACACCACATTTTCTGCATCCCATAAATTTTGCTATGTTCTATTTTCATTTTTATTTGCCTTGAAATGTTAACTGATATCTCTTGTAAATTCTTCCTTGACCTACTCCTTGTTTAAGAGTGTGTTGTTTAGCCTCCAGATATTTGTGAATTTTCTGGCTCTCAGCCTGCCAAAGATTTCTAACTTCATTTCATTATGATCTGAGAAAGTGTTTTGTATAATTTCAATCTTTTAAAATTTATTGAGACTTACTTTGTGACCCAGCATGTGGTCTATCCTTGAGAATGATCCATAGGCACTTGAAAAAATGTATATCTTGCTGTTGTGGGGTTTAATGTTCTGTAAATGTCTGTTAAGTCTAGTTGATTTATTGCATTATTCAAAATCTCTTTTTCCTTATTGATCCTCTGTTTAAATAAATGTTCTATCCATGGATGAGAGCATGAATTGTAGTCTCCGATTAAGATGGTAGAGGTATCTACTTCTCCCTTCAGTGTTGTCAGTGTTTGCCTCGGTATTTCCAAGCACTCTGGCTTGGTGCATAAATACTTATGACTGCTATATCTTCTTCTTGAATTGTTCATTTTATTATTACAGTCTGTCCTTGTTTATCTCTTTTAATTGTTTTATGTTTGAGGTCTAATTTGTCAGATTAGTATAGCTACCCATGCTCTTTTCTGATTGTTGTTTGTATGAAATATATTTTCCCAACCTTTCACTTTCAACCTATTCTTGTCCTTGGTTTTAGAGTGAGTCTTCTATAGACAGCATCCTGATAGGCCTTGTTTTAAATTTCTGCCAGTGTAATGTCTTTTGATTGGGGGAATTTAATCCATTAACATTTAATGTTATTACTGTAAAGGTGTACTTTCTTCTACAATTATGTCTTCTAGGTTTTATATGTCACATTTAATTTTGTTCTTTTTACCTTACTGATAGCCTACATTTCTACATTCTCCAGACCTCTCTCATCTTCCTTTTCCTATATACCTGTATTTCTTTAGTATTTCTTGCAGAACAGTATGTTAGTCATAAATACCCACAGTGACTATTTTTCTGAAAATATTTTCACCTCCCCCCCATGTTTGAAAGACAGCTTTGACTTTTTTTTGCTTTCAATAAAGACTTTCTTTTGCTTTCAATAAAGACATTTTTGCTTTCAATAAAATTGTGCCTTTACAGAGATTTTTCAAATGTCTAATAAATGAGGCAAAAGTGTCATTATGAAAATATAAACTGCTTCTAGAACATGTTCATCTTTCATTTTTGAATGCATTTCCTGTCCACCATGTAATTTACTGTTCTTTATGGAAGTTGATAAGTTTTTATCTTCATCATCTCATCACTGCTACTTTCTCAGCTTGGCAAAATACATCGCACCTTTTCTGAACACACAGTATTCACTACATATCATCGTAGCAGTGAAATCTGATCATGCTGGTATTCATCATTTCCAGTTATTTCAAATGCAGGACCACTTTATTAGCTGCTTCCAAGGAATTTATTAGATTCTGTAGCTCTTCTTTACTCATTACAACAGAATACAATTTGAATTTGCCATTTTCTTTTATGTCTAGAAGATGGTTTAAAGCAGCTTTTGTAATGTACAAATCTTGCCACTAAAAAGTGCAAGTTTTAACTGCCAATCAAAATCCTGCTACTGTGTAGAGCAAATATCAACTACTTCTAGAAGAGCCTACTTCATTACGTCTTTCTTACTTTTCACACATTTCATGATAGTTTCTTGATGAAATGAATTCAACTAATTCAAGTGCTGAGATATCTATTTATTAAATAAATTTTTTACCAAATATAGCCTTGAAAAACTTGGTAATATCTTCCAGAACATGAATTCATTCTGTTGAACCCCAAACACTGTCATTATCCTGGTAGAGTGGATAAGCACAGCCACAAATGCCATAAATCATTTTGTGAAGAAGCTTCAGGTCCAGCTCGACTGGCAGCTTCTGCAGTCACCACATTGGTGTACCCACATCTGGTTGCATCCCTAGTCTGATTTGATTTTTGATGAGATTTTGCATGTCTGTTTGAACATCTAGAATTAGTTGTATCAACTCCTGTATCTCATTTAAAGTGCTGGTTTATTCCCTTGGGCCATATCTCTGATTTTCCTGGTATGACCGGTTATTTTTTGTTGGTGCTCTAGGCATTTGATTTCCTTAATTAGTTTACTCTGGAGGTTTTTTCACTCTTTTACATACTGTTTCCTTCTTGGATGTCTTTGTTCTCTATCTGTTCTTTGTTATCCAGTTTAACTTATTCTAGACCTTTAGCAAAAGTTCCATTTAACTGATACAGTTTTTTAGTTCTTGTTTTTGTGTTTCTTACATTGCCTATAGGGAGCATTTTTTTTAAAGCAGGGTCTCCTCGATATAAGCAATCCAGTCAGATTTTCACAGATCAGAAAGGCCCATGTCTCAGGAGTAGAGAGTAATCAGTATCAAATTTCCTTTCCAGGTTGTCAAACTTTCCTATATCAGTCTATCCTCTAGACTCTGCTCTTCCTATCCTGCCCAGCATGTGGCACTTGTCAGCCTTCAGCTTCCTATCTGCATAAATTATTGTGGTGGCCTTAATTTCAGCAGCTTTTCCCTACCAGAAGTGTGGTTGAGACCAAAGCTGAGGTAGTGGGTGGGCTTTGATTGCTAGTTTTCTAGTCTCTAGGGCCTGAATTCCCTGAATGAAGACCTTCACTTGAGCTGGGCCCTGTCCCCTTTTCTTGGGGAAGATACACCCTTTTGAGAATAGTCCACCTGACTACTTACTTTGTCTCTGAGACTTGCCTTAATTATGCCTTGCCTGGGGCAGTGCTGGAGCCTGAGTGCATCACAGTTCTGTCTCATGAGCTTTTAAGAAGTTGAAAAAAAAAAACCTTTTCAGAACTGGACCCAGCTCCTTGGGTTTGCCAAACAAGAGCTGGATTTGGTTCATAGCTCTATGCATTTCCAGGCTCTATGTGCCCCTTTTCTTGGGGACCAGCCCTTTTATAGTATTATGTGCTCTCCAATGCAAAACCCCTCATTTGTTTTTTGTATCAGTCCTGCCTCCTCTTTCCCAGGGTCAAAACTGCTAGTTCCTTTATTGTTTACCTCTGGGTTATGTGTGCTCAGGACCTATTTTCAGCAGTCAGAATTTATGAAGTAATACCTCAATTGGGGCTTGGTTTAGCCAACTCCTTGCTACTAGTAAGGTCTATTTGCTTTCCCCCACTGGCGGAGGGATGCTGGCCTCCACAGGTTGGGAGACTTAGAGTTCTGAGTGGTATTTCAGCTGTTCCTCCCATTCCAGACTGGTGTAGATGTGTGTCCAGTCACTGTTGTCCCCCCAGCAGTTGCTCCATATGGTTCTTGGCTATTTACTAGCTTCTCTGGAGGATAAACTATGTTCCACAACTCACTGTGCCACCATTTTGCCCCACTTTTGCCATCATTATCAGTTCTTAGCTATTGAGGCTAAATTTCATGTCTTGTTAATCTACTGGGAGCCAGATCTACTCTATACTATATGTTTTACCCTTTACAGTTGCAAAGAATTATGATGGGTGGTAATTTGGTAACAGGGAAAATTCAGGGTCTCCTGTGACATTTAACCTAAGGGTTGATATCATTCTAAGACTCTTGCCTGAAATTATCTCACTGGGGTTTGAGCTAATAATTGTCTACTTTAATCACTCCTTGTACACTTCTTAGCTGACTGTCTTCTACAAGTGCAAAGTTCTTTCATTTGCTGAGGAGAAGCTACAATTGTAAGTATGAGATGAGATGCGTACTTATTTATTTTCCTTTAATTATGAATATACTGAGGAGTATTATAATAATCAGATTCAATGTTGATGACTTTTTAAATACTCTACCTCTTACATTCTCTTATTCTATATACTCATGGATTTCTATTCATACAATATAATAAAAAATATAGTAATCAATATTCCATCTGATGATTGTACCCACCCAAATGTGGCACATAGGGTGCTCACAAACTGCTTGTCTTTTGCACACACCCTCATATGCGATTTCTTCCTTTCTGCCACAACTTGATATCCAAAGCTCAAATGATTCTTTCCCATGTAATATCAAGAATCAGCCATTTTTTTGTAGAAGGCAAAAGTATTTAGAATGAAGATTTTCTGATGAGGTACTTCCTTGAACACTATGGTTTTGGCCTTTCCAGTGGGTAGAGATGGAATATTTACCTAAGTTCAACACATTAGTTCTCATTAATATTTTCTATCTTGTATAACTCTGCAGGGTTTTATTCACCTTCTTTCAATTTTCACCTTTCTCTTACATTTTAAGATTTTCCCTATAATCTAACACAATTTCTGTTGTCATTCCACAGGTAGAATATCACCGTTATCTCAATTAGGGAAAACTGTTGGAGTTCTGCAAGTTAAAAGATATTGATTTATAGCTTACAGTGCTCCAGGATACCAACGATATAAAATTTGGTAATGAAAACAATAGGGTACTTACATAAAGCCCCATTAGAAATCATACATTTTTATCTTACCACACTATACTTCCTGGATATAACTCTCAACTGTCTGTTTAAATGGTAGGTATATAACACAGAAATACTCCTCGTTTATATCCCATAACGCAGCCTACTTCTTGTACATTGTGTATGTCTGGTTATCGTTTAGTTACTAATACACTGTTTCATTAAAATCTAAATCCATCCAAAATACAAGGCTAAAGGAGTAATCTCAAACTATAATTTTGAAAATTTAAGTAACGTCTCCTGTATACTTCAGTTATTTTATTTCTAAATTCAGAGCCATATTAAGCAACTCCCAGGTCTATGCAGATAGAATTAAATTACTATCTGAATACATTTTTCAATCTTCTATTGAAATATTACACATTTATTAATGATGACAGTGAATAGTTCTCATTTTGAGCCTGGAAGATTTTCAACAATATGTTAGAAATGTTAAAATAAAAATTACCCAAGTATTCCCTTTCTTTCTTCCCAAACAGTTTCCTGTCCTTCTTTGAGAGCTCTACTAAGAGAAGAAACAAAGCAATGGGGGAGTAGGAAAGAAAAATTTTAAAGTCTGGAACTGTTCCTCACAATCTCAAGCATACTAACAAATGATCTGCGGGTTTGATAAATGCTGATTGTTGGAACCCATATGCGAGGCTCTGATTTCATAGATCTGGAATGAAGTTCTAGAATTTGCATTTCTAAGAAGTTCCCAAGTGGTATAGTGCTGCTGACCTAGAGACCACATTTTGAGAAACACTGATCTAGGATAGATCACCTTGCTTGGTAGGAGCCTCCTAGTAAATTGAATACTGTGTGGCAGATATTCAACTTTGCTGCCTTCCTTCCAGGGTGGACCAGAACTTTCCTTTTCTCTTGGATGATCTGGTTCTTTGTGATGGGGCAAAAAAGCACAAATGCACCCTAGCCATCATTGCTCTTCACTACCAGGTACAGCATGGCGTCATGGTCCTGTCCAAGAGTTTCAATGAGAAGTGGATCAAAGAGAGCATACAGGTGGTGTGTAGGGCTGTGGCCCAGGAGACCTCAATATTAACCCCAGGTGTAGTCTGCTTCGTAAGCATCTCAAAACATCTCTGGGCCATGTTCATTTCCCTAATGTTTCCTATGCTCATGTGCCCCATGTGCATTCCCAATAGTTTCCACCTTCTTCTACAACATCAGGATGATCTATCTGGATAGAGAGAGGATTGACAAAGAGTGAGAAATTTGCATTCTAGCTCCATCTGTGTAATTGACTCTTCAATTTTGCTGAAGTGGCATCTTATTTTCTTCATTTCTGAAATAAGGGAACTAGATTTAGTGATCTTCAGTCCACAGATCTCTAGGATACATACCAGCACCTAACTCTGAGCCAGAAGGGAAATACTAAGCAAATAGAATGGATGATCCCCAGAATACTTCTGGTCCTGAGAGTAATCTGTTCCTCCCTAGGTTCCTACAGGAAGACGTCTCATGAAAGCTAAGTCAGCCTTATATCTGATATTTAAAACTTTTAATGATGTGGTGTGAAAATTGTTTAAAAATTTTTAATGATATAAAAAATGCATACAGTAAAAAGTAGCTCTCTTCTGATCTGTACTCCTTTCTCCCAACTACCCTATTTTTCTCTTCATATCAGTATGTGTTGTCCCTTTCTGTATCACTTCTCTGAAACATTCCCTGAATATATTCTCTCTTTAGAAATTAATGTATAATGGTATACATTTTGCTTTTTAATTTTGATTTCAGAGGTGCAAATTTTCATTTTGATTTGAAAAGAAATGAACATTTGTTTTGATATTTTTATTGACAGATCTTCACATATGTACAGCCTATAAGAAGGAGTACAATCAGTGGCTCACAATATCATTACATAGTTGTGTATTCATCATCACTTTTCTAGTTTGCTAGCTGCTGGAATGCAACTCACCAGAGATGGACTGGCTTTCAATAAAAGTGAATTTATTTCGTTAGTCCTTCAGAGGAAAAACAGCTAACTTTCAATTGAGGTTCTTACTTATGTGGGAAGGCACAGGGTGATCTCTGCTGGCCTTCTCTCCAGGCCTCTGGGTTCCAACAACTTTCCCCAGTGTGATTCCTTTCTGCATCTCCAAAGGCCTGGGCTGAGTTGTGAGTGCTGAGATGAGGTATGCTGAGCTGCTTTGGCTGTGCTACATTGTACTCTTTCATTTAAGCACCAGCCAATTAAGTCAAACATCATTTATTACAGCAGGTATGTCTTCTAGCTGACTGCAGATGTAATCAGCAACAAATGAGGTTCACATATCTTTGGCTCATGTCCACAGCAATAGATCTAGGCACCTTCACCTGGTCAAGTTGACAACTGAGTCTAACTACCACAACCATGATCATTTCTAGAGCATTTGCATCACTCCAGAAAAAAGAAATAATAGGAAAAAAGAAAAAGCTCATATACCCCATACCCCCTACCCCTCCCTCTTGTTGACTGCTAGTATTTTAATCTACCCAATTTATCTTACCCTTTATCCCCCCTAATACTCATTTACTTTTTTATCCATTTTTTTATCTCTGTCAATAACCTGGATTAAAGGAGTATCAGACACATGGTTTTCACAATCACATTGTAAAAGCTATGGTTATATACTTTGTAAAAACTATTTCATTATACAACCATCTTAAAGAAACATAGCTGCCAGAACACAGCTCTACAATTTCAGGCACTTTACTCTAGCCTCTCTAATACACCTTAAGCTAAAAAGGGAATATTTATATAAGGCATAAGAATAACCTCCAGGATAACCTCTCAATTCTGTATGAAATCTCTCAGCCACTGACATTTTATTCTCATGAGTTGAATTTTCCCCCTTTCTCCCCATTTCCCCAAGGGGACTTCACAAATACTTTTTTATTCACTGTTCAGATCACTCTGGGATTTATCTGGGCATCACACTAACCTGGACAAACCTACAAAATCTCATACCCTATTCAAGGTTCCATGTACTTAGGGTGCTCAATTAAACTGCCCATATAAGTTAAATTAGGAAATGCACTAATCAAAATATAAATTTTGTTCCAAAGAAAATTTTTTTACTTCAGTCTGACACAGAGGTGAAGTTTTAAAATATAAACAACCATCTATTTTCAACACCCTGCAATATTAACATTGCTTTTTCTTCCTCATGCACAAAGCATTTTTAATTTCTACATTTAGTTACTATCATTATACACTCTATGCACTCCTAGATTAAACCACCTCAGTCATTATTGTGTATCTTTACTTTAGGTTTCATATCTGCCCCCAACCCTCCTTCCTATACATTCTCACATAAAGCTTCATTCAGTATACTTACATTATTGTGAAAAAATAGGTAGTATTGTGCTATTTCTGAATTTTATGATCAGTTCTGTTGCACAATCTGTATCCCCTCAGCTTCCATTACCCAATCTCTACCCTGTTTATATCTCCTGATAACCTCTGTTCTTAACTGAAATTCTCCAAGTTCACTCCTTACTATTAGCTTATATCAATGAGACCATACAGTATTTATCCTTTTGTTTCTGGCTTATCTCACTCAGTGTAACATCCTCAAGATCCATTCACATTGTTACGTGTGTCATGACTTTGTTCTTTCTTACAGCTGCATAATATTCCATTGTATGTATATACCACAGCTTGTTTAGCCAGTCTTCTGCTGATAGATATTTGGGCTGTTTCCATCTCTTAGCAATTGTAAATAATGCTGCCATAAACATTAGTATGCAAATGTAAGCTTGTGTTCTTGCCCTCATGTCCTCTGGATAGCAGTGTTATTGCTGTATCATATGGCAATTCTATACTTAGCTTCCTGAGGACCCAACAAACTGCCTTCCACATTGGTTGTGCCATTTTACAATCCCACTAAAAGTGGGTAAATATGCCTCTTTCTCCACGTCCTCTCCAGCACTTGTCATTTTCTGCATTTTGATAATGGCCATTCTAGTGGGTGTGAGATGATATCTCATTGTGTTTTTTATTTTCATTTCTCAAGTATCCAGTGAAGTTGAATGCCTTTTCATGTGCCTTTTAGCCATTTGTATTTCATCTTTTGAGAAATGTCTGTTCATGTCTTTTGCCCAGTTTTTAATTTGGTTGTTTGCCTTTTTTTGTTGAATTTAACAATCTCTTTATATATTCTGGATACTAGACCCTTATCTGACATGTCCTTTCCAAATATGATCTCCCATTTGCCTTTTTTACTTTCTTAACAAAGTTCTTTGATGCACAAAAGTGTTTAATTTTGTGGAGTTCCCATTTATCTATTTCTTTCTCTAATGCTTATGCTTTCAGTGTAATATCTAGGAAACAGGCTCCTATTACAAGTTTTAGAAGATATTTCCCTACATTTTCTTCAAAAGGTTTATGGTCTTAACTCTAATGTTTAGGTCTTTGATCTATATTCAGTTAATTTTTGTATAAGTTGTGAGGTAAGTATCCTCTTGCAGTCTTTTGCATGTGGATGGCCAGTTCTCCAAGCACCATTAATTGAAGAGACTGTTCTGTCCCAGGTGAGCTGGCTTATTTGTCTTATCAAAGATCAATTGTCTGTAGATGAGAGGGTCTATCTCAATTCCATTGGTCAGTATATCGATCTTTATGCCAGTATCATGCTGTTTTGACCGCTATAGCTTCATAATACCCCTGAAAGTCAGGTAGTGTGAGACCTCCAACTTAACTTTTCTTTCTTATGATATTTTTAGCTATTCGGGGCACCCTGCCCTTCCAAATAAATTTGCTTATTGGTGTTTCTATTTCTGCAAAGTAAGCTTTTGGGATTTCAATTTGTATTGCATTGAATTTATAAATCAATTTAGGTAGAGTTGATGTCTCAACTATATTTAGTCTTTGAATCCTTGAATGTGGTATGCTATTCCATTTATTTAGGTCTTGCATGATTTCTTTGAACAATTTCTTGTGTTCTCTTTGTATAGGTCTTTTGTATCTTTAGTTTATTCCTACATGTTTTATTCATTTGGTTGCAATTGTAAATGGAATTTTTTTTCTTGATTTCCCCCTCAGATTGCTCATTGCTAGTGTATAGAAACACTACAGATTTTTGAGTTTTGATTGTGTAACCTGCTGCTTTGCTGTACTCATTTATCAGCTCTAGTAGATTCACTGTGGATTTTTCAGGGTTTTCAACATATAGTATCATATCATCTGCAAACAGTGAGAGTTTTACTTCTTCCTTCCTATTTTTGATGCTGTGTATTTCTAATTGCTCTGGCTAGAACTTTCAACACCATGTTGAATAACTATGGAGGCAGTGCATGTCCTTGTCTTGCTCCTGATCTTAAGGGGAAAGCTTTTCAGGTTTTCCCCATTGAGGATGATATTAGCTGTAGATTTTTCCTATATTCCCTTTATCATGTTGAGGATGTTCCCTCCTATTCCTATCTTTTGAAGTGTTCTCATCAAGAAAGGATGTTGAATTTTGTCAAATACCTTTTCTGCATCAATGGAGATGATCACATGGTTTTACTGCTTTGATTTGTTGATATGGTATGTTGCCTTAATTGATTTTCTTATGTTGAACCATCCTTGCATACCTAGTATAAATCCTAGTTGGTGAGTAATTCTTTTAAAATGCTGCTAGATTCGATTTGCAAGAATTATGTTGAGAATTTTTGCATCTATATTCCTTAGAGAGATTGGTCTGTAATTTTCTTTTCTTGTAGTATCTTTGTCTGGTGTTGGTATGGAGGCGATGTTAGCTTCGTAGCATGAGTTAGGTAGCCTTCACCCTCTTCAATTTTCTTTGAAATGTTTGTGCAGGATTGGCACTAATTCTTTCTCTTTTTTTGGTTTAACGTTTTGTATTGTTTAATATATCATATATATAAAAAGCAATAAATTTCTAAGTACATTTTTCCCCTTATTATTTATTTTTATTCTCTATGTTCTACTCATATGTTGACAAGGTAGATAAAAGGAACACCAGACACAAGGTTTTCACAATCACACAGTCACATTGTGAAAGCTATATCATTATACAATCATCATCAAGAAACATGGCTACTGGAACACAGCTCTACATTTTCAGGCAGTTCCCACCAGCCTCTCAATTACATCTTGAATAACAAGCTGATATCTTCTTGATGCATAAGAATAACCTCCAGGATAATCTCTCTACTCTATTTGGAAGCTCTCAACCATTGACACTTTGTCTCATTTCACTCTTCCCCCTTTCAGTCGAAAAGGCTTTCTCAATCCCTTGATGCTGAGTCTCAGCTCTTTCCAGGAATTCTGTCCCACATTGCCAGAAAGGTCATGTCCCCTGCGAGTCATGTCCCACATAGACAGGGGGAGGGTGGTGAGTTTGCTTGTTGTGTTGACTGGAGAGAGAAGCCACATCTGAGCAACAAAAGGGTCTCTTTTGGGGGTGACTCTTAGGCCTAATTTTAAGTGGGCTTGACCTGTCCTTTGTGGGGTTAAGGTTCATATGAACTAACCCCAAGACTGGGGGCTCAGCTTATAGCTTTGGTTGTCCACACTACTCATGAGAATATCAAGAATTCAACTTGGGGAGGTTGAATTTTCCCCCTTTCTCACCATTCCCTGAGCGGGACTTTGCAAATACTTTTTATTCACTGATCAAATCACTCAGGATTTATTGGGGCATCACTCTGGACAAGCCAACAAAATCTCATGTCCTACTCAAAGTTCTATGTATTTATGGTGTTCAATTAAGCTATCCACATAAGTTATATTAGGAAATGAACTAGTCAAAATATAAATTTTGTAACAAATAAACATTTTTTGCTTTAATCTCACACATAAGTTGAAATTTTAAAATATTAATTACCGTCTGTTTTCAGCTTTGGGTGTAAGGTCTATAAAACCACCTCCAAGTATAAGATTTATAAGATAGTTCCCTACATTTTCTTCTAACAGTTTTATGGTCTTAGATCTAATGTTTAGGTCTTGGATCCATTTTGAGTTAACTTTTGTATAGGGTGTGAGATATGGGTCCTCTTTCATTCTTTTGTATACAGATATCCAATTCCCTAGGCACCATTTATTGAAGAAACTGTTCTGTCCCAGGTGAGTTGGCTTGACTGTCTTATCAAGATCAGTTGTCCATAGATTAGAGGTTCTACATCTTAACACTCTATTTGATTTCACTGGTTAATATATCTATCTTTATGCCAGGACGATGCTGTTTTGACCACTGTAGCTTCATAATATGCCTTAAAGTCAGGTAGTGTGAGTCCTCCAACTTCATTTATTTTTCTCAGGATACTTTTAACTATTCAGAGCATACTACCCTTCCAGATAAATTTGGTTATTGGTTTTTCTATTTCTGAAAAGTAAGTTGTTTGGATTTTTATTGGTATTGCATTGAATCTGTAAAACAATTTAGGTAGAATTGACATCTTAACTATATTTAGTCTTCCAATCCATGAACACTGTATGCCCTTCCATCTATTTAGGTCTTTTGTGATTTCTTTTAACAATTTTTTTGGAGTTTTCTTTGTATAGATCTTTTGTCACTTTAGTTAAATTTATTCCTAAACATTTTATTCTTTTGGTTGCAATTGTACATGGAATTCGTTTATTGATTTCCCCCTCAGCTTGTTCATTACTAGTGTATAGAAACACCACAGATTTTTGAGTGTTGATCTTGTAAGCTGCCACATTGCTGTACTCATTTATTAACTCTAGTAGTTTTGCTGTGGATTTTTCAGGGTTTTTGACATATAGTAGCATATCATCTGCAAACAGTGAGAGTTTTACCTCTTCCTTTCCGATTTTGATGCCTTATATTTCTTTTTCTTGCCTAATTACTCTGGCTAGAACTTTCAACACAATGTTGAATAGAAGTGGTGATAGTGGACATCCTTGTCTTGTTCCTTATCTTAGGGGGAAAGTTTTCAGTTTTTTCCTGTTGAGCATGATACGTAGCTGTGGGTTTTTCATATAATCCCTTTATCATTTCAAGGAATTTCCCTTCTATTCATATCCTTTGAAGTGCTTTCAACAGGAAAGGATGTTGAATTTTGTCAAATGTCTTTTCTGCATCAATCTAGATGATCATGTGGTTTTTCTGCTTTGATTTGTTGATATGGTGTATTGCATTAACTGATTTTATGTTGAACCATCCTTGCATACCTGGGATGAATCCTACTTGGTCATGATGTATAACTGTTTTATTTATGTTGCTGAATTTGATTTGCTAATATTTTGTTGAGGATTTTTGCATCTATATTCATTAGAGAGATTGATCTGTGGTTTTCTTTTTGTGTAATATCTTTGTCTAGCTTTGGTATGAGGGTGAAGTTGGCTTTGTAGAATGAGTTAAGTAGTTTTCCCTCCTCTTCAATGCTTTTGAAGAGTTTGAGCAGGATTAATAGCAATTCTTTATGGAATGTTTGGTAGAATTCACATGTGAAGCCATCTGGCCCTGGACTTTTCTTTTTGGGGAGCTTCTTAATGACTGATTCAATGTCTTTACTTGTGATTGGCTTGTTGAGGTCCTCTATTTCTTCTTGAGTCAAAGTTGGTTGTTCATGCCTTTCTAGGAAGTTGTCCATTTCATCTACGTTGTGTATTTATTAGCACGAAGTTGTTCATAGTATCCTGTTATTACTTCCTTCATTTCTGAGGGGTCAGTGCTTATGTCTTCTCTTCCATTTCTGATCTTATTTATTTGCATCCTCTCTCTTCTTCTTTTTCTCAGTCTTGTTAAGGGTCTATCAATCTTACTGATTTTCTCATAAAACCAGCTTATGGTTTTATTGATTTTCTCAATTGTTTTCATGTTCTCAATTTCATTTATTCCTGCTCTAATCTATATTATTTCTTTCCTTTTGCTTCTTTGGGGTTAGTTTGCTGTTCTTTATCTACTTCTTCCAAGTGGACAGTTAACTCCTCGATTTTTGCCCTTTCTTCTTTTTTGATGTAGGCATTTAGTTAGGACAATAAATTTCCCTCTTAGCACTGCCTTTCCTGTGTCCCATAAGTTTTGATATGTTGTGTTTTCATTTTCATTTGCCTCAAGATATTTACTGATTTCTCTTGTAATTTCTTCCTTGAGCCACTGTGTAGGAGCAAGGGTTAATGGAAGACCTGTGGAATTTATTGTGAGCAAGTGGCCTCAGAGTGGTGGCAGGAGTAAACTGTGGAGATTGTTATCTGCTTTATGTAGAACAGTCTGGGAGGAAGAGAATATTTATCCCAATTTGTTATGTTAAGTATGAAGAAAGAGAGCACTGAAAGATAAGCACTCTGTTCCTCCAGGAAATGTATGCCTGCCTTTTGTCACCCTGCAGTATATAAGCAGGATCTGGTTAAAAATAATGTTGTCTGTTGTCTGTTGTCACTAATCTTCAGAGCCCTGATCCCATCTGTCTTTCTCATTGTTTCTTAGTATCCTTCGTGCTCCAGTCCTGTGCAAGCAACATTTGGCACCCAACGTGGGGCACAAAGAAGAAGAAGGCTCCAAAAAATATTAAAGAACCAAGGAAAAGTTTCCATTAGTGGGACGTTTGTCTAACCAATAGAAGAAGACTCATTGGTAATAAGCATTTTCCTTGTAGCATCAGGGTAATGGGTAATCACAATGGTGGCTGGAGGAGTATGTTTGTGGGTTAAAAACATTGTTAGAAACTATAGGGGTCTTAATGAAGACTTCAGAGTCACTAGAGCATTCTGTGCTTTTCTTTAGCACAGAAGCATTGTTATTGGTTTCAGTACAAAGCCGTAATGTTTTAAGTCTTAAGTAATGGAAATTGGATTTGAAGGCTTTGCAGCAAGCATAACAAAATGGGGAAGAAATTCCTGTTTCTATAATTCCAAAAAACTGTTCTATTATTATGATAGATTTAAAAGATTGCTTCTTTACCATACCTTTAGCAGAGCAGGATAAAAAAATTAATTTCTGAGATTGTTGTTAATGAGCTGCCTTTATATAAAAATTCATATGCACCTGAGTCAGAACAATGCCATGCTGAACAAAAGTCAGTACTCATTAATGGTTCCTATGAAACTGTAACAGATTGGTCCCCTAAGGGGTATGCAATTCAGGATTGTAATTCTGACTCGAAGTGTTCTGTTAAGTTACCTTGGTTTAATATAAATAATTATTCTACTGAAATTTATGCCAATGCTACAAATAAAATCTTGTGACAAGGAATGGGAAAGGTAGCCCTATCTCCTTTTGTTAACTGAGATCCTCAACAAACAGCAATTTGGAAACTGGCCATGAGTTTAGCTCCTATTCATATTTGAAAAAGAAATAAATTTTCAGAATTTTAAAACTGAAAATTCTTGTTAAAAACTATATATTGATGTTTCAAATATGCATTAACTAAAGTATTTTAAGTATTTAACATTATTCTTACAAATTTAATTTTGATGATTATTATATGTGGTAAAATATTTGTTCAAAATAATGACTTAAGTATGAAAAATATGAAAGATGTATTTTTTTTAATAGGAAAAAGAGAATAGTTTTATCCTAAGATGAAATGAATAACTGTTACAAAATGGAAAAATGTAGGACAAAACCTGAACTAATAATTGCTGAGTGTTTGTAAAAATGGAAATTATGGTCAAAATCAAGAAAAATTTAATGAGTCTAAAATGACAATGTCTCTTGGACTCTTAACCTGTTCTAATGAAAAGATAAAAAAAATTTTTCTAGATAATCCATGTAAAAAGCAAAGTCTGTGGTTCATCAAAATAACTTATGTTAACTTTTATCATGTTGCTATCTGTATGAAAAATACTGATTTTCTCCTGAGTATCATTATACTGGCAAAAAACTGTTTCTTTTCTTGCCCCAAACCAGGTGGCTTAATCTATTAATCTAAGTAATATTGCTGTAAATGAATCTATTACTTGCTAAATAATATTCAAATCATATAAATACCTAAATTCCTATAAGCCAAAATATTTTAATGCTTTGTCCAGTGTTTATATAAACTACATATGTATAAACTAAATTTATCCCCAAATAACCATGGCTTAAGTTGGGAGCACATCAGATTTGAGGACTGAATGCAAGAAAAAATATATACTTGTGGAGTCTATTCTGTTCACTTGATGTTGCCATTACATGCGACTGATGTTGCTGTCACGTGACCTTAGTAAGAAACAATTAAAATATGCTCTCTGGCTGGGAGGAATGACTATCCTCCCAGAAGGAGGAGTACTTTAATAAAAATATCTAGGTCCCAGGAAGCTCCTCTTTGTCCCTAGCCAGTTCCTAGAGGACCCAACTGGGTCCGGTCATGTAAGCAAATTTGAATTTGGCCACTATTGTGGGAAAATATCATAAAAACTGCATGCAAAATAAATTTAAAATTACCAAAAATGCACAGCCTATTATAAACAATCCACATTCCTGCATTCCTCCTCAATCAATCCAATGAATTCGTTTTACAAAATCTGGTCATTTGCTATGGACATATGTCACTATTGACACTTACTCTGCTTTCATTTTTGCTACCTGCCACTTTAGGGATTCCTAACATATAATTGTTACAGAACCTGTCTAATATTTTACAAGGAGATTCTAATTTATTAGACAAAAGGCAGTTAACAGCTGTGGCCAAACAAGAATTACAATTAATTGAATAATGCATACAAAAAGCACAGCTTGTTCAAATAGATCTAAAGAAAGCCTGTTGATTTTATTATTTTCTTTACCTTGCAATCTCCCGCAGACCTCTTTTGGCAAGATGGTGTTTTAGAATGGATTTTTATTACCAAACAATTGACAAAAATATTTAAATACATATCTGCAAAAAATAATTTCTTTAATAGCCAAAGGTCACCAAAGATATTATCAATTAAGAAGTCATGATACTAATTGTATAGTGTGTTATCTCACAAAGTAAGTGTCTCAGAAATCTATTTATCTTCAATACCTCTTGGCAAATAGCATTAAGTGATTTTAAAGGACAAATTGTTAATCATTTGCCTATGTCAAAACTTTTACAATTTCCAAAAGGAACACAGTGGATTTTGCCTAAAATAGTTCGGGCTTCCCCGCTAGACAGAGTCATTACTATACTGATGGTAGTAGTAATAGACAGGCTGCATATGTCACCCCAGGGGAAAACAGAAGTTGGAAAATGCCTTATACTTCAGCCCAGTGCACTGAATTAGCAGCTGTAATCCAAGTATTGCAAAATTTTCCACATTCTCTTAATATTGTTTCTGATTCTGAATATGTCTGCAAACAGTTACTCACATTGAGACAGCTTCTTTGTTTGAAGGAGATTAATTGTCCAAATGTTTTTACATTTACAAGTACTAGTCAGATGTCGAATTAATTCCCTTTTTATCATGCATTTAAGAGCTCATACTAATCTTCCGGGTCCTTTGTCATTACAAAATCAGCAAGCAGATACTCTTGTAGGGGTAATTCAGGATCCCACAATATTTCACAAATTATCTCATATTAATAACAAAGGGCTGCAAAAGAAATTTCCATCTTTATCTAAACAGCAAGCTCAGGACACTGTTAGGACTTGCCCAATATGTAGACCTTTAAATGCACTCCCATTTGCATCAGGGGTTAATCCTCGAGGTCAAAAAGCAAATGAATTATGGCAAAATGGATGTTACTCATAGTCCACATTTTGGTAAAATACAATAGGTACATGTTATCATAGACACCCTTTCTCATTTCATGTGGGCTATCGCACAATCTGGAAAATGTTTCTGCCATGTTTGATCACATTTACTTAATGCTTTTACTGTTATGGGATGCCCTCAATCTATTAAAATGAACAATGGTCCTGCTTATACAGGAAAGTAATATCATAAATTTTGTACTACTTTTCATATTACTCATATCACAGGAATTCCACATAACCCCTTTGAGCAAGGAATTATTGAACAAGCAAACTGGATGCTAAAGTCTATGCTCATGAAACAAAAAGAGGGAGATGATGATCAGGAGGATTGTGTTGTACAAATAAGTACACCAAAAGATCAATTAACAAAAGCACTGTTTACTTTAAAATTTTTAAAACATTTATGATAATTCAACACAGACTCCTGCAGAAAATATTTTAGTAATTTGGAAAAGAGAAATGATATGACTCAAACAGAAATGCAGCTGCAGATGATCTATTGGAAAGATCTTAACGATGGTCTATGGGAACCGGGCATTAAAAAGGTGTGGTGCAGGGGATTTGCTCTTATCATTACAGATGATGAAACGTCGGGTTGGATTCCCTCAAAAAGAATAAAATCCACACATTTCAACCCTGACGAAAATAACCAAATGGGTTATGTATATTATAGGAATGTAACTTTAATTGCTGAAGGACAGGGGCATAATTACACTTATTGGGCTTATATTCTTAACCCACCTCTGCTGCAGGGTCTAACATGGGCAGATCCAACTTTACCAATATATCTGAATACTAGTTTTGGATTCCCAGGTCCAGTAGATTCAAGGCTTCCAAAACTACTTAAGGAAGAAGGAAAAATGGTGGCAAATGTAACTCTTCCATTTCTAGAAAGACCCATATGGATAGGTGATGAATTACCATGTATGACAGTAAGTAATAGAACTACATGGTTTAAGATTCAGAATGATCTTCCTAATTACCTATATGTATATCCCTCTTTTAACTATATGAAATCAAATGATACTTGTCTGTTAGATGGGAGAGAAAGTTGGAACGGATGGCAGTTATGTCATAAGAATCAAGCAGTTATCATAATTAATGATTCCTATGGAATTGTAAGAGATGAAGCCCCTATGGGCCTCACATCTCTAACTCAGAGATAACTGAGACTATATGCACACGCAAGCTAAATCACAGTTTAATACATAAAGGATGATTTGTGCCAAATCCTCAGGATGATAAATATAACATTAGTCAGAGAAATTTATAGAAAAGTTTACTAGGACTGAGACCAATTTTAATAGTGAATTCTAATAACTATAACTTCTCTTTAAATAGCAGCCATAGACACTATATGCAAATATGTACTAGAGATCCATATGTATTTGTTAAAGGTCATATGCATATAAGAAATCAAATGTATAATTGTGAGAATTGTTATCTGTTCACTTGTCTCCAAGCATTTATGTTGCAGGAAAACAAGATGATTATAGCAGCAAGGAGAAGAGGAGGTATTTGACTGCCAGAGCAGATGTCAAGATCTTGGAAATCCTCTCCAGAAACACAGATCCTGATCCATTTGGCAAAAGAATATCTAAAAAGAACTAACAGACTAATTGGACTCATTGCAGCTGTCACTGGAATCATTGGAATTATCACAGCAGCTGTGGCTGCTGGAACTGCATTGCATCAAACTATGCACACACAGCATTATGTTAGAGAATGGCATAAAAATGCCAGTGAACTGTGGCATAGTCAATCTCATATTGATGAGCAAATTAATAGTAGACTAAATGATATAGAGACAGTATTGGTTCATATTGGAGATCAAATGTATAATTTAATTTATTTATGAAATTTAAAATGTGACTGGAATGAGAGCAATGTTTGTATTTCCCCTTTAAGATATAATCATTCTGAAATAGAATGCGAAAAAGTAAAAAAGTCATCTTTTGGGGCATTCAGATAGTTCAAGTCTTGATATTTTAAAATTACAAAAGTGGATATTAGAAATATCTCAGAATAATTTACATATAACTGACAGAGATCGTGCTATACAATCACTTACCCAAGAGCTAAAAAATCTTAATACTATTTACTGGTGGAAATTGCATCTTTTTTTTTTACTATTGTAGGCTTAGTTTTGGGGCTGTTTATACTCTATCTCTTCCTCCTCACCTGTATCAAACAACAAATGTTCAAAGTAGCAAGCCACACCACTAAGCAAAGCCATGCTAACAGTGTGATTCTGACAAAAGCCCTTGGCTCCCTCCAGAATCAAAGTCAGAGAGCTTGACTGGTAGCCAACGACGGATAAGAAACTTCCGTTGTTGAGCTTAAGGGCAACCTAAGACAGTCACAGTCATCTAGGCTAATAAAATTAAAAGGGAGAAATGTAGGAGCAAGGGTTAATGGAAGACCTGAGGAATTTATTGGGAGCAACTGACCTCAGAGTGGTGGCAGCATTAAACTGTGGAGACTGTTATCTGATTTGTGTAGAACAGTCTGGGAGGAAAAGGATGTTTATTGCAATTGGTTATGTTAAGTATGAAGGAAGAGAGCACTGAAAGATAAGCACTCTCTTCCCTCAGGAAATGCATGCATGCCTTTTGTCACCCTGCAGTATATAAGCAGGATCTGGTTAAGAATAACGTTGTCTGTTGTCTTTTGTCACTAAACTTCAGACCCTCAATCTCGTCTATATTTCTCATGATTCCTTAATATTCTTCACACTCCAGTCCCATGGGAGCAACACCACTGGTTGCTTAAGAGTGTGTTGTTAAGCCTCCACATATTTGTGAATTTTCTGGCACTCTGCCTGTTATTGATTTCCGACTTCCTTCCTTTATGATCTGAGAAAGTGTTTTGTATGATTTCAATCTTTTTAAATTCATTGAGACTTGCTTTGTGACCCAGCATATGGTCTATCCTTGAAAATGTTCCATAAGCACTTGAGAAAAAGGTGAATCCTGCTGTTGTGGGGTGTAATGTTCTATATATGTCTGTTAAGTCTAGCTCATTTATTGTATTGTTCAAATTCTTTGTTTCTTATTGATCCTCTGTCTAGATGTTTTGTCCATTGATGAGAGTGGTGAATTGAAGTCTCCAACTATTATGGTAGATGTGTCTATTTCTCTTTTCAGTGTTTGCCTCACGTATTTTGGAACATCTGGTTCTGTGCATAAATATTTATGATTGTTATGTCTTCATGCTGAGTTGTTCCTTTTATTAATACATAGTATCCTTCTTTGTCTCTTTTAACTATTTTACATTTGAAGTCTAATTAATTGAATATTAGTATAGCTACTCCTGATCTTTTCTGATTGTTATTTGCATGAAATATCTCATCCCAATCTTTCACTTTCTTTTTTTTTTAAATTTTTTTTATTAATCAAAAAAAAGAAAAGAAATTAACACAACATTTAGAAATCATTCCATTCTACAAATGCACTCAGTAATTCTTAGTATCATCACATAGATGTATGATCATCATTTCTTAGTACATTTGCATCGATTTAGGAAAAGAACTAGCAAAACAGCAGAAAAAGATATAGAATGTTAATATAGAGAAGAGAATTAAAATAATAATACTAATAAAATATATATATATAAAGGAAAAAGAAAAAAAAACAAAAACAAAAGATACAAACACACAAACAAACAAACAAAAAACCATATTTCAGGTGCAGCTTCATTCAGTGTTCCAACATAGTTACATTACACTTAGGTATTATTGTGCTGTCCATTTTTGAGTTTTTGTATCTAGTCCTGTTGCACAGTCTGTATCCCTTCAGCTCCAATTACCCATTATCTTACCCTGTTTCTAACTCCTGCTGGTCTCTGTTACCAATGATAAATTCCAAGCTGATTCTTGAATGTCGGTTCACATCAGTGGGACCTTACAGTATTTGTCCTTTAGTTTTGGGCTAGACTCACTCAGCATAATGTTCTCTAGGTCCATCCATATTATTACATGCTTCATAAGTTTAGTCTGTCTTAAAGCTGCATAATATTCCATCGTAGGTATATGCCACAGTTTGTTTAGCCACTCATCTGTTGATGAACATTTTGGCTGTTTCCATCTCTTTGCAATTGTAGATAATGCTGCTATAAACACTGGTGTGCAAATGTCCGTCTGTGTCTTTGCCCTTAAGTCCTTTGAGTAGATACCTAGCAGTGGTATTGCTGGGTCGTAATCCATTCTGCCATTCTATGTCTTTTGATTGGGAAATTCAGTCCATTAACTTTTAGTATTATTACTGTTTGGATAATATTTTCCTCTACCATTTTGGCTTTTGTATTATATATATCATATCTGATTTTCCTTCTTTCTACACTTTACTCCATACCTCTCTCTTCTGTCATTTCGTATCTGACTCTAGTGCTCCCTTTAGTATTTCTTGCAGAGCTGGTCTCTTGGTCACAAATTCTCTCAGTGACTTTTTGTCTATAAATGTTTTAATTTCTCCTTCATTTTTGAAGGACAATTTTGCTGGATATAGGAGTCTTGGTTGGCAGTATTTCTCTTTTAGTAATTTAAATATATCATCCCACTGTCTTCTAGCTTCCATGGTTTCTGCTGAGAAATCTACACATAGTCTTATTGGGTTTCCCTTGTATGTGACAGATTGTTTTTCTCTTGCTGCTTTCAAGATCCTCTCTTTCTCTTTGACCTCTGACATTCTAACTAGTAAGTGTCTTGGAGAACGCCTATTTGGGTCTATTCTCTTTGGGGTGCGCTGCACTTCTTGGATCTGCAAATTTAGGTCTTTCATAAGAGTTGGGAAATTTTCAGTGATAATTTCTTCCATTAGTTTTTCTCCTCCTTTTCCCTTCTCTTCTCCTTCTGGGACACCCACAACACGTATATTTGTGCGCTTCATATTGTCATTCAGTTCCCTGATCCCCTGCTCAAGTTTTTCCATTCTTTTCCGTATAGTTTCTGTTTCTTTTTGGAATTCAGATGTTCCATCCTCCAGTTCACTAATTGTAGCTTCTGTCTCTTTAGATCTACCATTGTAGGTATCCATTGTTTTTTCCAGTTTTTCTTCTTTGTCCTTCACTCCCATAAGTTCTGTGATTTGTTTTTTCAGATTTTCTATTTCTTCTTTTTGTTCAGCCCATGTCTTCTTCATGTCCTCCCTCAATTTATTGATTTGGTTTTTGAAGAGTTTTTCCATTTCTGTTCGTATATTCAGCATTAGTTGTCTCAGCTCCTGTATCTCATTTGAACTATTGGTTTGTTCCTTTGACTGGGCCATATCTTCAGTTTTCCGAGCGTCATCCATTATTTTCTGCTGGTGTCTGGGCATTTGATCAGATTTCCCTGGATGTGGGACCCGGCTGGTTGAAAGGTTTTTCTGTGAAATCTCTGGGCTCTGTTTTTCTTTTCCTGCCCAGTAGGTGGCGCTCGTGGCGCTCGTCTGTCTGCACGGCAGTCGGCCCGGGAAACCGCGCGTGGAGGGGGGGGGTCACTGGCCGCCACGGCTTGGGAGAGTGCCGGTCCTAATTGCCCAGCTGGCCCGAAATGCCAAGCGTGATGGGAGGGCCCCGCTATCCAACGTTCCCAGTCAGACCGGGGAGCCATGTGCGTGGAGGGGACCCCAGTCGCCAGCCGCCCCAGCCGGGAAAACGTGCGCCCCTCGGGTATCTCACCGCAGCAGATTCTCCCTGCCGGTTCAGCTGTTCCAGAATGGGGTACGCTGTCTTTTTGGTCTCTATTGTGACTCCGGGAGCTGTTTCGTATTGTTTCTGTTTCTTTAGTTGCTTTTCTGGAGGAGGAACTAAGACCCGCGCGTCTTACTAAGCTGCCATCTTCTCCGGAAGTCCCCAATCTTTCACTTTCAACCTATGTTTATACTTGGGTCTAAGATGTGTTTCCTGTAGACAGCATACAGATGGGTCCTATTTTTTAATCCATTCTGCCAGTCTATGTCTTTCAATTCGGGAGTTTAATCCATTAACATTTAGTGTTATTACTGTATGGGTAGTACTTTCTTCTACCATTTTACCTTTTGTATTTTATATGTCATATCTAATTTTCCTTCTTTTTACCTTTACTCATAGTCTTCCTTTCTACACTTTTCTCCACACCTCTCTCTTGTGTCTTTTCATATCTGTCCCTAGTGCTCCCTTTAGTAGTTCTTGCAGAACTTGTCTCTTGGTCGCAAATTCTCTTAGTGAGTTTTTGTCTGAAAATGTTTTAATTTCTCTCTCATTTTTGAAGGACAATTTTGCTGGATATAGAATTCTTGGTTGGCAGTTTTTCTCTTTAGTAATTTAAATATATCATCCCACTGTCTTCTTGCCTCCATGGTTTCTGCTGAGATATCTATGCATGGTCTTATTGGCTTTCCCTTGTATGTGATGGATTGCTTTTCTCTTGCTGCTTTCAAGATTCTCTCTTTCTCTTTGACCTCTGACATTCTGATTAGTAAGTGTCTTGGAGTGCATCTATTTGGATCTATTCTCTTTGGGGTACATTGCACTTCTTGGATCTGTAATTTTAAGTCTCTCATAAGAGTTGGGAAATGTTCAGTGATAATTTTCTTCATTAGTTTTTCTCCTCCTTTTCCCTTCTCTTCTCTTTCTGGTACACCTTCAACACATATGTTCATGCACTTCATATTGTCATTCAACTCCCTGAGTCCCTGGTCATATTTTTCCATTTTTTCCCTATATTTTCTTTTTCTTGCTGGATTTCAGATGTTCAATCCTCCAGTTCACTAACCCTATCTTCTGCCTCTCAAAGTCTACCATTGTAGGATCCATTGTGTTTTCATCTCTTCTACTGTGACTTTCATTCCCATAAGTTCTGTGATTTGTTTTTTTCAGACTTTCAATTTCTTCTTTTTGTTCATTCCTTGCCTTCTTTGTATCCTTCCTCAATTCATTGATTTGATTTTTGATGAGGTTTTCCATGTCTGTTCATATATTCTGAATTAATTGTTTCAACTCCTGTATCTCATTTGAATTATTCGTGTGTTCCTTTGACTGGGCCATATCTTCAATTTTCCTAGCATGATTTGTTGTTTTTTACTGGCATCTAGACATTTAATTGCCTTAATTAGTTTATTCTGGAGATTGCTTTCACTTATTTTACCTAGGGTTTTCTTGCTTGATGAATTTCTTGCCTATCTCTTCTGTGACATTCAGTTCAATTTTTTCTGGACCTCTTGCTTAAGTTTTGATTAACAAAGAATTTTTCACTTCTTGTTTTCTTGTTTCTTGCCCTGCATGTATGGTGCCTTCCCCCCCCCCCACCATCAGGAGGGTCTACTTAGGTATTATAGACCCCAGCCAGACTTTCCCAGACCAAACTGGCCTGGAGTTTGGTTTTTCAGGAGGAAAGAGTCACCTGTGTCTGCTTTCCCTGAGGGTGAGACCCAGCAGGTTGAAAGACTTTCCTGTAAAGTCTCTGGACTCTGTTTTTCTTATCCTTCCCAGTATGTGGTGTGTGTCTGCCTGCAGGTCCCACCAGTATAAGATGATGCACTACCTTTAACTTTGGCAGACTGTCCCTGCTGGGAGCATGGTGGAGACAGGAGAGAATGTAGGCTGGTTTTAATGGCTTCAAATTACCAAGCTCTGGTGTCTGAATTCCTTAAGGGAGGGATTCCACCTGTGTTGTGCTTCACCCCTCCCCTGGAGAAAGCACAGGCTCCAGACAAGCCCCCAAATGAGCTTGTTTCTGCCTATGCCTGGGGCAGTTGCAACCTGAGAAGTCCTGCCACCATATCCGAAGGCAGTCAAACCTTTGTAGAAACACAGCCACAAAAGCCTCTGTTTCTTTTCTTTTTTCTTTTTCTGTCAACCCTGCCCCCTTGGCACTGGGGCTACCTCTGCTTTGACCAGGTTCACCTGAGTTGGGGGTCTATTTTTAGTTGTCAGAATTTGTTACATAATTCCACCATTGGAGTTTGGTCAGGCTCAGCCCCTGCTGCTGTTAAAGTCTCTTTCCTTTCCCCTCTGGGAAGCAGCTTATAGTAGAGGGGCGCCGGCCACCATGGCTTGGGGAACTCATGGTTCTGGGGAGTCTTCCAGCTGGTCCAGCTGGTCCAGACTGGGGTACGCTGTGTATTCAATCACTGATGTGGCTCCAGGAGCTGTTCTGTAATGTTTCTCATTATTTACTAGTTGTTCTGGAGGATGAACTAAATTGAATGCACTGTTAAGCCACCATCTTGGCTGCTGTTCCTCTTCTCTAAGTCACTAATTCTTTCTTGAATGCTTGGTGGAATTCACAAGTGAAGTCATCTGGTCCTGGACTTTTCTTTTTGGGAACTTCTTAATGACTAGTTCAAATTCTTTACTTGTGATTAATTTGTTGAGATTGTCTATTACTTTTCAAGTCTGTGTTGATTGTTCATGACTTTCTAGGAAGTTGTCCATTTCATCTATGCTGCCTAGTTTATTAGCATAAAGTTCTTGATAGTATCCTCTCATTACCTCCTTTATTTCTTTAGGGAAGTCATTACATCTCCTGTTCCATTTCTGATTTTATTTATTTGCAACCTCTCTCTTTTTCTTTTTGTCAACCTTGCTAAGGGACCCCTCAATTTTATTGATTTTCTCAAAGAACCAACTTCTGGTTTTGTTGGTTTTCTCAATTGTTTTCATGTTCTCAATTTCATTGATTTCTTCTCTATTCTTTGTTATTTTTTTCCTTTTGCTTGCTTTCTGGTTATTTAGCTGTTCTTTTGCTAGTTCTTCCAAGTGAAAAGTTAATTCCTTGATTTTTGCTCTTTCTTCTTTTTTGATATAGGCATTTAAGTTAATAAATTTCCCTCTTGGCACTGCTTTTGCTGGATCCCATAAATTTTGATATATTGTGTTTTCATTTTCATCTAACTCGAGATATTTACTGATTTCCCTTGTCAATTCCTCCTTGACCCACTGGTTGTTTAAGAGTGTGTTGTTGAGCCTCCATATATTTGTGGAATTTCTGGCCCTCTGCTGTTCTTGATTTCCAACTTCATTATTTTATGACCTGAGAAAGTGTTTTGTATGATTTCAATCTTTTTAAATTTTTTGAGACTTGTTTTGTGACCCAGCATATGGCCTCTCATTGAGAATAATGCATGAGCAGTTGAGAAAAAGATGTTCTACTATTGTGGGGTTTAATGTTCTGTAAATGTTAAATCTAGCTCATTTATTGTATTCAAATCTTGTGTTTCTTTATGATCCTCTGTCTAGATGTTGTATCCATTAATGAGAGCAGGGAATTGAAGTATCATACTATTATGGTGAATATGTCTGTTTCTCTTATCAGTGTTTTCAGAGTTTGCTTCATATATTTTGAAGTACTCTGGCTTGGTGCATAAATATTTATGATTTTCATGTCTTCTTGTTGAATTGTTCCTTTTATTAATGTGTAGTTTCCTCCTTTGTCTCTTTAAATTGCTTTACATTTGAAGTCTAATTTGGTGGATATTAGTATACCTACTCCTGCTCTTTTCTGATTCTTGTTTGCATGAAATATCTTTTCCCAACCTTTCACTTCCAAACTATGTTTGTTCTTAGATCTAAAGTACTTCTCCTGTAGACAGCATATAGTTGGGTCCTGTTTTTTAATCCATTCTGCCAGTGTATGTCTCTTGATTGGGGAGTTTAAACCATTAGTATTTAGTGTTATTACTGTAACTGTAAAGTACTGTAAGAGCAGTACTTTGTTCTACCGTTCTGCCTTTTGGATTTTATATTTTATATCTAATTTTTTTTTCTCTTTTTACCTTGCTTATAGTCTTCATTTCTATTCTTTTCTCCACACCACTCTCTTCTGTCTTTTCCTACACGCCTCTAGTGATCTCTTTAGTATTTTGCACTGAGCTGCTCTCTTGGTCACAAATTCCCTCAGTGATTTTTTTGTCAGAAAATGTTTTAATTTCCACCTCATTTTTGAAGGACAATTTTGCTAGTTATTGAATTCTTGGTTGGCAGTTTTTCTCTTTTAGAATCTTAAATATATCATACCACTGTCTTCTCGCCTCCATGGTTTCTTCTGAGGAAACTACACATAGTCTTATTGGACTTCCCTTGGATGTGATGGATTGCTTTTCTCTTGCTGCATTCAAATTCTCTCTTTCTCTTTGACATCTGACATTCTGATTAGTATGTGTTTTGGAGATGTCTATTTGGATGTATTCTGTTTGGGGTATTCTGTGCTTCTTGCATCTGTAACTTTAAGTCTTTCATAAGAGTTGGGAAATTTTCAGTGATAATGTCCTCCATTAATCTTTCCCTTCCTTTTTGCTTCTCTACTCTCTCTGGGACATCAACAACACATATATTCATGTGCTTCATGTTTTCATTCAAGTCCCTGAGTCCCTGTTCATATTTTCCCATTTATTTTCCCTATATTTTCATTTGCTCATTGGATTTCAGGCATCCCTTCTTCCAGTTCACTAATCATTTCTTCTGCCCCTGAAAGCTAATGTTGTGAGTTTCCATTTTTTTTTCATCTTTTCTACTATACCTTTCATCCCCATAAGTTCTGTGATTTTTTTCCATACTTTCAATTTAGTTTATGTTCACCCATTACCTTCTTCATACCCTCCCTCAACTCATTGATTTGCTTTTGATGAGATTTTCTATGTCTGTTCAAACATGCTGAATTAGTTGTTTTAACTCCTGTATCTCATTTGAAGTGTTGGTTTGTTCCTTTAACTGGGCCATATCTCCAATTTTCCTAGTATGACTCATTATTTTTTGCTGTTATCCAAGAATTTAATTTCCCTAGCTAGTTATTTCTGGAGATTGTTTTCACTCTTTTACCTAGGATTTTCTTGCTAGATGACTTTGTTCTCTATCTGTTCCTTGACATTTTTCCCTTAGGGTGGTCTACTTAGATATTATAGACCCCAGCAGATTTTTCCTGACCAGACTGGTCTCTTCTCAGGAGGAAAGAGTCACCTGCATCAGTTTTTCCTGTTGGTGAGACTAAGCAGGTTGACAGACCTTGCTATGAAGTCTGTAGACTCTGTGCTTTTCCTGTCTTACACCATGTGGCACTTGTCTGCCTTTGGTTTCCCACAAACATAACATGATGTGATGCCTTTAAAGTCAGCAGACACTACCTGCTGGGGATATGATTGAGACAGAGGAGAGGTTGTAGGCTGGCTTAAATTGCTTAAGTTTTCCAGTCCCTACAGTTTGAATTCCTTGAAAGAGAGATTCCACCTGAGCTGAGCCCCACCCCCATCCTGGAGAAGACACAACCTCCAGACAAGCTCTCACACAAGCTTAATTCTGCCTTTGCCAGAGGCAGTTGGAGCCTAAGAAGCCTTGCAGTTGTATCCAAAGAGCAGTCAAGCTGTAGAAAAACAGCCACAAAAAAGAAAAGAAAAAAATCCTTTTCAGAGCAGCACCTCCAGTCCTCGGATGTGCCAATCAAGAGTTTAAATTGGTATGGAGGGGGCACACATAGGATCTTCAGGTCCTATGTGCCCCCTCCTTTCCTTCAGGGCCCAGACCGTTTCAAGTATTTTATGCTGTCTGATGCAAAAAAAAAAAATCTCTGTTTTTCTTTCTTTTTCCATCAGCCCTGCACCCTCTATGCTGGGGCAAAAACCTGGAACCTTAGCTTTTACTTGATGTTCAGCTGAGCTGGGTGCCTACTTTTAGTAGTCAGATTTGTTAATTAATTCCACAATTGGAGCTTGATTGAGTTCAGCCCCTTCCTGCTAGTGAAGTCCCTTTCCTTTCCCATCTGAGAACCAGCCTATGGGGGAGGGGCACTGGCCTCTGTGGATTGGAGACTCATGGGTCTGGATGAGATCACAGCTAGTCCACCTTGTCCAGACTGGTGTGCACTGTTTGTGCAGTCACTGATGTGTCCCCAGCAGTTGTTTTGTACCGTTCCTGGCTATTTGCTCTCTGCTCTGGAGGACAAACTAAATCCCACACCTCACTAAGTCACCATCTTGTATTGGTACCATCAGTTGAATTCTTAAGTTCCTCTGCTAATAAACCTTCCTTCCCCCACTGCCAGTGCAATTTCTCTGTCTTGGTTTTTCATTTCCAAACTCTACCCAAGTCTGAGATTTTTATTTCTGCTGCCTAAACCTGAGAAGGAAGTTCCTCCCTAGCCTTCAACTCTCCATGCCAGGAGAATGGGTCCACATTTCCGCCCATCCTGGGTGGAGAGGCATTCTCAAATCTATCCATCTCATCACTCTCTCCCTCCTTGAATCATCTCACCCTTGTTTCTACCCTATTGGCAACTTCCTTTATCTGGCAGCATATTTGGTTGAAAAAGAGATCCTCCCTACACCCTGATCTCAATTTCAGGGATTGAGTCCTCACACCCCACCTCAGAGATGGTTTCATGGCTCCATTGGACTTAGGACACCTCAATTCTGTCATTGATTAACCTTGCAAACAACACCAAAGTCAATTTCTCAGGGCATGTCAATCCTCCTGGGGAACTCTGTTCAGATTTTCACCTCTTCTCCCCTTTCAACTCAGGGTGCCTCCCTCAGGAAACCCTAGCATGAGGTCAGAGTCTCCTTATAGTGCACAGCTGCTGAGTTGGAACTTGAGTGGGAACTTCCAAATCCTGTTTTTTGCTTGCTATCTGTTTTGGAGACAGTAGTAGGGAATTCAGGATGCCTGTCTACCCCTCCCAGCCCTCCCTCATCCATTGTGACTCAGTTTGACTCTCACCTTCATTCTCAAAATGGGTTCAGGACAGTCACATCTACCTAAAGACACTCCTCTTCAATGTCTACTAAAAAATATAAAAGTCCTTAATCTAGAAAATGCAGTTAAACCAAAAAAATCAATTTTCCTCTCCACTAAAGCCTGGGTACAAGATCAGCTATATAACCATAGCAAATGGCCTGAACATGGAACATTTGGTGAAGAGGTCCTTTTAAACCTCAACAATTTCTTAAATGTAATAGCATATGTGGTCTGAGATGCCCTATGTCCAAGCTTTTTGGGCTTTATGAAGTCACCCTTTTCTCTTCCAATCCTGTACTGCTTTCCAAATTCTTCTTCTCAAGGAACAGCCTTCCTGTCCTTATTTGCACCAGTCTCTTCCATGTTCTCTGCTTCTGCTTCCATTCTACTGCCTTTCTCTCCCTCTGAAGTGACTTCAATCCCACCAACAACCCCCTCCCTATAGCCATCCAACAAATCCAGACTCCAATGAAACTGTCCTCCAACCCCCTCCTCAAATAGAATCTTTTCCTCTGCCTTCTTCAGCCCCTATGGTGCACCCTGTGCTGCCATCCTCCTTTTCTCTCTCTCCTCTTATCTCAACTCCCAACTCCTCTGCACCAACCTCTCTAATTTCACCATCACACGAAGTACATATCTTTTTCTCCATCTCAGATGTAGGGCAAATTAAGCAATGCCTTGAGTCTTTTTTGTCTAACCCTACAAAATTCATTAAAAAATTCTGATACCTGACTCAAACCTATAGTTTAACCTATCAGGGCACTTATGTAATCCTTACTGCATCCACCACCCTAAAACAAAAATCCAAATCCTAGCTTTAGCCACAGCATATGCTGATAGTCTCCACATCCAAAACACTACCAATCCAGCTGACCCTGTAGCAATTCCTCCTATACCTCCAGACTGGAACTATGGACCCCATTAAAATGGCCCATTTTCTTACTTGCTTAATGGAAGGTATGGAAAAGACCACCCTCAAGGCAGAGCAATAAACCAAGGACCCAGTGAAAATCCAGCTGCCTTCATGAGTCACCTTACAGAAGCAAGACCCAAATATACTAATCTAAATCCCAACTCAGAGGCTGACAGTCTCTATCTTCATACTCACTTCAAATCTCAGTCAGCCCCTAATATTGAAAGGAAAATTTCAAAAACTAGAGAAAGCCCTACACTGCACAATGGGAGTTAATTAAGGAAGGCTTCTGTGTATTTAACAATAGAAAGGAGAAATGTACAGAGGAAGAAGAATAAAAGGAACAATCATGAGAGAAGAAAGACCAGGCTAAATTCCTGATGCTGGCCACAGCCCTATGGAGAGACCAGCCACAGGGAAGATCGGCTAACAATGCCAGATCTTCCCCAAGGCCTTGCCTTAAATGTGGCAAAGAACACTTGGTGAGAGCCTGTCCTAATCCCTGACCTATGCTGGATCCTTGTCCTCTGTTCAAACAAAGGACATTGGAAAGTGGTTTGTCCATTTGTCTCTAATCTAGGGATAAAACGACCTCCCTGGACACATCCCAGCCATGGACCCAAAGCAGGAGTCTGCTGTCACCAACCTTCTTAGACTTGCCACAGAGACAATTGATGAGGTCCAGATACAGAGGCCCCAACACTTTCCATCACTGAGGCTAGACCCAGGTAACAATGACAATAGCAGGTAGGCCAATCTCTTTCCTCTCAAACACTGGGGTCACCTACTCGATATTAGCAAAATTTACAAAACTTGTCTCTCCTTCCTCCATCTCGATTGTTTAGGTAAATTAAATACATACTAGCCCCAGTACTATCCCTCCTCTAACTTACATTTTAAACCAGCACACATTACTCATCACTTTTTAATAATACCCTCCTGCCTTGTTCCCCTACTTAATAAAAATATACTAATTAAGTTGCATGCAGTCATATGCCTTCCAACCATGACTCCACAACTATCAAATTTAAAGCCAGCCATGGTCTTGCTGCTCTCTTTAAAAAACCCCAATCTTTACTCTCCCCCAAACTTCCCCCTTCTGTTACTCACAACCCAAATGAATCCCCATCAAAATGAATTAAATTTTAATACACAATTCATAAAATTGTTTAATAAATCTGTTTTAGCAAGCTGGGAAATTAATGCTAATATAACCAAGTAATAAGTATAATGTTACTTATACCTTGTCAGACTGCATAAAAACCAACCAAGGTTTAAGTTGTGCTAAATTAACTCAAAAAATTGAACCATTATGTTACAACATTACTCTAATCTTTATACTCTTAATTTATTTCCACAAGCTAACTTTTCAGTTCTCTATACACAGCATGTATATATTACAAATAATAATATAACTGAATTGGCCATGATGAAATTAACTGTCCCCTTCTCTGCATGTCTGCAGCATTTAAGGATGCTTTAGTAGCAAGATAAAGTATTTTATTTATCCCCTAATCATCTGAAAAATATTTGCCTCTTTTGGATACCCATATCATTGACTTTACCTAATGTTTATGTTTCCTTACAATGCCCTGTAAATATAATTAAAAATTTGTTAAATGCTTCTCATGTTATAGTTACTAATCATCATTGGTACAATTTCTTATTCTACTTTGTAACTACCCAAAAATATTAGAATGCTATAATTTACCCTATCTTAATTTTTACTATGATTTTAATTATGCTATTGTCTTTTAATTATTACGTGTAGAAAAAAATATGTAAAATATATTTGACAATAACCCCCAATACTGTTAACAAATTATATAGTAAATATTTCAAATTCTTAGGTCAATTGAAGGGTTAAAAAGGAAAGAATATCCAAAGTTTCTACAGTGGTCTTGTAACTATGTGATTAGAGGTTGTTTATGCACATTCCTTCTTAGAGAATTGGCTCATCTCCCAGAAAGGGGTGTGCTTGATAAAAATGGTTAAACTCCAGGAAATATCCTTAGGAGCCTAGCCACTTCTCTGGAATTAAGTACTGAAGGGCAGTCACATAGGACACTGGCAATCAGCCACCTTTATTCCAAAATAATATTTAAAAGCCTAAGAATGAGTATTTAAATTTCAATAACATCTTGTATAATTAAATTCATTCTATAAAAGAAGTTACAAATAAAATGAGGTGCCTTACTTTCAAGCTTTTTTAAAAAATGCATACTAAACATAAAACTTTGAAGAATACAATTTAAAAAAACAGATGTAATATCTATAAGTGATATTAATTCTTGTCAAAAAATTGTATATTAATACTTCAAATATTCATTAACTAAAGCATTTTAAGTATTTAGCATTATTCTGACAAGTTTAATTTTAATAGTAATTATATGTGGTGAAATAGTTGTTTAAAGACAGCTTCCAAAATCATTTAATTTAACGTAATAATATGAAAGTTATAATGGATATGTTTTTATTAAAAGGAAAAAGGGAGCAGTTTTGTCCTAAGATAAAATAAATGGCTGTCACAAATGAGAAAAATAAACAAAACCTGAGTGTATATGGCTGTTACAAAATGTGCAAACTAAACAAAATCTGATTGGATATAATAAGTCACAGAATATCTGTGTAAAAATAAATAATGATTAAACTTTGGAAAAGATTAATGAGCCTATCTATAAAATTTTTTAAAAGTTTAAGATAAAATAATATGTCGATGCAAGACAGAAATTTAATTTTCTCTCCATTAAAGTAACAAAATTCTCTTAGATCATTGGTCTGTTTTTAATAAAAAGCTATAAAAGTTTTTGTTTTAAATAATCAAGATAAAAAAGCAAAGAATCTATATTTTATCAAAATAATCTCTTATAATTTATGTTTACTTTATCATGTTCTTGGTTAAATGAAACCAGGTTATTGCACTTTTAAAAAAGGTAAGTCTATTTTTCAGCTTCAGTTATGTAAGAAACCAAATATTGTTTCAAACCTGACCACTTTTAACATTTTACTCTTACAAAATCAAACTCTAAAGGATATCTTTTCACTCCAGTTGCAAAATACTTGTTGTTTAACTTTGGAAAAATAAAGTGCTAAAAACAAGGGTCATTTAACATGTTTTAAGGGGCATAATAATGTTTAAAAGTACTATAAAAATTAAAACATTTTCTAACCTTCTGTCAATAACTAAACCATATAACATTAAACAATGATATAATGTTGCTCATCATAGGTTTTTTTTTGTTTCTTCTCAGTTCTTCTTACAGAAATAAAGTAACAGGACAGCGTCAAGAACACCCTGTGGCCCAATAAATCCCCAACTTTCTCCCTTTTATCTGGGAAACCTGATTACAGGGTGTCATGGTCAGGTTGTGTCAACTTGACCAAGTGGTGTTATCTGGTCACCTAGTTGGGAAAGCCCTGGAATTTCTGTTGCTATGAGAACATTTCACAGACTTAAATCATGACTATGTGGACTGCATCCACAGCTGATTGCTTTTGTAATCATCTGCAGAGAGTGTCTCCTGCAATAATATGTGATGTTTAATCTAATCATCAGAAGGCTTTTAAGGGGGATTCATAAGAAAAATCACTCTTCCTGCTTCAGCTGATGAGCCTCTCCTGTGGAGGTCATTCAGACCCTTCATTAGAGTTACCAGCTTCACAGCCTGCCTTACAGATCTTGGACCCTTATGTTCCAATAGTCACCCAGTCAGCCTGTCCTGAGAGTTTGTTGAAGACCTAAATTGGTTCCCAGTTTGTGACCTGTCCTACAGATCTTGAACCATTATATTCCCACAGCAGCTCAGCCAACCTCTCCTGAGAGTTTGTTGAGGCCCTTCATTGGTTGCCAGCTTGTGGCCTGCCCTACAGACCCTGACTCTTCATTCCCATGGTTATATGAGACACTCCTATAGATTTTGTGTGTATGGATATCTCCTGCTGATTGTGTTTCTCTAGAGAACCTTAGCTAATATAACTTGGTACCATGAGTGGTTCTTAAGAAACAGAATCTTAAAAATGTTTTTTTTTTTATGATTGGGTTTCTACTCTGACTGGAGTCAAAGGCACTAAGGACTCTGCTTCTCATAATCAGAATGACACTGCCAATCCATGAAGTTAACTGGCAAAAGAGATAGTTAAGATATCCCCATTAGATTCTTCTAATGATTTGCTTGTATGAAACCAGGCTCTGTGGGGTAATATTTTTGACACCTTTGTGGAGTGTTGTGGAAAGGAAATGGAAGGTATAGAGATGTTGACTGGTTGTTGTCAGATATGCTGGATACATTAATGAGGTAAAGAGATGAGCTGAAGGTTTCAAATGAAAAGCTTATGCACTGTATGATAGATGTAAACATTTCTATGAGTGCCCTGAAGGAAAATCTTATTTCCTGTAGCTGCTGACTTGAGATCTCCATAAACCAGACTCAGAATCTTGTTGTTAGAGTAGCAACTTTACAATATAAGCTGAAATCTCAATTTTGCATGGTAAAATTGTCTGCCGTTAAAGGGAAAGCATTGGTTGGAAAGGAGTTGGACCCTGAAAAATGGGATGGTGACAAATGGATGATGATGTCAGTGGAGTGACAATAATTAATTAGGTCATGATGACACTGTAATAGTCTGACCTGAGGACATGGCTGCCATACCTTCAGCTTGCCATGAGAAGTTTGCCAGACAACCTCCAACTGAAGGGATTATTCTTAGAATGATTAATCATGTTTCACCAGATGAAACTGCAAATGAATGCCCTAAAGTAAATGGCTTGGAAGAAACTTCTAGATCTTTGCATGACCCACCCAACCACCCCTCATTTCTTCCAGACCTATAACTGCACTAAAGTTCAAACAGGACTCAAAAGGCGAGGTGCAAATTGTCACCCATGAACAGGTACAAAAGAACTGCATATAAAATTCCAATTTATATATGCAGAAATCAGGGGAATATATGTGGCAATGGATTTTAAGGGTGTGAGTAAATGGAGGGAGGAATATAAAGCTTATGATGAATTTATTGATATGGGCCCACTAAGCAGAGATTCTACACTCAATGTTTTAGCTCAAGGGGTTAGAAAAGGCATAAACAGTTTGTTTGGATGTTTGGCTGAAACATGGATCAAAGATGGTTGATATTACCTGAGGTTGAAATACCAGAACTGCCCTGATATAATGTAGATGAGGGGACTCAATGACTTAGAGAGATTGGAATGTTAGAGTGGATTTATCATGGAAAATCTGTTCATATACCACAGGAATGTCCAGAGGATGCATCTTTTACCAGAACTGTGAGACTAGCTCAGTCATCCCTGAGGACCTCTGTAGTTGCCCTTCTCTGTAGGTCAGATATTACTGTGGGAACTGCTGTCACTGAGCTAGAATCCTTAAACACAATGGGAATGAATGATCACATCCCAAATTGGCAGAAGCCAGGTGGCAACCCTTAACAGCCAAAGACAAGGTGGACATGGCTATCATAATGGACAGCAGACTCAAATCAATTGTCAAAGTAATCTGACTCACAGAGACTTCTGGCATTGGCTAGTAGATCCTGGGGTACCTAGAAATAGAATAGATGGGCAGTCTACTAAATTCTTGCTCGAGCTGTATAAGCAAAAGTGTTATAGGTCAAGTGATCAGAAATCTAACCTGAATTAAAAAAACAGAGTCATGGCCCCTTAATCAATTTCTAGACTTGAGAGAGTTTACAGACCCAGAGCTCCATGAATGAGGGGAAGGCCAGGTCTCTTTGGGGGAGGACCCTGTTACACTGCCACAAATTTATACTGTTAATCTTCCTCCCAGGCTTCTACTAGGAGAACTATGACCTTTTACCAGGGTAATGGCATATTGGGGAAAAGGAAATAATCATATATTTCAGGGATTGTTAGACATTGGTTCAGAAGTGGCATTAATTCCAGGGGACACGAAATATCACTCTGGTCCACCAGTCAGAGTGGGAGCTTATGGAGGTCAGGTGATTGATCGAGTTTTAGCTTAGGTCCAGTGGGTCCCTGGACCCATTCTGTAGTTATTTCCCCAGTTCCAGAATGCATAACTGGAATAAACAAACTGAGCAGCTTGTAGAATCTCCACATTGGTTCTCTAACTCCTGGAGTAAGGGTTATTATGGTAGAAAAGGTCAAGTAGAAACCACTAGAACTACCCCTACCTAAAAAAAAGTAGTAAATCAGAAGCAATACCAGATTCCCAGAGGGATTGCAGAGATTACTGCCATTGTTAAGGACTTGAAGGATGCAGGGGTGGTGATTACTACCATTTCTCCATTCAACTCTCCTATTTGGCCTGTTTAGAAAACAGATGGGTCTTGGAGGGTGACCGAGTTATTTTAAACTTACCCAGGTAGTGACTCAATTGCAGCTGCTGTTCCAGGTGTGGTATCATTGTTTCAGCAAATCAATACATTCCATGGTACCTAGTATATGTAGCTATAGATCTGGAAAATGCTTTTTTCTCATTAGCTGTTAGCAAGGACCACCAGAAACAGTTTGTTTACAGCTGGAAAAATCAGCAATATACTTTCACTGTCCTGCCTTAGGTGTATATCATCTCTCCAGCCCTATGTCATAATCTTGTCCACAGGGACCTTGATTTTTCTCCCTCCCATACGACATCACACTGGCCCATTATAATGATGATATCATATTGATTGCACCTAGTGAGCAAGAAGTAGCAACTACTCTAAACTTGTACCCTACTCTGGGGAGATTTAATGTGTTTTCAGTTGTACACGGGACAGTTGAGTATTGTTAGGTGTCTGTTATTGCTTTCTATTTAGAGATTAAGTATGGTTTTAGGTGATGTGTATAGCTGTTAAGTTGACAGGTGGTGGACTGTCATTGTCAGGTTCATGTGTGAACTTGGCCAGGTTGTGGTGCCCAGTCATCTGGTCAGGCAGTTGCTGGACTGTCTGTTGATAGGAAGACATTTCATGGACTTAAATCATGTTGACTGCATCCACAGCTGATTGCATTTGTAATCAACTATGGGGAATGTCTTCTGCAATGACTGATGTTTAATCTAATCACTGGAAGGTTTTTAAGGAGCATTCATAACTATCGTGAGCAGAATGTTCAGTCATTCTTCCTGCTTCAGTCAGTGAGCTTCCCCGTGGAGGTCATCCATACCCTTTGTTGGAGTCAACACGTTCACAGCCTGCCCTGCAGACCTTGGACCCTTGCATTCCCATGGTCCCCAAGCCAGTCTCTCCTGAGTGTTCACTGAGGACCTTCATTGGCTGCCAGTTTGTGGCCTACCCTACAGATCTTGGACTCTGCATTCCCATGGTTGCATGAAACATTTTTATAAATTTTGCATCTACAGAAATCTCTTGTTTATTCTATTTCTCTAGAGAACCCTAGCTCATACACAGGGTAACCTGTGGCATAATTTTATTCTTGGCCTGGTGGCTTAGTCTCTTTCTCTCCCTCCCTCGCCATTTTGGCACGTCCGGTTCTTCTAGGCCTCTAAATTACAGGCCTCACCGGCGACTAGTGATGATGCAGTCTTGTCTCTCTAACCCTGTTGGTCTTCTCCTTAGTCCTCCACCTACCCAACATCCTCTGCTACGGGTACACTCAGGAACAGCATCTCTATGGTCACAGTCACTCATCCGTCCTCCCTGTGTGATTGGCTACCCTCCCCTGGAGGCCACGCCCTAACTCTGCCTCTCATCAAACTGTATATAATCCAGGGTTTGCCGAGCCTCGTGGTCTTTAGCTACTGGCGGCCCTGGCATAAGCATCTACCAACAATAAAGCTACCTCGCTTCATGCCTTAATTGACTCGGCCTCCAGTCCTTTAGACCCGCAGCGAGGTCTCCTGCGCGCGCCCCTTGGACCCAGACCCCCGGCTCAAGCCCCTTTTCTGTGTGCGGCAGTGTCGTCTAGCAAGCAGTGAGAAGCTGAGGAGTAGAGGGTCCCCAATAGTTTAGCGGTTGGGCCAAACCGCAGTAACCTACTGAACTTCATCCCTGAAGAAATTCAGTTCTATATTTTCATACTGTCAATATGCATCACAGACCTATTTTCTTAAACTCTGCTCTCACTATCATCCTTTTCCTTTTTATCCATTCCCTACTTCATTCTTCCCCTTTGTGTTGTGCTGCCATGCTGGTCCAGCAACTCTTAACCTCCCAACACCTCAATTCCACACCCAGTCTACCTCAAAACTTCTGAGAAAGAGCAGCCAAAATTAGGCAATGATCAACCAAATCCTGGCTTCAACTCACTTCTTGGATGCCTATCCTTCTGCCATTCCTAACTCCCCTCTTATTAATACTCTTTTTCCTATCTCTAGGAACATATGTTTTCAAACTTGTTGCCCAATTCCTGCAAAGAACTATGAAATCTATAACTCAAACCCAAATTAACCATGTTCTCCTCTGAAATTACAGATATCAGCATCTCAATAACTCCACTGAACAATATAATCAATTAGAACTAAATCTCCACTCCCCCAGTGAAGAAGTAAGGGAAACCTCCCCATCCAACATTCCCTAACAGCAGGAAGTAGCCAGATCTGACTCCAACACCCCTGCTCCAACATCATCTTGTATCTCTCCCCTTCTTCCCAACCATCTCTAACTTTTCTTTCTTTTGTATAATAAGAAAGACTGCAGGTAGTTCAGGGGTTAGAATGCCCGTCTTTGATGCAGGAGACCCGGGTTCGATTCTCGAACCATGTAGTCAAAAAAAAAAAAGAAAAGAAAAAAAAGACTGGAATATGTGAGAGATGAACCCCAGAAAAAAGAAGGAAGACACCTCTGCAGAGACTCAACATCTGGAGTTTCTCCAGCCCCCACCTGGTGATAAACCCCTTGTGCACAGAATATGCCCTTTGGCACTTACAAACTTGCAGCATTCTTGTGATAAAACTCCTTTGCTCAGAGGTCCGCCCTTTGGCAGTAACAACCTTGCAGAACTAAGGCAGTGTTTTCACCAATGGAAACCCACCAAACTCCCAAGAACCCACCTGTGAGAAAACCACCTAGCTCTCCCCCCAACTCTCTCTAAATCTCCTCTGCAAATCTAGGCAGGTGGGAGTTGAATTCTTGAGTCAACTTTCCCTGCTGCTCCTCTGTTAATAAACCTTCCTTCCCCCACTGCTGGTGCTGTGTCACTGTCTCCATTTCTCTTCTCCAAACTCCACCCAAATCTGGGATTTTCATTTCTGATGTCAAAACCTGGCAAGGTTTCTCACTGTCCCCTGACCCTCCATGCCAGGAGATTGGGTGTCCTTTTCTACCCATCCTGGTTGGAGAGCTATTCTCAAATCGATCCACCTCATCACTCTCTCCCTCCTTGAACTGGTTCGCTCTTGTCTCTGCCCTACTGACAACTTCCCTTTCATCTGGTGGCATATTCAGTTGTAAGCATTGGAGAAAGAGGCCCTAACTATCCCCTAATAATTGATTTCAGGGATCGAGTGCCCCATCCCAACCCCAGAGACACTGTCACAGCACCACTGGATTTAGGGCATCTCAACTATGCCATTGATTAACCTTGCAAACAACACCAGTCAAAGCCAATCTCTCAGGTGAGTGTCAATACTCTCAGTAACTCCCTTGCCCCTTTCAACTCAGGTTGCTGCTCTCAAGAAATCCTAGCATGAAGTCAGAGTCTCTCGTGGCACACAGCTGCCAAGACAGACCTTGAGGACAGATGCCCAACTCTGGGTTCACTCTCATGCTCTCTCACTTGGAGACCTGTAGAGGATTTGGGGATCCCTGTCTGCCCCTCCAAGTTCTTCCTCATCCATTGAACTCAGTTTGACTCTCATTCTCCTTCTCAAATTGGATTCAGGACAGTCATATCCAGCAAAAGACACTCCTCTCAGATGTCTACTAAAAAATATAAAAGCCCTTAATCTAGCAAATGAAATCAAACTAAAAATATTAATTTTCCCTTCCACTAAGTCCTGGCCAAAATATCAGCTAGAAAATCATAGCAATTGGCATGAACTTGGAATATTTGATTATGGGGTCCTTTTAAACCTCAGTAATTTTCTTAAATGCAATGGCAAATGATCTGAGATGCCTTTTGTCCAAGCTTTGTGGGCTCTACAAAGTCACCCTTCTCACTACCAATCCTGAACGGCTTTCCAAATTCTTCTTCTCAATGAACAGCTTTCCTGCCCTTGCTCTCCATGAATCTTTTCCCTGCTCTCTGCTGCTGCTTCCATTCCACCACTCTCTTCTCCCTCTTTCACTAACTTCAAAGCACATCACAACAATTTCAAAGCAAAATAATCACAATAATTAGTTGTAGAATAGATTTCAAAATCTGGTATGGGTTACAATCTCATCATTTTAGGTTTTTACTTCTAGCTACTCTAAGGTACTGGAGACTAAATGAAATATCAAGATGATGATTCAGCAATCATGCCCATTTTTAAAACCCTACCTCCTCTGTATAACTCCATCATCACTACTGATCTTTCTCCCACTCTTTGGGGGTATTTGGGCTAGGCCCATTCTAATATTTTCATATGGGAAGGGGCTGTTGATAGTATGGGATGGGGAATAGAAGCAGTTGATGTTCTGAAGAAGTTGGCCCCTCTGCATTTTAGGACCAATCTGCTCCAGGGACCCATCTGGACGTTGTAGGTTTCTGAAAAATTACCTTAGTACCTGAAACCTTTGTAGAAATTTAGGTATTCTTTAGGATTGGCTGGAATGGTTTTGTATGGGGTTTGGCTAGCTATGGTAGGTAGCAATGTCTAACTGAAACTTGCATAAGAGTTACCTCCAGAGTAACGTTTTGACTCTATATGAAAGCTCTTAGTCACTGATACCTTATTTGTTACACTTCTTTTATCCCTTTTGTTCAGGATGGCATTGTTCATCCCCCAGTGCCAAGGCCAGACTTATCCTTGGGAGTCATCTCCCATGATGCCAGGGAGATATTCATCCCCAGATTTCATGTCCCCTGAAGGGGGAAGGACAATGATTTCACTTGCCGAGTTAGACTCAGAGAGAGAGAGAGGCCATATCTGAGCTGCAGAAGAGGTCCTTGGGAAGTAACTCTTAGGCCTATCTATAAGTATTCTAAAGTTCTCTGCTACCTACATAAGCATCACAAGAGTAAGCCTCAAGATCAAGGGCTTGGCCTATTGATTTGGATGTCCCTAATATTTGACACAGTGTCTGGGGAATTCCTTGATGGTAAAGTTTAATAGCGTTCCATATTTTTTCTCCCATCCCTCAAGGGACTTTGCCAATATTTTTTGATTATCTGCATAATATACTGTGAAATGTATCTAGGTATTACATTATATTATACAGGACTAAAGGCTCTCATTCCTATTCTGGGCTCCCTGTATTTGGATTGTTTAAAGAATCTATCCAGACAGGTTAAGTTAGAATATGTGCTACAGAAAATTTAGGCCTGGACAAAATAAGCCTTTCTTCCTCTGGTCTCAAGAAGTAGATGAGGTTTTAAAATATAGACAATGTCTTTCTTACCACTGTTTTCTGAATTACCTTAATCCCAACCTGATCAACTTCATTCTTAACTCTAAACATCAGGTTGTACATATATAATACAGCCTCTAAAAATCCACAAATAATAATTACCACTCTTGGCTAAATGTGACTACTATACGAGCTTACAGTCTAGGTTTCTGTTTTCTTATAAATAGTTTGTAAATGACACCATACAATAATGGCTCTTTTGTTGTTGGCTTATTTTGTCTCACCAAGTGTTCCAGTGGTTCATTTACAATGTGCATGCCTGACAACATCATTCCTTTTTTCAGCAGCATAATATTGGATCATATTTATACAGCATCATACACCAATTTACTTCTCAGTCAGTGCATCCTTCAGCCACCTCCATTTATTAGGCATCATGAAAAATGTCCAAAGTCTATAGTCCACCAACATTCTCAATGCTAGATAATTTCATCTTTCCCAATAGTAAGATAAGCAACAAGCCCACCATCACCAAAATAGAAAAACTAAACAGGCCCTTAACCTCTTGGCAGAAAGAAATAAAAAGAGAAAAGAAAACTCATACATACCATATCCCTTACCCTTTCCACTCATTAACAATAATACTTCCATCTAATCAATTGGTATTACCTTTTGTTTCCTCTACTATTTATTTATTCCTTCTCCATATTTTTTTAATCATCTGTCCATACCTGGGATAAAAAGAGAAACAGACACAAGGTTTTCACAATCCCACAGGAGAAATCATCGAAGTTATATCTTTATATAATCATGTTCAGGAATTAAGGCTACTGGGGAGATGACTCCCAGGGATGAATCTGTCCCTGGCACCATGAGATCAACAATTCCATCCTGACCAACAAGGGAAAAATAAGTGTAACTAATAAAGTGTCAGTGGTAGAGAGAGTTCAAATAGTGTTGAGAGGCTACTCTAGAGGTTGCTCTTACACAAGCTTCAGTTACACATTGCTACCTATCATAATCTGCCAAACCCAAACTAGAATGATTCTAAGCAACCTTAAAAAACACCTAAGCAATATGTCAGATTCCACAAGGATTCCATGCACTAGAGTAACTTTCCAGAAAGTTACAACCTCCAGGTTGGTCCCTGGAGCAGATAAGTCCTGAACATTGAGGGCCCAGCCTCTCCAGAATATCAGATGGTTCCATCTCCCTACCCCATATTATTGACAGCTCCTTCCAACATGAAAAAGTTAGAATGGCCATAGCCCAAACAATCCTAAAGAGAGGGATAGAAAGGTCAAAGGTGATGATAGATTTATACAGAGAAGATAGGATTTAACAAATGAATATGATTGCTGAATCATTAAATTGATATTTCTTTTAGTCTCCAGTATCTTACAACAGCTAGAGGTAAAAACCTAAAATTGTGGAATTGTAACCCAAGTCAAACTCTAAAATATGATCTACAACTAATTGTGGTGTTATGCTTTGAAATGTTTTGCTTTTTTTCATATATATGCTATTTTTCACAAAAGAAAGAAAAAAGTCAATTGTGGTGATAAAAAAAAATTTAAGCCCACTTGCTTCCTATATTCTGGAGCAGCTAGAAGGAAAAATCTGAGAGGATCATATAGTAGTCCATGACAAACTGGGATCTGTCCTGTAACTACCTGATGAAGAGTGCTTGAAGCGATTTCTTTTTTATTTCTTTGCTTTGTATACATGTTATACTATACAATTAAAAAGTTCTAAAAAAAAGAGAGAGAGAAAATTAGGGCTACTGGGACTCAGCTCAACAGTTTCAGGTACTTCCCTGCAGCTATTTCAACTCACCATAAACTAAAAAGTGATATCTATATAATGCTTTAGTATAACCTCCAGGATAACCTCTCAACTCTGTTTGAAATCTCTCTGCCACTGAACCTTTGTTTTGCCCCATTTCTCTCCTCTTTGTGTAGGTCAAGAGGCCTTTCTCAATCCCTTGGTGCTGGATCCTGGATCATCCCAAGAATTCTGTCCCACATTACCAGGGGGATCTACACCCCTGTAGTCACGTTGCATATATATAGAGAGGGCAGTGAGTTTGCCTGCTCAGTTGGTTTCAAGAGAGAGGCCACATGTGAGCAACAAAAGAGGTTCTCTGGGGGTGACTCTTAGGCCTAGTTTTAAGTATGTTTAATTTATCCTTTTCAGGAATAAGTTCAAGGGGTTGGCCTATTGATTTGGTTATCCCCCCTGCTTACGAGAATATCAGACATTTTCCAAATGGGGATGTTGAATATTTCCTTCTTTCTCCTCAGTCCCCCAAGGGGACCTTGCAAATACTTCTTAATTCACTGTCCAAAATACTCTGAGATATATTGGGGTATTACACTAACCTGGACTAACCAATAAGGTCTCACACCCTATTGAAGATTCCATGTACTTATGGTGTTCAATGAAACTGAACATACAAGTTAAATTAGGAAATGCACTGCCCAAAATGCAAATTTTGCACCAAATAATCATCTCTTCCTTTGGTCTCACACAGAATTCGAAGTTTTAAAATATGGATGATATCATCCCTTTACCCTGTATTCTGATTTATCTTAGTCCTATCCAGATCAGCTTCATTCATGTCTCTATTAGAAGTCTGATTACTTTGTCAACTTTTTAACCCCCCATATGGTGTAGTGCTGACTTTCATAATTTCAGAGATCTAACTCTGAGTCTCAGGTATCATATAAATATTCAAAATTTCTTGTAATGACAAGATTATAAACAATCAGCTCATTAACTCAAAATTTAGAAATGACAGTTTCAACTTCTGAATATATGTGACTGCAATAAGAGCTTATATCTAGGACTTTTTATAACAGGCCCCAACGTGATAACCCATTTTCTCAACTTCAGTTCACCAAGTTTTTATATTATAGTTAGTCCATATGATTGAGGTATGATAATATTTGTCATTTTATTCCTGATATTTCATTCAACAGATGGTCCTTAAGGTTCAAACACCTAGTTGTATGCCTCACAACTTCATTTCTTCTTGCAGCCACTCAGTAGTTCATTGTATCTGTACATCAGAGCTCCCCCTTCCATTCCTCAGTCATCTACCCTTAGGCCAACTCCATCCATTGTGGATCATGAACACTGCTGGCAGAAACACCAGTGTACAAATGCCCATTCAAGTCCCCACACTCAGTTCCTCCAGGTATATAATGATCATGGCTTTCAGGATCTTATAGAAACCCCATCCCTAGCCTCCTGTGGAACCACCTTACTGCCCTCCCAGGGTTTCCCTACCAACCATGAAAAGGTACATCTCTTTCTTCACATTTTTTCTCTAGCCCTTCTTTGTCTTTTTTCATTTTTAAATAGTTTTATTCACACATCATACGATCCAACCTAAGTGTATAGCCATGCCTTCACTACCACAATTTATATGAAAACTTTTCCTTTTCTTCCACAAAAAACCCATATCCCTCCCCTGACCTTGCCTTTTGACATTTAGTTTTGACATAATGCCTTTGTTACATTCAGTGGAAGTGCATTACAATGTTACTACTGACTGTAGACCCTGGTTTGTATTGATTGCACTTTTTCATGTATACGTTCTATTTCTAGCATCCTTCAATGTTGACATTCATTGTCCTCCATCTTGAAAAATGTTTTTTATTTGTACTTTTAATTGCCATCATTGTCCACTCTAAGCATTCCTGAATTATACCTCTTTATCCTCTATCTTTCCTTTGGTTTCATATGTGTCCCCCAGGCCTTTTCCCTCTACATACTCACATTCAGCTTCATTCAGTACTTACATCACTGTGCTACAATCAGGTAGTATTGTGTTACCATTTCTGAATTTCTATAATCAGTCCTGTTGCATAATATATATTCTTTCAGCACCAATTGCCCAATCTCTACCCTATTTCTTTCTCCTGATAACCTGTGTTCTTAACTTCAATTCACAATGTTCACTCTTTAATGTTAGTTTGTATTAGTGAGACTATATATTATTTGTCCTTTTGTTTCTGGCTAATTTCATTAAGCATAACATCCACAAGGTTCATCCATGTTGTTACATGTTTCATGACTTTATTCTGTCTTACAGCTGCATAATATTCCATCATTTGTATATACCACAGCTTGTTTAGCCACTCATCCACTGATGGTCATTTGGGCTGTTTCTAACTCTTGACAATCATTAATAATGCTGCTCTGAATATTAGTGTGCACATGTCTGCTTTTTTCCTTTCTCTCAGATCCTCAGAATATATACCTGATAATGGAATTGCTGGGTTATGTGACAATTCTACACTTAGCATCCTGAGGAACCACCAAACTGCCTTCCAGGGCAGTTGTACTGTAGTGTGAAACCAGGATAGAGACTCTGCAAGACTCTTCAGGAACATTACCTGAATAATATGATAACCAGCAATGCTCAAGGGAGATGATTGGCTGTGTGTCAACAATCAGACCTGGAAGGATTGCACACCTGAGTTTACAGAACAGATGAGCATTTAAAGAGAAGGGGACATTCTACAAGTCCTCTTATCTTGCCTACATGCACTTTCATCCATCCTTGGGGCCAGGAGACTTCCCAAAGAGAAAGTACCCTGAGTTAACAAGAAACCTGCTTGCTGCTAGGGGCCTGTGTGCTCCATTCCCCCCTTTGATGCTTGCCCACACCAGTGGACAATAGCATCACCTATGTCTTGTCCTCTTCTTGTTGCAGGTGATGGTACGTCCTGATCTGAGCTGAGCATGGGAAACAAGGTAGCCATGCAGGGTTTAGGCCACTGCAACAATGTGGGGGAGGGGGGAGAGAGTTTGTGCCTCACCTATGTTGACCCCAAGTTTTCTCCTGATGGCCCCTTTGTGACTGTGCCTGTCTTTGATTTTCCTTCTCTGAGGAATGTTATCCATCTTTGACTAATCAGCCATCCTCCAGGACCAACCAGGATGATGTGAGGTGTAGAATTAAGGGAGGAGCAATGCCCTCTGAGGAGGTCCAATCTCTCTTCTCGACAGCCTATGGTCCAGACATTTTCCAAATGGGGATGTTGAAAAAACCCAGGTTTTTCCTCCAGTGAGGGCCCAGCTTGTAGCTTTGGGCAGGAGACAAGCTGAATGGCACCAGCTCCCAGGAGGTCTCCACCTCAGCATAACCAAGAGCTGCTCCCGATCTTGTATGCACTGCACTACCAAGAGGAATGCACTGGGAAAGATGTCTGATTTGGAGGAGGGTAAACTGTACATGTGTTAAAGATCAGGAGGACTTGGGAACTGTTCCCTTTCTAGGGGTTATGGTAATACCCTTGCTGCCCCAGAGTAGCAAAAACAACACTACTGAACCTGGCAAGGTGTAATTATAGCATACTGGGGGGCCTTCCTTTAAGGTGCATACAGAATACTGGGTTCCATTAAGAATGCAGGTCTGAGAACTGCCCTGGCATGAATACTGGTTATAGAAAACTATGGTAGTTTCCACCTTTTCCCAACATAGGTGGTCTTGAGGCATGCCTGACATGCATCATTCCCCTTGGAAGGGCTTTTGACCACGCTGAGCAGGGCAGAGGAGTGAGATGCATGGTGCTGGCTAAGGGAAGTGCCACCACATGAACGTACTATTAGTCTCAGGGAAGGAATGGAGACACACAGTCCGGGCAGTGGTTAGGAAGGGGAAGTTACCTGGATAAGAGTTATCCCACCAAATTAGGGTAAAATTGGTTTCCAGGTGACCTATTTCCAGGAGGGTTAAAACTGCTAAATGAAAGACAAATGCAAAGAGCAAGAAAAGACAATTTGTCCACAGGCCCACCAAGCCAGGATGTTCATGCATTGATTCCTCAATCTTCAGCCATAAGTAGATCAGTCAGCTTCTGGTGTGACTGAAGCAGGGCTCGGAGGTCTCCTCAGGCTTTGACCATGCATTAACTAGCTGCTTCTGTTGAGCTAGAGCAGGGCAACGATGGTCACTCAGACCCCAGTTGTGGGCTGGTCAGCTGATCTCGGCTGTAATGGAGAAGGGCACAGTGGCCTCCTGTGAATGATGTGCATTGGGTGTTCAGGAATAGGGGTGCACTCCTAGGGGTCATCTGTGGTGGCCCTCTTGATCTGAGATTCTGAATGCATGGGATGAGCTCCGAGGCTCTGACACCTGTTGGGATTACTAAAACCCCGTATGGTAAGGACCTCTCCAATGAAGCTTAAGGGAGCCTTTTTCTTTTTTCAGGCATTTACCCACACCAAGTCCCCTGACTCAAACTTAAGTAAGGGAGGGTAGATGCTAAAGGGTTCAAGTACTGCTTCCAACACCTTCCCTTTTTAGTTCACCTATAGCTTTTCTTAACTTTGACCATGATTTTCTTTTCCACAAACCTTTTGCAACTCACTGTGTTAGCTCAGGCTTTCTCTTACATTTTCCTGATTCTGTAACAGCCATTTATTTATGTAACCCACCTTTCCCCCAAATCAGCCCTGAGGACTCCTGTTTCACCTGGTCCTCTGGGTGGAGACCAGGTTATTTGGGCAGTCTTGGGAGGTAATCAGCCTCCTCTTCCACTCAGACTTCCCTAGCCTTTTATGAGTGGCCTGAAATTGATGCACACGTGTGCCTACCCATCAGATGGGTGGTGCTTCCAGGGGCCTGGCCCAGCAACTGTCCTGGATCCACTGTCACTCCAGTGGTGACAAACACCCTGCCCAGACAGGCTAGGCATCTGAGAGACAGCAAAAGTCCTCGTGCCAGCACTGGACCCCATTGGGTCTCTGGTCTGGGCAACAACACCACCATGGGCAAGGGAAATGAGAAAATCACCCACCTCTTGATCCCAGACAAGCCCCCAGAAATGTAGAATGAAACCAGCAAGGAGGCTGTGCAAGAATCTCCAGGAATGTTATGCAAAAACAGCACTGGAGCATGTAACCAGGAACAAGGCTGCAAGCTTCCAAGAACTTAATGTAAACAGAACAAACTGGGATGAAGGTTCTGAAGCTTCAGAAAGTAGGCTGCATTTGTCTATGGCCATAAGGCTCTGCTAAGTAGCCTCTGAAAGTCTGACCCTGAAACAGGGGCTGACACAGGATTTTTATAAGCAGAATGGCTCATTTGGAACAGGGTTTTCCTAACATGGTACTTAGTGATGCTCAAGAGTGTGATCATCAGCTGTGTGCCAATGATTAGACCCAGAAGGATTGCACAACAGAGTTTACAGAAGAAGATGAGCATTTACAGGGGAAGGGGCTTCTACAGAGACCTCTCATCTTGCCTACATGTGTTTTCAACCATCCTTGGGACAGGGAGACTTCCTGAGGAGGAAGTGGCCTGGGTAAATGAGGAGTGCACTTGCTGCCAGTGTATGTTACAGTACCATTTTACATTCACACCAAAAGTAGATAAGTGTGCCTCTTTCTCCACATCCTTTCCAGCACTTGTCATTGTCTATATATTTGATCATGGCCATTCTAGTGGGTTTAAGATTATATGTTTTTTTTGCTTTGAAAAATTGCAATTCATTTCAAAGAGAACTTCAAATTTAGGAAAGAAGTATCAATAACTAGTATGCACATCAATTTAAATTTTTTCACTAAGCTCCAAGTAGAACAATCTCCAATTTTTCTACCAAGAACCCATTATTTTGAAAGATCTGTTCAAAACTTATCTAATCAGTGCAAGTTTTAATCAGGGAATCAAAAGCTGCCAGTCAGAATTTCTAATCCATGAAAGATAACCAAGGTAACAACCTTGAAATGATATGTAATGTGAGTAAAAACTTTTTAAAATGTTGGTAAATTTATACATTCTAATTGAGGAGATATGTTCAGTTTTGCCATCATCAAAGCTAAGTGAAGAGGGTGCACAGGTGGTTCAGTGGTAGAATGCTCACTTTACAAGCTGGAGACCTGGGTTCAATTCCCAGACCATGCAGCACCCACCAAAAAGTAAGTAAACAGGTATTGTTACCTTTAACAAGGGTTCATTGGCTTCAGGCTGGTACCCACAAGTATATACGTCAGACACTTTATGTACATACACATGAATAAGAACTAAAGATTAAGTACAACAAATAAATAACATATGGACCCTATATATTCAAAGGGGAATAATGCATCCTTTCATGGGGTTCAGAGCAGCAAGGGGAAGAGAGACAAATCACTAAACAATGAGGAGAATCAAGCAAAGGTGGAACAGAGTTTAAAAGTGCCAAGCTCTGGGAAGGCAGAGGGCAGGAATTTGGAGGCTTCAAGGTTTAGGTGCCACCAGGGCCAATCCAGGAACTAGAATTAGGATGTCAATGGGTGCAGGAAGGCACTTTCAAGACAGGAGAAAACAAGCAAGCCAAGATACCAAGTCCTAGAAGTGCAGCCCATTCAGAAGACAATGGAGGGCTTGTTTTGGGTAGAGCGATGCAATCTAAGGAGATTGTATAAATCAGAGAACCAAAAACTAGTGCCAAGGACAATGCTGTTTTATATTTCTCAATAGCAATTCAACAGATTCTGAAGGGCCTATTATATAATGAAAGGTTAATACAGTTCCAAAGGCTAAAACTTGGTATGCTTTGTGGGGTGATTAGGTAGCTGAAGGCTACCCTGCTCCCCAACTCCCAGCTTGGGATGCTAGAATATTGGAATCACTACCATCCATTACCAGGAAGCTGATAAAACTCTGAGGAGTCCAGCTCCTGGCCAAAATCTTATATCCTGGTCAAAATCTTATATGCAATTGCTCAGGCCCAATTGTAATAGAGAAATCAGGATTTAAGGGATGATTATTATTATTGATTCATTATATTGATATTCCTTTTTGCTTTCTGGTATTTTGGAGTAGACAGAGGGAAAATCTGAGTTGCTAGGTTACAATCCAATGGCCATGATATCTGATAATGATTGTATAGCCCTTATATCCTGCCCCTGTAATTGTTAAAACCTTGTGACTAAACTTCATTTGTACTCAGTTATACAGTTTCTAAACTTTAAAGTCTTGTAATCACTAAAAACAGCACCTAAGGTTTGTTAATGAAGGGTCTAAGTTCAACTCAGGACTTACCCAGCCCAAGCCCAAAGTTCTCTTGATGATCAAGACTGGATCTAATCAAATGGGCCAATCTGACATGTGCAGTAGTTCAGAGTGTAACCTACAAGTCACCTATACCTCATCCCACCATTTTCTTAATGTGAAAAAGTAATCAATCTCATGCTCAATAATTAGGTCACCTCTGGTTACATTATCTGAGGTCAACGTGTTCAAAATGCTAAACCCTGCTCATGTTCTTCTCTAACAAAGTTATCAGAATTATTTCAGGTTGGGGAGACAGAGTTTAGTCCAATAAACCACCTGCTATGCTACTACATGCCTAGTAATAAACTTAATCTCTTTGAAACTCTGATGTCTCAGGAACTGGTAATTCAGTTCTTTGGGTGAAAGAATTCGTGGCCTTTGCCAAGTAGCATCATCAAGATCATTACAAAGGCTTTTTACCAGGCAGACCTCCCAGGAGGAAAGATGTTCCCCCCACTTGGACCACAGCCAGTGCATCATACTCTCTGAAGTAAGGGAGTTGTAATCAAGGACTCAGAACCCTGGCTGGCCACTATGTTAGGTATATCTCCTTTTGTAGCCCAGGCACCTCCACATCAGGGAGCCCTCAGCCAAGGCCTTCTCAGGAGCCTCTGCTGAGACCTTCTTATGGTGGGAGGGAGCTGAAAATATTGTTCTTCACCCTAATTCAATACTCAGTACTTTTTCACTCCTAGCCCTTTCCCCTCTCCATCCCCTCTGGGTCCCCCAAATAGCAGAAATCTTGTTTGAGGCTCCCTCAGCAATGAGACAACTAACATAACTGTGCTGATGCACCTTTTCCTTGCTCAGTGCCATTTTATGGGGAAGGATGGAACATTCGGGCATCTGGCACTTTTTTCTGTCTAGCATCTTGCTTATGCTATCACAGTAAGTGATGAAAGATTTGATTGTTGCTTTCATTTTGGCTTGTTATCTTAACTGACTACCTCAGCACTCTCAGCTGAACTCTCTCCATCAGCTCAGCTCTTGACAACCTGACACAGTGAGCAGGGTGGTGCACTAAACACAATGCCATAATGGAAGAATAAAAGGCCTGAAAGTCCAAGGAGTACTTCACCAATGGGATTCTGGTGGAGTCTCTGGGACTTTATCAGATGGGACTGGAACATCCTTTACAAAAGTCTAAGTGTTCCATGTGGCACTTTTCCACTGGGTCTTGGGATGTGCTAGTGGGAGCTCTGGGGTGTTCTTGGAGAATACTAGTAAGCTGTTTACAAAATATTTGGTTCTGAGGGGGACTATTGGTCCTTGTCTTTAGCCCCTGACTCCCCAGAAAAGCTCACTCAATGGGCCATATTAGAGTGCCAACCAAGGTGTCCAAAGAAAATTGAGGAAGCAGTTTTCTGTGCACTGCTTAAGTCCCTCCAACAATGGGACCAGAGGTGAGTATGGTTGGGGGGATGTTTAAAACAGAAAAACAGTCTAAAGCAAAGCCTTTGGGAACCAAGTCTGACAGGTATTGCTGCAGTTAAGGTCGCCCTAGCAGGGCATATGGAAGACCATGAATCTACCACCAAAAACTCTATTTTTGGTGATTCAAAGACTATGGCTGATAGACAGGGCTTTTGGTTAGGACACTGGCAAGCTTCAGACTGACATATAAACCAAACCTCACTGTGGGAACAAAACACTTGGATAAAAATGCATTCCTCTCCTAATAAGCTTATGGTTACCTATGTGGATACTATTAAGAAAAAATGCCATACTTGAAAATGAATAAATGCTCACCTGATTAGGGAGAACAAAAGAAATTATTCATGATCTTGCAAGAATGGGCACCCAGCCAAACACAAAATGGTGGCTGGTGTGCCAAAAAATAGAACACCAAAATGGTTATACCCGTGCCTAGATCACAGACCCTACCTGTTTCTCCCCTGATTGGATACTCCAGAGGTTACAGCCTATCCAGATAGTTTAATTCAAATTTCCGGTGGAAGGTTCCTGCTTTTGATTGCGTGTTATATTTCAGTGACTCTGTTAATTATTTAAAATTGTTTCTACCTTAATTCTAGGCTTATGTCAGAGGTGCTATCCTTCCCTGTCTGCAAAACTAGTTTGAATTATTCTGCAGCCCTTTCCTACACCATCTTGTGTAAAAGCTAAACTTTATTTTTTTACATCCCCTCTTTCTTTTTGAACTTTTTTTAGTTTTCACATTTCAGTCTTTCCTCAAAATTGATGAGAGTCTTTTCACATTCTTCATCATAGGGATCTTCCTCTTTAAGGGGGTTCTTGAAGAGTCTCTGAACTAACCCTCAGGCACATGAGTAATGTAGCACTTAAGTGTTGTGTGTACCCAAGCTGCAATGATTAAAGTAGTTACCATGGACAATGCCACCCCTTTCCATCCCCCAAACCAGTTTTCCAACCATCTCATGAGGGGATCATCAATGCCTGAATTTTTGGCCAATTCTTCAGCTAAGCCCTCAGACCTTGTAAAGCTTTTGTGATAGTTCTATTTGGGGCTACACTATTGGGGATAAATGTATAACAGCTATCCCCAACCATAATGCTAATACATCTCTTTTCAGTTCTCATCATGTCTTGGGCCATCATATTCTCCCTTGTCATTCAGCTAGTGGCATCTAATTTTTCTACTCTTCCCTCAACTGCATCCTTGGTGTAACTGATCTGATTAATCTAATCCACACTTTTTTTTATTAATTAAAAACAAAATTAACTAACACAACATTTAGAAATCATTCCATTCTACATATGCAATCAGTAATTCTTAAGATCATCACATAGATGTATGATCATCATTTCTTAGTATATTTGCATCGATTTAGAAAAAGAAATAGCAAGACAACAGAAAAAGAAATAAAATGATAATGTAGAGAAAAAATAAAAATAAAAAATACAAAAAGTATATATACAAAACAAACAAACAAAAAAAACTATAGCTCAGATGCAGCTTCATTCAGTGTTTTAACATAATTACATTACAATTAGGTAGTACTGTGCTGTCCATTTCTGAGTTTTTGTATCTAGTTCTGTTGCACAGACTGTATCCCTTCAGCTCCAATTACCCATTATCTTACCCTGTTTCTAACTCCTGATGGTCTCTGTCACCAAAGACATATCCCAAGTTTATTCTCTAATGTCGGTTCACATCAGTGGAACCATACAGTATTTGTCCTTTAGTTTTTGGCAAGTCTCACTCAGCATAATGTTCTCTAGGTCCATCCATGTTATTACATGCTTCATAAGTTTATTCTGTCTTAAAGCTGCATAATATTCCATCGTATGTATATACCACAGTTTGTTTAGCCACTCATCTGTTGATGGACATTTTGGCTGTTTCCATCTCTTTGCAATTGTAAATAATGCTGCTATAAACATTGGTGTGCAAATACCCGTTTGTGTCTTTGCCCTTAAGTCCACTGAGTAGATACCTAGCAATGGTATTGCTGGGTCATGTGGCAATTCTATATTCAGTTTTTTGAGGAACCACCAAACTGCCTTCCACAGTGGTTGCACCATTTGACATTCCCACCAACAGTGGATAAGTGTGCCTCTTTCTCCACATCCTCTCCAGCACTTGTCATTTTCTGTTTTGTTGATAATGGCCATTCTGGTGGGTGTGAGATGATATTTCATTGTGGTTTTGATTTGCATTTCTCTAATGGCCAGGGACATTGAGCATATCTTCATGTGCCTTTTGGACATTTGTATTTCCTCTTCTGAGAAGTGTCTGTTCAAGTCTTTTTCCAATTTTGTAACTGGGTTGGCTGTCTTTTTGTTGTTGAGATGAACAATCTCTTTATAAATTCTGGATACTAGACCATTATCTGATATGTCGTTTTCAAATATTGTCTCCCATTGTGTAGGCTGTCTTTCTACTTTCTTGATGAAGTTCTTTGATGCACAAAAGTGTTTAATTTTGAGGAGCTCCCATTTATTTCTTTCTTTCTTCAGTGCTCTTGTTTTAGGTTTAAGGTCCATAAAACCACCTCCAATTTCAAGTTTCATAAGATATCTCCCTACATTTTCCTCTAACTGTTTCATGGTCTTAGACCTAATGTTTAGATCTTTGATCCATTTTGAGTTAACTTTTGTATAGGGTGTGAGATACAGGTCCTCTTTCATTCTTTTGCATATGGATATCCAGTTCTCTAGGCACCATTTATTAAAGAGACTGTTCTGTCCCAGGTGAATTGCCTTGACTGCCTAATTAAAGATCAAATGTCCATAGATGAGAGGGTCTATATCTGAACACTCCATTCAATTCCATTGGTCGATATATCTATCTTTATGCCAGGACCATGCTGTTTTGACCACTGTGGCTTCATAATATGCCTTAAAGTTAGGCAGCGTGAGACCTCCAGCTTTGTTCTTTTTCCTCAAGATACTTTTAGCAATTTGGGGCACCCTGCCCTTCCAGATAAATTTGCTTATTGATTTTTCTATTTCTGAAAAATAAGTTGTTGGGATTTTCATTGGCATTGCATTGAATCTGTAAATCAATTTAGGTAGAATTGTCATCTTAACTATATTTAATCTTCTAATTCATGAACACGGTGTGCCCTTCCATCTATTTAGGTCTTCTGTGATTTCTTTTAACAATTTTTTGTAGTTTTCTTTGTATAGGTCTTTTGTCTCTTTAGTTAAATTTATTAAGTATTTTATTCTTTTAGTTGCAATTGTAAATGTAATTCCTTTCTTGATTTCCCCCTCAGCTTGTTCATTGCTAGTGTATAGAAACACTACAGATTTTTGAATGTTGATCTTGTAACCTGCTACTCTGCTGTACTCATTTATTAGCTCCAGTAGTTTTTGCTGTGGATTTTTCTGGGTTTTCAATGTATAGTATCATATCATCTGCAAACAGTGATAGTTTTACTTCTTCCTTTCCAATTTTGATGCCTTGTATTTCTTTTTCTTGTCTAATTGCTCTGGTTAGAACCTCCAACATGATGTTGAATAACAGTGGTGATAATGGACATCCTTGTCTTGTTCCTGATCTTAGGGGGAAAGTTTTCAATTTTTCCCCATTGAGGATGATATTAGCTGTGGGTTTTTCATATATTCCCTCTATCATTTTAAGGAAGTTCCCTAGTATTCCTATCCTTTGAAGTGTTTTCAATGGGAAAGGATGTTGAATCTTGTCAAATGCCTTCTCTGCATCAATTGAGATGATCATGTGAATTTCCTGCTTTGATTTATTGATATGGTGTATTACATTAATTGATTTTCTTATGTTGAACCATCCTTGCATACCTGGGATGAATCCTACTTGGTCATGATGTGTAATTCTTTTAATGTGTTGCTGGATTCGATTTGCTAGAATTTTGTTGAGGATTTTTGCATCTGTATTCATTAGAGAGATTGGTCTGTAGTTTTCTTTTTTTGTAATATCTTTGCCTGGTATTGGTATGAGGGTTATGTTGGCTTCATAGAATGAATTAGGTAGCATTCCCTCCACTTCAATGTTTTTGAAGAGTTTGAGCAGGGTTGGTACTAATTCTTTCTGGAATGTTTCATAGAATTCACATGTGAAGTCGTCTGGTCCTGGACTTTTCTTTTTGGGAAGCGTTTGAGTGACTGATTCAATTTCTTAACTTGTGAACGGTTTGTTGAGGTCATTTATTTCTTCTTGAGTCAAATTTGGTTGTTCATGCCTTTTTAGGAACTTGTCCATTTCATCTACATTGTTGTATTTATTAGCATAAAGTTGTTCATAGTATCCTGTTATTACCTCCTTTATTTCAGTGAGGTCAGTGATTATGTCTCCTATTCCATTTCTGATCTTATTTATTTGCATCCTCTCTCTTCATCTTTTTGTCAATTTTGCTAGGAACCAACAATTTTGTTGATTTTCTCATAGAACCAACTTCTGGTCTTATTGATTTTCTCTATTGTTTTCATGTTATCAATTTCATTTATTTCTGCTTTAATCTTTGTTATTTCTTTCCTTTTGCTTGCTTTGGGGTTAGTTTGCTGTTCTTTCTCCAGTTCTTCCAAGTGGACAGTTAATTCCCGAATTTTTGCCCTTTCTTCTTTTTTTGATATAAGCATTTAGGGCAATAAATTTCCCTCTTAGCACTGCCTTTGCTGTTTCCCATAGGTTTTGATATGTTATGTTTTCATTTTCATTCGCCTCGAGATATTTACTAATTTCACTTGTAATTCCTTCCTTGACCCACTTGTTTAAGAGTGTGTTGTTGAGCCTCCACGTATTTGTGAATTTTCTGGCACTCTGCCTATTATTGATTTCCAACTTCATTCCTTTATGATCTGAGAAAGTTTTGTGTATGATTTCAATCTTTTTAAATTTGTTGACACTTGCTTTGTGACTTTCTTCTACCATTTCCTTTTGGATTTTATGTCATATCTAATTTTTTCCTTTTTTTACCTTTACTGATAATCTTCATTTCTCTGCTCTTCTCAATACCTCTCTCTCCTACATTTTCCCATCTGCCTGTAATGCTCCCTTTAGTATTTTTTGGAGGGCTGGCTTCTTAGTCACACATTCCCTCAATGACTGTTTGTCTGAAACTATTCTAATTCACCCTTCATTATTGAAGGGCAATTTTGCTGGATATCAAATTCTTGATTAGCAGTTTTTCTCCTTCAGAATCTTAAATATAGCACACCACTGTCTTCTCACTTCCATGGTTTCTACTGAGAAATCTACACATAGTCTTAAAAGACTTCCCTTGCATGTGATGAATTACTTTCTCTCGCTTCTTTCAAATTTCTCTCTTTGTCTTTGACATTTGACAATCTGATTAGTGTCTTGTAGTATGTCTCTCTGGACCTATTCTGTTTGGGTATGCTGCACTTCTTGGAGCTGTAATTTTATGTCTTTCATATGCGATGGGAAATTTTCAGTGATAATCTCCTCTGTTAGTCTTTCTTCTCCTGCTCCCTTCTCTTCTCTTTTGGGACACCCACAAAACATATGTACATGTGCTTCATTTTGTCATTCAACTCCCAGAGATCCTACTTCTATTTTTCCATTCTTTTATGTATATTTTCTTTTTTTCTACACCAGTCTTTATTTGTAAATAATCAACAATAATAACAACAAAAAAAATCTTACATCCATGGAAACCATGAGAAAACAGATTTTCAATATTTGTCAACCACTAGGGAGAAGTAAAACTAATTGTACTAAAATAAGTTATCTTTTATGAATCCACATTTACAGAACTCATGTAGCATCCCCATAACATAGTAAAAATAAACACAAACGAAGAAAGAGAATAAAAATTATTAAAAAATTGAGTAATTCTATTTAATTGGGAGTTTACAGACAGAAATTCTCTAATAAATACAATAACTGGAAAAGTGGTTTTGGTCTATAACAAGAAGATTTTCATCAAAATTAAAGTTCAATTGATTTTACAATCACCTACAGTGTCTAGAGGTTATGCTAATTATATTTTCTTTTGTGTGTCAGGTTTCACATGTCCAGACCTCCAGTTCACTAATCCTTTCTTCTGCCTCTTCAAATATTTTGTTGTGTTTCCATTATTTTTTTCTTTTTATTTCTTCTGCTGTGTCTTTCATTGACATAAGTTCTGTGATTTGTTTTTCAAAGTTTTGATTTATTCTTTTGTTCACCCAATGTCTGCATTATATCTTCCCTCTACTCACTGATTTGATTTTTGATGAGATTTTCCACATCTGTTTGAAAATCCTGAATTAGTGTTTCAACTCCTGTATCTCATTTGAAGTGTTGGTTTGTTGCTTTGACTGGGTCATATCTTCAATTTTCCTAGTATGACTAATTTTTTCCTGGGGTCTAGGCATTTGGTTTTCTTAGTTACTTTATTCTGGATGTTGTTTTCACTCCTTTTCCTAGGATTTTCTTGCTTTATGGCTTTGTTCTTCATCTTTTCTTTGATATTCAGTTCAACTTATTCTATACCACTAGCATGTGTTCTGTTTAACTGACAAGAATTATTCCATTCTTCTTTTCCTATTCTTGCACTACCTATGTGGAGCCCTGATTTTTTTAAGGAAGATCTTCTCAGACATTTAGACCACAATCAGATTTTCTCTGACCACACAAGCTCACATTTCAGGAAGAAATTGTAGTCAGAGTCCATTTTGCCAGCAGGTTGACAGACTTTCCTATGAAGCCTGTAGACTCTGTGCTTTTTCTATCCTGCCCAGCATGTGGCACTCATCAGCTGTCAATACCAGCATAAAGTAAGGGAGTGCTTTCAACTTCATCAAACTCTCCCTGTTAGAGGTATGGTTGAGACAGTGGAGACGTAAAATGATGGCTTTAATTGCTTCAGTTTTCCAGTTCCTGGGGTCTGAATTCCTTGAAGGAGGGATTTCACTTGAGCTGGGCCTCCCTTTTCTCTTGGGGAAGATGCACCCTTTAGGGAATTAACTCCTTTGATCTTACTAGTTACTTTGTCTCTCAAACAAGCTTAATTCTGTGTAGGAGCAAGGGTAAAAACAAGACCTTCAGAATTTGTTGGAAGCAGCTGGCAGTAACTGTGGAGACTGTTATGTAGAGCAGTCTTGGAGGAAGAGAATGTTTACCCCAAATGGTTATGTTAAGTATGAAGGAAGAGAGGACTGAAAGATAAGCACTCTGTTCCTTCAGGAAATGCATGCATGCCTTTTTTTCACCCTGCAGTATATAGGCAGAATCTGGTTAAGAATAAAGTTGTCTGTTGTCTGTTATGGCTGCTCTTCAGACCCCCTGATCCTGTCTATCTCTTTCTTTCTCATCATTCCTTAATATCCTTCGCACTCTGGTCCCATGGAAGCAAGATCTGGCACACAATGTGGGGTACGAAGAAGAACAAGAAGACTCCAAAACAATAGTGAGGAACCAAGGAAAAGTCTCCATTAGAGGGACGTTTGTCCAACTGATAGAAGAGAACTCCAGTCATATTAGTAAGTGACCATTTTCCCTGTAGCATCAGGGTAATGGGGTAATCACAATGAGTGGCTGGAGGAGTATGTTTGTGTGTTAAAAACATTGTTAAAAACTACAGGGGTCTCTGGGCGGGCCGCGGTGGCTCAGCGGGCAAGAGTGCTTGCCTGCTATGCCGGAGGACCCCGGTTCGATTCCCGGCCCCAGCCCATGTAAAAAACAAACAAACAAACAAAATATAATAAAACAAGATGTTTCCCTTCCATCCTTCCTTCCTTCTCTGTCTTTCCTTCCTCCCTCTCTCTTTAAAAAAAAAAAAACAAAAAAAAACTACAGGGGTCTCAATGAAGACTTCAGGGTCACTAGAGCTCTTTTCTTTAGTACAGAAGCATTGCTATTGGTTTCAGCCTTAGGGCCATAATGTTTTAAATCTTAAGCAATGGAAATTGGTTATGAAAGCTTTGCAGCAAGCATAACAAAATGGGGAAGATATTCCTGTTTCTATTTGGTCATTGTGTTCAGTCAGGCAATGAACCACCTAGCCCCCACTTTCTCTCAAACTCTGTGTTGTGTTTTTTCTTAATCCCCTACTGCCCCTTCTGACCCTGTTTGGACAGTTGTTTGAGCTGGACCCAGCAATTGGTGCCCAGACAGGGATCTAATAGGGAACTCTTAAAGCATAAAGTGAGGAGATGTTCCAGGGATGTCCACTACAAAGAGCTAATAAGAGCTATAAAAGGGTAAGGAGTGAATTGGAGATATTTTCAGCTTGGTGTAAAACATGGGGTATTCAGGTTCAGCAGAAAGGAACCTCTATAAATATATGCTGTCCACTAGAGGCACAAAATTTTCTCAGTCTCAATTAGAAACTTTTCTTTGTCATGTACAAGAATATTCCCCATGGTTTTCAGAAGAAAATATAGTGAATCTTCAAACTTGGGAAAAAATAGGAAAACAAGAAACAGATATGAGACTCTTAATCTTAAACATACTCCAGTATGCACTTTTTCTCAGCTATCCAAATATATAATTGAGCCCACTGCTGATATAACACTCCAAACCATAACTTTAACTTGGAAAACAAATGAGCCTTTGTGGGTTGAGCAGTGCCCTTATCTATAGAAAAGCTAGGGGCTCTAACTCACATTAAGTAAAGTATTTTAAGCATTTAACATTATTCTAACAAATTTAAGTTTGATGGTAATTATATGTGATAAAATATTTGTTTAAAATAATGACTAAAGTATGAAAAATATAGAAGATGTATTTTTATTAATAGGAAAAAGAGAATAGTTTTATTCTAAGATGAGATGAATAACTGTTACAAAATGAGAAAAATGTAGGACAAAGCTTGAACTACTATAATAATTGCTGAGGGTTTGTAAAATTGGAAATTGTAATCAAAGTCAAGAAAGATTTATTTTCTTGAACTCTTACCTTGCTCTAATGAGAAGATATAAATTTTTTTCTAAATAATCAGTATAAAAAGCAGAGTCTGTGTTTTATCAAAATAATGTATGTCAACTTTTATCATTTTGTTATCTGTATAAAAAATACTGATTGTCTCCTGGGTATCATTATACCACCAAAAAACTGCTTCTTTTCTTGCCCCAAACCAGGTGGCTTAATCTATTAATCTAATTAATATTACTGTAAATGAATATATTACTCATTAAATAATATTCAAATCATATAAATACCTAAATTCCTATAAGCCAAAATATTTCAATGCTCTGTCCAGTGTTTATATAAGCTACATATGTATAAACTAAATTTATCCCCAAGTAACCATGGCTTATGTTGGCAGCACATCAGATTTGAGGGCTGAATGCAGGGAAAAAATATACTTGTAAAGTCTGTTCTGTTTACCTGGTGTTGCCATTACATGCAACTGATGTTGCTATTGCATGACCTTGGTAAGAAATAGTTAAAATGTGCACTCTAGCTGGGAGGACTGGCTATCCTCCCAGAAGGAGGTGTACTTTAATACAGGTATCTAGGTCCCAGGAAGGTCCTCTTGGTCCCTAGCCAGTTCTCAGAGGACCCAACTGGGCCTGGTCATGTAAGCAAATTGGAATTTGGCCACTATTCTGGGAAAATATCACAAAAAACTGGATGCAATAAATTTAAAATCACCAAAAACACATGGCCTTTCACTAGAACTGCATTTTAGAATTGCCCAGAGGCTACCAGAGTGATTGTAATTCTTCTTTCAGGCAAAATAAACTCATACACTGCTGAGTGATTCATAAACATTATCAGCAAAGGGAGTTAACCCATTTCATTACATGCAACTGATGTAATGAATTATAAAGAATCCACATTCCTGCATTCCTTTTCAATCAATCCAATGAATTCATTTCTAAAAATCTATTCATTGACTATGGGTACATGTCACTATTGACACTCTGCTTTCATTTTTGCTACCTGCCACTTTAGGTCTATTAAAATGAACAATGGTCCTGCTTATACAAGAAAGTAATTTCATAAATTTTGTACTACTTTTCATATTACTCATATCACAGGAATTCCACATAATCTCTCTGGGCAAGAAATTATTGAACAAGCAAACTGGACACTAAAGTCTATGCTCATAAAACAAAAAGGGGGAGATGATGATCAGGAGGTTGATGTTGTGAAAATAAGTACACCAAAAGATCAATTAGTAAAAGCACTGTTTACTTAAAATTTTTTAAACATTTATGATAATTTATCACAGACTCCTGCAGAACAACATTTTAGTAATTTGGAAAACAAAATGATACAACCCAAGCTGAACTGCAGCTGCAGCCAATCTGTTGGAAAGATTTTAAGGATGATTTATGGAAACCAGGCATGATAAAGGTGTGTGGAAGGGATTTGCTCTTGTCATTGCAGATGATTGAACCTCAGTTTGGATTCCCTCGAAGAGAATAAAACCCAGACATGTTGACCCTGATGAAAATAACTAGATGGGTAATGTATAATATAGGACATATAACTTTAATTTCTGAAGGACAGGGACATAATTATACTTATTGGGCTTATATTCTTAGCCCACCTCTGCTGTGGACCCTAACATGGGCAGATCCAACTTTACCAAAATATCTGAATACTAGTTTAGGATTCCCAGTTTCAGTAGATTCAAGGCTTCCAAAACGATTTACAGAAAAAAATGGTATCAAATTTAACTCTTCCATTTTTAGAAAGACCCATATGCATAACTCTAAGGAATCAAATGATACTTGCCTGTTAGATGGGAAAGAGAGTTGGAATGGATGACAATTATGTCACATGGATTGAGCAGTTATCATAATTAATTATTCCTATGGAATTTTAAGAGATGCAGCCCCTGTGGGGCCTCCCATCTCTAACTTGAAGATAACTGAGACTATATGGACAGACAAGCTAAATCAGAGTTTAATACATAGAGGATGATTTGTGCCGCATCCATGGGATGATAAATACAACGTTAGTCAAAGAAATTTATAGAAAATTTTCCTGGGGTTGAGACCAATTTTTATAGTGAATTCTAGTAACTATAACTTCTCTTTAAATAGCAGCCATCAACACTATATGCAAATATGTACTAGAAATCCGTATGTATTTGTAAAAGGTCATATGCATATAAGAAATTAAACCTTTAATTGTGAGAATTGTTCTCTATTCACTTGTCTCCAAGCATTTATGTTGCAGGAAAATGAGATGATTATAGCAACAAGGAGAAGAAGAGGTATTTGACTGCCAGTGCAGATGTCAAGATCTTGGCAATCCTCTCCAGAAACACAAATCCTGATCCATTTGGCAAAAGAATATCTGAAAAGGACTAAGAGACTAATTGGATTCATTGTTGCAGCTGTCATTGGAATCATTGAAAATATCACAGTGGCTGCGGTTGCTGGAGCTGCATTGCATCAAACTATATACATGCAGCATTATGTTAGAGAATGGCATAAGAACACCAGTGAACTGCAGCATAGTCAATCTCATATTGATGAGATTAGTAATAGATTAAATGACATAGAGATAACATTGGCTGATATTGGAGATAAAATGTATAATTTAAATTTTTACAAAGTTTGAAATGTGACTGGAATGAGAGCAGTTTTTGTATTACCCCTTTTAAGATATAACCTATCTGAAATAGAATGGGAAAAGGTAAAGAGGCATCTTTTGGGGCATTCAGATGGTTTAAGTCTTGATATTTTAGAATTACAAAAAAAGATATTGGAATTATCTCAGAATAATTTACACGTAGACTATGGAGATGATGTCACACAATAACTTACCCAAGAGCTAAAAAATCTTAATCCTTTTTAATGGTGGAAATTACATCATTTTTTGACTACTATAGGCTTAGGTTTGGGGCTGTTTATACTCTTTCTGTTCCTCCTCAGCTGTGTCAAACAACAAATGTTCAAAGTAGCACCTGCACTACTAAACAAAGCCACACTAACAGTATGATTCTGGCAAAATCCCTTGGCTCCCTCCCAAATCAAAGTCAGAGAGCTTGACTGGAAGCCAATGATGGGTAAGACTCTTCCTTCAGAGCTTAAAGACAACCTAAGACATGCACAGTCACCTTAGCTAATAAAATTAAAGGGGGAAATGTAGGAGCAAGAGTAAAAACAAGACCTGCAGAATTTTGGGGGAGCAGCTGGTGTCAGGGTGGTGACAGCAGTAAACTGTGGAGATTGTTGTGTAGAGCAGTCTTGGAGGAAGAGAATGATTACCCCAAATCATTATGTTAAGTATGAAGGAAGAGGGGACTGAAAGATAAGCATTCCGCTCCCTCAGGAAATGCATGCATGTCTTTTTTCATCCTGCAGTATATAGGCAGGATCTGGTTAAGAATGAAGTTGTCTGTTGTCTGTTATGACTGATGTTCAGACCCCCTGATCCTGTCTATCTCTTTCTTTCTCATCATTCCTTAATATCCTTTGCACTCCAGTCCCATGGAAGCAACAATTCTGCCCTTGCTTGGGGCATTGCTGGAGACTGAGAGAGCTTCCAGTTCTAGCTAATAAGAGTTCTGTATGGGGTCTCAGCTCTTACACCTGGTTCAGATTGATGTACACTGTGTCCAGTCACTGATGTTCCCCCAGCAGTTGTTCTGTACCATTCCTGTCTATTTACTAGCCACTCTGGAGGATGAACTGAATATCTCAACTCACTAAGGTGCCATCTTGCCCCACCTCCTAGCCTATTTCTTGAAGCTCTCTTTTGGTATTCCGTAGGGTGGTATCCAGATTTCCAGAAGGTCTGATTCTACCTGGAAGTGGAGGCCCTGGTTCTGTAACTGGGAATTTAGAATTAAAGGGATGATTATAATAACTGAATTATTGAATGGATATTCCTTTTTTGCTTTCTGGTATATTAGAGTAGACAGAAGAAAATACCTGAAATCTTTACATTATAATCCAAGAGTGTTTATCTCCGATATAGATTCCATAGCCTTTGTCTTTTGTTGTTATGATTTTAAAAACCCTGTGACTGACCTATATTTGTACCCATTTATCCAGTTTTTCAACTCTAGAGTCTTGTCATCACTAAAGATGGTCCCTAATGTTTATTAATGAAGGGCCTTGGGTGAGCCCAGACTAACCCATCTCAAGTCCAAACTTACCTTGATAACCAAAACTGGGTCTTACCAAAATGGGCCAATGCAATATGTGCAGGAGATTAGACTTTAACATATAAGTGACTTATGTCACATTATACCACTAAAAGTCAGGCACTTCTTCATAGTAAAGCTTCCGTTTTCTTACATACATTCCATGACTAAGAATATACTCATTATGTGTATGTTCAATAATTAAATCACCTCTAATCACATCATCTGGGGCCATTGTGCTATTATCCTAAAACCTGTCAATATTTTGATGTTATAAAACTATCAGAATTAGTGTAGTTTGGGAACACAAGTTTTTGGACCAGTAGGCCATCTGATTTCTGACTTTGCACCTAGTAATAAAGTTTTCCTCTCATTGAAACCCCAGTGTCTCAGGAATTGGTCATTTGAGTACATGGGCAAAAGAATCCACTGCCTTTGTCTGGTAATAGTTCTCCAGGTAAACTTACATTTCTAATCCTTATCATATGGAGTGTTTGCATTTAGCAGGAAAACAAGAAAAGGTAAAGGAAAACTGATAAGTAGAAAGTACTGATGAACAAAAAATTACCACGACAGTGGCATGAGGAAATGTTACAGATTCTACAGATTGATATTTGGATAGTTAATTGGCATATCATAACTACTAAATGGTCAGTCTTCCATGTCACCTCCATGAATGCCCCCCAGCTGCATTGAAGTGGACAGGGGAAGAAGTTCAGTAAAGGTTACTGATTAAAGAGAGCAGATGGAAATCTGCTTGTGAGTACATATGTTGAATATTTTAGGAGTTGCATGGAGCAAACTCTTTCCTGATGCAGGTGTATTTATTCATATAATCCTTATCGTTATATATATATTAAACTGGAAGTCTTCTCACAAACTGTAGTTCAAAATACATAGGTTACCTTAGAGGGTTTTTATGAATATCCCACTATTCTCATTTTTCTGGAGAGATTATGTCAGTTAAATCTAATACCAAGACCTCCTCTAGGAAAAAAAAACTTGTTTTTAGGGACATTTAGGCTACAGTGGTATTTATTTTGAGGACAACCCCTTATCCTCACCTAGGCTACAATTCCATCCAGGCATTTTTTACAATATTAAGGCAATTTAGCCAAGAACAGTTTATTACACCTGACTAGTTTTCCTTGGTGATTGTTGGACTAACTTGTTCATGATGCCAATTGTTTCCTTCACATATTATTCACCCTGCTGAAGAGAGAGAGATGACCCCAATTCAGGGATATTGGGATGGCCAAACACATGATACCCAATACTGGGCAGTTTATCTGGGCAGAATCTTATTAGTTGCGCATGCTTACAGCCTGGGGAGCAAGACACTGCATCATGCAAGGTCACATGGAGATTGTACTTGAGAAGAGACTGAAAAAGCAGTTGCTGTGAGGGGTGGGCTCTGTGTTAACAGAAGGGTTAAGTAAATCCTGGCTCCTGTGGGAGGAATGGGAATAAATTCTTGAATTAGCAGGAATCTGATTTATCACTTAGAATAATAAACTTCAGTACACTTTCTCATGAGAATAGAAAAACAAGTGAAATGATTCCAAGTTTATTCACATTCCATGGAATGTCCCTTTAAACATGGCCCCTCCTACCACATTATAAAAACTGAACAGTGCAGTTGGGTGTCACCTTTGTACTTAGAGCATTGCCTTAGTGCTGTTCAAAAATCTACTGAAGGAAAAGTTTAAAAACCCATCTCTGCTTACTCTGAAGCGTGAGAGGCAATGGATAGTAAACGTCATTGCGTTCAACTAAATGATGGTCACTTCATTCCTACCCTGGGATTTGGAACTGCTGCATCTGCAAAGGTAAGAGAAGAGGACTTGGGGTGGAAGGTGGAAATGAAAATAGCACTAGCATGGCTTATTGTCCACCTGGGTTGTCCTAGAACCCATTCTTGTGTGATTCTGAGAGACAGACTTTGTCTTGGTTTCACCAGGATAGAGACATTCCAACAATAAATTGAGAAGGGGACAGACTACCATCAGTGCAATGAGTGTGGTCACCTAGAAATTATTCTAGGGTTGGCTTTTCCTCCTGTTTCCATTTGTTTCAAAGAAATGAGCCTCAGCAGGCAGAGTGTTTGCTGTCGTCAGCTGCCTGCTTTTAGATTGATTGCTATGAGGAGGTTCTCTGCATATTTCTCCAATTCAGGAATCTTTCCCCTACCAAGTATACATGCGGTGGAGGAGAACCTTGAACTTGAAGTTGTGTGTAAACAGCTTTGGGGTGGGGTAGCCTTCCTTGTTCCAGGCTGAGTGAGTACAGCCTCCCTCCTACTTCTCTCTCCACTGGTAAATTAACCTGAAGAGGAAATACAAGCTTATTTTAGGGGAAATGCTACCTTACAAGGGGAAGTCTTCTATTCCAGGTCCTTATAAAAATGCTTTTTATGTTGGAAGGAAATAGTTAGAATTGTTCCTTTCACCTGAGAGTGAGCAAAGTGGAAAGGCCACTAGATGGGAAACCACATTTGCATTCCAAAGTTTTCTTCTTTTACTTACTCTTGATTGTGTAACACGGGAAAATTTGCTCAAATTATTGATCCCATTTTCTCATCTGTAAATATGTGCAGGAATTTTTAGCAGATGTTTTGAAGAACAGGGGATAGGACTTGATTTCTTTGTAATGCAATGAAAGATGAAGAAGATGGAAAGATCATGGATAAGACTGAGACCTCAGTAAACCTTGTAAACCCCCATCACTGAATGCCTAAGAAATAGCACAAGGGACCTCTGTTGGGCCACATAATTCCCTTTAATTATATTGCAAAAAAAGAACTTTTGATGTACTTAACAGCAAAAGTAAGAAAATATTTACTTCTTATGTAAACCTATATCCTCAGAGTACACCTTTTTTTTTTTGCATGGGCAGGCTCAAGTAATTGAACCCATGTCCAGCATGCCAGGTGAGAATTCTACCACTGAGCCGCCATTCAGAGTATGCATTTTTATTCCTGATATATTGTCCTGTCATGTGGCCAGAGTGAGTGTGCAGAAAAGAATTAACTAGAGATATCTATTCTTAGAAGTGATGGCATACAATTTTCATGTTAGCTGCTGTAATAGCTTGAGTTCTCTAGATAAACAGAAGCAACAGGAGATATCTGTAAATATAAAATTTATAAATGTGTCTCACATGACCATGGTGACATAGAGTCTAAGTCTTTAGGGCACGTGGTGATCTGGCAGCTCCAATGAATGTCCTCAACAAATTCTCAGGAGAGGCTCGTTGGGCAAACATGGGGATGCAAGAATCCAAGATCTAGAGGGCATGCCATGAGCTGGCAGCTCCAATGAAGGTCCTCAATGAGCTCTCAGGAGAGGCTGACTAGCTGAAGCATGAAGAGTGATTGTGTCTTCTGAATCCACCTTAAAAACCTTTTAGTGATTAGATTAAGCATCGCTCATTGCAGAAGACACTCCCCTTAGCTGATTGCAAATGAAATCAGATGTGGATGCTGCCAACATGGACATGAAGTTCATGAAACATTTAAGTTCTTGAAACATCCTCATAGTGACAGGCCACAGCTTGCCCAACCAGACAACTGGGCACCACCATCTGACCAAGTTGACACCTGAGCCTGACCATGACAGTTCACTTGTTGTAAACTTGGCAGCTATACACATTACCTTAAACCATACTTAATCTCTAAATAGAAATCAATAATAGATACTTTTTTCCTTGTCTAACAGACTCAACTGTCCCATGTACAACTGGAAATGCGTTAAATCTCTCCAGAATAGGGAGATTTAATATACACTCTTAAACTTGATACCTTACAACTTAAATAATATAACATGAATAAAACAGTTTATGTCATATGATAAAGGGGATAAAATAAAGAGGAAAACAAAAGTTTTGATTTATGTAAAAATAAATAGATACTAGTTACAAAGGAGGAAATAAATATAACATTAGAATTCTCATTTCTGTAACTGATCATGTGGTTGTAGTTCATGTTTATCACTACCTTCTTCCAATACACATTCTATGTTCCCTTTACCCTCAGCAGGCACTTCAGCTGGCTGTGGTTCTTTGCCTGGTGGCATGGCCCAAACCATCATTCCTGGAGTTTCAGATCCATTGTTAAACCTGCCTGGATTGGGTTGTTGCAGTTATCACTGATTTTAGTCACAAGGCACAGTAGGATGAAGAGACATCACAGGGGATCTCCTATATTCCAGGAAAACTCTTCTTTACCTCCATTGCAGTAGTTACAGTCTTATTTCCCCCTGATAGTCAGGCTCGATCACCCAAGACAGTAAAGCAATCCCCTTCTTGAATTTTTTATCCAGGGGCATGAATAGCCCAAAGTGACCAGATGGCAGACTTAGATTCCAGTTCAGTGGAATCATTGTTGTTTCTCTGGTGGCAATACTCCCACTACTGGAACTAAAACCTATGGGCCAGCAGAGCTCAAAACCAAAAGGACAGGAAACAAAAATTTCCCTAGTGGATCACAAAGGTGATGGTGACAGGTGCCCCTCCCATTTCCACCCCTTCATTCCTGGACCCATGGATTCTGGCTATGGGACAAACACCATGTGGGTGATGTTGACTCAGAGCATATACAACCTTCTGGAGAGCATCAACCCAACCTCACAAGGCATTGACACCTAGTTGACATGGGAATTGACTTTTCAGAAAGCCATTGCACTGTTCTATCAATCTAGCTGCATTTGGATGGTGGGGAACATGGTAAGACCAAAGAATTACGTGAGCATGTTCCCATTCCTATACTTCATTTGCTGTGAATCAGGTTCCTTGATCAGAAGCAATGCTGTGTGGGATACAATGACGATGGATAAGGCATTCTTTAAGTCCAAATATGGCAGCTTTGCCAGATGCATTGCATGCTTGGAAAGCAAACCCATATCCAGAATTTTTCTGTTCCAGTTAGAACAAATCACTGCCGCTTCCATGATAGAAGTGTTCCAATGTAATCCACCTGCCCACATGTAGCTGGCTGATCACCTAGGGGAATGGTGCCATATTGGGGGCTGAGTATGGGTTTTTGCTGCTGGCAGATTAGGCACTCAACAGTGACTGTAGCCAGATCAGCCTTGGTGAGTGGATGTCCAAATTTCTGAGCCCATGCATAACCTCCACCCCTACTACCATGACTATTTTGTTCATAAGCCCATTGGGCAATGACAGGAGTTGTGGGGGGGAAAGAGGTTGACTGGTATCCACAGAATGGGTCATCTTATCCACTTGATTATTAAAACCTTCCTCTGTTAAAGTCACACTCTGGTGTGCATTCACATGGGACACAAGTATCTTCATGTTTTTAGCCCACTCAGAGAGCTCTAACCACATACCTCTTCCCCGGATCTCTTTGTCACCAATTATCCAATCATGCATTTTCCAAGTCCCTGACCAAGTAGCCAAATCATTAGCAACATCCCATGAGTCAGTATACAAATGCAACTCTGGTCAGTTCTCTTTCCAAGCAAAATGAAACCAGGTGCAGTGCTTGAAGTTCTGCTCACTGGGAGGATTTTTCCACACCAATGTCTTTCAGGGATATCCCAGAAATGGGTTTTAGTGCCACAGCTGTCCACTTTTGGGTGGTACCTACATATCTTGCAGAACCATCTGTAAACCAGACCCAAGTTTTCTCTGTCAATTCACCAAAAGGAACTCCTCAAGGGGCCATAGTTCTGATCTAGGAAAGAGAATTAATGTGGCAAGAGTGGAGACTATGGGCATTTGGGCCACTTCCTCATGTAAGTTACTTGTACCTTCAGGATCTGCTCTGTCCCTCTCTCATATATACTATTTCCATTTCGTGATGGAGTGCTGCTGCACATGCCCAACTTTATGGCTTGGTGGGTCAGACAACTCTGAGCTCATGAGAGGCAACTCAGGTCTCATGGTAACTTGGTAGCCCTTGGCTAAGTGTTCAGTCTCTGCTAAGGCCCAGTAACAGGTCAAAAGCTGTTTTTCGAAAGGAGAATAGTTATCTGCAGCAGATGGTAAAGGTTTACCCCAAATTCCTAAGAGTCTGCATTGTGATTCTCCTTAGGTGCCTGCCAGAACCCCAGACATCATCTCTATTTACCACTGACACTTCCAGCATATTGGATCTGCTGGATCATATGGTCCAAGTGGGAGAGCAGCTTGTTGGGCATCCTGGACCTGTCACAGAGCCTCCTCTTATTCAGGTCTCTGCTCAAAATTAGCTGTTTTTTGGGTCACTCAATAAATGGGCCACAGTAGCACACCCAAATGAAGAATATGTTGTCACCAAAATCCAAAGAGACCAACTTGACATTGTGCCTCATTATTGGGCATACAGATGTAGCAACTTATCCTTCACCTTAAAAGGCATATCTTGACATACCTTACACCACTGGGCACTTAGAAATTTTTATTGCATTTATCTCCCGTCATTTGATGCACAAATGCCTTACCAATAAGTTTAGAGTAGTTGTGACTTCTTGCTCACTAGTTCTAATTAACATTATATCACAAATATGATGGATCAGTGTGATGTCTTGTGGGTGGGAGAAATGATTAAGTTCCCTGTGGGCAAGATTATGATATAGGGCTGGAGAGTTGATATACCCCTGAGGTAAGACAGGGAAAGTATATTCCTGACCTGCCAGCTGAAAGTAAACTGTTTCTGATCATCCTTACTAATAACTATTTAGAGAAAAGCACTTGCCAGATCAAACACTGCATAAAAGATACCAGGGGATGTATTGATTTGCCAAGCAATGATACCACATTGAACAGCAGCTGCAGTTGGAGTCACCCCCAGGGTGAGTTTACAGTAATCTTCTGTCATCCTCCTAGACCCATCTGGGTTTTCTGCACAGGCCAAATACACGAGTGAATGGGGATATGGTTGGAATCTCTGCCTCTGCATCCTTCAAGTTCTTAAGAGTGGCGCTAATATCTGCAATCCCCCCAAGAATCCAGTATTGGTTCCGGCTTACTATTTTACTAAGTAGGGGCAGTTCTAGTGGCTTCCATTTGGCCTTTCCTACTATAATAGCTTTCACTCCATGAGTCATAGAGCCAATGCGGGAATTCTGCCAGTTTCTCAGTATGTCCATTCCAATTATGCATTTTGGAACTATGGAAATGATGACAGAATGGGTCCAGAAGCCCACTGGACCCACTGTGAGATGAGCCTAAGCTAAACTCCATCAATTACCTGACCTCTGTTAGCTCCCACTCTGATTGGTAGACCAGGGTGATATTTGGGTCTCCTGGAATTAATGTTACTACTGAAACAGTGTCTAGCAATTCCTGAAATATCTGATCATTTCCTTTTCCCCAATGCACAGTTACCCTGGTAAAAGGTCATAATTCTCCTTGTGGAAGGTTGGGAGAAAGATTAACAGTATAAATTTTTGGCAATGTAACAGGGTCCTCCCCCAAAGGACCTGGCCTTCCCCTCATTCAGGGAGCTCTGGGTCTGTAAACTGTCTCAAGTCTGGAAATTGATTAAGGAGCCGTGAATTTCTGTTTTTGTAATTCAAGTTAGATTTTTTTCACTTGACCTAGAGCTCTTCTGCTTATGCAGCACAAACAAGAAGTTAGTAGAATGCCTATCTATTGTACTTCTCAGTATCCAGTCTACTAGCCAATGCCACAAGTCTCTGAGTCAGGTTATTTTGACTGCTTTGAATATGTTGTCCACTATGGTAGCCATGCCTACCTCATATTTGGGAATTAAGTGCAGCCATCTGGCTTCTGCTAGCTCAGGATATAATCATCTGCTCTGAGTTTCAGGATGCCAGCTCAGTGACAGCAGTTCTTACAGTAATATCTGACATACAGAGAACGGTGACTACAGTGCTCTTCAGGGACGATGGAATAGTCTCACAAATTTATTTCTTAAAGTTCTAGTAAAAGGTGCAGCCTCTGGACATTCCTGGCATGTATGAACAGGCTTTGAATGTTTCCACTCCTACATTCCAATCTATTTAAGCCTCTGGATCCCCTCATCTACATTATACCAGGGCAGTTCTGGCATTTCAACCTCAGGTAATATCAGCCACCTTTTGATCCATGTTTCAGCCAATCATCCAAACAAACTGCTTATGCCTTTTCTAACCCCTCAAACTATAACATTGAATACAAAATCTCTGCTTATAGGCCCATATCAATAAATTCAGCCTGATCCAGCTTTATATTTCTTCCATCATTATCCCACACCCTTAAAATCCATTGCCTAACATATTCCCCTGATTTCTGTCTATATAAATTTGAAAACTTATATAGTTCTTATGTGGTATAGTGTACCTCCTCATGGGTGACACTTTGTACCTCACCTTTTGGGGCCTGTTGGAAATTCAATCTAGTTATACATCTGAAAGAAAAAATCATTTGTAAGATGAACCCACCATTACTATTCAGAAAGCAAAAATGTTACCTATAGAAATTGTGACAAATGTGACCAATTGTCAAAAAACTGCCCATTTCCACAAGGAATCTGTCCCTCCTAGCTCTGCTCCAAGAAAGGGCACCTCCAGTATACCTGCCTAACCTGCTTTTGGTTGGACTGTTCTTTGCCTATGTCTTCTACTCACAGATCTCTTCAAATACCTTCCTGGAGAAAACAATGTGACTGATGTGATGTGATTGTGCACTCTGCTGATGCTTGCCCAGAAAGCTGGAGGCAGTATCACCTAATGATCAAACCTAGACCACCCAAAGAGCTGAAGACCCCCTCTGGACTCTCAGCTTTAGTGTATTGTTACAACTGCACAAAAAATGCCATTATGGGCATGAATGCACAGGAAAACAAATGTTTAATCAAACATTTCCATTATCTCCATTCATCCACTATGATGACAAATATGAAATTCAAGAGAGAGACCAGAGAATAAAATGAACAACAAAAGAATGCCAGAAAATTGAGAATTTTCTGAGGAAGTTCGAGATCTTTTATGGAAGCAGGAGATAAAAGAGACTCCATCATGATATGAGAAAAAGATATGCCTCATGGAGGAGCAACAGGTGGCTTCAAGAAAAGAAAGAAACCCAAGATAAACAATGAACAGGAACAATAGATTGTGGGAAGCACTGGAAGAGTGATAGGTATCATGAGGTGGATGAGCATTTCCCTAGAGGCTCAAAAGTCTACTCTTCAACTGGCAATAAAATCCAGAAGCCTCACAAGTCCTCTCACTACTTGTCATACAACCACAGGCAAAGAGAAAAAATATTTTTCCAAAGAGAGCAAGCAGGTCAAACACAAGAAAATGAAGACACCCTTGGAAGATGATGGCAATGACCATTATTTTAGTGTTAATTTCCTATTCACAGAAAGATAAACTCAGATTTCCCCCGTTCTAGTGTGTCATTTTTACTTACAATCCTAGGGATAGAGAGAATGAATCTTTTCAAGAAAACTTTTTAAATACTGTGAAACAAAAGCTAATCAAATGTAATTTCTCTGCAATGTGAATATGAAATTAACAGTAAAATGAAAAATTCATCAATACCTTTCAGGACGTATTATCTTTTATTTTAATTTACAGCAATTGTAAATCTAAGTCCAACTTTTCTTGTTTCTGAAGTAGGTGTCAGAATCTTTCTTGGATTAGAGCATCAAAGACTGAAGGTGATTTCACTGAAAGTCTGAGATGGCAGGGATTTGAGCTGCAATAAAATATGAATGAGGAGCTATCTAATAGAAATGTTGCAAGACAAAATTCATGAAACAAGTATAAAAGATTTGTCAAAAGTTTTAATGCAATCCCAGTGAAATCATGTTTTACCACTTTACAACCATATTTCAAGAAAACTGTTACTCATATATATAGAAATGAATATTCCCACCTTAAAATATTTTTGTTCCAGTTTTTTAATTCCCACAAAGCTATACAGAAATTTTTGTACTCATGTGCTTATCAAAGTCTACTATTAGAATAATAAAAATAAAATTTCTGAAAGAGAAAAAATTTTTTAAAAATTGAAATTGGAGGAATCAAGCATATCCAACATATCTCCATGGAGGACTTTTGGACTTCTGTGCCTGGATCCTGTGAACTTTGCCACATACACAATTTCTCTTTGCTCATTTTACTTTGTATGCTTTCACTGTTATAAACCATAGCTGTGAGGACTCCTGTATTCACAATCCTCTGAGAACTACTAATGAATCAGTAAATCTTTGAGTGGTCTTGGGATGTCCAGTGCCAATGAGCAACCTTCCAGATTTCCTGAACTGAAGGTGTTCCTGGAATGCACGGCTTTCCAAATTAAGCCTGGAAAAGTCCCAGGCAAACTGGGACAAATTGTTCACCCTATGTGGAGAACTAACACAAGATATGAGGGTATAATATATTCCAGTGAACATCACTGCTTAGGCTTGATTACCTTTCAATCAAATGGCCTCCAACATCTACCTTTGTTGGTTCTCTAGATTCCTAAGAGTGAAGCAGAGGTGGCTACCAAGATAGCTATTGATGCTGGGTTTCGCCATATTGATGCTTCCTATTTTTCTGAAAATGAAGAGGAGGTTGGACGAGCCATTCGAAGCAAGATTGCAGATGGCACAGTGAAGAGAGAAGATATATTCTACACTTCAAAGGTGTGGTGTATGTGTGTATGTTGTGCATAAGTGTGTGTGAGCATATTTGTGGAATGTGATTGCATGTGTAATAGGAATACTAGGATTGGCGGAGTAGCTCTTTTCTGAATTGTTATTTTTGCAAAAATTTTATTCACACACATATTATGAGTTTGCAGTTCTTGCTATGTTCACCTTTTGCGACTCTAATTTAATGTACAATGGCTTTACTTTTATGATTCTCAGCCCAAAGCAGTGAATTTTGGCATGGAGTATAGAATCAAACTGATTTGTGATCATAGGATGGCTTTCCTTGTCACCTGTGTGACCTGGTCAACTTTTTAACATTCTGAATCTCAATTGTCTCCTCTGTTAACAAAGAGCACAATGTAAGAGAGCTCTTTGGGTATTAAAAGATATTAGCAAATTTCTTGAACAATCTCAGCACATATCATCATGGAAACTAATTTTTTTCCATCAGTTATGCATGAAAAGCTATGAGGATGGAACTAGATAAATTGCCAGAAAATTATCTGTAAACTCTGCACAGTACTATTCAGATGATGAACTTCAGTATTAATTGATAATGATTTTTACTTCGGTGTCATAACCTTTGATAATTTATTAGATATACTGGCAGGATACTCAAAAAATAAGTTTGCATTAAATAAACTATCAGCTGTAAAGAGAACCCAAGTAAAAGGAAACTTTTTTCCTGAATTGATCAAGTGCTCAAGTATTAGAAAACTGTGTAAATATTGCTTAAAATAACCAATCCAGGAGATAAGATCAAAATCCTTGAAAAATGTATGTGGAAAAAATTTGCATCGGGTATCTTAATGGAATTCTCCCAGCATGACTAATATTCAGTGTTCTTCACATATTATGTACCAAATTTTCCACACTTTAATCTGTTTTTATTTACCAATGTTTCCATCTCTTTCATGATTCTTTGCTCATTTCAAAACTTTATATAATATTCTTACAGCGTAAATATCCAAAACTATAAAGTAGTAAGACTGAATAAAACCTAAAGATTAAGTCTATTCTAAGTGATTACAGTTGAAGTTTGATGACCCAAATTTGCTTAAATTCAATAATAATAGCAAATAAATTTCTATTGTAAATTTACTAAAATACTCAGACTCCATTTATTATCTGTCTCCTGATTTAATTCACAAACTCTCCTAAATATCAATGCAGCATGTTTCACCTCTACAGCTTTGGATCACATTCCTTCGACCAGAGTTGGTTGAAACAGCCTTGGAAAGATCACTGAAAAAACTTCAGCTGGACTATGTGGACCTCTACATTATCAATTTTCCAACAGCTATGAAGGTTAGTAATGTGCATGATCGAAATAATTTCACTTCCTCTAGCAGCATGACCCTGATCTTGCACAGATGGCTGAATTATGTTTTTTTAGGAAGATGTGGGTTTTATGAACCTGGAGAGGAATATTAAATCAACATTCATGTTTCTTTTTTATTTTTTTCTTTTTAAAATAGTGAAATACAACATATACACAAAACAGCAATAAATTTCCAAGTACATTTTAACAAGTAATTGTAGAACAGATTTAAATTTTGGTATGGGTTACAGTTCCACGATTTTTCATTTTTCTTCTAGCTGTTCCAAGACACTGGAGACCAAAACAAATATCAATATAATGATTCAGCAGTATAATCATTTGTTAAATTCTATCTTCTCTTTTATACTCCTCCTTCTCTTTCTTTTTCTTTTTTTGTGAAAAATAAATATATACAAAAAGTAAATTTCATTTTATTCACACACATATTATGAGTTTGCAATTCTTGCTATGTTCACCTTTTGTGACTCTAATTTAATGTACAATGGCTTTACTTTTATGAGTCTCAGCCCAAAGCAGTGAATTTTGGCATGGAGTATAGAATCAGACAGATTTGTGATCATAGGATGGTTTCCTTGCCATCTGTGTGACCTGGTCAACTTTTTAACCACTTGCAAAGTTGGGCTTAGAGAGAGATCACATCTGAGCAACAAGCATGTCCTTTAGAAGTAACTCTTAAGCATACCTGTAGGTAGGCTAAGCTTCTCCACTACATACATAAGTTTCAAAAGTGCAAGTCTCAAGATCAAGGGCTTGACCTATTGATTTGGGTTTCCCTAATGTTTGATACAGTATATAGGGTTTCCCCCACAGTAAAATTTAATAGTTCCATAGTTCTTCTCTCATCTCTCAATGGTTTTTGATTATCAGCTTAATATACTCTGGAATATATCCAGGCATCACATTATGCTATATAGGATTAAAGGCCCTAATTCTTATTCTGGGCTTCCTGTGTTTGTATTCTTTAAATGATCTATCCAGACAACCAGACAGATTGATTTAGATTATATGCTGCAGAAAATTTAGGTTCTGGACAAAATAAACCTTTTTTCCCTTTGTCTCAAAGAGTAGGTGAAGTTCTAAAATACAGACAATGTCTCCCTTACCCCTGTATTCTGAAATACCTTAATCAAGATCTTGTCAGCTTCGTTCTTAGCTCTAAATACCAGGTTATACATATACTTAACAGCCCCTCAATATCCTGAAACAACAATTACCACTCTGGACTAAATGTGAATGCTGCAAGAGCTTATAATTCTGGCCCCAATTTTCTTATAAGTGTTTTCTAAATGAGATCATACAGTATTTGCTCTTTCCTTTTTGGCTTATTTTGCCTCACCAAAGGTCTCATATTATTCATTCACATCATTACCTGCCTCACAACTTCAATCCTGTTAGTAGCAGCACAATGTTTGATCACATGTATACTCCATCATTCACCAATCTACTTCTCAGTCAGTGCATCTTTCAACCATCTCCATCTGCTGGGACTCATGTATAATGTCCAAACTCAACAATCAATGAAAACTCTCAATTTTAGATGATTTCATTGTTCCCAAGAGAAAGATGACCAATAAACTCATCCTCACCAAATATAAAATCCAAACCTTCCCTTAACTCTTGTCCATTCCCCCCTTTATGTACCCCTGGTATTGCCTCTGTACTGTTGACATTTTCCTGTTAAACTCAGCAATAGCATTTTCCTGCTGTTCTAATTTGCTAGCTGCCAGAATGCAATATACTAGAAACAGAATGGCTTTTAAAAAGGACAACTTAATAACTTACTAGTTTATAATTCTAAGGCCAAGAAAATGTCCCAATTACAACAAGTCCACAGAAATGTCCAATCAAAGGCATTCAGGGAAAAATACCTTGGTTCAAGAAGGTCAGTAAGGGTTCTCCAAGCCACGGTGGCCGGCAACTGGCACCCCTCCCACACACGCAGCTTCCCAGGCCGGCTGGGAGCCTCGGATCAGCAGTTCCCCAAGCCATGGCGGCCAGCACCCCTCCCCAACAGGCGACTTCCTGGAGGAAAAGGAAAGCGTCTCCAACAGTAGTAGAGACTGAGTCCAAACAAACACCAATAGTGGCATTAATGAACAATTTCTGACTACTAAAAATAAGCCCTCAGCTCAGGCAAAACTGATCAAGGCAGAAGTCGCCTATTGGGCTAACTGAAAAAGAGAAAAGTGGGTGAAACAGAGCGTTCTGTGGCTGTTACTGTGGAGGCTTGGTTGCCTCTTGGCTCAGCGCAGGGATTACACAGGTTGCAATTGCCCTGAACGAAGGAACAGGCTGCTTTCAGGGCTCTCTACCATCTGAACTTTCCATGTGGGAGGGGTGAAATGCAACTCAAGTGAAATCCCTCTCTCAAGGAATTCAGATCCCAGGACTTCACAATTTGAAGCCATCAAAACCAACCTACAAACTTTCCTCTGTCTCCACGACACAACCAGCAGCAAGAGTCTTCCAAAGTTAATGGAGCCACAACATCTTTAGCTGGTGGGACCTGCAGACAGACAAGGACCACATACTGGGCAGGATAAGAAAAACAGGGTTCAGAGACTTCACAGGAAAGTCTTTCAACGTGCTGGGTCTCACACTCAGGGAAATATGATTAAATGCCCAGACACCAGCAAAAAATACAAATCACACCAGAAAAATTGAAAATATGGCCCAGTCAAAGGAACAAACCAATAGCTCAAATGAGATAAAGGAGCTGAGACAACTAATTTTGAATATACGAACAGAAATGGAAAACCTCTTCAAAAACCAAATCAATAAATTGAGGGAGGACATGAAGAAGGCATGGGATGAACAAAAAGAAGAAATGGAAAGTCTGAAAAAACAAATTACAGAACTTATGGGAATGAAAGATACAGTAGAAGAGATGAAAAAAACAATGGAAACCTACAATGGTAGATTTCCAGAGACAGAGGTTAGAATTAGTGAACTGGAGGATGGAACATCTGAAATCCAAAAAGAAACAGAAACTATAGGGAAAAGAATGGAAAAATTTCAGTAGGGGCTCAGGGAATTGAATGATAATATGAAGAACACAAATATACATGTTGTGGGTGTCCCAGAAGGAGAAGAGAAGGGAAAAAGAGGAGAAAAACTAATAGAAGAAATTATCACTGAAAATTTTCCAACTCTTATGAAAGACCTAAAATTACAGATCCAAGAAGTGCAGCACACCCCAAAGAGAATAGATCCAAATAGGCATTCTCCAAGACACTCACTAGTCAGAATGTCAGAGGTCAAAGAGAAAGAGAGGATCTTGAAAGCAGCAAGAGAAAAACAATCCAACACATACAAGGGAAACCCAATAAGACTATGTGTAGATTTCTCAGCAGAAACCATGGAAGCAAAAGACAGTGGGATGATATATTTAAATTACTAAAAGAGAAAAACTGCCTACCAAGACTTCAACATCAGGCAAAATTGTCCTTCAAAAATGAGAGAGAAATTAAAACATTTTCAGACAAAAAGTCACGGAGAGAATTTGTGACCAAGAGACCAGCTCTGCAAGAAATACTAAAGGGAGCACTAGAGTCAGATATGAAAAGACAGAAGAGAGAGGTATGGAGAAGAGTGTAGAAAGAAGGAAAATTAGATATGATATATATAATACAAAAGGCAAAATGGTAGGGGAAAGTATTACCCAAACAGTAATAACACTAAATGTTAATGGAATGAATTCCCCAATCAAAAGACATAGACTGGCAGAATGGATTGAAAAACAGGATCCTTCCATATGCTGTCTACAGGAAACACATCTTAGACCCAAAGATAAACATAGGTTGAAAGTGAAAGGTTGGAAAAAGTTATTTCATGCAAATAACAACCAGAAAAGAGCAGGAGTGGCTACACTAATATCCAACAAATTAGACTTCAAATGTAAAGCAGTTAAAAGAGACAAAGAAGGACACTATATACTAATAAAATGAACAATTAAACAAGAAGACATAACAATCATAAATATTTATGCACCGAACCAGAATGCCCCAAAATACGTGAGGAATACACTGCAAACACTGAAAAGGGAAATAGACTCATATACCATAATAGTTGGAGACTTCAACTCACCACTCTCATCAATGGACAGAACATCTAGACAGAGGATCAACAAAGAAATAGAGAATCTGAATATTACTATAAATGAACTAGACTTAATAGACATTTATAGAACATTACATCCCACAACAGCAGGATACACCTTTTTCTCAAGTGCTCATGGATCATTCTCAAAGATAGACCATATGCTGGGTCACAAAGCAAGTCTTAACAAATTTAAAAAGATCGAAATCATACACAACACTTTCTCGGACCATAAAGGAATGATGTTGGAAATCAATAATAGGCAGAGTGCCAGAAAATTCACAAATACGTGGAGGCTCAACAACACACTCCTAAACAACGAGTGGGTCAAAGAAGAAATTGCTAGAGAAATTAGCAAATACCTCGAGGCGAATGAAAATGAAAACACAACATACCAAAACCTATGGGATGCAGCAAAGGCAGTGCTAAGAGGGAAATTTATTGCCCTAAATGCCTATATCAAAACAGAAGACAGGGCAAAAATTCGGGAATAAACTGTCCACTTGGAAAAACAGGAGAAAGAACAGTAAACTAACCCCAAAGCAAGCAAAAGGAAAGAAATAACAAAGATTAGAGCAGAAATAAATGAAATTGAGAACATGAAAACAATAGAGAAAATTAATAAGACCAGAAGTTGGTTCTATGAGAAAACAACAAGATTGATGGGCCCTTAGCAAGATTGACAAAAAGAAGAAGAGAGAGGACATAAATAAATAAGATCAGAAATGGAATAGGAGACATAATCACTGACCTCACTGAAATAAAGGAGGTAATAACAGGATACTATGAACAACTTTATGCTAATAAATACAACAATGTAGATGAAATGGACAAGTTCCTAAAAAGGCGTGAACAACCAACTTTGATTCAAGAAGAAATAGATGACCTCAACAAACCAATCACAAGTAAAGAAATTGAATCAGTCATTCAAACGCTTCCCAAAAAGAAAAGTCCAGGACCAGATGGCTTCACATGTGAATTCTACCAAACATTCCAGAGAGAATTAGTACCAACTCTTCTCAAACTCTTCAAAAACATTGAAGTGGAGGGAAAGTTACCTAATTCATTCTATGAAGCCAACATAACCCTCATACCAAAACCAGGCAAAGATATTACAAAAAAAGAAAACTACAGACCAATCTCTCTAATGAATATAGATGCAAAAATCCTCAACAAAATTTTAGCAAATCGAATCCAGCAACACATTAAAGAATTATACATCATGACCAAGTAGGATTCATCCCAGGTATGCAAGGATGGTTCAACATAAGAAAATCAATTAATGTAATACACCATATCAACAAATCAAAGCAGAAAAATCACATGATCATCTCAATTGATGCAGAGAAGGCAAATGACAAGATTCAACATCCTTTCCCATTGAAAACACTTCAAAGGATAGGAATACAAGGGAACTTCCTTAAAATGATAGAGGGAATATATGAAAAACCCACAGCTAATATCATCCTCAATGGGGAAAAATTGAAAACTTTCCCCCTAAGATCAGGAACAAGACAAGGATGTTCATTATCACCACTATTATTCAACATTGTGTTGGAAGTTCTAGCCAGAGCAATTAGACAAGAAAAAGAAATACAAGGCATCAAAATTGGAAAGGAAGAAGTAAAACTATCACTGTTTGCAGGCGATATGATACTCTACGTCAAAAACCCGGAAATATCCACAACAAAACTACTAGAGCTAATAAATGAGTACAGTAAAGTAGCAGGGTACAAGATCAACATTCAAAAATCTGTAGTGTTTCTATACACTAGCAATGAACAAGCTGAACTGGAAATCAAGAAACGAATCCCATTTACAATTGCAACTAAAAGAATAAAATACCTAGGAATAAATTTAACTAAAGAGACAAAAGACCTATACAAAGAAAACTACAAAAAACTGTTAAAAGAAATCACAGAAGACCTAAATAGATGGAAGGGCATACCGTGTTCATGGATTGGAAGACTAAATATAGTTAAGATGCCAATTCTACCTAAATTGATTTACAGATTCAATGCAATGCCAATCAAAATCCAAAGAACTTACTTTTCAGAAATAGAAAAACCAATAAGCAAATTTATCTGGAAGGGCAGGGTGCCCCGAATTGCTAATAGTATCTTGAGGAAAAAAAACAAAGATTGAGGTCTCGCGCTGCTGGACTTTAAGGCATATTATAAGCCACAGCGGTCAAAACAGCATGGTACTGGCATAAAGATAGATATATCGACCAATGGAATTGAATAGAGTGTTCCGATATAGACCCTCTCATCTATGGACATTTGATCTTTGATAAGGCAGTCAAGCCAACTCACCTGGGACAGAACAGTCTCTTCAACAAATGGTGCCTAGAGAACTGGATATCCATATGCAAAAGAATGAAAGGGGACCTGTATCTCACACCCTATACAAAAGTTAACTCAAAATGGATCAAAGATCTAAACATCAGGTCTAAGACCATAAAACATTTAGAGGAAAATGTAGGGAGATATCTTAAGAATCTTACAATTGGAGGCGGTTTTATGGACCTTAACCCTAAAACAAGAGCACCAAAGAAATAAATAAATAAATGGAAGCTCCTCAAAATTAAACACTTTTGTGCGTCAAAGAACTTCATGAAGAAAGTAAAAAGACAGCCTACACAATGGGAGACTATATTTGGAAACGACATATCAGATAAAGGTCTAGTGTCCAGAATTTATAAAGAGATGGTTCAACTCAACAACAAAAAGACAGCCAACCCAGTTACAAAATGGGAAAAAGACTTGAACAGACACCTCTCAGAAGAGGAAATACAAATGGCCAAAAGGTACATGAAGAGTTGCTCAATGTCCCTGGCCATTAGAGAAATGCAAATCAAAACCACAATGAGATATCATCTCACACCCACCAGAATGGCCATTATCAACAAAACAAAAAATGACAAGTGCTGGAGAGGATGTGGAGAAAGAGGCACCCTTATCCACTGTTGGTGGGAATGTCAAATGGTGTAACCACTGTGAAAGGCAGTTTGGTGGTTACTCAAAAAGCTGAATATAGAATTGCCATACGACCCAGCAATACCGTTACTAGGACTTAAGGGCCAAGACACAAATGGACATTTGCACACCAATGTTTATAGCAGCGTTATTTACAATTGCAAAGAGATGGAAACAGCGAAAATGTCCATCAACAGAAGAATAGCTAAACAAACTGTGGTATATACATACGATGGAATATTATGCAGCTTTAAGACAGAATAAACTTATGAAGCATGTAATAACATGGATGGACCTAGAGAACATTATGCTGAGTGAGACTAGCCAAAAACCAAAGGACAAATACTGTATGGTCCCACTGATGTGAACCGACATTAGAGAATAAACTTGGACTATGTCATTGGTAGCAGAGACCATCAGGAGTTAGAAACAGGGTAAGATAATGGGTAATTGGAGTTAAAGGGATACAGACTGTGCAACAGGACTGGATACAAAAACTCAAAAATGGACAGCACAATATTACCTAATTGTAATGTAATTATGTTAAAACACTGAATGAAGCTGCATCTGAGCTATAGTTTTTTTTATTTTTATATATTTTTTGTATTTTGTATTTTTATTTTTTCTCTATATTATCATTTTATTTCTTTTTCTGTTGTCTTGCTATTTCTTTTTCTAAATCGATTCAAATTTACTAAGAAATGATGATCATATATCTATGTGATGATCTTAAGAATTACTGATTGCATATGTAGAATGGAATGTTTTCTAAATGTTGTGTTAGTTAATTTTTTTTAATTAGTAAAAAAAAGAAGGTCAGTAAAATGCAGGGCTTCTCTCTCAAGTGAGAAGGCATGTGGTGAATACAGTCACAGTTTGTTTTTCAGCTGGAATGGCACATGGCAAGCAAGGCATCGTCTGCTAGCTTTCTCTCCTGGCTTCCTGTTTCATGAAGCATCCCGGGAGGCATTTTTCTTCTTCATCTCCAAAGGTTGCTGGCTTGTGGTCTGTCTGCTTCTCGTGGCTACATCATTCTTCTCTGCTTTCTCTGAATCTCTTTCATTGTCCAAAATGTTTCCTCTTTTATAGGACTCCAGAAACTTATCAAGACCCACCCAAGTGGGTGGAGACACATCTCCCCTAATCCAGCTTAACAACCACTCTTGATTAAATCACATAAGAAATGGCTGCCTTTACAAAATGGGATTAGGATTAAAACATGGCTTTTCAAGGGTACATACATCCTTGCAAACCAGCACACCCACTACACCCCAAAATTATACACTCTTTTTACATAATTTATAACTTTGCAGTAGTTCATGCAAGAACTTATTTATATTTATAGTGTTAATTAATGGGACATAATTCTATACAAAGCCTTTTAATCATGTTCACCTTCAGCATGGTTATAGACCCAACATACTTATAGACCTACTCATGAAGTGCCTTCACTTCTACCTATAGAGGTGACAGAGTGCATCCTTGTCTCATTCCCAATCTCAGCGGGAAAGCTTTCAGCCTCTCACCATTGAGTACAATGCTTGCTATGCCTTTTTCATATATGCCTGTTATCAAAATGATGATATTACCTTTGATTCCTACCTTTAAAAGTGTTTTTATCAGAAAAGGATGTTGAATTTTGTCAAATGCTTTTTCACCATCAATCAGGATGATCATATGATTTTTCATTTACAATTTGTTAATGTGCTGTATTACATTAACTGATTTTCTTATGTTGAACTATCTTTGCATTTCTAGTATAAACCTCACTTGGTCAAGGTGTATAATTATTTTAATGTGCTGTTCGGTTCGATTTGCTAATTTCTTGCTGAGAATTTTGGCATCTATATTCATTAAGTAGATTGGTCTGTAGTTTTTCTTTCTTGTGGCATCTTTCACAGTTTTGGTACTAAACTGATGTTAATCTTATAAAATGAGTTAGGTAGTGTTCCTTTTTCCTCAATTTTCTTTGAAACAGTGTGAGGATTTGTGTAGCTTTTAGAGTGTTTGATGAAATTACCCTGTAAAGTCATCTTCCCCTGGGTTTTTCTTTTGTAGGAATATTTTTGATGATTGATTGAATCTCTTTACTTGTAATTACTTTGTTGAGATCTTCTATTATTTGTTAAGTCAGTGAAGCTTGTTTGTGTGTTTATAGGAATTTGTCCATTTCATCAAAGTTGCCTAGTTTGTTGGCCTAGAGTTTTTCATAGTATCCTCTTATGATTTCTTTTATTTCTTCAGGGTCTGTGGTATGACCACCCTCTCATTTCTGATTTTGTTTATTTGTGTCCTCTTTTTTTTTTTTCTATGTCAGCCTTGTTAGCTGTCCATTGAGTTAATTGATTTTCTCAAAGACCCAAGTTTTGGTTATATTGGTTCTTTCTATTGTTCTTTTGCTCTCGCATTCATTTAACTCTGCTTTAATCCTTGTTACTTCTCTTCTCCTATTTGATTTTGGATTAATTTGCTGAACTTTCTCTAGTTCCTCTAGGTTACCAGTTAAGTTCTTGAGTTCCATCTTTCTTCTTTTTTAATATAGGCAATTAGGGCAATAAATTTCCCTCTCAGCACAGCCTTTGCTGCATCCCATACATTCTGATATATTGTATCCTCATGTTTTCATTTATCCCCAAATAGCTACTGAGTTCTCTAGCAATTTCTTCTAGTTTCATTCCATTGTGATCAGAGAAAATGCTTTGAATAATTTCAATGTTTTTAAACTCACAAAGAACTGATTTCTGCCCCAGCTTATGATCTATCCTGGAGAATGTTCCATGAGCACTAGAGAATAATGTAAATCCTGGTGCTTTGAGGTGTAATAACCTATATATGTTTGTTAGGTCTAAATCTTTTATCAAGTTGTTTAATTTATTTTTTTCCTTGTTGTGCCTCTGTCTGGTTGTCCTATTTACAAAGGGGAAAAATGCATTGAAATCTCCTATTATTATTGACACATCTATCACTCCTTCCAGTTTTGTCTGTCTTATGTTTAGAGCTCCTTGGTTGGGAATATAGACATATATGATTGTTATTTCTTCTTGCTTAGATGCCCCTTTTACTAACATGTAGTGTCCTTCTTTTTCTCTTATGATGTCTTTCCATTCATAGTCTATTTTGTCTGATATTAGCATAGGTACTCCTGCATTCTTTTGGTTGCAGCTTGTGTGGAACATCTTTTACATCCTTTCACTTTCATTCTGTTTGTATCCATGTGTCTAAGATGGGTCTCTTATAGGAATTATATAGCTGGATTATCTTTCTTAATCCATTCTGCCAATCTAAATCTTTTAGTTGGTAAGTGTAGTCTGTTAATATTCAAAGTCATTACTGTAGAGGCCATTCTTGAATCCACCATCTTATCCTTTGCATTTTATTTGTCATATCTATATATTATTGCCTCTCTTTCTATTTTTATTCTTTAAGTTACTCTTACTGGTACTGTTCAATTCTGTGCCCTCCTCCAGACCTCCCTCTCCTGTACTTTTTTTCAAGCAGCAGAATTTCCTTTAATATTTCTTGTAGTGCTGCTCTCCTGTTTACATATTTTCTCAGCCTTTGTTTGTCTGTGAAGATTTTAATCTCTCACTCAGTTTTTTCTTTCTTTCTTTTTTTTTTTTTTTTTGCATGGATAGGCTCTCCCTCAGTTTTGAAGGACAATTTGACTGGGTACAGAATTCTTGGCTAGAATTCTTTGTCTTTAAGGATTTTAACTATTTCATACCACTGCCTTCGCACCTGCATGGTGCAGTTGAGTAGTAAGAACTCATTCTTATGTGATTTTCCTTGTCTTTAGTAGATTGTTTGTCTCTTGCTAATTTCAACATTTTTCTGCTTCTCCTCAATATTTGACAGACTGATTAGTATGTGTCTTGGGGAAGGCCTATTTGGATTTATTCTGTTTGGAGTTCATTGGGATTCTTTGATTTGCATATTTATGTCTTTTATAAAAGTTGGGAAGTTTTCCCCATTATGTCCTCCATTAATCTCCCTAACCCTTTACTCTTCTCTTCTCTTTTTGGTACATCAGTGATTCCTATATTTGTGCACTTTGTTTCATCCAACCTTTCCCTGAGATCCAATTCAAATTGTAACCTCTTTTTTGCCATTTGTTCTATTGTGTGTTCAAAATCAATTGTGCTGCGCTCTAGTTCACTTAATCTTTCTTCTGCCTCTTCAATTCTGCTGTTGTGTGCCTCTAGTATATTTTTTATTTGGTCTACATCATCTTTACTATCTGTGATATCTTCTATTTTTCTATTTATTTTTTCAAATTCCTCTTTATACTCTTCTAGTGTCTTCTTGATCTCCTTTATGTCATTAACCATCACACTGATTTTATTTAGTACAGTTATATGAACATCTTTGATTAGTTGTTTGAAAGTCTATGTCTTCTCTGTTGTTTTAATTTGGTCATTAGACTGGGCTCTATCTGTCTGACTCTTCAATGTTTAGTGATCTTCTGTTTTCTTCATGGCATACAAATATCTTGACAGGGTTACAGTGGATGTTGATTTCCTTCAGTAGTCTAAAGCTTTGTATCTATGGGATGGGTATGGAGTAAGATGTGGGACGTGGGGAGGGGCACAGCACTGAAGTGACAGGTTGTGGTACACCATATGCATGGGTCACGTATGTTATGCTGGTGCCTGTGAGCATGGGGAGCATGTTGCAGGTTTGTGGAGGTATGGTGCAGGATCCGTGTGGGTAAAGTGCAGCTCAGTCATGCTTTGGAGTACAAGAACAGGGTGCAGCATGGGGAACACAAAAGTGGGGTGCCGTGAGAGGAAGATGGGGTGCTGAGTGGATGTGCTGGTGCTGGTACATGGCAGTATGCAGCTGAACACATTGAGTGTGTGAGTCATGGGTATCAGGTGTGGGGTACAGGACACAGAAACTTAGGCACAGGGAGGGCAGGTTGTGTGTGATGATGGGTTAGTGGGGTCCTGGCACAGATGCACAGGTGTGAAGGGGTAAGGGTGCACACTTGTGCAAGACAGAGGTTATATGGCACAGATGTGGATGAGAACACCTGCCAGGTATGGGAGTAGGACACTTGTACTATGGTGTCAGACAAATGTGTGCACATGGGTGGGGCAGGGGTACATGCCTGGATACATGAGTGCCTGGCAGGGAGTATGTCACTATACCCTGCATGGGTTGTGGAGGAGAGACCTGATTTGTGCATGCACAGAGCTCAGGAGCAGCAGGGCAGAATTGCACCTGTGTGGGCTCAGGGTGGGTTTGGCCCAGATGCTCAGGTCAGCCTTTGCCCAGAGCTAGGCATTTGTGACATGAGTTAGTGCATGAGCCTACATGGAGTGACTGTGTGGGCTGGGTGCAGGTGTGGCCCAGGTGTGGAGGCAAGTTCCTACAACCAGAATGCACAGGGAACTGCTTGCAGGGGACAGAAAAGGAGAGGTTGGGAGCAAGGGGTTGGATGCAGGTATATGGGTCTCAGGAGGGGCGTGGCGAGACCGTGTGCTTGAGCCAGAGTGATGGGTCCGACTGGGCCAGGCTTGTGTGTATGCACAGTTGGTAGGTGGGGTGATGAGGTGGGGGGTTACAGTAGGGGTGCTTGCAGTGTGGTGGGGAAGTGGGTGACATGATTCACGTGGGTGGGTGTGGTGGTAGTTGCAGGTTATAGGACAGGGGTGGGAAAGGAACACAGCTTGGCTTCCTTTTTAGTCCCCATCTCCTTGTCAGCACATTCCTGATGGTTACGGGCCTCTGTCTGGAAATGGATGTATCAGGCTGTTTGCACTAGCTGGCCAGTCTCCAGTTCTCTGCATCTCAATTCTTCTATTTTTTTCAACCAAGGCCTCCCGTGGTATAGAAGACCCTCTCAGGTCACTTACAGCCTGGAATCATTCTCCCAGTCATTTTTCTGTCACTTCTCTGGTTGTTTCTTAGAACAGGGTTGAACTCAACCTATCCTATTCTGCCACCTTCCTGGAACCTCAATCCAAGTCTCTCTTTTTAAATTGAATAATGTTTATATCCCTAATGCTTTACCTCAAGCCCCCAAACAAATAGATGCCTCAAAATCTTGAGGAAATAACTCTGACCAGGACCAATGCTCAGGCCTGATTATGGATACTGAATTTCTTAAAGTTCCCAGATGCAGTTTCATGTAGCTGTGGTAAGCAATGAAACTGTCTCACTTTGCTCCCCATGTGTTTTCCTCCTCTCGCAGCAACTTCAAGTTGAAAGGAGACTCATTGTTGCTCTCTCTGGCTCTATGCAGGTATGGGACCTGCAGACCTTTCTTCTTTCTGTGTGCACCACTTCAAAGTGGGGCTTTGTAGCCTGTTCTTAGTTGCTAATGACCATGTTAAATGGGACATTTGATTAAAAGTAGCAGAATTGTCAAAAAGGTAGTTTATACAAAAGTAAGAGCTTATTTGATTATGGAAATGAAAGTCCAAGGCAATGCTAGATTTGTAGATTTAAAGTTCTGTTCAGAGATGTCCCATTTCTCCTACTCTTATCTCTGCATTCCTCCAGGTCAACTTTGAGGCCCAGTATTTTCTAGTGGTGGCCAGTATGACATTGGGGCAGGTCAAAGCTTTGGGGGATTAATACTTGAGAACATAGCTGCTTCTTCTACCATCCATATTAATCCCGAAAAAATTCTAGATAGATGCTGCTTGTTTTGTATCTTTACCCCTTGGCCTTCAGGTGTTCAGGAGATGAGTACATGTCATTATCCACCTCAGGCATGGTTAAAATGCATTTTTGATGAAAATGAAGGCCACATAATGAACTGACTTTTCAAATGAAGGAGGGGCATTTCCAAGCTATAAGGGGCAGACAAAGTAACTTAGGTCCACTATGAGTCCCCATTAAGATCTTGGGCAAATACATTTATTGAAAATATATTCTATTTAAGAGATTATTGGAAACCTATTTTGGAAGACATTCCCTGCCACTGCATGCACAAAGCACTTTGCAAAAATTAATACCTGGAAGTTTCAATAACCTCATGGAGCCATAGTGTCCTAGTCCTAGATATACCTGACAGCACAACTTAGGACAGAGGCATTGATCTCTGAGCTTTCTCTAATTACTGTTTCTGTTCCAGCCTGGGGAGGATCTTCTTCCTAAAGATGAACATGAAAAATACATATTTGACAGAGTGGATCTCTGCGGCACCTGGGAGGTGAGTGCTTTTCTCAGAGGAGTGAGCTCAAACATACTGTCAAGGCAAGGATAGTTTTAGATTGCTAAAGCTACCAAAATTCAATATGCCAAAGATGTGCTGGCTTTTAACGGTGAGGATTTACTAGCTTACAAAGTTACAATTCTGAGGCCATGAATATCCAAATAAAGACATTAACAGGATGATACCTGGACTGCTCGGTAAAATGGTAAGATACATGGGTGTTTCTCCCTTCTCTTCTGGAATTTGTTGTTTTCAGCTTCTCGATTCCATGGCTTTCTCACAAAGCTTCCTCAGCTTTTGTGTCTTTTGATCTATATTCTCTGTCTTTCTCTGAATTTCATCCTCTTCTAAAGGACCCCAGTAAGAGGATTAAGGCCCAACTGGGGAGCAATTCAACTGAAATAAGCTACTCAAAAGTCCTAATCAGAATAGGTTTATGCCCACAGGAATAAATTATTTTTAAGAACACAATCTTCTTGGGTCCAGAAAGCCTCCAAACCATCACAAGCTCACTCTTTTTCCAGAGATAACTCTGATTGTCATGCAATGGCCTCCAGCATGAGTGTTCCCAAATGTATAGTCAGAAATTGAATGAATGATTCCGAAGTTCTCTTAATGCACTAGCATTGTACTTATTTTTAGTAGCAGATTCCTGGTTTCAAAGGGTGTCTTTCCTTGACAAAATAAGCTGACACTATCCCATTGCTATTGGGTTCAGGAATAAGCAGGAAAACTTTCTCCTGGATGATGGAGGAATGAAATTATTAATTATTCTAGAAGTGTACATTAAATTGAATTTACAGCTATGTTCATATTATCACTTTCATCTAGCATATGTTCCCAGAATTAGTGAGTGTGTGGCACACATACAGTTTCAGAAAATCTATAGGAATTTATAGGAACATAATGTGCTTATAGGAACATAATGAGCATTCCTACATCCACCATAAACCTCCACTGAAAATAAGAATAAGATGTGGAATTTTTATGTTCTCACTCACATTTAAAAAAACTAAAATTAAGTGTTTTGAGGCAATCTTCTTTATTAAATGTGATTCAAGGAAATCTCTATTACCATAAGCCAGGTAGTAGTTTCACCTCTGGAAAAGAATTTAATTGATAAGTTTAATCAGAAAATGGAGTCATATTAACTCAAACACTGAAAATGTCCTACACATCTGTTACCTTATCTCTCCCATTAAATTACCCATTGTTCTGGCCAGCATCTTGGTGCCTACCCTATATTATAATGTTCTTTCTGCTGAACTGGTGTGTTTTGCCATTTCTCAACTACTTCTCTCTATAATCCAGCTGAAGGCATTCTGAGAACTCTGATATATTCAGCCCACCATACATAAACTTGGAATTATGACACACAGCTATGAATGAATTATTGAAAAAATATTTACCGAGCAGCATTACGCATGGGGCATAGAGGCAAAACTTTCTTGCCTTCAGTGGTCCTACATTCAAGATAGAGATTATAGATAATAAATGAGTAAAGGATAAGTATCAGTTTGTCACGTGATGGTCAGTTATCTGGAGAACAAAAAATCAAGATGAGGAGGTTGGGGCATGTGATGGGAGAGACAACTGGGGAATTTGCAATTTTATATGCAACAAAGTCAGATCCTCATTGAGAATGAGGCATTTGAGCAGAGATATGCAATGAAAAGTTTGGAAAAGGGACACCTAAGGTAGTCTTATCCTGGAAGAGGGAACAGGAAATTCAAAGGCCTAAGGTGATCAAGGGCTTTGTGAGGAAACAACATCAAAATCACTCCTGGGACTGGAGGATGACAGAATGATATGAACCCAGAGGGAAAATTGCTGACCAACTTATGGAAGGTCTTTTAGGAAAACTGAGTTTTAATCAGTATTACATTGGAAGTCAGAGGGTTTTGATCCGGTTTTCATTTTAAAAGGATTGTCATACATTTGCACTAACACTGTAGCCACTGGTAATATAAGGCTATTTACATTTATATAAATCATTGCAGTACTTCAGTCACAAATATCAATGGGCACATGCTCATCTTTGTCTTGTGGTGCCAAAGACATGGGTAGAAAATGAACTATTTCCATCATCAGAAAAATTTCTATTGAAGACTGCTCTACCTTAATGCTGTGGACTACAGCCTAGAGAGGTAAGAATAGAAACAGAAAGACCCCTGGGAGCCACTTGGAATAATCAAGAACTTGATTATGGTATTATAGCATAGGGAGATTGAAAATGGGGTCCACAACTAGATTGTGGACCAATTCTGCAGGCAAAGATGACAGGATTTCTCCTGGAATGGATGGAGGGATTGAGACAGTGAGGAGGACTGGTGAATTCTGAGTTCCTTGTGCTGACCAAATGGGAAGGTGGAACTGGAATTGCTGAGAAAGATAGGACTGAAGGAGGAAGAGGTAAGAAGAGAAGATCAGTAGCTCTCTTTTGGAGCTTGTTCAATATGAGATACCTAGTCAGACATCCCAATATTCATATTGAGTGGCAGGTGAATCTAGGAGTTTTTAAATATCAAAGCCTCACATAGATCTAAGGTGGAGGTATCAACTTTGCAGTCTTGGGCAATTAGATGGTACTTAAACCACAAATCTGGATGTGATCACTGGGAGTGAAAGAATATAGAGAACTGATAAGTTCTGAAGCTTGAATCAGAGGATTCCAATATTGGAATTGAGAAAGATGAAACTCTATGTGAGAAGAATTGAGGGGATCAGGAAGACTGACCAGAATAGTCAGTTCCTGGAAGCAAATGATGACAGTGTTTCAAGGAAGAAAATATCAATTGTGTGCATTGCTACCTCTCAGTCATATAAGTAGGCACCTCGGATTGAACAATTTAGGATCTCAACAAAGATTATATGCTGGCACATGTCCTGGAGAGCATTATGGAAATGTTCAAGAGAGGATGGTTGGGAACTGTGAGGGTAAGCAGCATTTTCTTTCTTTCTTTCTTTCTTTTTTTTAACATGGGCAGGCACCGGGAACCGAACTGAATGCTTTGGTATGGCAGGTGAGCATTCTTGACTGCAAAGTCACCGTGGCCCACCCAGCATTTTCTTTCAATGTGCAATTTTTTCCCTAGTTTTCCATAGAAGGAAACAGTCATCTCTTTCTACTTAATTCATCTCTTTCCACTCTTAGATTTTTACTTTTTTTTTTTGAGACAAAGTCTGTCACCTCCATGGTCATTTCTTGAAAGGTGTTCTTATTAATGGTGGTATTTTTCAACATTTCTTGATCTAAAGTCAATCTAACTAAATTCTTCTACACAACCCCTTCTTTCCAGGCCCTGGAGAAGTGCAAGGACAGAGGATTGACCAAGTCCATTGGTGTGTCCAACTTTAACCGCAGGCAGCTGGAGATGATCCTGAACAAGCCAGGGCTCAAGTACAAGCCTGTCTGCAACCAGGTGAGTTGTCCCCTTGGTTCATTGGGCCTTTCCCTTTTCTGTTCTTCACCTCCCCACCTGCACTTCTTCAAGATACCCATGGGTCAAACCTCGTATTCATCTTACCTTTATAGACCTGGATATTCTGGAGAGACATCAGCTGTCTAAAAGGGAAGAGAAAAAGCCTTTAACTGTATCTCAGCACAGTAAATTTAGGCAAATTGTGGGGAAACCATAGTGCTAAGTTATATGAAAGAATGTAGAGGTAGGGAAAATGAATAAGAAGGGCTGGAAGAATTAACGTATTTACGAGGAAGGTGGGTATTCGCCTGAGCTTTAAAGCATGGCCAGATATTGGATGAATGAAAGTGATTTGGAATGAGCTGCATATAGTAAGGGATCCAGTAAGCATGGAAGAGCAGGTATAAACAAGAATGAATGAAAATAAGATCAGATAAGTGTTAAGGTTTTGTGTTGGAATTTGAAGCCTTAGTTCTTCATCTTGATTCTTAACAGAGGAAGCACACATATGGCAGATATTCATATGAATCTATTAAATACTTGTGGTTTGATGGATTACATAATCAGTTTAAGGTAGTGATAAAGCTGAAGAAATAGACGCTAAGGAATTTTGCCTGGGTAGCCAGTTGTTCTAGTTTGCTAGCTGCCAGAATGCAGTATATCAGAAACAGAATGGCTTTTAAAAAGGGGAATTTAATAAGGTGCTACTTTAGAATTTTAAGGCCAAGAAAATGTCCCAATTACAAGTCTATAGAAATGTTCAATCAAAGGCATCCAAGGAAAGATTCCTTGGTTCAAAAAGCCTGATGAAGTTCATGTTGTCTCTCTCAAGTGGAAAGACAACACTCAGAGATTCTCTCTCATCTGGAAAGGCACATGTTGAACATGGTCAGGGTTCTTCTCTCATCTAGAAGGGCACATGGTGAACATGGCATCATCTGCCAGTTTCTTCTCCTGGCTTCCTGTTTCATGAAGCTCCCCAGGAGGCATTTTTCTTCTTCATCTCCAAAGGTCACTGGCCTGTGGGCTCTCATGGCTATGTTATTCTTCTCTGCTCTCTCTGAATCACCTTCATTCCCCAAAATGTTTCCTATTTCATAGGACTGCAGAAACTTCTCAAGACTCACCCAAATGGGTGGAGACATGTCATCATCTAGTCCAGCACAACAAGCACTCTTGATTAAATCATATCATCCAGGGAGATGATCTGATTATAGTTTCAAACATACAGTATTGAATAGGGATTATTCTGCCTTTATGAAATGGGATTTAGATCAAAACATGGCTTTTCTAGGGGACATACATGTTTCAAAGCAGCACATTCCACACTCTGGGCCTTAAAAAAAGCATGTTTTTCCCACATATGAAATACATTAATTCCATCACAATATCAGAGAACCTTAAACCACTTCAGTAGCAATACAAATGAAATGCAAAATTAGGAACAGTACAAACTCCTATCAAAGTTAATTATGGGCATGGTCTTTCTAAGGCAAAATTATCCTCTGACTTTGGACCTTTGAAAACTCATAACAAGTTATTTGCTGCCAACATACAAAGGAGGAACAGTCATGGGATACATATACACATTTCCATATGGAGGAAAGAGCACAGGAGTCACTGGACCCATACAGTTTCAAAAACCAACAGGGCAAAGTCCAGTAGATTTCAAAGTCTGAGACATTTATTTTCAGTGCTTCTGAAAGCAGCAGTCCCACCTTTTCTAAGGGCCTATGCAGAGGCCTGCCTCTCTCCAAATGCAAGCTTGGGGGACATTGGGGAAACCACCTTTTTCTTGGCTCCACCCTCTCAAAGCATTGGGGTCACACCCAGACTCTCTGCCATCTACGGGGCACACACCCAACCAGGCTCTCCCCAAACCCCAAGGAATATGCTTCACCCTCTCCAAGGCCTGAAACAGCATGACTCTTCCACAGCAACCAGGTGGAAGGCCCATCCTCTGCCTTTGCGGCAAACTCACCCTCTCCACAGGCTTGGGTGGGTCCACTCTCCTGGCCCGAGGCTTCTTGAACTCAGACTTCAGCCTCCATGGTTTTGCCTCTGAAGTTGTTTTTCCTCCAATGTGTCCCTTCTCTGAGCCACCCAGTGTAGACTGGCAGTGGCTCTGTTTACACAGGTCCCAAAGCACTTTCATCGGCTTTCTATGCAGTAGCATTGGATCATGCCCATCAGACATAAGGAGTTTCCACAAGTCCTTCCTGGATAACTCCAAGCCCTATCCTGACTTTCTCTGAAAGGGCTGGCTGGTTCCACATTTAGTTAAATCCTCAAGTGAGGCACTATTCTCTGGGGTCTCCCTTCTTGGAAGCCCAGAATTTTCCAGGACATCAATTTCTCATTTCTTTGTACTCAAGAGTTCTGTTTTCAGCTGATCTTTCTCTTGTTGCATTTCGTTATAAGCTGTGAGGAGAAACCAGGCTGCACTTTGGACATTTAATTTGGAGATCTCTTCTGTTAAATATCCAAGTTCCTGGCTTTTAAAATCTGCCTTCCAGCCAAAGCCACTAGTCAATTTTGGCAGATTATCTGCCATTTTAAAATAAGGATCACCTTCCCTCCACTCTGTGATGACACACATCTCACTTCTGTCTAGAGCCTGGTCAGAGGTATCTTTAGAGTCCACGTTTCTACCAAGAGTCTCTTCAAAGCACTCTAGACCTTCTCTATCAAGCTTCTCATAACTCCTCCAGATTTTTCCCCTTATTCATTTAAAAAGCTGTTCCAACATGTTTGGTATTTGCAAGCTGCAGCAGCAGCACCCCACCCTCCAGTACCAAAATCTGTTCTAGTTTACTAGCTGCTAGAATGCAATATAACAGAAACAGAATGGCTGTCAAAAAGGGGAGTTTAATAAGTTGCTAATTTACAGTTCTAAGGCCAAGAAAATGTCCCAATTACAAATCTATAGAAATGTCCAATCAAAGGCATCCAGGGAAAGATACCTTGGTTCAAGAAGGCCAATGAAGTTCATGGTTTCTCTCTCAAGTGGAAGGGCACGTGGCAAACACAGTTAGAGTTTCTCTCTCATCTGTAAAGGCAGATGATTAACACAGTCAGGGTTCCTCTCTCATCTGGACAGGCACATGATGAACACGGCATCATTTGCCAGCTTCTTCTCATGGCTTCCTGTTTCATGAAGCTCCGGGAAGGCATTTACATTCTTCATCTCCAAAGGTTGCTGGCTTGTAGGCTCTCGGGGCTAGGTCATTCTTCTCTGCTCTCTCTGAATTGTCTTCATTCACCAAAATGCTTCCTCTTTTACAGGACTCCAGAAACTTTTCAAGACCCACCCAAATGGGTGGAGACATGTCATCATCTAGTCCAGTTTAACAACCACTCCTGATTAAATCACATCACCCAGGGAGATGATCTGATTACAGTTTCAAGTATACAGTATTGAATAGAGATTATTCTGCCTTTATGAAATGGGATTTATATTAAAACAGGGTTTTTCTAGAGGACATACATCCTTTCAAACAGCATCCCAGGACAGACCTTATGACTAAATCTTGGTCTGGTTCTCCTCTCTGCTTTCTATAATTAAATTAGTTGTTCAAAATACCTGTTCTAAGGTTGGTTTTTGTTCTAACTTACCTGTTAAGAACTTGGAACACAGGAATGGTGGAGGCTCCTACACTGGATGATATCATTTCAAAATTGAAGAATATGTTTTCAATATAGAGTGATATACAACCATGGATTCAATTACAAACAATAAAATTTATTTTGGGTCTGGTGGTAATTTCATCCTTAATTTTTTCGAAACTTTAGAACAAGGTAAAATTTAAAATATGATTCAGCTAACATGCTAACATGCATATTTCCCCTTCTGTCATGTTTACCCTACCCTTTCAAATTAAGTTGTAGACTTGACATGACACACCAACATACCTCATATTCCATCTCATGAGCGTGAAGACATTCTTCTACACACTCACAGTCCTACATTTATTTCTAACCTAATTCATAATGATTCCTTAAAATTATTTGCTATCCAGTTTATATTCATTTTTCCCCATTTTTTAATAATAAATCCTTCACTAGTTCTTTTTTATCTAGGAGTCATTATAGCTCATGTATTACTTTTCTACATTTCTTTAACTCTTTCAATCTCTAAAAATGACTCAACCATTTTTATCCCATGATAAACTGGCAGATTTTGTCTAATACTCTTTATCAGATTGTAGGCTTCTGGTGTTAGTTAACTTGATCCTCTATTTCAAGTTTTAATAAACTAAAAGTTACATCTGAAGATTTCATTAGATTCAGGTTAAATATTTCTGGCAAGCAAATTTCACCAGGATGATGAGTCTTTCAAATTGCACCCCATTATGAAGTATGTAATTACAGGTTGTCTATTATTGAGGCTAGATTCCATGTCTTGGTTAATCTACTAGAAGCCACATCTACTCTATACCATTTGTTTTTCCCTTTATAATTGCCAAGAAATATGACAGGTGTTTTTTAAGCATTAGGGTCAACTCTAGGCTCCCTGCAATGCTTTAAAGATATCCTTAAATGCTTGATATCCAGCTAAGATTTTTGCCTAAACTATAATTTCATGAAGGTTGGCAGCTACTCATTTTCTACTTTTATCACTCTTTTTACACTCTTTGATGATATTTTTCTACGTTAAAATTTTTTTCATCTACTGGGAATAAACTATAATTGTAATTATTGACAAGGTAATGTTTATTTTTTCCTTTAGTTATCAACATACTCATGGTTTCTTATTATATTCACTCTGAATAATTGTTTTTCACACTCTGTGCCTCTTTATTTTTCTCTCTCCTCACTATAGAATCATTGATTGAATGTGATAAGGAATGTAATAGTCAATATTCCATTTCATAATCACATCCACCCAAATGTGAACAATGAGTTTCTCCCAAAAGGGTTGTGTTTTTTTTTTACAAATTCTTATAGGCCTTAGACCGATTTCCTTGTTACCATGGTTTGATGTCCAAAGCGCAAATAGTTTCTTCCAATCTCATATCCAGAATTAGTCATTTTTCCTTGTAGAAGCCAAAAACATTTAGAACAAATATTGGAAAATGGAGGTGCTTATTCTCTGGAACATCATGGTTTTGACCTTTCTAGTGAGCAGAGATCGAAAATTTACCTTAGATCAAGTAATTAGTTTATGCTGATATTTTCAGTTCCCATTTAACTGTTCAACTTCTTTAACTTTTAACCTTTCTCTTACAATTTAAGTTTAAGGTGTTTTTTTTTTTCATATAATCTGATACATTTCTGTCTTGGCTTTCCACAGGTAGAATGTCACCCTTACTTCAACCAGAGAAAACTGTTGAACTTGTGCAAGTCAAAAATATTGTGCTTGTGGCCTATAGTGCTCTGGGAACTCAACGAGATAAAAGATGGTAATGACAACAATAGGGAGTTTAACTAAAACTCCGTTGAGGTTTTTTGATTGAAAAAAACATTTCAATCACATCAAACTATGTTTCCCACAGTTAACTCCCAACTGTTAGTTTAAATGGTGTATAGGGCCTCTAGAAATACTCCTCCCTTACTCCAGAGCATGGCTTTGCACTGCATCTATCTGGTCATACTAGTTAGTAATAATATCTGCATTAAAATATAGACATCATCCAAAAGGTGAGACCAAAGGCATAATCTCAACTAATGATATTAAATATTAAAAGTTCAAGTAACAACTTCTATAAGCTTCAGTTACTTCATGTGAAAATACAGAGTTATATTATATAATTCCCAGGTATATGAGTATAGAGTGAAATTACCATCTCTATACATTTTGCAGTCTTCTGTTAAAATATTACATATTGCGCTTGATTCTTAATGATGAAAATGAACAGCTTTCATTTTGAGCCTGGAAGATTTTCAATGATATGTTAGATATGTTAAAATGAAAATTACCCAAATCTTCCCTTTCTTTCTCCCCATAAAATTTCTTGTCCTACTTTGAGAGCTCTATCAAGAGAAGAAATAAAGCCACAGGGAAGTAGAAAAGAAAAATTTAAGGGTCTGGAACCTTTCCTCACCATCTCGAGCATACTTACAAATGACCAGGAGGACTTGACACAGTACTGATTGTTGGAATCCACATGGAGGGGTGGGAGGGGTCTGACTTGATAGATCTGGAGTGAAGTTCTAGAATTTGTATTTCTAATACGTTCCTGGTGGTATAGGCTACTGGACTAGAGACCACATTTTGAGACACTCCAGTCTCGGATAGATCACCTTGCTTGGGAGGAGCCCCCTAGTAAATTGAATACCATATGGCAGATGTTCAGCCTTGCTGCCTTCCTTCCAGGGTGGACCAGAACTCACCTGTTCTCTTGGATGATCCAGTTCTTTGTGATTTGGCAAAAAAGCACAAGTGCACCCCAGCCCTCATTGCTCTTCGCTACCAGATACAGCGTGGGGTGGTGGTCCTGGCCAAGAGTTTCAATGAGAAGCGGATCAAAGAAAACATGCAGGTGATGAGCAGGGCTGCAGCCCAGGTGGCCTCAATATTATCCCCACATATGTTCTGCTCTGTAAGCATCTCAACACATCCTTGGGCCACTTGATTTCCCTAATGTTTTTTATGCAGGTGTATCCCATGTGCACTTGCACTCCCCATTAATATTCTCCTTCTTATGCAACGTCAGCAGAATGATAGTAGTTGGAGCAAAGATTGGGCAGGTGTCAGAAAATTTGTTACAGCCCTATCTGTTTAACCGAGTCTGTAACCTTGCTGAAGTGACATCTTATTTGCTTCATTTCTGAAATAATGCAGCTGTATTAAGGGATCTTCAGTCTCCAAATCTCTAGGATACTTTTTTTCCCAGGATCTCATTGACATCCAGAAAGGACAAGCTGAAAAGGAAAACAGATAATCCCTAATTATATTTGGCCCTTGAACAATCTCCTTCTCCATGAGTTTTTGCAGGAAGAGGTCCCATTCCTGCAGTAAAGTTAAACATTCTTCTCTTCTCTGATATTTGACACTTTTAATGAGTTGTTTTGAAATTACTTTTAAAATCTAAATAGTATTAAAATGAAAAGAGTGGAAAATAATCTTCCTCTGCTTGTTCTTCAGTCTCCCAGTTAAACATCTTTCTCTCCATATCAGTATCTGTTGGTCTTTCCTGTATCACTTCCTGAAGCATACCCTGAGTATATATGCTCTTTAGAACTAAAGGAAGATTATACAAAAATGGTGTACAATTTGTTTTTTTAATTTAAACTTCAGAGAAACAATTTTTAATTTTGATTTGAAAAGACAAACTTTCTATTTCAATATGTGTTCTCAATTTCAGCAGGGAGTTGAGTAAGTCAACTTGCTGCTGCAAGCTTTCTGAAAATAATGAAAGATATAAATACAAAATAAGTGTAGGACACACATTTATACCTAAAATAATAACAATGTACTGGAAACCTTCGAACCATTCAGGTTATGAGATAACATATGTGCTGGTTTGAAATGACGTATGTACCCTTGAAAAGCCATGTTTTAATCCTAATCCCATTTTGTAAAGGCAGTTGCTTCTTCCAGTCGCTATTCATTATGGCATGGCTGAATCTATAATTAGATCATCTCCTTGGAGGTGTGATTTAATCAAGAGTGGTTGTTAAGCTGGATTAGGTAGAGGCATGTCTCCACACATTTGGATGGGTCTTTGTTAATTTCAGAAGTCCTATAAAAGAGGAAACATTTTGGAGAATGAGAGATTCAGAGAGAGCAGAGCAGAACAACATAGCCACAAGAACCAGAGTCCACCAACCAGTGACCTTTGGAAAGGAAAATGCCTCCCAGGGAGCTTCATGAAACAGGAAGCCAGGAGAGGAAGCAAGCAGATGATGCTGTGTTTGCCACATGCCCTTCCAGATGAGGGAGAAATTCTGACTGTGTTGGACATGTACCCTTCCACTTGAGAGAGAAATCCTGAACTTCATTGGCTTTCTTGAACCAAGGTATCTTTCCCTGGATGCCTTTGATTGGACATTCCTATGGTCTTGTTTTAATTGGGACATTTTCTTGGCCTTAAAACTATAAACTAGCAACTTATTAAATTTCTCTTTTTGAAAGCCATTCTGTTTCTGGTATATTGCATTCCAGCAGCTAGCAAACCAGAACAACATATTTTCCCTCTCTGATCCTTACTCATCATCTCTCCTTCCCCCCAGAGAACCTATTTTCTAAATTTTATGATAAACATTGTTTTCATTAATTATTCTCATAATTTGTTATCAAAGAGTATATTACCTAAGGTACATTTAATTTTACTTTTTGAGCATTGTAGGAGTGGAATCAAATGATGTTCTTCTACAAGTAGCTTCATTTAGTTAAGATAAAGTGTTAAAATCATCTATGTTGATGCATGAAGTTGTACGTGATTCACTTTCACCTCCACATAGTGTACCATCTTATGAATACATTGTAAGTTACTTATCAAAATTTTTAGAGCCATTTGTGATGTTTGTATATTTCTTAGCTTTTTTGCCCATTTTATGTAATTCTTCTAGATACATTTTTGCATGTGTCTCCTCATACACTTTTAGCAGTGTACCGTGTGGATATTTTCTTAAATCTATGACTGAATTGCCAGGAAATACTATATGAGCAGGTTTATATTTATCTGATTGTATCAAACCTTCCACAACGTGATTTTTTCCTCTGTCTACTCTTTGGGGCCATAAATGATATATGTCTTTGCTCCACATTCTAGACAATGCAATATTGCCAACATTTCCAATTTTAGGCAATCTGTATGCTAGGCAATATCCCTCTTTATGTTTTTTTCATATCTCTGAATACTAATGGAGCTTACTATGCCAACTTTTATTATATTGTCTGTCTTTTATTTACTTGTAGAAGATTATTTTTATACCATTAGCTATAACTTAATAACTTACCACTCTAAAATTTAGGTGCTTAATGTAAAAAACATATATTTAACTAATAACTTTGGATCCATGATTTGTGCTCAGTTCAGCTGAACAGTCCTTACTGGGATCTCTTCTGAATTTCTGTCAAGTACAGGGCAGCCAGGAATCTCTGCTTCCTAGTTTGGTGCTATTTTCAGGGTGACTTTACTTTTCTCCACATGGTTTTTCATCCTCTAGCCAAGTATCCCAGTCTTTGCATCATGATGTTGGCAATTATCAAAGAGACCATTGAAGTATGTTCAGAGCCCTCTCAGGTTTAGGCAGAAAATTGGCTCATCATAGCATCTCAAAATGATATTGACCAAGGAAGTCATAAGGACAGGACAGGTTCAGGAGAAGAAGAAACGGACACCACCTCCTGATGGGAGGAGCTGTAAAATTACATTGGAAAAGGTGTGGTTACAGGGAGAGGTAAAGGATTGGGGCAATTTTTTCAATTAGATAAATCAAATGATATTTTATTAGGGAAAGGGGAATGAAATTCATTTTTTAAGAAATAGCTTTACCCCATACTTACTGTTTCCATATACTAGATTATTTCACCTTTTCACCAAACTGGATGCAAAATCGTCAGGACCAAATAAAAGTTTCACGAGTTTGATTTTCTCCTTCACACTATAGGACATTTTCTTTTGTTGTTGTTAAAACTTTTAATTGTATTAACTTATATATAACTCAAAATTTTCCATTTTAATTACTTTCAAGTATACAATACATTGATATACATTATATTCATAATATTGTGCTACTATCACCAATATTCATTACCAAACATTTTTTAACATTTTAATTGTTAATATAGCATACATACAAACAAAGAAATAAAGAAGCAATAGTTTTCCAAGCACCCTTCAACAAGTCCCTTCAACAGGACAGATCCCAGAGTTTATCATGGGCCACCACATGATCCTCTCAGATTTTTCTTTCTAGCTGCTCCAGAATATAGACAGCTAAACGGCATAAATATGTTTTATCATCACAGTTAACACATACATACATATGTGAAGAATAACATATACAAAAAAGCAATAAGTTTCAAAGTATAGTACCACAATTTAGTTGTAGCAGACATTTCAGAGTTTGACATGGGTTACAATTCCACAATGTTATGTTTTTGCTTTTAGCTGTTCTAAGATACTGGAAACCAAAAGATATATCAGTTTAATGATTCAGCAATCACATTCATTTGTTAAATCCTATCTTCACTGTACAACTCCACCATCACCTCTGATCTTACTATCCCTCTCCTTAGGGGTGTTTGGGCTATGGCCATTCCAACTTTTTCATGTTGGAATGGTCTGTCAATGATATGAGGTAGGGAGATGAAACTATCTGATGTTCTGCAGAGTCTGGGCTCTCCAGGCCACAGGACTTATCTGGTCCAGGTTCCCATCCAGGAGTTGTAGGTTTCTGTACAGTTACAGAACTGTAGCTGGAACACTTGTGGAATTCCATACATTGCCCTAGGTGTTCTTGAGGACTGGTTGGAATGGTCCTGGCTGGAGTTTGGCAGGTAATGAGAGGTAGCAATGTCTATCTGAAGCTTGTGTGAGAGCAACCTCCAGAATAGCCTCTCAACTCTATTTGAACTCTCTCGGCCACTGATACTTTATTAGTTACACTTCTTTTCTCCCTTTTGGTCAGGATGGCATTGTTCATCCCACAGTGCCAGGACTGGATTCATCCCTGGGAGTCATCACCCACACCACCAGAAAGACTTTCATCCCTGGATGTCATGTTCCACGTAGCGGGGTGGGCAATGATTTCATTTGCAGAGTTGAGCTTAAGGAGAATGGGGCCATATCTGAGCAACAAAAGAGGACATCCAGAAGTAATTCTTAGGCATACCTATAGATAGGCTAATCTTCTCCACTACCTGCATAAGCTTCACAAGAGTAAGCCTCATGATCAAGGGCATGGCTTATTGATTTGGGTGTCCCTAAAGTTTGACACAGTAGCAGAGGATTCCCATATGGTAAATTTTAATAGTTCCATATTTTTTCTCCCATACCTCAAAGGACTTTGCCAATAATTTTTGATTATCTGCTTAATATACTCTAGGATGTATCCAGGCATTACCTTAAGTTTTGCAGAATTCAAGGACCTCTTTCTTATTCTTGACTCCCTGTGTTTCAATTGTTCAAATGAGCTGCACAGATAAGTTGATTTAGATTGTATGCTACAGAAAATTTTGGTTCCAGATGAAATAAACCTTTCTTCCTTTGGTCTCAAAGAGCATGTGAGGTTCTAAAATATATAAACAATGTTTTCCTTACCCCTGTGTCCTGAATTACTTTAAGTCCAACTGATCGGCTTCATTCTTATCTCTATATATCATGTTATAAATTATGCACAAACAGCCTCTCAAATGAGAAATAGTAATTACCACTCAGGACTAAATATATTTGCTACAAAAGCTTACAATGCAGGCTGCTGTTTTCTTATAAGCATTTTTGTAGCAGCACAACATCCATTCATAAGCATTCACCATCATTTACGAATCTACTTCTCAGTCAGTGCATCCTTCAGCCAGCTACTTTCATCAGGCATCATGTATAGTGCCAAAAGTCCACAGTCCATCAACAGTCACAGTTTTAGATAATTTCATTTTTCTCAAAAGAAAGAAAACCAATAAACATACCCTTGCCAAATAGTAAATCTAAACCTCTTCTTAACTCTGTCCTCCCCCCCATTATTTATCTCAGCTGTTGCTATGATAGTTCTGATGTTTTCCTTTTAAACATAGTCCATCATATGCAATAGCAGTTTTCCCCCTGTGCCCTGGACTTAAGTACTGCTTGTACATGAATTGTACCTTTGAAGTAGTTCTTGCAAGAACCAATTTATATTTCCAGTGTTAATCAGTGTGGCACATCAATCTACACAACCCCTTTCAATCCTGTTCATCTTCAATATACATTGAATATATACACACATATGTTATAATATACATACATAACATCACTTATAGACCCACTAGAGAACTGTCTTCACTTCTGTCTATTCCCTTACATTGAAGTTCAACCTCATTAGCTAACTGTTCACCCAACTCTAGCATCTATGTATCTCTAAGTCCCCTATATTCTGTAGTATAAGCCTCTGATTTTATCTCTAGCATGGTCATAAAAGTGGAATCATACAGTATCTACCCTTTTGCCCTTTTGTGTCTAGCTTATTTCACCCAAAATTATGTCCTCAAGGCTCATCCATCTTGTTACATGTTTCTGGATGTCATTTTGTCTTACTGCTGCATAATATTCCATCATATTTACATAGCACATTTTGTTAGCCACTTGTCTGTTGATGGGCATTTGATTTGTCTCCATTTTTGGCGATTGCAATAATGCTGCTATGAACATCGGTTCACAATTGTCTGCTTGTGTCATAGCTTTCTGCTCTTCTGGGTATATACCAAGTACTGCTATTGCAGGGTCATAGGGCAACTCGATATTTAGTTTCCTAAGAAATTTCCAAACAGTCTTCCATAGTGGCTGCACCATTATACATTCTCACCAGCAGTGCATAAGCATCCCAGTTTCTACACATCCTCTCCAACATCTATAGTTTCCCATTTGTTTAACAGCAGCCATTCTCATAGGTGTGATGTGGTATCTCACACTCATTTCTTTCTTCAGGTGCATGGGCCAGGAATCAAACCTGGTTCTCCCACATGGAAGGCAAGCATTCTACCACTGAAACACCCATACACCCCTCATACTCTTGAACAGAATTTCCCCGATAGCCAATGAAAATGAACATCTCTTCATGTGCTTTTGAGCCATCTGTATTTGCTCTTCAGAAAATTACCTATTCATATCTTTAGCCCATTTTGTAATTGGGTTTCTTGTTCTTTTGGTGTTGAGTGGTATGATTTCTTTGTGTATGCAAATTATCAAACCTTTGTCCAATATGTGATTTTCTCCCACTGAGTTGGCTGCCTCCTCATCTTTTTGAGGTGCAGAAGCATTTGATTATGGAGGTTCCCATTTATCTATTTTTTCTTTTGTTGCTTATTCTTTGGCTGTAAAGTTTAGAAAGCTACCTCCTATTACTAGGTCATGAAGCTGTTTCCCTACATTCTCTTCTAGACGATTTATGGTGCTAATTCTTATATTTAGGTGTTTGATCTACTTTGAGTTAATTTTGGTGTAACGTGTTAGGTGGGTGTCCTCTTTCATTCTTTTGGCTATTGATATCCATGCCCATTTATTGGAAAGACTATTTTGTCCCAGTTCAGAGGGTTTGTGGCGTTATCAAAAATCAGTTGACTATAGATTTGGTGGTCTCTTTCTGCACTCTCGATTTGATTCCATTGGTCAATGTTTCTATCTTTCTACCAGTATCGTGCTGTTTTGACCACTGTGGTTTTATAATAGGTTTTAAAGTCAGGGAGAGTTAGTCTTCCCACTCATTCTTCTTTTTAAGGATGCTAGGAGCAGGTGGGGGAGTTGGTGGGGCAGGGGTGCTTGGACCGTGGGGTGTGGGGGCAGGTGACAGGGTTCAGGTATGTGGTGTGTAGGGTAAGTCATGGGTCATAGTGCTGTGCTGATGAGGGTAGCACATTCAAAGAATACGACTTAGCTTACTTCCTAGTCCCCATCTTCCTGACTGGCACTGCTGTGTGTTCTAGGCTTCTGCATTAGGCTCCAGTTTTCTCCTTTTCAGTTCCTCAATTTTTGCAACCAGGGCCACATTACATGGTGCAGAAGACTCTCCCAGGTCAGTTACACTCTTGAATCATCTTTTACATCACCCTGCAGTCCTTTCTCTAACTTTTCCTTGGAGCAGGGGGAACTCAATCTACCTTATTCCACCATCATTCCAGAACTCCCAAATTTGTAAACAATCTATCACATTTATATATTCAGGACATTAATCCTTTGTCATATGCACATATAGTTGTTGAAATATCTTCTCCCAATTTGTGCTTAGTTTTCATTTCTTGATAGTATGTTTTAATGAACCAAAGGTCCAAGTCCATTATAATAAAAATCATCATGCATTTCATGTGTGTTTTATGCTTGTTGTGTCCTTTCCTAACTTCAGCAACACACAATATGTTTCTGTATTATTTTTGAAACTATTATACACTTTGCTTTCAAATTCACATCTTTAATTTACCTGGAATGTTTTTTTAGTACTATGTAAAGTTAGAATTCAAATACATATATAAGTATTTGACATACTTACATAGATTTATATATATATTATATATATATATACACACACACACGTAAATGCATATATAAGTATATACAAGTGATGTTTATATACATAAGTTTATGTGTGTGTATGTAGTTAAAAATGTATATCTAAGTTTTTGAGCACTTATTATTCAAAGTTTCATATTTTCTCACAAATAGTCATTGTTATCTCTATTATATATCAAGTATCCATACTCTATTTTTTATCTCTCTCACCTCTCAATTGGTCTGTTTTGAAATTCTGTCTGAATTTGTTGGAAAGTAAGTATTGCCATCCAAATGGTGAACATTTTTTCCTGTCTCCTTGTTTTTCTCTAAGATTATCTTGATTACTTTTTATTGTTTTTCATTTTATGTATAATTTAATAAAACTTCATTAACTTCCAAAAAAGAGGTTTTTACATAAGATGTATTGAAACTGAAGCTGAAAATGGAGTTACAGGTTTCTGCCCATTAATAATAATTCCAATTCATGATCATAATGTGAGCTTCCACTTACTCAGGTGTTCTTTATTATTTTTAATTAATACCTGTTTTGGTTGCTAAACCTGCTAAACTCAATATGCCAGAAATATATTAACTTTTTACAAAGGGGATTTATTAAGTTACAAGTTACAGTTCTTGGGCCATGAAAACGTCCAAATTAGGGCATCAAGAGGAAGATACCTTGTCTCTGAATAAAGGCCTCTGGTATCCAGATTTCCTTTGTTCCATTGGAAAGGGTGTGGTGATGTCTGCCAGTTCCTTACTTCCAGGCTCCATCACTTTCAACCTCTGTTTTTAGTGTCTTTCTCTCTGAGCATCTGTGGGCCCTTGCTTGCTTTTCCAGAGATATCTCCCTGAGCTGTCTGTTTCCTGCAGGTCTTCTCCTGGCATCTCTGGAATGTTTCTTTCTCTCTGCATCCTTCACATGGTTTCATCTCTCTGCTTTCTGTTTCCAATTGTCTTTGGGCATTTCTTTCTCTCTTAGCTTCTCCTGGGGAATTTTCTTTCTCTTAGCCTCTCTGAACTCTCTCCAAAATGTCTTTCTCTTAAAGGACTCCAGAAAGGAGATTAAGACCACCTTGAATTGGGCAGGTCACATCTCCATGGAAACAACCTAATCAAAAGTTTCCACAAACAATAGGTTTACCCCTCAAGATTGGATTAAAAGAGCATGGGATTCTTGGAGTACATAACAGATTCTAGCAAGGACAATAACAAATCAGTTTCCATAAATGTATTGGTGTATCATTTTTTGCTCAATATACTCGTAGATAAGTAATAATTTTGCTAATTCTTCATAACATTTTCCTAAATTTATATTTTGAAAACTAACAAATGTTCAGAAAAGTTCATTTAAAACCTCTATTTCCTAGAGCTATCAGTTGTTAAAATATTCACACTTCAGCAGGTCTTCTCTATTTCTATCTCCCTATCTATCAATATCTCCAGGCATTGTTATGAATACATGCCCATTTGTTCTTTCTATCCTTTAGGTAAATCTGATCAGAAATATCCTAAATATTTACATTCCATCCTCTGTATCTCTCAACCACTCTTATTTTCCCATGTATTGGTTTTTATGTAGAGTGTTATGGGTAAGTTATTCAGCTCTACCTTCCTTTTAACTAATCCTCATTTTAGCTATGTCTACTATAACCTTAACGCTGTCTTCTATGTGTCTGTATCAGCTATCATGTTTAGAATTTCTATAGTATTCTTCTAATTATCTCTTAATCATTCTAAATAGAGTTTCTTTACCTCAACTTTTTTCAAGCCCACTTAACAGTTATTTTATTGTTTATCACCACCAATACTCATTAACCTTGTGGGTATTTTTCTTCTCTTTCATATTCCTTCTGGTTCTTATGCTGGTTTGAATCTGTTATGCATGAGAAGCCACGTTCTATAATCCTCATTCAATATTGCTAGATGGGATCCTTTTTATTGTTTCTATGGAAATGTGACCCATGTTGTGGGTGAAGTGTGGACTCTGGACTCTAAAGATACCTTTGATAAGGCCTTAGGAAGAACTGATGCATGCATTATTGCAAACTGGAAGGGAGGCAATCATTGTTTAAAAGTGGCAAAGCATCTGGCTGAATTTACTACTGGCTTTGGATGGAAGGCAGATTTTTAAAGCCATAAACTTGGATATTTAGCAGAAGAGATTTCCAAGTTAAATGTGGAAAGTGCAGCCTGATTTCTCTTTATAGCTTGTAGTGAAATGTAACAGGAAAGAGATGAATTGAGAGCTGAACCCTGGGAACAAAGAAACAAGAAGTTGGTAGTCTTGAAAACTGTGGGTTTCCAGAAAGGGAGAAAGAATAATGCCCAACCAAAGGATTGAACCATATATGGAAGCAGTAAGCCATTACAGAACAAGTGAGGATTTGAGATGGAGTTATGCAGAAAAAAATTTGTGGAAATTCCTTTTATCCAATGGACATGACTTAAAGTTCTGCATAGAAAACCTACAAGAGTGTTCTGGGTTCTGCATAAACAGAACCATTGCCTGTCTGGACTCAGAGGGACAATTGAAGGAAAAATAACTTCAGAAGCAGAACCATGGGAGCTGAGGTCTGACGTCAAGAAACCTCAGGCCAGGGTGATCTAGAATCAAAACTGTGGCTTAGCAATGTGCATATTTTAATTCATCCTCCAGAACAACTACTAAATAACCAGAAACAGAACAGAACAGCTCCTGGGGCCACATCAGTGACCAGACACATAGTGTACCCCAGTCTGGACCAGCTGGACTGGCTGCAAGCCCACCCAGAATGGTGAGTTCCCCAAGCTGTGGTGGCCAGCATCCCTCACTCACAGGCTGCTTCCCAGAGGGGAAAGGAAAGGAATTTTACGAGCAGCAAGGGCTGACCCCAACCAAACACCAATGGTGGAAATAATTAACAAATTCTGACTACCAAAAATAGGCCCCCAGCTCAGGTGAACCTGGTCAAAGCAGAGGTTGCTCATTTTTGCCCCAGTGCCAAGGGGGCAGGGCTGACAGAAAAAGGAAAAAATAAAAGGAAACAGAGGTTTTTGTGGCTGTGTTTCTACAAAGGCTTGACTGCCTTTGGATTCAGCAGCAGGAACTCTCAGGCTGCAACTGCCCCAGACATAGGCAGAAACTAGCTTGTTTAAGGGCTTGTCTGGAAGCTGAGCCTTCCCCAGGGGAGGGGTGAAGCCCAACTCAGGTGGAATCCCTCCCTCAAGGAATTCAGACACCAGGGCTTGGTAATCTGAAGCCATTAAAACCAGCCTACAACCGCTCCTCTGTGTCGACCACACCCCCAGCCAAAGTTAGAGGTACCGCATCATCTTATGCTGGTGGGACCTGTAGGCAGACAAGCGCCACATACTGGGCAGGATAAGAAAAACAGAGCCCAGAGACTTCACAGGAAAGTCTTACAAACTTCTGGGTCTCACCCTCAGGGGAAACTGACGCAAGTGACTATTTTCTCCTGATAGGAGGCCAGTTTGGTCTGGGAAAACCCAGCTGGGATCTATAATACCTAAGTAGACCCTATGAAAGGTGGGGGTCGGGGGGTAAAGGCACCATACGGGCAGGACAAGAAACAAGAAAACAAGAACTGAAAAATTCTCCTTTGTTAAACAAAACCTAAGCTAGAGGTCCAGAAAAAGCTGAACTGAATGTCAAAACACAGATAGACAACAAATTCACCCAGCAAGAATACCTTAGGTAAAAGAAATGAAAGCATTCTCCAGAATAAACAAATTAAGGTAACTAAATGCCTAGACACCAGCAAAAAATAACAAATCAACCTAGGAAAATTGAAGATATGCACCAGTCAAAGGAACACATGAACAATACAAATGAGATAAAGGAGCTGAAGCAATTAATTCAGAATATATGAACAGACATGGAAAACCTCATCAAAAACCAAATCAATAAATTGAGGGGGGATATAAAGAAGACAAGGAATGAACAAAAAGAAGAAATCAAAAGTCTGAAAAAACAAATCACAGAACTTATGGGAATGAAAGGCACAGTAGAAGAGATGAAAGAAACAATGGAACTTACAATGATAGATTTCGAGAGTCAGAAGATAGGATTAGTGAACTGGAGGAGAGAACATCTGAAATCTGACAAGAAAAAGAAAATATAGGAAAAAATGGAAAAATATGAGCAGGGACTCAGGGGATTGAAGGAAAATATGAAGCACATTAATATACATGTTGTGGGTGTTTCAGAAGGAGAAGAGAAGGGAAAAGGAGGACAAAAACTAATAGAGGATATTATCACTGAAAATTTCCCAATTCTTATGAAAGACTTAAAATTACAGATCCAAGAAGTACAGCATAACCCAAAGAGAATAGATCCAAATAGACACACTCCAAGACATTTACTAATCAGAATGTCAGAGGTAAAGGAAAAGAGAGAATCTTGAAAGCAGCAAGAGAAAAGCAATCCATTACATATAAGGGAAGCCCAATAAGACTATGCATAGATTTCTCAGAAGAAACCATGGAGGTGAGAAGACAGTGGAACGATATATTTAAATTATTAAAAGAGAAAAACTGCCAATGAAGAATTCTATATCCAGCAAAACTGTCCTTCAAAAATGAGGGAGAAATTAAAACATTTTCAGACAAAAAAATCATTGAGAGAATTTGTGACCAAGAGACCAGCTCTGTAAGAAATACTAAAAGGAGCACTAGAGACAGATATGAAAAGACAGAAGAGAGAGGTGTGGAAAAGAGAGTAGAAAGGAAGACTATAAGTAAAGGTAAAATGAAGGAAAATTAGATAAGACATATAAAATCCAAAAGACAAAATGATAGAAGAAAATAGTACCTGTACCGTAATAACACTAAATGGTAATGGATTAAACTCCTCAATCAAAAGACAAAGACTGGCAGAATGGATTGAAAAACAGGACCCATCTATATGGTGTCTCTACTCAAAGATATGAGGGAAAGGACACAAACGGACATTTTCACACCAATGTTTATAGCAGCATTATTTACAATTACCAAGAGATGGAAACAGTCAAAATGTTCATCAACAGACAGGTGGCTAAGCAAACTGTGGTATATACATATGATGGAATATTATGTAGCTGTAAGACAGAATAAAGTTATGAAGAATGTAACAATGTGAATGGACCTTAAGGACATTATGCTGAGTGAGATTAGCAAAAAACAAAAGGACGAATACTGTATGGTCTCACTGATATGAACTGACATTAGTGAATAAACTTGGAATATTTCATTGGTAACAGAGACCATCAGGAGACAGAAAAAGGGTAAGATATTGGGTAATTGGAGCTGAAGGGATACATATTGTGCAACAAGACTGAATATAAAAACTCAGAAATTGACAGAACAATGCTACCTAACTGTAATATAATTATGTTAAAATGCTGAATAAGCTGAATGTGAGAATGATAGAGGGAGGAGGTCTGGGGGCATAAATGATATCAGAAAGAAAGATAGACAAAGATTGAGATGGTATAAGCTAGGAATGCCTAGAGTGCATAATGATAGTGACCAAAAGTACAAATTTTAAAAATGTTTTTACATGAGGAAGAACAAAGGAATGTTATTACTGCAGGGTGTTGAAAATAGATGGCAATTAATATTTTAAAATGTTAACTTACATGTGAGACTAAAGCAAAAAATGTATACTTGGTACAAAATTTATATTTTAACTAGTGCATTTCCAAATATAACTTATGTAGATAGTTTGATTGAACAACATAAATACATGGAACCTTGGATAGGACATGAGATTTTGCTGGTTTGTCCAGAGTGATGCCCGGATGAATCCCAGAGTGACTTGATCAGTGAGTGAAAAAGTATTTGCAAAGTCTCCTTCAGGGAATGGTGAGAATGGGGAGAAAGTCAACTTCCCCAAGTTGAATTCTTGATATTATCACAAGCAGTGCAGTCAACCAAAGCTATAGTTTGAGCCCCCAGTCTTGGGGTTTGATCATATGAAACTTAACCCCACAAAGGATAGGTCAAGCCTACTTAAAATTAGGCCTAAGCATCACCCCTAACAGACCCTCTTTTGTTGCTCAGATGTGGCCTCTCTCTCCAGTCAACACAACAAGCAAACTTACCACCCTCCCCCTGTCTTCGTGGAACATGACTCCTGGGGGTGTGGACATTCCTGGCAACATGGAACAGAAATCCTAGAAAGAGCTGAGACCCAGCATCAAGGTATTGAGAAAGCCTTCTTGACCAAAAGGGGGAAGAGTGAAATGAGACAAAGTGTCAATGGCTGAGAGATTCCAGAGTCAAGAGGTTATCCTGGAGGTTATTCTTATGCATTAAGTAGATGTCACCTTGGTATCCAAGATGTAATGGAATGGCTGGAGGGAAGTACCTGAAAATGTAGAGTTGTGTTCCAGTAGCCATGTTTCTTGATGATGATCATATAATGATATAACTCTCACAATGTGACTGTGTGATTGTGAAAACCTTGTGTCTGATGCTCCTTTTATCTACCTTGTCAAGAGATGAGTAGAATATATGAAATAAAAATAAATAATAGGGGGAACAAATGTTAAAATAAATATAGTTTGAAATGTTAGTGATCAATGAAAGGGGGGGTAAGGGTATGGTATGTATGATTTATTTTTCTGTTTTCATTTTATTTTTCTATTGTCTTTTTCTGAATTGATGCAAATGTTCTAAGAAACGATCATGATGATGAATATGCAACTATGTGATGATATTGTGAATTACTGATTATATATGTAGAATGGAATGATCATATATTAGGAATGTTTGTGTTTCTTTCCTGTAATTTTTTTAATTAATAAAAAAAATTATAAAAAGAAAGAAAGAAACCTCAGGCAAGGAAAATGGAACCACCCAAGTACTGGGAAAAGGCAAGTTTGCCCCAAAGACAGAGTGTGGGCCTTCTGCTTCAGTGTTTTCGAAGAGTTGTGTCCCAGGCCTTGGAGAAGGTGGAGCACATTTCTTGGGGATTGGGGAGTGTCTGGCTGCCACCCCATTGTCTGGAGGGATTGTATATGCGCCACAGAGATGGCAGAGAGCCCAGATGTGACCTGATGTTTGAAGAGGGTAGAGCCAAATAAAAGGTTGTCTCTGCAATGTCCCAAGGTTGCATTTGGAGAGAGCCAAGCTTTTGCATAATTCCTTGGAAAGAATGGGACTGCCACTTTCTAAATCCCTGAGAATAAATGGCCCTTGGTCTTTGAAATCTATTGGCATTTTCCCTGTAGGTTGTCAGAACTCTTTGGATGCAGTGATCCCTATGTTCCTTCCAACTTTTCTATGGAAATGGGAACAACTATCCTATACATCTTTCTTCTTTGTATATTGGTAGCTGATAACTTGTTCTGAGTTTTACAGGTCCACAGCCAGATGAGAATTTTATCTTTGGACAGATCATGACTTTAGCTGACGTTGATGAGATTTAGTACCCTTTCTGACTTTGTATTATATTTGTATTGTTACTGAAATGGTTTAAGGCATTGTGATATTGTGATGGAGTGAATGCATCTTGTAAATGCAGAAAACATGTCTTTTTGAGGTTCAGAGGGTAGAATGTGCTCATTTGAATCTCTTGTATACTCCGGAAAAGCTGTGTTCCTTAATCCTCATTCAGTCTTACTGAATGGAATCTTTTTTACTGTTTCCATGGAGATGTGACCTACCCAAATGTGGGTGACAATTTTTGATTAGCTGGTTTCCACACAGATGTGTCTCCATTCATTCAAGGCGGGGTTGCTTACTGGAGCCCTTTATGAGAAAACCATTTTGAAGAAAGCTTTAGACCCCACTGTGCCAACAGCCACACAGCAGAGAACTTTGGAGATGCAGAAGGAAAGCGCCATCAAGGAAGCCTTATGAAATGAGTAGTGAAACCTAGTAGATATTGACATGTGTCTTCTCAGTAAGAGAGAAACCAGATTACATTGACCTTTTCTTTGCAGTTAAGATATCTTTCTCTGATGCCTTAATTTTGACAGTTTCCTGACTTTAGAGCTGTAAATTTGCAACTTAATGAATTCCCTTTTTAAAAAGCCATTTCATTTATTGTTTATTGCATTCAGGCAGCTTACAAACTAAAACACTACTCATTTATGATTATTTGTTCCTATAACTGTTGTGATGTTATTATTGTGAGGTCCTCATTTTCTACACAATTTTATTAATGGAGGCCTTTTGAAGTCTTTGATTAAGTCAAATTTTCCAGAAATGAAGGCATTACCAGTCCAAGAAAAAACTATGTTAATTTAAAATTTTAGGCTTCTTTGGAACATTGAACAGTTGGAATCCAAATTGCAGCAGGTGTTTCACCCCTTTTCAGCTAAAAAATGATATAAGAAACAAATAGCTTTTGTTCTAGTCCTCCCGGGGGGGGGGGGGAGTTCATTCTTATCTATATTATACAGCATTTTAGGGTCTAAAGTTTTTGAAAGTTTTCCTAGTAAATTTTTGGCTTGCGCACACTCCAGTCTTGTCTCACTTTATTTGATCCTTATTTGTCAGCCAGTAGAAGCAAAACAAAATAGCACAATGATGCTTAATCCTGGAATTTGAAAAATGTTTTTAAGCTAGGGAGATCATAAGTCTTAGTTTTCCAGGGATACATTGTGTGTTCCTGTTTCAGGGACAGCAGTGTCATTCATATTAGGGCTCCCTCTCACTTTCATAATTGTTAGTGAATTTTTGCACAACGAAAAAATAATGATTATTTTATCACAAATGAAATTTTCAAACTATTGACTCTTTTTATAAGAAATAAAGTTATTGCTTAAAACTAATCACCTCTTTCTATGTGTTCTCTGGTAGGATTTAGGAATCTTCTTCTGATATCCCTCGCACATTTCCTCTAAAACTGATACCTAGGTGACATGACTTTTTTTTTTTTACATATGCAATCAGTAATTCTTAATATCATCACATAGATATATGATCATCATTTCTTAGTACATATGCATCGATTTAGAAAAAGAAATAGCAAGACAACAGAAAAAGAAATAAAATGATAATATAGAGAAAAAATAAAAATAAAAATAAAAAATACAAAAATATATAAGAAAAAAAACAACTATAGCTCAGATGCAGCTTCATTCAGTGTTTTAGCATAATTACATTACAATTAGGTAGTATTGTGCTGTCCACTTTCTTTTTCTTTAGAAATCATACCATTCTACATATGCAATCAGTAATTCTTAACATCATCACATAGATGCATGATCATCGTTTCTTAGTATATTTGCATCAGTTTAGAAGAACTAGCAATATAACCGAAAAAGATATAGAATGTTAATATAGAAAAAAAATAAAAGTAATAATAGTAAGAACAAAACAAAACAAAACAAAACAAAACAAAAACCTATAGCTCGGATGCAGCTTCATTCAGTATTTTAACATGATTACTTTACAATGAGGTATTATTGTGCTGTCCATTTTTGAGTTTTTGTATCTAGTCCTATTGCACAGTCTGTATCCCATCAACTCCAATTACCCATTATCTTACCCTGTTTCTAACTCCTGCTGGACTCTGTTACCAATGACATATTCCAAGTTTATTCTCGAGTGTCGATTCACATCATTGGGACCATAGAGTATTTGTCTTTTAGTTTTTGGCTAGACTCACTCAGCATAATGTTCTCTAGGTCCATCCATGTTATCACATGCTTCATAAGTTTATCCTGCCTTAAAGCTGCATAATATTCCATCGTATGTATATACCACAGTTTGTTTAGCCACTCGTGTGTTGATGGACATTTTGACTGTTTCCATCTCTTTGCAATTGTAAATAACGCTGCTATAAACATTGGTGTGCAAATGTCCGTTTGAGTTTTTGCCCTTAATTCCTTTGAGTAGATTCCCAGCAATGGTATTGCTGGGTCATATGGCAATTCTATATTCAGCTTTTTGAGGAACCGCCAAACTGCCTTCCACAGTGGTTGCACCATTTGACATTCCCACCAACAGTGGATAAGTGTGCCTCTTTCACTGCATCCTCTCCAGCACTTGTCATTTTCTGTTTTGTTGATAATGGCCATTCTGGTGGGTGCGAGATGATATCTCATTGTGGTTTTGATTTGCATTTCTCTAATGGCCAGGGACATTGAGCATCTCTTCATGTGCCTTTTGGCCATTTGTATTTCCTCCTCTGAGAGGTGTCTATTCAAGTCTTTTTTCCATTTTGTAATTGGATTGGCTGTCTTTTTGTTGTTGAGTTGAACAATCTCTTTATAAATTCTGGATACTAGACCTTTATCTGATATGTTGTTTCCAATTATTGATTCCCATTGTGTAGGTTGTCTGTCTACTTTCTTGATGAAGTTCTTTGATGCACAAAAGTGTTTAATTTTGAGGAGTTACCATTTATTTATTTCCTTCTTCAGTGCTGTTGCTTTAGGTTTAAGGTCCATAAAACCGCATCCAGTTGTAAGATTCATAAGATATCTCCCTACATTTTCATCTAACTGTTTTATGGTCTTAGACCTAATGTTTATATCTTTGATCCATTTTGAGTTAACTTTTGTGTAGGGTGTGAGATATGGGTCTTCTTTCATTCTTTTGCATATGAATATCCAGTTCTCTAGGCACCATTTGTTGAACAGACTGTTCTGTCCCAGGTGAGTTGGCTTGACTGCCTTATCAAAGATCAAATGTCCATAGATGAGAGGGTCTATATCTGAGCACTCTATTCGATTCCATTGGTCGATATATCTATCTTTTTGCCAATACCATGCTGTTTTGACCACTGTGGCTTCATAATATGCCTTAAAGTCAGGCAGTGCAAGACCTCCAGTTTCGTTTTTTTTTCTCAAGATGTTTTTAGCAATTCGGGGCACCCTGCCCTTCCAGATAAATTTGCTTATTGGTTTTTCTATTTCTGAAAAATAAGTTGTTGGGATTTTGATTGGTATTGCATTGAATCTGTAAATCAATTTAGGTAGGATTGACATCTTAACTATATTTAGTCTTCCAATCCATGAACACAGTGTGCTCTTCCATCTATTTAGGTCTTCTGTGATTTCTTTTAGCAGTTTTTTGCAGTTTTCTTTATATAGGTTTTTTGTCTGTTTAGTTAAATTTATTCCTAGGTATTTTATTCTTTTAGTTGCAATTGTAAATGGGATTCGTTTCTTGATTTCCCCTTCCGCTTGTTCATTGCTAGTGTATAGAAATGCTACAGATTTTTGAATGTTGATCTTGTAACCTGCTACTTTGCTGTACTCATTTATGAGCTCTAGTAGTTTTGTTGTGGATTTTTCCGGGTTTTCGACGTATAGTATCATATCGCCTGCAAACAGCGATAGTTTTAATTCTTCCTTTCCTATTTTGATGCCGTGTATTTCTTTTTCTTGTCTTATTGTTCTGGCTAGAACCTCCAACACAATGATGAATAATAGTGGTGATAGTGGACATCCTTGTCTTGTTCCTGAACTTAGGGGGAAAGTTTTCAATTTTTCCCCATTGAGGATGATATTAGCTGTGGGTCTTTCATATATTCCCTCTATCATGTTAAGGAAGTTCCCTTGTATTCCTATCCATTGAAGTGTTTTCAACAGGAAAGGATGTTGAATCTTGTCAAATGCCTTCTCTGCATCAACTGAGATGATCATGTGATTTTTCCCCTTTGATTTGTTGATATGGTGTATTACATTAATTGATTTTCTTATGTTGAACCATCCTTGCATACCTAGGATGAATCCTACTTGGTCATGATGTATAATTCTTTTAATGTGTTGTTGGATATGATTTGCTAGAATTTTATTGAGGATTTTTGCATCTATATTCATTAGAGAGATTGACCTGTAGTTTTCTTTCTTTGTAATATCTTTGCCTGGTTTTGGTATGAGGGTGATGTTGGCTTCATAGAATGAATTAGGTAGTTTTCCCTCCACTTCGATTTTTTTGAAGAATTTGAGGAGAGTTGGTACTAACTCTTTCTGGAATGTTTGATAGAATTCAGATGTGAAGCCGTCTGGTCCTGGGCTTTTCTTTTTAGGAAGCTTTTGAATGACTGATTCAATTTCTTTACTTGTGATTGGTTTGTTGAGGTCATCTATGTCTTCTTCAGTCAAAGTTGGTTGTTCATGTCTTTCCAGGAACCCGTCCATTTCCTCTAAATTGTTGTATTTATTAGCGTAAAATTGTTCATAGTATCCTGTTATTACCTCCTTTATTTCTGTGAGGTCAGTAGTTATGTCTCCTCTTTCATTTCTGATGTTATTTATTTGCATCCTCTCTCTTCTTTTTTTTGTCAATCTTGCTAAGGGCCCATCAATCTTATTGATTTTCTCATAGAACCAACTTCTGACCTTATTGATTTTCTCTATTGTTTTCATGTTTTCAATTTCATTTATTTCTGCTCTAATCTTTGTTATTTCTTTCCTTTTGCTTGCTTTGGGATTAGTTTGCTGTTCTTTCTCCAGTTCTTCCAAATGGATAGTTAATTCCTGCATTTTTGCCTTTTCTTCTTTTCTGATATAGGCATTTAGGGCAATAAATTTCCCTCTTAGCACTGCCTTTGCTGTGTCCCATAAGTTTTTATATGTTGTGTTTTCATTTTCATTCGCCTCGAGGTATTTGCTAATTTCTCTAGTAATTTCTTCTCTGACCCAGTCATTGTTTAGGAGTGTGTTGTTGAGCCTCCACGTATTTGTGAATTTTCTGGCACTCTGCCTATTATTGATTTCCAACTTCATTCCTTTATGATCCAAGAAAGTGTTGTGTATGATTTCAATCTTTTTAAATTTGTTGAGACTTGCTTTGTGACCCAGCATATGGTCTATCTTTGAGAATGATCCATGAGCACTTGAGAAAAATGTGTATCCTGCTGTTGTGGGATGTAATGTCCTATAAATGTCTGTTAAGTCTAGCTCATTTATAGTAATATTCAGATTCTCTGTTTCTTTATTGATCCTCTGTCTAGATATTCTGTCCATTGATGAGAGTGGTGAATTGAAGTCTCCAACTATTATGGTATATGAGTCTATTTCCCTTTTCAGTGTTTGCAGTGTATTCCTCACGTATTTTGGGGCATTCTGGTTCGGTGCATAACTATTTATGATTGTTATGTCTTCTTGTTCAATTGTTCCTTTTATTAGGATATAGTGTCCTTCTTTGTCTCTTTTAACTGCTTTACATTTGAAGTCTAATTTGTTGGATATTAGTGTAGCCTCTCCTGCTCTTTTCTGATTGTTATTTGCATGAAATATCTTTTCCCAACCTTTCACTTTCAACCTATGTTTATCTTTGGGTCTAAGATGTGTTTCCTGTAGACAGCATATAGAAGGAATCTGTTTTTTAATCCATTCTGCCAATCTATGTCTTTTGATTGGGGAATTCGGTCCATTGACATTTAGTGTTATTACTGTTTGGATAATATTTTCCTCTAACATTTTACCTTTTGTATTATATATATCATATCTGATTTTCCTTCTTTCTACACTCTTCTCCATACCTCTCTTCTGTCTTTTTGTATCTGACTCTAATGCTCCCTTTAGTATTTCTTACGGAGCTAGTCTCTTGGTGACAATTTCTCTCAGTGACTTTTTGTCTGAGAATGTTTTAATTTCTCCCTCATTTTTGAAGGATAATTTTGCTGGATATAGGAGTCTTGGTTGGCAGTTTTTCTCTTTTAGTATTTTAAATATATCATCCCACTGTCTTCTAGCTTCCATGGTTTCTGCTGAGAAATCTACACATAGTCTTATTGGGTTTCCCTTGTATGTGATGGATTGTTTTTCTCTTGCTGCTTTCAAGATCCTCTCTTTCTCTTTGACCTCTGACATTCTAACTAGTAAGTGTCTTGGAGAACGCCTATTTGGGTCTAATCTCTTTGGGATGTGCTGCACTTCTTGGATCTGTATATTTAGGTCTTTCATAAGAGTTGGGAAATTTTCAGTGATAATTTCTTCCATTAGTTTTTCTCCTCCTTTTCCCTTCTCTTCTCCTTCTGGAACACCCACAACACGTATATTTGTGCGGTTCATATTGTCCTTGAGTTCCCTGATACCCTGTTCAAATTTTTCCAATCTTTTACTGATGGTTTCTGTTTCTTTTTGGAATTCATATGTTCCATCCTCCAAATCACTAATTCTATCTTCTGTCTCTTTAAATCTATCATTGTAGGTATCCATTGTTTTTTCCATCTGTTCTACTTTATCCTTCACTTCCATAAGTTCTGTGATTTGTTTTTTCAGTTTTTCTATTTCTTCTTTATGTTTAGCCCATGTCCTCTTCATGTCCTCCCTCAATTTATTGATTTCATTTTTGAAGAGGTTTTCCATTTCTGTTCGTATATTCAGCATTAGTTGTCTCAGCTCTTGTATCTCATTTGAACTATTGGTTTGTTCCTTTGACTGGGCCATATTCTCAATCTTCTGAGCGTGGACAGTTATCTTCTGCTGCTGGCATCTGGGCATTTAGTCAGATTTCCCTGGGTGTCGGACCGAGCAATGTTGTAAGATTTTTGTGTGAAATCTCTGGGTTCTGTTTTTCTTATCCTGCCCAGTAGGTGGCGCTCGTGGCACACGTTTGTCTGCGGGTCCCATCATTAAAAGGTGCTGTGGGTCCTTTAACTTTGGAAAACTCTCGCCGTCCGGGATGTTTGCTAGCCGAAGCGGCTTGAAAGAGTGCCAGCCGGCCCGGGGTCCGAACGCGGGGAGGTTCGCTGGCCGCTGCAGCCCAGGAAAGCGCCCGTCCGAATCTCCTAGTCGACCTGGGGTGCCAAGCTTGGCAGGAGGGCGCCAGCCACAGCGGCCCACCCAGGAGAGTGCACGTTCCCAGGGAGTCGCGGGTTTGGAAGGGCCCCCCTCCCGTCGTCGCTCTCCGCGGCCTGGGGATTTCCGATCCAATTCTCTCAATTGGTCCGGGGGGCTGCGCGTGGTGTGGGCGCCAGCCCCTGTGGTTTGAGGGGACTACCTGTCCAATTCTCCCAGCCGGCCCAGGAAGGAGGAAGGGAGTGACTCCGGCCGCTTGCCACCCCACCCGGTGAAGCCTGCGCCCCTCGGCGATCTCACCAGAGCGGGTTCTCTCAGCCAGCCAGCCATTCCAGGATGGGGTACGCTGTCTTTTTTTGGTCTCTGTCGTGGCTTTTGGAGCTTTTCTGTATCGTTTCTACTCCCTTAGTAGCTGTCCTGGAGGAGAAACTAAGATCCGCGCGTCTTACTAAGCCACCATCTTCTCCAGAAGTCGTGACATGACTTTTTGTTGTCATTACAAATGGGATCATTCTCTGCTTTTTAAATTTCTAATGGAGTTTGTGTAAGATTTGGATTATTTTAGTTTTCTTTATTAATATTGTACCACATACTGTGTTATTTCCTTTTTTAACATTTTTTAATGTGAAATATAATGTATATACACAAAATCAAGATATTTCAAAGTACCTTCCTTTATAATGAGTAGCTAAAGAACAGATTTCAGAGTTTGGTATGGGTTACTATTCCACAATTTTAGTTTCTTTCTAGCTGCTCCAAGACACTGAAGATGAATAGAAATATCAATACAATGAATCTGCAGTCATACTCCTTGGTTAAGTCCTACCTTATCTAGAATAACTACTAGATAGTTATTTCTTCTCCTTTGGTCCTCCCCCCAATCTTTAAGGGTATTTGGGCTATGCCCATTCTAACTTTTTCATATTGGAATGGCTTGTTGATAATATGGGATAAGGGGATAGACCTGGTTGATGTTCTCAGAGAGGTTAGCCCCTCTGGATTTCAGGACTTAAGTGGCCTAGGAACCCATCTGGTGGTTGCAGATTTCAGGAAAGTGATCTCAGTTCATGAAATTTTTGTAGAGTATCAGATAGAGCCCTAGGTTTTCTTTAGGGTTGGCAGGAATGGTTTGGGTTGGGGGCTGGCAAACAATGGTAATTAGCAATATCTTGCTGAAACTAGCATAAGAGTAGCCTCCAGAACTTCCTCTGAACTCTGTTTGAACTCAGCCACCAATACCTTAATTTGTTACATTTCTTTTCCAACTTTGGGTCAGGTTGTCATTGTCAATCCTACTGTGACGGAGCAAGTATCACCCCTGGAGTCATGTCCCAGGTAGCCAGGGAGACTTTTGCCCCTGGATGAGTGGGGGGAGGGTAATGATTTTACTTGCAGAACTGGGCTTAGAGAGAGAGAGAGAGGCCACATTTGAGCAACAAAGGAGGTTTTCTGGAAGTAACTGTTAGCCATAAATGTAGGCTGACTTGTTTCTCTGTTACATAAATAGGCTTCACAAGAGCAAGCCTCAAGATCAAGGACTTGGCCTATTGACGTGGGAATCCCTAGTGTTTGAGGCAGTATCAGGGGTTTTGCCAGTGGTAAAGTTTAATATTTTCATATTTTTTTCTCCTCTCCCTCAAGGGATTTTTCCAATAATTTTTTATTATCTGCTCAACAAGCTCTGGGATAAGTGCCAGTTTGAAACTATTATGCACCTCAAAAAAGCCATCTTTTTAAAAATCTGATCCAATCTTGATGGACCAAACCTATTGTTCAGGGTGATAAACATTGATTGGATGGTTTCCATGGAAATACAATAACACTCCCAGTTGTGGGTGTGACCTTTTGTTTAGATTACTTCCATGAAGATGTGATACACTCAATTGTGGGTGTGGCCTTTTGATTAGATGGAAATATGACTCTACACATTCAAGGCGATTAGTTTGCTAGAGTCTATTTTTGAGAAACCTCAGATACAGACACTTGGAGAGCAGTTGCTTCAGAGCTGACAGAGACAGCTTTGAAGATGCAAAAGCAAATGACCCTCGGGAAACTGTTTGAACCCAGAATGTGGAGAAAGTCAAGCAAAGCCAAGAGATGAAACCAAGCCCTGGAGAGGCCAAGAGAGGAACTCCAATGGGAAACAGAGGCTGAAATCAATAGACTCCAGGAGTAAGGGATCAACAGCCAACAGCCACATGACTTCCTAGCTGACAGAGGGTTCTGCATGGCTTTAGCCTTTCTTGAAGGCAACCTTTTGTTGATAACTTTATTTGGACATTTTCACAGCCTTAGAATTGTAAACTTGCAACTTAGTAAATTCCCTGTTTAAAAGCCATTCCATGGTGCATGGGTGGTTCAACAGTAGTATGCTTACCTTCCATGAGGGAGACCTGGGTTGACTCCCAGACCATGCACCATGAAAAAAAAGAAGAAGAAAATAAAAAAAAGAGAGAATGGCCCAAATATAAAAGCCATTCCATTTCTGGTATATTGCATTCTGGCAGCATTAACAAACCAATACAGGATGTATCCAGATACTATATTAAGTTAATTAGAGTTACCACCCATCATTCCCATTCTGGGCTACATGTGTTTAGGCTGTTTAAATGAGCCATACAGACAGGTTGTATTATATTATGTGCCACAGAAAATTTAGGTTTTGGACAAAATATACTTCCCTTCCTTTGGCCTTATTCACTAAGGGAAGTTCTAAAATACAGACAATGTCATCCTCACCCCCGTATTCTGATTTACCTTAGTCCTGACCCAATTGGCTCTGTTCTTGTATCTAATCTAAGCCTGGCCTCTTTTTAAATTTTTTTTAAATTGTTTTCTTTTTTAAACAGTTGTATGCAGCAATGCTAACTTTAAAAGCTGTAGAACTCCAACTCTAAATCTTAGGTGTCACAAAGGTAGCCAAAGTTTCAGGGAGATACCAGGTCATACATAATTAGCACAGGATCTCAAAATCTAGAAATAACTTTTACATTCTGGACTACATATGACTGCCATGAGAACTTAAAATCTAGGCCCCAATTTTCCTTTAAATATTTTCTGAAAAAGACCATACAATATTGTTCTTTTCATATCTTTTAAATAATAATGATTTCTATGGTTTATCCAGATTGAAATTATATGTTCTAAACTAATAAATATTTTTCTACTTCCCTAATAGGTTTTTGAATTTCAATTGCCAGAAGAGGACATGAAGGTCTTAGATGGGATCAACCGAAATCTTCGCTATATCCATGTTGAATTGTAAGTGACAAAATCATGGCTTCTTTTCTGTCTACTGATAAAAGTAGGAGTCCTCTAAAAATTGGTCTCAATACTGGGAGGGCAGAGGCCAATATGAGAGAAGGATGGGACAGTAACTTTCTTAAAACACCCAAGCTGAATTCATTCCAGAGTTTTGTTTAGTAACTCAGCAGAGGGGTAAGCAGGGCCAGGGTCAGCTTGGATGTCCACAAGCACTCTGCACTCTTCTCTCCATATAACTTTTCAGAGCAGCCAAATGTCATTGCAGAATCTCCAACTTCTCTACCAGACTCTCATTTCTACAGCAATACAGTAGAATTAAACAATGGAAATTTCAAACGTAGCTCAATTAAATTTTCTAAAACTGTATTAATGATCTGCTCCTTCCAAACCTGCTCTGTTTCTTACCATGATAACAGAAATTATGAAAAGCTATTGGAGATTTAATTCATAATAAAATCATGTGGTAATATATGCTAAGAATAACAATGATACTTTAGTACTCAAAAATAGGTCTATATTGTCCTACCATTGCTAATTATTGTGATGCAAAAAAATGAAAAATAAAATTAGGAATTATTGCAGGAATCAGGAAAATGATAAGAAACAAAAAAAACTCTTACCCCCAACTATATATTTTAGTCATAATAATTTTTCTATCACTTTGTATTACGTACTGTTACTACCATACAGAGATCATACTATGGCATCATAATCTCCGTGGTTATGAGGTGATATCTTTTACATTTCACTCTGTCCAGTTTTATTTAGCATATCACATATTGTAGTCATTTAGTAAATAATTAATGAATTATTTAAATGAAAATGAAATTATTATCACAGCAATGTGAAGCATCTTAAAAACTTGTTACTGCTGAATGTGTACCTAGAGTTTTTGTTTGTAAAAGAAGAATCAGTTTCTGCCTTCAGTGAGAAATCGAAATTTTAAAACCAGAAATTACTTTCTTTTATTTACACATGGAGGTATGCGGGGAGAATATATGTGATTACCTGCAGAACTCTGACGATGTGTATTAAATTCCACGCATGTGAATATAATATGAATAAATAATTAATTTTAATATAAACTTTACTCTATCATCATGTTAATGGCAGTAAAGAGGTAGACTTTATAGCTAGTAAATAAAATTTAAAATTTTCACCATAATGTCAGCTTTAGAGTAAACATGTTTGTGTCACCCTAGAAATGCAATCATGGCTTCCCCATTATCCACTGTTCTTTCTCATTTTAGTGCCATTGGACACCCTGAGTATCCATTTATGGAAGAATATTAACAGGCAGAACTTCACCACGCCTTCTACCAGGAGCTCCTGTGTGCACAGAGTGATGCTGGAGCATCTCAGATGCTGGTGCTTGGAGACATCACCTCTGGTGTAGTCTATGCTGCTTAGCAACTCACACTCGCCTAAATTCAAATCTATAGGAAAGGCATTAAATTGCGGCTTTGCAAAACAATTAAGATTTAATTTTACACAAAGATTTTTATATACTCCAGGCTCTATCTCTGTTGACTTCTGTTTTGTTTCCTTCTGTTCATTACAGCCACAACTAGATTTGCCTAGAGATTGAGGAAAAGCAAGGGAGATCACTGAAATAATATACACATTCCTGGGGTGAGACCAAAGGTGGCATTTGCATTCTGTTAGTAAAGCAGTTGGTAGCAAGTATGCTTCAGTCAGTGTTTCCTTAGCACTTTGAGGAACATCCCCGTGCTATATAGTTGTGAAGGTGAGGCACATGTCAAAAGGAACATCAACACAACAAGTCCTCCCTTGGTGCAGCTCAGAAGATCAGAAATCCAGGGAGTCTGGGAAGGAGAGATTACTATGACTGATGACCAAGAAGCCAGGAAGGAAACCAGTCTGAAAGGATGGACTCAGATACGTGCATTCAGCAGAGGGAGTAGAGCACATTCACTCATAAGGAAATATTATCAAATGCTTTCTTGAGAATGTTATAGGCTTAAATTAATTCAAACATTTGGTCCTGGACAATTCATTGACATCAATTCCATGCCTAAGTATTAACTGGAGAGCCAAGAAAACATATATTCACACAAAGACTTTACTCAAATGTTCATAACAACATTATTCATGGTAGCCAAAAACTGGAAACAATGCAATTGCCCAACAACCAGTGAATAGAATAAAAAATGTTGAATATTACTCGATAATAAAACAAACAAATTAAGCAACAACATAAAAAGAACACCGAAAAATGAAAAAAAACAACAACAAAACGCCCAAAAAACAAATTATTGCTATCTATAACAAACAGGATGAAACTCAACTCATTTTGCTAAATGACAGTGACCCATCACAAACAAATACATATTGTATGATTATGTTTACATGCAACTTCTGGAAAGGACATACTCTGTAGACATAGAATAATTCTGAGGTTGCTTAAAACTGAGGTTGAAAGAAGGGATTGCTTGCAAATGGGAACATTTTTGAAGTGATGGAAGGACTCCAAAAAAATGGATTGTGGTTATGATTGCATAACTTTATCTGTTCACTAGAAGTATCTTACTATACAATCATAATAGATGTACTACATGACACGTGAATTGTACCTCAATAAAGGCACTGAATTATATCCATGGATTTTGTCATTGCCACTATTACTCTTACTATTCCCATTCCTATTTCATGAAGAAATTATTATTCCCATTGCCATCCCCATTACCCATTACCCATGACCATTGCTATTGCTGTTTTGTCTATTACCCTTGGCTTTGCCTTTGCCTTTGTCTTTGACGTTGACGTTGACTTTGCCATTTCCATTAGTAATTATTATTTCTACTATTCACCTGAAATCCTGTGACATGAAAACCAATAATAGATATTGTTCCAGGAGTAAGCAGCTGCACTAAGGAATCTCCTCTTGGTTTGGATAGGTGCTTTTGGGTGGGGGCAGGAGGGCCCCTGCGTTTTCTCCAGTCCTGAGTGTGTCCTTACTCTCTTTTGGACTCTAGATGCCTTCTCTTTGTCCACAGTCCATGCATGTATGGTATCCACATCTTAGGGAAGATATAACTCATGATGCAGAAAACAGTAAGTCTTTTGTTCTTAAAGGGTCAGCTCTGTTGTATGAAGCCTGAACATATTCATTTTATGGCTTATTCTCCTTCAACTAACACAAATCATATGACACGGATTCCTAAAAAGACCCCCGTGAACAATGAGGGCTCCTAGATCAGACCAGAATCTGCAACCTTAGAAAAGCCTGATATTCACTGTTTCCTGCATTTCCCAGGTGTTTATGGCCCACCAGGCCAAGGCCATTAGCACTCCAACTCCTGAAATAGTCAGTGGTGGAATCATCACCACAGAGAGCTAAGACACTCTGCTTGGTCTTATAGGCTGTGGGTGGGGAAAGACCATCATTGCCTGACATGTAGATAACATATATTAATACTTATATAGCTAAGTATTAGCACTTAATACTTAATATTTAAATATAACTTCTGGTTGGTATGTGACCAGAGGATGTATAGAACTCTGCAGAGCTACTCAGAAATTGATATGCTGGGGCCCTTTAAGGGAGATACTAAATTTAAAGCTCAGAGGTGGGGCTGTTTTTTAAAGAAATAAACAAATAAAAATGAATACACCCTCCTAACCCCCCCAAAAAAACCTATTCAGGCTAAGTGATGTTGTCAGGATTTGTACTCTATAAATATAGATTATAACTTCCTAAACTCATTTCTTCTTTTTCAGGATTCTTAGTACCAATACCTTGCATTTGAGTGTGTACAAAACCTTGAACCTTTCCATGGTTCCAAAGGAAAATGGCTTTTTTCCCCTTCTAGAGACTATTTATGATTGCTTAATGATGAGGTTAACTTGCCCTGCCCTTTTTCCCTACTGGAATTGTGTTGTGCTAAGCTGTGAGTCAGGAAACATGACAAGCCACTCACCCCATCTTCCCTTGCTGTCCTTCACCACGCCACCAAGGCCATGAATGAGTCCTGGACATGGGCTTTTATATTTTCTGGGCAGTCAGGAGAAAAGTGTCTGTCAGCAAACATGAGCAAGAATGACTCTACCTCAAAATAACAGGACTTCTCAAGATCTGTTTCTCCCATTTTTTTGTTCTTGTAATGAGATATGGCAACTCTGTTTTCTGAATTTCCCATTTTTCTTGACTACCTACCAAAGCAGATGCTCTATTCATTTTTTTTTCTTAACATGCTGAAGTCCATTTATTACTAAGTCCCATCTGAAAGAACAGGGGGATAGATGCATCATTGAGCAGCATGGAGTGCTACAAGACCAGGCCCAAAACAAAGTGGTCATTTCTACTTTAATAAATCAAAAAATAGTTAAGTGGAAAATGATAAATATTGTTCTAGTTTGCTAGCTGCTGGAATGCAATATACCACAAAAGGAATGGCTTTCAAAAGGGGGAATTTAATGAGTTGCTAGTTTACAGTTCTAAGGCTGAGAAAATGTCCCAATTAAAACAAGACTATAGAAATGTCCAATCAAAGGTATCCAGGAAAAGATACCTTCGTTCAAGTAGGCCAATGAAGCTCACGGTTTCTCTCTCAGCTGGAAGGGCAAGGGTAAACACAGTCAGAGTTTCTCATCTGGAAAGGGACATGGCGAACACGGTCAGGGTTCCTCTCATCTGGAAGGGTACATGGTGAATACAACATCATCTGCTAGCTGTTTCTGCTGGCTTCCTGTTCCATGAAGCTCTCTGGGAGGTATTTTCCTTCTTCATCCTCAAAGGTCACTGGTCATGGACTCTCTGCCTTGTGGTGCTGCAGCATTCTCTGCTCTCTCCAGATCGCCCATTCTTCAAAATGTTTCCTCTTTTGTAGGACTCCAGTAAACCAATAAAGCAAGACCCACCCAAATGGGTGGAGACATGTCATCACCTAATCCAGTTTAACAACCACTCTTGACTAAATCACATCATCCAGGGACATGATCTGATTACAGTTTCAAACATACAGTACTGAATAGAGATTATTATACCTTTATGAAATGGGATTTTGTTTAAAGCCTGGCTTTTCTAGGGGGCATACATCCTTTCAAACCAGCACAAATATGTACAAAAAAGTTCTATCTTTCCACCTGTATTAGTTTGCAAGCTGCCAGAATGTGAGATACTAGAACTGGGATGGCTTTTTAAAAGGGGAATTTAATAAGTTACAAGTTTACAGTTCTAAGCCTATGAAATTGTCCTAATTAAGGCATCCATGGAAAGGTTTCTTAATTCAAGGAAGGCCAATGGGTCAGGAACACCTCTGTCAGCTGGGAAGTCATGCAGCTGGTATCTGCTGGTCCCTTGCTCCTGGGCTCTGTTGGCTTTCACCCTCTGTTCCTGTGGGGGTTCCTCACTTTGTCCTCCAGGGCTGTCTTTCATCTCTTGACTTCCCTTGGCTGTCTTCAGATTCTGGCTTAACATCTCATGGTGATGTCTGCTGGGCTCCAAGCATCTCTAAACATCCGTGTCTCTGTTCTCCACATGTCAGCTTCTGTGTCAGCTCTGCTGTGAGGTTTCTGTCAGTTCTGAGGCTTCTGTCATTTCTGCTCTCTCCAAAATGCTTTCACTTTTAGACCCATCTGGAATGGGTAGAGTCACATCTCTCTCCATATAATCAAAGGTAACACCCACAATCGGGCATGCCACATCTCCATGGAGATAATCTCCATGGCTCCAAGTTTCCAACCTTCAGTGTTGGATTAAGATTAAAAGAAATGACTGGTCCCATAAGATTGGATGAGGATTAAAACATGGCTTTTCTGGGGTACATAATAAATTCAAACCAGTATACCTCCTCAGGGTTGTCTCATATAAAATAAGAAAGGTAGTCAAGAGAAAAATTTTTCAAGTTGCTCTTTTATCTTATTTGTAACTTATTAAGTTTCCTTTTTTAAATACTTTTTTCAACTTCATTATGATTTGCTTTACTTTTGTGGGAAGAAGAGGATGATATTCAGGATGATATTAATTGGGAACACTATTACAATTCCAGACTTTCTATCAAATTGATGTGTTCTAATAAAAGTTTGGGATTGCGGGTGGGCCGCGGTGGCTCAGCGGGCAAAGTGCTTGCCTGCTATGCCGGAGGACCTCGGTTCGATTCCCGGCCCCAGCCCATGTAACAAAAACAAAAAAACAAAATACAATAAAACAAGAAAATGTTTAAAGATGTTTCCCTTTCTTCCTTCCTTCCTTCCTTCTATCCTTCCTTCCTTCTCTCTGTCTTTCCTTTAAAAAAAAAAAAAAAAAAAAAAAAGTTTGGGATTGTTTGTGACTAAAATAAATGTGAAAGGTCAAATTAATATTAATAAATTTCCTCATTTATGCAATATGTGGAGCTAGCCCTTGAAATTTATTCTTTCAGTGTCGACTCTATTTCTAAATGTTCATTTTCATCATGCATGAGTACAGGTCACTCTCTATATATTCCATAAACATTCACTTTGTTGTATTATTATGAAAACTGAATACACTAATTTGATTTTTATGTAATTAGTTACTTTAGCTTGAATTTAAGATTACATAGAAGTAATAGCTTATCACAAGGAATCATCATCAGTATGAGCCAAATGTGATTTAAACATAAGAAATTTCAAACACCATTCATTCATTGCTAATGTTTCCAGCTCTTTTGTTTCCTTGAAAGAAAGATCAAAGCAATTACACTTTAATAAATATTGTTCTGAGTTAAAAATTAATTTGAAGTATGATCTGAACCTGGATTCAGTCTTTCTCTTACCAGGACTATAAGAATAGAACTAAGTTTAGCTTTCATACAAAATGACATGGATGAGAAAACAAACCTAACTAAACAAACGGCTGCAAAATTAGCTCAGGCCAGTCACACAGACAGGAGAAAGGGACGGCCTGTGACCTAAGCCCAGAATTGGTGCCAAATCCTTATCTGAATAAAAACAAGTCTAAGCAAGTAACTACCATGGTTACTGGGAAGTAAAACATAATCAAAACTGGGAACTGTCTGTTAGTCAGACTGCTTGAATAGGTTATAACCTTTGGAGTAGTGAATCAGCAGAGAAATAGGATAGGGACCTGCTGTGTATTAGGATTGGGGAATAAATGCTAACGGTTTCTGTCACTTTGCGCACCGGCCTCCACATTTTGGTTGTGCACTCTTTCTTTCAAGATTGTAAATAAATGCTTTTTTTCTCCACAATTAGGTGAGCATTCATCCTCCTTCAGGCAGGGCTCTCTCTCCAACAACTCTGGGGGCTTGTCTGGGATTCCTCGTGATACCCCTAAGCAATCTAAAAAAGTTCAGTTGTCAAAGGAACTAAGTAAGCTTCTTTTCTTACTTTCCCCCTAGATTTGAATTTGCTCCTCTTTTTCAAATGTGAGAGTGAAAGGGACACCAATTGAACCAGAGCACAGGTCCCTTTCCAATCCTCAGTCAATATTGTTTGGAGCATGCCTTTCCACAATACCACCAAAGATCTACTCGGGGTGTGGTTAAGCTGGAGAAATTGCTACTACCATCCTAAGGTGTATCCTACATTTGGGTACATGAGGCCATGGTCCTAAGATCCTGGACCCCTCTAGAGAGACAGGCAGAGTTGTTTCCCAGACTGAGGCAGGAAGCCGTTATGGCCTTGACTTTTCCACTCTTTACTGGAGGGAAAAAAGATACAACATACTATAATTTTCACCAGGAATAGTATTTTGAAAAATGAGTACTATACATTTGAATTTGTCTTCATATTTCTCTATACCCTTTGGAAAGGGCACGCGATATGAGCCATCGGTCGGCCTATTGCACAAGCATAACAGTTGCTTTTGTTTTGACTATGGATTGTATGTTTAATCCATTCCATCCAGGCATCTGTATCTCCATATCCTGTTCTGTCTTTATGATTTGCTTCAAGTCTTCTGCCTTGACTATCCTGCAAATGTGGGGTCATTTTGAGCTAGGGAACTAACCCCTATTAGGTCTCACTGGGTTCTTCTGAAGAGCTAGCTGGAAGGGATGTTGTTAGGGAAGATTCAAATCCAGAGAAACGGGAAATAAAGAAGCTTACTTAGTTCCTTCGACCATCAAATTTATTTAGACAGTATAGGGGTACCACAAGGAGGTCTGGATGAGTTTAAAGCTAGAAATCAAATGACTGAGGGATATGAGTCATTCTTATTTTGGTGGATCATGGTTGATAAAAATGTAGACTGTATTAATTACGTATGCTAGAATCAACAAAGATTTATCAATTACACAAGAGATGCAGTGAAGAGCATGTCGAGACAACTACAAGCTGCTAGTTGGATGATATGGGAAAATAGGATACTCCTAAATATGATGCTAACTGAAAAGGGAGGTGTTTGTGTTATGATTGGAAGTAGTTGTTATACATTCATCCCCAATATTACAGCCCCAGATGGAACTCTCACCAAAGCTTCTCAAGTCTTAACAGCCTTATCTGAAGAATTGGCAGAAAGCATTAGTAACACCTTCATGGAATGGTTAGAAAGTTAGTTCAGAAAATGGAAAGGGTGGCTCTGTCATTTTATTTATTTAATCATTATAGCTAGTTGCTAACAGTAATGAGGTGTTGCATCATCCCATGTGCCCAGGGGCTAACTCAAAAATTTATTAAGACTACCCTAACCAAGCAAATGCCTGTTCAATACAAATAGAACAATTTGTACCTCCTTAAAGAAGAAGAACCCTATGGTGAAAAGGCTCTTAGCAAGTTTGAAAAAGAACTAAAATACGAAAGCTAAAAAGGTTAAAGAACAAAACGAGGGGGGAATCTATAAGAAAAGAATTAAGTTTACTTTCATGCAAAATGACATGGAGAAGGAAAAATGAAACTAAAGAAGGGGCTGCAAAATCAGCTCAGGCCAGTCATGCAGATGGGAGAAGGAGACAACTTCTTACATAAGCCCACAATTGATGTCAAATCCTTATTTAGGTAAAAACAAGTCTAGACAAGTAATGACCAGGGTCCCTGGGATTGAAAGCATAATCAAAGTGAGAACTGTGTGTTAGTTAGACTACTTGAAAAGGTTATAATCTTTAGAGTATCCAGTCAGAGGAGAAACAGGGAAGAGACCTGCATGTAAGGGTTAGGGAATAAATGTTAGTGGTTTCTGTCACTCAGTATACAGTCACCACATTTTGGTTGTGTCCCTGTTCCTTCAAGATTGTCCATAGGTTATTTTCTTTTCCACAACTGGGTGAACATTTACTGTCTTTCAGGCATGGCCTTCTTTCCAACAAAGACTGAAAGTAATAAGGTTAGAAGTAGTGTTTGGAGTTCAAATTAGGTTGTTTAACTATTAAAGTAAATGATATGTTTTCAAACAAAAATAAGGACACACACATGGGAGAAAAGGATAGTGGGTAGAAAACAGGATCTGAGAAGGTGTTGGGGACCTGGGCCAGGCCCCTCTGTGGGCAAGGGTCAGTAGATGATGGAAATGGTCTAGACCCCACAGCAAAGATTGGGAAGAGGGGCCCCAGGAATGGAGCATGGTGTGTGTGCAGCTCGGTGCCCAAGGCTGGGTCATAAAACAGCAGCTCTTGTGCCTGCAAGTCCAAGCAGCACACCCAGCCAGTCCAGGCAATGCAGCAGCCCCAGGGGCTCATGATGCTCATCATGCAAGAACTGCAAGTCCTGGTAGTGGGGGAGAAGACCCAGGAGAAGGCATTGTGGCCAAGATGGGAATCATGGCCAGAGCCCTTGTGGGACAGCTGGCTTGAAGCCACACCCACCTTATAGGCAAAGCTGTTCTGGATGTTCACTATCTAGGCATGCATCTTGGCTTGGAAGTAGGTGGTAGTCAGGGTAGTAGAGCAGTAACCAAAGCACACTAGGCCATCTGCACAGACTTTGGGTTTCTTGCCACTGAAGGTCAAGGTCCTTCGATCATCTGATGTTTGCAGGATGGGGCTGACAACCCTTTTGTCAATATGCATGTCCTCCATGCCTGTGACGGACCCAAGAACCACAAACTGGGTCAGGCACAGGAGTGCACCTCCAAGTGCACCTCTCACTGAAGTTTAACTTCTCTAACTCATGGGGATCCAAAATGCCTTTGCATCCTCAGTCCTCCCAGAAATCTTCTACTCCTTCTGAAGGAGCTGGAGGTCAACCAGCTGTGTGAGCATGTCCCCCAGGCTGGAGTGGATAGCATCAAGCTTCTGCAGTGCCCCAGTCCAGTGTATCCTTGGGTCAGGATACTCCAGTTGGCCTGCTCTTCTTCCCCATGCACTTGTTCCAGTAACCATTTGTTCTCACTCTCGCACAGATTCCTCACCAGACCCAGCAGCTGGTTGACCAGCTCCCATGCTGCTCTGGCAATGCTCATGGCTCTCTGGTTCTTCCATGTTAGGACCTCGCAAGACCTCAGCCATGTACATGCTGATGCCAGTACTCTGTACATGCAGCCTCTCACACTGGTCCACAACCTTGTTCTCCAGTTCTTCCTCTCATTTCTCTGTCAGACAGATGCGGTGCTCATGGCAACAGCTGCCCAGCCCCATGCACACAATGCAGACTAGCCACTGCTCTGCACATTAGAACCAGTGCAGAAACTGGCCTTCTATCTATCCAAATGTTTCATTCTTGAGAGGCTGGCACCTGCTCTTTTTCATATTCTGGAAATGCAGTGCTTCCCTTTTGGATGAATTCCTGAAAAATAAAAAGGAGGGGGGTATTGTTAAAGCTCTTTTTGTTTTTCTCTATCTCTACTATGAAATTGATTTTCCTAAACATTTCCCATACCTAATGGCAGGATGTTTCAGATGACATCAAATACTAATACAAATGTTAATTGTGTCCAAGTAATTGGTGAAGTACATTTTGGTGAGTTCGATTTTCTTTCTGGTTAAGTTTTTCCTCAATAATTTTCTAATTAGCATAGGAATCATCCTTTTGGAAACTGAACAAACATAAATATATTCATAATGTAAGGAAGTCCCAGAGAAACTAACCAAAAGTGGTTTAAGCTTTGATACTATTTGGTTGACAGTGTAAGAACTCAAAAGTATTTTATTTCAACACCAGTGAATATTTGATCCAATCTTAAATAGGAGATGGTGGGTATTTAGCGACCATCTGAAGTTGGGTTTGGGGTGAACAGGAGGGCAGGATTTCCAGTTCATTGGTATAGAAGTGCCAACATTGTGAGACAAATGTGTAAAAAGCTCTCTCTTCTTCAGATACTACTGTGGAATTAGCAGCTTTGTCAACATCAGGCTTTTCAAGGTCAGTAGTTCCTGGGGATTTGTGGAGAGATGGGCATGGCCTCTGTGAATTGTTGGAAAATGAAAAGAGGTTCCTCTGAGGAAAATATGTGCTGCTGAAGCAGCCCCATGATGTGTCACTGCCATATGTCTGGGTGTGAGGAGCCCATGCTCTGTCTCCCCCAGGGTGCCTCCCCCATCGGCCTTCAGCCCTTTTCTCAAGGACAGATGTGGACAGTTCCTGCTGTGTGTCCTCTTGTGACCCAGGGTTTTTCTGCACAGGACAAGAGTTTATAAAATCATCAAAATGGTCCAAAGAGGCTCCCACTCAAAGCTTTCCTAGAAGGATAGTTTTCCTCTGCTCCACCTTGCATTATTTTATGACAGCTGATTCAAGCATTATTGTGCTAGCTTGAAAGTGTTTTATACCCCAGAAAAACAATGTCCTTTTATCCTGATTCAATAATGGAGGGTGGAAAGCTTTTGATTCAATTACTTCCATAGAGATATAATCCACTCAATTGTGGGTGTAACATTTTGATTAGATGGAGATGTGACCTCACCAATTTTGTATAAGTCTTGATTAGTTTATTAGAATCCTTAAAAGAGCCAACACAGGGAAGTATTTAGGAGAAAGCTTAGACACAGACATTTGGAGATGCAGAAGAAAATGTCAGAAGGACCCGCAGGATCTGTCAGAGCTGTCTGAAACCAGACGGTGGGAGAAGAGCCTGGCAGACATTGCCATGTGCCTCTCCATGAGATGCTAAGCTAAAAGGTGAAACAAAGAGTTTTTGCCCTGTTGCAACTAAGCCAGGACCCACAGATGCTTAGAGAGGAAACCACAGATATCAGAAGCTAGAAGCAACAGTACCAAGAACAAGCACCAGCAGACACCAATCACCTGCTTTCTCATGTGACAGACACCATCCTTTCCTTCTTCATCAAGGTATCTTTCTCTGAATGCCTTAGTTTTGATATTTTTGTGGCCTTAGAACTGTAAACATATAACTTCATAAAGTTAAAAATGGATTTTTAAAAATCCCTTTTCTTAATGCTGTGTGGCAGGGTCACATTTCATTATTTTTCCATGTGAGTATCCTGTCATTGCTGCACCAATTGTTGAATTTTTGTTTTTGTTTTTTTTTTTTTGGAAGTTCATGGACCAGAAATCAAACCAGGTCTCCCTCATGGCAGGTGAGAATTCTACTGCTGGACTACACTTGGACCCACTTATTCCCTCTTAAAAACTGTTCCATTTCTGGTATATTGCATTCTGGCAACACTTAGAAAAACCAAAACAGTAATGATGTAAAAATGATAAAAAGTGGTAAAGGCAACCTTCTTTATTAAAAAATGTTGCTTAGCCATGATGAACACAGGAATTTTATGCCATGTTAAACTGCTAAAATCACACTCCAGGTTGCTCGCTTCTCAGCTTTGTTACCACTTCCTTGGATGAAGCTCTGGAAATAAGGGTTTTATTTTTTAAATCAATGGATCAGTGATGCTTCTCCTAGTGCTCCAGAGGCTGGTGCCAGTTTTCCAGGATGCCTGATAGCACCTGAGAGTGAGGTTACTGGTCAGGGTTCTCCAGGTGTACTCATGGTTTTAATGCTTGCTTTATGGGGTATTTGCATCTGGCAGCGAAACCAGAAAACATAAATGTCCCCTAATGCACAGAGTCTTGGAAGAGGCAAACATTACTATGACAGTGGAATTAGGAAGTCATACAGACTTTAGATATAAATTTAAATAATTGCCAGACAATAAGTACTTAATGCTGGGCTTCTCTGCTATTCCACTCACTTCCCCCAGGTGCATACAGAGGGACAGGAGGAGAGGTTCAGTAAGAGTTACTGATTAAGGAGAGTGGACAGAAATTTATCCACATATGTTGAGCATGTTATGAGCATGGAACAAACTTTTTCCTCATGCAAGTATATTTATTTATATAATATTTACCTTTATATATATATATATTTTAAACTAGAAGTTTTCTCAGAGCCTGCAGTTCAGAGTATATTGGGATCCTGAAAGGGAGGTTTGGAGAACACTCAAATACATCTCATTTTTCTCCTGTGAATACATCAGTTAAATCTAACACCAAGACCTCCAGGAAACAAACTTGCTCTTAGGGACAGTAAGGCTGCAGTGGGTATTCATTTGGCAACAGAACTTTAACCTCATCTGGCCAACAAATCCATTCCAGGCAAGATTTACCGTATCATAGTTATTTAGCAAAGAGTAGTTCATTACACCTGCCGGTTGTCCTTGGTTGTTTTATCATCTTGTTCATGATGCCAATTGTTTCCTTCACATCATTTTCACCCCGCTGAATAGAAAGGGGTCCCAATTCCAGGATTATAGTATGTCAAGTGCATGATATCCAACACTGGACAGTTGAGATGTATAGTGGTTTATTTGTTGTGTATACTGTCAGCCTGGGGAGCAGGGCACTGCATGGAGATTGCACATGGGAACAGACTGGACTAGCAGTTGCTATGGAAGTGGGTTTCATGGTAACAGAAAGGTTAACCTAATCCTGGCTCCTGTGTGAGAATGAGATTGGTTTCTTTGAATAAATCCACGAATTAGCAGGAACCTGATTCCTTTATCACTTAGAATAATAAACTTCACAATATTTTTTTATAAGAATAGAAAAATGAGTGAAATGGTTTCAAGTTTAATCATACTCCATGCAATGTCCCTTTAAACATGGCCCCTCCTACCAAGTTATTTTTGAAAAACTGAGCAGTGCAGTTGGGTGTAACCTTTGCACTTAAAGATTTGCCTTAGTGTTGTTCAGTGTTCTGCTGAAGGAAAAGTTAAGGAACTCATCTCTGCTTACTCTAAGGGTGAGAGGCAGTGGATAGCAAATCTCATTGTCTGAAGCTAAGTGATGGTCACTTCACTCCTATTCTGGGATTTGGAACTGCTGTACCTGAAGAGGTAAGAGTAGAGGACTTGGGGTCAAGGATGGAAATGAAAATAGCCCTAGGGTGGCTGGATGTCCATCTGGGCTGTCGCAAAACTAGGTGTCTGTGTGACAATGGGAGATGCACTTGGTCTTGGTTTCACCAGGCTAGAAACATTGCAATGATAAAGTGAGAATGAGAACAGTCTTCAGTCAGTGCAATGGGGTCACATAATGTGGTCACCTAGGGATTATCCAGGGCTTGGTTTTTCTTCCTGTTTTTATTTGTTTGGAGGAAATAACCCTCAGCAGGAAAGGCACCTATTGTCAGTTGCCTGCTTTGAGACTGATTGCAATGAGGAGCTTCTCTGTGTATTTCTATAATTCAAGAATCTTGCCTCCCACCAAGTACACATGGCTAGAGAAGTCTGTGTGGTGAAGAGCCCTTGTCTTGAAGGTGGGTGTAAACAGCTTTTGCGTGGGTAGCCCACCTAACATCAAGCAGAAAATAGGACACACAGACTGAATTTCATGAGATGTCAACCATCCTTTCGTTGATAACAGTGGTTGGCTGTCTATAGTGTCTTCACAAACAATGACACTTATGATGATTATCTGCTTTCTTTAAGCAGAACTGGAAATTTTTTAAGTACTAGGCACTGTGAGCCTCTATGAGCAGCCCCCTCCCAAAATCCTGGTCATTGAGTCTGTAGTGAGTTTACCTGGTAGACAATTACTCCCTTGTGTTGTCAAGATTTGATATTTGAATAATCAAGCATATCCAATGTGCCTCCATGGAAGAAGCCTCAGACTCTTATGCACATTTTATCCCCATTTCCTTATTTTAGTTTGTATCCTTTCACTGTAATAAATCATAGCTATAACAACTACTATTTTCATGGCCCATGAGAACTTCTAGTGAATCACTGAACATGAAGGTTGACTTAGGGACTTTATTAGTTAGGGTTCTCTAGAGAAACAGAATCAACAGGAAACACTTGCAAATATAAAATTTATAAAATTGTCTCACATGACCGCAGGAACACAGAGTCCAAAATCCACAGGGCAGGCTGTGAAGCCAACGACTGCAATGGATGGTCTGGATGAACTCCACAGGAGAGTCTTACAAGCCGAAGCAGGAATGAAACCTGTCTCCTCTGAGTCCTCCTTAAAAGGCTTCCCATGATTAGGTTAAGCATCACTCATTGTAGAAGACCCTCCCCTTTGGCTGATTACAAATGCAATCAGCTGTGGATGCAGCTGACGTGATTATGATCTAATTCTAGGAAATGTCTTCAGTGCAACAGACAGGCCAGCACTTGCCCAACCAGGTAAACAGGTACCACAACCTGGCCAAGTTGACACATGTCCCTGACCATGACAGGGACTTTCATTGCAATGAACTCCATTCCATTTTTCCCAGATGGAAGGTGTTCCTGGGACAACTTTCAAATTAAATCTAGGAAAATTCCAGGGAAACTGGGACAAATTGTTTACCCTATATGGAGAAATAATACAAGATATGAGGGAATGATTGATTCCCATGAAGGCTATTATTGAGTCATGACTACCTGTCAATCAAATGGATCCCCAATTTCTGCCTCTTTTGGTAATCAAGTTTCCTAAGACTGAAGCAGAGGTGGCCACCAAGATAGCTATTGATGCTGAGTATTTCCATTTGATGCTGCTTATGTGTATGAAAATGAAGAGGAGGTTGGATGGGCCATCCGAAGCAAGATTGCAGATGGCACAGTGAAAAGACATATTCTATACTTCAAAGGTGTGAGTGTGTGTAAAAGTTGTGTATAGGTTTGTCTGAACACATTTCTTAAATGTCTTGTGTGTGGAAATGGAATGATATGAATGGTGGAGTAGCTATTTTCTGAATACTTATTTTTGCAAAACTTTTATTCACAGATATATTATGGGTTTCCAATCATTGCTCTGTGCACATTTTGTCCTCTACTCTAATGCATTATCACTTTATGTTTTGAGCATCAATGAAATTGGCATGAATTATAGCATCAGACAATACCATGATCACATTTTGGACTTCCCTACCATTATTGTGACTTGGTCAATTTACTTAACATTCTGAATCTCAGTTCTCTCCTCTTTCAACAAAAGAGAGCAATGTAAGACAGCTCTTTGAATATTACAAAAGGCATTGGTAACGTTTATTGAACTGTCTCAGCACATACCAACATCTAAAACTAATTTTCCCTTTAAGTTATGTGTGGAAAAGGAGTGCTAAATATTCATCCCACAAGTCTTTAAGAGGATGGATGGAGAGAGATAAATAGCAGAACATTACTGTAAACTCTGTAGAGTACTATTCAGATGATGGACTTCAGTATTAATTGGTAGTGACTTTTTTATTAATTAAAAAAAATTAACTAACAAAACATTCAGAAATCATTCCATTCTACATATACAATCAGTAATTCTTAATATCATCACATAGTTGCATATTCATCATTTCTTAGTACATTTGCATCAATTTAGAAAAAGAAATAAAAAGACAACAGAAAAAGAAATAAAACGATAATAGAGAAAAAAATACTATACCACACATGCAGCTTCATTCAATGTTTTAATATAATTACATTACAATTAGGTAGGATTGTGCTGTCCATTTCTGAGTTTTTGTATCCAGTCCTGTTGCACAGTCTGTATTACTTCAGCTCCAATTACCCATTATCTTACCCTATTTCTATCGCCTGATGATCTCTGTTACCAATGACATATTCCAAATTTATTCACTAATGTCGGTTCATATCAGTGAGACCATACAGTATTTGTCCTTTAGTTTTTGGCAAGTCTCACTCAGCATAATGTTCTCTAGGTCCATCCATGTTGTTATATGCTTCATAAGTTTATTCTGTCTTAGAGCTGCATAATATTCCATTGTAAGTATATACCACAGTTTGTTTAGCCACTCGTCTGTTGATGGACATTTTGGCTGTTTCCATCTCTTTGCAATTGTAAATAATGCTGCTATAAACATTGGTGTGCAAATGTCCATTTGTGTCTTTGCCCTTAAGTCCTCTGAGTAGATACCTAGCAATGGTATTGCTGGGTCATATGGCAATTCTATGTTCAGCTTTTTGAGGAACTGCCAAACTGCCTTCCACAGTGGTTGCACCATTTGACATTCCCACCAACAGTGAATAAGTGTGCCTCGTTCTCCACATCCTCTCCAGCACTTGTCATTTTCTGTTTTGTTGATAATGGCCATTCTGGTGGGTGTGAGATGATATCTCATTGTGGTTTTGATTTGCATTTCTCTAATGGCCAGGGACATTGAGCATCTCTTCATGTGCTTTTTGGCCATTTCTATTTCCTCTTCTTAGAAGTGTCTGCTCAACTCTTTTTTCCATTTTGTAATTGGATTGGCTGTCTTTTTGTTGTTGAGTTGAACAATCTCTTTATAAATTCTGGATACTAGATCTTTATCTGATATGTCATTTCCAAATATTGATTCCCATTGTGTAGGCTGTCTTTCTACTTTCTTGATGAAGTACTTTGATGCATAAAAGTGTTTAAATTTGAGGAGCTCCCATTTATTTATTCATTTCTTCAGTGCTCTTGCTTTAGGTTTAAGGTCCATAAAACTGCCTCCAACTGTAAGATTCATAAGATATCTCCCTACATTTTCCTCTAAATGTTTTATGGTCTTAGACCTAATGTCTATGTCTTTGATCCATTTTGAGTTAACTTTTGTATAGGGTGTGAGATACGGGTCGTCTTTCATTCTTTTGCATATGGATATCCAGTTCTCTAGGCACCATTTATTGAAGAGACTGTTCTGTCCCAGGTGAGTTGGCTTGACTGCCTTATCAAAGATCAAATGTCCATAGATGAGAGGGTCTATATCTGAGGACTCTATTCGATCCCATTGGTCGATGTATCTATCTTAATGCCAATACCATGCTGTTTTGACCACTGTGGCTTTATAATATGCCTTAAAGTCAGCGTGAGACCTCCAGCTTCATTATTTTTCCTCAAAATACTTTTAGCAATTCGGGGCACCCTGCCCTTCCAGATAAATTTACTTATTGGTTTTTCTATTTCTGAAAAATAAGTTGTTGGGATTTTGATTGGTATTGCATTGAATCTGTAAATCAATTTAGGTAGAATTGATATCTTAACTATATTTAGTCTTCCAATCCATGAACATGGTATGACCTTCCATCTATTTAGGTCTTCTGTGATTTCTTTTAACAGTTTTTTGTAGTTTTCTTTGTATAGATCTTTTGTCTCTTTGATTAAATTTATTCCTAAGTATTTTATTCTTTTAGCTGCAATTGTAAATGGAATTCGTTTCTTGATTTCCCCCTCAGCTTGTTCATTGCTAGAGTATAGAAACACTACAGATTTTTGAATGTTGATCTTGTAACCTGCTACTTTGCTATACTTGTTTATTAGCTCTAGTAGTTTTGCTGTGGATTTTTCGGGGTTTGAAATGTATAGTATCATATCATCTGCAAACAGTGATAGTTTTACTTCTTCCTTTCCAATTTTGATGCCTTGTATTTCTTTTTCTTGTCTAATTGCTCTGACTAGAACTTCCAACATGATGTTGAATAACAGTGGTGATAGTGGACATTCTTGTCTTGTTTCTGATCTTAGGGGGAAAGTTTTCAATTTTTCCCCATTGAGGATGACATTAGCTGTGGGTTTTTCATATATTCCCTCTATCATTTTAAGGAAGTTCCCTTGTATTCCTATCCTTTGAAGTGTTTTCAACAGGAAAGAATGTTGAATCTTGTCAAATGCCTTCTCTGCATCAATTGAGATGATCATGTGATTTTTCTGCTTTGATTTGTTGATATGGTGCATTACATTAATTGATTTTCTTATGTTGAACCATCCTTGCATACCTGGGATGAATCCTACTTGATCATGATGTATAATTCTTTTAATGTGTTGCTGAATTCCATTTGCTAGAATTTTGTTGAGTATTTTTGCATCTATATTCATTAGGAAGATTGGTCTGTAGTTTTCCTTTTTTGTTATATCTTTGCCTGGTTTTGATACGAGAGTGATGTTGGCTTCATAGAATGAATTAGGTAGCTTTCCCTCCACTTCAATTTTTTTGAAGAGTTTGAGGAGAGTTGGTACTAATTCTTTCTGGATTGTTTGCTAGAATTCACATGTGAAGCCGTCTGGTCCTGGACTTTTCTTTTTGGAAAGCTTTTGAATGCCTGATTCAATTTCTTTACTTGTGATTTGTTTGTTGAGGTCATCTATTTCTTCTTGAGTCAAAGTTGGTTGTTCATGCCTTTCTAGGAACTTGTCCATTTCATCTACATTGTGCATTTATTAGCATAAATTTGTTCATAGTATCCTGTCATTAATTCCTTTATTTCTGAGGGGTCAGTGGTTATGCCTCCTCTTCCATTTCTGATCTCATTTATTTGCGTCCTCTCTCTTCTTCTTTTTCTCAATCTTATTGATTTTCTCATAAAACCAGCTTCTGGTTTTATTGATTTTCTCAATTGTTTTCATGTTCTCAATTTCATTTATTTCTGCTCTAATCTTCATTATTTCTTTCCTTTTGCTTCTTTGGGGTTAGTTTGCTGTTCTTTCTCTACTTTTTCCAAGTGGACAGTTAATTCCTCGATTTTTACCCTTTCTTCTTTTTTGATGTAGACATTTAGGGCAATAAATTTCCCTCTTAGCACTGCCTCTCCTGCATCCCATAAGTTTTGATATGTTGTGTTTTCATTTTCATTTGCCTCAAGATATTTACTGATTTCTCTTGTAATTTCTTCCTTGACCCACTGTGTAGGAACAAAGGTTAATGGAAGACCTGCAGAATTTATTGGGAGCAACAGACCTCAGAGTGAGGGCAGCAGTAAACTGTGGAGATTGTTATCTGTCTTATGTAGAACAGTCTGGAAGGAAGAGAATATTTACCCCAATTGATTGTGTTAAGTATGGAGGAAGAGAGCACTGAAAGATAAGAACTCTGTTCCCTCACAAAATGTATGCCTGCCTTTTGTCACTCTGCAGTATATAAGCAGGATCTGGTTAAGAATAACATTGTCTGTTTTCTGTTGTCACTAATCTTCAGACCCCCTGATCCTGTCTGTCTTTCTCATCATTCCCTAATATCCTTCATGCTCCAGTCCCATAAAAGCAACATCTCGCACCCAATGTGGGGTGTGAAGAAGAAGGAGACTCCAAAACATTATTGAGGAAGCAAGGAAAAGTCTCCATTAGAGGGATGCTTGTCCAGTCGATAGAAGAGGACTCATTGGTAAGTAAACATTTTACATGTAGCATCAGGGTAATGGATAATCACAATGGGCAGCTGGAGGAGTATGTTTGTAGATTAAAAACATTGTGAGAAAATATAGGGGTCTCAATGAAGGCTTCAGAGTCACTAGGGTTCTTTTGTTTAGTAAAGAAACATTGTTATTGGTTTCAGCCACAAGGCCGTAATGTTTTAAATCTTAAGTAATGGAAATTGGTTATGAAAGCATTGCAGTGAGCATAACAAAATGGGAAGATATTCCTGTTTTTATAATTGCTAAAAACTGCTCTATTATTATGATAGATTTAAAAGATTGCTTCTTTACCATACCTTTACCAGAGCAAGATAAAGAAAAATTAGTTTCTGAGCTTGTTCTTAATAAGCTGCCTTTATATAAAAATTCATATACACCTGAGTCAGAGAATATTCAGTAGGAACAATGCCATGCCAAACATAAGGCTGTACTCATTAATGGTTCCTATGGAATTGTAACAGATTGGTCCCCTAAGGGGTATGAAACTCAGGATTGTAATTCTGACTCAAAGTGTTCTGTTAAGTTACCTTGGTTTAATCTAAATAATTATTCTACTGAAATTATACCAATACTACAAATAAAATCTTGTGACAAGGAATGGGAATGGTAGCCCCATCTCCTTTTGTTAACTTAGATGCTCGACAAACATCAATTTGGAAACTGGCCATGAGTTTACCTCCTATTCATATTTGAAAAAGAAATATATTTTAAGAACTTTAACACTGAAAATTCTTGTTAAAAACTATATATTGATGTTTCAAATATGCATTAACTAAAGTACTTTAAGTATTTAACATTATTATAACAAATTTAATTTTGATGGTAATTATATGTGTTTAAAATAATGACTTAAGTATGAAAAATATGAAAAATGTATTTTTATTAATAGGAAAAAGAGATTAATTTTATCCTGGATGAAATGACTAACTCATTTACAAAATGAGAAAAATGTAAGACAAAGCCTGAACTAATATAATAATTGCTGAGGGTTTGTAAAAATGGAAATTATGGTCAAAATCTAGAAAGACTTGATGAGTCTAAAATGACAGTGTTTTCTTGGACTGTTAGCCTGTTCTAATGAAAAGATATAAAAAAAATTCTAGATAATCTGTGTATAAAGCAAAGTTGTGTTTTATCAAAATAACTTATGTTAACTTTTATCATGTTGTTATCTGTATGAAAAATATTGATTTTCTCTTGGGTATCATTATACTGGCAAAAAACTGTTTCTTTTCTTGCCCCAAACCAGGTGGCTTAATCTATTAATCTAAGTAATATTGCTGTAAATGAATCTATTACTTGCTAAATAATATTCAAACCATATAAATACCTAAACTCCTTTAAGCCAAATATTTTAATGCTTTGTCCAGTGTTTATACAAACTATATATGTATTAACTAAATTTATCCCCAAATAACCATGGCTTATGTTGGGAGCAGATCAGATTTGAGGGCTGAATGCAAGGAAAAAATATACTTGTGGAGTCTATTCTGTTGACCTGATGTTGCCATTACATGAAACTGATGTTGCTATCACGTGATCTAGGTAAGAAACAATTAAAACGTGCACTCTAGCTGGGAGGACTGGCTATCATCCCAGAAGGAGGTGTAATTTAATAAAAATATCTAGGACCCAGGAAGGTCCTCTTGGTCCCTAGCCAGTTCCCAGAGGACCCAACTGGGCCCGGTCATGTAAGCAAATTGGAATTTGGCCATTATTGTGGGAAAATATCATAAAAATTGCATGCAATAAATTAAAAATTACCAAAAGTGTGCAGCTAATTATAAAGAATCCACATTGCTGCATTCCTTTGCAATCAATCCATGAATTCATTTTACAAACTCTGGTCATTTACTATGGGTACATGTCACTATTGACATTTTACTCTGCTCTCATTTTGCTACCTGCGACTTTAGGGATTCCCAATTATATGTTACAGAACATTAATATTTTACAAGGAGATTCTGATTTATTAAGCAAAAGGCAGTTAACAGCTGCAGCTGAACAAGAATTACAATTAATTGAATAACGCATCCAAAAAGGACAGCTTGTTCAAATAGATCTAGAAAAGCCTGTTGATTTTATTTTTTTCTTTACCTTGCAATCTCCCACAGGCCTATTTTGGCAAGATCATGTTTTAGAAGGGATTTTTTAAACAAAACAATTGACAAAAATGTTTAAATACATATCTGCAAAAAATCATTTCTTTAATAGCCAAAGGTCGCCAAAGATATTATCAATTAAGAGGTCACGATCTTAATTGTATAGTATGCTATCACACAAAGGAAGAGGTTCAAAGTCTATTTATCTCCTATACCTCTTGGCAAATAGCATTAAGTGATCATTTGCCTATGTCAAAACTTTTACAATTTCTAAAAAGAATACAGTGGATTTTGCCTGAAATAGTTCGGGCTTCCCCACTAGACAGAGTCATTACGTTCTTTACTGATGGTAGTAGTAATGGACAGGCTGCATATGTCACCCCATGGGAAAACAAAAATTGGAAATGCCTTATACCTCAGCCTAGTGCACTTTTGAATTAGCAGCTGTAACTCAAGTATTGTAAAATTTTCCACAATCTCTTAATATTGTTTTGATTCTGAATATGTCTGCAGTTACTCACATTGAAACAGTTTCTTTGTTTGAAGAAGATTAATTGTTCCAAATGTTTTTACATTTGCAAACACTAGTCAGAAGTCAAATTAATTCCCTTTTCATCATGCATGTAAGAGTTCATACTAATCTTCCGGGTCCTTTGTCATTACAAAATCAGCAAGCAGATACTCTTGTAGGGGTAATTCAGGATCCCACAATATTTCACAAATTATCTCATATTAATAACAAAGGGCTGCAAAAGAAATTTCCATCTTTATCTAAACAGCAAGCTCAGGACACTGTTAGGACTTGCCCAATATGTAGACCTTTAAATGCACTCCCATTTGCATCAGGGGTTAATCCTCGAGGTCAAAAAGCAAATGAAGAGAGAGCAGAGAATGCTGCAGCACCACGAAGCAGAGAGTCCACCAGCCAGTGACCTTTGGAGATGAAGAAGGAAAACGCCTCCCAGGGAGCTTCATGAAGCAGGAAGCCAGGAAACAAAGCTAGCAGATGACACCGTATTCACTATGTGCCCTTCCAGCCGAGAGAGAAGCCCTGACTGTGTTCACCATGTGCTGTCTCATTTGAGAGAGAAAGCCTGAACTTCATTGGCCTTCTTGAACCAAGGTATCTTTCCCTGGATGCCTTTGATTGGACATTTCTATAGACTTGTTTTAATTGGGACATTTTCTCAGCCTTAGAACTGTAAACTTGCAACTCATTAAATTCTCCCTTTTAAAAGCCATTCCATTTCTGGTATATTGCATTCCAGCAGCTAGCAAACTAGAACAGATTTTGATACCAGAGTGGGGTGCTGCTGTTGTGGTTTGCAAATACCAAACATGTTGGAATGGCTTTTTAAATGGATAAAGGGGAAAATCTGGAGAAGTTGTGAGAAGCTTGATAGAGAAGGCCTAGAATTCTTTGAAGAGACTGTTGGTAGAAATGCAGACTCTAAAGATACCTCTGACCAGGCTTTAGACAGACATGAGGCCCATGTTATTGTAGACTGGAGGAAAGTGAGCCTTGTTTTAAAATGGCAGATAATCTGGCAAAGTTGACTAATGGTATTGGCTAGAAGGCAGATTTTAAAAGCCATGAACTTGGATATTTAGCAAAAGAGATCTCCAAATTAAATGTTGGTGCAGCCTGGTTTCTCCTCACAGCTTATAGTGAAATGTGACAGGAGAGAGATAAGCTGAAAATTGAACTCTTTAGTACAAAGAAACCAGAAATTGATGTCCTGGAAAATTCTGGGCCTTCAGAAATGGAGACCCCAGAGAATAGTGCTTCATGTGAGGATTTGACCAGATATGGAACCAGTCAGCCATTTCAGAGAAAGTCGGGATCAGACATGGAGTTATCCAGGAAGGATTTGTGGAAACTCCTTATGTCTGATGGGCATGATCCAATGCTACTGTATAGAAAACCAATGAGAGTGTTGTGGGACCTGTATAAACAGAGCTGCTGCCAGTCTGGACTGAGGGGTTCAGAGAAGGGACGCATTGGAGGAAAAATAACTTCAGAGGCAAAGCTATGGAGACTGAGGTCTGAAGTCAAGAAGCCTCGGGCAAGGAGAGCAGACCCACCCAAGCATGTGGAGAGGGTGAGTTTGCCCCAAAGGCAGAGGATGAGCCTTCCACCTCATTGCATTGGAAGAATCATGCTGCCTCAGGCCTTGGAAAGGGTGAAGCCCATTCCTTGGGGTTTGGGGAGAGCCTGGCTGCCACCACATGGAGGGGCTGAGTGTGTGCCCCAGAGATGGCAGAGAGCCCAGGAGCGACCCTGATGCTTGGAGAGGGTAGAGCCTAGAAACAGGTGGTCTCCCCAATATCCCCCAAGGCTGCATTCAGAGAGAGGCAGACCTCTGCATAGGCCCTTGGAAAGGGTGGGACTACCACTCTCAGAAGCCCTGAGGATAAATGACTCTCAGATTTTGAAATCTAATGGACTTTGCCCTGGAGGTTTTCGAAACTGTATGGGTCAAGTGACTCCTGTAGTCTTTCCTCCCTATGGAAATGTGTATATGTATCCTATGAATGTTCTTCCTTTATATGTTGGCAGCAAATAACTTGTTATGAGTTTTCAAGGGTCCAGAGCAAATGGAGAGAATTTTGCCTTAGGACAGACCATGCCTGTAACTGATTTGATGAGATTTTATACTGTCTCTAATTTGATACTTTATTTGTATTGTTACTGAAAGGTTTAAGGATATCTGATACTGTTATGAAATTAATGTATTTTGTGTATGGGAAAAACATGTCTTTTTTAGGGGCCAGAGGGTGGAATGTGCTGGTTTGAAAGGAAGTATGTCCCCTAAGAAAAGCCATGTTTTAATATAAATCCCATTTCATAAAGGTAGAATAATCTCTATTCAATGCTGTGTGTTTGAAACTGTGAAGAGATCATCTCCCTGGATGATGTGATTTAGTTAAGAATGGTTGTTAAACTGGATTAGGGGATGACATGTCTCCACCCATTTGTGTGGGGCTTGATTAGTTTCTGAAGTCCTATAAAAGAGGAAACATTTTGGAGAGAGAGAGATTCAGAGAGAGCAGAGAATGCTGCAGCACCACGAAGCAGAGAGTCCACCAGCCAGTGACCTTTGGAGATGAAGAAGGAAAACACCTCCCAGGGAGCTTCATGAAACGGGAGGCCAGGAGACAAAGCTAGCAGATGACACTGTATTCACCATGTGCCCTTCCAGCCAAGAGAGAAGCCCTGACTGTGTTCACCATGTGCCGTCTCATTTGAGAGAGAAAGCCTGAACTTCATCGGCCTTCTTGAACCAAGGTATCTTTCCCTGGATGCCTTTGATTGGACATTTCTATAGACTTGTTTTAATTGGGACATTTTCTCAGCCTTAGAACTGTAAACTTGTAACTCATTAAATTCTCCCTTTGAAAAGCCATTCCATTTCTGATATATTGCATTCCAGCAGCTAGCAAACTAGAACAGTTGGGAAATAGAAAGAACCCATTTCCTTGTCAGTCCTTGTAGATATGAATCTATCTTCAGCTGCCTCTTACCGGGCTGTTTGTGCCTGGATCAGAAGTGAATTGCTTGCTCATAAGAAGGAAATGACTGATAGTAAGTCATAAGAACATCTCTGCAAATACCTACCAATAAATATGGCCAGCAGATAAGGCTGCCCTTTCCTTTTCTCACAAAGAAATTTAATCATCTATTCCTAAGGAATAAAAGTGTATCTTGGGCAATCAATCCTGGCAAAAAAAAAAAAAAAGCATATAAATTATGGTAAATGGATGTTATTCATATTTCACATTTTGGTAAAATACAATATGTACATGTTATCATAGACACCTTTTCTAATTTCATATTGGCCACCGCACAATCTGGGAAACATTTCTGCCATGTTCGATCACATTTACTTAATGCTTTTGCTGTTATGGGGTGCCCTCAATCTATTAAAACAAGCAATGGTCCTGCTTATACAGGAAAGCAATTTCATAAATTTTATACTACTTTTCATATTACTCATATCACAGGAATTCCACATAATCCCTCTGAGCAAGGAATTCTTGAATGAGCAAACTGGACGCTAAAGTCTATGCTCATGAAACAAAAAGGGGTAGATGATGATCAGGAGGATGATGTGAAAATAAGTACACCAAATTTAAATTAGCAAAATCCCTGTTTACTTTAAATTTTTAAAAACATTTATGATAATTCATGACAGACTCCTGCAGAACAACATTTTAGTAATTTGGAAAAGAGAAATGGTATGACTCAAACAGAACTGCAGCTGCAGCCGACCTATTGAAAAGATGTTAACGATGATCTATGGAAACCAGGCATGAAAAAGGTGTGGGATAGGGGATTTGCTTTTATCATTACAAATGATGGAACATCAGTTTGGATTCCCTCAAGAAGAATAAAACCCAGACATGTCAACCCTGACAAAAATAACTAAATGGGTAATGTATATTATAGGACATATAACTTTAATTGCTGAAGGACAGGGACATAATTATACTTATTGGGCTTATATTCCTAACCCACCTCTGCTGTGGGGTCTAACATGGGCAGATCCAACTTTACCAATATATCTGAATAATAGTTTAGGATTCCCAGGTCCAGTAGATTCAAGGCTTCCAAAACTAAGGAAGAAGGAAAAATGGTGTCAAATTTAACTCTTCCGTTTCTGGAAAGACCCATATTCATAGGTAATAAATCACCATGTATGACAATAAGTAATCGAACTACATGGTTTAAGATTCAGAATGATCCTCATAATTACCTATATGTATATCCCTCTTTTAACTCTATGGAATCAAATGATACTTGGATGTTAGATGGGAGAGAAAGTTGGAATGGATGACAGTTATGGCATATGGATTGAGCAGTTATCATAATTAATATATCCTATGGAATTGTAAGAGATGAGGCCTCTGTGGGGCCTCCCATCTCTAACTCAGGGGTAACTGAGACTATATGGACAACGAGTTAAATCAGAGTTTAATACATAAAGGATGAATTGTGCCAATCCATGGGATGATAAATATAACATTAGTCAGAGAAATTTATAGAAAAGTTTACTAGGACTGAGGACAATTTTTATAGTGAATTCTAATAAGTATAACTTCTCTTTAAATAGCAGCCATAGACACTATATGCAAATATGTACTACAGATCCATATGTACTTGTTAAAGATCATATGCATATAAAAAACCAAACTTTTAATTGTGAGAATTGTTTTCTATTCACTTGCCTCAAAGCATTTATTTTGCAGGAAAATGAGACAATTATAACAGCAAGGAGAAGAAGAGGTATTTGGCTGCAAGTGCAGATGTCAAGATCTTGGCAATCCTCTCCATAAGCAAAAATCCTGATCCATTTGGCAAAAGAATGTCTAAAAAGGACTAAGAGACTAATTGGACTCATTATTGCAGCTGTCATTGGAATTATCACAGCAGCTGCGGTTGCTGGAACTGCATTGCATCAAACTATGCAGACACAGCATAATGTAAGAGAATGGCATAAAAATACCAGTGAGCTGTGGCATAGTCAATTGCATATTGATGAGCAAATTAATAATAGACTAAATGATATAGAGACAGCATTGGTTCATATTGGAGATCAAATGTATAATTTAATTTTTTATGAAGTTTAAAATGTGACTGGAAAGAGAGCAATTTTTGTATTGCCCCTTTAAGATATAATCATTCTGAAATAGAATGGAAGAAAGTAAAAAGACATCTTTTGGGGCATTTGGATAATTTAAGTCTTGATATTTTAAAATTACAAAAGCAGGTATTCGAAAGATCTCAGAATAATTTACATATAACTGATGGAGATTATGTTATACAATCACTTACCCAAGAGCTAAAAAATCTTAATCCTATTTACTGGTGGAAATTACATCATTTTTTACTATTATAGGCTTAGGTTTTGGGCTGTTTATACTCTTTCTCTTCCTCCTAAGCTGTGTCAATCAACAAATGTTCAAAATAGCAAGCTATGCCACTAAGCAAAGCCATGCTAACAGTGTGATTCTGGCAAAAGCCCTTTGCTCCCTCCTAAATCAAAGTCAGAGAGCTTGACTGGTAGCCAATGATGGGTAAGGCCCTCCCTGTACAGCTTAAGGGCAATCTAAGACAGGCACAATCACCTAGGCTAATAAAATAAAAAGGGGGAAATGTAGGAGCAAGGGTTAATGGAAGACTTGCAGAATTTATTGGGAGCAACTGACTTCAGAGTGTCAGCAGTAGTAAACTATGGAGACTGTTATCTGCTTTATGTAGAACAATCTAGGAGGAAGAAAATGTTTACCCCAAATGGGTATGTTAAGTATGAAAGAAGAGAGCACTGAAAGATAAGCACTTTGTTCCCTCAGGAAATGTATGCATGCCTTTTGTCACCCTGCAGTATATAAGCAGAATCTGGCTAAGAATAATGTTGACTGATTTCTGTTGTCACTAATCTTCAGACCCCCTGATCCCGTCTGTCTTTCTCATCATTCCTTAATATCCTTCACACTCTGGTCCCGTGGAAGCAACACCACTGGTTGTTTAAGGGTGTGTTGTTGAGCCTCCATATATTTGTGAATTTTCTGGCACTCTGCCTATCATTGATTTCCCACTTCATTCTTTATGATCTGAGAAAGTGTTTTGTATGATTTCAATCTTTTTAAATTTATTGAGACTTGCTTTGTGACCCAGCATATGGTCTATCCCTGAGAATGATCCATGAGCACTTGAGGAAAAAGGTATATCCTGCTGTTGTGGGGTATAATGTTTATATATGTCCATTAAGTCTAGCTCATTTATTGTACTCTTCAAATTCTCTGTTTCTTTATTGATCCACTGTCTAGATGTTCTTTCCATTGATGAGAGTGGTGAATTGACATCTCCAATTATTATGGTAGATGTGTCTATTTCTCTTTTCAGTATTTTCAGTGTTTGCCTCATGTATTTTGGAGCATTCTGATTCAGTGCATAAATATTTATGATCGTTATGTCTTCATGCTGAATTGTTCCTTTTATTAACACACAGTATCCTTCTTTGTCTCTTAACTATTTTACATTTAAAGTCTAATTTGTTGAATATTAGTACAGCTACTCCTTCTCTTTTCTGATTGTTATTTGCATGAAATATCTCTTCCCAACCTTTCACTTTCAACCTATGTTTATCCTTGTGTCTAAGATGTGTTTCCTGTAGACAGTATATAGATGGGTCCTGTTTTTTAATCCATTCTGCCAGTCTATGTCTTTTGATTGGGGAGTTGAATCCATTAACATTTAATGCTACTACTGTATGGGTAGTACTTTTTTCTACCATTTTGCCTTTTGGATTTTATATGTAATATCTAATTTTCCTTCTTTTTACCTTTACTCATAGTCTTCCTTTCTACACTCTTCTCCACAGCTCTCTCTTTGGTCATTTCATATCTGTCCCTAGTGCTCCCTTTAGTATTTCTTGCAGAGCTGGTCTCTTGGTCACAAATTCTCTCAGTGATTTTTTTGTCTGAAAATGTTTTAATTTCTCCCTCATTTTTGAAGGACAATTCTGCTGGATATAGAATTCTTGGTTGACAGTTTTTCTTTTAGTAATTTAAATATATCATCCCACTGTCTTCTCGCCTCCATGGTTTCTTCTGAGAAATCTATGCATAGTCTTATTGGGCTTCCCATGTATGTGATGGACTGTTTTTCTCTTGCTGCTTTCAAGATTCTCTCTTTCTCTTTGACCTCTGACATTCTGATCAGTAAGTGTCTTGGAGTATGTCTATTTGGATCTATTCTCTTTGGGGTATGCTGGACTTCTTGGATCTGTAATTTTAAGTTTTTCATAAGAGTTGGGAAATTTTCAGTGATAATTTCCTCCATTAGTTTTTCTCATCCTTTTCCCTTATCTTTGGCTTCTGGTACACCCACAACATGTATATTCATGCACTTCATATTTTCATTGAATTCCCCAAGTCCCTGGTTGTATTTTTCCATTTTCCCCCCTATATTTTCTTTTTCTTGTCAGATTCCAGATGTTCCATCCTCCAGTTCACTAATCCTATCTTCTGCCTCTTGAAACCTAACATTGTAGGTTTCCATTGTTTTTTTCATCTCTTATACTGTGCCTTTAATTCCCATAAATTCTGAGACTTGTTTTTTTGAGGCTTTTGATTTCTTCTTTTGTTCATTCCTTGCCTTCTTTATATCCTCCCTCAAATCATTGATTTGATTTTTGGTGAGGTTTTCTATCTGTTCATACATTCTGAATTAATTGTTTCAACTCCTGTATCTCATTTGAATTGTTGGTTTTTTCCTTTGACTGGGCCATAGCTTCAATTTTCTTAGTGTGATTGTTTTTTTTTGTTTGTTTGTTTGTTTGTTTTCGCTGGTGTCTAGGCATTTAACTAGCTTAATTACTTTCTTCTGGAGATTGCTTTCACTCCTTTTACCTAGGGTTTTCTTACTGGATGAATTTGTTGTCTATCTGTTCTTTGACATTCAGTTCAGCTTTTTCTGGACCTCTAGCTTAGGTTTTGTTTAACAGAGGAGAATTTTTCGGTTCTTGTTTTCTTATTTCTTGCCCTGCCTGCATGGTGCCTTTTTCCCCCCACCCTTAGGAGGGTCTACTTAGGTATTATAGACCCCAGCCAGATTTTCCCAGACCAAACTGGCCTGGAGATTGGTTTTTCAGGAGGAAAGAGTCACCTGTGTCAGTTTACCCTGAAGGTGAGACCCAGTAGGTTGAAAGACTTTCCTGTGAAGTCTCTGGACTCTGTTTTTCTTATCCTGCCCAGTATGTGGTGTGTGTCTGCCTGCATGTCCCACCAGCATAAGATGATGCAGTACCTTTTTACTTTGGCAGACTATCCCTGCTGCGGGCATGGTGGGGACAGAGGAGAGGTTGTAGGCTGGTTTTAATGGCTTCAAATTACCAAGCTCTGGTGTCTGAATTCCTTAAGGGAGGGATTCCACCTGAGTTGGGCTTCACCCCTCCCCTGGGGAAGGCACAGGCTCCAGACAAGCCCTCAAACGAGCTTGTTTCTCCCTATGCAGGGGACAGTTGCAGTCTGAGAAGTCCTGCCACTGTATCTGAAGGCAGTGATAGCTTTGTAGAAACACAGCCACAAAAACCTCTGTTTCTTTTTTTTTCTTTTTCTGTCAGCCCCGCCCCCTTGGCACTGGGGCAACCTCTGCTTTGACCAGGTTCACCTAAGCTGGGGGCCTATTTTTAGTTGTCAGAATTTCTTACTTATTTCCACCATTGGTGTTTAGTTGGGCTCAGCCCCTGCTGCTGGTAAGTTTCTTTCCTTTCCTTTCTGGGAAGCAGCTTGTAGGGGAGGGGCACTGGCCACTGTGGCTTGGGGAACTCACAGTTATGGGGGTTCACAGCCAGTCCAGCTGGTCCAGACTGTTGTACATTGTGTGTCTGGTCACTGACATGGCCCCAGGAACTGTTCTGTACCTTTTCTGGTTATTTAGTAGTTGTTCTGGAGGATGAACTAAATTGTGCACATTGCCAAGCCACCATCTTGGTTGTTGCTCCTCTTCTCTAAGTCACTAATTCTTTCTTGAGTGCTTAGTGTAATTCACAAGTGAAGCCATCTGGTCCTGGACTTTTCTTTTTGGGGAACCTCTTAATGACTAGTTCAGTTTCTTTACTTGTGATTGGTTTGTTGAGGTTGTCTATTTCTTTTCAAGTCAGTGTTAGTTGTTCATGCCTTTTCATCTATGCTGTCTAGTTTATTGGCATAAAGTTGTTGATAGTATCCTCTCATTACCTCCTTTATTTCTGTGGGGAAGTCATTATGTCTCCTCTTCCATTTCTAATTTTATTTATTTGCAACCTCTCTCTTTTTCTTTTTGTAAACCTTACTAAGGGCCCCTTCAATTTTATTGATTTTCTCAAAGAACAATCTTCTGGTTTTGTTGGTTTTCTCAATTGTTTTCATGTTCTCAATTTCATTTTATTTCTGCTCTAATCTTTGTTATTTCTTCCCTTTTGCTTGTTTTCAGGTTAGTTAGCCATTCTTTTGCTAGTTCTCACAAGTGAACAGTTAATTCCTTGATTTTTGCTCTTTCTTCTTTTTTAATATAGGCATTTAAGTCAATAAATTTCCCTCTTGGCACTGCCTTTGCTGCATCCCATAAATTTTGATATATTGTGTTTTCATTTTCATCTACCTCGAGATATTTACTGATTTCCCTTGTAAATTCCTCCTCGACCTACTGGTTGTTTAAGAGTGCATTGTAGGGCCTCCATATATATGTGAATTTCTGGCCCTCTGCCTGTTCTTGATTCCCAACTTCATTCTTTGATGATGTAAGAAAGTGTTTCATATGATTTCAATCTTTTTAAATTTATTGAGACTTGTTTTGTGACCCAGTATATGGCCTGTCCTTGAAAATGATGCATGAGCACTTGAGAAAAAGTGTAGGAGTTAAAAGACTAATGCTTAACTTGAAATTGCAGACTTGGTTCATAAACTATGAGAAAGTGGAGGCATACGTTTTGAGAGCATGGAACTTCAGTAGAAACTTAGATGTGCAGATAAAGTACAATGACATGTGGAAGAGACTTACTTAAAGGAAAAGAACATTCTAACCTTAGAAGTATTTACTTCAACTTGTTTTTGCAGTATACGCTTCTTAGTTTTTGTACAAAAACAACATTTATAATAGTTCTTACCAGTATATAAATTAGGCACCTGCCTGAAATAAGCTTGTCTGAAGACTGATGTCTCCAGATCCTCTGATCCCTTTCTCTCTCATTTTACTTTAACATTCCTTAGGGTCACAGCAGCAGCCAACAGATGTCGACCACGAAGGGACCCTAGGATAGGATTACTCTGCTTTTGTGTTAAAGTATCCAAGGAAATTGCGTGTCTCCAGACGCTGAGCATTCACCACAAAAACAGACCTAGGTCATTGTTGTAGTCTTTTAAAGTAATTTTTAAATTTTCTTGTAGCATCAGGGTAATGGGAAATCATATGGGTGAATGGAGGAGTATATTTGCGTGTTAAAAACATTGTTAGGAACTACAGGGGTCTCAGTGAAGACTTCAGAGTCACTAGAGTTCTTTTATTTAGTACAGAAGAATTGTTTTTGGTTTCAACCTCAAGGCCATAATGTTTTCTATTATTATGATAGACTTAAAAGATTGCTTCTGTACCATACCTTTAGCAGAGCAAGATTAAGAAAAATTAATTTCTGCACTTGTTCTTAATGAGCTGCCTTTATATAAAAATTCATATGCACATGTGTCAGAAAATATTTAATAGAAACAATGCTATGCCAAACAAAAGTCAGCACTCATTAATGGTTCCTATGGAATTGTAACAGATTGGTCCCCTAAGGGGTATGAAACTCAGGATTGTAGTTCTGACTCTGTGTTCTGTTAAGTTATCTTGGTTTAATCTAAATATTTATTCTACTGAAATTTATACCAATGCTACAAATAAAATCTTGTGACAAGGAACGAGAATGGTAGCCCCATCTCCTTTTGTTAACTTAGATCCTTAACAAACAGCAATTTGGAAACTGGCCATGAGTTTAGCTCCTATTCATATTTGAAAAAGAAATATATTTTAAGAATTTTAACACTGAAAATTCTTGTTAAAAACTATATATTGATGTTTCAAATATGCATTAACTAAAGTATTTTAAGTATTTAACATTATTCTAACAAATTTAATTTTGATGGTAATTATATGTGGTAAAATATTTGTTTAAAATAATGAAAGTATTAAAAATATAAAAGGTGTATTTGTATTAATAGGAAAAAGAAAATAATTTTATCCTAAGATGAAATGAATAACTCATTTATAAAATGAGAAAAATGTAGGACAAAGCCTGAACTAATATAATAATTGCTGAGGGTTTACAAACATGGAAATTATGGTCAAAACCAAGAAAGATTTAATGAGTCTAAAATTACAACATTTTCTTGGACTTTTAGCCTGTTCTAATAGAACATATAAAATTTTTTTTTCTAGATAATCAGTGTAAAAGGCAAAGAGTTTGTGTTTTATCAAAATAACTTATGTTAACTTTTATCATGTCGTTATCTGTATAAAAAATATTGATTTTCTCCTGGGTATCATTATACTGGCAAAAACTTTCTATTCTTGCTCCAAACCAGGTGGCTTAATCTATTAATCTAAGTAATATTGCTGTAAATGAATCTATTACTGGATAAATAATATTCAAATCATATAAATACCTAAATTCCTTTAAGCCAAAATATTTTAATGCTTTGCCCAGTGTTTATATAAACTACATCTATATAAACTAAATTTATCCCAAAATAACCATGACTTATGTTGGGAGCAGATCAGATTTGAGGGCTGAATGCAAGGAAAAATACACCTGTGGAATCTGTTCTGTTCACCTGATGTTGCCATTATATGCAACTGATGTTGCTATCACATGACCTTGGAAAGAAACAGTTAAAATGCACACTCTAGCTGAGAGGACTGGCTATTCTCCCAGAAGGAGGTGTACTTTAGTAAAGATATCTAGGTCCCAGGAAGCACCTCTTGGTCCCTAACCAGTTCCCAGAGGATCCAACTGGGCCCGATCAGGTAAGCAAATTGGAATTTGGCCACTATTGTGGGAAAATATCATAAAAAACTGCAGTAAATTTAAAATTACCAAAAACACACAGCCAATTATAAAGAATCCTCATTCCTGCATTCCTTTTCAATCAATCCAATGAATTCATTTTTAAAAATCTGGTCATTTACTATGGGTACATATCACTATTGACACTTACTCTGCTTTCATTTTTGCTAGCTGCTACTTTAGGGATTCCTAATTATATGTTACAGAACCTGTTTTAAATTTTACAAGGAAATTCTGATTTATTAAGCAAAAGGCAATTAACAGCTATGGCCAAGCAAGAATTACAATTAATTGACCAATGCATTAAAAAAGGACAGCTTGTTCAAATAGATCTAGAAAAGCCTGTTGATTTTATTTTCTTTACCTTGCAATCTCCCACAGGCCTATTTTGGCAAGATGGTGTTTTAGAATGGATTTTTTTTAGCGAACAACCAACAAAAATGTTTAAATGCATATCTACAAAAAATTCATTTCTATAATAGCCAAAGGTCACCAAAAATATTATCAATTAGGAGGTCACGATCATAATCGCATAGTGTGTGATCTCACAAAAGGAGAGATTCAAAGTCTATTTATCTTCCATAACTCTTGGCAAATAGCATTAAGTGATTTTTAAAGGACAAATTAATAATCATTTGTCTATGTCAAAACTTTTACGATTTCTAAAAAGAACACAATGAATTTTGCCTAAAATGGTTCGAGCTTCCCCACTAAAGGAAGTCATTACCATCTTTACTGATAGTAGTAGTGGGCAGGCTGCATCTGTCACCCCAGGGGAAAACAAAAGTTGGAAAACACCTTATATCTCAGCCCAGTGCACTGAATTAGCAGCTGTAATTCAAGTACTGTAAAATTTTCTACAATCTCTTAATATTGTTTCTGATTCTGAATTTGTCTGCCAATGTTACATTGAAACAGCTTCTTTATTTGAAAGAAATGAGTTATCCCAAATGCTTTTACATTTACAAAAACTAGTAAGAAGTTGAATTAATCCCCTTTTAATCATGCGTATAAGAGCTCATACTAATCTTCCAGGTAATTGTCATCACAAAATCAGCAAGCAGATACTCTTGTGGGGGTAATTCAAGATCCCACGATATTTCACAAATTAACTCATATTAATAGCAAAGGGCTGGAAAAGAAATTTCCATCTTTATCTAAACAGTAAGCTCAGGTCATTGTTTGGACTTGCCCAACATGTGGACCTTTAAATGCACTCCCATTTGCATCAGGGGTTAATCCTCGAGGTCAAAAAGCAAATGAATTATGGCAAATAGATGTTACTCATATTTCACATTTTGGTAAAATGCAATATGTACATATTTTCACAGACACCTTTTCTAATTTCATATGGGCCACCGCACAATCTGGGAAATGTTTCTGCCATGTTCGATCACATTTACTTAACGCTTTTATTGTTATGGGATGTCTCAATCTATTAAAACAAGCAATGGTCCTGCTTATACAGAGAAGAAATTTCACAAATTTTATACTACTTTTCATATTACTCATATCACAGGAATTCCACATAATCCCTCTGGGCAAGGAATTATTAAATGAACAAACCAGACACTAAGCTCTATGCTCATAAAACAAAAAGGGGGAGATGATGATCAGGAGGATGATGTTGTGAAAATAAGTACACCAAAAGATCAATTAGCAAAAGCACTGTTTACTTTAAAATTTTTAAACATTTATGATAATTCATCACAGACCCATGCAGAACAACATTTTAGTAATTTGTAAAAGAAAAATGATATAACCCAAACAGAGCTGCAGCTACAGCCAATAGATTGGAAAGATGTTAAGGATGATCTATGGAAACCAGGCATGATAAAGGTGTGGGGTAAGGAATTTGCTCTTATCATTACAGATGATGGAACCTCTGTTTGGATTCCCTTGATAAAAAAATAAAAGCCAGACAGGTCGATCCTAATGAAGATAACTAACAGGGTAATGTACATTAAAGGACATACAACTTTAATTGTTGAAGGACAGGGACATAATTACACTCATTGGGCTTATATTCTAACCCACCTCTGCTGCAGGGTCTAACATGGGCAGATCCAACTTTACCAATATATCTGAATACTAGTTTAGGATTCTCAGGTCTAATAGATTCAAAGCTTCCAAAACTACTTAAGGAAGAAGGAAAAAATGGTGTCAAATTTAACTCTTCCATTTCTAGAATGACCCGAAAGCATAGGTAATGAATTATCATGTATAACATAAGTAATCAAAGTACATGGTTTAAGATCAAGAATGATTCTCATAATTATCTACATATATATCTGTCTTTTAGCTCTATGGAATCAAATGATACTTGCCTATTAGATGGGAGAGAAAGTTGGAATGGATGGCAGTTATGTCATATGGATCGAGCAGTTATCATAATTAATAATTTCTATGGAATTATAAGAGATGGCGGCCCCTGCGGGGTATCCCATCTCTAACTCAGAGATAACTGAGACAATAAGGACAGACAAGCTAAATCAGAGGTTAATACATAGAGGATGATTTGTGACAATCCATGGGATGATAAATATAACATTAGTCAGAGAAATTTATAAAAAATTTTCCTAAGACTGAGACCAATTTTTATAGCAAATTCAAATAACTATAACTTCTCTTTAAATAGCAGCCATAAACACTATAGGCAAATATGTATTAGAAATCCATATGTATTTGTTAAAAGTCATATGCATATGTGTAGAATGGAATGATTTCTAAATGTGTTAATTTTTTAATTAATAAAAAAGTATATAAATTATCAACAGAGAAAAAAAGTCATATGCATATAAGAAATCAAACTTTTAATTGTGAGAATTGTTCTCTATTCACTTGTCACCAAGCATTTATGTTGTAGGAAAATGAAATGATTATTGCAGCAAGGAGAAGAAGAGGTATTTAGCTGCCAGTGCAGATATCAAGATCCTGGCAATCCTCTCCAGAAACACAAGTCCTGATCCATTTGGCCAAGGAATATCTAAAAAGGACTAAGAGACTAATTGAACTCATTATTGCAGCTGTCATTGGAATCATTGGAATTATCACAGCAGCTGTGGTTGCAGGAACTGCATTGCATCAAAGTACAGACACAGAATTATGTTATAGAATAGTTTAAAAATACCAGTGAGCTGTGGCATAGTCAATCTCATATTGATGAGCAAATTAATAACAGACTAAATGATATAGAGATAGCATTGGTTCATATTGGAGATCAAATGTATAATTTAAATTTTTTACAGAGTTTAAAATGTGACTGGAATGAGAGCAATTTTTGTATTACCCCTTTAAGATGTAATCATTCTAAAATAGAACGGAAAAAAGTAAAGATGCATCTTTTGGGGCATTTGGATAATTTAAGTCTTGATATCTTAGAATTACAAAAAAAGGGTATTAGAAATATCTCAGAATAATTTACATATAGTCGATGGAAATGGTGTTATACTATCACTTACCCAAGAGCTAAAAAATCTTAATCCTATTTATTGGTGGAAATTTTCTCATTTTCTAACAACATTGTGAATAGGAATTTTACCTTTTCTACTACTTCTTTTCCTTTTAAGTGTCCTGAAGCACTGTTTGCTGTCTGCCATCTCATCAGCGCATAAACAAACACAAGCTCTCAATGTAATGTTCATAAAAACTTTGAACTCCTCCCCTAAATAAGCTATAGTGCTTGGCTAGTAGTCAATGATGGGTAAGACCCTTACTTCAGAGAATAAGGGCAACTAAGACAGGCACAGTCACCGTAGCTTTATAAAAAAGGGGGGAAATGTAGGAGTTAAAAGATTAATGCTTAACTTGAAATTGCAGACTTGGTTCATAAACTATGAGAGAGTGAAGGCATACGTTTTGAGAGCATGGAACTTCAGTAGAAACTTAGATGTGCAGATGAAGTACAATGATGTGTGGAAGAGACTTTCCTAGAGGAAAAGAACATTCTAACCTTAGAAATATTTACTTCAACTTGGTTTTGCACTATACGCTTCTTAGCTTTTGTATGCAAAAAAATTTATCATAGTTCTTACCAGTATATAAATTAGGCACCTGCCTGAAATAAACTTGTCTGAAGACTGATGTCTCCAGATCCTCTGATCCCTTTCTCTCTCAATTTACTTTGATATTCCTTAGGGTCATAGCAGCAGCCAACAGAAAAGATGTACTCTACTGTTGTGGGGTTTAATGTTCTGTAAATGTTAAGTCTAGCTCATTTATTGTATTATTCAGATTCTCTGTTTCTTTATGATCCTCTGTCTAGATGTTCTATCCGTTAATGAGACCAGGGAATTGAAGTATAATACTATTATGGTGAATATGTCTGCTTCTCTTTTCAGTATTTTCAGAGTTTGCTTCATATATTTTGGAGCACTCTGGCTTTGTGCATAAATATTTATGAAATTCATGTCTTCTTGTTGAATTGTTCCTTTTATTAATACATAGATTCCTTCTTTGTTTCTTTTAATTGTTTTGCATTTGAAATCTAATTTGTTGGATATTAGTATAGCTACTCCTGCTCTTTTCTGATTGTTGTTTGTTGAAATACCTTTTCCCAACCTTTTACTTCCAACCTGTTTGTTCTTAGGTCTAAAGTACTTCTCCTGTAGACAACATATAGTTGGGTCCTGTTTTTTGAATCCATTCTGCCAGTCTATGTCTCTTGACTGGGGACTTTAAACCATTAATATTTAGTGTTATTACTGTAACTGTAAAGTACTATAAGAGCAGTACTTTCATATACCATTTTGCATTTTCGATTTTATATTTCATATCTAATTTTTTTCTCTTTTTACCTTCATTGATAGTCTTCATTTCTATTCTTTTCCCACACCACTGTCTCCTGTCTTTTTCTATATGCCTCTAGTGCTCTCTTTAATATTTGATGCTGAGCTGGTCTCTTGGTCACAAATTCTCTCAGTGATTTTTTTTTTGTCAGAAAATGTTTTAATCTCCCCCTCATTTTTAAAGGACAAGTTTGCTAGCTATAGAATTCCTGGTTGGCAGTTTTCTGTTTTAGAATCTTACATATATCATACCACTTGTTTTCTCGCCTCCATGGTTTCCTCTGAGAAAACTACACCTAGTCTTATTGGGCTTCCCTTATATGTGATGGATGCTTTTTTCTTGCTACATTTAAAATTCTCTCTTTCTCTTTGACATCTGGCATTCTGATTAGTACGTGTTTTGGAGATGTATATTTGTATGCATTCTGTTTGGGATATTCTGTACTTCTTGCATCTGTAACTTTAAGTCTTTCATAAGAGTTGGGAAATTTTCTGTGATAATTTCCTCCATTAGTCTTTCCCTTCCTTTTTACTTCTAAACTCTTTCTGGGACACCCACGACACATATATCCATGTGCTTCTTGTTGTCATTCATGTCACTGAGTCCCTGTTTATATCTTCCCATTTCTTTTCCCTGTATTTTCATTTGCTCACACTTGGTTGAAAAGAGATTCTCCCTACACCCTGACTCTCAATCTCAGGGATTGAATCCCTACACCCCACCCCAGAGATGGTGTCATGGCACCATTGGACGTAGGACATCTCAACTCTGCCATTGATTAACCACACAAACAACACCAGTCAAAGTCAATTTCTCAGGGCATGTCAATCCTCTCTGGGAACTCTGTTCAGACTTTCACCTCTTATCCCCTTTCAACTCAGGGTACCCCCTCAGGAAACCCTAGCATGAGGTCAGAGTCTCCTTATGGTGCACAGCTACTGAGATGGACCTTGAGTGGGGACTTCCAAATCCTGGTTTGCACTTGCTGTCTGTTTTGGAGACAGTAGTAGGGAATTCAGGATGCCTGTCTACCCCTCCCAGCCCTCCCTCATTCATTGTGACTCAGTTGAACTCTCACCCTCCTTCTCAAAATGGGTTCAGGACAGTCACATCTACCTAAAGACACTCCTCTTGGATGTCTACTAAAAAATATAAAAGCCCTTAATCTAGCAAATGCAATGAAACAAAAATAATCCGTTTTTCTCTCCACTAAAGCCTGGGCACAAGATTGGCTAGATAATCATAACAAATGGCCTGAACATGGTACATTTGATTAAGAGGTCCTTTTAAACCTCAACAATTTCTTAAACACAATCCCATATGGTCTGAGATGTCCTATGTCCAAGCTTTTTGGCTTTATGAAGTCACCCTTCTCTCTTCCAATCCTGTACTGCTTTCCAAATTCTTCTTCTCAAGGAACAGCCTTCCTGTCCTCATTCTGCACTAGTCTCTTCCATGTTCTCTGTTTCGGCTTCCATTCTACTGCCTTCCTCACCTCTGAAATTACTTCAATCCCACCAACAACCCCCTCACTATAACCCTCCAGCAAATTTGTACTCCAGTGAACCTCTCCTCCAACCCCCTCCTCAAGTAGAATCGTTTCCACTGCCTCCTTCAGTCCCTAGGGTGCACCCTGTACTGCCATCCTCCTCTTCTCTCTCTCATTTTATCTCAATTCCCAACTCCTCTGCACCAATGTCTCTAATTTCACCATCACACAATGTACATGTCCTTTACTCCCTCTCAGACATAGGGCAAATTAAGTAATGCCTTGAGTCTTTTTCATCTAACCCTACCAAATTCATTAAAAAATTCCAATACCTGACTCAAACCTATAGTTTAACCTATCAGGACACTTACGTAATCCTTACTGCATCCACCACCCTAAAACAAAAAGCCAGATCCTAGCTGCGGCCACAGCATATGTGGATAGCCTCCACATCCAAAACCCCACCAATCTGGCTGGCCCTGTAGCAATTCCTCCTATACCTCCAGACTGGAACTATCAACCCCATGAAAATGGCCCATTTTCTTACTTGCTTAATGGAAGGTATGAAAAAGACCACCCTCAAGGCAGAGAAATAACCCAAGGACCCAGTGAAAATCCAGTAACCTTCATGAGTCACCTTACAGAAGCAAGACTCAAATATATTAATCTAACTCCCAACTCAGGGGCTGGCAGTCTATATCTTCATACTCACTTCAAATCTCAGTCAGCCCCTAATATTGAAAGGAAAATTTCAAAAATTAGAAAAAGCCCTAAACTGCACAATGGGACCTAATTAAGGAAGGCTTCTGAGTATTTAACAATAGAAAGGAGAAATGTACAGAGGAAGAAGAATAAAAGGAACAATCATGGGGAAAAAAGACCAGGCTAAATTGTTGATGCTGGCCACAGTCCTATGGAGAGATCAGCCACAGGGAAGATGGGCTAACAATGCCAGATCTTCCCCAAGGCCTTGTCTTAAATGTGGCAGAAAACACTTGACCAGAGCCTGTCCTAATCCCTGACCTATGCTGGATCCTTGTCCTCTGTTCAAACAAAGGACATTGGAAAGTGTATTGTCCATTGGTCTCTAATCTAGGGATAAAACAACCTCCCTGAACACATCCCAGCCATGGGCTCAAGACAGGAGTCTGCTGTCACCAACCTTCTCAGACTTGCCACAGAAACAATTGATGAGGCCCAGAGTCAGAGGCCCCAACACTTTCCATCAGTGAGGCTAAACCCAGGTAACAATGGCAATAGCAGGCAAGCCATCTCTTTCCTCTCAAACACTGGGGCCACCTACTACATATTAGCAAAATTTACTAAACTTGTCTCTCCTTCCTCCATCTCTATTGTTTAGGTAAATGAAATACATTCTAAACCCAATACTATCCCTCCCCTAATTTACATTTTAAACCAGCAAATATTATTCATCACTTTTTAATAATACCCTTCTGCCTTGTTCTCCTACTTAATAAAAATATATGAATTAAGTTCCATGCAATCATACAACTTCCAACCATGACTCCACAACTGTCAAATTTAAAGCTATCCATGGTCCTGCTGCTCTCCTTTAAAACCCTCGATCCTTCCTCTCCCCCAAACCTCCTCCTTCTGCTTCTCACAACCCATATAAATCCTGATCAAAATGAGTTAAATTTTAATACACAGTTCATAAAATTGTTTAATAAATCCATTTTTGCAAACTGGGAAATTAATGCTAATATAGCAAAATTATAAATGTAATGTTACTTATACCTTGTCAGACTGCTTAAAAACCAACCAGGGTTTAAGTTGTACTAAATTAACTCAAAAAATTGAACCATGTATGTTACAACATTACTCTAATCTCTGTACTCTTACTCTATTTCCACAAGCTAACTTTTCAGTTCTCTATACACAGCATGTATATATTACAAATAATAATATAACTGAATTGGCCATGATGAAATTAACTGCCCCTTCTCTACATGTCTGCAGCACTTATGGATGCTTTACTAGCAAGATAAAGTATTTTATTTATCCCCTAATCATCTGAAAAATGTTTGCCTCTTTTGAATACCCATATCATTACCTTTACCTAATGTTTATGTTTCCTTAGAATCCCTTGTAAATATCATTAAAAACTTGTTAAAAACTTCTCATGTTATAGTTACTAATATTCACTGGTATAATTTCTTATTCTACTTTATAACTACACTAAAATATTAGAATGCTATAATTTACCCTATCTTAATTATTACTATGATTTTAATTATGTTAATACCTTTCAATTATTACATGTACAAAAAATATGTAAAATATATTTGACAATAACCCCCAATACTGTTAACAAATTATATAGTAAACATTTAAAATTCTTAGGTCTATTGAAGGGTTAAAAAGGAAAGAATATCCAAAGTTTCCACAGTGGTCTTCTAACTATGTGATTAGAAGTTGTTTATGCACATTCCTTCTTAGAGAATTGGCTCATCTCCCAGAAAGTGGTGTACTTGATAAAAATTTTTAAACTCCAGGAAATATCCTTGGGAGCCTAGCCACTTCTCTGGGATTAAGTACTGAAGGGCAGTCACATAGGACACTGGCAATCAGCCATCTTTATTCCAAAATAATATTTCAAAGCCTAAGAAAGAGTATTTAAATTTCAATAACATCTTGTGTAATTAAATTCATTTTATAACAGAAGTCACAAGTAAAATGAGGTGCCTTACTTTCAAGCTTTTTAAGAAATTGCATGATAACCATAAAACTTTGAAGAATACAATTTAAAAAAACAGATGCAATATCTATATGTGATATTAATTCTTGTCAAAAATTTTATATTAATATTTCAAATATTCATTAACTAAAGCATTTTAAGTATTTAGCTTTATTCTGACAAGTTTAATTTTAATAGCAATTATATGTAGTGAAATAGTTGTTTAAAGACAGCTTCCAAAATCACTTAATTAACTTAATAATATGAAAGGTATAAAGGATGTGTTTTTATTAAAAGGAAAAAAGGAGCAGTTTTGTCCTAAGCTAAAATGAATGGCTGTCACAAATGAGAAAAATAAACAAAACCTGAGTGGATATAATAAGTCACAGAATATTTGTGGAAAAATAAATTATGGTCAAAGTTTGGAAAAGAATAATGAGCCTATCTATAATTTTTTTAAAGATTTAATATAAAATAATATACTGATACAAGACAGAAATTTAATTTTCTTTCCATTAAAGTAACAAAGTTCTCTTAAATTATTGATCTGTTTTTAATAAAAAGCTATAAAAGTTTTTGTTTTAAATAATTAAGATTAAAAAGCAAAGAATCTATGTTTTATCAAAATAGCCTTTTATAATTTATGTTTCTTTATCATGTTCTTGGTTAAAATAAAACCAGGTTATTGCACTTTAAAAAAATATATGTCTTTTTCTCAGCTTCAGTTAAGTAAGAAACCAAATATTGTTTCAAACCTGACCACTTTTAACATTTTACTTTCATAAAATCAAACTCTAAAGGATATCTTTTCACTTCAGTTGCAAAATACTTGCTCTTTAATGTTGTACGAATAAAGTGCTAAAAACAAGGTTCATTTAACATGTTTTAAGTGGCATCAAAATGTTTAAAAGTACTATAAAAATTAAACCATTTTCTAACCGTCTGTCAATAACTAAACTATATAATGTTAAACAATGATATAATGTTGCTCATCATAGGTTTTTTTGGTTTCTTCTCAGTTCTTCTTAGAGATATAAAGTAACAGAACAGCATCAAGAACACCCTGTGGCCCAATAAATCACCAACTTTCTCCCTTTTATCTGGGAAACCTGGTTACAGGGTGTCATGGTCAGGTTGTGTCAACTTGGCCAAGTGGTGTTATCTGGCCATCTGGTTGGGAAAGCCCTGGAATTTCTGTTGCTATGAGAACATTTCACAGAATTAAATCCTGACTATGTGGACTGCATTCACAGCTGATTGCATTTGTAATCATCTCCAGGGAGTATCTCCTGCAATAATATGTGATGTTTAATCTAATCTCTGGAAGGCTTTTCAGGAGGATTCATAAGAGATATCACTCTTCCTGCTTCAGCTGGTGAGCCTCTCCTGTGGAGGTCATCCAGACCCTTCATTAGAGTCACCAACTTCATAGCCTGCCTTACAGATCTTGGACCCTTATGTTCCAATGGTCACCCAGTCAGCCTGTCCTGAGAGTTTGTTGAAGACCTAAATTGGTTCCCAGTTTATGACCTGCCCTACAGATCTTGAACCATTATATTCCCACAGCAGCTCAGCTAGCATCTCCTGAGAGTTTGTTGAGGCCCTTAATTTGTTGCCAGCTTGTAGCCTGCCCTACAGACCCTGACTCTGCATTCCCATGGTTATGTGAGACACTCCTATAGATTTTGTATCTATGGATATCTCCTGCTGATTCTGTTTCTCTAGAGAACCTTAGCTAACACAACTTGGTACCATGAGTGGTTCTTAAGAAACAGAATCTTAAAAATGTTTGTTTTTTTTTTTATGATTGAGTTTCTACTCCGACTGGAGTCAAAGGCACTAAGGATTCTGCTTCTCATAATCAGAATGACACTACCAATCCATGGGGTGAACTGGCAAAAGAGATAGTCAAGATATCCCCACTGGATTCTTCTCATAAATCACTCGTATGAAACTAGGCTCTGGGGGATAATATTTTTGACACCTTTATGGAGTGTTGTGGAAAGGAAATAGAAGGTATAGAGATGTTGAATGGTTGTTGTCAGATACACTGTATGCATTAATGAGGTAAAGAGATGAGCTGAAGGCTTCAAATGAAAAACTTATGCACTGTATGATAGATATAAACATTTCTGAGTGCCCTGAAGGAAAATCTTATTTCCTGTAGCTGCAGACTTGAGATCTCCAAAAACCATACTCAAAATCTTGTTGTTAGAGTAGCAACTTTACAATGTAAGCTGAAATCCCAATTTTGCATGGTAAAATTGTCTCCCATTAAAGTGAAGGCATTGGTTGGAAAGGAGTTGGACCCTGAAAAATGGGATGGTGACAAATGAATGATAATGATATCAGTGAAGAGGGGGACACCCTGGGTCATGCTGAGTCTTTTCTAGATGACACTGTAATAGTCTGCCCTGAAGACATAGCTGCCATACCTCCAGCTTGCCATGAGGAGTTTGCCAGACAACCTCCAACTGAAGGGATTATCCTTAGAATGATTAATCATGTTTCACTAGATGAAAGTGGAAATGAATGACCTGAAGCAAATGGCTTGGAAGAAACTTCTATTTCTTTTCATGACCCACCTCATCTACTCCTCATTTCTTCCAGATCTGTAACTACACTAAAGTCCAAACAGGCCTCAAAAGGTGAGGTGCAAAGTGTCATGCATGAAGAGGTACACTATACTCCAAAAGAACTACATGGGTTTTCCAATTCATATATGCAGAAATCAGGGGAATATATGTGGCAATGGATTTTAAGGGTGTGAGATAATGGAGGGAGGAATATAAAGCTCAGGATGAATTTATTCATATGGGCCCACAAAGCAGAGATTCTGCATTCAATGTTTTAGCTCAAGGGGTTAGAAAAGGCATAAACAGTTTGGATGATTGGCTGAAACATGGATCAAAAGGTGGCTGATAGAAACTATCAGCGCAAAACTTCCTGGAAGATGGCGGCTTAGTAAGACGCGCGGATCTTAGTTTCTTCTCCAGGACACCTACTAGGGGAGTAGAAACGATACAGAAAGCGCCCAAAGCCACAACAGAGATAAAAAAGACAGCGTACCCCATCCTGGAACAGCTGGCTGGCTGAGAGAAGCAGCTTGGGTGAGATCGCCGAGGCGCACGGGCCTTACTGGGCAGGGTGGCAAGCGGCCGGAGTTACTCCCTTCCCCCTTCCTGGGCCGGCTGGGAGAATTGGAGAGGTGGTCCCCTGAAACCAAGGCGACTGGCGCCCACACCAAGCGCAGCCCCCGGACCAACTGAGAGAATTGGATCGGAAACCCCAAGGCCGCGGAGAACGGTGACCCCGTGACTCCCGGGGAACGTGCACTCTCTCGGGCGGGCCGCTGCCGCTGGCGCCCTCCCGCCACGCTTGTTGCCCAGGGCCGACTAGGAAATTCGGACGGGCTCTTTCCCTGGCTGCGGCGACCAGCAACCCTCCCTGCGTTCGGACACCCTCCCTGCGTTCGGACCCCGGGCCGGCTCAAGCCGCTTCGGCTAGCGAACCCCCAGGACGGCGAGAGTTTTCCAAAGTTTAAGGTCCCACAGCACCTTTTACTGGTGGGACCCGCAGACAAACGTGTGCCACGAGCGCCACCTACTGGGCAGGATAAGAAAAACAGAACCCAGAGATTTCACAGAAAAATACTACAACCTTGCTGGGTCCAACACCAAGAGAAATCTGAATAAATGCCCAGACGCCAGCAGCAGAAGATAACTGTCCACGCTCAAAAGATTGAGAATATGGCTCAGTCAAAGGAAGAAACCAATAGCTCAAATGAGACACAAGAGCTGAGACAACTAATGCTGAATATACGAACAGAAATGGAAAACCTCTTCAAAAATGAAATCGATAAATTGAGGGAGGACATGAAGAGGACATGGGTTGAACATAAAGAAGAAATAGAAAAACTGAAAAAACAAATCGCAGAACTTATGGAAGTGAAGGATAAAGTAGCAAACATAGAAAAAATAATGGATAGCTACAATGATAGATTTAAAGAGACAGAAGATAGAATTAGTGATTTGGAGGATGGAACATCTGAATTCCAAAAAGAAACAGAAACTATAGGGAAAAGAATGGAAAAATTTGAACAGGGTATCAGGGAACTCAAGGACAATATGAACCGCACAAATATACGTGTTGTGGGTGTCCCAGAAGGAGAAGAGAAGGGAAAAGGAGGAGAAAAACTAATGGAAGAAATTATCACTGAAAATTTCCCAACTCTTATGAAAGACCTAAAATTACAGATCCAAGAAGTGCAGCGCACCCCAAAGAGATTAGACCCAAATAGGCATTCTCCAAGACACTTACTAGTTAGAATGTCAGAGGTCAAAGAGAAAGAGAAGATCTTGAAAGCAGCAAGAGAAAAACAATCCATTACATACAAGGGAAACCCAATAAGACTTTGTGTAGATTTCTCAGCAGAAACCATGGAAGCTAGAAGACAGTGGGATGATATATTTAAAATACTAAAAGAGAAAAACTGCCAACCAAGACTCCTATATCCAGCAAAATTATCCTTCAAAAATGAGGGAGAAATTAAAACATTCTCAGACAAAAAGTCACTGAAAGAATTTGTGACCAAGAGACCAGCTCTGCAAGAAATACTAAAGGGAGCACTAGAGTCAGATACAAAAAGACAGAAGAGAGAGATATGGAAAAGAGTGTAGAAAGAAGGAAAATCAGATATGATGTATATAATACAAAAGGCAAAATGTTAGAGGAAAATATTATCCAAACAGTAATAACACTAAATGTCAATGGACTGAATTCCCCAATCAAAAGACATAGATTGGCAGAATGGATTAAAAAACAGGATCCTTCTATATGCTGTCTACAGGAAACACATCTTAGACCCAAAGATAAACATAGGTTGAAAGTGAAAGGTTGGGAAAAGATATTTCATGCAAATAACAACCAGAAAAGAGCAGGAGTGGCTATACTAATATCCAACAAATTAGACTTCAAATGTAAAACAGTTAAAAGAGACAAAGAAGGACACTATATACTAATAAAAGGAACAATTAAACAAGAAGACATAACAATCATAAATATTTACGCACCGAATCAGAATGCCCCAAAATACGTGAGGAATATACTGCAAACACTGAAAAGGGAAATAGACTCATATACCATAATAGTTGGAGACTTCAACTCACCACTCTCATCAAGGGACAGAACATCTAGACAGAGGATCAACAAAGAAATAGAGAATCTGAATATTACTATAAATGAACTAGACTTAATAGACATTTATAGGACATTACATCCCACAACAGCAGGATACACCTTTTTCTCAAGTGCTCATGGATCATTCTCAAAGATAGACCATATGCTGGGTCACAAAGCAAGTCTCAACAAATTTAAAAAGATTGAAATCTTACACAACACTTTCTCGGAACATAAAGGAATGATGTTGGAAATCAATAATAGGCAGAGTACCAGAAAATTCACAAATACGTGGAGGCTCAACAACACACTCCTAAACAACGACTGGGTCAAAGAAGAAATTGCAAGAGAAATTAGCAAATACCTCGAGGCGAATGAAAATGAAAACACAACATATCAAAACTTATGGGATGCAGCAAAGGCAGTGCTAAGAGGGAAATTTATTGCTCTAAATGCCTATATCAGAAAAGAAGAAAAGGCAAAAATTCAGGAATTAACTATCCATTTGGAAGAACTGGAGAAAGAACAGCAAACTAATCCCAAAGCAAGCAAAAGGAAAGAAATAACAAAGATTAGAGCACAAATAAATGAAATTGAAAACATGAAAACAATAGAGAAAATCAATAAGGCCAGAAGTTGGTTCTATGAGAAAATCAATAAGATTGATGGGCCCTTAGCAAGATTGACAAAAAGAAGAAGAGAGAGGATGCAAATAAATAAGATCAGAAATGGAAGAGGAGACATAACTACTGACCTCACAGAAATAAAGGAGGTAATAACAGGATACTATGAACAACTTTACGCTAATAAATACAACAATTTAGAGGAAATGGACGGGTTCCTGGAAAGACATGAACAACCAACTTTGACTCAAGAAGACATAGATGACCTCAACAAACCAATCACAAGTAAAGAAATTGAATTAGTCATTCAAAAGCTTCCTAAAAAGAAAAGTCCAGGACCAGATGGCTTCACATGTGAATTCTACCAAACGTTCCAGAAAGAATTAGTACCAATTCTCTTCAAACTCTTCAAAAAAATCGAAGTGGAGGGAAAACTACCTAATTCATTCTATGAAGCCAACATCACCCTCATACCAAAACCAGGCAAAGATATTACAAAAAAAGAAAACTACAGGCCAATCTCTCTAATGAATACAGATGCAAAAATCCTCAATAAAATTCTAGCAAATCGTATCCAACAACACATTAAAAGAATTATACATCATGACCAAGTGGGATTCATCCCAGGTATGCAAGGATGGTTCAACATAAGAAAATCAATTAATGTAATACACTATATCAACAAATCAAAGCAGAAAAATCACATGATCATCTCAATTGATGCAGAGAAGGCATTCGACAAGATTCAACATCCTTTCCTGTTGAAAACACTTCAAAAGATAGGAATACAAGGGAACTTCCTTAAAATGATAGAGGGAATATATGAAAAACCCACAGCTAATATCATCCTCAATGGGGAAAAATTGAAAACTTTCCCCCTAAGATCAGGAACAAGACAAGGATGTCCACTATCACCACTATTATTCAACATTGTGTTGGAGGTTCTAGCCAGAGCAATTAGACAAGAAAAAGAAATACAAGGCATCAAAATTGGAAAGGAAGAAGTAAAACTATCACTGTTTGCAGACGATATGATACTATACGTCGAAAACCCGGAAAAATCCACAACAAAACTACTAGAGCTAATAAATGAGTACAGCAAAGTAGCAGGTTACAAGATCAACATTCAAAAATCTGTAGCATTTCTATACACTAGTAAGGAACAAGCTGAGGGGGAAATCAAGAAACGAATCCCATTTACAATTGCAACTAAAAGAATAAAATACCTAGGAATAAATTTAACTAAAGAGACAAAAAACCTATATAAAGAAAACTACAAAAAACTGCTAAAAGAAATCACAGAAGACCTAAATAGATGGAAGGGCATACCGTGTTCATGGATTGGAAGACTAAATATAGTTAAGATGTCAATCCTACCTAAATTGATTTAAAGATTCAATGCAATACCAATCAAAATCCCAACAACTTATTTTTCAGAAATAGAAAAACCAATAAGTAAATTTATCTGGAAGGGCAGGGTGCCCCGAATTGCTAAAAGCATCTTGAGGAAAAAAAACGAAACTGGAGGTCTCGCGCTGCCTGACTTTAAGGCATATTATGAAGCCACAGTGGTCAAAACAGCATGGTATTGGCATAAAGATAGATATATCGACCAATGGAATCGAATAGAGTGCTCAGATATAGACCCTCTCATCTATGGACATTTGATCTTTGATAAGGCAGTCAAGCCAACTCATCTGGGACAGAGCAGTCTCTTCAATAAATGGTGCCTAGAGAACTGGATATCCATATGCAAAAGAATGAAAGAAGACCCATCTCTCACACCCTATACAAAAGTTAACTCAAAATGGATCAAAGATCTAAACATTAGGTCTAAGACCATAAAACAGTTAGAGGAAAATGTTGGGAGATATCTTATGGATCTTACAACTGGAGGCGGTTTTATGGACCTTAAACCTAAAGCAAGAGCACTGAAGAAGGAAATAAATAAATGGGAACTCCTCAAAATTAAACACTTTTGTGCATCAAAGAACTTCATCAAGAAAGTAGAAAGACAGCCTTCACAATGGGAGACAATATTTGGAAATGATATATCAGATAAAGGTCTAGTATCCAGAATTTATAAAGAGATTGTTCATCTCAACAACAAAAAGACAGCCAACCCAATTACAAAATGGGAAAAAGACTTGAACAGACACCTCTCAGAAGAGGAAATATGGATGGCCAAGAGGCACATGAAGAGATGCTCAATGTCCCTGGCCATTAGAGAAATGCAAATCAAAACCACAATGAGATATCATCTCACACCCACCAGAATGGCCATTATCAACAAAACAGAAAATGACAAGTGCTGGAGAGGATGCGGAGAAAGAGACACACTTATCCACTGTTGGTGGGAATGTCAAATGGTGCAACCACTGTGGAAGGCAGTTTGGCGGTTCCTCAAAAAGCTGAATATAGAACTGCCATACGACCCAGCAATACCATTGCTAGGTATCTACTCAAAGGACTTAAGGGCAAAGACACAAACGGACATTTGCACACCAATGTTTATAGCAGCATTATTTACAATTGCAAAGAGATGGAAACAGCCAAAATCTCCATCAACAGAAGAGTTGCTAAACAAACTGTGGTATATACATACGATGGAATATTATGCAGCTTTAAGACAAGATAAACTTATGAACCATGTAATAACATGGATGGACCTAGAGAATATTATGCTGAGTGAATCCAGCCAAAAACTAAAGGACAAATACTGTATGGTCCCACTGATGTGAACGGACATTCGAGAATAAACTTGAAATATGTCATTGGTAACAGAGTTCAGCAGGAGTTAGAAACCTGGTAAGACAATGGGTAATTGAAGCTAAAGGGATACAGACTGTGCAACAGGACTAGATACAAAAACTCAAAAATGGACAGCACAATAATGCCTAATTGTAAAGTAATCATGTTAAAACACTGAATGAAGCTCCATCTGAGCTATAGGTTTTTGTTTTGTTTTGTTTTGTTTTGTTTTGATTTTACTATTATTGCTTTTATTTTTTTCTCTATATTAACATTTTATATCTTTTTCGGTTATGTTGCTAGTTCTTCTAAACCAATGCAAATGTACTAAGAAATGATGATCATGCATCTATGTGATGATGTTAAGAATTAATGATTGCATGTGTAGAATGGTATGATCTCTAAATGTTGGGTTAATTTCTTTTTTTCCGTTAATTAAAAAAAAAAAAAGAGAAGGGATAATTGGAGATGAAGGGATACAGACTGTACAACGGGACTGGATATAAAAACTCAGAAATGGACAGCACAATACTACCCAATTGTAATGCAATTATGTTAAAACACTGAATGAAGCTGCATGTGAGGTATAGGTTTTTTGTTTTTGTTTTTTTTGTTTTTTTTTTCTTTCTATTATTGTTTTAATTCTTATTCTGTTGTCTTTTTATTTCTTTTTCTAAATCGATGCAAATGTACTAAGAAATGATGAATATGCAACTATGTGATGTTATTAAGAATTACTGATTGTACATGTAGATTGGAATGATTTCTAATTGTTTTGTTAATTCTTTTTTTAATTAATAAAAAAAAATAAAAAATAAATAAAAAAGGTGGCTGATATCACCTGAGGTTGAAATTTCAGAACTACCCTGGTATAATGTAGATGATACATTATCTCTCAATGGCTTAGAGAGATTGGAATGTTAGAGTGGATTTATCATGGAAAATCTGTTCATACACCACAGGAATGTCCAGAGAATGCATCTTTTACCAGAACTGTGAGACTAGCTCAGTCATCCCTGAGGACTTCTGGAGTTGCCCTTCTCTGTAGGTCAAATATTACTGTGGGAACTGCTGTCACTGAGCTAGAATCCTTAAACAAAATGAGGATGAATGATCAGATCCCAAATTGGCAGAAGCCAGGTGGCAGCTCTTAATAACCAAAGACAAGGTGTACGTGGCTATCATAATGGACAGCAGACTGAAATCAGTTGTCAAAGTAATCTGACTCACAGAGATGTCTGGCATTGGCTAGTAGATCCTGGGGTACCTAGAAGTAGAATAGATGGGCAGTCTACTAAATTTTTGTTTGAGCTGTATAAGCAAAAGAGTTCTAGGTCAAGTAATCCAAAGCCTAACTTGAATTACAAAAACAGAGAGTCATGGCCCCTTTATCAATTTCTAGACTTGAGACAGTTTACAGACCCAGAGCTCCATGAATGAGGGGAAGGCCAGGTCTCTTTGGGGGAGGACCCTGTTACATGCCACAAATTTATACTGTTAATCTTCCTCCCCACCTTCTGCAAGGAGAACTATGAGCTTTTACCAGGGTAACGGCATATTGGGGAAAAGGAAATGATCAGATATTTCAGGGATTGTTAGACATTGGTTCAGAAGTGAAATTAATTCCAGGGGACACAAAATATCACTCTGGTTCACTAGTCAGAGTGGGGGCTTATGGAGATGAGGTGATTGATCGAGTTTTAGCTTAGGTCCAGTGGGCCCTTGGGACCATTCTGTGGTTATTTCTCCAGTTCCAGAATGCATAATTGGAATAGACAATTGGTACTGAGCAACTGGTAGAATCCCCACATTGGCTCTCTAACTCCTGGAGTAAGGGCTATTATGGTAGGAAAGGTCAAGTAGAAGCCACTAGAACTACCCGTACCTAAAAAAACATAATAGTAAATCAGAAGCAATACTGGATTCCTGGAGGGATTGCAGTGATTACTGCCACTCTTAAGGACTTGAAGGATGCAGGGGTGGTGATTCCTACCATATCTCCATTCAACTCTCCTATTTGACCTGTTTAGGAAACAGATGGGTCTTGAAGGGTTACCAAGTTATTTTAAACTCACCCAGGTAGTGACTCCAATTGTAGCTGCTCCTCCAGGTATGGTATCATTGTTTGAGCAAATCAATACATCCGCTGGGTACCTAGCATGTAGCTATAGATCTGGAAAATGATTTTTCTCATTAGCTGTTAGTAAGGACCACTAGAAACAGGTTGTTTACAGCTGGAAAGGTCAGCAATATACTTTCACTGTCCTACCTCAGGTGTATATCAACTTCCCAGCCCTATGTTGTAATCTTGTCCACAGAGAACTTGATTGTTTCTCCCTCCCATAAGACATCACACAGGCCCATTATATTGATGATATCATATTGACGGGATGTAGTGAAAAAGAAGTAACAACTGCTCTAGACTTGTATCCTATTCTGGGGAGATTTAATGTGTTTCCATTTGTACATGGGGCAGTTGAGTATTGTTAGGTGTCTGTTATTGCTTTCTATTTAGAGAATAAGTATGGTTTTAGGTGATGTGTAGAGCTGTTAAGTTGACAGGGGGTGAACTGTCATTGACAGATTCATGTGTCAACTTGGCCAGGTGGTGGTGTCCAGTCATCTGGTCAGGCAAGCACTGGACTGTCTGTTGATAGAAAGATATTTCATGGACTTAAATCATGTTGACTGCATCCATAGCTGATTGCATTTGTAATCAACTATGGGGAATGTCTTCTGCAATGACTGATGTTTAATCTAATCGCTGGAAGGCTTTTTTTTTAATTAAAAAAAATTAACTAACACAACATTTAGAAAACATTCCATCCTACATATGCAATCAGTAATTCTTAATATCATCACATAGATGTATGATCATCATTTCTTAGTACATATGCATCGATTTAGAAAAAGAAATAGCAAGACAACAGAAAAAGAAATAAAATGATAATATAGAGAAAAAATAAAAATAAAAATACAAAATACAAAAATATATAAGAAAAAACAAAAAAAACAACTATAGTTCAGATGCAGCTTCATTCAGTGTTTTAACATAATTACATTACAATTAGGTAGTATTGTGCTGTCCACTTTTTTTTTTTTTAGAAATCATACCATTCTACATATGCAATCAGTAATTTTTAACATCATCACATAGATGCATGATCATCGTTTCTTAGTACATTTGCATCAGTTTAGAAGAACTAGCAATACAACTGAAAAAGATATAGAATGTTAATACAGAGAAAAAAATAAAAGTAATAATAGTAAGAACATAACAAAACAAAACAAAACAAAACAAAAACCTATAGCTCGGATGCAACTTCATTCAGTGTTTTAACATGATTACTTTACAATTAGGTATTATTGTGCTGTCCATTTTTGAGTTTTTGTATCTAGTCCTATTGCACAGTCTGTATCCCATCAGCTCCAATTACCCATTATCTTACCCTGTTTCTAACTCCTGCTGGACTCTGTTACCAATGACATATTCCAAGTTTATTCTCGAATGTCGGTTCACAACAGTGGGACCATACAGTATTTGTCCTTTAGTTTTTGGCTAGACTCACTCAGCATAATGTTCTCTAGGTCCATCCATGTTATTACATGCTTTATAAGTTTATCCTGCCTTAAAGCTGCATAATATTCCATCGTATGTATATACCACAGTTTGTTTAGCCACTCGTCTGTTGATGGAGATTTTGGCTGTTTCCATCTCTTTGCAATTGTAAATAACGCTGCTATAAACATTGGTGTGCAAATGTCCATTTGAATTTTGCCCTTAATTCCTTTGAGTAGATTCCCAGCAATGGTATTGCTGGGTCGTATGGCAATTCTATATTCAGCTTTTTGAGGAACCACCAAACTGCCTTCCACAGTGGTTGCACCATTTGACATTCCCACCAACAGTGGATAAGTGTGCCTCTTTCTCGGCATCCTCTCCAGCACTTGTCATTTTCTGTTTTGTTGATAATGGCCATTCTGGTGGGTGTGAGATGATATCTCATTGTGGTTTTGAATTCCATTTCTCAAATGCCCAGGGACATTGAGCATCTCTTCATGTGCCTTTTGGCCATTTGTATTTCCTCCTCTGAGAGGTGTCTATTCAAGTCTTTTTCCCATTTTGTAATTGAGTTGGCTGTCTTTTTGTTGTTGAGTTGAACAATCTCTTTATAAATTCTGGATACTAGACCTTTATCTGATATGTCGTTTCCAAATATTGATTCCCATTGTGTAGGCTGTCTTTCTACTTTCTTGATGAAGTTCTTTGATGCACAAAAGTGTTTAATTTTGAGGAGTTACCATTTATTTATTTCCTTCTTCAGTGCTCTTGCTTTAGGTTTAAGGTCCATAAAACTGCCTCCAATTGTAAGATTCATAAGATGTCTCCCTACATTTTCCTCTAACTGTTTTATGGTCTTAGACCTAATGTTAAGATCTTTGATCCATTTTGAGTTAACTTTTGTGTAGGGTGTGAGAGATGGGTCTTCTTTCATTCTTTTGCATATGGATATCCAGTTCTCTAGGCACCATTTGTTGAAGAGACTGTTCTGTCCCAGGTGAGTTGGCTTGACTGCCTTATCAAAGATCAAATGTCCATAGATGAGAGGGTCTATATCTGAGCACTCTATTCGATTCCATTGGTCGATATATCTATCTTTATGCCAATACCATGCTGTTTTGACCACTGTGACTTCATAATATGCCTTAAAGTCAGGCAGCGCGAGACCTCCAGTTTCGTTTTTTTTCCTCAAGATGTTTTTAGCAATTCGGGGCACCCTGCCCTTCCAGATAAATTTGCTTATTGGTTTTTCTATTTCTGAAAAATAAGTTGTTGGGATTTTGATTGGTATTGCATTGAATCTGTAGATCAATTTAGGTAGGATTGACATCTTAACTATATTTAGTCTTCCAATCCATGAACACGGTATGCCCTTCCATCTATTTAGGTCTTCTGTGATTTCTTTTAACAGTTTTTTGTAGTTTTCTTTATATAGGTTTTTTGTCTCTTTAGTTAAATTTATTCCTAGGTATTTTATTCTTTTAGTTGCAATTGTAAATGGGATTCGTTTCTTGATTTCCCCCTCAGCTTGTTCATTACTAGTGTATAGAAATGCTACAGATTTTTGACTGTTGATCTTGTATCCTGCTACATTGCTGTACGCATTTATTAGCTGTAGTAGTTTTGTTGTGGATTTTTCTGGGTTTTCGATGTATAGTATCATATCGTCTGCAAACAGTGATAGTTTTACTTCTTCCTTTCCTTTCTTTTTCTTGTCTAATTGCTCTGACTAGAACCTCCAACACAATGTTGAATAATGGTGGTGATAATGGACATCCTTTTCTTGTTCCTGATCTTAGGGGTAAAGTTTTCAATTTTTCCCCATTGAGGATGATATTAGCTGTGGGTTTTTCATATATTCCCTCTATCATTTTAAGGAAGTTCCCTTGTATTCCTATCCTTTGAAGTGTTTTCAACAGGAAAGGATGTTGAATCTTGTCAAATGCCTTCTCTGCATCAATTGAGATGATCATATGATTTTTCTGCTTTGATTTGTTGATATGGTGTATTACATTAATTGATTTTCTTATGTTGAACCATCCTTGCATACCTGGGATGAATCCTACTTGGTCATGATGTATAATTCTTTTAATGTGTTGTTGGATACGATTTGCTAGAATTTTATTGAGGATTTTTGCATCTATATTCATTAGAGAGATTGGCCTGTAGTTTTCTTTCTTTGTAATATCTTTGCCTGGTTTTGGTATGAGGGTGATGTTGGCTTCATAGAATGAATTAGGTAGTTTTCCCTCCACTTCGATGTTTTTGAAGAGTTTGAGGAGAGTTGGTACTAATTCTTTCTGGAATGTTTGACAGAATTCAGATGTGAAGCCGTCTGGTCCTGGACTTTTCTTTTTAGGAAGCTTTTGAACGACTGATTCAATTTCTTTACTTGTGATTGGTTTGTTGAGGTCATCTATGTCTTCTTGAGTCAAAGTTGGTTGTTCATGTCTTTCCAGGAACCCGTCCATTTCCTCTAAATTGTTGTATTTATTAGTGTAAAGTTGTTCATAGTATCCTGTTATTACCTCCTTTATTTCTGTGAGGTCAGTAGTTATGTCTCCTCTTCCATTTCTGATCTTATTTATTTGCATCTTCTCTCTTCTTCTTTTTGTCAATCTTGCTAAGGGCCCATCAATCTTATTGATTTTCTCATAGAACCAACTTCTGGCCTTATTGATTTTCTCTATTGTTTTCATGTTTTCAATTTCATTTATTTCTGCTCTAATCTTTGTTATTTCTTTCCTTTTGCTTGCTTTGGGATTAGTTTGCTGTTCTTTCTCCAGTTCTTCCAATGGATAGTTAATTCCTGAATTTTTGCCTTTTCTTCTTTTCTGATATAGGCATTTAGGGCAATAAATTTCCCTCTTAGCACTGCCTTTGCTGCGTCCCATAAGTTTTGATATGTTGTGCTTTCATTTTCATTCACCTTGAGGTATTTGCTAATTTCTCTAGCAATTTCTTCTTTGACCCACTCGTTGTTTAGGAGTGTGTTGTTGAGCCTCCATGTATTTGTGAATTTTCTGGCACTCTGCCTATTATTGATTTCCAACTTCATTCCTTTATGATCCGAGAAAGTGTTGTGTATGATTTCAATCTTTTTAAATTTGTTGAGACTTGCTTTGTGACCCAGCATATGGTCTATCTTTGAGAATGATCCATGAGCACTTGAGAAAAAGTTGTATCCTGCTGTTGTGGGATGTAATGTCCTATAAATGTCTGTTAAGTCTAGCTCATTTATAGTAATATTCAGATTCTCTATTTCTTTATTGATCCTCTGTCTAGATGTTCTGTCCATTGATGAGAGTGGTGAATTGAAGTCTCCAACTATTATGGTATATGAGTCTATTTCCCTTTTCAGTGTTTGCAGTGTATTCCTCATGTATTTTGGGGCATTCTGGTTCAGTGCATAAGTATTTATGATTGTTATGTCCTCTTGTTTAATTGTTCCTTTTATTAGTATATAGTGTCTATCTTTGTCTCTTTTAACTGCTTTACATTTGAAGTCTAATTTGTTGGATATTAGTGTAGCCACTCCTGCTCTTTTCTGGTTGTTATTTGCATGAAATATCTTTTCCCAACCTTTCACTTTCAACCTATGTTTATCTTTGGGTCTAAGATGTGTTTCCTGTAGACAGCATATAGAAGGATCCTGTTTTTTAATCCATTTTGCCAATCTATGTCTTTTGATTGGGGAATTCGGTCCATTGACATTTAGTGTTATTACTGTTTGGATAATATTTTCCTCTAACATTTTGCCTTTTGTATTATATATATCACATCTGACTTTCCTTCTTTCTACACTCTTCTCCATACCTCTCTCTTCTGTCTTTTTGTACCTGACTCTAGTGCTCCCTTTAGTATTTCTTGCAGAGCTGGTCTCTTGGTCACAAATTCTCTCAGTGACTTTTTGTCTGAAAATGTTTTAATTTCTCCCTCATTTTTGAAGGATAATTTTGCTGGATATAGGAGTCTTGGTTGGCAGTTTTTCTCTTTTAGTAATTTAAATATATCATCCCACTGTCTTCTGGCTTCCATGGTTTCTGCTGAGAAATCTACACATAGTCTTATTGGGTTTCCCTTGTATATGATGGATTGTTTTTCTCTTGCTGCTTTCAAGATCCTCTCTTTCTCTTTGACCTCTGACATTCTAACTAGTAAGTGTCTTGGAGAACGCCTATTTGGGTCTAATCTCTTTGGGGTGCACTGCACTTCTTGGATCTGTAATTTTAGGTCTTTCATAAGAGTTGGGAAATTTTCAGTGATAATTTCTCCCATTAGTTTTTCTCCTCCTTTTCCCTTCTCTTCTCCTCTGGGACATCCACAACACGTATATTTGTGTGGTTCATATTATCCTTGAGTTCCCTGATACCCTGTTCAAATTTTTCCATTCTTTTCCTGATAGTTTCTGTTTCTTTTTGGAATTCAGATGTTCCATCCTCCAAATCACTAATTCTATCTTCTGTCTCTTTAAATCTATCATTGTAGGTATCCATTGTTTTTTCCATCTGTTCTACTTTATCCTTCACTTCCATAAGTTCTGTGATTTGTTTTTTCAGTTTTTCTATTTCTTCTTTATGTTCAGCCCATGTCCTCTTCATGTTCTCCCTCAATTTATCGATTTCATTTTTGAAGAGGTTTTCCATTTCTGTTCGTATATTCAGCATTAGTTGTCTCAGCTCTTGTATCTCATTTGAACTATTATTTTGTTCCTTTGACTGGGCCATATTCTCAATCTTCTGAGCATGGACAGTTATCTTCTGCTGCTGGCGTCTGAGCATTTAGTCAGATTTCCCTGGGTGTCAGACCCAACAAGGTTGTAAGCTTTTTCTGTGCAATCTCTGGGTTCTGTTTTTCTTATCCTGCCCAGTAGGTGGCGCTCGTGGCACACGTTTGTCTGCAGGTCCCACCAGTAAAAGGTGCTGTGGGTCCTTTAACTTTGGAAGACTCTTGCCGTCCAGGAGGTTCGCTAGCCGAAGCGGCTTGGAAGAGTGCCAGCCGCCCCGGGGTCCAAACGCGGGGAGGGTCACTGGCCACCGCAGCCCGGGAAAGCACCCGTCCAGGGCACCAAGCTTGGCGGGAGGGCGCCAGCCATAGTGGCCCACCCGGGAGAGTGCACGTTCTCCGGGAGTCACGGGTTTGGAAGGGCCCCCACCCGTCGCCGTTCTCCGTGTGCTGGGGATTTCCGATCCAATTCTCTCCATTGGTCCGGGGGGCCACGCCTGGTGTGGGCGCCACTCGCCGTGGTTTGAGGGGACTGCCTGTCCAATTCTCCCAGCTGGCCCGGGAAGGGGGAAGGGAGTGACTCCGGCCGCTTGCCGCCCCGCCCGGTGAAGCCCGCGCCCCTCGGCGATCTCACCAGAGCAGGTTCTCTCAGCCAGCCAGCTGTTCCAGGATGGGGTATGCTGTCTTTTTTATCTCTGTCGTGGCTTTGGGAGCTGTTCTGTATCGTTTCTACTCCCTTAGTAGCTGTCCTGGAAGGGAAACTAAGATCTGCGCATCTTACTAAGCCGCCATCTTCTCTGGAAGTCCCCCCTTTAGTATCTTTTGAATCCTGAACCATGTGGACATATTACCTCCGCCTCTTGAATGCTTTCCAGCAGCTTCCAGAAACCTCGTCTCCCCGAGCCCCGCCACTCACAGCTCGCCCGGGCCCCGCCCCTAATCGTCACCGTGGTGGAAACTCCGCTGTAAGGCTTTTAAGGAGCATTCATAACAGACAGTCATTCTTCCTGCTTCAGTCAGTGAGCTTCTCCTGTGGAGGTCATCCATACCCTTTATGGGACTCACCAGGTTCACAGCCTGGCTTGCAGACCTTGGACCCTTACATTCCCATGGTTGCCCACCCAGCCTATCATGAATATTCATTGAGGACCTTCATTGTTTGCCAGTTTGCAGCCTGCCCTACAGACCTCAGACTATGCATTCCCATGGTTACATGAGACACTTTTATAAATTTTGCATGTATAGAAATCTCGTGTTGATTCTATTCCTCTAGAGAACCCTAGCTAATACACAAGATAACCTACTGAACTTCATCCCTAAAGAAATTCAATTCTCTATTTTCATTCTCTTAGCATGCATCACAGACCTATTTTCTTAACCACTGCTCTCCCTATCATCCTTGTCCTTTTTATCCATTCCCTACTTTATTCTTCCCCTTTGTGTTGTGCTGCCATGCTGGTCCAGCAACTCTTATCCTCCCAACACCTCAATTCCACACTCAGTCTACCTCAAAACTTCTTGGAAAGAGCAGCCAAAATTACACAATGATCAACCAAATCTTGGCTTCAACCCACCTCTTGGATGCCTATCCTTCTGCCATTACTAACTCCCCTCCTACTAATACTCCTTTTCTATCTCTAGGACCATATGTTTTCAAACTCTTTTCCCAATTCTGCAAAGAACTATTAAATCTATAACTCAAACCCAAATTAACCATGTTCTCCTCTGAAATTACAGATATTAGCATCTTAATAACTCCAATGAACAATATAATCAATTAGAACTAAATCTCCACTCTCCCAGGGAAGAAGTAAAGGAGACCTCCCCATCCAACATCCCCTTACAGCAGGAAGTAGCCAGATCTGACTCCAACACCCCTGCTCCAATATCATCTTGTATGTCTTCCTTCCCTCCCAACCATCCTTAATTTCTCTTTCTTTTCTATAATAAGAAAGACTGCAGGTAGTCCAGTGGTTAGAATGCCCATCTTTGATGCAGGAGACCTGGGTTCGATTCCCGAACCATGCAGCCAAAAAAAAAAAGGAAAAAAAAGACTGGAATATGTGAGAGATCAACCCCAGGAAAAAGGAAGGAAGACACCTCTGTAGAGACCCAACATCTGGAGGCTCCCCAGCCCCCACCTGGTGATAATCCCCTTGTGCACAAAATATGCCCTCGGCCATTACAGACTTGCAGCATTCTTATGATAAAACTCCTTTGCCCAGAGGTCCCCCCTCTGGCAGTTATAACCTTGCAGAACTAAGGCAGTGTTTTCACAATGGAAAGCCGCCAAACTCCCAAGGACCCACCTGTGAGTAAACCACCTAGCTCTCCCCCCAGGTCTCTCTAAATCTCCTCCTCAGATCTAGGCAGGTGGGAGTTGAATTCTTGAGTCAACTTTTCCTGCTGCTCCTCTGCTAATAAACCTCCCTTCCCCCACTGCCAGTGCTGTGTCACTGTCTCCATTTCTCTTCTCCAAACTCCACCCAAATCTGGGACTTTCATTTCTGCTGCCAAAACCTGGCAAGGTTTCTCACTGTCCCCTGACCCTCCATGCAAGAAGATTAGGTCTCCTCTTCTACCCATCCTGGTTGGAAAGCTATTCTCAAATTGATCCACCTCATCACTGTCTCCTTCCTTGAACCGGTTCACTCTTGTCTCTGCCCTACTGGCAACTTCCCTTTTATCTGGTGGCACAGTCAGCTGTAAGCATTGGAGAAAGAGGTGCTCACTATCCCCTAATACTTGATTTCATGGATTCAGTGTCCCACCCCAACCCCAGAGACACTGTCACAGCACCATTGAACTTAGGGCATCTCAACCCTGCCATTGATTAACTTTGCAAACAGAACCAGTCAAAGCCAACTTTTCAGGTGAGTGTCAATTCTCTCACTAACTCCCTTGCCCTTTTCAACTCAGGTAGCCACTCTCAGAAAATCCTAGCATGAAGTCAGAGTCTCTCGTGGCACACAGCTGCCAAGACAGACCTCGAGTGGGGATGCCCAACTCCTGATTCACTCTCACCCTCTCTCTCTTGGGGACTTGTAGGGAATTTGGGGATGTCTGCCTGCCTTTCCAAGTTCTCCCTCATCCATTGTAACTCAGTTTGGCTCTCAACTTCTTTCTCAAAATGGATTCAGGACAGTCACATCCAGCAAAAGACACTCCTCCCTGATGTCTACTAAAAAAATATAAAAGCCCTTAATCTAGCAAATGAAATCAAACTACAAATATTAATTCTCCCTTCCACTAAGTCCTGGCCAAAATATCAGCTAGAAGATCATAGCAATTGGCATGAACTTGGAACATTTGATTATGGGTTCCTTTCAAACCTCAATAATTTTCTTAAATGCAATGACAAATGATTTGAGATGCCTTTTGTCCAAGCTTTTTGGGCTCTACAAGTCACCCTTCTCTCTGCCAATCCTGAACTGCTTTCCAAATTCTTCTGCTCAATGAACAGCCTTCCTGCCCTTGCTCTCCATGAATCTCTTCCCCTCTCTCTGCTGCTGCTTCCTTTCCACCACCCTCTTCTCCCACTTTCATTTACTTCAAAGCACATCACAACAATTTCAAAGTAAACCTTTGAAATCACAATAATTAGATGTAGAACAGATTTCAAATTTTGGTATGGGTTACAATTCCACCATTTTAGGTTTTTACTTCTAGATACTCTAAGGTACTGGAGACTAAATGAAATATCAAGATAATGATTCAGCAATCATGCCCATTTTTAAACCCCACTTTCTCTGTATAACTCCACCATCTCTACTGATCTTTCTCCCACTCTTTAGGGGTATTTGGGCTAGGCCCATTCTAATATTTTCATTTTGGAAAGTGCTGTTGATAATATGGGATGGGGGATGGAAGCAGTTGATGTTCTGGAGAGGCTGGCCCCTCTGCATTTCAGGACATATCTGGTCCAGGGACCCATCTGGAGGTTGTAGGTTTTTGAAAAATTACCTTAGTACCTGGAACCTTTGTAGAATTTTAAGTATTCTTTAGAGTTGCCTGGAATGGTTTTGTTTGGGGTTTGGCTAGTTATGGTAGGTAGCAATGTCTAACTGAAGCTTGCATAAGAGTTACCTCCAGAGTAGCATTTTGACTTTATATGAATGCTCTTAGTCACTGATACCTTATTTGTTACACTTCTTATATCCCTTTTGTTCAGGATGGCATTGCTTATCTCACAATGCCAAGGACAGACTCAACCTTGGCAGTCATCTCCCATGTTGCCAGGGAGATTTTCATCCCCAGATTTCATGTCCCATGAAGGGGCAAGGACAATGATTTCACTTTATGATTTGGACTCAGAGAGAGAGAGAGAGAGAGACCACATCTGAGCAGCGGAAGAAGTCCTCAAGAAATAACTCTTAGGCACATCTATAGGTATCCTAAAGTTCTCTGCTACCTACATAAGCTTCACAAGAGTAAACCTCAAGATCAAGGGCTTGACCTATTGATTTGGATGTCCCTAATATTTGATACAGTTTTGGGGGAATTCCCTGATTGTAAAGCTTAACAGTGTTCCATATTTTTCTCCCATCCCTCAAGGAACTTTGTCAATATTTTTTGATTATCTGCATAATATACTGTGAGATGTATCCAGGTATTACATTATATTATACAGGACTAAAGGGTCTCATTCTTATTCTGGGCTCCCTGTATTTGGATTGTTTAAAGGATCTATTCAGACAGGTTGAGTTAGATTATGTGCTACCAAAAATTTAGGCCTGGACCAAATAAGCCTTTCTTCCCCTGGTCTCAAGGAGTAGATGAAGTTTTAAAATATAGACAATGTTTTTCTTACCACTGTTTTCTGAATTACCTTAACCCAACCTGATCAACTTCATTCTTAACTCTAAATATCAGGTTGTACATATATAAAACAGCTTCTAAAAATCCAGAAATAATAATTACCACTGTTGGCTAAATGTGACTACTATATGAGCTTACAATCTAGGTTCCTGTTTTCTTATAAGTACTTTGTAAATGATACCATCCAATAATGGCTGCTTTGTTGTTGGCTTATTTTGTCCCACCAAATGTTCTACTGATTCATTTACAATGTACATGTCTCAAAACTTCATTACTTTCTTCAGCAGCATAATACTGGATCATATTTATACAGCATCATACACCAATTTACTTCTCAGTCAGTGCATCCTTCAGTCACCTCCATTTATTAGGCATCATGAAAAATGTCTAAAGTCTATAGTCCACCAACTCTCTCAATTTTAGATAATTTCATTTTTCCCAATAACAAGATAAGCAACAAGCCCACCCTCAACAAAATAGAAAATCTAAACCTGCCCTTAACCTCTTGGCAAAAAGAAATAAAGAGAAATAAAAACAACTCATACATACCATATCCTTTACCCTTTCAACTCATTAACAATAATACTTCCATCTACCCAATTTGAATTACCTTTTGTTCCCCCTACCTACTATTTATTTATTTATTCTCCATATTTTTTTAATCATCTTTCCATACCTGGGATAAAAAGAGTAACAGATACAAGGTTTTCACAATCCCACAGGACAAATCGTGAAAGTTATATCTTTATACAATCAACTTCAGGAATTAAGGTTACTGGGGAGTTGACTCCCAGGAATGAATCCAGCCCTGGTACCATGAGATCAACAATTCCATCCTGACCAAAAGGGGAAAAATAAGTGTAACTAATAAAATATCAGTGGTAGAGAGAGTTCAAATAGTGTTGAGAGGCTACTCTGTAGATTGCTCTTACACAAGCTTCAGTTACACATTGCGACCTATCTTAACCTACCAACCCCCAACTAGGACTACTCTAAGCAACCCTAAAAAAACACCTAAGCAATATTTCAAATTCCACAAGGGTTCCATGCACTAGAGTAACTTTCCAGAAAGTTACAACTTCCAGATTGGTCCCTGGATTAGATAAGTCCGGAAACATGGAGTACCCAGCCTCTCCAGAACATCAGGTGGTTCCATCTTCCTACCCCATATTATTGACAGCTCCTTCCAACATGAAAAAGTTAGAATGGCCATAGCCCAAACAATCCTAAAGAGAGGGATAAAAAGGTCAAAGGTGATGATGGAGTTATACAGAAAAGATAGGATTTAACAAATGAATATGATTGCTGAATCATTAAATTGATATTTCTTTTAGTCTCCAGTATCTTACAGCAGCTAGAGGTAAAAACCTAAAATTGTGGAATTGTAACCCATGTCAAACTCTAAAATATGATCTACAATGAACTGTGGTGTTGTGCTTTGAAAAGTTTTTCTTTTTTTCATATATATGTTATTTTTCACAAAAGAAAGAAAAAAGTTGCATGTGGTGATAAAAAAGAATTTAAACCCTCCAGCTTCCTATATTCTGGAGCAGCTAGAAGGAAAAATTTGTGAGGATCATATAGTAGCCCATGACGAACTTGGATCTGTCCTGTAACTACTTGATGAAGAGTGCTTGAAATTATTGTTTTTTTAATTTCTTTGCTTTGTATACACGTCATACTACACAATAAAAAAAGTTATAAAAAAAAGAGAGAGAGAGAGAATTAGGGCTACTGGGACTCAGCTCAACAGTTTCAGGTGCTTCCCTGCAGCCATTCCAACTCATCATGAATTAAAAAGTGATGCCTATATAATATTTTAATATAACCTCCCAGGACAACCTCTCAACTGTGAAATCTCTCAACCACTAAACCTTTGTTTTGTCTCATTTCTCTCCTCCTTGTGTTGGTCAAGAGGACTTTGTCAATCCCTTGATGCTGGGTCCTGGCTCATCCCAACAATTCTGTCCTACATTGCCAGGGAGATGTACATCCCTTTAGTCATGTTGCATATATGAAGAGAGGGCAGTGAGTTTACCTGCTCAGTTGGTTTCAAGAGAGATGCCACATGTGAGCAACAAAAGAGGTTCCCTGGGGGTGACATTTAGGCCTAGTTTTAAGTATGTTTAGACTATCCTTTTCAGAAATAAGTTTCATAGGTGTGAACCTCAAGTTCAAAGGCTTGGCCTATTGATTTGGTTATTCCCAATGCTTACAAGAATATCAGACATTTTCCAAATGGGGATGTTGAATATTTCCTCCTTTCTCCTCAGTCCCCCAAGGGGACCTTGCAAATACTTCTTTATTCACTGTCCAAAATACTCTGAGATATATTGGGGTATCACACTAACCTGGACCAACCAATAAGATCTCACACACTATTGAAGATTCCATGTACTTATGGTGTTCAATGAAACTGAACATACAAGTTAAATTAGGAAATGCACTGCCCAAAATGCAAATTTTGCACCAAATAACCATCTCTTCCTTTGGTCTCACACAGGATTCGAAGTTTTAAAACATGGATGATATCATCCCTTTACCCTGTATTCTGATTTATCTTAGTCCTATCTGGATCAGCTTCATTCATGTCTCTATTAGACGTCTGATCACTTCTTCAACTTTTTAACCCCCTGTATGGTGTAGTGCTGACTTTCATAATTTCAGAGATCTAACTTTGAGTCTCAGGTGTCATATAAATATCCAAAATTTTTGGTAATGACAAGATTATAAACAATCAACTCATTATCTCAAAATTTAGAAATAACAGTTACAACTCCTGAATACATGTGACCATAATAAGAGCTTACATCTAGGACCTTTTATAATAGGCCCCAACCTGATAACCCATGTTCTCAACTTCAGTTCACCAAGTTTTTTTTATTTTAGTTACTTTATATGATTGAGGCATGATAATATTTGTCATTTTGTCCTGACATTTCATTCAACAGACAGTCCTTAGGGTTCATACACCTAGTTGCATGTCTCACAAGTTCATTCCTTCTTGCAGCCACTCAATAGTTCATTGTATGTGTACATCATAGTCCCCCCTTCCATTCCTCAGTCATTTTTACCCTAAGGCCAGCTTCATCCATTGTGGATCATGAACAGTGCTGCCAGAAACACCAGTGTACAAATATCCATTCAAGGCCTACACTCAGTTCCTCCAGGTATATAATGATCATGGCTTTCAGGATCTTATAGCAACCCATCCCTAGCCTCCTGTGGAACCACCTTACTGCCCTCCCAGGGTTTCCCTACCAACAATGAAAATATACATCTCTTTCTTCACATTTTTTCTCTAGCACTTGTTTGTCTGTTTCATTTTTAAACAGTTTTATTCACACGTCATACAATCCAACTACGTGTATAGCCATGCCTTCGCTACCACAATTTACATGAAGATATTTCCATTTCTTCCACAAAGAATCCATACCCCTTTCCTGCCCCTGCCTTTTGACATTTAGTTTTGACATAATGCCTTTGTTACATTCAGTGAAAGCATATTACAATGTTACTATTGACTATAGACCCTGGTTTGCATTGATTGTACTTTTTCACATATGCATTCTATTTTCAGCATCCTTCAATGTTGACATTCATTGTCCTCCCTCTTGAAAAATGTTTTTCATTTGTACTTTTAATTGCCATCATTGTCCACTCTAAGCATTCCTTAATTATACTTCTTTATTCTCTATCTTTCCTTTTGGTTTCATATGTGTCCCCTGGCCCTTTTCACTCTATCATAATCACCTTCAGTTTCATTCAGTACTTATATCACTGTGCTACAATCAGGTAGTATTGTGTTACCATTTCTGAATTTTTATAATCAGTCCTGTTGCATAATCTATATTCTTTCAGCACTGATTGCCCAATCTCTACCCTGTTTCTTTCTCCTGATAACCTCTGTTCTTAACTTCAATTCACAATGTTCACTCTTTAATGTTAGTTTGCATTAGTGAGACTAAACAGTATTTGTCCTTTTGTTTCTGGCTAAATTTATTCAGCATAACATCCTCAAGGGGTTCATCCATGTTGTTACATGTTTCATGACTTTATTCTGTCATACAGCTGCATAATATTCCATCATTTGTATATACCACAGCTTGTTTAGCCACTCATCTGCTGATGGCCATTTGGGCTGTTTCTAACTCTTGGCAATCATTAATAATTCTGCTCTAAATATTACTGTGCAAATGTCTCCTTTCTCTCAGATCCTCAGAATACATACCTGGTAATGGGATTCCTGGATCATATGGCAAATCTACACTTAGCGTCCTGAGGAACGACCAAACTGCCTTCCAGGGCAGTTGTACTATAGTGTGAAACCAGGAAAAAGACTCTGCAAGAGTCTCCAGGAATGTTACCTGAATAATATGATAACTCACAATGCTCAAGGGAGATGATTGGCTGTGTGTCAACAATCAGACCTGGAAAGATTGCAAAGCTGAGTTTACAGAAATGGATGAGCATTTGAGGGGGAGGGGGCTCCTACAAGGCCTCTTATCTTACCTATATGCACTTTCAACCATCCTTGGGGCTAGGAGACTTCCCAAAGAGGAAGTACCCTGAGTTAACAAGAAACCTGCTTGCTGCCAGGGGCCTGAGTGCTACATTCTCCCCCTTTGATGTTTGCCCACACCAGTGGCAATAGCATCACCTATATCTTGTCCTTTTGTTTTTGCAGGTGTTGGTATGTCCTGATCTGAGCTGGGCATGGGAAACAAGGTAGCCATGCAGTGTTTAGGCTACTGCAACATTGTGGGGGAGGGGATTGGAGTTTGTGCCTCGCCTCTGTTGGCCCCAAATTTTCTCCTGATGGCCCCTTTGCGACTGTACCTGTCTTAGATTTTCCTTCCCTGAGGAATCTTACCTGTCTTTGGCTAACCATCCATCCTCCAGGGCCAAGCATGATGATGTGAGGTGCAGAAGTAAGGAAGGAGCAATGCCCCATGAGGAAGTCCAATCTGTCTTCTCAACAGTCTATGCCCCAGAAATTTTCCTTAAGGGGATGTTGAAAAAACCCAGGTTTTTCCTCCAGTGAGGGCCCAGCTCGTAGCTTTGGGCAGAAGAGAAGCTGCATGGCACCAGCTCCCAGGAGATCTCCACCTCAGCACAACCAAGAGCTGCTCCCGATCTTGCATGCCTTGCACTATCAGGAGGAATGCACTGGGAAAGGTGTCTGATTTGGAGGGGGGTAAACTGAACATGTGTTAAAGGTCAGGAGGACTTGGAAACTTTTCCATTTCTACGGGGCATGGGGATAACCTTGCTGCCCCAGAGTAGCAAAAACAACACTACTGAACCTGAAAAGGTGTGATTATAGCATACTTGGGGATTTCCTTTAGGGTGCATACAGAATACTGGGTTCCATTAAGAATGCAGGTCTGAGAACTGCCCTGGCATGAATACTGGTTATAGAACACTATGGTAGTTTCCACATTTTTCCCAACATAGGTGGTCTTGAGGCATGCCTGGAATGTGTCATTTTCCTTGGAAGGGCTTTTGACCATGCCGAGCAGAACAGAGGAGTGAAACGCATGGTGCTGGCTAAGGGGAGTGCCACCACAGGAATGTACTATTAGTCTCAGGGAAGGAATGGAGACACACAGTCTGGGTAGTGGTTAGGAAGGGGGAAGTTACCTGGATAAGAGCAATCCCACCAATTAGAGTAAAGTTGGTTTTGGGGAAGAGCTTCAGGTGACCTATTTCCAGGAAGGCTAAAGCTGCTAAATGAAAGACAAATACAAAGAGCAAGAAAAGACAGTTGGTCCACAGGCCCATCAGGCCAGTATGTTCATGCATTGATTCCTCAATCTTCAGCCATGAGTAGGTCAGTCAGCTTCTTGGGTGACTTAGCAGGGCTTGTAGGTCTCCTCAGGCTTTGACCATGCATTGACCAGTTGCTTCTGGTGAGATAGAACAAGGCAACGATGGTCACTCAGGCCTCAGTCATGGGCTGCTCAGCTGGACTTGGCTGTAATGGAGAAGGGCACAGTGGCCTCCTGAGAATGATGCGCATTGGGTGTTCAGGATTAGGGGCGCACTCCCAGGGGTCATCTGTGGTGGCCCTCTTGATTTGAGAGTGGTGAATCCATGGGATGAGCTCCGTGGCTCTGACAGTTGTTGGGGTTACTAAAACAACATGCTAAGGACCTCCCCAATGAGGCTGGAGGGAGCCTTTTTCTTTCTTCAGGCTTTTACCCACACCAAGTTCCCTGGTTCAAACTTATGTAAGGGAGGGTAGATGCTAAAGTGTTCAAGTATTGCTTCCAACACCTTCCCTCTTTAGTTTACCCATAACTTTTCTTAACTTTAACCATAATTTCCTTTTCCACAAACCTTTAGCAACTCACTGTGTTAGCTCAGGCTATTTATTTATGATTCTGTAACAGCCATTTATTTATGTAACCCACCCTTCCCCCAAATCAGCCCTGAGGACTCCTGTTTCACCTGGTCATCTGGGTGGAGACCAGGTTATTTGAGAAGTCTTGGGAGGTGATCAGTCTCCTCTTCCACTCAGGCTTCCCTAACCTCTTATGAGTGGCCTGAAACTGATGCACAGGGGGTGCCTACCCGTCAGATGGGTGGTGCTCCCAGGAGCCTGGTCCTGAAACTGTCCTGGATCCATTGTCACTCCATTGGTGACAAGAACTCTGCCCAGACAGGCTAGGCATCTGAGAGACAGCAAAAGTCCTGGTGCCAGCACAGGACCCCATTGGGTATCTTGTCTGGGTGACACCACCACCACGGGCAAGGGAGATGAGAATATCACCCACCTTTTGATCCTGGACAAGCCCCAGAAATGTAGAATGAAACCAGGAAAGAGGCTCTGCAAGAGTCTACAGGAATGTTATGCAAAAACAGGACTGGAGCACATAACCAGGAACGAGGCTGCAAGCCTCCAGGAACGTTATGTGGAAAAAGAACAAACTGGGATCAAAGTTCTGAAGTTTCAGAAAGTAGGTTATATTAGCCTATGGCCATAAGGCTCTGCTGAGTAGTCTCTGAAAGTCTGATCCTCAAACAGGGGCTGACATAGATTTTACAGGCAGGATGGCTCATTTGGGACAGGGTTTTCCTAACGTGGTAATTAGTGATGCTCAAGTGTGTGATCGTCAGCTGTGTGCCAATGATCAGACCCAGAAGGATTGCAAAACTGAGTTTACAGAAGCAGATGAGCATTTACAGGGGATGGGGCTCCTAAAGAGACTGCTTACCTTGTCTACATGTGTTTTCAACCATCCTTGGGGCTGGGAGACTTCTCAAAGAGAAAGTGGCCTGAGTAAACAAGGAGTGCACTTGCTGCCAGGAACCTGTGTGCTACAGTACCATTTTACATTCCCATCAAGGGTAGATAAGTGTGCCTCTTTCCCCACAACCTCTCTAGGACTTGTCATTATCTATATATTTGATCATGGCCATTCTAGTGGGCTTGAGATTACATGGTTTTTTATCTTGAAAAATTACAATTCATTTCAAAGAGAACTTAAATTTAGGAAAGAAGTATCAGTAACTGTTATGCCCATTAATTTAAATTTTTTCACTAAGCTCCATGTACAATAACCCCCAATCTTTCTGCCAAGAACCCATTATTTTGAAAGATCTGTTCAAAATTTATTTAATAAGTTCAAGTTTTAATCAGGGAATCTAAAGCTGCCAATCAGAACTTCTAATCCATGTAAGATAACCAAGGTCAAAACCTCGAAATGATATGTAATGTGAGTAAAACTTTTTAAAATTTTGTTAAACTTATACATTCTAATTGAGGAGATATGCTCAGTTTTGCTATCATCAAAACTAAGTGAAGAGGGTGCACAGGTGATTCAGTGGTAGAATGCTCACTTTACAAGCTGGAGACCTGGGTTCAATTCCCAGACCATGCAGCACCCCCCAGAAAATAAGTAAACAGGTATTGTTACCTTTAACGAGGGTTCATTGGCTTCTGGCTGGGACCCACAGGTATATATGTCAGACACCCTAGGTACACACACATGAATAAGAACTAAAGATTAAGTAAACAAGTAAATAACACATGGACCCTATATATTCAAAGGGGAATAATGCATCCTTCTCATGGGTTTCAGAGCAGCAAGGGGAGGAGAGACAAATCCCTAAACAATGAGGAGAATCAAGCAAAGGTGGAACAGGGTTTAAAAGTGCCAAACCCTGGGAAGGTAGACAGCAGGAATTTGGAGGCTTCAAGGTCTAGGTGCTACCTGGGCCAATCCAGGAACTAGAAGTAGGATGTCAATGGGTGTGGGAAGGTTATGGAGAAGCCATAAAATATTGCCAACATGGCTGCCACGGCTGATGCAAGACAATACAAAATGGCCACCAAAAGTGCTAACCTTAAATCTGCCCTCTGCCCTAGCAACAATGATGACCAATCCCAGAAATCTGCCCTCCACCCTAGCAACAACGGTGACCAATCCCAGCCCAGCACATGTCCCTGCATGCTCCCAGCCTATATAAGCCTGTGCACTTCCTCAATAAAGCAGACGCCTTCCACTCACCCCTGAGGGTTGTCTCCTGAGTCATGTGCTATGTGCTCTGTGTCTGTGTGACTGACTCAGCATGGTCACTTACCCCCAGCCATCAGCTAACCAGCCATCAGCTACCCAACAGGAAAGCACTTTCAAGACTGGAGAAAACAAACAAGCCAAGATACCAAGTCCCAGAAGTGCAGCCCATTCAGAAGACAATGGAGGGCCTGTTTTGGGTAGAGGGAGGTAATCTAAGGAGATTGTATAAATCAGATAACCAAAAACTAGTACCAAGAACAATGCTTTTATATTTCTCAATAGCAATTCAACAGATTCTGAGGGGGCCTATTAAATCATGAAAGGTTAATACAGTTCCCAAAGGCTAAAACTTGGTATGCTTTGTGGGGTTATTAGATAGCTGAAGACTACGCTGTTCCCAAACTCCAAGCCTGGGATGCTAGCCTATTGGAATCAGTACCATCCATTAGCAGGAAGCTTCTTAAAACCCTGAGGAGTCCAGCTCCTGGCCAAAATCCTATATTCTGGTCAAAATCCTATATGTGATTGCTCAGGCCCGATTGTAACAGAGAAATCAGGATTTAAGGGATGATTATTATTATTGATTCATTATATTGACATTCCCTTTTGGTTTCTAGTATGTTGGAGTAGACAGAGGGAAATTTCTGAGTTGCTAAATTGTAATCCAATGTCCATGATATCTGATAATGATTGTATAGCTCTTATGTCCTGCCCCTATAATTGTTAAAACCTTGTGGCTTAACTTCATTTGTACTCAGTTATACAGTTTCTAAACTCTAGAGTCTTGTAATCACTAAAGACAGCCCCTAAGATTTATTAATGAAGGATCTTAGTTCAACTCAGGACTAACCCAGCCCAATCCCAAAGTTCTCTTGATGATCAAGACTGGATTTAATCAAATGGGCCCATCTGACATATGCATTAGCTCAAACTTTAACCTATAAGTCACCTATACCTCATCCCACCATTTTCTTAATGTGACTAAGCAAGTAATCAATCCGGGCATGCTCAATAATTAGGTCACCTCTAATTGCATCATCTGGGGCCAGGGTGTTCATTATGCTAAATCTTGCTCATGTTCTTCTCTAACAAAGTTATCAGAATTACTGCAGGTTGGGGAGACAGAGTTTAGTCCAATAAACTACCTGCTACCCTACTACACGCCTAGTAATAAACTTAATCTCTTCAAAACTCCAATGTCTCTGGAACTGGTAATTGAGTTCCTTAGATGAAAGCATTCATGGCCTTTGCCCAGTAGCATCATCACAGACCATTACAAAGGCTTTTTACTAGGCAGACCTCCCAGGATGAAAGCTGTTCTCCCCACTTGGAGCACAGCCAGTGCATCATAGTCTCTGAAGGGAGTTGTAGTCAAGGACTCAGAACCCTGGCTGGCCACTCTGTTAAGTGTATCTCCATTTGTAGCCCAGTCACCTCCACATCAGGGAGCTCTAAGCCAAGGCCTTCCCAGGAGCCTCTGCTGAGACCTTCTTATGGTGGGAGAGAGCTGAAAATATTGTTATTCACCCTAATTCAGTACTCAGTACTTTTTCACTCCTAGCCCTTTCCCCTCTCCATCCCCTCTGTGTCCCCAAAATAGCAGGAGTCTTGTTTGAGGCTCCCTCAGCAATGAGACAACTCTCATATCTGTGCTGATCCACCTGTTCCTTGCTCAGTACCATTTTATGGAAAAGGAGGGAACATTCGAGCAGCTGGCACTTTTTTCTGTCTAGCATCTTGCTAATACTGTCAGAGTAAGTGATGAAAGATTTGACTGTTACTTTCATTTTGGCTTGTTATCTTAACTGACAACCTCAGCACTCTCAGCTGAACTCTCTCCATCAGCTCAGCTCTTGACAACCTGGCACAGTGAGCAGGGTGGTGCACTAAACACAATGCCATAATGGAAGAACAAAAGGCCTGAAAGTCCAAGGGGTACTTCACCAATGGGGTTCTGGTGGTGTCTCTGGGACCCTCTCAGATGATACTGGTGGATCCTTTACAAGAGTCTAAGTATTCCATGTGGCGCTTTGCCACTGGGTCTTGGGATGTGCTAGTGGGAGCTGTGGGGCATTCTTGGAGAATACTAGTAGGCTGTTTACAAAACTATTTGGTTCTGAGGGGGACTATTGGCCCCTGACCCCCCAGAAAAGCTCACCCAATGGGCCAGATTAGAGAGCCAACAAAGGTGTCCAAAGAAAATTGGGGAAGCAGTTCCCTGTGCACTGCTTAAGGCTCTCAAACAAGGGACCAGAGGTGAGTATGGTTGGGGGGGAATGCTTAAGACAGAAAAACAGTCTAAAGCAAAGCCCTTTGGGAACCAAGTCTGACAGGTATTGCTGCAGTTAAGGCCATCCTAGCAGGGCATAGGGAAGACCATGAATCCACCAACCTCTATTTTTGGTAACTCAAAGACTATGGCTGATAGATGGGGCTTTTGGCCAGGACACTGGCAGGCTTCAGACTGACATATAAACCAAACCTCACTGTGGGAACAAGACACTTGGATAAAAATACATTCCTCTCCTAATAAGTTTATGGTTACCCATGTGGATGCTATTAGAAAAAAACACCATACTTGAAAGTGAATAAATGCTCACCTGATTGGGGAGAACAAAAGAATTTACTCATGTTCTTGCAAGAATGGGCACCCAGCTGAACACAAAATGGTGGCTGGTGCTCCAAAAAATACAACACTAAAAATATTATACCTGTGCCTAGATTACAAACCCTTCCCTATTTCTCAACTGATTGGATACTTCAGAGGTTGCAGCCTATCTGGATAGTTTAATTCAAATTTCTGGTGGAAGATTCCTGCTTTTGATTGCATGTTATATTTCAGTGACTCTGGCTGTTACTTATTTAAACTTGTTTCTATCTTTTTGGCATTAATTCTAGGCTTATGTCAGAGGTGCTTTCCTTCCCTGTCTGCAAAACCGGTTTGAATTATTCTGCAGCCCTTTCCTGCACCATCTTGTGTAAAAGTGAAACTTAAATTTTTTACATATACCCCCTCTTTCTTTTTGAAATTTTTTGGTTTTCACATTTCGGTCCTTCCTCAAAATTGATGAGAGTCTTTTCACATTCTTCATCATAGGGATCTTCCTCTTTAAGGGGGTTCTTGATAAGTCTCTGAACTATCCCTCAGGCACATGAGCAATGTCGCACTTAAATGCTGTGAGTACCCCAGCTGCAATGGTTAAAGTAGTTATCATGGACAATGCCACCCCTTTCCATCCCCAAAACCAGTTTTCTAACCATCTCATGAAGGGGTCATCAGTGCTTGAATTTTGGGCCAATTCTTTGGCTAAGGCCATCAGACCTTGTAAAGGTTTTGTGATAGTTCTATTTGGGGCTACATTATTGGGGATAATTGTATAACAACTATCCCCAACCACAATGCTAATGCCTCTCTTTTCAGTTCACTTCGTGTCTTGGGTCATCGTATTCTCCCATGTCATTTAGCTAGTAGCATCTAATTCTTCTACTTTTCCCTCAACTGTATTCTTGGTGTAATTGATCTGATTAATCCAATCCACATTTTTGTTGATGGTGATCCACCAGAATAAGGATGACTTAAATCCTGCAGCTACTTGATTTCTAGACTTAAAGTAATCTGGGATTTCCCTTGGCACCCCTATTCTGTCTAAATCAACTCAATCCTCCTCCTTTACAAATGCCAAGGTAAATGAAATGGCTAATTGTGCCAGGGCACAGGTCCCTTTCCACTTCTTGGGTAAAACTGATTGGAAGATGCACTTTCTATGATACCACCAAAGCCCTGTTTGTGGTGTGGTTAAACTGGAGAAATTGCCAGTACTACACTCAGTCGCATCCCATGCTTGGGTACGGAAGACCATCGTCCCAAGATCCTGGAGCCCTTCTTTCCATCTGGAGAGACAGACAGAGTGGTTTTCTGAACCAAGGCAAGAAGCTGGTATGGTCTTCATTTCTCCACCCATGACTGAAGGGAAAAGAGAGGACAATGTACTACAATTTTCACCAGGATTAGTATTCTAAAAAAGGAGTGCAATGCACTTGAACTCCTTATAATCTTCCTTCATACCCAATGGAAAGGACATGACAAGAACAGTAGGTCAGCCTGTTGTGTAAGCATCACAGTTGCTTTTGTTTGGACTGTGGATGTATATTTGATCCATTCCACCCAGACATTTGTATCTCTGCACCCTGTCCCTACCCTTATGTTTGCTCCAAATTTTCTGTTCTGTTCACCATGACAACTTTCATATTATTCTGTATTCAGGCTATTCAAGAGTTAACTGGAGAGGGTGTGACTGGTGTTGGGGACAGGATTTCTATCCTCAACCCTCCTAGAGGGTCTTTTCCAGTGACATCAGCCCCTATCCTATATATTCTATTCAACTATTACTACATCTCTGCTCCCATCCCCTGCTGGATGTTTGTCTGCCCTCTTGATGGTTATCACCACCAGGTAACACTATCTTCAGGTCTGTGAAATTAATTCCATGTGAACGGTCCATCCTTGAAACTGGATAGCCCATCATATGTTATGCCAGGAGGGGCAATGAGAAGCTCGATTGTAACAACCCCTATTGGGTCTGGACACAAGTATTTGTTTTTCCCACTCAATTGCCATTGATTTGTTAAGTCCAGCATTTATAACCCTGCATACCAAAGTAGCATTCAAGTTTTAAACTATGAATAGAAAGCTGCCAATTCCAAATTTAGCCCCCTATTTCTGAAAACTAATATAGACTTTAATATAGACTTGCCTAACACTTGCCCCCCAACTTTTTAACCCTAAGCCTTAAAAAACCCTGTGACTGTCCATTTCTGAGTTTTTATATCCAGTCCCGTTGTACAGTCTGTATCCCTTCATCTCCAATTATCCCTTCTCTTTTTTTTTTTTTTTTAATTAACGGAGAAAAGGAAATTAACCCAACATTTAGAGATCATACCATTCTACACATGCAATCATTAATTCTTAACATCATCACATAGATGCATGATCATCATTTCTTAGTACATTTGCATTGGTTTAGAAGAACTAGCAACATAACCGAAAAAGATATAGAATGTTAATATAGAGAAAAAAATAAAAGTAATAATAGTAAAATCAAAACAAAACAAAACAAAACAAAACAAAAACTTCTAAATCAATGCCAAAATAAAGTTTGTAAGTACAATATCAAAAAAAAAAAAAAAAAAAAACCCTGTGACTGCCACCCATCACCTAGCAAAACTGTTTTTTCTTTTCCTGTTGAACTGCTGCCCAGGTGGCTACAGGAATCAAGTGTGTTCAATGTGTCTCCACTGGAAGAGGATCTGTGGATGCTTGTGCTTATTCCTTGGTACACTATTACATGTACCTTTTCCATTGTTTTGTTTCCTTTCATGGAAATAAATCATAGCTATGTGTCCGGGACTTCTTGCTCAGCGTCAAGCCCCCAGCCGGCGAAGGGGACAGAGGAGAGAGAGACAGACGCAGACAAACCGACTTGAATGGCAGACACGAATCCGTAACACGCGGCGGTTGTGAGCACAGACCTTTACTGGAGCTAAGCTTGCATTCTTTGTAACAGGTTCCGCGCGGGCTAAAATACCCCACGGGGGAGCAACCTCTATGCGGCCGTCAGGTACGGCTCCCTGCGGGTCATCTCGCTTTCCCCGTCCGGGTAACGCCTTTATATACAAAATCCAAACCCAATGGGCTAACGCCACGTATACAAGGGTGATTGGTAGACAGGGTTGGCGGGCGCGTACGTCATACGCGGAGGCAGGATGTGGGCGCCATCTTGGCTCACTCGATGGGCGGGGGGAACTCTAGAGCAGGCTGCGGCGTGTCCACTAGGCCCGACCCGGGAGGCGGCTCTCCACATCTCCCCCTTTTTTATTCATTTTGACCCAGTGTCTCCATTGATGAGTGAGCTCCCGTGGGCCACTCAGGCCCACTACATGTTTTGGTGCTTTGGGGAGTCTGGACTAGGCTTGCTAGGCACCAACCAGAATGCCTCCTCATATAGAGACCGGAGAGCCCGTGAACTGGAAACAACGTGACTCTCCCTGCAGTGCTTCGCCTCGCAACTGGGTTATGTAGGGGGGCAGGAGAGCGGCAACCAGAGCCGAGAGCGTCATTAGGTGTCTCTGTGCAATGGCCGGAGTCTAGTCTGGCCAGGACCGTGACTCCTCCGTAGAGATCATCCTTTAGACAAAAATTATGACTTCTGGTGCCGCCTTTTACACCCGGGACACGGCCATGGGCTTTGCAGCAGATCCTGTTTTTGAGCGCCCCGCCCTGAGTGGCCGGGACGGGTCATACAGTGAGGGGAAGGACTGGGTAGCGGGACGGTCGTTGCCAGGAGCATCAGGGGCGAGTGACATAGCCAACATGGTAGTGACACGTAATTGCTGCTGTGTCTGGAGCAAGCGTTCTAACAAACATTTAACAGTGACTAAACCCACTAATAGTCCCACTGCCACGAGGATCCAAGTAGTCAAATTGGGCCAAGAGAACCATGAGGTGACTCGGTTCCACAGACTTTGTACAGTCTCGCCCAGTTTGGAAAGGTCGAAATCAACGGGGGTCAACTTGATATCCCCAAGCACTCGAAGGTCTGAATCCACCTGTTGGGAGAGGTTAGTAAAGGTAGGGAGGTTTTAAAGCTGGTCCCCTTTCTATACGATAGAAGGGTGACTAGCGCTCCTGTTGTCATCTTGTCGTTCGTCGCCATCATCAGCAGAGTTGGAGACCGGATCTGGTGGCTCTGGTTGGAGGCTTATCAATTTTCTGGGCAACAGTTCCTTGGCGTCCTCGGGCGACGTCACGGTTCTCACCAGTCTTTCCGGAACCCACACAGGTTGACGTCCTGGTTCCTGGGGAAAAACACAAACAGAGCCTCTGGCCCAGCTGAGCACTGGGTCAGGGCCTTGCCATTGTCCTGACAGGACATCCTTCCAACGGACTAGACCTCTATGTGGAGGACTCGGAGTAGTGTGCTGAAGAGCAGGTGTCATTCCTAGTGAATTTTCATTTAAAAAATTATATGTAAATAAGGCTACAGACAGTTGAGCCTTTGGGGACAGGCCATGGCCTATTCCCCCTTTCTGTTTTTTGAGCAAGTCTTTAAGAGACCTGTGTGCTCTTTCAATGATTCCTTGCCCTTGAGGGTTGTAGGGGATACCATGTTTTAATTGCACTTCCATATTTGCACAAAATCTTTGGAAGGCTTTGCTGGTGTAAGCGGGTCCGTTGTCTGTTTTTAATATTTTCGGCTTACCCCAAGCTGCCCAAGCGGCAAGGCAGTGTGCAATTACTTGGTGGACTCTTTCTCCTGATTCGGCAGAGGCAAATAAAACTTGAGAACAAGTATCCACTGACACATGCAGGTATTTAACTTTACCATACTCTGAGTGATGGGTGACATCCATTTGCCAAATGTCTCCCGGGATGAGACCTTTAGGGTTAACCCCAACTGAAGGGACTGCTCTTTGTTCTACACAATTTCCGCACGCTCGGACTATATCTCTAGCTGTCGCACGTGGTATATTAAACCGCCTAGCTAGGGTACCTGCATTGATGTGAAATCTGTCATGGAATTCTCGGGCTTGCTGATATGGTGTCAGCGCAGGGAAGATGTGTGGCTGTCGAGTGGCTACATCTACTATGTGATTTCCTTGTGCCATGGGGCCAGGCAGGCCTGTATGCGCTCTAATGTGAGTTATGTAGAAAGGATGTTGTCTGGCACATATTGTCTCTTGAAGTTTGATAAAGAATGGTCTTACTGAGGAGGAATATTTTATAATGCCCACCGTCTCTAAAATATTTACAGAATTTACGACATAAATCGAATCAGATATAATATTTAGGGGATCGGTAATTTCTTTCAGGACTGTAATAATGACCTGTAATTCTACCCATTGAGGTCTCTGTGGTTGGAAGAACACTGTTTTGGGAGTACTCCCTTCCACACAGTATGCTCCTGAACCGGAGCTGGAACCGTCCGTGTACACGGTGAGGGCGTTCACTAGTGGCTTGGGTGAAGTCACTCTAGGAAAGATTACTGGGTGTCGGGTAACGAATTGCAAGAGGGGATCTTTTGGGTATTGGTTGTCAATACTTCCTAAAAAGGTACACCGGAGAATGGCCCATTGATCTATACATCCAGTAAGTGTCTCAAGTTGCTGGGAAGAGTAAGGTACTCTGAGGTTTTTAGGTTGTTGGCCAAAATGTTGTACGGCCCTTTTTATGGCTTCTAAGGCCAACTCTGCAATCGCCGTAGGATAATGCTCTAAACTCTTCTTAGGAGAAACTCCGGGGTGGACCCAGAGTAATGGTCCCTGTTGCCACAGCACCGCCGTGGGCTGTAGCTCTGTTGGCAGTAAGCAGGCCTCAAAGGGCTCATGGGGGTTTATTCTTTTTAAAGCAGCGCTACTGAGTGCCTGTTCTACTTGATATAGTGCTTGCCTCGCTTCGGGAGTGAGGTGCCGGGGCGAAGTTATGTTCGAATCCCCTTTTAGCAAGTCAAATAAAGGCGCTAATTTGGCATTAGGTAATTTCAGGTACGGGCGAATCCAATTGATATCTCCCATGAGTTTTTGCAAGTCATTGAGGGTATGTATGTTGTCTAGCCTAAGAGACACCTTTCGGGGGGATACATGAGTAGGTGTAATTTTTGCCCCCAGAAAGGTGGTAATCTCTGCTATCTGGACTTTTTCAGGGGCTACTTCTAGGTTGGCTTTTCTAAGTGTAAGGACTAAATGTGACAGAGCTGTCTTAAGGAGATCTGTGTCTTTATGAGTCAGCAAAATGTCATCCATGTAATGAAGGATTTTTACTTGGGGGAAGTGCTGCCGGGTATCGGCCAGTTTTGCAGCAACATACAACTGGCACATGGTAGGGCTGTTAGTCATGCCCTGGGGCAGGACTGTCCACTCGAAGCGGTGACAGGGCTTCTCTTGGTTAAGAGAGGGCACAGTAAAAGCAAATTTTGGGGTATCTTCAGGGTGAAGTGGAATGGAAAAGAAGCAGTCCTTGAGATCCAAGATGACAATAGGCCAATGTTTTGGTAGAGCTGAGAGGAGGGGCAGCCCAATCTGAACAGGTCCTAAGGGCTCCATGCAGTTATTAATAGCCCTTAAGTCATGTAACAGTCTCCATTTACCTGATTTCTTTTTTATGACAAATACGGGGGTGTTCCAAGGTGATGTGGAAGGAATGATGTGGCCCTTTTTTAGTTGTGCTGACACAAGAGTGTGTAACGCTGAGAGTTTTTCCTTTGGTAAGGGCCACTGAGGCACCCAAACCGGGGTTTCGGTTTTCCACCTTAGTCTTATAGGTGTGGATGGGAATCTCCCCTCAGTGGTCCCTAGGAAAAACCCAGGCCTCGTTTATCAGAATTGGAGACAGCCTGTATAGGTGTTGTGCGCCCCTGCAATGAGGCTCCTAAGCCTTTGCCAGGGACATATCCCATTCCTTTTAACAGATGCTTAGAAGTTGGAGAACAGTTACTGGTCAAAGTAACGTCCATCTGGGCTAGAATGTCTCTTCCCCATAAGGACACGGGCAGGGCTAACACATAAGGCTGAAAGCTACCTCGATGTCCTTCTTCATCTGCCCAATGAAGGGCAGTTGCACTCAGCATGGGTGCTGAGACCTGGCCTATTCCTCTAATGGTGTCCTCCGCCTTGCACGTCGGCCAGGCGGAGGGCCATTCTTGTTGTCTTATAATCGACCGATCGGCCCCGGTATCTAGCAGGCCCATGAAGGGTCTGCCTTGTACCTTAATAGTCAACATGGGTCGAGACTCCAGAGACATATGGAGGCCCTCAAAAACTTCTCCAGTAGACCCAAATCCCTTATCTCCTCTTTGTCTGGCTTTACTCGGAAAGAGCGGATGTAAGCTGGGCAAGAGCAGGAGCTGTGCCAGCTTATCACCCTCTGCAATGACCAGAGTACCTTGCTGAGATTGTACCATAATCTGGACATAACCTGTGAAATCTGAGTCTACAATACCTGGTATAACTGTTAATCCTTTCAAGGCTGTGGATGCTCTCCCTAATAGGAGCCCCACAGTACCTGTTGGTAAGGGCCCTTTAAAGGAGGTCCCCACCAATTGGACTCCCATGGAGGGGGTCAGTACAAGCCTGGAGGTGGCACAGAGGTCCAGTCCTGCTGATCCGGGGGATGCACGAACGTGGACGGGTGTTGTGTTGTCGTATGGCAAGCAAGGGGGCCCACCGGAAGGGCGGACCCCCTCTGCCCGTTTTTTGGAACCTGCTCAGGACGGCCAGAAATGCGCTTGCCCTGCGCATCGAAGGCTGATCTACAGTCTTCTGCGCGATGGGGTCCCTTGCGGCAACGGCCACATAGTCTGGTCATCGCATGCGGCCTATCATATTGTTGAGTGGTGGGTGGTTGGTCTTTATTGGGACAGTTTCTCTTAATGTGTCCCGACCGGCCACAGTGATAACATCCCTTAGGTCTTATTCCTAAGTCTTTGGTTTTCTTTGTATTTACTTGTAAGGAGCTGGCTAGCATGGCAGCTAGACCTGCAGCAGTTAACGGGCTGCCAGCGTCTCTACAGAGACGAACCCACTCCATCATGCTCTTTCCCTTGTTTTGTACCAGGATAGCTTTACACTCTTTATTGCATTGTTCAAATATCATTTGTTTGACTACGGTCTCTGCTACTCCTGGGTCTGAGAAAATTCTCTCAGCCGCAGTTTGCATTCTGGCTACAAAATCCACGAATGGTTCAGTGGGGCCCTGGTGTATGCTACTGAGTGAAGCTTGAGCCTCTCCCTGGCCTGCCAACTTTTTCCAGGCGCCTATGAAACAGCGGAAAATCTGTCCATAGACTTCTTGAGGGAACCCTGTTTGATTCTGGGAATGGGCACCTTTCCCCAATAGCATATCTGCATTCCACCCGCCACGTCTCCCCGCTGCGTTTTTTGCGGCTTGTTCCTCAGCCAACTCCTCAAACCATGCTTTCCAATCTATGTATCGGCCTGGTGGCAAAGAAGCACGGGCCAACTGATATATATCTGCGGGTGTGTGATTCAGGGCGGAAAGGTTTTCAACCATATTCAATGTAAAAGGGGCATTGGGGCCATACTGATGGACGGCCTGCCTCAACTCCTTTAAGACTTTGTAATCATATGACTCATACTGATTATTACCTTGGGGATTGATAATAACCGGGTACATTTCTGAAGCTGGTTCTGGCTTAAGCGGTTGGTAACCGCCCAGCACACCGAAAGGTCTAAAGGTTGAAAAAGGAATCCAATTCCAGAAATGCCTCCCTCTATTGTTTGATGACGTGGGACCCTGAGGGCCTGCGTACGCAGGCGGGGGGCACAGCTGTAACTGCCCCTCCCTAGACCAGCCTGTAGGGGGTTCCGGGTCTCGCAAAGGAGGGCCACTGTAATTACCTGATTCGGCCACCAGAGGGAGCCCGTGGTGAGGGTTTTTGGCGAGATCACCAAAACCATTCACCGGAAACCGCCGCGCCCCTGCAGCAGGCGCTGGCGGGGCGGAAGGCTGCGTGGGTGAGACAGGGGGCCTCCCCCAATCGATCAGCGGAGGCGCGTCTGCACCCTCGGTCTCATCACCATCTGACTCTGAGTCAGAGGTGTCTGAACTAGTGCTTGACTCTGGCGGCTTACAAGTGGGCGGCTCACTTTCACAGGAGCCGTCCGCTAAAAGGGTCTTTAAGGGAGCTAACAAAGGTGAACTTCCTGACTGCCCCATGCTTGCAGTCGGCACTGGACCTTAACCAATCGGGGAGCTCTCCCGACTCACTGGGGCTACCTGAACGCCCACAGCCCTTAACTCTCACGTAGCAGAAAGCACTTACCCTCTCACGTTGATCAGGCGCGGAGGGTCCGCCGTGAACCCGAGAAGCACGTCCTCACCAGCTCGGGGAGAGGCAGCAGAAGAAGGTTCCCCGTACGGGCCACCACTTGTCCGGGACTTCTCGCTCAGCGTCAAGCCCCCAGCCGGCGAAGGGGACAGAGGAGAGAGAGACAGACGCAGACAAACCGACTTGAATGGCAGACACGAATCCGTAACACGCGGCGGTTGTGAGCACAGACCTTTACTGGAGCTAAGCTTGCATTCTTTGTAACAGGTTCCGCGCGGGCTAAAATACCCCACGGGGGAGCAACCTCTATGCGGCCGTCAGGTACGGCTCCCTGCGGGTCGTCTCGCTTTCCCCGTCCGGGTAACGCCTTTATATACAAAATCCAAACCCAATGGGCTAACGCCACGTATACAAGGGTGATTGGTAGACAGGGTTGGCGGGCGCGTACGTCATACGCGGAGGCAGGATGCGGGCGCCATCTTGGCTCACTCGATGGGCGGGGGGAACTCTAGAGCAGGCTGCGGCGTGTCCACTAGGCCCGACCCGGGAGGCGGCTCTCCACAGCTATGAATCTAGCAATGTTCTCGGGCCTCTGAGTATTTGTAGCAAATCACTGAACCTGAGGGAAATATTGGGGACTTCTAATGCCATTGAATGATGATTCTAATTTCCTGGACAAAAGTGGTTTCTGGGATGCATAGCTTTCAATACTAAACCTGGAAAAGTCCCTAGCAAACTGGGACAATTTGCTTACCCTACATGCAGATCTAACATAAGGCGTGTGTGAATGATTGATTCCAGTGAAGGCCACTGTTGGGGCATGACTATATGTCAATCAAATGGATCTCCAATGCTTGATTTTGTTGCTCCACTAGGTTCCGAAGCATGAAGCAGAAAAGGCCGCCAAGATAGTTATTTGTAGCATCAAATTCTGACAGCATACAAGAAACATTGCTTTCCAGGCAAGCTCAGTACAGATTCAATGTCCAAGCCTTTTAGAGGAGGCTGGACTTACGAGGTCATACTGCTTAGCACAGAACAAATTTCCAGTCTCCCTTAAGGAAGACTTTAAGTTCATTTTCATACACATAGGCAGCTATGTGTATGAAACTTTAAGTTCATTGTTTGTACAAACACTTCAAGCAAAGTCAACCATGGTATAAATGAGAAGGATGGTGAATACCTCATATGCCAGGTATTGATGCTGGGTATTGTCGTATTGATGCTGCCTATGTGTATGAAAATGAAGAGGAGGTTGGACGGGCCATTCGAAGCAAGGTTGCAGATGGCACTCTGAAGAGAGAAGACATATTCTCCACTTCAAAGGTGTGTGGACATGCATATGTTATGTGTACATGTGTGTGTGCACCTTTGTGAAATGTGACTACATGTAGAAATGAGATAATATCATTGGCCGAGTAGCTGTTTCTGAATTGTTATCATTTGCACAACTTTAACACATGTATTATGGGTTTCCAATCATTGCTATGTTTACATTTTGTGACCATTTGAAAGTGTAATCACTTTATTTTTCTGAGCCACAGTCTAAAACAATGTGATTTGGCATGGAGTATACCATCAAATAGCATTGTGATCACCTGATGGCTCTCCTTATCATCTTTACGACATTGTCAAATTTCCTAACATTTTGAATTTCAATTCTCACCTCTGTCAATAAGAGAGAGCAATGTTACAGCACTATTTGAGTATTAAAAAAGATAGAGGTAGGGGGTATGAGGGTAGTTCAATGGTAGAATTCTCACCTGTCATGTGGGAGACCTTGGTTCGATTCTCTACCCGTGCACTTCCCAAACAAACAAAGAAACCAACAAAAGCAAACAAACAAAAAATTCAACAAATGGTGCTGCAATAATGGAATATGCACATGGAAAAAGAATGAACTATGACCCTGCCTTATAGCATACAAAAAAAAAATAGATGGAGGTGTAGTTTTTTGAGTTGTGGTAGCACATATCATCATGTGCAAATCAACTTTTGACTTCAGTTATGAATCCCAGAGCAATATTAAATATTCATTCACAGGGTTTTATGAGGATGAAACTATGAATATTTCCAGAACATGCATGGTTAATGCTCTCAAATTTAATTCAAATGATGCACATTAGTATTGTTTGAAAATGATTTTTTACTTATGTAGTCTTTTCCATCCATTGCTCAGTAGATATACTGAAAATGTCTTAAAAAATAGTTGAGTTTATTTGAATAGGTCAGATCAAAAGGGAATCCTAGATGAAAGGAAACTTTTTCCCTGAGGAGACTGGGTGTACAAGTAGTAGAAATCTGCATAAATATAGGTTACAGTACACTAATCCAGGAATGAAAATTAAAGCCCTTGAAAAATGCATGTAGCAAACACTTTTGTCTGGTACTTTAAAGGAACTCTCCAGCATGGCTATTATTCAGTATTCTCCACATATTGTATATGCAGGATTTCCCCAACTTGAATCTGTGTCTATTTGTCAAGGTTTCCACCTTTTCTATGCACTTTTGGTCATTTTACTCTATTCCCTTTCAACAATTTTTATATCATTCTTACGTTGTAAACATCCACAAAATTTAAAGGATATTAGTAAAGGAATAAGTTTCTGAATTAAATGTAAATATTAGTTCTTTCTATTCCTACTGATTAGAGTCTAAGTTCACTGATGACCCAAGTTTAAACTTGAATTCAATAATGGTGGCAAATAAGTCTCAGTTGTGAGTTTGCTAAACTATCCTCACTTCATCAGTTATCTCTCCTCTACTTGTCCACAAAATCAGCTAAAATATTAAGCAACACTTCTTTTGACCTCTGTAGCTTTGGATCACTTTTCTTCAACCAGAGTTGGTCCGACCAGCCTTGGAAAGTTCACTGAAAATCTTCAGCTCGACTATGTTGACCTTTACATTATTCATTTCCCATTAGCTCTGAAGGTTAGTAATGAGCATGATCACAATAATATCACTTCCTCTAGCAGCATGACTTTCTTCTGGTATAGATGATTGACTTATGCTTTTTTTTTTAGGATCATGTAGGCATTATGAAATGAGGGGAAATCCTACATAACTGTACTTTTTTATTGGAAAATACTTGTATCTCTAATTCCCTACTCCATGCCTCCAAATGATTAGCATTCAACAAACTCAAAATCTGTGCCTCAAAAATGTTAGGAAATAACTCTAACCAGATCCAACACACAGGCCTGATTATGGCTGCTGAGTCTCTTGGGGAAGTTCACAGACACAGGCTCATGCAGCTGTGGTGAGCAATGAACCAGTCTCATGTTGGTACACAAGACGGTCTCCTCATCTCTCACCAACTTCAAACTGGAAAGAGGTTTGTTGTTCACTCTGGGTGGATCTAAAACTAGGAGCATCGACAGTGGCTTGCAGGCCCTTGGACTTAATGTTGGCACCATTTCAAAGTAGGGCCTTGTAGCCTGCTCTTAGCCACTATTTGTTGTATAGAACTCGATTAAAATAGCAGAAATCTAATCAAGCTAGCTTATGCGAAAGTAAGAATTTGTTTGATTTTATAAACGGGAGGTCCCAGGCAATGATAGATTTAAAGATTCAAAGATATTTTCAGAAATGTCTCATTTTCCCCATCTTTTATCTCTGCAATCCTCCAATGCAGGTTTATATTTATCTCAGTATTTTCCAGTTGTGGCTAATATGCCTTTGGGGCAGGTCAAAACTTCGGGGGATTGATACTTGAGAACATCTCTGGCTCTTCCAGCATCCATATTAATCCTGAAAAGAATCTAGTTTGACCCAATTTAGTCCTTATGTTTACCCTTGACTTTCATGTGTTCAGGAGAAGGGAACTGTGATTTTTCACCCTGCGGCAGGATTAAAATGCATTTTTGCTGGAACCTGAGGCATGCAACAGATTGTCTGTCAAGTGAAGGAGAGAAATTTCCAAAGTCTAAGGAAGCAGACTAAAGTAAAATTAGTCCACTAACAGTCTCCTTTAGGACCTTGGGCAAAATATACTTATTGCACATATTGTATATATAAGAGATTATAGGAAGCTTAATTCTGAAGGTGTTCCTTCTCGCTGCATATACGTGCCACGTTGTAAAAATTTCTATCTAGAAAATTTCGCCAAATTCATGGAGCCTCAGTGTCCTAGCCCTAGTTGTGCCTGACAGCACAACTAAGGGCAGAGGCATCAATCTTTGAGCTACCTATAATGATTGCTTCTGTTCCAGCCTGGGGAGGATAATTTTCCTCAAGATGAAAATGGAAAGACCATATTTGACACAGCGGATTTCTGTGCCACATGGGAGGTGAGTATTGTTCCTCAGAGGACTGAGTTCAGACAAGGAAGCCAAGAGAGGGGTACATGGTTCACTCTTCCACCAATGAGAATTTAGGATTGTTCCTAGATGGCCCTCAACCTGTGTGCTATCAAATTTATGGTCAGGAATTTGAGAAGTGTTCCTCAAAGCTGCAACATTGTTTTTATTCTTAGGATCCATTTCCTAGTCACCGAGTGTGTCCTTCCTTCACAAAAGAAATTTACAGAACCCCATGCATGGCTCTGGGGGACAGATCCAAGCAGAAGCTCCATCTCCTGGAGCATGAAGGAGGGATATTTTCTAAGGGTTCTAGAAGGGTACAGGAAATAGGATTTGGAGTTATATAATATTACCAGTTCCTCAATCATGTGTTCCCTAGACCAAAATGTATGTGGTGTACACAAAATTTCAGAAATCTTTAGGATATGAGAATATCAATTACAATCCTGCCTCTAGCCTAAACTTCCACTGGAAATGAGAGGAAAACTTGTGTGAATTTAATGGGCTCTCTCACAGGCTTTGACACAGTGAAAATAAATTTTTGGAAAAACCTTGCTTTCTGTAGTAAATCTGATTCTTAGGAATCTCTGTTACCATAAACAGGGCAATGGTTTTACATCTGGACCAGAATTTCATTGATAAATTTAAACAGGAAAAAAATTTCTGTTAACTCAATGACGGCCAATTCCTTATGTTCCATCTACTGTCCTACACTCCTCATTGGGCAAATGAATCTCTGTACCTATCCTGGCAGGAGGTGAGGCACATCTTTCCCATTGACTTCTCCATTGCTTGGCTCCCAGCCTCATGCTCACTCTTTAATATAGAATTCTGTGTGCTGAAGTAGTATATGTTTTACCATTTCCCAGCCTACTTCTTTCTATAATACAGCTCAGGGCACTTTGTCAATCTTGCTATATTTGGTGCACTGCATGTAGACTTGGAATTATGACACCTTATATTAATCTATTATTAAAAAATGTTACTGATCAGCTATCATATATGGAGCATAAAGACAAAAGTATCTGCTCTTCCTGATTCTCCATTCAAGTCACAGGAGACAGACAATAAGCACGTAACAGGGTAAACCTAAATTTGTCAGATGGTGATAATTTATGTGGAGAATAAAGCAAAGTAAAGAGGGTGAGGCATGTCATGGGGAATCTGCCACTTTATAGATGTCTAAGTAAATTGTCATTTAAAGGGAGACATTAGAGCAGAGGCATGCAATGAAATGTGACTAAAAGAGATAATTAGGGAAAGAATATCTGGGGAATGGGACAGCAAGTTCCAGATCCTTTAAGGTGAAGAGAGGAGTTTATCCAAAACAGCAAGATTATTCAGAGGCAGGAGAAGAATGACTGAGATGAAGCCAGAGGCCAAATGGGAGCCAGGTCAAGGAGGTCCTTTTAGGAAGGGCTTTAACTTTTACTCAGTTTGAGCTTGTAAGCCATTAGAGTTTTGTCCTGGTATAATTTTTAATAAGATCACTGCATATTTGCACTTTCTATTACAGTTGCCACTAGCTATTATTCTTCTTTAATACAATAAAAGTCTATCAGCTACCTGGTCATTTCTTGACACTTGTTCTTATTAACTATGTTGTCTTTCATCATTTCTTGATCTACAGCCAATTTACACAAATCTTTCTCTACAACCTGTTCCTCCCAGGCCCTGGAGAAGTGTAAAGATGCAGGATTGTCCAAGTCCATTGGTGTGTCCAACTTTAACCACAGGCAGCTGAAGATGATCCTGAACAAGCCAAGGCTCAAGTACAAGCCTGTCTGCAATCAGGTGAGCAGCCCCCTTAGCCCACAGGACATTTCTGTGTTATATTCCTATGCCTTCTTCCTACACTTTTGCCAGATGCCTATGCATCTGCCCCTCCTGCTCATCTTACCTTTGTGGACCAGTATACTTGGAGAGGATGTCATGTCTAGAAGGGTAAGGACAAAACCCTTAATTTTATCTCTGCTTAGTAAAATTTTAAGAGGAATGGTGGGAAGACCTTATCACTAAGTGATAGAAAGTAAATATTAACGTATGTGTTCTAGTTTGCTAGCTGCTGGAATGCAACACACCAGAGATGGATTGGCTTTTAATAGAAGGGGATTTAATTTATGGATCTTCAGAGGAAAGACAGCTAACTTTAATCTGAGGTTCTTTCTTATGTGGGAAAGCTCAGGGTGATCTCTGCTGGCCTTCCGTCCAGGCCTCTGGATTCCAACAACTTTCCCTGGGGTGAGTCCTTTCTGCATCAACAAAGGCCTGGGCTGAGCCATGAGTGCTGAGATGAGGTATGCTGAGTTGCTTGGGCTGTGCTACATTACACTCTCTCATTTAAGCACCAGCCAATTAAATTACACATAATTCATTGCAGCAGGCATGCCTCCTAGCCAACCGCAGATGTAATGAGCAACAGATGAGGTTCAGATACCATTGGCTAATGTCTGCAGCAACAAAACTAGGTGCCTTCACCTGGCCAAATTGACAACTGAATCTAACTACCACATATGGTATCCAGATCTTGGAGAGGCAGTAACTCAGGATGCTGAAAACAGCAAGATTTTGGTATTAAAAGATCAGGTCTATTGACTGAACCTGAGTGTTTCATTTTATCACTTATACTCCTTCAACTAGCACAAATCCTATGATGTGGATTCCTATGAAGACCTTGGTGAAGAATGTAGACTCCGAGATCAGACCACAATCTGCAAACTTAGAAGAGCTTGATATTCCCTGCTTCCTACCCTCCCAGGTGTTTGTGACCTACAGAGGGCAAGGGCAGTAGCACTCAAACTGCTGATATTCCAGTCAGTGGTGGAATCATGGCCACAGAGAGATAAGAGACTCTATCTTCTAGCTATGACTAGGAAAAGACAGTCATGACCAAACATATATAATGTATATTAACACTTACATGTGTAAGTATTAACACAACTAATATTTAATAGCTATATATAATTTCTGGTAGGTATGTGACCAGAAGACCCATAGAACTCTGCAGAATTAAGCAGAAAAGTGATGCCTGGGCCCCACCCAGGAGACACTATATGAATAGGTAAAAAGTGGGGCCTTTTTAAAACAAGGAAACAAACAAAAGAAAAGTAAACTAATCCCAAAAAACAATTCAGGCTATTTAATATGTAGTCCAGATTTAGTTCTATAATTGTAAGTTTGCTAAATTAATTTCTTTAGTTCATTGATTTTAAGTTTGCTAAACTAAATTCTTCTAGGATTCTTAAAACCAATAACTTGCATTTGAAATATTTCTAGTAACATGGGGATACTTTTCTGGTGAAAAAAGATAAAAGCTTCTCTTTTTCCCTCTCCTAGAGAACATTGAAAACTTAGTGATGAGGTTAACTTAGTGATGAGGAAAGGGTCCTGTACATAGGCTTTTATATCTTCTGGGCAATTGGGAGAGAAGCATCAGTCAGCAAACATGACCAAGAATGGCTCTCCCTCAAAATAATGTGTTTCTCATTTCTTTTTTCTCTGTTCTTGTGATGAGATATGGAACCTCTAAGCTCTGCACTTCCCATTTTTATTGACTTTCTACCTAAATAAAAACTTCATTCTTGAGTAACTGGCATCTGCTTTCCTTTTCCTATTGTGAAAATGCAGTGCTTCCCTTTTGAATGGAATGCTGAATAAAAAGGGAAAACATTAAAGCTCATTTGTTTTTTTGTCTGTATTATGCAACTGATTTTTCTAAACATTGCCTATACCAAAATGACAAGATATTTCTGTTTAGTGTCAAATACTAACTCAACTTTGATGCTAGGCAAGTAGTTAGTATATGTTTTGTTAATTTGATTTCCTTTTAAATTAAGGGTTTTCCTCAATATACTTTCTAATTAGCATAGGGATCATCATTTTGGAATTTGGATTAATATAAACTTATTTATAGCATAAGGAACGCCAAGAAAAGCTAAGCAAAAGTTTAAACTTTGATACTGTTTGCTTAACAGGGTAAGAACTCAAAAAAATATTATTTCAACACCAATGACAGTAACTGAGAAGTTAGGATTTAAGCGATGATTATGATTACTGAAACACTATATCGATACTACTTTGTTGCTTCCAAGGGACCGGAGCTTGAAGGATATTAAGGAATGATGAGAAAGAAATGGGATCAGGGAATCAGAAGATTAGTTACAACAGACAACTTAATTCTTAACCAGATCCTTCTTATATACTGCAGGGTGACAAAAGGCATGCATGCATTTCCTGAGGGAACAGAGTGTTTATCTTTCAGTGCTCTCTGCCTTTATGCTTAAGATAACCATTTGGGGTTAACAAACATTCTGTTCCTCCCAGACTCTTCTCCATAAAGCAGAATACAATCCCCACAGTTTGCTGTTGCCACCACCCTGAGACCAGCTGCTCCCAACAAATTCTGCAAGTCTTGTTTTAACCCTTGCTCCTACATTTCCCTCTTTTTATTTTATTAGTTGAGGTAACTGTACCTGTCTTAGGTTGCCCTTAATCTCTGAAGGAAGGGTCTCACCCATCATTGGCTACCAGTCAAGCTCTCTGACTTTGGTTTGGAAGGGAGCTAAGGGCTTTTACCAGAATCATACTGGTAGCATGGCTTTGCTTAGTGGCAGGGCATCTTACTTTGAACATTTCTTGTTTAACACAGCTAAGGAGGAAGAGAAAGAGTAAAAACAACCACAAATCTAAGTCTATAGTAGTCAAAAAATTATGTGATTTCCATCAGTAAATTTAAGATTTTTTAGCTCTTGGGTAAGTGATTGTATAACATCATCTCCATTGGCTATATGTAAATTATTCTGAGATATTTCTAATACCCTTTTTTGTAATTCTAGGATATTGAGACTCAAATTATCCAAATGCCCCCAAAGATGCCCTTTTACCTTTTCCCATTCTATTTCTGAATGATTATATCTTAAAAGGGTAATAAAAAAATTGCTCTCATTCTATTCACATTTTAAACTTTGTAAAAAATTTAAATTATCCATTTGATCTCCAATATGAACCAATGCTGTCTCTATATCATTTAGTCTATTAATAATTTGCTCATCAATATGAGATTGACTATGCCACAGTTCACTGGCATTTTTATGTCATTCTCTAACATAATGCTGTGTCTGTATGGTTTGATGCAATGCAGTTCCAGCAACCCAGCCACCGTGATAATTCTAATGATTCCAATGACAGCTGCAATAATGAGTCCAGTTATTCTCTTAGTCCTTTTTAGATATTCTTTTGCCAAATGGATCAGGATTTGTGTTTCTGGAGAGGATTGCCAAGATCTTGACATCTGCACCAGCAGCCAAATACCTCTTCTTTTCCTTGCTGCTATAATCGTCTCATTTCCCTGTAACATAAATGCTTGGAGACAAGTGAATAGAGAACAATTCTCACAATTAAATGTTTGATTTCTTATTTGCATATGACCTTTAACAAATACATATGGATCTCTAGTACATATTTGCTTATAGTGTTTATGGCTGCTATTTAAAGAGAAGTTATAGTTATTAGAATTCACTATAAAAATTGGTCCCAGTCCCAGGAAAATTTTTCAAAAATTTCTGACTAATGTTGTATTTATCATCCCACGGATTTGGTACAAATCATCCCCTATGTATTAAACTCTGATTTAGCTTGCCTGCCCATATAGTCTCAGTTATGTCCAAGTTAGAGATGGGAGGCCCCACAGGGTTCACATCTCTTACAATTCCATAGGAATCATTAATTATGATAACTGCTCAATGCATATGACACAACTGCCATCCATTCCAACTTTCTCTCCCATCTAATAGGCCAGTATCATTTGATTCCATAGAGTTAAAAGAAGGATATACATATAGGTAATTACAAGAATCATTCTTGACCTTATATCATGTAGTTTGATTACTTATTGTCATACACGGTAATTCATTACCTATGCATGTGGGTCTTTCTAAAAATAGAAGAGTCAAATTTGATACCATTTTTCCTTCTTCCTTGAGTAGTTTTGGAAGCCTTCAATCTACTGGACCTGGGAATCCTAAACTAGTATTCAGATATGTTGGTAAAGTTTGATCTGCCCATGTTAGGGCCTGCAGCAGAGGTGGGTTAGGAATATAAGCCCAATAAGTGTAATTATGTCCCTGTCCTTCAGCAATTAAAGTTACATGTCCTATAATGTACATTACCCATTTATTTATTTTTGTCACGGTTGACATGTCTGGGTTTTATTCTTTTTGAGGGAACCCAAATCAAGGTCCTGTCATCTGCAATGACAAGAGAAAATCCCTTATCCCACAGCTTTATCATGCCTGGTTTCCATAGATCATCCTTAACATCTTTCCAATAGATTGACTGCAGCTGCAGTTCTATTTGGGTCACTTTTCTTTCCTAAATTGTGAAAATTTTGTTCTGCAGGTGTCTGTGATGAATTATCATAAATGTTTAAAAAATTTAAAGTAAACTGTGCTTTTACTAATTGATCATTTGGTGTACTTATTTTCACAACATCATCCTCCTGATCATCATCTTCCCTTTTTTGTTTCATGAGTATAGACTTCAGCGTCCGATTTGCTTGTTCAATGATTCCTTGCCCAGAGGGATTATGTGGAATTCCTGTGATATGAGTAATATGAAAAGTAGTACAAAATTTACAAAATCACTTTCCTGTATAAGCGGGACCATTGTCCATTTTTATAGACCGTGGGCATCCCATAAGAGCAAAGGCATTAAATAAATGTGATCAACCATGGCAGAATTGTTCTCCAGATTGTGTGGTAGTCCAGTTGAAATGAGAAAAGGTGTCGATAATAACATGTATGTATTGCATTTTACCAAAATGTGAAATATGAGTTACATCCATTTGCCATAGTTCATTTGCTTTTTGACCTTGAGAATTAGCCCCTGATGCAAATGGGAGTGCATTTAAAGGTCCACATGTGGGACAAGTCCAAACAATGTCCTGAGCTTGCTGTTTAGATAAAGATGGAAATTCCTTTTGCAGCCCTTTGTTATTAATATGAGTCAATTTGTGAAATATCATGAGATCTTGAATTCCCCCCACAAAAGTATCTGCTTGCTGATTTTGTAATGACAAAGGACTCGGAAGATTAGTATGAGCTCTTACATGCATGATAAAAAGGGAATTAATTCAACTTCTGACTAATGTTTTTAAATGTAAAAACATTCAGGATAATTCATCTCCTTCAAACAAAGAAGCTGTCTCAGTGTGAGTAACTGTCAGACATATTCAGACTCAGAAACAATATTGAGAGATTGTGGAAAATTTTGCAATACTTGAATTACAGCTGCTAATTCAGTGCACTGGGCTGAGGTATAAGGTGTTTTCCAACTTTCGTTTTCCCCTGGGGTGACATATGCAGCCTGTCCATTTCTACTACCATCAGTAAAGATGGTAATGGCTCCCTGTAGTGGGGAAGCCCTAACAATTTTAGGCAAACTCCACCGTGTTCTTTTTAGAAATTGTAAAAGTTTTGACATAGGCAAATGATTATCAATTTGTCCTTTAAAATCGCTTAATGCTATTTGCCAAGAGGTATTGAAGATAAATAGACTTTGAACTTCTTCCTTTGTGAAATCACACACTATGCGATTAGGATCGTGACCTCTTAATTGATTAATATCTTTGGCGACCTTTGGCTATTAAAGAGATGATTTTTTGCAGATATGTGTTTAAACATTTTTGTTGCTTATTTAGTAAAGAAATCCATTCCAAAACACCATCTTGCCAAAATAAGCCTGTGGGAGATTGCAAGGTAAAGAAAATAATAAAATCAACAGGTTTTTCTAAATCTTTTTGAACAATCTGTCCTTCTTGAATGCGTTGTTCAATTATTTGTAATCTTGTTCAGCCGCAGCTGTTAACAGCCTTTTGCTTAATAAATCAGAATCTCCTTGTAAAACATCAAACAGGTTCTGTAACATATAATTAGGAATCCCTAAAGTGGGTCTAATCCAGTTAATATCTCCTAACAGTTTTTGAAAATCATTTGAAGTTTGTAAATTATCCCATATTAATTGTATTTTTTGAGGAATTATTTTATTAGCAGCTATTTGCATTCCTAAGTATAGGTAAGGCTCAGTCTTTTGAATCTTTTCTGGAGCTATTTGTAGCCCATATTGAGGTAAAATTTTTGTAATAGCACTGAAAACCTTTTCTAAAGAGTCATCATTGTCACGTGCAACTAAAATATTATGCATATAATGAATGAGAAGGCCTTTTTACATTCATTATTAGCATTATCAAAAGCTAATGTTATTAAAATTAAATCACAGGCTTCAGGTATTTGTACAGTTTTTTGAATCGTATTTGTTACTCGTGCCACAAATTCAACATATGGTCATTATTTCCTTGAATTATTTTAGCAAAAGTTAAAGCAGGCTGTCCAGGTGCAGAAATTCTTTGCCTAGCTGCAAGGCAGGCCATTCTGTCTTGGATGATAGCTCTATCATTGTATTGTAACTGCCTTTCAGTACCTGCCCATTGGCCAGAGCCCATGATTTGTTCTGCCATTATTAACACTGGAGGTTGGTCATTAACATTCCTCCTGGCCAATTGATTAGCGTCATCAGTCCACCATGTTTTAAATTGTAGAAATTTGATGGAATTTAAAACAATTCTGGCTAGCATCTCCCAGTCCCAAGGAATTAATCTATCTCATGAGCCATGCCCTGGATTAAACCTGTAGTATATGGAGAATTCACTCTATACTGGGCACAAGCTTGTTTCAAATCTTTTAACAATTTAAAAGGAATTGGCTCATGATGAAATTCTAATGTACCCTGAGGATTATTTTGATCAGGAGGCAAGTGATTAATTGTCACAGGAAAAGCTGATAAAAGTTGTACTGCCACCAAGTCCCCTTACTGAGATCCCTATAGTCGATATTTCATTATAGGTATTTTAGGTTTAGGCTTTGGTACTATTACATGATTCATATATATCGCTGAATTGCTAGTATCTGTAAAAAATGGATTCTGAGGAGGCTGTGAAATTAAGGGACTGGGCATAGGGGCAGAAGGTGGATTGCAAATTTGTTCAGGGAATAAGGGATTTTGTTAATAAAAAGTAGACACAATAGTAGCTTTTGCTTGATAAAAATTTGGTAAGTCTTGAGGGTAAGTGAAACTAGCCTTATTTAGAAAAGGGTTGGTATGGACTGTGATGTAAGAACACTGAGAGTGCATAGATTTATCATCTTCCTCATCTGTCCTTATACCGTCCTCCTCACTGAGTTTCATTTCCTTTTCATTTATATCTGCAGTCGCAGTCATGTGTTCTCGGGAAAAAATCAGTTTCCCTGTCTTCACTTTCTGAGTGTAAGGGATCTAATGCTGCAGCTATTTGATGACACAATGCTCATACTAATAATGGGACAGTCTCCCTATTTTGATAAAGCCTTACGAAGAGCCTTCATAACCAAATGCCATTGCTTTAAATTTAAATCATTATGACCCTCAGGGCAAAGCCAATAACAAGGTTTTTGAGTGAGATTAAATAAGCTTAATAATTCAGATGCTTTAACAGAGTCCCCAGCAACTTCTAGCAATGTTTTCAACACACAAGCAATACTCCTCCAGTGGCCCATTGTGATTGCCCTTTACCCTGATGCTACAAGAAAATGCTTACTTACCAATATGACTCAAGTCCTCTTCTATTGGCTGGACTAACATCCCTCTAACGGAGACTTTTCCTTGGTTCCTTAATATTGTTTCAGAGTCTTCTTCTTTGTGCCCCATATTGGGCACCAGATGTCCCTTCTAATAGACCGGAGCTCAAAGGATATTAAGGAATGATGAGAAAGTGACAGGATCAGGGGTCTGAAGATTAGTGACAACAGATCCTGCTTATATACTACAGGGTGACAAAAGGTATGTGTGCATTTCATGAGGAAACCAAGTGTTTATCTTTTAGTGCTCTCTTCTTTTATACTTAAGATAACCATTTTGGGGTTAACAAACATTCTCTTAATCCCAAACTCTTCTCCATAAAGCAGAATACAATCTCCACAGTTTACTGCCTGTGGAGAGCCGCCTCCCGGGTTGGGCCTAGTGGTCGCACTGCAGCCTGCTCTAGAGTTCCCCCCGCCCATCGAGTGAGTAAAGATGGTGCCCGCATCCTGTTTCCGCGTATGACGTACGCGCCCACCAACCCTATCTTCCAATCACCTCTGTATACGTGGCACTAACCTATTGGGTTTGGGCACAGTATATAAGAGGTTACCCGGACAGGGTGGGTGGAGACGACCCACAGGGAGCCGTGCCTGACGGCCGCATAGAGGTTGTTCCCCCGCGGGGTATCTTGTCCCGCGCGGAACCTGTAACAGAGAATGCAAGCTTAACTCCAGTAAAGGTCTGTGCTTACAACTGCTACGTGTCTTGGATCTGTGTTTCTCACCAGCGCGGATTTGTCTGCGTCTCTCTGTCTCTCCTCATTGTCTCACCCGCCGGCCGGGGGCTTGACGCTGAGCGAGAAGTCGCGGACAACTGCCACTACCACCCTGACATCAGCTGCTCCCAACAAATTCCACAGGTCTTATTTTAACCCTTGCTCCTACGCTGCTTTTTGCTCTTTTGTATGTTAGGGTAGACAGAATGAAATACCTGAAATCTCTGAACCATGATCCAGCTGCCTTGATGATTTCTGATAATGATTATATATCTTTTATCTTGTGCCCCTGGGATTGTAAAACCTTGTGACTAACCTTCATTTTTACCCATTTATCCAGTTTTTGATCTTAGAGTCTTGTGATCACTGAAAACTGTCCCTAATGTTTATTAATGAGGGGTCTTGGGTCAGCCCAGAATGAACGCACATAACTTTTATTTTTAAAAGTTGAACACTACAGTTGGGGGTCATCTTTGCACTTAGGGTATTGCCTTAGTGTTGTTCAAAATTCTGCTGAAGAAAAAAGAAAGAAAGCTATCTCAGCTTTCTTAAAGGGTGAGAGGCAATGGATAGCAATCATCATTGTATATAAAAATGATGGTCACTTCATTCCTATACTGGGATTTGGCACCTGTGCACCTGCAGAGGTAACAGTAGAGGACCTGAGTTGGAAGGAGTAAATGAAAATAGTCAGAAGGATGAATGTTGCCCACCTGGATTGTCATAGAACTCAGACATATTTGGTCTTGGTTCCACCAGGCTAGAGCCATTGCAAGGATAAAGTGAGAATAAGGACAGTCTTTAGTCAGTGCTGTAGGGTTTTGTACTGTGGTTACTTAGGAATTATCCTGGGCCTGGCTTTCCTCCTACTTCCATCTGTTTAGAAGAAATGAACCTCAGCAGGCAGGGCACTTGCTTTCACCTGCCTGCTTTGAGATAGAGTGTAATGAAGAGCTTCTCTGTACATTTCTATTATTTAAGGATCTTTACTCCTACCAAGTAAACATGGGCCAGAGAAGTCTGCATGGTGACTCCACTTCTCTTTCTGCTGGCAAATTTGCTGAAAAGGAAGTATGAACTCATTTTAAATGAAAGGCTACCTCACAAGGGCAGGTCTTCAGTTTTAGGTCCTTGTTAAAATAACTATGTTGTAAGGAAATAGAATTGCTCCTTTCACTTGAAAGGTGGCTCAGTGGGAAGTGAGAACATTTGCATTCCAAAGTTTTCTTTCTCCTACTTACTCCTTAACTGTGTAACATATGATTATTTAGTCAAGTTATTGACCTCTTTTACTCATCTGTAAAATAGGCAGGAATTTTTAACAGACATTTTGAAGAACAGGGACAGGTCTTGTTCTCTTTTAGTCAGGCAAAGCAGAATGAAGAAGATGGAAAGGTCATGGATACTACTGAGGCTTCAGCTTTGTAAATCTCCACATGCTTGATGCCTAAGAAAAAGCATGTGGGGGAGCAGCAGAAGTAGTTGGGGCTCAGTACCTAATTTCTTGTAATCATTTTAGAATAAAAGAGAGCTTTTCATATACTTAACAGCAAAATAAAGAAGATGTGTTTCTATTGTAAACCTATATCCTCAGAGTGTACATTTTACTCCTGATATATAGTCTTCTCATGTGGCTAGAGTGAATGTGAAGAAAAGAATTAACCAGCAGACATTTATCCTTATAACTGATTGTGTACAAGCATCACTATTGACTGGAGTGTGTGAACTTGAATTTCACCAGGTGTCAGCCATTCTTCTCTTTGATAACAGTGGGTGCCTGTGCTTAAAGTGTCTTTACAAGCAATGACATTTATGATGAATTTCTGCTTTCTTTAAGAGAAACTGGGAATTTGTTAAGTGCTGGGCCCTATGAGCCTCTGTGATCAGCCACCTCACAAAAGTCTGGTCATTGAGTCTGTAACAAGCATCCCTGGTAGACAATATTTCCCATGAATTGTCATTGTTTGAAATTGGAGGAATCAAGTGTGTTCAATATGCCATGACTGGAGGAGGACTCTTGGACTTCTGTGCCTGATTCCTGTGTACTTTACATATGCACATTTTTTCTGTTTCCTTATTTTACTTTGTATCTTTTCACTGTAATACATCACAGCTGTGAGGACTCCTATATTCACAATCTGAACCTGAGGTTGGTCTTGGGGTCTTTCAAAGCAATGAACATCCATTCCAATTTTCCTAGAATGAGGGTGATCCTGGGATGCATGGCTTTCCAAATTAAATCTTGAAAATTACCAGGCAAACTAGAACAAATTGTTCACCCTACCTACATGGAGAACTAACACAAGACATGAAAGAATGATTGATTCTGGTGAAGGCCACTGTTGGGGCATGGCTATCTGCCAATCAAATAGATCTCAAATTTCTGCCTTTGTTGCTCTTAGGTTCCTAAGAGTGAAGCAGAGGAGGCTACCAAGAGAGTTATTGATGCTGGGCTTATTTGTACAAAAATGAGGAGGAGGTTGGACTGGCCATCTGAAGCAAGATTGCAGATAGCACGGTGAAAAGGGAAGATATATTCTACAATTCAAAGGTATATGCTGTATAAAGGTGTGTGTGAGCACATTTCTGAAATGTCATTGTGCATGGAAAATGGAATGATATGATTGATGGAGTAGCTGTTTTTGGAATTGCTTTATTTGCACAACTTTTATTCACACACATATTATGGGTTTATAGTCATCGCTATGTTCACATGTTGTGACTCTTTTTTAAAGTATAAACACTTTACTTTTCTGGGCCTCAGCCCAAACCCAAATTCATGTACTTTATCATGAAGCATAGCATCAGACAGATCTGTGATCACATGATGACTTTACCTTTCATTGGTATGACTTGGTCTAATTTCTTAACGTTCTGAATCTTGATTCTCTCACTTTTCAATAAAAGAGAGCAATGTAAGAGATCTATCTGAGTAATAATAAGACATTAATGGGGTGAGGGTGCAAGGGTAGCTCCATAGTAGAAGTCTTGCCTGGCATGCAGGAGACCTGGGTTCAATTTCCAAACCCTACACTACCACTTCCCACCTTCTCACCACCCCCCAAGAAAGGCATTGGTAGGGTTCTTGGACTATCTCAGCACATATCACCATTTAAACTAATTTTCCCCTTCAGTTATATATGCAAAAGCAGTACTAAACAGTCATTCTACAGGGCTTTATGAAGATGAACTAGATAAATTGCCAACAAATTATCATAAACTCTCTAGAATACTAATCAGATAATGGACCAATCATTAATTGGTAATGATCCTTATCTCTTGAGTTGTGAGCTTCCAATATTCAGTAGATGTAGTGACAACATACTCAAAATTAATAGAGAATCTATGAATATCTTATGAAAAGAGAAACCAGCCTAAAAGGAAACTTTTTCCCTGAGGTGATGAAGTGCTCAAGTAGTAGAAAAGTATGTAAATACTGCCTAAAGTAACCAATAATGGAGTTAAAATTCAAGTTCTTGAAAAAGCTGTGTGGAAACACTTTGACTGGTATCTTAATAGAATTCTCCCTGCATGGCTATATTTTCAGTGTTCTTCACACACTATGTCAAATTTCCCATATGTGCTGGCTTGAAGGGATGTACGTACCCTAGAAAAGCCATGTTTTAATCCTAATCCACAAAGACAACAAATGGACTGTGTTTTCAGATGAAGGAGAGACATTTCCAAAATGTAAGGAGCAAACAAAGTAACATAAGTCCACTATGTGTCCTTGTTAGAATCTTGGACAAATATATTTATTGATCATATCACAGATTTAAGAGATTATGGGAAGCCTGTTTCTGAAGACATTCCATACACAAAGCACTTTCTAAAAATTAATCTCTGGAAATATCACCAAACTCATGGAGCCATAGTGTCCCAGGTCTAGATAGCCCTGACAACACAATTTAAGGCAAAGGCATGAACTGGTGAGCTCCCTATAATTATTGATTCTTTTCCAGTCTAGGAAGGATGTCTTTTCTAAAGAAGAACATGGAAAATGTGTATTTGACACAGTAGATCTCTGTACACCTGGTGAGTGCTTTCCTCAGAGGAGTGAGCTCAAACATGAAAGTGAAGAGAGAGTGTGTTTTAGATAGCTAAAGCTGCTGAAATGCAATATGCCAGAAATGGGCTGGCTTTTAACAATGGAGGTATACTAGATTACAATATTACAGTTCTGAGGCCATGAAAATGTCCAAATCAAGGCATCTACAATACAATACCTGGACTTCTATGTCAAATGGCAAGGCACATGGGGATCTCTGCTGGTCCCTCCCTTTTCTTTCAGGCTTTGTTGCTTTCAAGTTCTTCCTTACATGGATTTATCTCTGAGCTTCCTCAGCATCTGTGTCTTTTTCTCGGTACTTCTGTGACTTTTTCTGTGTCTTCCTTTGAATTTCATCCTCTTTTAAAGGACCCCAGTAAGAGGATTAAGACCCAACAGGGGCAAGCCTCAACTGAAATAACCTAATTCCAAGGTACTACCCATAATAGGTTTATACCCACAGGAATGGATTATTTCAAAGAACATGATCTTCTGTGGTCCATAAAGCCTCCAAACCATATTGCTCTCTCTCTCACCAGTGATAACTGATTATCCCTAGATGGCCCTCAGGTGCAATGCTCTCAAATTTAGAATCAGGTATTGGAGAAAAGATCCCAAAGGTCTCTTGAAGGGCTAACATTGTACTTGTTCTTTACTAGCAGTTTCTTGGTCATGCAGCATGTCCTTCTTTCAGAAAAGAAGCTGACACCTCACCACAGCCATTAAGTTTGGGCATAAGCAGAAAAACCTTCTCCTGGATGATGGAGGAAGAAAATGTGCTATCAGCTCTAGAGGAGTACAAGTAGTGGGATTTAGAATTATATTCATATTATCACTTTCATCAATCATGTGTTCCCAGGACAAGTGAGCATGAGGTGCACATAGAATTTCAGGGAAGCTATAGGAATTTGGAACATAAAATGCAGCCCTACCTCCAGCCAAAGCCTCCATGAGTAAGAGAATGAGGTGAGAATAAGAAGTGGAAGTTTGATGCCCCATCTCACACTTTCACAAACTGAAATTAAGTGTTTTGAAAAAAATCCTACTTTCTTTATGAACTGGGATTCTTAGGAATCTTAATTACCATAAAGTAGGTAGCAGTTTTACCTCTGCAACCAACTTTCATTGATAAGTTTAATCAGAAAAATAAAGTCCTGTTAAATCTAAGACCAACAATGTCCTACACTTTATCTATTGTCCCATCTCTCCCATCAAATACCCATTGTCTGACCACACTCCTGTTTCTCACCCTATACTATGTGGCACACTATCCACTGAACTTCTATTGTTTTACCATTTCTCAGCTATTTCTTTCTATAATCCAGCTGAAGGCATGCTGACAGCTTTGCTATATGCAGTCCACCATACATACACTTGAGTTATGACATTTATCTAAGAATCTATCATTAAGAAAGTACTTATAAGTAGCTAATATATATATGGGAAATAGGGACAAATCATCTCTGCCCTTTATATGCATGCCAATGGACACAGATAGAAAGCAAAAAAAAAAAGAAAGTAAAAGGGCAAACATGAGTTTTTTAGATGGTGATAAGTTATGTGGAGAACAGTAAAGCAAGGAAAAGAGGATGGGGTATGTCATGGGGGAGGCAACTGGGGGATTTGTAGTTTTATCAGCAACAAAGTGAGATCCTCACATAGATGGAGACATCTGAGTAGAGATGCGCAATGATAGCTGAGTACAGGGCACAGCTATGGGAATCCCATCCTGGAGAGGGACCAGAATGTTCAAAGGCCTTATGGGCTTGACTGCTTGTGACCAAACAACATTAAGATCACCCCTTGGACTGGAAGATGAAAGACTGGGATGAAGCCAGAGAACAAGTGGCACATAAGATCATGGAGGGCCGGTTAGGAAGGATTTTAATTCATTCACTATGATATTGAAGTCTTAGAGGATTTTTGAACTGGTTTGTTTTTTAACTTGAGCACATTTTATTTGTGCTAAAACAGTAGCTACTGGCAATATGAGGGTATTTAAATTTAGATAAATTATAAATCATTGATATGAAAAAGGTCAGTACTTCAGTCATAAATATCAAATGGGTGAATACCCATTTTTGTCTTATGGTCCCCATGTAGGAAGGGTGACCATAATGACAGAAAGTTCTATAGAAGAGCACTGTATCTATATGCTATGGACTACAGTCTAAAAGGCTAGAGGCATTCCAAATGCCTCCTAGAAGCTGCACGTCCAGTTAGGAGGAATTTGGAATGATTAAGAAGCCTGAAGATGGTATTTGCAGAATATGGGCATTAAAAGTGGGGCTAACTAACTGGCTTGCGGACCAATCCTGAAGACAGAAATGACAGAGTTTTCTGCTGGAATGGATGAGGCATGTGAAACAATGAGAAAGACTGATGAACTCTGAGTTCCTTGAGCTGAACAAATGGGAAAGGGGAGCTGGTACTCACTGAGAAGGCTAGGACTCACAAGAGGAAGTGGTTAGGGGAGAAAATCGGTAGCTCTGTTTTGGACTTGTTCAGTATGAGATGCCTATTCAGACATCCTCATATACATGTTGAGTGGCAGGTGAATCTAGGAGTCTATAAATATTAAGGCATGGGATAGGTCTAAGATAGAGATATCAACTTAAGGCTTCCAATCCCAACACAATTCCTTAACAGCTACCTGATCTTATTTTCAGTCTTACTTGTTCACACTCACTCTTACATACTTATTGGATCCCTTACTATACGCAACTCATTCCAAATCATTTTCACCCACCCAATTAAGTACAATATAGATTGTACTTAAACCATAAATCATTTCACCCACTCAATTAAGTACAATATAGATTGTACTTAAAGTATAAATCTGAATAAGATCACTTGAGAATGAGAGCACATAGAGAAGTGATAAGTTTTGAAGCTTGAACCCAGGAGCTTCCAATATTAGAACTGAGAAAGTGAAACTGTAGCATGAGAAAAATCCAGAGGATCAGGAGGTCCACCAAAATACTTCAGTACCTGTAAGAACATGATCAAAGTGTTTTAAGGAAAAAAATTATCAAAAGTATCAAATGGTACTGCTAAGTCAAATAAGATAGTCACCATTGGATTGAGCAACTCAGGATCTGGAGGTGCAATAGCAAGGCTTTTATTTGCACTAACTTGTGGGAATGTTAAAGGGAGAAAGGAAGGGGAAGGATTGGTTACTGTGAGTATAAATAGCTTTTTCCCTCAATGTTCATTTTCTTCTAGGGTCATTACTTTCTATTTTATTCATCTCCTTCCCTTTTAGTTTTTTATGATTTTCTTCTTTTAGGCAATCAAAGTCTCCAGCTAAATAGTCATTTCTTGACACTTATTCTTTTAACTGTGTGATCTTTTATCTTTTAATGATCTATAGCCATTTATACAAATTCCTCTCACAGCCTGTTCTTTCCAGGCCCTGGAGAAGTGTGAGGATGCAGGATTGACCAAGTCCATCACCATCCAACTTTGATCATAAGCAGCTATAGATGATTCTGAACAGGCCAGGGCTCAAGTACAAGACCATCTGCAACCAGGTGAGCAGTCCCCTTAGCCCACCAGGACCTTTTCCTTTTCTTTTCTTTACCCCTTCTTCCTGCACTTCTGCCAGATGCCTGTGCATCCTCCCCTCCTGCTCATCTACCCTTTGTGGACCAGAATTTTCTGGAGGGAAGTTCATCTGTCTATAAGGCAGGGATTGAACCCTTATTGTACCCCTCCTTGGTAAAGTCTTAGGTAAATGATGGGGAGACCAGAGTACTAAATTACATGAAAGACTTTAGAGGAAGGGAAACAAGATTAAGGAGGGGTGGAAGAGTTCACAACATCTTTAACAGCAAGGTGGCCATTTGTCTGAGCTTAAAGCAAGGCCAGAGATTGGGTGGGTGAAAATGATTTGGAATGAGTTGTATATAGTAAGGGATCCAGTAAGCATGGAAGAGTGAGTATGAACAAGAAAGACTGAAAATAAGATCAGGTAGGTGTTAAAGAATTGTGTTGGGATTGGAAGCCTTAATCTTTATTTGGTTCTTAACAGAGGAAACATAAATTTGGCAAAAATTAACATGAGGTAATTAAATAATCGTGGTTTGAGATATTATATAATCAGCTTAAGGGGGTGATAAGGTGGAGGAAATCAACTCTAAGGAATTTTGTGTGGGTAGCGAGGGTAAACCTTGTGACTAAATACCAGTCTTGTTCTCCTCTCTTCTTTCTACAGTTAAATTAACTGCTGAAGATATGTATTCTGAGACTGGTTCTTTATTCTAACTTAGCTGTTAAGAACTTGGAGAGGTATATGGACACATGGTATTTGGACAATGTAATTATAAAATCAAAGAATATCTTTTTGTTATAGAGTGATATAGAAGCACGGGTTCAAATAGAAATAGTAAAATTTATTGTGGATGTCGGTTGATTTCATCCTTATTATTTCAAAATTAGAACAATGTAAAATTTAAAATACAACTGCATACATTCCCTTTGTGTATTAGCTAGGTTTCTCTAGAGAAACAGAATCTGCAGGAAATATCTGTAGATACAAAATTCATAAAAGTGTCTCATGTAACCATGGGAATGTAGAGTCCAAAATCTGTAGGGCAGATTTTGTGAAGCTGACGACTCTGATGAAGGGTCTGGATGAACTCCACAGGAGAGACTCACTGGTGGAAGCAAGAAAGAAGACTGACTCTTCTGAATCTTCCATAAAAGCTTTCCAATGATTAGATTAAACATCACTCATTGTGGAAGACATGCCCCTTGGCTGATTACAAATGCAATCAACTATGGATGCAGCCAATGTGATCATGATTTAATTCTATGAAATATTCTTATAGTAACAGACCGGCCAGCACTTTCCCAACTACACAGATGGACACCACCATATGTGGTCAAGCTGACACATGAACCTGACCATGGCACCTTGTGTCATGTTTACGATTTCAAATTAAGTTGTAGATTTGACACTTCACCCCTACATATCTTATATTGCACCCCATAAAGATGAAGATATTCTTCCATGCAGTCACATTCTATGATTATATCTAAGCTAATCCACAATGATTCCTTAATATAATATGTTATCTAGCTCATATTCATATTTCCTCATTTTTTAATCAATAAATCCTTTGCTAGTGATTCTTTTTTAACCAAGTCCATTGTAGCTAAATTTTTTCTTTTTTCTATTTCTTTAAGCTTTTTCAATCCCTAAAAATCACCCCACCCTTTTTATCCTATGATATACTCGCAGATCTTGTCTAATAATTTATCAGATTGTTGCCTTCAGGTGTTAGTCAACTTGAGCCTCTAATCCAGCTTTGTATAACTAGCAGTTATATCTGAAAATTTTATTAGATTCAGGTTAAACAATTTTGTCAAGGAAATTTCACCAGGATGATGAGTCTTGCAAATTACACTCCACTAGGAAAAAATTGAGACTAGATTTCATGGCTTGGTTAAATTACTGGGAGCCAGATCTACTCTATATCATGTGTTTTTCCCTTTACAATTGCTAATAAATATGATGGGTGGAAATTTGGCATTTGGGCAATTTTAGTTTCCTCTGCAACATTTTAACTAATGATTGATATCCATCTAATTCTCTTGCCTAAGATGTTATTTCATTGAGGTTCCAGCTACTAACTGTCTACTGTTGTCACTCCTTTTACATTTCTTAGCTGACTTTTTTATATTAAAAAATTCTTTCATCTACTGAAAACCACAATTGGAATTATTATATGAGATAAATACTTCCTTTATCAGTATTCTGATGAATACTGTAATAATCAGATTCAATGTTGATTATTATTTTTTAAATTCTTTCACTCATCACTATGGACTCATGGATTTCTATTGATTCAAATGTGATAAGGAATGTATCAATCAATATCCATTCAATGATTGTGTCTACCCAACATGGCCAAAGGGATCCTCAAAAAATTGTTCACTTGCCTTAGCATGATATCTTCCTTTCTGCCTTAATTTGTTGCCTAAAGCTCAAGTGGTTCTTTCTTATCTCATATTCAGAATCAGCCATTTCTCCTTGTAGGATTTAAAATGAAGATTGTGCAATGAGTTGCTTTCCTGGAAAATTGTAGTTTTGGCCTTTCCGGTGGGCAGAGATAGAAAATTTACTTTATTTGCAGTTATTAGTTCACATTGATGTTTTCAGTTCTTATTTAACTCTACAGTGTTTTTATTTAAATTCTTTTATTTTTAAACTTTCTCTTACTATCTAAGGTGATTTTTCCTATAATCTAATACATTTCTGTCTTGGCATTCCACAAGTAGAATGTCACCCTTTTCTCAACCAGAGAAAATTGTTTGACTTCTGCAAGTCAAAAGATATTGTGCCTGTTCCCTACAGTGCTCTGGGGTCCCACTGAGATAAAAATTGGCAATGACAGCAATAGGGAGTTTACCAAAAATGCCTTTAGAGAGCAAACATTTTCAATCATATCAAACTTCTCTTCTTGGAGATAACTTTCAATTGTCTGTTTAAATTGTGGGGAGAGTCTTTAGAAATACTTCTTTAAATCTCATAACCCAACCCACTGCTGGTACCTTGTATGTAATTGTTTATAGTTTAGCTACTAATAAATATCTGCATTAAAATCTAAACCTAACCCAAAAAGTGAGACCAAAGGCATAATCTCAAGTCATAATTTTGAAAGTTGAAGTAACATTTTTATAAGCTTCAGTTACTTTATTTGAAAATTCAGGGTCCTATTATGTAACTACTAGGTATGTGAGGGTAGAGTAAAATTACTATCTGAATACATTTTGTAATCTATTGAAACATTACACATTATGCTTATTGATGGAATGAATAGTTTTCATTTGAAACTTGCAAGATTTTCAGCAATATTTTAGAAAAGTTAAAATAAAAAATTATCCAAATATTCCCTTTTTTTTCTTCCCATAAAAGTTTTTGTTACTCTTCTACAGTTCTACCAAGAGAAGAAATAAAGGCATAAGGAAGTAGGAAAGAAAAATTTACAGGTCTGGAACCATAATTTACAAAATGAAGCATACTTGTAAGTGACTAGGATGGCTTGATAAAGCACTAATTGTTGGACCGTACATGTGGGGCTCTGATTTAATGGATCTGGAGTGATGTTCTACAATTTCCATTTCCTAGGTGGTATAGTGCTGCTTGTATAGAACCCACATTTTGAGAAACACTAGACTAGTATAGATTACCTTAATCTGATAGGAGCCTCAAAAAAATTTAATATTGTGCCACAGATATTCAGCCTTCTTGACTTTCTTCCGTGGTGAACCAGAACTTGCCTGTTCTCTTGGATGACCCAGTTATTTGTAATGGGGCAAAAAAGCACAAGCACACCCCAGCCCTCATTGACCTTTGCTACCTGATACAGCGTGGGGTTGTGGTCCTGGCCAAGTCATTCGATGAGAAGCAGATCAAAGAGAAGATGCAGGTGATGAGCAGGGCTGTGGCCAGGAGGCCTCAAAATTATAACCATAGTGTTCTGCTTTGTAAGCATCTCAACACCTCTTTTGGCCATATTGATTCCCTAACATTTCCTATGTACATATGTACCATGTGCATTCACAATAGTTTTCTCCTTTACAACATCAGAAGAATGACATCTGGATGGAGAGAGGATTGGGCAGGAATCAGAAATTTGTGTTCTATCCCCATCTGTGTAATTGAATCTCCAACTTTGCTAAAATGACATCTCATTTTTTGTTATTTCTGAAATAGAGGAATTGGATAAGTGATCTTCAGTCCCCAGATTTCTAGGATAATGTTACCAGGTCCTGTTTGACAGCTCTGAGCTGGAAGGGACAATCTATCCAAACAGAATGGATTATCCCCAGATTACTGTTTGTCCTGAGAACAATCTGCTCCTCCCTGAGTTCCTACAGGAGGAGTTCCATCAAAGCTAATTGTTCTCATTTCTAATATTTGGCACTTTTAATGATTTGGTTTTTAATATTTTAACAATTTAAACAGTATTAAAAAACATACAGCAATAAGTAACTCTTTCCTGTCTGTTCTTCAGTCTCCCAATTACCCTGTTTCTACAACTCAGTCGCTTCACAGAGATATTCCCTGAGTTTATTCTTGCTTTAGAAATTAATGCAGAATGCTCTGCCCTTTACTTTTTAATTTTGATTTCAGAGGCACAAATTTTCATTTTGATTTGAAAATGTATGAACTTTTGATTTCAGTTATGTGCTGCCAATTTGAGCAGTAAGTTGAGTGCATCAACTTGCTTGCTATAAGCTTTCAAAAAATATTAAATGTTTCATGAACACAAAATTTGTCTAAGATACATATTATACTAAAATAATAACAATGAACTGAAAATCCTAGGACCATTCAGGCTATGAAATAGCACATTGTACTTATCTGATCCTTACCAATCATATTTCCTTACCTCAGAGGTATCTGTTTCTTAAACTTTTTGGTAATTATTTGTTTTCTTGATTATTTTTATAATTTATTACTGAAGAGTATATTTCTTAACAGACCTTTCATTTTGACTATTTTGATCTTGTAGGAATGGACTCAAATTATATTCTTCTACAACTTGCTTCATTTATTTAACATAAAATGTGAGAGTAATCGGGTTGATGCATGAGGTTTTACTTGATTCTTTTTTATATCTCCATAGTGTTGCATTTTCTGAATATACCATAATTTATTTATTAAAATACTTAGGGCCATTTTTGATGTTTGTTTATTTGTGGAGTTTTTTCACCATTTTGAGTGATCCTTCTAGTTACATATTTGCATGTGTCTCCTGGTACACTTTATTCTTATATCTATGAATGGAATGGCTAGAAAATATGATATGAGCAAGTTCACATTTTTTAGTACATCAAAACTTGTGCTAACATTTTCCAGGAAGCATTAGGAAGTAGAAAAATGTAGGGCCAGACAGTAGCACAAAGTGTCAAATTGTCAGATTTATGCATATTCCATAAATCGCTATAAATTAAGATAGATTTTGTAGTGTTTGGTATTATTGAGTTATAATTAGCATACTTTTTTCTTTTAACCAATGCCTAAATGATTACTTCAGATTATTACTCTGGGGAAGGAGGATATATTAGCTTCCAAGTAAGCACAACTGATTAAAAAGAACAGATCTACGTTTCTGAAAACTAGATTGATATTGATGTTCTCTAAGAGAAACAACAATTGAATATTGGTGTATGCTTGTCTTTAGAAATGAATCCTTATTTTAAAATTGAGTTTTGCTGTTTTTTTTTTAAGTTTCCACCTAAAATCATTTTTATACAGCCTCAGGCTCTCTAACAGAACTGTCTGCAGTATATAGTTAGAGAAAATGAAGTCTTTCATTAATTTCCACTTTGAAGTATCTTTTACTTTGGTACTGTTCACATTTTAGGTGTGGTTTTTTTCCATAATATCAACTGTATATGTACTTTTCATGCCCGTATAGAAAACCCCAATCTTCTTTTTCTCCTCAAGAAGTTTTTCAGTGATCATACCTTAGGTATTTCTGAGTATCCTGCTTTCCAGTATAAGGGATATCTTTGTGAGCTTAGAATTACAAGTTTTCTCGAATTATTTATGATCCCAAATCATATGTAAATAGCCTTGCCTGTAGATCTTAGGGAGACCATTTTTAAAGCAGTACTAAAAAAAGTGCTCTATTACCTCAATTTGATATGAGAGTATAGGCTTTGGCAAAGGGAGGAATGAGTTAGAAATAGCTCACAGTATTTCTACAAAAGACGTATTTTACACAATAGTCATAGCTTGCTGTTCTTTCTGACCATTCTAATACATGATTAGTACTTGGTAGTTATTAATGTTGACTTTTGACATCTGGAACTAAGACTCTTAGTAGTTGCTGGTCCACCTCTTTGATGTCATATGCACACAGACCTGTACTCCAAGTGCAACACAATAGCAGCAAAATGTACAGTTAATGGCGGCATCGTAGAGCACAGCCTGAAGGAGTTGGCAAAAGTGCCCTCTGTATGGGGAAGCCAGGGAAACAATGTTGTTTTATACTTGGACTCTGGACTTTGTCAAACAGCTTTTTGAACACCTATGTTTGTTTTGTCAAATGTAAATCAGATAATAAATATGAATATCTTCTTAAATTAAAAAATAAACTTGTGCAATGTGATATTTCCTATGTATACTTTTATGAGCCATATATGAGCTATCACTGTGCTCCACATTCTAGGTAACAGGCAATATTGTTAATTTTCATTTTTTGGCCAGTCGCTGGGACTGGTAGAACCCATCATTGTGATTTTTTTTCATTTCTCTGAATGAAATGAATACAAGTTCTGAATACTAATGGAGCTTACTTTGCCCAGTTTTATAAAGTTTTTATTACTTTTTATATATGCTCTTAGGTACCATTAGCTATTGCTTACTAGTCCATTACATCAAAACTTAGATGCCTAATACAAAAAAAAATTATGTTACTCATAGCTTTGGATTCATGATTTTGCTGTGCTCAGCTGAACAGTTCTCATTGGGATGTCTTCTCAATTGCTTGTCAAGTTCAGGGCATCCAGGAATCTCTGCTTCTTGAGATTGACTGCTATTTTCAGGCATGACTTCACTCCCCTCCACATAGTTTTTCATCCTCTAGCCAACCAGCCCAGGCTTTACATCATGACAGTGCAATTTCCCAATGGACTGAGTAAGTGCATTCAAAGCCCTATCTGATCTATGCTGAGTCTTTATCTGAGATAGTTTTTATGTATTTTTCTATCTGATTTCATTTGTGCCCCCAGCCCTCCTCTATCATTCTCACATTCAGCTTCATTCAGTGTTTTAACATAATTGTATTACAGTTAGGTAGTATTGTGCTGTCCATTTCTGAGTTTTTACATTCAGTCCTGTTGCACAATCTTTATCCCTTCAGCTCCAATTACCCAATATCTTACCCTATTTCTATCTCCTGTTGGTCTCTGTTACCAATGAAATTCTCCAAGTTTATTCATTAATGTCAGTTCATATCGGTGAGACCATACAGAATTTGCCCTTTTGTTTCTGGCTAATCTCACTCAGCATAATGCCCTTAAGGTCCGTCCATGTTGTTACATACTTCATAACTTTATTCTCCCTTACAGCTGCATAGTATTCCATCATATGTATACACCACAGTTTGTTTAGCCACTCATCTGTTGATGGACATTTTGTCTGTTTCCATCTCTTTGCAATTGTAAATAATGTTGCCATAAACATTAGTGTGCAAATGTCTGTTTGTGTCTTTGCCCTTATGTCCTTTGAGTAGATACCTAGCAATGGTATTGCCAGGTTATATGGCAATTCTATATTCAGCTTTTTGAGGAACTACCAAACTGCTTTCCACATTTGACATTCCCACTAACAATGGATAAGTGTGCCTCTTTCTCCACATCCTCTCCAGCACTTGTCATTTTCTGTTTGGTTGATAATGGCCATTGTGGTGGGTGTGAGATAATATCTCATTGTGGTTTTGATTTGCATTTCTCTAATGGCCAGGGAAGTTGAGCATCTCTTCATGTGCCTTTTGTCCATTTTTATTTCCTCTTCTGAGAAGTGTCTGTTCAAGCCTTGTTCCCATTTTGTAATTGGATTGGTCGTCTTTTTGGTGTTGAGTTGAACAATTTCTTTATAAATTCTGGATACTAGGCTTTTATCTGATATATCATTTCCAAATATTGTTTCCCATTGTGCAGGTTGTCTTTTTACCTTCTTGACAAAATTCTTGATTGCATGAAAGTGTTTAATTTTGAGGAGTTCCCATTTCTTTCTTTCTTTCTTCAATGCTCTTGCTTTGGGTGTAAGGTCTGGAAAACTGCCTCCCATTATAAGATTTATAAGATATTTTCCTACATTTTCTTCTAACAGTTTTATGGTCTTAGATCTAATGTTTAGATCTTTGATCTATTTTGAGTTAATTTTTGTATAGGATGTGAGACATGGGTCCTCTTTCATTCTTTTGCATATGTATATCCAGTTCTCTAGGCACCATTTATTGAAGAGACTATTCTGTCCCAGGTGAGTTGACTTGACTGCCTTATCAAAGATCAATTGTCCATAGATGAGAGGGTCTATGTCTGAACACTCTATTCAATTCCATTGGTCAGTATATCTATCTTTATGCCAGTACCATGCTGTTTTGAGCACTGTAGCTTCATAATATGCCTTACAGTCAGATAGCCTGAGACCTCTGACTTCATTTATTTTTCCCAGGATACTTTTAGCTATTTGGACACCCTGCCCTTCCAGATAAATTTGGTTATTGGTTTTTCTATTTCAGAAAAGTAATTTTTTGTGATTTTTGATTGGTATTGCATTGAATCTGTAAATCAATTTAGGTAGAATTGATATCTTAACTGTATGTAGTCTTCCAGTCTATGAAAATATTATGCCCTTCCATCAATTTAGGTCTTCTGTGATTTCTTTTAACAATTTCTTGTACTTTTCTTTGTATAGGTCTTTTGTCTCTTTAGTTAAATTTATTCCTAAATACTTTATTCTTTTGGTTGAAATTGTAGATGGAATTCTTTTCTTGATTTTCCCCTCAGATTGTCCATTACTAGTGTATAGAAATGCTACAGATTTTTGATGTGTTGATCTGGTAACCTGTCACTTTGCTGTACTCATTTATTAGCTCTAAGTGGTTTTACTGTGGACTTTTCGGGGTTTTCAACATGTAGTATCATATCATCTGCAAACACTGAGAGTTGTACTTCTTCATTTCCAATTTTGATGCCTTGTATTTCTTTTTTCTTGTCAAATTGCTCTGGTTAGAACTTCCAACATGATGTTGAATAACAGTGGTGATAGTGGATAGTCTTGTCTTGTTCCTGATCTTAGGGGGAAACTTTTCAGTTTTTCCCCATTGAGGATGATGTTAGCTGTGGGTTTTTCATATATTTCCTTTATCATTTTGAGGAAGTTCACTTCTATTCCTATCCTTTGAAGTGTTTTTTCAACAGGAAAGGATGTTGAATTTTGTCAATGACTTTTCTGCATCAATCAAGATGATGACATGGTTTTTCTGCCCTGATTTGTTGATATGGTGCATTACATTAATTGATTTTCTTATGTTGAACTATCCTTGCATACCTGTGATGAATCCTACTTGGTCATGATGCATGATTCTTTTAATGTTTTGCTGGATTCAATTTGCTAGAATTTTGTCAAGGATTTTTGTATCCATATTAATTAGATAGATTGGTTTATAGTTTTCTTTTTTGTGTGATATCTTTGTCTGACTTTGGTAGGAGAGTGATGTTGGCTTCATAGAATGAGTTAGGTACCTTTCCCTCCTCTTCAGTTTTTTTGAAGAGTTTGAGCAGGATTGGTAGTAATTCTTTCTGAATGTTTAGTAGAATTCACATGAAGCAATCTGGTCCTGGACTTTTCTTTTGGGGGAGCTTCTTAATGACTGATTTAATTTCTTTACTTGTGATTGGTTTGTTCAGGTTGTCTATTTCTTCTAGAATTAAAGTTGGTTGTTCATGCCTTTCTAGAAAGTTGTCCATTTCATCTGCATTGTCATGCTTATAAGCATAAAGCTGTTCATAGTATCTTGTCATTCCTTTATTTCTGTGGGGTCAGTGGTTATGTCTCCTCTTCCATTTATGATTTTATTTATTTGCATCCTTTTTCTTCTTTCATCAACTTTGCTAAGGATCCATCAATCTTATTAACTTTCTCATAGGATCACCTTCCTTTTGTTGATTTTCTCAATTGTTTTCATGTTCTCAATTTCATTTATTTCTGCTCTAATCTTTTCTATTTCTTTCCTTTTGCTTGCTTTGGGGTTAGTCTGCTATTCTTTCTCTACTTCTTCCATGTGGACAGTTAATTCCCTGATTTTTGTCCTTTCTTCTTTTTTGATATAGGCATTCAGGGAAATAAATTTCCCTCTTAGCACTGCCTTTGTTGCATCCCATAAGTTTTGAAGTTTGATGTGAAAATACATCCCATTGTGTTTTCATTTTCACTTCCTTGGAGATATTTACTGATTTCTCTTGTAATTTCTTCCTTGACCCACTGGTTGTTTAAGAGTGTGTTGTTGAGTCTCCACATATTTGTGAATTTTCTGGCACTCTGCCTATTACTGATTTCCAACTTCATTCCTTCATGATCTGAGAAAGTGCTTTGTATGATTTCAATCTTTTTAAATTTTGAGACTTGCTTTGTGACCTAGCATATTGTCTATCCTTGAGAATGATCCATGAGCATTTGAGAAAATGGTGTATCCTGCTGTTGTGGGGTGTAATGTTCTATAAATGTTAAGTCTAGCTCATTTTTTGTATTATTCAAATTCTCTGTTTAGATGTTCTGTCCATTGATGAGTATGAAATTGAAGTCTCCAACCATTATGGTAGCTATGTCTATTTCTCTTTTCAGTGTTTGCCTCATGTATTTTGGGGCATTCTGGCTCTGTGCATGAATATTTATGATTGTTATGTCTTCTTGTCTAACTGTTCCTTTTATTAATACATAGTGTCCTTCTTTGCCTCTTTTAACTGTGGTACTTTGGAAGTCTAATTTGTTGGATATTAGTATAGCTACTCCTGCTCTTTTCTGATTGTTATTTGCATGAAGTATCTTTCCCCAACCTTTCACTTTCAACCTATGTTTATCCTTGTGTCTAAAATGTGTTTCCTATGGACAGTATATAGATAGGTCCTGTTTTTTAATCCATCCTGCCAGTTTATGTCTTTTGATTGGGGAGCTTAATCCATTAACATTTATTGTTATTACTGTACAGATAGTACTTTCTTTTACCATTTTGCTTTTTGGATTTTATATGTCATATCTAATTTTTCTTCTTTTTACCTTTACTGATAGTCTTCCTTTCTAGGCTCTGCTCCACACCTCTCTCTTCTGTCTTTTTGTATCTGCCTCTAGTGCTCCCTTTAGTATTTCTTCCAGAGCCAGTCTCTTGGTTACAAACTCTCTCAGTGATTTTTTGCCTGAAAAGGTTTTAATTTCACCCTCATTTTTGAAGGACAATTTGCTGCATATAGAATTATTGGTTGGCATTTTTTCTCTTTTAGTAACCTAAATATATCATCCCACTGTCTTCTCACCTCCCTGGTTTCTGCTGAGAAATCTACACATAGTCGTATTGGGCTTCCCTTGTAGGTGATGGATTGTTTTTCTCTTTCTGCTTTCAAGATTCTCTCTTTCTCTTTGACCTCTGACATCCTGATTAGTAAGTGTCTTGGAGTACATCTATTTGGATCTGTTCTCTTTGGGGTATGCTGCACTTCTTGGATCTGTAATTTTAAGTCTTTCATAAGAGTTGGGAAATTTTCAGTGATAATTTCCTCCATTAGTTTTTCTCCTCCTTTTCCCTTCTCTTCTTCCTCTGGGACAGCCACAACATGTATATTTGTGCACTTCGTATTGCCATTCAATTCCCTGAATCCCTGCTCATATTTTTCCATGTTTTTTTCCTGTATTTTCTTTTGCTTGTCGGATTTCAGATCTTCCAACCCCAGTTCACTAATCCTATCTTCTGCCTCTTGAAATCTAACATTGTAGGTTTCCTTTGCATTTTTCATCTCTTCTCCTGTGCCTTTCATTCCCATAAGTTCTGTGATTTGTTTTTTCAGACTTTTGATTTCTTGTTTTTGTTCCTTCCTTGTCTTCTTTATATCCTCCCTCAATTCATTGATTTGATTTTTAATGAGGTTTTCTATGTCTGTTTGTACATTCTGAATTAATTGTTTCAACTCCTGTATCTCATTTGAATTGTTGGTTTGTTCCTTTGACTATGCCAAATCTTCAATTTTCCTAGTGTGATTTTGTATTTTTTGCTGATGTCTAGGCATTTAATTACCTTAATTAGTTTATTCTGGAGATTGTTTTCACTTCCTTCACCTAGGATTTTCTTTCTGGATGAATTTGTTGTCTGTCTGTTCTTTAACATTCAGTTCAACTTTTTCTGAACCACTAGCTTCGGTTTTATTTAACAGAGGAGAATTTTTCAGTTATTGTTTTCTTGTTTCTTACCTTGCCTGTATGGTACCTTTTCCCCCCTATCCTTAGGAGGGCCTACTTAGGTATTATAGACCCCAGCCAGATTTTCCCAGACCAAACTGGCCTTCTGTCCGGAGGAAAGAGTCCCCTGCATCAGTTTTTCCTGAGGGTGAGACCCATCAGGTTGAAAGAATTACCTTTGAAGTCTCTGGACTCTGTTTTTCTTATCCTGCCCAGTATGTGGTGCTTGTCTGCCTATAGGTCCCACCAGCATAAAATGATGCAGTAACTTTAACTTTGGCAGACTCTCCCTGATGGGGGCATGGTGGATAGAGGAGAGGTTGTAGGCTGGTTTTAATGGCTTCAAATTACCAAGCCCTGGGGTCTGAATTCCATGAGGAAGGGAATCCACATTGGGCCTCACCCCTCCCCTGGGGAAGGCACCTGGCTCCAGACAAGCTCTCAAAGGAGTTTGTTTCTGCCTATGCCTGGGGCAGTTGCAGCCTGAGAAGCCTTGTCATTATATCCAAAGGTAGCCAAACATCTGTAGAAGCACAGCCACGAAAACCTCTGTTTCTTTTTTTTTCTTTTTCCATCAGCCCTGCCCCCTTAGTGATGGGGCAAAAATCAGTGACCTCTGCTTTGACCAGGTTCACCTGAGCTGGGGGTCTAATTTTAGTTGTCAGGATTTGTGAATTGATTCCGCACTTGAAGCTTAGTTGCACTCAGCCCCTGCTGCTGGTAAAGTCTCTTTCTTCTGTGGGAAGCAGTCTGTGGGGGAGCTGTGCCAGCTACCGCAGCTTGGACAAGAGTTCTGATAGGATGAAGCTGGTCCAGCTGGTCCAGACTGGGGTACTGTAGCAGGCAGACCTTTCCGTCTTTCTGGTTTAGCTGTGCTGTCTGAAAAATCCCCAAACCCCCTCTCCTTGCAGGAAAGCGAGATAAGGCACATTTCCTGGTATAGAAACCCCTCCCCCATCCTTCAGGAACTGGTAAAGATGCACGTAGGCAAAAGAAGACATTCCTGGGGTGGGGGGCCCTCAATGGTTCAGCTCTGGGCCATTCTCAACTTAAATCAGCCAATTGTGTACCTTGTCTTTAACATGTCAAAAAGTCTATAAAAGCTAAGGTTGCCTTTTGTTCGGAGCTCAGACTTTTGAGGTGACTTAGTTGGGCCCTTGTGCACATGAGCTAATAAAACTTACTTCCCGAAACTGCAGATCCTTAGTCTCAGCTTGTTCTAACTTCACGGAACGTTCCTGGAGGCCTGCGGCCTCGTTCCTGGTTTTCGCGCTACATTTCTGGGGGCTCATCCAGGATATGAGGCAGGTGTACTGTCACCTCCCTCGCCCATGGCAGTGGCGGCGCCCTGACTTGAGACCCGATGGAATCCAGTGCTGGCAGTGGGGCATTTCCCCATTTCTCAGATTCCTGAATCCCTGGATGGGACGCCTGTCACCGCCAGAGTGGCAATGGATCTGGGACAGTTTCTGGAACCAGGTTTCTGGGAGCACCACCCATCTGTCTGTTTCTGGGAGCACTGCCCATCTGTCTGGTAAGCACCCAGGTGCATCAGTTTCAGCCCACTCATAAAAGGCTAGTGGGGCCTGAGTGGAAGGGGAGCCTGATCAACTCCCAAGCTACCTGAGTACCGGTCTCCGGTTGGAGGACCAGGGAAAATGGAAGTCTTCAGGTTCAGTTCTGGAAAGGGCGGTGCAGGGGAGGAGTGTTGGAATGTGTGTGTGTGTGGAATTGTGTGAATTGAAGGAAGTCCTGGGCTGCGCACCAGGCCATGAGTGAGTTCTGATTCTGCAAGTTTGTTGCAAACCTCTTATGGCTCAGGGTGAGCAACCCTGAAAGGGGGGGGGGGGCTGGCTGGGGGTTTAGATTCCCAATGTCCCCATGGGGGAGCAGCCAGACTGAAGGAAGTAACAGTTTATTCAAAACCCTTTGCTGTTTGTCTGCAAGCCCTCCCACTAATCATTGGTGCCGCAGATGTGAGAGGTGAAGTCAGTAAGACGCAGTTGAAATGCATGATTTCTAATTTTAAAAAAGGCTTTCACTAATGACTGGGGAATCAAGCTGACCCCTGACTGACTTAGGAAACTGTATGAATTAAAGTGGACCACTTTAGGAAGAATAAAAAGAAGAAATTTTCTTATTACAACTTATCATTACTCTGTCTTATAAAGTAAATCTTACACATTTCAGGGTAAAAGGAAAACATCTATGTAAGGGTTTTAAAATTGGTTTCATGAAAAGAATCTGTTCTATATGTACAATTAATGTTACCATTATGTAACCTTGGTAAAACAAACAAAACAGTTAAAATGTGCACTCTAGCTGGGAGGACTGGCTATCCTCTCAGAAGGAGGTGTACTTTAATAAAAATATCTAGGTCCCAGGAAGCTCCTCTTGGTCCCTAGCCAGTTCCCAGAGGACCAAACTGGGCCTAGTCAAACAAGCTAATTAGAATTTGGCCACTACTCTGTGAAGTTATCATAAAAAGAGGAAAGAGAAAAATCTTATGAAAAAGGGACAGTACCTCACCAAAATCTTGTGCTTTGCTATGTATCTTAACTAAGGAAACTCTGAATGCTGTCCCCAAAATTGCTATTAATTTTTACTGAAAGTTATAATGCTGCTTCTGAAATTCTCCAGTATTTCTCTTCAGGTGGTAATGCCATCTTACCTGGTGGTGTAACTATGCTCTATTTTTGAAGACTTTTAGTTGCTATCTTTTAATTATTTTCTTTACTTATTTTCCTGACAAAATTTATTTTTATGAAACTGAAGTCAGTGTTGTCCGTGAATCCGAACCTATAAATTAAATGGCCCCAAATATCACATTGTCTTTTATGCACAAAATTGGCACCTGGAGCAGGATTTGCATTTCAGCATGGCTTCATAGTAATAGAGATCAATGAGACGAGCTTAAAAATTTATGCAGAAACTGTGGAATATGTTCTTCTAAATATTGTGATGCTTTATTAGGACCATACTTGATAAATTGAAAGTTGCTGTTTTCTTGTCTTTTTGTATGCAGAATTGTTTTTAATTTAAATATTTTGTCTCTCTGGGTTATACTTTCTGGTGCTTTAAGACATTTGGGAATTTTTATGTCAGTAGGCCCTCTTCAAAGTTTACTTAAAGTGAATTAACAGTAAGCCATGGGCTTTTAACATAGATTAGGAAATAATGTCATTTTTTAGGGAAATATCCTCTAAGCTCAAAATAAAATTAAAAAAACCAAGAAATCCCAGGATGGGATAATTTACCTTACTCCTCACTTGCAGAGGAATGAGTAAAATGCACAGGAAACTGTAAAAATTAGGAAAATAAAATAAAACAGGAGAAGCCTATGAAAAGGAATTGGTAGAATTACAGGAAAAACTGTAAATACTGCAGGATTAAAATTTTGTTTTTGAAGAAATTGTTTTAACTATCAATCAATAGCTGAAAGGGCCACAGTCCATATAGCCCAATATAAATGTAAGAAAGATAAGGTAAAATTAGCAAAGGAAAAGTACATATGGTATTAGCCACTGCCACTGTGATTAGAACCCTGATAAGTAGGATGTTAATGTATAGAATAAAGCAGATAATAGAAATAGTTTTTCATAAAAAAAAGTTTGTCAGGAAAAAGAAAAAATATATATATTAATTATCTGGATGGTCAAAATTGCTGATGTGGGGGCTGAAGGAGTGGTATTGGATTATGCAGATTGTATAAAATTTATAAAAATTGGCACCAACCCCACCATATAGACTGCCTTTTAAAAGTTTAGTTGGCAAACTGGAAAAAGTTCTATCTTTCTGGCATTGGTTGTGCAAAGGTATAAGCAATGCCCTGCCGACACTGTGGCTACAAAACAATCAACTCTGGTATACTTCATAAAGTGGCAAAGCTGGGAAACATAGGAGACTGGAACACAGGGAAAGGAAAAGCCAAAATGAACAAACAACAAAAATTTTTTATGTTGGAATTTCGGCTGTGCATTAACTGGAGTGTTTTGGGTATTGAACATTATTCTAACAAATTTAATTTTCATAATAACTGTGTATAATGAAATGTTTGCTTGAAGTGGTAACTTAAGTTTGAAGGATATGAAGGATATATATATTTTTTTTTGCTGAGAGGAAAACAGTAGTTTTGTCCTAACATAAAGTAACTGGCTGTTGCAGAATGAAAAAATGTGGGACAATGCCTGAATGAATATAATAAGTTATCAGAGGTTTGTGAAGGAAAATTATGGTCAAGTTAAGAAAAGTTTTAAATGAAACTAAAAGCAGAGGTATTAAAAATGGTATCCAAACTCTTTAGCATCTACCCTCCCTTACCTGAGGTCAAACCAGAAAACATGGTGTGTTAGTTAGATTCAGTTGTCAACTTGGCCAGGTGAGCATACCTAGTCTTGTTGCTGCGGACATAAGCCAATGGTACGTGAACCTCATCTGTTACCAATTACATCTGCAGTCAGCTAGGAGGCATGTCTGCTGCAATGAGTGATGTTTGACTTAATTGGTTGGTGCTTAAATGAGAGATTGCAATGTAGCACTGCTAAGCAGCTCGGCATTCCTCATCTCGGCACTAGCAGCTCGGCCCAGGCCTTTGGAGATGCAGAAAGAAGTCACCCCGGGGAAAGTTGTTGGAACCCAGGGGCCTGGAGAGAAGACCAGCAGAGACCATCTTGTGCCTTCCACATAAGAAAGAACCTCAGTGGAAAGTTAGCTGCCTTTCCTCTGAAGAACCAACAAAACAAATCCCCTTTTATTAAAAGCCAATCCGTCTCTGGTGTGCTGCATTCCAGCAGCTAGCAAACTAGAACACATGGTATGGGTAAAAAACTGAAGAGGAAAAAAATTTAAAAAAGAGACTCCCTCCAGTCTTAATAGAAAGGTCCTTACCATGTTGTTTTAGTAATCCCAACAGCTGTCAAAGCCATGAGGAGCATCCTATAAATTCACCACTCTCAGGTCAAAAGGGCCACTGCAGACCACCCCTGGGAGTGCACCCCTGATCCTGAACACCTGAGATGCACCGTCCTCTGGGAGCCACTGTGCCCTTCTCCATCGCAGCTGAGATGAGCTGAACAGCCCGCGACTGAGGCCAGAGTGTGACCATCGTTGCCCTGCTCTAGCTCACCGGAAGCAGCTAGTCAATGCATGGCTGAAGCCTGAGGAGACCTCCAAGCCCTGCCTCAGTCACCCCAGAACCTGACTGATCTACACAGGGCCAAAAATTAGAAAATCAACACATGGACATCCCAGCCTGCTGGGTCTGTGGACTAATTGTCTTTTCTTGTTCTTTGTATTTGTCTTTTGTTTAGCAGTTTTAGCCCTCCTGGAAATAGGTCTCCTGGAGTTCTTCCTGAAAACCAACTTTACTCTAATTTGATAGAATCCCTCTTACCTTGGTAACTTCCCCCTTCCTAGCTGCTGCTCAGTGTGTGTGTCTACACTAATATTATAAAAAGGTTTTTAGGATAGAAAGTAAGTCACTGTTTATAAGAGTTAAGAGCTTGATGTTTAACCCCAAGCTTGCAGACACAAGTCTATGAGGAAATGCAGATTTGGGATTTCAGGATCTGGAACTACAATTGAAGCTGAGATATACAGATAAAACACAATGAGGTGTGGAAAAGACTTGCTTACCTCCCAGAACTTGTTTTTGCATTGTATGCTAGTAAATAATTTTGTACTTGACTAAAAATAGTCACCAGTATACTATAATCCCACCTCACCAGGTTCAATAATGCTGTTTTCATTACTCTAGGATGGAAAAACTGTGAAGGCCTCCTGGAGCTGGTGCTAACTTTATTTCTTGCCCAAAAGTTATGAGCTAAGCCTTCACTGAAGAAAAAGAAAAAACATGGGCTCCCAAAAGCATGTAACCAAAGCTAATGCCCCATGAGCAGGTGAAAAAAAAACAAACCCAAAGCAGGTACTGGGCATAGAGGCCAGGGGGCATAGGCTGTCAAAGAGACAGATCAGACCCTCTCAGGTGTTGTTACTACTCCCTCACTTGCACACCTCATACCACCCTGCTTGGCCCCAGAAGATGGCTGGTTAGCCAAAGATGGGTAAGATTCCTCAGGGGAGGAACAACCTAAGACAGGCACAGTCCAAAAGGGACCATCAGGAGAAAACTTGAGGCCAACAGAGGGATAACACAGACCTTTACCCCCCCCCCCCCAACTTCACAGGGGCCTAAACCCTGGATGTCTACATTGTTTCCCATGCCCAGCTCAAATCGGAACATACCAACACCTGCAGTAAGTAAATAAAATGAAATTTAAGTGATGCTATAACCCCTCCCTAAAAGTCGGGGTAAGCATCAAAGGGGGGAAATGTAGCAGGTAGGCCTTTCCGTCTTTCTGGTTTAGCTGTGCTCTCTGAAAAATCCCCAAACCCCCTCTCCTTGCAGGAAAGTGAGATAAGGCACATTTCCTGGTATAGAAACCCCCTCCCCCATCCTTCAGGAACTGGTAAAGATGCACGTAGGCAAAAGAAGACATTCCTGGGGTGGGGGTCCCTCAATGGTTCAGCTCTGGACCATTCTCAACTTAAATCAGCCATTTGTGTACCTTGTCTTTAACATGTCAAAAAGTCTATAAAAGCTAAGGTTGCCTTTTGTTCGGGGATCAGACTTTTGAGGTGACTTAGCTGGGCCCTTGTGCACATGAGCTAATAAAACCTACTTCCTGAAACTGCGGATCCTTAGTCTCAGCCTGTTCTAATTTCGTCGAACATTCCTGGAGGCCTGCAGCCTTGTTCCTGGTTTTTGCCCTACAGTACGCTGTGTGTCTGGTCACTGATGTGGCCCCAGGAGCTCTTCTGTACTGTTCCTGGTTATTTAGTAGCTTCTCTGGAGGACAAACTAAGTCCCACACCCTGCTAAGCCACCATCTTCATTCCTCTCCCCTATTTTATTTTTATTGCTTTTTCTGAATTGATGCAGATGTTCTAAGAAATGATCATGATGATGAATACACAACTATGTGATGATAGTGTGAGTTATGGACTATATAACAAGAATGGAATGATTATATTATAAGAATGTTTGGGTTTGTATGTAGCAATGTACCATAAATGAAAAATAAATAAATTTTTAAAAAGGTGATTTTACCCCATCACAGCACAATATTCATATTTGAAATATAATTTTTGTTGTGGTCCTAGAAGAGTTCATGTTTATCTATATGATACAGCATTTAGGGGCTAAAATTTATGAAAGAGGATTTTTTAGTGCACTCTCAACTTGGGTACACCCCAGTCTTTTCTCTATTTATTTGAGCCTTATTTGTCAATCTATAGAAATAAAAGAAAATTAACACAACAATACTCAATTATGGAGTTTGGCAAATATCTCAAGCTAGGGAGACCGTAAGTATTGTTTGCCAGGGATGTATTGTGTATATGTATTCCAGGGACAGCAGGGTCTTATCCATATCAAAACTCCCTCTTGTTCTCAAAATTGTTATTGAATTTTTGCACTATGTAAAGTACTGACTAAATTATAGTCAGTACTATAATTATATAGTATTATAGTCGGTCTGAAAAATTACTTTTCAAATTTCCTTTTTTAATAATACTAATTTCTTTGGTTTATTGAGATGGACAATTATATGATCTAAATGGTATAAATGTTTCCTACTTCTCTAATAGTATCTTTTTTTGCATGGGCAGGCTCTGGGAATCTAACAGGTTTTTTAGTTCCAGTTGCCTGAAGAGGACATGAAGGTCTTAGAATAAACCAAAATGCTTGCTTATAGCTGGATTGTAAGTAACAGAATTGTAAGTAACAGAAAAATGACATTTTCAAACTATTGACTCTTTTTTATGGGATATACAGTTATCACTTAAAATTAATCATCTTTTGTTATATAGTCTCTGGTAGCATTTTAGAATCTTCTGCTATCCCTTCTGCATGTCCCCATAAATTGACACCTAGGTGATAGGTTTTATTGTTGCCATTACCAATGATAGATTTTTCTTCTATTTTAATTTCTGATGGATTTTGTGTAGTATGTGGATATTTCTTGAGTTTTATTTGCTAATATTGTACTGTATATTGTATCATTTCCTTTTTAATAATACTAATTTCTTTGGTTTATCGAGATGGACAATTATATGATCTAAATGGTATAAGTGTTTCCTACTCCTCTAATAGTACTTTTTTTTTGCATGGGCAGGCTCTGGGAATCTAACAGATTTTTCAGTTCCAGTTGCCTGAAGAGGACATGAAGGTCTTAGAATAAACCAAAATGTTCACTTATAGCTGGATTGTAAGTAACAGAATTGTAAATAACAGACTTATTACTTCATTTTTGCTGATGACGAAAACAACACAGACCTAAAAATTGGTCTCAGTACCAGGAGAGCAGGGACCAATATGAAGGAGGAATGGGACAAGAGGTTTCTTGTCCAGAAACCTCTACTTTGATTCAGGAGATGGGTGAGCATGACGAGGGTCAGCTTGGACATTCACATACCCCCTTCTTCATTCTTCTCTCCATATCACTTTCCAGAGCAACCAAATATCACTGCAGAATCTCCAACTTCCCTATCTGTCTCCCATTTGTACAACAATATAATAGAAGTACACAATAGAAATTCCAAATGTACCTCAATTAAATTTTCTAGAGCTGCATTAATGATCTGCTCCTTCCAAATCTACTCTGTTCCTAATAATGATAAAAGACATCTCTATCATTTCTGTGTTCAGTCAAAAATTTCCATTACCCCAATATGTAATAATTCACTAGGTTCTGAGAATTTTCTGTTTTTAATACTTTTCAAATCTCTCCCTTCCTCTCCATCTCATGTTACTGCAGGTCCCTAACCCACATTTTGCATTTTCCTCTTGTAAGGTTGGCCTTAGTGGGGTGTATAAGAACTGCTGGGTTTTTGTTGTTTTTGTTTTTTTCTTCAGACTGCCTTTTATTGAACCCAATTTCTCAATCTTAAAAATCACTGAATAAAAGGTCTTTTCAAGCAGTCATCTTACTTAGGTATGGATTAGGCATAGGGAAATTTAGTGCACTTTGAAGTACATTTTAAAATATAGCACACAAACAGCACAAACTCCAGAGCACATATAAAATAGTCCTCAAAGGAATATAAACATTTAGAGTATAAGAATGTGAAATTTAGTAAGAATAAAATCTCTTCAGCTAGCTAAAACTTACTGTAGGTTTTTTATTGCACAATTTATCAGTTTACCCTAAGAATAAAACAGATACTATTTTCTCAACCTCTAAATTCAGTACATAGTCAAATTCATTTTTTTCAAACTAAAGTTTAATAGCATTGTTATATGAGAAAATACTTTGTTATTGAGTTAGACAACTTTGCAGCCTATAAAACAAATTCCTTAGAGTTCATGATCATAAATCCTAGTAGGCACATACTACATTCCTATCATCAAAAAATGCATTTAAGTACTTCATATTTTAAAAAGACAAAGTTGTGCAGAATACAAAAAGTATACATTTCATCCTTTAAACAAATTTACAGCTTTTAGGATTAGTTATTATGGGAGAGCCTACCTAACATTAACACTTAAAGAATTATCACTCAATTTAATGGAGTGAGCAAAGAACTGTGTGTTCATTTAATTGGTAAGGCTAAGTTTTATATTTTGCCATAGATCAGTCGGTATCTTGGTGCTTACATTGTAACATAAGAACATTTGAACAATGTGAGGTCATTGGGCTCATTGTTAAATAATTCCAAGAAAAAGTGAAGGATTCTAAGGAACAAAATCATGGCCATACCTGAAAGATCCAAAAATCTGTAAAGCAACATGCTTGTTTTCAGAAACATTTTAAAATCTGGCAATCTGAATTAAACTTGGCAAGTGCAATCTAAAAGGACAATTTAAAGTCTTAGAACTGGAAAAGATCTCAGAGGGTCATCTATTCTCTAGGAATACTAAGAATCCATGAAGGAGATTCAGAGCTCTGCAAATTTGACTTGAGCTTAAAATATTTTTTTGAAAAAAATTAATTTCAAAAACAACACCAATCATACAATTGTTACTCACCAAATTCTAATATACTGGAGATCATTGATGCTTAATATGTTTCCACTGGATGACTGCATAATATTGAGTTATTATAATATATAAGGGCATTTATATTGATAAAATATGACTTTTGTTTAGTAGGGTAGGGTATGTGTGTGTGTGTGCGTGCGTGTGTGAGTAGAGGTTCCATATAAGATTTTACTTGGGGAAAAGTTTTCACTGCTGAAATAAAATGTAAAAAGTAATCTACAAACAATAGTAAGAGACTTTTTCAAGATCACACAGCCATCCAGTGCATCACCAGGCTGTCACTGGAAGGCCCCCATTACTCTCCTTGTATTTGGTATTTAGTTATCCCCATTATAAATGTCAGTAGGTTAGGTCATCCATATTCTGTGGGCAAAATCAAGCTACCCTCAGTTAAACATTTTTCCTACAAATGGATTATTTTATTTGTTATTTAATAAGATTACTATCAAAATTCTAGTATCTAAAATTATGTCAATAAGTGTCAACTTAAATGGCCCTTAATACTTAGAAAAATAGCAGTATTTGCAACTTTCCAGTAATAAGACAGAAAACTGTAATGTTGTTATTACTATACTGTTTCAAAGTGTTTCAAAGGAAGTACAATGAAACAGTAAGAAAGCCGAATAATCTCCTAATTCTTGGAGGTGTTTTATGTGCCTAAAGTGGAAAAGCTACATCCTGGGTTTTTTTCCCCTCTTAATCTAGGAAATTTGTGGACTTTGATATCTCAGAAGGAGGCTTTCAAGTTAAAAATTAAAAGCACCATAAACCAATGTTATATAATTTATCATAATTTGAAAATATAAAATTTAGGATCTGTATGGAGAAAATTTCCTTCTGAAACTTCAGATGGTATGAGCACTATTAAAAACTGTTTGGAAAACTTCCCCAGTTGTAGAAAAGCTTTACCAGAATAGCCAACAAGATTACCTAGCAGAAGGCCATTTGCAAGGTAAGGTTTAACTTTATAGACCTCACCCAAATTATATAGCATGGAAAAATAAACAAAAAATCATTTTCATTTAAAATGTGCAGTTTTGTAGCAGGCAGGCCTTGCCCTCTTTCTGGTTTAGCTGTGCTCTCTGTGGAAAATCCCCAAACCCTCTCTCCTTGCAGGCAAGTGAGATAAGGCAAATTTCCTGGGATAGAATCCCCCTCCCCTAGCCTTCAGGAACTGGTGAAGATGCACATAGGCAAAAGAAGACATTCCTGGGGTGGGGACCCCTCAACAGTTCAGCTCTGGGCCATTCTCAACTTAAATCAGCCAATTGTTTACCTTGTCTTTAAGATGTCAAAGAGTCTATAAAAGCTAAGATTGCCTTTTGTTTGAGGCTCAGACTTTCAGAGGTTACTCACTGAGCCCTATGGCCATACCAAATAAAACCTGCTTCCCAAAACTATGGATCCTTTTTCTCAGGCTGTTGTAACTTTGGGGAGCATTCCTGGATGCCTGTGGCCTCGTTCCTGGTTTTCATGCTACATTTCCCAAGCATATTGCTAATATTACAAAATAATTGTGAATCATTTCAAGTAAAAAGTAGTAAAGGAGCAATAATTAACCACAAGGGGGCATAGCTATTCCTTAGATTCCTGCAGAAAGACTAATTTTTAAGTAGTAACATGCATTTTGACACAAGCTACATTTTCAGACACATAAAATGTTATCTTTCAGTTGGCTACATCATTTTTTCCATATGTTTCACTTTCTTTTTGATTTTTAATTTTTTTATTGTATAGTATAACATATATACAAAGCTAAGAAATAAAAAAATGACAGTTTTCAAAATACTCTTCAACAAATAATTACAGGACAGATCCCAGAGTTTGTCATGGGCTAACATACAATCCTCTCAGATTTTCCCTTCTAGCTGTTCCAGAATATAGGCGGCTAGAGGGCTTAAATATTTTATCATCACAATCAACTTTTTCCTTCTTTTTTGTGAAAAATAACATATATTCAGAAAAGATATAAATTTCAAAGCATAGAACTGTAATTAGTTGTAGAACATATTTCAGATTTTGACATGGGTTACAATTCCACCATTTTAAGGTTTTACTTCTAGATGCTCTAAAACACTGGAAACTAAAAGATACCAGTTTAATGATTCAGCAGACATATTCATTTGTTAATCCTATCTTCTCTGTAAAACTCCACCAACATCTTTGATCTTTTCATCCCTTTCTTTAGGGGTGCTTGCTATGGCAATTCTAAATTTTTCATATTGGAAGGGTCTGTCACTAATATGGGGTAGGGAAGTAGAGCTATCTGATATCCTGGAGAGGCTGGGCTGGGTTTCAGGACTTATCTGGACCAGGAACCCATCTGGAGGTTGTAGGTTTCTAGAAAGTTACTTTAGTGCATGGAACCCTTGTGGAATCTTATATATTGCTCTAGGTGTTCTGTAGGATTGACTGGAATGGGCATAGTTGTGGTTGACAGATTATGATAGGTAGCAAGGTCTAACTGAAGCTTGCATAAAAGCAACATCCAGAGTAGCCTCTTGACTCTAAAATAAACTCTCCCTGCCATGGATTCTTTATTAGTTACAATTCATTTCCCCATTTTGGTCAGGATGGCATTGTTGATCCCAAAGTGCCAGGTGTGGATTCATCCCTGGGAGTGATCTCTCACATCGCCAGGGAGACTTTCACCCTGGATGTGATGTCCCATGACGGCAATGATTTCAGTTTCAGGGTTGGGCTTAGAGCGAGAGAGGCCACACTTAAGCAATGAAAATTGTCCTCCAGAAGTGACTCTTAGGCTTGCCTATGGGTAGTAAAAGTTTCTCCACTAACTGCATAAGCTTCACAAGAATAAGCCTCATGATAGGGGGCATGGCTTATTGATTTGGATGTTCCTAAAGTTTGACATATATCAAGAGATTCCCTGGCGCTAAGGTTTAGTAGTTCTATAGTCTTTCTCCCATCCCTCAGGGGACTTTCCCAATACTTTTTGATTATCTGATTAATCTATGCAAGGATGTATCCGGGCAATTACAATAATCTCTACAGGATTAAAGGACCTCTTTCTTATTCTGGACTCCCTGTGTTTCAATTGTTCAAATGAGCTGTACAGAGAGGTTGAATTAGATTATGCATTACAGAAAATTTCAGTTCCAGAACAAATTAACCTTTTTCCTGTTGGTCTCAAAGAGTATGTGTGGTTCTAAAATATAGACACTGTCTTCCTTACCCCTATGTACTGAATTACTTTAACCCCAACCTGTTCAGCTTCATTCTTATCTCTAAATATCAGGTTATATATATATATATACACATATATATACACATATATATATATAAACAGACTCTCAGAATCCAGAAATAATAATCACCATTCTGGATTTAGTGTGCCTGCTCTAAAAGTGTACAATTTAGGCCACTGTTTTCTTATAGGCATTTTCTAAGGGAGACCATACCATTCTTGTTCTTTTGTTTCTGGATTATTTTGTCTCACCAAATGTTCATTCACATCATTGCATGTCTCATGACTTTGTTCCTTTTTGTAGCAGCACAACCTTTGTTCATAAGTATATACCATCGTTCCCCATTCTACTTCTCCATCAGTGCATCCTTCAACCACCTGCATTCATGGGGCACCATGTATGGGACCCAAAGTCCACAGTCCATCAACATTCTCAGTTTTAGATAATTTCATTGTTCCTAAGAGACAGAAAACCAATAATCACACCCTCACCAAATAGGAAATCTAAACCTCCTCTTAACTCTTATCCCTCACCCCATTATTTAGCTCTGCTGTTGCTGTGGTAGTGCTGATGGTTTCCTTTTGAACATAGTGCATAGCATGCAATAGCAGTTTTCCCTCTGTACCCTGGACTGAAACATCCTTTATTGAAGAATCATATCTTTGAAGTAATTATTGTGAGAACTAATTCATATTCCTAGTGTTATCAGTGGGACACATAAGTCTATACAACCCCTTTCAATCTTGTTCATCTTCAATATGGTGATATTACTGATAGACTCACTAGAGAACCACCTTCACCCCTATCTATTCCCTTATATTGGAGTTCAACCTCATTAGCTAATGGTTCATCCATCTCTAGCTTCTATGTATCTCTAAGTCCCCTATATTCTGTATTAAAAGTCTCTGATGATATCTTTATGTTGGTCATAAAAGTGGAATCATAGAGTATCTGTCCTTTTGTGTCTGGCTAATTTCACTCATCATTATGTCCTCAAGGCTCATCCATTTTATCATGTGCTTCTGGACATCATTTTGTCTTTACTGCTGCATAATATTCCATCATATGTGTATACTGCATTTTGCTGATTCACTCATCTGTCGATGGTCATTTGGTTTGTTTCCATCTTTTGGTGATTGTGTATAATGCTGCTATGAACATTGGTGTGCAAATGTCTGTGTTGTTGCTTTCAGCTCTTCTGGGTATATACCAAGTGGTGCTATTGCTGGGTCAAAGGGCAACTTGATATTTAGTTTCCTAAGAAACCAACAGTCTTGCACAGTGGCTGCACCATTGTACATTCCCACCAGCAGTGCATAAGTGTCCCAGTTTCTCCCCATCCTCTCCAACATTTATAGTTTCATGTTTGTTTAATAACAGTCATTCTTATAGGTGTGAGGTTGTCTGTCATTGTAGTCTTGATCTGCATTTCCCTATAGCCAATGAAAATGAACATCTCTTTGTGTGCTTTTGAGCCATCTGTAGTTGCTCTTCAGAGAAATGCCTATTCATATTCTTAGCCCATTTTATAATTGAATTGTTTGTTCTTTTGTTGTTGTGTTGTATGATTTCTTTGTATATACAAGAAGTCAAACCTTTGTCTGATATGTGATTTCCAAATATTTTCTCCCATTGAGTTGGCTGCCTCTTCACCTTGTTGACAAAGTCTTTTGAGGTGCAGAAGCATTTGCTTTTGAGGAGTTCCTATTTATCTATTTTTTTCTTTTGTTGCTTGTGCTTTTTAAGCTATATCTTACTACTAGGTCTTGAAGATGTTTCCCTACATTTTCTTCTAGAAGCTTTATGGTACTGGTTCTCATATTTTTGTGTTTGATCCACTTTGAGTTAGTTTTTGTGTAGGGTGTAAGATAGGGGTCCTCTTTCATTCTTTTGGCTATTTATATCCAGTTCTTCCATGCCCAATTAATGAAAAGACTATTTTGTTCCAGTTCAGAGTATTTGGGGGCCTTGTCAAAATTCAGTTGACCATGGATTTGGTGGTCTATTTCTGTACTCTCTATTTGATTACATTGGTCGATGGTTCTATCTTTGTGCCAGTACCATGCTGTTTTGATGTAGGTTTTAAAGTCAGGGAGTATTAATCCTCTCACTTCATTCTTCTTCTTTGGAATGCTTTTAGCCATTCAGCGTCTCTTTCCCTTCCAGATGAATTTGGTAATTAGCTTTTCCAAATCTTCAAAGTAGGTTGTTGGTATTTTTATTGTACCGGGTTGAATCTGTAGAACAATTTGGGGAGAATTGACATCGTAACCATATTTAGCCTTCCTATCCATGAGCAAGGAATGCCCTTCCTCCTATTTAGATCTCTCTTGATTTCTTTTAGCAATATTATGTAGTTTTCTGTGTACAAGTCCTTTACATCCTAGTTAAGTTCATTCCTAGGTACTTGATTCTTTTAGTTGCTATTTTGAATGGAATTTTTCCCTTAACTGACACCTCAGCTAGGTCATTGTGTGTGTACAGAAATGTTATTGATTTTTGCAAATTAATTTTATATCCTGCCACATTGCTGAATTTGTTTATTAGCTCAAGTATCTTTGCTGTATATTTCTCAGGATTTTCCAGTATTGTATCATATCATCTGCAAATAAAGAAAGTTTTAATTCTTCCTTTCCAATTTGGATGCCTTTTATTTCTTTATCCTGCCTTATTGCTTTAGCTAGAACTTCTAGCACAATGTTAAATAATAATGGTGACAGCGGGCATCCTTATCTTGTTCCTGATCTTAGGGGAAAAGCTTTCAGCCTCTCTCCATTGAGTATGATGCTGGCTATTGGTTTTTCATATATTCCCTCTATCATATTGAGGTAGTTACCTTTGACTCCTATCTCTTGGAGTGTTTTCCTGAGAAAAGGATGCTGAATTTTGTTGAATGCTTTTTTCAGCATCAATGGAGATGGTCATATGGTTTTTCCCTTTCAATTTGTTGATGTGCTCTATTACATTAATTCATTTTCTTGTGTTGAATCACCTTTCCATTCCTGGTATATACCCCACTTGGTCATAGTGTATAATTCTTTTAATGTGTTGTTAGATTCAATCTGCTAATATTTTATTGAGAATTTTTGCATCTATGTTCCTTAGGGAAATTGACCTGTGGTTTTCCTTTCTTATAGCATCTTTACCCAGTTTTGGTATTAAAATGATATTAGCTTCATAAAATGAGTTGATAGAATTCCTTTTTGCTCAAAATTTTGGGAAAGTTTGAGCAGGATTGGTGTTAGTTCTTTCTGGAATGCTTAATAACAAATTCCCTGGTGAAGCCATCTGGCCCTGGGCTTTTCTTTGCAGGAAGATTTTTGATGACTGATTGAATCTCTTTACGTGTGATTAGTTTGTTGAAATCTTCTATTTTTCCTGAGCCAGTGTAGCTTGTTTTTGTGTCTCCAGGAATTTGTGCCTTTCATCTAAGTTGTCTAGTTTGTTGGCATATAGTTGTTCATAGCATCCTCTTATGATTTCTTTTATTTCTTCAGGGTCTGTGGTAATGTGCTCCTTTTCATTTCTGATTTTGTTTATTTGTACCCTCTCTCTTTTTTCTTTGTCAGTCTTGCTAGTGGCCCATCAATATTATTGATTTTTGCAAAGAACCAATTTTTGGTTTTATTGATTCTTTCTCTTGTTCCTTTGTTCTCCCATTCATTTACCTCTGCATTAATCTTTGTCATTTCTCTTCTCCTATTTGCTTTGGGGTTAGTTTGCTGTTCTTTCTCAAATTCCTCCAGGTATGCTGTTAAGTCCTTGAATTTTTGTTCTTTCTTGTTTTTTAATATGGACATTTAGGACAATAAATTTCCCTCTTAGCACAGCCTTTGTTGCATCTAGGTTCTGAGAAGTTGTGTTCTCATTTTCATTCATCTTCAGATAGCTTCTGATTTCTCTAGCAATTTCTTCTTTGACCCACTGGTTGTTTAAGAGTGTGTTATTTAATCTCCACACATTTGTGAATGTTCTCATTCTTTGGTTGTTACTGAGATCCAGCTTCCTCCCATTATGATCAGAGAAAGTACTTTGAACAATTTTAATGTTTTTAAATTAATAAAGACCTGTTTCGTGCCCCAGCATATAATCTATCCTGGAGAATGTTCCATGAACACTACAGAAGAATATATATCCTTGTGCTTTGGGGTGCGGTGACCTATATATGTCTGTCAGGTCTAATTCATTTATTAAGTTGTTTAATTTCTCTATTTCCTTGCTGATCTTCTGTCTAGTTGTTCTATCTGCAGAGGAGAGTGATGTATTGAAGTCTCCTACTATTATTGTTGAAACATCTATCACTCTCTTCAGTTTTGCCAATGTCTGTCTCATGTACTTTGGACCTCCTAGATTGGGCGCATAAACATTCATGTTTGTTATATCTTCTTGATGCATTGACCCTTTAATTAGTATATAGTGTCCTTTCTCTCTTATGATGTCTTTACATTTAAAGTCTATTTTGTCGAATATTAGTATAGCTATTCTTGCTTTTTTTCAGTTATAACTTGCATGGAAAATCTTTTTCCATCCTTTCACTTTCAATCTATTTGAATCTTTGCGTCTAAAATGAGTCTATTGTAAGCAGCATATAGCTGGATTATGTTTCTTAATCTATTCTGCCAATCTGTATCTTTTAATTAGTAAGTTTAGTCATTAACATTCAAAGTTATTACTGAAAAGGCGTTTCTTGAATCCACCACCTTATCTTTTTTTAATTTTATTTGTCAGATCTATGTATTCTTTTCCCTCTTTCCCTATTTATCCTTAAAGTACCCTTACTGGTACTCTTCAATTCTGTGCCTTCCTGCAGACCTCCCTCTCCTGTCTTTTTTTTTTTTTCAGCCCCAGCAAAACAAATTTTAGTATTTCTTGTAGGGACAGTCTCTTGTTGACAAATTCTTTCAGGACTTCTTTGTGAAAATTTTAATCTTTCCCTCAATTTTGAGAGAAAATTTGGCTGTGTACAGAATTCTGGGCTGGGAGTTATTCTCTTTCAGGATTTTTAGATATATCATAGCACTACGTTCTCACCTCCAGGGTGCTAGTTGAGTAGTCTGAATTCAGTCTTATTTGGTTTTCCTTGTATGTAGTAGATTGTTTTTCTCTTGCCACTTTCAGGATTTTCTGCTTTTCCTTAACATTTGACAGACTGATTAGCATGTGTCTTGGGGAAGGCCTATTTGGATTTATTTTGTCTGGAGTTCATTGGGCTTCTTTGACTTATATTTTTATGTCCTTTGTGAGGGTTGGGAAGTTTTCCCCCATCATTTCCTCAACTATACTTCCTAGCCCTTTACTCTTCTCTTCCTCTGGGACATCAGTGATTATTATATTTATGTGCTTTGTTTTGTCTATCATTTCCCTGAAATTCAGTTCAAAGTTTTCCATCTTTTTTGCCATTTGCTGTTTTGGGTCTTCAAAGTCAGTTATACTGTCCTCTATATCACTTATTATTTCTTTTGTCTCTTCAAATCTGGTGTTGTGTGCCTCTAGTATCCCTTTTGTTTGGTCAACAGAGTCTTTAATCTCTGTGATATCTGCTATTGTTCTATTTAGTCTTTCACATTCCTCTTTATGTTCTTCTACTGTCTTCTTGATCTCCCTATATCATTTACTATCCCACTTATTTATTACATAGAGTTGTATGAACAGCTTTGATTAGTTGTTCCAATGTCTGTGTCTACACTGGTGTTTTAATTTGGTCATTAGGCAGGGCTATGTGTGTCTGCATTGTGATATGCTTAGTGATCTTCTGCTGTCTCTGTGGCATGTGAATATTTTGATTGATTTACTTTGGGAGTTGATTTCTTTCAGTAGTCTAAGGCCTTGTGTTTGTGGTGTGGTTGTACAGAAGGAAGCAGGGTATGGGGGGGTGCACTCAGTGTGGTGATTTGTTTCAGGGCAAATATAGCCACAGGTTGGGGCTTTTCAGATGATGCTTGTGAATGTGGGCACCCAGTGGCCAGGGGGGAAGTAGCTGTGTGGGAGCACCGGTCTAGAAGATGTAACCCTGGTGTGTACTGGTTTAAGGTACAGGGCCCTTTGTGCACATGCATAGAGCTGTGGCAGCAGATCAGCATTATGCCTTCATGGATTGTGGCAGATGTGACCTAGTTGCACAGGTAAGCACTTTCTCAGAGCTGGAAAATGTGACTGAGGGCTATGTGCATGTGCCCTTCTAGGACTGCTGTAAACTGAGGTTCTCAGAGCTGAATGATGTGATTGGGGGCCTGTGCACATGTGTGGACCTAGGAGTGCCATAAACTGATGCATAGAGCTCAGGGGTGAGGTAGGGTGAGGCTGTGCAACACTATGGGCAAGAGGCAGGGGTAGCCTAGGTTTAGAGGTTAGCGTCCACAGCCTTTATACACTGGTAACAAGCTCCAGGGAATGGGGGGGGAAGTGCTCAAGAGGGGTGTGGGAGGAGTGAGTTGGGTTTCACAGGGGGTTGGAGTGTGGGGCGGGTATGTGCACTGGTGGCTGGGGGGGGTGGGGGTGCCTAGAGCATGGGGAATGAGAGCAGGTGTCGGAGTTTGGGTGCATGGGTTGTGGGATGAGTCCCTGGTCACAGGGATGTGCTGGTGAGGGTAATGCACCCAAGATCATGGTCTGGCTTACTTCCTAGTCCCTGGCTCCTGCCCATTCACTCCTGCAGGCTCCATGCCTCTGCACCAGGCTCCAGCTTTCTGCCTCTCAGTTCCCTGGCCTCTGCAACTAAGGCTGCCCTATATGATGCAGAAGGCTCTCCCAGGTCAGCTGCCTTCCCAAACCACCACCTCAGTTACCTTCCTCTCCCTTCTCTAAGTTTTCTGTGGAGCAACACTAATCTCAAGCTACTCTATTTAACCATCATCCTGGAAGTCCTTGGTTACATCATATTTTCTTTTTTCTTTAACATGGGCAGGCACCGGGAATCAAACCCAGGTCCTCTGGCATGGCAGGTAAGCGTCCTTGCCTGCTGAGCCACCGTGGCCCGCCATTGGCTACATCATTTTAACATTCAAGATTTATTTTAAGCCTAACTGAAAAGATTCCAGAATACACTTCCCTAAAAAATAATGATGTTTCAGAAGCTTCTGAAAGTGTTGCTGTTACCTTAACAAAGGATTCATAGAACAATTAGTTCTAATGCACAGTAGAACAAACAAATAATAAGAAAATGGTGTCTAAATCAGTAGCAAATTTTGGTTGATCACAAATGGAAGATGTGGAAAGTTTATCAAAAGAAACTGTACAAATTGTAAGAATAACAAAAATACGGGGTGGGGAAAATTGATTTTCCTGTGTCTGAGCCACAACTTGCCTGCATTCATCTCTCATGTTCAAAGCATTTGTAGCCCATAAAAAAAAAAAAAAAAAAAAAAAAAACAGGAGAACTTCATCCCAAGGGCATGGCCTGTGAGCTGGCCTGCCTCATCAGCCAGGTTAAGAATATCATTAGCCATGTCATCACTGAGTGCATCTGACACCACCTAAGTTTCATGGATTCCAGTCATCTGGATGTGGAAGATAGGGCAGTTCCTGTGTCAGTTACTCCATTTATCAATGCACTTCTGACAAAACCACAACAAAGGATGAAGTCAGCCCAGCCATCCATACCGATACAACACTCCTCATCATCAGTCAGCTGTTTCACCCCTCCCAACCAAAGACTAGCCTGATAAGACATGAATTTTTGGAAATCTTAACGCTAGTGATGTATAAGGTTAAGAGAAGAGACTTTAAATTCAAAAGAAAAGTGTATTGGCAAAATCTCCACTGTTGGAGAAAAATTACAGCCTGTACATTCTTACTGTCTCATGCTTTAAGGGTCTGGGTTTATAAAAAGCATATGCAATAGAAATTATGGAAAGCTCTTGAATTCATAATAAAAATTGTGTGATAATGTATGCCAAGGGTAGCAATGATACTTCAGTACTCAAAAATTGGTCTATGTACTCCTACCAATGCTAAATATTGTGGTGTAGAGTGAAGTGGAGAATAAAATGGGAGCTAATACAGAGAACAGGAGAATGACAAGAAACAAAAACTCTTACCACCAAATAAATATTTTAGTCATAATCATTTTTCTATCACTTTGTATTATGTGCTGTTACTACTGTATAGGGATCACCCCAAGGGTATGGTAATCTCTGTGGTTATGGGGTGATATTGTTACATTATATTTTGTCCAGTCGTGAATCTTATTTTATGTGTTCCGCATGGTAGTCAGTAAATAAGTAATGAATTATTAAAATGGAAGTGAAATTGCTAAATGCAATGTGTAGCATCTTAAAACAGTTGTTAGTGCTGAGCATGTAGCTAGAGTTCTTGCTCATAAAAGGAGAATCAGTTTGTGCTTTCAGTGAGAAACCAAAATTTTAAAATTCAGGAAATTACTCTGCTTTATTTAGAGATGGAGCTAAAAGAGAATATACTTGATTATATGCAGAAGTCCACTGATGTGTACTAAATTCCATGCATCAAATATAATTTGAATGCATAATTATTTTTAAACAGAAACTTTATTATACCTTCATGTTTATGGAAGTTAGAAAGGTAGGTTTTATCAATAGCCAGTGAAGAAAATTTTAAATTTTTGCCATAATGTCAATTTTATAGAAACCATGTTTGAATTGCCTTATAAATAAACCATTGCACCCACTTCACCCTCAGTTCTTTCTCAATTTAGTGCCATTGGCCAACCTGAGTATCCATTTACTGAAGAACGTTAATAAGGAGGCCTTCACCACATCTTCTACCAGGAGCTCCAGTGTGTGTCGAGTGATGCTGGGACATCTCAGAAGCCGGTGATTAGGGACATCACCTCTGGTTAAATCCATGCTGCTTTTCAGTTCACACTCAACTAGACTCAAATCTGTAGGAAAGGCATTAAATTCTTGTGGCTTTGCCAAACAATTAAGATTTAATTTATACAAAGATCTTTACATGCTCTGGTCTCTGTCTCTGTTAACTTCTGTTTTGTTTCTTCTTTTCCTAGCCCTAGGCTAAAACTGTGGCAGAGAGGTAAGACACTCTGCTTGGTCTTCTAGGTTTGGCTGGGGAAGAACCATTGTGACCTGACATATACTTATATATGTAAGTATTAACACTTAACTTATACTTAATATAACTTCTGGTAGGTATGTGACCAGAAGATATGCAGAACTCTGCAGACTTACACAGAAATAGAAATACAGGGGCACCCACCTGGGAGATACTTAAATGAATAGGCCAGAGGTGGGGCCTTTTTTTTAAAGGAAACAAAAACAAGCACACTCCCCCAAAACAATTCAGGCTATTTAGTATATTGCCAGAATTTGGACACTGGGATTGTAAGTATGCTAAATGTATTTCTTCTTTTCTGGGATTCTTAGAATGAATAACCTATATTTGTAATGTTTATAGAAACCTTGGGACATTTCCTTAGTTCAGAAAGATAGCATCTCTCTTTTTTTCCCATACTGGAGAACATTTGTGATGGTTTAGTGATAAGGTTAACTTGCTCTATTCTTTTTCTCTAAAGGAAGTCTATCAAACTAGGCTGTGAGTCAGAAATAATGACAGGTCACTCACACACCTTCCCTTACTGTCCTTCACTGTACCACCAAAGGCAGGAAAAGCTCCTGGACATGGGTTTTTATATCTTCTGGGCAGTCGGGAGAGAAGCATCACTCAGCAAACATGACCAGAAATGACTCTCCCTCAAAATAATAGAATGGGTCAAGATCTGTATTTCTTACTTCTTTTTAGTTTGTTCTTGTGACCTACAGAACCTCTGAATTCTGAATTTCCCATTTTTATTGACTCTCTACCTAAGTAAATAATTCATTCTTGAGAGACTGGCACCTGCTATTCTTTTCATATTGTGGAAATGCAGTGCTTCCTTTTTGGATGGATGGCTGAAAAAGGGAAAACATTGAAACTCTTTTTTTATCTGCCTTATTCTACCTACAATGAAATTGATTTTCCTAAACATTTCCCATACCTAATCACAAGTATTTCAGATGGTGTCAAATGCTAACCCAACTTTTAATGCAAGGCAAGTAATAAGTAAAGTACTTTTTGGTGAGTTTGATTTCACTTTTGGTTTTCCTCAATATGTTTTTTAATTAGCATAGGGATTTCCCTTTTAGGAATTTAATTCATATAAATGTATTCATAATGTAAGAAAGGCCCAGAAAAGTTAACCATTTAAGTGGTTTGAGATTTGATACTATTTGGTTGACAGTATAAGAAATAAAAATTATTTTATTTCAACACTATTTGACTATTTGACCCAGGAAATGGTGAGTATTTAGAGAACATGAAGGTTGGTGTGCTGGTTTGAAAAAATATATGTACCCTAGAAAAGCCATGTTTTAATCCTAATTCCATTTTGTAAAGTCAACTATTTCTTCTAACCCCTATTCAGTATTGTATGTTTGAAACTGTAATTAGATCATCTCCCCAGAGAAGTGATTTAATCAAGAGTGATTGTTAAACTGGCTTAAGCAGAGACATGTCTCCATCCATTTGGTTGGCTCTTGATTAGTTTACTGGCATCCTACAAATGAGGAAACATTTTGGAGAAAGTGAACGATTCAGAGAGAGCAGAGCAGAATGACATAGCCACAAGAAGCAGAGTCCACCAGCCAGTGACCTTTCAAGATGAAGAAGGAAAATGCCTCCTGGAGAGCTTCATGACACAGGAAGCCTGGAGAAGAAACTAGGAGATGATGCCATGTTCACCATGTGCCCTTCCAGGTGAGAGAGAAACCATGATCATGTTCCCCATGTGCCCTTCCTGAGACAGAAACCCTGAAATTTATCAGCCTCCTTGAACCAAGGTGTCTTTAACTGGATGCCTTTGATTGGACATTTCTATAGACTTGTTTTAACTGGGACATTTTCTCAGCCTTAGAACTGTAAACTAGCAATTTATTAAAGCCCCCTTTTAAAAAGCCATTCCATTTCTGGTATATTGCATTCCAGCAGCTAGCAAACTGGAACAGTTGATATAGGGTGAAGTGGAGGGCAGGATGGCCAGTTCATTGGGGTTTAAATGCCAACATCAGGGGACAAATGTTCAATTAACCATCACTTCTTCAATGAAGGATTAGCAGCTGTGTGAGCATCAGATTTTTCCTGGTCAGGTTAAGTAATTTCTGGGGATCTGTGGAGAGAATGCTACCATTATAAAAATAGTCTTAAATAGTCAGATTTACCTGATCCTTCATCATATGGAAAAATAAGTCTCTTTGTCTTGTTGCGAAGGTGAGTTTATTGAAGATGCACCAAAAGGGAACTGAAGGGAAAAAAATTTTTTTCCAAGACCTGTTCAGTGTGAGAAAGATGATTTGAACTTTTATAGTCCAAACAGACAAAAGAATGGCAAAGATCCTGAAGAAAGCAGGAAAAAAAAGTTTTTAAACTTAGTATAGTCAGAGGATTCATTAAAATTAAGTAACAGGCACTTGCTTCATTTTATTTGGTCAGCATATCCTGTTACCTTGAAGGATGTTTCTCTTTTTGTTGATCTTTCAGGCTTTTGATCATGTCCTTTGAAGGGGGATAGATGCTTATGTCATTCCCTATGGTGCTTTATGCTAGCTTGTATGTTGTCTTTGTCCCTGAAAGCAGAGCTGGAAAGCTTCATTAATGTAACAAAGAACAGAGAGTATGAGGTAAGATTAATTGCAACAAATATGCCAGCAAGGACATATAGACTTGAATGAATCAAAGCTTCTTGAGTGTATTTTATAATAAGCATTTCTAGCTACTAAAGACTATACTAAGCATTTTCCAGCTAAAGGATTATAATGAGCATTTTTTTCCCATTATCCAGCTATTAATTTCCCCCTTACTTTATTTTTCTTCCTCTTAATTCTTAAGAGGAGGCTTCTCATGCACATTTTTCTTAGAGGGAAAGTGGGTGAAGGTTTTATTCTTGCAACTACTTCTTTGCTGAGCAAGAGTGAAGAAATATTTAGATTAATCTGGAAGATGCTCTGGATATAAATGTGCAGATATAATATAGGCTATAGTAAGACAAACATATGGTAAGCCAGATAAAAGCTGTGTTAATAAGGGCTATTTTTATAGGTGAGTTCATTAGTCACTTAGAAAATTAGTCTAGTTTACTATAATCTTTAACACAATATTTTACATGTGATCTAATATCGAAGAGACTGTCATATTTATCTGGAATAAATGTGCAGCATCTAACTCCAGTGAGAGCACAAGTTCTTCCTTGAACTGCAGTCAGTAGATTTAAAGCTATTTTATTTTGAAGGACAACTATTACTGCTGTAGTTCATTTTAGGAAGATATTACCTTGCACAAAATAGGATGTGAGAAAAAGGCAAAAGGTGTAAAATTTAATTTTAATCATTATACTATTTCAAGCAATTTACAGAAAAGTAATTTTAAAACAGAAGTGTGGGGTACCTGAATAGGATGTGTTTTCTTTGTCTTCCCTCTCCTCTGGAGCTGGTTTAACTCTTGAATGCTGAATTTAAGGCTGAACATCTTGCAGCTGTAAAGAAGAGTAAGTGAAAAAGCAACACAATATAAAGTTCTTCCCGCCTAGGGTAAGCTGACCTTTGGCATGCTTTTAATACCATGTTTTTAATACCACTCAGTTTCTGGGCTTGTAAGAATATAAGGCTGTATTTGTAGGGAAAGAAAGTAGACTATAAGTAAATACAGAAATAATCTTTACAGTACTTTTTATGGAGATGATTGCATTTTTTATCATTTATTATACAAGGTCTCCAGAGACATATTTGTAGTTGCATTTTTGAGTAAAGGCCTCCTGTTATCTTTATTTCAAAAGAACTTAAACTTAGTCCACTTCTAGGGGCAACTTGGATTTTGAGGAGGTCAATAGGCAATGCCTTATCCCAGGTCAAGTTAGTTTCTTGACCTATCTTAAAATAATTTTTTTTAAGTATGGTTCATTTTCTCAATTTTTCTAGTTGGCTGAGGCTTACAAGATATATGTAATTTTTAATTTATTCCAAATGCCTCCAAACTTTTTGAGTTATTTTTGAAACAAAGGCACTGCTATAATTGATTTGAACAGTGAATTGCCCACTAAATCTAGGTATTATTATTATTTTTCTTTTTACATGGGACCAGAAATTGAACCTGGGTCTCTAGTATAGCAAACAAGAACTCTGCCACTGAGCCACTGTGGCCCACTTGTAGGTATTAGTATTTTTTTAATTACACTTTTGTGACTGTAGTTGTTCTTTCAGTGCAGGCATAGAAGGCTTCTACTGACCCTTAGAATGTACTTACCAATAATATGGGTTAGAAATTTTTAGCTGCTTGGAGCATTGCAGTAAATTTTATTTGCCACTTGTTTTCCCCAGGTGACAAAATTGCACCCCTAACATCAAAGGGAGTCTGCAAGTTTGGTGGTTATTTTTATGACATAGAACACATTGTTTATCATTTTATTGACTGCTGCTGGAATTTTTGGTTTTGCAATGTGCCCTCTGATTCAGGTTGCAAAGGCTTCTTTTTTATAATGTTTCCCCTGGTGAAAGCAGGATAGCACCAGTTCTACTAGTTTTTTTTTTGGGGGGGGGGGCAGCAAACTTGGTCTAATTTTCAGTACAACTATTCTTTTTCTGACTTAGCATTAAATCCTCATTCTTTTACTCTGTCTACATTTTTTTGTTTGTTTTATAAAGTGGGGTGAATGATGAGAGGTCTGCAGTTGAGTTAAGAGCTAAATCCTTTGCATTTTCAGGTTTATGTAGTGTCTTAGCAGCTGCCTTTGCTGCCAAATCTGCTTTATGATTCCCTTTTTGCTAGGTAGTTGTTTGACTTTTTATGCCCCAAACAATGCATCACAGCAACTTCTGAGGACAGCTTCTAATACAGCTAAAATTGGTCTTTGGATGCTTAACTTCTTTGCTATTGTTAGCTAACAGTCCCTTTTCCTTTCAGATTGTGTCGTGAGCATGCACTACAAAAGAGGCATAATGGGAGTCTATACAAATATTTATTTTCCTACCTTATCAATGATTAAGGATCAGGTCAGGACAATGAGTTTGGCTTTCTCGGTTGATTTACCTGACTGCAGGTATTTGGCTTCTAGCACCTCTGTCAGGGTACTGTGGCATATCCTGATCATTGATGTCCATGGGTCATACACTGCTCCCATCCATGAACATTTCTAGGTCAGGTTTCTTTAGAAGGGTGTCACCCAAATTTGATTGATTAGAGAACACTTCTTTAAGCAGTTGAATGCAGTTATGCAAAGCAGGTCCCTCAGATTCAGGCAGCAATGTAACTGAATTTAAAACCATAGAATTTAAGAGGCACATGTTGGAGTTACTTACATTATGGCTTGATATTTTCCTAATCTGCCAGTAGTTGGCCAGTAGTCTCCTTTCTGTTCAAGCAGAGAGTGCACACTGTGTGGAACATGTAATATAACTTTCTGGTTCAAGGTAAATTTTGTAGGTTTCTGTAAAATATTGCAAATGACACCTGATTCCAAAGGCAAGGTGGCCATCTCTGTGCCACTGAGTTGTTTCTTTTAAAACTATGCTACAGATCATCAACACTACCACCCCCACACCCCTGTAAGGTTTTATGTGAGAACAGGAAGTCCCATTACCTGCCCTTTGTTTACAAATAAATTAAAAGGTTTGTGTACCTAATGCAATCCCAAAGCGGTCATTAGCTTTTCTTTAATTGTTAAAAGGCTTGGTTACATTCTGTGGTGGTTTGTGGTAGGGCTTCTCAGTCTGAACTCTGCACAGTGGCATATAAAGATTCAGAAATAACTTTCAAGTTGGGAATCCAGATGCAGCAGAAACCAAATATTTCTAGAAATCCCCACAATTGTTTCTTGTCTTAGGGGATGAAATATTGACCAAGGCTTGGTGCTTATCAGGCAGTAGAGCCCTCTTGTGATAAAAAAATCAGGATTTAAGGGATGATTTTTGATTATGGAATCATTATATAGGTATTCCTTTTTGCTTTCTGGTATATGGGAGTAGAAAGAGATATTAGACCTGGAGGACAGGACCCCTTCCCCCATGATGTGACCTATCCCTGGCAAATATTTTAGAAAGCATCTCCCACCCCACCCACATCTCTTTCACCCTCCAGCAGCTGCACTCTTGCAATAACCCTCTATTACTCAATCTTCACCCTCCAAGAGCTACATTCTTGTGATAAAATCCCCTTATTCAACATATGCCCTCCAGCATTTCCAACCCCACATACTTAAGGCAATGCTTAAATTTTAAACTTCACCAATGGAAAGCTGCCAACTTCTAACTTAGCCCCTTGCTTCTGAAAACTAGCCGATGAAAATCACTTTGGTTCTCCAGGGCTGGTTTTTATTTCTTGGCTTCCCTTGGCTTTCTCCAGGTTTTGGCTTGCTTGACATCTCATGGCGTTGTCAGCTGGTGTCCAAGCATTTCCAAACATCTGTGTCTCTGTTCTCTGAAGCAACTGTTCTCCAAGAGTCTACATCTGCACTCTTTGTTGGCTCTGAAGCTTCATTGTTTCTGTAAACTCTCTCCAAAATATTTCCTCTTTTAAAGGATTCCAGTAAGCTAATCAAAACTGACTGGAATGGGTAGAGTCACATCTCCATCTAATCAAAGTTAATACCCACAATTGGGTGTGTCACATCTTCCTGGAGAATATTTAATCAAAAGTTTCCAACCTACAATATGGAATCAGGATTAAAAGAAATGGCTGCTCCTACAAGATGGAATCAGTATTAAAACATGGCTTTTCTGGGTTACATAATATTTTCAAACTGGCACATGGGTGCTTGATTCACTTTTTTTGGGTTAGCATGTCCTGTTATCTTGCAGGAGTTTTCTCCCTTTGTTAAACATTCAAGATTTTGATCTTGTCCTTCTAAGGAAGGAAGGTGCTGATATTATTCCACATGATGTTTTGTAATATCTTGGATGTTATCTTTATCCCTGAAAGCAGAGCTGGAAAGTTTCATTAATGTAACCAAGAATAGAGAACAAATAGTTGAGGCTTAATTGCAGCAAATATTGTCAGCAAGGACATTTAGACTTGAAATGAAACAGAGCTCCTTGAGTAAAATGATTATAATAAGCATTTCTATCTACTAAAGATTATGCCAAGCATGTTCCAGGTTAAGGATTATATTGAGCATTTTTCCATTTATCCAACACTTAGATGGACATGGACATAATGGGTTGTTGTGAAATGAAAAGAGGACATAATGGGTTGTTGTGAAATGAAAAGAGAGTGCTCTGAGGAAAATGCTGCTGCCACATACCCATGAGTGTCACTGTCACATGTCTAAGTGTAGCGAGCCCATGCTCTGTCTCCCCAAGGCTTCCCCCCCTCAGCCTTCAGCCCTTTCCTCATGGACAGACATGGACAGTTCCTGCCGGCTGTCCTCCTTGTGGCCCAGTGGTGTTCTGCACAAAAGAAGAATGAATAAAAACCTTTAAAATGGCCAAAAGGGGCTCCTATTCAAAACATTTACAGAAGGATAGTTTTCCTCTGCTTTACCCTGCATTATTACATGACATTTGACCCAAGAATAACAATTGAAAAAGAATCTAGAGTGGTAAGTCCAACCTCCCTCATTCAAAAATGTTGCTGATTCATGATGAGCATGGGAATTCTATGCCATGTTAAAGTGCTAAACCACAAACCCAGGTTTCTGTGCTTGCTCTGAGTTGCACAGAGTGAGAGCTGAACTGGAGAAAGAAGCAAGGATGAAGATACTGCTGCAGAAAATTAATATCTTGAGGCTCTCCAGTCCCCACCTGGTGATAAACCCTTGTGCACAAAATCTGCCCTCTGGCATTATGACATTGCAGCATTCTTGAAGTAAAACTCCCTCGCCCAAATGTAAATGCCATCTGGCAGTTACAACCTTGCTTCACCAATGGAAAGCCACCCAACTCCCAAGGACTCGCCTGAGAGAAATCTGCCTAATTCTACCCTCAACTCTCTTTAAGCAAGAGTTAAATTCTTTCTTTTTTAAATTTTCATTAATAAAACCAATCAACATACAAACACAAACATTCTTAATGTATGAATATTTCATACATGTTGTGCAATCAATGGCTCACGGTAACATCACATAGTTGTATATTCATCACCATGATCATTTCTCAGAACATTTCCATCACTCCAGAAAAAGGAATAAAAAGAAAAAATGCATACATACCATACCCCTTACCCCACCCTCTCGTTGACCACTAGTATTTCCCTCTACCCAATTTATTTTAATATTTATTCCCCCTATTGTTTATTTATTTTTAATCTGTATTTTTACATATCTGTCTATTTCATAGATAAAAGGAGCATCAGAACAAGGTTTCCACAATCACATGGTCACTTTGTGAAAGGTATGTCATTATACAATCATCTTAAAGAAATATGGCTACTGGAACACAGCTCTACAGTTTCAGGCACTTCCCTCTAGCCTCTCTAATACACCTTAAACTAAAAAGGGGAAATCTATGTAATGTGTAAGATTAGCCTCCAGGATAACCTCTCAACTCTATTTGAAATCTCTCAGCCACTGACACCTTAATTTTGTCTCATTTCTCTCATCCCCCTTTCAGTTGAGAAGATTTTCACAATCCCTTGATGCTGAGTCCTAGCTCATTCTAGGATTTCTGTACCACATTGCCAGGGAGGTTTGCACCCCTGGGAGTCATGTCCCATGTAGAGAGGGGTAGGGCAGTGAGTTTGCTTGTCACGTTGGCTGAGAGATAGGCCACATCTGAGAAACAAAAGAGGTTCTCTGAGGGTGACTCTTAGGCCTAATTTTAAGTAGGCTTAGCCTATCCTTTGCAGGAATAAGTTTCATATGAACAATCCCCAAGAGTGAGGGTTTGGCCAATTGATTTTGTTGTGCTCACTGCTTGTGAGAATATCACAGCTTCTCCAAATGGGGAGGTTGAATTTTCCTCCCTTATCACCATTCCCCCAAGGGAATTTTGCAAATACTTTTTTATTCACTGTTCAAATCACTCTAGGACTTATTAGGGCATCACTCTGGACAAACCTCCAAAATCTCATGCCCTATTCAAGGTTCCCTGTATTTATGGTGTTCAATTAACCTGTCCATAAAAGTTATGTTAGGAGATGCTCTAGTCAAAATGTAAATTTTGTACCAAATAAGCATTTTTTGCTTTAGTCTCACACATGTTAAAATTTTAAAATATGAATTACCATCTGTTTACAACATCCTTCAATATTGCATTCCTTTGTTCTTCCTCATGCAAATATTTTTTAATTTGTACATTTATTCACTATTATTTTATACTCTAGGCATTCCTAGATAATACCATCTCAGTTTTCATCATCTCTCCTTCTGATTTCATCTGTGCCCCCAGCTCTCCTCCCTCTATCATTCTCACATTCAGCTTCATTCAGCGTACTAACATTATTGTACTACAGTTAGGTAGTATTGTCCCATCCATTTCTGAATTTTTACAATCAGTCCTGTTGTACAATCTGCATCCTTTCAGCTCTAATTACCCAATATCTACCTTATTTCTATCTCCTGATGGCTTCTGTTCTTAACTGAAATTCTTCCAGTTCATTCATTAATGTCAGTTCATATCAGTGAGACCATACAGTATTTGTCCTTTTGTTTCTGGCTACTCTCACTCAGCATAATGTCCTCAAGGTTCATCCATGTTGTTACATACTTCATAACTTTATTCTGTCTTACAGCTGCATAATATTCCATCATATGTATATGCCACAGCTTGTCAAGCCATTTATCTGTTGATGGACATTTCGACTGGTTCCATCTTTTGGTAATTGTAAGTGATGCTGCTATGAATATTGGTGTGCAAATATCCATTTGTGTCCTTGCCCTCATGCCCTCTGAAGAGATGTCTAGCTATGGTACTGCTGGATCATATGGCAATTCTATACTTAGTTTCCTGAGGAACCATCAAATTGCCTTCCACAGTGATTGTACTATTTTACCTTCCCATCAGCAGTGGACAAGTGTGCCTCTTTCCACATCCTCTCTAGTACTTGTCATTTTCTGTTTTACTGATAATGGTCATTCAGGTGGGTGTGAGATGATATCTCATTGTGGTTTTGATTTGCATTTCCCTAATAGCAAGGAAGTTGAACATCTTTTCATGTGCCTTTTGGTCATTTGTGTTTCCTCTTCTGAGAAATGTCTGTTCATGTCTTTTGCCCATTTTGTAATTGAGTTTTTGGTCTTTTTGTTGTTGAGCCAAGCAATCTCTTTATATATTCTGGATACTAGACGCTTATCTGATTTATTGTTTCCAGATATTGTCTCCCATTGTGTAGGCTGTCTTTTTAATTTCTTGACAAAGTTCACTGATGCACAAAAGTGTTTAATTTTGAGGAGTTCCCATTTCTTTCTTTCTTTCTTCAATGCTCATGTTTTGGGTGTAAGGTCTTGTAATCTGTCTCCTATTATAAGATTTATAAGATATTTCCCTACATTTTCTTCTAACAGTTTTATGGTCTTAGATCTAATGTTTAGGTATTTGATCCATATTGAGTTAGTTTTTGCATATGGTTAGAGATATGGATCTTCTTTCATTTTTTTGCATATGGATATCCAGTCTCTAGGCACCATTTATTGAAGAGACTGTTCTGTCCCAGATGAGTTGGCTTGGCTGCCTTATCAGAGATAAGATAGATGAGAGGGTCTATATCTGAACACTCTATTTGATTCCATAGGTCAGTATATCTATCTTTATGCCAGTACTATGCTGTTTTGACTATTGTAGCTTCATAATATGCCTTAAAGTCCAGTAGTATGAGACCTCCAACTTCATTTTTCTTTCTCTTGATATTTTTTAGCTATTTGGGCACACTGCCCATCCAGATAAACTTGTATACTGGTTTTTCTATTTCTACAGGATAAGTTTTTGGGATTTTAATTGGTATTGCATTGAATCTGTAATTCAGTTTATGTAGAATTGACATCTTAACTATATTTGGTCTTCCAATCCATAAACATGGTATGCCCTTCCATTTATTTAGGTCTTCTGTAATTTCTTTTAGCAATTTCTTGTAGTTTTCTTTATATAGGTCATTTTTATTCTTAGTTAAATTTATTCTTAAATATTTTATTCTTTTGGTTGCAATTGTAAATGGACTTTTTTCTTGATTTCCCCCTCAGATTGTTCATTACCAGTGTATGGAAATACTACAGATTTTTGAGTGTTGATCTTGTAACCTGCCACTTTGCTGTACTCATTTATTAGCTCTAGTAGTTTTGTTGTGGATTTTTCAGGGTTTTTGACATATAGTATCATATCATCTGCAGTGAGATTTTCAGATCTTCCTTTCCAATTTTGATGTCATGTATTTCTGTTTCTTGTCTAATTGCTCTGGCTAGAACTTCCAACACAATGTTGAATAACATTGGAGACAGTGGACATCCTTGGCTTATTCTTGATCTTGGGAAACCTTCAGTCTTTCCCCACTGAAGACGATGTTAGCTGTGAATTTTTCCCTATGTTCCCTTTATCATGTTGAGGAAGTTCCCTCCTATTCCTGTCCTTTGAAGTGTTTTCAACAAGAAAGGATGTTGAATTTTGTCAAATGCATTTTCTGCATCAATCAAGATGATCATGTGGTTTTTCTGCTTTGATTTGTTGATATGGTGTATTACATTAATTGATTGTCTTATGTTGAACCATCCTTGCATACCTAGAATAACTCCCACTTGATCATGGTGTAAAATTCTTTCAAAATGCTGCTGGATTAGATTTGCAAGAATTTTGTTGAGGACTTTTGCATCTATATTCATTACAGAGATTGTTCTATAATTTTCTTTTCTTGTATTATCATTGTTTGGCTTTGGTATGGAGGTAATGTTAGTTTCTTAGCATGAATTAGGTAGCCTTCACCCTCTTCAATTTTCTTGCAGAGTTTAAGCAGGATTGGCACTAATCCTTACTTGAATATTTGGTAGAATTCACAAGTGAAGCCATTTGGTTCTGGGCTTTTCTATTTTGGGAGCATCTTAATAACTAATTCTATTTTTTTACTTGTGGTCAGTTTGTTGAGGTTGTCTATTTCTTCTCAAGTCAGTATTGGTTGTTCATGCCTTTCTAGGAAGATGTTCATTTCATCTATGCTGTCTAGTTTATTAGCATAAAGTTGTTCATTGTATCCTCTCATTATCTCCTTTATTTCTGCAGGGTCAATGGTTATGTCTCTTCTTCCATTTCCGATTTTATTTATTTGAAACTTCTCTCTTTTTCTTTTTGTCAACCTTGCTAAGGGTCCCTCAATTTTATTGATTTTCTCAAAGGACCAACCTCTGGTTTTGTTGATTTTCTCAATTGTTTCCATGTTCTCAATTTCATTTATTTCTTCTCTAATCTTTGTTATTTCTTTCCTTTTGCTTGCTTTTGGGTTAGTTAGCTGTTCTTTCATTAGTTCTTCCAAGTGAACAGTTAATTCCTTGATTTTTGCTCTTTCTTCTTTTTTGATATAGGCATTTAAGTCAGTAAATTTCCCTCTTGACACTGCCTTTGCTGCACCCCATAAATTTTGATATATTGCATTTTCCTTTTCATCTGCTTTGAGATATTTACTGATTTCTCTTATAATTTCTTCCTTGACCCACTGGTTTTTTAAGAGTGTGTTATTGAGCCTCCCTATATTTGTGAATTTTCTGGCCCTCTACGTGTTCTTGATTCCCAACTTCATTCCTGAGAATGAAGAAATTTCTCATTCTGAGAAATTGTTTAGTATGATTTCAATATTTTTAAATTTATTGAGACTTGCGTTGTGACCCAGCATATGTTCTATCCTTGAGAATGATGCATGAACACATGATAAAAAGGTGTATCCTACTGTTATGAGGTTTAATGTTCTGTAAAAGTCTGTTAAGTCTAGTTCATTTATTGCATTATTCAAATTCTCTGTTTCTTTATGATCCTCTGTCTAGATACTCTAACCATTGATGAGAGTTTGGAATTGAGGTCTCATACTATTATGGTGAATATGTCTTTTCTCTTTTCAGTGTTTTCAGAGTTTGCCTCATGTATTTTGGAGCACTCTGGTTTGGTGCATAAATATTTATGATTTTTATGTCTCCTTGTTGACTTGTTCCTTTTATGAATATAAAGTTTCCTTCTTTGTTTCTTTTAATTATTTTACATTTGAAGTCTAATTTGTTGGATATTAGTATGGCTAACTCCTGATCCTTTCTGATTGTTGTTTGCATGAAATATATTTTCCCCATCTTTCATTTTCAACCTATGATTGTCATTGGGTCTAGAATGCTTCTCCTGTAGACAGCATATAGTTGGGTCCTGTTTTTTAATCCTTTCTGCCAGTCCATGTCTTTTGATTGGGAAGTTTGATCCATTAATATTTAGTGTTATTATGTATGAGCAGTACTTTCTTCTACAATTTTGCCTTTTGGATTTTATATTTCATATCCATTTTTTTCTCTTTTTACCTTCATTGATAGTCTTCATTTCTATACTTTTCTCTGCACCACTTTCTCCTGTCTTTTCCTATATGCCTCTACTGCTCCCTTTAGTATTTCTTGCAGAGCCAGTCTCTTGTGCACAAATTCTCTTAGTGATTTTTTTTGTCATAAAATGTTTTAATTTCCCCCTCATTTTTGAAGGACAATTTTGCTAGATATAGAATTCATGGTTGGCAGTTTTACTCTTTTAGAATCTAAAATATATCATATCACTGTCTTCTCACCTCCATGATTTCTGCTGAGAAAACCATGCATAGTCTTATTAGGCTTCCCTTGTACGTGATGGGTTGCTTTTCTCTTGCTGCTTTCAAAATTCTCTCTTTCTCTTTGATATCTGTCGTTATGATTAGAAACTGTCTTGGAGATGTCTATGTGGAAGTATTCTGTTTGGGGTATTCTGTACTTCTTGGAACTGTAATTTTAAGCCTTTCATAAGAGTTGGGAAATTTTCAGTGATATATTCCTCCATTAGTCTTTCCCTTCCTTTTCACTTCTCTACTCTTTCTAGGACACCCATAACGTATATATTCATGTGCTTCATGTTGTCATTCAAGTCCCTGAGTCCCTGCTTATATTTTTCCATTTCTTTTTCTTACATTTTCATTTGCTCATTGGATTTCAGATGTTCCATCCTCCAGTTCACTAATCCTTTTTCTGCCTCTTGAAATCTACTGTTGTAGGTTTCCATTGGTTTTTTTAAAATCTCTTCTACTGTGCCTTTTATTCCCATAAGTTCTTTGATTGTTTTTTAAGATTTTTGATTTCTACTTTTTGTTCACCCATTGCCTTCTTCATATCCTCCCTCAACTCACTGATTTGCTTTTTGATGAGATTTTCCACGTCTGTTGAAACATGTTGAATTAGTTGTTTCAACTCCTGTATCTCATTTGAATTGTTGGTTTGTACTTTAAGTGGGCCATATCTTCAGTTTTTCTAGTATGACTCATTATTTTTTGCTGTCATCTAAGCATTTAATCTCCTTAATTGGTTATTTCTGGAGATTATTTTCACTCTTTTACTTAATATTTTCTTCCTGGATGGCTTTGTTCTCTATCTGTTTTTTGACATTCAGTTTAGCTCATTCTAGACCTGTAGCATAGGTTTTGTTTAACAGAACAGAATTTTTCTGTTCTTGTTTTCTTGTTTCTTGCCTTGCCTATAGGGAACTTTTTTTTCCTTAGGATGGTCTACTTAGATATTACAGACCCCAGTCAGATTTTTTCAGATCAGAGTGGCCTCCTCCCAGAAGGAAAGAGTCACCTGCATCAGTTTTTCCTGAGGGTGAGACCCAGCAGGTTGACAGACTTTCCTATGAACTCTCAGGACTCCATGCTTTTTCTCCCCTGCCTACATGTGGCACTTGTCTGCCTGTTGTTTCCCACTGGTATGACACGATGTTAGCAAACTCTCCCTGCCAGGGATATGGTTGAGACAGAGGAGAGGTCTTAGGTTGGCTTTAATTGTTAAAGTTTTCCAGTCCATGCAGTCTGAATTCCTTGAGGGACGGGTTCCACCTGAGCTGGGGCCCACCCCCCTCCTGGAGAAGGCACAGCCTCCAGACAAGCTCTCAGAAAAGCTTAATTCTTCCCTTGCCTGAGGCATTTGGAGCCTGAGAAGTCTTGTAGTTGTATCTAAAGAGCAGTCAAGCTGTAGAAACACACCCACTAAAAAGAAAAGAAAAAAGTCCTTTTCAGAGCGGGACACCCATTCCTCAGGTTTGCCAATCAAGAGCTTTGTTTGGTACATTGCTCTGTATATCTCCAGGTCCTAGGTACCCCATCCTTTCCTCAGGGCCCAGACACTTTCAACTATTTTGTGCTGTCTGATCCAAAAATACTCTCTGTTTTTCTTGCTTTTTCTGTCAACCCTGCCCCCTCTAAGCTGGGGCAAAACCCAGCAACCTCAGCTTTTACTTGAGGTTCAGCTGAGCTGGGGGCCTATTTTAGTAGTCAGAATTTGTTAATTAATTCCACAATTGGAGCTTGGTTGAGCTCAACCTCTTGCTGCTAGTAAATTCTCTTTCCTTTCCTGTCTGGGAGCCAGCCTGTGGGGGAGGGGCACTGGACTCTGTGGCTTGGGTTCTGGGTGGGATCACAGCTGGTTCAGTTTATCGAGACTGGTGTACACTGTGTGTCCGGTCACTGATGTGGCCCCAGCAGTTGTTCTGTCCTGTTCTGGCTATTTATTAGCTGTTCTGGAGGACAGACTAAATCCTACACCTCTCTAAGCCACCATCTTATACCAGTACCATAAGTTGAATTCTTGAGTCTTCTCTCCTTGCTGCTCCTCCACTAATAAACCTCCCTTCCCCCACAGTCAGTGCCATGTCTTTCTCTTGGTTTCTAATTTCCAAACTCACCCACGTCTAGGACTTTCATTTCTGGTGCCTAAACCCTGAAAGGGGTCTTCTCCCTAGCCCCCGACCCTCCATGCCAGGGGAATGGTTCCTGCCTTCCACCCATCCTCTGTAGAGAGGTATTCTCAAATCTATCCATCTCTGCACTCTCTCCCTCCTTGAACCAGCTCACCCTCATCTCTGCCCTACTGGCACCTTACCTTTTATCTGGTAGCACATTTGTTTGAAAGTGCTGGGGAGAGAGATCCTCCCTAAACCTGACCCTCGATCTGAGGGATTGAGTCCCTGCACCCCACCCCAGAGATGCTGTCATGGCACCATTGGACTTAGGACATCTCAACCCTGCCATTGATAAACCTTGCAAACAACACTGGTCAAAGTCAACTTCTCAGGTGAGTGTCAATACTCTCAGGGAACTGTTTGGATTTTCACCTCTTGGCCCCTGTCAACTCAGGATGCCTCCCTCAGGAAATCTTAGTATGAGGTCAGAATCTCCTTATGGCACATAGCTGCTGAGATGGACCTCGAGTGGGGAATTCGGAATCCTGCTTTATGCTCACTCTCTGTTTTGTAGACTATAGTAGGGGATAAAGGATGCCTGTCTACCCCTGAAGGGTTAAGGAATTAAGAGAAGGACAAACTTGACCTGAGCATGACCTGCAAATGGTTGCATCAGGGGAAGGAACTGCAAACAGTTCCTTGAACTGTGTGAGAATAGGGAGTTCTGCATACTTGGCTGTAAATAAACCTGGCTATCACAGACCGGATATCTTGCTTAAAGAATGTAACAAAACAAGTCTCAAGACTTGCTTGTTTTTGTTCTCTTACTCACAGCTGTTGTTTGTATAAGAAACTAAAATAAAAGGTCATGGAGTTAACAGTGAGGCTGCTATTTGCCTGAGTGGTAGCCCTCTGTACTCCTTTTATACATCCATCCTCACTGGTCTCACCCTTGCTCTGCGATGAACATCTATGAACACAACAACCCCTCCCAGTCCTCCCTCATCCATTGTGTCATCCTTCTTCTCAAAATGCACTCAGGACAGTCACATTCACTAAAGACACTCCTCTTCGATGTCTACTGAAAAATATAAAAGTCCTCAGTCTAGCAGATACAATTAAACCAAAAAAATTAATTTTCCTCTCCACTAAGTCCTGGGCACAGCTAGATAATCATAGCAAATGGTCTGAACATGGAACATTTGATTATGGGATCCTTTTAAACCTCAACAATTTCTTAAATGCAACAACATATGGTCTGAGATGTCCTATATCTAAGCTTTTTGGGCTTTATGAAGTCACCTTTCTCTCTGCCAGTCCTGTACTGCTTTCCAAATTCTTCTCAAAGACCAGCCTTCCTGTCCTCATTCTGTACCAATCTCTTCCCCATTCTCTGCTGCTGCTTCCATTCTACTGCCTGCTGCTCCCTCTTTCTGTGATTTCAATCCCACCAAAAACCCCTCCCTATAACCCTCAAGTAAATCTGGATTCCAATGAAACTCTCCCCCAACCTCCTCCTCAAGTAGATTTTCTTCTTCTGCCTTCCTCAGCCCCTAGGGCACATCCCATACTGCCATCCACCTCCCCTCTCTCCCCTCTTATCTCAACTCCCAACTCCTGCACCAACCCCTCTCATTTCACCATCACACAAAGTACATGTCCTTTTCTCCCTCTCAGACCTAGGGCAAATTAAACAATGCCTTGGGTCCTTTTCCACAAACCCTCCCAAATTCATTAAGAAATTCCAATACCTCACTCAAACCTATAGTTAAACCTATCAGGACACTTATGTAATCCTTACTGCATCCACCACCTTAAAACAAAAGGCCCAATCCTAGCTGCAGCCACAGCATATGCTGATAGCCTCCACATCCAAAACCCCACCAATCCAGATGGCCCTGTAGTAATTCCTCCTATACCTCCAGACTGGAACTATCAACCCCATGAAAATGGCCCATTTTCTTACTTGCTTAATGGAAGATATGAAAAAGACCAACCTCAAGGCAGAGAAATGACCCAAGGACCCAATGAAAACTCATCAGCCTTCATGAGTTGCCTTGCAGAAGCAATATTCAAATATACTAATCTAAATCCCAACTCAGAGACTTGCATTCTGTATCTTCATATTCACTTCGTATCTCAATCAGCCCCTAATATAAAAAGGAAAATTTCAAAATCTAGAAGAAGCCCCAAACTTCACAATGGGACCTAATTAAGGAAGGCTTCTGAGTATTTAACAACAGTAAGGAGGAACATATACAGGAGGAAGAAAAAAAAGAAGCAAGCGTGGAAGAAAAGAAACCAGGCTAAGTTTCTAATGCTGGCTACAGCCCTATGGAAGTGTCAACCACAGGGAATATGGGATAACAATGCCAGATCTTCCCCAAGGCCTTGTTTTAAATGTGGCAAAGAAGGACATTTGGTCAGAGCCTGTCCTAATCCCTGATCTCTGGCAGATCCTTGTCCTCTGTTCAAACAAAGTGGACATTGGAAGGTGGATTGACATTGGTCTCTAATTGAGGGATAAAACAACCTCCCTGGACATATGCCCGTCACAGACCTGAGGCAGGAATCTACTGTCGCTGATTTTCTGACTTGCCACAGTCAATTGATGAGGCCCGGGTTCAGAGACGCCAATACTTCCCATCACTGCAGCTAAACCTAGGGTAACAATGGCAATGACTGACAAGCCAATCTCTTTCCTCTCAAAAACTGGAGCCACCACTCCATATTAGCAAAATTTACTAAACCTGTCTCTCCTTCCTCCCTTTCTATTGTTTAGGTAAATGAAATACATTCTAAACCCAATGCTATCCCTCCCCTAACTTACATTTTAAACCAGCACACATTACTCATCACTTTTTAATAATACCTTCCTGCCTTGTTCCTGTACTTAATAAAAATACACTAATTAAGTTGCATTCAGTCATACACCTTCCAACCATGACTCAACAACAACCAAATTTGTAGCCAACCATGGTCCTGCTGCTCTCCTTAAAAAAAACCAATCCTTCCTCTCCCCCAAACCTCCCCCTTCTGCTTCTCATAACCCATATAAATCTCCATCAACATGAATTAAATTTGAATACACAGTTCTTAAAATTGTCTAATAAATCTGTTTTAGCAAACTGGGAAGTTAATGCTAATATAACCAAGTTATAAATATAATGTTACTTACACCTTGTCAAACGGCAAAAAATCAACCAAGGCTTAAGCTGTGCTCAACTAACTAAAAAAATTGAACCATGTATATTATAACATTCCTCAAATATTTATACTCTTACTCTATTTCTACAAGCTAACTTTTTGGTTCTCTATGTATAGCACATATATATTATAAATAATAATATAACTGAATTGGCCATGATGAAATTAACTGTCCCCTTCCCTAAATATCTGCAGCATTTAGAGATGCTTTACTAGTAAGATAAAGTATTTTACTTATCCCCTATTAATGTGGAAAATGTTTGTCTCTTTTGGATACCCAGATCATTACCTTTAGTTAATATTTATGTTTCCTTACAATTCCTTGTGAAATATAAATAAAATTTGTTAAAGGCTTCTCATGCTATAGTTACTAATCACCATTGGTATAATTTCTTATTCTACTCTGTAAATACACAAATATATTAGAATGCTATAATTTACCCTATCTTAATTATAACTATGCTTTTAGTTATATTATTGTTTTTTAATTGTTACATGTAAAAAATATGTAAAATAGTTTTGACAATAACCCCCAGAGTGCTAACAAATTATATAGTAAACATTGCAAATTCTATGGCCAATTGAAGGATTAAAAAGAAAGAAACTCCAGTGTCTCTGCAGTGACCTTGTAACTATGTGATTTGAGGTTGTTTATGCACATTCCTTCTTAGAGAATTGGCTCTTCTCCCAGAAAGGGGTGTACTTGATAAAAATGTTGAAACTCCAGGAGTTAACCTTGGGAGCCTTACCACCTACCAAGGTGCAGAGTCCAGGGTCTGCAGGGCAGGCCACAGGGTGGCAACCAATGAAGTTCCTCAACAAGCTCTCAGGAGAGGCTGGCCAAGCAACTGTTGGAATATAATGGTCCAAGGTCTGTAGGGCAGGCCACAAGCTGACAACCAATGAAGTTCTTCAACAAATTCTCAGGAGAGGCTGACTGAGCAACCATTGGAATGTAAATACTTAAGGGATTAAGTATTGAAGGACAGTCACATAGGACACTGGCAATCAGTCACCTTTATTCCAAAATAATATTTAAAAGCCTAAGAATGAGTCTTTAAATTCCAATAGCATCTTGTGTAATTAAATTCATTTTATAGAAGTCATAAATAAAATGAGGTGCCTTATTTTCAAGCTTTTTAAAAAATTGTATTATAATCATAAAACTTTGAAGAATGCAGTTAAAAAAACAGATGTAATACGTATATGTGACATTAATTCCTATTAAAATTATATATTAATGTTTCAAATATACATTAACTAAAGCATTTTAAGTATTTAACATTATTCTGACAAGTTGAATGTTAATAATACTTATATGTGGTGAATTACTTGTTTAAAGACAGCTACTAAAATCGTTTTAATAAATATGAAAGATACAAAGGATGTATCTTTATTAAAAGGAAAAAAGGAGTATGTTTGTCCTAAGATAAAATGAATGACTGTTACAAAGTGTGCAAAATAAACAAGACCTGAGTGGATATAGTATGTCACAGAATATTTGTGGAAAAATAAATTATGGTCAAAGTTCAGAAAAGGTTCAATGGATCCACCTATAAAATTTTTAAAAGCTTTAGTATCAAATAATATGCTGATGCAAGACTAAAATTTAATTTTCTGTCCATTAAAGTAACAAAGTTCTCTTAGATTATTGGTCTGTTTTAAATAAAAAGCTATAAAAGTTTTCATTATAAATAATCAAGATAAAAAGCAAAGAATCTATGTTTTATCAAAATAACCTCTTATAATTTAGGTTTACCTTTACCATGTGCTTGATTAAAATAAAACCAAGTTATCCCACTTTTAAAAAATGATGTCTTTTTCTCAGATTTGATTAAGTAAGAAAGCAAATATTGTTTCAAACCCGACCACTTTAAGCATTTTACTTTCACAAATTCCAACTCTAAAGGATAAATTTTCACTCTAGTTGCAAAATGTTTGTTCTTTAACTTTGTAAAAATAAAGTACTAAAAATAAGGTTCATTTAATGTTTTAAGTGGCATAAAAATGTTTAAAAATATTATAAATATTAAAGCATTTTCTAACCTTCTATCAATAACTACACTGTATAACATTAAACAATGATATAATTTTTCTCATCATTGTTTGTTTGTTTCTTCTCAGTTCTTCTTACAGAAATAAAGTAACAGAATAGCATCAAGAACACCCTGTGGCCCAATAAATCACCAGCTTTCTCCATTTTATCTGGGAAGCCTGGTTACAGGGTGTCATAGTCAGATTAATGTGTCAAGTTGGCCAGGTGGTTGTGTCCGGTCATATGGTCGGACAAGCGCTGGACTTTCTGTTGCCATGAGAACATTTCATGGAATTAAATCATGGCTACGTTGATTGCATCTGCAGCTGATTGCATTTGTAATCAGCTACAGGGAGTGTCTTCTGCAATGAGTGATGTTTCTTCTAATCACTGGAAAGTTTTCAAGGAGGTTTCAGAAGAGAAGTCGCTCTTCCTCCTTCAGCTGGTGAGCCTCTCCTGTGGAGGTCATCCAGACCCTTCATTAGAGTCTCCAACTTCACAGCCTGCTTTACAGATCTTGAATGCTTACATTCCAATGATCATCCAGCCAGCCTCTCCTGAGAGTTTTTTGAAGACCTATGTTGGTTGCCAGCTTGCAGCCTGCCCTACAGACCTTGGCCCATTGCATTCCAACAGTTGCTTAGCCAGCCTCTCCTGAGAGTTTGTTGAGGACCATCATTGGTTGCCAGCTTGTGGCCTACTCTACAGACCCTGGACTCTGCATTCCCATGGTTACATGAGACACTTTTTTAGATTTTGTATCTATGGATATCTCCTGCTGATTCTGTTTCTCTAGAGAACCCTAGCTAATGCAACTTGGTACCATGAGTGGTTCTTAAGAAACAGAATCTAAAAATGTTTTTTTTATGATTGGGTTCCTACTCTGACTGGACTCAAAAACACTGAGGCCTCTGTTTCCCATAATCAGAATGACATTACTAAGCCATGGGTGAACTGGCAAAAGAGATGGTCAAAATATCAACATTGGATTCTTCTAATGATTCACTTGTATGAAACCAGGCCCTGGGAGATAAAGTTTTTGACACTTTTGTGGAGTGTTGTGGAAATAAGAGGTATAGAGATGTTGGCTGGTTGTTGTCAACATGTACAACATGTTTACCTCATGTATACTTTAATGAAGTAAAGAGATGAGCTGAAGGCTTCAAGTGAAAAGTTTATGTACTGTATAACAGATGTAAACATATCTATGAGTGTCCTGAAGGAAAATCTTGTTTCCTGTAGCTGCGAACTTGAGATTTCTAAAAATCAGACTCAGAATCTTATTGTTAGAGTAGCAACTTTACAATGTAAACTGAAATCTCAATTTTGCATGGTGTCTGCCATTAGAGAGAAGGCATTGGTTGGAAAGGAGTGGGACCCTGAGAAATTGCATGGTGACATATGGATGATAATAATGTCAGTGGAGGGGGCAAACCCTAGGTTATGCTGAGTCTTTTCTAGATAATCCCGTAATAGTCTGCCCGGAGGACATATCTGGCCTACCTCCAGCTTGCCCTGAGGAGTTAGCCAGCCAACCCAACCTTCACCTGAAGGCATTAGCCCTAGAATGATTAATCATGTTTCACCAGGTGAAACTCCAAATGAATGCCCCCTGAAGCAAATGGCTTGGAAGATACTTCTAGTTCTTTTCATGACCAACCCCACCCACCCCTCATTTCTTCCAGACCTATAACTAGACTAAAGTCCTAACAGGCCTCAAAAGGTGAAGTACAAAGTTTCACCCATGAGGAGGTACTCTATACTTCAAAAGAACTGCATGAGTTTTCCAATTTATATAGACAGAAATTGGAAATATATGTGGTAATGGATTTAAGGGTGTGGGATAATGGTGGGAGGAATATAAAGCTGGATCAGACTGAATTTATTGATATGGACCCACTAAGCAGAGACTCTGCATTCAGTGTTTTAGCTCAAGATGTTAGAAAAGGTATAAACAGTTTGTTTGGATGGTTGTCTGAAATATGGATCACAAGATAGATGATATTACCTGAAGTTGAAATGCCAGAACTGCCCTGGTATAATGTAGATGAGATTCAATGACTTAGAGAGATTGGAATATTAGAGTGGATTTATCATAGAAAGTCTGTTCATACACCCCAGGAATGTCCAGAGGATGCATCTTTTACCAGAATTGTGAGAAATAAGTTTGTAAGACTAGCTCCATCATCCCTCTGGACCCATTCTGTAGTTATTTCACCAGTTCCAGAATGCATAATTGGAATAGACAAACTGAGCAACTGACAGAATCCCCACATTGGCTCTCTAACTCCTGGAGGAAGGGTTACTAGGGTAGGAAAAGCCAAGTGAAAGCCACGAGAACTACCCCTACCTAGAAAAATAGTAAATCAGAAGTAATACTGGATTCCTGGAGGGATGTAGAGATTACTGCCACTCTTAAGGACTTGAAGGATGCAGGAGTGGTGATTCCTACCATATCCCCATTCAACTCTCCTATTTGGCCTGTTTAGAAAACAGATGGGTCTTGGAGAATGACTGGATTATTTTAAACTCACCCAAGTGGTGACTCCAATTGTAGCTGCTGTTCCAGGTGTGGTATCATTGTTTGAGCAAATCAATACATCCCCTAGTACCTAGTATGTAGCTATAGATCTGGAAAATGCTTTTTCCTCAATAGCTGTTAGTAAGGACCACCAAAAACAGTTTGCTTTCAGCTGGGAAGTTCAGCAATATACTTTGACTGTCCTACCTCAGAGGTATATCAACTCTCCAGCCCTGCGTCATTATCTTGTCCACAGGGAACTTGATTGTTCCTCCCTCCCACAAGACATCACACAGGCCCATTATATTGATGATACCATATTGATGGGATGTAGTGAAAAAGAAGTAGCAACTACTCTAACTTGTACCTTATTCTGGGGAGATTTAGTGTACTTCCAGTTGTACATGGGACAGTTGAGCACTGTTAGGTGAAGCAAAAATGTGTCTATTATTGCTTTCTATTTAAAGATTAACTATGGTTTAAGATGATGTGTATAGCTGCCAAGTTGACAGGGGGTGGACTGTCATTGTCAGGTTCATGTGTCAACTTGGCTAGGTGGTGGTGCGCAGTCATCTCGTCAGGCAAGCTCTGGACTGTCTGTTGCTATGAGAACATTTCATGGACTTAAATCATGGTGACTGCATCCACAGCCAATTGCACTTGTAGTTAACTATGGGGGGTGTCTCCTGCAATGAGTGGTGTTTAATATAATCACTAGAAGGCTTTTAAGGAGGATTCAGAAGAGACAGTCACTCTTCCTGCTTCAGCCAGTGAGCTTCTCTTGTGGAGATCATCCAGACCTTTGTTGGAGTCAACAGGTTCACAGCCTGCCATACAGACCTTGGATACTTATGTTTCCCTATGGTTGCCCAGCCAACCTCTCCTGAGTGTTCATTGAAGACATTTATAGATTGCCAGCTTGCAGTCTGCCCTACAGACCTTGGAATCTTATATCCTCATGTTGCCCAGTCAGCCTATCTTGAGACTTCATTGAGGACCTTCATTGGCTGCCAGCTTGTGGCCTGCCATACAGACCTTGGACTGTGAATTCCCATGGTTACATGAACCACTTATATATTTTATATCTACAGATATCTCCTGCTGATTCTAACCAATACACAGGGTAACCTACAGAACTTTGTCCCTGAAGAATTTCAATTCCATACTTTCATTCTCTCAATATGCATCACAGACCTATTTTCTTAAACACTGCTCTCCTTATCATCCTTGTCCTTTTTATCCATTCCCTACCCCATCCTCTCCTTTGTGTTATGCTGCCATGCTGGCTCAGCAACTCCTATTCTCACAATACCTCAGATCCACCCCAGTCTACCTAAAAACTTCTGAAAAAGAGCAGCCAAAATTAGGCAATGGTCAACTAAATCCTGGCTTAAGCCCTCCTCTTGGATGCCTATCTTTCTGCTGTTCCTAACTCCCCTCCTGTTAATACTCTTTTTTCTATCTCTAGGGCCATGTGTTTTCAAACTCTTTACCCAATTCCTGCAAAGAACTATTAAATTTATAACTCAAACCCAAATTAACCATGATCTCCTTCTCTGAAATTACAGATATCAGCATCTCAATAATTCCAGTGAACAATATAATCAATTAGAACTAAATCTCCACTCCTCAGTGAAGAGGTAAAGAAGACCACCCCATCCAACATCCCCTAACAGCAGGAAGTAGCCAGATCTGGCTCCGACACCCCTGCTCCAATACCATCATGTACCTCTTCCCCTCTTCCCAACATTCCCTAATTTTTCTTTCTTTCTACAATAAGAAAGATTGCAGGTAGTTCAGTAGTTAGAATGCCCACCTTCAATGCAGGAGATCCAGGTTCAATTCCCAGACCATGCACCCCACACACACAAAAAAAGGCTAGAATATGTGAGAGCTGAACCAGAGGAACAAGGAAGGATGAAGATACCTCTGCAAAGAATCAACATCCAGGGGCTCTCCAGCCCCCACCTGGTGAAAAAGCCCTTGTGCACAAAATCTGCCCTCTGGCAGTTACAACCTTGCAGCATTCTTGTAATAAAACTCTGTTGCCCAGAGGTCCCCCCTCTGGCAGTTACAACCTTACAGAAATAATGCAGTATTTTCACCAATGGATAGTCGCCAAAATCCCAATGACCCACCTGTGAGAAAACCACCTAGCTCTACCCCAAACTCTCTCTAAAACTCCTACTCAAATCTAGGCAGGTGGGAGTTGAAATCTTGAGTCAACTTTCCCTGCCGCTCCTCTGCTAATAAACCTTCCTTCCCCCACTGCTGGTGCTGTGTCACTGTCTCACTTTCTCTTCTAACTCCGACCAAATCTGGGACTTTCATTTCTGGTGCCAATACCTGACAAGCCTCCACCCTGTCCCCTGAACCTCCACACCAGGTGATTGAGTCTCCTGTTCTACTCATCTTGGTTGGAGAGCTATTCTCAATTGATCCATCTTATCACTCTCTCTTCTTCCTTGAACTGGTTTACCCTTGTCTCTGCCCTACTGGCAACTTGCCTTTCATCCAGTGGCATAATCTGTTGTAAGCATTGGAGAAAGAGGCCCTCCCTATCCCTTGATACTTAATCTCAGGGATTGAGCCACGCCCCACCCCAGAGACACTGTCATGGCACCGTTGGATTTAGGACATCTCAACCCTATCACTGTTTAACCTCACAAACAACACCAGTCAAAGCCAGTTTCTCAGGTGAGTGTCAATCCTCTCAGAACCTCCCTTGGCCCCTGTCAACTCAGGTGGCTACTCTCAGGAAATCCTAGCATGAACTCAGAACCTTCTTATGGCACACAGCTGCCAAGACAGATCTCAAGCAGGAATGCCCTACTCCTGGTTTGCTGTACCCTCTCTCTCTTGGAGACTAGTAGGGGATTTGGGGATGCCTGTCTACCCCTCCCTGTTTTCCATCATCCATTGGAACTCAGTTTGACTCTCACACTCCTTCTCAAAATGGATTCAGGACAGTCACATCCATCAAAAGACACTCCTCTCAAATGTCTACTAAAAACTATAAAAGCCCTTAATCTATCAAATGAAATCAAAGTAAAAATATTAACTTTCCCTTTCATTAAGTCCTGGCCATGATATCAGCTAGAAAATTATAGCAAATGGCCTGAACATGAAACATTCGATTATGGGGTCCTTTTAAACTCAATAATTTTCTTAAATGCAATGGCAAATGGTTTGCGATGACTTTTGTCCAAGCTTTTTGGGGTCTATGAAGTCACCCTTCTCTCTGTCAATCCTGAACAGCTTTCCAAATTCTTCTTAATGATCAGCCTTCCTGCCCTTGTTCTGCATGAGTCTCTCACCTGCTCTCTGCTGCTGCTTCCATTCCACCACCCTTCTCTCCCTCTTTGACTAACCTCAAAGCACATCACAATTTCAAAGCACATCACAACAATTTTGAAACACATCACAATAATGAATTGTGGAGCAGATTTCAGAGTTTGGTATGGGCTACAATTCCACCATTTTAGGTTTTTGCTTCTAGCTGCTCTGAGGTACTGGAAGCTAAATGAAATATCAATATAATGATTCAGCAATCATGCCCATTTTTTAAACCCTACCTTCTCTGTATAACTCCACCATCACTACTGATCTTTCTCCCACTCTTTAGGGATATTTGGACTAGGCCCATTCTAATGTTTTCATCTTGGAAGTGGCTGTTGATGATATGGGATAGTGGGATGGAAGCAGTTGATGTTCTAGAGAGGCTGGCCCCTCTGCATTTCAGGACATATCTGGTCCAGGGACCCATCTGGAGGTTGTACGTTTCTGAAAAGTTACCTTAGTGCCTGGAACCTTTGTAGAATCTTAAGTATTCTTTAGGATTGGCTGGAATGGTTTTGTTTGGGGTTTGGCTAGTTATGGCAGGTAGCAATGTCTAACTGAAGCTTGCATAAGAGTTACCCCCAGAGTGGCCTTTTGGCTCTATATGAACTTTCTTAGTCACTGAAGCTATATTTGTTACACTTCTTTTATCCTTTTGTTCAGGATGGCATTATTCATCCCACAGTGCCAAGGCCAAACTCATCCCTAGGTGTCATCTCCTATGTTGCCAGTGAAATATTCATCCCTGGATTTCATGTTTCATGTAGGGGGAAGGACAATGATTTCACTTGCAGAATTGGACTCAGAGGGAGAGAGGTCATATCTGATAAATAGAAGAGGTCCTCCAGAAGTAAGTCTTAGACATATCAATAGGTATCCTAAAGCTCTTTGCTACCTATATAAGCTTCACAAGAGTAAGCCTCAAGATCAAGGGCTTGGCCTATTGATTTGGATGTCCCTAATATTTGACACAGTATGAGGGGATTTACTGATGGTAAAGTTTAACAATGTTCCATATTTTTTCTCCCATCCCTCAAGGGCATTTGCCAATACTTTTTGATTATATGCATAACATACTGTGAGATCTTTCCAGGCATTACATTATATTATATAGGACTAAAGGCCCTCATCCTTATTCTGGGCTCCCTGTGTTTGGATTGTTTAAATGATCTATCCAGACAGGTTGAATTAGATTACGTGCTGCAGAAAATTTAGGTCTGGACCAAATTAGCCATCCTTCCTCTGGTGTCAAAGATTAGATGAGATTCTGAAATATAGACAGTGTCTTTCTTACAACTGTATTCTGAATTACCTTAATCCCAACATGATCAACTTCATTCTTAATTCTAAATATCAGGTTGTAGATATATAAAGCAGCCTCTATGAAATCCAGAAATAATAATTACCACTCCTGGCTAAATGTGGCTACTGTAAGAGCTTACAGTCTATGTTCTGTACTTATAAGAACAGTTATGTTCTTATAAGTACATCTTAAATGATACCATACAATAATGGCTCTTTTGCTGTTGGCTTATTTTGCCTCACAATATGATCCACTGGTTCATTTACAATGTTGTGTACCTCACAAATTCATTCCTTTCTTTCAACAGCACAATAATGGGTCATATTTATATACCATCATACACCAATCTACTTCTCAGTAAGTGCATCCTTCTGCCACTTCCATTCATTAGGCATCATGAATAGTGTCCAAAATCTATAGTCCACCCATGCTCTCAATTTTAGATCATTTCATTCTTCCCATCAGTAAGATAAGCAACAAGCCCACCCTCTCCAAAATAGAAAGTCTAAACCTGCCCTTAACCTCTTGGCAAAAAGAAATAAAAGGGGAAAAAAAAGCCCTCATACATAACATATCCCTTATCCCTTCCACTCATTGACAATATTTCCACCTACCTAATTTATATTACCTTTTGTTCCCCCTATTACTTATTCATTCTCCATATTTTTTAAATCATCTGTCCATATACCCTGGATAAAAAGAGTAACAGACACAAGATTTTCACAATCCTGCAGGGAAATCGTGAAAGTTATATCTTTATATAATCATATTCAAAATTTAAGACTACTGGGGAGATGATTCCCAAGGATGAATCCAGCCCTGGCATTATGGGGTCAACAATTCCATCCTGATCAAAAGGGGAAACATAAGTGTGACTAATAAAGTATCAGTGGCAGAGAGAGTTCAAATAGTGTTGAGAGGCTACTCTGGAGGTTGCTATTATACAAGCTTCAGTTACACGTTGCTACCTATCATAACCTGACAACCCCCAACTAGGACCATTCCAAGCAACCCTCAAAAACAGCTAGGGAAATATATCAGATTCCACAAGTGTTCTTTGCAGTAGAGTAACTTTCCAGAAACTTTCCAGATGGGTCCCTGGACCTGATAAGTCCTGAAACCTAGGGAGCCCAGCCTCTCCAGAACATCAGATAGTTCCATCACCCTACCCAACATTATTGACAGCCCCTTCCAACATGAAAAGTTAGAATGGCCATAGCTCAAATAATCCTAAAGAGAGGGATAGAAAGATCAAAGTGGATGATGGAGTTATACAGAGAAGATAGGATTTAACAAATGGATATGATTGCTGAATCATTAAATTGATATTTCTTTTAGTCTCCAGTATCTTAGAGGAGCTAGAAGTAAAAACCTAAAATTGTGAAATTGTAACCCATGTCAAACTCTAAAATATGATCTACAACTAATTGTGATGCTGTGCTTTGAAATTTATTGATTTTTTTTGTATATATGTTATTTTTCACAAAAAGAAAGAGAAAAAATTTGTCTGTGGTGTTGAACAAATATTTAAGGCCTCTAGCCTCCTATACACTGGAGTAGCTAGAAGAAAAAATCTGAGAGGATCATATGGTAGCCCATGACAAACTCTGTGGTCTGTCCTGTAACTACCTGGTGAAGAGTGCTTTGAAACAATTGCTTTTTTATTTCTTTGCTTTGTATACATGTTATACTATACAATTAAAAAGTTAAAGAAAAAAAAAGACTTAGGAACATAGCTCAACAGTTTCACATACTTCTCTGTAGCTACTCCAACACACCATAAAATGAAAAGGGATGTCTACATAATGGTATAGAATAACCTCCAGGATAATCTCTAACCCCCGTTTGAAATCTCTCAACCACTGAACCTTTGTTTTGTCTCATTTCTCTCTTCCCTGCTTTTGTCAAGAGGGCTTTCTCAATCCCTTGATGCTGGGTTCTGGCTCATCCCAGGAATCCTGTCACATTGCCAGGGAGTTTTACACCCCTGTGAGTCATGTTGCACATATGGGGAGAGGGCGGTGATTTCACCTGCTGAGTTGGCTTCAAAAGAGAGGCCACACCCTCATACCAAAACCAGGCAAAGATATTACAAAAAAAGAAAACTACAGACCAATCTCTCTAATGAATACAGATGCAAAAATCCTCAATAAAATTCTAGCAAATCGTATCCAACAACACATTAAAAGAATTATACATCATGACCAAGTAGGATTCATCCCAGGTATGCAAGGATGGTTCAACATAAGAAAATCAATTAATGTAATACACCATATCAACAAATCAAAGCAGAAAAATCACATGATCATCTCAATTGATGCAGAGAAGGCATTCGACAAGATTCAACATCCTTTCCTGTTGAAAACACTTCAAAAGATAGGAATACAAGGGAACTTCCTTAAAATGATAGAGGGAATATATGAAAAACCCACAGCTAATATCATCCTCAATGGGGAAAAATTGAAAACTTTCCCCCTAAGATCAGGAACAAGACAAGGATGTCCACTATCACCACTATTATTCAACATTGTGTTGGAGGTTCTAGCCAGAGCAATTAGACAAGAAAAAGAAATACAAGGCATCAAAATTGGAAAGGAAGAAGTAAAACTATCACTGTTTGCAGACGATATGATACTATACGTCGAAAACCCGGAAAAATCCACAACAAAACTACTAGAGCTAATAAATGAGTACAGCAAAGTAGCAGGTTACAAGATCAACATTCAAAAATCTGTAGCATTTCTATACACTAGTAAGGAACAAGCTGAGGGGGAAATCAAGAAACGAATCCCATTCACAATTGCAACTAAAAGAATAAAATACCTAGGAATAAATTTAACTAAAGAGACAAAAAACCTATATAAAGAAAACTACAAAAAACTGCTAAAAGAAATCACAGAAGACCTAAATAGATGGAAGGGCATACCGTGTTCATGGATTGGAAGACTAAATATAGTTAAGATGTCAATCCTACCTAAATTGATTTACAGATTCAATGCAATACCAATCAAAATCCCAACAACTTATTTTTCAGAAATAGAAAAACCAATAAGCAAATTTATCTGGAAAGGCAGGGTGCCCCGAATTGCTAAAAACATCTTGAGGAAAAAAAACGAAGCTGGAGGTCTCGCGCTGCCTGACTTTAAGGCATATTATGAAGCCACAGTGGTCAAAACAGCATGGTATTGACATAAAGATAGATATATCGACCAATGGAATCGAATAGAGTGCTCAGATATAGACCCTCTCATCTATGGACATTTGATCTTTGATAAGGCAGTCAAGCCAACTCACCTGGGACAGAGCAGTCTCTTCAATAAATGGTGCCTAGAGAACTGGATATCCATATGCAAAAGAATGAAAGAAGACCCATCTCTCACACCCTATACAAAAGTTAACTCAAAATGGATCAAAGATCTAAACATTAGGTCTAAGACCATAAAACAGTTAGAGGAAAATGTAGGGAGATATCTTATGGATCTTACAACTGGAGGCGGTTTTATGGACCTTAAACCTAAAGCAAGAGCACTGAAGAAGGAAATAAATAAATGGGAACTCCTCAAAATTAAACACTTTTGTGCATCAAAGAACTTCATCAAGAAAGTAGAAAGACAGCCTTCACAATGGGAGACAATATTTGGAAATGATATATCAGATAAAGGTCTAGTATCCAGAATTTATAAAGAGATTGTTCATCTCAACAACAAAAAGACAGCCAACCCAATTACAAAATGGGAAAAAGACTTGAACAGACACCTCTCAGAAGAGGAAATACGGATGGCCAAGAGGCACATGAAGAGATGCTCAATGTCCCTGGCCATTAGAGAAATGCAAATCAAAACCACAATGAGATATCATCTCACACCCACCAGAATGGCCATTATCAACAAAACAGAAAATGACAAGTGCTGGAGAGGATGCGGAGAAAGAGGCACACTTATCCACTGTTGGTGGGAATGTCAAAGGGTGCAACCACTGTGGAAGGCAGTTTGGCGGTTCCTCAAAAAGCTGAATATAGAATTGCCATACGACCCAGCAATACCATTGCTAGGTATCTACTCAAAGGACTTAAGGGCAAAGACACAAACGGACATTTGCACACCAATGTTTATAGCAGCATTATTTACAATTGCAAAGAGATGGAAACAGCCAAAATCTCCATCAACAGAAGAGTGGCTAAACAAACTGTGGTATATACATACGATGGAATATTATGCAGCTTTAAGACAAGATAAACTTATGAACCATGTAATAACATGGATGGACCTAGAGAATATTATGCTGAGTGAATCCAGCCAAAAACTAAAGGACAAATACTGTATGGTCCCACTGATGTGAACGGACATTCGAGAATAAACTTGAAATATGTCATTGGTAACAGAGTTCAGCAGGAGTTAGAAACAGGGTAAGACAATGGGTAATTGAAGCTGAAGGGATACAGACTGTGCAACAGGACTAGATACAAAAACTCAAAAATGGACAGCACAATAATACCTAATTGTAAAGTAATCATGTGAAAACACTGAATGAAGCTGCATCTGAGCTATAGGGTTTTGTTTTGTGTTGTTTTGTTTTGATTTTACTATTATTACTTTTATTTTTTTCTCTATATTAACATTCTATATCTTTTTCGGTTATGTTGCTAGTTCTTCTAAACCAATGCAAATGTACTAAGAAATGATGATCATGCAGCTATGTGATGATGTTAAGAATTAATGATTGCATGTGTAGAATGGTATGATCTCTAAATGTTGGGTTAATTTCTTTTTTTCTGTTAATTAAAAAAAAAAAGAGAAGGGATAATTGGAGATGAAGGGATACAGACTGTACAACGGGACTGGATATAAAAACTCAGAAATGGACAGCACAATACTACCCAATTGTAATGCAATTATGTTAAAACACTGAATGAAGCTGCATGTGAGGTATAGGTTTTTTGTTTTTGTTTTTTTTTGTTTTTTTTTTCTTTCTATTATTGTTTTAATTCTTATTCTGTTGTCTTTTTATTTCTTTTTCTAAATCGATGCAAATGTACTAAGAAATTATGAATATGCAACTATGTGATGTTATTAAGAATTACTGATTGTACATGTACATTGAAATGATTTCTAATTGTTTTGTTAATTCTTTTTTTAATTAATAAAAAAAAAATTCCATAAAAAAAAAAAAAAAAGAGAGGCCACATCTGAGCAACAAAAGAGGTTTTATGGGGGTGACATTTAGGCCTAGTTTAAGTATGTAAACATACTTATCCTTTTCAGGAATAAGTTGCATAGGTGTGAACACCAAGATCAAGGGCTTGACCTATTGATTTGGTTACCCCCACTGCTTGCAAGATATCAGACATTTTCCAAATGGGAACGTTAAATATTTCCTCTTTTCTCCTCAATGCCCCAAGGGGACCTTGAAAATACTTCTTTATTCACTGTCCAAAATACTCTGAAATGTACTGGAGTATCATAGTAACCTGAACTAACCAATAAGATTTCATACCCTATTGAAGATTCCATGTACTTATGGCATTCAATGAAACTGAACATACAAGGTAAATTAGGAAATGCACTACCCAAAATATAAATTTTGCACCAAATAATCATCTCTTCCTTTGGTCTCACACAGAATTTGAAGTTTTAAAATATGGATGATATCATCCTTTATCCTGTATTCTGATTTATCTTAGCCCTATCCAGATCAGCTTCATTCATGTCTCTATTAGAAATCTGATCACTTTTTCAACTTTTTAACCCCCTGTATGGTGAAGGGTTCGCTTTCATAATTTCAGGTCTAACTCTGAGTCTCAGGTGTCATATAAATATCCAAAGTTTCTGGTAATGACAAGATTATAAACAAACAGTTCATTATCTCAGAGTTTAGAAATAACAGTTACATCTCCTAAATATATGTGACTGCTATAGAGAATCTAAGACCATTTATAATAGGCCCCAACCTGATAACCCATGTCCTCAACTTCAGTTCACCAGTTTTTTATATTATAGTTAGTCCATATGATTGAGGTATGATAATATTTGTCATTTTCTTCCTGATATTTCATTCAACAAATGGTTCTTAAAGTTCATACACCTAGTTGCATGCCTCACAACTTCATTTCTTCTTGCAGCCACTCAGTAGTTCATTGTATGTGTACATCAGAGCTCCCTGTTCCATTCCTCAGTCATCTACCCCTAGGCCAGCTCCATCCATTGTGGATCATGAACACTGCTGCCAGAAACACCAATGTACAAATGTTCATTCAAGTCCCCTCACTCAGTTCCTCCAGGTATGTACTGAGCAATGGATTTCAGGATCGTATGGCAACCCCACCCCTAGCCTCCTGTGGAACATCCTCACTGCCCTCCCAGGGACTGCACCCCCTCAGTTTCCCTACCAAAAATGAATAGCTACATCTTTTTTCCACACTTTTTCTAGCACTTGTTTGACTTTGTTCATTTTTAAACAGTTTTATTCACACATTATACAATCTAACCTAAGGATATCGCCATGCCTTCACTACCTTAATCTATATGAAGACATTTTCTTCTACAAAGAACCCATAACCCTCCCCAGCTCCTACCTGTTGACATTTAGCTTTGATGCAATTTGTTTGTTGCATTCAGTGGAAGTACAGACCCTGGTTTACATTGATTGTACTTTTTCACATACAAGCAGTGCAATTCATTTTCAGCATCATTCAATGTTGACATTCATTTGTTCTCCTTCTTGCAAGATGTTTTTTATTTGCATTTGTAATTGCCATCATTGTCCACTCTAGGCATTCCAAATTATACCTCTTTATCCTCTATCTTTCCTTTTGGTTTCATATGTGTTCCCCAGCCCTTTTCCCTCTACATACTCACCTTCAGCTTCATTCAGTACTTATATTATTGTGCTACAATCAGGTAGTATTGTGCTACCCATTTCTGAATTTCTACAATCAGTCCTGTTGCATAATCTATATTCCTTCAGTACCAATTGCCCAACCTCTACTCTATTTCTTTCTCCTTATAACCTGTGTTCTTAACTTCAATTCACAATGTTCACGCTTTAATGTTAGTTTGTATTAGTGTGATCATACAGTATTTGTCTTTTTGTTTCTGGCGAATTTCATTTAGCATAACATTATTAAGGTTCATTCATGTTGTTACATGCTTCATGACTTTATTCTGTCTTACAGCTGCATAATATTTCATCTTTTGTATATACCACAGCTTGTTTAGTCACTCATCCACTGACGGCTATTTGGGTTGTTTCTAACTCTTGGCAATCACTAATAATGCTGCTATAAATATTGGTGTGCAAATGTCTGTTTTTGTTCTTGCTCTCAGATCCTCTGAATATGTACCTACTGATGGCATTGCTGGATCATGTGGCAATTCTACACTTAGCTTCCTGAGGAACCACCAAACTGCCTTACTGGGCAGTTGTACTGTAGCATGAAACCAGGAATGAGGTTCTGCAAGAGTCTCCAGGAATGTTACATGAAAATAGGATTGGAGCACTTAACCAGGAATGAGGCTGCAAATCTCCAGGAATGTTACACAGAAGCAGAATAAACCAGGATGGAGGCTCCAAAGTTTTAATAAGTAGGTCTTATTAGTCTATGGCCATAGTGCTCAGCAGAGTAGTCTCAGAGAGTCTGAGCCCCAAATGGGCTGACACAGGATTTTATACACAAAATATCTCCTTTGGGAAAGGGTTTTCCTAATACAGTAACTAGCAATGCTCAAAGGAGATGATTAGCTATGTGTTGACAATCAGAACCAGAAGGATTATAAAGCTGAATTTACAGAAGTGAATGAACAATCATGGGGAGGGGGCTCTTACAGAGACCTCTTTTCTTGCCTACGTGTTCTTTCAACAGTCCTTGGGGCTGGGAGAGTTCCCAAAGAGGAAGCGACCTGAATAAACAAGGAACCTGCTTGCTTCCAGGGGCCTGCTTGCTACATTCTGTCCTTTGATACTTGCCCGCACAGTGGGCAGTAGCATCACCTATATCTCATCCTCTTCTTGTTGCAGATGTTGATATGTCCCGATCTGAGTTGGATATGGGAAACAAGGTAGCCATGCAGAGTTTAGACCCCTGCAAAGTTGGGGGGGAAGGTTTGTGCCCCACCTCTGTTGGCCCCAAGGTTTCTCCTGATGACCCCTTTGTAACTGCTTGTATTAGGTTGTTCCTTCCCTGAGGAATCTTATCCATCTTTGGCTAACCAGCCATCCTCCAGGGTCAAGCAGGATGATGTGAGGTGTGCAAGTGAGGGAGGGGCAATGCCCCCTAAGAGGGTCCAATCTGTCTTCCTGACAACCTATGCCCCCTGATTTCCATGCCCATCACCTGCCTTGGGATTCCCTGACCTGCCCTGGCTGTTGTCACATGTTTTGGGGAACTCAGGTGTTTTTCTACAGTGAGAGCCCAGATCATAGCTTTGGGCAAGAGACAAGCTGCATGGCACCGGCTCCCAGGAGTTCTCCACTTCAGCACAGCCAAGAGCTTTCCCCCGATCTCATATGCATTGCACTACCAGGACAATGCCAGGAAAGATGTCAAATTCAGTGGGAGGTAAAACTATACATGTGTTGAAGGTCAGCTGGATTTGGGAACTCTTTCCCTTTCTTGGAGCTATGGTGATAGCTTTGCTGCCCCAAAGTAGCAAAAACAACACTACTGAACCTGGTGAGGTGTGATTATAGCATACTGGGGGAACTTCCTTTAGGTGCATACAGAATACTGGGTTCTGTTAAGAATACAGGTCTGAGAACTGCCCTGGCATGAATACTGGTTATAGAAAACAATGGTAGTTTCCACATTTTCCCCAACATAATTGGTCTTGAGGCATGCCTGGCAGATGTCATTCCCCTTGAAAGGGCTTATGACCATGCTGAGCAGGAACAGAGGAGTGAGAAGCATGGTGCTACCTAAAGGGAGTGCCACCACATGAACATGCAATTAGTCACAGGGATGGAATGGAGACACACATTCTGGGTAGTGGTTAGGAAGGGAGAAGTTACCTGGGTAAGAGGGATCCCACCAAATTAGAGTAAAGTTGGTTTTGGGGAAGAACTCCAGGTGACCTATTTCCAGGAGGGCTAAAACTGTTAAATGAAAGACAGATGCAAAGAGCAAGAAAGGACAATTAATCCACAGACCCATCAGGCCAGGATGTTCATGCATTGATTCCTCAATCTTCAGCCATGAGTAGGTCAGTCAGCTTCTGGGGTCACTTAGCAGGGCTTGTAGGTCTCCTCAGGCTTTGACCATACATTGACTAGTTGCTTCTGGTGAGCTAGAGCAGGGCAACGATGGTCATTCAGGCCTTGGTCACAGGCTGGTCAGCTGATATCAGCTGTAATGGAAAAGGGTGCAGTGGCTTCAGGAGAATGATGCACATTGGGTGTTCAGGATCATGGGTGCACTCCCAGGGATCATTTGTGGTGACCCTCTTGTCCTGAGAGTGGTGAATCTACAGGATTATCTCTGTCACTCTGACAGCTGTTGGGGTTACTAAAACAACATGATAAGGACCTCTACAATGAGGATGTAGGGACCCTTTCTTTTTTCAGTGTTTCATCCACACCAAGTCCCCTGGCTTAAACTTATGTAAGTGAGGGTGCACCCTAAACGGTTCAGGTACTGCTTACAACATTTTCCCATTTTAGTTCACCTACAACTTTTCCTAACTTTGACCACGATTTCTTTTTCCACAAACCTTCAGCAACTTACTGTATTTGTTTGGGCTTTTTCTTATACTTTCCTTATTCTGTGGCAGCCATTTATTTTATCTAAGTATGAAACTACTCTTTTTCCTTTCAGTAAAAATACATCTTTTAGTCCTTCATACTGAAGTCATTACCTCAAGCAAATATTTCACCACATACAATTACCATCAAAATCGAATTTGTCAGAATAATGCAAAATGCTTAAAAGGCTTTAATCAATGCATATTTGGAACACAATATAAAATTTTTAATAAGAACTAATGGCACATTTCAAGAATTTTTCAAAAAACTGTAAGGGTAAAATTTGCAAGCAAGGAGTTCCTCAATATTAAACAGCTTTCCCAATTCAAAAATATGAAATAAGAAACCAAAGGAGAGCCACAAATTTGGACTCAAAGATAATGGGGTTTGGCCTAATCCCTTTGTCTGGAAGAAGGGACTAAATGAGTGTAGAGACGTGCCAAGGAGCTGGACACAAGTCTTCTGCCTTGCCAGGGTTAGGAGGACTATTCACTTTATGATTATAACATGGTTTACATATTTTTATATATTATCTTTATTGCATTATTTGACAAAACACTAATACCTTTTCAGTTGACCCCAGCTTCCAGCAGGCCTTGGAACACATGTCTGCAGGAAATGCTGATGCTGGTATTGAAGAGCCATCTCTCATTATATCTTTTGGAATTTCCTTCCCCTGTATTCCAGTCTCCCATGTCTCCCAGCTCTGCCAGTTTATTTAAGACATTGTTAAGTGGATTGCCATTTCTCCTAATACTAAAGTCATTTTCAAATGTTTATATGGTGGAGGAACTGCCTTAATTATAGCATTTCTTTGTGAATAATTGACAGGGAGGAGGTAGTATGTGTCCACTTCTCCTAATACAATTGCTGGCTTTATAACTTCCTTTTTCAATCTCTTCATAGCATCTCACAAAGTGTACCAGGGTTGATCATTTCATGGCAACATAGTGTTTATTACACCCTTGTGCAGCCAGTTCCAGTAAGTTAGAACTTTCTCCAGTTTGCTGACTAAACTCCTGAAAAGCAATCTGTATAAAAGGATTGGTGCTAATTCCTACAATTTTCATGCAATCAGCATAGTCCAGCATACTCCACCAGCCCCTGCATCAGCATTTTTGACCATCCAGGTAGTTAATGGCTCACCAATTTTATAAGTAAAATGCCTAAGAATGTCAGTTGTTCTTGTTTTTCTTATTTTATGGTGGTTTTGAACGTAATCTGATTGCCCTGTTTCTCTTCTTTTTGCCTTTGTATGGGTAAGCTCCTATTTCTCGAGGATATTTACTCTTTTCTTTATGACAAACTTTCTCATCTAAAATATTCCCATCTTTTTCATCAGCTGCCTCATCCCCCCATATCACCATCCCACTTGTCAGAGTCCTAATCAGCAATGGCAGTGGCTAGTACCATATGCACTTCCTTTTTGTTCACTTTACCTCATCTCTTCTTATGTTTGTATTTGGCCACACAGACTGCAGCTTTTTCAGCTACTGACAAATAATTACAAATTTCATTTTCCAAACTAAAGTTTTGAGTCTGCAACATTGACAGTTTTTCCTCTAATTCTGTCAATTCCTTTTCACAATTTATTTTTTTCAGAGATTGCTTGATCTCTCTCTTCGCACATTTTTCTATATGCTGTTAACAAAGGCCATCCTCTTCTAAACACTCCAATCATTTCTTTCCCTTTTTCTAATGGAATGTTTTCTAGAATCAAAGTAACTTGGATAGGTTCTCCCTGTTTAATTATATTCCCCCAATCTTGCAGAGTTCTGTGCATTTTGCCCATTCCTTTGCAAGTGAGGAGTAAGGTAAATCATCCAGTCCTGGGATTTCTTGGTTCTTTACTTTAAACTTAGAGGACTTTTTAAAAAATGACATTTTCTCCTAATCTATGTCCAAAGCTTATGGCCCACTATTAATCTATCTCAGGTAAACTTGAAGGGGGGTTACTGACTTATTATTCCCAAATTGCATTAGGAAGTATAAACCAGGGAGAGAAAACGTTGAAATCCAAAACATTGCATACAAGAAGGACAATGAACGGGCAACATCAAATTTATCAAGAATGGTCCTAATAAAGCATTACAGTATTCAGAAGAACACAGCCCATATTTTCTGCACAAATTTTCTGCAGCTTGTCTTACTGACCTTCATCACCATGAAGCTGTGCTGAAATGTGAATCCTGCTCACAGCACCAATTTTGTCACACAAAAGGTAGTGTAACATTTGTGACCACTTAATTTATAAGTTTGGATTAGTGGACAATACAGACTTCAGTAATATAAAAACAGATTTTATTAGGAAAGTAATTTAAAAAAATAATTAAAAGATAGTAATTAGAAGAGTCTTCAAAAATAGTTCATCACCAGACAAGATGACATCAACACGTGAAGAAGAGTTCTGTAGAGTTTCAGAAGCAACCTTCCAACCCCCATTAGTAAAAATCCACAGCAATCTTGGAGACAGCATTCAGAGTCTTCTTAGTTAAGATCTATAGCAGAGCATAAGATTCTGATGAAGTGCTCTCCCTCTCATAAGATTCCTCTCTATCTTCCTCTTCTTCTTCTCCTAAGTTTCTCCTCTTTCTTTCTTATTCTTCCTCACAAGATTCTCCTCTCTCTCTTTCTCTAATTGCTTGGATGCAGCTTTGTATGATATCTTCACACAATAGTGGCCAAATTCTTATTAGCTTACATGACCAGGCTCAGGGACTGGCTAGGGGCTGAGAGGACCTTCCTGCGACCTAGATATCTTTATCAAAGGACAACTCCTTCAAGGAGGATAGCCATCCCTCCAACCTAGAGCACACATTTCAACGGTTTCTTACCAAGGTCATGCAATGGCAATATCTTACCATCTTCCCCTCCCATATTGGCGGTGCCACCAACTCAGGAGAGGGCTTACAGAGACTCCAGACAAGCAACCACTTCATTTGGTCTGGCCTGACCCTTAGCAGGGTCACAGGAATTATAGGGTCTGGACACAATCATGGCCTGGTACATGGCTTCTATGGCCCAGGACTTCCTTTCACTCATACATCCACACACATTCAACTGACACATCCTTCCCTCAAACTGGCCCTGAAGACTCCTGTTCCACCTGGTCATCTGGGCAGAGAGACCAAGGTTATTCAGGCAGTCTTGGGAGGTGATGAGCCTCCCCTTCCACTCAGGCTTCCCTAACCTTTTATGAGTGACCTGAGACTGATGCACCCAGGTGTTTACCTGTCAGATGGGTGGTGCTCCCAGGAGCCTGATTCCAGAAACTCTCTTGGATCCTTTGATGCTCCAGCAGTGATGAGCACCCTGCTCAGTGAGGTTAGAGGTCTAAAAGATAGTGAAAGCCCCAGTGCCAGAACTGGAACCCATTGGTCTCTGTCTGGGTGACACCACCACCATGGGCAAGGGAGGTGAGTATATCACCAGCCTCTTGATTCTGGACAAGTCCACAGAAATGTGGCAAGAAAGAGGCTCTGCATGAGCCTCAAGGAATGTTATGAAAAACAAGACTGGACTTCATAACCAGGAACAAAGCTGTAAGCCTCCAGGAATGTTATGTGGAAACAGAACAAACCAGGATTGAGGATCCCATGTTTCAGGAAGTAGGTTTTGTTAGTCAATGGCCATAGGGCTAAGCTAAGCAGCCTCTGAAAGTCTGAGCCCCAAACAGGGGGTGACGCAGGATTTTATAGGCAGAATGTCTCTTTTGGGACAGTGTTTTCCCAATATGGTAATTAGCAATGCTCCAGTGTGTGATTGGCAGCTGTGTTCTGATGATCAGACCCAGAAAGATTGCAAAACTGAGTTTATAGAAGCAGATGAGCATTCATGGGGGAGGGGGCTCCTACAGAGACCTCTTACCTTGCCTAAATGTGTTTTCAATAGTCCCTGTGATTGGGAGACTTCCCAAAGAGGAAGTGGCCTGAGTAAGCAAGGAACCTGCATGCTGCCAAGGGCCTGCATGCTATAGTACCATTTTACATTCTGACCAATTGTGGATAAATGTGCCTCTTTCTCCACATCCTCTCCAGCACTTGTCATTGTCTATATTTTTGATCACGGCCATTCTAGTGGATGTGAGATGATGTGTCACTGCAGTTTTTTTATTTTGAAAAGTTAAAACTCATTTCAAAGAGAACTTCAAATTTAGAAAGGAAGTATTAATAATTGGTAAGCACATCAATTTAAATTTTTTTCACTAAGCTCCAAGAAGAACAGTACCCAATCTTTCTACCAAGAAGCCATGATTTTGAAAGATCTGTTTAAAACTTATTTAATCAGTTCAGGTTTTAATCCAGAAATCTAAATCTGCCAGTCAGAACTTTTAATCCACACAAGATAACCAAGTTAACAACCTTGAAATGATATGTAATATGAGGAAAAACTTTTAAAAATTTTGTTAAACTTACACACTCTAATTTTTTGTCATCAAAACTAACTGAAGAGGGTGCAAAGGTGATTCAGTGGTAGAATGCTGACTTTACAAGCCAGAGACCCAGGATCAATTACCAGACCATGAAGCCCCAACCCCCCAAAAATAAGTGAACAGATATTGTTACCTTTATCAGGGGTTCATTGGCTTCAGGCTGGGACTCACAGGTGTATATTCAAAAACTCTATGTACACACCCACGTGAATGAGAACTAAGGGTTAAATGCAACAAGTAAATAACATGTGGACCCTATATTTTCAAAGAAGAATAATAGATCCTTCTCATGGACTTCAGAGTACCAAGGGGAAGAGATACAAATCACTAAACCATGAGGAGAATGAAGAAAATGTGGAATAGAGTTAAAAAGTGCTGAGATCTGGGAAGGCAGCTGGGAGGAAATTGGAGGCTTCAAGGTCAAGTTGCCACTTGGGCCAGTCCAGGAACTAGGAGTAGGATGTCAGTGGGTATGGGAAGGCACTTTCAAGACTGGAGAAAACAAACAGGCCAAGATACCAAGTCCCAGATGTGCAACCCATTCAGAAGACAAAGGAGGGCTTGTTTTGGGTACAGGGATGTTATCTAAGGAAATTGTATAAACCAGAGAATCAAAAACTAGTGCCAAGAACAATGCTGTTCTAAATTTCTGAACAGCAATTCTACAGAGTCTGAGGGGGGCTTTAAATAACAAAAGGGTAAGACAGTTCCTAAAGGCTATTGCTATGCTTTGGTGGTGATTAGATAGCTGAGGGCTACCCTGCTCCCCAATTCCCAGCCTGGGACCCTAGCCTGTTGGAATCAGACCCATCCATTAGCAGGAAGGTTCTTTGAAATCTGAGGAGTTCAGCTCCTGGCAAAAATTCCATATCCCAGTCAAAATCCTATATAGGATTGCTCAGGCCCAATTTTAACAGAGAAATCAGGATTTAGGGGATAATTTTTATTATTGAGTCATTATATAGATATTCCTTTTTGATTTCTGGTATATTCGAGTAGACAGAGGGAAATTCCTGAAATCTCTAAATTGCAATCCAACAACCATGATAGCTGATAATGATTGTACAGCCCTTGTATCCTGCCTTTGTAATTGTAAAAACCTTGGGACTAAATTTCATCTGTAACCAGTTATACATTTTCTCAACTTTAGAGTCTTGTAACACTAAAGACAACCCCTAAGGTTTATTAATGAAGGGTTCAGTTCAGGACTAAGAGAGCCCAAGCCCAAAGTTATCTTGATGATCAAGACTGGACTTAATCAAATGGGCCCATCTGACATATGCAGTGGCTCAGACTTTAATCTACAAGTCACCTATACCTCATCCCACCATTTTCCTAATGGGAATAAGTAAGTAATCAATCTGTGCATGCCCAATAGTTAGGTCATCTCTTATTGCATCATCTCGGGCCACGCTGCTTATTGTCCTAAATTCTGCTCATCTTTTTCTCTAATAAAGTTATTAGAATTATTGCAGTTTAGGGAGACAGAGATTGGGCCAGTGAGCCATCTGCTGTCCTACTACATGCCTAGTAATAAACTTAATCTCTTTGAAACTCCGATGTCTCAGGAATTGGTAATTGAGTTCCTTGGGTGAAAGAATTCATAACTCTTGTCCAGTAAAAAAAAAAAAAAAAAAAAAAAAGGCTTTTTACCAGTCAGACCTCCCAGGAGGAAAGCTGTCCCCCTCCACTTGGAGCACAGCCAGTGCATCATAGTCTCTGAAGGGAGTTGTAGTCAAGGACTCAGAACCCTGGCTGGCCACTCCATTAGGTGTATCTTCATTTGTAGCCCAGGCACCTCCACACCAGGGAGACCTCACCCAAGGCCTTCTCAGGAACCTCTGCTGAGACCTTCTTATGGTGGGGGGGAGCTGAAAATATTGTTATTCACCCTAATTCAGTACTCAGTACTTTCTCACTCCTAGCCCTTGCCCCTCTCCATCCCTTCTGGGTTCCCAAAATAGAAAGAGTCTTGTTTGAGGCTCCCTCAGCAATGAGACAACACTCATATTTGTGCTGATCCACCTGTCCCTTGATCAGTGCCATTTTATGGGGAAGGATGGAACATTGGGGCGGCTGGCACTATTTTCTGTCTAGGATCTTGTTTATACTATCACAGTAAGTGATGAAAGATTTGACTGTTACTTTCATTTTGGCTTGTTATCTTAATTGACAATCTCAACACTATCAGCTGAAGTCTCTCCATCAGCTCAGCTCTTGACAACCTGGCACAGTGAGCAGGGTAGTGCACTAAACACTATGTCATAATGGAAGAACAAAAGACCTGAAAGTCCAAGGGGTGCTTCACCAATGGGGTTCTGGTGGAGTCACCAGGACCCTCTCAGGTGATGCTGGTGGATACTTTACAAGAGTCTAAGTGTTCTATGTGGCACTTTGCCACTGGGTCTTGGGATGTGCTAGTGGGAGCTGTGGGGCATTCTTGGAGAATACTAGTAGAGTGTTCATAAAACTATTTTGTTCTGAGGGGGACTATTGGTCCTTGTCTTTAACCCCTTACTCCCCAGAAAATCTCACTCAATGGGCCAGATTAGAGAGCCAATAAAAGTGTCCAAAGAAAATTGGAGAAGCCATTCCCTATGCACTGCTTAAGGCCCTCCAACAATGGGAACAGAGGTGGGCATGGTTGGAGGGTAGTTTAAGATGAAATAAGAGTCTAAAAGCAAAGCCCTGTGGGATCCAAGCCGGAAAGGTATTGCTACAGTTAAGGCCATCCTAACAGGGCATATGGAAGATCATGACTCTACCTACCTCTATTTTTGATGACTCAAAGACTATGGCTGATAGACAGGGCTTTTGGTCAGGACACTGGCAAGCTTCAGACTGACATATAAGCCAAACATCACTGTGGGAATAAAACACTTGGATAAAAATACGTTCCTCTCCAGATAAGCTTATGGTTACCCATGTGGATACTGTTAGAAAAAACATCAAACTTGAAAGTGAATATATGCTCACCTGATTGTGAAGAAGAAAAGAATTTACTCATGATCTTGCAAGAATGGGCAACTGGCCAAACACAAAATGGTGGCTGGTGCAACAAAAAATAGAACACCAAAACAATTATACCTGTGCCTAGATCACAGACCCTACCCTGTTTCTCCACTGATTGGATACTCCAGAGTTTACAGCCTACCTGGATAGTTTAATTAATTCAAATTTCTGTGGAAGATTTCCACTATTGATTACATTTTATATTTCAATGATCCTGGCTGTTACTTATTTAAACTTGTTTCTTATTTAAACCTTTTTGGCATTAATTCTAGGCTTATGTCAGAGGTGCTCTACTTCCCTGCCTGAAGAACTGGTTTGAATTACCCTGCAGCCCTTTCCTGCACCATCTTGTGTAAAAGCTAAACTTAAATTTCTTACAAATCCTCCCTCTTTCTTTCTTTTTTTTAATAATTAAGGGAAAAAAAGAAATTAACCCAACATTTAGAAATCATACCATTCTACATATGCAATAAGTAATTCTTAACATCATCACATAGATGCATGGTCATCGTTTCTTAGTACATTTGCATCGGTTTAGAAGAACTAGCAACAAAACAGAAAAAGATATAGAATGTTAATATAGAGGAAAAAAATAAAAGTAATAATAATAGTAAAAAAAAAGACAAACAAACAAACAACCAGGCAGACAAAAACAAAACAAACAAACAAACAAAAAAAACAAAAAAAAAAACAAAAAAACAAAAAAAAAAACCTATAGCTCAGATGCAGCTTCATTCAGTGTTTTAACATGATTACTTTACAATTAGGTATTACTGTGCTGTCCATTTTTGAGTTTTTGTATCTAGTCCGGTTGCACAGTCTGTATCCCTTCAGCTCCAATTACCCATTATCTTACCCTATTTCTAACTCCTGATGGTCTCTGTTACCAATGACATATTCCAAGTTTATTCTCCAATGTCGGTTCACATCAGTGGGACCATACACTATTTGTCCTTTAGTTTTTGGCTAGTCTCACTCAGCATAATGTTCTCTAGGTCCATCCATGTTATTACATGCTTCATAAGTTTATTCTGTCTTAAAGCTGCATAATATTCCATCGTATGTATATACCACGGTTTGTTTAGCCACTCGTCTGTTGATGGACATTTTGACTGTTTCCATCTCTTTGCAATTGTAAATAACGCTGCTATAAACATTGGCGTGCAAATGTCTGTTTGTGTCTTTGCCCTTAAGTCCTTTGAGTAGATACCCAGCAATGGTATTGGTGGGTCGTATGGCAATTCTATATTCAGCTTTTTGAGGAACCGCCAAACTGCCTTCCACAGTGGTTGCACCATTTGATATTCACACCAACAGTGGACAAGTGTGCCTCTTCCTCCGCATCCTCTCTAGCACTTGTCATTTTCTGTTTTGTTGATAATGGCCATTCTGGTGGGTGTGAGATGATATCTCATTGTGGTTTTGATTTGCATTTCTCTAATGGCCAGGGACATTGAGCATCTCTTCATGTGCCTTTTGGCCATTTCTATTTCCTCTTCTGAGAGGTGTCTGTTCAAGTCTTTTTCCCATTTTGTAATTGGGTTGGCTGTCTTTTTGTTGTTGAGTTGAACAATGTCTTTATAAATTCTGGATACTAGACCTTTATTTGATATGTCATTTCCAAATATTGTCTCCCATTGTGTAGGCTGTCTTTCTACTTTCTTGATGAAGTTCTTTGATGCTCAAAAGTATTTAATTTTGAGGAGCTCCCATTTATTTATTTCCTTCTTCAGTGCTCTTGCTTTAGGTTTAAGGTCCATAAAACCACCTCCAGTTGTAAGTTTCATAAGATATCTCCCAACATTTTCCTCTAACTGCTTTATGGTCTTAGACCTAATGTTTAGATCTTTGATCCATTTTGAGTTAACTTTTGTATAGGGTGTGAGATATGGGTCTTCTTTCATTCTTTTGCATATGGATATCCAGTTCTCTAGGCACCATTTATTGAAGAGACTGTTCTGTCCCAGGTGAGTTGGCTTGACTGCCTTATCAAAGATCAAATGTCCATAGATGCGAGGGTCTATATCTGAGCACTCTATTCAATTCCATTGGTCGATATATCTATCTTTATGCCAATAGCATGCTGTTTTGAACACTGTGGCTTAATAATATGCCTCAAAGTCAGGCAGCGCGAGACCTCCAGCTTTATTTTTTTTCCTCAAGGTGTTTTTAGCAATTCGGGGCACCCTGCCTTTCCAGATAAATTTGCTTAACGGTTTTTCTATTTCTGAAAAATAAGTTGTTGGGATTTTGATTGGTATTGCATTGAATCTGTAAATCAATTTAGGTAGGATTGACATCTTAACTATATTTAGTCTTCCAATCCATGAACACGGTATGCCCTTCCATCTATTTAGGTCTTCTGTGATTTCTTTTAACAGTTTTTTGTAGTTTTCTTTGTATAGGTTTTTTGTCTCTTTAGTTAAATTTATTCCTAGGTATTTTATTCTTTTAGTTGCGATTCTAAATGGGATTTGTTTCTTGATTTCCCCCTCAGTTTGTTCATTGCTAGTGTATAGAAACACTACAGATTTTTGAATGTTGATCTTGTAACCTGCTACTTTGCTGTACGCATTTATTAGCTCTAGTAGTTTTGTTGTGGATGTTTTTGGGTTTTCGATGTATAGTATCATAATGTCTGCAGACAGTGATAGTTTTACTTCTTCCTTTCCAATTTTGATGCCTTGTATTTCTTTTTCTTGTCTAATTGCTCTGGCTAGAACCTCCAACACAGTGTTGAATAATAGTGGTGATAGTGGATCTCCTTGTCTTGCTCCTGATATTAGGGGGAAAGTTTTCAATTTTTCCCCATTGAGGATGATATTAGCTGTGGGTTTTTCATATATTCCCTCTATCATTTTAAGGAAGTTCCCTTGTATTCCTATCTTTTGAAGTGTTTTCAACAGGAAATGATGTTGAATCTTGTCAAATGCCTTCTCTGCATCAATTGAGATGATCATGTGATTTTTCTGCTTTGATTTGTTGATATGGTGTATTACATTAATTGATTTTCTTATGTTGAACCATCCTTGCATACCTGGGATGAATTCTACTGGGTCATGATGTATAATTCTTTTAATGTGTTCTTGGATACGATTTGCTAGAATTTTATTGAGGATTTTTGCATCTATATTCATTAGAGAGATTGGTCTGTAGTTTTCTTTTTTTGTAATATCTTTGCCTGGTTTTGGTATGAGGGTGATGTTGGCTTCATAGAATGAATTAGGTAGTTTTCCCTCCACTTCGATTTTTTTGAAGAGTTTGAGGAGAGTTGGTACTAATTCTCTCTGGAATGTTTGGTAGAATTCACATGTGAAGCCGTCTGGTCTTGGACTTTTCTTTTTAGGAAACTTTTGAATGACTAATTCAATTTCTTTACTTGTGATTGGTTTTTTGAGGTCATCTATTTCTTCTTGAGTCAAAGTTGGTTGTTCATGTCTTTCCAGGAACCCGTCCATTTCATCTAAATTGTTGTATTTATTAGCATTAAGTTGTTCATAGTACCCTGTTATTACCTCTTTATTTCTGTGAGGTCAGTATTTATGTCTCTTCTTCCATTTCTGATCTTATTTATTTGCATCCTCTCTCTTCTTCTTTTTGTCAATCTTGCTAAGGGCCCATCAATCTTGTTGATTTTCTCATAGAACCAACTTCTGGTCTTATTGATTTTCTCTATTGTTTTCATGTTTTCAATTTCATTTATTTCTGCTCTAATCTTTGTCATTTCTTTCCTTTTGCTTGCTTTGGGGTTAGTTTGCTGTTCTTTCTCCAGTTCTTCCAAGTGGACAGTTAATTCCTGCATTTTTGCCTTTTCTTCTTTTCTGATATAGGCATTTGGGGCAATAAATTTCCCTCTTAGCACTGTCTTTGCTGCGTCCCATAAGTTTTGATATGTTGTGTTTTTGTTTTCATTCACCTCGAGGTATTGACTAATTTCACTTGCAATTTCTTCTTTGACCCACTCGTTGTTTAAGGATGTGTTGTTGAGCCTCCACATATTTGTGAATTTTCTGGCACTCTGCCTATAATTGATTTCCAACTTCATTCCTTTATTATCCGAGAAAGTGTTGTGTATGATTTCAATCTTTTTAAATTTGTTGAGACTTGCTTTGTGACCCAGCATATGGTCTATCTTTGAGAATGATCCATGAGCACTTGAGAAAAAGGTGTATCCTGCTGTTGTGGGATGTAATGTCCTATAAATGTCTGTTAAGTCTAGCTCATTTATAGTAATATTCAGATTCTCTATTTCTTTATTGATCCTCTGTCTAGATGTTCTGTCCATTGATGAGAGTGGGGAATTGAAGTCTCCAACTATTATGGTAGATGTGTCTATATCCGTTTTCAGTGTTTGCAGTGTATTCCTCATGTATTTTGGGGCATTCTGGTTCGGTGCATATATATTTGTGATTGTTATGTCTTCTTGTTTAATTGTTCCTTTTATTAGTAGATAGTATCCTTCTTTGTCTCTTTTAACTGTTTTACATTTGAAGTCTAATTTGTTGGATATTAGTATAGCCACTCCTGCTCTTTTCTGGTTGTTATTTGCATGAAATATCTTTTCCCAACCTTTCACTTTCAACTTTGGGTCTTTGGGTCTAAGATGTGTTTCCTGTAGACAGCATATAGAAGGATCCTGTTTTTTAATCCATTCTGCCAGTCTATGTCTTTTGATTGGGGAATTCAGTCCATTAACATTTAGTGTTATTACTGTTTGGATAATATTTTCCTCTACTATTTTGCCTTTTGTATTATATATATCATATCTAACTTTCCTTCTTTCTACACCATTCTCCATACCTCTCTCTTCTGTCTTTTCGTATCTGACTCTAGTGCTCCCTTTAGTATTTCTTGGAGAGCTGGTCTATTGGTCACAAATTCTCTCAGTGACTTTTTGTCTGAGAATGTTTTAATTTCTCCCTCATTTTTGAAGGACAATTTTGCTGGATATAGGAGTCTTGGTTGGCAGTTTTTCTCTTTTAGTAATTTAAATATATCATCCCACTGTCTTCTAGCTTCCATGGTTTCTGCTGAGAAATCTACACATAATCTTATTGGGTTTCCCTTGTATGTGATGGATTGTTTTTCTCTTGCTGCTTTCAGTATCCTCTCTTTCTCTTTGACCGCTGACATTCTAACTAGTAAGTGTCTTGGGAACACCTATTTGGGTCTAATCTCTTTGGGGTGTGCTGCACTTCTTGGATCTGTAATTTTAGGTCTTTCATAAGAGTTGGGAAATTTTCAGTGATAATTTCTTCCATTAGTTTTTCTCCTCCTTTTCCCTTTTCTTCTCTTTCGGGAACACCCACAACATGTATATTTGTGCAGTTCATATTGTCCTTGAGTTCCCTGATACCCTGTTCAAATTTTTCCATTCTTTTCCCGATAGTTTCTGTTTCTTTTTGGAATTCAGGTGTTCCATCCTCCAAATCACTAATTCTATCTTCTGTCTCTTTCAATCTATCATTGTAGGTATCCATTGATTTTTCCATCTTTTCTACTTTATCCTTCACTTCCATAAGTTCTGTGATTTGTTTTTTCAGTTTTTCCATTTCTTCTTTTTGTTCAGCCCATGTCTTCTTCATGTCCTTCCTCAATTTATCGATTTCATTTTTGAATAGGTTTTCCATTTCTGTTCGTATATTCAGCATTAGTTGTCTCAGCTCCTGGATCTCATTTGAACTATTGGTTTGTTCCTTTGACTGAGCCATATTTTCAATTTTCTTAGCATGATCCGTTATCTTCTGTTGGCGTCTGGGCATTTAGTCAGATTTCCCTGGGTGTTGGACCCAACAGGTTGAAAGATTTTTCTGTGAAATCTCTGGGTTCTGTTTTTCTTATCCTCCCCAGTAGATGGCGCTCGTGGCACACGTTTGTCTGTGGGTCCCACCAGTAAAAGGTGCTGTGGGTCCTTTAACTTTGGAAAACTCTCGCTGTGGGGGAGGTTCGCCAGCCGAAGCGGCTTGGAAGAGTTCCAGCCAGCCTGGGGGTCCAAACGTGGTGAGGGTCGCCGGCCGCCGCAGCCCAGGAGAGCACCCATCCAAATTTCCTATTCGGCCCAGGGCGCCAAGTGTGACAGGAGGGCACCAGCTGCCGTGGCCCAGGAGAGTGCACCATTCCCAGCTGGACCGGGGAGTTCGTGTTTGGAGGGGACCTCCCTGGTCACTCTTCTCCACGGCCTGGGGATTTCCAATACAGTTCTCTCAGTTAGTCCAGGGGGCCGCGCGTGGTGGGGGCGCCAGCCGCTGCAGCTTGAGGGAACCACCTGCCCAATTCTGCCAGCTGGCCTGGGAAGGAGGAAGGGAGCCCCCTCTTTCTTTTTCAACTTTTTTTAGTTTTCACATTTCAGTCCTTCTTCAAAGTTGATAAGTGTCTTTCCACATTCTTCATCATAGGGATCCCCTCTCTAGGGGGGTTCCTGATGAGTCTCTGAGCTAACCCTCAGGCACATGGGATAATGTAGCACCTACATGCTGTGATTCCCCAGCTACAGTGGTTAAAGTGGTTAGCATGGACAGTGCCACCCCTTTCAATCCCCTAAACAAGTTTCCTAACCATTTCATGAGGGGGTCATCAATGCCTGAATTTTTGGCCAATTCTTCAGCTAAGGCTCTCAGACCTTGTAAATCTTTTGCGGTGGTTATTGGGGATAAATGTATATCAACTATTCCTGACCATAATGCTAACATCTCCCTTTTCAGCTCACATCATGTCTAGGGCCATCATATTCTCCCTTGTCATTCAGCTAGTAGCATCTAATTATTCTACTCTTTCCTCAACTGCATCCTTGGTGTAATTGATCTGATTAACCCAATCCACGTTTTTGTGGATGGTGATCCACCAGAATAAGGATGACTTAAATCCTACAGCTACTTAATTTCTAGACTTAAAGTAATCTGGGATTTCCCTTGGCACCCCTATTCTGTCTAAATCAACTCAATCCTCCTCCTTTACAAATGCCAGGATGAATGGAATGGCTAAGTGAATCAGAACACAGGTCACTTTCCACTCTTGTGGAAACTGATTGGAGAATGTCCTTTCCATGATACCACCAAAGCTCTGCTTGTGATGTGGACAAACTGGAGAAATTGCTAGTACTATACTCAGTAACATCCCATGCTTGGGTATGGAAGACCATGGTCCCAAGGTCCTGGAGCCCTTCTTTTCATCTACAGAGACAGGCAGAGTGGTTTCCTGAACTAAGACGAGAAGCTGGTATGGCCTTGACTATTCCATCCCTGACTGGAGGGAAAAGAGAGGACAATGTACAATTTCCACCTGGAGTATTATTTTGAAAAAAGAATACCATGCACTTGCACACTTTATCATCTTTCTTCACACACAACAGAAAGGACACAACAAGAACAGTAGGTCAACCTCTTGAATAAACATCACAGTCGCTTTTGTTTAGACTTTGGACTGTATATTTGATCCATTCCACCCAGGCATTTGTATCTCTGCACCCTGTCCCTACCCTTATGGTTTGCTCCAAATTTTCTGTTCTGTTCACCCTGACAATTTTAGGATTATTCTGTATTAGGGCTATTGAAGAGTTAACTGGAGAGGGTGCTATTGGTGTTGGGGGCAGGATTTCTATCCTGAACCTTCCTAGAGGGCCTTTTCCAGTGATGTCAGCCCCCATTCTATATATTCTATTCAACTATTACTGCATCTCTGCCATCACCCCCTGCTGGATATTTGTCTGTCCTCTTGATGGTTATCACCAACAGGTAATACTACCTTCAGGTCTGTGAAATTAATTCCACATCCATGGTACATCCATCCTTGAAACTGGGTAGCCCTTCATACATCATCCCAGGAGGGGCAATGAGAGGCTTGATTATAATACCCCCTACTGATTCCAGACACAAGTATTTGCTTTTTCTTCTCAATTGCCACTGATTTGTCAAGTTCAGTATTTATAAACCTACATGCCTAAGAAGCATTAAAATTTTAAACTTTATGAATGGAAAGCTGCCAAGTCCAAACTTAGTTCATTATTTCTGAAAATTAAACAATGCAGACTTGTCTAACACTTGCCCCCCAACTTTTCAACCCTAAGCCTTAAAGAACCCTATGCCCTCTCCCCACCACCTTAGGGAAACCGTTTTTCTTTTTCTGTTGAAATGCTGGCTGGGTGGTTCTGCTTTTCCCTGAAATAAAGACTTTGCTTAAACTCTTTTGTTCCACCTCCTTCTTGGTGGCTTTGCTGAGTTTGCCTTTCATCAAACCGTACAGTTTGGGGCTTTAAACCTTCAGTTACATTCATTATCAATTTGACAGGGCTTGTTGCACCCCCAATTTGGAACATTAAACCTAGTGTAATTACTCTCATTTTAAAATTGGGCCCCAGATCCCTCATCTGTTCTCTTGGGTTAGACTTTTCTTTGGCCAGGGTCACTATTAATTATGTTAGATGAAAGCATAGAATCCAAACTCCAAATCCCAAACCCCCTTTACCCTCCCAACCATTGTTTTTTTTTTTAATTTTAAAGGGTCCAAAGTTGGAGTTATTTCCCAGAAATTGGACTGTGTTGTTGGGTACTTATTGTCTGGCTTAGGTATTGGTCCTTTCACTTGGGTGTAGTGAGTCCAGCTCTTCCCTACTGTCCAGATGGCCATTTCAGTTCTCAACATCCACCCAGGATGGTTGGAGTTTGGACTCTTTCCACAATTTTATGAGGACCCAATGGCCAGGTTGAAGTTGATAGGCAACAAATTCAAGAGGTGGGACCTGGGTCAGCAAACCAAGGTACCTGAGGGGTGACAGAGCAGAGGACAAAGCCAGTATACAATTCTTAAGGAATAGGTCCTTTTCAAAGTCAACTACTGACATGGGCTGTCATAAGGCAAAATTTTCCTCTGGCTCTGGACCTATAAAACTCATAATAAATTATTTGCTACTGATCTACAAAGAAGAGGTGGTAATAGCATACATATTCTCATTTTTATGAGGAGAAATTGGAAGTGACATAGAGGTCACCAGACCTAAACAGTTTCAAAAACCTGTAGGGCAAACCCCATTCAATTTTAAAGTTTAAGAGTCATTTATCTTTGGGGCTTTAGAAATTGGCAGTTCCATCCTTTCCGAGGGCCTATACAGTGGCTGGTCTACAGTGGCCAGCCTCTCTCCAAATGCAGCCCTGGGGAACACCAGGAAACCACACCCCTCTCAGCACCACACTTTCCCAGCATTGGGGCCGTACCTTGGCTCTGCCATTTCCAGGGAAAATGCTCAACCCCTCCATGTGGTGGCAGCCAGGCTGTCCCCAATCCCCAAGGAATGCCTTCACCCTCTCTCCAAGGCCTGGGGTAGCACCACTCCTCTACCATGAAGTGAAAGGCCCATCCTCTTCCTTCAGGGCAAACTCATCCTCTCCAACTGCTTGGGTGTGTCCACTCTTCCATCCCAAATGCTTCTGACTTCAGACCCCGGCCTTCATAGTTCTGCCTCTGAAGCCATTTTCCTCCCATGTGTCCCTTTCCTGCCCTCCTAGTTCTGATTGGCAGTGGCTCTTTTTATACAGATACTGCAACATTCAACTAGTTTTGGGCTGTGCCCATTAGCCAGTCCCATGGGTATTATTAGGTCCCTTTCCAACAAGCTGCTCCCAGCTTCTGGAATGTTTCACAGTGGGCTTATAATTTTATTATCTTCCCAATAGATATCAGTTGATTTGAAAATGGGAAATTTAAATCTTTCCCATTTTACCCTTGAAACAATGAGGGAGGTACTGAGAATTTGATCCCCTTTGTGACATAGGTTACAGAAGTTTGAGCTGCCCTGGTGTCCACCAAAAATGTAATTTCTCCCTGATATGGGCTCACATTTAGATTTAGGAAAGGACCCTGGTGGTCTCTTGAGGCAGGGAGGCTTTGTCCTCCCTAATTTTCAAGATTCATCAGGGGTATGAATCACCTACTTTCTTTAAATTCAGGCATTTTCTTTTGAAGTGACCAGGTTGCCCACAGTGATAACACCCTGCTCCATCTTGTACCTCCTTGCTCCTTTATCCCCTTCACCCCAGACTGTTTCTCTATCTTCCATCTGCTGGTCCCCTCCCAGCTTTATCTCTAATCCCTTCTTGACCATGTGGTTGACCATGCTCAACTTAATTCTTACTTGTTTCAGTTTTCCTCTTACCTTCTCACAACTTATTATCACCAGTGACATGGCAGGGGGAGCCATTTAGCCAAGTGACTTGGTTTCTGCACTTGGTGGGCAGCCTGGGGAAATCCAGCCAGTGTTTGCACTGGCCCCTTAGAGAAGCCTGTCCCTGGCTCATCCCTGCTGGCCTTTCCCTGGGATTGGTCCCCACCCTCAGAGGATCCAGCAGCTGAACAGTCCTGGGGTGTCCCATGCATGGTGGAGGGGTTTGGGACCTTAGAGGAGGGAGCTGGGAAGATGTGGAGCCCACACTCTCAGCCCCAGTGCTTCTTCTCCCTCCCCCACCCCTGGTCTGCCAGGTGTCTCTGGTTTGCCTTTGTTCCTGGGCTCAGCAGAGACTGTGGGTCAATCCATGCAGTAGTGACTAGCATGCAGCTAATAGCTATAGAATTGCCTGGCCAGCATGTGCCCCACAGCCACTGCAAGTAGGGCCAGTTCTCAGCACCTGTTTTCTGCTACACTCTTGAATAAACGATACCCCTGTTAACTGGCACTTAGGAGACACTGAGTGACTTTATGATTCCCTTGCTCTGCTTCTCCAGAGCAGAATTGAAGCTGAGAGTTCCAGCATATCCTTTCACAGCCCTGATACTGAGCAGATCTGAACAGGCCCCTCTCACCTACTCCCCACTTCCCTCTCATACAGAACCTTGCAGCTGACAAACAATAAACAAAAGCCCACACCTGTGCCAAAGAAGGAACAGGTGATCCTGACCTGAAATAAAATGTGGCAGCAAGTAAAGAAGCCTGATTGGGTCTTAAGGGACGCCATCACCAGTAAAGTTGAATACAGCAAAACATCACAACTAAAATTCACTTTGAGACTTTCTTAATAACTCTCCTAGGGATTTATCCTTCCACTTGTCTATTTTCTGAATCTTTTTCTGAATGTCAGCCCAAGACCTCTTTACATACTTCAGCCAAGAGCTATCAGGTCCATCCCTGGATATTTCCTTGCTTGGTCCCTCAAGTTTTGCAGGTAAGCAGGAGTTTTGTTTTAAGTTCATTCCTTAAAAAATGTAATACTCAATGAGATTTTTCTGGAAAAAATACATCTTTAGTTCAACCAAGAATCCTTTGTGTCTCTTTAATCATTCAACCTCTCCTTGGTTCATCTACTTGCCTAAATAAATCAGAAAGCAGTCATCTTTTCTGTCACCTCAAATATGCCAGCATTATTGCTCAGAAGTAGTTGGCAGGTCCTATTTGAGGACACCATAAACCTCCTATGGTCCAATTCCTGCACTGACGCTTTCATCAAGACTGAACTCCTACAGGAAAATGCTCCCACATCAAGAGAGTTTTATTACCCAGTTGCTTTATTTTATTAGTAGCAATCCTGCAATTCCTGCATCTGGAAAAAGGATTTATTATCCAGAAACCCAGACAATGCATCAAGTGATCATTTACCACTTTGAAATAGTTCTATTGAACCAAAATATCAGTAACTCTGGGCAGCTTCTTCAAGTCCCTTTTTAGAACTAAAAATAAGTGGATAGTTTAGGCTGTCTTTTCCTTGAGCTGTCTCAAAGGCTTTGTTTAAGTTTTTAAATTTGGGTACAGTCAATTTTATCCCCTGTAAGGTGAGGCCTTAAAGATCATGCACAAAGCTAATTCTCATCTACTCTGTATTTTGGTCAGAATACATTGAGTGGCACAATGCTTTCTTTTTTCCAAATGTACATTTTTCTTTCCTTTGGTCTTCCAATGTTCCAACATCCTCCCTATGGACTATCTAGGGGAATGTTCCCGGGGACCGTGTAGGTTCCCCCACCCTTTTCCCCTGGCCAGCCAACTGCCTCTACACATTCTGAGACTTGCCTGGGTTCCTTTGTTTAAATGCCCTTTTGCTTCATCTGACTCTAGCCTCTTCCCTTTCAGGAGAAAGGAACCACAGATTGGGACTCTGCACTTGCTTACTCATCACCAGGCTCATCAGAATTCATCCCAACCACCAAGGCAATACTCTATAGTCTTTTCTTTCCTTGGTCTGTGCAAGAGATGCCCAGTCACTGACAGGCAGATTTCCCCTTCTCCTTTTCTTTTTCACAATCAGTGGGTCCCAGCACCCAGTCTCATGTCCTTCTGGCTGCCAGAGGTAGGCCCCCAACAGTGAAGTCTGAGAATGCTCAATCAGTGGGACATGTCTTTCCTTGTCCTCCCTAGAGGTCCTCCTCCAAAGCCTCAGGTCCTGGATGAGCACCCAAATTTTTAGAAAAAAAATGCCATACTTGAAATGAATAAACACTCACTCAGTTGTGGAGAAGAAATAATTTATTCATGATCTTGCAGGAAAGGGTACCCAGCTAAACACAAAATGGTGGCTGGTACACCAAACAATAGAATGACAAACAGTTATACCTATGCCTAGCTCACAGACCTCCCCTGTTTCTCCACTGAATGGATACTCCAGAGGTTACAGACTATCCAGATAGTCTAACTAACTCAAATTCCCAACAGAAGGTTCCTGTCTTTGATTACATTTTATATTTCAATGACCCTGGCCATTACTTATTTAAACTTGTTTCTACTGTTTGGTCTTATGATGTAAGCAATTCTATGCTTACATCAGAGGTGCTCTCCTTCCCTGCTGCAAAACCAGTTTGATTTATTCTGCAGCCCTTTCTCGCACCATCTTGAGTGAAAACTAAACTTAATTTTCTTACAATGCTTACCAGAAGGGTCTTTAGGCTGATGAAGTGAAACATAACCAACAAGAAAACTGTGCTTGCTAGTTAAATGTGGTAATTGAATTGTCCTCCTTTCCAGAGCAAGCAGATATACAACTGATCACCTTCTGAGTCCACAAGAGGATGACACAAGGAAATTCAGAACCATCCTAGATTTGTCCTATACACAAGTCATTGTTATCACAAGATGCCAAAAACCATGGAAGAGCTATCCCACAACCAGACCCTGGACTATACTAAAAGTACTGCCCCAAAACAGATTCCCCAAGCCAACAGGATTGACTGTTTCTTTAATTTTGACTTGTGATCTTAATTGATTACTTCAATATCTGGTCGCTCAACAATCTCAACTTGTACTCAAAAACAGGCAAAAAGTAAATTAAACTAAACTAAACTAGACTAATGCAGTCACTTCAATCCCTCATATTCCCCTGTGCCCCATCTATCATCAAATAGGAGAACAGGGTCCACCACCTAACTTATAGCTGATTCATTTACCACAACAAAATATAGCATATCACCTCTTTTGCTACTTTCCTCCTCCACCCACAAGTGAACCCCATGCAGAATAAACACCCCAAATAGAATGATCAATTTAAAGATCTTACTGTAAATCCACTACACTAACCTAGAATATAATATTTCATCTATCTATTTATAAAACATCTTCAATATGAGAACTCCTGAAATATTACAAACACTGTTAAATTAGATTCCTCTTCTTGAGGTAATTCAGTGCTCCAAAACATAGCAAACTTGTGTGTTTTTCTACACTGTCAATGAGAAATAATTATCATAAAAGGCCTACAACCAAAATACTCATCTCCTAATTCCCAAGAAAGTTTAATTTTCTCCCTCAAATCTAATCTAAAAACTAGAAGTATAAACACATGCAAAAAAAGAACTAGAAAGAGATGAAAAATCACGCAGAAGCAAGAAAATTAAAAAAAACATAAAAAGATATCTGTAAGTGGTATCACATCAAGAGCCTAAACTTTGCTAACAAACAAATTTACTTGCTTTACCAAAGCTACAGGCATTTTATAAAGTACTAAAGAAATTAACAGCTTATAAAAATAGAGTAAAAGTTATCTAGGTAGAAGTACAAAACTAAAACCATCTCATTCCCTGTCAAAGAGCTTCCAAAATGCCACATGCACAAGAACCAATGCTTTGCAAGACTGTTTTCATGTTGAATCAAATGTGAGATCTGTTTTTAGACTGATCCATGTTGCTCTTTTATTTATCAGGTTTGCTTCATAGGTGCAGGGATATTAGCAGATGCCTGCTCAAGGTAGGTCAAGGACCCTTAAGGGATTTCAGCAGGGTTCAATTTCAACTGTCCATTGATGTCCAGCACCCACTGCCACTGCCTCAATTTTGTCAAATGTTTCTGACCATGGCAAATTTCTCCCGTAATTCATTCCTTAGTTCTAAGACATCCACTTTGATGACTTGTTCTGGTTTCTGGACAGATAACTGTAATCCTTTTTGTCAGAAAAGACATTCTGTCTTGCAATATCCAGAAATTTCTGGATACACTGATCAACACCAGTTCAAATTTCCTCCTAATCAGTGCCATTGATGTAGTTCTGACTCGCCAGGGAAGAAAAACAAGCCTCAAAAGATGACTCTAATTCATCCACAAAGATACTGTTAGAGATTCCCAGAGCCCCTGATGTGGCATGAAGAAGCAAAGCCTGGCCTGGGAGTCCTGGCTGGGCTCTCAGGGGCCCAGGTGACTGCTTAGAGAACATGCCTCCCAGCAGAGCTGCCTTTTCTGGAATGACTGAGAAGAGGCCAACCCATTATTGTGTTTTTGATTTGCATTTCCTTAACAGCCAGTGAAGTCGATCATTTTTCCATGTACATTTTAGCCATTTATATTTCCTCTACTGAGAAATGTCTGTTGATGTCTTTTGCCCATTTTAAAATTGAGTTATTTGCCTTTTTGTTGTTGAGTTGAAGAATATCTTCATACATTCTGGATATTAAACCCTTGTCGGATGTGTGGTTTCCAAATATTGGCTCCCATTGCATAGGCTGCAGTTTTACTTGCTTGACAATGTCCTTTGATACAAAAACTGTTTAATTTTGAGGAGTTCAAATGTATCTATTTCTTTTTTCAATACTCAACCTTTGGGTGTAAGGTCTAGGAAACTGCTTCCTATTTCAAGATTTATGAGATATTTCCCTATATTTTCTTCTAAAATTTTTATAGACCTTGCACTAATATTTAGGTCTTTGATTGATTTTAAGCTAATCTTTGTATAGGGTATGAGATATGGATTCTCTTTTATTCTTTTGCTTATTAATATACAGTTCTCCAAGCACCATTTATTGAAGAGACTGCTCTATCCCAGGTGGATTGGCTTGACTGCCTTATCAAAGATCAGTTTTCCATAGATGAATCTATTTCTGAATGCTCTATTCAATTCCATTGGTCAGTATCTCTATCTCTATGCCAGTAGCATGCTGTTTTGACTACTGAAGCATCATAATAGTTTTAAAGTTGAATAGTGTAAAAATTCCCACATCATTTTTCTTTTTCAAGATTTTTTAGCTATCTGAGGCACCCTTACCTTCCAAATAAATTTGGTTATTATTGCGTTTCTATTTCTGTAAAGTGAGTCATTGGGATTTTAATTGGCATTGCATTGAATCTATAAACCAATTTGAAGAGAATCGCCATCATAACTATATTTAGTCTTCAAATTCATGAGCATTGTATGCTCTTCCATTTATTTAGGTGTTCCATGATTTCTTTTGGCATTTTCTTGTACTTTTCTGAGTATAAGTCTTGTATCCTTAGTTAAATTTATTCCTAATTATTTGATTCTTTTTGGTTGCTGTTGTAAATGGGATTTTGTTTCTTGGTTTCCTCCTCAGACTGCTCATTACTAGTATATAGAAACACTACTGATTTTTGGCTGTTGAACTTGTACCCTGCCACGTCCCTGTACTCATTTATTAACTCTTGTAGCTTTTCTGTAGATTTTTGGGGATTTTTGACATATAGTATCATGCCATATGCAAACAGTGAGAGTGTTACTTCTTCTTTACCAATTTGGATGGCTTATATTCCCTTTTCTTGTCTAATTTCTCTGGCTAGAATTTCCAGCACAATGTTGAATAACAAGGTGACAGTGGGCATCCTTGTCTTGTTCATGATCTTAGAGGGAATGCTTTCTGTCTTCACATTGAGGATGTTGTTAGCTGTGGATTTTTCATATATTCCCTTTATTACGTTGAGATAGTTCCCTTCAATTACTATCCTTTAAATGTTTCCATCAAGAAAGGATGTTGAATTTTTTCAAATGATATTTGTGCATCAGGCAAGATGATTATGTGATTTTTCTTCTCTGATTTGTTGAAATTGTGTATTGTATTAAATTGATTTTATGTTGAACCATCCTTGCATACCTGGAATAAATTCCACTTGGTCATGGTGTAAAATTCTTTTAATGTGCTGCTGGATTCAATTTGCAAGTCTTTTGATAAGAGTTTTGCATCTATATTCATTAGAGAGATTGGTCTGTAATTTTCTTTTATTGTAGTATCTTTGTCTGGCTTTGATATGAGGGTGATGTTGGCTTCATAGAATGAGTTAGGTAGCTTTCCATCCTCTTCAAATTTTTTTGAAGAGTTTGAGCAGGATTTGTACTAATTCTTTCTTGAGGGCTTGGTAGAATTCATATGTGAAGCCATCTGGCCATGGACTTTTCTTTTGGGGGAGCTTCTTGATGACTGATTCAATCATTTGGAGAGAACATCTATTTCTTCTCGAGTCAACGTTAGTGGTTCAGGCCTTTCTAGGAAGTTGCCCATTTCATCTATATTTTCTAGTTTATTAGCATATAGCTTTTAATAATATTCTCTCATCACCTCCTGTATTTCTGCAGGGTCAGTGATTATGTCTCCTTTTCTATTTCTGATTTTATTTAGTTGCTTCCTCTTTCTCTCTCTCTTTTCAAGACAGCTAAGGGCCAATTGATGTCATTAATTTCTTAAAGAACCAATGTCTAGTTTTGTTGATTTTCTCAATTGTTTTCACATTCTCAGTTTCATTTATTTCTGCTCTGATTTTTATCATTTCTTTCCTTTTGTTTGCTTTGCAGTTAGTTTCCTGTTCTTTCTCTAGTTCTTCCAAGTAAACAGTCAATTCCTTGATTTTTCCTCTTCCTTATTTTTAAATATAGACATTTAAAGCAATACATTTCCCTCTTAACACTGCATTTGGTGCATCCCATACATATTTATGTGTTGTGTTTTCATTTTCACTTGTCTAAAGATATTTACTGATTTCTCCTGTAATTTATTTGACCCACTGGTTGTTTAAGAATGTGTTGTTTAGCTTCCAGATATTTGTGAATTTGCCTGTTATTGATTTCCAACTTCATTGCATTATGATCCAAGAAAGTGTTTTGTATGATTTCAATCATTTTGAATTTATTGAGACTTGCTTTTTGACCCAGCATATGGTATATCATTGAGGATTTGATCCATGAGCACTTGAGATAAATGTGTATCCTGCTATTGTGGGATGTAATGTTCTATAAATGTCTGTTAAGTCTAGTTCGTTTATCATATTATTCAGATTCTCTGCTTCTTTATGGATCCTCTGTCTAGACATTCTATTTATTAATGAGAGTGGGCTGTTGAAATCTCCAACTTATTATGGTAGAGATGTCTATTTCTCCCTTCAGTGCCACCAGTGTTTACCTCATGCACTTTGGAGCACTCTGGCTTACTGCATGAATATTTATTATTTTTATGTCTTCTTTTTGAATTGTTCCATTTATTAATACAATGTCCTTCTTTGTCTCCTTTAACTGTTTTACATTTGAAGTTTAATTTGTCCAATTTTAGTATAGCTACACTTGCTGTTTTCTGATTGCTGTTTGCATGAAATGTCTTTTCCCAACATTTCACTTTCAACCATTTTTTGTCCTTGGATCTCAAAATAGTCTCCTCTAGATAGCATATAGGAGGATCCTATTTTTTAATCCATTCTTCTAGTCTATGTCTTTTGATTGGGGAATTTAATCCATTAATATTTAATATTATTACTATAAAGTTAGTACTTTCTTCTACTATTTTCTTTTGAATTTTATATGTCATATCTATTTTTTTCTCTTTTTACCTTTACTGATAGTCTTCATTTCTACATTCTTCAGACCTCTCTCTCTCCTGCCTTTTCCTATCTGCCTGTAGTGCTCACTTTAGTATTCCTTGGAGAGCTGGCCTCTTAGTCACACATTCCCTCAGTGACTGTTTGAAAATATTCTAATCTGCCCCTCATCATTGAAGGGCAATTTTGCTGGATATCCAATTCTTGGTTGGCAGTTTCTCTCCTTCAGAATCATAAATATGTCACATATAAATATACCTTATCACCTCCATGGTTTCTACCGAGAAATCTACACATAGTCTTATTGGACTTCCCTTGTATGTGATGAATTACTTTCTCTTGCTTCTTTCAAGGTTCTCTCTTTGTCTTTGACTTTTGACAATCTGATTAGTGTCTTGGAGTATGTCTCTCTGGACATATTTATTCTGTTTGAGTATGCTACACTTCTTGGAACTGTAATTTTATGTGTTTCATATGAGATGGGAAATTTTCAGTGGTGATTTCTTCTGTTAGTCTTTCTTCTCTTGCTCCCTTCTCTTCTACTTTGGGACACCCACAAAACACATATTCATACCCTTCGTATTGTCATTCAATTCCCAGAAAACCTGCTTCTATTTTTCTATTCTTTTACCTATATTTCATTTTTTATACACCAGTCTTTATTTCTAAATAATCAGCAACAACCCCCCCAAAAATGAACAAACAAAATTTCACATCCATGAAAATCATGAGCAAAGCAGATTTTCAATATTTGTTAACTACTAAGGAGAAGTAAAATTAATTGTACTAAAATAAGTTGTCTTTTATAAATCCACATTTACAAAAATCATGTACCATTCTCACAATATTGTGAAAATAAACACAAATGAGGAAAGAGAGTAAAAATTATTAAGACTTCCAGAGAAGATGGTGGCTTAGTAAGGTGCATGTGTCTTAGTTCCTCCTCCAGAACAACTACTAAATAACTAGAAACAGTACAGAACAGCTCCCAGAGCCACGACAGAGACCAGACACACAGTGTACCCCAGTCTGGAACAGCTGGACCGGCTATGAGACTCCGCTGTGGTGAGGTCCCCGAGCAGTGCATGCTTCCCTGTGCTGTGGCAGCTGGCAGCTGGCCCTGCTTCCTCCCTTCTTCCCAGTCCGGCTGAGAGACTCGGATTGGTGGTTCCCCAACCACAGCGGCTGGTGACCGGAGCCCATCCCATACACATGGCTTCCTGGGCCAGCTGGGAGCCTCGGATCAGTGGTTCCCCAAGCCGAGGCGGCCGGCGACCAGAGACCCTCCCACACACGCAGCTTCCCGGACCGGCTGGAAGCCTCAGATTGGTGGTACCCCAAGCCATGGTGGCGGGTGACTGGAGCACCTCCCACACACATGGCTTCCCGGGCTGGCTGGGAGCCTCAGACTGGCAGTTCCCCAAGCCACAGCAGCTGGCAACTGGAGCTCCTCCCACACACGTGGCTTCCTGGGCTGGCTGGGATCCTCGGATCAACGGTTCCCCAAGCCACAGTGGCCGGCACCTCTCCCACACATGCAGCTTCCCGGGCTGGCTGGGAGCCTTGGATCAGTGGTTCCCCAAGCCATGGCAACCGGTGACCGGAGCCCTTCCCACACACGTGGCTTCAGGGAGGGAAAGGAAAGTGTCTCCAACAGTAGTAGAGACTGAGTCCAACCTAATACAAATAGTGGTATTAATGAACAACTTCTGACTACTAAAAATAGGCCCGCAGCTCAGGCAAAACTGATCAAGGCAGAAGTCGCCTATTGGGCTAACTGAAAAAGAGGAAAGGGGGCGAAACAGAGCCTTCTGCAGCTGTTTCTGCAGAGGCTTGGTTGCCTCTGGGCTCAGCACTGGGATTACACAGGTTGCAACTGCCCCGAATGCAGAGGTGGGCTGCTTTCAGGGCTTTCTACCACCTGAACTTTCCTGGGGGAGGGGTGAAACGCAACTCAGGTGGAATCTCTCTCTCAAGGAATACAAATTCCAGGACTTCACAATTTGAAGTCATTAAAAACAACCTACAACCTTTCCTCTGTCTGCACCACACACCCAGCAGTGAGAGTCTTCCAAAGTTAAAGGAGCCACAACATCTTTTGCTGGTGGGACCTGCAGACAGACAAGGACCACATACTGGGCAGGATAAGAAAAACAGAGCCCAGAGACTTCACAGGAAAGTCTTTCAACCTGCTGGGTCCCACACTCAGGGAAATCTGATTAAATGCCCAGACACCAGCAAAAAATAACAAACCACACCAGGAAAATTGAAGATATGGCCCAGTCAAAGGAACAAACGAATAGCTCAAATGAGATACAGGAGCAGAGACAACTAATTCTGAATATATGAAGAGAAATGGAAAACCTCTTCAAAATCCAAATCAATAAATTGAGGGAGGACATGAAGAAGGCATGGAATGAACAAAAAGAAGAAATGGAAAGTCTGAAAAAGCAAATCACAGAACTTATGGGAATGAAAGATACAGTAGAAGAGATGAAAAAAACAATGGAAACCTACAATGGTAGATTTCAAGAGACAGAGGCTAGAATTAGTGAACTGGAGGATGGAACATCTGAAATCCAAAAAGAAACTGAAACTATAGGGAAAAGAATGGAAAATTTTGAGCAGGGGCTCAGGGAATTGAATGATAATATGAAGCACACAAATATACGTGCTGTGGGTGTCCCAGAAGGAGAAGAGACGGGAAAAGGAGGAGAAAAACTAATGGAAGAAATTATCACTGAAAATTTCCCAACTCTCATGAAAGACCTAAAATTATAGATCGAAGAAGTGCAGCACACCCCAAAGAGAATAGATCCAAATAGGCATTCTCCAAGACACTTACTAGTTAGAATGTCAGCGGTCAAAGAGAAAGAGAGGATCTTGAAAGCAGCAAGAGAAAAACAATCCATCACAAAGAGGGAAACCCAATAAGACTATGTGTAGATTTCTCAGCAGAAACCATGGAAGCAAGAATACAGTGGGATGATATATTCAAATTTCTAAAAGAGAAAAACTGCCAACCAAGAATTCTATATCCAGCAAAATTGTCCTTCAAAAATGAGAGAGAAATTAAAACATTTTCAGACAAAAAGTCACTGAGAAAATTTGTGACCAAGAGACCGGCTCTGCAAGAAATACTAAAGGGAGCACTAGAGTCAGGTACGAAAAGACAGAAGAGAGAGGTATGGAGAAGAGTGTAGAAAGAAGGAAAATCAGATATGGTATATATAATACAAAAGGCAAAATGGTAGAGGAAAGTATTACCCAAACAGTAATAACACTAAATGTTAATGGACTGAATTCCCCATTCAAAAGACATAGACTGGCAGAATGGATTAAAAAACAGGATCCTTCTATATGCTGTCTACAGGAAACACATCTTAGATACAAAGATAAACATAGGTTGAAAGTGAAAGGTTGGGAAAAGATATTTCATGCAAATAACAACCAGAAAAGAGCAGGAGTAGCGATACTAATATTCAACAAATTAGACTTCAAATGTAAAACAGTTAAAAGAGACAAAGAAGGACACTATCTACTAATAAAAGGAACAATTAAACAAGAAGACATAGCAATCATAAATATTTATGCACTGAATCGGAATGCCCCAAAATATGTGAGGAATACACTGCAATTACTGAAAAGGGAAATAGACACATCTACCATAATAGTTGGAGACTTCAATTCCCCACTCTCATCAATGGACAGAACATCTAGACAGAGGATCAATAAAGAAACAGAGAATCTGAATATTACTATAAATGAGCTAGACTTAACAGACATTTATAGGACATTACATGCCACAACAGCAGGATACACCTTTTTCTCAAGTGCTCACAGATCATTCTCAAAGATAGACCATATGCTTGGTCACAAAGCAAGTCTCAACAAATTTAAAAAGATTGAAATCATACACAACACTTTCTCGGATCCTAAAGGAATGAAGTTGGAAATCAACAATAGGTGGAGTGCCAGAAAATTCACAAATACATGGAGGCTCAACAACACACTCTTAATCAACCGGTGGGTCAAAGAAGAAATTACAAGAGAAATTAGTAAATATCTCGAGGCGAATGAAAATGAAAACACAATATATCAAAACCTATGGGACACAGCAAAGGCAGTGCTAAGTGGGAAATTTATTGCCCTAAATGCCTATATCAGAAAAGAAGAAAGGGCAAAAATTCGGGAATTAACTGTCCACTTGGAAGAACTGGAGAAAGAACAGCAAACTAACCCCAAAGCAAGTAAGAGGAAAGAAATAACAAAGATTAGAGCAGAAATTAATGAAATTGAGAACATGAAAACAATGGAGAAAATCAATAAGACCAGAAGTTGGTTCTATGAGAAAATCAACAAGATTGATGGGCCCTTAGCAAGATTGACAAAAAGAAGAGGAGAGAGGATGCAAATAAATAAGATCAGAAATGGAAGGGGAGACATAACCACTGACCTCACAGAAATAAAGGAGGTAATAACAGGATCCTATGAACAACTTAATGCTAATAAATACAACAATGTAGATGAAATGGACAAGTTCCTAGAAAGGCATGAACAACCAACTTTGACTCAAGAAGAAATAGATGACCTCAAAAAACCAATCACAAGTAAAGAAATTGAATCAGGCATTCAAAAGCTTCCCAAAAAGAAAAGTCCAGGACCAGACGGCTTCACATGTAAATTCTACCAAACATTCCAGAAGGAATTAGTACCAACTCTGCTCAAACTCTTCAAAAAAATCGAAGTGGAGGAAAAACTACCTAATTCATTCTATGACGCCAACATCACCCTCATACCAAAACCAGGCAAAGATATTACAAAAAAAGAAAACTACAGACCAATCTCTCTAATGAATATAGATGCAAAAATCCTCAACAAAATTTTAGCAAATCAAATCCAGCAACACATTAAAAGAATTATACATCATGACCAAGTAGGATTCATCCCAGGTATGCAAGGATGGTTCAACATAAGAAAATTAATTAATGTAATACACCATATCAACAAATCAAAGCAGAAAAATCACATGATCATCTCAATTGATGCAGAGAAGGCATTTGACAAGATTCAACATCCTTTCCTGTTGAAAACACTTCAAAGGATAGGAATACAAGGGAACTTCCTTAAAATGATAGAGGGAATATATGAAAAACCCACAGCTAATATCATCCTCAATGGGGAAAAATTGAAAACTTTCCCCCTAAGATCAGGAACAAGACAAGGATGTCCATTATCACCACCATTATTCAACATTGTGTTGGAGGGTCTAGCCAGAGCAATTAGACAAGAAAAAGAAATACAAGGCATCAAAATTGGAAAGGAAGAAGTAAAACTATCACTGTTTGCAGACGATATGATACTATACATCGAAAACCCGGAAAAATTCACAACAAAACTACTAGAGCTAATAATGAGTACAGCAGAGTAGCAGGTTACAAGATCAACATTCAAAAATCTGTAGTGTTTCTATACACTAGCAATGAACAAACTGAGGGGGAAATCAAGAAATGAATTCCATTTACAATTGCAACTAAAAGAATAAAATACATAGGAATAAATTTAACTAAAGAGACAAAAGACCTCTACAAAGAAAACTCCAAAAAAACTGTTAAAAGAAATCACAGAAGACCTAAATAGATGGAAAGGCATACCGTGTTCATGGATTGGAAGACTAAATATAGTTAAGATGTCAATTCTACCTAAATTGATTTACAGATTTAATGCAGTACCAATCAAAATCCCAACAACTTATTTTTCAGAAATAGAAAAACCAATAAGGAAATTTATCTGGAAGGGCAGGGTGCCCTGAATTGCTAAAAGTATCTTGAGGAAAAAAAACGAAGCTGGAGGTCTCGCGCTGTCTGACTTTAAGGCATATTATTAAGCCACAGTGGTCAAAACAGCATGCTATTGGCATAAAGATAGATGTATCGACCAATGGAATCGAATAGAGTGCTCAGATATAGACCCTCTCATCTATGGACATTTGATCTTTGATAAGGCAGTCAAGCCAACTCACCTGGGACAGAACAATCTCTTCAATAAATGGTGCCTAGAGAACTGGATATCCATATGCAAAAGAATGAAAGGGGACCCGTATCTCACACCCTATACAAAAGTTAACTCAAAATGGATCAAAGATCTAAACATTAGGTCTAAGACCATAAAACATTTAGAGGAAAATGTAGGAAGATATCTTATGAATCTTACAATTGGCGGCAGTTTTATGGACCTTAAACCTAAAGCAAGAGCACTGAAGAAATAAAGAAATAAATGGGAACTCCTCAAAATTAAACACTTTTGCTTTGGTTTAAGGTCCATAAAACTGCCTCCAATTGTAAGTTTCATAAGATATCTCCCTACATTTTCCTCTAACTGTTTTATGGTCTTAGACCGAATGCTTAGATCTTTGATCCACTTTGAATTAACTTTTGTATAGGGTGTGAGATATGGGTCTTCTTTCATTCTTTTGCATATGGATATCCAGTTCTCTAGGCACCATTTATTGAAGAGATTGTTCTGTCCCAGGTGAGTTGGCACTTTTGTGCATCAAAGAACTTCATCAAGAAAGTAGAAAGACAGCCTACACAATGGGAGACAATATTTGGAAACGAAATATCAGATAAAGGTCTAGTATCCAGAATTTATAAAGAGATAGTTCAACTCAACAACAAAAAGACAGCCAACCCAATTACAAAATGGGAAAAAGACTTGAACAGACACCTCTCAGAAGAGGAAATACAAATGGCCAAAAGGCACATGAAGAGATGCTCAATGTCCCTGGCCATTAGAGAAATGCAAATCAAAACCACACTGAGATATCATCTCACACCCACCAGAATGGCCATTATCAACAAAACAAAATTGACAGGTGCTGGAGAGGATGCAGAGAAAGAGGCACACTTATCCACTGTTGGTGGGAATGTCAAATGGTGCAACCACTGTGGAAGGCAGTTTGGCGGTTCCTCAAAAAGCTGAATATAGAATTGCCACACGACCCAGCAATACCATTGCTAGATATCTACTCAGAGGACTTAAGGGCAAAGACACAAATGGACATTTGCACACCAAGGTTTATAGCAGCGTTATTTACAATTGCAAAGAGATGGAAACAGCCAAAATGTCCATCAACAGAAGAGTGGCTAAACAAACTGTGGTATATACATACAATGGAATATTAAGCAGCTTTAAGACAGAATAAACTTATGAAGCATGTAATAACATGGATGGACCTAGAGAACATTATGCTGAGTGAGACTATCCAAAAACTAAAGGACAAATACTGTATGGTCCCACTGATGTGAACCGACATTAGAGAATAAACTTGGAATATGTCATTGGTAACAGAGACCATGAGAAGTTAGAAATAGGGTAAGATAATGGGTAATTGGAGCTGAAGGGATACAGACTGTGCAACAGGACTGAATACAAAAACTCAAAAATGGACAGCACAATACTACCTCATTGTAATGTAATTATGTTAAAACACTGAATGAAGCTGCATCTGAGCTATAGTTTTTTTGTTTGTTTTTGTTTTTGTTTTTGTGTGTTTTTTATATATTTTTTGTATTTTTTATTTTTTTCTCTATATTATCATTTTATTTCTGTTTCTGTTGTCTTGCTATTTCTTTTTCTAAATTGATGAAAATGTACTAAGAAATGATGATCATACATCTATGTGATGATATTAACAATCACTGATTGCATATGTACAATGGAATGATTTCTAAAAAATAGATTAGGGAATAGGAAACTGTTTAAAGTGTAGCATTTGGTACATAAATAATTCATGACTTAATTATGTTCTGAATGTCAAAGAAAAGACGACATAAGGTAAAAGAAAAGCCCCATAAAATCAAACTGATTCTTCCCCCATTAAAATTCATTTGAAGACCTGAAGCCGATTTGTTGTTAAAATCCTAGGAAAGGCAGAAAAAAGACAAAATAGTGTGAAAATGTTTAAGCTAAAACAAAAGGTCCTCAAGTTTAGTTTCCAGCATCATGAGATAATATTTAACCATTGAAAACAGGTATCAATTGGGAAGATGATATTTAAATATGAGGAATTGTAATGAGCAATTGAAAGAATTGAGGAACAGCTTTTAAGTGCACCTGCTCAAAGAGTGTTTAGCAATCTTTATTTCCTCTTCAGAAAAATGTCTTCATATTTTTGCCTATTTTCAATTGAGTTATTATTTTTCTGTTTTTGAATTATAAGATTCATTTATATTTTTTCTATCAAAATTTATGAAATATGTGGTTCCAAATATTTTCTCCAATTGAGTTAGTTTTCTTTTCACTGGTTTGAGAAAGTCCTTTGAAACAGAAATATTTCGCTTTGAGGAGGTCCCATTTATCATTTTCCTTTATTTGCTTGAGCTTTTGATGTAAGTTCCAATAAACTATCTCCAATCAGTAAAAAAAATATATATATATTAAAAATTTGAGTAGTTGTATTTAATTGGAAGTTCACTGGCAGAAATTCTCTAATAAACACAATAACTGGAAATGTGATTTTGGACTATAATAAGAAGCTTTTCATCAAAGTTAAAGTTCAATTGATTTTACAATCACATATAGTGTCTGGAAGTTACACTAACTATATTTTCTTTTTTGTGTCAGATTTCACATGTGCAGTCTTTGAATTCACTAATCTTTTCCTCTGCTTCTTCAAATCTATTGTTGTAGGTTTCCATTTTTTTCTTTTTATTCCTTCTGCTGTGCTTTTTATTGCCATAAATTCTGTGATTTGTTTTTTCAAAGTTTTGATTTCTTCTTTTTGTTCATCCAATGTCTGCTTTATATCTTCCCACAACTCATTGATTTGATTTTTGATGAGATTTTCCATGTCTGTTCGAACATCCTGAGTTGAACATCCTGTTTCAACCCATATCTCATTTGAAGTGTTGGTTTGTTCCTTTGACTGGGTCATATCTTCAATTTTCCTAGTATAACTCATTTTTTCCTTATGTCTAGGCATTTGATTTTCATAACTAATTTATTCTGGAGGTTGTTTTCACACTTTTCCCTAGGATTTTCTTGCTGAATGGCTTTGTTATTTATCTTTTCTTTGACATTCAGTTCAACTAATTCTAGACCACTAGCATATGTTCTGTTTAACTGATCAGAATTCTTCAGTTCTTGTTTTTCTATTTCTTGCCCTGCCTATATGGAGCCCCCCCTTTTTTTGAGGAGGGTCTTCTCAGATATTTAGACCACAGTCAGATTTTCTCTGACCAAACAGGCTCGCATTTCAGGAAGAAATTGTAGTCAGTACACATTTTACCAGCAGGTTGACAGACTTTCCTGTGAAGCTTGTAGACTCGGTGTTTTTCTTGTCCTGCCCTGCATGTGGCACTCATCTGCTGGCAGTTTCCTACCAGCATAAAGTGAGGTAGTGCCTTTAACTTCATCAGGCTCTCACTGCTGGAGACATGGTTGAGACAGAGATGAGGTAATATGATGGCTTGATTACTTCAGTTTTCCAGTCCTTGGGGTCTGAGTTCCTTGAAGGAAGGATTCCACTTGAGCTAGGCCTCCCCTTTCTCTTGGGGAAGATACACCTTTTAGGAAATTAACTCCTGTCATCTGACTAGTTACTTTGTCTCTCCAATAAATTAAATTCTACCCTTGCTTGGGGTAATCCTGGAGCCCGAGAGAGCTTGCAGTTCTATCTAATGAGAGTTCTGTATGAAGTCTCAGCTGTTCCACCTGGTTCAGATTGATGTACACTGTGTCCAGTCACTGATGTTCCCCCAGCAGTTGTTCTGTACCATTCCTGGCTATTTACCAGCTGCTCTGGAGGATGAACCAAGTTCCACAACTCATTATGGTGCCATCTTGCCCCACCTCCTAGCCTATTTCTTGAAGCTCTCTTTTGGTATTCCATAGGGTGGTAGCCAGCTTTCCAAAAGGTCTAATTTTACCTGGAAGTGAGGACCCTGGTTCTGTAACTGGTAATTTAAAATTAAAGGGATGATTATGATAGCTGAATTATTGAATAGATATTCCGTTTATACTTTCTGGTATATTATAGTAGACAGAGGAAAATACCTGAACTCTTTACATTATAATCCAAATGTGTTTTATCTCTGATGTAGATTCTGTAGCCTTTATCTTTTTCCCTTATGATTTTTAAAACCTTGTGACTGACCTATATTTGTACCCATTTATCCAGTTTTTCAGCTTTAGAGTCTTGTGATCACTAAGGACAGCCCCTGATGTTTATTAATGAAGGGTGTTAGCCCAGCACAGACTAACCCATCACAAGTCCAAAGTTACCTTGATAACCAAAATGGGTCTAACCAAAATGGACCAGCCTAATATGTGCAGTAGATTAGACTTTAACATTAAGTGACTTATACCACATTACACCACTAAAAATAATACCCTTCTTCATAGTAAAGCTGCCATTTTCTTGCATACATTCTATGACTAAGAATACACTCAATATGTGCATGCTCAATAATTAAATCACCTCTAATTACATCATCTGGGGCCGTTGTGCTATTATCCTAAAACCTGCCAATCTTTTGATGCTATAAAACTATCAGAATAGCTGCAGTTTGGGAACACAAATTTTTGAGCCAATAAGCCATTTGATTTCCTACTTCATACCTAGTAATAAGGTTTTCCTCCCTCTGAAACCCCAGTGTCTCAGGAATTGGTCATTTGATCACATGGGAAAAAGAATCCACTGCCTTTGTCTGGTAACAGTACTTCAGGTAAACTTACATTTTTAATGCTTATCATATGGAGTGTTTGCATTTGGCAGAAAAATAAGAAAAGGTAAAAGAAAACTGATAAGTAGATAGTACTGATAAATAAAAAGTTACCATGACAGTGGCATGAGGAAATGTTACAGATTCTACAGATTGATATTTAAATAATTAATTGGTATACCATAACTACTAAATGGCCAGCCTTCCATGCCACCTCCATGCATGCTCCCCAGCTGCATTGACATGGAAAAGAAAAAAAGTTCAGTAAGCAATACTGATTGAAGAGAGGAGATAGAAATCTGTTTGTGAGTACATATGTTGAATGTTTTAGGAGTTGCATGGAGCAAACCTCATGCAGGTATACTTAGTCATATGATCCATACCATTATATATATTTTTAAACTGGAAGTTTTCTCACAGACTGCAGTTAAAAATATTTTGGGTTATCTAAGAGCTTTTTTTTATGAATACCCCCTCTATTCTCATTTCTCTTGAGAGAGTATGTCAGTTAAATCTAACACCAAGAGCTCCTCCAGGAAACAAACTTGTTCTTAGGGACATTTAGGATGCAGTGGTACTTATTTGAAGACAACCCCTTATCCTCATCTAGCCCACAATTCCATCCAAGCATCCTTTACAATATCCAGGCAATTTAGCCAAGAAGAGTTCATTACACCTGACCAGTTTTCTTTGGAGATTGTTGGACTATCTTGTTCATGATGCCAATTGTTTCCTTTGCCTCTACTTCACCCTACTGAAGAGAGAGGTGATCCCAACTCAGGGTTACTAGAATGGCCAAATACATGATACCCAACACTGGGCATTTTATCTGGACAGAATCTTATTAGTTGCATGTACTCACAGCCTGGGGAGCAGGACACTGCATCATACAAGATCACATGGAGATTGCACTTGGGAAGAGACTAAACAAGCAGTTGCTGTGGGAGTTGGGTTCTGTGTTAACAGAAGGGTTAAGTAAATCCTGGCTCCTGTGGGAGGAATGGGAATAAATTCTTGAAATAGCAGGAACCTTTATCACTTAGAATAATGTTTCAATACACTTTTTCATGAGAATAGAAAAACAAATGAAATGATTCCAAGTTTATTCACACTCCATGGAATGTCCCTTTAAACATGGCCCCTCCTACCACATTATAAAAACTGAACAGTGCAGTTGGGTTTCACCTTTGTACTTAGAGCATTGCCTTAGTGTTATTCAAAAGTCTTCTGAAGGAAAAATTTAAAAACCCATCTGTGCTTGCTCTGAAGGGTGAAAGGCAATGGATAGCAAACTTCATTGTGTGCAGCTAAATGATGGTCACTTCATTCCTACCCTGGGATTTGGAACTGCTACAACTGAAGAGGTAAGAGGAGAAGACTTGGGGTGGAAGGTGAAAATGAAAGCAGCGCTAGAATGACATTGTCATTTAGGACTGGGCTGTCCTAAAACTCATTCTTCTGTGATTCTGAGAGACATACATGGTCTTGGTTTCACCAGGCTAGAGACAGTCCAATGATGAATTGAGAAGAGGACAGTCTTCCATCAGTGCAATGGGGTCTCATCATATGGTCACCTAGTGATTATCCTAGGGTCGACTTTTCCTTCTGTTTCCATTTGTTTCAAAGAGATGAACCTCAGTATGTAGGGTACTTGCTTCCAGCTACCTGCCTTTAGATTGATTGCTATGAGGAGGTTCTCTGTATATTTCTCCAATTCAGGAATCTTTCCTCTTACCAAGTACACCTGCAATGGAGGAGAACCTTGAACTTGAAGTGGTGCGTAAACAGCTTTGGGCTGGGTAGCCTACCTGGTTCCAGGCTGAGTGAGTAGAGCCTCCTTCCTACTTCCCTCTCTACTGGTAAATTCATCTGAAGAGGAAATACAAGTTCATTTTAGAGGAAATGCTCCCTCAAAGCCCAAGTCTTCAATTCCAGGTCCTCATAAAAATACTTTTTATGTTGGAAGGAAATAGAGTTGTTCCTTTCATGTAAGAATGAGCAAAGTGGACAGGCCACTAGATGGGAAGCCACAATATTTACATTCCAAAGTTTCTTCTCTTATTTACTCTTGACTGTGTAATGCAGGAAATTTGCTCAAATTATCGATCCCATTTTCTTATCTCTAAATATGTGCAGGAATTTTTAACAAACATTTTGAAGAACAGGGAGCAGGACTTTATTTCTTAGTCATGCAATGGAGGATGAAGAAGATGGAAAGATTATGGGTAAGACTGAGGCCTCAGTAAACATTGTAAACCTCCATGCACTGAATGCCTAAGGAAAAGTTCAAGGGGGACCAACAGAGGCTGTTGGGCCACAATACCTAATTTCTTTTAATCATTTTGGAAAACAGCTTCTGATGTACTTAACAGCAAAGGTAGGAAAATATTTGTTTTTTATGTAAATCTATGTCCTCAGAATAAACAGGTTTTTTTGTTTTGTTTTGTTTTGTTTTGCATGGGCAGGCTCAAGGAATTGAACCCATGTTTGGCATGGTAGGTGAGAATTCTGCCACTGATCCACCGTTCAGAGCATACATTTTTTTACTCCTGATATATAGCCCTTTCATGTGGCCAGAGTGAGTGTGCAGAAAAGAATTAACTAGCAGATATCTATCCTTAGAAGTGGCTGCATACAATTTTCATGTTAGCTGTGGTGATAGCTAGAGTTCTCTAGAAACAGAATCAGCAGGAGATATCTGTAAATATAAAATTTACAATAGTGTGCCACATAACCGTGGTGACATAGAGTCATAGACCTCCAATGAAGGTCCTCAATGAACTCTCAGGGGAGGATGGCTGGACAACTGGGGGATTGTAAGAATCCAAGATCTAGAGGACATGTCATGAGCTGGCAGCTCCAATGAAGGTTCTCAATGAACTCTCAGGAGAGGCTGACTGGCTGAAGTATGAAGTGTGATTGTCTCTTCTGAATCCACCTTAAAAACCTTCTGGTGATAAGTTTAAGCATCACCCATTGCAGAAGACATTCCCCTTAGCTGATTGCAAACAAGGACATGGAGTTCATGAAACATTTAAGTTCATGAAAAGTCCTCATGGTGACAGGCCAGAGCTTGTGCGAACAGACAACTGAGCACCACCACCTGGCCAAGTTGAGACATGAACCTGACCATGACAGTCTTCCCCTTGTCAATGTGGCAGTTATATACATCACCTTAAACCTTACTTAATCTCTAAATAGAAAACAATAACAGACACTTTTTTTCCCCTTGCCTAACAGTACTCAGCTGTCCCATGTACAACTGGAAATGCATTAAATCTCTCCAGAATATGGTGCAAGTCCTTGGGTAATATACACTCTTAAACTTGATATCTTACAACTCAAATACTATACCATGAACAAAACAGTTTATGTCATATGATAAAAGGGATAAAATAAAGAGGAAAACAAAGATATTTGATTTATGCATAAAAAATAGATACTAATTACAAAGCAAGGAAGAAATATTCATGCCATTAGAGTCCTCATTTCTGTAACTGATCATTGTTTGTAGTTCATGTTTATCACTACTTTCTTCCTCTACACATTCTATATTCCCTTTATCCTCCACAAGCACTTCAGCTGACTGTGGTTCTTTGCCTGGTGGGGTGACCCAAATCATCATTCCTGAAGTTTCAGATCCATTGTTAAACCTACCAGGATTGGTTTGTTGCAGTTTTCACTGATTTTAATCACAGAGCACAGTAGTATGATGATACTCCTATATTCCAGGAAAACTCTTCTTTACCTCCATTGCTGTAGTTGCAGTCTTCTTTACCCTGATAGTCAGGGTCAATCACCCAAGCCAGTAAAGCAATCCCCTTCTTGGCTTGTTTATCTAGGGGCATGAATAACCCAACGTGACCAGATGGCAGATTGAGATTTCAGTTCAATGGAATCATTGTTGTTTCTCTGGTGGAAGCACTCTCCCTTTGGAACTAAAATCTATGGATCAGCAGAGCTCAAAGTTGCAGAAACAGGAGGCAAAAATTTTCCTAGTGGATCGCTAAGGGTAATAGTGAGAGGCACCACGCCCATTTCCACCCCTACATTCCTGGACCCATGGATTCTGGCAATGGGGAAACAACATCGTACAGTTGATGCTCATTCAGAGCATATACAACCTTCTGGAGAGCATCACCCAGCTCTGAAAGGTATTGCCACCTACTTGGCATGGGAATTAACTTTTCAGAAGGCCATTCAACTGTTCTATCAATCCAGCTTCATTTGGATGATGGGGAACATGGTAAGACCAGAGAATTACATGAGCATGTTCCCATTCCCACACTTCATTTGCTGTGAAGGGGATTCCTTGATCAGAAGCAATGCTGTGTGGAATACCATGATGATGGATAAGGCATTTAAGTCCATTGGGAAAGCAAACACATATCCACAGTATTTGTCTATTCCTGTTAAAACAAATCACAGCCCCTTCATCTATGGAAGTGTTCCAATGTAATTAGCCTACCCCCATGTAGCTGGCTGATCACCTAGGGGAATGGTGCCATATTGCGGTCTGAGTGTGGGTTTTTACTGCTGGCATATTGGGCACTCAACAGTGGCTGTAGCCAGATTAACCTTGATGAGTGGACGTCCAAGTTGCTGAGCCCATGCATAACCTCCATCCCTACCACCAAGGCTTTGTGTTCATGAGTCCATTGGGCAATGACAGGAGTTGCTGGGAAAAGAGGTTGACTCTTTTATCCACAGAACAAGCTATCTTATCTACTTGATTATTAAAGCCTTCCTCTGCTGAAGTCACACTCTGGTGTGCATTCACATGGGACACAAATATCTTCATGTTTTAGTCCACTCTGAAAGATCTGTCCACATATCTCTTCCCCTGATCTCTTTGTCACCAATTGTCCAATCATGCACTTTCCAAGTCCCTAACCATGCAGCCAAATCATTAGCAACATCCCATGAGTCAGTACACAAATGCAACTGTGGCCAGTTTTCCTTCCAAGCAAAATGAAAACAGGTATAGTGCTTGAAGTTCTGCTCGCTGGGAGGATTTTTCCTCACCAATGTCTATCAGGGATATCCCACAAATGGGTTGTAGTGCCACAGCTGTTCACTTTTGGGTGGTACCTGTATATCTTGCAGAATCAGCTGTAAACCAGGCCTGAGTTTTCTCAGTCAATTCACTGAAAGGAACTCCTCAAGAGGCCATAGTCCTGGTCTAGGAAAGAGAGGGTAATATGGCAGGAGTGTAGACTATGGGCATTTGGGCCACTTCCTCATGTAAGTTACTTGTGCCTTCAGAATCTGCTCTATCCCTAACTCATATGTACTATTTTCATTTTGTGATGGAGTGCTGCTGCATATGCCCAACTTAATGGCTTGGTGGGTCAGACAACACTGAGCTCATGATTGGCAACTCAGGTCTCATTCTAACTTGGTGGCTCATGGTTAACCATTCAGTCTCTACTAAAGCCCAGTAGCAGGTCAAAAGCTGTTTCTCAAAAGTAGAGTAGTTATCTGCAGCAGATCGTAAGGATTTGCTCCAAAATCCTAAGAGCCTGCATTTTGGTTTTTCTACAGGGGCCTACCAGAACCCCAGGCAGCATCTTTATTTGCCACTGAAATTTCCAGAATCATTGGATCTGCTGGAGCATATGGCTCAAGTGGCAGAACAGCTTGTACATCAGCCTGGACCTGTCACAGAGCCTCCTCTTGTTCAGGTCTCCACTCAAAATTAACTGCTTTTTTGGTCACTCAACAAATGGGCTAGAGTAGGAGACCCAAATGAGAAATATGTTGTCACCAAAATCCAAAGAGACCAACTAGGTATTGTACATTGTTATTGGTCCTAGGAGTGACCAGATGCAACAACTTATCCTTCACCTTAAAAGGAATATCTAGACATGTCCTACATCACTGGACACCTAGAAATTTGTGTTGTATTTATCTCTGATCCTCTGATGCATGAATACCTTACCAATAAGTCTAGAGTAGTTGTGACTTCTTGCTCACTAGGTCCAATCAACTTGTTATCACAAACATGATGGACCAGTGTGATGTCTTGTAGGAGGGAGAAATGATCAAGTTCCCTGTGGACAAGATTATAATATAGGGCTGGAGAGTTGATATACCCCTGAAGTAGGACAGTGAAAGTATATTGCTGACCTTGCCAGCTGAAAGTAAACTGTTTCTAATCATCCTTTCTAAAAGCTATTCAGAGAAAAGCACTTGGCAGATCAACAGCTGCATACCAGGTACCAGGGGATGTATTGATTTGCCAAGCAATGATATCACATCTGGAACAGAAGCTGCAATTGGAGCCACCCCTGGGGTGAGTTTACAATAATCCGTTGTCATCATCCTAGACCCATCTGTTTTCTGCCCAGGCCAAATACAAGAGTTGAATGGGGCTATGCATCCTTCAAGTCCTTAAGAGTGGCAGTAATCTCTGCAATTCCTCCAGGAATCCAGTATTGTTTTGGTTTACCATTTTAATAAGTAGAGGCAGTTCTAGTGGCTTCCACTTAGCATTTCCTACCATAACAGCCTTCACTCCATGAGTCAGAGAGCCAATGTGAGGATTCTGCCAGTTTCTCAGTATGTTCATTCCAATTATGTATTCTGGAACTGTGGAAATAATGACAGAATGGGTCCAGGAGCCACTGGACCCACCTGAGATGGACCTAAGCTAAAACTCCATTGACCACCTGACCCCCATAATCCCCTACTCTGACTGGTAGACCAGAATGATGTTTTGGGTCCCCTGGAATTAATGTTACTACTGAACCAGTGTCTAGCAATTCCTGAAATATCTGATCATTTCCTTTTCCCCAATGCACAGCTACCCTGGTAAAAGGTCATAGTTCTCCTAGTGGAAGGTGGGGAGGAAGATTAACAGTACAAATTTGTGGCAGTGTAATGGGATCCTTCCCCAAAGGGACCTAGTCTTCTGGCCTTCCCCTCATTCAAGGAGCTCTGGGTCTGTAAACTGTCTCAAGTCTGGAAATTGATTAAGGGACCATGACTTTCTGTTTTTGCAATTCAAATTAGAGCTTTTTCACTTGACCTAGAACACTTCTGTTTATACAGCTCAAACAAGAATGTTGTAAACTGCCCATCTATTGCACTTCTAGGTACCCATGATCTAGAAGCCAACGACACAAGTCTCTGAGTCAGATTATTTTGACTCCTGCCTTGAATATGCTGTCCACTGTGATAGTCACAGCCACCTTGTCTTTGGGAATTATGTGCTGCCTCCTGGCTTCTTCTAGCTCAGGATCCAATCATCTACATTGAGTTTAAGGATGCCAGCTCAGTGATAGCAGTTCCTACAGTATTATCTGACCTGCAGAGAAGGGTGACTACAGTGCTCTTCAGGGCTGATGGAGCTAGTCTCACAAATATATTTCTCACAGTTCTGGTAAAAGGTGCTGCCTCTGGGCATTTCTGGGGTGTATGAGCAGGCTTTGCATGATAAACCCACTCTAACATTACAATTTCTCTTAGCTTCTGGATTTCCTCATCTATGTTATACCAGGGCAGTTCTGGCATTTCAACCTCAGGTAATATCGGCCATGTTTTAATCCATGTTTCAAGCAATCATCCGAACAAACTGTTTATGTCTTTTCTAACCCCTCAAATTATAACATTGAATGCAAAATCTCTACTTAGTTGGCCCATATCAATAAATTCAGCCTGATTCAGCTATATACTTCTCCCACCATTATCCCACACCCTTAAAACCCATTGCCACACATATTCCCCTGATTTCTGTCTATAAAATTTGAAAACTCATACAGTTCTTTTGAAGTATCATGTACCTCCTCATGCGTGAAACTATATGACTCACCTTTTGGGGCCTGTTGGGAATTCAGTTTAATTATACATCTGGAAGAAAAGATAGGTGGTGGGGATCAGGCATGAAAATAATTAGAAGTGTCTTCCAAGCCAAATACTTCAGGGCATTTGTTTGCAGTTTCATCTGGTGAAACAGGATTAATCACTCCAGGCAGAGGAGCAAGGGCTGTTTCTCCCTGGGGGCGGGGGGGGGGGGTAATTATGTGCTTCACAGGCTGTTAAGCATTAATCCCTTCATGTTAAGGTTCCCTGATGGGCTTCTCAGGACTGACTGGAGGTCTGGAAGCCTTTCCTCAGGGCAGGCTGTTACAGGATTATCTAGAAAAAGCTCAGCACAATCTAGGTTTCCAATGTCTCCTCAGCCATCATTATCAGTCCATATGTCACCATTCCCCCCTTTCTTTTAGTCTCCAGTATTTTATTTTTTTCCATTTTTAAAAAATTTTTTCAAATACAAAAAAAAACCAAATAAATGCAAACATTCCTAATTTGATCATTCTGTTCTTCATATATAATCAGTAACTCACAATATCATCACATAGTTGCATATTCATCATCATGATCATTTCTTGGAACATTTGCATCTATTCAGAAAAAGAAATAAAACAAAACCAGAAATAAAATTATACATACCGTATCCCTTACCCCTCCTTTTCATTGATCACTAGCATTTGAAACTAAATTTATTTTAACATTTGTTCCCCCTATTAGTTAGTTTTATTCCATATGTTCTACTTGTCTGTTGATAAGGTAGATAAAAGGAGCATCAGACACAAGGTTTTTGCAATCACACAGTCACATTGTGAATGCTATATGATTATACAATCATCTTCAAGAAACATGGCTACTGGAGTGTTGATAGTGAGATGCAATTTCAACTCTATAGCCAAGTTCATTATGCCCAAGGTATGATAAGGACATCAGGGATGAAGAACATGAATAAAAGAACTCTTGGAATTCCAAATCAGTGAATAACAAACCAAATCAGAAGAACCTAACTGTCCTTTCAGACAGTGAGGTCATCCAGCTATCAAATGGATCAGAGGCCATCACTTTGTCTGATGAAGACAGTATTTATAGTTATAAAAGAAAGAATTTTAGAGAATAAAGAAAAGACCTGAGGTTCCTCTGCTTCTCTCCATTCTGAGTTGGCTGATAATGAGAAACCTAAACCTGAAGAGAAATCAGGTATGCTCCAAGAGGTCATGATTATAGAGGTCAGTTCAAGTGAAGAGAAAGAATCCACCATGTCAGAAAGTGACCATGTGGAAAGCTGAATGCTTCTGGGATGTGAAGCAGATATGAAGATGATGGTATCCTTTTCAACCTTGTGGGATGTGAAAACTCTTTTGAGGAATGAGAAGATGGTGTAAACTGCTTTATCAGTGGAAAGATCTTGAGGCCCAGATAGGTAATAATAGACCATTTTGAAGATGGACCCACCATTACTATTCAGAAAGCAAAAAGTTACCTATAGAAATTGTGACAAATGTGGCCATTTGTCAAAAACCCGCCCCTTTCCACAAGGAGTCCATCCCTGCTGGCTCCGCTCCAATAAAGGACACCTCCAGCATACCTACCTAGCCTGCTTTTGGTTAGACTGTTCTTTGCCTGTATCTTCCACTCACAGATGTGTTCAAAGACCTTCTTGGAGAAATCATTGTGACTGATGTGATATGATAGTGTACTCTGCTGATGCTTGCCTAGAAATCTGGAGGCAGTATCACCTAATGACCAAACCTAGACCACCCAAAGAGGTGAAAACCCCCTCTGGACAATCAGCTTTACTGTATCACTACAATTGTACATAAAAATGGCATTATGGGCATGAATACATAGGAAGACAAATGTTTAATCAAACATTTCCAACATCTCCATTCATCTACTATGATGACAAATGTGAAATTCAGGAGAGAGAATAGAGAATAAAATGAACAATAAAAGAACTCCAGAAAATTGAGGATTTTCTGAGGAAGTTCAAGAGACCTCTTATGGAAGCAGCAGATAAGAGACCCCATCATGATATGAGAAAGAGTTATGCCTCATGGAGGAACAACAGGTGGCCTCAAGAAAAGAAAGAATCCCCAAATAAACAATGAACAGGAACAATAGAGATTGTGGGAAGCACTGTAAAGCTGATAGGTATTATGAGGTGGATGAAGACTTCCATAGAGGCCCAAAACTCTACTCTTCTACTGGCAATAAAATCCAGAAACCTCACAAGTCCTCTCACTATTCATACAACCACAAACAAAGAGAAAAAAATTTTTCCAAAGAGAGCAAGCAGGTCAAACACAAGAAAAAGAAGACACTTGGAAGATGATGGCAATGATCCTTTATTTTAGTGTTAATTTTATATTCACAGAAAGATAAGCTCAAATTTTCCCTGTTCTAGTGTGTCATTTTTACTCACTGTTCTAGGGATAGAAAGAATTAATTTTTTGAAGAAAACTTTCTTAAGTAATGTGAAACAAAAGCTAATCAAATGTAATTTCTCTGCAATGTGAATATGAAATTAACGCTAAAATGAAACATTCATTAATACTTTTCAAGAAGTATTACTTTTTATTTTAATTTTGAAAGCACAGCAACTGTAAATCTAAGTCTGACTTTTCTTGTTTCTGAAGTTGGTGTCAGAATCTTCCTTGGATCAGAGCATCAAAGGCTGACTGTCAGGTGAAGGTGATTTCACTGAAAGCCTGAGGTGGCAGGGGGTTGAGCTGTAATAAAATACAAATGAGGAGCTGTCTAATAGAAGTGTTGCAAGACAAAATTCCTGAAACAAGTATAAAAGATTTGTCAAAAATTTGAATGTACTCAGTGAAATCATTTTTTACCACTTTACAGTCATGCTTCAAGAAGACTGCTACTCAAATACATAGTAATGAATATTCCCACCTTAAAATTCTTTTGTTTCATTTTTTTGAATTCCCACAAAGCTATACAGAAATTTTTGTACTCATGCACCTTTTGTACTTGTCAAAGTCTACTATTAGACTAATAAAAATAAAATTTCTGAAACAGATAAAAAGAAAATAAAAAAATTTGAAACTGGAAGAATCAAGCATATCTACTGTGCCTCCATGGAGGAGGACTTTTAGACTTCTGTGCCTGGCTCCTGTGTACTTTGCCACATACACCATTTCCCTTTGCTCATTTTACTTTGCATGCCTTCACTATGATGAACATTAGCTGTGAGGATTCCTGTATTAACAGTCCTCTGAGAACTTCTAATGAAACAAGAAACCTGTGGGTGGTCTTGGGGTGTTCAGTGCCAATGAACAACCTTCCAGATTTCCTGAACTGAAGGTGTTCCTGGGATGCACAGCTTTCCAAATTAAGCCTGGGAAAGTCCCAGGCAAACTGAGACAAATCGTTCACACTACATGGAGAACTAACACAAGATATGAGGGTATGATTGATTCCAATGGACATCACTGTTTAGGCTTGACTACATTTCATTCAAATGGTCTCCAACATCTACCTTTGTTGGTCCTCTAGGTTCCTAATAGTCAAGCAGAGGTGGCTACCAAGATAGCTATTGATGTTGGATTTCGCCATATTGATGCTGCCTATGCCTACGAAAATGAAGAGGAGGTTGGACAAGCCATTCGAAGTAAGATAGCTGATGGCACAGTGAAGAGAGAAGACATATTCTACACTTCAAAGGTGTGGTGTGTGTGTATATGTTGTGCATAGGTGTGTATGAGCACATTTTTGAAATGTGACTGCATGTAGAATTGGAATACTGTGATTGGTGGAGTAGCTCTTTTATGAAATGTTATTTTTGCAAAAATTTCATTCACACACATATTATGAGTTTGCAATCATTGCTATGTTCACATTTTGTGGCTCTAATTTAATGTACAATGACTTGACTTTTATGATTCTCAGCCCAAAGCAGTAAATTTTAGCATGGAGTACAAAATCAGACTGATCTGTGATCCTATGATGTCTTTCTTTGTCATCTGTGTGATCTGGTCAACTTTTTAACATTCTGAATCTTCATTGTCTCCTCTGTCAACAAAGAGTACAATGTAAAAGAGCTCTTTGAGTATTAAAAAGTATTGGCAAAATTTCTTGAACTGTCTCCACACTTATCATCATGATAACTATTTTTTCCATCAGTTATGTATGCAAAGAAACTATGAGAATAAAACTAGATAAATTGCCAGAAAATTATTTGTAAACTCTGCACAGTAGTATTCAGATGATGGACTTCAGTGTTAGTTGATAATGATTTTTACCTCTGGTGTCACAACCTTTGATAATTCATTAGATATACTGGCAACATACTCAAAAAATAAGTTTCCATTAAATGAATGATCAGCTGTGAAGGGAACCCAAGTAAAAGGAAACTTTTTCCCTGAAGTGATCAAGTGCTTAAATATTAGAAAACTGTGTAAATGTTGCTTAAAATAACCAATCCAGGAGTTAAGACCAAAATCCTTGAAAAATACATGTGGAGAAATTTGTTTCTGGTATCTTAATGGAATTCTCCCAGCATGACTAATATTCAGTGCTCTTCACATACGATATACCAAAATTCCCACACTTTAATCTGTTTTTATTTGGTAATGTTTCCATCCCTTCCATGATTCTTTGCTCATTTCAAAACTTTATACATTATTCTTACAGTATAAATTTCCAAAACTATAAAGTAGTAAGACTCTGAATAAAACCTAAAGATTGTCTATTTTTAGTGATTACAGTTGAAGTTTGATGTCCCAAAGTTGCTTAAATTCAATAATAATGGCAAATAAATTTTTATTGTAAATCTGCTAAAATACTCAGACTCCATCTATTATTTGTCTCCTGATTTCATTCACAAACTCACCTAAATATCAATGCAACATGTGTTTCACCGCTACAGCTTTGGGTCACTTTCCTTCGACCAGAGTTGGTTCAAACAGCCTTGGAAAGATCACTGAAAAAACTTCAGCTGGACTATGTGGACCTCTACATTATCCATTTTCCAACAGCTATGAAGGTTAGTAATGTGCATGATCGAAATAGTTTCACTTCCTCTAGCAGCATGACCCTCATCTTGCACGGATGGCTGAATTATGTTTTTTTAGGAAGATGCGGGTTTTATGAACCTTGAGAGGAATACTAAATTAAAATTCATGCCTCTTTTTTTTTTTACTTTTTAAAATAGTGAAATATAACATATACACAAAACAGCAATAAATTTCCAAATACATTTTAACAAGTAATTGTAGAACAGATTTAAAAGTTTGGTATGATTTACAGTTCCACGATTTTTCATTTCTTCTTCTAACTGCTCCAGGACACTGGAGGCCAAATCAAATATCAATATAATGATTCAGCAGTATAATCATCTGTTAAATTCTATTTTCTCTGTTATACTCTTCCTTCTCTTTCTATATATACAAAAAGCAGTAAATTTCAAAGTACATCACAACAATTAGTTGTAGAACAGATTTCAGAGTTTAGTATGGGTTTCAATTCCACAATTAGATTTTACTTCTAGCTACTTTCAGATACTGGAGACTAAAAACAATATCTGTCTAATGATACAGGAATCATACTCATTTGTTAAACACTACCCTCTCTTTATAACTCCACCATTACCTTTGATCTTTCTCCCACTCTTTAGGGATATTTCAGTTATGCCTATTCTAAATTTTTCATGCTAGAAGGGGCTGTTGATAATGTGATATAGGGTGATGGAATTAGTTGACATTCTGAAGAGGCTAGCCCCTCTGCATTTCAGAACTTATCTGGCCCTGGGATCAGTCTGTAGGAAAGTCATCCTAGTAACAAAACCTATAACAAAGGTTTATATAAACCTTTGTAGAATTTTATATAATGCCCTAAGTTTTCTTTAGGATTGACAGGAATGATTTTGGTTGGGATTTGGCAAATTATGATAGGTAGTAATATCTAACTGAGGCTTGCATAAGACGATGTCCAGAGTAGCTTCTCGACTGTATTTGAACTCCGTCAGCCACTGATACCTTATTTGTCACACTTCTTTCCCCATTTTGGTCAGGATGGCATTGTTGATCCCACAGTGCCAGGGACAAGTTCATCCCTGGGAGTCATCTCCCATGCCACCAGGGAGACTTCCATCCCTGGATGGCATGCCCCATGTTGGGGGTAAGGAAATGCTTTCACTTGCAGAGTGGGGCTTAGAGCGAGATCACTTCTGAGCAACAAGCATGTCCTTTAGAAGTATATCTTAGGCATAACTATAGGTAGGCTAAGCTTCTCCACTACATACATAAGTTTCAAAAGTGCAAGCCCCAAGATCAAGAGCTTGACCTATTGATTTGGGTTTCCCTAATGTTTGATACAGTATATAAGGTTTCCCCCACAGTAAAATTTAATAGTTCCATAGTTTTTCTCCCATCCCTCAACACTTTTTATCAGCTTAATATACTCTGGAATGTATCCAGGCATCACATTATGCTATATATGATTAAAGGCCCTAATTCTTATTCTGGGCTCCCTGTGTTTATATTATTTAAATGATCTATCCAGACAACCAGACAGGTTGATTTAGATTATGTGCTGCAGAAAATTTAGGTTTTGAAAAAAATAAACCTTTTTTCCCTTTGTCTCGAAGAGTAGGTGAAGTTCTAAAATACAGACAATATCTCCCTTACCCCTGTATTCTGAAATACCTTAATCAAGACCTGGTTGGCTTCATTCTTAGCTCTAAGTACCAGGTTATACATATACTTAACAGCCCCTGATATCCAGAAATAACAATTACCACTCAACTAAATGTGAATGTTACAAGAGCTCATACCTTAGGCCCCAATGTTCTTATAAGTATTTTCTAAATGAGATCATACAATATTTGCTCTTTCTTTTTTGGCTTATTTTGCCTCACCAAAGGTCTCATATTACTCATTCACATCATTACCTGCCTCACAACTTCAATCCTGTTAGTAGCAGCACAATGTTTGATCACATGTATACACCATCATTCACCAATCGACTTCTCAGTCAGTGCATCTTTCAGCCCCCTCCATCTACTGGAACTCACATATAATGTCTGAGGTCAACAGTCCTTGGAACTCAATTTTAGATAATTTGATTGCTCCCAAGAGAAAGATGACCAATAAATCCGTCCTTACCAAATAGAAAATCCGAGCCTCCCCCGAACTCTGGTCCCTCCCCCCTTTATGTACCTCTGGTACTGCGGCTGTACTGTTGACGTTTTCCTCTTAAACACAGCCAACAGAATGCAATAGCATTTTCCTGCTGTTCTAGTCTGCTAGCTGCCAGAAACAGAATGCAATATACCAGAAACAGAATGGCCTTTATAAAGGGGAATTTAGTAAGTTGCTAGTTTATACTTCTAAGGCCCAGAAAATGTCCCAATTACAAGTCCATAGAAATGTCCAATCAACGGCATCCAGGGAAAGATGTCTTGATTCAAGAAGGTCGATAAAGTGCAGGGCTTCTCTCTCAAGTAAGAAGGCATGTGGTGAACACAGTCACAGTTTGTCTTTCAGCTGGAAGGGCACATGGCAAGCAAGGCATCATCTGCTAGCTTTCTCTCCTGGCTTCCTGTTTCATGAAGCATCCTGGGAGGCAGTTTTCTTCTTCATCTCCAAAGATTGCTGGTTTGTGTGCTGTCTGCTTCTCATGGCTACATCATTCTTCTCTGCTCTCTCTGAATCTCTTTCATTGTCCAAAATGTTTCCTCTTTTATAGGACTCCAGAAACTTATCCAGACCCACCCAAATGGGTGGAGACACATCTCCCCTAATCCAGCTTAACAACCATTCTTGATTAAATCACATAAGAAATGGCTCCCTTTACAAAATGGGATTAGGATTAAAACATGACTTTTCAAGGGTACATACATCCTTGCAAACCAGCACACCCACTATACCCTGAAATTGGGATTCATATCTTTGCAGTAGTTCATGCAAGAACTTATTTATATTTATAGTGTTAATCAATGGGACATGAGTCTATACAAAGCCTTTTAATCATGTTCACCTTCAACATGGTTATAGACCCAACATGTTTATAGACCTACTCATGAAGTACCTTCACTTCTACCTATAGTGGTGACAGAGGACATCCTTGTCTCATTCCCCATCTTAGGGGGAAAGCTTTCAGCCTCTCACCATTGAGTACAATGCTGGCTATGCCTTTTTCATATATGCCCGTTATCAAACTGAGGATATTACCTTTGATTCCTACCTTTTAAAGTGTTTTTATCAGAAAAGTATGTTGTATTTTGTCAAATGCTTTTCCCCCATCAATCAGGATGATCATATGATTTTTCCTTTTCAATTTGTTAATGTGCTGTATTACATTAACTGATTTTCTTATGTTGAACTATCTTTACATTCCTGGTATAAACCCCACTTGGTTGTGGTGTATAATCATTTTAATGTGCTATTGGGTTCAATTTGCTAATATCTTGCTGAGAATTTTGGCATCTATATTCATTAAGTAGATTGGTCTGTAGTTTTTCTTTCTTGTAGCATCTTTACCTGGTTTGGGTATTAAACTGATGTTAACCTCATAAAACGAGTTAGGTAGTGTTCCTTTTTCCTTAGTTTTTTTTTTTTTGAAACACTTTGAGGATTGGTGTTAGTTCTTCTTAGAGTGTTTGATGAAATTACCCTGTAATGCCATCTGCCCCTGGGCTTTTCTTTTGTAGGAATATTTTTGATGATTGATTGAATCTCTTTACTTGTAATTACTTTGTTGAAATCTTCTATTTCTTGTTGAGTCAGTATAGCTTTTTTGTGTGTTTACAGGAATTTGTCCATTTCATCAAAGTTGCCTAGTTTGTTGGCCTAGAGTTGTTCATAGTATCCTAGTATCCTCTTATGATTTCTTTTATTTCTTCAGGGTCTGTGGTATGACCACCCTCTCATTTCTGATTTTGTTTATTTGCATCCTCTTCTTTTTTTTTCTGTGTCAGCCTTGTAAGCTGTCCATTGAGTTCATTGATTTTCTCAAAGACCCAACTTTTGGTTTTATTGGTTCTTTCTATTGTTCTTTTGTTCTCACATTCATTTAACTTTGCTTTAATCCTTGTTACTTCTCTTCTTCTATTTGATTTTGGATTAGTTTGCTGAACTTTCTCAAGTTCCTCTAGGTTACCAGTTAAGTCCTTGATTTTCATTTTTCTTCTTTTTTAATATAGGTAATTAGGGCAATAAATTTCCCTCTCAGCACAACCTTTGCTGCATCCCATAAATTCTGATATATTGCATCATCATTTTTTCATTTATCTCCAAATAGCTACTGAGTTCTCTAGTAATTTCTTCTAGCTTCATTTCATTGTGATCAGAGAAAGTGCTTTGAATAATTTCAGTGTTTTTAAATTTACAAAGAACTGCTTTCTGCCCCACTTTATGATCTATCTTGGAGAATGTTCCATGAGCACTAGAGAAGAATATAGATCCTGGTGCTTTGGGGTGAAATAACCTATATCTGTTTGTTAGGTCTAATTCATTCATCAACTTGTTTAAGTTCTCTATTTCCTTGTTGATCCTCTGTCTGGTTGTTCTATTTATAGAGGAGGAAATTACATCAAAATCTCCTATTATTTCTGACACATCTATCGCTCCCTCCAGTTTTGTCTTATTCATGTTTAGACCTCCTTGGTTGAGAATATAGACATATATGATTGTTATTTCTTCTTGCTTAGATGCTCCTTTTACTAACATATAGTGTCCTTCTTCGTCTCTTATGCTGTCTTTACATTCAAAGCATATTTTGTCCAATATTAGCATAGGTACTCCTGCATTCTTTTGATTACAGCTTGTGTGGAACAGCTTTTACATCCTTTCACTTTCACTCTGTTTGTATCCTTGTGTCTAAGATGAGTCTCTTGTAAGAAGCATATAGCTGGATTATCTTTCTTAATCCATTCTGACAATCTGTATCATTTAATTGGTAAGTTTAGGCTGTTAACATTCAAAATTATTAATGTAGAAGCAGTTCTTGAATCCACCATCTTATCCTTTGCATTTTATTTGTCAGATCTATATATTATTGGCTCTCTTTCTATTTTTATTCTTTAAGTTATTCTTACTGGTACTCTTCAATTCTGTGCCCTCCTCCAGACCTCCCTCTCCTGTACTTTTTTTTCAGACAGCAGAATTTCCTTTAATATTTCTTGTAGAGCTGCTCTTCTGCTTATGTATTTTCTCAGCCTTTGTTTGTCTGTGAAATTTTTAATCTCTCCCTCAGCCTTTTCTTTCTTTCATTTTCTTTTTTGCATGGGCAGGCTCTCCCTCAGTTTTGAAGGACAATTTGACTGGGTACAGAATTCTTGGAACTCTTTCCCTTTAAGGATCTTAACTATATCATACCACTGCCTTCTTACCTGCATAGTGCAGTTGAGTAGTAAGAACTCATTCTTATGTGATTTTCCTTGTATGTAGTAGATTGTTTGTCTCTTGTTCATTTCAACATTTTTCTGCTTCTCTTCAAAATTTGACAGGCTGATTAGTATGTGTCTTGGGGAAGGCCTATTTGGATTTATTCTGTTTGAAGTTCATTGGAATTCTTTGATTTGCATATTTAGGTCTTTTATAAAAGTTGGAAAGTTTTTCACCATTATGTCCTCCACTAATCTCGCTGGCCCTTCTCTCTTCTCTTCTCTTTTTGGTATATCAATGATTCCTATATGTGTGCACTTTGTTTTGTTCATCCTTTCACTGAGATCCAATTTAAATTGTAACATCTATGTTGCTATTTGTTCTATTGTGTGTTCAAAATCAATTTTGCTGTCCTCTAGTTCACTTAATCTTTCTTCTGCTTCTTCAGTTCTGCTGTTGTGTACCTCTAGTATATTTTTGATTTGGTCTACATCATCTTTACTATCTGTGATATCTGCTATTTTTCTATTTATTCTTTCAAATTCCTCCTTATGCTCTTCTAGTGTCTTCTTGATCTCCTTTATGTCATTAGCCATCCCACTGATTTTTTTTAGTAGTTATATGAACATCTTTTTCATATAAAAAAGATAAACATAAAAGATGTTCATCTTTTGTTCAGGAGTCTATGTCTCCTCTGTTGTTTCAATTTGGTCATTAGACTGAGCTCTATCTGTCTGCATCTTCAATGGTTAGTGATCTTCTGTTTTCTTCATGGCATACAAATATCTTGACAGGATTACATTGGATGTTGATTTCCTTCAATAGTCAAAAGCTTTGTATTTATGGGATGGGTATGAAGTAAGATGTGGGACGTGGGGAGGGGCACAACACTGAAGTGATGGGTGGGAGGAAAACGGATGGGTTGCAGCACAGGTATATGCATGGGTCACGTATGCTGTGCTGCTGCCTGTGAGCATGGGGAGCGGGTTGTGGATGTGTGGAGGTGTGGTGCAGGAGCCGTGTGGGTAAAGTGCAGTGCAGTTATGCTTTGGAGCACAGGAACAGGGTGCAGCATGGGGAACACAAAAGCAGTGTGCGGTGGGAGGAAGATGGGGTGCTAAATGGATGTCTTGGTGCAGGTACATGGCAGTACGGGTGGGCGCATTAAGTGTGTGAGTCATGGGTGTCAGGTGTGGGGTACAGGGTACAGAAGCATGGGCAAAGGGAGGGCAGGGAATGTGTGATGATGGGTGGGTGGGGTCCTGGTATAGATGCGCAGGTGTGGGGGGATAAGGGTGCACACTAGTGCAGAACAGAGACTATATGGCACAGATGTGGATGAAAGAACCTGCCAGGTATGGGAGTAGGATACTTGTGCCATGGGGTGAGGCAAGTGTGTGCACATGTGTGGGCCAAGGGTCCATGCATGAATACATGGATGCCTGGCAGGGAGTATGTGGCTATACCCTGCATTGGTTGGGGGGTGGGGCCCTGATTTGTGCATGTGTAGAGCTCAAGAGCAGCAGGGGAGAATTGCACCTGTGTGGGCTCAGAGTAGATGTGGCCCAGATGCTCAGGTCAGCCTTTGCCCAGAGCTGAGGGGGTATGACATCAGTTAGTGCATGTGCCTGCATGGAGTAACTGTGTGGGCTAGGTCAGGTGTGGCCCAGGTATGAAGGTGAGCACCTGCAGCCAGAATGTACAAGGAACTGATTGCAGGGGATACAAAAGGAGAGGTGGGGAGTAAGGAGCTGGATGCAGGAATATGGGTCTCAGGAGGGGCGTGGAGAGACCTTGTGCTTATTCCAGAGAGATGGGTCTGGCTGGGACAGGCTTGTGTGCATGCACAGTTGGTAGATGGGGTGATGACGTGGGGGTTACAGTAGTGGTGCTTGCAGTGTGATGGGGAAGAAGGTGACATAGCTCACGTGGGTGGGTGTGGTGGTAGTTGCAGGTTGTAAGGCAGGGGCAGGAAAGGAACACAGCTTGGCTTACTTTTTAGTCCCCATCTCCTTGTCAGCACATTCCTGATGGCTCCGGGCCTCTGTCTGGAAATGGATGCATCGGGCTGTTTGCACTAGCTGGCCAGTCTCCAGTTCTCTGCATCTCAATTCTTCTATTTTTTTCAACCAGGGCCTCCCCATGTGATATAGAAGACCCTCCCAGGTCACTTACAGCCTGGAATCACTCTCCCAGTCATTTTTCTGTCACTTCTCTGACTGTTCCTTAGAACAGGGGTGAACTCAACTTATCCTATTCTGCCATCTTCCCAGAACCTCAATCCATGTCTCTCTTTTTTAATTGAATAATGTTTATATCCCTAATGCCCTACCTCAAGCCCCCAAACAAAGTACATAACCTTGGCCTCAAAATCTTAAGGAAATCACTCTGGCCAGGACCAATGCACAGACCTGATTATGGCTACTGGGTCTCTTAAAGTTCCCAGATGCAGTTTTATGTAGCTGTGGTGAGCAATGAAACTGCCTCACTTTGCTCCCCATGTGTTTTCCTCCTCTCCCACCAACTTCAAGTTGAAAGGAGACTCATTGTTGCTCTCTCTGACCCTATTTAGGTATGGGACCTGCAGACCTTTCTTCTTTCTGTGTGCACCACTTCAAAGTGGGGCTTTGTAGCCTGCTCTTAGCTGCTAATGAACATGTTATATGGGGCATTTCATTAAAAGTATCAGAATTGTCAAAAAGTCAGCTTAAACAGAAGTAAGAGCTTATTTGCTCATGCAAATGAAAGTCCAAGGCAATGCTAGATTTTTAGATTTAAAGTTCTGTTCAGAGATGTCCCATTTTCTCCTACTCTTATCTCTGCATTCCTCCAGGTCAACTTTGAGTCTCAGTACTTGCTAGTAGTGGCCAGTATGACATTGGGAAAGGTCAAAGCTTTGGGAGATTAATACTTGATAACATAGCTGCCTCTTTCACCATCCATGTTAATCCCAAAAAAGTTCTAGATAGATGCTGCTTGTTTTGTATCTTTACCCCTTGGCCTTCAGGTGTTCAGGAGATGAGGACATGTCATTATCCACCTCAGCCATGTTTATAATGCATTTTTGATGAAAATGAAGGCCGCATAATGAACTGACTTTTCAAATGAAGAAGGGGTATTTCCAAGCTGTAAGGGGCATTCTGAATCCCTATTAGGATCTTGGGCAAACATATTTATTGAAAATATATTAGATTTAAGAGAATATGGGAAACCTATTTCTGAAGACATTCCCTGCCACTGCATGCACAAAGCACTTTGTAAAAATTAATACCTGGAAGTTTCAATAACTTCATGGAGCCATAGTGTCCTAGTCCTAGATATACCTGACAGCACAACTTAGGACAGAGGCATTGGTCTGAGCTCCTGCTAATTACTGTTTCTGTTCCAGCCTGGGGAGGATCTTTTTCCTAAAGATGAACATGAAAAATTCATATTTGACACAGTGGATCTCTGTGGCACTTGGGAGGTAAGTGCTTTTCTCAAAGGAGTGAACTCAAACATAAAGCCAAATCAGGGATAGTTTTGGATTGCTAAAGCTACCAAAATTCAATATGCCAAACATGTGCTGGCTTTTAACAATGAGGATTTACTAGCATACAAAGTTACAATTCCAATGCCATGAATGTCCAAATAAAGACATTAACAGGATGATACCTGGACTGCTCTGTAGGATGGTAAGGTACATGGGTGTTTCTCCCTTCTCTTCTGGAATTTGTTGCTTTTAGCTCTTTGATTCCATGGCTTTCTCACTGAGCTTCCTCAGCTTTTGTGTATTTTGATCTGTGTTCTCTGTCTTTCTTTGAATTTCATCCTCTTCTAAAGGACCCCAGTAAGAGGATTAAGACCCAACTGGGGAGCAATTCAACTGAAATAAGCTACTCAAAAGTCCTACTCAGAATAGGTTTATCCCCACAGGAATAGATTATTTTTAAGAACATGATTTCTTGGGTCCAGAAAGCCTCCAAACCATCACAGGTTCACTCTTTTTCCAGAGATAACTCTGATTGTCACGCAATGGCCTCCAGCCTGAGTGTTCCCAAATGTATAGTCAGAAATTGAATGAATGATTCCAAAGTTCTCTTAACGCACTAGCATTGTACTTATTTTTAGTAGCAGATTCCTGGTTTCAAAGGGTGTCTTTCCTTGACAAAGTAAGCTAACACTATCCCATCACTACTGGGTTCAGGAATAAGCAGGAAAATGTTCTCCTGGATGATGGAGGAAGGAAATTATTAATTATTCTAGAAGCATACATTAAATTGAATTTACAGCTATGTTCATATTATCACTTTCATCATTTTGTCACATGATGGTCAGTTATCTGGAGAACAAAAAATCAAGATGAGGAGGTTGGGGCATATGATGGAGGAGGCAACTGGGGAATTTGCAATTTTGTATGCAACAAAGTCAGATCCTCATTGAGAATGAGGCATTTGAGCAGAGATATGCAATGAAGAGTATGGAAAAGGGACACCTAAGGGAGTCTTATTTGGGAGAGGGAACAGGAAATTCAAAGGCCTAAGATGATCAAGGGCTTTGTGATGAAACAATATCAAAATCACTCCTGGGACTGGAGGATGAAAAATGGTATGAACCCAGAGGGAAAATTGCTGACCAACTTATGGAAGGTCTTTTAGGAAAAATGAGTTTTACTCAGTATTACGTTGGAAGTCAGAGGGTTTTGATCTGGTTTTCATTTTAAAAGGATTGTCATACATTTGCACTAACACTGTATCCACTGGTAATATAAGGCTATTTACATTTATATAAATCATTGCAGTACTTCAGTCACAAATATCAATGGGCACATGCTCATCTTTGTCTTGTGGTGCCAAAGACATGGGTAGAAAATGAACTATTTCCATCATCAGAAAAATTTCTATTGAAGACTGCTCTACCTTAATGCTGTGAACTACAGACTAGAGAGGTAATAATAGAAACAGAAAGACCCCTGGGAACCACTTGGAATAATCAAGAACTTGAATATGGTATTATAGCATAGGGAGATTGAAAATAGGGACCACAACTAGATTGTGGACCAATTCTGCAGGCAGAGATGACAGGATTTCTCCTGGAATGGATGGAGGAATTGAGACAATGAGGAGGACTGGTGAACTCTGAGTTCCCTGCGCTGACCAAATGGGAAGGTGGAACTGGAATTGTTGAGAAAGATAGGACAGAAGGAGGAAGAGGTAAGAAGAGAAGATCAGTAGCTCTCTTTTGGAGCTTGTTCAATATGAGATACCTAGTCAGACATCCCAATATACATATTGAGTGGCAGGTGAATCTAGGAGTTTTTAAATATCAAAGCCTCACATAGATCTAAGGTGGAGGTATCAACTTTGAAGTCTTGAGCAGTTAGATGGGACTTAAACCACAAATCTGGATATGATCAGTGGGAGTGAAAGAATATAGAGAAGTGATAAGTTCTGAAGCCTGAATCAGAGGATTCCAATATTAGAATTGAGAAATATGAAACTCTATGTGAGAAGAATCCAGGGGATCAGGAGGACTGACTAAAATAGTCAGTTCCTGGAAGCAAGCGTTTCAAGGAAAAAATATCAGTTGTATCCATTGTTGCATCTCCGTCATGTAGGTAGGCACCTTGGATTGAGCAATTTAGGAGCTCAATAAAGATTCTTTGGTGGCACATGTCCTAGAGAGCATTATGGAAATGTTCAAGAGAGAAAGATTAGGAGACATGAGGATAAGCAGCATTTTCTTTGAATGTGCGATTGTTTCCCTAGTTTTCCATAGAAGGAAACAGTCATCTCTTTCCTTTCCTTTTCCTTTTCTCTTTCTACTTAATTCATCTCTTTCCACTCATAGATTTTTACTTTTTTCTCTGAGACAAAGTCTGTCACCTCCACGGTCATTTCTTGAAAGGGGTTCTTATTAACGGTGGTGTTTTTCATCATTTCTTGATCTATAGCCCATCTGACTAAATTCTTCCTCACAACCCCTTCCTTCCAGGCCCTGGAGAAGTGCAAGGACAGAGGATTGACCAAGTCCATCGGTGTGTCCAACTTTAACCGCAGGCAGCTGGAGATGATCCTGAACAAGCCAGGGCTCAAGTACAAGCCTGTCTGCAACCAGGTGAGTTGTCCCCTTGGTTCATTGGCCATTTTCCTTTACTGTTTTTCACCTCCTCACCTGCACTTCTTCCAGATGCCCATGGGTCACCCCTCATATTCATCTTACCTTTATAGACCTGAATATTCTGGAGAGACATCAGCTGTCCAAAAGGGAAGAGGAAAAGCTCTTAATAGTATCTCAGCATGGTAAATTTAGGCAAACTGTGGGGAAACCATAATGTTAAATTGTATGAAAGAATGTAGAGGTAGGGGAAATGATTAAGAAGGTCTGGAAGAATGACAACATCTCTAGGAGGAAGGTGGGCATTTGCCTGAGCTTTAAGGTATGGCCAGAGATTAGATGAATGAAAGTGATTTGGAATGAGCTGTATATAGTAAGGGATCCATTAAACATGGAAGAGTGAGTATAAACAAGAATGAGTGAAAATAAGATCAGATAAATTTTAAGGTTTTGTGTTGGGATTTGAAGCCTTAGTTCTTCATCCTGGTTCTTGACAGAGGAAACACACATATGGCAGATATTAATAAGAATCTATTAAATAATTTTGGTTTGATGGATTACATAATCGGTTTAATGTGGTGATAAAGGTGGAGGAAATAAACACTAAGGAATTTTGCCTGGTTAGCCAGGACAAAACTTATGACTAAATCTTGGTCTGGTTCTCCTCTCTGCTTTCCATAATTAACTTAGTTGTTCAAAATACCTGTTCTAAGGTTGGTTTTTGTTCTAACTTATCTGTTAAAAACTTGGAACAAGGAATGGCAGAGGCTCCTACATTGGAAAATATAATTTCAAAATTGAAGAATATATTTTCAATATAGAGTGATATACAACCATGGATTCAAATACAAACAATAAAATTTATTGTGGGCCTGGCAGTAATTTCATCCTTAATTTTTTCAAAATTTTAGAACAAGTTAAAATTTAAAATATGATATGGCTAACATGTTGACATGCATATTTCCCCTTCTGTCATGTTTACTCTATCCTTTCAAATTAAGTTGTAGACTTGACACGTGACACCAACATACCTCATATTCCATCTCATAAGTACAAAGATATTCTTCTACACACTAACAGTCCTATAGTTATTTCTAACCTAATTCATAATGATTCCTTATAATCATGTGCTATCCAATTAATATTCATTTTCCCCCATTTTTAATAATAAATTCTTCACTAATTCTTTTTTATCTAAGAGTCATTATAGCTCATGTATTACTTTTGTACATTTCTTCAACTCTTTCAATCTCTAAAAATGAAAAACCATGATAAGCTGGCAGATTTTATCTAATACTCTTTATCAGATTGTAGGCTTCTGGTGTTAGTTAACTTAATCTTCTATTCCAAGTTTTAATAAACTAAAAGTTACATCTGAAGATTTTATTAGATTCAGGTTAAATATTTTTGGCAAGCAAATTCAACCGGAATGAGTCTTTCCAATTGCACTCCATTAGGAAGCATGTAATTACCGGTTGTCTATTATTGAGGCTAGATTTCATGTCTTGGTTCATCTTCTGGAAGCCACACCTACTCTACACCATTTGCTTTTCCCTTTACAATCACCAAGAAATATGATAGGTGGTAATTAGGCATTAGGGACAACTCTAGGCTCCCCTGCAATGTTTGGAAGGTATCCTTAAATACTTGATATCCAGCTAAGATTCTTGCCTGAAACTATTATTTCATGAAGGTCTGCAGCTACTCATTTTCTAGTTTTATCACTCTTTTACACTTCTTTGATGATATTTTTCTATGTTAAAAATTCTTTCATCTACTGGGAATAAACTATAATTGTAATTATTAGACAAGGTAAATATTCATTTTTTCCTTTAATTATGAATACACTCAGGGTTTCTTATCATATTCACTCTGAACAATTATTTTTTACACTCTCTGCCTCTTTCTTTTTCTCTCTCCTCACTGTGGAATCATTACCTGAATGTGATAAGGAATGTAATAGTCAATATTCCATTTCATAATCACATCCACCCAATTGTGAACAATGGGTTTCTCCCAAAAGGGTTTCATTGTCTTTTGTCCTCATGGTCTTAGACTGATTTCTTCCACATTTTGATGTCCAAAGCTCAAATGGTTCCTTCCAATCTCATATCCAGAATTAGTCATTTTTACTTGTAGATGGCAAAAACATTTAGAACAAATATTGGGAAATGGAGGTGCTTCTTCTCTGGAACATCATGGTCTTGACCTTTCTAGTGGGCAGAGATAGAAAATTTACCTTTTACATCAAGTAATTAGTTTATGCTGATATTTTTAGTTCCCATTTAACTGTGCAACTTCTTTGACTCTTAATCTTTCTCTTACAATTTAAGCTTTTGGTTTTTTTTTTTTCTGTAATCTGATACATTTCTGTCTTGGCTTTCCACAGGTAGAATGTCACCCTTACCTCAACCAGAGAAAACTGTTGGACTTCTGCAAGTCAAAAGATATCGTGCTTGTTGCCTACAGTGCTCTGGGATCTCAACGACCTAAAAATTGGTAATGACAACAATAAGGATTTATTGTTGGGTTTTACCTAAAACCCCACTGAGATCAAACATTTTCAATCACATAAAACTATGTTTCCCAGAGTTAACTCCCAACTGTCTGATTAAATGGTAGATAGGGCCTATAGAAATACTCCTCCTTTAAATCCCTTACTCCAGAGTATGGCTTTGCATTGTACGTATCTGGTTATACTAGTTAGTAATAAATATCTGCATTAAAATATAAATGTCATCCAAAAGATGAGGCCAAAGGCATAATCTCAAGTAATAATACTAAAAGTTCAAGTAAAAACTTCTATAAATTTCAGTTACTTTATGTGAAAAATGCAGAGTTATATTATATAATTCTCAGGTATATGAGTATAGAGTGAAATTACCTTCCCCATACATTTTTCAGTCTTCTTTGAAATATTACATATTGTACATGATTTGTAATGATGACAAGGAATAGCTCTCATTTAGACCCTGAAAGATTTTCAATGCTATGTTAGATACATTAAAATGAAAATTACCCAGATCTTCCCTTTCTTATCCAAATCTTCCCTTTCTTTCTTTCTTTCTTTCTTTCTTGTCTGATTTTGAGAGCTGTAGCAAGAGAAGAAATAAAGCCATAGGGAAGTAGAAAAGAAAAATTTGAGGGTCTGGAACCATTCCTCACCATCTCAAGCATACTTACAAACGACCATTAGGACTTGACACAGCACTGATTGTTGGAACCCACATGGAGGGGTGGGAGGGGTCTGACTTGATAGATCTGGAGTGAAGTTCTAGAATTTGTATTTCCAATATGTTCCCGGTGGTATAGGCTGCTGGCCTAGAGACCACATTTTGAGACACTCCAGTCTCGGATAAATCACCTTGCCTGGGAAGAGCCTCTTAGTAAATTGAATACTGTGTGGCAGATATTCAGCCTTGCTGCCTTCCTTCCAGGGTGGACGAGAACTCACCTGTTCTCTTGGATGATCCAGTTCTTTGTGATTTGGCAAAAAAGCACAAGCGCACCCCAGCCCTCATTGCTCTTCGCTACCAGATACAGCGTGGGGTGGTGGTCCTGGCCAAGAGTTTCAATGAGAAGCGGATCAAAGAAAACATGCAGGTGATGAGCAGGGCTGTGGCCCAGGAGGCCTCAGTATTATCCCCACATATGTTTTGATTTGCAAGCATCTCAACACATCCTTGGGCCACTTGATTTCCCTAATGTTTTTTTATGCAGGTGTATCCCATGTGCACTCCCATTAATTTTCTCCTTCTTCTGCAATGTCAGCAGAATGATAGTAGTTGGAGTAAAGATTGGGCAGGTGTCAGAAAATTTGTTACAGCCCTATCTGTTTAACCGAGTCTGTAACCTTGCTGAAGTGACATCTTATTTGCTTCATTTCTGAAATAAGGCAGCTGTATTAAGGGATCTTCAGTCTCCAAATCTCTAGGATATTTTTTTTCCCAGTACCTCATTGACGTCCAAAAAGGACAACCTGAAAAGGAGAACAGATAATCCCTAATTATCTTTGGTCCTTGAACAGTCTCCTTCTCCATGAGTTTTTGCAGGAAGATGTCCCATTCCTGTAGTAAAGCTAAACATTCTTCTCTTCTCTGATATTTGACACTTTTAATGAGTTGTTTTGAAATTATTTTTAAAATGTAAATAGTATTAAAATGAAGAGAGTGGAAAATAATTCTCCTCTGATTATTCTTCAGTCTCCTAGTTAAACATCTTTCTCTCCATATCAGCATCTGTTGTCCTTTCCTGTATCACTTCCTGGAACACATCCTGAGTATATATGCTCTTTAGATCTAAATGAAGATTATACAAAATGGTATACAATTTGTTGTTTTTAATTTAAACTTCAGAGAAACAATTTTTCATTTTGATTTGAAAAGACAAACTTTTTATTTCAATATGTGTTTTCAATTTCAGCAGGGAGTTGAGTAAGTCAACTTGCTGCCACAAGCTTTCTAAAAATATGAAAGATATAAATACAAAATGAGTGTAGGACACACATTTATACCTAAAATAATAACAATGTACTGGAAACCTTTGAACCATTCAGGTTATGAGATAACATATGTGCTGGTTTGAAATGATATATTACCCTAGAAAAGCCACGTTTTAATTCTAATCCCATTTTGTAAAGGCAGTTGTTCCTTCCAGCCCCTACTCAGTACGGTATGTTTGAAACTGTAATTAGATCATCTCCCTGGAGATGTGATTTAATCAAGAGTGGTTGTTAAGATGGATTAAGTGGAGGCATGTCTCCATCCATTTCTTGGCTCTTGATTATTTACTTGAATCCTAGAAAAGAGGAAACATTTTGGAGAAAGTGAGTGATTCAGAGAGAGAGAAGAGCAGAACGACACAGCCATGAGAACCAGAGTCCACCAGCCAGTGACCTTTGGAGATGAAAAAGGAAAATGCCTCCCAGGGAGCTTCATGAAACAGGAAGCCAGGAGAGGAAGCTAGCAGATGACGCTGAGCTTGCCACATGCCCTTCCAGATGAGAGAGAAACTTTGTTTTTGACACGTGCTGTTCCACTGGAGAGAGAAACCCTAAACTTCATTGGCCTTCTTGAACCAAGGTATCTTTCCCTAGATGCCTTTGATTGGACATTTCTATAGTCTTGTTTTAATTGGGACATTTTCTTGGCCTTAGAACTATAAACTAGCAACTTACTAAATTCCCTTTTTTGAAAGCCATTCCGTTTCTGGTATATTGCATTCCAGCAGCTAGCAAACTAGAACAACATATTTTCCCTCTCTGATCCTTATTCATCATCTCTCCTTCCCCCCAGAAGAACCCATGTTCTAAATTTTATGATAACCATTGCTTTCCTTAATTATTTTCATAATTTATTATCAAAGAGTATATTACTTAAGGTACATTTCATTTTTACCTTTTTGAGCCTTGTAGGAGTGGAATCAAATGATGTTCTTCTACAAGTAGCTTCATTTAGTTAAGATATAGTGTGAAAATCATCTTTGTTGGTGCATGAAGTTGTACTTGTTTCACATTCACCTCCACATAGTGTCACATTATATGAATATATTGTAAGTTACTTATCAAAATTTTTAGAGCCATTTGTGATGTTTGTATATTTCTTAGCTTTTTTGCCCATTTTATGTAATTCTTCTAGATACATTTTTTCATGTGTCTCCTCATACACTTATAGTAGTGTACCCTTTGGATATTTTCTTAGATCTATGACTGAATTGCCAAGAAATACTATATGAGCAGGTTTATATTTATTTGATTGCATCAAACCTTGCACAATGTGTCTACTCTTTGGGTCCATAAATGACATATGTCTTTGCTCCACATTCTAGACAATGCAATATTGCCATCATTTCCATTTTCAGGCAATCTGTAAGCTAGGCAATACCCCTCTTTATGTTTTTTTTCATATCTCTGAATACTAATGGAGCTTACTATGCCAGCTTTTATTATATTGTCTGTCTTTTATTTACTTGTAGGAGATTATTTTTATACCATTAGCTATAGCTTGATAACTTATCACTCTAAAATTTAGGTGCTTAATGTAAAAAACATAGATCTAACTAATAACTTTGGATCCATGATTTGTGCTCAGCTCAGCTGAACAGTCCTTACTGGGATCTCTTCTGAATTTCTGTGAAGTACAGGGCAGCCAGGAATCTCTGCTTCCTGTTTTTGTGCTATTTTCAGGGTGACTTAACTTTTCTTCACATAGTTTTTCACCCTCTAGCCAAATATCCCAGCCTTTGCATCATGACAGTGGCAATTATCAAAGAGACCGTTTAAGTACATTCAGAGCCCTCTCAGGTCTAAGCAGAAAATTGGCTCACCATTGCATCTCAAAATGATATTGACCAAGGAAGTCATAAGGCAGGAAGGAGGAGATGAAATAGACACCACCTCCTGATGGGAGGAGCTGAAAAGTTACATTGGAAAATGTGTGGATACACGGAGACATAAAGGATTGGGGGCAATTTTTTTCAATCAAACAAATCAAATGATATTTTGTAAGTGAAAGGGGAATGAAATTCATTTTTTAAGAAATAACTTTACCTCATATTTACTGTTTCCAAATACTAGATTATTTCACCTTTTCACCAAACTGGATACAAAATCGTCAGTCCCAAATAGAAGTCTCACAAGCTTGATTTTCTCTTTCACACTATAGGGCATTTTCCTTTGTTGTTGTTAAAAATTTTAATTGTAGTAACTTATATGTAACTCAAAATTTTCCATTTTAATTACTTTCAAGTATACAATACATTGGTATTCATTATATTCATAGTATTCTGCTACTATCACCATCATTTATTACCAAACTTTTTTTAACCATTTAATTGTTAATATGGCATACATACAAACAAAGAAATAGAGAAGCAATAGTTTTAAAAGCACCCTTCAACAAGTCCCTTCAACAGGACAGATTCCAGAGTTTATCATGGGCCACCACACGATCCTCTCAGATTTTTCCTTCTAACTTCTCCAGAATATAGACAGCTAGAAGGCATAAATATTTTTTTTATCATCACAATTGACTTTTTTCTTTTTTGTGAAGAATAACATATAAAAAAAGCAATAAGTTTCAAAGTACAGCACCACAATTAGTTGTAGAAGACATTTTAGAGTTTGACATGGGTTATGATTCTACAATTTTAGGTTTTTACTTCTAGCTGTTCTAAGATACTGGAGACCAAAAGATATATCAATTTAATGATTCAACAATCATATTCATTTGTTAAATCCTATCTTCTCTGTACAACTCCACCATCACCTTTGATCTTACTATCCTTCTTCTTAGGGGTGTTTGGGCTATGACCATTCCAACTTTTTCATGTTGGAAGGGTCTGTTAATGATATGAGGTAGGGAGATGAAACTATCTGATGTTCTGGAGAGGCTGGGCTTTCCAGGCCACAGGACTTATCTGGTCCGGGATCCCATCCAGTAGTTGTAGGTTTCTGTACAGTTGCACCAGTGTATGGAACACTTGTGGAATCCCGTATATTGCCCTAGGTGTTCTTGAGGACTGGCTGGAATGGTCCTGGCTGGGGTTTGGCAGGTAATGAGAGGTAGCAATGTCTATCTGAAGCTTGTGTAAGCGCAACATCCAGAATAACTTCTCAACTCTATTTGAACTCTCTCTGACACTGATACTTTATTAGTTACACTTCTTTTCTCCCTTTTGGTCAGGATGGCATTGTTCATCCAACAGTTCCAGGACTGGATTCATCCCTGGGAGTCATCTCCCACACCACCAGGGAGACTTTCATCCCTGGATATCATGTTCCAGATAGCGGGGTGGGCAATGATTTCACTTGCAGAGTTGGGCTTAGGGAGAATGGGGCCATATCTGAGCAACAAAAGAGGTCATCCAGAAGTAATTCTTAGGCATACCTATAGATAGGCTAAGCTTACCCACTACCTACAAAAGCTTCACAAGAGTAAGTCTCATGATCAGGGGCATGGCTTATTGATTTGGGTGTCCCTAAAGTTTGACACAGTAGCAGGGGATTCCCATATGGTAAACTTTAATAGTTCCATATTTTTTCTCCCATCCCTCAAAGGACTTTGCCAATAATTTTTGATTATCTGCTTAATATACTCTAGGATGTATCCAGTCATCATTTTAAGCTATGCAGAATTCAAGGACCTCTTTCTTATTCTGGACTCCCTGTGTTTCAATTGTTCAAATGAGCTGCACAGATAAGTTGATTTAGACTGTATGCTACAGAAAATTTTGGTTCCAGACCAAATAAACCTTTCTTCCTTTGGTCTCAAAGAATATGTGAGGTTTTAAAATATATGGACAATGCTTTCCTTACCCCTGTGTCCTGAATTACTTTAAGTCTAACTGATCAGTTTCATTCTTATCTCTAAATATCTTGTTATATATATATGCACAAACAGCCTCTCAAATGAGAAATAGTAATTACCACTCAGGACTAAATATATTTGCTACAAAAGCTTCCAATGTAGGCTGCTGTTTTCTTGTAAGCATTTTCGTAGCAGCACAACATCCATTCATAAGCATGCACCATCATTCACCAATCTACTTCTCAGTTAGTGCATCCTTCAGCCAGCTGCATTCATCAAGCATCATATTTAGTGCCAAAAGTCCACAGTCCATCAACAGTCTCAGTTTTAGATAATTTCATTGTTCTCAAAAGAAAGAAAACCAATAAACACACCCTTACCAAATAGTAGATCGAAACTTCCTCTTAACTCTGTCCTTCCCCCCATTATTTGCCTCTGCTATTGCTGTGATAATTCTGATGTTTTCCTTTAAATGTAGCCCAATAGCAGTTTTCCCCCTGCACCCTGGACTTAAGCACTCTTTGTACGTGAATCATACCTTTGAAGTAGTTCTTGCAAGAACCAATTTATATTTCCAGTGTTAATCAGTGGGACACATCAGTCTATACAACCCCTTTCAATCCTGTTCATCTTGAATATGGTAACATTACTTATAGACCCATTAGAGAACTGCCTTCACTTCTATCTCTTCCCTTACATTGGAGTTCAACCTCATTAGCTAACTGTTCACCCATCTCTAGCATCTATGTATCTCTAAGTCCCCGATATTCTGTATTATAAGCCTCTGATTTTTCCTCTAGCATGGTCATAGAAGTGGAATCATACAGTATCTACCCTTTTCCTCTTTTGTGTCCAGTTTATTTCACTCAACATTATGTCCTCAAGGCTCATCCATCTTGTTTTGTGTTTCAGGATGTCATTTTGTCTTACTGCTGCATAATATTCCATCATATGTGTATACCACATTTTGTTAACCACTTGTCTGTTGATGGGCATTTGGTTTGTTTCCATCTTTGGCGATTGCAATAATGGTTCTATGAACTTTGATTTGCAATTGTCTGCTTGTGTCATAGCTTTCTGTTCTTCTGGGTATATACCAAGTACTGCTATTGCGGGATCATAGGGCAACTCAATATTTAGTTTCCTAAGGAACTGCCAAACAGTCTTCCATAGTGGCTGCACCATTATACATTCTCTCCAGCAGTGCATAAGCATCCCAGTTTCTACACATCCTCTCCAACATCTATAGTTTCCTGTTTGTTTAATAGCAGCCATTCTCATAGGTGTGATGTGGTATATCACACTCATTTTTTAATTCAGGTGCATGGTCCGGGAATCAAACCCGGGTCTCCCACATGGAAGGCAAGCATTCTGCCACTGAAACACCCATAAACCTCTCATACTGTTGAACAGAATTTCCCCAATAGCCAATGAAAATGAACATCTCTTCATGTCCTTTTGAGCCATATGTATTTGCCCTTCAGAAAATTACCTATTCATATCTTTAGCCCATTCTGTAATTGGGTTATTTGTTCTTTTGTTGTTGATTTGCATGATTTCTTTGTGCATACAGGATATCAAAACTTTGTCCAATATATGATTTCCAAACATTTTCTCACATTGAGTTGGCTGCCTCTTCATCTTTTTGACAAAATCTTTTGAGGTGCAGAAGCATTTGATTTTGGGGGTTCCCATTTATCTATTTTTTCTTTTGTTGCTTATGGTTTGGCTGTAATGTTTAGGAAGCTACCTCCTATTACTAGGTCATGAAGATGTTTCCCTACATTTTCTTCTAGATGGTTTATGCAGCTAGTTCTTATATTTAGGTGTTTGATCCACTTTGAGTTAATTTTTGTGTAGGGTGTTAGGTAGGTGTCCTCTTTCGTTATTTTGGCTATTGATATCCATGCCCATTTATTGGAAAGACTATTTTGTCCCAGTTCAGAGGATTTGTGACGTTGTCAAAAATCAGTTGACCATAGATTTGGTGGTCTATTTCCGCACTCTTGATTCAATTCCATTGGTCAATGTTTCTATCTTTGTGCCAGTACCATGCTGTTTTGACCACTGCGGTTTTATAATAGGTTTTAAAATCAGGAAGAGTTAGTCTTCCCATTTGTTATTCTTTTTTAGGATGCCAGGAGCAGGTGAAGGAGTTGGTGGGGCAGGGGTACTTGGACCGTGTGGTGTGGGGGTAGGTGACGGGTTTCAATTATGTGGTGTGTGGGGGTAAGTCATGGGTCATAGTGCTGCGCTGATGAGAGTAGCACATTCAAAGAATACGACTTGGCTTCCTTCCTTGTCCCCATCTTCTTGACTGGCATTGCTGTGTGCTCTAGGCTTCTGCCTTAGACTCCAGTTTTCTGCTTTTCAGTCCCTCAATTTTTGCAACCAGGGCCACCGTATGTAGTGGAGAAGACTCTCCCAGGTCAGTTGCACTCTTGAATCACCTTTTATGTCACCCTACCATCCTTTCTCTAACTTTTCCTTGGAGCAGGGGGAACTCAATCTACGCTATTCCACGATCTTTCCAGAACTCCCAAATTTGTAAACAATCTATCACATTCATATTTTCAGGACATTAATTCTTTGTCATATGCAGACAGAGTTCTTGAAATATCTTCTCCCAATTTGTGCTTAGTTTTCATTTTCTTGATGGTATGTTTTAATGAACCAAAGTTCCAAGTCTATTATAATCAAAACCATCTGGATTTCATGTGTGTTTTATGCTTGTTGTGTCCTTTCGTAACTACAGCAACACACAATATTTTTCTGTATTATTTGTAAAATTGTTATATACTTTCCTTTCAAATTCACATCTTTAATTTACCTGGGATGGTTTTTTAGTACTATGTAAAGTTAGAATTCAAATACATATATAAGTATTTGATATACTTACATGTATATCAAATATATATATATATTATATATATATATATACACACACATGCAAATGCATATATAAATACATACACGTGGTGTTTATATACATAAGTATATGTGTGTGTATGTAATTAAAAGTGGATATCTAAGTTTTTGAGCACCAATTATTTAAAGTGTCATATTTTCTCACAAATATTCATTGTTATCTCTATTATACATTAAGTATCCATACTCTTTTTTTTTTTATCTCTCTCATCTCTCAATTGGTCTGTTTCCAAATTCTGTCTGAATTTGTTGGAAGGTAAGTATTGCCATCCGAAATGGTAATAATTTTTTCCTGTCTCCTTGTTTTTCCCTAAGATTATCTTGATTATTTTTTACTGTTTTTCCTTTTATATATAGTTTAATAAATCTTCATTGACTTCCAAAAAAGAGGTTTTTACATAAGATGAATTGAAACTGAAGCTCAAAATGGAGTTAAAGTTTCTATTCACTAATAATAAATCCAATTCATGATCATGATGTGAGTTTCCACTTACTCAGGTGTTCTTTAATATTTTTAATTAATACCTGTTTTTGTTGCTAAACTCAATATACCAGAAATATATTAACTTTTTACAAAGGGGATTTATTAAGTTACAAGTTACAGTTCTTAGGCCATGAAAATACCCAAATTAAGGCATCAAGAGGAAGATACTTGACTCTGAATAAAAGCCTCTGCAATCCAGATTTCATCTGTTCCATTGGAAAGGATGTGGTGATGTCCACAAATTCCTTGCTCCTGGGCTCCATCACTCTCAGCCTCTGTTTCCAGGCCTTTCTCTCTGAGCATCTGGGAGCCCTTGCTTGCTTCTCCAGAGACACCTTCCTGAGCTGTCTGTTTCCTGCGGGTCTTCTCCTAGCATCTCCAGGATGTTTCTTTCTCTCTGCATCCTTCACATGGTTTCATCTCTCTGCTTTCTGTCTCCAATTGTCTTTGGCCATTTCTTTCTTTCTTAGCTTCTCCTGGGGCATTACTTTCTCTTAGCCTCTCTGAACTCTCTCCAAAATGTCTCTCTCTTAAAGGACTCCAGAGAGCAGATTAAGACCGCCTTGAATTGGTCAGGTCACATCTCCACGGAAACAACCTAATCAAAAGTTTCCACAAACAATAGGTCTACCCCTCAAGATTGGATTAAAAGATCATAGGATTCCTGGAGTACATAACAGATACAAGCAAGGACAATAAAAAATCAATCTCCATAAACACATTGGTGTATCATTTTTTGCTTAATATATTCATAGATAAATAATAATTTTGCTAATTCTTTGTAACATTTTCTTAAATTTGTGTTTTGAAAACTAACAAATGTTCAGAAAAGTTGAAAGAATCATATAAAACCTCTATTTATTAGAGCTATCAGTTGTTAAAATATTCACACTTCAGCAGGTTCTCTCTATTTCTATCTCCCTATCTATCAATATCTCCAGGCATTGCTGTGAATACATGCCCATTTGTTCTTTCTATCCCTTAGGTAAATCTGATCAGAATTATCCTAAATATTTACATTCTATCCTCTGTATCTCTCAGCCACTCTTATTTTCCCATGTATTGGTTTTTATGTAGAGTGTTATGGGTAACTTCTTCAGCTCTATCTTCCTGTTAACTAATCCTCATTTTAGCTATGTCTACTATAACCTTAATGCTGGTTTCTATATGTCTGTATCAACTATCATGTTTAGAAATTCTATAGTATTCTTTTAATACTCTCTTAATCATTCTAAATAGAGTTTCTTTAACTCAAATTTTTTCAAGCCCATTTAACAGTTATTTTATTATTTATCATCACCAATATTCATTAACCTTGTGGGTATTTTTCTTCTCTTTCATATTCCTTCTGGTACTTGTGAAAAGCCATGTTCTATAATCCTCATTCAATATTGCTGGGTGGGATCTTTTTTATTGTTCCATGGAGATGTGACCCATGTTGTGGGTGATGAATTCTATTAGACAGTTTTCATGGAGATGTTTTTCCACCTATTCAAGATGGGGTTGCTTAGTGGAACCCTTTAAGAGGGAACCATTTTTGAAAAAGCTTTAGTCCTCACAGTGCCAACAGCCCACAAAGCCAGAGACATTTGGAGATGCAGAAGGAAAACACACCTCTGGAAGCCTTATGAAATGTGGAGAGAAAGCTAGCAGATATCACCATGTGCTCCCCACCCACCACCCCCAGCTAAGAGAGAAACCCCAAACTTCATCAACCTTTCTTTAGAGTTAAGGTATCTGTCTTTGGATGTTTAACTTTGACATTTTCACAGCTTTAGAACTGTACACTTGCAACTTAGTAAATTCCCCTTTTTAAAGTCATTCTATTTCTGGTATATTGCATTCCAGCTGCTTACAAACTAAAACAGATTTTGGTACCAGAGAAGTGGGTTGCTTCTGTGGTTTGCAAATACAAAACATGTTGGAACAGCTTTTTAAATAGATAAGGGGAAGATTTGGGAATAGCTGTGATGAGCTTGGCAGAGAATGACTAGAATGCTTTGAAGAGGTTGTTGGTAGAAACGTAGAATCTGAACTCTAAAGATACCTTTGATAATGCCTTAGGCATAAATGATGCATGCATTATTGCAAACTGGAAGGAAGGTAATCATTGTTTAAAAGTGACAAAGAATCTGACCAAATTTACTACTGGCTTTGGATGGAAGTCAGATTTTGAAAGCCATGAATTTGGATATTTAGCAGAAGAGATTTCCAAGTTAAATGTGGAAAGTGCAGCTTGATTTCTCTTTATAGCTTATAATGAAATTGGTAGGAAAGAGAAGAGTTGAGAACTGAACTCTTGGGTACAAAGAAACCAGAAATTGGTGGTCTTGAAAATTGTGGGTTTCCAGAAAGGGAGATCCCAAAGAATAATGCCCAACCTGAGGATTTAACCAAATATGGAAGCAGTCAGCCATTACAGAACAAGCGAGGATTTGAGATGGAGTTATCTGGAAAAAATTTGTAGAAAGTCTTTCATCTGATGGACATGACCCAGAGTACTGCGTAGAAAACCTACAGGAGTGTTCTGGGTTCTGTATAAACAGAACCATTGCCAGTCTGCACGAAAAGGGACAAATTGAAGGAAAATAACTTCAGAGGCAAAATCAAGGGAGCTGAGGTCTGAAGTCAAGAAACCTCAGGCCAGGAGAATGGAACCACCCAAGTACTTGGAAAAGGCAAGCTTGCCCTAAAGGCAGAGTGTGAACCTTCTACTTCAATGTTTTGGAAGAGTTGTGTCCCAGGCCTTGGAGAAGGTGGAGCACATTTCTTGGGGATTGGGGAGAGTCTGACTGCCACCCCACTGTCTGGAGGGGTTGTATATGTGCCCCAGAGATGGCAGAGAGCCCAGATGTGACCTGATGTTTGGAAAGGGTAGAGCCAGGAAAAAGGTGGTCTCCCCAATGTCCCAAGGTTGCATTTGGAGAGAGCCAAGCTTTTACATAGGTCCTTGGAAAGAATGGGACTGCCACTTTCTAAAATCCTGAGGATAAATGACTTTCAGACTTTGAAATCTATTGGAGTTCTCCCCACAGGTTGTGAGAACTCTTTGGATGCAGTGATCCCTGTTTCTTCAAATTTCTCTATGGAAATGGGAACAGCTATCCTATAACTCTTTCTTCTTTGTATGTTGGTAGCAGATAACTTGTTCTGAGTTTTACAGGTCCAGAGCCAGAGGAAAATTTTGCCTTTGGAAAGATCATGCCTTTAGCTGACATTGATGAGATTTAGTACCCTTTCTGACTTTGTATTATATTTGTATTGTTACTGAAATGGTTTAAGACATTGTGATATTGTGATGGAGTGAATGTATCTTTTAAATGGAGAAAACATGTCTTTTTGAAGTTGAGATGGTGAGGTGTGCTCATTTGAATCTCTTGTGTACTCCAGAAAAGCTGTGTTCTTTAATCCTCATTCAGTTTTACTGAGCGGAACCTTTTTTATTGTTTCCATGGAGATATGACCTACCCATATGTGGGTAATAGTTTTTGATTAACTGTTTTCCACACAGATGTGTCTCCATCTGTTCAAGGTGGAGTTGCTTACTGGAGCCCTTTTAGAAGAACGATTTTGGAGAAAGTTTAAACCCGACAGTGCCAACAGCCACACAGCAGAGACCTTTGGAGATGCAGAAGGAAAACACCCTCAGGAAAGCCTTACGAAATGAGGAAAAAGACCTAGTAGATATTGCCATGTGCACTTTCAGTAAGAGAGAAACACCACATTACATTGACCCTCTCTTTGCAGTTAAGATCTTTCTCTGATGCCTTAATTTTGACATTTTCATGGCTTTAGAACTGTAAATTTGCAACTTAATGAATTCCCCTTTTAAAAGCCATTTCATTTATTGTATATTGCATTCAGGTAGTTTAGAAAATAAGACACTACTCATTTATGATTATTTGTTCCTATAGCTGTTGGGATGTTATTATTGTGAGATCCTCATTTTCTACATAATTTTATTAGTGGAGGCCTTTTAAAGCCTTTGATTAAGTCAGATTTTCCAGAAATGAAGGTATTACCAGTCCGAGAAAAAACTATGTTAATTTAAAATTTTAGGCTTCTTTGGAGCACTGAACAGTTTGAATCCAAATTGCAGCAGGGGCTTCAACCCTTTTCAGCTCAAAAATGATATAAGAAACAGATAACTTTTGTTCTAGTCCTCTTGGGAGGGGAGTTCATTCTTATCTATATTATACAGCATTCTAGGGTCTAAAGTTTTTGAAAAAGGTTTTTCTACTAAATTTTTGACTTGCACACATTCCAGTCTTGTCTCACTTTATTTGATCCTTATTTGTCAGCCAGTAGAAGCAAAACAAAATAGCACAATGATGCTTAATCCTGGAGTTTGAAAAATGTTTTTAAACTAGGGAAACCATAAGTCTTAGTTTGCCAGGGATATACCATGTGTGCCTTTTTCAGGGACAGTCTTGTCATCCATATAAGAACTCCCTCTCATTCTCATAATTGTTCGTGAATTTTTTCACAATGATTATTTTATGTCAAATGGAATTTTCAAACTATTGACTCTTTTTATAAAAAATAAATTTATCGCTTAAAATTAATCACCTCTTTCTATATGTTCTCTGGTAGCATTTAGGAATCTTCTTCTGATATCCCTCGCACATTCCTCTAAAACTGATACCTAGGTAATATGTGTTTTTGTTGTCATTACAAAGGGGATCATTCTCTTCTTTTTAAATTTTTAATGGATTTTGTGTAGGATTTGGATTATTTTAGTTTTCTTTATTAATATTGTACCAGATTCTGTGTTATTTCCTTTTTTCACATTTTTTATTGTGAAATATAACATATATATACAAAATCAAGATATTTCAAAGTATCTTTCTTTTGTAATAAGTAGCTAGAGAACAGATTTCAGAGTTTGGTATGGGTTACTATTCCACAATTTTAGTTTCTTTCTAGCTGCTCCAAGACACTGGAGACAAAAAGAGATATCAATATAATGAATCAGCAGTCATACTCCTTGGTTAAGTCCTACCTTCTCTGGTATAACTACACCTTCTCCTTTGATCCTCCCCACAATCTTTAGGGGTATTTGGGCTATGCCCATTCTAACTTCCCCATATTGGAAAGACTTGTTGATAATATGGGATAAGGGGGTAGACCTGGTTGATGTTCTCAGAGAGGCTAGCCTCTCTGGATTTCAGGACTTAAGTGGCCTAGGAACCCATCTGATGGTTGCAGGTTTCAGAAAAGTGATCTCAGTGCATGAAACTTTTGTAGAATATCAGATACAGCCCTAGGTTTTCTTTAGGGTTGTCAGGAATGGTTTAGGTTGGGGTTTGGCAAACAATGGTAGTTAGCAATATCTTGCTGAAACTAGCATAAGAGTAGCCTCCAGAACTTCCTCTGAACTCTGTTTGAACTCAGCCACTGATACCCTATTTTGTTACATTTCTTTTCCACCTTTGGGTCAGGTTGTCATTGTCAATCCCAAATGACAGAGCCAGGCTCACCCCGGGAGCCATGTCCCAGGTAGTTAGGGAGACTTTCACCCCTGGATGAGTAAGGGAAGGATAATGATTTCACTTGCAAAACTGGGCCTAGAGAGAGAGAGGCCACATCTGAGCAACAAAAGAGGTTTTCTGGAAGTAACTATTAGGTATAAATGCAGGCTGGCTTGTTTCTCTATTACATAAATGGGCTTCACAAGAGCAAGCCTCAAGATCAAGAGCTTGGCCTATTGACTTGGGAGTCCCTAGTGTTTGAGGCAGTATCAGGGGTTTCCCCAGTGATAAAGCTTAATATTTCCATGTTTTTCCCCCCTCCCTCAAGGGATTTTTCCAATACTTTTTGATTATCTGCTCAACAAACTCTGGGATACGTGCCAGTTTGAAACTATTCTGCACCTCGGAAAGGTCATCTTTTAATTCTGATCCAATCTTTTGGGACCAAACCTATTGTTTAGGGTGAGAAACATTGATTGGATGGTTTCCATGGAAATACAACACTCCCAGTTGTGGGTGTGACCTTTTGGTTAGATTACTTCCATGAAGATGTGATACACTCAATTGTGGGCATGGCCTTTTGATTAGATAGAAATATGACTCCACCCATTTAAGGTGATTAGCTTGCTAGAGTCTATTTTTGAGAAACCTCAGATGCAGACACTTGGAGAGCAGTTGCTTCAGAGCTGACAGAGACAGCTTTGAAGATGCAAAAGGAAATGCCCCTGGGGAAGCTGTTTGAATCCAGAACCTGGAGAAAGTGAAGCAAAGCCAAGAGATGAAACCAAGCCCCGGAGGAGCCAAGAGAGGAACCCCAATGGGAAGCAGAGGCTGAAAGCAATGGAGTCAAGGAGTAAGGTATCAACAGCCACTAGCCACATGACTTCCTAGCTGACAGAGGTGCTCTGGATGGCTTTAGCCTTTCTTAAAGGCAATCTTTTGATGATAACTTTATTTGGACATTTTCACAGCCTTAGAATTGTAAACTTGCAACTTAATAAATTCCCCGTTTAAAAGCCATTCCATGGTGCATGAGTGGTTCAGCAGTAGTATGCTTACCTTCCATGTAGGAGACCGGGTTGATTCCCAGACCATGCACTGTGAAAAAAAAAAAAAAAAGAAGAAGAAGAAGAAAAGAAAAAAGAAAGAACAGCCCAAATATAAAAGTCATTCCATTTCTGGTATATTGCATTCTGGCAGCATTAACAAACCAATACAGGATGTATCCAGATACTACATTAAGTTATTCAGAGTTACCAGCCATCATTCCCATTCTGGGCTACATGTGTTTAGGTTGTTAAATGAGCTATCTGGAAAGGTTGAGTTAGATTACATGCCACAGAAAACTTAGATTTTGGACAAAATAAACTTCCCTTCTTTTGGCCTCATTCACTAAGTGAAGTTCTAAAATACAAACAATGTCATCCTCACCCCAGTATTCTGATTTACCTTAGTCCTGACCCAATTATCTCTGTTCTTATATCTAATTTAAGCCTGATCTCTTGTTAAATTTTTCTAAGATTTTTTTCTTTTTTAAACTATTGTACATATCAATGCTGGCTTTAAGAGCTGCAGAACTCCAACTCTAAATCTTAGGTGTCACACAGGTAGCCAAAGTTTCAGGGAGATACCAGGTCATACATAATTTGCACAGGATCTCAAAATCTAGAAATAACTTTTACACTCTGGACTACATAGGACTGCCATAAGAACTTAAAATCTAGGCCCCAATTTTCCTTTAAGTATTTTCTAAGAAAGACCATACAATATTTGTTCTTTTCATATCCTTTTTAATAATGATGATTTCTTTAGTTTATCCAGATTGAAATTATATGTTCTAAACCTAATAAATGTTTTTCTACTTCCCTAATAGGTTTTTGAATTTCAATTGCCAGAAGAGGACATGAAGGTCTTAGATGGGATAAATCAAAATCTTCGCTATCTCCACGCTGAATTGTAAGTGACAAAATTATGGCTTCTTTTTTGTCTGATGATAAAAGTAGGGGTCCTCTAAATTTTGTCTCAATACCAGGAGGGCAGAGGCCAATATGAGAGAAGGATGGGACAGGAATTTTCCTAAAACATTCAAGCTGAATTCACTCTAGAGCTCTGTTTAGTAACTCAGCAAAGGGGTGGACAGGGCCAGGGTCAGTTTGGATGTCCACATGTACTCTGCACTCTTCTCTCCATATAACTTTTCAGAGCAGCCAAATATCATTGCAGAATCTCCAACTTCTCTTCCAGACTCTCATTTCTACAGCAATACAGTAGAAGTACACAATGGAAATTCCAAATGAGGCTCAATTAAATTTTCTAAAACTGTATTAATGATCTGCTCCTTCCAAAACTGTTCTGTTCCTTACCATGATAACAGAAATTATGAAAAGCTATTGGAGATTTAATTCATAATAAAAATCATGTGGTAATGTATGCTAAGTGTAACAATGATACTTTAGTACTCAAAAATTGGTCTATATTGTCCTACCATTGCTAATTATTGTGATGCAAGAAAAAATGAAGAATAAAATTGGGAATTATTGCAGAAATCAGGAGAATGATAAGAAACAAAAAAACTCTTACCCCCAACTATATATTTTAGTCATAGTAATCTTTCTATCACTTTGTATTATGTACTGTTACTACCATGCAGAGATCATACAATGGTATAGTAATCTCCATGGTTTTGAGGTGATATCTTTTACATTTCACTCTGTCCAGTTTTATTTAGCATATTGCATGTCATAGTAATTTAATAAATAATTAATGAATTATTTAAATGAAAATGAAATTATTATCAGCAATGTGAAGCATCTTAAAAACTTGTTAGTGCTGAATATGTACCTAGAGTTTCTGCTTGTAAAAGAAGAATCAGTTTCTGCCTTCAGTGAGAAATCAAAATTTTAAAACCAGAAATTACTTTGTTTTATTTACACATGGAGCTATGAGGGGAGAATATATTTGATTACCTGCAGAACTCCGATGATGTGTATTAAATTCCATGCATGTGAATATAATTTGAATAAATAATAATTTTAATATAAACTTTACTCTATCATCATGTTAATGGCAGTAAAGAGGTAGGCTTTATAGCCAGTAAATAAAATTTAAAATTTTCACCATAATGCCGGCTTTAGAGTAAACATGTTTGTGTCACCCTAGAAATGCAATCATGGCTTTCCCATTATCACTGTTCTTCCTCATTTTAGTGTCATGGGCCACCCTGAGTATCCATTTACGGAAGAATATTAACAGGCAGAACTTCACCACACCTTCTACCAGGAGCTCCTGTGTGCGCAGAGTGATGCTGGAGCATCTCAGATGCTGGTGATTGGAGATATCACCTCTGGTGTAATCTGTGCTGCTTAGCAACTCACACTCGCCTAAATTCAAATCTATAGGAAAGGCATTAAATTGTGGCTTTGCAAAACAATTAAGATTTAATTTTACACAAAGATTTTTATATACTCCAGGCTCTATCTCTGTTGACTTCTGTTTTGTTTCCTTCTGTTCATTATAGCCACAACTAGATTTGCCAAGAGATTGAGGAAAAGCAAGGGAGATCACAGAAATAATATACACATTTCTGGGGTGAGACCAAAGGTGGCATTTGCATCCTGTTAGTAAAGCAGTCAGTAGCAAGTATGTTTCAGTCAGTGTTTCCTTAGCACTTTGAGGAACATCCCCATGCCATATAGTTGTGAAGGTGAGGCACATGTCAAAAGGAACATCAATATAACAAGTCCTCACTTGGTGCAGCTCAGAAGATCAGAAATCCAGGGAGTCTGGGAAGGAGAGGTCACTGTGACTGATGACCAAGAAGCCAGGAAGGAAACCAGTCTGAAAGGATGGACTCAGATACGTGCATTCAGCAGAGGGAGTAGAGCACATTCACTCATAGGGAAATATTATCAAATGCTTTCTTGAGAATGCTATAGGCTTAAATTAGTTCAAATATTTGGTCCTGGACAATTCATTGACAGCAATTCCATGCCTAAGTATTAACTGGAGAGCCAAGAAAACATATATTCACACAAAGACTTTACTCAAATGTTCATAGCAACATTATTCATGGTAGCCAAAAACTGGAAACAATGCAATTGCCCATCAACCAGTGAATAGAATAAAAAATGTTGAATATTATTCGATAATAAAACAAACAAATTAAGCAACAACAGAAAAAGAACAACAAAAAACAAAAAAGAACAACAACAAAAACCTCCCAAAAAACAAATTATTGCTCTCTATAACAAACAGGATGAAACTCAACTCATTTTGCTAAATGACAGTGACCCATCACAAACAAATACATATTGTATGATTATGTTTACATGCAATTTCTGGAAAGGACATACTCTGTAGACATAGAATAATTCTGAGGTTGCTTAAAACTGAGGTTGAGAGAAGGGATTGCTTGCAAATGGGAACATTTTGGAAGTGATGGAAGGACTCCAAAAAATGGATTGTGGTTATGATTGCAAAACTTTATCAGTTCACTAGAAGTATCTTACTATACAATTATAACAGATGTACTACATGGCACATGAATTGTACCTCAATAAAGTGCTGAATTATATCCATAGATTTTGTCTTTGCCACTATTACTCTTACTATTCCCGTTCCTATTTCATGAGGAAATTATTATTCCCATTGCCATCCCCATTACCCATTACCCATGACCATCGCTATTGCGTTTTGTCTATTACCCTTGACTTTGACTTTGCCTTTGTCTTTGATGCTGACTTTTCCATTTCCATTAGTAATTATTATTTCCACTATTCACCTGAAATCCTGTGACATGAAAACCAATAATAGATACTGTTCCAGGAGTAAGCAGCTGCACTAAGGAATCTCCTCTTGGTTTGGATAGGTGCTTTTGGGTGGGGGCAGGAGGGCCCTTGCATCTTCTCCAGTCCTGAGTGTGTCCTTACTCTCTTTTGGACTCTAGATGCCTTCTCTTTTTCCACAGTCCATGCATGTATGGTATCCACATCTTAGGGAAGATATAACTCATGATGCAGAAAACAGTAAGTCTTGTTCTTAAAGGGTCAGCTCTGTTGTATGAAGCCTGAACATATTCATTTTATGGCTTATTCTCCTTCAACTAACACAAATCATATGACACAGATTCCTAGAAAGACCCCCGTGAACAATGAGGGCTCCTAGATCAGACCAGAATTTGAAACCTTAGAAAAGCCTGATATTCACTGTTTGCTGCATTTTCCAGGTGTTTATGACCTACCAGGCCAAGGCCATTAGCACTCAAACTCCTAAAATGGTCAGTGGTGGAATCATCACCACAGAGAGCTCAGACACTCTGCTTGGTCTTATAGGCTGTGGGTGGGGAAAGACCATCATTACCTGACATGCAGATAACATGTATTAATACTTATATAGCTAAGTATTATCACTTAATTAATATTTAATATTTAAATATAACTTCTGGTTGGTATGTGACCAGAAGATGTATAGAACTCTGCAGAGTTACTCAGAAATTGATATGCTGGGGTCCTGCAAGGGAGATACTAAATGTAAAGCTCAGAGGTGGGGCTTTTTTAAAAAAAATTAACAAATAGAAAATGAATACACCCTCCTAACCCCCCCCCAAAAAATGCATTCAGGCTATGTAATGCTGTCAGGATTTGGACTCTAGGATTCTAAGTTGCTCAACTCATTTTTTCTTTTCAGGGATTCTTAGAATCAATACCTTGCATTTCAATGTGTACAAAAACCTTGAAACTTTCCATGGTTCAAAAGGAAAATAGTTTTTTTCCCCTTCTAGAGACTATTTATGATTGCTTAATGATGAGGTTAACAGGCCCTGTCCTTTTCCCCTACTGGAATTGTGTTGTGCTAAGCTGTGAGTGAGAAAAAATTACGAGTCACTCACCCCATGTATTAGTTATGGTTCTCTAGAGAAACAGAATCAACAGGGAACACTTGCAAATATAAAATTTATGAAAGTGTCTCACGTAACCGTAGGAACACAGAGTCTAAAATCCACAGGGCAGGCTGCGAAGTCGATGACTCCGATGGATGGCCTGGATGAACTCCACAGGAGAGGCTCACCAGCCAAAGTAGCAATGGCACCTATCTCCTCTGAGTCCTCCTTAAAAGGCTTCCCATGATTACATTTAGCATCACTAATCGCAGAAGACACTTCCCTTTGGCTGATTACAAATGGAATCAGCTGTGGACGCAGCTGACGTGATCATGACCTAATCCTATGAAATGTCCTCATTGCAACAGACAGGACAGCGCTTGCCCAATCAGATAAACAGGTACCACAACTTGGCCAAGTTGACACCTGTCCCTAACCATGCCAGTCTACCCCTTGTCAACTTGGCACCTATATATATATATCACCTTAGACCATACTTAATTTCCAAATGAAAACAAATAAGCACACATTTTTTTCTTTTACCTGACAATACTCAACTGTCCTGCATATAACTGGAAACACATTAAATCTCTCCAGAATAGCGTGCAAATCCTTGGGCAACATTCATTCTTAAACTTGATATCTTACAACTTAAATAGTGTAACATGAACAAAACAGCATTACAGTCCTTGTTTCTGTAACTGATCACGTGGTCGAAGTTCATATTTATCACTACCTTCTTCCACTACCCATTCCATGTTCCCTTTACCCTCAGCAAGCACTTCAGCTGGCCGTGGTTCTTTGTCTGATGGGGTGACACAAACCTTCATTCCTGAAGTTTCAGAGCCATTAGTAGTCATGCCTGGATTGTGTTGTTGCAGTTTTCCATTGATTTTAATCACAGGGCATGGTAGTACTAATAGACGCCCCAGGGAATCTTCTATATTCCAAGAAAACTCTTCTTTATCTCCATTATGTTGTTGCAGTCCTACTTCCTTCTGATAATCAGGGTCAATTACCCCAGACAATAATGTAATCCCCTTCTTGGTGTGTTGATTCAGAGGCATAAGTAGCCCAAAGTGACCAGGTGGCAATCTTAACTTCCAGTTCAATGGTATCACTGTTGTTTCTCCTGGAGGAAGCACACCCCATTTTGGAACTAAAACCTGTAGACCAGCAGAACTCAGGGTAGCAGGGACAGGAAGCAAAAAATTTCCTAGTGAATCACTAGGGGTAATAGTGAGTGGCACCACACCCATTTCCACCCCTTGGCTCCTGGACCCATGGATCCTGGCTATGGGAGAAACAGCACCATACAGCAGACGCTGATTCAGAGCATACACAGCTTCCTGGAGAACATTACCCCAATCTTTCAAGTTTTTGCCACCTAGTTGGCACCGTAATTGAGTTTTCAAAAGGCCATTCCACCGTTCTATCAATCCAGCTGCTTCTGGATGATGGGGAACATGGTAAGACCAGAGAATTCCCTGAGCATGTGCCCTTCCCGCACTTCATTTGCTGTGAAGTGTGTTCCTTGATCCGAAGCAATGCTATGTGGAATACCATGATGATGGATAAGGCATTCTGTAAGCCCACGGATGGTAGTTTTGGCAGAAGCATTGCGTGCAGGGAAAGCAAACCCATATCCAGAGTATTTGTCTATTCCAGTTAGAACAAATCGCTGCCCCTTCCATGAAGGGAGTGGTCCAATGTAATCAACCTGCCACCATGTAGCTGGCTGGTCACCTCAGGGAATGGTGCCATATCGGGGGCTGAGTGTGGGTCTCTGCTGCTGGCAGATTGGGCACTCAGCAGTGGCTGTAGCCAGGTCAGCCTTGGTGAGTGGAAGTCCGTGTTGCTGAGCCCATGCATAACCTCCATCCCTACCACCATGACCACTTTGTTCATGAGCCCATTGGGCAATAACAGGAGTTGCTGGGGAAAGAGGCTGACTGGTATCCACAGAATGGGTCATCTTATCCACTTGATTATTAAAATCTTCCTCTGCTGAAGTCACCCTCTGGTGTGCATTCACATGGGACACAAAGATCTTCATATTTTTAGCCCACTCAGAAAGGTCTATCCACATACTTCTTTCTACACCTCCAAAGGCCTGGGCTGAGCTGCAAGTGCTGAGATGAGGAATGCCGAGCTGCTTAGCTGTGCTACATTGCGTTCTCTCATTTAAGCACCAGCCAATTAAGTCAAACGTCACTCATTGCAGCAGACAGGCCAGTGCTTGCCCAATCAGATAAACAGGTACCACAACTTAGCCAAGTTGACACCTGTCCCTAACCATGACACCCCATCTTCCCTTGCTGTCCTTCACTGCACCACCAAGGACATGAATGAGTCCTGGACATGGGCTTTTATATTTTCTGGGCAGTCAGGAGAAAAGTGTCTGTCAGCAAACATGAGCAAGAATGACTACCTCAAAATAACAGGACTTTTCAAGATCTGTTTCTCTTATTTTTTTGCTCTTATAATGAGATAAGGCAACTCTGTTTTCTGAATTTCCCATTTTTCTTGACTACCTACCAAAGCAAACGCTCCATTCTTTTTTTTTTATTCCTTAATGTGCTGAAGTCCATTTATTACTAAGTCCCATTTGAAAGAACAGGGGGATAGATGCATCGTTGAGCAGTTTGGAGTGCTACAAGACCAGGCCCAAAACAAAGTGGTCATTTCTACCTGGATAAATAGAAAAATAGTTAAGTGACAAATGTTAAATATTTTTCTAGTTTGCTAGCTGCTGGAATGCAATATACCAGAAAAGGAATGGTTTTCAAAAGGGGGAATTTAATGAGTTGCTAGTTTACAGTTCTAAGGCCGAGAAAATGTCCCAATTAAAACAAGACTATAGAAATGTCCAATCAAAGGTATCCAGGAAGAGATACCTTGGTTCAAGAAGGCCAGTGAAGTTCACAGTTTCTCTCTCAGCTGGAAGGGCACATGGTAAACACAATCAGAGTTTCTCTCTCATCTGGAGAGGCACATGGCGAACATGGTCATGGTTCCTCTCTCATCCGGAAGGATACATGGTGAATACAGCATCATCTGCTAGCTGCTTCTGTTGGCTTCCTGTTCCATGAAGCTCCCTGGGAGGCATTTTCCTTCTTCATCCTCAAAGGTCACTGGCTCATGGACTCTCTGCCTTGTGGTGCTGCAGCATTCTCTGCTCTCTCCAGATCTCCCATTCTCCAAAATGTTTCCTCTTTTGTGGGACTCCAGTAAACCAATCAAGACCCACCCAAATGGGTGGAGACATGTCATCACCTAATCCATTTAACAACCACTCTTGACTAAATCACATCATCCAGGGAGATGATCTGATTACAGTTTCAAACATACAGTATTGAATAGGGATTATTATACGTTTATGAAATGGGATTTTGTTTAAAATGTAGCTTTTCTAGGGGGCATACATCCTTTCAAACCAGCACAAATATGTACAAAAAAGTTCTATCTTTCCACCTGTATTAGTTTGCAAGCCGCCAGAACATGAGATACTACAACTGGAATGGCTTTTTAAAAGGGGAATTTAATAAGTTACAAGTTTACAGTTCTAAGCCTATGAAATTGTCCTAATTAAGGCATTCGTGGAAAGGTATCTTAATTCAAGGAAGGCCAATGGGTCAGGAACACCTCTGCCAGCTGGGAAGTCATGTGGCTGGCATCGGCTTGTCCCTTGCTCCTGGGCTCTGTTGGCTTTCACTCTCTGTTCCTGTGGGGGTTCCTCATTTTGTCCTCCAGGGCTGTCTTTCATCTCTTGGCTTCCCTTGGCTCTCTTCAGATTCTGGCTTACTTAACATCTCATGGTGATGTCTGCTGGGCTCCAAACATCTCTAAACATCTGTGTCTCTGTTCTCCATGTGTCAGCTTGTGTCAGTTCTGCTGTGAGGTTTCTGTCAGTTCTGAGGCTTCTGTCATTTCTGCTCTCTCCAAAATGCTTTCACTTTTAGACCCATCTGGAAGGTTACAGTCACATATCCAACTAATCAAAGGTCACACCCACAATTGGGTGTGCCACATCTACATGGAGATAATTTAGTCAAGTTTCCAACCTTCAGTGTTGGATTAAGATTAAAAGAAATGACTGGTCCCATAAAATTGGATGAGGATTAAAACATCGCTTTTCTGGAGTACATAATAAATTCAAACCAGTATACCTCCTCAGGGTTGTCTCATATAAAATCAGAGAGGTATTGGAGAGAAAAATTTTTCAAGTTGCTCTTTTATCTTATTTGTAACTTATTAAGTTTCCCTTTTTAAATACTTTTTTCTACTTTGTTATGATTTGCTTTTCTTTTGCGGGAAGAAGAGGATGATATTCAGGATGATATTAATTGGTAACACTATTACGATTCCAGACTTTCTATCAAATTGATGTGTTCTAATAAATGTTTGGGATTGTTTCTGACTAAAATAAATGTGAGTGGTCAAATTAATATTAATAAATTTCCTCATTTATGCAGCATGTGGAGCTAGCCATTGAAATTTATTCTTTCAGTGTTGACTCTATTTCTAAAATGTTCATTTTCATCATGCACGAGTACAGGTCACTCTCTACATATTCCATAAACATTCACTTTGTTGTATTATTATGAAAACTGAATACACTAATTTGATTTTTATGTAATTAGTTACTTTAGCTTGAATTTAAGATTATGTAGAAGTAATAGCTTATCACAAGAATCATCACCAGTATGAGCCAAATGTGATTTAAACACAAGAAATTTCAAAGACCATTCATTCATTGCTAATGTTTACAGCTCTTTTGTTTCCTTGAAAGAAAAATCAAAGCAATTACACTTTAATAAAAGTTGTTCTGAGTCAAAAATTAATCTGAAGTATGATCGGAACCTGGAATCAGTCTTTCTCTTACCAGGACTGTAAGAATAGAACTAAGTTTAGCTTTCTTACAAAATGACATGAATGAGAAAATAAATCTAACTAAACAAAGGGCCGCAAAATTAGCTCAGGCCAGTCACACAGACAGGAGAAGGAGACAGCCTCTGACATAAGCCCAGAATTGGTGTCAAATCCTTATCTGAATAAAAACAAGTCTAAACAAGTAACTACCATGGTCACCGGGAAGTAAAACATAATCAAAACTGGAAACTGACTGTTAGTTAGACTGCTTAAATAGGTTATAACCTCTGGAGTAGCCAATCAGCAGAGAAATAGGAGCGGGACCTGTTGTGTATTAGGATTAGGGAATAAATGCTAATGCCTTCTGTCACTTGGTGCACCGGCCACCACATTTTGGTTGTGCACCCTTTCTTTCAAGATTGTAAATAAATTATTTTTTTCTCCACAATTAGGTGAGTGTACATTCTCCTTCAGGCAGGGCTCTCTCTCCAACAACTGTGGGGGCTTGTCTGCCTCATGATACCCCTAAGCAGTCTAAAAAAATTCAGTCATTGAAGGAACTAAGTAAACTTCTTTTCTTACTTTTTCCCTAGATTTGAATTTCCTCCTCTTTTTCAAATGCTAGAGTGAATGGGACAGCCAATTGAACCAGAGCACAGGCCCCTTTCCAATCCTCAGTCAATATTGGTTGGAGGATGCCTTTCCACAATACCACCAGAGGTCTACTCGGAATATGGTTAAACTGGAGAAATTGCTAGTACCATCCTAAGTTGCATCCTACATTTGGGTACATGAGGCCATGGTCCCAAGATCCTGGAGCCCCTCTAGAGAGACAGGCAGAGTTGTTTCCCAGACTGAGGCAGGAAGCTGGTATGGCCTTGACTTTTTCATTCTTTACTGGAGGGAAAAGAGATACAACATACTATAATTTTCACCAGGAATAGTATTTTGAAAAATGAGTACTATACATTTGAATTTGTCTTCATGTTTCTCCATACCTATTGGAAAGGGCACGCGATAAGAGCAGTCGGTCCTCCTATTGCACAAGCATAAGAGTTGCTTTTGTTTCAACTATGGATTGTATATTTAATCCAGTCCCAGGCATCTGTATCTCCATATCCTGTTTCTGTCTTTATGATTTGCTTCAGGTCTTCTGCCTTGAATATCCTGCAAACGCGGAGTCATTTTGAGCTAGGGAACTAGCCCCCTGTTAGGTCTCTCTGGGTAATGCTGAAGAGCTAGCTGGAAGGGATGTTGTTAGGGAATATTCAAATCCAGAGAAACAGGAAGAAAAGAAGCTTACTTAGTTCCTTCTACCACCAAATTTATTTAGACAGTATAGGGGTACCACAAGGAAGTCCGGATGAGTTTAAAGCCAGAAATCAAATGACTGAGGGATTTGAGTCATTCTTATTTTGGTGGATCATGATTAATAAAAATGTAGACTGGATTAATTACATGTTATAATCAACAAAGATTTATCAGTTACACCAGAGATGCAGCGAAGGGCATCTCGGGACAACTACAAGCTACTAGTCAGATGACATGGGAAAATAGGACAGTCCTAAATATGATGCTAACTCAAAAGGGAAGTGTTTGTGTTATGATTGGAAATAGTTGTTATACATTCATCCCCAATATTACAGCCCCAGATGGAACTATCACAAAAGCTTCTCAAGGCTTAACAGCCTTATCTGAAGAATTGGCAAAGAGCATTAGTAGCACCTTCACAGAATGGTTAGAAAGTTAGTTCAGAAAATGGAAAGGGTGGCACTGTCCATTTTACTTATTTAATCATTATAACTAGGATACTAACAGTAATGAGGTCTTGCATCATCCCATGTGCCCAGGGGCTAACTGAAAAATTTACTAAGACTGCCCTAACCAAGCAAATGCCTGTTCAATACAAATAGAACAATTTGTACTTACTTAAAGAAGAAGATCCCTATGATGAGAAATGTGAAAAAGCTCCTAGCAAGTTTGAAAAAGAACTAAAATACTGTATTAGTTAGGATTCTGTAGAGAAACAGAATCAACAGGGAACTTTCACAAATATAAAATTTATAAAAGTGTCTCACGTGACCGCGGGAACTCAGAGTCCAAAATCCACTGGGCAGGCTCTGAAGCTGAAGATTCCGATGGAAGGTCTGTATGAACCCTATAGGAGAGGCTTGCCAACCGAACCAGGAAGACAGCCTGTCTCTTCTGAATCCTCCTTTAAAGGATTTCAGTGATCAGATTAAGCATCACTCATTGAAGAAGACACCCCCCTTAGGAGAAACAGGGAAGAGATCTGCATGTAAGATTTATGGAATAAATGTTAATGCCTTCTGTCACTCAGCGTACAGGCCACCACATTTTGGTTGTGTGCCCATTCTTTCAAGATTGTCAAAATTATTTTCTTTTCCACAATTGGGTGAACGTTTACTCTCTTTCAGGTATGGCCTTATTTCCAACAAAGACTGAAAGAAATAAGATTAGAAGTAGTGTTTGGAGTTCAAATTAGATTGTTTAAATATTAAAGTAAACGATACATTTTCAAACAAAAAGAAGGACACACACATGGGGGAAAAGGATAGTGGGTAGAAAACAGGATCTAAGAAGGTGCTGGGGACCGGGGCCAGGCTCCTCTGTGGGCAAGGGTCAGCAGATGGTGGAAATGGTCTGGACGCTACAGCAAAGATTGGGAAGAGGGGCCCCAGGAATGGAGCATGGTGTGTGTGCAGCATGGTGCCTAAGGCTGGGTCATAAAACAGCAGCTCTTGTGCCTGCAAGTCCAAGCAACACACCCAGCCAGGCCAGGCAATGCAGCAGCCCCAGGGGCTCGTGCTGCTCATCATGCAAGAACGGCAAGTCCTGGTCGTAGGAGAGAAGACCCAGGAGAAGGCATTGTGGCCCAGATGGGAACCATGGCCAGAGCCCTTGTGGGACAGCTGTCTTAAAGCCACACCCACCTTATAGGCAAAGCTATTCTGGATGTTCACTATCCAGGCATGCAGCCTGGCTTGGAAGTAGGTAGTAGCCAGGGTACTAGAGCAGTAACAAAAGCACACTAGGCCATCTGCACAGGCTTTGGGCTTCTTGCCACTGAAGGTCAAAGTCCTTCGATCATCTGACACTTGCAGGATGGAGCTGACAATCCTTTTGTCAATATGCATGCCCTCCATGCCTGTGAAGGACCCAAGAACCACAAACTGGGTCAGGAGTGCACCTCCAAGTGCACCTCTCACTGAAGTTTAACTTCTCTAACTCATGGGGATCCAAAATGCCTTTGCATCCTTGGTCCTCTCAGAAATCTCCTGCTCCTTCTGAAGGAGCTGGAGGTCAACCAGCTATGTGAGCATGTCCCACAGGCTGGAGTGGATAGTGTCAAGCTTCTGCAGTGCCCCAGTCCAGTGTACCCCTGGGGCAGGATACTCCAGTTGGCCTGCTCTTCTTCCCCATGCACTTGTTCCAGCAACCACTGGTCCTCACTCTCACACAGACTCCTCACCAGACCCAGCAGCTGGCTGACCAGCTCCCATGCTGCTCTGGCCATGCTCATGGCTCTCTGGTTCTTCCCTGGCAGGACCTTGCAGGACCTCAGCTATGTACATGCTGACGCCAGGACTCTGTACGTGCAGCCTCTCACACTGGTCCACAAACTTGTTCTGCAGCTCTTCCCCTTACTCCTCTGTCAGGCGGATGCAGTGCTCATGGCAACAGCTGCCCAGCCCCATGCACACAATGCAGACTAGCCGCTGCTCTGTGCATCAGAACCAGTGCAGAGACTGGCCCTCCATCAGTCCAAATGTTTCATTCTTGAGAGACTGGCACCTGCTCTTTTACATATTCTGGAAATTCAGTGCTTTCCTTTTGGATGGATTCCTGAAAAAAAAAAAAAAAGGAGGTGGGTATTGTTAAAGCTCTTTTTGTCTTTCTCTATCTGTACTATGAAATTGATTTTCCTAAACATTTCCCATACCTAATGGCAGGATGTTTCAGATGACATCAAATACTAATACAACTGTTAATTGTGTGCAAGTAATTGGTGAAGTACATTTTGGTGAGTTCGATTTCCTTTCTGGTTAAGTATTTTCATCAATAATTTTCTAGTTAGCATAGGGATCATCATTTTGGAACTTGAACAAGCATAAATATATTCATAATGTAAAGAAGGCCCAGAAAAGCTAACCAAAAGTGGTTTAAGCTTTGATACTATTTGGTTGACAGTGTAAGAGCTCAAAAGTATTTTATTTCAACACCAGTGAATATTTGACTCAATCTTAAATAGGAGATGGTGGGTATTTAGGGAACATCTGAAGTTGGGTTTGGGGTGAATAGGAGGGCAGGATCGCCAGTCCATAGGTATTGAAGTGCCAACATTGGGAGACAAATGTGTAGAAAACTCTCTCTTCTTCACACGCTACTGTGGAATTAGCAGCTTTGTCAACATCAGGCTTTTCAAGGTCAGTAGTTCCTGGGGATTTGTGGAGAGATGGGCATGGCCTCTGTGAATTGTTGGAAAATGAAAAGAGGGTCCTCTGAGGGAAATGTGTGCTGCTGCAGCAGGCCCATGATGTGTCACTGCTGTATGTCTGGGTGTGAGGAGCCCATGTTCTGTCACCCCCAGGCTGCTTCCCCATTGGCCTTCAGCCCTTTTCTCAAGGACAGATGTGGACAGTTCCTGCTGTGTGTCCTCTTGTGACCCAGGGTTGTTCTGCACAGGACAAGAGTTTATAACATCATCAAAATGGTCCAAGGATACTCCCACTCAAAGCAGTCCTAGAAGGATAGTTCTCTGCTCCACCCTGCATTATTTTTTGACAGCTGATTCAAGCATTATTGTACTTTCTTGGAAGTGTTGTGTATCCCCCAAAAAACAATGTCCTTTTATCCTGATTCAATAATGAAGGGTGGAAAGCTTTTGATTCAATTACTACCATGGAGATATAATCCACTCAATTGTGGGTGTGACATTTTGATTAGATGGAGATGTGACTTCACCTATTTTGTATAGGTCTTGATTAGTTTATTGGAATCCTTAAAAGAGCCAACACAGGGAAGCATTTATGAGAAAGTTTAGACACAGACATTTGGAGATGCAGAAGAAAATGTCAGAAGGACCCACAGAATCTATCAGAGCTATCTGAAACCAGAAGGTGGGAGAAGAGCCTGGCAGACATTGCCATGTGCCTCTCCATGAGATGCTAAGCTAAAAGGTGAAACAAAGAGTTTTTGCCGTGCTGCAACTAAGCCAGGACCCACAGATGCTTAGAGAGGAAACCACAGACATCAGAAGCTAGAAGCAACAGAACCAACAACAAGGACCAACAGACACCAGTCACCTGCTTTCCCCTGTGACAGACACCGGCCTTTCCTTATTCATCAAGGTATATTTCTCTGGATGCCTTAGTTTTGATATTTTTGTGGCCTTAGAACTGTAAACATATAACTTCATAAAGTTAAAAAGCGATTTTAAAAATCCCTTTTCTTAATGCTGTGTGGTGGGGTCACATTTCATTATTTTTCCACGTGAGTATCCTGTCATTGCTGCACCAATTGTTGAATTTTTGTGTGTTTGTTTTGCTTGTTTGGGTTTTTTGGGAAGTTCATGGACCAGAAATCAAACCAGGTCTCCCTCATGGCAGGTGAGAATTCTACCACTGGACTACCCTTGGACACCCTTATTCCCTCTTAAAAACTCTTCCATTTCTGGTATATTGCATTCTGTCAGCACTTAGAAAAACCAAAAAAAATAATGATCTAAACATGATATAGAGTGGTAAAGCCAACTTTTTTTATTAAAAAAATGTTGCTTAGTCATGATGAACACAGAAATTCTATGCCATGTTAAACTGCTAAAATCACACTCCAGGTTGCCAGGTTCTCAACTTTGTTACAATTTCCTTGGATGAAGCTCTGGAAAAGAGGGTTTTATTTTTTAAATCAATGGGTCAGTGAAGCTTTCTCCTAGCACTCCAGAGGCTGCTGCCAGCTTTCCAGGATGCCTGATTGCACTGAGAGTGAGGCTGCTGGTCAGAGTTCTCCAGGTGTACTCATGATTATAATGCTTGTTTTATGGGGCGTTTGCATCTGGCAGGGAAACCAGAAAACGTAAAGGTACGCTAATGCACAGACAGTCTTGGAAGAGGCAAACATTACTATGACAGTGGCATTAGGAAGTCATACAGACTTTACAGATATATTTAAATAATTGCCAGACAATAAGTACTTAATGCCCAGGCTCCTCAGCCATTCCACTCACTTCTGCCAGCTGCATACATCGGGACAAGAGGAGAGGTTCAGTAAGAGCTACTGATTAAAGAGAGTGGACAGAAATTTATTCACATATATTTGAGCATGTTATGAGCAAGAAACAAACTTTTTCCTCATGCAAGTATATTTATTATATAATATTTACCTTTATATATATATAAATATATATATTAGAAATTTTTTATAAATATGTATAAAATATATATATATATATATTTTAAGTTAGAAGTCTTCTCAGAGCCTGAAGTTCAGAGTATATTGGGATCCTGAAAGGGAGGTTTGGAGAATACTAAACTACATCTCATTTTTCTCCTGAAAATATATCAGTTAAATCTAACACCAAGACCTCCAGGAAACAAACTTACTCGTAGGGACAAGTAAGGCTACAGTGGGTATTCACTTGGCAACAGAACTTTAACCTCATCTGGCCAACAAATCCATTCCAGGCAAGATTTACCATATCATAGTTATTTAGCAAAAAGTCGTTCATTGCACCTATCCAGTTGTCCTTGGTCATTTTATCAGCTTGTTCTGGATGCCAATTGTTTCCTTCACATCCTCTCCACCCTGATGAATAGAAAGGGGTTCCCATTCTAGAATTATAGTATGCCAAGTGCATGACAGCCAACACTGGACAGTTGAGATGGGCAGTGGTTTATCTGTTGCATATACTCTCAGCCTCAGGAACAGGGCACTGCATCAAGTAAGGTCACATGGAGATTGCACTTGGGAACAGACTAGACTAGCAGTGGCTATGGGAAAAGGCTTTGTGGTAACAGAAAGGTTAAGTGAATCCTGGCTCCCTTGTGAGAATGGGATTGGTTTCTTTGAATAAATCCACGAATTAGCAGGAACCTGATTCCTTTATCACTTAGAATAATAAACTTCACAATAATTTTTGATAAGAATAGAAAAACAAGTGAAATGGTTTCAAGTTTATTCATACTCCATGGAATGTCCTTTAAACATGGCCTCTCCTACCAAGTTATTTTTGAAAAACTGAGCAGTGCAGTTGGGTGTAACCTTTGCACTTAAAGAATTGCCTTAGTGTTGTTCAGTGTTCTGCTGAAGGAAAGGTTAAGAAAATCATCTCTACTTACTCTATGGGGGAGAGGCAATGGATAGCAAACCTCATTGTCTGCAGCTAAATGATGGTTACTTCATTCCTATTCTGGAATTTGGAACTGATGCACCTGAACAGGTAAGAGTAAAGGACTTGGGGTCAAGGGTGGAAATGAAAATAGCCCTAGGGTGGCTGGATGTCCATCTAGGCTGTCACAAAACTAAGTGTCTGTGTGTCAATGGGAGATGCACTTGTTCTTGGTTTCACCAGGCTAGAAACATTGCAATGATAAAGTTAGAATGAGGACAGTCTTCAGTCAGTGCAATGGGGTCACATAATGTGGTCACCTAGGGATTATCCAGGGCTTGGCTTTTCCTCCTGTTTTTATTTGTTTAGAGGAAATGACCCGCAGTAGGAAAGGCGCCTACTGTCAGTTGCCTGCTTTGAGACTGATTGCAATGAGGAGCTTCTCCGTGCATTTCTGTAATTCAAGAATCTTTCCTCCCACCAAGTACCCACAGGTTAGAGAAGTCTGTGTGGTGAAGAGCCCTGGTCTTGAAGGAGTGTGTAAACAGCTTTTGCATGTGTAGCCCACCTAACACCTAGCAGAAAATAGGGCACACAGACTGAATTTCATGAGATGTCAACCATCCTTTTGTTGATAACAGTGGTTGGCTGTGTCTATAGTGTCTTAACAAACAATGATGCTTATGATGATTATCTGCTTTCTTTAAGCAGAACTGGAAAATTTTTAAGTACTGGGCACTGTGAGCCTCTCTGAGCAGCCCCCTCACAAAATCCTGGTCATTGAGACTGTAGCAAGCTTCCCTGGTAGACAATTATTCCCTTGTATTGTCAAAGTTTGATACCAGAAGAATCAAGCATATCCAATGTGCCTCCATGGAAGAGAACTCAGACTCCTGTGCCTTATGCACATTTTATCCCCATTTCTTATTTTGGTTTGAGGACTCGGACTCCCGTGTCTTGTGCACATTTTATTCCCATTTCCTTATTTTAGTTTGTATCCTTTCACAGTAATAAATCATTGCTATAACAACTACTATTTTCATGGCCCTGTAAGAACTTCTAGTGAATCACTGAACATGAAGGTTGTCTTAGGGACTTTCATTGCATTGAACTCCTTTCCATTTTTCTGAGACAGAAGGTGTTCCTGGGACAATTTTCAAATTAAATATAGGAAAGTTCCAGACAAGCTGGGACAAATTGTCTACCCTATATGGAGAAATAATACAAGATATGAGGGAATGATTGATTCCCATGATGGCTTTTACTGAGTCATGACTATCTGTCATTCTAATGGATCTCCAATTTCTGCCTTTTTTGGTAATCAAGGTTCCTAAGAGTGAAGCAGAGGTGGCCACCAAGATAGCTATTGATGCTGAATATTGCCATTTGATGCTGCTTATATGTACGAAAATGAAGAGGAGTTTGGACAGGCCATCCGAAGCAAGATTGCAGGTGGCACAGTGAAAAGACATATTCTATACTTCAAAGGTGTGGGTGTGTGTAAAAGCTGTGTATAGGTTTGTCTGAACACATTTCTTAAATGTCATTGTGTGTGGAAATGGAATGATATGAATGGTGGAGTAGCTATTTTCTGAATAGTTATTTTTGCAAAACTTTTATTCACAGACATATTATGGGTTTCCAATCATTGCTCTGTGAACATTTTGTTACTCTACTCTAATGCATTATCACTTTAATGTTTTGAGCATCAATGAAATTGGCATGAATTATAGCACCAGACAGTACTATAATCACATTTTGGCCTTCCCTACCATCGTTGTAACTTGGTCAATTTACTTAACATTCCGAATCTCAGTTCTCTACTCTTTCAACAAAAGAGAGCAATGTAAGACAGCTCTTTGAATATTACAAAACACATCGGTAATATTTATTGAACTGTCTCAGCACATATCACCGTCTAAAGCTAATTTTCCCTTTAAGTCATGTGTGGAAAAGGAATACTAAATATTCATCCCACAAGTCTTTAAGAGGATGGATGGAAAGAGATAAATTACCAGGACATTACTGTAAACTCTGTAGAGTACTATTCAGATGATGGACTTCAGTATTAATTGGTAGTGATTTTTACCTCTTAAGTCATAACCTTCCATTATTCTGTAGATGTACTGAGAATGTACCCTAAAAATAACACAGCTTGTATAAATATGTCATATGAATAGGGAACACAAGATAAAAGGAAAATTTTTTTTCCTGAAATTAACAAGTGCTTACATGGTAGAAAATGGTTTAAGTATTTCTTAAAGTAACCAGTCTAGGAGTTAAGATTCAAGTCTTTGAAAAGTACATGTAGAAAATATTTTTGACTGATATCTTAATGAAACTGTCCCAGCATGGCTACTTTTCAGTGTTCTTCACACATTATGTATGAAAGATTTTTCAAACCTTTGTTTTGATTTGGCAAAGTTTCTATCTCTTTTATGATTCTTTGTTCATTTTCTAATTTTCAAAATTTTCTGTATCATTTTTATGATTCTGAGATTCAAAAATTTAAGGATATTAACAAAGTAATATGATTCTGAATAAAACCTAAACATTAGTTCTATTCTTTTGGATTAGAGTTGGAGTTCATCGATAACCTAAATTCAGCTTAAATTCTATTATAATGGCAGATAAATTTCAGTTTTAAATTTGCTAAAATAGTGACATTCCATCTCTTATCTGTTTCTGAGCCTCATTCACAAACTCAACTACAGTATTAATGCAACATATCTTTTTTTTTTTTTGACCTCTATAGCTTTGAGTCACTCTCTTCAGACCAGAGTTGGTGCAACCAGCCTTGGAAAGATCACTGAAAAAACTTCAGCTGGACTATGTTGACCTCTACATTATTCATTTCTCATCAGCTCTGAAGGTTAGTAATATGCACAATCATACTAATTTCATTTCCTCTAACAGCAATGACCTTCATCTTGCATGGACAGCTGAATTATGCTTTTTGCAGGAGGATACTGGAATTATGAAACTGGAGAGGAATCCTAAATAAAAATTCATGCCTCTCTTTTTATTGAATAAGAGTTTCATCTCTAATTCCCTACTTCATGTCTCCAAACAAGTAGAGTTCAAAGACTGCCTCAAAATCTTGAGGAGATAACTCTGGCTTGGTCCAAGGCACAGGCCTGGTTATGGCTCCCAAGTCTATTGGGGAAGTTTACTGATGAGGTTGCTGAAGCTGTAGTGAGCCATGAAACTGACTCATATTGGTCCACAAGACAATTTCCTCATGTCTTCGGGCTGAAAGTAGGTTGTTGCTTCTCTCTCTGAGTGGGTCTAAAACCAGCTACCTCCACAAGGACCTGCAGTCCCTTGCTCTTACTGTTTGCACTACTCCAGCCAGTTCTTAGCCACTATAATGACTGTATTGTGTAGGACACATGAATAAAAGTAGCAGAAATCTCATCAAGCTAGGATATACAAAATAAGAATATGTTTGATTAAGCAAATGGGGAGTCCACGGTAATACTAGTTTTATGGATTCAAAGTTCTGTTCAGAAATGTTTCTCCAACTCTTATCTCTGCATTCCTCCAGGTCAGCTTTACTTTTGTTCCAGCATTTTTCCAATGGTGACTTATCTGCCTTTGGGACATGATCAAACTTTGAAAGATTAATATGCAAAAACATTTCTACCTCTTCCAACATCCATATTCACCCTGAAATGAATTTAGATAGACCATGCTTGTTTTGCATCTTCAACCCTTAGTTTTCATCTGTTCAAGGGATGAAGAAATGTGAATGTCAACCTCAGGCAAATTTATAATGCGCTTTTGGTAGAAATGAAGGCTACATAATGGACCCTATCTTCAGATAAAATAGAGGTATTTCCAAAATAAGGGGCACAGTAAAGTAGCATAAGTTCACTATGAGTTTCCATTTAGGATCTTGAGCAAATACTTTACTGAACATATAGTAGATTTAACAGGTGTGGGACACCTGTTTCTGAAGACATTCCATACATAAAATACATTGTAAAAATTAGTATTTTGAAGTTTCACTAACCTCATAGAGTCACATTTTCCCAGGCCTAGATGTGCCTGGGAGCAAGGCATTAATCTCTGAGTGCCCTCTAATGACTGCTTTTTTTCCAGCCCAGGGAGGATTATTTTCCTAAAGATGAATATGGAAACTGCATATTTGACAAAGTGGATCTCTATGGCACCTGGGAGGTGAGAGCTTTCTTCAGAGGTGTGAGCTCAAACATGAAAGACAAGAAAGAAGCTCTTCTAGATTGCTAAATGTATTGAAATGCAATATATGAGAAATGGGCTGGCTTTTAACAATGAGGATATACTAATCTACAAGGTTACAGTTCAGAGGCCCTAAAAATTTACTAATTCAGGCCTCTAAAATATGATACCTGGACTCCTCTGTCAGATGGTAAGACATGGGGTCTCACCCTTCTCTTCTGGGATTGTTGCTTTCAACTTCTTGCTGTCATGACTTTACCTCTGAGCCTCCTCAGCTTCTGTCTTTTTCTTTGTCTTCTGCATCTTTGTCTCTGTGTCTTTCTTTGAATTTCATTCTTCTTATAAATCTGCAAAAAGACTATCTAGGACTTAATTAGGTCAAGTCTCAACTGAAATAATCTAATCAAAAGGTCCCACCCACAATAGGTTTATACCCACAGTAATGCATATGCTTTAAGACATGATCTTTTGTGGTCCATCAAGCTTCCAAACCATCCCATGAGCATATGACTCACACTTTCACCAGTGAAAAATCTGACTGTCCCTAAATAGCCTTCACCTGCAGTGCTCTCTAATTTATAATCAGGTATTAGAGAAAAGATTCCAAAGTTCTCTTGAAGCTCTAACAATGTACTTTTCTTTAATAGAAGTGTCCTGTTCACACAGGGTATCCTTTCTTCACAAAAGAAGCTGACACCACCCCATGGATATTGAGTTCTGGCATAAGCAGACAAACCTTCTCTTGCATGAAGGAAAAAGGAAATTTACTCTCAGTTCTAGAAGGTAATTTGATTTAGAATTATGGTCATATTATCACTTTTGTCAATCATGTGTTCCGAGGACTAGTGAGTGAGTGGCACACATAGAAATTCAGGAAACTTATAGGAATTTGGAATACAATGTACAATTTGACTTCCAGCCAAAATCCCTTGTGGAAATAAAAGTGAGACATGGAAATTTTGTGTCCTCTCTAAAATTGTGACTAAATGAAATTTTGACTAAATGAAGCAGTCTTTCTTTCTTTACTAAATGTGATTCTTGGGAATTTCTTTTACCTAAAGTAGGTAGAAAGTTCAACTCTGGAATAAAATTTTATTGATAGATTTAATAAAAAAAAAAAAGTAAAGCCCTGTTAACTCAAAGACTGTGAATGTCCTACAGTTCTTCTATTGTCTCATCTCTCTCTTTAAATTACTCATTGTTCTGGCCAGCTCTTTTGTCCCGACCCTTATTATGGTATTCTTTCTGCCAAACTGGTATATGTTTTTCTGTTTCTTAACCTACTCCTTTATGTAATCCAACAGCAGGCATTCTGATGACTTTGCTATCCTCTTTCTATCATACATAGACTTGGAATTGTAATGTTCATCATTTAATTAATTATTTTAAAAATAGTACATCTAAGTCAAAGGATACAGAAAAAAACAAGTAAAGGGATAAGCCTAAATTTATCAGAAGGTGATCATCATGTGGAGAACATTAAAGTAAGGTAAGAAGGATGGGATCTGTCATGGGAGAGGTAACTGGGGGATTTGCAATTTTATCAATATCAAAGTGAGATCCTTGTATAGATGGAGACCTTTGAGCCGAGATATGAGATGAACTGTGAGTACAGGGGACAGCTGTGGGAATCCTATCTTAGGAGATGGAACAGCAAGTTCAAAGGCCTTTAGTTGGCCAAGTGCTTTCTGACCAAAGAAATCAAGAACAGGCCTAGGACTAGAAGTAGAAAGAGTATTATGAAGCCAGAGTACAAATGATTGGCAAGATACTGGAGGGCTTGTTAGAAAAGAGAGTGAATGTCCAGTATGACTTTGGTAGTCATTAGAGACTTTTGATCTGGTTTGCGTTTTAATTGGACCATCGTATATTTGCACTAAAACAGCAAGCACTAGCAATATGAGGCTGTTTACATTTACATAAATTATACATCATTTAATATGAAAAAGGTCAGTACTTCAGTCACAACTATCAATGGGGAAATACTCACCTTCATCTTGTGGTGCCCATATAGACAGGGTTAACTATTTCCATCTTCAGAGAAAGTTCTATAGAAAAGCACTGTATCTAAATGCTATGGAGTACAGTATAAAAAGGAAGAATAGAAGCTGTAAGGCCACTTGAAATAAAGAAGCATAATGATGGTATTATAGCATAGGTGCATTGAAAGTGGAGAGAAGCAGCTGGATTATGGACCACTTCTGAAGGCAAAGATGACAGGGATTTCTCCTGGAATTGACAGGGAATTTGAGACAGTGAGAAGGACTGATGAACTCTGAGTTCTTTGAACTGAGTAAATGGGAGGGTGACACTGGCATTCATTTAGAAGGTGAGAACTGCAAGAGAAAGTGGTTAGAGGAAAAGATAAGTTCTGTTTTGGACTAGTTTGGTATGAGAGCCTTATACAGACATCCCACTATTCATGTTAAGTGGCAGAAGAATCTAAAAAACTATAAATATTGAGGCTTTGTTTAGGTCTAAGTGGAGATATGAACTTGGGAGTCTTCAGAAAGAAGATTGTATTTAAACCATGAATCTGGATCTGTTCATTTGTGAGTGAGAGAACATACAGCAGTGATGAGATCTGAAGCCTGAACCAACCTAGAAGCTTCCAATATTAGAATTGACAAAGATGAAACCCTAGGCAAAATGGCAGCATAGTGAAGTGTGGAGTTTAGTTCATCCTCCAGATAAGATAGTAAATACCCAGGAGCAGTACAGAACAACTGCTGGGGCACCATCAGTGGCTGTACACACAGTGTACACCAGTCTGGACCAAGCAGAATAGCTGAGATCTCACATAGAACTATAAGTCCCCAAAGCAAGGGAGGCCAGAGGCCTTCCCCCAGGGGCACAGCAGGCTGGATCCCCAAGGTGAAAAGGAAACAGACTTTACTAGCAGCAAGGAGTTAGCAGGACCAAACTCCAATTGTGGAATTAATTAACAAACTCTAACTACTGAAGACAGGCCTCTCAGCACAGATAAACCTGGGATAAACAATAAAGGAACTAGGAGACTTTGCCCTGCAGAGAGGGGTAAAGGCTGATGGAAAAAGATTCTTTTTTTAGGTAGGACATCAAAAAATATTGGGAAAAGGCTAGACCACAGGAAAAGGGGGCACACAGAACCTGAAGGCATGTAGAGCTACATACTAAGTCAAACACTTGATTCAGAATCTTGAGGAATGGGGATTGACTCTGAAAAGGATTTGTTGCTCTTTTTTTTTTTTTTAACATCATAACAGCTCATTAGATAGAACTGAATGTAGTCTCAGGTTCCAGCAGTACCCCAAACAAAGGAAGTTCTAAAGATTGTCTAAAAGACAAAGTAATTAGTCAGATGAGAGGGGTTAATTCCCTAAAGAGTATATGTGCCCCAAGAAAAGGGGACATGGCCAATGTCAAGTGGAATCCTTCCTTCAAGAAATTCAGGCCCCAGTGGACTGGAAAACATAAGCAATACTACTACGTCCCTGTCTCAACAACACCCCCAGCAGGAAAAGTCTGTTGAAGTTAAAGGCACCATGTCACTTTAAGTGAGTGAGAAGCCATGGGCAGGTAAGCATTACATACTGAGCAAGATAGGAATACCACAGAGTCTAGAGGCTTCATGTGAAAGATTGACAATCTGTTGGGGTTCACACTCAGGGAAAACTGATACTGACTATTCTTTCCTTCTGAGACATGGGTTTATCTGGGAAAGTCTGACTGGAGTCTATAACATCTGATTAGAACCTCATCAAAATAAAAGGCACCATATAGACAGGACTACTAAAACAAAACAAGAACTAAAAAAATGTGATCAGTCAAACAGAACCTATGCTAAATTTCTAGAATGAGTTCAATTGACCGTCAAAGAATAAATAAAGAACAAAGCCATTGAACAAGAAAATCCTAGGTAAAATTATGACAACAACCTCCAAAATAAACTAATTAAAGAAATCAAATGCTTAGACACCAGCAAAAAATAACAAGTAATACTAGGAAAATCAAAGATATGGCCCAGTCAAAGGAACAAACTGACAATTCAGATGTGATACAGAAGTTGAAACAACTACTTCAACTTGTTTGAACAGACATGCAAGAGCTCATTAAAAATCAAATCAAAGAGTTGAGGGAAGATATAAAAAAGATATTGGGAAAACAAAAAGAAGAACTAGAAAGTGTGAAAAAAAGAAAATCACAGAACTTGTGGGAATAATAGGCACAATAGGAAAGAAAGAAAAAACAATTGAGACCTACAACAATAGATTTGAATAGGTAGAAGAAAGGATTAGTGCACTACAAGACAGAACATCTGAAATCTGACACACAAATAAATATAGAGAAAGAAATGGAAAAATATGATCAGGGACTTGAATGACAACATGAAGCGTGTGACTATATGTGTGGTGGTGTCCCAGAAGGAGAACAGAACGGAATAGGAGCAGAAAGACCACTGGAGGAAATAATCACTGAACATTTCCCATCTCTTATGAAAGAAATGAAATTATAGATCCAAGAAGTGCCATGTACCCGAAACAGAATAGATCCAAACAGACATACTCCAAGACACTTACTGATCAGATTGTCAAATGTCAAAGACAAAGAGAATCTTGAAAGAAGCAGAAAGAGAAAAGCAATCCATCACATACAACAGGAGCTCAATAAGGCAATGTGTGGATCTCTCAGCAGAAACCATGAAGGCAAGAAGGCAGTAGAATGACATATTTAAGGTTATGAAGAGAAAAACTGCCAACCAAGAATTGTATTATCCAGCGAAACTTTCCTTCAAAAATGAGCAGGAGATTAATATATTTTCAGACAAACAATCACTGAGAGAATTTGTGACTGTGAGACTTACTCTGAAAGAAACACAAAAGGGAACAATGCAGGCAGATAGGGAAAGGCAGGAGAAAGAGATCTGCAGAAGAGCATAGTAATGAAGATGATCATTAAGGGAGAAAGAGGAAAAAATTAGATATATAACATAAAATGAAAAGTATTAATGGTAGAAGAAATTACTGCCTTTACAGTAATAACATTAAATGCTAATGGATTAAATTCCCCAATCAAATGACATAGACCAGCAGAATGGATTTAAAAACAGGGCTTAACTATATGTTGTCTGTAGGAGACTCACATTAGACCCAAAGGCAAAAATAAATTGAAAGGGAAAGGTTGGGAAAGATATTTCATGCAAGAGCAATCAGGAAAGAGCAGGGGTCTTTTCTGCCATATTAATATCTGGCAAATTAGACTTCAAATGTAAAACAATTGAAAGAGCCAGAGAAGGACACTGTGTGTTAATAATAGGAAAAATTCAATAAGATGGCATAACACTCTTAAATGTTTATGCACTGAGCTAGTGTACTCCAAAATACATGAGGTAAACACTAACAACCCTGAAGGGAGAAGTAAATACCTCTATTATCTTAGTTGAAATTGTCAATTCCACACTCTCATCAATGGACAGAATATCTACACAGAAGATCAATAAAGAAATAGAGATTTTGAATGGTATTATAAATGAATGTGATATAACAATTACAGGATACTACACTGCACAACAGCAGGATACACATTTTTCTCAAGTGCTTATGGATTATTCGCAAGAATAGACCATATTCTGGGTCGCAAAGCAAGTCAATAAATTGAAAAAGATTGAAAGAGTTTGACATTTGACATAAAATTGTGACATTCCACAATTTTAGGTTTTTACTTCTGGAGGTTGCTCTTATTCGAACTTCAGTTAGACATTGCTCTAAAATACTGGAGAAGAAGCGAGATATCAATTTAAGGATTAAGCAATCATATACATTTGTTAAATCCTATCTTCTCTGTTTAACTCCATCATTACCTTTGATCTTTCTACCTCTCTCTTTGGGGGTGTTTGGGCTATGATCATTCTAACTTTTTCAGTCTGAAAGTTTCCATCAATAATATAGGATAGGGAGTTGGAACTATCTGATGTTCTGCAGAGGCTGGACCCCCTAGGTTTCAGGACTTATCTGGTCCAGGGACCCATCTGGACTCTGTAGGAGTCTGGAAAGTTAGTACAAGGAACCCTTGTGGAATTTCATATATTGACCTAGGTGTTCTTTAGGATTGGCTGGGATGGTCCTGGTTGGGGTTTGGCAGGTTATGACAGGTAACAATATCTAACTGAAGCTTGCATAAGAGCAACCTCCAGAGTAGCCTCTCAACTGTATTTGAACTCTCTCTGTCAGTGATAATTTATCAGTTACACTACCTTTTCCCCTTTTGGTCAGGATGGAATTGTTACATGATTACAGGGCCACATTCATCCCTGGGATTCATCTCCCCTGTCACCAGGGAGTCTTTTACCCCTGGATGTTATGTCCCACATAGGGAGGTGCACAATGATTTCATTTGCAGAGTTGGACTTAGAGAATGAGGCAATATCTGAGCAACAAAACAGTTCCACCAGGAATCATTCTTAAGCATACATATAGGTAGACTGAGCCTCTCCACTACCTACATAAGCTTCACAAGAGTAAGCCCCAAGATCAAGGCCATGGCCTTGATTTGGGTGTCCCTAAAGTTTGACACAGTATCAGGGCATTTGGGTGTCCCTAAAGTTTGACACAGTATCAGGGCATTTTCTGATGGTAAAGTTTAACAGTTCCGTATTTTTTCTCCCATCCTTCAAGGGAATTTGCAAATACTTTTTCATTATCTGCTAAACATCATCTAGAATGTATCCAGACATTTCATTAGTCTATACATGATTAAATTACCTCTTTCTTATTATGGGCTCCCTGTGTTTCAAATGTTCAAATGAGCTATACAAATAGGTTGAGTTAGATTGTGTACTACAGAAAATTTTTATTTCATACCAAATATATCTTTCTTCCTTGGATGTCAGAGAGTATATGTGGTTCTAAAATAAAGACATTGTGTTCATTACTTCTGTTGTCCTAGTTTGCTAGCTGCTGGAAAGCAACTCACCAGAGATGGATTGGCTTTCAATAAAAGGGGATTTATTTAGTTAACATGTAGTTCTTCAGAGGAAAGGCAGCTAACTTTCAACTGAGGTTCTTTCCTACATGGGAAGTCACAAGGCAATCTCTGCTGGCCTTCTCTCTAGCCTCTGGGTTCCAACAACTTTCCCCTGGGTGATTCCTTTCTGCATCTCCAAAGGCCTGGGCTAAGTTGCAAGTGCTGAGATGAGGTATGCTGCACTGCTTTGGCAGTGCTACGTTGAGTGCTCTCATTTAAGCACCAGCCAATTAAATCAAACATCATTCATTTTAGCAGGCACACCTCCTAGCCACCTGCAGATGGATTTCATGCAACTGATGAATTTCATGTACCATGGGCTCATGTCCACAGCAATAGAATGAAGCACCTTCACCTGGACAAGTTGATACCTGAACCTGACTATCACACCTGTGTTCTGAATTAGTTTAACCCCAATCTGATTGGGTTCATTATTATCTCTAAATATCACATTATATATTTATATATGTATACATAACAGCCTCTTGAAATCCAGAAATAATGATTAGCATAGTGGACTAAAGGTGTCTTTTCTAAAAGCTTACAATCTAGGCCCCTGTTTTCTTGTAAGCATTTTCTAAAGCGGACCATACCATTGTTGTTCTTTTGTTTCTGCATTATTTTGCCTCACAAAATGTCCCACACATTTATTCACATCATTGCTTACCCAATAACTTCATTCCTTTTCTGTATCACCACAACATTCATTCATAAATATACACCATTGTTTCACCAATCTACTTCTCACTCAGTGTGTCTTTCAGCCACTTGAATTCATGCAGGATCATGTAGAGTGCCCAAAGTCAACAGTTCAGCAATACCCTCAATTTTAGATAAATTCATTGTTCCCAAGAGAAAGAAAACCAAGAAACACACCCTCACCAAATAGGAAATCTAAATCAACTCTTATTTCTTGTCCCTACCCCTATTAATTACCTCTGTGGTGCTGTGGTAGTGCTGATGTTTTCCTTTGTAACATAGTGCATAGCATGCAATAGCAGTTTGCCCCCTGTACCCTGGACTTAAACACTCTTTGTATGTGAATCATACCTTTGAAATAGTTCTTGCAAGAACTAATTTATACTTCTAGTGTTAATCAGTGGGACACATAGGTCTACACAACCCCTTTCATTCTTGTTCATCTTTAGTACGGGAATATTACTTATACACCTACTAGAGAACTGCCTTCATTTTATCTATTTGCTTATATTGGAGTTCAAACTTATTAGCTAACCATTCACCCATCTCTAGCTTCTATGTATTTCTATTTCATTATATTCTGTATTATAAGCCTCTGACTTTATCTTTACCATGGTCACAAAAGTGGAATCATACAGTATCTATCCTTTTGTGTCTGGCAAATTTCACTCAGCATTATGTCCTCAAGGCTCATCCATCTTGTCATGTGCTTCAGGACATCATTTCATCTTACTACTGCATAGTATTCCATTATATGTATATACCACATTTTGTTAATGCACTCATCTGATCATGGGCATTTGGTTTGTTTCCATCTTTTGGAGATTGCGAATAATCTGGATATGAACATCGATGTGCAAATGTCTGATTGTGTCATTGCTTTCAGCTCTTCTGGATATATACCAAGTAATGCTATTCCTGGGTCATAAGGCAACTTGAAATTTAGACTCCTATGGAGCCAGCAAGCGGTCTTTCATAGTATCTGCCCCATTATACATTCCCACCAGCAGTACATAAGTGTCCCAATTTCTCCACATCCTCTCCAATATTCAGTTTCCGTGGTATCTCATTCATACCACTTCACATGATACTAGTCTTGATCTGCATTTCTCTTATATCCAATGAAAATGAACATCTCTTCATGTTCTTTTGAGCCATCTGTATTGCTCTTCAGAAAAATGCCTATTCATACCTTTAGCCCATTTTACAATTGGGTTGTTTACTCTTTTGTGTTGAGTCATATGATTTCTTTGTGTATACAAGATATCAAACCTTTGTCTGATATGTGATTTCCAAATATTTTCTCCCATTGAGTTGAATGCATCTTCACCTTTTTGAGAAAGTCTTTTGAGGTGCAGAAGTATTTGATTTTGAGGAGTTCCTATTCATCAAGTTTTTCTTTTGTTGCTTGTGCTTTGGGTGTAAAGTTTCAGAAGCTATATTGCATTACTAGGTCTTGAAGATATTTCCCCACATTTTCTTCTAGAAGATTTATTGTGCTGGTTCTTATATTTAGGTGTTTGACCTGCTTTGAGTTAACTTTTGTATATGCTGTAGCATAGGGATCCTCTTTCATTCCTTCGGCTATTGATATCCAGTTCTTCCATGCCCATTTATTGAAAAGACTATTTTGTCCCAATTCAGAGGACTGGGGGGCTTCATAAAAATCAGTTCACCATACATCTTGTGTATTTCTGCAATCTCGATTTTATTACCATTGGACAATGCTATTATTTTTGTGTCAGCACCTTACTGTTTTGAACACAGTGGCCTTATAATAGGTTTTAAAGTCAAGGAGTGTTAATCCTCCCACTTTGATCTTCTTTTTCAGGAAGGTTTTAGCTATCCTGAGTCTCTTTCTCTTCCACATGAACTTGATAATTAGCTTTTCCATGTCTTCAAAGAAGGCTGTTGCAATTTTGATTGGAACTGTGCTGAATCTGTAGATCAATTTGGGTAGAATTCATATCTTAACTATATTTGGCCCTCCTATCCACAAGCAGGGAATGTCTTTCCACCTATTTAAATCTTCTTTGATTTCATTTTGCAATGTTATGTAGTTTTATGTGTACAAGTCCTTTACGTCCCTAGTTAAGTTCATTCCTAAGTACATGATTTTTTTAGTTGCTATTTTGAATGGATTTTTTCCTTAACTGACTCCTCGATTAGGTGATTACTTGTGTATATAAACGTTGATTTTGCCACATTAATTTTATATACTGCCACCTTGCTGAATTAGTTTATTACTCAAGTAACTTTGTTGTAGATTTCTTGGGATCTTCAAAGTATACTATCATGTCATCTGCAAATAATGAAAGTTTTACTTATTCCTTTCCAATCTGGATGCCTTTTATTTCTTTGTCCTGCCTGATTGCTCTAGCCAGAACTTCTAGTATAATGTTGAATAATAGTGATGACAGTGGTTATCTTTGTCTCATTCCTGATCTTAGAGGGAAAGCTTTCAGTCTCTCTCCATTGAGTACAAAGCTGGCTATTTGTTTTTCATATATGCTGTTTATCATATTGAGGAAGTTATCTTTGACTCCTATCTCTTGGAGTGTTTTTCTCAGAAAAAGATGCTAAATTTTTTTGCATGCTTTTCAGCATCAATGGAGATAATCATGTGGTTTTTCTCTTTAGATCTGTTAATGTGCTGTATTGCATTAATTGATTTTCTTGTGTTGAACCATCCTTGCATTCCTGATACAAACCCTGCTTGGTAGTGGTGTATAATTCTTTTAATGTGTTGTTGGATTCGATTTGCTATCTACGTTCATGAGGGAGATTGGCCTGTAGTTTTCTTTTCTAAGAGCACCTTTACCTGGTATTGGTATTAAAATGATATTAGCTTCATAAAATGAGTTATAGAGTCACTTTTTCCTGAATTTTTTGGAAAATTTCGAGCAGGATTGGTGTTAATTCTTTTTTGGTATGCTTGATAAAATTTCCCTGTGAAGCTATCTGTCCCTGGGCTTTTCTTTGTAGGGAGATTTTTGAGGACTGATTGAGTCTCTTACCTTGTGATTGGTTTGTTGAGATCTTCTATTTTTTCCTGAGTCAGTGTTGCTTGTTTGTGTGTTTCCAGGAATTTGTCTATTTCATCTTAGTTGTCTAGTTTGTTGGCATGTAGTTGTTCATAGTATCCTCTTATGATTTATTTTGTCAAGGTCTGTGGTAATGCACCCTTTGTCATTTCTGATTTTGTTTACTTGTATCCTCTCTCTTTTTTTCTTTGCCAATCTTGATAGCGGCCCATCCATTTTATTGATTTTTCTCAAAGAACCAACTTTTGGCTTTATAGATTCTTTCTATTGGATTTTGCTCTCCCATTCATTTAACTCTGCTTTAATCTTTGTTATGTCTCTTCTTCTATTTACTTGGTGTTAGTTTGCTGTTCTTTCTCAAGTTCCTCCAGGTGAGCAGTTAAGTCCTCAATTTTTACCCCTTCTTGTTTTCTAATATATAGGCATTTAGGGCAATAAATTTCCCTCTCAGCACAGCCTTTTCCACATCCCATAGGTTCTGATAAGTTGTATTCTCATTTTCATTTGACTCCAGATAGCTACTGATTTATCCAGCAATTTCTTCTTTGACCCACTGAATGCTTAAGACTGTGTTATTTAATCTCCATATATTTCTGAATGTTCTCCTTCTTTGGTGGTTATTGAGATCCAGTTTCATTCTGTTATCATCAGAGAAATAACTTTGAATGATTTCAATATTTTTAAATTCATAAAGACCTGTTTTGTGCCCCAGCATATATCTATCCTGGAGAACGTTCCATGAGCACTACAGAAGAATGTATATCCTTGTATGTGGGGTGAAATGACCTACATATGTCATTAGGTATAATTCATTTATCAAGTTGTTTAACTTCTCTGTTTCCATGTTGCTCTTCAGTCTGGCTATTCTGTCTATAGAGGAATGTTGTGTGTTGAAGTTTCCTGTTATTACTGTTGAAACATCTATCACTCCCTTCTGTTTTGCCAATGTCTGTCTCATGTGCCTTGGAGCTCTGTGATTTGGAGCATATGTATTTATGATTCTTATACCTTCTTGGTGAATTGGCCCTTTAATTAATATATAGTGTCCTTTTTGTCTCTTATGATGTGTTTACATTTAAAGTCTATTTTTTCCAATGTTAGTGTAGCTACTTCTGCTTTCTTTTCATTACAACTTCCATGGAAAATATTTTTCCATCCTTTCAGTTTCAATCTATTTGTATCCTTGTGTCTAAGATGAGTCTCTTGTAAGTAATATATAGGTAGGTTATATTTTATAATTCATTCAGCCAATCTCTATTTTTAAATTAGGAAGTTTAGTCCATTAACATTCAAAGTTATTACTGAAAAAGCATTTCAGGAACCCACTATCTTATCTTTTTATTTTATTTGTCAGAGATATATATTCATTTCCCTTTTTCTCCTTTTTCTCCTTTAAGTTATCCTTACTGGTACTCTTCAATCCTGTGCCCTCCTCCAGGCCTCCCATACCTGTCATTTTTTTTTTTCAATGTGCAAAACTTGCTTTGCTATTTCTTTATAGGGCTGGTCTCTTGTTGACATAGTCTTTAAGGATTTTTTTGTCTGTGAATATTTTCATCTCTCGCTCAGTTTTTGAAGGATAATTTGGCTGGTGTTTTAGTCTGCCAAAGCTGCCAGAATGCAACACACCAGAGATGGATTGGCTTTTAATAATAGGGGATTTATTTAGTTAAAAACATACAATTCTTTGAGGGAAGGCAGCTAATATTCATCTGAGGTTCTCTCTTACATGGGAAGGCACGAGATGATCTCTGGTGGTGTTCTCTCCAGGCTTCTTGATTCCAGCAGTTTTCCCCAGGATGATTGATTTCTGCATCACCAAAGGCCTGGGCTGGGTTCTGAGTGCTGAGATGAAGTATGCTGAGCTGCGTAGGCTGCTGCATTGACCACTCTCATTTAAGCATCCAACCAATTAAATCAAGCATCATTCATTGCAGCAGGCACTCCTGTTACCTGACCGCAGATGTAATCAATGACAGATGAGCTTCACATGTCATTGGCTCATGTCCGCAGCAACAGAACTAGACACCTTCACCTGGCCAAGTTGACACCTAAACCTAACTACCACAACTGGGTACAGAATTCTTAGTTGGAATTGTTTCTCTCTCAGCATCTTAAATATATCATGTCACTGCCTTCTCAACTCCATGGTGCCAATTGAGTAGTCTGAACTCATTCTTATGTGGTTTCCTTTGTATTTTGTTAATAGATTGTTTTTTTTTTTCTTGCTATTTTCAGCGTCTCTTCAACGTTTGACAGATTGATTAGTTTATGTCTTCGGGAAGGCCTTTTTGGATTTATTCAGTTGGGAGTTTGTTGGGCTTCTTTGACTTGAATATTTATGTCCATAATAAGGGTTGAGAAGTTTGCCCCCATTATACCCTCACCTACACTTCCTAATCCTTTACTCTTCTCTTCTTCTGGGACACCAATGATTCTTATATTTGTGTCCATTGTTTTGTCTATCATCTCCCTGAGATCCCATTCAAATTTTTCTGTCTTCTTTACCATTTGCTGTTTTGAGGGATCAAAATAAATTATCCTATCATTTATATCACTTATTCGTTCTTCTGTCTATTCAAATCTGTTGTTGTGTTCCTCTAGTGTGTTTTTTATTTGGTCAATAGAGTTTTAATCTCTGTGATATCTGCTATTTTTCTATTTATTCTTTCAAATTCCTTTTTATGCTCTTCTACTGTCTTCTTGATCTCCTTTATGTCATTAGCCACCCTACTTATTTTATTAAGTAGATTATATGGACGTCTTTGAATAGTTGTTGCAATATCTCTGTCTCCCCTGCTGTTTTAATTTGATGAAGCTGGGCTATCTCTGTCTGCATTGTAATATGCTTAGTAATCTTCTATTGTTTTTGTTGCATGTAACTAACTATCTTGATTGATTGATTTTAGGAGTTGATTTCCTTCATTAGTCTAAAGCCTTGTGTTTGTGGGGTGGGTGAGTAGCAGGATGCAAGGTACAGCACAGGTTACAACAAGTCCAGTGATGCATTTCAGTGCAGGTATAAGCACAGGTTGGGAATGCTGCTCTGGTGTTTGTGAACATGGGAACCCAGTGGCCAAGGAGGATGTAGCTCTGTGGGTGCACAGGCTGGGGGTGTAATCCTATTGTGCACTGGTCCAGGGAGTGGGGCCCTTTGTGCCCATGTGCAGAACTATGGCAGTGGGTTAGCATTACACCTTCATGGGCTGGGGGCAGATGTGGCCTGTCTCAAGGTGGTTCTTGATTAGTTTACTGGAGTCCTTTAAAAGTGGTGACGTTTTGGAGAAAACAAAGTTGCTTGAGAGCCAGCTCAGATGCAGACATTTGGAGATATTTGGAGTGTTGACACTGAAAGCAGATTCCTACATGTGGATTTCTGGAGATACAGAGCCTAGCGGATGTTGCCACATGCCTTCTGTTCTAGTTTGCTAGCTAACGGAATGCAACGCACCAGAGATAGATTTGTTTTTAATAAAAGGGGATTTATTTTGTTGGTTCTTCAGAGGAAAGGCAGCTAACTTTCCACTGAGGTTCTTTCTTACATGGAAGACACAAGATGGTCTCTGCTGGTCTTCTCTCCAGGCCCCTGTGTTCCAACAACCTTCCCCGGGGTGACTTCTTTCTGCATCTCCAAAGGCCTGGGCTGAGCTGCTAGTGCTGAGATGAGGAATGCCGAGCTGCTAGACTGTGCTACATTGCATTCTCTCATTTAAGCACCAGCCAATTAAGTCAAACGTCACTCATTGCAGCAGACACGCCTCCTAGCCAACTGCAGATGTAATTAGCAACAGATGAGGTTCACGTACCATTGGCTTATGTCCGCAGTAACAAGACTAGGTATGCTCACCTGGCCAAATTGACAACTGAATCTAACTAACACACCTTCCTATGAAATTTTAAGTAGCCCAAAAGCCAGAGTTGTGTCCCAGAGATGCTGTGTGAAAACCCACAGATTCATACAGAGGAAACCACTGGCCTCAGAAGCTGGAAGCAACAGAATCAGAAATAAAGAACAACAGATGCCAGCCATATGCCTTCCCATGTGACAGATATCAACCTTTCTTGAATTGAGGTATCTTTGCCTGAATGCAAGTTTGGAGATTTTTATGGTCTTTAAGCTGTGAACTTGTAACTTAATAAATTCCTTCTTTAAAAGCCAAAAAATTAAAAAGTGAAACCCTAGAATGAGAAGAATCCACGGGATTAGAAGGACCACAAAAATCATTCCGTGACTGGAAGCAAGTGATGAAAGTGTTTTAAGGAAAATTATCAACTATATCAAATGGTACTGCTCGATAAAATGAAATAGTCACCATTAGATTGAACAATTCAGGTTCTCAACAAAGGCTGTTTTGTTCAATAGTGTCATAAAGAACCTTGTGAGAAAGGAAAAGGATGAAAGGGAGGGGAAGCATTGGTTGCAGTGTGTATAAGAAGCTCTTTACCTCAATGAACAGTAGTTTCCCTGGTTTTCTCTAGAGAGAAACAGTCATTTATATCTACTTAATTTATCCCTCTGCCTGTTAGTTTTAAAATTTTTTCTTCAAGGCACTCAAAGTCTTTCAGTTAAATGATCATTTTAAAAATATTTTTATTGATAAAACAGCATACAAACACAAACATTCCTAACATAAAAACATTCCATACATGGTGTAGAATCAATGGCTCACAATATCATCATGCAGTTTGTATTCATCACCATGATCATTTTTGAGAACATGTGCTCACTCCAGAAAAAGAAATAAACATAAAAAACTCATATACATTATACCACTTACCCCTCCCTCATTGACCATTAGTATTTCCATCTACCCAATTTATTTTAACGTTTGTTTCCCCTATTATTTGTTTATTTCTTTGTCCATATTTTTTACTTAACTATACATACCCTAGATAAAAGGACCAAGCATCAGGCACAAGGTTTTCACAATCACACAGTCACATTGTAAAAGCTGTATCATTATGCAATCTTCAAGAAACAAGGCTACTAGAAAACAGCTCTACAGTTACAGGTACTTCCCTTGAGCTACTCCAATACACCCTAAACTGAAAAGGGATATCCACATAATATGCAAGAATAGACTCCAGGATAACCTCTCAACTCTGTTCAAAATCTCTCAGCCACTGACAGTTTATTTTTTTCTCATTTCTCTCTTCTCCCTTTTGGTCAAGGAATTTTCCTGAATCCCTTGATACCAGCTCCAAGCTCATCCTGGAGTTTCTGACCAATGTTGCCAGAGAGATTTACACCCCTAGGAGTCATGCTCCATGTAGTGGGGGTGGGCAGTGAGTTCACTTGACATGTCAGCTTGGAGAGAGAGGACACATCTGAGCAGCAAAAGAGGTTCACTGGGGGTGACCCATAGACCTAGTTTTAGCTAGGCATAGCTCATCCATTATTGGAGTAAGTTTCATAGCAGCAAACGCCAAGATCAAGCTCACAACCTGTTGATTTGGTTGTCTCCACCGCTACTGAGAGTATCAGATATTCTCCAATTGGGGAAGTTGAATCTATGTCCCTTTCTCCCCATTCACCTAAGGGGATTTTGCAAATACTTCTTCATTTGCTGTTCAAATCACTCTGGAAATTATCAGGGCATCACACTAACCTAGACAAACAAACAAAATATCATGCCTTATTCAAGATTCCCTGTTCAACTAAACTGATCATACATGTTAAATTAAGAAATGCACTACCCAAAATATAAATTTTGCTCCAAATAAACATCTCTCCCTTTAGTCTGACACAGAAGTTGAAGCTTTAAGATATAATGATATCATCCTTTAACTTTTCTTCTGATATACCTTAGTCCTATTCAGATCACCTCCATTCATATCTCTAGTCAATGTCTGAAAATAATCATTTCTTGATACTGGTTCTTATTAACAGTGTGAACTTTCATCATTTAATGATCTAGAGCCATTTACAGAAATCCATCCTCACAACCTCTTCCTCCCAGGCCCAGGAGTGGTGTAAAGATGCAGGATTGGCCAGATCCATCGGTGTATCCAATTTTAATTGCAGGCAGCTGGAGATGATCCTGAACAAGCCATGGCTCAAGTACAAGCCTGTCTGCAACCAGGTGAGCAACCAACTTAGCCCAAGAGGGCCTTTCCCTTTTCTGTTCTTCACTCCTACTTTCTCTGCTTCTAACACAGAAATAAACGTGTATATTTCTGCCACTCCTACCATCTTACATTTATAGACCAGAATATTCAGGAGACTACATCATCTGTCTAGGAAGGCAGGGTTAGAACCCTTATTGCATCTCAGCTTGGTAGTCTTAGATTAATGATGCAAAGACCATAGCAATAAGTTATGAAAGAAGAGGAAGTGAAAAGACATTAAGGAGGGCTGGAAGAGTCAACTACACCTTTAGGAGGAAAGTCTGCATTTATCTGAACTTTAAAGCATGGCCAGGAATTGGGTAGGTGAAAGTGATTTGGAATGAGTTCCATATAGTAAGGAGTCCAGTAAACATGGAAGAGTGATTATGAACAAGAAAGAGTGAGAATAAGATCAAATAGGTATTAGATATTGTGTTGGGATTTGAATCCTTAGTCATTCATTATGGTTTTTCACAAAGGAAGCACACATTTGGCAGAAATTAACATGACATGATTAAATAATCTTGGTTTGCAGGACTACATAATCAGCCTAAAGCAGGGATAAAGGTGGAGGAAATCAACTCTAAGGAACTATGCACAAGTAGCAAGGACAGACCTTGTGACTAAATCCCAGTCTGGTTCTCCTCTTTTGTTTCTACAGTTAAATTAACTGTTTAAAATATCTGATCTGAAACTGGTTCTTTCTTTGAACCTACCTTTTAAGAACTTGGGCTCTAAGTGGTAATGGTCCTACACTGGACAATGTAATTATAAAATGAAGAACGTCTTCTCATTATAGAATGATATACATCCATGGATTCAAATAAAAACAGAAAAATATATTGTAAGTCATGCATGAATTCTCTCCTTAATTTCTTCAAATTTTTCAAAAAAAAGTAAAATTTAAAATATGATGCAGCTAACATGCTAACATGCATTTTTCCCCTATGTCATGTTGATTCTCCCCTTTCAAATTAAGTTGTAGACATGACATGCCACACACCTCATATTCCATCTCATAAAAATGAAGATATTCTCCCACAACACTCACAGTTTTGTGATTATATCTAAGATAATCACAATGATTCCTTAATATCATGTGCTTACCAGTTCATATTCATATTTCCCCATTTAATAAAAAATAAATCATTTACTAGTACTTCCTTTTAACCAAGTCCATTGCAGCTAACTTCATGCTTTTCTACATTACTTTAGGCTCTTTCAACATCTAAAATATGAGTCAACCCTTTTCATCCCATGATATACTGGCAGATTTTGTCTAATACTCTACTTATAGGCAGTTGCCTTCTGATGCTTGTCAACTTGACTCCAATCCCACGTTGTCAGGGAGACCTATGCCCCTGTGAGTCATGTCCCTTATAGTGGAGAGGGCAGTGCATTCACCTGACAAGTTGGCTTAGAGAGACTGGCCACAACTGAGAAACAAAAGAGGTTTCCTGAGGTTGACTCTTAGCCATAATTATAAATAGCTTTACCTTCTCCTTTGAGGAAATAACTTTCATAGGGTTGAACCCTAATATTGAGGGCACAGTCTATTACATTGGCTGCCCCCACTGCTTGCAAGAATATCAGGAATTCCCAAGATGGGGAAGTTCAATATTTCCTCCTTTCTCCTAAGTCCCCCAAGGAGACTTTGCAAATACTGTTTTGTTCTCTCCCCAAATTACTCTGGAATATATCAGGGCATCACACTAAACTAGACAAACCAAGAATATATCTTGCCCTATTCAAGATTCCACGTGCTTATGGTGTTCAAACAAATTGACCATATAAGCCAAACTAGGTAATGTGCTACCCAAAATATAAATTTTGCACCAAATAAATACCTCTCCCTTTGGTCTCACACAGAAGCTGAGGTATTAAAATATGGATGATATAATCCTTTGCCCTGTTTTCTGATCTACCTTAGTCCTATTCAGATCAACTTCATTCATATCTCTAGGCAAAGTCTGACTCCTTTTTAAACTTTTTTAAAACCTATTGCTATATGGGGTAATGCAGCTTTTCAGAGCTTCAGTACTCTATCTCTGATCCTCAGGTGTCATATAAATGCATGAAGTTTCTCATAATGAACAAGTTGAACACAAATAGCTCAGTATCTCTGAGTTTTTAGAAACAATAATTGCAGCTCCTGAATATATGTGACTTACAATCTAGGACCCTTTACAATAAACCCTAATTTGATAACCTATGCTTTGACTTCAACTCATTGAGTTTTTATATTATAGTTAGTCCATATGAGGGAGGCATGATAATATTTATCTTTTTGTTTCTGACATTTCATTCAAAATAGAGTCCTTAAAGTACATTCACCTAGTCACAGGCCTCACAGCTTCATCCCTTCTTACAGATGCTCAGTATTCCATTGTATGTATACACCATAGTTACTCACTCCATTCCTTATTTGTTGAACCCATAGGCCAACTCCATCCATTGTGAATCTTGAACACTACTGCCATAAAAACCAGTGTGCAAACATCCATTCACATCCCTACACTCAGCTCCTCCAGGTATGTATTGGGCAAACTACACCTTGTCTTCTGTGGAACCACCACCCTGCCCTCGAAGGGGCTGCACCTCTCAATTTCCCTACAGACAGTGAACACGTATATCTCTGTGTCCACATTTTCTCCAGGACCTGTTCCTCTGTTTATTTTTAAACAGGTGTATTCATACATCATACAATCTAGCCTAAGTAAATAGGCATGCCTTCACCACAATAATCTATATGAAGAATTTCCTTTTCTTCCCCAGTGAATCCACACCTCTCCCCCATGTTCCCTGCCTGCTGACATTTAGTTTTGGTATAATGCCTTTGTTACATTCAGTGGAAGCATATTACAATGTTACTGATGACTATAGATCCTAGGTTGTATTTATTGTATTTTTTCCTGTATACCATCCCATTTCCAACACTTTACAATGCCGACATTCATTAGCTCTGCCTTATACAAAAACATTTTTATATTTTACAGGTAATCACGATTATTGTCCACTCTAGACATTCCTGAGTTACACTGTCTCAGTCTTTATCCTCTATCTTTCCTTCTAGTGTCATATGTGTATGTCCTTCTCACTTTAACACTCAAAGTTTACTTATTAATGTTAGTTCATATTAGTGAGAATATACATTATTTGTCCTTTTGTTCCAGACTAATTTCACACAGCATAATATCTTCAAGGTTCATCCACATTGTTGCATGCTTCATAACTTTATTCTGTCTTAACAGCTGCATAATATTCCATCATATATATATACCACAACTTATTTAGCCACTGTCCATTGATTGATATTTGGACTGTTTACATCTCTTGGCAATCATAAATAATGCTACTATAAACATTGTTGTGCAAATGTTCATTTGTGTCCTTGCTTTCAGTTCCTCTGAATATATACCTAGTAATAAGATTGCTAGATCATATGGCAATTCTATACTTACCTTCTTGAGGAACCACCAAATTATCTTCCAAAGTGCTCACACCATTTTACATTCCCACCATCAGTGGATAAGTATGCCTCTTTCTTCACATCCTTTCCAGCACTTACTGTTTTCTCTTTTTTTGAAAATCACCATTCTAGTGATTGTGAGATGATATGTCATTGTGGTTTTTATTTGCATTTCCCTAACAGCTAGTGAAGTTGAGTATCTTTTCATGTGCCTTTTAACCATTTATATTTCCTCTTCTGAAAATGTTCATGTCTTTTGCTCATTTCTAAAGTGGATTGTTTCTGTTTTTGTTGTTGAGTTGTAGAATCTCTTTATATATCTTGGATATTAAACCTTTATTGATTTGGGGTTTCCAAACTTTTCCTCCCATTGCATATGCTGCTTTTTTACCTTCCTGACAAATTTCCTTGATGCACAAAAGTGTATAATTTTGAGGAGATCTCATTTATCTATTCGTTTTTATTGCTTGTGCTTTGGGTGTAAGAACTAGGAAACCACTTCCTATCATAAGATTTATAAGATATTTCCCTACATTTATTCTAAAATTTTATGGTCTTAGCTCTAATATTTAGGTCTTTGGTGCATTTTGAGTTAATTATGGCATAAAGTGTGAAATGTGGATCCTCTTTCATTGTTTTTCATATGTATACCCAGTTCTCCAAACACCATTTATTGAACAGACTGCTCTGCCAAAGATCAATTGTCCATAGATGAGAGGGACTATTTCTGAACACTCAATTCAATTCCATTGGTCAGTGTATCTATCTTTATGCCAGTAGCATGCTGTTTTGAGCATTGTAGCTTTGTAATATACTTTGAAGTCAGGTAGTGTGAGATCTCCCACTTAATTTTTCTTTCTCAATATATTTTTGGCTATTTAGGGCACCTTGCCATTCCAAATAAATTTCGTTATTGGTTTTTCTATTTCTACAAAGTAAGTTGTTGGGATTTTAATTGGTATTACATTGAATCTGTAAATCAATTTGGGTGGAATTGACATCTTAACTTTATTTAGTATTTCAATCTATAAAGATGGTATGTTCTTCCATTTAATTAGGTGTTCCATGATTTCTTTTAGCAATTTCTTCCAGTGTTCTGTGTATTGGTCTTTTGTATCCTTATTTTTTGCCTAAATATTTGATTCTTTTGGTTTCTATTATAAATGGAATTCTTTTTTTCTTGATTGCCTCCTCAAATTGCTCATCACTAGTGTATTGAACACTACTGATTTTGGGGGTATTAATCTTGTACCCTACTACTTTTCTGTACTCATTTATTAATTCTAGCAGCTTTGTTGTAGATTTTTCAGGATTTTCAAAATATAGTATCACATCATCTGCAAACAGTGGGAATTTTACTTCTTACTTTCCGATTTGGATGGATTTTATTTCTTTTTCTTGTCTAATAGCTCTGGCTAGAAATTCCAGCACAGTGTTGAATAGGAGTGGGAATAGTAGGTATCATTACCTTGTCCCAGATCTTAGAGGGGAAGCATTCAGTCTTTCCCCATTGAGGATGATGTTGGCTGTTGGATTTTCATATATTCACTTAATCATATTGAGGAAGTTACCTTCTAGTCCTATCCTTTGAAATGTTTTCATCGAGAAAGGATGTATTCTGTCAATCAAGATGATCTACATCAATCGAGCTGAACATGTGTTTTCCACTTTGATTTATTTATATGGTGTATTAGATTAATTGATTTTCTTATGTTGAACCAGACTTTTACTTGGAATAAATCCCACTTGATCATGGTGTATAATTCTTGAAGGTGCAACTGAATTTTATTTGCAAGTATTTTGCTGAAGATTTTTGTATCTATATTCATTAAAGTGCTTGGCCTGCAATTTTCTTTTCTTGTAGTGTCTTTGTCTGGATTTGGTATTAGGGTGAGTTTGGCTTCATAGAATGAGTTAGGTAGCTTTCCTTCTTTTTCAATTTTTTTGAGAAGTTTGAGCAGGATGATATGAATTCTATGTTGAATGCTTAGTGGAATCCACATGTGAAGCCCTCTGGTCCTGAACTCTTTTTATGTGAGCTTTTTGATGACTGATTCAATCTCTTTACTTCTGATTGGTGTGTTGAGTTTATCTATTTCTTCTAAAGCCACTGTTGGTTGTTCATACCTTTTCAGGAAGTTGTCTCTTTCATTTATTGTTGTCTAATTTATTAGCATATATTTGCTCATAGTATCCTCTCATTACACCCTTTTTTCCTTTGTGGTCAGGGGTTGTGTCCCCTCTTCCATTCCTGATTTTATATATTTGTGTTTTCTCTCTCTCTCTCTCTCTCTCTCTCTCTCTCTCTCTCTCTCTCTCTCTCTCTCTGTTATCATACCTAATATTAAATCAATTTTATTGATTTTCTCAAAGAAACAACTTTTTGTTTTGTTGATTTCTTCTATTGTTTTCATATTCTCAATTTCATTTATTTCTGCTCAATTCTTTGTTCTTCCTTTCATTTGTTTGCCTTGGACTTAGTTTGCTCTTCTTTCCCTAGTCCTTCCAGTTCAACAGTTAATTTATCCATTTTTGCTCCTTCTTCTTTTTTGAATCTAGAACTTCAGACAATAAATTTCCCTCTTCACATCACATTTTCTGCATCCCATAAATTTTGCTATGTTCTGTTTTCATTTTCATTTGCCTTGAAATGTTAACTGATATCTCTTGTAAATTCTTCCTTGACCTACTCCTTGTTTAAGAGTGTGTTGTTTAGCCTCCAGATATTTGTGAATTTTCTGGCTCTCAGCCTGCCAAAGATTTCTAACTTCATTTCATTATGATCTGAGAAAGTGTTTTGTATAATTTCAATCTTTTAAAATTTATTGAGACTTACTTTGTGACCCAGCATGTGGTCTATCCTTGAGAATGATCCATAGGCACTTGAGAAAAATGTATATCCTGCTGTTGTGGGGTTTAATGTTCTGTGAATGTCTGTTAAGTCTAGTGATTTATTGCATTATTCAAAATCTCTGGTTCCTTATTGATACTCTGTTTAAATAAATGTTCTATCCATGGATGAGAGCATGGAATTGTAATCACTGATTAAGATGGTAGAGGTGTCTGCTTCTCCCTTCAGTGTTTTCAGTGTTTGTCTCAGTATTTCCAAACACTCTGGTATGGTGCATAAATTCTTATGGCTGCTATGTCTTCTTCTTGAATTGTTCATTTTATTATTACATTGTGTCCTTGGTTAACTCTTTTGATGTTTTTACATTTGTGGTCTAATTTGTCAGATTAGTATAGCTACCCCTGCTCTTTTCTGATTGTTGTTTGTATGAAATATATTTTCCCAACCTTTCACTTCCAACCTATTCTTGTCCTTGGTTTTAAAGTGAGCCTTCTATAGACAGCATACTGATAGGCCCTATTTTAAATTTCTGCCAGTCTAATGTCTTTTGATTGGGGAAATTTAATCCATTAACATTTAATGTTATTACTGTAAAGATGTACTTTCTTCTACAATTATGTCTTCTAGGTTTTATATGTCACATTTAATTTTGTTCTTTTTACCTTACTGATAGCCTACATTTCTACACCCTTCTCCAGACCTCTCTCATTTTCCTTTTCCTATATGCCTGTATTTCTTTAGTATTTCTTGCAGAGCCAGTATGTTAGTCATAAATTCCCACAGTGACTATTTTTCTGAAAATATTTTCACCTCCCCCATCATGTTTGAAAGACAGCTTTGAGATTGTTTTTGCTTTCAGTAAAGACTTTCTTTTGATTTCAATAAAGACATTTTTTGCTTTCAATAAATTGTGCCTTTACAGATATTTTTCAAATGTTTAATAAATAAGGCAAAACTGTCACTATGAAAGTGTAAACTGCTTCTAGAGCATGTTCATCTTTCATTTTTAAATGCACTTCCTGTCCACCATGTAATTTACTGTTCTTTATGGAAATTGATAAATTTTTATCTTCATCGTCTCATCACTGCTGCTTTCTCAGCTTGGCAAAATACATCGCACATTTTCTGAACACACAGTATTCACTGCATATCATCGTAGCAGTGAAATCTGATCATGCTGGTATTCATCATTTCCAGTTATTTCAACTGCAGGACCACTTTACTAGTGCTTCCAAGGAATTTATTAGATTCTGTAGCTCTTCTTTACTCATTACAACAGAATACAATTTGAATTCACCATTTTCTATTATGTCTAGAAGATGGTTTAAAGCAGCTTTTATAATGTACAAATCTTGTCACTAAAAAGTGCAAGTTTTAACTGCCAATCAAAATCCTGCAGCTGTGTACAGCAAATATCAACTACTTCTAGAAGAGCCTACTTCGTTACATCTTTCCTACTTTTCACACATTTCATGATAGTTTCTTGATGAAATGAATTCAACTAATTCAACTGCTGAGATATCTATTTATTAGATAAATTTTTACCAAATATAGCCTCGAAAAATTTGGTAATATCTTCCAGAACATGAATTCATTCTGTTGAATCCCAAACACTGTGATTATCCTGGTAGAGTGGGTAAGCGCAGCCACAAATGCCATAAATCATTTTGTGAAGAAGCTTCAGGCCCAGCTCAACTGGCAGCTTCTGCAGTCACCACATGGGTGTACCCACATCTGGTTGCATCCCTAGTCTGATTTGATTTTTGATGAGATTTTGCATGTCTGTTTGAACATCTAGAATTAGTTGTATCAATTCCTGTATCTCATTTAAAGTGCTGGTTTATTCCCTTGGGCCATATCTCTGATTTTCCTGGTATGACCGGTTATTTTTTGTTGGTGCTCTAGGCATTTGATTTCCTTAATTAGTTTACTCTGGAGGTTTTTTCACTCTTTTACATACTGTTTTCTTCTTGCATGTCTTTGTTCTCTATCTGTTCTTTGTTATCCAGTTTAACTTATTCTAGACCTTTAGCAAAAGTTCCATTTAACTGATACAGTTTTTTAGTTCTTGTTTTTGTGTTTCTTACATTGCCTATAGGGAGCATTTTTTTTAAGAAGGGTCTCCTCAGATATAAGCAATCCAGTCAGATTTTCACAGATCAGATAGGCCCATGTCTCAGGAGTAGAGAGTAATCAGTATCAAATTTCCTTTCCAGGTTGTCAAACTTTCCTATATCAGTCTAGCCTCTAGACTCTGCTCTTCCTATCCTGCCCAGCATGTGGCACTTGTCAGCCTTCAGCTTCCTATCTGCATAAAGTATTGTGGTGGCCTTAATTTCAGCAGCTTTTCCCTACCAGAGGTGTGGTTGAGACCAAAGCTGAGGTAGTGGGTGGGCTTTGATTGCTAGTTTTCTAATCTCTGGGGCCTGAATTCCCTGAATGAAGACCTTCACTTGAGCTGGGCCCTGACCCCTTTTCTTGGAGGAAGATACACCCTTTTGAGAATAGTCCACTTTACTACTTACTTTGTCTCTCAGACTTGCCTTAATTCTGCCTTTCCTGGGGCAGTGCTGGAGCCTGAGTGTGCTCACAGTTCTATGTCATGAGCTGTTAAGAAGTTGAAAAAAAAAGCCTTTCAGAACTGGACCCAGCTCTCTGGGTTTGCCAAACAAGAGCTGGATTTGGTTCATAGCTCTATGCATTTCCAAGCTCTATGTGCCCCTTTTCTTGAGGACCATCCCTTTTACAGTATTATGTGCTCTCCAACTCAAAAACCCTCTTATTTGTTTTTTGCATCAGTCCTGTCTCCTCTTTCCCAGGGTCAAAACTGCTAGTTCCTTTATTGCTTACCTCTGGGTTATCTGTGCTCAGGGCCTATTTTCAGCAGTCAGAATTTATGAATTAATACCTCAATTGGGGCTTGATTTAGCCAACTCCTTGCTACTACTAAGGTTTATTTGCTTTCCCCCACTGGCGGAGGGATGCTGGCCTCCACAGGTTGGGAGACTTAGAGTTCTGAGTGGTATTTCAGCTGTTCCTCCCATTCCAGACTGTAGATGTAGATGTGTGTCCAGTCACTGTTGTCCCCCCAGCAGTTGCTCCATATGGTTCTTGGCTATTTACTAGCTTCTCTGGAAGTTCCACAACTCATTGTGCCACCATTTTGCCCCACTTTTGCCATCATTATCAGTTGTCTGCTATTGAGGCTAAATTTCATGTCTTGTTTATCTATTGGGAGCTAGATCTACTCTATACCATATGTTTTACCCTTTACAATTGCAAAGAATTATGATGGGTGGTAATTTGGTAACAGGGAAAATTCAGGATCTCCTGTGATGCTTAACCTAATGGTTGATATCATTCTAAAACTCTTGCCTGAAATTATCTCACTGGAGTTTGAGCTAATAATTGTCTACTTTAATCACTCCTTGTACACTTCTTAACTGACTGTCTTCTACAACTGCAAAGTTCTTTCATTTGCTGAGGACAAACTACAATTGTAATTATGAGATGAGATGCATACTTATTTATTTTCCTTAATTATGAATATACTGAGGAGTATTATAATAATCAGATTCAATGTTGATGACTTTTTAAATACTCTACCTCTTACATTCTCTTATTCTATATACTCATGGATTTCTATTGATACAATATGATAAGAAATATAGTAATCAATATTCCATCTGATGATTATGCCCACCCAAATGTGGCACATAGGGTGCTCACAAAATGTTTGCTTGTCTTTTGCACATGCCCTCATATGTGATTTCTTCCTTTCTGCCACAATTTGATATCCAAACCTCAAATGATTCTTTCCCATGTAATATCAAGGATCAGTCATTTTTCTTTGTAGAAGGCAAACGTATTTAGAATGAAGATTGTCTGATGAGGCACTTCCTTGGAACACTATGGTTTTGGCCTTTCCAGTGGGCAGAGATGGAATATTTACCTTAGTTCAACACATTAGTTCTCATTGATATTTTCTGTCCTGTATAACTCTGCAGGGTTTTATTCACCCTCTTTCAATAATCTAACACATTTTCTCTTGTCATTCCACAGGTAGAATATTACCCTTATCTCCATTAGGAAAAACTGTTGGAGTTCTTACAAGTCAAAAGATATTGATTTATAGCCTACAGTGCTCTGGGATACCAATGATATAAAATTTGGTAATAACAACAATAGGGTACTTACGTAAAGCCCCATTAGAAATCGTACATTTTTTATCTTACCAAACTATACTTCCTGGATATAACTCTCAACTGTCTGTTTAAATGGTAGGTATATAACACAGAAATACTCCTCATTTATATCCCATAACCCAGCCTAATTCTTGTACATTGTATATGTCTGGTTATCATTTAGTTACTAATACACTGCTTCATTAAAATCAAAATCCATCCAAAATACAAGACTAAAGGAGTAATCTCAAGCTATAATTTTGAAAATTTAAGTAACATCTCCTGTATGCTTCAGTTATTTTATTTCTAACTTCAGAGTCATATTAAGTAACTCCCAGGTATATGCAGATAGAATTAAATTACCATCTGAATACATTTTTCAATCTTCTATTGAAATATTACACATTTCTTAATGATGACAGTGAATAGTTCTCATTTTGAGCCAGGAAATTTTTCAACAATATGTTAGAAATGTTAAAATAAAATTACCCAAGTATTCCCTTTCTTTCTTCCCAAACAGTTTCCTGTCCTTCTTTGAGAGCTCTACCAAGAGAAGACACAAAGCCATGGGGAAGTAGGAAAGAAAAATTTAAGAGTCTGGAACTGTTCCTCACAATCTCAAGCATACTAACAAATAATCTGCGGGCTTGATAAATGCTGATTGTTGGAACCCATATGCGAGGCTCTGATTTCATAGATCTGGAATGAAGTTCTAGAATTTGCATTTCTAAGAAGTTCCCAAGTGGTATAGTGCTGCTGGCCTAGAGACCACATTTTGAGAAACACTGATCTTGGAAAGATCACCTTGCTTGGTAGGAGCCTCCTAGCGAAATGAATACTGTGTGGCAGATATTCAACTTTGCTGCCTTCCTTCCAGGGTGAACCAAAACTTACCTTTTCTCTTGGATAATCTGGTTCTTTGTGATGTGGCAAAAAAGTACAAATGCATCCTAGCCATCATTGCTCTTCACTACCAGATACAGCATGTGGTCTTGGTCCTGTCCAACAGTTTCAATGAGAAGTGGATCAAAGCGAGCATACAGGTGGTGTGTAGGGCTGTGGCCCAGGGGGCCTCAATATTAACCCCAGGTGTGTTCTGCTTTGTAAGCATCTCAAAACATCTCTGGGCCATGTTCATTTCCTTAATGTTCCTATGCTCATGTGCCCCATGTGCATTCCCAATAGTTTCCACCTCCTTCTACAACATCAGGATAATCTTTCTGGATAGAGAGAGGATTGACAAAGAGTGAGAAATTTGCATCTAGCTCCATCTATGTAATTGAATCTCCAATTTTGCTGAAGTGGCATCTTATTTTCTTTATTTCTGAAACAAGGGAACTAGATTAAGTGATCTTCAGTCCCCAGATCTCTAGGATACATACCAGCACCTAACTCTGAGCCAGAAGGGAAATACTAAGCAAATAGAATGGATAATCCCCAGAATACTTCTGGTCCTGAGAGTAATCTGTTCCTCCCTAGGTTCCTACAGGAAGACGTCTCATGAAAGCTAAGTCAGCCTTATATCTGATATTTAAAACTTTTAATGATGTGGTGTTAAAATTTTTAACAATATAAAAAATGTATAGAGTAAAAAGTAGCTCTCTTCTGATCTTTACTCCTTTCTCCCAATTACCCTATTTTTCTCTTCATATCAGTATGTGTTGTCCCTTTCTGTATCAATTCTCTGAGACACTCCCTGCATATATTCTCTCTTTAGAAATTGATGTAGAGTGGTATACATTTTGCTTTTTAATTTTGATTTCAGAGAAGCAAATTTTCATTTTGATTTGAAAAGAAATGAACATTTGTTTTGATATTTTTATTGACAGATCTTCACATATGTACAGCCTATAGAAGGAGTACAATCAGTGGCTCAAAATATCATTACATAGTTGTGTATTCATCATCATTTTTCTAGTTTGCTAGCTGCTGGAATGCAACTCACCAGAGATGGACTGGCTTTCAATAAAAGGGAATTTATTTTGTTAGCCCTTCAGAGGAAAAGTAACTAACTTTTGACTGAGGTTCTTACTTATGTGGGAAGGCACAGGGTGATCTCTGCTGGCCTTCTCTCCAGGCCTCTGGGTTCCAACAACTTTCCCCAGTGTGATTTCTTTCTGCATCTCCGAAGGCCTGGGCTGAGTTGCGAGTGCTGAGATGAGGTATGCTGAGCTGCTTTGGCTGTGCTACATTGTACTCTCTCATTTAAGCGCCAGCCAATTAAGTCAAGCATCATTCATTGCAGCAGGTATGCCTCCTAGCTGACTGCAGATGTAATCAGCAACAAATGAGGTTCACATACCATTGGCTCATGTCCACAGCAATAGATCTGCACCTTCACCTGGTCAAGTTGAAAACTGAATCTGACTACCACAACCATGGTCATTTCTAGAGCATTTGCATCACTCCAGAAAAAAGAAATAACAGGAAAAAAAGAAAAAGCTCATATACCCCATACCCCTTACCACTCCCTCTCGTTGACTGCTAGTATTTTAATCTACCCAATTTGTCTTACCCTTTATCCCCCCTAATACACATTTAGTTTTTTATCCATTTTTTTCACCTCTGTCCATAACCTGTATTAAAGGAGTATCAGACACATGGTTTTCACAACCACATTGTAAAAGCTATGGTTATATACTTCATAAAAACTATTTCATTATACAACCATCTTAAAGAAACATAGCTGCCAGAACACAGCTCTACAATTTCAGGCACTTTACTATAGCCTTTCTAATACACCTTAAACTAAAAAGGGGATATTTATATAAGGCATAAGAATAACCTCCAGGATAACCTCTCGATTCTATATGAAATCTCTCAGCCACTGACATTTTATTCTCATGAGAAGTTGAATTTTCCCCATTTCTCCCCATTCCCCCAAGGGGACTGTCATGATTAGGGACAGGTGTCAACTTGGCCAAGTTGTGGTACCTGTTCATCTGATTGGGCAAGTGCTGGCCTGTCTGTTGCAATGAGGACATTTCATAGGATTAGGTCATGATCACGTCAGCTACATCCACAGCTGATTCCATTTGTAATCAGCCAAAGGGGAGTGTCTTCTGCAATTAGTGATGCTAAATCCAATCATGGGAAGCCTTTTAAGGAGGACTCAGAGGAGACAGGTTGCATTCCTGCTTTGGCTGGTGAGCCTCTCCTGTGGAGTTCGTCCAGGCCATCCATTGGAGTCATCGGCTTCGCAGCCTGCCCTGTGGATTTTGGACTTTGCGTTCCTACGGTCACGTGAGACACTTTCATAAATTTTATATTTGCAAGTGTTCCCTGTTGGTTCTGTTTCTCTAGAGAACCCTAACTAATACATCTTGGTACCGGGAGTGGTTCTTAAGGAACAGAATCTTAAAAATGGGTTTTTATGAATGATTTTCTACTCTGACTGGGCTCAGAGACACTAAGGACTCTGATTCTTGTAATCAGAATGACACTCCCAATCCATGGACTGAGTTGGCAAAGCAGATAGTCAAAATATCATCATTCGATTCTCCTAATGCTTCACTTGTACGAAGCCAGACTCTGGGGGATAATGTTTTTGACATCTTTACAGAGTTTTGTAGGAATAAGAGTTATAGAGATGTTGGTTGGTTGTTGTTAGATACACTGTCTACATTAAAGGGTGAAAAGGATGGGCTTAAGGCTTCAAACAAGAAGCTTAAGTGCTGTCTGAAAGATGTAGAGGTTTCTATGAGTATCCTGAAGGAAAATTTTATTTCCTGTAGCCGTAGACTTGAGATCTCTGAAAATCAGACTCAGAATCTTATTGTTAGAGTAGCAACTTTACAACGTAAACTGAAATCTCACTCTTGCATGGTGTCTGCCGTTAAAGTGAGGGCATTGATTGGAAAGGAGTGGGACCCTGAATAATGGGATGGTGACATATGGATTGATAATGATGTTGGGGGTGAGGTTGAAACCCTAGACCATGCTGAGCCTTCTTTAGATAACCCTGTAATAGTCTGCCCTGAGGACATAGCCGCCCCACCTCCAGCCTGCCTTGAGGAATTGGCCACCCAACCTCCTCCTGAAGGGATTAGCCCTAGAGTTATTAATCCTGTTTCACCAGATGAAACTGCAAATGAAAGCCCTGAAGCAAATGGCTTGGAAGATATTTCTAATTCTTTTCATGACCTACCCCCACCACCCCTCATTTCTTCTAGACCTATAACTAGACTAAAGTCCCAACAGGCCCCTAAAGGTGAGGTACAAAGTATCACACATGAGGAGGTACGTTATACTCCAAAAGAACTGTGTGAGTTTTCCAATTTATATAGACAGAAATCAGGGGAATATGTGTGGCAATGGATTTTAAGAGTGTGGGATAATGGTGGGAGGAATATAAGGCTGGATCAGGCTGAATTTATTGATATGGGCCCACTAAGCAGAGATTCTGCATTCAATGTTATAGCTAGAGCAGTTAGAAAAGGTGTTAACAGCTTGTTTGGGTGGTTGGTTGAAACATGGATCAAAAGGTGGCCAACATTACCTGAGGTTGAAATGCCAGAACTGCCCTGGTGTAATGTAGATGAGGGGATCCAGAGGCTTAGAGAGATTGGGATGTTAGAGTGGATTTATCATGCAAAGCCTGCTCTTACACCCCAGGAATGTCCAGAGGATGCACCTTTTACCAGAACAGTGAGAAATAAATTTGTGAGACTAGCACCATCATCCCTCAAGAGCTCTGTGGTTGCACTTCTCTGTAGGTCAGATATTACTGTAGGAACTGCTGTCACTGAGCTGGAATCCTTAAACACAATGGGGATGACAGGATCCCTAGTTGGCAGAAGCCAGGTGGCAGCACTTAATCACCAAAGACAGGGTAGACGTGGGTACTATAATAGACAACAAACTCAAAGGAGGCATCAAAATTATATGACATGCAGAGATTTGTGGCATTGGCTAGTAAATCATGGGGTGCCTAGAAATACAATAGAAGGGCAGCCTACTAAATTCTTGTTGGAGCTGTATAAACAAAAGAGTTCTAGGTCAAGGGAACACAAGTCTAACCTGAATTGCAAAAACACAGAGTCACGGCCCCTTAACCAATTTCCAGACTTGAAACAGTTTACAGACCCTGAGCCCCTTGAATGAAGGGGAGGCCAGGTCCCTATGGGGAAGAAACCTGTTACACTGCCACAAATTTATACTGTTAACCTTCCTCTAAGTCTTCCCCAAGGAGTCCGATGGCCTTTTACCAGGGTAACTGTGCACTGGGGAAAAGGAAATGATCAGATATTTCGGGGATTATTAGACACTGGTTCAGAAGTGACATTAATTCCAGGGGACCCAAAACATCACTCTGGACCACCAGTCAGAGTGGGGGCTTATGGAGGCCAGGTGATCAATGGAGTTTTAGCTCAGGTCCGTCTCACAGTGGGTCCAGTGGGCCCCCGGACCCATCCTGTAGTTATTTCCCCAGTTCCGGAATGTATAATTGGCATAGACATACTGAGCAACTGGCAGAATCCCCACGTTGGTTCTCTAACTCGTGCAGTGAGGGCTATTATGGTGGGAAAGGCCAAGTGGAAGCCACTAGAACTGCCCCTACCAAGCAAAATAGTAAATCAAAAGCAATACCGTATTCCTGGAGGGATTGCAGAGATTACTGCCACTCTTAAGGACTTGAAAGATGCAGGGGTGGTGATTCCCACCACATCCCCATTCAACTCTCCTATTTGGCCTGTGCAGAAAACAGATGGGTCTTGGAGAATGACAGTGGATGATCATAAACTCAACCAGGTGGTAACTCCAATTGCAGCTGCTGTTCCAGATGTAGTATCATTGCTTGAGCAAATCAATACATCCCCTGGTACCTGGTATGCAGCTATTGATCTGGCAAATGCTTTTTTCTCAATAGCTATTAGTAAGGACCACCAGAAACAGTTTGCTTTCAGCTGGCAAGGTCAGCAATATACTTTCACTGTCCTACCTCAGGGGTATATCAACTCTCCAGCCCTATGTCATAATCTTGTTTGCAGAGACCTTGATCGTTTCTCCCTCCCACAAGACATCACACTGGTCCATTATATTGATGATATCATGTTGATTGGACCTAGTGAGCAAGAAGTAGCAACTACTCTAGATTTACTGGTAAGGCATTTGCGTGTCAGAGGATGGGAGATAAATCCAACAAAAATACAGGGGCCTTCCACCTCAGTAAAATTTCTAGGTGTCCAGTGGTGTGGGGCATGTCGAGATATCCCTTCTAAGGTGAAGGATAAATTGCTGCATCTGGCCCCTCCCACAACCAAAAAAGAGGCACAACGCCTAGTGGGTCTTTTTGGATTTTGGTGACAACATATTCCTCATTTGGGTGTGCTACTCCGGCCCATTTATCGAGTGACCAGAAAAGCTGCTAATTTTGAGTGGGGACCTGAACAAGAGGAGGCTCTGCGACAGGTCCAGGCTCCTGTGCAAGCTGCTCTGCCACTTGGGCCATATGATCCAGCAGATCCAATGGTGCTGGAAGTGTCAGTGGCAAATAGAGATGCTGTCTGGAGCCTTTGGCAGGCCCCTATAGGAGAATCACAACGCAGACCCTTAGGATTTTGGAGCAAAGCCTTACCATCTGCTGCAGATAACTACTCTCCTTTTGAGAAACAGCTTTTGGCCTGCTACTGGGCCTTAGTAGAGACTGAACGCTTAACCATGGGCCACCAAGTTACCATGAGACCTGAGTTGCCTATCATGAGTTGGGTGTTGTCTGACCCACCAAGCCATAAAGTTGGGCGTGCACAGCAGCACTCTATTGTAAAGTGGAAATGGTATATACGAGATAGAGCCAGAGCAGGTCCTGAAGGCACAAGTAAGTTACATGAAGAAGTGGCACAAATGCCCATGGTTTCCACTCCTGCTGCCACATTACCTTCTCTTTCCCAGACCAGAGCTATGGCCTCTTGGGGAGTTCCTTACAGTGAATTGACTGAGGAAGAGAAAACTCGGGCCTGGTTTACAGATGGTTCAGCATGATATGCAGGTACCACCCGAAAGTGGACAGCTGCAGCATTACAACCCCTTTCTGGGGTGTCCTTGAAGGACAGTGGTGAGGGCAAATCCTCCCAGTGGGCAGAACTTCGAGCAGTGCACCTGGTTGTTCATTTTTCTTGGAAGGAAAACTGGCCAGAGGTGCATTTGTATACTGACTCATGGGCTGTTGCTAATGGTTTGGCTGGATGGTCAGGGACTTGAAAAGACCATAATTGGAAAATTGGTGACAAAGAGGTCTGGGGAAGAAGTATGTGGATAGACCTTTCTGAGTGGGCTAAAAACATGAAGATATTTGTGTCCCATGTGAATGCACACCAGAGGGTGACTTCAGCAGAGGAAGATTTTAATAATCAAGTGGATAAGATGACCCGTTCTATGGTTACCAGTCAGCCTCTTTCCCCAGCAACTCCTGTTATTGCCCAATGGGCTCATGAACAAAGTGGTCATGGTGGTAGGGATGGAGGTTATGCATGGGCTCAGCAACATGGACTTCCACTCACCAAGGCTGACCTGGCTACAGCCACTGCTGAGTGCCCAATCTGCCAGCAGCAGAGACCCACACTCAGCCCCCGATATGGCACCATTCCCCGAGGTGACCAGCCAGCTACATGGTGGCAGGTTGATTATATTGGACCACTCCCTTCATGGAAGGGGCAGCGATTTGTTCTAACTGGAATAGACACATACTCTGGATATGGGTTTGCTTTCCCTGCACGCAATACTTCTGCCAAAACTACTATCCGTGGGCTTACAGAATGCCTTATCCATCGTCATGGTATTCCACATAGCATTGCTTCGGATCAAGGAACACACTTCACAGCAAATGAAGTGCGAGAATGGGCACATGCTCATGGAATTCTCTGGTCTTACCATGTTCCCCATCATCCAGAAGCTGCTGGATTGATAGAACGGTGGAATGGCCTTTTGAAAACTCAATTACGGTGCCAACTAGGTGGCAAAAACTTGAAAGGCTGGGGTAATGTTCTCCAAGAAGCTGTGTATGCTCTGAATCAGCGTCCGCTGTATGGTGCTGTTTCTCCCATAGCCAGGATCCATGGGTCCAGGAACCAAGGGGTGGAAATGGGTGTGGTGCCACTCACTATTACTCCTAGTGATCCACTAGGAAAATTTTTGCTTCCTGTCCCTGCTACCCTGAGTTCTGCTGGTCTACAGGTTTTAGTTCCAAAACGGGGTGTGCTTTCTCCAGGAGAAACAACAGTGATACCACTGAACTGGAAGTTAAGATTGCCACCTGGCCACTTTGGGCTACTTATGCCTCTGGATCAACACACCAAGAAGGGGATTACATTATTGTCTGGGGTAATTGACCCTGACTATCAGAAGGAAGTAGGACTGCAACTACATAATGGAGGTAAAGTAGAGTTTTCTTGGAATATAGGAGATCCCCTGGGGCGTCTATTAGTACTACCATGCCCTGTGATTGAAATCAATGGAAAACTGCAACAACACAATCCAGGCAGGACCACTAGTGGCTCTGAGACTTCAGGAATGAAGGTTTGGGTCACCCCACCAGGCAAAGAACCACGGCCAGCCGAAGTACTTGCTGAGGGGAAAGGGAACATGGAATGGGTAGTGGAAGAAGGTAGTGATAAATATGAACATCGACCACGGGATCAGTTACAGAAACGAGGACTGTAATGCTGTTTTGTTCATGTTATACTATTTAAGTTGTAAGATATCAAGTTTAAGAATGAATGTTGCCCAAGGATTTGCACGCTGTTCTGGAGAGATTTAATGTGTTTCCAGTTATATGCAGGACAGTTGAGTATTGTCAGGTAAAAGAAAAAATGTGTGCTTATTTGTTTTCATTTGGAAATTAAGTATGGTCTAAGGTGATATATCTATATATATGTGCCAAGTTGACAAGGGGTGGACTGTCATGGTTAGGGACAGGTGTCAACTTGGCCAAGTTGTGGTACCTGTTCATCTGATTGGGCAAGTGCTGGCCTGTCTGTTGCAATGAGGACATTTCATAGGATTAGGTCATGATCACGTCAGCTACATCCACAACTGATTCCATTTGTAATCAGCCAAAGGGGAGTGTCTTCTGCAATTAGTGATGCTAAATCCAATCATGGGAAGCCTTTTAAGGAGGACTCAGAGGAGACAGGTTGCATTCCTGCTTTGGCTGGTGAGCCTCTCCTGTGGAGTTCATCCAGGCCATCCATTGGAGTCATTGGCTTCGCAGCCTGCCCTACGGATTTTGGACTCTGCGTTCGTACGGTCATGTGAGACACTTTCATAAATTTTATATTTGCAAGTGTTCCCTGTTGGTTCTGTTTCTCTAGAGAACCCTAACTAATACAGGGACTATACAAATACTTTTTTATTCACTGTTCAGATCACTCTGGGATTTATCTGGGCATCACACTAACCTGGAAAAACCTACAAAATTTCATGCCCAATTCAAGGTTCCATGTACTTAGGGTGTTCGATTAAACTGCCCATATAAGTTAAATTAGGAAATGCACTAATCAAAATATAAATTTTGTTCCAAAGAAAAATTTTTACTTCAGTCTGACACAGAAGGTGAAGTTTTAAAATATAAACAACCATATATTTTCAACACCCTGCAATATTAACATTGCTTTTTTCTTCCTCTTGCAAAAGCATTTTTTAATTTCTACATTTAGTTACTATCATTATACACTCTACACACTCCTAGATTAAACCATCCCAGTCTTTATTGTATATCTTTCCTTTAGGTTTCATATCTGCTCCCAACCCTCTTCCCTATACATTCTCACATTCATCTTCATTCAGTATACTTACATTATTGTGAAAAAGCAGGTAGTATTTCTGAATTTTATGATCAGTTCTGTTGCACAATCTGTATCCCCTCAGCTTCCATTACCCAATCTCTACCCTGTTTATATCTCCTGATAACCTCTGTTCTTAACTGAAATTCTCCAAGTTCACTCCTTAATATTAGTTTATATCAATGAGACCATACAGTATTTATCCTTTTGCTTCTGGCTAATCTCACTCAGTGTAACATCCTCAAGGTCCATCCACATGGTTACATTTGTCATGACTTTGTTCTGTCTTACAACTGCATAATATTCCATTGAATGTGTATACCACAGCTTGTTTAACCAGTCTTCTGTTGATGGACATTTGGGCTGTTTCCATCTCTTAGCAATTGTAAATGATGCTGCTATAAACATTGGTATGCAAATGTAAGCTTGTGTACTTGTCCTCATGTCCTCTGAATAGCAATGTTATTGCTGTATCATATGGCAATTCTATACTTAGCTTCCTGAGTATCCACCAAACTGCCTTCCACATTGGTTGTACCATTTTACAATCCCACTAACAGTGGGTAAGTGTGCCTCTTTCTCCACGTCCTCTCCAGCACTTGTCATTTTCTGCATTTTGATAATGGCCATTCTAGTGGGTGTGAGATGATAGCTCATTGTGTTTTTTCTTTTCATTTCCCAAATATCCAGTGAACTTGAACGTCTTTTCATGTGCCTTTTAGCCATTTGTATTTCATCTTCTGAGAAATGTCTGTTCATGTCTTTTGCCCATTTTTTTATTTGGTTGTTTGTCCTTTTTTGTTCAATTGAACAATCTCTTTATATATTCTGAATACTAGACCCTTATCTGACATGTCATTTCCAAATATGATCTCCATTGTGTAGGTTGCCTTTTTTACTTTCTTAACAAATTTCTTTGATGCACAAAAGTGTTTAATTTTGAGGAGTACCCATTTATCTATTTCTCTAATTCTCATGCTTTCAGTGTAAGATCTAGGGAACTGCCTCCTATTACAAGTTTTAGAAGATATTTCCCTACATTTTCTTCAAAAGGTTTATGGTCCTAACTCCAATGTTTAGGTCTTTGATCTATATTCAGTTAATTTTTGTATAAGGTGTGAGGTAAGGATCCTCTTTCATTCTTTTGCATGTGGATGGCCAGTTCTCCAAGCACCATTAATTGAAGAGACTGTTCTGTCCCAGGTGAGCTGGCTTATCTGGCTTATCAAAGATCTGTAGATGAAAGGGTCTATATCTGAAACTTCTACTCAAGTCCATTGGTCAGTATATCGATTTTTATGCCAGTACCATGCTGTTTTGACCACTGTAGCTTCATAATACACCTTAAAGTCAGGTAGTGTGAGACCTCCAACTTAACTTTTCTTTCTTAAGATATTTTTAGCTATTTGGGGCACCCTGCACTTCCAGATAAATTTGCTTATTGATTTTTCTATTTCTGCAAAGTAAGCTTTTGGAACTTCAATTTGTATTGCATTGAATTTATAAATCAATTTAGGTAGAGTTGATGTTTTAACTATATTTAGTCTTTGAATCCTTGAATGTGGTATGCTATTCCATTTATTTAGGTCTTCCATGATTTCTTTGAACAGTTTCTTGTGTTCCCTTTGTATAGGTCTTTTGTATCTTTAGTTTATTCCTACATGTTTTATTCATTTGGTTGCAATTGTAAATGGAATTTTTTTCTTGATTTCCCCCTCAGATTGCTCATTGCTATTGTATAGAAACACTACATATTTTTGAGTGTTGATTCTGTAACCTGCCACATTGCTGTACTCATTTATTAACTCTAGTAGTTTTGCTGTGGATTTTTCAGGGTTTTTAACATATAGTAACATATAATCTGCAAACAGTGAGAGTTTTACTTCTTCCTTTCCAATTTTGATGCCTTGCATTTCTTTTGCTTGTCTAATTGCTCTGGCTATAACTTCCAACACAATGTTGAATAAAAGTGATGATAGTGGACATCCTTGTCTTGCTCCTGTTCTTAGGGGGATAGTTTTCAGTTTTTTCCCATTGAGGATGATATGTAGCTGTGGGTTTTTCATATAATCCCTTTATCATTTTAAGGAAGTTCCCTTCTATTCATACCCTTTGAAGTACTTTCAACAGGAAAGGATGTTGAATTTTCTCAAATGTTTTTTCTGCATCAATTTAAATGATCGTGTGGTTTTTCTGCTTTGATTTGTTGATATGGTGTATTACATTAACTGATTTTCTTATTTTGAACTATCCTTGCATACCTGGGATGAATCCTACTTGGTCATGATGTATAATTCTTTTATTTATGTTGCTGTATTTGATTTTCTAGAATTTTGTTGAGGATTTTTGCATCTATATTCATTAGAGAGATTGATCTGTGGTGTTCTTTTTGTGTAATATCTTTGTCTAGCTTTGGTATGAGGGTGATGTTGGCTTTGTAGAATGAGTTAAGTAGCTTTCCCTCCTCTTCAATGCTTTTGAAGAGTTTGAGCAGGATTGATAGCAATTCTTTCTGGAATATTTTGTAGAATTCACATGTGAAGCCATCTGGTCCTGGACTTTTCTTTCTGGGGGGCTTCTTAATGACTGATTAAATGTCTTTACTTGTGATTGGTTTATTGAGGTCATCTATTTCTTCTTGAGTCAAAGTTGGTTGTTCATGCCTTTCTAGGAATTTGTCCATTTCATCTACATTGTATATTTATTAGCATAAAGTTGTTCATAGTATCCTGTCATTATTCCTTTATTTCTGAGGGGTCAGTGCTTGTGTCTTCTCTTCCATTTCTGATCTTATTTATTTTCATCCTCTCTATTCTTCTTTTTCTCAGTCTTGCTAAGGGTCCATCAATCTTATTGATTTTCTCATAAAACCAGCTTCTGGTTTTATTGATTTTCTCAATTGTTTTCATGTTCTCAATTTCATTTATTTTTGCTTTAATCTTCATTATTTCTTTCCTTTTGCTTGCTTTGGGGTTAGTTTGCTGTTCTTGTCTACTTCTTCCAAGTGGACAGTTAATTCCTCGATTTTTGCCCTTTCTTCTTTTTTGATGTAGGCATTTAGGACAATAAATTTCCCTCTTAGCACTGCATTTCCTGCATCCCTTAAGTTTTGATATGTTGTGTTTCCCTTTCATTTGCCTCAAGATATTTACTGATTTCTCCTGTAATTTCTTCCTTGACCCACTGTGTAGGAGCAAGGATTAATGGAAGACCTGTGGAACTTATTGGGAGCAAGTGGCCTCAGAGTGGTGGTAGCAGTAAACTGTGGAGATTGTTATCTGCTTTATGTAGAACAGTTTGGGAGGAAGAGAATGTTTATCCCAATTTGTTATGTAAAGTATGAAGAAAGAGAGCACTGAAAGATAAGCACTCTGTTCCTTCAGGAAATGCATGCCTGCCTTTTGTCACCCTGCAGTATATAAGCAGGATCTGGTTAAGAATAACATTGTCTGTTGTCAGTTGTCACTAATTTTCAGACCCCCAATCCCATCCTTCTTTCTCATTGTTCCTTAGTATCCTTTGTGCTCCAGTCCTGTGCAAGCAACATCTGGCACCCAACGTGGGGCACAAAGAAGAAGAAGACTCCAAAAAATATTGAGGAACCAAGGAAAAGTCTCCATTAGAGGAACGTTTTTCTAGACAATAGAAGAGGACTCATTGGTAATAAGCATTTTCCTTGTAGCATGAGGGTAACGGGTAATCACAGTGGAAGCTGGAGGAGTATGCTTGTGGGTTAAAAACATTGTTAGAAACTATAGGGGTTTCAATGAAGACTTCAGAGTCAATAGAGCTCTTTTCTTTAGCACAGAAGCATTGTTACTGGTTTCAGCCACAAAGCTGTAATGTTTTAAATCTTAAACAATGGAAATTGGATATGAAGGCTTTGCAGTGAGCATAACAAAATGGGGAAGATATTCCTGTTTCTATAATTCCAAAAAATGGTTCTATTATTATGATGGATTTAAAAGATTGCTTCTTTAGCAGAGCAAGATTAAAAATTAATTTCTGAGATTGTTGTTAATGAGCTGCCTTTATATAAAAATTCATATACACCTGAGTCAGAAAATATTCAATAGGAACAATGCCATGCCAAACAAAAGTCAGTACTCATTAATGGTTCCTATGAAATTGTAACAGATTGGTCCACTAAGGGGTGTGCAATTCAGGATTGTAATTCTGACTCAAAGTGTTCTGTTAAGTTACCCTGGTTTAATCTAAATAATTATTCTACTAAAATTTATAATAATGCTACAAATAAAATCTTGTGACAAGGAATAGGAATGATAGCCCCATCTCCTTTTGTTAACTGAGATCCTTGACAAACAGCAATTTGGAAACTGGCCATGAGTTTAGCTCCTAGTCACATTTGAAAAAGAAATAAATTTTCAGAACTTTAAAACTGAAAATTCTTGTTAAAAACTATATATTGATATTTCAAATATGTATTAACTAAAGTATTTTAAGTATTTAACATTATTCTTACAAATTTAAGTTTGATGGTAATTATATGTGGTAAAATATTTGTTTAAAATAATGACTTAAGTATGAAAAATATGAAAGATGTATTTTTATTAATAGGAAAAAGAGAATAGTTTTGTCCTAAGATGAAATGAATAACTGTTAAAAAATGGAAAAATGTAGGACAAAACTTGAGCTAATAATTGCTAAGGGTTTGTAAAAATGGAAATTATGATCAATATCAAGAAAAATTTAATGAGTCTAAAATGACAATGTTTCTTGGACTCTTAGCCTGTTCTAATGAAAAGATATTAAAAAAAATTTTCTAGATAATCCATGTAAAAAGCAAAGTCTGTGTTTTATCAAAATAGCTTATGTTAACTTTTATCATGTTGCTATCTGTATGAAAAATACTGATTTTCTGCTGGGTATCATTATACTGGCAAAAAACTTTTTCTTTTCTTGCCCTAAACCAGGTGGCCTAATCTATTAATCTAAGTAATATTGCTGTAAATGAATCTATTACTTGGTAAATAATATTCAAATCATATAAATACCTAAATTCCTATAAGCCAAAATATTTTAATGCTTTGTCCAGTGTTTATATAAACTACATATGTATAAACTAAATTTATCCCAAAATGACCATGGCTTATTTTGGGAGCACATCAGATTTGAGAGCTTAATGCACGGAAAAAATATACTTGTGGAGTCTGTTCTGTTCACCTGATATTGCCAATAAATGTGACTGATGTTGCTATCACATAACCTTAGTAAGAAACAGTTAAAATATGCTCTCTAGCTGGGAGGAATGACTATCCTCCCAGAAGGAGGAGTACTTTAATAAAAATATCTAGGTCCCAGGAAGCTCCTCTTTGTCCCTAGTCAGTTCCTAGAGAACCCAACTGGGCCTGGTCACATAAGTAAATTGGAATTTGGCCACTATTGTGGGAAAATATCATAAAAACTGCATGCAATAAATTTAAAATTACCAAAAATGGGCAGCCTATTATAAACAATCCACATTCCTACATTCCTTCTCAATCAATGCAATGAATTCATTTTTCAAAATCTGGTCATTTATTACGGACATATGTCACTATTGACACTTACTCTGCTTTCATTTTTGCTACCTGCCACTTTAGGGATTCCTAACACATAATTGTTACAAAACCTGTTTAATATTTTACAAGAAGATTCTAATTTATTAAGCAAAAGGCAGTTAACAGCTGTGGCCGAACAAGAATTACAATTAATTGAATAATGCATACACAAAGGACAGCTTGTTCAAATAGATCTAGGAAAGCCTGTTGATTTTATTATTTTCTTTACCTTGCAATCTCCCGCAGACCTCTTTTGGCAAGACGGTGTTTTAGAATGAATTTTTTATTACTAAACAATCGACAAAAATGTTTAAATACGTATCTGCAAAAAATCATTTCTTTAATAGCCAAAGGTCGCCAAAGATATTATCAATTAAGAGGTCATGATCCTAATTGCATAGTGTGTTATCTCACAAATTAAGTGGTTCAAAAATTTATTTATCTTCAATACCTCTTGGCAAATAGCATTAAGTGATTTTAAAGGACAAATTGATAATCATTTGCCTATGTCAAAACTTTTACAATTTCTAAAAGGAACACAATGGATTTTGCCTAAAATAGTTCAGGCTTCCCCGCTAGACAGCATCATTACTGTCTTTACTAATGGTAGTATTAATGGACAGGCTGCATATGTCACCCCATGGGAAAACAGAAGTTGAAAAATGTCTTATACCTCAGCCCAGTGCACTAAATTAGCAGCTGTAATCCAAGTATTACAAAATTTTCCACATTCTCTTAATATTGTTTCTGATTCTGAATATGTCTGCAAACAGTTACTCACATTGAGACAGCTTCTTTGTTTGAAGGAAATTAAAATTGTCCCAAGTGTTTTTACATTTACAAACACTAGTCAGAAGTCAAATTAATTCCCTTTTTATCATGCATGTAAGAGTTCATACTAATCTTCCGGGTCCTTTGTCATTACAAAATCAGCAAGCAGATACTTTTGTAGGGGTAATTCAGCATCCCAGACATTTCACAAATTGACTCATATTAATAGCAAAGGGCTGCAAAAGAAATTTCCATCTTTATCTAAACAGCAATCTCAGGACATTGTTAGGACTTGTCCAACATGTGGACCTTTAAATGCACTCCCATTTGCATCAGGGGTTAATCCTCAGCATCAAAAAGCAAATGAATTATGACAAATGGATGTTACTCATATTCCACATTTTTGTAAAATACAATATGTACATGTTATCATAGACATCCTTTCTCATTTCATACGGGCTACCGCACAATCTGGAAAATATTTCTGCCATGTTTGATTACATTTATTTAATGCTTATGCTGTTATGGGATGCCCTCAATCTATTAAAATGAACAATGGTCCTGCTTATACAGGAAAGCAATATCATAAATTTTATACTACTTTTCATATTACTCATATCACAGGAATTCCACATAACCCCTCTGAGCAAGGAATTATTGAACAAGCAAACTGGACACTAAAGTCTATGCTCATGAAACAAAAAGGGGGAGATGATCAGGAGGATTATGTTGTGCAAATAAGTACACCAAAAGATCAATTAACAAAAGCACTGTTTACTTTAAATTTTTTTAAACATTTATGATAATTCAACACAGACTTCTGCAGAACAACATTTTAGTAATTTGGAAAAGAAATGATATGACTCAAACAGAAATGCAGCCACAGCTGATCTTTTGGAAAGATGTTAAGAATGGTCTATGGGAACCAGGCATTAAAAAGGTGTGGGGTAGGGGATTTGCTCTTATCATTACAGATGATGGAACATTGGGTTGGATTCCTCAAAAAGAATAAAATCCAGACATGTCAACCCTGACAAAAATAATTAAATGGGTTATGTATATTATAGGACATGTAACTTTAATTGCTGAAGGACAGGGACATAATTATACATATTGGGCTTATATTCTTAACCCACCTCTGCTTCAGGGTCTAACATGGGCAGATCCAACTTTACCAATATTTCTGAACACTAGTTTTGGATTCCCAGGTCCAGTAGATTCAAGGCTTCCAAAACTACTTAAGGAAGAAGGGAAAATGGTGGCAAATTTAACTCTTCCATTTCTAGAAAGACCCATATGCATAGGTAATGAATTATCATGTATGACAATAAGTAATAGAACTACATAGTTTAAGATTCAGAATGATCCTCATAATTACCTATATGTATATCCCTCTTTTAACTATATGGAATCAAATGATACTTTTCTGTTAGATGGGAGAGGAAGTTGGAATGTATGGCAGTTATGTCATAAGAAATGAGCAGTTATCATAATTAATGATTCCTATGGAATTGTAAGAGATGAGGCCCCTGTGGGCCTCCCATCTCTAACTCAGAGATAAACTGAGACTATATGCACATGCGATCTAAATCACAGTTTAATACATAAAGGATGATTTGTGCCAAATCCGCAGGATGATAAATATAACATTAGTCAGATAAATTTATAGAAACGTTAACTAGGACTGAGACCAATTTTTATAGTGAATTCTAATAACTATAACTTCTCTTTAAATAGCAGCCATAGACACTATATGCAAATATGTACTAGAGATCCATATGTATTTGCTAAATGTCATATGCATATAAGAAATCAAACATACAATTGTGAGAATTGTTCTCTATTCACTTGTCTCCAAGCATTTATTTTGCAGGAAAATGACAAGATTATAGCAGCAAGGAGAAGAGGAGGTATTTGACTGCCAATGCATATGTCAAGATCTTGGAAATCCTGTCCAGAAACACAGATCCTGACCCATTTGGCAAAAGAATATCTAAAAAGGACTAAGAGACTAATTGGACTCATTGCAGCTGTCACTGGAATCATTGGAATTATCACAGCAGCTATGGCTGCTGAAACTGCATTGCATCAAACTATACAGATGCAGCATTATGTTAGAGAATGGCATAAAAATGCCAGTGAACTGTGGCATTGTCAATCTCATATTGATGAGCAAATTAATAATAGACTAAATGATAAAGAGACAGCATTGGTTCATATTGGAGATCAAATGTATAATTTAAATTTTTTATGAAGTTAAAAATGTGACTGGAATAAGAGGAATGTTTGTATTTCCCCTTTAAGATATAATCATTCTGAAATATAATGGGAAAAAGTAAAAAGGAATCTTTTGGGGCATTCAGATAGTTTAAGTCTTGATATTTTAAAATTACAAAAGCAGGTATTAGAAATATCTCAGTATAATTTACATAAAACTGACAGAGATGATGCTCTACAATCACTTATCCAAGAGCTAAAAAAACTTAATCCTATTTACTGGTGGAAATCACATCATTTTTTGACTATTATAGGCTTAGGTTTGGGGCTGTTTATGCTAATTTTCTTCCTCCTCACCTGCGTCAAACAACAAATGTTCAAAGTAACAAGCCATGCCACTAAGCAAAGCCATGCTAACAGTGTGACTCTGACAAAAGCCCTTGGCTCCCTCCAGAATCAAAGTCAGAGAGCTTGACTGGTAGCCAATGATGGGTAAGACCCTTCCTTTAGAGCTTAAGGACAACCTAAGACAGTCACAGTCATCTAGGCTAATAAAATTAAAAGGGAGAAATGTAGGAGAAAGGGTTAATGGAAGACCTGCGGAATTTATTGGGAGCAACTGACCTCAGAGTGGTGGCAGCAGTAAACTGTGTAGACTGTTATCTGCTTTATGTAGAACAGTCTGGGAGGAAGAGAATGTTTATCCCAATTTGTTATGTTAAGTATGAAGGAAGAGAGCACTGAAAGATAAGCACTCTGTTCCCTCAGGAAATGCATGCATGCCTTTTGTCACCCTGCAGTATATAAGCAGGATCTGGTTAAGAATAACATTCTGTTGTCTTTTGTCACTAATCTTCAGACCCCCGATTCCATCTATCTTTCTCATGATTCCTTAATATCCTTTGCACTCCAGTCCTGTGGAAGCAACACCACTGGTTGTTTAAGAGTGTGTTGTTGAGCCTCCACATATTTGTGAATTTTCTGGCACTCTGCCTGTTATTGATTTCCAGCTTCCTTCCTTTATGATCTGAGAAAGTGTTTTGTATGATTTCAATCTTTTTAAATTTATTGAGACTTGCTTTGTGACCCAGCATATGGTCTATCCTTGAAAATGATCCATGAGCACCTGAGAAAAAGGTGAATCCTGCTGTTGTGAGGTGTAATATTCTATATATCTCTGTTAAGTCTAGCTCATTTATTGTATTGTTCAAATTCTTTGTTTCTTTATTGATCCGCTGTCTAGATGTTCTGTCCATTGATGAGAGTGGTGAATTGAAGTCTCCAACTATTACAGTAGATGTGTCTATTTTTCTTTTCAGTGTTTGCCTCACGTATTTTGGAGCATTCTGTTTCGGTGCATAAATAATTATGATTGTTATGACTTCATGCTGAGTTGTTCCTTTTATTAATGCATAGTGTCCTTCTTTGTCTCTTTTAACTATTTTACATTTGAAGTCTAATTAGTTGGATATTAGTATAGCTACTCCTGCTCTTTTCTGATTGTTATTTGCATGGAATATCTCTTCCCAACATTTCACTTTCAACCTATGTTTATCCTTGGGTCTAAGATGTATTTCCTGTAGACAGCATACAGATGGGTCCTATTTTTTAATCCATTCTACCAGTCTATGTCTTTCAATTGGGGAGTTAATCTATTAAAATTTAGTGTTACTACTGTATGGGTAGTACTTTCTTCTACCATTTTGCCTTTTGTATTTTATGTGTCATATCTAATTTTCCTTCTTTTTACCTTTACTCATAATTTTCCTTTCTACACTTTTCTCCACACCTTTCTCTTGTGTCTTTTCATATCTGTCCCTAGTGCTCCCTTTAGTAGTTCTTGCAGAGCTGGTCTCTTTGTCACAGATTCTCTTAGTGAGTTTTTGTCTGAAAATGTTTTAATTTCTCCCTCATTTTTGAAGGGCAATTTTTCTGTATATAGAATTCTTCATTGGCAGATTTCTCTTTTAGTAATTTAAATATATCATCTCACTGTCTTCTTGCCTCCATGGTTTCTGCTGAGAAATCTATGCATAGTCTTATTGGCATTCCCTTGTATATGATGGATTGCTTTTCTCTTGCTGCTTTTAAGATTCTCTCTTTCTCTTTGACCTCTGACATTCTGATTAGTAAGTGTCTTGGAGTGCATCTATTTGAATTTATTCTCTTTGGGGTATGCTGCACTTCTTGGATCTTTAATTTTAAGTCTTTCATAAGAGTTGGGAAATTTTCAGTGATAATTTCCTCCATTAGTTTTTCTCCTCCTTTTCCCTTCACTTCTCTTTTTGTGGTACACCCACAACACATATGTTCATGCACTTCATATTGTCATTCAATTCCCTAAGTCCCTGGTCATATTTTTCCATTTTTTCCCTATATTTTTTTTTTCCTGCTGGATTTCAGATGTTCCATCCTGTCATGGTTAGGGACACGTGTCAACTTGGCCAAGTTGTGGTACCTGTTTATCTGATTGGGCAAGCGCTGGCCTGTCTGTTGCAATGAGGACATTTCATAGGATTAGGTCATGATCACGTCAGCTGCGTCCACAGCTGATTCCATTTGTAATCAGCTAAAGGGGAGTGTCTTCTGCAATTAGTGATGCTAAATCTAATCATGGGGATCCTTTTAAGGAGGACTCAGAGGAAATAGGTTCCATTCCTGCTTTGGCTGGTGAGCCTCTCCTGTGGAGTTCATCCAGGCCATTCATCGGAGTGGTTGAATTTGCAGCCTGCCCTGTGGATTTTGGACTCTGCATTCCTGCAGTCACGTGAGACACTTTCATAATTTTTATATTTGCAAGTGTTCCCTGTTGATTCTGTTTCTCTAGAGAACTCTAAGTAATACACATCCTCCAGTTCACTCATCCTATCTTCTACCTCTCGCCGTCTACCGTTGTAGGCTCCATTGTGTTTTTCATCTCTTCTACTGTGACTTTCATTCCCATAAGTTCTGTGATTTGTTTTTTCAGACTTTCAATTTCTTCTTTTTGTTCATTCCTTGCCTTCTTTATATACTCCCTCAATTCATTGATTTGATTTTTGATAAGGTTTTCCATGTCTGTGCATATATTCTGAATTAATTGTTTCAACTCCTGTATCTCATTTGAATTATTCATGTGTTCCTTTGACTGGGCCATATGTTCAATTTTCGTAGTGTGATTTGTTATTTTTTACTGGCATCTAGGCATTCAATTAGCTTAATTAGTTTATCCTGGAGATTGCTTTCACTTATTTTACGTATTTTCTTGCTGGATGAATTTCTTGTCTATCTGTTCTTTGACATTCAGTTCAGCTTTTTCTAGACCTCTAACTTAGGTTTTGTTTAACAGAGGAGAATTTTTCAGTTCTTGTTTTCTTGTTTTTTGCCCTGCATGCATGGTGCATTTCCCCTCCCACCCTTAGGTGGGTATACTTAGGTATTATAGACCCCAACCAGATTTTCCCAGACCAAACTGGCCTGGAGTTTGGTTTTTCAGGAGGAAAGAGTCACCTGTGTCAGCTTTCCCTGAGGGTGAGACCCAGCAGGTTGAAAGACTTTCCTGTAAAGTCTCTGGACTCTGTTTTTCTTATCCTTCCCAGTATGTGGTGTATGTCTGCCTGCAAGTCCCACCAGTATAAAATGATGCACTACCTTTAACTTTAGCAGACTGTCCCTGCTGGGGGCATGGTGGAGACAGAGGAGAGGTTGTAGGCTGGTTTTAATGGCTTCAAACTACCAAGCCCTGGTGTCTGAATTCCTTAAGGGAGCAATTCCACCTGAGTTGTGCTTCACCCCTCCCCTGGAGAAGACACAGGCTCTATACAAACCTTCAAATGAGCTTGTTTCTGCCTATCCCTGGGACAGTTGCAGCCTGAGAAGTCCTGCCACCATATCCAAAGGCAGTCAAGCCTCTGTAGAAACACAGCCACAAAAGCCTCTGTTTCTTTTCTTTTTTTCTTTTTCTGTCAATCCTGCCCCCTTGGCACTGGGGCTACCTCTGCTTTGACCAGGTTCACCTGAGCTGGGGGCCTATTTTTAGTTGTCAGAATTTGTTACTTAATTCCATCATTGGAGTTTGGTCAGGCTCAGCCCCTGCTGCAGGTAAAGTCTCTTTCCTTTCCCCTCTGGGAAGCATCTTGTAGTAGAGGGGCGCTGGCCACTGTGGCTTGGGGAACTCATGGTTCTGGGGAGGCTCACAGCTTATCCAACTGGTCCAGACTGTGGTACACTGTGTGTCCGATCACTGACATGGCTCCAGGAGCTGTTCTGTAATGTTTCTCCTTATTTACTAGTTGTTCTGGAGGATGAACTAAATTGCATATATTATTAAGCCACCATCTTGGCTGCTGCTCCTCTTCTCTAAGTCACTAATTCTTTCTTGAATGCTTGGTGGAATTCACAAGTGAAGCAATCAGATCCTGGACTTTTCTTTTATGGGAACTTCTCAATGACTAGTTCAATTTCTTTACTTGTGATTGGTTTGTTGAGGTTGTCTATTTCTTTTCAAGTCTGTGTTGGTTGTTCATGCCTTTCTAAGAAGTCGTCCATTTCATCTATGCTGCCTAGTTTATTAGCATAAAGTTCTTGATAGCATCCTCTCATTACTTCCTTCATTTCTGTGGGGAAGTCATTACGTCTCCTCTTCCATTTCTGATTTTATTTATTTGCAACCTCTCGCTTTTTCGTTTTGTCAACCTTGCTAAGGGACCTCTCAATTTTATTGATTTTCTCAAAGAACCAACTTCTGGTTTTATTGGTATTCTCAATTGTTTTCATCCTCTCAATTTCATTGATTTCTGCTCTATTCTTTGTTATTTTTTTCCTTTTGCTTGCTTTCTGGTTAGTTAGCTGTTCTTTCACTAGTTCTTCCAGGTGAACAGTTAATTCCTTGATTTTTGCTCTTTCTTCTTTTTTGATATAGGCATTTAAGTCAATAAATTTCCCTCTTGGCACTGCCTTTGCTGGATCCCATAAATTTTGATATGTTGTGTTTTCATTTTCATCTAACTTGAGATATTTACTGATTTCCCTTGTCAATTCCTCCTTGACCCACTGGTTGTTTAAGAGTGTGTTGTTGAGCCTCCATATATTTGTGAATTTCTGACCCTCTGCCTGTTCTTGATTTCCGGCTTCATTATTTTATGATCTGAGAAAGTGTTTTGTATGATTTCAATCTTTTTAAATTTATTGAGACTTGTTTTGTGACCCAGCATATGGCCTCTCCTTGAGAATAATGCATGAGCAGTTGAGAAAAAGATGTTCTACTGTTGTGGGGTTTAATGTTCTGTAAATGTTAAATCTAGCTCATTTATTGTATTCAAATCTTGTGTTTCTTCATGATCCTCTGTCTAGATGTTGTATCCATTAATGAGAGCAGGGAATTGAAGTATCATACTATTATGGTGAATATGTCTGCTTCTCTTATCAGTGTTTTCAGAGTTTGCTTCATATATTTGGAGCACTCTGGCTTGGTGCATAAATATTTATGATTTTCATGTCTTCTTGTTGAATTGTTCCTTTTATTAATATGTAGTTTCCTCCTTTGTCTCTTTAAATTGTTTTACACTTGAAGTCTAATTTGTTGGATATTAGTATAGCTACTCCTGCTCTTTTCTGATTCTTGTTTGCATGAAATATCTTTTCCCAACCTTTCACTTCCAACCTATGTTTGTTCTTAGATCTAAAGTACTTCTCCTGTAGACAGCATATAGTTGGGTCCTGATTTTTAATCCATTCTGCCAGTCTATGTCTCTTGATTGGGGAGTTTAAATCGTTAATATTTAGTGTTATTACTGCAACTGTAAAGTACTGTAAGAGTAGTACTTTGTTCTACCATTTTGCCTTTTGGATTTTATATTTCATATCTAATTTTTTTTCTTTTTACCTTTGCTGATAGTCTTCATTTCTATCCTTTTCTCCACACCTCTCTCTCCTGTCTTTTCCAACATGCCTCTAGTGATCTCTTTAGTATTTTGTGCTGAGCTGGTCTCTTGGCCACAAATTCTCTCAGTGATTTTTTTTTGTCAGAAAATGTTTTAATTTCCCCCTCATTTTTGAAGGACAATTTTGCTAGTTATAGAATTCTTGGTTGGAAGTTTTTCTCTTTTAGAATCTTGAATATATCATACCACTGTCTTCTCGCCTCCATGGTTTCTTCTGAGGAAACTACACATAGTCTTACTAGGTTTCCCTTGAATGTGATGGATTGTTTTTCTCTTGCTGCATTCAAAATTCTCTCTTTCTCTTTGATATCTGACATTCTGATTAGTACGCATTTTGGAGATGTCTATTTGGATGTATTCTGTTTGGGGTATTCTGTGCTTCTTGATCTGTAACTTTAAGTCTTTCATAAGAGTTGGGAAATTTTCAGTATTAATGTCCTCCATTAGTCTTTCCCCTCCTTTTTGCTTCTCTACTCTTTCTGGGACATCAACAACACCTATATTCATGTGCTTAATGCTGTCATTCAAGTCCCTGAGTCCCTGTTCATATTTTCCCATTTTTTTCCCTATATTTTCATTTGCTCATTGGATTTCAGGCATCCCTTCTTCCAGTTCACTAATCCTTTCTTCTGCTCCTGAAAGCTAATGTTGTGGGTTCCCTTTTTTTTTTTTTATCTTTTCTACTATACCTTTCATCCCCATAAGTTCTGTGTTTTTTTCCAGACCTTCAATTTTCTTTTTATTCACCCCTTACCTTCTTCATACCCTCCCTCAACTCATTGATTTGCTTTTGATGACATTTTCCATGTCTGTTCAAACATGCTGAATTAGTTGTTTTAACTCCTGTATCTCATTTGAAGTGTTGGTTTGTTCCTTTAACTGGGCCATATCTCCAATTTTCCTAGTATGACTCATTATTTTTTGCTGTTATCCAAGAATTTAATTTCCCTAGCTAGTTATTTCTGGAGATTGTTTTCACTCTTTTACCTAGGATTTTCTTGCTAGATGGCTTTGTTCTCTATCTGTTCCTTGACATTTTTCCCTTAGGATGGTTTACTTAGATATTATAGACCCCAGTCAGATTTTTCCTGACCAGACTGGCCTCTTCTCAGGAGGAAAGGGTCACCTGCATCAGTTTTTCCTGCTGGTGAGACTAAGCGGGTTGACAGACTTTGCTATGAAGTCTGTAGACTCTGTGCTTTTCCTGTCTTACACCATGTGGCACTTGTTTGCCTTTGGTTTCCCACCAGTATAACATGATGTGGTGCCTTTAAAGTCAGCAGACACTCCCTGCTGGGGATATGGTTGAGGCAGAAGAGAGGTTGTAGGCTGGCTTTAATTGCTTAAGTTTTCCAGTCCCTGCAGTCTGAATTCCTTGAGGGAGGGATTCCACCTGAGCTGGGCCCCACCCCCCTCCTGGAGAAGACACAACCTCCAGACAAGCTCTCACACAAGCTTAATTCTGCCTTTGCCAGAGGCATTTGGAGCCTAAGAAGCCTTGCAGTTGTATCCAAAGAGCAGTCAAGCTGTAGAAAAACAGCCACAAAAAAGAAAAGATAAAAACCCTTTTCAGAGCAGCACCTCCAGTCCTTGGATTTGCCAATCTAGAGTTTAAATTGGTATGGAGGGGGCACACATAGGATCTTCAGGTCATATGTGCCCCCTCCTTTCCTTCAGGGACCAGGCCCTTTCAAGTATTTTATGCTGTCTGATGCAAAAAAAAAAATTTCTCTGTTTTTCTTTCTTTTTCCATCAGCCCTGCACCCTCTATGCTGGGGCAAAAACCTGGAACCTCAGTTTTACTTGATGTTCAGCTGAGCTGGGTGCCTACTTTTAGTAGTCAGATTTGTTAATTAATTCCACAATTGGAGCTTGGTTAAGTTCAGCCCCTTCCTGCTAGTGAAGTCTCTTTTCTTTCCCATCTGAGAACCAGCCTATGGCGGGGGGGGGCACTGTCCTCTGTGTATTGGGAGACTCATGGTTCTGGATGTGATCACAGCTGGTCCAGCTTGTCCAGACTGGTGTACACTGTGTGCCCAGTCACTGATGTGGCCCCAGAAGTTGTTTTGTACTGTTCCTGGATATTTACTATCTGCTCTGGAGGACAACCTAAATCCCACACCTCACTAAGCCACCATCTTGTACTGGTACCATCAGTTGAATTCTTAAGTTCCTCTGCTAATAAACCTTCCTTCCCCCACTGCCAGTGCAATGTCTCTGTCTTGGTTTCTCATTTCCAAACTGTACCCAAGTCTGAGATTTTTATTTCTGCTGCATAAGCCCGAGAAGGGATTTCCTCCCTAGCCTCCAATGTTCCATGCCAGGAGAATGGGTCCACATTTCCACCCATCCTGGGTGGAAAGGTATTCTCAAATCTATCCATCTCATCATTCTCTCCCTCCTTGAATCATCTCACCCTTGTCTCTACCTTATTGGCAACTTCCTTTATCTGGTAGCACATTTGGTTGAAAAAAAGATCCTTCCTATACCCTGATTCTCAATCTCAGGGATTGAGTCCTTGCACCCCACCTTAGAGATGGTTTCATGGCTTCATTGGACTTAGGACACCTCAATTCTGCCATTGATTAACCTTTCAAACAACACCAAAGTCAATTTCTCAGGGCATGTCAATCCTCCTGGGAAATTCTGTTCAGATTTTCACCTCTTCTTCCCTTTCAACTCAGGGTGCCTCCCTCAGGAAACCCTAGGATGAGGTCAGAGTCTCCTTATGGTGCACAGCTGCTGAGTTGGACCTTGAGTGGGAACTCCCAAATCCTGGTTTTTGCTTGCTATCTGTTTTGGAGACAGTAGTAGGGAATTCAGGATGCCTGTCTACCCCTCCCAGCCCTCCTTCATCGATTGTGACTCAGTTTGACTCTCACCCTCATTCGCAAATGACTGTCTCAGGACAGTCACATCTACCTAAAGACACTCCTCTTCAATGTCTACTAAAAAATATAAAAGTCCTTAATTTAGCAAATGCAATTTAACCAAAAAAATCAATTTTCCTCTCCACTAAAGCCTGGGCACAAGATCAGCTAGATAACCATAGCAAATGGCCTGAACATGGAACATTTGGTGAAGAGGTCCTTTTAAACCTCAACAATTTCTTAAATGTGATAGCATATGTGGTCTGAGATGCCCTATGTCCAAGCTTTTTGGGCTTTATGAAGTCACCCTTTTCTCTTCCAATCCTGTACTGCTTTCCAAATTCTTCTTCTCAAGGAACAGCCTTCCTGTCCTCATTCTTCACCAGTCTCTTCCATGTTCTCTGCTTCTACTTCCATTCTGCTACCTTTCTCTCTCTCTGAAGTGACTTCAATCCCACCAACAACCCCCTCCCTATAGCCGTCCAGCAAATCCGGACTCCAATGAACCTGTCCTCCAACCCCCTCCTCAAGTAAAATCGTTTCCACTGCCTCCCTCAGTCCCTAGGGTGAACCCTGTACTGCCATCCTCCTCTTCTCCCTCTCCTCTTATCTCAACTCCCAACTCCTCTGCAACAACCTCTCTAATTTCACCATCACACAAAGTACATATCTTTTTCTCCATCTCAGATGTAGGGCAAATTAAGCAATGCCTTGAGTCTTTTATGGCTAACCTCACCAAATTCATTAAAAAATTCTGATACCTGACTCAAACTTATAGTTTAACCTATCAGGGCACTTATGTAATCCTTACTGCATCCACCACCCTAAAACAAAAAGCCAAATCCTAGCTGCAGCCACAGCATACGCTGATAGTCTCCACATCCAAAACCCTACCAATCCAGCTGACCCTGTAGCAATTCCTCCTATACCTCCAGACTGGAACTATGAACCCCATGAAAATGGCCCTTTTTCTTACTTGTTTAATGGAAGGTATGGAAAAGACCACCCTGAAGGCAGAGAAATAAACCAAGGACCCAGTGAAAATCCAGCAGCCTTCATGAGTCACCTTACAGAAACAAGACTCAAATATACTAATCTAAATCCCAATTCAGAGGCTGGCAGTCTTTATCTTCATACTCACCTCAAATCTCATTCAGCCCCTAATATTGAAAGGAAAATTTCAAAAACTAGAGAAAGCCCTAAACTGCACAATGGGACCTAATTAAGGAAGGCTTCTGAGTATTTAATAATAGAAAGGAGAAATGTACAGAGGAAGAAGAATAAAAGGAACAATCATGAGAGAAAAAAGACCAGGCTAAAGTCCTGATGCTGGCCACAGCCCTATGGAGAGACCAGCCATAAGACATAAGACCTTGTCTTAAATGTGGCAGAAAACACTTGGCCAGAGCCTGTCCTAATCCCTGACCTATGCTGAATCCTTGTCCTCTGTTCAAAGAACATTGGAAGGTGGATTGTCCATTGGTCTCTAATCGAGGGATAAAACAACCTCCCTGGACACATCCCAGCAATGGACCCAAGGCAGGAGTCTGCTGTCACCAACCTTCTCAGACTTGCCACAGAAACAATTGATGAGGTCCAGATTCAGAGGCCCCAACACTTTCCATCACTAAGGCTAAACCCAGGTAACAATGGCAATAGCAGGTAGGCCAATCTCTTTCCTCTCAGACACTGGGGTCACCTACTCAATGTTAGCAAAATACAAAACCTGTCTCTCCTTCCTCTATCTCTATTGTTTAGGTAAATGAAATACATTCTAAACCCAATACTATCCCTCCCCTAACTTACATTTTAAACCAGCACACATTACTCATCACTTTTTAATAATACCCTCCTGCCTTGTTCCCCTACTTAATAAAAATATGCTAATTAAGTTGCATGCAGTCATACACCTTCCAACCATGACTCCACAACTATCAAATTTAAAGCCAGCCATGGTCTTGCTGCTCTCCTTAAAAAACCCCAATCCTTCCTCTCCCCCAAACTTCCCCCTTCTGTTACTCACAACCCAAATGAATCCCCATCAAAATGAATTAAAGTTTAATACACAATTCATAAAATTATTTAATAAATCTGTATTAGCAAACTTGGAAATTAATGCTAATATAACCAAGTTATAAGTATAATGTTACTTATACCTTGTCAGACTGCATAAAAACCAACCAAGATTTAAGTTGTGCTAAATTAACTCAAAAAATTGAACCATTATGTTACAACATTACTCTAATCTTTATACTCTTACTTTATTTCTGCAAGCTAACTTTTCATTTCTCTACGCACAACATGTATATATTACAAATAATAATATAACTGAATTGGCCATGATGAAATTAACTGTCCCCTTCTTTGCATGTCTGCAGCATTTAAGGATGTTTTACTAGCAAGATAAAGTATTTTATTTATCCCCTAATCATCTGAAAAATATTTGCCTCTTTTGGATACCCATATCATTAACTTTACCTAATGTTTATGTTTCCTTACAATCCCCTGTAAATATAATTAAAAATTTGTTAAATGCTTCTCATGTTATAGTTACTAATCATCATTGGTACAATTTCTTATTCTACTTTGTAACTACACAAAAATATTAGAATGCTATAATTTACCCTATCTTAATTTTTACTATGATTTTAATTATGCTATTGCCTTTGAATTATTACATGCAAAAAAATATGTAAAGTATATTTGACAATAACCCCCAATACTGTTAACAAATTATATAGTAAACATTTCAAAGTCTTAGGTCAATTGAAGGGTTAAAAAGGAAAGAATATCCAAAGTTTCTACAGTGGTCTTGTAACTATGTGATTAGAGGTTGTTTATGCACATTCCTTCTTAGAGAATTGGCTCATCTCTCAGAAAGGGGTGTGCTTGATAAAAATGTTTAAACTCCAGGAAATATCCTTGGGAGCCTAGCCACTTCTCTCGAATTAAGTACTGAAGGGCAGTCACATAGGACACTGGCAATCAGCCACCTTTATTCCAAAATAATATTTAAAGCCTAAGAATGAGTATTTAAATTTCAATAACATCTTGGTAATTAAATTCATTCTATAAAAGAAGTCACAAAAAAAATGAGGTGCCTTACTTTCAAGCTTTTTTAAAAAATGCATAGTAACCATAAAACTTTGAAGGATACAATTAAAAAAAAACAGATGTAATATCTATATGTGATATTAATTCTTGTCAAAAAATTGTATATTAATATTTCAAATATTCATTAACTAAAGCATTTTAAGTATTTAGCATTATTCTGACAAGTTTAATTTTTATAGTAATTATATGTGGTGAAATAGTTGTTTAAAGACAGCTTCCAAAATCATTTAATTTAACTTAATAATATGAAAGATATAATAGATATGTTTTTATTAAAAGGAAAAAGGGAGCAGTTTTGTCCTAAGACAAAATGAATGGCTGTCACAAATGAGAAAAATAAACAAAACCTGAGTGGATATGGCTGTTACAAAATGTGCAAACTAAACAAAATCTGATTGGATATAATAAGTCAGAGAATATCTGTGGAAAAATATTAATGATTAAAGTTTGGAAAAGATTAATGAGCCTATCTATAAAATTTTTTAAAAGTTTAATATGAAATAATACATTGATGCAAGACAGAAATTTAATTTTCTCTCCATTAAAATAACAAAATTCTCTTAGATTATTGATCTGTTTTTAATAAAAAGCTATAAAAGTTTTTGTTTTAAATAATCAAGATAAAAAAGCAAAGAATCTATATTTTATCAAAATAACCTCTTAGAATTTATGTTCACTTTATCATGTTCTTGGTTAAAATGAAACCAGGCTATTGAACTTTTAAATAAGGTAAGTCTTTTTCAGCTTCAGTTATGTAAGAAACCAAATATTGTTACAAACCTGACCACTTTTAACATTTTACTCTCACAAAATCAAACTCTAAAGGATATCTTTTCACTCCAGTTGCAAAATACTTGTTCTTTAACTTTGTAAAAATAAAGTGCTAAAAACAAGGGTCATTTAACATGTTTTAAGGGGCATAAAATGTTTAAAAGTAGTATAAAAATTAAAACATTTTCTAACCTTCTGTCAATAACTAAACCATATAACATTAAACAATGATATAATGTTGCTCATCATAGGTTTTTTTTTTGGTCTCTTCTCAGTTCTTCTTACAGAAATAAAGTAACGGGACAGCGTCAAGAACACCCTGTGGCCTAATAAATCACCAACTTTCTCCCTTTTATCTGGGAAACCTGATTACAGGGTGTCATGGTCAGGTTGTGTCAACTTGAACAAGTGGTGTTATCTGGTCACCTGGTGAGAAAGCCCTGGAATTTCTGTTGCTATGAGAACATTTCACAGACTTAAATCATGACTATGTGGACTGCATCCACAGCTGATTGCATTTTTAATCATCTGCAGAGAGTGTCTCCTGCAATAATATGTGATATTTAACCTAATCACCAGAAGGCTTTTAAGGGGGATTCATAAGAGAAATCACTCTTCCTGCTTCAGCTGGCAAGTCTCTCCTGTGGAAGTCATCCAGACCCTTCATTAGAGTCACCAACTTCACAGCCTGCCTTACAGATCTTGGACCTTTACATTCCAATGGTCACCCAGCCAGCCTCTCCTGAGAGTTTGTTGAAGACCTACCTTGGTTACCAGCTTGTGGTCTGCCCTACAGATCTTGAACCATTATATTCCCACAGCAGCTCAGCCAACCTCTCCTGAGAGTTTTTTGAGGTCCTTCATTGGTTGACAGCTTGTGGCCTGCCCTACAGACCCTGAATCTGCATTCCCAAGGTTATGTGAGACACTCCTATAGATTCTGTATCTATGGATATCTCCTGCTGATTCTGTTTCTCTAGAGAACCTTAGCTAATATAATTTGGGACCATGAGTGTTTCTTAAGAAACAGAATCTTAAAAATGTTTTTTTTTTTTTATGATTGAGTTTCTACTCTGACTGGAGTCAAAGGCACTAAGGACTCTGCTTCTCATAATCAGAATGACACTGCCAATCCATGGGGTGAACTGGCAAAAGAGATAGTTAATATATCCCCATTAGATTCTTCTAATGATTTGCTTGTATGAAACCAGGCTCTGGGGGGTAATATTTTGACACCTTTGTGGAGTGTTGTGGAAAGGAAATGGAAGGTATAGAGATGTTGACTGGTTGTTGTCAGATACACTGTATACATTAATGAGGTAAAGAGATGAGCTGAAGGCTTCAAATGAAAAGCTTATGCACTGTATGATAGATGTAAACATTTCTATGAATCCCCTGAAGGAAAATCTTATTTCCTGTAGCTGCTGACTTGAGATCTCCAAAAACCAGACTCAGAATCTTGTTGTTAGAGTAACAACTTTACAATATAAGCTGAAATCTCAATTTTGCATGGTAAAATTGCCTCCTGTTAAAGTGAAAGCATTGGTTGGAAAGGAGTTGGATCCTGAAAAATGGGATGGTGACAAATGGATGATAATGATTTCAGTGGAGAGGGGGAAACCCTAGGTCATGATGACACTATAATAGTCTGCCCTGAGGACATGACTGCCATACCTCCAGCTTGCCATGAGGAGTTAGCCAGACAACCTCCAACTGAAGGGATTATCATTAGAGTGATTAATCGTGTTTCACCAGATGAAACTGCAAATGAATGCCCTGAAACAAATGGCTTGGAAGAAACTTCTAGTTCTTTGCGTGACCCACCCCAACCACCCCTCATTTCTTCCAGACCTATAACTACACTAAAGTTCAAACAGGCCTCAAAAGCTGAGGTGCAAAGTGTCACCCATGAAGAGGTACACTATACTTCAAAAGAACTGCATGGGACATCCAATTTATATATGCAGAAATCAGGGGAATATATGTGGCAATGGATTTTAAGGGTGTGAGTTAATGGAGGGGAGAATATAATGCTCATGCTGAATTTATTGATATGGGCCCACTAAGCAGAGATTCTACACTCAATGTTTTAGCTCAAGGGGTTAGAAAAGGCATAGACAGTTTGTTTGGATGTTTGGCTGAAACATGGATCAAAGGTGGTTGAAATACGAGAACTTCCCTGATATAATGTAGATGAGGGGACTCAATGGCTTAGAGAGATTGGAATGTTAGAGTGGATTTATCATGGAAAATCTGTTCATACACCACTGGAATGTCCAGAGGACGCATCTTTTACCAGAACTGTGAGACTAGTTCAGTCATCCCTGAAGACCTCTGTAGTTGCCCTTCTCTGTAGGTCAAATATTACTGTGGGAACTGCTTTTACTGAGCTAGAATCCTTAAACACAATGGGGATGAATGGTCACACCCCAAATTGGCAGAAGCCAGGTGGCAACCCTTAACAACCAAAGACAAGGTGGACATGGCTATCATAATGGACAGCAGACTCAAATCAGTTGTCAAAGTAATCTGACTCACAGAGACTTCTGGCATTGGCTAGTAGATCCTGGGGTACCTAGAAGTAGAATAGATGGGCAGTCTACTAAATTCTTGTTTGAGCTGTATAAGCAAAAGAGTTCTAGGTCAAGTGATCAGAAATCTAACCTGAATTATAAAAACACAGAGTCACGGCCCCTTAATCAATTTCTAGACTTGAGACAGTTTACAGACCCAGAGCTCCATGAATGAAGGTAAAGCCAGGTCTCTTTGGGGGAGGACCCTGATACACTGCCACAAATTTATACTGTTAATCTTCCTCCCAGCCTTCTACAAGGAGAACTATGAGCTTTTACCAGGGTAATGGCATATGGGGGAAAAGGAATTATTAGATATTTCAGGGATTGTTAGACATTGGTTCAGAAGTGACATTAATTTCAGGGGACAGAAAATATCACTCTGGTCCACCAGTCAGAGTGGGAGCATATGGAGGTCAGGTGATTGATCGAGTTTTAGCTTAGGTCCAGTGGGCCCCTGGACCCATTCTGTAGTTATTTCTCCAGTTCCAGAATGCATAACTGGAATAGACAAACTGAGCAGCTGGTAGAATCCCCACATTGGCTCTCTAACTCCTGGAGTGAAGGCTATTATGGTAGAAAAGGTCAAGTAGAAGCCACTAGAACTACCCCTACCTAAAAAAAAAAATAGTAAATCAGAAGCAATACCGGATTCCTGGAGGGATTGCAGAGATAACTGCCATTGTTAAGGACTTGAAGGATGCAGGGGTGGTGATTCCTACCATTTCTCCATTCAACTCTCCTATTTGGCCTGTTTAGAAAACAGATGGGTCTTGGAGGGTGACCGAGTTATTTTAAACTCACCGAGGTAGTGACTCCAATTGCAGCTGCTGTTCCAGGTGTGGTATCATTGTTTGAGCAAATCAATACATCCCATGGTACCTAGTGTATGTAGCTATAGATCTGGAAAATGCTTTTTTCTCATTAGCTGTTAGTAAGGACCACCAGAAACAGTTTGTTTACAGCTGGAAAAATCAGCAATATACTTTCACTGTCCTGCCTTAAGTGTATATCAACTCTCCAGCCCCATGTCATAATCTTGTCCACAGGGACCTTGATTGTTTCTCCCTCCCATACGGCATCACACTGGCCCATTACAATGATGATATCATATTGATTGGACCTAGTGAGCAAGAAGTAGCAACTACTCTAAACTTGTACCCTATTCTGGGTAGATTTAATGTGTTTTCAGTTGTACACGGGACAGTTGAGTATTGTTAGGTGTCTGTTATTGCTTTCTATTTAGAGATTAAGTATGGTTTTAGGTAATGTGTATAGCTGTTAAGTTGACAGGGTTGGACTGTCATTGTCAGGTTCATGAGTCAACTTGGCCAGGTGGTGGTGCCCAGTCATCTGGTCAGGCAAGTGCTGGACTGTCTGTTGATAGGAAGACAGTTCATGGACTTAAATCATGTTGACTGCATCCACAGCTGATTGCATTTGTAATGAACTATGGGGAATGTCTTCTGCAATGATGTTTAATCTAATCACCTGAAGGCTTTTAAGGAGCATTCATAACAGCCAGTCATTCTTCCTGCTTCAGTCAGTGAGCTTCCCCGTGGAGGTCATCCATATCCTTTGTTGGAGTCAACAGGTTCACAGCCTGCCCTGCAGACCTTGGACCCTTACATTCCCATGGTCCCCAAGCCAGTCTCTCCTGAGTGTTCACTGAGGACCTTCATTGGCTGCCAGTTTGTGGCCTACCCAACAGACCTTGGACTCTGCATTCCCATGGTTGCATGAAACACTTTTATAAATTTTGCATCTACAGAAATCTCTTATTTATTCTATTTCTCTAGAGAACCCTAGCTAATACACAGGGTAACCTACTGAACTTCATCCCTGAAGAAATTCAGTTCTATATTTTCATACTGTCAATATGCATCACAGACCTATTTTCTTAAACACTTCTCTCACTATCATCGTTGTCCTTTTTATCCATTCCCTACTTCATTCTTCCCCTTTGTGTTGTGCTGCCATGCTGGTCCAGCAACTCTTAACCTCCCAACACCTCAATTCCATACCCAGTCTACCTCAAAACTTCTTAGAAAGAGCAGCCAAAATTAGGCAATGATCAACCAAATCCTGGCTTCAACTCACCTCTTGGATGCCTATCCTTCTGCCATTCCTAACTCCCCTCCTATTAATACTCTTTTTCCTATCTCTAGGAACATATGTTTTCAAACTTGTTGCCCAATTCCTGCAAAGAACTATGAAATCTATAACTCAAACCCAAATTAACCATGTTCTCCTCTGAAATTACAGATATCAGCATCTCAATAACTCCAGTGAACAATATAATCAATTAGAACTAAATCTCCACTCCCCCCCGTGAAGAAGTAAGGGAGACCTCCCCATCCAACATTCCCTAACAGCAGGAAGTAGCCAGATCTGACTCCAACACCCCTGCTCCAACATCATCTTGTATCTCTCCCCTTCCTCCCAAACATCCCTAATTTTTCTTTCTTTTCTATAATAAGAAAGACTGCAGGTAGTTCAGTGGTTAGAATGCCTGTCTTTGATGCAGGAGACCCGGGTTCGATTCCCGAACCATGCAGCCAAAAAAAAGAAAAAAAAGACTGGACTATGTGAGAAATGAACCCCAGAAAAAAGGAAGGAAGACACCTCTGCAGAGACTCAACATCTGGAGGCTCTCCAGCCCCCACCTGGTGATAAACCCTTTGTGCACAAAATATGCCCTCTGGCACTTACAACCTTACAGCATTCTTGTGATAAAACTCCTTTGCTCAGAGGTCCGCCCTTTGGCAGTAACAACCTTGCATAACTAAGACAGTGTTTTCACCAATGGAAACCCACCAAACTCCCAAGGACCCACCTGTGAGAAACCACATAGCTCTCCCCCAAATCTCTCTAAATCTCCTCCTCAAATCTAGGCAGGTTGGAGTTGAATTCTTGAGTCAACTTTCCCTGCTGCTCCTCTGCTAATAAACCTTCCTTCCCCCACTGCCGGTGCTGTGTCACTGTCTCTGTTTCTCTTCTCCAAACTCCACCCAAATCTGGGACTTTCATTTCTGGTGTCAAAACTGGCAAGGTTTCTCACTGTCCCCTGACCCTCCATGCCAGGAGATTGAGTCTCCTCTTCTACCCATATTGGTTGGAGAGCTATTCTCAAATCGATCCACCTCATCACTCTCTCCCTCCTTGAACTGGTTCGCTCTTGTCTCTGCCCTACTGGCAACTTCCCTTTCATCTGGTGGCACATTCAGTTGTAAGCATTGGAGAAAGAGGCCCTCACTATCCCTTAATAATTGATTTCAGGGATTGAGTACCCCATCCCAACCCCAGAGACACTGTCACAGCACCATTGGACTTAGGGCAGATCAACTATGCCAATGATTAAACTTGCAAACAACACCAGTCAAAGCCAATTTCTCAGGTGAGTGTCAATACTCTCAGTAACTCCCTTGCCCCTTTCAACTCAGGTTGCCGCTCTCAGGAAATCCTAGCATGAAGTCAGAGTCTCTTGTGGCACACAGCTGCCAAGACAGACCTCGAGCAGGGATGCCCAACTCCGGGTTCACTCTCATGCTCTCTCACTTGGAGACCTGTAGAGGATTTAGGGATCCCTGTCTGCCCCTCCAAGTTCTTCCTCATCCATTGAACTCAGTTTGACTCTCACTCTCCTTCTCAAATTGGATTCAGGACAGTCATATCCACCAAAAGACACTCCTCTCAGATGTCTACTAAAAAATATAAAAGCCCTTAATCTAGCAAATGAAATTAAACTACAAATATTAATTTTCCCTTCCACTAAGTCCTGGCCAAAATATCAGCTAGAAAATCATGGCAGTTGGCATGAACTTGGAATATTTGATTATGGGGTCCTTTTAAACCTCAGTAATTTTCTTAAATGCAATGGCAAATGATCTGAGATGCCTTTTGTCCAAGCTTTGTGGGCTCTACAAAGTCACTCTTCTCACTACCAATCCTGAATGGCTTCCCAAATTCTTCTTCTCAATGAACAGCCTTCCTGCCCTTGCTCTCCATGAATCTCTTCCCAGCTCTCTGCTGCTGTTTCCATTCCACCACTCTCTTCTCCCTCTTTCACTAGCTTCAAAGCACATCACAACAATTTTCAAAGCAAAGCTTTGAAATCACAATAATTAGTTGTAGAACAGATTTTGAAATCTGGTATGGGTTACAATCCCATCACTTTAGGTTTTTACTTCTAGCTACTCTAAGGTACTGGAGACTAAATGAAATATCAAGATAATTATTCAGCAATCATGCCTATTTTTTAAACCCTACCTCCTCTGTATAACTCCATCATCACTACTGATCTTTCTCCCACTCTTTAGGGGTATTTGGGCTAGACCCATTCTAACATTTTCATATTGGAAGGGGCTGTTGATAGTATGGGATGGGGAATAGAAGCAGTTGATGTTCTGGAGAAGCTGGCCCCTCTGCATTTTAGGACAAATCTGCTCCAGGAACCCATCTGGAGGTTGTAGGTTTCTGAAAAATCACCTTAGTACCTGAAACCTTTGTAGAAATTTAGGTATTCTTTAGGATTGGCTGGAATGGTTTTGTATGGGGTTTGGCTAGCTATGGTAGGTAGCAATGTCTAACTGAAACTTGCATAAGAGTTACCTCCAGAGTAATCTTTTGACTCTATATGAATGCGCTTAGTCACTGATACCTTATTTGTTACACTTCTTTTATCCCTTTTGTTCAGGATGGCATTGTTCATCCCACAGTGCCAAGGCCAGACTCATCCTTGGGAGTCATCTCCCATGATGCCAGGGAGATACTCATCTCCAGATTTCATGTCCCATGAAGGGGGAAGGACAATGATTTCACTTGCAGAGTTGGACTCAGAGAGAGGAAGAGGACATATCTGAGCTGCAGAAGAGGTCCTTGAGAAGTAACTCTTAGGCATATCTATAGGTATCCTAAAGTTCTCTGCTACCTACATAAGCATCACAAGAGTAAGCCTCAAGATCAAGGGCTTGGCCTATTGATTTGGATGTCCCTAATATTTGATACAGTGTTGGGGGAATTCCCTGATGGTAATGTTTTATAGCGTTCCATATTTTTCTCCCATCCTTCAAGGGACTTTGCCAATATTTTTTTATTATCTGCATAATATACTGTGAAATGTATCTAGGTATTACATTATATTATACAGGACTAAAGGCTCTCATTCTTATTCTGGGCTCCCTGTATTTGGATTGTTTAAAGGATCTATCCAGACAGGTTGAGTTAGATTATGTGCTACAGAAAATTTAGGCCTGGACAAAATAAGCCTTTCTTCCTCTGGTCTCAAGAAGTAGATGAGGTTTTAAAATATAGACAATGTCTTTCTTACCACTGTTTTCTGAATTACCTTAATCCCAACCTGATCAACTTCATTCTTAACTCTAAATATCAGGTTGTACATATATAATACAGCCTCTAAAACTCCAGAAATAATAATTACCACTCTTGGCTAAATGTGACTACTATATGAGCTTACAGTGTAGATTCCTGTTTTCTTATAAATACTTTGTAAATGACACCATACAATAATGGCTTTTTTGTTGCTGGCTTATTTTGTCTCACCAAGTGTTCCACTGGTTCATTTACAATGTGCATGCCTGACAACATCATTCCTTTCTTCAGCAGCACAATATTGGATCATATTTATACAGCATCATACACCAATTTACTTCTCAGTCAGTGCATCCTTCAGCCACCTCCATTTATTAGGCATCATGAAAAATGTCCAAATTCTATAGTCCACCAACACTCTCAATGCTAGATAATTTCATTTTTCCCAATAGTAAGATAAGCAACAAGCCCACCATCACCAAAATAGAAAATCTAAACAGGCCCTTAACCTCTTGGCAGAAAGAAAAAAAAAGAAATAAAAAGAGAAAAGAAAACTTATACATACCATATCCCTTACCCTTTCCACTCATTAACAATAATATTTCCATCTACTCAGTTGGTATTACCTTTTGTTTCACTTATTCTTTATTTATTCCTTCTCCATATTTTTTTAATCATCTGTCCATACCTGGGATAAAAAGAGTAACAGACACAAGGTTTTCACAATCCCACAGAAGAAATCATCAAAGTTATATCTTTATATAATCATGTTCGGGAATTAAGGCTACTGGGGAGATGACTCCCAAGGATGAATCCAGCCCTGGCACCATGAGATCAACAATTCCATCCTGACCAACAGGGGAAAAATAAGTGTAACTAATAAAGTGTCAGTGGTAGAGAGAGTTCAAATAGTGTTGAGAGGCTACTCTGGAGGTTGCTCTTACACAAGCTTTGGTTACACATTGCTATCTATCATAATCTGACAAACCCAAACTAGGATGATTCTAAGAAACCCTAAAAAACACCTAAGCAATATGTCAGATTCCACAAGGATCCCATGCACTAGAGTAACTTTCCAGAAAGTTATAACCTCCAGTTTGGTCTCTGGACCAGATAAGTCCTGAAACATGGAGGGCCCAGCCTCTCCAGAACATCAGATGGTTCCATCTCCCTACCCCATATTATTGACAGCTCTTTCCAACATGAAAAAGTTAGAATGCCCATAGCCTGAACAATCCTAAAGAGAGGGATAGAAAGATCAATGGTGATGATAGACTTATACAGAGAAGATAGGATTTAACAAATGAATATGATTGCTGAATCATTAAATTGATATTTCTTTTAGTCTCCAATATCTTACAGCAGCTAGAGGTAAAAACCTAAAATTGTGGAATTGTAACCCAAGTCAAACTCTAAAATATGATCTACAACTAATTGTGGTGTTGTGCTTTGAAATGTTTTGCTTTTTTTTGTATATATGTGATTTTTCACAAAAGAAAGAAAAAAGTCGATTGTGGTGATAAAAAAATATTTAAGCCCTCTAGCTTCCTATATTCTGGAGCAGCTAGAAGGAAAAATCTGAGGATCATATAGTAGCCCGTGAAAAACTGGGATCGGTCCTGTAACTACTTGATGAGGAGTGCTTGAAACGATTGCTTTTTTTATTTCTTTGCTTTGTATACATGTTATACTATACAATTAAAAAGTTATAAAAAAGAGAGAGAGAGAAAATTAGGGCTACTGGGACTCAGCTCAACAGTTTCAGGTACTTCCCTGCAGCCATTCCAACTCACCATAAACTAAAAAGTGATATCTATATAATGCTTTAGTATAACCTCCAGGATAACCTCTCAACTCTGTCTGAAATCTCTCTGCCACTGAACCTTTGTTTTGCCCCATTTCTCTCCTGTTTGTGTAGGTCAAGAGGGCTTTCTCAATCCCTTTATGCTGGATCCTGGCTCATCCCAAGAACTCTGTCCCACAATGCCAGGGGGATCTACACCCCTGTAGTCATGTTGCATATATGAAGAGAGGGCAGTAAGTTCGCCTGCTCAGTTGGCTTCAAGAGAGAGGCTACATGTGAGCAACAAAAGAGGTTCTCTGAGGGTGACTCTTAGGCCTAGTTTTAAGTATGTTTAGTTTATCCTTTTCAGGAATAAGTTCAAGGGCTTGGCCTATTGATTTGGTTATCGCCACTGCTTACAAGAATATTAGACATTTTCGAAATGGGGATGTTGAATATTTCCTCCTTTCTCCTCAGTCCCCCAAGGGGACCTTGCAAATACTTCTTTATTCACTGTCCAAAATACTCTGAGATATATTGAAGATTCCATGTACTTATGGTGTTCAATGAAACTGAACATACAAGTTAAATTAGGAAATGCACTGCCCAAAATGTAAATTTTGCACCAAATAATCATCTCTTCCTTTGATCTCACACAGAATTTGAAGTTTTAAAATATGGATGATATCATCCCTTTACCCTGTATTCTGATTTGTCTTAGTCCTATCCAGATCAGCTTTATTCATGTCTCTGTTAGAAGTCTGATCACTTTGTCAACATTTTAACCCCCTGTATGGTGTAGTGCTGACTTTCATGATTTCAGAGATCTAACTCTGAGTCTCAGGTATCATATAAATATTCAAAATTTCTTGTAATGACAAGATTATAAACAGTCAGCTCATTATCTCAAAATTTAGAAATAACAGTTACAACTCCTGAATATGTGACTGCAATAAGAGTTTATACCTAGGACTTTTTATAACAGGCCCCAACCTGATAACCCATGTTCGCAACTTCAGTTCACCAAGTTTTTATATTATAGTTAGTCCATATGATTGAGGTATGATAATATTTGTAATTTTCTTAATGATATTTCATTCAACAGATGGTCCTTAAGATTCAAACACCTAGTTGCATGCCTCACATCTTCATTTCTTCTTGCAGCCACTCAGTAGTTCATTGTATGTGTACATCAGAGCTCCCCCTTCCATTCCTCAGTCATCTACACATTGGTCAGCTCCATCCATTGTGGATCATGAGCACTGCTGCCAGAAACATCAGTATACAGATGTCCATTCAAGTCCCCACACTCAGTTCCTCCAGATATCTAATGATCATGGCTTTCAGGATCATATAGCAACCCTATCCTTAGCCTCCTGTGGAACCACCTTACTGCCCTCCCAGGGTTTCCCTACCAATCATGAATAGGTACATCTCTTTCTTCACATTTTTTCTCTAGCCCTTGTTTGTCTTTTTCATTTTTAAACAGTTTTATTCACACATCATACAATCCAACGTAAGTATATAGCCATGACTTCACTACAACAATTTATATGAAAACATTTCCTTTTCTTCCACAAAAAATCCATACCCCTTCCCTGACCTTGCCTTTTGACATTTAGTTTTGACATAATGCCTTTGTTACATTCAGTGGAAGCATATTACAATGTTACTGTTGACTGTAGACCCTGGTTTGCAGTGATGGTACTTTTCACATATACGTTCTATTTTCAGCATCCTTCAATGTTGACATTCATTGTCCTCCCTCTTGAAAAATGCTTTTTATTTGTACTTTTAATTGTTATCATTGTCCACTCTAAGCATTCCTGAATTATATCTGTTTATCCTCTATCTTTCCTTTTGGTTTCATATGTGTCCCCCAGCCCTTTTCCCTCTACGTACTCACATTCAGCTTCATTCAGTACTTATATCACTGTGCTACAATCAGGTAGTATTATGTTACCCATTTCTGAATTTTTATAATCAGTCCTGTTGCATAATCTATATTTCTTCAGCACCAATTGTCCAATCTCTACCCTATTTCTTTCTCCTGATAACCTGTGTTCTTAACTTCAATTCACAATGTTCACTCTTTAATGTTAGTTTGTATTAGTGAGACTATACAGTATTTGTCCCTTTGTTTCTGACTAATTTCATTCGGCATAACATCCTCAAGGTTCATCCATGTTGTTACATGCTTCATGACTTTATTCTGTCTTAAAGCTGCATAATATTCCATCTTTTGTATATACCACAGCTTATTTAGCCACTCATCCACTGATGGCCATTTGGGCTGTTTCTAACTCTTGGCAATCATTAATAATGTTACTCTGAATATTAGTGTGCAAATGTCTGCTTTTGTCCTTTCTCTCAGATCCTCAGAATATATACCTGGTAATGGGATTGCTGGATCATATGACAATTATACACTTAGCATCCTGAGGAACCACCAAACTGCCTTCCAGGGCAGTTGTACTGTAGTGTGAAACCAGGATAGAGACTCTGAAAGAGTCTCCAAGAACATTATCTGAATAATATGATAACTGGCAGTGCTCAAGGGAGATGATTGGCTGTGTGTCAACAATCAGACCTGGAAGGATTGCACACCTGAGTTTACAGAAGCAGATGGGCATTTAAAGAGGAGGGGACTTTCTACAAGCCCTCTTATCTTGCCTACATGTACTTTCATCCATCCTTGGGGCTAGGAGACTTCCCAAAGAGGAAGTACCCTGAGTTGACAAGAAACCTGCTTGCTGCCAGGGGCCTGTGTGCTCCATTCCCCCCTTTGATGCTTGCCCACACCAGTGGACAACAGCATCACCTATATCTGGTCCTCTTCTTGTTGCAGGTGGTGGTATGTCCTGATCTGCACTGGGCATGGGAAACAAGGTAGCCATGCAGTGTTTAGGCCACTGCAACAATGTGTGGGAGGGGGGAGAGTTTGTGCCTCACTTCTGTTGACCCCAAGTTTTCTCCTGATTGCCCCTTTGTGACTGTGCCTGTCTTTGATTTTCCTTCCCTGAGGAATCTTACCCATCTTTGGCTAACCAGCCATCCTCCAGGGCCAAGCAGGATGATGTGAGCTGTAAAAGTAAGGGAGGAGCAATGCCCCCTGAGGAGGTCCAATCTGTCTTCTCGACGGCCTATGCCCCAGACATTTTCCAAATGGGGATGTTGAAAAAACCCAGGTTTTTCCTCCAGTGAGGGCCCAGCTTGTAGCTTTGGGCAGGAGACAAGCTGAATGGCACCAGCTCCCAGGAGGTCTCCACCTCAGCACAACCAAGAGCTGCTCCTGATCTTGTATGCACTGCACTACCAGGAGGAATGCACTGGGAAAGGTGTCTGATTTGGAGGAGGGTAAACTACATGTGTTAAAGATCAGGAGGACTTGGGAACTGTTCCCTTTCTAGGGGTTACGGTAATACCCTTGCTGCCCCAGAGTAGCAAAAACAACACTACTGAACCTGGCGAGGTGTGATTATAGCACACTGGGGGACCTTTCTTTAGGGTGCACACAGAATACTGGGTTCCACTAAGAATGCAGGTCTGAGAACTGCCCTGGCATGAATACTGATTATAGAAAACTATGCTAGTTTCCACCTTTTTCCTAACATAGGTGGTCTTGAGGCATACCTGACATGTGTCATTCCCCTTGGAAGGGCTTTTGACCATGCTGAGCAGAACAGAGGCGTGAGACGCATGGTGCTGGCTAAGGGAAGTGCCACCACATGAACGTACTATTAGTCTCAGGGAAGGAATGGAGACACACTCTGGACAGTGGTTAGGAAGGGGGAAGTTACGTGGATAAGAGTGATCCCACCATATTAGAGTAAATTTGGTTTTGGGGAAGAACTTCGGGTGACCTAGTTCTAGGAGGGCTAAAACTACTAAATGAAAGACAAATGCAAAGAGAAAGAAAAAACAATTGGTCCACAGACCCATCAGGCCAGGATTTTCATGCATTGGTTCCTCAATCTTCAGCCATGAGTAGATAAGTCAGCTTCTGGTGTGACTGAAGCAGGGCTCGGAGGTCTCCTCAGGCTTTGACCATGCATTGACTAGCTGCTTCTGGTGAGCTAGAGCAGGGCAACAATGATCACTCAGGCCTCAGTCATGGGCTGGTCAGCTGATCTCGGCTGTAATGGAGAAGGACGCAATGGCCTCCTGAGAATGATGCGCATTGAGTGTTCAGGAATAAGGGTGCACACCCAGGGGTCATCTGTGGTGGCCTTCTTGATCTGAGAGTATTGAATGCATGGGATGAGCTCCGAGGCTCTGACACCTGTTGGGGTTACTAAAACCCAATATAGTAAGGACCTCTCCAATGAAGCTGGAGGGAGGCTTTTTCTTTTTTCAGGCTCTTACCCACACCGAGTCCCCTGGCTCAAACTCATGTAAGGGAGGGTAGATGCTAAAGGGTTCAAGTACTGCTTCCAACACCTTCCCTTTTTAGTTCACCTATAGCTTTTCTTAACTTTGACCATAATTTCCTTTTCCACAAACCTTTAGCAACTTACTGTGCTTGCTCAGGCTTTCTCTTACATTTTCCTCATTCTGTAACAGCCATTTATTTATGTAACCCACCCTTCCCCAAACCAGCCCTGAGGATTCCTGTTTCACCTGGTCTTCTGGGTGGAGACAAGGTTATACCGGCAGTCTTGGGAGGTGATCAGCCTCCCCTTCCACTCAGGCTTCCCTAGCCTTTTATGAGTGGCCTGAAACTGATGCACATGGGTGCCTATCCATCAGATGAGTGGTGCTCCCAGGAGCCTGGTCCAGAAACTGTTCTGGATCCACTGCCACTCCAGTGGTGACAAATACCCTGCCCAAACAGGCTAGGCATCTGAGAGACAGCAAAAGTCCTGGTGCCAGCACTGGACCCCATTGGGTCTCTTGTCAGGGCAACACCACCACCACGGGCAAGGGAGATGAGAATATCACCCGCCTCTTGATCCCAGACAAGCCCCCAGAAGTGTAGAATGAAACGAGGAAGGAAGCTGTGCAAGAGTCTCCAGGAATGTTATGCAAAAACAGGACTGGAGCACGAACCCAGGAACAAGGCTGCAAGCCTCCAAGAACTTTATGTGGAAACAGAACAATCCGGGATGAAGGTTCTGAAGTTTCAGAAAGTAGGCTGTATTAGTCTATGGCCATAAGGCTCTGCTAAGTAGCCTCTGAAAGTTTGACCCTCAAACAGGGGCTGACACAGAATTTTATAGGCAGAATGGCTCATTGGAACAGGGTTTTCCTAACATGGTAATTAGTGATGCTCAAGTGTGTGATCATTGGCTGTGTGCCAATGATCAGACCCAGGATTGCACAACTGAGTTTACAGAAGCAGATGAGCATTTACAGGGGAAGGGGCTTCTACAGAGACCTCTTGTCTTGTCTACATGTTTTTTCAACCATCCTTGGGACTGGGAGACTTCCCAATGGGGAAGTGACCTGGGTAAACAAGGAGTGCACTTGCTGCCAGCGTGTGTTACAGTATCATTTTGCATTCCCACAAAAATAGATAAGTGTGCCTCTTTCTCCACATCCTTTCCAGACTTGTCATTGTCTATATATTTGATCATGGCCATTCTAGTGGGTTTGAGATTATATGGTTTTTTGCTTTGAAAAATTGCAATTCATTTCAAAGAGAACTTCAAATTTAGGAAAGAAGTATCAATAACTGGTGTGCACATCAATTTAAATTTTTTCACTAAGCTCCAAGTAGAACAATCCCCAATCGTTCTGCCAAGAACACATTATTTTGAAAGATCTGTTCAAAACTTATTTAATAAGTTCAAGTTTTAATCAGGGAATCTAAAGCTGCCAATCAGAACTTCTAATCCATGTAAGATAACCAAGGTCAAAACCTCGAAATGATATGTAATGTGAGTAAAAACTTTTTAAAATTTTGTTAAACTTATACATTCTAATTGAGGAGATATATTCAGTTTTGCCATCATCAAAACGAAGTGAAGAGGGTGCACAGGTGGTTCAGTGGTAGAATGCTCACTTTACAAGCTGGAGACCTGGGTTCAATTCTCAGACCATGTAGCACCCACCAAAAAATAAGTAAACAGGCATTGTTACCTTTAACAAGGGTTCATTGGCTTCAGGCTGGGACCCACAGGTATATACATCAGACACTCTATGTACATACACATGAATAAGAACTAAAGATTAAGTACAACAAATAAATAACATATGGACCCTATATATTCAAAGGGGAATAATGCATCCTTTCATGGGGTTCAAAGCAGCAAGGGGAAGAGAGACAAATCACTAAACAATGAGGAAAATCAAGCAAAGGTGGAACAGAGTTTAAAAGTGCCAAGCTCTGGGAAAGCAGAGGGCAGGAATTCAGAGGCTTCAAAGTTTATGTGCCACCTGGGCCAATCCAGGAACTAGAAGTAGGATGTCAATGGGTGTGAGAAGGCACTTTCAAGATGAGAAAACAAGCAAGCCAAGATACCAAGTCCTAGGAGTGCAGCACATTCAGAAGACAATGGAGGGCTTGTTTTGGGTAGAGGGATGTAATCTAAGGAGATTGTATAAATTAGATAACCAAAAACTAGTGCCAAGAACAATGCTGTTCTCTATTTCTCAATAGCAATTCAACAGACTCTGAGGGGCCTATTATATAATGAAAAGTTAATACAGTTCCAAAGGCTAAAACTTGGTATGCTTTGTGGGGTGATTAGATAGCTAAAGGTTACCCTGTTCCCCAACTCCCAGCCTGGGATGCTAGCCTATTGGAATCAGTACCATCCATTAGCAGGAAGCTGTTAAAATTATGAGGAGTCCAGCTCCTGACCAAAATCCTATATCCTGGTCAAAATCCTATATGCAATTGCTCAGGCCCAATTGTAACAGAGAAATCAGGATTTAAGGGATGATTATTATTATTGATTCATTATATTGATATTCCTTTTTGCTTTCTGGTATTTTGGAGTAGACAGAGGGAAAATCTGAGTTGCTAAGTTGCAATCCAATGGCCATGATATCTGATAATGATTGTATAGCCCTTATGTCCTGCCCCTGCAATTGTTAAAACTTTGTGACTAAACTTCATTTGTACTCAGTTATACAGTTTCTAAACTTTAAAGTCTTGTAATCACTAAAGACAGCACCTAAGGTTTGTTGATGAAGGGTCTTAGTTCAACTCAGGACTAACCCAGCCCAAGCCCAAAATTCTCTTGATGATCAAGACTGGATCTAATCAAATGGGCTCATACGACATGTGCAGTAGCTCAGAGTGTAACCTACAAGTCACCTATACCTCATCCCACCATTTTCTTAATGTGAAAAAGTAATCAATCTCATGCTCAATAATTAGGTCACCTCTAATTGCATTATCTGGGGTCAAGGTGTTCATTATGCTAAACCCTGCTCATGTTCTTCTCTAACAAAGTTATCAGAATTATTGCAGGTTGGGGAGACAGAGTTTAGTCCAATAAACCACCTGCTATGCTACTACATGCCTAGTAATAAACTTAATCTCTTTGAAACTCTGATGTCTCAGGAACTGGTAATTGAGTTCCTTGGGTGAAAGAATTCATAGCCTTTGCCCAGTAGCATCATCAAGATCATTACAAAAGCTTTTTACCAGGCAGACCTCCCAGGAGGAAAGATGTTCCCCCCACTTGGACCACAACCAGTGCATCATACTCTCTGAAGGGAGTTGTAGTCAAGGACTCAGAACCCTGGCTGGCCGCTGTGTTAGGTATATCTCCTTTTGTAGCCCAGGCACCTCCACATCAGGGAGCCCTCAGCCAAGGCCTTCTCAGGAGCCTCTGCTGAGACCTTCTTATGGTGGGAGGGAGCTGAAAATATTGTTATTCACCCTAATTCAGTACTCAGTACTTTTTCACTCCTAGCCCTTTCCCCTCTCCATCCCCTCTGGGTCCCCAAAATAGCAGGAGTCTTGTTTGAGGCTCCCTCAGCAATGAGACAACTCTCATATCTGTGCTGATCCACCTGTTCCTTGCTCAGTGCCATTTATGAGGAAGGATGGAACATTCAGGCAACTGGCACTTTTTCTGTCTAGCATCTTGCTAATACTATCACAGTAAGTGATGAAAGATTTGATTGTTACTTTCATTTTGACTTGTTATCTTAACTGTCAACCTCAGCACTCTCAGCTGAACTCTCTCCATCAGCTCAGCTCTTGACAACCTGGCACAGTGAGCAGGGTGGTGCACTAAACACAATGCCATAATGGAAGAACAAAAGGCCTGAAAGTCCAAGGGATACTTCACCAATGGGATTCTGGTGGAGTCTCTGGGACTTTTTCAGATGGTACTGGAAGATCCTTTACAAGAGTCTAAGTGTTCCATGTGGCACTTTGCCACTGGGTCTTGGGATGTGCTAGTGGGAGCTGTGAGGCATTCTTAGAGAATACTAGTAAGCTGTTTACAAAACTATTTGGTTCTGAGGAGGATTATTGGTCCTTGTCTTTAGCTCCTGACTCCCCAGAAATTCTCACTCAATGGGCCAGATTAGAGAACCAACAAAGGTGTCCAAAGAAAATTGGGGAAGCAGTTTCCTGTGCACTGCTTAAGTCCCTCCAACAATGGGAGCAGAGGTGAGTATGGTTGGGGGGATGTTTAAGACAGAAAAACAGTCTAAAACAAAGCCCTTTGGGAACCAAGTCTGACAGGTATTGCTGCAGTTAAGGTCGTACTAGCACGGCATATGGAAGACCATGAATCTACCACCAAAAACTCTATTTTTGGTGATTCAAAGACTATGGCTGATAGACAGCGCTTTTGGTCAGGACACTGGCAAGCTTCAGACTGACATATAAACCAAACCTCACTGTGGGAACAAAACACTTGGATAAAAATGCATTCCTTTCCTAATAAGGTAATGGTTACCCATGTGGATACTATTAGGAAAAACACCATACTTGAAAGTGAATAAATGCTCACCTGATTGGGGAGAACAAAAGAAATTATTCATGATTTTGCAAGAATGGGCACCCAGCCAAACACAAAATGGTGTGGCAAAAAATAGAACACCAAAATGGTTATACCCGTGTCTAGATCACAGACCCTACCTGTTTCTCCACCATTGGATACTCCAGAGGTTACAGCCCATCCGGATAGTTTAATTCAAATTTCCAGTGGAAGGTTCCTGCTTTTGATTGCATGTTATATTTCAGTGAATCTGACTGTTACTTATTCAAAATTGTTTCTACCTTAATTCGCTTATGTCAGAGGTGCTATCCTTCCCTTTCTGCAAAACTAGTTTGAATTATTCTGCAGCCCTTTCCTACACCATCTTGTGTAAAAGCTAAACTTAATTTTTTTACATTCCCCCTCTTTCTTTTTGAGCTTTTTTTAGTTTTCACGTTTCAATCTTTCCTCAAAATTGATGAGAGTCTTTTCACATTCTTCATCATAGGGATCTTCCTCTTTAAGGGAGTTCTTGATGAGTCTCTGGACTAACCCTTAGGCACATGAGTAATGTAGCACTTAAGTGCTGTGAGTACCCCAGCTGCAATGGTTAAAGTAGTTACCATGGACAATGCCACCCCTTTCCATCCCCCAAACCAGCTTTCCAACCATCTCATGAGGGGGTCATCAATGCCTGAATTTTTGGCTAATTCTTCAGCTAAGGCCCTCAGACCTTATAAAGCTTTTGTGATAGTTCTATTTGGGGCTACATTATTGGGGATAAATGTATAACAGCTATCCCCAACCATAACGCTAATGCCTCCCTTTTCAGCTCACTTCATGTCTAGGGCCATCATATCCTCCCTTGTCATTCAGCTAGTAGCATCTAATTCTTCTGCTCTTCCCTCAACTGCATCCTTGGTGAAATTGATCTGATTAATAAAATCCACATTTTTGTTGATGGTGATCCACCAGAATAAGGATGACTTAAATCCTGCAGCTGCTTAATTTCTAGACTTAAAGTAATCTGGGATTTCCCTTGGCACCCCTATTCTGTCTAAATCAACTCAATCCTCCTCCTTTACAAATGCCCAGGTAAATGAAAGGGCTAATTGGGCCTTGGCAAAGGTCCCTTTCCACTTCTTGGGTAAAACTGATTGGAGGATGCACTTTCCATGATACCACCAAAACCTTGCTTGTGGTGTGGTCAAACTGGAGAAATTGCCAGTACTATACTCAGTCACATCCCACACTTGGGTATGGAAGACCATTGTCCCAAGATCCTGGAGCCTTTCTTTCCATCTGGAGAGACAGGCAGAGTGGTTTCTTCAACCAAGGCAACAAGCTGATATGGCCTTGACTTTTCTACCTCTGACTGAAGGGAAAAGAGAGGACAATGTACTATAATTTTCACCAAGAGTAGTATTCTAAAAAAGGAGTACCATGCACTTGAACTCCTTATCATCTTCCTTCATACCTAATGGAAAGGATACGATAAGAACAGTAGGTCAGCCTGTTGTGTAACGATCACAGTTACTTTTGTTTAGACTGTGGATGTATATTTGATCCATTCCATCCAGGCATTTGTATCTCTGCACCCTGTCCCTACCCTTATGTTTGGTCCAAATTTTCTGTTCTGTTCACCCTGACAACTTTCATAATATTCTGTATTGGGACTATTGAAGAGTTAACTGGAGAGTGTGTTATTGGTGCTGGGGGAAGGATTTCTATCCTGAATCTTCCTAGAGGATCTTTGCCAGTGACATCAGCCTCTACCCTATATATTCTATTCAACTGTTACTGCATCTCTGCTCCCACCCCTTGCTGGATGTTTATCTGCTTTCTTGATGATTATCACCTCCAGGTAACAGTACCTTCAGGTCTGTGAAATTAATTCCATGAGAACGGTCCATCCTTGAACCTGAATAGCCCATCATACATCATCCCAGGAGGGCAATGAGAGGCTTGATTGTAACACCCTCTATTGGTTCTAGACACAAGTATTTGTTCTTCCTACTCAATTGCCATTGATTTGTTAAGTCCAGAATTTATAACCCTGCATACCTAAGTAGCTTTAAAGTTTTAAACTTTATTAATGAAAAGCTGCTAATTCCAAACTTAACCACCTATTTCTGAAAATTAGCCAATATAGACTTGCCTAACACTTGCCGCCCAATTTTTTACCGTAAGCCGTATAAAACCCTATGCCTGCTACCTATCACCTCAGCAAAACTGTTTTTTTTCTTTTTCTGTTGAACTGCTGCCCAGCTGGCTCTGCTTTTCCCTGAAATAAAGCCTTTGCTTAAACTCTTTTGTTCCACCTCCTACTTGGTGAATTTCCTGAGTTTCTCTTTCATCAAACTGTCCAGTTTGGGGCTTTAAACCTTCAGTTACATTCATTATCAGTTTGACACGGCTTGTTCATCCCCAACTTGGAACAATAAACCTAGTATAGTTATTCTCATTTTTAAATTGTGCCCCAGATCCCTCATCTGACCTACTCAGGTAAGACTTTTCTTAGTCTAGATAATAGACTAATCTAATCATTAACTATATAAGATTAAAGTATAGAATCCAAGCACCAAATCCAAAAGTACTTTTATCCTCCCAACCATTGTCTCTTCAATTTTAAAGGTCCAAAGTTGGAGTTATGTCCCAGAAATTGGACTGTGTAGTTCTGTACTTATCATCTGGCTTAGTATTGGTCCTTTCACTTGGGTGTAGTGAGTCCAGCTCTTCCCTGCTGTCCAGATGGCCATTTCAGTTGTCAACATCCACCCGGGTGGTTGGAGTTTGGACTCTTTCCACAATTTAATGAGAACTCAATGGCCAGGTTGAAGTTGATAAGCAGCAAATTCAAGAGGTGGGATCTGCATCAGCAAGCCAAGGTGTCTGAGGGATGACAGAGCAGAGAGCAAACATCAGTATATAATTCTTAAGGTATAGGTACTTTGCAAAGTCAGCTACTGGCATGGCCTGTCATAAGGCAAAATTCTCCTCTGGTCTGGACAAGTAAAATTCAGAATAAGTTCTTTGCTGCTGACATACCAGGCAGGATAATCATAGGGTATGTATTCCTGTTTACATAATGAGAAATTGGAAGGAACATAGGGGTCACCAGACCCAAGCAGGTTCAAAAACCTGCAGGGCAAACTCCATTAGATTTCAAAGTCTAAGAGTCATTTATCTTTGGGGCTTTAGAAAGTGGCAGTCCTACCCTTTTCAAGGACCTATATAGTGGCCAACCTACAGTGGCCATCCTCTCTCCAAATGCAACCCTGGGAAACACAGGGAGACCACACCCCTCTCAGCTCCACCCTCTCCCAGCATTGAGGCCATGCTTTGGCTCTTTGCCATTTCTAGGGCAAATACTCAACCCCTCCATGTGGTGGCAGCCAGGCTCTCCCCAACCCCCAAGGAATGTGTTCACCTTCTCTAATTTCTGGGACAGCACCACTCTTCCACCATGAGGTGAAAGGCCCATCCTCTGCCTCAGGGCAAACTCACCCTCTCCAAGTGCCTGGATGGGCCCACTCTCCCAGCCCAAGGGATTCTGACTTCAGACCCCGGACTCCATAGTTCTGCCTCTGAAGCCATTTTTCTCCAATATGTCCCCTCTCTGCCTCTCCCAGTCCTGACTGGCAGTGGCTCTTTTTATACAGATCCTGCAACATTCACTGGTCTTTTATGTACTAGTTTTGGGTTGTGCCCATTAGCCAGTCCCATGGGTATTATTAGGTCCCTTTCCAACAATTAGCTCCCACCTTCTGGAATGTACACCAGTAGGTTTATAATTTGGTTATCCTCCCAATAGATATCAGTAGGTTTGAAAATGGGGACTTTAAACCTTTCCCCTTTTACCCTTGAAATTGTGAGGGAGCTACTGAGAATTTAATCCCCTTTGTGACATTGATTGCAGAAGATCAAGCTGCCCCAGTGTCCACCAAAAATGTAATTTCTCCCTGATGTGGGCCCACCTTTAGATTTAGTAAAGGCTCCTGGTGGGCTCTTGAGACAGAGCTTGGATTCTATACTTTAATCTAATTTTCGAAATTCATCAGGGGTATCCCCCAACCTACTTTCTTTAAATTCAGGCATTCCCTTTTGAAGTGACGAGGTTCCCTACAGTGGTAACACCATGCTGAATCTCATGCCTCTTTGATCCTTTATCCTCTTTACTCAAGATTGTTTCTCTATCTTGCTTCTGCCTGTCTCCTCCCTGCTTTATCTCTAATCCCTTCTTGACCATGTGGTTGACCATGCTCAACTTAATTGTAACTTGTTGTTTCAGCTTTCCTCTTGCCTTCTCACAACCCACTATCATGAATGGCATGGCAGGGGAATCCATTTAGCCAAGTGAATTGGTTTCTGTACTTGGTGGGCAGCCTGACAAACACCCAGCCAGTGTTTGTACTGACCCCTCAGAGAAGCCCATCCATGGTTCATCCCTGCTGGTTCATCCCTGGCACTGACCCACTCCCTCAGATGGGCCAGCAGCTGAGCAGTCCTGGGGTGACCCATGCATGGTGGAAGAGTTTGGGGGCTTAGAGGAAGGAGCCATGCAGGTGTGGAGCCCACACTCTCAGCCCCGGTGCCTCTTCTTCTTCCCCCACCCCTGGTCTGCCAGGTGGCTCTGGTTTACCTGTGTTCCTGGGCTCAGCAGAGACCATGGGTCTTTTTATGCAGTAGTGACCAGCATACAGCTAATGGCTATAGAGCTGCCTTGACAGCATGTAACCCGCGGCCACTGCAAGGAAGGCATTTTCTCAGCATCTCTTTTCTGCCACACTCTTGAGTAAACAACACCCCTGTTAACTGACACTTAGGAGACACCCAGTGACTATCTGATTGTTTTGCACTGCTTCTCCAGAGAAGAACTGAAGCTGAGAGTTCCAGCATGTTCTTTTACAGCCCTGACACTGATCAGATCTAAACACCTCCCTCTCACCTGCTCCCACCTCCCTCTCATACAGCACCTTGGAGCTGACAAACAACAAAGTCCACACCTATGCCAAAGAAGGAACAGGTGTTCCTGCATCTAAAACAGATTGTGAAAGCAAAGAAAGAAGCCTGATTGGGTCTTAAGGGCCACCATCACCAGTAAAGTTGAATACAGCAAAACATCACAACTAAAATGCACTTTGAAACTTTCTTCATAACTCTCCTAGTGGTTTATCCTTCCACTTATCTATTTTCTGCACCTTTTCTGAATGTCAGCCCAAGGCCTCTTTATATCCTTGGGCCAAGGGGGCCAAGGACTATCAGGGTCCATCTCTGAATATTTCCTTCCTTGGTCTCTCAAGTTTTGCTGGTAAGCAGAAGGAGTTTTGCTTAAGTCCATTCCTTAAAAAAAATGTAATACTCATTGAGATTTTGCTGGAAAAGATGCATCTTTAATTTAACCAAGTATCCCTTTTGTCTCTTTAATCATTCAACCTCTCCTTGGCTCAGCTACTTACATAAATAAATCAGAAAGCATCCACCTTTTCTGTTATCTCAAATAATGCCAACATTATTGCTCAGAAGTAGTTGGCAGGTCCTGCTTGAAGCAACCATAACCCTCCTAATAATCCCAGCTCCTACATTGATGCTTTCATAAAGACCAAACTCTTACAAGAAAAATGCTCCCACATCAAGATAGTTTTATTCACCCAACTCCTTTATTCTATTAGTAGCAGTCCTGCAGTTCCTGCATTTGGCAAAGGGATTTATTATAGAGAAACCCAGACAATGCATCAAGTGATCACATACCACTTTGAAATAGTTCTATTGAACCAGAGACAAAACTAGAAACTACCAGAATATCTGCAACTCTGCATAGTTTCTTTAAGTCCCTTTTAAGGACTAAAATTAAGTGGATAGTTTAAGTTGTCTTTTCCTTGAGCCATCTCAAAGACTTTATTTAAGTTCTGAGATTTGGGTATAGCCAATTTAATCCCCTGTATCGTGAGGCCTTAAAGATCTTACACAAAGCCAATCCTCACCTACCCTGTATTTTGGCCAGAATGCATTGAGTGACACAATGTTTTCTTTTGTCCAAATGGACACTTTTCTTTCCTTTGGTCTGCCAGCGTTCCAACATTCTCCTTATGGTCTATCTGGGGTAATGTTCCTGGGGACCCTATAAGTCCCCCTTCCTTTTTCCCTGACCAATCAACTACCTCTACACATTCTGAGACTTGTCTGGGTTCCTTTGTCTCAATGCCTTTATGTTTCATCTGTCTCTGACCCCTTCCTTGCATGAGAAAGGAACCACAGATTGGGACTCTGAACTTGCTTACACATTACCAGGCTCATCAGAATTCATCCCAACCACCAAGGCAATGCTTTATGGTCTTTTCTTACCTTGGTCTGTGCAAAAGGTGCCTGATCACTGAGAGGCAGATTTCCCATTCCGTTTTTCTTTTTCACAATCAGTGGATCCCAGCATCCAGTCTTGGGTCCTTCTGGCTGCCAGAAGTGGGCCCCCAACAGTGCAATCTGAGACCACTCAGTAAGTGGGGCAAGCCTTCCCTTTGTCCTCCCCAAGGGTCCTCCTCCAAACCTCAGGTATGGATGAGACCCCAAATTTTTAGGAAAAAAATGCCATACTGAAAATGAATAAACTTTCACCCAATTGTGGAGGAGAAAAGAATTCATTCATGATCTTGCAAGGATGGGTGCCCAGCCCAACACAAAATAGTGGCTGGTGCACTAAACAATAGAATGCCAAACAGTTATACCTGTGCCTAGCTCACAAACCCTCCCCCTGTTTTTCCACTTATTGGATACTCCAGAGGTTACAGCCTATCCAAATAGTCTAACTAATTCAAATTTCCAGCAGAAGGTTCCTCTTTTGATTACACTTCATATTTCAGTGACCCAGGCCAATACTTATTTAAACTTGTTTCTCCTGTTTGGTGCCCATTCTCTGCTTACATCAGAGGTGTTCTCCTTTCCTGCCTGCAAAACAGTTTCAATTATTCTTCTGCCATTTCCTGCACTATCTTTGTGAAAGCTAAACTTAATACTCTTACAATGCTTACCAGAAGGGACTTTAGGCTGTTGAACTGAAACATAACCAACAAGCAGACTATGGTTGTTAGCTAAATGTGGAAATTGAATTGTCCTCATCCCAAAAGCAAGCAGATATACAACTGATCACCTGCTGAATCCACAAGAGGATGACCATGGAAAGTCAGAACCCTCTGAGACTGGTCCTACACACAAGTTACTGTTATCACAAGATGACAAAAATACATGGAAAAGCTGTCCACACCCAGATCCTGGTCCATGCTAAAACTACTGCCCAGAAACAGATTTCCCAACCCAATAGGCTTAACTGTTATTTACTTTCATTTTGACTTGTTGCCTTAATTGATTACTTCAATATCTGGCAGCTCAACAATCTCAACTCAGATCTGGACAGTTCGTACTCCAAAAAAGTCAAAAGTAAATTAAACTAAACTAAACTGGACTAATGCAGCCAATTCAATCTCTCATATTCCCCAGTGCCCCATCTGCCATCCAATGTGAGAACAGGGTCCACCACCTAACTTATAGCTGATTAATTTACCATAACAAAATTTAGCATATCACCTGTTTTATACTTTCTCACTCCACCCAAAAGTGAACACCATACAAAAGGAACATCCCAAATAAAATGATCAATAAAGATCCTGCTGTAAATCCACTACATTAACCTAGGATTCCATCTACCTATTTATAAAACACCTTCAATATGAGAACTCCTGAAATATTACAAACCCTGTTAAAGTAGATTCCTCTTCTTGAGGTAATTCAAAGCTCCGAAACATAGCAAATTTGCATGTTTTTCTACATGTCACTGAGAAACAATTATCATAAAAAACTAAAACCAAAATCCTCATCTCCTGATTCCAAGGATAGTTTTATTTTCTCTCTCAAATTTAATCTAAAAACTAGAAATATAACCACACATGCACAAAAAGAACTAGAAAGAGATGAAAAGTCACACAGAAACAAGAAAATAAAAAAAACATAAAAGGAAATCTGTAAGTGGCATCACACCAACAATTTAAACTTTGCTAAAGATAAATTTACTTCCTTTACCAAAGCTACATGCATTTTATAAAGTACTTAAGAAATTAACAGCTTATAAAAATAGAGTAAAAGTTATGTAGGTGGAAGCATAAAACTAAAACCATCTCATTTCCTGTCAAAGAGTTCTTCCAAAATGCCACATCCACAAGAACTCATACTTTGCAAAACTGTTTTTAGGTTGAAACAAATGTGAGATCATTTTTAGGCTGATCCATGTTGCTCTTCCTTTTTTTTTTTTTTATCAGGTTTGCTTCATAGGTGCAGGGATATTAGGAGATGCCTGCTCAAGGAGGGCCAAGGACCCTTAAGAGACTTCAGCAGTGTTTCTGTGCTGCCTATTGATGTCAACCAGCACCTGCTGCCAATGCCTCAGTTTTATCAAATGTTTCTGATCATGACAACTTTTTGCTGTAATTCATTTCTTAGTTCTGAGACATCCTCTTTGATGACTTGTCTGGTTTCTGGACAGATAACTTGTAATCTTTTTTGTAGGAAAAAAACATTTTGTATGTCTTGCAATATCCAGAAATTTCTGGATACACTGTTCAACACCAGTTAGAATTTCCTCCTAATCAGTGCCATTGACATAGTTCTGACTCACTAGGCAAGCAAAACAAACTTCAGAAGATGACTCCAATTTATCCACCAAAATACTGTTAGAGATTTGCTGAGCTCCTGGTGTGGCCTGAAGAAGCAAAGCCTAGCCTGGGAGTCCTGGATGGGGTGCCAGGGGTCCAGGTGGCTGCCAAGAGAGCATGCCTCCCAACAGAGCTGCCTTTTCTGGAATGGCTGAGAAGAGATAAACTCATTATTGTGTTTTTGACTTGCATTTCCCTAACAGCCAGTGAAGTTGAGCATCTTTTCATGTGCCTTTTAGTCCTTTGTATTTTCTCTATTGAGAAATGTCTTTTGATATCTTTCGCCCATTTTTAAATTGGGTAATTTGTCTTTTTGTTGTTGAGTTGAAGAATCTCTTTATACATTCTGGATACTAAACACTTATCTGATATGTGGTTTCCAAATATTGCCTTCCATTGCATAAGCTGCAGTTTTACTTACTTGACAAAGTTCTTTGATGCAAAAAGTGCTTAATTTTGAGGAGTTCAAGTTTTTCTACTTCTTTTTTCAATACTCATAATTTGGGTTTAAAGTCTAAGAAACTGGTTCCTATTTCAAGATTTATGAGCTATTTCCATACATTTTCTTCTAAAAGTTTTATGGTCTTTGCTCTAATGTTTAAGTATTTGGTTGATTTTAAGCTAATTTTTGTATAAAGTGTGAGATATGGATCCTCTTTTATTCTTTTGCATATTCATGTATACATCTCCAAGCACCATTTACTGAAGTGGCTGCTCTATCCCAGGTGGATTGGCTTGACTGCCTTATCAAAGATCGGTTGTCCATAGCTGAGAGAGTCTATTTCTGAACACTATTCAATTTCATTGGTCAATATATCCATCTTCATGCCACTACCATGTTGTTTTAACCATTGTAACTTCACAATATGCTTTAAAGTTGGATAGTGTAAGAATTTCCACTTAATTTTTCTTTGTCAAGTTTTTTTAGCTATTTGAGACACCCTTCCCTTCCAAATGAATTTGGTTATTATTGCTTTTCTATTTCTGTAAAGTAAGTCGTTGGGATTTTAATTGGTATTGCATTGATACTATAAATCAATTCGAGGAGAATTGCCATGTTAACTATATTTAGTCTTCCAATTCATGAGCATGTTCTGCTGTTCCATTTATTTAGGTGTTCCATTTTTTTAGCACATTTTTAACACATTTTTTGTAGTTCTCTGTGTATAAGTCTTCTGTATCTTTAGTTAAATTTATTCCTAATTGTTTGATTCTTTTGGTTGCTATTCTAAATGGCATTTTTTTTCTTGATTTCCTCTTCAGATTGCTCATTACTAGTGTATAGAAACAGTACTGATTTTTGGGTGTTGATCTTGTACCCTGCCACTTTCCTGTACTCATTTATTAGCACTAGTACTTTCCTATAGATTTTTTGGGATTATTGATGTATAGTATCATGTCATCTGGAAACAGTGAGAGTTTTAATTCTTCCTTTCCAATTTGAATGGCATTTATTCCCTTCTCTTGTTTAATTTCTCTGCTAGAACTTCCAGCACAATGTTGAATAACAATGGTGACAGTGGGCATCCTTGCCTTGTTCATGATCTTAGAGGGACTGCTTTCTGTCTTTCCACATTGAGGATGATGTTAGCTGTGGATTTTTCATACATTCCTTTTATTAAGTTGAGATAGTTCCCTTCTATTATTATCCCTTAAGTGTTTCCATCAAAAAAGAATGTTGAATTTTTTCAAATGATTTTTGTGCATCAATCAAGATAATTATGTGATTTTTCTTTGATTTGTTGAAATTGTATATTATATTAAATTGATTTTCTTATGTTGAACCATCCTTGCATACCTGGAATAAATTCCAGTTCGTCATCGTGTGTAATTCTTTTAGCATGCTGCTGAATTCATTTGCAAGTGTTTTGATAAGAATTTTGCATCTATATTCATTAGAGAGATTAGTCTGTAATTTTCTTTTCTTGTAGTATCTTTGTCTGGCTTTGGTATGAGGGTAATGTTGGCTTCATAGAATGAGTTAGTTAGCTTTCCCTCCTCTTCAATTGTTTTGATAAGTTTGAGCAGGATTCACACTAATTGTTTCTTGAATGCTTGGTAGAACTCACACGTGAAGCCATTTGGTCCTGGGCTTTTCTTTTTTAGGAGCCTCTTGATGACTGGTTCAATCTCTTTACTTGTGATTGGTTTTCAGAGAACATCTATTTCTTCTTGAGTCAATGTTGATTGTTCGGGCCTTTCTAGGAAGTTATCCATTTCATCTATGCTTTCTAGTTATTTTGCATATAGCATTTCATGGTATCCTCTCATTACCTCCTTTATTTCTGCAGGGTCAGTGATTATGTCTCGCTTTCCCTCTGAATTTATGTATTTGTGTCTTCTCTCTCTCTCTCTTTCTTTTTTTCTCAAGGCAGCTAAGGACCAATTGATGTCATTAACTTCTCGAAGAATCTATGTCTGGTTTTGTTGATTTTCTCAATTATTTTCAACTTCATTTATTTCTGCTCTAATTTTTGTTCTTTCCTTTTGTTTGCTTTGCAGTTAGTTTGCTGTTCTTTCTCTAGCTCTTCCAAGTAAACAGTCAAGTCCTTGATTTTTCCTTTTTCTTCTCTTTTAATATAGGCATTTAAAGCAATGAATTTCCCTCTTAGCACTTCCTTTGCTGCATCCCATAAATTTTGATATGTTGTGTTTTCATTTTCATTTGCCTAAAGATATTTACTTATTTCTCCTGTAATTTCCTTGCTTGACCTACTGGTTGTTTAAGAGTGTGTTGTTTAATTTACAGATATTTGTGATTTTTCTGGCTCATTGTCTGTTATTGATTTCCAACTTCATTACATTATGATCCAAGAAAGTGTTTTGCATGATTTCAATCTTTTTTAAATTTATTGAGACTTGCTTTTTGACCCAGCATATGGTATATCATTGAGGATTTGATCCATGAGCACTTGAGAAAAATGTGTATCCTGCTATTGTGGGATGTAATGTTCTATAAATGCCTGTTAAGTCTAATTCATATATCGTATTATTCAGATTCTCTGCTTCTTTACTAATTCTATGTCTAGATGCTCTATTCATTGATGAGAGTGGGCAGTTGAAGTCTCCAACTTATTATGGTAGATGTCTACTTCTCCCTTCAGTGCCACCAGTGTTTGCCTCATGTACTTTGGAGCACTCTGGCTTGGTACATAAATATTTATTATTGTTATGTCTTCTTTTTGAATTGTTCCATTTATTAATACAGTGTCCTTCTTTGTCTCTTTTAACTGTTTTACATTTGAAGTTTAATTTATCAGATTTTAGTATAGCTACCCCTGCTATTTTCTGATTGTTGTTTGCATGAAATGTCTTTCCCCAACCTTTCATTTTCAACCTATTTTTGTCCTGGGGTCTGAAATGAGTCTCCTGTAGATAGCATATATGTGGATCTTATTTTTTAATCCATTCTTCTAATCTATGTCTTTTGATTGGGGAACTTAATCCATTAACATTTATTGTTACCACCATAAAGGTAGTGCTTTCTTCTACCATTTCCTTTTGGATTTTATGTCATATCTAATTTTTTTTTTACCTTTACTGATAATCTTCATTTCTATGCTCTTCTCAAGACCTCTCTCTCCTACCTTTTCCCATCTGCCTTTAGTGCTCCCTTTAGTATTTCTTGGAGGGCTGGCTTCTTAGTCACACATTTCTTCAATGACTGTTTGTCTGAAACTATTCTAATCCACCCTTCATTATTGAAGGGTAATTTTGCTGGACATCAAATTCTTGATTAGCAGTTTTTCTCCTTCAGAATCTTAAATATATCACACCACTGTCTTCTCACTTCCATGGTTTTTACTGAGAAATCTACACATAGTCTTAAAGGACTTCCCTTGTATGTGATGAATTACTTTTTCTTGCTTCTTTCAAAGTTCTCTCTTTGTCTTTGACATTTGACAATTTAATTAATGTCTTGGAGTATGTCTCTCTGGACTTATTCTGTTTGGGTATGCTGCACTTCTTGGAGCTGTAATTTTACATCTTTCATACACGATGGGACATTTTCAGTGATAATCTCCTCTGTTAGTCTTTCTTCTCCTGCTCCCTTCTCTTCTCTTTTGGGACACCCACAAAACATGTGTACATGTGCTTCATTTTCTCATTCAACTCACAGATATCCTGCTTCTATTTTTTCATTCTTTTACATATATTTTCTCTTTTTTTTTTACACCAGTCTTTATTTCTAAATAATCGACAACAACAACAATAACAAAAAATCTTACATCCATGGAAACCATGAGAAAAACAGATTTTCAATATTTGTCAACTACTAGGGTAAAGTAAAACTAATTGTACTAAAATAAATTATCTTTTATGAATCCACATTTACAGAACTCATGTAGCATTCCCATAACATAGTAAAAATAAACACAAACAAGGAAAGAGAATAAAAATTATTTAAAAATTGAGTAATTCTATTTAATTGGGAGTTTACAGGCAGAAATTCTCTAATAAATACATAACTGGAAAAGTGGTTTTGGTCTATAACAAGAAAATTTTCATCAAAATTAAAGTTCAATTAATTTTACAATCACCTACAGTGTCTGGAAGTTATGCTAATTATATTTTCTTTTGTGTGTCAAGTTTCACATGTCCAGTCCTCCAGTTCACTAATTCTTTCTTCTGCCTCTTCAAATATTTTGGTGTGTTTCCATTATTTTTTTCTTTTTATTTCTTCTACTGTGCCTTTCATTGACATAAGTTCTGTGATTTGTTTTTCAAAGTTTTGATTTCTTCTTTTGTTCACCCAATGTCTGCATTATATCTTCCCTCAACTCACTGATTTGATTTTTTATGAGATTTTCCACATCTGTTTGAAAATCCTGAATTAGTGTTTCAACTCCTGTATCTCATTTGAAGTGTTGATTTGTTCCTTTGACTGGGTCATATCTTCAATTTTCCTAGTATGATTAATTTTTTCCTGGGGTCTAGGCATTTGGTTTTCTTAGTTACTTTATTCTGGATGTTGTTTTCACTCCTTTTCCTAGGATTTTCTTGCTGTATGGCTTTGTTCTTCATCTTTTCTTTGACATTCAGTTCAACTTATTCTATACCACTAGCATATGTTCTGTTTAATTGATCAGAATTCTTCCATTCTTCTTTTCCTATTCTTGCACTACCTATGTGGAGCCCTGATTTTTTTAAGGAAGATCTTCTCAGACATTTAGACCACAATCAGATTTTCTCTGACCACACAAGCTCACATTTCAGGAAGAAATTGTAGTCAGAATCCATTTTGCCAGCAGGTTGACAGACTTTCCTATGAAGCCTGTAGACTCTGTGCTTTTTCTACCCTGCCCAGGATGTGGCACTTATCAGCTGTCAATACCAGCATAAAGTGAGGTAGTGCCTTCAACTTCATCAAACTCTCCCTGTTAGAGATATGGTTGAGACAGTGGAGAGGTAATATGATGGCTTTAATGGCTTCAGTTTTCCAGTCCCTGGGGTCTAAATTCCTTGAAGAAGGGATTCCACTTGAGCTGGGCCTCCCTTTTCTCTTGGAGAAGATACACACTTTAGGGAATTAACTCCTTTCATCTTACTAGTTACTTTGTCTCTCAAACAAGCTTAATTCTGTGTAGGAGCAAGGGTAAAAACAAGACCTTCAGAATTTGTTGGGAGCAGGTGGTGTCAGTAAACTGTGGAAATTGTTATGTAGAGCAGTCTTGGAGGAAGAGAATGTTTACCCCAAATGGTTATGTTAAGTATGAAGGAAGAGAGGACTGAAAGATAAGCACCCTGTTCCTTCAGGAAATGCATGCATGCCTTTTGTCACCCTGCAGTATATAGGCAGAATCTGGTTAAGAATAAAGTTGTCTGTTGTCTGTTATGGCTGCTCTTCAGACCCCATGATCCTGTCTATCTCTTTCTTTCTCATCATTCCTTAATATCCTTCGCACTCTGGTCCCGTGGAAGCAACATCTGGCACACAATGTGGGTCACGAAGAAGAACAAGAAGACTCCAAAATAATAGTGAGGAACCAAGGAAAAGTCTTCATTAGAGGGACGTTTGTACAGCCGATAGAAGAAGACTCCAGTCATATTAGTAAGTGACCATTTTCCCTGTAGCTTCAGGGTAATGGGGTAAACACAATGAGTGGCTGGAGGAGTATCTTTGTGTGTTAAAAAACATTGTTAAAAACTACAGGGGTCTCAATGAAGACTTCAAGGTCACTAGAGCTCTTTTCTTTAGTACAGAAGCATTGTTATTGGTTTCAGCCTTCGGGCCATAATGTTTTAAATCTTAAGCAATGGAAATTGGTTATGAAGGCTTTGCAGTGAGCATAACAAAACGGGAAAGATATTGCTGTTTCTATTTGGTCATTGTGTTCAGCCAGGCAATGAACCACCTAGCCCCCACTTTCACTTAAACTCTGTGTTATGTTTTTTCTCAATCTCCCACTGCCCATACTGACCCTGTTTGGACAGTTGTTTGAGCTGGACCCTGCAATTGGTGCCCAGATAGGGATCTAATAGGGAACTCTTAAAGCATAAAGTGAGGAGATGCTCCAGGGATGTCCACTACAAAGAGCTAATAAGAGCTACAAAAGGGTAAGGAGTGAATTGGAGATATTTTCAGCTAGGTGTAAAATGTGGGGTATTCAGGTTCAGCAGAAAGGAACCTCTATAAATCTATGCTTCCCACTAGAGACACAAAATTTTCTCAGTCTCAATTAGAAACTTTTCTTTGTCATGTACAAGAATATTCCCCATGGTTTTCAGAAGAAAATACAGTTAATCCTCAAACTTGGGCAAAAATAAGAAAACAAGAAGCAGATATGAGACATTTAATCTTAAACATACTCCAGTATGTAATTTTCTCAGCTATCCAAATATATAATTGAGCCCACTGCTGACATAACACTCCAACCCATAAATTTAACTTGGAAAACAAATGAGCCTTTGTGGGTTGAGCAGTGCCCTTATCTATAGAAAAGCTAGAAGCTCTAACTCACATTAACTAAAGTATTTTAAGTATTTAACATTATTCTAACAAATTTGTTTGATGGTAATTATACGTGATAAAATATTTGTTTAAAATAATGACTAAAGTATGAAAAATACAAAAGATGCACTTTATTAATAGGAAAAAGAGAATACTTGTATCCTAAGATGAGATGAACAACTGTTACAAAATGAGAAAAATGTAGGACAAAGCTTAAACTAATATAATAATTGTTGAGGGTTTATAAAAATGGAAATTGAAATCTAAATCAAGAAAGATTTAATGAGTCTAAAGTGACAACATTTTCTTGAACTCTTACCTTGTTCTAATGAAAAGATATAAATTTTTTTCTAAATAATCAGTGTAAAAAGCAAAGAGTCTGTGTTTTATCAAAATAATGTATGTTAACTTTTATCATGTTGTTATCTGCATAAAAAATACTGATTTTCTCCTGGGTATCATTATACTGGCAAAAAACTGTTTCTTTTCTTGCCCAAAACCAGGTGGCTTAATCTGTTAATCTAAGTAATATTGCTGTAAATGAATATATTACTCACTAAATAATATTCAAATCATATAAATACCTAAATTTCTATAAGCCAAAATATTTTAATGCTTTGTCCAGTGTTTATATAAACTACATGTGTATAAACTAAATTTATCCCCAAATAACCATGGCTTATGTTAAGAGCACATCAGATTTGAGGGCTGAATGCAAGGAAAAAATATACTTGTGGAGTCTGTTCTGTTCACCTGGTGTTGCCATTACATGCAACTGATGTTGTTATCGCATGACCTTGGTAAGAAACAGTTAAAATGTGCACTCTAGTTGGGAGGACTGGCTATCCTCCCAGAAAGAGGTGTGCTTTAATAAAGATATCTAGGTCCCAGGAAGCTCCTCTTGGTCTCTAGCCAGTTCCTAGAGGACTCAACTGGGCCTGGTCATGTAAGCAAATTGGAATTTGGCCATTATTGTGGGAAAATATCACAAAAAACTGGATGCAATAAATTTAAAATCACCAAAAACACATGGCCAATTATAAAGAATCCACATTCCTGCATTCCTTTTCAATCAATCCAATGAATTCATTTTTAAAAATCTGGTCATTGACTATGGGTACATGTCACTATTGACACTCTGCTTTCATTTTTGCTACCTGCCACTTTAGGGTCTATTAAAATGAACAATGGTCCTGCTTATACAAGAAAGTAATTTTGTAAATTTTGTACTACTTTTCATATTACTCATATCACAGGAATTCCACATAATCTCTCTGGGCAAGAAATTATTGAACAAGCAAACTGGACACTAAAGTCTATGCTCATGAAACAAAAAGGGGGAGATGATGATCAGGAGGATGATGTTGTGAAAATAAGTACACCAAAAGATCAATTAGTAAAAGCACTGTTTACTTTAAATTTTTTAAACATTTATCGCAGACTCCTGAAGAACACCATTTTAGTAATTTGGAAGACAAAAATGATACAACCCAAACAGAACTGCAGCTGTAGCCAATCTATTGGAAAGATGTTAAGGATGATTTATGGAAACCAGGCATGATAAAGGTGTAGGAAAGGGATTTGCTCTTGTCATTGCAGATGATGGAACCTCAGTTTGGATTCCCTCAAAGACAATAAAACCCACACATGTTAACCCTGATGAAAATAACTAAATGGGTAATGCATATTATAGGACATATAACTTAAATTGCTGAAGGACAGGGACATAATTATACTTATTGGGCTTATATTCGTAACCCACCTCTGCTGTGGGCCCTAACATAGGCAGATCCAACTTTACCAAAATATCTGAATACCAGTTTAGGATTCCCAGGTCCAGTAGATTCAAGGCTTCCAAAATGACTTAAGGAAGAAAAAAAATGATATCAAATTTAACTTTTCCATTTTTAAAAAGACCCATATGCATAACTCTAAGGAATCAAATGATACCTACCTGTTAGATGGGAAAGAGAGTGGGAATGGATGGCAATTATGTCACATGGATTGAGTTATCATAATTAATGATTCCTATGGAATTTTAAGAGATGCGGCCCCTGTGGGGTCTCCCATCTCTAACTTGAAGATAACTGAGACTATATGGACAGGCAAGCTAAATCAGAGTTTAATACATAGAGGATGATTTGTGCCACCTCCATGGGATGATAAATATAACATTAGTCAAAGAAATTTATAGAAAATTTTCTTAGGGCTGAGACCAATTTTTATAGTGAATTCTAGTAACTATGACTTCTCTTTAAATAGCAGCCATAAACACTATAAGCGAACATGTACTAGAAATCCATATGTATTTGTAAAAGGTCATATGCATATAAGAAATCAAACTTTTAATCATGATAATTGTTCTCTATTCACTTGTCTCCAAGCATTTATGTGGCAGGAAAATGAGACAATTATAGCAACAAGGAGAAGAGGTATTTGACTGCCAGTGCAGATGTCAAGATCTTGGCAATCCTCTCCATAAACACAAATCCTGATCCATTTGGAAAAAGAATATCTGAAAAGAAGTAAGAGGTTAATTGGACTCATTGTTGCAGCTGTCATTGGAATCATTGAAAGTATTGCAGTGGCTGCAGTTGCTGGAACTGCATTGCATCAAACTATACAGATGCAGCATTATGTTAGAGAATGACATAAAAACACCAGTGAACTGTAGCATAGTCAATCTCATATTGATGAGATTAGTAATAGACTAAATGACATAGAGATGACATTGGTTCATATTGGAGATCAAATGTATAATTTAAATTTTTTACAAAGTTTGAAATGTGACTGGAATGAGAGCAGTTTTTGTATTACCCCTTTTAAGATATAACCTATCTGAAATAGAATGGGAAAAGGTAAAGAGGCATCTTTTGGGGCATTCAGATAGTTTAAGTCTTGATATCTTAGAATTACAAAAAAGGGTGTTAGAATTATCTCAGAATAATTTACATGTAGACTACAGAGATGATGTCATACAATCACTTACCCAAGAGCTAAAAAATCTTAATCCTATTTACTGGTGGAAATTACATCATTTTTTGACTACTATAGGCTTAGGTTTGGGGCTGTTTATACTCTTTCTGTTCCTCCTCAGCTGTGTCAAACAATAAATGTTCAAAGTAGCAAGCTGCACCACTAAGCAAAGCCACACTAACAGTATGATTCTGGCAAAATCCCTTGGCTCCCTCCCAAATCAAAGTCAGAGAGCTTGACTGGAAGCCAATGATGGGTAAAACCCTTCCTTCAGAGCTTAAAGACAACCTTAAACATGCACAGTCACCTCAGCTAATAAAATAAAAAGGGGTAAATGTAGGAGCAAGACATGCAGAATTTGTTGGGAGCAGCTGGCATCAGGGTGATGGCAGCAGTAAACTGTGGAGATTGTTATGTAGAGCAGTCTATGAGGAAGAGAATGTTTACCCCAAATGGTTATGTTAAGTATGAAGGAAGAGGGAACTGAAAGATAAGCATTCTGCTCCCTCAGGAAATGCATGCATGTCTTTTGTCATCCTGCAGTATATAGGCAGGATCTAGTTAAGAATAAAGTTGCCTGTTGTCTGTTATGGCTGATGTTCAGACCTCCTGATCCTGTTTGCCTCTTTCTTTCTCATCATTCCTTAATATCCTTCGCACTCCAGACCCATGGAAGCAACAATTCTGCCCTTGCTTGGGGTATTGCTGGAGACTGAGAGAGCTTTCAGTTCTAGCTAATAAGAGTTCTGTATGGTGTCTCAGCTGTTACACATGGTTCAGATTAATGTACACTGTGTCCAGTCACTGATGTTCCCCCAGCAGTTGTTCTGTACCATTCCTGTCTATTTACTAGCCACTCTGGAGGATGAACTGAATATCTGAACTCACTAAGGTGCCATCTTGCCCCACCTCCCACCCTATGTCTTGAAGATCTCTTTTGGTATTCCATAGGGTGGTATCCAGATTTCCAGAAGGTGTGATTCTACCTGGAAGTGGAGACAGACCCTGGTTCTGTAACTGGGAATTTAGAATTAAAGGGATGATTATAATAACTGAATTATTGAATGGATATTCCTTTTTTACTTTCTGGTACATTAGAGTAGACAGAAGAAAATACCTGAAATCTTTACATTATAATCCAAGAGTGTTTATCTTCGATATAGATTACATAGCCTTTGTCTTTTGTTGTTACAATTTTAAAAATCCTGTGACTGGCCTATATTTGTACACATTTATCCAGTTTTTCAACTTTAGAGTCTTGTCATCACTAAAGACAGTCCCTAGTGTTTATTAATGAAGGGCCTTGGGTGAGCCCAGACTAACCCATCTCAAGTCCAAAGTTGCCTTGATAATCAAAACTGGGTCTAACCAAAATGGGCCAATGTAATATGTGCAGGAGATTAGACTTTAACATATAAGTGACTTATGTCACATTATACCACTAAAAGTCAGGCACTTCTTCATAGTAAATCTTCCATTTTCTTACATACATTCCATGACTAAGAATATACTCAATATGTGTATGCTCAATAATTAAATCACCTCTAATTACATCATATGGGGCCCATTGCACTATTATCCTAAAACCTGTCAATCTTTTGATGCTATAAAACTATCAGAATTACTGTAGTTTGGGAACACAAATTTTTGGGCCAGTAGGCCATCTGATTTCCTACTTTGCACCTAGTAATAAAGTTTTCCTCTCATTGAAACCCCAGTGTCTCAGGAATTGGTAATTTGAGTACATGGGCAAAAGAATCCACTGCCTTTGTCTGGTAACAGTTCTCCAGGTAAACTTACATTTCTAATCCTTATCATATGGAGTGTTTGCATTTAGCAGGAAAACAAGAAAAGGTAAAGGAAAACTGATAAGTAGAAAGTACTGATGAACAAAAAATTACCATGACAGTGGCATGAGGAAATATTACAGATTCTACAGATTGATATTTGGATAGTTAATTGGCATATCATAACTACTAAATGGTCAGTCTTCCATGTCACCTCCATGAATGCCCCCCAGCTGCATTGAAGTGGACAGGGAAAGAAGTTCAGTAAAGGTTACTGATTAAAGAGAGCAGATGGAAATCTGCTTGTGAGTACATATGTTGAATATTTTAGGAGTTGCATGGAGCAAACTCTTTCCTGATGCAGAAGACTGGAAGTCTTCTCACAAACTGCAGTTCAAAATACATAGGTTACCTTAGAGGGTTTTTATGAATATCCCACTATTCTCATTTTTCTGGAGAGATTATGTCAGTTAAATCTAATACCAAGACCTCTTCTAGGATAAAAAAAAACTTGTTTTTAGGGACATTTAGGCTACAGTGGTATTTATTTGAGGACAACCCCTTATCCTCATCTAGGCTGCAATTCCATCCAGGCATTTTTTACAATATTAAGGCAATTTAGCCAAGAACAGCTTATTACACCTGACAAGTTTTCCTTGGTGATTGTTGGACTAACTTGTTCATGATGCCAATTGTTTCCTACACATCTTCTTCACCCTGCTAAAGAGAGAGAGGTGACCCCAACTCAGGGATATTGGTATGGCCAAACACATGATACCCAATACTGGGCAGTTTATCTGGGCCGAATCTTATTAGTTGCATATACTCACAGCCTGGGGAGCAAGACACTGCATCATGCACAGTCACATGGAGATTGTGCTTGGGAAGAGACTGAAAAAGCAGTTGCTGTGGGGGTTGGACTCTGTGTTAACAGAAGGGTTAAGTAAATCCTGGCTCCTGTGGGAGGAATGGGAATAAATTCTTTAATTAGCAGGAATCTGATTTATCACTTAGAATAATAAACTTCAGTACACTTTTTCATGAGAATAGAAAAACAAGTGAAATGATTCCAAGTTTATTCACATTCCATGGAATGTCCCTTTAAACATGGCCCCTCCTACCACATTATAAAAACTGAACAGTGCAGTTGGGTGTCACCTTTGTACTTAGAGCATTGCCTTAGTGTTTTTCAAAAATCTACTGAAGGAAAAGTTTAAAAACCAGACTCTGCTTACTCTGAAGGGTGAGAGGCAATGGATAGCAAACTTCATTGCATTCAACTAAATGATGGTCACTTCATTCCTACCCTGGGATTTGGAACTGCTGCATCTGCAAAGGTAAGAGAAGAGGACTTGGGGTGGAAGGTGGAAATGAAAATAGCACTAGAGTGGCTTATTGTCCACCTGGGTTGTCCTAGAACCCATTCTTGTGTGATTCTGAGAGATAGACTTGGTCTTGGTTTCACCAGGATAGAGACATTCCAATGATAAAGTGAGAAGGGGACAGACTACCATCAGTGCAATGAGAGTTGTCACCTAGAAATTATTCTAGGGTTGGCTTTTCCTCCTGTTTCCATTTGTTTCAAAGAAATGAGCCTCAGCAGGCAGAGCATTTGTTGTCAGCTGCCTGATTTTAGATTGATTGCTATGAGGAGGTTCTCTGCATATTTCTCCAATTCAGGAATCTTTCCTCCTACCAAGTATACATGCGGTGGAGGAGATCCTTGAACTTGAAGTTGTGCATAAACAGCTTTGGGGTGGGGTAGCCTTCCTTGTTCCAGGCTGAGTGAGTACAGCCTCCCTCTTTCTTCTCTCTCCACTGGTAAATTAATCTGAAGAGGAAATACAAGCTCATTTGAGGGGAAATGCTACCTTACAAGGGGAAGTCTTCTATTCCAGGTCCTTATAAAAATGCTTTTTATGTTAGAAGGAAATAGTTAGAATTGTTCCTTTCACCTGAGAATGAGCAAAGTGGAAAGGCCACTAGTTGGGAAACCACAACATTTGCATTCCAAAGTTTTCTTCTTTTACTTACTCTTGGTTGTGTAACATGGGAAAATTTGCTCAAATTATTGATCCCATTTTCTCATCTGTAAATATGTGCAGGAATTTTTAGCAGACATTTTGAAGAACAGGGGATAGGACTTTATTTCTTAGTAATGCAATGGAAGATGAAGAAGATGGAAAGATCATGAACAAGACTGAGGCCTCAGTAAACCTTGTAAATCCCCATGCACTGAATGCCTAAGGAATAGTACAAGGGGCCTCTGTTGGGCCACAGAACCTAATTCCCTTTAATTATATTGCAAAAAAAAGAGCTTTTGATGTACTTAACAGCAAAAGTAAGAAAATATTTACTTCTTATGTAAACCTATATCCTCAGAATACACTTTTTTTTTTTTTTTTTGCATGGACAGGCTCAAGAAATTGGACCCGTGTCCAGCACAGCAGGTGAGAATTCTACCACTGAGCCACCATTCAGAGTATGCATTTTTATTCCTGATATATAGTCCTCTCATGTGGCCAGAGTGAGTGTGCAGAAAAGAATTAACTAGCAGATATCTATCCTTAGAAGTAACGGCATACAATTTTCATGTTAGCTGTTGTAATAGCTTGAGTTCTCTAGATAAACAGAAGCAGCAGGAGATATCTGTAAATATAAAATTTATAAAAGTATCTCACATGACCATGGTGACATAGATACCAAGGTCTGTAGGGCAGGTAGTGAGCTGGCAGCTTCAATGAATGTCCTCAACAAACTCTCAGGAGAGACTCGTTAGGCAAACATGGGGATGCAAGAATCCAAGATCTAGAGAGCATGCCATGAGCTGGCAGCTCCAATGAAGGTCCTCAGTGAGCTCTCAGGAGAGGCTGACTAGCTGAATGTTTTTAAGGTGGATTCAGAAGACACTCCCCTTAGCTGATTGCAAATGCAATCCGATGTGGATGCTGCCAACATGGACATGAAGTTCATGAAACATTTAAGTTCATAAAACATCCTCATAGTGACAGGCCACAGCTTGCCCAACCAGACAACTGGGCACCACCATCTGACCAAGTTGACACCTGAGCCTGACCATGACAGTTCACCTGTTGTAAACTTGGCAGCTATACACATTACCTTAAACCATACTTAATCTCTAAATAGAAATCAATAATAGATACTTTTTTCCTTGTCTAACAGGCTCAACTGTCCCATGTACAACTGGAAATGCATTAAATCTCTCCAGAATAGGGAGATTTAATATACACTCTTAAACTTGATATCTTACAACTTAAATACTATAACATGAGCAAAACAGTTTATGTCATATGATAAAGGTAATAAAATAAAGAGGAAAACAAAAAGTTTAGATTTATGTAAAAAATAAAGATACTAGTTACAAAGCAAGAAAGAAATATAACATTAGAATTCTCATTTCTGTAACTGATCATGTGGTTCTAGTTCATGTTTATCACTACCTTCTTCCAATACACATTCTATGTTCCCTTTACCCTCAGCAGGCACTTCAGCTGACTGTGGTTCTTTGCCTGGTGGGGTGGCACAAACCATCATTCCTGGAGTTTCAGATTCATTGTTAAACCTGCCTGGATTGGGTTCTTGCAGTTGTCACTGATTTTAGTCACAAGGCACAGTAGGATGAAGAGATATCATAGGGGATCTCCTATATTCCAGGAAAACTCTTCTTTACCTCCATTGCAGTAGTTACAGTCTTATTTCCCCCTGATAGTCAGGCTCGATCACCCAAGCCAGTAAAGCAATCCCCTTCTTGTTTTCTTTTTGTCCAGGGGCATGAATAGTCCAAAGTGACCAGGCAGCAGACTTAGATTCCAGTTCAATGGAATCATTGTTGTTTCACTGGTGGAAATACTCCCGCTATTGGAACTAAAACCTATGGGCCAGCAAAGCTCAAAGCCAAAAGGACAGGAATCAAAAATTTCCCTAGTGGATCACAAAGGTAGCCAGATCAGCCTTGGTGAGTGGATGTCCAAATTGCTGAGCCCCATGCATAACCTCCACCCCTACTACCATGACTATTTTGTTCATGAGCCCATTGGGCAGTGACAGGAGTTGGAGTGAAAAGAGGTTGACTGGCATCCGCAGAATGGGTCATCTTATCCACTTGATTATTAAAACCTTCCTCTGCTAAAGTCACACTCTGGTGTGCATTCACATGGGACACAAGTTCTTCATGTTTTAGCCCACTCAGAAAGTTCTAACCACATACCTCTTCCCCTGATCTCTTTGTCACCTATTGTCCAATCATGCATTTTCCAAATCCCTGACCAAGCAGCCAAATCATTAGCAACATCCCATGAGTCAGTATACAAATGCAACTCTGGCCAGTTTTCCTTCCAAACAAAATGAAACCAGGTGCAGTGCTTGAAGTTCTGCTCACTGGGAGGATTTTTCCTCACCAGTGTCTTTTAGGGATATCCCAGAAATGGGTTATAGTGCCACAGCTGTCCACTTTTGGGTGGTACCTGCATATCTTGCAGAACCATCTGTAAACCAGACCCAAGTTTTCTCTGTCAGTTCGCTGAAAGGAAATCCTCAAGAGGCCATAGTTCTGATCTAGGAAAGAGAATTAATGTGGCAAGAGTGGAGACTATGGGCATTTGGGCCACTTCCTCATGCAATTCAGGATCTGCTCTGTCCCTATCTCATATATACTATTTCCATTTTGTGATGGAGTGCTGCTGCACATGCCCAACTTTATGGCTTGGTGGGTCAGACAACTCTGAGCTCATGAGAGGCAACTCAGGTCTAATGGTAACTTGGTAGCCCATGGCTAAGTGTTCAGTCTCTGCTAAGGCCCAGTAACAGGTCAAAAGCTGTTTTTCAAAAGGAGAATAGTTATCTGCAGCAGATGGTAAGGCTTTACTCCAAATTCCTAAGAGTCTGCATTGTGATTCTCCTTAGGGGCCTGCCAAAGGCTCCAGACAGCATCTCTATTTGCCACTGACACTTCCAGCATATTGGATCTGCTGGATCATATGGTCCAAGTGAGAGAGAAGCTTGTTCAGCATCCTGGACTTGTCACAGAGCCTCCTCTTGTTCATGTCTCTGCTCAAAAGTAGCTGTTTTTCAGGTCACTCAATAAATAGGCCACAGTAGCACACCCAAATGAAGAATATGTTGTCACCAAAATCCAAAGAGACCAACTTGACATTGTGCCTCATTATTGGTCATACAGATGCAGCAACTTATCCTTCATCTTAAAAGGCATATCTTGACATACCCTACACCACTGGGCACTTAGAAATTTTTGTTGCATTTATCTCCCATCCTCTGATGCTCAAATGCCTTACCAATAAGTTTAGAGTAGTTTTGACTTTTTGTTCACTAGGTCTAATTAACTTGATATCACAAATATGGTGGATCAGTGTGATGTCTTGTGGGTGGGAGAAATGATTAAGTTCCCTGTGGGCAAGATTATGATATAGGGCTGGAGAGTTGATATACCCCTGAGGTAGGACAGGGAAAGTATATTGCTAACCTTGCCAGCTGAAAGTAAACTGTTTCTGATCATCCTTACTAATAACTATTTAGAGAAAAACACTTGCCAGATCAACCACTGCATAACAGATACCAGCGGATGCATTGATTTGCCAAGCAATGATACCACATTGAACAGCAGCTGCAGTTGGAGTCACCCCCAGGGTGAGTTTACAGTAATCCTCTGTCATCCTCCTAGACCCATCTTGGCTTTCTGCACAGGCCAAATACATGAGTGAATGGGGATATGGTTGGAATCTCTACCTCTGCATCCTTCAAGTTCTTAAGAGTGGCGCTCATGTCTGCAATCCCCCCAAGAATCCAGTATTGGTTCTGGCTTACTATTTTACTAAGTAGGGGCAGTTCTAGTGGCTTCCATTTGGCCTTTCCTACTATAATAGCTTTCATTCCATGAGTCATAGAGCCAATGTGGGGATTCTGCCAGTTTCTCAGTATGTCCATTCCAATTATGCATTTTGGATCTATGGAAATTATGACAGAATGGGTCCAGAAGCCCAATGAACCCACTGTGAGATGGGCCTAAGCTAAAACTCCATCAATTACCTGACCTCTGTTAACCCCCACTCTGATTGGTAGACCAGGGTGATATTTGGGTCTCCTGGAATTAATGTTACTACTGAAACAGTGTCTAGCAATTCCTGAAATATCTGATCATTTCCTTTTCCCCAATGCACAGTTACCCTGGTAAAAGGTCATAATTCTCCTTGTGGAAGGGTGGGAGAAAGATTAACAGTATAAATTTGTCACAATGTAACAGGGTCCTCCCCCAAAAAGACCTGGCCCTCCCCTCATTCAGGGAGCTCTGGGTCTGTAAACTGTCTCAAGTCTGGAAATTGATTAAGGAGCTGTGACTTTCTGTTTTTGTAATTCAAGTTAGATTTTTTTCACTTGACCTAGAGCTCTTCTGCTTATACAGCTCAAACAAGAATTTAGTAGAATGCCCATCTATTTTACTTCTTGGTACCCATTCTACTAGCCAATGCCACAAGTCTCTGAGTTACATTATTTTGACAGCTTTGAATATGTTGTCCACTATGGTAGCCACGCCTACCTCATATTTGTGAATTAAGTGCTGCCACCTGGCTTCTGCTAGCTCAGGATATAATCATCTGCTCTGAGTTTCAGGATGCCAGCTCAGTGACAGCAGTTCCTACAGTAATATCTGACCTACAGAGAAGGGTGACTATAGTGTTCTTCAGGGACAATGGAACTAGTCTCACAAATTTATTTCTTAAAGTTCTAGTAAAAGGTGCAGCCTCTGGACATTCCTGGCGTGTATGAACAGGCTTTGAATGTTTCCACTCCTACATTCCAATCTATTTAAGCCTCTGGATCCCCTCATCTACATTATACCAGGGCAGTTCTGGCATTTCAACCTGAGGTAATATCAGCCACCTTTTGATCCATGTTTCAGCCAACCATCCAAACAAACTGCTTATGCCTTTTCTAACCCTTCAAACTATAACATTGAATACAAAATCTCTTCTTAGTAGGCCCATATCAATAAATTCAGCCTGATCCAACTTTATATTTCTTCCATCATTATCCCACACCCTTAAAATCCATTGCCAAACATATTCCCCTGATTTCTGTCTATATAAATTTGAAAACTTACACAGTTCTTATGTGGTATAGTGTACCTCCTCATGGGTGACACTTTGTACCTCACCTTTTGGGGCCGGTTGGAAATTCAGTCTAGTTATACATCTGAAAGAAAAGAAGGGTGGTGGGGATGCATCATGAAAATAATTAGAAGTGTCTTCTAAGCAAATTACTTCAAGACATTTCTTTGCAGTTTCATCTGGTGAAATAGGATTAATCACTCCAGGCAGAGAAGCAAGGGCTTTTTCTCTTTGGGATGGTGATGGTGGTGGTAATTTTGTGCTTCATGGCCATTAATTGTTAACCCCTTCAATGTTCTAAGGAATGATCATGATGATGAATATGAAACTATGTGATGATATTGTGAATTACTGAGTATAGATGTAGAATGGAATGATCATAAGTTAAGAATGTTTGTGTTTGCTTGTTGTTATATATATTTTTTTAATTAAAAAAAAAGTGTTAACCCCTTCAGGGGCAAAGACATAAGACCCAGAGCCTGGCTTGATATAAGTGAACAATTAGCAGAATTGAATGGTGATGTTTTGACTAGCTCTTTTGACAGTTCACCCCATAAATTGGCAGTGTCATTCTGATTATGGGAAACACAGTCATTCATGCCTTTGTGTCTATTCAGAGCAGAAAACAATCAAAAAACCCATTTTTAAAATTCTGTTTCTTAAGAACCACTCCTGGTACCAGGCTGTATTGACTAGGGTTCTCTAGAGAAACAGAATCCACAGGAGATATCTGTAAATATAAAATTTATGAAAGTATCTCACATCACTATGCTGATGTAGAGCCCAACATCTGTAGGACAGGATGTGAGCTGACAGCTCCAATGAAGGTCCTCAACAAGCTGCCAGGAGAAGCTGGCTGGGCAACCATGGGGATGTAAGCATCCAAGATCTATAGGACAGGCCACAGCTGGCACCTCCAATGACGGTCCTTAATGAACTCCCCAGAGAGGCTGGCTGGATGAAGCAGGAAGAGTGATTATCTCTTCTGAATCCTCCTTAAAAGCCTTCTGGCCACTAGATTAAGCATCACTCATTTCAGAAGACACTCCCCTTAATTGTTTGAAATCAATTGTAGATTCTGCCATCATAGTCATGATTTTATTCCATGAAATTTCTTCATAGTAACAGGAAGGCCAGCGCTTGCCTGACCAGACAACCAGACACCACCACCTGGCCAAGTTGACACATGAACCTGACTATGATAGCTGCCATGTGTGAACCTGAATTTCAAGAGGTGACCATCGTTCCTCTCATTGACAACAGTGTTGACTGGGTCTTAAATATCTGTACAAGTGATGACATTTAGGCTGAATGTCTGCTTTCTTTAGAGGGACTGGAAATTTCTTAAGTGCTGAGCACTGTCTATATGAGTCTATATGAGCAGTCCCCTCTAAAAATTGTTTGCATTGTGTCTGTAGGGAGCTTCCTGGAAGGCAATATTTCCTATGAATTTTCAAAATTTTAATCTGGTCCCAAGTGCCATGAGTTCTCAAAAAAAGTGCCTTCCATCCCCCCAATTCCACTCCAATGCATCCTCTTTACCTTATTTGTCTTTACTCTCCCTGTCCTTCTACAAGCTTTGGTTCCTGGTTGGTGCTTCCTGGTTGCAGCCATGGCAAATCAAGGTTTCTGACTTTCCATGATGTTTGATGGTTATGAGACTGTAGAAGCATATAAAGATGAACTTTATTATGAAGAGTAATCTAATGAACTGAATGTTGATAGTGAAGTGCAATTTCAACTCTATAGCCAAGTTCATTATGCTGAAGATATTGGTAATGTCATCAGGGATGAAGAATATGAATAAAAGAATTCTTGGAAATCCAAATCACTGAATAGTAAACCAAATCAGAAGAACCTAACTGTCCTTTAGATAGTGAGGTCATCCAGCTATCAATTGGATCAGAAGTCATCACTTTATCTGATGAAGATTGTATTTATAAAAGAAAGAATATTAAAGGCCAGGTACAAGAAAAGGCCTGAGGTCCTCCTGCTTTTATCCATTCTGACTTGGCTGATGAGAAATATAAGGGGGACATTGAGAAACCTAAACCTGAAGAGAAATCAGATATGCTGCAAGAGGTCATGAGTATAGAGGTCAGTCTAGTGAAGAGGAAGAATGCACCATTTCAGAAAGTGATCATGTGGAAAGCCGGATGCTTCTGGGATGTGAAGCAGATGAGGAAGATGATGATATCCTTTTAAACCTTGTGGGATGTGAAAAGTCTGTTAATGAATGAGAAGATGGTGTAAACTGTTTTATCAGTGCAAAGATATTGAGGCCCAGGTAGGTAATAATAGATCATTTGGAAGATGAATCCACCATTACTATTCAGAAAGCAAAAATGTTACCTATAGAAATTGTGACAAATGTGACCACTTGTCAAAAAAACTGCCCACTTCCACAAGGAATCTGTCCCTCCTAGCTCTGCTCCAAGAAAGGGCACCTCCAGTATACCTGCCTAGCCTTCTTTTGGTTGGACTGTTCTTTGCCTATGTCTTCTACTCACAGATCTCTTCAAAGACCTTCCTGGAGAAAACAATGTGACTGATGTGATATGATTGTGCACTCTGCTGATGCTTGCCCAGAAAGCTGGAGGCAGTATCACCTAATGATCAAACCTAGACCACCCAAAGAGCTGAAGACCCCCTCTGGACTCTCAGCTTTAGCGTATTGTTACAACTGCACACAAAAATGCCATTATGGGCATGAATGCACAGGAAGACAAATGTTTAATCAAACATTTCCAATATCTCCATTCATCCACTATGACAACAAATATGAAATTCAAGAGAGAGACCAGAGAATAAAATGAACAATAAAAGAATGCCAGAAAATTGAGAATTTTCTGAGGAAGTTCAAGAGATCTTTTGTGGAAGCAGCAGATAAAAGAGACTCCATCATGACATGAGAAAAAGCTATGCCTCATGGAGGAACAACAGGTGGTCTCAAGAAAAAAAAGAAACCCAAAATAAACAATGAACAGGAACAATAGATTGTGGGAAGCACTGGAAGACTGATAGGTATCATGAGGTGGATGAGCACTTCCCTAGAGGCTCAAAAATCTACTCTTCAACTGGCAATAAAATCCAGAAGCCTCAGAAGTCCTGTCACTACTCATCATACAACCACAGGCAAAGAGAAAAAATATTTTTCCAAAGAGAGCAAGCAGGTCAAACACAAGAAAATGAGGAGATACTTGGAAGATGATGGCAATGATCATTATTTTAGTGTTAATTTCCTATTCACAGAAAGATAAACTCAGATTTCCCCCGTTCTAGTGTGTCATTTTTACTTACAGTCCTAGGGATAGAGAGAATGAATCTTTTCAAGAAAACTTTTTAAATACTGTGAAACAAAAGCTAATCAAATGTAATTTCTCTGCAATGTGAATATGAAATTAACAGTAAAATGAAAAATTCATCAATACCTTTCAAGAAGTATTACCTTTTATTTTAATTTACAGCAATTGTAAATCTAAGTCCGACTTTTCTTGTTTCTGAAGTTGGTGTCACAATCTTTCTTGGATTGGAGCATCAAAGACTGAAGGTGAAGGTGATTTCACTGAAAGTCTGAGATGGCAGGGAGTTGAGCTGCAATAAAATACAAATGAGGAGCTATCTAATAGAAATGTTGCAAGACAAAATTCATGAAGCAAGTATAAAATATTTGTCAAAAGTTTTAATGTAATCCCAGTGAAATCATGTTTTACCACTTTTCAACCATATCTCAAGAAAACTGTTACTCATGTATATAGAAATGAATATTCCAACCTTAAAATATTTATGTTCCAGTTTTTTTAATTCCCACAAAGCTATACAGAAATTATTGTACTCATGTGCTTATCAAAGTCTACTATTAGAATAATAAAAATAAAATTTCTGAAAGAGAAAAAATTTTTTTAAAAATTGAAATTGGGGGAATCAAGCATATCCAACATATCTCCATGGAGGACTTTTGGACTTCTGTGCCTGGCTCCTGTGAACTTTGCCATATACACAATTTCTCTTTGCTCATTTTACTTTGTATGCTTTCACTGTTATAAACCATAGCTGTGAGGACTCCTGTATTTACAATCCTCTGAGAACTACTAATGAATCAGTAAATCTTTCAGTGGTCTTGGGATCTCCAGTGCCAATGAACAACCTTCCAGATTTCCTGAACTGAAGGTGTTCCTGGAATGCACGGCTTTCCAAATTAAGCCTGGGAAAGTCCCAGGCAAACTGGGACAAATTGTTCACCCTATGTGGAGAACTAACACAAGATATGAGGGTATAATATATTCCAGTGAACATCACTGCTTAGGCTTGACTACCTTTCAATCAAATGGCCTCCAACATCTACCTTTGTTGGTTCTCTAGGTTCCTAAGAGTGAAGCAGAGGTGGCTACCAAGATAGCTATTGATGCCGGGTTTCGCCATATTGATGCTGCCTATCTTTATGAAAATGAAGAGGAGGTTGGACGAGCCATTCGAAGTAAGATTGCAGATGGTACAGTGAAGAGAGAAGATATATTCTACACTTCAAAGGTGTGGTGTATGTGTATATGTTGTGTGGAAGTGTGTGTGAGCTTATTTGTGCAATGTGATTGCATGTGCAATTGGAACACTATGATTGGTGGAGTAGCTCTTTTCTGAATTGTTATTTTTGCAAAAATTTTATTCACACACATATTATGAGTTTTCAGTTCTTGCTATGTTCAACTTTTGTGACTCTAATTTAATGTACAATGGCTTTACTTTTATGATTCTCAGCCCAAAGCAGTGAATTTTGGCATGGAGTATAGAATCAGACCGATTTGTGATCATAGGATGGCTTTCCTTGTCATCTTTGCGACCTGGTCAACTTTTTAACATTCTGAATCTCAATTGCCTCCTCTGTTAACAAAGAGTACAATGTAAGAGAGCTCTTTGAGTATTAAAAGATATTGGCAAAATTTCTTGAACAATCTCAGCACATATCATCATGGAAACTAATTTTTTTCCATCAGTTATGTGTGCAAAGCTATGAGGATGGAACTAGATAAATTGCCAGAAAATTATCTGTAAACTCTGCACAGTACTATTCAGATGATGAACTTCAGTATTAATTGATAATGATTTTTACTTCTGGTGTCGTAACCTTTGATAATTTATTAGATATACTGGCATCATACTCAAAAAATAAGTTTCCATTAAATAAATAAACTATCAGCTGTAAAGGGAACCCAAGTAAAAGGAAACTTTTTTCCTGAATTGATCAAGTGCTCAAGTATTAGAAAACTGTGTAAATATTGCTTAAAATAACCAATCCAGGAGATAAGATCAAAATCCTTGAAAAATGTATGTGGAAAAAAATTGTATCTGGTATCTTAATGGAATTCTCCAAGCATGACTAATATTCAGCGTCCTTCACATATGATACACCAAAATTTCCACACTTTAATCTGTTCTTTTTAGCAAGGTTTCCACCTCTTTCATGATTCTTTGCTCATTTCAAAACTTTATATATTATTCTTACAGCGTAAATATCCAAAACTATAAAGTAGTAAGACTCTGAATAAAACCTAAAAATTAAGTCTATTCTAAGTGATTACAGTTGAAGTTTGATGACCCAAATTTGCTTAAATTCAATAATAACGGCAAATAAATTTCTATAGTAAATCTGCTAAAATACTCAGACTCCATCTATTATTTGTCTCCTGATTTCATTCACAAACTCACCTAAATATCAATGCAACATGTGTTTCACCTCTACAGCTTTGGGTCACTTTCCTTCGACCAGAGTTGATTCAAACAGCCTTGGAAAGATCACTGAAAAAACTTCAGCTGGACTATGTGGACCTCTACATTATCCATTTTCCAATAGCTATGAAGGTTAGTAATGTGCATGATTGAAATAATTTCACTTCCTCTAGCAGCATGACCCTGATCTTGCACGGATGGCTGAATTCTGTTTTTTTAGGAAGATGTGGGTTTTATGAACCTAGAGAGGAATACTAAATCAAAATTCATAGTTCTTTTTTATTTATTTTTTCTTTTTAAAATAGTGAAATACAACATATACACAAAACAGCAATAAATTTCCAAAGTACATTTTAACAAGTAATTGTAGAACAGATTTAAAAGTTTGGTATGGGTTACAGTTCCACGATTTTTCATTTTTTCTTCTAGCTGCTCCAAGACACTGGAGACCAAATCAAATATCAATATAATGATTCAGCAGTATAATCATTTGTTAAATTCTATCTTCTCTTTTATACTCCTTCTTCTCTTTCTTTTTCTTTTGTTGTGAAAAATATATATATACAAAAAGTAAATTTCATTTTATTCACACACATATTATGAGTTTGCAATTCTTGCTATGTTCACCTTTTGTGACTCTAATTTAATGTACAATGGCTTTACTCTTATGATTCTCAGCCCAAAGCAGTGAATTTTGTCATGGAGTATAGAATCAGACTGATTTGTGATAATAGGATGGCTTTCCTTGTCATCTGTGTGACCTGGTCAACTTTTTAACCACTTGCAGAATCGGGCTTAGAGAGAGAGACCACATCTTAGCAACAAGCATGTCCTTTAGAAGTAACTCTTAGGCATAAATAAATTATGAAAGGTTGTGACACCAGACATAAAAATCATTATCAATTAATACTGAAGTTCATCATCTGAACAGTACTGTAAATTTCAAAGTACGTCACAACAATTAGTTGTAGAACAGATTTCAGAGTTTAGTATGGGTTTCAACTCCACAAGTTTAGATTTTACTTCTAGCTACTCTCAGGTACCGGAGACTAAAAAAGAATATCAGTGTACTGATTCAGGAGTCATACTCATTTGTTAAGCCCTACCTTCTCTTTATAACTCCACCATTGCCTTTGATCTTTCTCCCACTCTTTAGGGATATTTGAGCTGTACCTATTCTAAATTTTTCATGCTAGAAGTGGTTGTTGATAATGTGGTATAGGGTGATGGAATTAGTTGACATTCTGAGGAGGCTAGCCCCTCTGCATTTCAGAGCTTATCTGGCTCTGGGATCAATCTGGAGGAAAGTTATCCTAGTGCATTGAACCTTTGTAGAATCTTATGTAATGCCCTAGGTTTTCTTTAGGATTGACAGGAATGATTTTGGTTGGGATTTGGCAAGTTATGGTAGGTAGTAATGTCTAACTGAGGCTTGCATAAGTCGGACACCCAGAGTAGCTTCTCGAATGTATTTGAACTCCCTGAGCCACTGATACCTTATTTGTTACACTTCTTTCCCCATTTTGGTCAGGATGGCATTGTTGATCCCACAGTGTCAGGGACAGGCTCATCCCTGGGAGTCATCTACCATACCACCAGGGAGAATTCCATCCGTGGATGGCATGCCCCATGTTGGGGGTAGAGAAATGCTTTCACTTGCAGAGTGGGGCTTAGAGAGAGATCATATATGAACAACAAGCATGTCCTTTAGAAGTAACTCTTAGGCATACCTGTAGGTAGGCTAAGCTTCTCCACTACATATGTAAGTTTCGAAAGTGCAAGTCTCAAGATCAAGGGCTTGACCTATTGATTTGGGTTCCCCTAATGTTTGATACAGTATATAGGGTTTCCCCCACAGTAAAATTTAATAGTTCCATAGTTTTTCTCCCACCTCAATACTTTTTGATTATCAGCTTAATATGCTTTGGAATATATCCAGGCATCACATTATGCTATATAGGATTAAAGGCCCTAATTCTTATTCTGGGCTCCCTGTGTTTGTATTGTTTAAACGATCTATCCAGACAACCAGACAGACTGATTTAGATTATATGCTACAGAAAATTTAGGTTCTGGACAAAATAAACCTCTTTTCCCTTTGTCTCAAAGAGTAGGTGAAGTTCTAAAATATAGACAATGTCTCCCTTACCCCTGTGTTCTGAAATACCTTAATCAAGATCTGGTCGGCTTCGTTCTTAGCTCTAAATACCAGGTTGTACATATACTTAACAGCCCCTCAAAACCTTGAAATAACAATTACCACTCTGGACTGAATGTGAATGCTGCAAGAGCTTATAATTTAGGCCCAAATTTTCTTATAAGTATTTTCTAAATGAGATCATACAATATTTGCTCTTTCCTTTTTGACTTATTTTGCCTCACCAAAGATCTCATGTTATTCATTCGCATCATTACCTGCCTCACAACTTCAATCCTGTTAGTAGCAGCACAATGTTTGATCATATGTATACACCATCATTCACAAATCTACTTCTCAGTCAGTGCATCTTTCAGCCATCTCCATCTGCTGGGAATCATGTATAATGTCCAAAATCAACAATCAATGAAAACTCTCAATTTTAGATAATTTTATTGCTCCCAAGAGAAAGATGACCAATAAGCTCATCCTCACAAAATAGAAAATCCAAACCTCCCCCTAACTCTTGTCCCTACCCCCCTTTATGTACCCCTGGTATTGTTGCTGTACTGTTGATATTTTCCTGTTAAACACAGCAATAGCATTCTCCTGCTGTTCTAATTTGCTAGCTGCCAGAATGCAATATACCAGAAACAGAATGGCTTTTAAAAAGGAGAACTTAATAACTTACTAGTTTATAATTCTAAGGCCAAGAAAATGTCCCAGTTACAACAAGTCCATAGAAATGTCCAATCAAAAGCATCCAGGGAAAAATACCTTGGTTCAAGAAGGTCAGTAAAGTGCAGGGCTCCTCTCTAGTGAGAATGCACATGGTGAACACAGTCACAGTTTGTTTCTCAGCTGGAATGGCACATGGCAAGCAAGGCATCATCTGTTAGCTTTCTCTCCTGGGTTCCTGTTTCATGAAGCATCCCGGGAGGCATTTTTCTTCTTCATCTCCAAAGATTGCTGGCTTGTGGGCTGTCTAATTCTCATGGCTACTTCATCCTTCTCTGCTTTCTCTGAATCTCTTTCATTGTCCAAAATGTTTCCTCTTTTATAGGACTCCAGAAACTTATCAAGACCCACCCAAGTGGGTGGAGACACATCTCCCCTAATCCATCTTAACAACCATTCTTGATTAAATCACATAAGAAATGGCTGCCTTTACAAAATGGGATTAGGATTAAAACATGGCTTTTCAATGGTACATACATCCTTGCAAACCAGCACACCCACTATACCCTGAAATTGGGATTCATAACTTTGCAGTAGTTCATGCAAGAACTTATTTATATTTATAGTGTTAGTTAATGGGACATGATTCTATACAAAGCCTTTTAATCATGTTCACCTTCAATATGGTTATAGATGCAACATACTTATAGACCTACTCATGAAGTGCCTTCACTTCTACCTATAGTGGTGACAGAGGGCATCCTTGTCTCATTCCTGATCTCAGGGGGAAAGCTTTCAGCCTCTCACCATTGAGTACAATGCTCGCTATGCCTTTTTCATATATGCCCATTATCAAACAGATGATATTACCTTTGATTCCTACCTTTAAAAGTGTTTTTATAAGAAAAGGATGTTGAATTTTGTCAAATGCTTTTTCACCATCAATCAGGATGATCATATGATTTTTCCTTTACAATTTGTTAATGTGCTGTATTACATTAACTGATTTTCTTATGTTGAACTACCTTTGCATTCCTAGTATAAACCTCACTTGGTCACGGTGTATAATTATTTTAATGTGCTATTGGGTTTGATTTGCTAATTTCTTACTGAGAATTTTGGCATCTATATTCTTTAAGTAGATTGGTCTGTAGTTTTTCTTTCTTGTGACATCTTTACACAGTTTTGGAATTAAACTTATGTTAATCTTATAAAATGAGGTAGGTAGTGTTCCTTTTTCCTCAATTTTCTTTGAAACAGTTTGAGGATTTGTGTAGTTTTTAGAGTGTTTGATGAAATTACCCTGTAAAGCCATCTGCCCCTGGGCTTTTTTTTTGTAGGAATATTTTTGATGATTGATTGAATCTCTTTACTTGTAATTAATTTGTTGAGATCTTCTATTTCTTGTTGAGTCAGTGTAGCTTGTTTGTGTGTTTACAGGAATTTGTCCATTTCATCAAAGTTGCCTAGTTTGTTGGCCTCAAGTTGTTCATAGTATCCTCTTATGATTTCTTTTATTTCTTCAGGGTCTGTGGTATGACCACCCTCTCATTTATGATTTTGTTTATTTGCACCCTTTCTCTTTTTTTTTTTCTGTGTCAACCTTGTTAACTGTCCATTGAGTTCATTGATTTTGTTTGTTAGGTTAATTCATCCCAAGTTGTTTAAGTTCTCTATTTCATTGTTGCACCTCTGTCTGGTTGTTCTATTTACAGAGGAGAAAAGTGCATTGAAATCTCCTATTATTATTGACACATCTATCGCTCCCTCCAGTTTTGTCTGTCTCATGTTTAGAGCTCCTTGGTTGGGAATATAGACATATATGATTGTTATTTCTTCTTGCTTAGATGCCCCTTTTACTAACATGTAGTGTCCTTCTTTGTCTCTTATGATGTCTTTTCATTCAAAGTCTATCTTGTCTGATATTAGCATAGGTACTTTTGGTTACAGCTGTGTGGAACATCTTTTACATCCTTTCACTTTCATTCTGTTTGTATCCTTGTGTCTAAAATGAGTCTCTTGTAGGAATTATATAGCTGGATTATCTTTCTTAATCCATTCTGCTGATCTGTATCTTTTAATTGGTAAGTGTAGTCTGTTAACATTCAAAATTGTTACTGTAAAGGCAGTTCTTGAATCCACCATATTATGCTTTGGATTTTATTTGTCAAATCTATATATTATTGTCTCTCTTTCTATTTTTATTCTTTAATTTACTCTTACTGGTACTCTTCAATTCTGTGCCCTCCTGCAGACCTTCCTCTCCTGTACTTTTTTTTCAGACAGCAGAATTTCCTTTAATATTTCTTGTAGAGCTGCTCTCCTGTTTACATATTTTCTCAGCCTTTGTTTGTCTGTGAAAATTTTAATCTCTCTTTCAGTTTTTTCTTTTTTTTTTTTGCATGGATAGGTTCTCCCTCAGTTTTAAGGGACAATTTGACTGGTTACAAAATTCTTGGCTGGAATTCTTTGTCTTTAAGGACTTTAACTATATCATACCACTGCCTTCTCACCTGCATGGTGCAGTTGAGTAGTCAGAACTCATTCTTATGTGATTTTCCTTGTCTGTAGTAGATTGTTTGTCTCTTGCTAATTTCCACATTTTTCTGCTTCTCTTCAACATTTGACAGACTGATTAGTATGTGTCTTGGGGAAGACCTATTTGGATTTATTCTGTTTGGAGTTCATTGGGATTCTTTGATTTGCATATTTATGTCTTTTATAAAAGTTGGGAAGTTTTCCCCCATGATGTCCTCCATTAATTTCCCTAGCCCTTTACTCTTCTCTTCTCTTCTCTTCTCTTTTTGGTACATCAGTGATTCCTATATTTGTGCACTTTGTTTCATCCAACCCTGAGATCCAATTCAAATTGTAACATCTTTTTTGCCATTTGTTCTACTGTGTGTTCAAAATCAATTGTGCTGCCCTCTAGTTCACTTAATCTTTCTTCTACCTCTTCAATTCTGCTGTTGTGTGCCTTTAGTATATTTTTGATTTGGTCTACATCATCTTTACTATCTGTGATATCTTCTATTTTTCTATTTATTCTTTCAAATTCCTCTTTATACTTTTCTAGTGTCTTCTTGATCTCCTTTATATCATTAGCCAGTCCACTGACTTTATTTAGTAGTTATATGAACATCCTTGATTAGGTGTTTGAAAGTCTATGTCTTCTCTGTTGTTTTAATTTGGTCATTAGACTGAGCTCTATCTGTCTGCATCTTCAGTGGTTAGTGATCTTCTGTTTCCTTCATGGCATACAAATATCTTGACAGAGTTACATTGGATGTTGATTTCCTTCAGTAGTCAAAAGTTTTGTATTTATGGGATGGGTATGGAGTAAGATGTGGGACGTGGGGAGGGGTACAACACTGAAGTGATGGGTTGCAGCACAAGTGTATGCATGGGTCACGTATGCTATGCTGGTGCCTGTGAACATGGGGAGCAGGTTGTGGGTGTGTGGAGGTGTGGTGCAGGAGTCGTGTGGGTAAAGTGCAGCTCAGTCATGCTTTGGAGCGCAGGAACAGGGTGCAGCATGGGGAACACAAGGCAGTGTGCGGTGGGAGGAAGATGGGGTGCTAAATGGATGTCCTGGTGCTGGTACATGGCAGTATGCAGGTGGACACATTGAGTTGTGAGTCATGGGTGTCAGGTATGAGGTACAGGGCACAGAAGCTTAGGCACAGAGAGGGCAGGGTGTGTGTGATGATGGGTGAGTGGGGTCCTGGTACAGATGCACAGGTTTGGGGGGGTAAGGGTGCATGCTTGTGCAAGACAGAGGCTATATGGCACAGATGTGGATGAGAGCACTTGCCAGGTATGGGAGTAGGACACTTGTGCTATGGGGTGAGGCAAATGTGTGCACATGGGTGGGGCAGGGGTACATGCATGGATACATGGGTGCCTGGCAGGGAGTATGTCACTATACCCTGCATGGATTGGAGGGCAGGGACCTGATTTGTGCATGTACAGAGCTCAGGAGCAGCAGGGCAGAATTGCACCTGTGTGGGCTCAGGGTGGGTGTGGCCCAGATGCTCATGTCAGTCTTCGCCCAGAGCTAGGCATTTGTGACATGAGTTAGTGCATGAGCCTACTTGGAGTGACTGTGGGGGCTCAGTGCAGGTGTGGCCCAGATATGGAGGTGAGTGCCTACAACCAGAATGCACAAGAAACTGCTTGTAGGGGACAGAAAAGTAGAGGTGGGGAGCAAGGGGCTGGATGCAGGTATATGGGTCTCAGGAGGGACGTGGTGAGACTGTGTGCTTGAGCCTGAGAGATGGGTCCAACTGGGCCAGGCTTGTGTGTATGCACAGTTGGTAGGTGGGGTGATGAGGTGAGGAGTTACAGTAGGGGTGCTTGCAGTGTGGTGGGGAAGCGGGTGACATGGTTCACATGGGTGGGTGTGGTGGTAGTTGCAGGTTGTAGGGCAGGGGCGGGAAAGGAACACAGCTTGGCTTACTTTTTAGTCCCCATCTCCTTGTCAGCACATTCCTGATGGCTCCGGGCCTCTGTCTGGAAATGGATGCATCAGGCTGTTTGCACTAGCTGGCCAGTCTCCAGTTCTCTGCATCTCAATTCTTCTATTTTTTTCAGCCAGGGCCTCCCTATGTGGTATAGAAGACCCTCCCAGGTCACTTACAGCCTGGAATCATTCTCCCAGTCATTTTTCTGTCACTTCTCTGGCTGTTCCTTAGAGCATGGGTGAACTCAACCTATCCTATTCTGCCATCTTCCTGGAACCTCAATCCAAGTCTCTCTTTTTTAATTGAATAATGTTTATATCCCTAATGCCCTACCTCAAGCCCCCAAATAAATAAATGCCTCAAAATCTTGAGGAAATAACTCTGACCAGGACCAATGCTCAGGCATGATTATGGCTACTGGGTTTCTTAAAGTTCCCAGATGCAGTTTCATGTAGCTGTGGTAAGCAATGAAACTGTCTCACTTTGCTCCCCATGTGTTTTCCTCCTCTCCCAGCATCTTCAAGTTGAAAGGAGACTCATTGTTGCTCTCTCTGGCTCTATGCAGGTATGGGACCTGCAGACCTTTCTTCTTTCTGTGTGCACCACTTCAAAGTGGGACTTTTTAGCCTGTTCTTAGTTGCTAATGACCATGTTAAATGGGACATTTGATTAAAAAGTAGCAGAATTGTCAAAAATGTAGGTTATACAGGCGGGCCGCGGTGGCTCAGCGGGCAAAGTGCTTGCCTGCTATGCCGGAGGACCTCGGTTCGATTCCCGGCCCCAGCCCATGTAACAAACAAACAAAATACAATAAAAACAAGAAAATGTTTAAAGATGTTTCCCTTTCTTCCTCCCTTCCTTCCTTCTATCCTTCCTTCCTTCTCTCTGTCTTTCCTTTAAAAAAAAAAAAAAAATGTAGGTTATACAAAAGTAAGAGCTTATTTGATTATGGAAATGAAAGTCCAAGGCAATGCTAGATTTGTAGAATTAAAGTTCTGTTCAAAGATGTCCCATTTTTTCCTACTCTTATCTCTGCATTCCTCCCCATCAAGTTTGAGTCCCAGTATTTTCTAGTGGTGGCCAGTATGACATTGGGGCAGGTCAAAGCTTTGGGGGATTAATACTTGAGAACATAGCTGCCTCTTCTACCATCCATATTAATCCCGAAAAAGTTCTAGACAGATGCTGCTTGTTTTGTATCTTTACCCCTTGGCCTTCAGGTGTTCAGGAGATGAGGACATGTAATTATCCACCTCAGGCATGGTTAAAATGCATTTTTCATGAAAATGAAGGCCACATAATGAACTGACTTTTCAAATGAAGAAGGGGCATTTCCAAGCTGTGAGGGGCAGACAAAGTAACTTAGGTCCACTATGAGTCCCCATTAAGATCTTGGGCAAATACATTTATTGAAAATATATTCTATTTAAGAGATTATGGGAAACCTATTTTGGAAGACATTCCCTGCCACTGCATGCACAAAGCACTTTGCAAAAATTAATACCTGGAAGTTTCAATAACCTCATGGAGCCATAGTGTTCTAGTCCTAGATATACCTGACAGCACAACTTAGGACAGAGACATTGATCTCTGAGCTTCCTCTAATTACTGTTTCTGTTCCAGCCTGGGGAGGATCTTCTTCCTAAAGATGAACATGAAAAATCCATATTTGATACAGTGGATCTCTGCGGCACCTGGGAGGTGAGTGCTTTTCTCAAAGGAGTGAGCTTAAACATAGAGTCAAGACAAGGATAGCTTTAGATTGCTAAAGCTACCAAAATTCAATATGCCAGAGATGTGCTGGCTTTTAACAATGAGGATTTTCTAGCTTACAAAGTTACAATTCTGAGGCCATGAATGTCCAAATAAAGACATTAATAGGATGATAACTGGACTGCTCGGTAAAATGGTAAGGTACAAGGGTGTTTCTCCCTTCTCTTCTGGAATTTGTTGCTTTCAGCTTCTTGATTCCATGGCTTTCTCACTGAGCTTCCTCAGCTTTTGTGTCTTTTGATCTATATTCTCTGTCTTTCTTTGAATTTCATCCTCTTCTAAAGTACCCCAGTAAGAGGATTAAGACCCAACTTGGGAGCAATTCAACTGAAATAAGCTACTCAAAAGTCCTACTCAGAATAAGTTTATGCCCACAAGAGTAGATTATTTTTAAGACCATGATCTTCTTGGGTCCAGAAAGCCTCCAAACCATCACAGGATCACTCTTTTTCCAGAGATAACTCTGATTGTCACGCAAAGGCCTCCAGCCTGAGTGTTCCCAAATGCATAGACAGAAATTGAATGAATGATTCTGAAGTTCTCTTAACGCACTAGCATTGTACTTATTTTTAGTAGCAGATTCCTGGTTTCAAAGGTTGTCTTTCCTTGACAAAATAAGCTGACACTATCCCATTGCTATTGGGTTCAGGAATAAGCAGGAAAACATTCTCCTGGATGATGTAGGAAGGAAATTATTAATTATTCTAGAAGCATACATTAAATTGAATTTACAGCTATGTTCATATTATTACTTTCATCTAGCACATGTTCCCAGAACTAGTGAGTGTGTGGCACACATACAGTTTCAGAAAAGCTATAGAAATTTATAGGAACATAATGTGCTTATAGGAACATAATGTGCATTCCTACCTCCACCATAAACCCCCACTGGAAATAAGAATAAGATGTGTAAATTTTATGTTCTCGCTCACATTTTAAAAAACTAAAATTAAGTGTTTTGAGGCAATCTTCTTCTTTATTAAATGTGATTCAAGGGAATATCTATTACCATAAACCAGGTAGTAGTTTCACCTCTGAAAAAGAATTTAATTGATAAGTTTAATCAGAAAATGAAGTCATATTAACTCAAACACTGAAAATGTCCTACACATCTGTTACCTGATCGCTCCCATTAAATTACCCACTGTTCTGGCCAGCATCTTGGTGCCTACCCTATATTATAATGTTCTTTCTGCTGAACTGGTATGTTTTGCCATTTCTCAACTACTTCTCTCTATAATCCAGCTGAAGGCATTCTGAGAACTCTGATATATTCAGCCCAAGATGCATAAACTTGGAATTATGACACTCAGCTATTAATGAATTATTCAAAAAATATTTACCAAGCAGCATTATGTATGGGGCACAGAGGCAAGACTTTCTTGCCCTCAGTGGTCCTACATTCAGGATACAGGAGATAGATAATAAATGAGTAAAGGATAAATATCAGTTTGTCATGTGATGGTCAGTTATCTGGAGAACAAAATATCAAGATGAGGAGGTTGGGGCATGTGATGGGGAAAGCAACTGGGGAACTTGCAATTTTATACGCAACAAAGTCAGATCCTCATTGAGAATGAGGCATTTGAGCAGAGATATGCAATGAAGAGTATGGAAAAGGGACACCTAAGGAGTCTTATCCTGGGAGAGGGAACAGGAAATTCAAAGGCCTAAGGTGATCAAGGGCTTTGTGAGGAAACAACATCAAAATTACTCCTGGGACTGAAGGATGACAGAATGGTATGAACCCAGAGGGAAAATTGCTGACCAACTTATGGAAGGTCTTTTAGGAAAACTGACTTTTAATCAGTATTACATTGGAAGTCAGAGGGTTTTGATTTGGTTTTCATTTTAAAAGGATTGTCATACATTTGCACTAACACTGTAGCCACTGGTAATATAAGGCTATTTACATTTATATAAATCATTGCAGTACTTCAGTCACAAATATCAATGGGCACATGCTCATCTTTGTCTTGTGGTGCCAAAGACATGGGTAGAAAATGAACTATTTCCATCATCAGAAAAATTTCTATTGAAGACTGCTCTACCTTAATGTTGCAGACTACAGCCTAGAGAGGTAAGAATAGAAACAGAAAGACCCCTGGGAGCCACTTGGAATAATCAAGAACTTGATTATGGTATTATAGCATAGGGAGATTGAAAATGGAGTCAACAACTAGATTGTGGACCAATTCTGCAGGCAAAGATGACAGGATTTCTCCTGGAATGGATGGAGGAATTGAGAAAACGAGGAAGACTGGTGAACTCTGAGTTCCTTGTGCTGACCAAATGGGAAGGTGGAACTGGAATTGTTGAGAAAGATAGGACTGAAGGAGGAAGAGGTAAGAAGAGAAGATCAGTAGCTCTCTTTTGGAGCTTGTTCAATATGAGATACCTAATCAGACATCCCAATATTCTTATTGAGTGGCAGGTGAATCTAGGAGTTTTTAAATATCAAAGCCTCGAATAGATCTAAGGTGGAGGTATCAACTTTGAAGTCTTGACCAATTAGATGGTACTTAAACCACAAATCTGGATGTGATCACTGGGAGTGAAAGAATATAGAGAAGTGATAATTTCTGAAGCCTGAATCAGAGGATTCCAATATTGGAATTGAGAAAGTTGAAACTCTATGTGAGAAGAATTGAGGGGATCAGGAAGACTGACCAGAATAGTCAGTTCCTGGAAGCAAATGATGGAAGTGTTTTAAGGAAAAAAATATCAATTGTGTGCACTGCTACCTCTCAGTCATGTAAGTACGCACCTTGCATTGAACAATTTAGGATCTCAACAAAGATTCTATGGTGGCATATGTCCTGGAGAGCATTATGGAAATGTTCAAGAGAGGAGGATGGGGAACAGTGAGGATAGCAGCATTTTCTTTCTTTCTTTTTTTTTTTTTAACATGGGCAGGCACCAGGAACCAAACCGAATGCTCTGGCATGGCAGGTGAGCATTCTTGCCTGCTGAGCCACCGTGGCCCACCCAGCATTTTCTTTCAATGTGCAATTGTTTCCTTAGTTTTCCATAAAAGGAACCAGTCATCTCTCTCTACTTAATTCATCTCTTTCCACTCTTAGATTTTTACCTTTTTTCTCTGAGACAAAGTCTGTCACCTCCATGGTCATTTCTTGAAAGGGGTTCTTATTAACGGTGGTATTTTTCATCATTTCTTGATCTATAGTCAATCTAACTAAATTCTTCTTCACAACCCCTTCTTTCCAGGCCCTGGAGAAGTGCAAGGACAGAGGATTGACCAAGTCCATTGGTGTGTCCAACTTTAACCGCAGGCAGCTGGAGATGATCCTGAACAAGCCAGGGCTCAAGTACAAGCCTGTCTGCAACCAGGTGACTAGTTCCCTTGGTTCATTGGGCCTTTCCCTTTTCTGTTCTTCACCTCCTCACCTGCACTTCTTCCAGATGCCCATGGGTCAAACCTCGTTTTCATCTTACCTTTATAGACCTGGATATTCTGGGGAGACATCAGCTGTCTAAAAGGAAAGAGAAAAAGCCCTTAATTGTATCTCAGCACAGTAAATTTAGGCAAATTGTGAGGAAATCATAGTGCTAAGTTATATGAAAGAATGTAGAGGCAGGGAAAATGATTAAGAAGGGCTGGAAGAATTAACATCTTTAGGAGGAAGGTGGGCATTCACCTGAGCTTTAAAGCATGGCCAGAGATTGGATGAATGAAAGTGATTTGGGATGAGCTGCATATAGTAAAGGATTCAGTAAGCATGGAAGAGCAAGTATAAACAAGAACGAGTGAAAATAAGATCAGATAAGTGTTAAGGTTTTGTGTTGGAATTTGAAGCCTTAGTTCTTCATCCTGGTTCTTAACAGAGGAAGCACACATATGGCAGATATTCATATGAATCTATTAAATAATTGTGGTTTGATGGATTACATAATCAGTTTAAGGTAGTGATAAAGCTGAAAGAAATAAACACTAAGGAATTTTGCCTGGGTAGCCAGGTGTTCTAGTTTGCTAGCTGCCAGAATGCAATATATCAGAAACAGAATGGCTTTTAAAAAGGGGAATTTAATAAGGTGCTAGTTTACAGTTTTAAGGCCAAGAAAATGTCTCAATTACAAGTCTATAGGAATGTTCAATCAAAGGCATCCACGGAAAGATACCTTGGTTCAAAAAGCCTGATGAATTTCATGCTGTCTCTCTCAAGTGGAAAGGCACATGGAGACAACACTCAGAGTTTCTCCCTCATCTGGAAAGACACATGTTGAACATGGTCAGGGTTCTTCTCTCATCTAGAAGGGCACATGGTGAACATGGCATCATCTGCCAGTTTCTTCTCTTGGCTTCCTATTTCATGAAGCTCCCCGGGAAGCATTTTTCTTCTTCATTTCCAAAGGTCACTGGCCTGTGGGCTCTCATGGCTATGTCATTCTTCTCTGCTCTCTCTGAATCACCTTCATTCCCCAAAATGTTTCCTCTTTCATAGGACTGCAGAAACTTCTCAAGACCCACCCAAATGTGTGGAGACATGTCATCATCTAGTCCAGCATAGCAAGCACTCTTGATTAAATCATATCATCCAGGAAGATGATCTGATTACAGTTTCAAACATACAGTATTGAATAGGGATTATTCTGCCTTTATGAAATGGGATTTAGATCAAAACATGGCTTTTCTAGGAGACATGCATCCTTTCAAACCAGCACATTCCACCCTCTGGACCCTAAAAAGGCATGTTTTTCCCACATATGAAATACATTAATTGCATTACAATATCAGAGAACCTTAAACCACTTCAGTAGCAATACAAATGAAATGCAAAATTAGGAACAATACAAACTCCTATCAAAGTTAGTTATGGGCATGGTCTTTCTAAGGCAAAATTGTCCTCTGATTTTGGACCTTTGAAAACTCATAACAAGTTATTTGCTGCCAACATACAAAGGAGGAACAGTCATGGGATGCATACACATATTTCCATATGGAGGAAAGAAGACAGGGGTCACCGGACCCATACAGTTTCAAAACCCGCATAGCAAAGTCCATTAGATTTCAAAGTCTGAGAGTCATTTGTCTTCAGTGCTTCTGAAAGCATCAGTCCCACCCTTTCTAAGGGCCTATGCAGAGGCCTGCCTCTCTCCAAACGCAAGCTTGGGGGACATTGGGGAAACCACCTTTTTCTCGGCTCCACCTTCTCAAAGCACCCTGTCAAAGACTCTCTGCCATCTCCAGGGAACACACTCAACCCCACCATGTGGTGGCAGCCAGGCTCTTCCCAAACCCCAAGGAATATGCTTCACCCTCTCCAAGGCCTGAAGCAGCATGACTCTTCCATGGCAACCAGGTGGAAGGCCCAACCTCTGCCTTTGCGGCAAACTCACCCTCTCCACAGGCTTGGATGGGTCCACTCTCCTGGCCCGAGGTTTCTTGACCTCAGACTTCAGCCTCCATGGTTTTGCCTCTGAAGTTGTTTTTCCTCCAATGTGTCCCTTCTCTGAGCCACCCAGTCTAGACTGGCAGTGGCTCTGTTTACACAGGCCCCGAAGCACTGTTATCAGCTTTCTATGCAGTAGCATTGGATCATGCCCATCAGATGTAAGGAGTTTCCACAAGTCCTTCCTGGATAACTTCAAGCCCAATCCTGACTTTCTCTGAAATGGCTGGCTGTTCCCACATTTAGTTAAATCCTCATGTGAGGCACTATTCTCTGAGGTAACCCTTCCTGTAAGCCCAGAATTTTCCAAGACATCAATTTCTGGTTTCTTTGTACTCAAGAGTTCAGTTTTCAGCTTATCTTTCTTTTGTCATATTTCACTATAAGCTGTGAGGAGAAACCAGGCTGCACTTTGGACATTTAATATGGAGATCTCTTCTGCTAAATATCCAAGTTCCTGGCTTTTAAAATCTGCTTTCCAACCAAAGCCACTAGTCAATTTTGCCAGATTATCTGCCATTTTAAAACAAGGATCACCTTCCCTCCACTCTGTGATGACACACATCTCATTTCTGTCTAGAGCCTGGTCAGAGGTATCTTTAGAGTCCACATTTCTACCAAGATTCTCTTCAAAGCATTCTAGACCTTCTCTATCAAGCTTCTCATAACTCCTCCAGATTTTTCCCCTTATTCATTTAAAAAGCTGTTCCAACATGTTTGGTATTTGCAAACTGCAGCAGCAGCACCCCACTCTACAGTACCAAAATCTTTTCTAGTTTGCTAGCTGCCAGAATGCAATATACCAGAAACAAAATGGCTTTCAAAAAGGGGAGTTTAATAAGTTGCTAGTTTACAGTTCTAAGGCCAAGAAAATGTCCCAATTACAAATCTATAGAAATGTCCAATCAAAGGCATCCAGGGAAAGATACCTTGGTTCAAGAAGGCCAATGAAGTTCATGGTTTCTCTCTCAAGTGGAAGGGCACGTGGCAAACACAGTCAGAGTTTCTCTCTCATCTGTAAAGGCACATGATGAACACAGTCAGGGTTCCTCTCTCATCTGGAAGGGCACATGGTGAACACGGCATCATCTGCCAGCTTCTCCTGGCTTCCTGTTTCATGAAGCTCGTGGAAGGCATTTACCTTCTTCATCTCCAAAGGTTGCTGGTTTGTGGGCTCTCGGGACTAGGTCATTCTTCTCTGCTCTCTCTGAATTGTCCTCATTCCCCAAAATGTTTCCTCTTTTACAGGACTCCAGAAACTTCTCAAGATCCACCCAAATGGGTGGAGACATGTCATCATCTAGTTCAGTTTAACAACCACTCCTGATTAAATCACATCACCCAGGGAGATGATCTGATTACAGTTTCAAGTATACAGTATTGAATAGAGATTATTCTGCCTTTATGAAATGGGATTTATATTAAAACATGGTTTTTTTAGAGGACATACATCCTTTCAAACAGCATCCCAGGACAGACCTTATGACTAAATCTTGGTCTGGTTCTCCTCTCTGCTTTCTATAATTAAATTAGTTGTTCAAAATACCTGTTCTAAGGTTGGTTTTTGTTCTAACTTACCTGTTAAGAACTTGGAACACAGGAATGGTGGAGGCTCCTACACTGGATGATATCATTTCAAAATTGAAGAATATGTTTTCAATATAGAGTGATATACAACCATGGATTCAAATACAAACAATAAAATTTATTTTGGGTCTGTTGGTAATTTCATCCTTAATTTTTTCAAAACTTTAGAACAAGGTAAAATTTAAAATATGATTCAGCTAACATGCTAACATGCATATTTCCTCTTCTGTCATGTTTACTCTACCCTTTCAAATTAAGTTGTAGACTTGACATGACACACCAACATACCTCATATTCCATCTCATGAGTGTGAAGACATTCTTCTACACACTCACAGTCCTACATTTATTTCTAACCTAATTCATAATGATTCCTTAAAATTATTTGCTTTCCAGTTTATGTTCATTTTTCCCCATTTTTAAATAATAAATCCTTCACTAGTTCTTTTTTATCTAGGAGCCGTTATAGCTCATGTATTACTTTTCTACATTTCTTTAACTCTTTCAATCTCTAAAAATGACTCAACCATTTTTATCCCATGATAAACTGGAAGATTTTGTCTAATACTATTTATCAGATTGTAGGCTTCTGGTGTTAGTTAACTTGATCCTCTATTTCAAGTTTTAATAAACTAAAAGTTACATCTGAAGATTTTATTAGATTCAGGTTAAATATTTCTGGCAAGCAAATTTCACCAGGATGATGAGTCTTTCAAATTGCACCCCATTATGAAGTATGTAATTACAGGTTGTCTATTATTGAGGCTAGATTCCATGTCTTGGTTAATCTACTAGAAGCCACATCTACTCTATACCATTTGTTTTTCCCTTTATAATTGCCAGGAGATATGACAGGAGTTTTTTAGGCATTGGGGACAACTCTAGGCTCCCTGCAATGTTTTAAAGATATCCTTAAATGCTTGATATCCTGCTAAGACTCTTGCCTAAACTATAATTTCATGAAGGTTGGCAGCTACTCATTTTCTACTTCTATCACTCTTTTTACACTCTTTGATGATATTTTTCTACGTTAAAATTTTTTTCATCTACTGGGAATAAACTATAATTGTAATTATTGACAAGATAATGTTTATTTTTTCCTTTAGTTATCAACATACTCATGGTTTCTTATTATGTTCACTCTGAACAATTGTTTTTCACACTCTGTGCCTTTCTTTTTCTCTCTCCTCACTATGGAATCATTGATTGAATGTGATAAGGAATGTAATAGTCAATATTCCATTTCATAATCACGTCCACCCAAATGTGAACAATGGGTTTCTCCCAAAAGGGTTGTGTTGTTTTTTACAAATTCTTATAGGCCTTAGACTGATTTTTTCCTTGTTACCACGGTTTGATGTCCAAAGCTCAAATAGTTCCTTCCAATCTCGTATCCAGAATTAGTCATTTTTCCTTGAAGAAGCCAAAAACATTTAGAACAAATATTGGGAAATGGAGGTGCTTATTCTCTGGAACATCATGGTTTTGACCTTTCTAGTGCAGAGGTAAATTTTCTATCTCTAGAGCAGAGATAGAAAATTTACCTTAGATCAAGTAATTAGTTTATGCTGATATTTTCAGTTCCCATTTAACTGTTCAACTTCTTTAACTTTTAACCTTTCTCTTACAATTTACGTTTAAGGTTTTTTTTTTTTTTAATATAATCTGATACATTTCTGTCTTGGCTTTCCATAGGTAGAATGTCACCCTTACTTCAACCAGAGAAAACTGTTGAACTTCTGCAAGTCAAAAGATATTGTACTTGTGGCCTACAGTGCTCTGGGAACTCAACGAGATAAAAGATGGTAATGACAACAATAGGGAGTTTAACTAAAACTCCGTTGAGATTTTTTGATTGAAAAAAAACATTTCAATCACATCAAACTATGTTTCCCAGAGTTAACTCCCAACTGTTAGTTTAAATGGTGTATAGGGCCTATAGAAATACTCCTCCCTTACTCCAGAGCATGGCTTTGCACTGCATCTATCTGGTCATACTAGTTAGTAATAATATCGGCATTAAAATATAGACATCATCCAAAAGGTGAGACCAAAGGCATAATCTCAAGTAATAATATTAAATATTAAAAGTTCAAGTAACAACTTCTATAAGCTTCAGTTACTTTATGTGAAAATGTAGAGTTATATAATTCCCAGGTATATGAGTATAGAGAGGGAAATTGCCATCTCTATACATTTTGCAGTCTTCTGTTAAAATATTACATATTGCACTTGATTCTTAATGATGAAAGTGTACAGCTTTCATTTTGAGCCTGGAAGATTTTCAATGATATGTTAGATATGTTAAAATGAAAATTACCCAAATCTTCCCTTTCTTTCTTCCCATAAAATTTCTTGTCCTACTTTGAGAGCTCTATCAAGAGATGAAATAAAGCCATAGGGAAGTAGAAAAGAAAATTTTAAGGGTCTGGAACCATTCCTCACCATCTCAAGCATACTTACAAATGACCAGGAGGACTTGACACAGCACTGATTGTTGGAACCCACATGGAGGGGTGGGAGGGGTCTGACTTGATAGATCTGGAGTGAAGTTTTAGAATTTGTATTTCTAATACATTCCTGGTGGTATAGGCTGCTGGCCTAGAGACCACATTTTGAGACACTCCAGTCTCAGATAGATCACCTTGCCTGGGAGGAGCCCCCTAGTAAATTGAATACTGTGTGGCAGATATTCAGCCTTGCTGCCTTCCTTCCAGGGTGGACCAGAACTCACCTGTTCTCTTGGATGATCCAGTTCTTTGTGATTTGGCAAAAAAGCACAAGCGCACCCCAGCCCTCATTGCTCTTCGCTACCAGATACAGCGTGGGGTGGTGGTCCTGGCCAAGAGTTTCAATGAGAAGCGGATCAAAGAAAACATGCAGGTGATGAGCAGGGCTGTGGCCCAGGAGGCCTCAGTATTATCCCCACATATGTTTTGATTTGCAAGCATCTCAACACATCCTTGGGCCACTTGATTTCCCTAATGTTTTTTATGCAGGTGTATCCCATGTGCACTCCCATTAATTTTCTCCTTCTTCTGCAATGTCAGCAGAATGATAGTAGTTGGAGTAAAGATTGGGCAGGTGTCAGAAAATTTGTTACAGCCCTATCTGTTTAACCGAGTCTGTAACCTTGCTGAAGTGACATCTTATTTGCTTCATTTCTGAAATAAGGCAGCTGTATTAAGTAATCTTCAGTCTCCAAATCTCTAGGATACTTTTTTCCCCAGGATCTCATTGACATCCAGAAAGGACAAGCTGAAAAGGAGAACAGATAATCCCTAATTATATTTGGTCCTTGAACAATTTTCTTATCCATGAGTTTTTGCAGGAAGAGGTCCCATTCCTGCAGTAAAGCTAAACATTCTTCTCTTCTCTGATATTTGACACATTTAATGAGTTGTTTTGAAATTACTTTTAAAATGTAAATAGTCTTAAAATGAAGAAAGTGGAAAATAATTCTCCTCTGCTTGTTCTTCAGTCTCCCAGTTAAACATCTTTCTCTCCATATCAGTATCTGTTGTTCTTTCCTGTATCACTTCCTGAAGCATACCCTGAGTATATATGCTCTTTAGAACTAAAGGAAGATTATACAAAAATGGTGTACAATTTTTTTTTAACTTAAACTTCAGAGAAACAATTTTTCATTTTGATTTGAAAAGACAAACTTTCTATTTCAATATGTGTTTTCAATTTCAGCCGGGAGTTGAGTAAGTCAACTTGCTGCCACAAGCTTTCTAAAAATATGAAAGATATAAATACAGAATGAGTGTAGGTATGTAAAATATGTCCTACACATATTTATACCTAAAATAATAACAATGTACTGGAAACCTTCGAACCATTCAGGTTATGAGATAACATACGTGCTGGTTTGAAATGACGTATGTACCCTTAAAAAGCCATGCTTTAATCCTAATCCCATTTTGTAAAGGCAATTGTTTCTTCCAGTCGCTATTCATTATGGTATGGTTGAATCTATAATTAGATCATCTCCCTAGAGGTGTGATTTAATCAAGAATGGTTGTTAAACTGGATTAGGTAGAGGCATGTCTCCACCCATTTGGGTGGGTCTTGGTTAAATTCTGAAGTCCTATAAAAGAGGAAACATTTTGGAGAATGAGAGATTCAGAGAGAGCAGAGCAGAACAACATAGCCACGAGAACCAGAGTCCACCAGCCAGTGACCTTTGGATATGAAAAAGGAAAATGCTTCCCAGGGAGCTTCATGAAACAGGAAGCCAGGAGAGGAAGCAAGCAGATGACACTGTGTTTGCCACATGCCCTTCCAGATGATGGAGAAATTCTGACTGTGTTGGACATGTACCCTTCCACTTGAGAGAGAAATCCTGAACCTCATTGGCTTTCTTGAACCAAGGTATCTTTCCCTGGATGCCTTTGATTGGACATTCCTATGGTCTTGTTTTAATTGGGACATTTTCTTGGCCTTAAAACTATAAACTAGCAACTTATTAAATTTCCCTTTTTGAAAGCCATTCTGTTTCTGGTATATTGCATTCCAGCAGCTAGCAAACTAGAACAACATATTTTCCTTCTCTGATCCTTACTCATGATCTCTCCTTCCCCCCAGAGAACCCATTTTCTAAATTTTATGATAACCATTGTTTTCATTAATTATTTTCATAATTTGTTATCAAAGAGTATATTACCTAAGGTATGTTTCATTTTACTTTTTGAGCATTGTAGGAGTGGAATCAAATGATGTTCTTCTACAAGTAGCTTCATTTAGTTAAGATATAGTGTGAAAATCATCTATGTTGATGCATGAAGGTGTACTTGATTCACTTTCAACTCCACATAGTGTAGCATCTTATGAATATATTGTAAGTTACTTATCAAAATTTTTAGAGCCATTTGTGATGTTTGTATATTTCTTAGCTTTTTTGCCCATTTTATGTAATTCTTCTAGATACATTTTTGCATGTGTCTCCTCATACACTTATAATAGTGTACCCTTTGGATATTTTCTTAGATCTATGACTGAATTGCCAAGAAATAGTATATGAGCAGGTTTATATTTATTTGATTGCATCAAACCTTCCACAGTGTGATTTTTTCCTCTGTCTACTCTTTGGGGCCATAAATGATATATGTCTTTGCTCCACATTCCAGACAACGCAATATTGCCAACATTTCCATTTTTAGGCAATCTGTATGCTAGGCAATACCCCTCTTTATGTTTTTTTCATATCTCTGAATACTAATGGAGCTTACTATGCCAACTTTTATTATATTGTCTGTCTTTTATTTACTTGTAGAAGATTATTTTTATACCATTAGCTATAGCTTAATAACTTACCACTCTAAAATTTAGGTGCTTAATGTAAAAAACATATATTTAACTAATAACTTTGGATCCATGATTTGTGCTCAGCTCAGCTGAACAGTCCTTATTGGGATATCTTCTGAATTTCTGTCAAGTACAGGGCAGCCAGGAACTCTGCTTCCTAGTTTGGTGCTATTTTCAGGGTGACTTAACTTTTCTCCACATGGTTTTTCATCCTCTAGCCAAGTATCCCAGCCTTTACATCATGATGGTGGCAATTATCAAAGAGACAATTGAAGTATGTTCAGAGCCCTCTCAGGTTTAGGCAGAAAATTGGCTCATCATAGCATCTCAAAATGATATTGACCAAGGAAGTCATAAGGACAGGACAGGTTCAGGAGGAGAAGAAATGGACACCACCTCCTGAAGGGAGGAGATGCAAAGTTACATTGGAAAACGTGTGGATACAGGGAGAGGTAAAGGATTGAGGGCAACTTTTTGAATTAGATAAATCAAATGATATTTTATTAGTGAAAGGGGAATGAAATTCATTTTTTAAGAAATAACTTTACCCCATACTTACTGTTTCCATATACTAGATTATTTCACCTGTTCACCAAACTGGATGCAAAATCGTCAGGACCAAATAAAAGTTTCACGAGTTTGATTTTCTCCTTCACACTATAGGACATTTTCTTTTGTTGTTGTTAAAACTTTTAATTGTATTAACTTATATATAACTAAAAATTTTCCATTTTAATTATTTTAAGTGTACAATACATTGGTATTCATTATATACATAATATTGTGCTGCTATCACCAACATTCATTACCAAACATTTTTTAACTTTTTAATTGTTAATATAGCATACATACAAACAAAGAAATAAAGAAGCAATAGATTTCCAAGCACCCTTCAACAAGTCCCTTCAACAGGACAGATCCCAGAGTTTATCATGGGCCACCACATGATCCTCTAAGATTTTTCTTTCTAGCTGCTCCAGAATATAGAAAGCTAAAAGGCATAAATATGTTTTATCATCACAGTTGATGTTTTTTTCTTTTTTGTGAAGAATAACATATACAAAAAAGCAATAAGTTTCAAAGTGTAGTACCACAATTTAGTTGTAGAAGACATTTCAGAGTTTGACATGGGTTACAATTCCACAATTTTACGTTTTTGCTTTTAGCTGTTCTAAGATACTGGAGACCAAAAGATATATCAGTTTATTGATTCAGCAATCACATTCATTTGTTAAATCTTATCTTCTCTGTACAACTCCACCATCACCTCTGATCTTACTATCCCTCTCCTTAGGGGTGTTTGGGCTATGGCCATTCCAACTTTTTCATGTTGGAAGGGTCTGTCAGTGATATGAGGTAGGGAGATGAAACTATCTGATGTTCTACAGAGGCTGGGCTCTCTGAGCCACAACTTATCTGATCCGGGTCCCATCCAAGAGTTGTAGGTTTCTGTACAGTTACACCAGTGTATGGAACACGTGTGGAATCCCGTATATTGCCCTAGGTGTTCTTGAGGACTGGCTGGAATGGTCCTGGCTGGGGTTTGGCAGGTAATGAGAGGTAGCAATGTCTATCTGAAGCTTGTGTAAGCGCAACATCCAGAATAGCCTCTCAACTCTATTTGAACTCTCTCTGTCACTGATACTTTATTAGTTACACTTCTTTTCCCCCTTTTGGTCAGGATGGCATTGTTCATCCCACAGTGCCAGGACTGGATTCATCCCTGGGAGTCATCTCCCACACCACTAGGGAGACTTTCATCCATGGATGTCATGTTCCAAGTAGCGGGGTGGGCAATGATTTCACTTCCAGAGTTTAGGGAGAATGGGGCCATATCTGAGCAACAAAAGAGGTCATCCAGAAGTAATTCTTAGGCATACCTATAGATAGGCTAAGCTTCTCCACTACCTACATAACTTTCACGAGAGTAAGCCGCATGATCAAGGGCATGGCTTATTGATTTGGGTGTCCCTAAAGTTTAACACAGTAGCAGGGGATTCCCATATGGTAAACTTTAATAGTTCCATATTTTTTCTCCCATCCCTCAAATGACTTTGCCAATAATTTTTGATTATCTGCTTAATATACTCTAGGATGTATCCAGGCATTACCTTAAGCTATGCTGAATTCAAGGACCTCTTTCTTATTCTGGACTCCCTGTGTTTCATTTGTTCAAATGAGCTGCACAGATAAGTTTATTTACATTGTATGCTACAGAAAATTTTGGTTCCAGACCAAATAAACCTTTCTTCCTTTGGTCTCAAAGAGTATGTGAGGTTCTAAAATATATAAACAATGTTTTCCTTACCCCTGTGTCCTGAATTACTTTAAGTCTAACTGATCGGCTTCATTCTTATCTCTAAATATCATGTTATATATATATGCACAAACAGCCTCTCAGATGCAGAAATAATAATTACTCAGGACTAAATATATTTGCTACAAAAGCTTACAATGTAGGCTGCTGTTTTTTTATAAGCATTTTTGTAACAGCACAACATCCATTCATAAGCATGCACCATCATTCACCAATCTACTTCTCAGTCAGTGCATCCTTCAGCCAGCTGCTTTCATCAGGCATCATGTATAGTGCCAAAAGTCCACAGTACATCAAGAGTCACAGTTTTAGATAATTTCATTGTTCTCAAAAGAAAGAAAACCAATAAACACACCCTTGCCAAATAGTAAATCTAAACCTCCTCATAACTCTGTCTTTCCCCCCATCATTTACCTCTGCTGTTGCTGTGATAGTTCTGATGTTTTCCTTTTAAACATAGCCCATCGCATGCAATAGCAGTTTTCCCCTGTGCCCTGGACTTAAGCACTCCTTGTATGTGAATCATACCTTTGAAGTAGTTCTTGCAAGAACCAATTTATATTTCCAGTGTCAATCAGTGTGACACATCAGTCTACACAGCCCCTTTCAATCCTGTTCATCTTCAATATACTTTGAATATATACACACATATGTTATAATATACATACATAACATCACTTATAGACCCACTAGAGAACTACCTTCACTTCTATCTATTCCCTTACATTGGAGTTCAACCTCATTAGCTAACTGTTCACCCATCTCCAGCGTCTATGTATCTCTAAGTCCCCTATATTCTGTATTATAAGCCTCTGATTTTATCTCTAGAATGGTCATAAAAGTGGAATCATACAGTATCTACCCTTTTGCCCTTTTGTGTCTAGCTTATTTCACTCAACATTATGTCCTCAAGGCTCATCCATCTTGTTACGTGTTTCAGGATGTCATTTTGTCTTACTGCTGCATAATATTCCATCATATGTACATAGCACATTTTGTTAACCACTTGTCTGTTGATAGGAATTTGGTTTGTTTCCATCTTTGGCGATTGCAGTAATGCTGCTATGAACATCGGTTTGCAATTGTCTGCTTGTGTCATAGCTTTCCGCTCTTCTGGGTATATACCAAGTACTGCTATTGCAGGGTCATAGGGCAACTCGATATTTAGTTTCCTAAGGAATTGCCAAACAGTCTTCCATAGTGGCTGCACCATTATACATTCTCACCAGCAGTGCATAAGAGTCCCGGTTTCTACACATCCTCTCCAACATCTATAGTTTCCTGTTTGTTTAATAGCAGCCATTCTCATAGGTGTGATGTGGTATCTCACACTCATTTTTTTCTTCAGGTGCATGGTCTGGGAATCAAACTCGGGTCTCCCACATGGAAGGCAAGCATTCTACCACTGAAACACCCATACACCCCTCATACTCTTGAACAGATTTTCCCCAATAGCCAATGAAAATGAACATCTCTTCATGTGCTTTTGAGCCATCTGTATTTGCTCTTCAGAAAATTACCTATTCATATCTTTAGCCCATTCTGTAATTGGGTTATTTGTTCTTTTGTTGTTGAGTGGTATGATTTCTTTGTGTAGGCAGGATATCAAGTCTTTGTCCAATATGTGATTTTCTCCCATTGAGTTGGCTGCCTCTTCATTTTTTTGACGAAATCTTTTGAGGTGCAGAAGCATTTGATTATGGGGGTTCCCATTTATCTATTTTTTCTTTTGTTGCTTATGCTTTGGCTGTAAAGTTTAGAAAGCTACCTCCTATTACTAGGTCATGAAGATGTTTCCCTACATTTTCTTCTAGATGATTTATGGTGCTAATTCTTATATTTAGGTGTTTGACCCACTTTGAGTTAATTTTTGTGTAACGTGTTAGGTAGGTGTCCTCTTTCATTCTTTTGGCTATTGATATCCATGCCCATTTATTGGAAAGACTATTTTGTCCCAGTTCAAAGGATTTGTGGCGTGATCAAAAATCAGTTGACTATAGATTTGGTGGTCTACTTCTGCACTATTGATTTGATTCCATTGGTCAATGCTTCTATCTTTCTACCAGTACCATGCTGTTTTGACCACTGTGGTTTTATAAAAGGTTTAAAGTCAGGGAGAGTTAGTCTTCCCATTCGTTCTTCTTTTTAAGGATGCTAGGAGCAGGTGGGGGATTTGGTGGGGCAGGGGTGCTTGGACCGTGGGGTGTGGGGGCAGGTGACAGGGTTCAGGTATGTGGTGTGTGGGGTAAGTCATGGATCATAGTGCTGCACTGATGAGGGTAGCACATTCAAAGAACACGACTTGGCTTACTTTCTAGTCCCCATCTTCCTGACTGGGCACTGCTGTGTGTTCTAGGTTTCTGCATTAGGCTCCAGTTTTCTCCTTTTCAATTCCTCAACTTTGCAACCAGGGCCACCTTAGGTGGTGCGGAAGACTCTCCCAGGTCAGTTACACTCTTGAATCACCTTATATGTCACCCTGCAGTCCTTTCTCTAACTTTTCCTTGGAGCAGGGGGAACTCAATCTACTCTATTCCACCATCATTCCAGAGCTCCCAATTTTGTAAACAATCTATCACATTTATATATTCAGGACATTAATCCTTTGTCATATGCACATATAGTTGTTGAAATATCTTCTCCCAATTTGTACTTAGTTTTCATTTTCTTGATAGTATGTTTTAATTAACCAAATGTCCAAGTCCATTATAATCAAAATCATCATGTATTTCATGTGTGTTTCATGCTTGTTGTGTCCTTTCCTAACTTCAGCAACACACAATATTTTTCTGTATTATTTGTGAAACTATTATATACTTTGCTTTCAAATTCACATCTTCAATTTACCTGGAATGGTTTTTTAGTACTATGTAAAGTTAGAATTCAAATACATATATAAGTATTTGATATACTTACATAGATTTATATATATATTTTATATATATATATACACACACACGCGTAAATGCATATATAAGTATATACACGTGGTATATATATACATAAGTATATGTGTGTGTATGTAGTTAAAAATGGATATCTAAGTTTTTGAGCACCAATTATTCAAAGTTTCATATTTTCTCACAAATATTCATTGTTATCTCTATTATATATCAAGTATCCATACTCTATTTTTTATCTCTCTCATCTCTCAATTGGTCTGTTTTGAAATTCTGTCTGAATTTGTTGGAAAGTAAGTACTGCCATCCAAAATGGTAATCATTTTTTCCTGTCTCCTTGTTTTTATCTAAGATTACCTTGATTACTTTTTATTGTTTTTCATTTTATATATAATTTAATAAAACTTCATTGACTTCCAAAAAAGAGCTTTTTCATAAGATGAATTGAAACTGAAGATCAAAATGGAGTTAAAGGTTTCTGTCCATTAATAATAATTCCAATTCATGATCATGATGCGAGTTTCCACTTACTCGGGTGTTCTTTAATATTTTAAATTAATACCTGTTTTGGTTGCTAAACCTGCTAAACTCAATATGCCAGAAATATATTAACTTTTTACAAAGGGGATTTATTGTTACAATTTACAGCTCTTGGGCCATGAAAATGTCCAAATTAAGGCATCAAGAGGAAGATATCTTGTCTCTGAATAAAGGCCTCTGGTTTCCAGGTTTCCTCTGTTCCATTGGAAAGGATGTGGTGATGTCCACCAATTCCTTGTTCCTGGGCCTCAGGAACTCTCAGCCTCTGTTTCCAGTGCCTTTCTCTCTGAGCATCTGGGAGCCCTTGCTTGCTTCTCCAGAGACATCTCCCTGAGCTGTCTGTGTCCTGCAGGTCTTCTCCCGGCATCTCCGGGATGTTTCTTTCTCTCTACATCCTTCACATGGTTTCATCTCTCTGCTTTCTGTCTCCAATTGTCTTTGGGCATTTCTTTCTCTCTTAGCTTCTCCTGGGGCATTTTCTTTCTCTTAGCCTCACTGAACTCTCTCCAAAATGTCTTTTTCTTAAAGGACTCCAGAAAGCAGATTAAGACCACCTTGAATTGGGCAGGTCACATCTCCATGGAAACAACCTAATCAAAAGTTTCCACAAACAATAGGTTTACTCCTCAAGATTGGATTAAAAGAGCATGGGATTCTTGGAACACATAACAGATTCTAGCAAGGACAATAACAAATCAATCTCCATAAATGTATTGGTGTATCATTTTTTGCCCAAGATATTCATAGATAAATAATAATTTTGCTAATTCTTCATAACGTTTTCCTAAATTTATATTTTGAAAACTAGCAAATGTTCAGAAAAGTTCATGTAAAACCTCTATTTCCTAAAGCCATCAGTTGTTAAAATATTCACACTTCTGCAGGTCCTCTCTATTTCTATCTCCCTATCTATCAATATCTCCAGGCATTGCTATGAATACATGCCCATTTGTTCTTTCTATCCCTTAGGTAAATCTGATCAGAAATATCCTAAATATTTACATTCCATCCTCTGTATCTCTCAACCCCTCTTATTTTCCCATATATTGGTTTTTATGTAGAGTGTTATGGGTAACTTCTTCAGCTCTACTTTCATGTTAACTAATCCTCATTTTAGTTATGTCTACTATAACCTTAATGCTGTTTTCTATATGTCTGTATCAACTATCGTGTTTAGAAATTCTATAGTATTCTTCTAATAATCTTTTAATCATTCTAAATAGAGTTTCTTTACCTCAACTTTTTTCAAGCCCACTTAATAGTTATTTTATTGTTTATCAGCACCAATATTCATTAACCTTGTGGGTATTTTTCTTCACTTTCATATTCCTTCTGGTTCTTATGCTGGTTTGAATCTGTTATGCATGAAAAGCCATATTCTATAATCCTCATTCAATATTGCTAGATGGGATCTTTTTTATTGTTTCTATGGAAATGTGACCCATGTTGTGGATAATGAATTTGATTAGATGATTTTCATGGAGATGCTTCTTCACCTATTCAAAGTGGGGTTGCTTAGTGAAGCCCTTTAAGAGGGAAACATTTTGGAAAAAGCTTTAGTCCTCACAGTGCCAAGAGCCCACAAAGCCAGAGACATTTGGAGATGCAGAAGGAAACGCCCCTGGGGAAGCCTTATGAAATATGGAGAGAAAGCTATCAGATATCACCATGTGCACCCTCCCCAGCTAAGAGAGAAACCCCAAACTTCATCAACCTTTCTTTAGAGTAAAGGTGTCTGACTTTGGATGTTTAATTTTGACATTTCCACAGCCTTAGAACTGTACACTTGCAACTTAGTAAATTTCCCTTTTTTAAAAGTCATTCCATTTCTGGTATATTGCATTCCAGCTGCTTACAAACTAGAACAGATTTTGGTACCAGAGAAGTGGACTGCTGCTGTGGATTGCAAATACCAAACATGTTGTAACAGCCTTTTAAATAAGGTGAAGATTTTGGGATAGTTGTGATGAGCTTAACAGAGATTGGCTAGAGTGCTTTGAAGAGGTTGTTGGTATAAGTGTGGACTCTGGACTCTAAAGATACCTTTGAAAAGGTCTTAGGCAGAACTGATACATGCATTATTGCAAACAGGAAGGAAGGCAATCATTGTTTAAAAGTGGCAAAGAATCTGGCTGAATTTACTACTGGCTTTGGATGGAAGGCAGATTTTTAAAGCCATAAACTTGGATATTTAGCAGAAGAGATTTCCAAGTTAAATGTAGAAAGTGCAGCCTGATTTCTCTTTATAGCTTACAGTGAAATGTAACAGGAAAAAGATGAGTTGAGAGTTGAACTCTGGATACAAAGAAACAAGAAATTGGTGGTCTTGAAAATTGTGGGTTTCCAAAAAGGGAGATCCCAAGGAATAATACCCAACCAAAGGATTGAACCATATATGGAAGCAGTTAGCCATTACAGAACAAGTGAGGTTTTGAGATGGAGTTATCCAGAAAAAAATTTGTGGAAATTCCTTTTATCCAATGGATGTGACTGAGAGTTCTGCATAGAAAATCTACAAGAGTGTTCTGGGTTCTGCATAAACAGAACCATTGCCAGTCTGGGCTCAAAGGGACAAATTGAAGGAAAAATAACTTCAGAGGCAGAACCATGGGAGCTGAGGTCTGACATCAAGAAACATCAGGCCAGTGCAATCAAGAATCAAGTTGGTGGCTTAGCAATGTGCATATTTTAGTTCGTCCTCCAGAACAACTATTAAATAACCAGAAACAGAACAGAACAGCTCCTGGGGCCACATCAGTGACTGGACACATAGCATACCCCAGTCTGAACAAGCTGGACTGGCTGAGAGCCCACCCAGAATGGTGAGTTCCCCAAGCCATGGTGGTCAGCATCCCTCACCCACACGCTGCTTCCCAGGGGGGAAAGGAAAGGAACTTTACCAGCAGCAAGGGCTGACCCCAACCAAACACCAATGGTGGAATTAATTAACAAATTCTGACTACTAAAAATAGGCCCCCAGCTCAGGTGAACCTGGTCAAAGTGGAGGTCACTCATTTTTGCCCCAGCACCAAGGGGACAGGGTTGACAGAAAAAGGAAAAAAAAAAAAAAAGGAAAGAGAGATTTTTGTGGCTGTGTTTCTACAAAGGCTTGACTGCCTTTGGATTCACCAGCAGGACTTCTCAGGCTGCAACTGCCCCAGGCATAAGCAGAAACAAGCTTGTTTGAGGGCTTGTCTGGAAGCTGTGCCTTCCCCAGGGGGGGGGGTGAAGCCCAAATCAAGTGGAATCCCTCCCTCAAGGAATTCAGACACCAGGGCTTGGTAATATGAAGCCATTAAAACCAGCCTACAACCAGTACTCTGTCTCCACTACGGCCCCAGCCAAAGTTAAAGGTACTGCATCATCTTATGCTGGTGGGACCTGCAGGCAGACAAGCGCCACATACCGGGCAGGATAAGAAAAACAGAGCCCAGAGACTTCACAGGAATGTATAACAACCTGCTGGGTCTCACCCTCAGGGGAAACTGATGCAAGTGACTCTTTTCTCCTGATAGGAGACCAGTTTGGTCTGGGAAAATTCAGCTGGGGTCTATAATACCTAAGTAGACCCTCCTAAGGGTGGGGGGTGGAGGCACCATACAGGCAGGACAAGAAACAAGAAAACAAGAACTGAAGAATTCTCCTCTGTTAAACAAAACCTAAGCTAGAGGTCCAGAAAAAGCTGAACTGAATGTCAAAAAACAGATAAACAACAAATTCATCCAGCAAGAAAACCCTAGGTAAAAGAAATGAAAGCATTCTCCAGAATAAACGAATTAAGGTAACTAAATGCCTAGACATCAGCAAAAAATAACAAATCACACTAGGAAAATTGAAGATATGCCCCAGTCAAAGAGACACATGAACAATTTAAATGAGATACAGGAGCTGAAACAATTAATTCATAATATATGAACAGACATGGAAAACCTCATCAGAAACGAAATCAATGAATTGAGGGAGGATATAAAGAAGGCAAGGAATGAACAAAAAGAAGAAATCAAAAGTCTGAAAAAACAAATCACAGAACTTATGGGAATGAAAGGCACAGTAGAAGAGATAAAAGAACAATGGAACCTACAATGGTAGATTTCGAGAGTCAGAAAATAGAATTAGTGAACTGGAGGACAGAACATCTGAAATCAGACAAGAAAAAGAAAATATAAGGAAAATGGAAAAATATGAGCAGGGACTCAGGGAATTGAAGGAAAATATGAAGCACATGAATATACATGTTGTGGGTGTCTCAGAAAGAGAAGAGAAGGGAAAAGGAGGACAAAAAATACCAGAGGAAATTATCACTGAAAATTTCCCAATTCTTATGAAAGACTTAAAATTACAGATCCAAGAAGTGCAGTGTATCCCAAAGAGAATAAATCCAAATAAACATACTCCAAGACACTTACTAATCAGAATGTCAGAGGTCAAAGAGAAAGAGAGAATCTTGAAAGCAGGAAGAGAAAAGCAATCCATCACATATAAGGGAAGCCCAATAAGACTATGCATAGATTTCTCAGCAGAAACCACGGAGGTGAGAAGACAGTGGGATGACATATTTAAATTATTAAAAGAGAAAAACTGCCAATGAAGAATTCTAGATCCAGCATAATTGTCCTTCAAAAATGAGGGAGAAATTAAAACATTTTCAGACAAAAAAAAATCATTGAGAGAATTTGTGACCAATAGACCAGCTCTGTAAGAAATACTAAAGGGAGCACTAGAGACAGATATGAAAGGACAGAAGAGAGAGGTGTGGAAAAGAGAGTAGAAACGAAGACTATGAGTAAAGGTAAAATGAAGGAAAATTAGATAAGACATATAAAATCCAAAAGGCAAAATGATAGAAGAAAATACTACCTGTACCGTAATAACACTAAATGGTAATGGATTAAACTCCTCAATCAAAAGACATAGACTGGCAGAATGGATTAAAAAACAGGACCCATCCATATGCTGTCTCTACTCAAAGGACATGAGGGCAAGGACACAAATGGACATTTTCACAACAATGTTTATAGCAGCATTATTTACAATTACCAAGAGATGGAAACAGCCAAAATGTTCATCAACAGACAGGTGGCTAAGCAAACTGTGGTATATACATATGATGGAATATTACGTAGCTGTAAGACAGAATAAAGTTATGAAGTATGTAACAATGTGGATGGACCTTGAGGATATTATGCTGAGTGAGATTAGCAAAAAACAAAAGGACAAGTACTGTATGGTCTCACTGATATGAACTGACATTAGTGAATAAACTTGGAATATTTCGTTGGTAACAGAGACCATCAGGAGACAGAAAAAGGGTAAGATATTGGGTAATTGGAGCTGAAGGGATACATATTGTGCAACAAGACTGAATATAAAAACTCAGAAATGGACAGAACAATACTACCTAACTGTAATATAATTATGTTAAAACACTGAATGAGGCTGAATGTGAGAATGATAGAGGGAGGAGGTCTGGGGGCATAAATGAAATCAGAAAGAAAGATAGACAATAAAGATTGAGATGGTATAAGCTAGGAATGCCTACAGTGTATAATGATAGTGACTAAAAGTACAAATTTAAAAAATGTTTTTGCATGAGGAAGAACAAAGGAATGTCAATACTTCAGGGTGCTGAAAATAGATGGCAATTAATATTTTTAAATGTTAACTTGCATGTGAGAATAAAGCAAAAAATGTTTACTTGGTACAAAATTTGTATTTTAACTAGTGCATTTCCTAATATAACTTATGTAGATAGTTTGGTTGAACAACATAAGTACATGGAACCTTGGATAGGACATGAGATTTTGCTGGTTTGTCCAGAGTGTTGCCCCGATGAATCCCAGAGTGATTTGATCAGTGAGTGGAAAAGTATTTGCAAAGTGTCCTTCAGGGAATGGTGAGAACGGGGAGAAATTCAACTTCCCCAAGTTGAATTCTTGATATTCTTACAAGCAGTGCAGTCAACCAAAGCTGTACTCTGAGCCCCCAGTCTTGGGGTTTGATCATATGAAACTTAACCCCACAAAGGATAGGTCAAGCCTACTTAAAATTAGGCCAAAGAGTCACCCCCAAGAGAAACTCTTTTGTTGCTCAGATGTGGCCACTCTCTCCAGTCAACACAACAAGCAAACTTACCACCCTCCCCCTGTCTACATGGGACATGACTCCTAGGGGTGTGGACCTTCCTGGCAATGTGGAACAGAAATCCTAGAATGAGCTGAGACCCAGCATCAAGGTATTGAAAAAGCCTTCTTGACCAAAAGGGGGAAGAGTGAAATGAGACAAAGTGTCAATGGCTTAGAGATTCCAAACAGAGGCAAGAGGTTATCCTGGAGGTTATTCTTATGCATTAAGTAGATATCACCTTGGCATCCAAGATGTAATGGAATGGCTAGAGGGAACTGCCTGAAAATGTAGAGCTGTGTTCCACTAGCCATGTTTCTTGATGATGATCATATAATGATATAACTTTCACAATGTGACTGTATGATTGTGAAAACCTTGTGTCTGACGCTCCTTTTATCTACCTTGTCAAGAGATGAGTAGAACATATGGAATAAAAATAAATAATAGGGGGGGAAATGTTAAAATAAATATAGTTTGAAATGTTAGTGATCAATCGAAAGGGAGGGGTAAGGGAATGGTATGTATAATTTTTTTTCTGTTTTCATTTTATTTTTCTGTTGTCTTTTTCTGAGTTGATGCAAATGTTCTAAGAAACGATCATGATGATGAATATGCAACTATGTGATGATATTGTGAATTACTGATTATATATGTAGAATGGAATGATCATATAGTAGGAATGTTTGTGTTTCTTCCTTGTAATTTTTTTTAATTAATAAAAAATTTTAAGAAAAAGAAAGAAAGAAACCTCAGGCAAGGAAAATGGAACCACCCAAGTACTGGGAAAAGGCAAGTTTGCCCCAAAGGCAGAATGTGGGCCTTCTACTTCAGTGTTTTGAAAGAGTTGTGTCCCAAGCCTTGGAGAAGGTGGAGCACATTTCTTGGGGATTGGGGAGAGTCTGGCTGCCACCCCATTATCTGGAGGGGTTGTATATGTGCCCCAGAGATGGCAGAGAGCCCAGATGTGACCTGATGTTTGGAGAGGGTAGAGCCAAATAAAAGGTTGTCTCTGCAATGTCCCAAGGTTGCATTTGGAGAGAGCCAAGCTTTTGCATGGTCCTTGGAAAGAATGGGACTGCCACTTTCTAAAGCCCTGAGGATAAATGACTCCCAGTCTTTAAAATCTATTGGAGTTTTCCCTGTAGGTTGTCAGAACTCTTTGGATGCAGTGATCCCTATGCTCCTTCCAATTTCTCTATGGAAATGGGAACAGCTATCCTACACATCTTTCTTCTTTGTATATTGGTAGCTGATAACTTGTTCTGAGTTTTACAGGTCCACAGCCAGACGAGAATTTTGCCTTTGGACAGATCATGCCTTTAGCTGAAGTTGATGAGATTTAGTACCCTTTCTGACTTTGTATTATATTTGTATTGTTACTGAAATGGTTTAAGGCATTGTGATATTGTGATGGAGTGAATGCATCTTGTAAATGCAGAAAACATGTCTTTTTGAGGTTCAGAGGGTAGAATGTGCTCATTTGAATCTCTTGTATACTCCAGAAAAGCTGTGTTCTTTAATCCTCATTCAGTCTTACTGAGTGGAATCTTTTTTATTGTTTCCATGGAGATGTGACCTACCCAAATGTGGGTGGCAATTTTTGATTAGCTGGTTTCCACACAGATGTGTCTCCATTCATTCAAGATGGGGTTGCTTACTGGAGCCCTTTATGAGAAAACCATTTTGAAGAAAGCTTTAGACCCCACTGTGCCAACAGCCACACAGCAGAGACCTTGGGAGATGCAGAAGGAAAGTGCCCTCAAGGAAGCCTTATGAAATGAGAAGAGAAACCTAGTATATATTGACATGGGCCCTCTCAGTAAGAGAGAAACCAGATTACATTGACCTTTTCTTTGCAGTTAAGATATCTTTCTCTGATGCCTTAATTTTGACATTTTCATGGCTTTAGAACTGCAAATTTGCAACTTAATGAATTCCCTTTTTAAAAAGCCATTACATTTATTGTTTATTGCATTCAGGCAGCTTGCAAACTAAAACACTATTCATTTATGATTATTTGTTCCTATAACTGTTGGGATGTTATTATTGTGAGGTCCTCATTTTCTAGTTTTATTAATGGAGGCCTTTTGAAGTCTTTGATTAAGTCAAATTTTCCAGAAATGAAGGCATTACCAGTCCAAGAAAAAACTATGTTAATTTAAAATTTTAGGCTTCTTTGGAACATTGAACAGTTGGAATCCAAATTGCAGCAGGGGTTTCACTCCTTTGCATCTCAAAAATGATATAAGAAACAGATAGCTTTTGTTCTAGTCCTCCTGGGGGGGGAGTTCATTCTTATCTATATTATACAGCATTTCAGCGTCTAAGGTTTTTGGAAGTTTTCCTAGTAAATTTTTGGCTTGCGCACACTCCAGTCTTGTCTCACTTTATTTGATCCTTATTTGTCAGCCAGTAGAAGCAAAACAAAATAGCACAATGATACTTAATCCTGGAGTTTGAAAATTTTTTTTAAGCTAGGGAGACCATAAGTCTTAGTTTGCCAGGGATACACTGTGTGTTCTTGTTTCAGGGACAGCAGTGTCATTCATATTAGGACTCCCTCTCACTCTCATAATTGTTAGTGAATTTTCACACAATGAAAAAATAATGATTATTTTATCACAAATGGAATTTTCAAACTATTGACTCTTTTTATAAGAAATAAAGTTATTGCTTAAAATTAATCACCTCTTTCTATGTGTTCTCTGGTAGCACTTAGGAATCTTCTTCTGATATCCCTCACACATTTCCTCTAAAACTGATACGTAGGTGACATGACTTTTTGTTATCATTACAAATGGGATCATTCTCTGCTTTTTAAATTTCTAATGGAGTTTGTGTAGGATTTGGATTATTTTAGTTTTCTTTATTAATATTGTACCAGATTCTGTGTTATTTCTTTTTTTAACACTTTTTATTGTGAAATATAACATATATACACAAAATCAAGATATTTCAAAGTACCCTTTCTTTTATAATGAGTAGCTAAAGAACAGATTTCTGAGTTTGGTATGGGTTACTATTCCACAATTTTAGTTTCTTTCTAGCTGCTCCAAGACACTGGACATGAAAAGAAATATCAATACAACAAATCTGCAGTCATACTCCTTGGTTAAGTCCTACCTTATCAAGTATAACTACACCTTCTCCTTTGATCCTCCCCCCAATCTTTAAGGGTATTTGGGCTATGCCCATTCTAACTTCCTCATATTGGAAAGACTTGTTGATAATATGGGATAAGGGGATCGACCTGGTGATGTCCTCAGAGAGGCCAGCCCCTCTGGATTTCAGGACTTAAGTGGCCTAGGAACCCATCTGATGCTTGCAGGTTTCAGGAAAGTGATCTCAGTGCATGAAACTTTTGTAGACTATCAGATAGAGCCCTAGGCTTTCTTTAGGGTTGGCAGGAATGGTTTGGGTTGGGGGCTGACAAACAATGGTAGTTAGCAATATCTTGCTGAAACTAGCATAAGAGTAGCCTCCAGAACTTCCTCTGAACTCTGTTTGAACTCAGCCACTGATACCTTATTTTGTTACATTTCTTTTCCACCTTTGGGTCAGGTTGTCATTGTCAATCCCACTGTGATGGAGCCAGTATCACCCTTGGAGTCATGTTCCAGGTAGCCAGGAAGACTTTCACCCCTGGATGAGTGGGGAGGGAGGGTAATGATTTTACTTGCAGAACTGGGCTTAGAGAGATAGAGAGACCACATCTGAGCAACAAAAGAGGTTTTCTGGAAGTAACTGTTAGCCATAAATGTAGGCTGGCTTGTTTCTCTGTTACATAAATAGGCTTCACAAGAGCAAGCCCCAAGATCAAGGACTTGGCCTATTGACTTGGGAGTCCCTAGTGTTTGAGGCAGTATCAGGGGTTTCCCCAGTGGTAAAGCTTAATATTTCCATATTTTTTTCTCCTCTCCCTCAAGGGATTTTTCCAATATTTTTTGATTATTTGCACAAAAAACTCTGGGATATGTGCCAGTTTGAAACTATTATGCACCTCAGAAAAGCCATCTCTTTTTAAGTCTGATCCAATCTTGTGGGACCAAACCTATTCTTCAGGGTGAGAAACATTGATTGGATGGTTCCCATGGAAATACAACAACACTCCCAGTTGTGGGTGTAACCTTTTGGTTAGATTTCTTCCATGAAGATGTGATACACTCAATTGTGGGTGTGGCCTTTTGATTAGATGGAAATATGACTCCACCCATTCAAGGTGATTAGTTTGCTTGAGTCTATTTTTGAGAAACCTCAGATACAGACACTTGGAGAGCAGTTGCTTCAGAGCTGACAGAGACAGCTTTGAAGATGCAAAAGGAAATGCCCCTGGGGAAGCTGTTTAAACCCAGAATGTGGAGAAAGTCAAGCAAAGCCAAGAGATGAAACCAAGCCCTGGAGAAGCCAAGAGAAAAGCCCCAATGGGAAACAGAGGCTGAAATCAATAGAGTCCAGGAGTAAGGTATTAACAGCCACCAGCCACATGACTTTCTAGCTGACAGAGGGTTCTGCATGGCTTTAGCCTTTCTTGAAGGCAACCTTTTGTTGATAACTTTATTTGGACATTTTCACAGTCTTAGAATTGTAAACTTGCAACTTAATAAATTCCCCTTTTAAAAGCCATTCCATGGTGCATGGGTGGTTCAGCAGTAGAATGCTTACCTTCCATGTGGGAGACCTGGGTTAACTCCAAGACCATGCACCATGAAAAAAAAAAAAAGAAGAAAAGGAAAAAAGAAAGAATGGCCCAAATATAAAAGCCATTCTATTTCTGGTATATTGCATTCTGGCAGCATTAACAAACCAATACAGGATGTACCCAGATACTACATAAGGTTATTCAGAGTTACCAGCCATCATTCCCATTCTGGGCTACATGTGTTTAGGTTGTTTAAATGAGCCATCCAGACAGGTTGAGTTAGATTATGTACCACAGAAAATTTAGGTTTTGGACAAAATAAACTTCCCTTCCTTTGGCCTCATTCACTAGGTGAAGTTCTAAAATACAGACAATGTCATCCTCACCCCTGTATTCTGATTTACCTTAGTCCTGACCCAATTGGCTCTGTTCTTGTATCTAATCTAAGCCTGAGCTCTCTTTACATTTTTTAAAGTTTTTTTTTTCTTTTTTAAACTATTGTATGCATCAATGCTGGTTTTAAGAGCTGCAGAACTCCAACTCTAAATCTTAGGTGTTGCACAGGTAGCCAAAGTTTCAGGGAGATACCAGGTCATACATAATTAGCACAGGATCTCAAAATCTAGAAATAACTTTTACACTCTGGACTACATAGGACTGCCATAAGAACTTAAAATCTAGGCCCCAATTTTCCTTTAAGTATTTTCTAAAAAGGACCATACAATATTGTTCTTTTCATATCTTTTTAATAATAATTATTTCTATGGTTTATCCAGATTGAAATTATATGTTCTAAACTAATAAATGTTTTTCTACTTCCCTAATAGGTTTTTGAATTTCAATTGCCAGAAGAGGACATGAAGGTCTTAGATGGGATCAACCGAAATCTTCGCTATATCCGTGCTGAATTGTAAGTGACAAAATCATGGCTTCTTTTCTGTCTAATGATAAAAGTAGGAGTCCTCTAAAAATTGGTCTCAATACTGGGAGGGCAGAGGCCAATATGAGAGAAGGATGGGACAGGAATTTTCCTAAAACACCCAAGCTGAATTCATTCCAGAGCTCTGTTTAGTAACTCAGCAGAGGGGTAGGCAGGGCCAGGGTCATCTTGGATGTCCACATGCACTCTGCACTCTTCTCTCCATATAACTTTTCAGAGAAGCGAAATGTCATTGCAGAATCTCCAACTTCTCTACCAGACTCTCATTTCTACAGCAATACAGTAGAAGTACACAATGGAAATTTCAAATGTAGCTCAATTAAATTTTCTAAACCTGTATTAATGATCTGCTCCTTCTAAACCTGCTCTGTTTCTTACCATGATAACAGAAATTATGAAAAGCTATTGGGAATTTAATTCATAATAAAAACCATGTGGTAATATATGCTAAGAATAGCAATGATACTTTGGTACTCAAAAATTGGTCTATATTGTCCTACCATTGCTAATTATTGTGATGCAAAAAAAAAATGAAGAATAAAGTTGGGATCTAATACAGAGATCAGGAGAATGATAAGAAACAAATAACTCTTACCACAAACTATATATTTTGTTCATAATAATTTTTCTATCACTTTGTATTATGTACTGTTACTACCATACAGAGATCATACTATGGTATAGTAATCTCAGTGGTTATAAGTTGATATCTTTTACATTTCACTCTGTCCAGTCATGAATTTTATTTAGTATATCATATGTCATAGTCAGGTAGTAAATAATTAGTGAATTATTAAAATGAAAATGAAATTATTATCACCGATGTGAAGCATCTTAAAAACTTATTAGCGCTGAGTGTGTAGCTAGAGTTATTGCTTGTAAAAGAATCAGTTTCTGCCTTCAGTGAGAAATCAAAATTTTAAAACCAGAAATTACTTTGTTTTATTTACAAATGAAGCTATGAGGGGAGAATATATTTGATTACCTGTAGAAGTCTGATGATGTGTATTAAATTCCATGCATGTGAATATAATTTGAATGAATAATTAATTTTAATATAAACTTTATTGTATCATCATGTTAATGGCAGTAAAGAGGTAGGTTTTATCAATAGCCAGTAAAAAAATTTAAAATTTTCACCATAATATCAGCTTTATAGAAAACATGTTTTTGTCACCCTAGAAATGTAATCATTGCTTCCCCATTATCTACTGTTCTTCCTCATTTTAGTGCCATTGGCCACCCCGAGTATCCATTTATGGAAGAATATTAACAGGGAGAACTTGGCCACACCTTCTACCAGGAGCTCCTGTGTGCACAGAGTGATGCTGGAGCATCTCAGATGCTGGTGATTGGAGACATCATGTCTGGTGTAATCTATGCTGCTTAGCAACTTACACTCGCCTAAATTCAAATCTATATGAAAGGCATTAAATTGTTGTGGCTTTGCAAAACAATTAGGATTTAATTTTACACAAAAATTTTTATATATTCCAGGTTCTATCTCTGTTGACTTCTATTTTGTTTCCTTCTGTTCATTACAGCCCCAACTAGATTTGCCTAGAAATTGAGGGAAAGCAAGGGAGATAACAGAAATAATATACAAATTTCTGGGGTGAGAAATTTACATGCAATTTCTAGAAATGACAAACTCTGTAGACATAGAATAATTCTGAGATTGCTTAAAACTGAGGTTGAGAGAAGGAATTGCTTGCAAATGGGAACATTTGAGGAGTGATGGAAGGACTCCAAAAAAAATGGATTGTGGTTATGATTGCATAACTTTTTCAGTTCACTAGAAGTATCTTACTATACAATTATAATGGGTGTACTACATGACACGTAAATTGTACCTCAATAAAGTACTGAATTATATCCATGGATTTTGTCATTGCCATTATTCTTACTATTCCCGTTCCTATTTCATGAGGAAATTATTATTCCCATTGCCATCCCCATTACCCATTACCCATGACCATTGCTATTGCTGTTTTGTCTATTACCCTTGACTTTAACTTTGCCTTTGTCTTCGATGTTGACTTTGCCATTTCCATTAGTAAATATTATTTCCACTATTCATCTGAAATCCTGTGACATGAAAACCAATAATAGATACTGTTCCAGGAGTAAGCAGCTGCACTAGGGAATCTCCTCTTGGTTTGGATAGGTGCTCTTGGGTTGGGGGCAGGAGGGCCCCTGCATCTTCTCCAGTCCTGAGTGTGTCCTTACTCTCTTTTGGACTCTAAATGCCTTCTCTTTTTCCACAGTCCATGCATGTATGGTATCCACATCTTAGGGAAGATATAACTCATGATGCGGAAAACAGTAAGTCTTTTGCTCTTAAATGGTCAGCTCTGTTGCATGAAGCCTGAATATATTCATTTTATGGCTTATTCTCCTTCAACTAACACAAATCATATGACATGGATTCCTAGAAAGACCCCCATGAACAATGTGGACTCCTAGATCAGGCCAGAATCTTCAACCTTAGAAAAGCCTGATATTCACTGTTTCCTGCATTTTCCAGGTGTTTATGACCTACCAGGCCAAGGCTATTAGCACTCCAACTCCTGAAATGGTCAGTGGTGGAATCATGGTCACAGAGAGCTAAGACACTCTGCTTGGTCTTCTAGGCTGTGGGTGGGTAAAGATCATCATTATCTGACATGTAGATAACATATATTAATACTTATATAGGTAAGTATTAGCACTTAACTAATACTTAATACTTAAATATAACTTCTTGTTGGTATGTGACCAGAAGATGTATAGAACTCTGCACAGTTACTCAGAAATTGATATGCTGGGGCCCTACAAGGGAGCTACTAAATATAAAGCTCAAAGGTGGGGTTCTTTTTAAAGAAATAAACAAATAAAAATGAATACACCCTCCTCCCCCCCACACACACAAAAAAACATTTAGGCTATGTGATGTTATCAGGATTTGGACTCTAGGATTCTAAGTTGCTAAACTCATTTCTTCTTTTCAGTGATTCTTAGAACCAATACCTTGCATTTCAATATGTACAAAAACCATGAACCTTTCCATGATTCAAAAGGATAATAGTTTTTTTCCCCTTCTAGAGACTATTTATGATTGCTTAATGGTGAGGTTAACTTGCCCTGCCCTTTTTCCCTACTGGAATTGTGTTGTGCTAAGCTGTGAGTCAGGAAACATGACAAGCCACTCACCCCATCTTCCCTTGCTGTCCTTCACCACGCCACCAAGGCCATGAATGAGTCCTGGACATGGGCTTTTATATTTTCTGGGCAGTCAGGAGAAAAGTGTCTGTCAGCAAACATGAGCAAGAATGACTCTACCTCAAAATAATAGGACTTCTCAAGATCTGTTTCTCCCATTTTTTTGTTCTTGTAATGCGATATGGCAACTCTGTTTTCTGAATTTCCCATTTTTCTTGACTACCTACCTAAGCAAATGCTCCATTTTTTTTTAACGTGCTGAAGTCCATTTATTACTAAGTCCCATTTGAAAGAACAGGGGGATAGATGCATTGTTGATCAGTTTGGAGTGCCAAAAGACCAGGCCCAAAACAAAGTGGTCATTTCTACTTAATAAATAGAAAAATAGTTAAGTGGCAAATGTTAAATATATACAAAAAAAGTTCTATCTTTCCACCTGTATTAGTTTGCAAGCTGCCAGGATGTGATGTACTAGAACTGGAATGGCTTTTTAAAAGGGGAACTTAATAAGTTACAAGTTCACAGTTCTAAGCTTATGAAATTGTCCAAATTAAGGCATTCATGGAAAGGTATCTTAATTCAAGAAAGGTCAATGGATCAGGAACACCTCTGCCAGCTGAGAAGTCATGTGGCTGGCATTGGCTTGCCCCTTGCTCCTGGGCTCTGTTGGCTTTCACCCTCTGTTCCTGTTGGGGTTCCTTATTTTGTCCTCCAGGGCTGTCTTTCATCTCTTGGCTTCCCTTGGCTCTCTTCAGATTCTGGCTTACTTAACATCTCATGGTGATGTCTGTTGGGCTCCAGGCATCTCTAAACATCCGTGTCTCTGTTCTCCATGTATCAGCTTCTGTGTCAGCTCTGCTGTGAGGTTTCTGTAAGTTCTGAGGCTTCTGTCATTTCTGCTCTCTCCAAAATGTTTTCACTTTTAGACCCATCTGGAATGGGTAGAGTCACATCTCTCTCCATATAATCAAAGGTCACACCCACAGTTGAGCATGCCACATCTCCATGGAGATAATTTAATCAAGTTTCCAACCTTCAGTGTTGGATTAAGATGAAAAGAAATGACTGGTCCCATAAGATTGGATGAGGATTAAAACCCGGCTTTTCTGGGGTACATAATAGATTCAAACCAGTATACCTCCATAGGGTTGTCTCATATATAATAATAAAGGTAGTGGAGAGGAAAATTTTTCAAGTTGCCTCTTTATCTTATTTGAAGCTTATTAATTTTCCTATTTTAAATACTTTTTTCCACTTCATTAAGATTTGCCTTTCTGTTGGGGGAAGGATGATATTCAGGATGATATTAATTGGGAACACTATTACAATACCAGACTTTCTATCAAATTTATGTGTTCTAATAAATGTTTGGGATTGTTTCTGACTAAAATAAATGTGAATGGTCAAATTAATATTAATAAATTTCCTCATTTATGCAATATGTGGAACTAGCCCTTGAAATTTATTCTGTCTTTCAGTGTTGACTCTATTTCTAAATGTTCATTTTCATCATGCATGAGTACAGGTCACTCTCTATATATTCCATAAACATTCACTTTGTTGTATTATTATGAAAACAGAATACACTAATTTGATTTTTATGTAATTAGTTATTTTAGCTTGCATTTAAGATTATATAGAAGTAATAGCTTATCACAAGGAATCTTCATCAGTATGAGCCAAATGTGATTTAAACATAAGAAATTTCAAAGGCCATTCATTCATTGCTAATGCTTATGGCTCTTTTGTTCCCTTGAAAGAAAAATCAAAGCAATTACACTTTAATAAAAATTGTTCTGAGTTAAAAATTAATCTGAGTATGATCTGAACATGGATTCACTCATTCTCTTACCATAACTATGAGAATAGAACTAAGTTTAGCTTTCATACAAAATAATATGGAGTGGGAAAACAAACCTAACTAAAAAAAGGTCTGCAAAATTAGCACAGGCCAGTCACACAGACAGGAGAAGGAAACAGCCTCTGACATAAGCCCAGAATTGGTGTCAAATCCTTATCTGGATAAAAACAAGTCTAAACAAGTAACTACCATTGTCACTGGGAAGTAAAACACAATCAAAAGTGGGAACTGTCAGTTAGACTGCTTGAATAAGCTGTAACCTCTGGAGCAGCCAATCAGCAGAAAACAGGAGAGGGACCTGTGTGTTAGGATTAGGAAATAAATGCTAATGCTTTCTGTCACTTGGCACGCTGACCACATTTTGGTTGTGCACCCTTTCTTTCAAGAGTGTAAATAAATGATCTTTATCTCCACAATTAGGTGAGTATTCATTCTCCTTCAGGCAGGGCTCTCTCTCTGACAACTCTGGGGGCTTGTCTGGGATTCCTCGTGACACCCCTAAACAGTCTAAAAAAATTCAGTCATCAAAGGAACTAAGTAAGCTTTTCTTTCCTTTTCCCTAGATTTGAATTTCCTCCTCTTTTTCAAATGCTAAAGTGAAAGGGACAGCCAATTGAACCAGAGCACAGGTCTCTTTCCAATCCTCAGTCAATACTGGTTGGAGGATGCCTTTCCACACTACCACCAGAGGTCTACCTGGGGTATGGTTAAACTGGAGAAATTGCTAGTACCATCCTAAGTTGCATCTTACATTTGGGTACATGAGGCCATGGTCCCAAGATCCTGGAGTCCCTCTCCCCATCTAGAGACACAGGCAGAGTTGTTTCCTGGACTGAGGCAGGAAGCCGGTATGGCCTTGACTTTTCCACTTTTTACTGGAGGGAAAAGAGAGAACAACATACTATAATTTTCACTGGGAAGAGTATTTTGAAAAATGAGTACTATACATTTGAATTTGTCTTCATGTTTCTCCATACCTTTTGGAAATGGCACAATAAGAGCAGTAGGTCGGCCTATTGCACAAGGTAGCAGTTACTTTTGTTTTGACTATGGACTGTATATTTAATCCTTCCACCCAGGCATCTGTATCTCCATATCCTGTTTCTGTCTTTATGATTTGCTTCAAGTCTTCTGCTTTGAATATCCGGCAAATGGGGGGTCATTTTGAACCAGGGATCTAGCCCCTGTTGGGTCTCTCTGGGTTCTGCTGAAGAGCTAGCTGGAAGGGATATTGTTAGGGAAGATTCAAATCTAGAGAAACAGAAGGAAAGAAGCTTACTTAGTTCCTTCACCCACCAAATTTATTTAGACAGTATAGGGATACCACAAGAAAGTCCGGATGAATTTAAAGCTGGAAATCAAATGACTGAGGGATTTGAGTCATTCCTTTTGGTGGATCATGATTAATAAAAATGTAGACTGGATTAATTACATATGTTATAATCAACAAAGATTTATCAATTACACTAGAGATGCAGCGAAGGGCATCTCGGGACAACTACAAGCTACTAGTCAGATGACATGGGAAAATAGGATAGTCCTAAATATGATGCTAACTGAAAAGGGAGGTATTTGTGTTATGATTGGAAGTAGTTGCTATACATTCATCCCCAATATTACAACCCCAGAAGAAACTATCATCAAATCTTCTCAAGGCTTAACAGCCTCATCTGAAGAATTGGCAAGAAATTCAAGCATTAGTAACATCTTCATGGAATGGTTAGAAAGTTAGTTCAGAAAATGGAAAGGGTAGCAATGTCTGTTTTACTTATTTAATCATTATAGCTAAGATGCTAACAGTAGTGAGGTTTGGATCATCCCATGTGCCCAGGGGTTAACTGAAAAATTTATTAAGACTGCCCTAACCAAGCAAATGCCTGTTCAATACAAATTGAACAATTTGTATCTCCTTAAAGAAGAGAATCCCTATGATGAAAAATATGAAAAAGCTCTCGGCAAGTTTGAAAAAGAACTAAAATACTGTATTAATTAGGGTTCTCTAGAGAAATAGAATCAACATGGAACACTCAAAAATACAAAATTTATAAAAGTGTCTCACGTGACCGTGGGAATGCAGAGTCCAAAATCCACAGGGCAAGCTGTGAAGCCAATGATTCCGATGGAGGGTCTGTATGAACTCCACAGGAGAGACTTGCCAACTGAAGTAGGAAGAGAGCCTGTCTCTTCTGAATCCTCCTTAAAAGGCTTTCAATGATTAGATTAAGCATCACTCATTGCATAAGACACTCCCCTTCAGCTGATTACAAATGGAATCAGCTGTGGATGCAGCTGACATGATCATGATTTAATTTTATGAAATGTCCTCATCACAACAGACAAGCCAGCACTTGCCCAACCAGACAAACAGGTACCACCACTTGGCCAAGTTGTCACATGAACCTGATCATGACAGTCCACCCCTTGTCAACGTGGCAACTATACATAATACCCTAAACCACACCTAATTTCTAAATAAAACAAACATTTTTTATTCCACCTAACAATACTCAACTGTCCTGTATATAACTGGAAACACATTAAATCTCTCCAGAATAGGGTGTAAAACCTTGGGTAATATTTATTCTCAAGCTTGATTTCTTACAACTTAAATAGTATAACATGAACAAAACAGCATTACAGTCCTCATTTCTGTAACTAATCACCTGGTTGTAGTTCATATTTATCACTACCTTCTTCCACTACCCATTCCATGTTCCCTTTGCCTTCAAGAGCGCTTCAGCTGGCTGTGGTTCTTTGCCTGGTGGGGTAACCCAAAACTTCATTCCTGAACTTTCAGAGCCATTGATAGTCCTGTCTGGATTGGGTTGTTGCAGTTTCCATTGATTTTACTCACAAGGCATGGTAGTACCAAAAGATGCCCAAGGGGATCTCCTATATTCCAAGAAAACTCCTCTTTACCTCCATTATGTAGTTACAGTTCTAATTCCGCCTGATAGTCAGGGCCAATCACCCAAGACAATAATGTAATCCCTTTCTTGGGTTGTTGATCCAGTGGTATAAGTAACCCAAAGTGACCAGGTGGCAGTCTTTGATTCCAGTTCAATGGAATCATTGCTGTTTTTCCTAGTGGAAGCATTCCCTGTTTCAAAACTAAAACCTATAGACCAGCAGAGCTCAGGGTGGCAGAGAAAGGAAGCAGAAATTTTTCTAGTGGATCACTAGAGGTAATAGTGAGTGGTACCACTCCCGTTTCCACCCCTTGCTTCCTGGACACATGGATCCTGGCTAAGGGAGAAACAGTACCATACAGTGGATGCTGATTCAGAGTATATACAGTTTCCTGGAGAAAATCACCCCAGCTTTTCAATGTATTGCCACCTAGTTGGCACCATAATTGAGTTTTCAAAAGGTCATTCCACTTTCTATTAATCCAGCTACTTCTGGATGATGGGGAACGTGGTAAGATCAAGAGTTCCATGAGCGTGTGCCCATTCCTGCACTTCATTTGCTGTGTCCTTGATCAGAAGCAATGCTATGTGGAATTCCATGACTATGGATAAGGCATTCTGTAAGCCATGGATGGTAGTTTTGGCAGAAGCATTGCATGCAAGGAAAGGAAACCCATATCCACAGTATGTGTCTATTTCAGTTAGAACATATCACTGCCCCTTCTATGAAGGGTGTGATCCAATGTAATCAACCCACCACCATTTAGCTGGCTGGTCACCTTGGCTAATGTGGCCATATTGGGAGCTGAGTGTGGGTCTCTGCTGCTGGCAGATTGGACACTCAGCAGTGGCTGTAGTCAAGTCAGCTTTGGTGAGTGGAAGTCCATGTTGCTGAGCCCATGCATAACTTCCATCCTTACCACCATGACCACTCTGTTCATAAGCCCATTGGGCAATGACATGAGATGCTGGGGAAAGAGGCTGGTTGGTATCCACAGAACGGGTCATCTTATCCACTTGATTATTAAAACCTTCCTCTGATGAAGTCACACTCTGGTGCACATTCACATGGGACACAAATATGTTCATGTTTTTAGCCCACTCAGAAAGGTCTATCCACATACTTCTTTCCCAGACATCTTTGTCACCAATTTTCCAATTATGGTCTTTCCAAGTCCCTGGCCATCCAGCCAAACCATTAGCAACAGCCCAAGAGTCAGTATACAAATGCACCTCTGGCCAGTTTTCCCTCCAAGCAAAATGAACAACAAGGTGCACTGCTCGAAGTTCTGCCCACTGGGAGGATTCCCCCTCACCACTGTCCTTCAAGGACACTCCAGAAAGGGGTGAAGGTGCTGCAGCTGTCCATTTTTGGGTGGTACCTGCATATCGTGCTGAACCATCTGTAAACAAGGCCCGAGTTTTCTCTTCCTCAGTTAATTCACTGTAAGAAACTCCCCAAGAGGCCACAGCTCTGGTCTGGGAAAGAGAAGATAATGTGGCAGGAGTGGAGACCATGGGCATTTGGGCGATTTCTTCATGTAACTTACTTGTGCCTTCAGGACCTGCTCTGGCCCTATCTCATATATACCATTTCCATTTTACAATAGAGTGCTGCTGAGCATGCCCAACTTCATGGCTTGGTGGGTCAGACAATACCCAGCTCATGATAGGCAACTCAAGTCTCATGGTAACTTGGTGGCCCATGGTTAAATGTTCAGTCTCTACTAAGGCCTAGTAACAGACCAAAAGCCATTTCTCAAAAGGAGAGTAGTTATCTCCAGCAGATGGTAAGGCTTTGCTCCAAAATCCTAAGGGTCTACATTGTGATTCTCTTTGTAGTGGCCTGCCAAAGACTCCAGACAGCATCTCTATTTGCCAGTGACACTTTCAGCACCAATGTATCTGCTGGATCATATGGCCCAAGTGGCAGAGCAGCTCGTACAGCAGCCTGGACCTGTCGCAGAGCCAGCTCTTGTTCAGGTCCCCACTCAAAATTAGCAGCTTTCCTGGTTACTCAATAAATGGGCCTGAGTAGCATGCCCAAATGAGGAATATGTTGTGACCAAAATCCAAAGAGACCAACTAGGCATTGGGCCTCTTTTTTGGTCGTGGGAGGGGCCAGGTGCTGCCACTTGTCTTGCATCTTAGAAGGGATAGCTTGACATACCCCACACCACTGGACACATAGAAATTTCTCTGAGGTGGAAGGCCCCTGTGTTTTTGTTTGATTTATCTCCCAAATCCAAAGAGACCAACTAGGTGTTATGCCTCTTTTTTGGTCATAGGAGGCGTCAGATGCAACAAACTTATCCTTCACCTTAGAAGGGATATCTCAACATGCCCCACACCACTGGACACCTAGAAATTTCACTGAGGTGAAAGGCACCTGTATTTTTTTGGATTTATCTCCCATCCTCTGACACGCAAATGCCTTACCAGTAAATCTAGAGTAGTTGCTATTTCTGGCTCACTAGGTCCAATCAACATGACATCATCAATATAATGGACCAGTGTGATGTCTCATGGGAGAGAGAAACGATCAAAGTCCCTGCGGACAGGATTATGACATAGGGCCGGAGAGTTGATATACCCCTGAGGTAGGACAGTGAAAGTGTATTGCTGACCTTGCCAGCTGAAAGCAAACTGTTTCTGGTGGTCCTTCCTAATAGCTATTGAGAAAAAAGCATTTGCCAGATCAATAGCTGCATACCAGGTACCAGGGGATGCATTGATTTGCTCAAGCAATGATACCGCACCTGGAACAGCAGCTGCAATTGGAGTTACCACCTGGCTGAGCTTATGATAATCCATTGTCATCCTCCAAGACCCAACTGTTTTCTGCATAGACCAAATAGGAGAGTTGAATGGGGATGTGGTGGGAATCACCACGCCTGCATCCTTCAAGTCCTTAAAAGTGGCAATAATCTCTGCAATCCCTCCAGAAATCCAGTATTGTTTCTGATTTACTATTTTGCTAGGTAGGGGCAGTTCTAGTGGCTTCCACTTGGCCCTTCCTACTATAATAGCCCTCACTGGACGTGTTAGAGATCCAATGTGGGGATTCTGCCAGTTGCTCAGTATGTCTATTCCAATTATGCATAGACAGAAGGAACTAGGGAAATAACTACAGAATGGGTCTGGGGGCCCACTGGACCCACTGTGAAGTGGACCTGAGCTAAAAATCCATTGATCACCTGGCCTCATAAGCCACACTGACTGGTGGACCAGAGTGACGTTTTGGGTTCCCTGGAATCAATGTCACTTCTGAACCAGTGCCTAATAATCCTTGAAATAGCTGATCATTTCCTTTTCCCCAATGCACAGTTACCCTGGTAAAAAGCCATCAGTCTCCTTGGGAAAGGCTTAGAGGAAGATTAACAGTAGAAATTTGTGGCAGTGTAACAGGGTCCTTCCCCAAAGGGACCTGGCCTCCCCTTCATTCAAGGGGCTATGGGTCTGTTAACCAACTCAAGTCTGGAAATTGATTAAGGAGCTGTGACTGTGTTTTTGTAATTCAGGTTAGACTTCTGTTCACTTGACCTAGAACTCTTTCATTTATACAGCTCAAAGAAGAGTTCAGCAGATTGCCCTTCTATTATATTTCTAGGTACCCCATGATTTACTAGCCAATGCCACAAATCTCTGCAGGTCATATAATTTTGACACCTGCTTTGAGTCTGCTGTCTATTATAATAGCCACATCTACCCTGTCTTTAGTGATTAAGTGCTGCTGCCTGGCTTCTGCCAACTTGGGACCCCATCATCCCCACTGTGTTCAAGGATTCCAGCTCAGTGGCAGCAGTTCCTACAGTAATATCTGACCTACATAGAAGTGCAACCACAGAGCTCTTCAGGGATGATGGTGCTCATCTCACAAATTTATTTCTTACTGGTCTGATAAAAGATGCATCCTCCAAACATTCCTGAGGTGTAAGAGCAGGCTTTGCATGATAAATCTACTCTAACATTCCAATCTCTCTAAGCCTCTGGACTCCCTCATCTACATTATACCAGGGCAGTTCTGGCATTTCAACCTCAGGTAATGTCGGCTACTTTTTGTTCCATGGTTCAACCAACCATCCAAACAAACTGTTAATACCTTTTCTAACCTCTCAAGCTACAACACTGAATGCAGAATCTCTGCCCATATCAATAAATTCAGCCTGTTCCAGCCTTATATTCCTCCCACCATTATCTCACACCCTTAAAATCCATTGCCACACATATCCCCCTGATTTCTGTTTATATAAATTGAAAAACTCGCACAGTTCTTTTGGAGTATAACGCAACTCCACGTGTGATACTTTGTGCCTCACCTTTAGGGGCCTATTGGGGCTTTAGTCTAGTTATAAGTCTGGAAGAAATGAAGGGTGGAGGGGGTGGGTCATGAAAAGGATTAGAACTATCTTCCAAGCCATTTTCTTCAGGGCCTTCATTTGCAGTTTCATCTGGTGTGACAGGATTAATCACTCCAGGGCTAATCCCTTCAGGAAGAGGTTGGGTGGCCAACTCCTCAAGGCAGACTGAAGGTGGGGCAGTAACATCCTCAGGGAAAACTATCACAGGGTTATCTAGAGAAGACTCAGCATGACCGAGGGTTTCAACCTCACCCCCAACATCATTAGCAATCCATATGTCACCATCCCATTTTTCTGGGTCCCATTCTTTTCCAATCAATTCCCTCACTCTAATGGCAGACACCATGCAGCATTGAGATTTCAGTTTATATTGTAAAGTTGCTACTCTAACAATAAGATTCTGAATCTGAATTTCAGAGATCTTTAGTCTATGGCTACAGGAAATAAGATTTTCCTTCAGGATACTCATAGAAACACTCACATCTGTCAGACAGCACTTAAGCTTCTCATTTGAAGCCTTAAGCCCATCCCTTTCACTCCTTAATGTAGCCAGTGTATCTAACTACAACCAGCCAACATCTCTATACCTCTTATTTCCACAAAACTCTGTAAAGGTGTCAAAAACATTATCCCCAAGAGTCTGGCTTCGTACGAGTGAAGCATTAGGAGAATTGAATGGTGACATTTTGTCTATCTCTTTTGCCAACTCACTCCATGGATTGGGAGTGTCATTCTGATTATCAGAATCAGAGTCCTTAGTGCCTTTGGGTCCAGTCAGAGAAGAAAACCATTCATAAAAACTCATTTTTAAGATACTGTTTCTTAAAAACCACTCCTGGTAACAGGATGTATTAGTTAGGCTTCTCTAGAGAAACAGAATCAACAGGGAACACTCACAAATATAAAATTTATAAAAGTGTCTCACATGACTGCAGGAATGCAGGGTCCAAAATCCGCAGGGCAGGCTGTGAAGTCAACGATTCTGATGGAGGGTCTATACGAACTCCACTGGAGAGGCTTACCAACAGAAGGAGGAAGAGACCCTGTCTCTTCTGAATCCTCCTTAAAAGGCTTTCAGTGATTAGATTAAGCATCACTCATTGCAGAAGACACTCTCCTTTGACTGATTACAAATGGAATCAGCTGCGGATGCAGCTGACATGATCATGATTTAATCTATGAAATGTCCTCATCGCAACACACAAGGCAGCACTTGCCCAACCAGACAAACAGGTACTACCACTTGGCCAAGTTGACACATGAAACTGACCATGACAAATACAAAAGCTAAAAAGGTTAAAGAACAAAATGAGGGGGGAATTTATAAGAATAGAATTAAGTTTTGCTTTCACACAAAATGACATGGAGTGGGAAAAATGAAACTAACTAAAAAAGAGGCTACAGAATTAGCTCAGGCCAGTCATGCAGACAGGGGAAGGAGACAACTTCTGACATAAGCCCACAATTGGTGTCAAATCCCTATTTACATAAAAACAAGTCTAAACAATTAATGACCAGGGTCACTGGGATGTAAAACATAGTCAAAGTGGGACCTGTCTGTTAGTTAGACTGCTTGAAAAGGCTATAATCTCTAGAGTATGCCAAACTAGTATATGTTTTTTTCATTTCTCAACCTACTTCTTTCTATAATCCAGCAGCAGACATTCTGATAACTTTGCTATACTCTGTCCATCATACGTAGACTTGGAATTGCAATGTTCTTCATTTAATTAATTATTTTGAAAATAGTACATCTAAGTCAAAAGATACAGATAAAAACAATTAAAGGGTTAAACATAAATTTTTCAGAAGGTGATAATCATGTGGAGACCATTAAATTAACATAAGAAGGATGGGATGTGTCATGGGGGAGGTAACTGGGGGATTTGCAATTTTAACAATATCAAAGTGAGATCCTCATATAGATGGAGACATTTGAGCCGAGATATGCGATGGACTGTGAGTATAGGGGACAGTTTTGGGAATCTTATCCTGGGAGATGGAACAGCAAGTTCAAAGGCCTTTAGTTGGCCAAGTACTTTGTGATAAAAGAAATCAAGAACAGGCCTAGCAATAGAAATAGAAAGAGTATTATGAAGCCAGAGGACAAATGATTGACGAGATCCTGGAGGGATTGTTAGGAAAGAGAATGAATGCCCAGCGTGACATTGGATGTCATTAGAGAGTTTTAATCTGGTTTGCTTTTTAATTGGACCATCATATATTTGCACTAAAACAGCAGGCACTAGCAATATGAGATTATTCACATTTACATAAATTATACATCATTAGTATGAAAAAGGTCAGTACTTCAGTCACAAATATCAGTGGGCAAATACCCACCTTCGTCTTGTGGTGCCCATATAGACAGGGTTAACTATTTCCATCATCAGAAAAAGTTCTGTAGGAAAGCACTATATCTAAATACTATGGAGTACAGTATAAAAAAGAAAGAATAGAAGCTGCAAGACCAGCTTAGAGCCACTTGAAATAAACAAGAAGCATAATGATGGTATTATAGCACTGAGGCATTGAAAGTGGGAAAAACCAACTGGATTGTGGAACACTTCTGAATTTAGAGATGACAGAGTTTTTTCCTGGAATGGATGGGGGATCTGAGACAATGAGAAGGACTAACGAATGCTGAGTTCTTTAAATGGAGCAAATGGAAGGGGGGTGCTGGAATTCATTGAGAAGGTGAGAACTGCAAGAGGAAGTGGTTAGAGGAGAAGATAAGTTCTGTTTTGGATTTCTTTTGTATGAAAGACTTATTCAGACATCCCAATATTCATGTTAAGTGGCAGAAGAATCTAGTAGACTATAAATATCTAGGCTTTGTTTAGGTCTAAGTGGATATATGAACTTGGGAGTCTTCAGAAAGAAGATTGTATTTAAACCATGAATCTGAATGTATTAATTTGTGAGTGAGAGAACATATAGTAGTGATGTGCTCTGAATCCTGAACCTACCTAGAAGCTTCTAATATTAGAAATGATAAAGATGAAACTTAGGCAAGATGGCAACATACTAAGGTGTGAAGTTTAGTTTATCCTCCAGAGCAGATGGTAAATACCCAGGAACAATACAGAACAACTACTGGGGGACCATCAGTGGCTGTACACACAGTGTACACCAGTCTGAACCAAGCAGAATGGCTGAGATCTCACACAGAATTGTAAGTCTCCAAAGCAGGGGAGGCCAGAAACCCTCTCCCATGGATACATCAAGCTGGTTCCCCAACAGGAAAGGAAACAGACTTTACTAATAGCAAGGAGTTAGCAAAACCAAGCTCCAGTTGTGAAATTAAATAACAAATTCTGACTACTGAAAACAGGCCCCTTAGCACAGATAAACCTGGAATAGACACTTAAGAAACTAGGAGATTTTGCCCTGCAGAGAGGGGTAAAGGCTGATGGAAAAAGAAAAAAAAGTTGTTTTTTTTTTTAAGTTGGATGACAAAAAATTTTGGAAAAAGGCTGGACCACAAGAAAAGGGGCACATAGAACCTGGAGGTACATACCAATCCAAACTCTTGATTCACAAACTTGAGGAATGGGGATTTGGCTCTGAAAAAGCTTTTTTGCTCTTCTTTTTTACATCATAACAGCTCATTAGAGCTCCAGCAGTGCCCCAAACAAGGGCGGTCCTAAAGATTGTCTGAAAGAAAAAGTCACTAGTCAGGTGAAAGGGTGTACACATAAAGGGTGCATTTGCCCCAAGAAAAGGGGGCAGGGCACAGGTCAAGTGGAATCCTTCAGGCCTGAGCAGGCTGGAAAACAGAAGGAACACTACAACCTCCCTGTCCCAACAATACCCCAAAAGGGAAAGTCTGTTGAAGTTAAAGGCACCATGTCACTTTAAGCTGGTGAGAAGCCATGGGGAGATAAGCATTACATGCTGAGCAAGATAGGAAAACCACAGAGTCTGGAGGTTTCATGTGAAAGATTGACAATCTGTTGGGGCTTACCCTCAGAGAAAACTGATACTGACTATTCTTTCCTTCTGAGACATGGATTTGTCTGAGAAAGTCGGACTGAGGTCTATAATATCTGGTGAGAACCTCATCAAAATAAAAGCCACCATATAGGCAGGACAAGTAACACAAAAACAAAAATTTAAAAATTGTGATCAGTTAAACAGAATCCATGCTAGATTTCTAGAATAAGTTGAACTGAATGTCAAAGAATAAATATGGAACAAAGCCATCCAACAAGAAAATTCTAAGTCAAATTATGAAAACAATCTCCAAAATAAACTAATTAAGGAAATCAAATGCCTAGACACCAATAAACAATAGCAAGTCATACCAGGAAAATCAAAGATATGGCCTAGTCAAAGGAACAAACTAAAACTTCAGAAGTGATACAGGAGTTGAAACATGATGTTCAAGATGTTTGAACAGACATGCAAAAGCAAATCAAATCAATAAGTTGAGGGAGGATATAAAAAAAGGTATTGGGCAAATAAAAGGAACTCAAAAATTTGAAAAAAAAGACAAATCACAGAACTTATGGGAATAATAGGTACAATAGGAGAGAAAGAAAAAAACAATTGAGACCTACAGCAATAGATCTGAATAGGTAGAAGAAAGATTTAGTGAACTAGGAGACAGAACATCTGAAATCTGACACACAAATAAATATAGAGAAAAGAATGGAAAAAATATGATCAGAGACTCAGGGACTTTAATGACAACATGGTGTGTTAATATATGTGTGGCAGTGTCCCAGAAGGAGAACAGAAGGGAAAAGGAGCAGAAAGACCACTGGAGGAAATAATCACTGAACATTTCCCATCTCTTATGAAAGAAATGAAATTATAGATGCAAGAAGTGCCATGTACCCCAAACAGAATAGAGCCAAATAGACATACTCCAAGACACTTACTGATCAGATTGTCAAATGTCTAAAACAGAGAGAATCTTGAAAGCAGAAAGAGAAAAGCAATCCATCACATACAATAGGAGCTCAGTAAGACTATGTATGGATCTCTCAGCAGAAACCATGAAGGCAAGAAGGCAATAGAATGACATATTTAAGATTACGAAAGAGAAAAACTGCTAACCAAGAATTCTATTATTCAGCAAAACTTTCCTTCAAAAATGAGCAGGAGAGTAATATATTTTCAGACAAACAATCACTGAGAGAATTTGTGACTGGCAAACTTACTCTGAAAGAAATACTAGAGGAAACAATAAAGGCAGATAGAGAAATGTAGGAGACAGAAGTCTTCAGAAAAGCATAGAAATGAAGATGATCAGTAAGGTAAAAAGAGGAAAAACAAGATATGACATATAATGGTAAAAGAAATTACTGCCTTTACAGTAATAACATTAAATGTTAATGGATTAAATTCCCCAATCAAAACACATAGACCGGCTGAATGAATTTAAAAACAGGGCCTATCTATATGCTGTCTATAAGAGATTCACTCTCCTATAGACAGCATATAGACCCAAAGACAAAAATAAGTAGAAAGGAAAAGATTGGGAAAGATATTTCATGCAAAAGCAATCAGTAAAGAGCAGGGGTCTTTTCTGCTGTACTAATATCTGAGAAATTAGACTTCAAATGTAAAACAATTCAAGGAGACAAAGAAGGACCCTGTGTGTTAATAATAGGAAAAATTCAAGAAGATGGCATAAAAATCTTAAATATTTATGCACTGAACCAGAGTACTACAAAATACATGAGGTAAATACTGACAACACTAGAGAAGTAGATAGTAGATACCTCTACTATCATACTTGGAGATGTCAATTCCACATTCTCATCAATGGACAGAATATCTACACAGAGGATCAACAAGGAAATAGAGATTTTGAAGGATACAATAAATTAACTTGACTTAACAATTACAGAACAATACACTGCGTAACAGCAGGATACACATTTTTCTCAAGTGCTTATGGATTATTCTCAAGGATAGACCATATGCTGGGTCACAAAGCAAGTCTCAATAAATTTGAAAAAGATAGAAAGAGTTTGGCATTTTACATAAAATTCTAACATTCCACAGTTTTAGGTTTTTACTTCTTGAGGTTACTCTTATACAAACTTCAGTTAGACATTGCTGTAAGATACTGGAGACTAAAACATATCAATTTAATGATTCAAAAATCGTATTCATTTGTTAAATCCTATATTCTCTGTTTGACTCCACCATCGTCTTTGATCTTTCTATCTCTCTCTTTAGGGGTGTTTGGGCTATGACCATTCTAACTTTTTCAGTTTGGAAGTGTCCATCAATAATATGAGTAGGGAGATGGAGCTATCTGATGTTCTGGAGAGGCTGGGCCCTCTAGGTTTCAGGACTTATCTGGTCCAGGGACCCATCTGGACTTTGTAGGTGTCTGGAAAGGTAGTACATAGAGCCCTTGTGGAATCTCATATATTGACCTAGGTGTTCTTTAGGATTGGCTGGGATGGTCCTGGTTGGGGGGTGACAGGTTATGACAGGTAGCAAAGTCTACTGAAGCTTGCATAAGAGCAACCTCCTGAGTAGCCTCTCAACTGTATTTGAACTCTCTCTGTCACTGATAATTTATTAGTTACACTTCTTTTCCCCCTTTTGGTCAGGATGGAATTGTTACCCCATGATACCAGAGTGACATTCATCCCTGGGATTCATCTCCCACATCACCAGGGAGACTTTCACCCCTGGATGCCATGTCCCACATAGCGGGGAGCACAATGATTTCACTTGCAGAGTTGGGCTTAGAGAGTGAGGCCATAACTGTGCAACAAAAGAGGTCCTCCAGAAGTTACACTTAGGCATACCTATAGATAGACTAAGCCTCTCTACTACCTACATAAGCTTCACAAGAGTAAGTCTCAAGATCAAGGGCATGGCATATTGATTTTGGTGTCTCTAAAGTTTGATGTAGTGTCAGGTTATTTCCTGATGGGTAGAGTTTAATAGTTCCATACTTTTTCTCCCATCCTTCAAAGTACTTGGCAAATACTTTTCCATTATCTGCTTAATATAGTCTAGGGTGTATCCAGGCATAATATTGGCCTATGCAGGGTTAAAAGACCTCTTTCTTATTCTGGGTTCCCTGTGTTCCAATTAGTCAAATGAGCTATACAGATAGGTTGAATTAGATTGTGTGCTACAGAAAATTTTGATTCCAGACCAAATATATCTTTCTTCCTTGGGTCTCAGAGAGTATGTGTGGTTCTAAAATACAGACATTATCTTCCTTACCCCTTGTTCTGAATTAGTTTAACCCCAATCTGATTGGGTCCATTCTTATTATAAATATCTAAAATATATAAATATCTTACTCTAAATATCTAGATATATATATAGCAGCCTCTTGAAATCAGGAAATAATAATTACCATGGTGGGCTAAAGGTGTCTACTCTAAAAGCTTACAATCTAGACCCCTGTTTACTTGTAAGCATTTTCTAGTGGAGACCATACCATCGTTGTTCTTTTGTTTTGCCTTATTTTGTCTCACCAAATGTCCCACACATTTATTCACATTGTTGCTTTCCTCACAACTTCGTTCTTTTTGGATCAGCACAACATTCATTCATAAATATACACCATCATTTCACCAATCTGCTTCTCAGTCAGTGTATCTTTCAGCCACTTGCATTCATGCAGGATCATATAGAGTGCCCAAAGTCAACAGTCCACCAACACTCTCAATTTTAGATGAATTCATTGTTCTCAAGAGAAAGAAAACCAATAAACACACCCTCGCCAAATAGGAAATCTAAATCACCTCTTAATTCTTGTTCCTACCGCTATTATTTACCTCTGTGGTGCTCTGGTAGTGCTGATGTTTTCCTTTTAAACATAGTCCATAACATGCTATAGCAGTTTTCCCCCTGTACCCTGGACTTAAGCATTCTTTGTACATGAATCATAACTTTGAAATAGTTCTTCCAAGAACTAATTTATATTTCTAGTGTTAATCAGTGGGACACATAGGTCTATACAACCCCTTTCATTCTTGTTTATCTTCAATATGGTAACATTACTTATAGGCTCATGGAAGAACTGCCTTCACTTCTATCTATTCACTTATATTGGAGTTCAAACTCATCAGCTAGCCATTCACCCACCTCTAACTTCTATGTATTTCTATTCCTCTAAATTCATATTATAAGCCTCTGACTTTACCTCTGCTGAGGTCGTAAAAGTGGAATCATATAGTATCTATCTTTTCTGTCTGGCAAATTTCACTCAGCATTATGTCCTCAAGTCTCATTCATCTTGTCGTGTGCTTCAGCACATCATTTCATCTTACTGTTGCATAATATTCCATCATATGTATATCATATCATATGTATATACCACATTTTGTTAATCCACTCATCTGATCATGGACATTTGATTTGTTTCTATCTTTTGGAGATTGTGAATAATATGGCTATGAACATCGAAGTGTAAATGTCTTCAATATACCTAGAAGAGCTGAAATGACATGCTTTCAGCTCTTCTAGGTATATACCAAGTAATGCTATTGCTGCATTATAGGGCAACTCAATATTTAGTTTCCTAAGGAACCACCAAAAAGTCTTCCATAGTGGCTGCACCATAATATATTCCCACCAGCAGTGCATAAGTGTTCCAATTCTCCAAATCCTCTCCAATGTTCATAGCTTCCTGTTTGTTTAATAGCAGCCATTCTTATTGGTGTGAGGTGTTATCTCATTGTAGTCTTGATCTGCATTGCCATTATATCCTATGAAAATGAATATCCCTTCATGTGCTTTTGAGCCATCTGTGTTTACTCTTCAGAAAAAAATGCCTCTTTCATATCTTTAGCCCATTTTATAATTTGGTTGTTTGTTCTTTTGCTGTTGACTTGTATGATTTCTTTGTGTATACATGATATCAAACCTTTGTCTGATATGTATTTTCCAAATATTTTCTCCCATTGAATTGGCTGCCTCTTCACCTTTTTGACAAAGTCTTTTGAGGTGCAGAAGTATTTGATTTTGAGGAGTTCCCTTTTATCTATTTTTTCTTTCATTGCTTGTGCTTTGGGTATAAGGTTTAGGAAGCTATATTGTATTACTAGGTCTTGAAGATGTTTCCCTATATCCTCTTCTAGAAGATTTATTGTGCTGGTTCTTATGTTTAGGTGTTTGATCCACTTTGAGTTATTTTTTGCATATGTTGCAACATAGGGATCCTCTTTCATTCTTTTGGCTATTGGTATTTGGTTCTTCCATGCCCATTTATTGAAAAGACTGTTTTATCCCCATTCAGAGGATTGGAAGACCTTGTCAAAACTCAGTTGACCATACATCTGGTTGTGTATTTCTGCAATCTCAATTCAATTCCATTGGACAATGCTATATTTTTTGTGCCAGTACCTTACTGTTTTGACCACAGTGGCTTTATAATAAGTTTTAAAGTCAGGGAGTGTTTATCCTCCCCCTTCGTTCTCCTTTTTCAGGAAGCTTTTAGCTATCCTGGGTCTTTTTCCCTTCTAGATGAATTTGATAATTAGCTGTTCCATACCTTCAAAGAAAGTTGTTGGAATTTCGATTGATACTGTGTTGAATCAGTAGATCAAATTGGGTAGAATTTACATCTTAACTATATTTAGCCTTCCTATCAATGAGCAGGAAATATCTTTCCACCTATTTAGACCTTCTTTGATTTCTTTTAACAATATTGTATAGTCTTATGTGTACAAATCCTTTACATCCCTAGTTAAGTTCATTCCTAAGTACTTGATTCTTTTGGTTGCTGTTTTCAATGTATTTTTTTCCTTAACTGACTCCTCAATCAGGTGATTACTTGTGTATAGAAATGTTATGATTTTTCCATATTAATTTTATATCCTGCCACTTTGTTGAATTTGTTGCTTACCTCAAGTAACTTTGTTGTAGGTTTCTCAAGATCTTCAAAGAATAGTATCATTTCATCTGCAAATAATGAAAGTTTTACTTCTTCCTTTCCAATTTGGGTGCTTTTATTTCTTAGTCCTGCCTGATTGCTCTAGCTAGAACTTCTAGAATAATTTTGAATAATAGTGGTGACAGTGGTTATCTTAGTCTCATTCCTGATCTTAGACAGAAAAATTTCAATCTCTCTTCATTGAGTACAAAGCTGGCTATTGGTTTTTCATATATGCCAATTATCATATTGAGGAAGTTACCTTTGATTCCTATTTTTTGAAGTATTTTTATCAGAAAAGGATGCTGAATTTTGTCAAATGCTTTTTCAGCATCAATTCAAGATGATCATATGGTTTTTCCCTTTTGATTTGTAAATGTTCAGTATTATATTCATTGATTTTCTTGTATTGAACCATCCTTGCATTCCTGATATAAACCCCACTTGGTCGTGGTGTGTAATTCTTTTAATGCATTGTTGGATTTGATTTTTTAATATTTTGTTGAGAATTTTTGTGTCTGTATTCATGAGGGAGATTGGCCTGTAGTTTTCCTTTCTTATAGCATCTTTACTCGGTTTTAGCATTAAAGTGATATTAGCTTCATAAAATGAGTTATGGAGTGTTCCTTTGTTCTGAACTTTTTGGAAAAGTTTGAGCAGGATTGGCGTTAGTTCTTTTGTTTTATAAAATCTTTTATAAAATTCCCCAATGAAGCTATCCGGCCATGGGTTTTTCTTTGTAGGAAGATATTGATGACTGATGGAATCTCTTTACTTGTGATTGGTTTGAGATCTTCTATTTCTCTCTGAGTCAGTGTTGCATGTTTGTGTGTTTCCAGGAATTTGTCTGTTTCATCTGAGTTGTCTGGTTTGTAGGCATATAGTTGTTCATAGTATCCTCTTATGATTTCTTTTATTTCTTCAAGGTCTGTGGTAATGCACCCATTCTCATACCTGATTTTGCTTATTTACATCCTCTCTTTTTATCTTTGTCAGTCTTGCTAGTGGCCCATCAATTTTATTGATTTTCTCGAAGAACCTACTTTTGGTTTTATAGATTCTTTCTATTGGTCTTTTGTTCCCCCATTCATTTAACTCTGCTTTAATCTTTGCTATTTCTCTTCTTATATTTACTTTGGGGTTAATTTGCTGTTCTTTATCAAGTTCCTCCAGGTGAGCCATTAAGTCCTCGATTTTTGCTACTTCTTGTTTCTATTTTATTTATTAAACATATCAACATACAAACATTCTCACCATATGATCATTCCATTCTTGATGTATAATCAATAACTCACAATATCATCACATGGTTGTATATTTATCATCATGATCATTTCTTAGAACATTTGCATCAATGCAGAAAAAGAAATAAAAAGAAAACAAAAAAGTTCTTATATACCATACCTTTTACCCTCCCTTTCATTGATCACTAGCATTTCAATCTAGTAAATTTGTTTTAATATTTGTTCCCCCATTATTTATTTATTTTTAATCCATATGTTTTACTCATCTGTCGATAAGTTAGATAAAAGGAACATCAGACACAAGGTTTTCACAATTACATGGTCACATTGTGAAAGCTATATCCTCTTAAAGAAACATGGAGGGCTGGCCACGATGGCTCAGCAGGTAAGAGTGCTTGCCTGCTATGCCCGAGGACCCAGGTTCGTTTCCCGGTGCCTGCCCATGTAAAAAAAAAAAAAAAAAGAAACATGGCTACTGGAACACAGCTCTACATTTTCAGGCAGTTCCCTCCAGCATCTCCAGTGCACCTTAACTAAAAAGGTGATATCTATATTATGCATGAGAATAACCTCCAGTATAACCTCTCAACTCTGTTTGGAATCTCTCAGGCATGGACTCTTTATTTTGCCACATTTCACTCTCCCCTCTTTTGGCCAAGAAGATTTTCTCAATCCCTTGATGCTGAGCCCCAGCTCATTCTAGGATTTCTGTCCTGCATTGCCAGGAAGGTTGACACCCCTAGGAGTCATGTCCCACATAGAGAGGGGGAGGGCAGTGAGTTTGCTTGTCATGTTGGCTGAGAGAGAGAGGCCACATCTGAGCAACAAAAGAGGTTCTCTTAAGCCTAATTTTAAGTGAGCTTAGCCTACCATTTGCAGGGTTAATTTTCATATGCACAAACCCCAAGATTGGAGCCTCAGCTTACTGTTTTGGTTGTCCCCACTGCTTGTGACTACCAAGAATTCTCCACTAAATTCCAGAGAAGATGGCTGCTTAGTAAGACGCGCGGATCTTAGTTCCTCCTCCAGAACAGCTACTAGAGGAGTAGAAACGATACAAAACAGCTCCCGGAGCCATGACAGAGATCAAAAAGACAGCGTACCCCCACCTGGAATGGCTGACTGGCTGAGAGAACCCGCTCTGGTGAGATCACCGAGGGGCGTGGGCTTCCCTGGGCCGGGGTGGCAAGTGGCCAGAGTCCCTCCCTTCCTCTTCCCCGGGCCAGCTGGGACAATTGGAGAGGTGGTCCCCTCAAGATGCGGCAGCTGGCACCCCCCCCATGCGTGGCCCCCCAGACAAACTGGGAGAATTGGATTGGAGATCCCCAGGCCATGGAGAACGGCGACTGGGGTCCCTTCCAAACACGTGACTTCCCGGTCCGGCTGGGAACAGTGCACTCTCCCGGACTGTGGCAGCTGGTGCCCTCCCGCCACGCTTGGTGCCCAGGGCCGACTAGGAGATTCGGACGGGCGCTCTCCTGGGCTGCGGCGGCTGGCGAACTTCCCTGCGTTCGATCCCCGGGCCAGCTGGCACTCTTCCAAGCTGCTTCGGCTGGCGAACCTTCCCCAGGGTAAGAGCTTTCCAAAGTTAAAGGATCCACAGCACCTTTTACTGGTGGGACCCACAGACAAACGTGTGCCACGAGCGCCACCTACTGGGCAGGATAAGAAAAACAGAACCCAGGGATTTCACAGAAAAATCTTTCAACCTGTTGGGTCCAAAACCCAGGGAAATGCCCAGACACCAACAGAAGATAATGGATCACGCTCAGAAAATTGAAAAAATTGCCCAGTTAAAAGAACAAATCAATAGTTCAAATGAGATACAGGAGCTGAGACAACTAATGCTGAATATACGAATAGAAATGGAAAACCTTTTCAAAAACGAAATCGATAAATTGAGGGAGGACATGAAGAAGACATGGGCTGAACAAAAAGAAGAAATAGAAAAACCGAAAAAACAAATCACAGAACTTATGGAAGTGAAGGACAAAGTAGAAAAGATGGAAAAAACAATGGATACCTACAATGATAGATTGAAAGAGACAGAAGAAAGAATTAGTGATTTGGAGGATGGAACATCTGAATTCCAAAAAGAAACAGAAACTATAGGGAAAAGAATGGAAAAATTTGAACAGGGGATCAGGGAACTGAAGGACAATTTGAACCGCACAAATATACATGTTGTGGGTGTCCCAGAAGGAGAAGAGAAGGGAAAAGGAGGAGAAAAATTAATGGAAGAAATTATCACTGAAAATTTCCCAACTCTTATGAAAGACCTAAAATTACAGATCCAAGATGTGCAGCGCACCCCAAAGAGAATAGATCCAAATAGGTATTCTCCAAGACACTTACTAGTAAGAATGTCAGAGGTCAAAGAGAAAGAGAGGATCTTGAAAGCAGCAAGAGAAAAACAATCCATCACATACAAGGGAAACCCAATAAGACTATGTGTAGATTTCTCAGCAGAAACCATGGAAGCTAGAAGACAGTGGGATGATATATTTAAATTACTAAAAGAGAAAAACTGCCAACCAAGACTCCTATATCCAGCAAAATTGTCCTTCAAAAATGAGGGAGAAATTAAAACATTCTCAGACAAAAAGTCACTGAGAGAATTTGTGACCAAGAGACCAGCTCTGCAAGAAATACTAAAGGGAGCACTAGAGTCAGATACGAAAAGACAGAAGAAAGAGGTATGGAGAAGAGTGTAGAAAGAAGGAAAGTCAGATATGATATATATAATACAAAAGGCAAAATGGTAGAGGAAAATATTATCCAAACAGTAATACCACTAAAAGTTAATGGACTGAATTCCCCAATCAAAAGACATAGACTGGCAGAATGGATTAAAAAACAGGATCCTTCTATATGCTGTCTACAGGAAACACATCTTAGACCCAAAGATAAACATAGGTTGAAAATGAAAGGGTGGGAAAAGATATTTCATGCAAATAACAACCAGAAAACAGCAGGAGTGGCTATACTAATATCCAACAAATTAGACTTCAAATGTAAAACAGTTAAAAGAGACAAAGAAGGACACTATATACTAATAAAAGGAACAATTAAACAAGAAGACATAACAATCATAAATATTTATGCACCGAACCAGAATGCCCCAAAATACGTGAGGAATACACTGCAAACACTGAAAAGGGAAATAGACACATACACCATAATAGTTGGAGACTTCAATTCACCACTCTCATCAATGGACAGAACATCTAGACAGAGGATCAATAAAGAAATAGAGAATCTGAATATTACTATAAATGAGCTAGACTTAACAGACATTTATAGGACATTACATCCCACAACAGCAGGATACACCTTTTTCTCAAGTGCTCATGGATCATTCTCAAAGATAGACCATATGCTGGGTCACAAAGCAAGTCTTAACAAATTTAAAAAGATTGAAATCATACACAACACTCTCTCGGATCATAAAGGAATGAAGTTGGAAATCAATAATAGGCGGAGTGCCAGATAATTCACAAATACATGGAGGCTCAACAACACACTCTTAAACAACGAGTGGGTCAAAGAAGAAATTGCAAGAGAAATTAGTAAATACCTCAAGGCGAATGAAAACGAAAACACCACATATCAAAACCTATGGGACACAGCAAAGACAGTGCTAAGGGGGAAATTTATTGCCCTAAATGCCTATATCAGAAAAGAAGAAAAGGCAAAAATGCAGGAATTAACTGTCCACTTGGAAGAACTGGAGAAAGAACAGCAAACGAATCCCAAAGCAAGCAAAAGGAAAGAAATAACAAAGATTAGAGCAGAAATAAATGAAATTGAAAACATGAAAACAATAGAGAAAATCAATAAGGCCAGAAGTTGGTTCTATGAGAAAATCAATAAGATTGATGGGCCCTTATCAAGATTGACAAAAAGAAAAAGAGAGAGGACACAAATAAATAAGATCAGAAATGGAAGAGGAGACATAACCACTGACCTCACAGAAATAAAGGAGGTAATAACAGGATACTATGAACAACTTTACGCTAATAAATACAACAATTTAGAGGAAATGGACGGGTTCCTGGAAAGACATGAACAACCAACTTTGACTCAAGAAGAAATAGATGACCTCAACAAACCATTCACAAGTAAAGAAATTGAATTAGTCATTCAAAAGCTTCCTAAAAAGAAAAGTCCAGGACCAGATGGCTTCACATGTGAATTCTACCAAACGTTTCAGAAAGAATTAGTACCAATTCTCCTCAAACTCTTCAAAAAAATCGAAGTGGAGGGAAAACTACCTAATTCATTCTATGAAGCCAAATTCACCCTCATACCAAAACCAGGCAAAGATATTACAAAAAAAAGAAAGCTACAGACCAATCTCTCTAATGAACACAGATGCAAAAATTCTCAATAAAATTCTAGCAAATCATATCCAACAGCACGTTAAAAGAATTATATATCATGACCAAGTAGGATGCATCCCAGGTATGCAAGGATGGTTCAACATAAGACAATCAATTAATGTAATACACCATATCAACAAATCAAAGCAGAAAAATCACATGATCATCTCAATTGATGCAGAGAAGGCATTTGACAAGATTCAACATCCTTTCCTGTTGAAAACACTTCAAAAGATAGGAATACAAGGGAACTTCCTTAAAATGATAGAGGGAATATATGAAAAACCGACAGCTAATATCATCCTCAATGGGGAAAAATTGAAAACCTTACCCCTAAGATGAGGAACAAGACAAGGATGTCCATTATCACCAGTATTATTCAACATTGTGTTGGAGGTTCTAGCCAGAGCAATTAGACAAGAAAAAGAAATACAAGGCATCAAAATTGGAAAGGAAGAAGTAAAACTATCAATGTTTGCAGATGATATGATACTATACGTCGAAAACCCGGAAAAATCCACAACAAAACTACTAGAGCTAATAAATGGGTACAGCAATGTAGCAGGATACAAGATCAACATTCAAAAATCTGTATCATTTCTATACACTAGTAATGATCAAGCTGAGGGGGAAATCAAGAAACAAATGCCATTTACAATTGCAACTAAAAGAATAAAATACCTAGGAATAAATTTAACTAAAGAAACAAAAAACCTACATAAAGAAAACTACAAAAAACTGCTAAAAGAAATCACAGAAGACCTAAATAGATGGAAGGGCATACCGTGTTCATGGATTGGAAGACTAAATATAGTTAAGATGTCAATCCTACCTAAATTGATTTACAGATTCAATGCAATACCAATCAAAATCCCAACAACTAATGTTTCAGAAATAGAAAAACCAATAAGCAAATTTATCTGGAAGGGCAAGGTGCCCTGAATTGTTAAAAACATCTTGAGGGAAAAAAACGAAACTGGAGGTCTCGCGCTGCCTGACTTTAAGGCATATTATGAAGCCACAGTGGTCAAAACAGCATGGTATTGGCATGAAGATAGATATATCGACCAATGGAATCGAATAGAGTGCTCAGATATAGACCCTCTCATCTATGGACATTTGATCTTTGATAAGACAGTCAAGCCAACTCACCTGGGACAGAACAGTTTCTTCAATAAATGGTGCCTAGAGAGCTGGATATCCATATGCAAAAGAATGAAAGAAGACCCGTATCTCACACCCTATACAAAAGTTATCTCAAAATGGATCAAAGATCTAAACACTAGGTCTAAGACCATAAAACAGTTAGAGGAAAATGTAGGGAGATATCTTATGAAACTTACAATTGGAGGCAGTTTTATGGACCTTAAACCTAAAGCAAGAGCACTGAAGAAGGAAATAAATAAATGGGAGCTCCTCAAAATTAAACACTTTTCTGCATCAAAGAACTTCATAAAGAAAGTAGAAAGACAGCCTACACAATGGGAGACAATATTTGGAAATGACATATCAGATAAAGGTCTAGTATCCAGAATTTATAAAGAGATTGTCCAACTCAACAACAAAAAGACAGCCAACCAAATTACAAAATGGGAAAAAGACTTGAACAGACACCTATCAGAAGAGGAAATACAAATGGCCAAAAGGCACATGAGGAGATGCTCAATGTCCCTGGCCATTAGAGAAATGCAAATCAAAACCACAATGAGATATCATCTCACACCCACCAGAATGGCCATTATCAACATAACAGAAAATGACAAGTGCTGGAGAGGATGCGGAGAAAGAGGCACACTTATCCACTGTTGGTGGGAATGTCAAATGGTGCAACCACTGTGGAAGGCAGTTTGGCAGTTCCTCAAAAAGCTGAATATAGAATTGCCATATGACCCAGCAATACCATTGCTGGGTATCTACTCAAAGGACTTAAGGGCAAAGACACAAACGGACATTTGCACACCAATGTTTATAGCAGCGTTATTTACAATAGCAAAGAGATGGACACAGCCAAAATGTCCATCAACAGATGAGTGGCTAAACAAACTGTGGTATATACATACGATGGAATATTATGCAGCTTTAAGACAGGATAAACTTATGAAGCATGTAATAACATGGATGGACCTAGAGAACATTATGCTGAGTGAGTCTAGCCAAAAACTAAAGGACAAATACTGTATGGTCCCACTGATGTGAACTGACATTTGAGAATAAACTTGGAATATGTCATTGGTAACAGAGTCCAGCAGGAGTTAGAAACAGGGTAAGATAATGGGTAATTGGAGCTGAAGGGATACAGACTGTGCAACAGGACTAGATACAAAAACTCAAAAACGGACAGCACAATAATACCTAATTTTAAAGTAATCATGTTAAAACACTGAATGAAGCTGCATCTGAGCTATAGGGTTTTTTTTGTTTGTTTGTCTGTTTGTTTGTTTGTTTGTGTCTTTTTTTACTATTATTATTTTTTTATTTTTTTCTCTATATTAACATTCTATATCTTTTCCTGTTGTTTTGCTAGTTCTTTTCCTAAATCGATGCAAATGTACTAAGAAACGATGACCATGCATCTATGTGATGATGTTAAGAATTACTGATTGCATATGTAGAATGGAATGATTTCTAAATGTTGTGTTAATTTCTTTAATTAATAAAAAAGAGAGACAAAAAAAAAAGAATTCTCCACTAGGTGAAGTTGCATTATCCCCCATTCTCACCATTCCCTCAAGGGGACTTTGAAATACTTCTTTATCCACTTTCCAGATCACTCTGGTATTTACTGGGTCATCACTCTTAACAAACCTACAAAATCTCATGCCCTATTAAAGGTTCCATGAACTGTGGTGTTCAGTTAAGCTGTCCATATAAGTTATATTAGGAAATTCACTGGTCAAAATATAAATTTTGTACCAAACAAACATTTTTTGCTTTAGTCACACACATAAGTTAAAGTTTTAAAATATGAATTATCATTAATTTTCAACACTCTGTAATTTTGATATTCCTTTGTTCTTCCTCGTGCAAAAACATTTTTAAATTTGCTCATTTAACCACTATCATTATGCACTCTAGGCATTCCTAGATTATACCTTCTCAGTCTTTATTGTCTATCTTTCTTTCTGAATATATTTGTGCCCCCAGGCCTCCCCCCTCTATCTTTATCCCATTCAGCTTCGTTCTGTGTTCTAACATTATTGTATTACAGTTAGGTAGTATTCTGCTATCCATTTCCGAATTTTTACAGTCAGTACTGTTGCACGATCTGTATCCCTTCAGCTCCAATTACCCAATATCTACCCTATTTCTATCTCCTGATGGTCTCTGTTACCAACTGAAATTTTACAAGTTCATTCACTAATGTCAGTTCATATCAGTGAGACCATTCAGCATTTGTCCTTTTGTTTCTGGCCAATCTCACTCAACATAATGTCTTTAAGGTCCATCCATGTTGTAACATACTTCATAACTTTATTCTGTCTTACAGCTGCATAATATTCCATTGTATGTATACACCACAGCTTGTTTACCCACTCGTCTGTTGGACATTTTGGCTGTTTCCATCTCTTGGCAATTGTAAATAGTGCTGCTATAAACATTTGTGTGAAAATGACCGTTTGTGTCCTTGCCCTCATGTCCTCTGAGTAGATACCTAGCAATGGTATTGCCAGGTCATATGGCAATTCTATGCTTAGCTTCCTGAGGAACCACCAAATTGCCTTCCACAGTGGTTGTACCATTTGACGTTCACACCAACAGTGTATAAGTGTGCCTCTTTCTCCACATCCTTTCCAGCACTTGTCATTTTCTGTTGTTTTTTTTTTTTTATAATGGCCATTCTAGTGGGTATGAGATGATATCTCATTGTGTTTTTTATTTTCATTTCCCGAGTAGCCAGTGAAGTTGAATGTCTTCTCATGTGCCTTTTAGCCATTTGTATTTCCTCTTCTTAAAAGCATCTCTTCATGCCTTTTGCCCATTTTTTAATTGGGCTATTTATCTTTTTGTTGTTGAGTTGAACAATGTCTTTATATGTTCTGAATACTAGACCCTTATCTGATATGCCATTTCCAAATATTGTCTCCCATTCTGTAGGCTGCCTTTTTTACTTTCTTTACAAAGTTATTTGATGCACAAAAGTGTTTAATTTTGAGGAGTTCCCATTTATCTATTTCTTTCTCTAATGCTCATGCTTTCAATGGAAGGTCTAGGAAACTGCCTCCTATTACAAGTTTTATAAGATATTTCCCTACATTTTCTTCAAAAAGTGTTATGGTCTTAGCTCTAATGTTTAGGTCTTTGATCCATATTGAGTTAATTTTTGTATAAGGTATGAGATAAGGATCCTCCTTCATTCATTTGCATTTGGTTATTCAGTCCTCTGAGCACCATTTATTGAAGAGACCGTTCTGTCCCAGTTGATTTGGCTTATCTGTCTTATCAAAGATCAATTGTCCGTAGATGAGAGGGTCTATATCTGAACACTGTATTTGATTCCATTGGTATTTCTATCTTTATGCCAGTACCATACTGTTTTAACCACTGTAGCTTCATAATACATCTTAAAGTCAGGTAGTGTGAAATCTCCAACTTCAGTTTTCTTTCTCAAGATATTTTTAGCTATTTTGGGTACACTACCTTTCAAAATAAATTCACTTATTGGCTTTTCTATTTCTGCAAAGTAAGTTTTGGGGATTTCAGTTTGTATTGCATTGAATTTATAAATCAATTTAGGTAGAATTGACATCTCACTTATATTTAGTTTCAAATCCTTGAATGTGGTATGCCATTCTATTTATTTAGATCTTCCATGATTTCTTATAACAATTTCTTTCAGTTCTTTTTCTATAGGTCTTTTGTATCTTTAGTTAAATTTATTCCTACATATTTTATTCTTTTAATTGCAATTGTAAATGGAATTTTTTTCTTGATTTCCCCCTTAGATTGCTCATTACTAGTGTATAGAAACATTATTAGTGTACTGTAGGAGCAAGGGTTAATGGGAACAACTGGCCTCAGAGTGGCAGTGGCAGTAAACTGTGGAGATTGTTATCTGATTAATGGAGAACAGTCTGGGAGGGAGAGAATGTTTGTTTTTCTTAACCCAGCATTCTTTATGGCTATCTTTAGTATATAGGGAGTAAATACTGAAAAGTAAGCACTCTGCTTTCTCATGAAATGCATGCATGCTTTTTGTCACATAAACCCTGCAGTACATAAACAGGAACTAGTTAAGAATAAAGTTGTCTGTTGTCTGTAATGGCTGATCTTCAGACCCCCTGATCCCATCTGTCTCTCTCATCATTCCTTAATATCCTTCACACTCTGGTTCTGTGGAAGCAACATCTGGCATCCAATATGGGACCTGAAGAACAAGAAGACTCCAAAACAATACTGAGGAACCAAGGAAAAGTCTCCATTAGAGGGACATTTGTCCAGCCGATAGAAGAGGACTGGAGTCATATTGGTAAGTAAGCATTTTCCTTGTAGCATCAGGGTAATGGGTAATTACGATGGGTGGCTAGAGGAGTATGTTTGTGTGTTGAAAACATTGTTAAAAGCTACAGGGCTCTCAATGAAGACTTCAGAGTCTCTATAGAGTTCTTTTCTTTGGTACAGAAGTATTGTTATTGGTTTCAGCCTTAAGTCCACAATGTTTTAAATCTTAAGCAATGGAAATTGGGTACAAAGGCTTTGTGGCAAGCATAACAAAATAGGGAAGATATTCCTGTTTCTATTTGGTCATTGTGTTCAGTCAGGCAATGAACCACCTAGCCCCTGCTTTCTCTTAAACACTGTGTTGTGTTTTTTCTCAATCTCCCACTGCCCCTTCTGACCCTGTTTGTACAGTTGCTTCACTGGATTCAGCAATTAGTGCCCAGACAGGGATCTGATAGGAGAACTCTTAAAGCATAAAATGAGGAGATGCTCCAGGGACATCCACTACAAATACTACAAAGAGCTAATAAGAGCTACAAAAGGGTAAGGAGTGAATTGAAGATATTTTCAGCTAGGTGTAAAAATTCAGGTTCAGCAGAAAAGAACCTCTATAAATCTATGCTGTCCACTAGAGGCACAAAATTTTCTCAGTCTCAATTAGAAACTATTCTTTGTCATGTACAGGATTGTTGCCCATGGTTTCCAGAAAAAAATACAGTTAATCCTCAAACTTGGGCAAAAATAGGAAAACAATTAAGAAGCAGATATGAGACTCTTAATCTTAAACATACTCCAGTATATACTATTTCTCAGCTGTCCAAATATATAATTGAACCCACTGCTGACATAACACTCCAACCCATACCTTTAACTTGGAAAACAAGTGAGACTTTGTGGGTTGAAGAGTGCCCTTATCTATAGAAAAGTTAGAGGCTCTAATGCAGTTCAAGAAGGTTTTAAAGCAAGACATATAGAAGAATCTCAAAGTCCCTGGAATTCTCCAGTATTTATTATAAACAGGAAATCAGGAAAATGGAGAATGTTAACTGATTTGATAAAAGTTAATGCTGTAATTCAACTTAGGGAGTCATCACAACCTGGCTTACCTGCACCAATTATAATTCCTAAAAACTGCTCTATTATTATAACAGATTTTTAAAATTCCTTCTTTACCATACCTTTAACAGAGTAAGCTAAAAAAAATTAATTTCTGAGCTTGTTCTTAATAAGCTGCTTTATGTAAAGATTCGTATACACCTGAGTCAGAAAATATTCAATAGGAACAATGCCATGCCAAACAAAAGTCTATACTCATTAATAGTTCCTATGGAATTGTAATGGATCGGACCCCTAAGGGGTATGAAATTCAGAACTGTAGTTCTGACTCAAAGTGTTCTGTTAAGTTACCTTGGATTAATCTAAATAATTATTCTACTGAAATTTATACAAATGCTACAAATAAAATCTTGTGACAAGGAATGGGAATGGTAGCCCCATCTCCTTTTGTTAACTTAGATCCTCGACAAACAGCAATTTGGAAACTGGCCATGAGTTTAGCTCCTATTCATATTTTAAAAAGAAATATATTTTAAGAACTTTAAAACTGAAAATTCTTGTTAAAAACTATATATTGATGTTTCACATATGCATTAACCAAAGTATTTTAAGTATTTAACATTATTCTAACAAATTTAATTTTGATGGTAATTATGCATGGTAAAATATTTGTTTAAAATAATGACAAGTATGAAAAATATGAAAGATGCGTTTTTATTAATAGGAGAAACAGAATAGTTTTATCCTAAGATGAAATGATTAACTGTTACAAAATGAGAAAAAATGTAGGACAAATCCTGAACTACTATAATAATTGCTGAGGGTTTGTAAAAATGGAAATTATGGTCAAAATCAAGAAAAATTTAATGAGTCTAAAATGACAATGTTTTCTTGAACTCTTAGCCTGTTCTAATGAAAAGATATTTTAAAAATTTCCAGATAATCAGTTTAAAAAGCAAAGAGTCTATGTTTTATCAAAATAACTTATGTTAACTTTTATCATGTTGTTATCTGTATAAAAATACTGATTTTCTCCTGGGTGTCATTATACTGGCAAAAAATTGTTTCTTTTCTTGCCCCAAACCAGGTGGCTTAATCTATTAATCTAATTAATATTGCTATAAATGAATCTATTACTGGCTAAATAATATTTAAATAATATAAATACCTAAATTCCTTTAAGGCAAAATATTTTAATGCTTTGCCCAGTGTTTATATAAACTACATATGTATAAACTAAATTTATCCCCAAATAACCATGGCTTATGTTGGGAGCACATCAGATTTGAGGGCTGAATGCAAGGAAAAAATATACTTGTGGAGTCTGTTCTGTTCACCTGACGTTGACATTACATGCAACTGATGTTGCTATCGCATGACTTTGGTAAGAAACAATTAAAATGTGCGCTCTAGTTGGGAGGACTGGTTATCCTCCCAGAGGAAGGTGTACTTTAATAAAGATATCTAGGTCCCAGGAAGCTCCTCTTGGTTCCTAGCCAGTTCCCAGAGGACCCAACTGGGCCTGATCATGTAAGCAAATTGGAATCATGCCACTATTGTGGGAAAATATCACACACATTAAAACTGCATGCAATAAATTTAAAATTACCAAAAATGCACAGCCAATTATAAAAAATCCACATTCCTGCATTCCTTTTCAATCAATCCAATGAATTCATTTTACAAAATCTGGTCGTTTACTATGGGTACATGTCACTATTGACACTTACTCTGCTTTCATTTTTGCTACCTGCCACTTTAGGGATTCCTAATTATATGTTATGGAATCTGTTTAATATTTCACAAAGAAATTCTGATTTATTAAGCAAAAGGCAGTTAACAGCTGCGGCTGAACAAGATTTACAATTAATTGAACAATGCATACAAAAAGGACAGCTTGTTCAAATAAATCTAGAAAAGCCTGTTGGTTTTATTATTTTATTCACCTTGCAATCTCCCACAGGCCTCTTTTGGCAAGATGGTGTTTTAGAATGGATTTTTTTACCTAACAATTGACAAAAACGTTTAAATACATATTTGCAAAAAAATCATTTCTTTAACAGCCAAAGGTCGCCAAACATATTATCAATTAAGAGGACATGTTCCTAATTGCATAGTGTGTGATCTCACAAAGGAAGAGGTTCAATGTCTATTTATCTTCAATACCTCTTGGCAAATAGCATTAAGTGATTTTAAAGGACAAATTGATAACCATTTGCCTATGTCAAAACTTTTACAATTTCTAAAAAGAGCATAATGGATTTTGCCTAAAATAATTTGGGCTTCCCCACTAGAGGGAGCTATTAACATCTTTACTGATGGTAGTAGTAAAGGGCAGGCTGCATATGTCACCCCAGGGGAAAACAAAAGTTGGAAAACACCTTATACTTCAGCCCAGTGCACTGAATTAGCAGCTGTAACTCAGGTATTGCAAAATTTTCCACAATCTTTTAATATTGTTTCTGATTCTGAATATGTCTGCTGAACAGTTACTCACATTCAGACAGTTTCTTTATTTAAAGGAGATGAATTATCCCAAATGTTTTTTACATTTACAAACATTACTCAGAAGTCAAATTAATGCCCTTTTTATCATGCATATAAAAGTTCATACTAATCTTCCAGGTCCTTTATCATTACAAAATCAGCAAGCAGATACTTTTGTGGGGGTAATTCAAGATCCCACAACACTTCACAAACTGACTCATATTAATAGCAAAGGGCTGAGAGACAAATTTCTGTCTTTATCTAAACAGTAAGTTCAGGACATTATTAGGACTTGTCCAACATATGGACCTTTAAATTCACTCCCATTTACATCAGGGGTTAATCCTCAAGGTCAAAAAGCAAATTAATTATGGCAAATGGATGTTACCCATATTTCACATATTGGTAAAGTGCAATATGTACATGTTATCATAGACACCTTTTCTCATTTCATCTGGACTACTGCACAATCTGGAGAATGTTTCTTCCATGTCCAATCACATTACTTAATGCTTTTGTTGTTATGGGATGCCCTCAATCTATTAAAATGGACAATGGTCCTGTTTATACAGGAAAGCAATTTCATAAAGTATATACTACTTTTCATATCACTCATATCACAGGAATTCCACATAATCCCTCTAGGCAAGGAATTATTGAATGAGCAAGCTGGATGCTAAAGTCTATGCTCATGAAACAAAAAGGGGGAGATGCTGATCAGGAGGATGATGTTGTGAAAATAAGTACACCAAAAGATCAATTAGCAAAAGCATTGTTTACTTTAAATTTTTTCAACACGTGTACTAATTCATCACAGACCCCCACAGAACAACATTTTAGTAATTTGGAAAAGAAAAATGACAAGACTCAAACAGAACTGCAGCTGCAGCTGATCCTTTAGAAAGATGTTAAAGATGATTTGTGGAAACCAGGCATAATAAAGGTGTGGGGTAGGGGATTTGCTCTTGTCATTGCAAATGACAGAAATTCAGTTTGGATTCCCTCAAAAAGAATAAAAACCAGACATGTTGACTCTGATGAAAATAACTAAATGGGTAATGTACATTATAGGACATATAACTTTAATTGCTGAAGGACAGGGACATAATTATACTTATTGGGCTTATATTCCTAACCCACCTCTGCTGTAGGTCCTAACATGGGCAGATCCAACTTTACCAATATATCTGAATACTAGTTTAGGATTCCCAGGTCCAGTAGATTCAAAGCTTCCAAAACTACTTAAGGAAGAAAGAAAAATGGTGTTAAATTTAACTCTTTCATTTTTAGAAAAACCCATATATATAGGTAATGAATTATTGTGTATGACAATAAGTAATTGAACTACATGGTTTAAGATTCAGAATTATTCTCATAATTACCTATATGTATATCCCCCCTTTAACTCTATGGAATCAAATGAATGATACTTGCCTATTAGATGGGAGAGAAAGTTGGAATGGATGGCAGTTATGTCATATGGATTGAGGAATTATCATAATTAATGACTCCTATGGAATTGTAAGAGATGAGCCCCTGTGGGGCCTCCCATCTCCAACTCAGAGGTAACTGAGACTATATGGACAGGCAAGCTAAATCAGATTTAATACATAGAGGATGGTTTTTGTCAAATTCATGGGATGATAAATATAACATTTGTCAGAGAAATTTATAGAAAATTTTCCTAGGACTGAAACTAACTTTTATAGAGAATTCTAGTAACCATAACTTCTCTTTAAATAACAGCCATAAACACTATATGCAAATACGTACTAGAGATCCATATGCATTTGTTAAAGTTCATATGCATATAAGAAATCAAACTTTTAATTGTAAGAATTGTTCTCTATTCACTTGTCTCCAAGCATTTATGTTGCAGGAAAATGAGATGATTATAGCAGCAAGGAGAAGAAGAGGTATTTGGCTGCTGATGCAGATATAAAGATCTTGGCAAACCTCTCCAGAAACACAAATCATGATCCATTTGGTGAGAGAATATCTGAAAAGGACTAACAGACTAATTGGACTCATTGTTGCAGCTATCATTGGAATCATTGGAATTATCACTGTGGTTGCGGTCGCAGGAACTGCATTGCATCAAACTATACAGATGCAGCATTATGTTAGAGAATGGTATAAAAATGCCAGTGAGCTGTGGCATAGTCAATCTCATATTGATGAGCAGATTAGTAATAAGCTAAATGATATAGAAACAGCATTGGCTCATATTGGAGATCAAATGTATAATTTAAATTTTTTCCGAAGTTTAAAATGTGACTGGAATGAGAGCAATTTTTGTATTACCCCTTTAAGATATAATCATTCTGAAATAGAATGGAAAAAGGTAAAAAAAAAAAAAAAAAAGCACCTTTTGGGGCATCCAGGTAGTTTAAGTCTCGATATCTTAGAATTACAGAAACAGATATTAGAAATATCTCAGAATAATTTACATATAACTGACAGAGATGATGTTATACAATCACTTACCCAAGAGCTAAAAAAGTATTAATCCTATTCACTGGTGGAAATCACATCATTTTTTGACTCCTATAGGCTTAGGTTTGGGGTTGTTTATACTCTTTATCTTCTTCCTCAGCTGTGTCAAACAGCAAATGTTCAAAGTAGCAAGCCATGCCACTAAGCAAAGCCACACTAACAGTATGATTCTGGTGAAAGACCTTGGGTCCCTCCTGAATCAAAGTCAGAGAGCTTGACCAGTAGCCAATGATGGGTAAGACCCTTCCTTCAGAGATTAAGGGCAACCTAAGACAGGCACAGTCACCTTGGCTAATAAAATAAAAAGGGGGAAATGTAGGAGCAAGGGTTAATGGAAGACCTGTGGAATTTACTGGGAGCAACTGGCCTCAGAGTGGCAGCAGCAGTAAACTGTGGAGATTGTTATCTGATTAATGGAGAACAGTCTGGGAGGAAGAGAATGTTTGTTTCTTCTTAACCTCCAGTTCTTTATGGTTATCTTTAGTATGTAGGGAGTAAATACTGAAAGGTAAGCACTCTGCTTTCTCACAAAATGCATGCATGATTTTTGTCACATAAACTCAGCAGTATATACACAGGAACTAGTTAAGAATAAAGTTGTCTGTTGTCTGTTGTCACAAAGCTTCAGGCCCCCTGACCCCATCTGTCTCTTTCATCATTCTTTAATATCCTTTGCACTCCAGTCCCGTGAAAGCAACACTGTACAGATTTTTGAGTGTTGATCTTGTAGCCTGCCACTTTGCTGTACTCATTTTATTAGCTCTAGTAGATTTGCTGTGGATTTGGGAGGGAGGGTTGATATATAGTATCATATAATCTGCAAATAGTGAGAGTTTTACTTCTTCCTTTCCAATTTTGATGCCTTGTATTTCTGTTTCTTTTCTAATTGCTCTGGCTAGAACTTCCAACACAAAGTTGAATAACAGTGAGAAAGTGGACATCCTTTTCTTGTTCCTGATCTTAGGGGGAAAGCTTTCAGTTTTTCCCCATTGAGGATGATGTTAGCTATGGGTTTTTCCTATATTCCCTTTATCATGTTGAGGAAGTTCCCTACTATTCATATTCTTTGAAGTGTTTTCATCAAGAAAAGATGTTGAATTTGGACAATGTCTTTTCTGCATCAATCAAGATGATCATGTGGTTTTACTGCTTTGATTTGTTGTTTGACATGGTTTGTTACAGTCTTTGACTTTTTTATGTTGAACCATCCTTGCATACCTAGAATAAATCCCAGTTGGTCATGGTGTATAATTCTTTTATAATGCTGCTGGATTTGATTCACAAGAATTTTGTTGAGGATTTTTGTATCTATATTCATTGGAGAGATTGGTCTATAATTTTCTTTTCTTGTAGTACCTTTATCTGGCTTTGTGTGTATGGGGGTGATGTTGGCTTCATAGCATGAGTTAGGTAGCCTTCCCTCTTCTTCAATTTTCTTGTAGAGTTTGAGCAGGATTGGCACTAATTCTTTCTTGAATGCTTGGTAGAATTCACAGGTGAAGCCATCTTGTCATAGACTTTTCTTTTTGGAATCTTCTTAATTACTTATTCATTTTCTTCATTTGCGATTGGTTTATTGAGGTAATCTGTTTCTCCTCAAGCCAGTGTTGGTTGTTCATGTCTTCTAGGAGATTGTCTATTTCATCTATCCTGTCTAGTTTATTAGCATAAAGTTGTTCATAGTATCCTCCCCTTACCTACTTTATTTCTGTGGGATGAGTGGCTGTTTCCTCTTCCATTTCTGATTTTATTTATTGCAACTCCTTTTTCTTTTTGTCAACCTTGCTGTTCTAGTTTGCTAGCTCCTGGAATGCAATATACCAGAAACAGAATAGCTTTTAACAAGGGGAATTTAATAAGTTGCTAGTTTACAGTTCTAAGGCCAAGAAAATGTCCCAATTAAAACAAGTCTATAGAAATGTCCAATTTAAGGCATCTGGGGAAAGATACCTTGGTTCAAGAAGGCCAATAACATTCAACGTTTCTCTCTCAGCTGGAAGGGCACATGGCAAACATGCTAAGGGTTCCTCTTCCATCTGGAAGGGCACATAGCAGACACGGCATCATCTGTTAGCTTTCTCTCCTGGCTTCCAGTTTCATGAAACTCCCCGGGAGGCATTTTCCTTCTTCATCTCCAAAGTCACTGGCTGGTGGACTCTCTGCTTCATGGTGCTGCAGCATTGTCTGCCCTCTCTGAATCTCTCATTCTCCAAAATATTTCCTCTTTTATAGGACTCCAATAAACCAATCAAGACCCACCCAAATGGATGGAGACATGTTGTCCCCTAATCCAGTTTAACAACCATTCTTGACTAAATCACATCATCCAGGGAGATGATCTGATTACAGTTTCAAACATACAGTATTGAATAGAGATTATTCTACCTCTACAAAATGATATTTTGATTAAAACATGGCTTTTCTAGGGGGCATACTTCCTTTCGAACCAACACACTTGCCAAGGGTCTTTCAATTTTATTGATTTTCTCAAAGAACCAACTTCTGGTTTTGTTGATTTTCTCAATTGTTTTCATGTTCTCAATTTCATTTATTTCTGCTCTAACCTTTGTTATTGCTTTCCTTTGTCTTGCTTTGGGGTTAGTTTGCTGTTCTTTCTGTAATTCTTCCAAGTGAGCAGTTGATTCCTTGATTTTTGCTCTTTCTTCTTTTTTGATATAAACATTTAACTCAATAAATTTCCCACTTGGCACTGCCTTTGCTTCATCCCATAAATTTTGATATATTGTTTTCATTTTCATCTGCCTCAAGATATTCAGTGATTTCTCTTGTAATTTCTTCCTTGACCCACTTATTGTTTAAGAGTGTACTGTTGAGCCTCCATATATTTGTGAATTTTCTGGCCCTCTGCCATTTCTTGGTTTCCAACTTCATTCCTTTATGATCTGAGAAAGTGTTTTGTATGATTTCAATCTTTTAAAATTTACTGAGACTTGCTTTGTGGCCCAGCGTATGGTCTATCCTTGAAAATGATGCATGAGCACTTAAGAAAAAGGTGTATCCTACTATTGTGGGGTTTAATGTTCTGTAAAAGTCTGCTAAGTCTAGTTCGTTTATTGTATTATTCAAATTTTCTGTTTCTTTATGATCCTCTGTCTAGATGTTCTATCCATTGATGAAAGCGGGGAATTGAAGTCTCAAACTATTATGGTGGATATGTCTATTTCTCTTTTCAGTGTTTTCAGAGTTTGCCTCATGTGTTTTGGAGCACTCTGGCTGGGTGCCTAAATATTTATGATTTTTATGTCTCCTTGTTGAATTGCTCCTTTTATTAATACATAGTTTCCTTCTTTGTCTCTTTTAACTGTTTTACATTTGAAGTCTAATTTGTTGGATATTAGTATGGCTACTCCTGCTCTTTTCTGATTGTTGTTTGTATGAAAAATCCTTTCCCAAACTTTCACTTCCAACCTGTGTTTGTCCTTGGGTCTAAAATGTTCCTCCTGTAGACAGCATATAGTTGGGTCCTGTTTTTTATTCCATTCTGCCAGTTTATGCCTTTTGATTGGAGAGTTTAATCCATTAATATTTGGTGTTATTACTGTAAGAGCAGTACTTTCTTCTATCATTTTGCCTTTTGGATTTTATATGTCATGGCTAATTTCTTTATCTTTTTACCTTCACTGATAGTCTTCATTTCTACACTTTTCTCCACACTACTCTCTCCTGTATTTTTCTGTATGCCTCTAGTGCTCCTTTTAGTATTTCTTGCAGAGCTGGTCTCTTGGTCACAAATTCTCACAGTGATTTTTTTGTCAGAAAATGTTTTAATTTTTCCCTCCTTTTTGAAGGACAGTTTTTCTGGTTATGGAATTCTAGGTTGGCAGTTTTTCTCTTTTAGAATCTTAAATATATCATACAACTGTATTCTCACCTCCATAATTTCTGCTGAGAAAACTATGAATAGTCTTATTGGGCTTCACTTGTGTGTGTCAATTGCTTTTCCCTTGCTGATTTCAAAATTTTCTCTTTCTTTGACATCTGACATTCTGATTAGTAAGTGTCTTGGAGATGTCTATTGGAATGTATTCTGTTTGGGGTATTCTTCTTGGATCTGTAATTTTAAGTCTTTCATAAGAGTTGGGAAATTTTCAGTAATAATTTCCTCCATCAGTATTTTTCTTCTTTTTTGCTTCTCTAGTCTTTCTGGGACACCCACAACATGTAAATTCATGTGCTCTATGTTGTCATTCAATTCCCTGAGTCTCTGCTCATATTTTTTCCATTCTCTTCCCTATATTTTCATTTGCTCATTTGATTTCACATGTCCCATCCTCCAAAGAAGTAATTATTTCTTCTGCCTCTTGAAATCTAATGTTGTAGGTTCCATTGTCTTTTTAATCTCTTCTACTGTGCCTTTAATTTCCATAAGTTCTGTGATTTTTTTCAGACTTTTGATTTCTACTTTTTGTTCACCCATTGCCTTCTTCATATCCTCCTTCAACTAATTGATTTGATTTTTGATGAGATTTCCCATGTCTGTTCAAACATCCTGAATTAGTTTTTCAACTTCTGCATCTCATTTGAATTGTTGGTTCTTCCTTTGACTGGGCCATATCTTCAATTTTCCAAGTATTACTCATTATTTTTTGTTGTTATCTAAGCATTTAATTTACTCATTTAATTCTTTCTAGAGGTTGTTTCCACTCTTTTATCTAGGATTTTCTTACTGGATGGTTTTGTTCTCTATCTTTCTTTGACATTCAGTTCAGCTTATTCTAGACTTCTAGCATAGGTTTTGTTCAACAGATCAGAATTTTTCAGTTCTTGTTTTCTTGTTTCTTTCCCTGCATATAAGGAGGTTTTTTTCCCTTAGAATGGTCTACTTAGATATTATAGACCCCAGTCAGATTTTTTAGACCAGGGTAACCTCCTCGCAGGAGGAAAGAGTCACTTGCATCAGTTTTCCCTGAGGGTGAGACCCATCAGGTTGATAGACTTTTGTTTGAAGTCTCATGCCTCTGTGCTTTTCCTGTCCTGTTCACCATGTGGTGCTTGTCTTCCCACCATGTGTCTGCCTCTGGTTTCCCACTGGTATAACATAATGTGGTGCTTCTAAGGTCAGAAAACTCTCCCTGCCAGGGATGTGGTTGAGACAGAGGAGAAGTCATAGGCTGGGTTTAATTGCTTAAGTTTTCCAGTCCCTGCAGTCTGAATTCCTTGAGAGAGGGATTCCACCTGAGCTGGGCCCCACCCCTCTCCTGGGGAAAGCACAACCTCTAGGGAATTAACTCCTTTCACATGGCCAGCCTCTTTTTCTCTCAGACAAGTGTAATTCTGCCCTTGCATGGGAAGTTGGAGCCTGAGAAGTCTTGCAGTTCTATCCAAAGAGAAGTTAAGCAGTAGAAACAAAGCAAAAAAAAAATCATTTTTCAGAGCAGGATTCCCATTCCTCGAGTTTATTAATCAAGAGCTTAAGTAGAGTTCATGGACTGGAAGACTAAATATAGTTAAGATGTCAATCCTACCTAAATTGATTTACAGATTCAATGCAATACCAATCAAAATCCCAACAACTTATTTTTCAGAAATAGAAAAACCAATAAGCAAATTTATCTGGAAGGGCAGAGTGCCCCGAATTGCTAAAAACATCTTGAGGAAAAAAAACAAAGCTGGAGGTCTCACGCTGCCTGACTTTAAGGCATATTATGAAGCCACAGTGGTCAAAACAGCATGGTATTGGCATAAAGATAGATATATCGACCAATGGAATTGAATAGAGTGCTCAGATATAGACCCTCTCATCTATGGACATTTGATCTTTGATAAGACAGTCAAGCCAACTCACCTGGGACAGAACAGGCTCTTCAATAAATGGTGCCTAGAGAACTGGATATCCATATGCAAAAGAATGAAAGAAGACCCGTATCTCACACCCTATACAAAAGTTAACTCAAAATGGATCAAAGATCTAAACATTAGGTCTAAGACCATAAAACAGTTAGAGGAAAATGTAGGGAGATATCTTATGAAACTTACAATTGGAGGCGGTTTTATGGACCTTAAACCTAAAGCAAGAGCACTGAAGAAGGAAATAAATAAATGGGAGCTTCTCAAAATTAAACACTTTTCTGCATCAAAGAACTTCATCAAGAAAGTAGAAAGACAGCCTACACAATGGGAGACAATATTTGGAAATGACATATCAGATAAAGGTCTAGTATCCAGAATTTATAAAGAGATTGTCCAACTCAACAACAAAAAGACAGCCAACCAAATTACAAAATGGGAAAAAGACTTGAACAGACACCTATCAGAAGAGGAAATACAAATGGCCAAAAGGCACATGAAGAGATGCTCAATGTCCCTGGCCATTAGAGAAATGCAAATCAAAACCACAATGAGATACCATCTCACACCCACCAGAATGGCCATTATCAACAAAACAGAAAATGACAAGTGCTGGAGAGGATGCGGAGAAAGAGGCACACTTCTCCACTGTTGGTGGGAATGTCAAATGGTGCAACCACTGTGGAAGGCAGTTTGGCAGTTCCTCAAAAAGCTGAATATAGAATTGCCATATGACCCAGCAATACCATTGCTAGGTATTTACTCAAAGGACTTAAGGGCAAAGACACAAACGGACATTTGCACACCAATGTTTATAGCAGCGTTATTTACAATTGCAAAGAGATGGAAACAGCCAAAATGTCCATCAACAGACGAGTGGCTAAACAAACTGTGGTATATACATACGATGGAATATTATGCAGCTTTAAGACAGGATAAACTTATGAAGCATGTAATAACATGGATGGACCTAGAGAACATTATGCTGAGTGAGTCTAGCCAAAAACTAAAGGACAAATACTGTATGGTCCCACTGATGTGAACTGACATTTGAGAATAAACTTGGAATATGTCATTGGTAACAGAGTCCAGCAGGAGTTAGAAACAGGGTAAGATAATGGGTAATTGGAGCTGAAGGAATACAGACTGTGCAACAGGACTAGATACAAAAGCTCAAAAATGGACAGCAAAATAATACCTAATTGTAAAGTAATCATGTTAAAACACTGAATGAAGCTGCATCTGAGCTATACGTTTTTTTTTACTATTATTATTACTTTTATTTCTTTTCTCTATATTAACATTCTATATCTTTTTCTGTTGTGTTGCTAGTTCTTCTAAACCGATGCAAATGTACTAAGAAACGATGATCATGCATCTATGTGATGATGATAAGAATTACTGATTGCATATGTATGATTTCTAAATGTTGAGTTAATTTCTTTTTTTCTGTTAATTAATAAAAAAAAGAATAAATACAGTAATAAATGAGAAATTTTAATAGACAATCAGGTCCACCATGTAAAATGTCCCTTTTATAATCTATTTAATGAACATCTTCATTTTCTTACACTTACATCTTTTTGCTCATGAACAGTATATTTCTTAAGCTGATAATGGAATGATTTCCAGATATGCACAGTTGTATTTCAAGGAATCTTAAACTTTCATTATTTTCATGAAATTTTTCTGGAGAAGAAAACTGAAGATCTGAAGTCAAGCCTATAGATGAATTATGATAGATGAATTGGATTATGAATCATTATTATTTGTTTTAGTACTAGGTTGGTCAGTCATTGTTGTATGGAGATTATGCAGTTGTTGATTAGGCAGTTTGGGGCTGGGAAGAGGATGGTTGGGAATATAATGATTAATATGACAATAGGGAGTCCTATTATCATAGGAGAGATGAAGGAGGCAAATAAATTTTTGTTCATTTTGTTTCTTAAGGGGTTAGTTGTTTAGTTGAGCTTGGTGTATCAGGTATTGGTGTTGAGTAAAAATAGTGTTTTGTGAGTTTTAGCTGTATTAGAATAAATAATGTTAGAATTAAAAAAAAAGAGCTTAAGTAGATATGTTGCTCTATGTGCTTTAGGTTCTATGTGCCCCTCCTTTTTTTAGGGTCCAGCCCTTTTCAAGTATTCTCTGCTGTCCAAACCAAAAATAAGTCTGTTTTCATTTCCCCATCAGCCTGCCCTTGTTGCACTGGGGCAAAAACTCTGAGTACCTTTAGCTCTTATTTGAGGTTTATGTGAATTAGTCAGAATTTGTTAATTAATTCCACAAGCAATCAAATAGAGCCTGGTTGATCTCAGCCCCTACTGCTAGTAAAATCTCTTTCCTTTCTCCTCTGGAAACAGCCAGTGGGGGAGGGGCACCAGCCTCTGTGTCTTGGGGGACTTATAGTTCAGAGGGAATTGCAGCTGGATCAGCTTGTCCAGACTCATGTATGCTATATGTCCACTGATGTGGCCCCAGCAGTTGTTCTGTACTGTTCCTGGGTATTCACTCACTAGCTGCTCTGGAGTATGAACTAAATTCCACACCTCACTAAGCTGCCATCTTGTACACCTGTTCTGAGTGAAAATTCTGCATAAGATCCCAGAGTCCCAGCACACCACTGACTCGCCACAGCACTACTACTCCTAATATATTCTTAAAGCTGTCTCCTATATTACTAATATTGAATTTTATTTCTAGAAATTCTATAATATTCTTTTAATAATCTCTTAATGATTCTATAGAGTCTTTTTCTCTGAATTTTTTCAAGCTCAGCTAACAGTTATTTTATTTTATAACAGTGCCATTATTCATAATCTTCATGGATTAGTTTCTTCTCTCTCCTATTCCTTGGGGTATACATTTGTGATGACTTGTTATTCTAGCTGTTGGGATACTTTTACTGTGAGACCCTCATTTTCCATGTAATCTTATTTTTGGAATCCTTTTGAGGCCACTGATTAATTTGGATTCTCCAGAGATGAGGGCACTACCACTCCAGGAAGAACACTGTGTTAATTTGAGAGTTTAATAATGATTGAACCACTGAGCAGTTTGGATTCAGAGTGCAAAGGGGCAAAAGAGATAACTTGTAAGTCCAAATTCCAAATTTTATTTCACCCCATCCAAACTCAATGACGATTTTTGAAATGCACAATTTTGGTTGCAGACCTTGAGGGGAGTTCATGCTTAACTATATTATAGCATTTTTGAAACTATATTATAGCAAATTCATCAAAGACAAGGCGAAAAAGTTCAAGCCATTTTATTTCAGGAAGAAACAGAATGACCCAGGCAATGCTCAGAGGGAGCAACCATCCTCAGCAGTGGGGGAATAGGGATTTTATGGCTTGGGGTCAGGTGATTGGTGTGAAAAAAAATTAGGCAGGGATGAGGAAAGTTTTTGTTCTGCTTAGTGGGTTGTGTGGGTGGACTTCTGCTGCCACTATCAGGAGGTGGGGGAGGTTGTCTTTCTCAGGGCAGGCTGACTAATTGTGACAGCAGCTGTAATCTTGTGGTAAGCTCCCTTCTGCAACATCTGCCCTCTGGAAGCTACAACCCTTGCATGACGGCAGGCCTAGCAATTTTAGGGTCTAAAGTTTATGGTAGAATATTTTCTAGTAAATTTTCATTATGGATACACTCAGTCTTTGCCTCTTTTTATTTGCATTTTGTCAGCCAGTAGAAACAGATCAAGATCACACAATGATGTTCAGTCCTGGGGTTTGGTTAATGTTTTCAAGCTGGGGAGACCATAAGTCTTGGTTTGTAGGGAGGTACTGTGTGTGTGCCTATTCCAGGGACAGCTGAGTCTTATCCATATTATAACTCCCTCTTACTCTCATAATTGTTACTGGATATTTGCACTATGAAAAAATGATGATTATAACAAATGACATTTTCAAACTATCAATTCTACTTATAAGAGACTAAGTTACCACTTTCAATTAATCACCTCTTTTTTATATGTTCTCTAGTAGCACTGTAGAATCTTCTTCTGATATCCCTTCTACATTTCTTCCTAAACTAATGCATAGGTGACATGTCTTATTGTTGTCATTACAAATAGAATATTTTTCTTCTATATTACTTCTAATAGGTTTTGTGTAGTGGTTGATATTTGTAGATTTTTGTTTATTAATAATAATCTACTTGACACAGTATAAACGCCTTTTAATATTAATGTTTTTTTGTTTATCCATATTATCATTTAAATGGTATAAACATAATAAGTATTTTCTACTTCCTTAATAGGTTTTTGAATTTCAATTTCTGGAAGAGAACATGAAGGTCTTAGATAGAATAAACCAAAATGTTTGATATCTTGCTCCTAATTTATAAGTGACAAAATTATGACTTCTTTTTTTTCTGATGCAAAAAATGTAGGACAGGTCTAAAAATTGGTCTCAATACCAGGAGGGTAGAGGCCAGTATGAGATAGGAGTGGGACAGGAGCTTTCCTAAAACACTCAAACTGGGTTCATTAAAGAGTTCTGTTTACTGATTCAGCAGGGCCAGGGTCAGCTTGGATATCCACACACACTCCTCTGCATTCATCTCTCCATGTCACTTTCCAGCACAACCTAACATCATTGCAGAATCTCCATACTCTATTTGCCCTCAAATTTCTACAACAATATGGTGGAAATACCCTGTGGAAATTACAAAAGTAGCTGTAGTAAATATTTCAAAACTTGTACTAATGAACTTCTCTCAAATTGTTCTTTTCTTTATAATGATAAAAAGACATCTCTTATCATTTTCAGGTTGAATCAGAAATTCCCATCATCCATAATATGTAATGATTCACTAGGTCCTGTAAATTTCATGTCTTTAATAGTTTTCAAATCTCTCCTCTCCTCCTTGACTTACATTACTGAAGGTTCCAGACTCTGCCTTTGGCATTTTCCTCTTACAATGGTGGCTGCAGTGGGGTGTGTAAGAACTTCTGGTTTTAATTTCATCAATTTTGGAAATCTCAATTCTAATGATGTATAAGATAAAGAGAGGAGAGTTAGAATTCAAAAGAAGAGCGCAAAACCTCCATTGTTAGAGAGGAATTTCAGCCTGTAGATGCTTATTATTCATACATGCTTAATGTTCTAGGTTTGTGAAAAGCACATGCAATAGCAATTATGGAAAACTATTGGGAATTTAATTCATAATAAAAATCATGTGATAATGTATGCTAAGAGTAAAAGTGATACTTCAGTACTCAAAAATTAGTCCATCAATTACTACCATTGCTAATTTTTGTGGTGTAGAGAAAAATGAAGCATAAAATAAGGAAGTAATGCAAAGAGATCAGGCGAATGACAAGAAACTCTTATACCAACTAAGTATTTTAGTCATAATCATTTTTCTATCATTTTGTATTATATACAGTTATTACTGTGTAGAAATTGCCCCTTTTGTATAGTAATATCTTTGGATAAAGGGACATATCATTTATATTTCATTTTCTCCAGTTGTGAATCTTGTTCAATATGCTGCCTGTGATAATCCATTAGTAAATAATTAATGCATTATTAAAATGGAAGTGAAATTGCTGTCAATAATATGTAGCATCTTAAAAGTTTATTACTGCAGGGTAGGCAGTGGTGGCATAGTGGCAGAGTTCTCACTTGTCATGCCAGAGACCCAGGTTCATTTCCTAATACCTGCTCATTCCAAAAAAAAAAAAAAAAGTTTATTATTGCAGAGCATGTAACTAGAGTTCTTTCTCATATAAGATAAAATCGGTTTCTGCTTTTGATGGGAATTCAAAATTTAAAACCCAGGATATTGCTTTGTTTTATTTATGTATGTAGGTAAGGAAGGGGAGTATATTTGAATACCCACAGAAGTCCAACAATTTGTATTAAATTTCCATGCATGTGAATATAATTTTAATATATATTTATTTTTAAACATAAACTTTATTATATCATCATGTTTATGGAAGTTAGAGAGGTAGGCTTTATCAATAGCTAGTAATAAAATTTTGCCATAATGTCAGTTTCATAGAAACCATGTTTGTATAGCCCTAGTGTTGCAGTTGTTTGCTGCAGCAAGGCTCAAAGTACCAAGGAATGAAATGAAAAGAAAGACTGGGATCAGGGGTCCTGCAGCCATCCATCATCAGGGAAGTTTATTGTCAAATAACAACAGGTTATATAGGGCTACAGATATGTGACCAGGAACAAGTATACAATGTAGAAAGAAGGCTTCCCAGTAGCACAGTTTGTTTGCTACTTTGAAATAGAAAGAACACCCAGCTATGTTCTGGGACATTCTGTTCCTCTCAAGCTATCAAAGGAAGTAGTCCTAATCTTGGACTGCAACCACAGCACTTCCTGCTCCTAGAAGCTGCCACAGCATTTCTAGGTCATGGTTAACATTAACTCCTGCATTTCCCCCTTTTTGTTTTGAATCAAGGTGACTGTCTCTGTTTTTAGTTGCTCTCTTATTCAGGTAAGAGGGTCTTACCCATCAATGACTACCAGCCAAGCTCACTGATTCATTTTCAAGGGGTATTGAGGGTTTTCATAAGAATCATGCTATTAACTTGTCCTTGGCGTGCACTGTGGTTAATGGCTGTTGTTAATCATTGCTTTATGCAACCTAAGAGGAAGAGAATTATTAGGAACAATAGCACTTCCATCCCCAAAGTGATAAGAAAGTGATGGGAATTCCACCAATAAACAGGATTTATGGATCTAAGTGCATCAGCAAAGGTTTGAATTAAATCATCTCCTTCAGCTACTTTTATTTGATTCTGGGACATCTCCAAGATCTGCTTCTGCAAAGAAATAATATCTAAACATAAACTATCAGCATGACCAAGCAAATGTCTACGAATTTTATTCCACTCCATGGTGAAATTATATTTTAATGGAGTTATACAGAAATTACTTTCATTCCAATCACATTTTAGTCCTTGTAAAAAATTTATATTGTACAATTGATCTCCAATGTGAATCAAAGCCGTTTCAATATCATTTACTTGGTTATTCAATTGTTCATCTATGTGAGCTTGGCTATGCCACAACTCACTAGCATTTTTATGCCATTCTTTCACATATTGCTGAATTTGGATAGTTCGATGTAAGGCTGTTCCAGCTACAGCTGTGACAATAATAATGCCTATTATCCCAATTATGGTTACTATGATGAGACCAATTAATCTTTTTGTTCTTTTTAAATAATGTTCTGCTAAATGTCATAGCAATTGACTTTTGGGGGAAGATTGCCAAGACTGAATCATATTTACTGATATCCAGATTGCTCCTCTGCTTCTGGCAGGTATAATTGTTTGATTTTCCTGTAATTTAATAACTTGAAGACATGTAAATAAAGAACAATTTTCACACTATATAGCTTTCTCCATGGTATTAATCATTATTTCCCCTACAATAAACACATATGGATCCCGAATACATTTACTGTTAAAAAAAATGCTTATGTGATGCATTCAAAATAAAATTGAAATTTGAAGTTAGCTATAAATATGGGTCCAAGACCTAAGAATATTTTCCATAGATTTTTTTTTTGAGTGATTTTTTCCCATAGATTTTTTTTCTCATCCCATGGGTTAGGTATAAACTTTCCCTGATGTATAAGCGTTTGATTCATTTTTCCTTTCCATGTTATTTCCATTATGCCTGAATTAGAGATAGTTGGCCCCACAGGGGTCGCATCTCATACTATTCCATGGAAAGCATTAAAGACGATAAAGGCACTTTCCTTATGGCATAATTGCCATCCTTCCCAGTTTTCTCCATTTTCCTTTAACAGGTTTTATTTGACTCAGTAGAATTAAATGAAGGGTATACATATAGCATATTAAGGGACCCATTATTCAGGGAATACCAGGTTGTACGATAAGTAATAACCACACAGGGAAGCTGATTTCTTGTACACAATGGCCTAAAATCGTAAGGTAATGTTAAATTTAATATCGCCTTCCCTTCTTCTTGAGGCATTTTTGGAAGTCATGCTCAACTGGTCCTGGGAATCCTAAAGTATAATTTAAATATATTGGGCGGGCCGCGGTGGCTCAGCGGGCAAGAGTGCTTGCCTGCCGTGCCGGAGGACCCCGGTTCGATTCCCGGCCCCAGCCCATGTAAAAAATAAACAAACAAACGAAATATAATAAAACAAGAAAATGTTTAAAAATGTTTCCCTTTCTTCCTCCCTTCCTTCCTTCTCTGTCTTTCCTTCCTTTCCTCCCTCTCTCTTAAAAAAAAAAAAAAAAAAAAATATATATATATATCTATATACTGGCATAGAAATATCGGCCCACGTCAAAACATGAAGAAGAGGGGGATTAGGTACATATGCCTAAGAAGAATGATTTTCTCCCATTACTGTGCACTTCCTTGTTATTAAGATCCAGACAGAAAACAGACGTCTTTTCCAAATGTGGCTTGAGTCATTTAGCTGGGATCCAAATTGACTCGCCGTCATCTGAAATGGTAAGAGCAAATCCTCAACCCCATATTTTTACAACCCCTTGTTTCCATTTATTATCTTTGATGTATTTCCAATATATTGGCTGATATTGTGTTTCTGTATTATGTTTATCCATATTTTCATTGGATGTTTCTTTGAACAAATTATTAAAATGATGTTCCACAGGGGTTTCCTTAAAAGATTCACAAATATTTTTAAAATTTAAGGTAAATAATGCTCTCGTTATCCTATCTCCTGGTTGAGGTATTAACATCCCTTCTACATCTCCCCCTTTTTGTTTCTCTAACATTTCTTTCAGGGTTCTGTTGACTTGTTCAACAATGGCTTGACCAGTGAGATTATATGGGATTCCCGGGACATGAGAGATACTATATGTCCGACAAAATTTTTGAAAAACCTGATTTGTATGTGCTGGACCATTATCAGTTTTTATTGTTATTGGGAGACCTATTATTGCAAACGTGGATAGCAGGTGAGCTTGTACATGACAAAAATGCATTCCAGTTTGGATTGTGGGCCATATGAAGTGAGAGTAAGTGTCAATTATTATATGAACCCATTGTAATTTTTTGAATGAAGAAATGTGAGTAACATCCATCTGTCATAGAGAATTAGCATGTGTACCTGGTGGATTTGTTCCAGCCAGGAAGGAAGGGGTAACTATAGGACTGCAAGTAGGACACTGTCAGATAATATCTTGGGCTTGATCTTTAGTAAGTTGTGGGAATTGTTTTCTTAAGCCTTTTGTATTGATGAGAATAAGTTGATATAGAGTGTGAGGAGTATGTACAATGCTGACTAATTGATCCACATTAGAATTTTGTTGCACAAGCAGACCAGGCAAACCAATATGTGAATGAATATGAATGATAGATATGGGGTTAGTTTTTTTCATATTAGATTTTGTAAATGCATATGTAGGAAACAACGTTGCTGTTCCAATATTATTTACAGCCTGACATACATATTCAGAGTCTGAAATTATATTTAAAGCCTGAGGAAAATGCTCACATATATGTATTACTGCATCTAATTCAGTGCATTGAGCAGAGGTATATTTAGTTTGCCAAACTTCTTGTTCATAATCAGTAACATATGCTGCTTTTCCATTACTACTACCATCGGTAAATACAGTTAATGTGGTTGCAATAGGGTGTTGTTTTATTATTTTAGGTAAAATCCATGTGGTGCATTTTAAGAAATGCAGTAATTTAGATGTAGGGAAATGATTATTTATTTGTTCTGTAAAATCACTGAGGGCTATTATCTGTATTGAGTGTTGCTGGTTTATTCATAATGTGAAATGTAGTGAAGCAATGCAAAATAACATGTTTTGAGTTTTCCTCAGAGTGGCAGGTATCAAAAATGAAAGCACAGTAAGTGTTAATAGTGACATCTACCCACAGTAAATGACCAGATTTTGTAAAATGAATTGCATTCATTGGATTGATCAAAAAGGAATGCAGGAATGAGGATTCTTTATAATTGGCTATGCATTTTTGGTCATTTTAAATTTATTGCATGCAATTGTTATGATATTTTCCCACAATAGTGGCCAAATTCCAATTTGCTTACATGACCGGGCCCAGTTGGGTCCTCTGGGAGCTGGCTAGGGACCAAGAAGAGCTTTCTGGGACCTAGATATTTTTATTAAAGTACACCTCCTTCTGGGATGATAGCCAGTCCCCCTAGCTAGAGCATACATTTTAACTGTTTTTTACCCAGGTCATGCAATAGCAACATCAGTTGCATGCAATAGCAATATCAGGTGAAAAGAATAGACTCCAAAAATGTATTTTTTCTTTGTGTTCAGCCCTCAGAATTTGATTTGCTCCCAACACAAGCCATGGTTACTTGGGGATAAATTTAGTTTATACATATGTAGTTTATATAAACACTGGACAAAGCATTAAAATATTTTGGCTTAAAGGAATTTAGATATTTACATGATTTGAATATTATTTAGCCAGTAATAGATTTATTTACAGCAACATTACTTAGATTAATAGATTAAGGGATATAGACTGTGCAACAGGACTGGATACAAAAACTCAGAAATGGACAGCACAATAATACCTAATTGTAATATAATTATGTTAAAACACTGAATGAAGCTGCATCTGAGGTAGAGTTTTAATTTTTTTATTTTTTTATTTTTATTTTTATTTTTTTCTCTCTATTATCATTTTATTTCTTTTTCTGTTGTCTTTCTATTTCTTTTTTTAAAAAAATAGATTAAGCCACCTGGTTTGGGGCAAGAAAAGAAACAGTTTTTAGCCTGTATAATGATACCCAGGAGAAAATTAGTATTTTTTATATAGATAAGGACATGATAAAAGTTAACATAAGTTATTTTGATAAAACACAGACTCTCTGCTTTTTACACTGATTATTTAGAAAAAAATTTTATGTCTCTTCATTAGAACAGGCTAAGAATCCAAGAAAATGTTGTCATTTGAGATTCATTTAATCTTTCTTGATTTTGACCGTAATTTCCATTTTTACAAACCCTCAGCAATAATTATATTAGTTCAGGCTTTCTCTTACATTTTTCTCATTCTGTAACAGTTATTTATTTCATCTTAGGATAAAACTATTCTCTTTTTTCTATTAATAAAAATACATCCTTTATATTTTTCATGCTTAAGTCATTATTTTAAGCAAATATTTTACCACATATAATTACCATCAAAATTAAATTTGTTAGAATAATGTTAAATACTTAAAATACTTTAGTTAATGCATATTTGAAACATCAATATATAGTTTTTAACAAGAAATTTAATTTTTAAACTTCTTAAAATATATTTCTTTTTCAAATATGAATAGGAGCTAAACTCATGGCCAGTTTCAAAATTGTTGTTTGTCGAGGACCTGAGTTAGCAAAAGGAGATGGGGCTGCCATTCCCATTCCTTGTCACAAGATTTTATTTGTAGCGTTGGTATAAATTTTAGTAGAATAATTATTTAGATTAATCCAAGGTAACATACCCAAACATTTTGAGTCAGAACTACAGTTCTGAATTGCATACTCCTTAGGCGACCAATCCATTACAATTTCATAGGAACTGTTTAGTACTGACTTTTGTTTGGCATGGCATTGTTTCTATTGAATATTTTTTGACTCAGGTGTATATGAATTTTTTATATAAAGTCAGCTTATTAAGAACAAGCTCATAAATTAATTTTTCTTTATCTTGCTCTGCTAAAGGTATGATAAAGAAGCAATCTTTTAAATCTATAATAATAATAAAGCAGTTTTTAGGAATTATAACCAGTGTGGGCAAGCCAGGTTGTAATGACTCCATAAGTTGAATTACAGCATTAACTTTTATCAAATCAGTAAACATTCTCCATTTTTCTGATTTCTTTTTTATAATAAATACTGGAGAATTCCAAGGACTATGAGATTTAGAAAAATCAGTTTTCTATATGTCCTGCTTTAAACTGTTCTTGAACTAACTGAGTTAGAGCCACTAACTTTTCTTTAGATAAGGGCCATGGCTCAACCCACATAGGCTCATTTGTTTTCCAAGTTAAAGGTATGGGTTGGGGTGTTATATCAGCAGTGGGCTCAATTATATATTTGGATAACTGAGAAAAAGCAAAAGTACATTGCCGAGTCTAGCTCAAGCAAATGTCTAAGTCTGCACAACTAGTACCCATACATTTACTTAAAAAAAAGATTTGCTTCCTCTTTTTCCTGCATGAGACTACCCCATTCTTAATTATCACCTTCATAACCAATCTCCATTGTTTAAGATTTAAAACATTATGGCCTTGAGGCTGAAACCAATAGCAATGCTTCTGTACTAAAGAAAAGAACTCCAGTGACTCTGAAGTCTTCACTGAGACCCCTGTAGTTTTGAGAAGAGTTTTTACAACTTGTACATATTCTTCCAGTTGCCCATGATGATTACCCGTTACCCTGATGCTACAAGGAAAATATATTACTTACTGTGAAAATATATTATTTACTGTGGTTTGAGTCTGTTTGGCAGCTCACCTGATCTCTCAAATGGAGAGCTTTTCCTTGGTTTCTTGGTATGACATCCAAATTAATTTTTGAGCCCCATGTTGGGCACCAGGTGTTGCAGTTGTTTACCATGGCAAGGCTCAAAGTACCAAGAAATGAAATGAAAAGAAAAACAGGATTAGGGGTCCTCCAGACATCTGTCAACAGACAAGTTTATTGTTAGATAGCAACAAGTTATATAGGGCTACAGATATGTGACCAGGAACAAATATACAGTGTAGGAAGCAGGATTCCTGTTGGCACAGTTTGTTTGCTACTTTGAAATAGATAGAAAGAACACCCAGCTTTGTTCTGGGACATTCTGTTCCTCTCAAGCTATCAAATAAAGCAGTCCTAATCTTGGACTGCAACCACAGCACTTCCTCCTCCTAGAAGCTGCCACAGCATTTCTAGGTCATGGTTAACATTAACTCCTGCACCCTAGAAATACAATCACTGGACCTACATAATCCATTGTTCTTTCTCATTGTAGTTCCATTGGCCACCCTGAGTAGTCATTTGTTGAAGAGTATTAACAGGGAGCTCTTTTACCAGGAGTTCCTGTGTGTGCAGAATGATGCTGGAAACATCTCAGATGCTAATGATTGGAGACATCATCTCTGGTTAAATCCATGCTGCTTAGAAATATATATCCAACTAGGCTTAAATCTATAGAAAGGCTATTAGATTCTTGTGACTTCACAAACAGTTAAGATTTAATTTTATACCAAGATCCTTGCCAACACTAGTCTCTGTTTCTGTTATGTATGTGTGTTTCCTTCTGTTCCTTAGGGCCAAAACTATGAAGAACAAAGAGGAGAACAGCAATTTTATAGGTACTCCTGGGGTGAGACTGAGGGTGGACTGTAAAGTAAAGCAGTAGGTTGCAGGTGTGTATCAGTCAGGGTTTCCTTAGCATTTTGAGGAATGTGAAGATGCTTGGCAAACAGTTGAAGAAGTGATGCACATGTCAAAAGGAAAACCAATTTAAATAAAGGCCCTCTATGAGAAGCGCAGGAAATCAGAGCTCCAGGAAGCCTGGGAAGGAGAGGTCACTGTAGCCGATGGCCAGCGAGATGGAAAAGAAACCAGTCTGAAAGAATAGGCTCAGATAAGTGCATTGGGCAGGAGTAGAGCACATTCACTGACAGGGAAATAGAATCAAAGGCTTTCTTGATAATGACACAGGACTAAATTTGTTCAAATACTTGGGACTGGACAAATCATTGCCAACAATTCCATGCATAGGTATTGTGGAGCCAACAAACATTACACGTTATAAACAGCCTGCTAAGATGGCCTTCATAAGTTCTGGGGGAGCATGATACAGCATAGCTTACATAAGCAATGAGGTATTGTGCATGTATCTATTCAGATATCCCATGAGTGAAGTCACTTGTTGAAAAATGTTACTTTTGAGTAATTTAGTATATGAGGGCCTACTGCTCTGTAACCATCAGAGAAGAGTGGAGAGAATGACTAAAGATGATCACTCTACCAGATGCTTCTCTTGTTTTCTTTCAATTCACTACCAAACCAGAGTGACCTCTCTTAAACTGGAACCTAACAATTGGCTTAGTCAGCAGGATGAATGGTGAGTGACCCCTCTGCCCCTGAGGAAGCCAGACTGGATGGGATGTGGCCCTCCACAGGCTTGTGGTATCTCTTAGTGGCAGTCTTTGCTGCAATGGTCTGCTCTGGAGTCTTGGAATCATGTGAATCCCACTCCACATGGGAGTGACAAGGCTTTAAAGAATGTTAAAGCTGGCATCCAGGTTCCCCAGCACAGTATGGCAGGGAAAGTGTCTTTGTTTTCTTTAACCATGGTGTGAGAACAGCACAAGGGAGATTTAGCAGTGAAAGTACAGGTCTGGAGACTGCAGCAAAAGCATGATGAAATGAAAGTCCAAATCCAAGCCCTGGAAGAGGAAGTGGCAGTGCCAGGGCTGCCTGAAATGGTGGGAGTCAGAGTGAGTCAACACTGTTCCAGGCAAGTACTCCTCTCTTGCTCCATGCCCATCCACAGTGAAGCAATGGGTTAAGCACGACCAGCCCTTGGCTCTAAGGGATGGAGCAGCAGGCCCCCCACCCCCACAGGTCCACCGACAGATAATATACTGGCATATACTCCAGCAGGACTCTGAGATTGCAGTGGGGCACACCAACAGAAACACCAAACAATGTCAATTTGCAAGCCAATTAGGAGTCTTTATTAGCCGGCTGACAACTGCCTCAGTAATCCCAAGAAGGAGGATCCAGAAAGCAGCCCTGTGAGGCTTGCAGGGTAGGCTTATAAAGGCTGAAGCTGCAAGCTTATTCACAGAAGCAGAGAAGTGGGTTTGTTTCACAGACCCACACCCTGGTTTTGCAGCTGTAAGCAAGCAAGCTTATCTACAGAAGCAAAGAATGTTATTAGCTTTTGCAAAAACAGGTTTGTGTGATTCCCACATCCTGACCCCATTACTGGGTGTTCTTCATGGGCCTGGGGGGGACTTTCCACTCAGCTGGGGTCAAGCTCCTGATCTCTTACAAGATCTTGCAAGACATATATGGCAAAACCTGGTGAGACACTCCTAGCATGGCTGTTGTAGCTGTGAGACAATGGGGCTGACAGTCTGGAGCTCTCAATAAGTGAAACAGCACAGTTAGAGAATGTGGGAATGTGGGAATGGAAGAAAGGAGTGTACCTGGTAAAACAAGAGGTGGAGCTGCCATCCAAATGGAAACTGCCCCACTAGCAGAAAGGGGCTGGCAAAGCTGATGGTCCACCAATATATCAAGGTTACAAATATGGCTAATTTACTAGCTGCAAAGATAGATCCAGAGGAAATTTATCAACAGACCAATGAAGTATTATTGGCTTTGTAGAAAGAGTTGCCCAGGAACAGTGATTCACTAAGTTAAAGGTAAAAGGGCAAGATGAGCCCTGCCCTTTATGCTTATGTGATGTTTTATGCTCAAGCAGCGGGACTGACATAAACTTGATTGACTGACACACTGGCCATGGAGCCCAGGTAGCTGGGAAGTCAGGGGACTAAAGATCACATATAAAACTTTCAATATACTGCCCTCCCAATAATATACAGCATGTATTGGCCCCAGTAAACACAGGGGCAATATGCACTTTGTTATATGGAAACTTAAACTGGTCTGACGGTCTCTAACTCACATTGATGGATATGGAGGGCACCACAGTCTGTGTAAGACATGTCGTGGTAGTGCCTGGCATTGATCGCTTGCTGCCCTAAGCCTACACAGTATATATCTCTGCTAGTTCTGAATATATACTAGGCATGGACATTTTTCAAAGACTGACTTTAAAAACCACCCAAGGAGAATTTCAGTTATGGGTATTAATAATAAAACTTGTGCTTAGAGATCATCCTCACCATTCCCCAGTGCACCTGCCTGAGCCCCAAAGAATTATTAAGATGAAGCAATAGTGGTTGCCAGGAGAATAAGAAGAAATTGGACAAATGATCCTACAATTAGAAAAGGCTGAGATTGTGAGGACAGCCCATAGTCCTTACAGTTCCCCAGTTTGGACTGTCCAAATGCTGGACAGCACATAAAGAATGACTGTTGATTACTGTGAGCTCAATAAAGTCACTCCTCCCCTGCATGCTGCAGTATCATTAATGACTGTGATAATGGATCAACTGACTCTTTCATTAGGGCAGTGCCACTATGTGGTGGACTTGGCAAAGGCATTTTTTCTCCATTGACCTGGCTCCAGAGAGCCAGGAACAGTTTGCATTCACATGGAAAGAACAGCAATGGACATATGTGGTGCTGTCACAGGGTTATATACATAGTACTACTGTGTGCCACAAGTTGGTGGCACAAGACTTGGCCACGTGACAATATAAGGATACAGTGTCTTTATATCATTATATATATTATGCTAGCCTCTAATTCTCTTACAGATCTAGAAGAAGCCATAGACACTCTGCACCATGTACTAGATATCTAGGGATGGGCAATCAATGAGGCCAAGGTCCAAGGGCCTGGATTGTCTGTCTAGTTCTTGGGAGTTGTCTAGTTGGGTTAGACCAAAGTGATCCCAGAAGTTGTGATAAATAATGTCCAAGCATATTCAAGACCAAACATGGTAAAACAGCTACAAGCTTTTGTAGGCCTTTTGGGGTCCTGGAGAGTGTTTATCCCCCATTTGGCTCAGGTTTTACATCCTTAATATGCCTTAATGGAATAAAAAAGTAGGTGCCCCATGGGACTGGGGAGGAGATCAAGAACACATTTTTGCAGTAACAAAGAAAAAGGGAGTAGTGTAAGCCCAGGCACTACAGATGGTGGGTAAGGCATTTCCTTTCCACCTGGACATGACATTCCATGAAGCAGGCTTTGGTTGGGGACTCTGGAAGTACCAGGGCAGGTGCAAAACCCCATACCTGGAACCATAGGAGCAGAAATGAAATACTCCCCCATTGAGCAGCAAATAACTGTTGTCTATGCTCCCCTACAAGCAAGTGAGTCCATTACAGGCCTGTAATGGAAGACCAGAAGAAATTGCAAGTGATAGATGTAACTACCCCCCATTGGATGGCAGTGGGTTTGTGGTCCAGAATTGGGCCAAAGTTCTGGCCAGGATTAGACCAAAGGTGTATCCAAAATTGGACCAAAAGTCTAGATATGCAGTGGATATAGCATGTCCCATATAGGCCACAAGCTGTGGAAATGAGTGCAAGGTAGAATGGCTTCTTGACAAAGAGGTTTCAGGTTTTAGCCCCAGAGAAGCCCACATTGAAGGGGTGGGCTATCCCGATTGGTAACTACTATTCACTTATTAAATGAACAGCCTTGGTACACAAGCTGCTCCTCTTTAAGCTTGATAAATGAGGGGATGAGCCTTGCCCTTGCACACACAAGTGGAAGGAAGTTATGCATTGGAAAGACACTGAGTGTGGAAAGAAGGATTACTATTAACAGCCACCCATGTTTTGCAACCCAGGACAATGGATGAAGGTGTATGGTCATGGAAAATACTAACAGAAGCCCCTCCCTGGAAGTTATGTCTTTTGCCTTGTGGTGACAGAATAACCCAAGGTTTGCAGGTTGTATTTGTTAAGGTTCTCTAGAGAAACAGAATCAACTAGAAATATTCATAAATATAAAATTTATAAAAATGTTTCATGTAACTGTGGGAATGTAGAGTCCAAAATCCACAGGGAAGGCTGTGAAGCTGAGGGCTCCAATGGAGAGTCTGGATGAACTCCACAGAAGTGGCTCACTGGCTGAAGCAGGAAGAGAGCCAGTCTCTTCTGCATTCTCCTTAAAAGGCTTCCAGTGATTAGATTAAGCATCACTCGTTGCAGAAGATACTCCCCTTGGCTATCACAAATGGAATTAGCTGTGGATGCAGCCAACATGATCATGATTTAATTCTATGAAATGTCTTCATAGCAACAGACAGGCCAGCACTTGCTCAACTAGACAAACAGGTACCACCACCTGAACAAGTTGACACATAAACCCGACCATGATACAGGAGTAATCTTGGGTTGAGGGGTGGCCAGCTCCTGTATGTGTGTCCTTACCCAATGATGAGACAGGTTCTTTGCTTTGAGCAACTTATGTCTTGCATCCTGATCATGTTAGCATGACCCAAGGAACCTGGTTTGGTACTACTGCCTGGGGTAGAGACCCTGGCTGCCACTATTCTTTCACAGGATAAGCAGATGGCCTGTATTAGGCCCAAGGGATGAAATTTGTCTCTAGTGATTTCTAAAGCTTTATTACCTCCTGAACAGGCTGGCTGTGTCTAACAGCCAGGCAAAATGGTCACACACCTACACAAAGGTCCATGTTGTCTTTCATTGCTGGGTATGTACTAAGCTTCCAGCAGATGCAGCAGAAGGGCTCCCATGACTGATAGTACCAGCCACTGAACAGAACTGGACATGGCTAGAATGAGATCATTGCAGTTCTCTGGCTTGGGAAGAAGTATGGCAATTAGTTGATGCTTTGTTCATCTGAGACACGAACACTTCCCCCCCACCTCCTTTTTGGATACACTATCCAAAGTGGCTAGGGACAGCTTATGGATGAACATGTGGATTTAAGAGAAAAGCACCATGGACTTCCGGAGAAGATGGCGGCTGAGTAAGATGCGCGGGTCTTAGTTCCTCCTCCAGAAAAGCAACTAAAGAAACAGAAACAATACGAAACAGCTCCCGGAGTCATGACAGAGACCAAAAAAGACAGCGTACCCCATTCTGGAACGGCTGAACGGGTAGGGAGAATCCACTGCGGTGAGATACCCGAGGGGTGCACGTTTTCCTGGCTGGGGTGGCTGGCGCCTGGGGTCCCCTCCACGCACGTGGCTCCCCGGTCTGACTGGGAACATTGGATAGCGGGGCCCTCCCGTCACGCTTGGCGTCTCGGGCCAGCTGGGCAATTTGGACCGGCACTCCCCCAAGCCACGGCCAGCGACCCCCGACTCCATGCGCGGTTTCCCGGGCCGACTGCCCCGCAGACAAACGACCGCCACGAGCGCCACCTACTGGGCAGGAAAAGAAAAACAGAGCCCAGAGATTCCACAGAAAAACCTTTCAACCAGCTGGGTCCCACACCCAGGGAAATCTGATCAAATGCCCAGACACCAGCAGAAAATAATGGATGACGCTCGGAAAATTGAAGATATGGCCCAATCAAAGGAACAAACCAATAGTTCAAATGAGATACAGGAGCTGAGACAACTAATGCTGAATATACGAACAGAAATGGAAAAACTCTTCAAAAACCAAATCAATAAATTGAGGGAGGACATGAAGAAGATATGGGCTGAACAAAAAGAAGAAATAGAAAATCTGAAAAAACAAATCACAGAACTTGTGGGAGTGAAGGACAAAGAAGAAAAAATGGAAAAAACAATGGATATCTACAATGGTAGATCTAAAGAGACAGAAGCTACAATTAGTGAACTGGAGGATGGAACAACTGAATTCCAAAAAGAAACAGAAACTATAGGGAAAAGAATGGAAAAACTCGAGCAGGGAATCAGGGAACTGAATGACAATATGAAGCGCACAAATATACGTGTTGTGGGTGTCCCAGAAGGAGAAGAGAAGGGAAAAGGAGGAGAAAAACTAATGGAAGAAATTATCACTGAAAATTTCCCAACTCTTATGAAAGACCTAAATATACAGATCCAAGAAGTGCAGCGCACCCCAAAGAGAATAGACCCAAATAGGCGTTCTCCAAGACATTTACTAGTTAGAATGTCAGAGGTCAAAGAGAAAGAGAGGATCTTGAAAGCAGCAAGAGAAAAACAATCTGTCACATACAAGGGAAACCCAATAAGACTATGTGTAGATTTCTCAGCAGAAACCATGGAAGCTAGAAGACAGTGGGATGATATATTTAAATCACTAAAAGAGAAAAACTGCCAACCAAGACTCCTATATCCAGCAAAATTGTCCTTCAAAAATGAAGGAGAAATTAAAACATTTATAGACAAAAAGTCACTGAGAGAATTTGTGACCAAGAGACCAGCTCTGCAAGAAATACTAAAGGGAGCACTAGAGTCAGATACGAAAAGACAGAAGAGAGAGGTATGGAGTAAAGTGTAGAAAGAAGGAAAATCAGATATGATATATATAATACAAAAGCCAAAATGGTAGAGGAAAATATTATCCAAACAGTAATAACACTAAAACTTAATGGACTGAATTTCCCAATCAAAAGACATAGAATGGCAGAATGGATCACGACCCAGCAATACCACTGCTAGGTATCTACTCAAAGGACTTAAGGGCAAAGACACAGACGGACATTTGCACACCACTGTTTATAGCAGCATTATCTACAATTTCAAAGAGATGGAAACAGCCAAAATGCCCATCAACAGACGAGTGGCTAAACAAACTGTGGCGTATACCTACGATGGAATATTATGCAGCTTTAAGACAGACTAAGCTTATGAAGCATGTAATAACATAGATGGACCTAGAGAACATTATGCTGAGTGAGCCTAGCCAAAAACTAAAGGACAAATACTGTATGGTCCCACTGATGTGAACCGACATTCGAGAATCAGCTTGGACTATATCATTGGTAACAGAGACCAGCAGGAGTTAGAAACAGGGTAAGATAATGGGTAATTGGAGCTGAAGGGATACAGACTGTGCAACAGGACTAGATACAAAAACTCAAAAATGGACAGCACAATAATACCTAAGTGTAATGTAACTAGGTTGGAACACTGAATGAAGCTGCACCTGAAATATGGTTTTTTGTTTGTTTGTTTGTGTGTTTGTATCTTTTGTTTTTGTTTTTTTCTTTTTCCTTTTTATATATATATATTATTAGTATTATTATTTTAATTCTCTTCTCTATATTAACATTCTATATCTTTTTCTGCTGTTTTGCTAGTTCTTTTCCTAAATCGATGCAAATGTACTAAGAAATGATGATCATACATCTATGTGATGATACTAAGAATTACTGAGTGCATGTGTAGAATGGAATGATTTCTAAATGTTGTGTTAATTTCTTTTCTTTTTTTGATTAATAAAAAAATTAAAAAAAAAAAAGAGAAAAGCACCATGATGCATTGAGCAGCATCAGGGAGAACCCCAGTAGGTAGCAGGGTGGACTCCTGAGTCTTTTTATACTCAGGAGACCAGAATGTCAACAGTTCCCAAAAGATGGTGGTATGGCTGTCCATGTGTAGGGATGGATAAAACTACCCAGATGAAAAGGGTTGTTTTGCAAACAAATGGTTTTAGATTTCTTGATCTAAAGGAAAACTCATGCAATGTTACATGTAGAATATTGTGTATCCTGACAATCAAGATTCTTTTGAAGGTGCTTTGTATGAAATGGATGAAGAAGTACACGCCAGTTATTCCCTCTCACAGGATCCTTTACAGTCCTGGTGGAACTCCATGACAGGGACTTGTAATTGGGTAATAGTAACCTTAGCATGCCTGTCCAGATTTTTAGTAATATTTTGTTGCTCACTTTATTGCTGTGGTAGCCTGTGAGCCCAAGCTTTATCCCAGCCCTGTGGGATAAAGCATCCCCTAGAACATGGGCCATTTAAGGGGTAGAGTATGGGGCCTGGAAACATTACTCATTATAAACATCTGCTAAAATGGCCTTCATAAGTTCTGAAGTAGCATAATACAGCATGATGTTGCTTCCTATGAAATGGAGCTCAAAGGATATTAAGGAATGATGAGAAAGAAAGAAAGGAAGGAAGGAAGGAAGAAGGAAAGAAATAAGGAAAGAAGGAAGGGAGGAAGGAAGGAAGACATAGACAGGCTCAGGGGGTCTGAAGCTTAAGTTTATATCAGACAGACTTCAGACCCCTTGAGCCCATCTGTGTCTTTTTTTCTTTCTTTCTTTCTTTCTTTCTTTCTTTCTTTCTTTCTTTCTTTCTTTCTTTCTTTCTTTCTTTCTTTCTTCCTTCCTTCCTTCCTTCCTTCCTCCCTCCCTCCCTCCCTCCCTCCCTCCCTCCCTTCCTTCCTTCCTTCCTTCCTTTCTTCCTTTCTTTCTTTCTCATCATTCCTTAATATCCTTTGAGCTCCATTTCATAGAAAGCAACATCTGGCACCCAAAGTGGGGTTCAAAGAAGACTTCAAAACAATATTAAGGAACCAAGGAAAAGTCTCCATTAGAGGGATGTGTGTCCAGCCGATAGAAGAGGACTTGAGTCATATTGGTAAGTAAGCATTTTCCTTGGAGCATCAGGTAATGGGTAATCACAATAGGCAGCTGGAGGAGTATGTATGTATGTATGTTTGTATGTTTGTGTGTTGAAAACATCATTAGGGTGCCATTACTAAAATAAGGTTCTAATAAAGTTTAAGAGTTATTTGTATTTTAAAGAAAAAGACTTTGTGGATAAAGCAGAGAAGGGTCTAAAGCAAACTCCCCATAGTGAAATGGGAGACATGAGGGAAAAGGAGTGAAGAAAGTTCTGAATTGAAAGCATTTTTCCATAACAACACAGTGAGGCCACATGGGGCAATAACAGAAGGGAGTTTAGGAAAAATAAAGAAACTATGTTCTTGTTGTTAGGAAGAAAATAGTAAAGGGAAATAATAGCATAAGGATGACACAGCCAGGAAATAATAGCCAGGGACAAGGTAACTCTAGTTGGGAAAAAAAAAAGGCTAAAAAAGCTTCTTCAAAAAAGAAGCTATTTCTAAAAAAAAAAAAAAAAGATAGAAAAGTTGAGAGAATATTTGGAGTAATTAAAGGAGAGAAAGGACAAACAAAATGAGGATATGGAGACTATGTTAGAAGACCCAAAGAAATCTTCAAAATAGAAATACAGAAGTGTGAATCTGAGGCAAGGAAAAAGGACAGCAAACAAATAACTTAAGATGGGATGCATAATTATAAAAATTTTACATCAATATGAGCTGCCTTTATATAAAAATTCATATACACCTGAGTCAGAAAATATTCAATAGGAACAATGCCATGCCGAACAAAAGTCAGTACTAATTAACAGTTCCTGTAGAATTATAATATATCGGTCCCCTAAGGGTTCCGCAATTCAGGATTGTAGTTCTGATTCAAAGTGTTCTGTTAAATTACCTTGGTTTAAGCTAAATAATTATTGTGCTGAAATTATACCTATGCTATGAATAAAATCTTGTGACAAGGAGTGGGAATGGTGACCCCAATCTCCTTTTGTTAACTTAGATTCTCAACAAACAGCAATTTGGAAACTGGCCATGAGTTTAGCTCCTATTCATATTTTAAAAAGAAATATATTTTAAGAACTTTAAAACTAAAAATTCTTGTTAAAAGCTATATATTGATAGTTAATGCATATTTGAAACATTAACTAAAGTATCTTAAGTATTTAACATTATTCTAACAAATTTAATTTTGTTGGTAATTATATGTGGTAAAATATTTGCTTAAAATAATGACTTAAAAGATATATTTTTATTAATAGGAAAAACAGAATAGTTTATCTTAAGATAAAATGAGTAGCTCTTACAAAATGAGAAAAATATAGGACAAAGCCTAAACTAATATAATAATTGTTAAGAGTTTGTAAAAATGGAAATTATGGTCAAAATCAAAAAAGATTTAATGAGTCTAAAATGTCAACATTTTCTTGGACTCTTAGCCTGTTCTAATAAAAGATATAAAAATTTTTTCTAGATAGTGTAAAAAGCAAAGAGTCTGTCTGATGTAAACTTAAGCTTCAGACCCCCCTGAGGCCATCTGTGTCTTTCTTTCTTTCTTTCTTTCTTTCTTTCTTTCTTTCTTTCTTTCTTTCTTTCTTTCTTTCTTTCTTTTTCTTTCTTTCTTTCTTTCTTTCTTTCTTTCTTTCTTTCTTTCTTTCTTTCTTTCTTTCTTTCTTTCTGTCTCTCTCTCTCTCTCTCTCTCTCTCTCTCTCTCTCTCTCTCTCTCTCTCTCTCTCTTGCTTGCTTGCTTTCTTGCTTTCTTGCTTTCTTTCTCTCTTTCTTTCTTTCTTTCTCATCATTCCTTAATATCCTTCGAGCTCCATTTCATAGGAAGCAACAGCATAACTCACATAAGCAATGAGGTAATATGCATGTATCTAATCAGGTATCCCATGAGTGAAGCCATTTGCTGAAAAAATGCCACTTTTGTGTAATTTAATATATAAGGGACTACTGTTCTATAAGCATGGGAGTAAAGCAGAGGGAATGATTAAAGATGCCACTCTGCCAGAGGCTCCTTGTGCTTTCTTTCAATTTGCTACCAGACCAGAGCAATATCTCCTTAAACTGGAACCTCACAGGAATTCACCCAAGACCACTGAAAACTTATGTTCATACCAAGACTTGTATGCAAATGTTCATAGCAGAATTACTCATACTAACCCAAAATGGGAAACAACCAATTGCCCATCAACTGGTGAATGGAATCACAAAATATGGTATATCCATACAATTGAATATTACTTGGTAATGAAAGGACTGAATTATTGCCACCTGTAATGAACAAGATGAAATGGAAATTATTTTGCCAATTGAAAGAAGCCAATCACAAACAAATACATCTTGTATGATTATGTTTCCATGAGATTTCTGGAAAGGAAAAAACTTTGTAGATATAAGCAGGTCAGAGGTTGCTTGAGACTAATGTTTAGAGCAGTAATTACCTGTAAATGGGAACATTTTGTGAGTGATGGATGGATTCCAAAAACGAATTTTGGTGTTATTGCATAACTCTATCAATTTATTAGAACTCATCTAATGATATAATTATAATAGTAAATTTCATAAAGTCATGATATGTAAACTGTATCTCAATAAAGATGTGAATTATGCCAATAGGTATTTTTGTTGCTGTTATTCTTACTATTTCCATTCCCATTTCATAAGAAAATTACAATTCCCATTCCCATTTCCACTCCCATTGCTATTGCTGTTTTGTTATATTGCCTTTGCCCTTGATTTTGCCCTTTCCACTACCATTAGTATGTATTATTATTATTATTACTTTTATTCCAGGATTCACATGAGATCCTATAGCATGAGAACGAGGAACACAGACAATTCCAGAAGCAAGCAGCTGCACTGCAGATTCTTCACTGGGCTTGGATAAAAGCTCTTGGGTTGCGGGGCATGAGAACTCCTGGTCTCCTCCAGTCCTGAATTTGTCTGTCCTCCCTTTTGGACTCTGGGCACCTCCTCACATTCCCAGTTCATGCATGCACGATATCGGGTCTGGGAGAGGAGATAACTTGCGCTGCTGAAAACAGCAAACTTTTCTATGTTAACAGGTCAGCTATGCTGTCTGAAACTTGAATGTAATCATTTTCTGGTTTATTCCCCTTCAACTAGCATAAATTCTGTGATGTGGATTCCTAGGAAGACCATGGTGAAGAACAATGTGGACTTCTAGATGAGTCCATGATCTGCAAACTTAGAGAAGCCTAATGGTGACAATTTTGTCCCCTTCACAGGTGTTCATAAAATTCAGAGGACAAGGCCAGTAGCACTCAAACTCCTAATATGGTCAGTGGTGTAAACACGGCCACAGAGAGGTAATACACTAACTACTTTGACTTCTAGACTATGCATGGGGAAGCTCCATCATGATTGAACATGCATGTAATACATATTACTACTGCATGCGTAAGAGCACATAACTAATACTTGATACTTATATATATAATTCTGGTAGGTATGTGACCAGAATATATTTAGAACTCTGCAGACTTATTCAGAAATAGAGATGCCTGGGCCCCACCTGGGAGACACTATGAACAGGCTAGAAGGGGGTCCTTTTTTAAACAAGTAAACAAATAAAAGTGAACTAACCCCAAAACAAACCCAAGCTATTTAATATGCTGCCAGGTTTTGCAGCATATTAAATATTTGCCAGGTTCTAAGTTCGCTAAACATATTTCTTATTTTCTGAGATTCGTGGCACCGATAACCTACATTTGAAACATGAAGCCATTTCCCTAGAACAAAAGGATAAAACTTCTTTTTTCCCCTCTTAGAGAACAATGATAGCTTTGTGATAAGGTTCATTTGTCCTATTCTTTTACTCAAAAGGAAGTCTGTTGATCTAAACTGTGAGTCAGGAAAAAATGACAAGTCACTAGCCCACCTTTCCTTGCAGTCCTTCACTGAACTGCCAAGGGCAGGAAAGAGTCCTGGACCTGGGCTTTTATATCTTCTGGGCAGTCAGGAGAGAAGCATCAATCAGCAAACGCAACCATGAATGACTCTCCCTCAAAATAATAGAGCATGTCAAGATCTGTGTTTCTCTCTCTCTCTCTCTCTCTCTCTCTTTTTTTTAACTTTGTTCTTGTGATGAGATATGGAACCTCTGAGTTCTGAATTTCACAATTTTCTTAACTCTCCCCTATGCAAATACTTCATTCTTGAGACACTGGCACCTGAACTCTTTTTCATATTGTGGAAATGCAGTGCTTCCCTTCTGAATGCATTGCGGAAGAAAAAGAGAAAGCATAAGCGCTCTCTTGTTGTTGTTCTTGTTGTTCTGCACTATGAAATTGATTTTCTCAAACATTCACCATACCTAACTGCAGAAGATTTTAGATGGTGTCAAATACTAACCCGACTTCTAATGCAAGGCCAGTAATTAGTAAAGTATTTTTGGTGAGTTTGATTTCCTTTCTAGTTAACTAAGGTTTCTAAATTAGCATAGGGTTTGCCATTTTGGAAATTGAATTAATAAAAATGTATTAATAATGTAAGGAAGGCCCAGAAAAATTAATTAAATGTGATTTCAATTTTGATACTATTTAGTTAATAGTGTAAGAATTCAAAAATATTTTATTTCAACACCAGACTTGGACAGGAGATGGTGAGTGTTTAGGTAACATCTGAAGGTGGGTGTGGGGTGCATAGGAGGGCAGGATCGCCAGTTTGCAGGTTTTTAAATACCAACATCAGGAGACAAATGTGCAAATAACCATCAACTCTTCAGGGACTACTGTGGCATTAGCAGTTGTGTGAGCATCAGGTTTTTCCTGGTCAGGTTCTGTGGGTCCTGGGGATTTGTGGAGAGATGGACACAGACTCTGCAGATTGTTGGGAAGTGAAAGAGAGTCCTCTGAGGAAAATGTCCACTGTGGCCACATGCCCATGATGTGTCACTGCCATGTGTCTGGAGGTGAGTCCATGTTCTGCCTCCCCCAGGCTGCCTCCCTTAACCTTCAGCCCTTTCCTCAAGGACAGATGTGGACAGTTCCCACTGGGTGTCCTCCTTGTGGCCCAAGGGGTATTCTGCACAGCACAAGAGTTTATAAAAAACATGAAAATGGTCCAGAGATGATCTTATTCAAAATGTTCCCAAAAGGATATTTCTCCTCTGCTTCACTCTGTCATCACATGCCCACTGACCCAAGAATAACTATCCAAAAAGGACCTACAGTGATAAGCCCAACCTCCCTCTTTCAAAAATGTTGCTGAGTCATTGTGAGTACAGGAATTTTATGCCATGTTAAACTGCTAAAACTACAAACCAATGCTGCTTGTGCTTGCTCTAAGTTTCACAGGTTCTCTTTTGTTACCACCTGCTTGGAATGAAGCTTGGGGAATGAAGGTTATTATTTTTTCAAGCCAGTCTATTTCTTGAAGTGGTCTTTTGTTGTTCCAGAGGCTGACAACCAGGTTCCCAGTAGGCCTTATTGCACCTGGAAGTGAGGTCCCTGGTCAGGGTTCTCCAGGTACACTTATGGTAAGCTTATCATATGGGGTGGGTGTTTGCATTTGGCAGAGAAACTAAAAAAGCTAAGGGAAAACTAATGCATAGACAATTCTGGAAGAAGCAAATATTACCAACCATGACAGTGCCAGGATGAAATGATACAGAGTCTACAGATTTATATTTAGGTAATTGTTTGATTATAATTACTAAATGCCCAGACTCCTCTGCCACCTCACCCACTCCCCCTAACTGCGTACATGTGGACATGGGTAAAGGTTCAATAAGGACTACTGGTTTAGGAGAGCAGAGGGAAATATGTTTGCCTCTGAGGACATATGTGTAAGCATGTTAAGAGTTGCAAGGAGCCAACTCCTTCCTTGAGTAAATACATTTATTTATATAATCCTTACCTTAATATATATATCTTTAAACTAGAAGTCTTCCCACAGAGGATATTGGGATCCTGCAAGGAGGATTTTAAGAATAACTTAGTACTTCTCATTTTTCTCCTGAGAGTATCACAATTAAATTTAACACCAAGACCTCCTCCAGGAAAAAACTTGTTCTTAGGAACAGTTAGGCTGCCATGGGGTATTCCTCTGATGGCAACCCCTTATCTCTATCTAGCCAACAACTCAATTCCAGGCCACACTTGCTATATCAAGTTTAGTTAACAAAGAGCAGTTCATTACCCCTGACCAATTGTCTTTTGGTTGTTGAACTGTCTGGCTTGAGATGCCAATTGTTTCCATCCATCCTCTTCACCATGCTGAATAGAAAGTGTTCCCCATCCCAGGGTTATCAGATGGCCCAATACATGACACCCAACACTGGACAACTGAGGTTGGCAGCTGTTTTAGTTGCATATACTCCCAGTCTAAGAAGCAGGACATTGCATCAATCAAGGGCACGTGGAGATTGAATTGGGAATAAACTGAATAGGAAGTGGCTGTGGGAGTTGGGCTTTGTGGTTCAGAAGGGTTAAGTGAATCCTGGTCCTATAGGAGAATGGAATTGGCTTCTTTGAATAAATCCAAGGGGTAGCAGGAAACCCATTTCTTTATCACTTAGAATAATGAACTTCAGTGCACACTGTTGAGAAAAGAAGAACAAGTTAAAGAGTTCCAAGTCTGTTCACACTCCATGGAATGTCCTTTTAAGCATTGTCCCTCCTATAAAGTTATTTTTAAAAGTTGAAGAGTGCAATACATTGTCACCTTTGCATTCAGAGTATTGCCTCAGTGTTGTTCAAAATTCTGCTGAAGGAAAAATTAAGAAAGCCATCTTTGCTTACTCTGAAGGATGAGAGGCAATGGATCACAAACATTTTTGTGTGAAGCTAAATGATGGTCACATTATTCTTATCCTGGAATTTTGAACCAGTGCATCTGCAGAGGTAACAGCAAGGGATTTAGTTTCAAGAGTGGAAATGAAAGCAGACCTAGGATGGCTGGTTGACCACCTGGGCTGCCATATAATTCAATTCCAGTGTTACTGTGGGAGAACCTTTTGGTCTTGATTTCATGAGCCTGGAGCCATTCCACAAATAAAGTGAGAAGGGAGACAGTCATCAGTCAGGGCTTTGAGTCACCTAGGGATAATCCTGGACTTGGTTTTCCTCCTGTTTCCATCTGTTTAGAAGAAATGAACCTCAGCAGGCAGAGTACCTGCTGTCAGCTGCCTGCTTTGAGACTGATTGCAATGAGGAACATCTCTTTATATTTCTATAATTCAAGAATCTTTCCTCCTACCAAGTACACATGGGTCCAAGAAATCTGCATGGTGAAGATCACTGGGCTTAAAGGTTTGTGTAAACTGCTGTGGGATGGGGCACACAGGCTGGAAACAGGGCACACAGAGTGAATTGAGCTTCCCCCCTATGTCTCTCTCTGCTGATAAAGACATCTGAAAAGGAAATTTGACGTCATTGCTACCTAACAAGGGCAAGTCCTCCACTCTAGGTCCTAGTTAAAGTACTTTATGTTGGTGAAAAAGTTAGAATGGCCATAGTCTATTCTAACTTTTTTCTCTCACTAAAGAGTGAGAGCAAGATCAGAGGTGATGGTGGAGTTACATAGAGAAGATCGGGTTTAACTAATGATTGCTGAATCAGTATGCTGATTCAGGTACTGATTACCTGAATTAAGGTACTGATTCCTTTAGTCTCCAGTACCTTAGAGCAGCTAGAAATAAAATACTAAAATTTTGGAATTGTAACTCATACCAAACTCTGAAATCTGTTCTTCAACTAATTGAACCGTACTTTGAAATTTATTGCTTTTTTTTTGCATATGTCATTTCTCACAAAAAATAAAAAAAGAGAAGGAAAAGTATAATTATGAAGATATGATTTAGCAAATGAATGTAACTGCTGAATCTTTTAGTCTCCAGTGTCTTAGAGCAGCTAGAAGAAAAAATGAAAAATCGTGGAAATGTAACCCATACTAAATTTTAAAATCTGTTGTATAACTGTTAAAATTTACCTGGAATTTTTTTTTGTATATATGTTATTTTTCACAATAAAAGAAAGTTAAAAAAAAAAAAACTTAATTTTGGAAGGAAATAAGTAGACTTGTTCTTTTCACCTGAAAGGGACAAGGTGGACAGGCCACTAGATGGGAAGCCAGAACATTTCCATTTCAAATTTTTCTTCATCCTACTTATTTCAACTGTGTAACATGGGACAATTTATTCAAATTATTGATCTCATCAACAATATAGGCAGGAATTTTTAATAGACTTTTTGAAGAACAGGGGACAGGACTTGTTTTCTTAGTCGTGCAGAGGGTGATGAAGAAGATGGAAAAATCATGGATAAGACCAAAGTCTCAGCAAACCTTGTAAACCTCCATGTGCTGGATGCCTAAGGAAAAGTGCATGGGGTCCAACAGAAGTCATTAGGGCTCAATATCTAATTCCTTTTAATCATTTTGGAAAAATGAGAGCTTTTGATACATTTAACAGAAAAAAAAGTGCTTCTTATACAAGCCTATATCCTCATAGTGTATATTTTTACTGCTCATAAATAGCCCTCTCATGTGGCTAGAGTGAATGTGCAGAAAGGAATTAACTAGTAGACATCTATCCTTAGATGTCATTGTGTACAATTTTCATGTTAGCTGTCATGTGTGAACTTGAATTTCAGGAGATGACTGCCATTCTTCTCATTGATAACGATGGGAGACTGGGCCTGAAGTGTCTGTACAAACAATGACATTTAGGCTAAATATATACTTTCTTCAATGGGGATGGAAAACTTGTTAAGAGCTGGGCTTTGTGGGCCTATGTGGATGTCCCACTCTGAAAAGTCTGGGCATTGTGTCAGGAAGCTTCCTGGAAGACAGTAGTTCCCATGGATTGTTAAAGTTTGGTATTGTAGGAATCAAGCATATCCAATGTGCCTCCATGGAGGAGGACTCTTAGACTTCTGTGCCTGGTTCCCATGTACTTTGACATATGCACCATTTTCTTTGCTTATTTTACTTTGTATCCTTTCACTGTAATAAAATCATAGTTGTGAGTACTCCTACATAAACTGTCCTCTGAGAACTTCTAATGAATCAGTGAACCTGAGGTTGGTCTTGAGAACTTCCAATGCCAATGAACAACTTTCAAGTTTTCCTGAACTAAAGGTGCCCTTGAGATGCACAACTTTCCAAATTAAATCTAGGAAAGTCCCAGGCAAACAGCGACACATTGTTCGCCCAGCATGGAGAACTAAAACAAGACTTGAGGGTATGACTGATTCTGGTGAAGTCCACTGTTGGGCTTGATTACCTTTCAATCAAATGGATCGCCAACATTTGACTTTGTCAATCAACAAGATTCCTAAGAGTGAAACAGAGATGGCCACCAGGATTGCTATTGATGCTGGGTGTCACCATATTGATGCTGCCTTTGTGTATGAAAATCAAGAGGAGGTTGAGTGGAGAATCCAAAGCAAGATTGCAGATGGTACTGTGAAGAGAGAAGACATATTCTACACTTCAAAGGTGTGGGAGTGTATATATGTTGTGTGTACATGGGTGTGGGCATATTTATACAGTGGGATTGTGTGTGGAATTGGAATGATATCTTTGGTGGAATAGCTGGCTTCTGAAATATTATTATTTGCCCAAATTTTCTTCACACATATATTATGGATTGTAATCATTGCTATGTTCACATTTTGTGACTCTTCTTTAAAGTATGATCACTTCACTTTTCTGACACTCAGCCCAAAGGAGTTAATTTTGGCATGGAGTATAGAATCAGACTGTGATCATATGATGGCTTTCCTTTTCTTCTGTGTGACCTGGTCAACTTTTTAACATTCTGAATCTCAATTCTCCTCTGTCAATAAGAAGTGCAATATAAAAGCGCTCCTTGAGTATTAAAAGATAAAGTTTCTTGAACTGTCTCAGCACATATCACCATGAAAACTAATTTTTCCCATCAGTTATATATGTGAAAGGAACAGTAAATATTCATACTACAGTGTTTTATGAAGACACAACTAGATGAACTGCCAGGAAATGATTTGTAAACTCTGTAGGATATCATTCAGGTAATGGATTCAGTATTAATTGATAATGATTTTTACCTCTGGTGTCATAACACCCCATAATTCAGTAGATAGACTGACAACAATTCTGAAAAAAAAAATAGAATTTCTATTAATAGGTCAGATGAAAGGGGAACCGAAGCTAAAAGGAAACTTTTTTGCTGAGGTAATCAAGTGCTCAAGTAATAGCAAATTGCGTAAACATTGGTTAAAGGAAACCAATTCAGAAGTTAAGATCAAAATCCTTGAAAAGTGAACATGGAAAACATTTTTGTCTGGTATCTTAATGGAACTCTCTCAGCATGGCTATTTTTCAGTTCTTAATATACCATGTATGCAAGATTTCCATACTTCAATCTGTTCTCATTTGGCAAAGTTTCCCATCTCTTTCTTGATTCTTTGTTCACTTCAAAATGTTCTATATCATTCTTACAGTGTAAATAGCCAGAAATAAAAAGGATATTAATAAGGTAGTATGACTCTGAATAAAACCTATACACTAGGTCTGTTCTTCCTGAGTAGAGTCGAATTTTATCAATGACACAAGCTTGCTTAAATTCAAAAATAATGGCCAATAAATACCAATTGTACACCTGCTAAAATACTCACACTCCATCTCTTTATTGTTTCCTGATCTCATTCAGAAACTCAGCTAAAGAATTACTGCAACATGTCTTTTCTTTTCACCTCTGAAGTTTTGGGTCACTTTCTTAATACCACTGGTCTTGAAAAGATCACTGAAAAAATTTCAGCTGGACCATATGGACCTCTACATTACTCATTTCCCAACAGCTCTGAAGGGTAGCAATGTGCATGATCAAATTAATTTCACTTCCACTGGCAGCACAGCCCTCATTTTGCATGGATGGCTGACTTATGTTTTTTAAAGAAGATGTTGATGTTGGGATTATGAAAATGGAGAGGAATCCTAAATAAAAATGCATGTCTCTCTTTTTAATTTAATAATGCTTTTATCTCTACCTCAAGCCTCCCAAAAAATAGGGTACAAAACCTCTTCCTCAAAATCTTGAGGAAATAACTCTAGCTGTGTTCAAAGCCTGGAACTGATTAAGGCCCCTGAGTCTCTTGAAAGTTCATAAACCCAGTTTCATGTAGCTGTGATAAGCAATGAACCTGCCTCACATTGTCCTGCAAGGTGTTTTCCTTATGCCATTAATTTCAAGCTGATAGCTTTTTATTCATCACTCTGTGTGGGTCTAAAACTAGCAGCATCCACAGGGACATGCAGGCCTTTGGACTTTCTTTTGGCACCACTGCAAATTAGGGCTTTCTATCCTGCTCTCAACTGCTAATGACTGGGTTGTATGGGACACTTGTTTAAAAGTAGCAGAATTGTTATCAAGCTAGCTTCAGTAAAAGTAAGAGTTTATCTGATGATAAAAATGGGAGGTTGGCAGCAATACTAGATTTACAGATTTAAAGTTGTGCTCAGAAATGTCCCATTTTCTCCAAATCTTATCTCTGCATTACTTCACGTCAGCTTTATTTTTGGCCCAGAAATTTCCAGTGGTGGCCAGTATGCCTTTGGGACAGAGCAAAGCTTCTGGGATTAATACTTAAGAACATAGCTGCCTCTTCAGCATCTGTATTCATCCTGAAAAAGATCTTGATAGATGCTGCTTGTTTTGAGTCTTTACCTCTTGGCCTTTATGTGTTCATGGGAGAGGGCATGTGATTGCCAGCCTTAAGCAAGGTTATAATGCGTTTTTGGTGGAAATGCAAACCACACGATCAACTATGTTTTCAGATTTCCAAACTATGAAGGGAAGACTGAAACAACATAAGTCCACTGAGTCTCTATGAAGATCTTAGACAAACATATTTATTGAAAATTTAATATATTTAAAAGATTATGGGAAACCTGCTTCTGAAGATATTTCTTACTACTGTGTATGCAAAGCACATTGTGAAAATTGGTATCTGGTAATTTCAGCAACCTCCTGGAACTGTAATGTTCCAGGCCTAGATGTCCCTGACAGCACAATTTAGGGCAGAGGCATTAATCTGTGAGCTTCTGTCCCAGCCCAGGGAGGATAATCTTCCTAAAAATGAATGTGGAAAAAGCATATTTGACACAGTGGCTCTAATACCACCTAGGAGGTCAGTGTTTTCCTCAGAGGAGTGAGCCCAAACATGAAAGTCAAGACAGGAGATGTTTTAGATTGCTAAAGCTGCCAAAATGCAATAAATCAGAAATTGGCTGTCTTTTAACAATGAGGATTTACTGTCTTACAAGGTTACAGTTCTGAGGCCATGAAAATGTCTAAGGCAAAGCATCGACATGACACTCCCTGGATTCCTTTGTCAGGTGGCCAGACACATGGGTTCTCCCCTTCTCTTCTGGGCTTTGTTGCTTTCAGATTCTTGATTCCGTGGCTTTCTCTCTTATCATCCTCAGCTTCTGGTTCTTTTTCTCTCTCTCTTTAGTGTCTTTCTTTCTGTGCCTTTCTTTAAATTTCATCCTCTTACAAAGGACCCCATAAGATGATTAAGACCCAACTGGAACATGCCACATTGAAATAACCTAATCAAAATTCCTGCCCAGAACAGTTTTATATGCACAGAAATGTATTAGTTTTAAGAACACGATCTTCTGGGGTCCATAAAGCCTCCAAACCATCACAGGCACATATTGTTCACTCTTTCACCAGTGATAACTCTGATTGTCCCTAGAGGGTCCTCAGCTGAAGTGCTCTCAAATATATAGTCAGGTATTGGAGAAAAGACTCCAACGTTCTCTTGAAGCTCTGACATTGTGCTTATTTTTTGTTAGAGTTTCATGTTCACACAGTGTACCCTTCATTCACAAAGAAGTTGACATCACCCCATGGCTATTGGGTATATATATAATCATATAGGCATAAATTAATTCAAATATTTGGGCTGGGAAAATCATTGCCAACATTTTCATACTTAAGTATTCACCCAAGAGCAATGAAAACTTATGTCTATGTAAAGACTTTTATGCAAATGTTCATAACAGTATTATTCATACTAGCCAAAAACTGCAAAAAATACAATTGCCAATCAACTGGTGAATGGAATCAAAATGTAGTGGGCCCATATAATTGAATATTACTTCATAATAAAAGGATTGAACTATTGCTACCTGTAAGGAACCAGATGAAACTGAAATTATTTTGCCGAGTGAAAGAAGTCAATCACAAACAAATACATCCTGTATGATTATGTTCACATGAGATTTCTAGAAAGGATAAAACTCTATAGACATAAAGTGATCAGAATGAGTTTGAGCCTGGAGTTGGGAGCAATAATTGTCTGCAAATTGGAACATTTTGGGAGCAATGGAAATATTCCAAAAATGGATTTTGGTTATGATTGCATAACTCTATCAATTTACTAGAAATCATCTAATACAATTTTAATAGTAAATTTCATGAATTTCGTGATATACAAACTAACTCAGTAAAGGTGCTGAATTATGTCAATAGTAGTAGCTGTTGCCATTATCCCTACTATTCCCATTCCCATTCCCCTGCTGTTCTGCTTTGTTGCTATTGCCCTTGCCCTGGACTTTGATATTACCATTAGTATGTATTATTATCACTATTATTCCAGGATTCACCTGGAATACTGTAATATGAAAAGCAGGAACACAGACAGTCCCCGGAGCAAGCAGCTGCACTGCAGATTCTTCTCCCACTCTGGAGAGATGCTCTTGGGTTTGGAGCAGGAGGACCCCTTCATCTCCGTCAGTCTTGAGCATGTCTTTACTCTCTTTTGTATTCTGGGTGCCTCATCTCTTTCCACAGTTCACACATGCATGGTATCCAGGTCTGGAAGAGGAGATCGCTCACGATGCAGAAAACAGCAAGCTTTTGATTTTAAAAGATCAGCTCTATTATCTGAAGCCTGTGTGCAATCATTGTGTGGCTTATTCTCCTTCACTAGTACAAATCCCATGACATGGATTCTTAAGAAGACCCTGATGAACACTGTTAGCTCCTAGATAAGACCACAGTCTTGCAGCCTTAGATAAGCTGATAATCATTGTAGGGCTACCCTTCCCAGGTTAGTTCCTAGATAGAGGAGAAGGCCATCGGCATTCAAACTCCTAATATGGTCATTGGTACAGTCATGATGGCATAGAGGTAAGAGACTCTGTTTGATCTTTTAGGTTTTGGTTGGGAAATAACTATCATGATCAAAATGCTATATATACTTAATAATCTATTTATAACTTCTGGTAGGTATGTGACCAGAAGATGTGTGGAACTCTACAGACTTACTCAGAAATAGAGATGACTGGGCCCCATCTGGGAGATAATGAATGAATAGGCTGGAAGCAGGGCTTTTTTTAAGTGAGTAAAGAAATAAAATTGAATATACCCCAAAACCCTATTCAGGCTATTTATTATGTTGTCAGGATTTGGACTTTAGGATTATGAGTTGGCTAAACTCTCTTCTTCTATGGGATTCTTAGAACTAATAACCTATACTTGAAATATTTATAGTAACATGGAGCCATTTCCTTGGTCTAAAAGAATATTTGTTTTTTTTTTCACCTAGTAAAGAACATTTCTGATAGCTTAGTGATGAGGTTAACTTGTCCTATTCTTTTTCCCTAAAGGAATTCTGTTGAGATAAGTCAGAAAAAAATGACAAGTCATTCACCCGTCTTACCTTGCTCTCCTTCACCACACTATCAAAGGCAGGAAGGGGTCCTGGACATGAGCTTTTATATCTTCTGGGCAGTCAGGAGAGAAGCATCAGTCAGCAAACAACCAGAAATGACTCTCTCTCAAAATAGTAGAACATATCAAGATCTGTGTTTCTCATTTCTTTCTTCTTTGTTCTTGTGATGAGGTATGGAACCTCTGAGTTCTGAATTTCCCATTTTTTTTCTTGACCCTCTAGTTAAGTAAATGCTTCAATCTTGAGAGACTGACACCTACTCTCTTTTTCATATTGTGGAAATGCCAGTGCTTCCCTTTTGGATGGTTGGCTTAACAAGAAGGGAATGCATTAAATCTCATTTTGGTTTTGGGTTTTTTTGTTTATTTGTTTTGCCAGTCTGTAGTATGAAATTGATTTTTCTAAACATTCCTCACACACTGAAAAGGTAGGATGTTTCTGTTAGGCTTCTAAAACTAAACCAACTTTTACATGCACAACAAGTAGTCAGAAAAGGACTTTTAGTGAATTTGATTTCCTTTCTAACAAAGTATTTTCTCAGTGTGTTTTCTAATTAACATATGTGTCGCCATTTTGAAAATTGAATTCATATAAATTTATTCATCAGTTAAAGAAGGTCCAGACAGTTTAAGCAAAAATGTCTTAAATTTTGATACTCTTTTGTCAACAGTGTAAGAACTCAAAAATATTTTATATCAATGCCAGTGACTATTTCACCTAGGCTTAAACAGGAGATGGTGAGTATTTAGAGAACATTTGAAGGTGGATGTGGGGTGAAGAGGAGGGCAGGATAGCTGGTTCATAGTTGCTTAAATGCCAACACCAGGAAACAAATGTGCAAATAACCATCACCTCTTCAGGAACTACTGTGGGACTGGCAGCGGTGTGAGGGTCAGTAGGTCCTGGCGATCAGTGGAGAGATGGACACAGACTCCATGGATTGTTGGGAAATGAAAAGAGGATCCTCCGAGGAAAATTTGTGTTACTGCCACATGCCCATGATGTGTCCTTGCCATGTGCCTTGGTGTGAGGAGTCCTCAATCTGTCTCCCTCAGGCTGCCTCTGCTTTCGTCCTTCAGCCCCTTCCTCAAGGACACATGTGGACAATTCCTGATGTGTGTCCTTCTGGTGGCCCAGGTGGTGTTCTGCACAGCACAAGAGTTTATAAAAAACATGAAAGAGAGAGACTCCTATTCCCACAAGGATATTTTCCCTCTGCTCCACCCTATTAACACATGCCTGTTGACCCAAGTACAACAGACTATAAAGGACCTAAAGTGGTAGGTCCAACTTCTCTTGTTCAAAAATACTGCTGAGTCACAGTGAGCAGAGGAATTCTATACCATGTTAAATTGTTAAAACCACAAGCCCAGGTTGCTTACGCTTTCTCTGGGTTGCACAGATCCTCTGTTTTGTTACTTCCTGCTTGGAATGAAACTCAGGAAGTTGTGATTATTATTTTTAAATCAGTCTGTGTCTTGAAGTTCTCTTCCGGTGTTTCTAGGGTTGGTGTCCAACTACTCAGGGAGGCCTAATTCCTTTTGGGAATCAGGCCACTGGCTAAGGATCTCACGGTATACTTATGTTTTTAAAGCTTATCATATGGGGTGTTTGTATTTTGCAGGGAAACCAAAAAATGTAAAAGAAAACTACTAAATAAACAGTCCTGGAAAAAAGTAAACGTTACCACAAAAATGGGATGAGGAGATGTGAAGTCTACTGAATGATATTTACTTAACTGCCTGACCATAACTGCTAAATGTCCTGACTCCCCTATCATCTCTCACTCTCACTTGATGCATTCAGCTGGACAGGGGTAGAGGTTCAATAAAGGCCACTAGTTAAGAAAAGCAGACAGGAATCTGTTCACACTTGAGTACATATGTAGAGCCTGTTAAAAGCTGTGTGAAGCAAACTCTTTCCTCATGCAAAGACATTTATTTATATAATCCTTACCTTTATATATATTTTGAAACTGAAAGTTTTCTCACAGAAGAGTATATTGAGGTCCTTTAAGGATCTTTTAGGAATACCCCACTACTTTTCAATTTTCTCATTAGGGTATATCAGTTAAATCTTACACCAAGGCCTCTTCCAGGAAAAAAAAAAACTTGTTTGGGGGGACAGTTAAACTGCAGTAGCTATTCATCTGACAACAACCCCTTATTCCCATCTAGCCAAAAACTCAATTCCAGGCAACTTTTACTATATCAGGGATTCAGTTATTAGCTAAAAACAGTCCATTACACCTGACCATGTGTCTTTTGGTTGTTGGACCATCTTGTTCATAATGCTAATCGTTTTATTCACATAATCTTCACCCTGTTGGAGAGAGAGTATTCCCCATCCAAGGGTTATTGGGATGGTCAAATGCATGTTACCCAAAACTGGACAGTTGATATGGGCAGCAGTTTATTAGTCACATATTTGCACAGCCTGAGTAGCAGAATACTCCATCAAGCAAGAGCACATACAGATTGCTCATGAGAACAAACGGAACAAGCAGTGGCTGTGGGAGACAGGCTTTGTGGTAACAGAAGGTTTAAATGAATCCTGTATCCTGTGGTAGGAGGGGTTAGCTTCTTTAGATAAATTCATGAGCTAGCAGAAAACTAATTTCCTTATCACTTAGAATAATGAGAGAAAATAAACAAGTGAGATGGCATTTAGTCTATTAATACCCCATGTAACATCCCTTTAAGTATGGCCCTGCCTACTTTTTTTTTTAAAGCTATTTTTGAAAGTTTGGCACTGAACTTTGAGCTTGGACTTTGCAGTGAGGGTGTTGCTTCAGTGTGGTTCAAAATTCTGCTAAAGGAAAAGGAAATAAAGCCATCTCGATTTAGTCTGGAAGGTGAGAAGCAATGGCTCACAAACTTCACTGTGTGCAGCTAAATGATGGTCACTTCATTCCCATCCTGGGATTTGGAACCTATGCACCTACAGAGGTAACAGTAGGGGACTTAGGGTCAAAGGTGGAAATGAAAACAGCCCTTTTCTTCAGTCAGTTCTTCGGGGTCTCATAGTGTGATCATCTAGGGAGAATCCTGGGCTTGTTTTTTCCTACTGTCTCCATCAGTTTAGAAGAAATGAACCTCAACAGCCAGGGCGCTTTCTGTCAGCTTCCTGCTTTGTGATTGATTGCACTGAGGAACTTCTCTGTACTTTTCTATAATTCAAGAATTGTTCCTACTACCAGGGACACATGGTTCAGAGAAGTCTGCCTGGCAAAGATCCCTTGACCTGAAGGTGTAGAGTGGGATAGCCCACCTAGCGCCAGGCAGGAAGTAGGGTACACAGAGTGTGCAGAGGTTCTCCCTTCTCTTTCTGCTGGAAAACTAACATGAAAAGGAAATATGCCATAATTTGGGGGGAAATGCTATCTCACATGGGCAATTCTTCAATTCTAGGTTCTTACTAAAATATTCTGTGTTGGAAGAAAAATAGGTAGAGTTGTTCCTTTCACCTGAGATGGAACAAAGTCAAGAGGCCTCTGGATGGTAAGCCAGAACATTTACATTCCAAAATTTTCTTTCTACCTACTTTAACGTGTAATCAGGGGCAATTTATTCAAATTATGAATCTCATTTTCTCCTCTGTAATATGGGCAGTAATTTTTAACAGACATTTTGAAGAACAGGGTAAAGGGCTAGTTTTCTTTTCATGCAACAAGGGATGAAGAAGATGGAAAGATCATGCATAACATTGAGGCTTCAGCTTTGTAAACGTCCATGTGCTGCACACCTGAGGAATAGCACACAGGAGTGCAACAGAGGCTGTTGGGGTTTAATATCTAATTCCTTTCAATCATATTGGGAAAACAAAAGAGAGAGTTTTGATATGTATAACTACAAAAGAAAGAAAAGGTTTGATTCATTCATCTTTTGTACTTTATCAAATGCATCTTAAAAGCTTTCTTCAATTTTTATAAACCAACTATTCTTTCAAATTTCTCTAGAATTATATCTTCTTGCATTGAATTGGCCCTCCTGTTCATGACTCATCTTTGCTTCACTAACCACTCACAGGCTATGGTTAATTTCTTATGTAAAACTATACCCTGAGAATGTACATTTTTACTCCTAACATGTAGTCCTTTCATGTGGCCAGAATGAATGTGCAGAAAAGAATTAACATAGAAGACTGCTATCTTTAGAAGTGCCTGCTTACAAGTTTGGCTTGTGTGTGTGAATTTGAATTTCAGGAGGTATCCACCATTCCTCTCATTGATAACAGTGGTTGACTGTGCCTAAAGTGTGTGTACAATGAGGTTTATGCTGAATATCTGCTTATTTCAAGGGGAACTGGAAATTTATTAGGTGCAAGGCACTGTGGGCCTATATGAGCAGCCCCTCTAAAAAGCCTGGTCATTGAGTCTATAGCAAATTTCCCTGGTAGGTAATATTTTCTGTGTATTGTTAAAGTTTGATACTGAAGGAATTAAGCATGTTCAATGTGCTTCCACTGGATGAGGACTTTTGGAACTTTGTGCCTGGTTCCCATGAACTTTGCTACATGGACCTTTTTTCCCCCTTTGTTCACTTTGTTTACTGTCCTTTCACTGTAATAAATCATAACTATGGAGGCATCCATATTCTCAGTCTTCTGAGAATCACTGAACATGAGGATGGTATTGGGGACTGCCAATGCCAATAAACAACCTTCCAGTTTTCCTGGACTTAAAGTGTTTTGGGCCTGTACAACCTTCCAAAGTAAACCTGGGAAAGTACCAGGCAAATTTGAGCAAATTGTTCACCCTATATGGAGAATTAATGCAAGACATGAAGGAATATTTGATTCTGCTGGAGAACATTACCTGTGTCAAATCTACCCATCAGTAAAATGGATCTCCAACTTCCACCTTTGTTGCTCCTCTAGGTTCCTAAGAGTAAAGTGGAGGAGGCCACCAAGATAGCTATTGATGCTGGGTTTCGCCATATTGATGCTGCCTATGTGTATGGAAATGAAGAGGAGGTTGGACAGGCCATCCAAAGCAAGATTGCAGATGGCACTGTGAAGAGAGAAGACATATTCTACACTTCAAAGGTGTGGATGTGTGCATACGTGTGTGTACGTGTGTCATTGCATTTCTGAAATGTTACTATGTGTAGAAATAGGATGATAAGATTTGTTGAGTAGATGTTTGTTGAATTGTTCCTATTTGCAAAACTTTTATTCACACATATATTATGAATTTCCAGTCATTGTTATGTTCACATTTTGTGACTCTACTTTAAGTATAATCACTTTACTCTTCTGAGTTTCAGCCCAAAGCCCTGTGATTTTGCATAGAGTATTGCATCAGAGAGTTGTGATCACATGATGGTTTTCCCTTTACTCAATGTAAAATGGTCAACTTTCTTAATCCTCTGAAATTCAATTCTCTCCTTTGTGAATAAGATAGAGCAATGTAAGACAATTATTTGAGAATTAAAAAGATATATTTAAAGTTTCTTGAACTGCATCAGTAGATATCACCATGTAGAACTAATTTTTCCCTAGAGTCATGTATGATAAAGAAATACTAAATATTCTTCCTAGAGTTTTATGAGGATGGAGCTAGATAAATGCCAGAAAATGCTTTGTATAGTTTATGAAACATAATTCAGATGATGAACACTACTATTACCTGATAATGATTCCTGTTATTATTTGATAATGATTTTTATCTCTTGAGTCATTTCCTTGCATGGTTCAGTAGATGTACTGACAATAATATGAAAACAAAATGGAGTTTGTGTAAATAGATCAGATAAGAAAGGAAACCAAGAGAAAAGGAAATTTTTTTACTGAGTTGACCAAGTGCTCAAGTAGTAGAAAACTGTGTAAATGTTAGTAAACTAAAACAATCTAGGAGTTAAGATTTAAGTCCTTGAAAAATATTTGTGGGAAATATGTACCTTAATGGAACTCTCCCAGCATGGCTGTTTCTCAGTGTTCTTCAATGCTATGTATGCAAAATTTCCTACACTTTTAATCTCTTTTCTTATGGCAAGGTTTCCATCTGTTTCATGATCCTTTGTTCATTTCCCTCTATTTCTTTGAAAAATATTTCTAGATCATTCATATTGTATAGAGATCCACAAAATAGAGGATTTAATATAGTAATAAGTTTCTGAATAAATATAAAGATTAGGCCATTCCTACTGACTAAGAGTCTAGGTTCATTAATGACCCAAATTTAGACTGAATTCAATAATAACGGCAATCAATTTTCAGTTTGAATTTCCTAAACTAGTCACACTTCATCAGTTATTTGTTTCCTGCTCTCATTCACAAAGTCAGCTAATATGCTAATGAAATGTGTCTTTTCTTTTGACTTTCGCAGCTTTGGGTCACTTTCTTTCGGCCAGAGTTGGTCCAAACAGCCTTGGAAACATCACTGAAAAAACTTCAGCTGGACTATGTTGACCTCTATATTATTCATTTACCAGTAGCTCTGAAGGTTAGCAAAGTACATGGTCAAACCAATTTCACTTCTTCCAGCAGCATGACCATCTTGAATGTTGTATTATGCTTCAGTAGGAGCATGTAGGGATTATGAAACTGGGGAGAAATCCTAAGAAAAAATTCAAGGGTCTCTTTTTATTGAGTAATATTTAGATCTTCAATCTCTACCACATTGCTCCAGATGGTTAACATTCAACAACCTCAAAGCCTCCACATCAAAATCTTGAGGAAATAACTCTGGCCATGTCTAAGGCACAGGCCTCTTTATGGCCCCTGTGTCTCTTGAGGAACTTCACAGGTACAGTTTCATGAAGCTGTGGTGAGAAAAGAACCTGCCTCACATTGGTACAAGGTGTTTTCCTCATCTCTTTCCAATTTCAAACTGAAAGGAGGCTTGTTGTTGTTCCCTGTGGGTGGATCTCAAACTAGCAGCATACACAGGGGCCTGCAGGCTCTTGCACTTACTGCTTGCACCACTTCTAAGTAGAGCTTTGTAGCCTGCTCTTACCCACTAATGTTGTGTAGGACGCTTGGTTAAAAGTAGCAGAAATCTCATCAAGCTAGCTTTTGGAAAAGTACGCTTTTCTTTCTTTCTTTTTTTTTTTTTTTTTTGATTATACAAATGGGGTGGAAGTCAATGTTAGCATTAATGAATCAAAGTTGTTTTCAGAAATTTCACATTTTTTCTAACTCTTGTCTGTTCATTCCTCCAGGTCAGCTTAATTTTTGCCCAGTATTTTCCAACAGTGGCCAGTATGCCCTTAGGGCAGGTCACAGTTTGTGGAGATTAATACTTGAGAACATCTATGGCTCTTCCAGCCTCCATTTGAATCTTGAGAAGGATCTGTATAGACCCTACTTGTTTTGGGTCTTTAACCCTTGGACTTCATGTGTCTGGGGCATAAGGCTATGTAACTGTCAGCCTGAGGCAAGATTACAATTCATTTCTGGTGGAAATTAAGGCCACATAATGGACTACCTTTTCAGGTGGAGAGATATTTCCAAAAGATAAGGAGCAGATAAACTAACAAAAGTCCAGTATGAGTCCCCATTAAGACCCTGAACAAAATATATTTATTGAACATATACTAGATGGAAGAGATTATTGAAGCCTGTCTCTGAAGATATTGCTTACCAATGCATATATAACCACTTTGTAAAATTAGTATCTGAATACTTTCACCAACTTTTAGGGTCCCAGCCCTACTAGTGCTTCACAGCATGACTAAGGATATAGGAATTAATTTGTGGCCTCCCTATAGTGACTGCTTATATTTCAGCCTGGGAAGGCTCTGTGGCCACAAAATGAACACGGAAATTGCATATTTGATACAGTGGATCTCCTTGCAACGTGGGAGGTAAGTGCTGCTCCTCAGAGAAGTGAGCTCAGACAAGGAAGCCAAGAGAGGGGACATGGTTCATTCTTCCACCAGTGAAAACTTAGGATTGTCCCTAGATAGCCCTCAAACTGAGTGCTGTCAAATTTATAGTCAGGAATTGAACAAATGATCCCAAAATTCTCTTGAAGCTCTAATATTCAACTTAATCTTTGGTAGTAGTTTCCTCGTCACAGTGTGCCCTTCCTTCACAAAGGAAACTGATAGAGCCCCATGGCTATCTGGGTCATGCCAAAGCAAAAACATTCTCCTGGAGGATGGAAAAGGGATATTTGCTATGAGTTCTAGAAGAGTAAACGCAATTGGAATTAGAGTTATATTAATATTATCAGTTTCATCAATCATGTGTCTCCAAGACTAGTGACTGTGTGGCACACATAAAATTTCAGGAAAGCCATAGGAAATTCAAACATAATGTGCACTCCTACCTCCAGACTAAATTTTCATTAGAAATGAGAGTAAGATAAGGAACCTTTAGAGCCCCTCTCACATTTAGACACACTGAAATTAATTTTTTGAATAATCTTACTTTGTTTAGTACATATGCCAATTCACATAATCTAGGTAGCATTTTCACTTCTGGAACAGAATTTAATTGATAGGTTTAATCACAAAAATTGAGTCCTGTTAACTCAATGACCTGCAATGCAATACAGGATCTTCTATTGTTTGATGCTCCTCATTGGATAAATAAATCTCTGTACCTGTCCCAGAAGGAGATGAGGGAGCTCTTTCCCATTGATATACTCATTGCTCTGGTTCACAGCATAGTGCCAACCCTTATAAGATGGTCTTCTGTGTGCCAAACTAATTAATGTTTTACCATTTCTCAACCTACTTCTTTCTATAATCCAGCTAAAGGCATTCTGGTAGTTTTGCATTATTCAGTCCATTGTGCATAGACATGAAATTATGACATTCATCTATTAATCTTTCATTCAAAAACATTTACTGAGGAGCTCTTTCATATGGAGTATAGGGACAAAACATCCCTGCCCTCAGCAATCCTACAGTAAAGTCAGAGGATACAGATAATGAACAAGCAAAAGGGTAAACATAAGTTTGTTAGATGATAATAAGTTATGTGGAGAACAGTAAAACAAGGTAAGTAGGGAGGGGCATGATGTGAGGGAAGTAAGTCAGGGGATTTGCAATTTTGTAGATATCCAAGCAGGATCTTCACTTAAACTGAGACATTTGAACAGAGATATGTAATGAGGAGTGAGCTAGGGGAATACTACCTTGGGAAAGGAAATAGCAAGTTCAAAGACCTTAGGTGGTCGAATGCTTTCTTATCAAAAACATCAAGGTCACTTCTATGACAGGAAGAGGAAAGAGTGAGATGAACCTAAAAGACAAATGGTAGAATGATGTGATGGTGACTCAGTGACAGAATTCTCACCTGCCATGCCAGAGACCTGGGTTCAATTCCCAGTACCTACCCATGTAAAAAAAAAAAGACAAATGGCTGACCAGGGATCATGAAAGGGCTGTTAAGAAGAACTTTGATGCTTTGTAAGAAGACTTTAGAAGCCATTAGTGGGTTTTGCTCTGATTTACTTTTCATAAGGAACACCATATATTTGCACTAACACAGTGGCCACAGTAATATGAGAATATTTACATTTACATAAATTATACATCATTAATATAAAAAAATTAGTACTCAGTAACATATTTCAATTCAGAAATAGCCACCATATAAACACGGACTATTAGCATCAACAGAAAAAGTTCTATTGAAAAGTACTGTATGTAAATTCAGAGGACTACAGACTAGAGAGGTAAGAACAAAAGCAGGAAGACCAGCTAGTAGACACTTGAAATAAATAAGTAACAAGAAGCATAATGATGGTATTATAGCATAGAGACAGTGCAAGTAGGGAAAACCAACTGAATTATGGACAAATTCTTAAAGCAGAGATGACAGATATTTCTGCAGGAATGGATAAAGAGTATGAGACAATGAGAAGGATTGATGAATTCTGAGGTCCTTGGACTGAGCAAATGGGAGGATGGAGCTGGCACTCACTGAGAAGGAGAGGACTGCAAGAGAAGCAGATTAGAAGAGAAGATCAGTAGCTCTGTTTTGGACTTGTTCAATATGAGATATCTGGTCAGACATCCCAATAGACATGCTAAGTGGCAGGCAAATTTAGGAGTCTATAAATTTCAAGGTCTTGGGATAGATCTATGCTGAAGCTATCAACTTGGGATTCTTGAGCAAGTAGATAGAATTTATGCTGTAAATCTGAATTAGTTCACTTGTGAGGGAAAGAACATAGAGAAGAGACAAGTTTCGAAGACTAAATGCAGAAGCTTCCAACATAAGAGTTGAGAAAGATGATGAGTTCTAACAAAAGGAGAATCCAGGCAATTGAGAGGACCATCAAAATAATTCAGTGCCTAGAAGAAAGATGAAAGTATTATAAGAAGACTATCAACTGTACTGAATGGTACTGCTAGGTTAAATGAGATAGGCAGCATTGGATGTAGCAATTCAGGATCATAACAAATACTGGTGGAATAGTGTCAAGGAGAGCCTTAGGGAAATTTAAAGAAAGAAATGGAGAGAGAAATGATTGCGAGCAGTGAGTATAAGCCTTATTTTCATCAATGAACAATAGTCTCCCTACTTCCCTAGAAAGAAATAGTAATTTCTGTCTATTGAATTCATTGTCTTCCCCTTTTAGATTTTTTACTTTTTTCTTCTTTAAGTCAATCATGGTCACTCAGCTACACAGTCATTTTTTTTAATACATTTATTGTTCCCCCGAGGGGGGTGCACCATTCCTGGAAGTACTGCAATACCAAGTCGATGCATGGAGTGGACGGAGCAAGCTCCTATTCCATCTCCCAATTCCAAAAATCCATTTAATATATTGTCCTCGGGTAGAGGACTTATCAGATATTAAACTGATAAGAACAGATACTGTACTTGATCTTAGCCAAAAGCCCGAGAACTGATCCATAGTCATTTCTTGACACTGTTTTCCTTAACAGTGCTGTCTCTCATCATTTCTTGATCTAGAGCCAATTTACCAAAATCCTTCTTCAAAATGCCTTCCTCCCAGGCCCTAGAGAAATGTAAGGACGCAGGATTGACCAAGTCCATCGGTGTGTCCAACTTTAACCGCAGGCAGCTGGAGTTGATCCTGAACAAGCCAGGGCTCAAGTACAAACCTGTTTGCAACCAGGTGAGCATCCCTCTTACCCACCAGGGCCTTTCCCTTTCCTATTCTTCCTGCACTTATTCCAGCACTTCTGCCTATGCATCTTCCCCTCCTACTCATCTGATCTTTGTAGACCAGAATGTTCTGAAGAGGACATCACCTGTCTAGAAGGGCAGGGATAGAATTCTTAACTGTATTTCAGCTTGATAAAGTCTTAGGGAAAATGATTGGGAGACCCTAGTCCTAAAATAAATGAAAGAATTTAGGGGAAGGGAAAAGAGATTAAGGAGGGCTAGAAGAGTTAACAATGCCTTTAGGTAGGCATTTACCTGAGTTTTTAAGTATGATCAAGGATTGGGTATGTGAAAGTGATTTGGAATGTATTGCATATATTCAAGAAATCCATTAAATATGGTAGAGTTACTATAAATAAGAAAGAGCGAAAATAAGATTAGATAGGTATTAAGGGTTTGTGATGGGTTTAGAAGCCTTGTCCTATGTCCTGGACTTTGACAGAGGAAGCATACAGAAGGCAAAGGTTAACATGAGAGTATTAAATAATCTGTGTCTGAGTGATTAGGTAACCATTTTAAACTGATGATAAAGATAGAGGAAATAAACTCTAAGGAACTTTTATATAAATAGCTCATGACTAAATCTTAGTCTGGTTCTCCTCCTTATTTCTATAATTAAATTAACACTTCAAAAATATCTCTTCTGATACTGGTTCTTTGTTCTAATTTGCCTTAAATCTTGGAAACTAGGAGTGGTAGTGAGGCGCATATTGGAAAACATAGTAACAAAATTGAAGACTATCTTTTATATAGGTTGATAGAGAACCATGGGTTTAAGTATAAACATTTAAAATTTTATTATGGCCTTTCATTAGTTTTACCCTAGTTATTTTCAAAATTTTCAAAGAAAGTAAAAGTTTAAATATGATAAAGCTAACATGTATATTTTCTCCTTGCATCATGTTTACTGAACCCTTTAAAATTATGTTGTAGATTTGACACTTTGCCCCTAAATACCTCATATTGTATCTCATAAGAATGAAGGTATCTTCCCATACATTCATAGCTCTATGATTATATCTAAGCAAATTCACAATGATTCCTTAATACTGTGTGCTTTCCAGTTTATATTCATATTTCCCCATTTTTAAATAAATCCTTCCATAATTCTTCTTTTCTAACCAAGATCCATTATAGCTAACTTATTAATTTTTATATTTCTTTAAGCTATTTTAAGCTATTTTTTATTCCCAACATCACTCAACCCCTTCTAATTGCATGGTTTACTCACAGATTTTTGTATAATATCAATTTATCAAATTGTTGCCTTCTGGTGCTAGTTAACTTGCTCCTCTATTCCTAGTTCCTATAAACTAAGAGTTATATCCTAGACTTTTATTAGATTCAAATTAAACATTTCTGGCAAGGAAATTTCATCAGAATGCTGAGTCATTCAAGTTGCACTCCATTTGGAAACACGTAATGGCATGGTGTCCATCTGTTAGTAAGGCTAGAATTCAACGTTGGTTAAACTACAGGGAGCAAGATCTACTATGTAACATGTTTTTCCTTTGCAATTGCTAATATGATGGGTGGAAATTTAGAATTGGGGAAAACTCAGGTTTCAAACCATAGAACTAAATGGAAGATATTTGCCAGAAATTGCTAGTTCATTGGGGTTTGCGAGGGTCAGTTCTCTACTTTTATCATTCCTTTTACATTTCTTAGCTGACATTTTTCTATGTTTAAAGATTTTTTCATATATTCAAGATGACCTGCAATTTTAATTATTAGTCAAGGTAAATGCTGATATATTTTCCTTTGATTATTAACATACTGATGACTACTTAATAGTCACATTGATGCTGGCTTTTTATACTCTCTACCTTTTTCTTTTTACTTGTCATCAGTATGGACTCATGGATGCTCGTTGATTCAACGTGATAAGGAATGTAGTAGTCAACATTACTTTTCATGATCAGGTCTACTCTAATGTGGCCAATGAGAGTCTCCAAAAATGGTTTGCTTCTCTTTTTCACCTGCCCACATGTGTCTTAGACTGATTTCTTCCTTTGTGCCACAATTTGATGTCTATAGATAAAATTCTTTCCATATATCATATCCAGAAATAGACACTTCTCCTCGTAGATGGTGATAATATTTAGAACTAAGATCTGGGCAATGGTCGTGCTTCTTTTCTGGAACATCACAGTTTTGACCTGCCAGTGGACAGTGATAGAAAATTTTATCTTTGTTCAAGTCATTAGTTTATGTTGATATTTCATATTAATAGTTCATATTTAATTCTGCATGTTTTTTATTCATCTTCTTTGACTTTTAATCTCTCTCTTACAATTTAGGGTGATTTTTTTCATATAATCTAAGACATTTCTGTCTTGGCATTCCACAGGTAGAATGTCACCCTTATCTCAACCAGAGAAAATTGTTGGACTTCTGCAAGTCAAAAGATATTGTGCTTGTTGCCTACAGTGCTCTGGGATCCCAACGAGAAAAAAGATGGTAATGAGGACAATAAGGAATTTACCTAAAACCTCATTATAGATTAATCATTTTTATTCATACCAAATTATATTTCCTGGGGATAAATCTCAGCTGTCTGTTTAAGTGGTCAGTACAGAAATAATCCTCCTTTAAATCCCTTATCCCAGCCCACTGCTTGTACATTTTTTGTATATGTTTATAGTTTGGATAATGATAAATCCCCACATTAAAATGGCAATGTCATCCAAAAGGTGAGCCAAAGATATGATCTCAAATCATAATTTTGAAAGTTCAAGTAACATCTTCGACAAACGTCAGTTGCTTTATCTTTAAATTCAGGGTAATATTATACAACTCCTGAGAATATGAAGATAGAATGAAATTACCATCTGAAAGGATTTTGTTACATTCCTTGAAGCACTACACATTTTACTTAATGATGAGAATGAATAGTTTTCATTTCCAAATGAAGATTTAGAATATTTTCAACAACATGTTAGAAAAGTTAAAATTATCCAAATCTCACTTTTTCTTCCCATACAGTTTCTTTTCCTTCTCCTAGGGCTGTACCAAATTATAGCCACTGGGAAGTAGGAAAGGGAAAGTCAAGGGTCAAAGTCAAGTATACTTATAAATGACCTGGAGGGCTTGATACAACACAGATGTACTAGACCCCACAGGGCTCTTGATTTCATAAATCAGAGTAAAGTCCTAGAATCTGCCTTTCTAATAGTTCCCAGGTGGTATACTGCTGCTGGGTAGCTACCACATTTTGAGAAATACTGGTCTAGAATATATCATCTTATTCTGGTAGGAACCTCCTAAAAAATTGAATACACTTCCACAGATACTCAGCTTTTCTGCCTTCCTTCCAGGGTGGACCAGAACTCTCCTGTTCTCTTGGATGATCCAGTTCTTTGTGATCTGGCAAAAAAGCACAAGCGCACCCCAGCCCTCATTGCTCTTCGCTACCAGATACAGCGTGGGGTCGTAGTCCTGGCCAAGAGTTTCAATGAGAAGCGGATCAAAGAGAATATGCAGGTGATGAGCAGGCTGTGGGTCTCAGGAGGCCTCAATATTATCCCCATACGAGTTCTGCTTTGTAAACATCTCAACACAACTTTGGACCACGTTAATTTTCCTAACATTTCCTATGCGCATATGTCCCATGTGCATTCCAATAGTTTTCTCATTTTGCTACAACATCAGAAGATGAATAGCTGGATGGAGAAAGGATTGGGCAAGTGTTCAATATTGGGTTCTAACTTATCTCTGATTTTATCTGTAACCCTGGTTAAGTAACATTGCATTTTTTTCTTCATTATCAAAATAAGTGTTGGATTAGGTGATCTTCAGTCTCCAGATATCTAGCATATTTTTGCCAGGAATTAATTGACAAATCTGAAGCAGAAGTGACAACCTAACCAAAGAAAATGGATAACCTCCAGATTCTTGATTGGTCTGGGGAGTGAGAAGACCAAAGTCCCGATGACAATCTTCTCCACCCTGAGTTCCTGCAGAAAAAAGTCCATTCCTATAGTAAAGCTAAATGTTCTTCTCATCTGTGATATTTGAAACTTAGAATGATGTGATTTTTAAAATTATGTTAAATTTTTAACAGGATAAAAAGGTATAAAGTGAAAGGTAACTCTTCTGATCTATTTATCAGTCACCCAATTACCTTATGTTTCTCTTACCAAAATGTGTAATCCTTTTTCTGAGTTTGTGCTATTTTCAGGCATGACTTTAGTCTCTTCCACATAGTTTTTTATCCACTAGGCAACAAGCCCAGGCTTTATGTCATGACAGCGGCAATAATCCAAGGGATTGTGAGTGCATTCAAAGCCCTCTCAAGTCTAGGCTGAAAATTGGCTCACCATTGTTTCTCCAAATTATATTGGCCAAGAAAGTTATAAGGACAGGCCAGATTCAAGAGTAGGAGAAATGGACACCACCTCCTATGAGAAGAGCTGCAAAATCACATTGGAAAAGGTGTGGATACAGGGAGAGGTGAAAGATTGGGGCAAATTTGTAATCAATCTATCACATTTATGTTTTCAGAACATTAATTGTCATCTGCACATACATTTGCTGAAATATCTTCTCCCAATTTGTGCTTAGTTTTCATTTTCTTGATGTATATTTTAATGAACCAAAGTTCTTACTCTATTGTAGTCAAGTTCATCATGCATTTCATATGTGGTTTATACTTGCTGTGTCCTTTTCTACCTTCAGCACCACACAATATTTTTCTATATTATTTGTAAAAGTATCATACTTTTTGCTTTCAAATTCATGTCTTTAATTCACCTAGAATTGATTTTTACTGTTTTAAATTAGAATTCAAATACATAAACTAATATGTATGTGTGTATTTATATATATATATATAAGTATGCATATGTTTCTACGTACATATATAAATTTGTATTTGTGAGCATGTGTATATAATTGAAAATGGCTATCCAAATGTTTGAACACTAATTATTGAAAATTTCATACTCTTCCACAAATGTTCATCATCATCTCTATTATATATCATGTACCCATATTCTGGTTCTGAGCTCTCTCTTCTCTCAATTGATCTGCTTACATTTAAGTATTGTCTTAATTGGGATTGAAAGTAGGTCTTGCCATCCAAAAAAGGTAATATTGTTTCCTATCTCCTTGTTTTTCTTTAAGATTGACTTGATAATTTTTTACTGTTTTCTCTTACGTAAAATTTAAACAACTTCACAAACATTTTTGAGAGAGTAAGAATAAACCTCTATTACCAACAGTTAACAATTTCTAAAATACGGCCACTTGTACATGCTTTCTCTATATCTATCTACTATTTATCCTCTATCTATCACTATCTCTAAGTATTGCTATGAATGCATGTCCCATTTGTTCTCTCTACTCTTTTGGGGAATCTGATTAAAATAACCTAAAACTTTACACTCAACCACTTTTGTTTTCCCATCTATTGGTTTTTATGTACAACATTCTGGGTGCCTTCTTCAACTTTGCCTTCCAATTAAATAATCCTCATTTCAGCTGTTTAATATGCTATTAAAACTGTCTTTTATATTTGTAATATGTATAGATTTTTGTAGCATTCTTTTAATAATCTCTTAATCATTCTATAGAATTTCTTTCTTTGTGAATAAAGTAACATGATTTTTTTTTAGTGCTCGTCAGTATCAATATCCATAATTCTTTAGAGACTGTTTCTTCTGTCTCTTATTCCTGTGGGTACTCATTAGTGATACCTTGTTCTGGTAGTTGTGGAGCTGTTTTCACCTGTGAGGTCCCCATTTTCCACATAATTTTACTTGTGGAAGCCTTCTAATGCCTTTGATTAAGGTGGATTCTCCAGAGATAAGGGCACTAAAAGTCCAGGAAGACACTATATTAATTTGTAAGTTTAACATCTCTGGACCAATGAGCAGTTTGCATATAGGGTGAAAATGTGCAAAAGGGATAACTTGTGAATTTTAATTGCAGCAATGATTTGCTCCCATCTCATCTTAATACAGACAATTTTTTTTTGTTATCCTGGAGGACTTCATGCTTATCTGGATTATATAGCATTTGGGGTCTAAAATGTATGGGAGAGGATTTTCTATTAAATTTTCACCATAGCTATACTCAGGCTTATCTCTTTTTATTTGCACTTTATTTGTCAGTCGTAGAATCAAAACAGAATAAACACAATGATGGTCGTTCATAGGGAGTGGCAAATGTTTTCAAGCTAGGGAAACCATAAGTCTTTCTTTGCAGGGATGTACAGGGTGTGCCTGTTCCAGGGATAGCATTGTCTTATCCATGCTTGAACTCCCTCTCTCAAAAATGTTAGTGAATTTTTGCACTATGAAAAAGTAATGAGTAATTGCCAACCAATGACATTTTTTCATACTATCAAATATAAAGTTATCACTTTCAATTAACCATTATTTTTATATTCCCTAGTAGTATTTCAAAATCTTCTTCTGAAATCCCTTATACATTTCATCCTAAATCAATACCTGGGTGACATATCTTACCACTGCCATTACAAATGGGGTCTTTTTCTTCTATTTTAATTTCTAATGGACTTTGTGTAGTATTTAGATATCTCTTGATTTTTGTTTATTCCTTTTGCACTGGATGCATTTTAATAATAATGATTTCTGTGGTTTATCAAAATTGACAATTATACAATCTAAATATTATAAATAATAATGATTTCTGTGGTTTATCAAAATTGACAATTATACAATCTAAATGTTATAAATGTTTTCCTACTGCCCTAATAGGTTTTTGAGTTCCAATTGTCAGAAGAAGATATGAAGGTCTTAGACGGACTAAATCAAAACATTCGCTATTTTCATGCTAAATTGTAAGTACATTAGTTATTGCTTCTTTTTGTTCTGATGAGGAAAGCAGGGGAGTTCTAAAAATCTGTCTCAATCCCAGGAGGTCAGATACCAGTTTGAGAGAGGGTTGCGGCAGGAGCTTTCCTGATACACTCAAGCTGGATTCATTCCAGAGCTCTGCTGTGATTCAGCAGATGGGTGGTCAGGGCCAGGGTCAGCTTGGATGCCCACACATTCTTCTGCACTCATCACTCTGTATCACTTTCCAGAGCAACCACATATCATTGCTGAATCTGCATCTTCCCTATTGGCCTCTCATTTCTATAGCAATATGGTGGAAATATACTATGAAAATTACAAATGTAGCCCAATTAACATTTCTAAAACTGCATTAATGAATTTCTTCTTCCAAACCTGCTCAGTTCCCAATGATGATAAAAGGCATCTCCATCATTACTGTGGTCAATGAGAAATTCCCCAAACCCCTATATGTTATAATTAACTAGTGTTTGCAAATTTTATATCTTTAATAATTTTCTTATCTCTCCCTTCTTCTCCATCCCATGTTTGTGCAGGTCCCAAACATGGAATTTTGCATTTTCTTCTTGCAAGGCTGGCTATGGTGGGGTGTGTAAGAACTGCTGGTTTTAATTTCTGAATTATGGGAATCTCAGTGCAAATGATGAATAAGGTTAAGAGAAGACAGATTTGAAACCAAAAGAAAAATGTCAAGGCAAACCCTCTTTTGTTGGAGAGAATTTACAGCTAATACATACTTTCGATTTACTCATGCCCTAAGATTTTCAGTTTGTGGAAGTCTTATGCAATAAAAATTATGGAAAGCTATTAGGAATCTAATACATAATAAAAATCATGTGATGGGCCACGGTGGCTCAGCAGGCAAGGACGCTTGCCTGCCATGCCAGAGGACCCGGGTTTGGTTCCCGGTGCCTGCCCATGTAAAAAAAAAGAAAAAAAGATCATGTGATAATGTATGTTAAGTTCAAGGATATGTAAGTACTGAAAAAATTGGTACATATACTACTACAATTGCTAAATTTTTGTGGTTTAGAGAAAAATAAGAATAATATGGCTAACATGCAAAAAGAACAGGAGAGTGAGAAGAAACAAGTAATTCTTATCACCAACTAAATATTTTATTCATATGTATTTCATTATAATTTTATATTATTTATTGCTATTATGAAATAGAGACCATACTATAGTACAATTATGTCCTTGTTATGTGGCTGTATGTTTACATTTCTTTTTTTTTTTTTTGGTGCATGGTCTGGATCTCCGGCATGAAAGGCAGGCATTTTAACTACTGAACTACCCATGGAGCCTTGTTTATATTTCATTTTATTCAGCTATGAATTTTATCCAGTATGCTGCATGTGGTGCTCAGTTAGTAAATAATTAATGAATTATTACAATAGAAGTGAAATTGCTCTCAGCAATGTGTAACCTGTTAAAATAGTTATTAGGCCTAAGTGTGGGGCTATAATTCCTGCTCATTGCAAGACAGAATGGGTTTCTCTTTTCAGTGAGAATTCAAAATTTCAAAACCAGGAAACTGCTTTGCTTTATTTACCAATGGAGCTATGGTAGGAAGGAGAATATATTTGAATATATGCAGTATTCTATTGATTTGTCTCAAATTCCATATGTGGGAATACATATGATTACACAATTTTTTTTAACAAAAACCTTATGCTGGGCGGGCCGCGGTGGCTCAGCGGGCAAAGTGCTTGCCTGCTATGCCGGAGGACCTCGGTTCGATTCCCGGCCCCAGCCCATGTAACAAAAACGGAGAAACAGAATACAATAAAACAAGAAAATGTTTAAAAATGTTTCCCTTTCTTCCTTCCTTCCTTCCTTCTATCCTTCCTTCCTTCTCTCTGTCTTTCCTTTAAAAAAAAAAAAAAAAAAAAAAAAACCTTATGCTAACACAAATATATATGGAAGTTAGAAAGTTGGCTTTATCAACAACCAGTGAATAAAATTTTAAATTTTGCCCTATTGTCAGCGTCATTGAAACCATGTTTGTATAGCCCTAGAAATACAGTCACTGAATCCATATTATCCTCTGTTCTTTCTCATTTTAGTGCCATTGGCCACCCTGAGTATCCATTTGCTGAAGACTATTAACAGGGAGCTTTTCACCATGCCTTCTACCAGGAGCTCCCATGTGTACAGAGCAATGCTGGAAATGTCTCAGATGCTTTTGATTATACACATCACTTCTAGTTACATCCATGCTGTTTAGCAATGTGCGCTCAATTAGACTGAAATCTGTTGGACACACATTAAATTCTTCTGGCTTTGCAAAAACAATTAAGATTTCATTTTATACAAAGATTTTTACGTACCCCAGTCTCTGTCTCTGTTAACTTTTGTTTTATTTCCTTCTGTTCTTTTCAGCCAAAACTATGGTTTGTGTGAAGATTAAGACTGAGGGAGATAATAGCAATTTTGAGGACATTCCTGGGGTGAGACTGAGGGTGGGGCTTTCATCCTGTTAGTAAAGCAGTAGTTTAGCAGGTATGTATCAGTCAGGGTTTCCTTAGCACTTTGAGGAAAATGAAACCTGTGGCATATAGTTGGGGAAGGTGAGGCACCTGTCGAAAGGAAAACCAACACCACAAGGGCTCAGAGCTCCAGGAAGACTGGGAAGGAGGAGAGGTCACAGTGGCTGATGGCCAGGGAGGTATGCAGATAACCAGTCTGAAAGGATGGACTCAGATGTGCTCTGGGCAAAGGGAGTAGAACATGCTCACTGATAGGATAATATTATCAAAGGCTTTCTTGATAAAGAAATTGGCCTAAATTAGTGTAAATATTTACACCTGGACAAGTCATTTCCTTAGGTTCTGAGTCCTTGTAAATAATATTGCTTTATATTAAACTATAATTTCAATTCCAAAAATAGAATTATGTGGACAGTACAAATGACACATAAGTATGCAATAACATTTCTGGCAAAATATTAAAACTAATTACCAATAAATGGTGTTTGAGGATTTAAAGGCAAGATTATAATGACTAGCTTATACTTGAGCTCAGCAGTAGTCATGACAAATAAGCTCCTTTCTCACTTTGGCATTGCCTAGATGGACAACGCACATGCAGAAGACCTAGTGTATTTTAATTTCATCCAGGCTTTCAGGAAAATGGAGAAATGTGTCTTATGTTACAATAATCTCTTGGGTTAGGTATTGAATGTTAATGATCAAAGCGATTCATTGGCCAACCTTGGCCTATAGTCTACTTCTCAGTGAAATTCCACAGTCCATTGTCTTCAAGCCGTTCTGCTGTTAATACCACCTTGAATACAAGTTAAAAGAACTTGCTCTTGGACTTTGCAGATGACACAAAACAAGGAAGTATGGGAGATACATGGAAGGGAAGAAACCAGGATAATGAAAGGGTTGAAATGTTGGTATAGAAATTACTGAGAGTGAGAGATGTTGATTTGCTGGAAGAAGAAACTTCTAGAGGAGGTATATTCAAATATCTGAATGGATTTCCTGTTAAAGAAGGATTACACAAGTGATTTACTCAAAATTTAGATATATGCCTATTACCTAGAAGTTCTTATTAAATATATAATTTCCTAGGTCTCACCTCCACAGCAGCTGTTATATTGTTTGGGACAGAGCCCCAAATCTGCATTTTTAACAGACTCACCCTGAGATTCAGATGCTGCTGAGCTATGATCCACTCTCTGGGAAATATAGGACCAGATTTATTCTTTTCACTCTCATACATTCAAACTAAGACCAAGTAAAAGTAGCCATAGGAAAAGAGATTTGGGCTAACCATTAATAATTCTCTAATAGGTAGAGATAGCAAAATAAATTTCCCTGGTAGGAAGTGCTCCTTCTGAAGAAATTCAAACACCATTTCCAGGTAACTTGAAGGGGATGTGGTAGGCAAGCTTTGACCTGTACAGCCCCTTCTGACTCTGAGCATTTCTGGGCAAAATATTAACAAATACTGTTGAAACACTTATTAGTTTACAGCCCAACCCAGTCCAGTCACATCATTGGCTTCCAGATCAGCCACCTCCCTCTCTCCTCTTCACCTCTAGAGAGTCAGAGAGAAGAATTAGAGACAGAGGAATAATGGAAAAAGAGAGAGACATGAACAAAGGAAATAGAAAAGATAAGAAGAGTAAGGAGGAATAAGTAATCCCAGCTCACTAATTAGGAAATTTGGGCTTAAGCCTAGGGTCAATAAAATATACGTGAGACCCTGGAAATTTACTAACCCTCTGTGGACCTTAAACTTTAAATCCATATCTTGAGTTAAACACTGATTCTGATTCACAATTATTCATTATATTATTTTTAAAGTAAATAAATAATAAGCAAAATAAAAGACAGCTATGGGTGGACTAATGATGATGAAATATCATCAACTAAGGCTCACAGTGAACACTATTCTGAGTAGACTCACTGACTTCCATTTTAAAAACCTCAGAACAAACAAAAAACATTGAATTCAAGCACATCATAGGTATTTCTAGGGAAATTACCTTCCCTCTCTGAGTCAGTTTCCTCATCTGTAAAATGGCAATAATCGTAGTTTATATTCAATGATATCATTGTGAGTTAATATGTGTGTAACATGGAAATATTCAATGAGTGTTAGTTATCATCATCATTGTCTGAATGTATTTTGATTCAGGCTGAATAATCAGCTTCCTTTAAACTCTAACAGTCTATAATTGTAAGATGACCACAAGGTTATCTATCAATGTGGCTGGGAGAAACATGACACTATAACCAGTGCCCTGCTGGTAATAGTGCCAACTGATTCCTGTTTCAGGTTCAGGTGTCTCACCGTTAAAAGAATTTAAACAAACAAAAGAGGCCAGTGAAATAAGTAGTAAAGTTTATTAAAGACAGAGAGAAACAGTACACATTAAAGAGAAAAAGAGGATGTGTTCTAGGGAGAAAAATGCACTGAGTCTGAGTGGGTTAGTTTGCTATATTGGAAGGTTTTTGCTGGTGGCAGTTTTCCCTAGTAACCTTTGAACACTAGAGCTTACATGGTTTGTATTAACCAGATATTTATAGGGCTGACATTCTTTCAGGAAAAGATAATAACTGAAGCTTGTGGCTAGCCTGTCACACATCCAAAATTTGTCTTTGGGCATATGTTTAACAATCTTTACAACCCCAGGCTTTCTGTTATTAACTAAGAGTTCACTTCTGGCCTGTGATTTTACAAGCTTTTATGGTTTGGGGAGGTTTTGATGGTTTGGGGAGGTCTTGAACTCTAGGGGAAATTTTTGCCCCATAAAGTTTGCAGGAAGAAAATAAACAAGGGTCTTAAAGTTTGTCCATTAAATCTTTTAAGAGGTGGATAGGAAACCAGGGACCTTCAGTTCTCCTATTGCATCCTTCTTCAACACCATTATATTAGTACATTAAATATGTCTTAAATTCCTATTATATACCTGGCACTGAGGATTAAAAATGTAGCTATTGAGGATACAAAAGTAGACATGCACTGAAAACTGGTAAGTCATTTACATTATTTCTGGCGTAGAATGTGATTTTCAAAGATGTCAGCATGGGTCATGTAAAATCAGAGTCCAGTAAGTAGCTCTGTGACATATGGATCTTTACTCCAGGCCTGGAAATATTGATGACTAGGATGACTGTCATTGCTGGGGGGAGGGAGAACAGAAGAGTGTCATAGACAAGAATGAAGGTTTTGTTTTCACCAGTAATGATGACAGCCTTATATATTTATCACATGCTCAGAACCATTCTAGATACTTACATGCATGTACTTATTTGACCCTTATGACATCCCCCCTTTACAGAGCAGGTAATTGAGGACTAATCACACAGCTAGAAAGTGGGCAGCCAAGATCAGAACCTAAGCCATGTGGCTCCAGGGCCAGTCATGCTCTTAACCACAAACCTGGCTGTTGGTGCAAAAAAAATGGGCAGTGTCATATTTCACACTATTCCTCCATCCTTACTATAAATAAAAGCATCAGAAGATTTTGGATGATAGAGAAAAGCAAGTGGGCACCCCAGGAACCTAGACCTTGGGTTCCAAGAACCAACTGGGAAACAAGTTCCCTGGGGTTTCTTTTTGCTTCCTATATATTCCAGCCTGGGAGATGGAGAAGCTCACAAACTTAAACACCGGAGGGCACAATGAACAAAGCAAGAAAACAAAACCCAGGATAAGGCCAATCTCTTTGGCCAATGGATATTGAGGAAAATGAGAATGTAAAATGGTACAATTACTTTGGAAAACGATGCAGTTGTTTCTTAACAGGGTAAACATACACTTATCATACTGCCCAGCAATTCAACTCCTAAGTATTCACTCAAAAGAAATGAAAACGTAGTGTATTAGCTGGGGTTCTCTAGAGTAACAGAATCAACAGGAGCTATCCATGCATATAAAATTTATAAAAGTGTCTCACATAACCACGGGGATATAAAATCCAAGCTGAGAGCTCTGATGAAGGTCTTCAATAAACTCTCAAGAGAGGCTGGCTGACTGAAGCAGGAAGAGTGCCTGTCTTTTCTGAATCATCCTTAAAAGCCTTCCTGTGATTAGATTAAGCATCACTCATTGCAGAAGACACTCCCCTTACCTGATTACAAATGCAATCACCGGTGGATGTAGCCAACATGATCATAATTTAAGTCCATGAAATTTACTCACAACAACAAACAGGTCAGCGTTTGCCCTACCAGAAAACCAGGTACCACCTCCTGGCCAAATTGATACATGAACCTGACCATGACAGTCCACCCCTTGTCAATTTGGCAGCTGTACATATCACCTTACACCATACTTAATCTCTAAATAGAAAACAATAACAGACACATTTTTTTCCTTACCTAACAATACTGAACTGTTCCACTTACAGCTGGAAATGCATTAAATCTCTCCAGAATAGGGTGCAAGCACTTGAGTAATATTCACTCTTAAACTTGTTATCTTACAACATAAATAATATAACATGAACAAAACAGCATTACAGTCACTGTTTCTGGAACCAGCCATGGGTCCCAATTCATATTTTTCACTACCTTTTCCCACTAACCATTCAATGTTTTCTTTACCCTCAGTAAATACTTCAGCTTCTTTACCTGGTGGGGTGATGCAAACCTTCATTCACGAAGTTTCAGAGCCATTGGTAGTCCTGCCTAGATTGAGTTGTTATACGTTTCCATTGATTTTTTTTTTTTTAGAAATCATACCATTCTACATATGCAATCAGTAATTCTTAACAACATCACATAGATGCATGATCATCGTTTCTTAGTACATTTGCATCGGTTTAGAAGAACTAGCAACACAACAGAAAACGACATAGAATGTTAATATAGAGAAAAAAATAAAAGTAATAATAATAGTAAAAAAAAAAAAACCTATAGCTCAGATGCAGCTTCATTCAGTGTTTTAACATGATTACTTTACAATTAGGTATTATTGTGCTGTCCATTTTTGAGTTTTTGTATCTAGTCCTGTTGCACAGTCTGTATCCCTTCAGCTCCAATTACCCATTATCTTACCCTGTTTCTAACTCCTGCTGGACTCTGTTACCAATGACATATTCCAAGTTTATTCTTGAATGTCAGTTCACATCAGTGGGACCATACAGTATTTGTCCTTTAGTTTTTGGCTAGACTCACTCAGCATAATGTTCTCTAGGTCCATCCATGTTATTACATGCTTCATAAGTTTATCCTGTCTTAAAGCTGCATAATATTCCATCGTATGAATATACCACAGTTTGTTTAGCCACTCTTCTGTAGATGGACATTTTGGCTGTTTCCATCTCTTTGCAATTGTAAATAACGCTGCTATAAACATTGGTGTGCAAATGTCCGTTTGTGTCTTTGCCCTTAAGTCCTTTGAGTAGATATCCAGCAATGGTATTGCTGGGTTGTATGGCAATTCTATATTCAGCTTTTTGAGGAACCGCCAAACTGCCTTCCACAGTGGTTGCACCATTTGACATTCCCACCAACAGTGGATAAGTGTGCCTCTTTCTCCGCATCCTCTCCAGCACTTGTCATTTTCTGTTTTGTTGATAATGGCCTTTCTGGTGGGTGTGAGATGGTATCTCATTGTGGTTTTGATTTGCATTTCTCTAAAGGCCAGGGACATTGAGCATCTCTTCATGTGCCTTTGGGCCATTTGTATTTCCTCTTCTGGTAGGTGTCTGTTCAAGTCTTTTTCCCATTTTGTAATTGGGTTGGCTGTCTTTTTGTTGTTGAGTTGGACAATCTCTTTATAAATTCTGGATACTAGACCTTTATCTGATATGTCATTTCCAAATATTGTCTCCCATTGTGTAGGCTGTCTTTCTACTTTCTTGATGAAGTTCTTTGATGCAGAAAAGTGTTTAATTTTGAGGAGCTCCCATTTATTTATTTCCTTCTTCAGTGCTCTTGCTTTAAGTTTAAGGTCCATAAAACCACCTCCAATTGTAAGTTTCATAAGATATCTCCCTACATTTTCCTCTAACTGTTTTATGGTCTTAGACCTAATGTTTAGATCTTTGATCCATTTTGAGTTAACTTTTGTATAGGGTGTGAGATATGGGTCTTCTTTCATTCTTTTGCATATGGATATCCAGTTCTCTAGGCACCATTTATTGAAGAGACTGTTCTGTCCCAGGTGAGTTGACTTGACTGCCTTATCAAAGATCAAATGTCCATAGATGAGAGGGTCTATATCTGAGCACTCTATTCGATTCCATTGGTCGATATATCTATCTTTATGCCAATACCATGCTGTTTTGACCACTGTGGCTTCATAATATGCCTTAAAGCCAGGCAGCGCGAGACCTCCAGCGTCGTTTTTTTTCCTCATGGTGTTTTTACCAATTTGGGGCACCCTGCCCTTCCAGATAAATTTGCTTATTGGTTTTTCTATTTCCGAAAAATAAGTTGTTGGGATTCTGATTGGTATTGCATTGAATCTGTAAATCAATTTAGGTAGGATTGACATCTTAACTATATTTAGTCTTCCAATCCATGAACACGGTATGCCCTTCCATCTATTTAGGTCTTCTGTGATTTCTTTTAACAGTTTTTTGTAGTTTTCTTTATATAGGTTTTTTGTCTCTTTAGTTAAATTTATTCCTAGGCATTTTATTTTTTTAGTTGCAATTGTAAATGGGATTCGTTTCTTGATTTCCCCCTCAGCTTGTTCATTACTAGTGTATAGAAATGCTACAGATTTTTGAATGTTGATCTTGTAACCTGCTACTTTGCTGTACTCATTTATTAGCTCTAGTAGTTTTGTTGTGGATTTTTCTGGGTTTTCAACGTATAGTATCATATCGTCTGCAAACAGTGATAGTTTTACTTCTTCCTTTCCAATTTTGATGCCTTGTATTTCTTTTTCTTGTCTAATTGCTCTGGCTAGAACCTCCAACACAATGTTGAATACTAGTGGTGATAGTGGGCATCCTTGTCTTGTTCCTGATCTTAGGGGGAAAGTTTTCAATATTTCCCCATTGAGGATGATATTAGCTGTGGGTTTTTCATATATTCCCTCTATCATTTTAAGGAAGTTCCCTTGTATTCCTATCTTTTGAAGTGTTTTCAACAGGAAAGGATGTTGAATCTTTTCAAATGCTTTCTCTGCATCAATTGAGACGATCATGTGATTTTTCTGCTTTGATTTGTTGATATGGTGTATTACATTAATTGATTTTCTTATGTTGAACCATCCTTGCATACCTGGGATGAATCCTACTTGGTCATGATGTATAATTCTTTTAATGTGTTCTTGGATACGATTTGCTAGAATTTTATTGAGGATTTTTGCATCTATATTCATTAGAGAGATTGGTCTGTAGTTTTCTTTTTGTGTAATATCTTTGCCTGGTTTTGGTATGAGGGTGATGTTGGCTTCATAGAATGAATTAGGTAGTTTTCCCTCCACTTCAATTTTTTTGAAGAGTTTGAGGAGAGTTCATACTAATTCTTTCTGTAATGTTTGATAGAATTCACATGTGAAGCCGTCTGGTCCTGGACTTTTCTTTTTAGGAAGCTTTTGAATGACTAATTCAATTTCTTTACTTGTGACTGGTTTGTTGAGGTCATCTATTTCTTCTTGAGTCAAAGTTGGTTGTTCATGTCTTTCCAGGAACCCGTCTATTTCCTCTAAATTGTTGTATTTATTAGCGTAAAGTTGTTCATAGTATCCTGTTATTACCTCCTTTATTTCTGTGAGGTCAGTAGTTATGTCTCCTCTTCCATTTCTGATCTTATTTATTTGCATCCTCTCTCTTCTTCTTTTTGTCAATCTTGCTAAGGGCCCATCAATCTTATTGATTTTCTCATAGAACCAACTTCTGGTCTTATTGATTTTCTCTATTGTTTTCATGTTTTCAATTTCATTTATTTCTGCTCTAATCTTTGTTATTTCTTTCCTTTTGCTTGCTTTGGGATTAGTTTGCTGTCCTTCTCCAGTTCTTCCAAGTGGACAGTTAATTCCTGCATTTTTGCCTTTTCTTCTTTTCTGATATAGGCATTTAGGGCAATAAATTTCCCTCTTAGCACTGCCTTTGCTGCGTCCCATAAGTTTTGATATGTTGTGTTTTCATTTTCATTCACCTCGAGGTATTTACCAATTTCTCTTGCAATTTCTTCTTTGACCCACTTGTTGTTTAAGAGTGTGTTGTTGAGCCTCCACGTATTTGTGAATTTTCTGGCACTCCACCTATTGTTGATTTCCAACTTCAACCCTTTATGATCCGAGAAAGTGTTGTGTATGATTTCAATCTTTTTAAATTTGTTAAGACTTGCTTTGTGACCCAGCATATGGTCTATCTTTGAGAATGATCCATGAGCACTTGAGAAAAAGGTGTATCCTGCTGTTGTGGGATGTAATGTCCTATAAATGTCTGTTAAGTCTAGCTCATTTATAGTAATATTCAGATTCTCTATTTCTTTATTGATCCTCTGTCTAGATGTTCTGTCCATTGATGAGAGTGGTGAATTGAAGTCTCCAACTATTATGGTATATGTGTCTATTTCCCTTTTCAGTGTTTGCAGTGTATTCTCACGTATTTTGGGGCATTCTGGTTCGGTGCATAAATATTTATGATTGTTATGTCTTCTTGTTTAATTGTTCCTTTTATTAGTATATAGTGTCCTTCTTTGTCTCTTTTAACTGTTTTACATTTGAAGTCTAATTTGTTGGATATTAGTATAGCCACTCCTGCTCTTTTCTGGTTGTTATTTGCATGAAATATCTTTTCCCAACTTTTCGCTTTCAACCTATATTTATCTTTGGGTCTAAGATGTGTTTCCTGTAGACAGCATATAGAAGGATCCTGTTTTTTAATCCATTCTGCCAGTCTATGTCTTTTGATTGGGGAATTCAGTCCATTAACATTTAGTGTTATTGCTGTTTGGATAATATTTTCCTCTACCATTTTGCTTTTTGTATTATATATATCATATCTGACTTTCCTTCTTTCTACACTCTTCTCCATACCTCTCTCTTCTGTCTTTTTGTATCTGACTCTAGTGCTCCCTTTAGTATTTCTTGCAGAGCTGGTCTCTTGGTCACAAATTCTCTCAGTGACTTTTTCTCTGAGAATGTTTTAATTTCTCCCTCATTTTTGAAGGACAATTTTGCTGGATATAGGAGTCTTGGTTGGCAGTTTTTCTCTTTTAGTAATTTAAATATATCATCCCACTGTCTTCTAGCTTCCATGGTTTCTGCTGAGAAATCTACACATAGTCTTATTGGGTTTCCCTTGTATGTGATGGATTGTTTTTCTCTTGCTGCTTTCAAGATCCTCTCTTTCTCTTTGACCTCTGACATTCTAACTAGTAAGTGTCTTGGAGAATGCCTATTTGGGTCTAATCTCTTTGGGGTGTGCTGCACTTCTTGGATCTGTAATTTTAGGTCTTTCATAAGAGTTGGGAAATTTTCAGTGATAATTTCTTCCATTAGTTTTTTCCCTCCTTTTCCCTTCTCTTCTCCTTCTGGGACACCCACAACACGTATATTTGTGTGGTTCATATTGTCCTTGAGTTCCCTGATACCCTGTTCAAATTTTTCCATTCTTTTCCCGATAGTTTCTGTTTCTTTTTGGAATTCATATGTTCCATCCTCCAAATCGCTAATTCTATCTTCTGTCTCTTTAAATCTATAATTGTAGGTCCATTGTTTTTTCCATCTTTTCTACTTTATCCTTCACTTCCATAAGTTCTGTGATTTGTTTTTTCAGTTTTTCTATTTATTCTTTTTGTTCAGCCCACGTCTTCTTCATGTCCTCCCTCAATTTATCGATTTCGTTTTTGAAGAGGTTTTCCATTTCTGTTCGTATATTCAGCATTAGATGTCTCAGCTCCTGTATCTCATTTGAACTATTGGTTTGTTCCTTTGACTGGGCCATATTTTCAATTTTCTGAGTGTGATCCATTATCTTCTGCTGGCATCTGGGCATTTAGTCAGATTTCCCTGGGTGTTGGACCCAACAGGTTGAAAGATTTTTCTGTGAAATCTCTGGGTTCTGTTTTTCTTATCCTGCCCAGTAGGTGGCGCTCGTGGCACACGTTTGTCTGTGGGTCCCACCAATAAAAGGTGCTGTGGGCCCTTTAACTTTGGAAAACTCTCGCCATGGGGGAGGTTTGCCAGGCGAAGCAGCTTGGAAGAGTGCCAGCTGACCCGGGGGTCCAAACGTGGGGAGGGCCACCGGCCACTGTAGCCTGGGAGAGCACCCGTCCGAATTTCCTAGTCAGCCCGGGGCACCAAGCGTGGCGGGAGGGCACCAGCCACCGTGGCCCGGGAGGGTGCATCATTCCCAGCCGGACCGGGGAGTCATGTGTTTGGAAGGGACCCCCCCGGTCACCGTTCTCTGCGGCCTGGAGATTTCCAATCCAATTCTCTTAGTTGGTCTGGGGGGCCGCGCATGGTGAGGGTGCCAGCTGCCGCAGCTTGAGGGGACCACCTGCCCAATTCTGCCATCTGGCCCAGGAAGGAGGAGGGGAGGGACTCCGGCCACTTGCTGCCCCACCCGGGGAAGCCTGTGCCCCTCGGCAATCTCACTGGAGCTGGTTCTCCCAGCCAGTCAGCCATTCCAGGATGGGGTACGCTGTCTTTTTTATCTCTGTCATGGCTCCGGGAGCTGTTCTGTATCGTTTCTACTCCCCTAGTAACTGTTCTGGAGGAGGAAAGGTGAGGATGGCAAGGCTGTTGAGGACGGTGGCAGAGGAGCCGGTGAAGGCAGAAGAGCTCCATTGATTTTAATCACAGGGTATGGTAATACTAAGAGACACCCTAAGGGATCTCCTATATTCCAGGTAAACTCTTCTTTGCATCCATTGTGTAGTTGCACTCCTAATTCCCCCTAATAAATCATGGTCAATCGCCCAAGCCAATTAAATGATCCCCTTCTACCCTTGTTGATCCAGGGCTATGAATAGCCCAAAGTGATCAGGTGGCAGTCTTAGATTCCAGTTCAATGGAATGATTGTTATTTCTCCTGGTGGAAACACTCCCCCTTCTAGAACTAAAACGTGTAGACCAGCAGAGCTCAAGGCTGCAGGGACAGGAAGCAAAAATTTTTCTAATGAATCACTAAAGGTAATAATGAGCGGTGCCATTCCTATTTCCACCCTGGAAAGTTCCTGGACACATGGATACTGGCTATGGGAGAAACAGCACCATACACTGAATGCTGATTCAGAGCATATACAGCTTCCTGGAGAACATTACCCCAGCCCTAGCAGGGTATTGCCACTTAATTGGCAATGTAATTGAGTTTCCAAAAGGACATTCCACCATTCTATCAATCCAGCTGCTTCATGGGAAACATGGTAAGGCCAGAGAATTCCATGAGCATGTGCTCATTCCCACATTTTTTTTTTTTTTTTTTTTTTGCTGTGAAGAGTGTTCCTTGATCAGAAGTAATGCTATGTGGAATACCATGATGATGGGTAAGGCATTCTGTCAGCCCATGTATGGTAGTTTTGGCAGAAGCACTGCATGCAGGGAAAGCAAACCCATATCCAGAGTATGTATCTATTCTGGTTAGAACAAATTGCTGCCCCTTCCATGAAGAGAATGGTCCAATGTAATCAATCTGCCACCATGTAGCTGGCTGGTCACCTCAGGAAATGGTGCCATATTAAGGGCTGAGTGTGGGTCTCTGCTGCTGGCAGATTGGGCACTCAGCAGAGGCTCTAGCCAGGTCAGCCTTGGTGAGTGAACGTCCATGTTGCTGAGCCCATGCATAACCTTCATCCCTACCACCATGACCACTTCGTTCATGAGCCCATTGGGCAATGACAGGAGTTGCTGGGGAAAGAGGCTGACTGGTATCCACAGAACGGGCCATCTCATCCACTTGATTATTAAAACCTTCCTCTTCTGAAGTCACCCTCTGGTGCACACTCACATGGGACACAAATATGTTCATGTTTTTAGCCCACTCAAAAAGGTCTATCCAAACACTTCTTCCCCAGACCTATTTGTCACCAATTTTCCAATTATGGTCTTTCCAAGTTCCTGACCATCCAGCCAAACCATTAACAACAGCCCATGAGTCAGTATACCAATGAACCTCTGGCCAGTTCTCCTTCCAAGCAAAATGAACAACCAGGTGCACTGCTCGAAGTTCTGCCTACTAAGAGTAATTCCCCTCACCACTGTCCTTTAGGGACATCCTATAAAGGGATTGTAGTGTGGCAGCTTTCCACTTTTGGGTGGCATCTGCATATTGTGTAGAACCATCTGTAAACAGGCCCTGAGTTTTCTCTTCCTTGGTCAGTTCATTGTAAGGAACTTGCCAAGAGGCCATAGCTCTGGTCTAGAAAAGAGAAGGTAATTTGGCAGGAGTATAGACCGTGGGCATTTGGGCCACTTCCTCATGTAACTTACTTATACCTTCAGGACCTACTCTGGCCCTGTCTTGTGTATACCATTTCCATTTTATGATGTAGTGCTGCTGTGCATGCCCAACTTTATGGCTCTGGGTCAGGCAATACCCAGTTCATGATAGGCAACTCAGGTCTCAGGGTAACTTGTGGTCCATGGTTAAGCTTTCAGTCTATATGAAGGACCAGTAGCAGGTCAAAACTGTTTCTCAAAAGGATAATAGTTATCTGCAGCAGATGGTAAGGTTTTGCTCCAAAATTCTAGAGCTGTGTTGTGATTCTCCTATAGGGGCCTGCCAAAGGATCCAGACAGCATTTCTATTTGCCACTGACACTTTCAGAACCATTGAACTGCTGGATCATATGATCCAAGTGGGAGAGCAGCTTGTACACCAGCCTGGAACTGCCACAGATCCTCGTCTTCTTCAGGTACCCACTAAAAATTAGCTGTTTTTCTGGTCACTTGACAAATGGGCCAGAGTAGCACACCCAAATGAGGAATATGTTGTCATCAAAATCCAAAGAGATCAACTAGTCATTGTTCCTCTTTTTTGGTCACAGGAGAGTCCACATGCAGCAACTTATCCTTCAACTTAGAATGGCTATCTCGACATACCCTACACCACTGGACACTGAGGTCCAGTGGTGAAATTTCACTGAGGTAGAAGGCCCCTGTATTTTTGTTGGATTAATCTTCTGTCATCTGACACACAAATACCTTACCAATAAGTCTAGAGTAGTTACTACTTCTTGCTCACTAGGTCCAATCAACATGATATGATCAATATAATGGACCAGTGTGATGTCTTCTGGGAGGGCGAAACAATCAAGGTCTCTGCCAACAAGATTATGACATCGGGCTGGAGAGTTTATATACACCTGAGGTAGGACAGTGAAAGTATATTGCTGGCCTTGCCAGCCAAAAGCAAACTGTTTCTGGTGGTCCTTACTAACAGCTATTGAGAAAAAAGCATTTGCCTGATCAATCGCTGCATACCAGGTACCAGGAGATGTATTGATTAGTTCAATCACTGATACCACATCCAGAACAGCAGCTGCAATTGGAATTACCACCTGGTTGAGTTTATGATAATCCACTGTCATCCTCCAAGACCCACCTGTTTTCTGCACAGACCAAATAGGAAAGTTGAATGGGGACAGGGTGGGAATCACCACCCCTACATCCTTCAAGTCCTTAAGAGTGGCACTAATCTCTGTAATCCATACAGACATCCAATTTACTATTTTGCTAGTAGGTACAGTTTTAGTGCCTTCCACTTGGCCTCTCTGACCATAATAGCCCTCACTCCACAAATTAGAGAGTCAATGTGGGGATTCTGCAAGTTGCTCAGTATATCTATTCCAATTATGCATTCTGGAACTGGTGAAATGACAGAATGTATCCAGGGACCCACTGAACCCTTTGTGAGATGCACCTGAGCTAAAACTCCATTGATCACCTGACCTCCATAAGTCCTCACTCTGACTGGTGGCCCAAAGTGACATTTTGGGTCCCTTCAAATTAATGGGATTTCTGAATCAGTGTCTAATAATCTCTGAAATATCTGATCACTTCCTTTTCCCCAATGCACAGTTACTATGGTAAGAGGCCATCAGTATCCTTGCAGAAGGCTGAAATATGATTAACAGTATAAATTTGTGGCAGTGTTAACAGGGTACTCCCTTTAATGGACCCGGTCTCCCCCTCATTCAAGGAGCTCTAGGTCTGTAAACTGTCTTGTGTCTGGAAATTGATTAAGGGGCCATGATTCTGTTTTTGTAATTCTAGTTAGACTTCTGATCACTTGACATAGAACTCTTTTGCTTGTCCAGCTCAAACAAGAATTAGTAGACTGCCCATCTATTGTATGTCTAGGTACTTTATGATGTATGAACCAATGCCCCAAGTCTCTGTGAGTCAGATTATTTCAACTCCTGCTTTGAATGTGCTGTCCATTATGATAGTCATGTCCAGCTTGTCTTTCATGACGAAGTGCTGCCACCTGAATTCTGCCAACTTGGGATTTGATCATCCCCACTGTGTTTAAGGATCCTAGCTCAGTGATAGCAGTTCCCAAAGTAACACCTGACCTACAGAGGATGGCTACAGAGCTCCTCAAGGATGATGGAACTAGTCTCATAAATTTATTTCTCACAGTTCTGGTAAAAAGTGCATCCTCTGGACATTCCTGGGGTGTATGAGCTGAATTTCCATTATAAATCCACTCTAACATTCTAGTCTTTCTAAGCCATTGGATCCCCTCATCTACATAATACCAGGGCAGTTCTGGCATTTCAACCTCAGGTAATGTCTGCCACCTTTTGATCCATGTTTCAGCCATCCATCCAAACAAACTGCTAATGCCTTTTCTAACCCCTGGGTCTATAATATTGACTGAAGGATCTCTGCTTAGTGGGCCCATATCAATAAATTCAGCCTGATCCAGTTTTATATTTCCCCACTCTTAAAATCCATTGCCATGCATATTCCCCTGATTTCTGTCTATATAACTTGGAAAACTCATGCAGATCTTTGGAGTATAATGTACCTCCTCATGAGTGACACTTTGTATCTCACCTTTTGGGTTTTGTTGGGACTTTAGTCTAGTTAAATGTGTGTAAATGAGGGATTATGGGGGTCGGTAATGAAAAGAACTAGAAGTATCTTCCAAGCCAATTGCTTCAGGGCATTTGTTTGTAGTTTCATCTGGTGAAACAGGATTAATTACTCTAGGGCTAATCCCTTCAGATGTAGATTGGGTTGCCACTTTCTCATGGTAGTCTGGAGATGGGGTGGCTGTGTCTTCAGTGAAGACTATTACAGGGTTATCTAGAAAAGACTCAGCACAACTAGGGTTTCAACCTGTCCATGGCCATCGTTATTAATCTATATGTCACCATCCCATTTTTCAAGGTCCCACTCCTTTCCAATCAATGCCCTCCCTTTAACAGCAGAGACCATGCAAGGTTGAGATTTCAGTTTACATTGTAAAGTTGCTACTCTGACCATGAGACTCTGAGTCTGATTTTCAGAGATCTCAAATCTGTGGCTACAGGAAATAAGATTTTCCTTCAGGGCACTCACAGAATCTTTTACATCTACCATAGAGCATGTAAGTTTCTCATTTGAAGCCTTCAGCTCATTGCTTTCCCTCATCAGTGTATCAATGCATACAGTATATCTAAAAACAACCAGCCAACATCTCTATTTTTCCTAATTCCACAAAACTCCGTAACGGTGTCAAAAATATCCCCTTAGGGCTGGCTTCATATAAGCAAAGCATTAGCAGAATCCAATGGTGATATTTTGACTATCTCTTTTGCCAGCTCACCCTGTGGATTAGCAATATGATTCTGATTATGGGAAACAGAGTCCTTACTGCCTTTGAACCCAGTTAGAGTAGAAAGCCAATCATAAAAACTCATTTTTAAGATTCTGTTTCTTAAGAACCACACATGGTACCAAACTGTATTAACTAGGGTTCTCTAGAGAAACAGAATAGCAGGAGAGATCTATAAATATAAAATTTATAAAAGTGTCTCACATAATCATGGTCATGTAGAGTCCACGGTCTACAGGCCAGCGCTTGCTTGACCAGACAACCGGGCACCACCACCAGGCCACATTGATACATGAATTTGACCGTGATGCTTAGGTTCACACAAAGACTTGTACACAAATATTCATAGCAGCATTATTCATACTAGCCCAAAACTAGAAACAATTCAATTGCCCATCAACTGGTGAATGGAATAATAAAAGGCAATATATCCATTCAAGAGAATATTATTTAGTAATAAAAAGGAATGAATATTGCTACCTGTGAAAAACTGGATGAAACGCAAAATTATTCTGTTAAGTGAAAGAAGCCACACACAAAAGGCTACATATTATATCATCATGTATGTTGACATGAGATTCCTGGCAAGGAAAAAACTCTATGGACAGAAAGTAAGTCAGAGGTTGCTTGGTCCTAGGGTTGCTAGTAGTAATTGCCTGCAAGTGGGAATGCTTTGGGGAATGACGGAAGGGTTCCAAAATGGGTCGTGGCGATGATTGCACATCTGTATTGATTTGCTATAACTCATCTAACTATACAATTAAAATGCTCCAAATGTGAGATAGGCTCTACCAATTTCCCACAGCAGAGCAGAACTTTTGTCACAACTTTTAATAAGAATTTAATAAGGCAAGTTTTGGGAGCACAGAATATAAGACCGGAAGAAAGAATAGCTAAAAACCACTATATGTGCCTATGCTCAGAACTCACTCTTCTTCATCCAGCAAATTCTTTTCGAGCACCAACTATGTACTGGTGGACTTTCTATGAGTTCAAAGGCCTTATGTGGTCAAATTATTTGTGACCAAAGAATATCAAGATCACACCCAGTATTGGAAGAGGAAAGAGTGGATGTAGCCACAGGACAAATGACAGACCAGATCATGGAAGTCCTGTTAGGAGGGCTTTGACATTTACTCATATAATATTGGAGACCATTAGAGGGTTTTGCTCTGATTTAATTTTTAATAGAACCACTGTAATATTTGCACTATCTAACATGGTAACCACTAGTGATATGAGGCTATTTACATTTACATGAATTATAAATCATTGATATGAGAAAATCAGTCCTTCAGTCCCTATTTCAATTTGTAAATAGCCACTTTTGTCTAGTGGTTACCATATAAACATGGAGGATTTCCTTCAATAGAGAAAGTTATTGAAGAGTACTGCATCTAAATGCTGAGAACTACAGACTAGAGAAGTTATAATAGAAGCAGAAAGACCAGCTAGGAAGCACTGGAAATCATCAAGAAGCATAATGACAGTATTATAGCATAGAGCAGTGCAAGTGGGAAGAACCAACTGGATTCTGGACCAATTCAGAAGGCAGAGATGACAGGGATTTCTGCTGGAATGGATGAGGGGTCTGAACAACGAGAAAGACTGAAGAACTCTGAGTTCTTCAGAACTCAGTTTTGAACTGAGCAAATGAGAAGGTGGAGCTGGCATTCACTGAGAAGGAGAGGACTGCGGGCAGAAGAGTTTATAAGAGAAGATAGTAGCCCAGTTTTGGACTTGTTCAGTAGGAGAGGCCTAGTCAGACATCCCAATAGACATGTTGAGTGACTGGTGACTATAGGAGTCTATAAATATCAAGGTGATGCTTGATTCAGTGATGATGAAGCTATGAGCTTGGGAGTCTTTAGCAAGTGGATGGATTTAGCAAGTGATCTGGAATAGATCACTTGTGATTAGAATAGAGAAGACACAAATTCTGGAGCCTGAACAAAGAAACTTCTAACAAAAAAAAATGTTGAGAAAGATGATGATGTTCTAGCAAGAGGAGAATCCAGAAGATCAATAGGACCACCAAAATAGTCAAGTGCCAGAAAGCAAGTGATGAAAGTGTTTTCAGAAAAAAAATTCTCAACTGTGTCCAATGCTACAGTTAGGTCAAATGAGATAGGCATCATTGGATTTAGCAATTGATGATCTCAACAAAGACTCTTTACTGGAATAGTGATAGAGAGAGTCTTAGGGAGAGTTAGAGAGAGAGGGAGGGGAATGATTGGTAGCAGTGTTTATAAAGAACTATTTCCTTCAATGTACAATAATTTCTCTAGTTTTCCATAGAAGAAAAAGTCATTTCCTTCTATTCAATTCATCTCCTTCCACTTTGACTTTAGTACTTCTTTCTTAAGGCAATTAGGGTCAATCAGCTATATGGTTATTTCTTGACACTTACTCATCTTAACAGTTTCTTCATTTGTTGACCTGTAGCCAATTTTTACAAATCCTTCATCACACCCACTTTCTCCCAGGCACTGGAGAAGTGTAAGGATTGACTAAATCCATTGACATGTCCAACTTTAAACTCATGCAGCTGAGGGTGATCCTGAACAAGCCAAAGATCAAGTACAAGCTCATCTACAACCAGATGAGCAGCCCCCTTAGCCTACCGGGATCTTTCTCTTTTCTGTTCTTCACTCCTTCTTCCTGAAATTCTGACAGATGCCTATGCATCCTCCCATCCTGACACCTAACCATTGTGGACCATAATATTCTAGAGGGCATATAATCTGTCTAGAAGGGCAGGGAAGAGGTAGAGCCCTTAATTGTACCTCTGCCTTGCTAAGTCTTAACCTTAGCCCTAAATTATATGAAAGAATTTAGAGGAAGGGAAAGGATATCAAATATATCTCACCTTTAGGAGGAAGGTGGACATTCACCTGAGCTTTAAGGCATGACCAGAGATTACATGGGTGAAAGTGACTTTGAAGGAATTGTATATAGTAAGGAATCCAGTAAGCATGGAAGAGTTAAATTAACAAGACAGAACTAAAATAAGATCAGTTAACAACTGTTAAGGGTTTGTCGTACATTGGTTCTTGGTAGAGGAAGCATTCAGTAGGCAAAATTAACATGAGATTATTAATTAATATGTGTTTGAAGGATTAGTTAACTGGTTTAAGGTGATGAATAAAGAGAACAATATTAACTCAGAGGAACTTTTTAGAGATAGCTAGGGTAGATTAGTAGCTAAATCTTAGTTTTGTTCTCCTCCCTGCTTTCTGCAATTAAATTAACACTTTTAAAAAAATCTATCTTGAGACTGGTTCATTGTTCTGACTTATGTGTTAAAAACTTGGAAACCAGGAATGGTAATGGACCCTAGATTGGACAATGTAATTTCAAAATTGAAGTCTATCTTTTTCAAATATGTTGATAAGGAATCATGGATTTAAGTAGAAACATTTTTTTAAAAATGGATTGTGGGTCTTTCGTTAGTTTTATCACAATTTTTTTTCAAACTTTTCAAAGAAAGTTAAGTGTAAAATATAACACAGCTAACATGCATATTTTCCCCTTCTGTTATGTTTGCTGAACACTTTCAAACGTATTGTAGCCTCATTTATTAGAGAATCTATTCTGTCCCAGTTCACTGGATTTGGGGGCCTTGTAAAATATCAGTTGGCCAAAGATTTTGGGGTCTATTTTTGAACTCTCAATTCAATTCCATTGATCAATACGTCTATCTTTCTGCCAATACCATGCTGCTTTGACCACTATGGCATTATAATAAGCTTTAAAGTCAGGAAGTGTAAGTCCTCCCACCTGCTTCTTCTTTTTTTAGGATGTTTTGGCTATTCAAGGGCCCTTTCCCTTCCAAATAAATTTAATGACTAGCTTTTTCAAGTCTTCAAAGTAGGTTATAGGAATTTTGATTTGTATCGCATTGAACCTGTTTCAATTTGGGTAGAATTGACATCTTTATGGCATTTAACTTTCCTATCCATGAACACAGAACATCTTTCCATTTATTGAAATCTTCTTTTATATCTTTCAGCAATGTTTTGCAGTTTTCAGTGTACAGGTCCTTTACATCCCTGGTTAAGTTAAGAAGATTCTTTTTCTTGCTACTGAGAATGGAATTTTTTTTTCTTAATTCTCTCCTCAATTAGATCATTATTAGTGATTTTGTAAGCAGTCACTTTTCTGAATTTGCTTACTAGCTCAAGTAGCTGTGTCCTAGATTTTTCAGCATTTTTGAAATACAGGATCTTGTCATCTGCAAATAAGGAAAGTTTTGCTACTTCCTTTCTGATTTTGGGTCACTTTTATTTCTTTTTCTTGCCTAATTGCTCTAGTTGGAACTTCTAGCAAAATTTTGGATAACAATGATGAGAGTGGGCATCCTTGATCCATTTCCAATATTAATGGGTAAACTTTCAGTCTCTCACTGCTAAGTATAATGCTAGCTGTGTGGTTTTATATATGACCTTTCACATATTCAAAAAGTTTCTTTCAATTCCTACCTTTGGAAGTGTTTATCAGAAAAAGATGCTGAATTTTGTTAAATGCTTTTGTGGCATCAATCGATATGGTTATGTGATTTTTCCCTTTCAATTTATTAATGTGCTATATAATGTTAACTGATTTTCTCATGCTGAACCGCCCTTGCATTTCTGGCAAAACCTACTTCGTTGTGATGTATAATTTTTTTAATATGTTGTTGGATTTGATTTGCAAGTATTTTGTTGAGAATTTTTGCATCTATATTTATAAGGGAGATTGGCCTGTAGCTTTCATTTCTTGTAGTATATTTATCCCATTTTGATCTAAGAGTGATGTTAGCTTCATAAAATTAGTTAGGTACTATTGTTTTTTTCCCTCAATATTTTAGGAGTGTTTGAACAGGATTTTGTTATTTCTTCTTGGAATGTTTGGTAAAATTCCCCCTGTGAACCATATAGCCCCAGGCTTTTCTTTGTAGGAAGGTTCGTTTTGGTTTTGTTTTTTTATCTTTCAAAAATACTGTATACTAACAGTTTTGTGGCCACTTTCAGTTCACGTCCTTCTTTTAAACATGAGGGTATACTGCAAGCATTTTTCAGACAGCATACTCCTGAAATGAAAGTATTATCACTCTTCTACAGCAAAAGAGGCATAACATCAATTCACAATTTCCAAAGATAGAGTATAGCTTAAGGGTTTAGGAAAAAACTTTTACACTCCAAAATCCACATTTACTTTTTATTGACTTTAATGTTATAGAGTGCCTGCACTGCCGAAACCATGCTTGAGAATTCCAAAAAAGAATTGGTACAATGCACAGCCATATCTACCAATCATACAGTATATTAAAACTTGATTCATATGAATTTTTCATAATTTCACAATCTTTTAAAGAGTTATAACAAGAGTTGGAATTTTAAATCTGCCACAGATCTTCAGATTTCTAGTATGGTATTGCATTATATAAAATTTCCACATATTTACCTAAGTTCATACCTTAAAAACATAACACCTGACAAGATTTTGCTGGAAAAGATGCATACTTTTAAGGGAAAAGATGTGGCTTAATGTCCAGGAGATTATTTAAGGATTTTGGTTCCCAAATGAAGCTTCAGTTTAACCAAGAAGCCCTTGTGTCTCTTTTAATCACTCAACCTCTCCTTCGTTCAGCCACTTGTCCAAACAGATCAGTAGGCAGGCATCCTTCTGGTCACCTCAAATAATGCCAACATTATTGCCCAGACCTGGTTGGCAGGTCCAGTCAGAAGACACCATAACCCTCCTAGGAGTCCAATTCCTGTATGACACTTTCATCAAGACCGAACTCTGCAGGAAGGTTTTTGATGACTGATTTATTCTGTTTACTTAGGATTGGTTTTCTGAGATCTTCTATTTCTTCTTCAGTCAGTATAGGCTGTTACTGTGTTTCTAGGAAATTGTCTATTTCATCTATGTTGTCTAGTTTGTTGGTGTATAGTTGTTCAAGTATCCTCTTACAACTAATTTTATTTCTAAAAGAACCAGGGTAATGCACCCCCTCTCATTTCTGATTTTATTTATTTGCATCCTCTCTTGTTTTTTCTTTGTCAACCTAGCTTAGGGTCCATTGATTTTATACATTTTCTTAAGAACCAATTTTTTGTCTTATTGATTCTATCTTACTTTTGTGCTCCAATTCATTTATTTCTGTTTTAATCTTTGTTATTTCTCTCTTATTTACTTTGTGGTTAGTTTGTTGTTCTTTCTCTAGCTTCCCCAGGTGAGCAGCTAAGTCCTCAAATTTTCATTCTTTCTTCTTTTTTAATATAGACATTTAGGGCAATAAATTTCCCTTTCAGCACTGCCTTTGCTGCATCCCTTAAATTTTGATATGCTGTATTCTCATTTTCATTTGTCTCCAGATATTTACCTATATCTCTTGCAATTTCTTCTTTGACCCACTGATTGTTAAAGAGTATGTTATTTAACTTCCATATATTTGTGAAAGTTCTGGTTCTTTTGGTGGTTATTGATTTACAGCTTCATTCCATTGTAGTCAGAGAATGAGCTTTGAATAAGTTCAGTCTTTTTAAATTCATTAAGTCCTGTTTTATGTCCCAGCATATAACCTATCTTGGAGAATGTTATTTATAAGCACTAGATAAGAGTGTGTATCCTGGTGTTTTGGGGTGTAACAATCTATATATGTCTGTTAGATTTAATCCATTTAGCACTTTGCTTAGGGTCTCTGTTTCCTTATTGATCCTCTACCTGGTTATTCTATTTTTAAAAGAAAGTGGTGTATTGAAATCTCCCATTATTATTGTTGAAACATCTATTGCTCACTTCGGTTTTGCCAATGTTTGCCTCATGTATTTTGGAATTCTTTGACTGGGAGCATAAACATTCATAATTATTATTTCTTCTTGGTGAACTGTCCCTTTTATTCATATTTAATGCCCTTCTTTGTCTCATATGACATCTTTGCATTGAAAGTCAATTTTGTGTGATATTAATACAGCTACACTTATTTTCTTTTGGTTACAGATTGCATGGAATATATTTTCTATCCTTTCACTTTCAATCTATTTGTAAACTTGGATCTAAAGTGAGTTTCTTGTAAACAGCATGTGGATGGATCACATTTTGAGAAGCATTTTGCCAATCTGCATCTTTTAACTGGTGACTGTCAACTGTTAACATTCAAACTTAATACTGTAAAGGCAGCTCTTGGATCTACCATCTTATACTTGGTTTTTATTTGTCAGAGCTTGTTCTAGTTTGCTAGCTGCTGGAATGCAACACACCAGAGATGGATTGGCTTTTAATAAAAGGGGATTTATTTTGTTGGTTCTTCAGAGGAAAGGCAGCTAACTTTCCACTGAAGTTCTTTCTTATGTGGAAGGCACAGGGTGGTCTCTGCTGGTCTTCTCTCCAGGCCCCTGGGTTCCAACAACTTTCCCTGGGGTGATTTCTTTCTCCATCTCCAATGGCCTGGGCTGAGCTGCGAGTGCCGAGATGAGGAATGCCAAGCTGCTTAGGCTGTGCTACGTTGCGTTCTCCCATTTAAGCACAAGCCAATTAAGTCAAACGTCACTCATTGCAGCAGACACGCCTCCTAGCCGACTGCAGATGTAATTAGCAACAGATGAGATTCACCTACCATTGGCTCATGTCCACAGCAACAGAACTAGGTGCCTTCACCTGGCCAAGTTGACAACTGAATCTAACTACCACAGAGCTATATATTTTTCTTTCTCTTTTTTTCTCCTTTTAAGTTACCCTTGCTAATACTCTCCAATTCTCTGCCTTCCTCCAGATTTCTTTCTTCTGTCTTTGTGTTGTTGTTGTTGTTGTTGTTCAGCTGATAAAACTCCCTTTTAGTATTTCCTGTAGGGCAGGTCACTTGTTAACAAATTCTCTTGGCATTGGTTTTTCTGTGAAAATTTTAATCTCTCCTCACTTTTGAAGGGCAATTTCACTGAATAAAGATTTTTTGGCTGGCAATTTTTCTCTTTCAGTATAGTAAATAAGTCATACCACTATCTTCTCATTCCTATGGTGCCCATCGAGTCGTCCAAACTTAGTCTTATGAGGCTTCCCTTGTATGTGGTGAATCTCTTTTCTTTTGCTGCTTTCAGGACTTTCTGCTTCTCCTCAGCATTTGACAGGCTGATTAGTATGTGCCTTACAGTGGGTCTGTTTGGATTTATTCTATTTGGAGTTCATTGAGCTTCTCTGAGCTGCATATTACATCTTTTATAGTGGTTGGGAAGTTTTCCATAATTAACCCCTCAAATAATCTTCCCAGACCTTTATTCTTCTCTTCTCCTTCTGGGATACTAATGATTCTTGTATTTATGTGCTTTATGTTATCCATCATTTCCCTGATATCCAATTCAATTCTTTCCATCTTTTTCACCATTTGTTCTGTTGTGCATTCAAATTCAGTTGCCCTATCCTCAACTTCATTTCTTTCTTCTGCCTCTTCAAATCTGCTGCTGTGTATCTCTAGTATATTTTTAGTTTGGTCTACAGTATCTTTCATTTACATAGGATCTGCTATTTTTCTATTTATTCTTTAAAATTCTTCTTTATGCTCTTCTAGTGTCTTCTTGATATCCTCTATGTCTTTAGCCAACCCACTGAAGTCATTGAGGAGATTTGTATGAACACCTTTGAATAGCTGTTTCAAATTCTATGTCTCCTCTGGTGTTTTAATTTGGTCATTTGGCTTGGCCATATTTTCTTGCATCTGCAGAAGCGTAGTGAGTTCCTATTGGTTTCTTGACATCTGATTATCTTGACAGGGTTATTCTGAAAGTTGATTTCCCTCACTTGTCTAAGATTTTGAAGTTGCTTAGGTTTGTGTTGAAGGTCTCCTTTTGCACTTGGTTTGTCAATAATTCCCTGCCAAACCAAGGCCCAGACCTCAGGCAGGAGGTACAACTCTAATGGAAGATCTTTCAAAAGTTTAGAAGAGTTTTGTGAACTTAGTAATTTGGAAAAAGAAAGTAGGATTTTTTTTGTACATGAGTATTTGTGTTTGAATTAACCATCATTGCAGTTTTTTAATAGACTAAATTTCATTTACGAAAAAAAAATTTTTCTTTTGGGAGTAACTTTTAATCTTTAATTTTTAAATGCAACAGTCTGAATATTTATAATTGAGCTTTAACTGCATAATTCTAGATGCACTGTTAAACTTTTTATGTCTTAGAAGGGCATGATAACAATTAGAATTCCCACCGGTCATGACATAAATGTGTTGGTTTTCATATTTGCAGTTAACCCACAGCGGAGTCTCATTCGGTAGTTTTAGAGACGTGTGATGAGTTCCCTAAGTCATATTCACACTCAGACCTCTTTGCTTTACCAGTAGTGGACATTTTTGACTGGTGCTTAGTAACAGAAACACTGAATATGGCCTTGCTCCAGGAAAGCTAATCCAGCCTTCCCTGACAGGGCTTTGAATCCTGGCTGTGGCCTCCTCATACCTGTGTGTTCATCCTCTAGAATTAACCAGACTATTCTGTGAGGAGGTTAAGCTTCAGGGAATGCAGTAGACCTTTTAAATTTTTTCACTTCACCTGTGTTTTACTTGAGGGAAGTAAATTTGATAGGAAAAAAACTGGATTTCTACCTTGATGTCTACCACCATTCTGATTTTCTCTGCTTTGCTATTATGTATATGACCTGGGAAATGATGAGAAATGAACTTTCAAGTGGAGCAACAAGATATTGGACTTGTTTGATAATCTTATTTAAACTGGGATTTTATGTATATGGAATGTACTTAAAATAAATAATACAGAATTCTTCTTGCTAAGTAAATCTTATAAGCAGATAATTTTTGAAATCCCTTCTCTAAGTCATTGGAGTTTGCTATGGTACACTAGGTGAAACCCATAAAAAGTTTAGTTTGAAGTATGTACCTCTGTGATTTTCTAATGTATTTTCCATAGGGCTGCAAATATTCCAGAACTACTAAATCTACTGCATATCAAAGTTGATGCAGTGAAATGAAATTCCATTTGCATTCACTCCTAATGAACCTGAACATTCTTATTTCATACAGACCTAGGGAGCATGCTGGGTTTTTTTTACAATATAAAATATTTATGAGGTGATTTGTTATTGTTGTTTATTCCAGGAAGTTATATGACCCATTTTCTCTATAATAAGAAAAACAAATTCTTGTTATGAAGCTGAACATGTTTTTTAGTTGTAACTACGATGGAATTCCTTTTACCTTAAGTCTAGGTCAATCTGTGTAAAAGTCACACGGTTATTTAAATGATGTACTGTACTACTGTTTACATGGACATTTTGGGGGGGTGCTTTGAAGTGCCTTGCATCAGGGGTGAGGAGTAATTAAGTTATTTTTTTTCATGGGACTGTGGAAAGCATGTAACTAGATACTGCTTTGGTACATAACTATTGTAACTTTTCCACATTTAGTTTGGAAATTTCTTCTGCTAAATATTCAAGTTCGTCACTTTCAAATTCTGCTTTCCATCTGCAAAAAATGCTTTCCCTCCAGTTCTCAATGAGATGCTCATCATTTCTGTCATCAGAGTTATCTTTAGAATCCACATTTCTACCAACAGTCTCTTGAAAGCCATCCAGGCCTCCTCTATCAAAATCCTCACAACTCCACCAGAATCTTCTCTGATCCATTTAAAAAGCTCTTTCAACATCCTTGATATTTGCAAAACTTAGCAGCACCCCACTTCTTTAATACTAAATCTGTATTAGTGTGCAAGCTGCTGGAATGTAATATAAAAGAATTGGAAAGGCTTTTAAAGGGGGAATTTAATAAGTTACAAGTTTACAGTTCAAAGGAAGTGAAAGTGTCCAAATTAAGGGGCCAACAAGAGATTACTTTCATTCAAGAAAGAGCGATGGATCAGGAACACCACTGTCAGCTGCGTAGTCATGCGGCTGGCATCTGCTGATTGCTTGCTCCTGGGTTCTGTTGCTTTCAGCCTCTGATCCTGTGGAAGTTCTGCACTTTACTTCGTCAGGGCTTTCATCTCTTGGCTTCCTTTGGCTCTCTCTCTGGTTTACTTAACGTTTCATGGCAAAATCTGCTGGGCTCCAAGCATTTGCAGACATCTGTGTCTCTGTTCTCCATGTGTCTACATCTGTGTCAGCTCTGCTGTGAAGTTAGCTCTGAAGCTTCTGTTGGCTCTGAAGCATAATCATTTCTCTAGGCTCTGTCATTTCTATCAGCTCTGAGGTTCCTGTCATTTCTGATGGTGGACATTCTTGTCTTGTTCCTGATCTTAGGGGGGAAATTTTCAGGCTTTCCCTATTGAGAATGATGTTAGCTGAGGGTTTTCATATTTTCCCTTTATCATGTTGAGGAAGTTCCCTTCTTCTCCTATCCTTGGAAGTGTTTTCATCAAGAAAGAATTTTGAATTTTGTCAAATGCCTTTTCTGCATCAATATAGATGATCACGTGCTTTTTCTGCTATGATTTGTTGATGTGGCGCATTACATTAATTGAATTTTTTATGTTGAACCATCCTTGCATACCTGGAATAAATCCCACTTGGTCATGGTGTATAATTCTTTTAATGTGCCACAGGATTCAATGTGCAAGTATTTTGTTGATGATGTTTGCATCTATATTCATTAGAAAAACTGGTCTGTAATTTTCTTTTCTCATAGTATCTTTGTCTGGCTTTGATATGAGGGTGGCTTCACAGAATGAATTAGGTAGCTTTCCATCCTTTCCCATTTTTTTTAGAGTTTAAGCAGGATTGGCACTAACTCTTTCTTGAATACTTGGTAGAATTCACATGTGAAGCCATCTGGTCCTGGATTTTTATTTTGGGGGGTCTTTTGATGGCTATTTCAATCTCTTTATTTGTGATTGGTTTGTTGCAGTCAACTTTTTCTTCCCAAGTCAATGCTTGTTGCTCATGCCTTCCTAGGAAGTTGTCCATTTCATCTATGTTGTCTAGTTTATTAGCATATAGTTCCTCATAGTATCCTCTCATTACCTCCTTTATTTCTGCAGGGTCAGTGTTTATGTCTCCTCTTCCATTCTGATTTGGTTTATTTGCATCCTCTCTCTTTTTCTTTTGGTCAACCTAAGGGTACATCAATTTTTTTTATTTTTCTCAAAGAACAAACTTCTGGGTCATACAGATCTTGACTCCAGGACTTGGAATATTGATGACTTGAATGACTGTCATTATCATGGGAGCAGAAGAGTGTCAAGGACTGGAACACTGGTTTTAGATTCACACAATAGTACTGACAACAGCCTTGTGTGTTGATCACATACTGAGAACTGTTCAAGGCTCTTACATGAATGTACTTATTTAAGCATTACAACATCCTCCATTTACAGATCAGTTAACTGAGGCTCAATTGCACATCTAGCAAGTGGACACCAGGGTCAGAACCTAAACCTCGTGGCTCCAGAGTGGTTCATGCTCATAATCACTACCCTGGCTGCTGGTTCAGAAAAAGGGGTGTGTCACATTTCACACTGTTTCTTCTGCCATACTGTAACTAAAAGCATCAGAAGATTCTGAATGTAGACAAAAGAAAATGGACCTTTTGGGGACCAACACCTCAGGTTTCCAAAAACAAATGAGCAGCATACCCTTGGAGTTCATTTTGCCTCCTATATATTCCAGCCTGTAAGATGAAGAAGCTCACAAAAATAAGGCAAAGAGAAAAACAGAGAGCAGGATTCAGTGCTCTCTCTGGCCCGGAGGAGAACCAGTCATGATACCTGAATAGTGAGAACGTACAATGGTACAATTTCTTCAGAAAACAATGTGGTTGTTTTCTTAACAAGGTCCACATGCACTTACCATATGATCCAGCAATTCCACACTAGGTATTCACCCAACAGAAATGAAAACTTAGGTTCATGCAAAGAGTCGTACACAAATGTTCATACTAGCATTATTCATAATAATCTAAACCTAGAAACAATCCAGTTGCCCAGCAATTCCTGAATGGAATAAGAAAAGGTGCTATATCCATATAAGGGAATATTGTTTGGTAATAAAAAGGAATGAATTATTGCTACTTGTAACAAACTGGAGTGGATGAAGCACAAAATTATTTTGTTAAATAAGCCAAATGCGAAAGACTACATATTGTATGATGATGTTGACATGAGATTTCTGGCAAGGAGAAAACTTTATAGACAGAGTGAGTCAGTGTTGCTTCTACCTTGTTTTGAGAGCAGTAATTGCCTGCAAGTGGCAACATTTTGGGAATGATGGTGGAATTCAATTCCAAGACAGGATTGTGGTGATGATTGCACATCTGTAATGAGTTGCTAAAACTAATATAAATATGCAAGTAAAATGTCCCAATTGTGAGACAGCCCTGTTAATTTACTTTGGATATAACTTTTAATAAGGATTTGGAGAGAGTCTGGAGATCACAGAATGTAAGAACAAAACAGAGAACAGCTTAAAACCACTCTATGTGGCTACACTCAGACTCACATTAATTCATCCAGCAAACTGTTTTTGTGCGTGAAATGCATACTAGGGGGGACATTCTCAGCGTGGAAGGTACAAAGATGAATAATTTGAACAATATATTTGAAAATAAATCACAAATAAATGAAAAAAATCAGATAATTTCAAATAATGGTAACTGATATGAAAAAATTTACACTGAGGGGTTGTTCTAGTCTACCAAAGCTGCCAGAATGCAACACACCAGAGATGAATTGGCTTTTAATAAAAGGGGATTTATTTAGTTAAAAATGTGTGGTTCTTCAGAGGATAGGCAGCTAACTTTCAACAGTGGTTCTTTCTTACATGGGAAGGCATAGGGCAATCACTGCTGGCCTTCTCTCCAGGTCTCTAGGTTCCAACAACTTTCCCTGGAGTGATTCCTTTCTGCTTCTCCAAAGTCCTGGGCTGAGCTGCAAGTGCTGAGATGAGGTACGCTGAGCTGCTTTTATTTTGCTACACTGAGCTGTCTCATTTAACCCTCTAGCCAATTAAATCAAACATCATTCTTTGCAGCAAGCACACCTCCTGGCCAGCTGCAGAAGTAATCAGCAACAGATGAGGTCCACATGCCATTGGCTCATGTCCACAGCAATAGAACTAGGCACCTTCACCTGGCCAAGGTAATACTTGAACCTAACTACCACAGGGGTGCAATGGAAAGAGAGGTGTAAAACTGGGAGCTTCTAGGATTAGTAAGACATTAAAGTCATTTCGTTGGAGGGGCACGGAGTGTGTATGAGCGGTTTCCAGCTGGAGCCAGGGCTCCTTTTGGGGATGGCATACCTGATAGAAACCCAGAGAACCCAGGATGAGGGTCCTGGCAGAGGTTTGGCCAGGACTGGGGGTGACGACCAGCGGGGGGCATCCCCAGAAAATAGACTATTCAATTGGCCCTACTCCTGAAGCTTCCTTTGCCCCATGAGAAGGGGAACTAGACTTGGCCAGATTCTTCAGGAACCATGCTAGAACCCTAAAAGGTTTTCATTTTCTCTACTCTGTGCATGGTAGTAAATTCAGAGTGGAATAAGTCAGCACAGCCAGTGTGAAAATGTTTCTATTTGTTGCTTCATGATTAACTCCCTGTTACTCAGGCAGGATTATATGGGATTTTGACATTTTATCCCAATGCAATGTTGACATGTCCTACCACAGCCTAGGAACTCTCTCTTTGAGAATTGGAAATATCACACATTGGGTCACAAAACAAGTCTCAATAAATTTGAAAGGATTAAAATTATACTAAGCATCTTCTATGACCACAATGGAATGAATGGTAGGCAATAAGAGAACTGGAAAATTCAAAAATACATGTCAGGTAAATAACACACTCTTTTAAAAATCCAATGGGTCCAAAAGGAAATCAGTAAATATTCTGAAACAAATAAAAATGAGAACAGAACATATAAAAACTTATGGAATGCAGCGAAGACAATACTTATAGGGAAATGCATAGCCCTAACTGATCATGTTAAAAAAGAAGGAAAAGTTAAACTCAAACACCTAACAGCACACCTGGAGGAACTAGAAAAAAGATCAGCAAGCTAAACCTAATACAGGCAGATGCAAAGAAATAAAAAGGATTAGAGAAGAAATAAATATAATTGAGAACAAAAAGAAATAGAACCAACAAAACCAATACTTGATTCTTCAAGAATATCAACAAAATTGAGAAATCTTTAGCTAGACAAACAAACATAAAAGAGAGTAGATGCAAATAAAAAAATTTAGAAATGAGAGTAGGTCATTACAATTGACTCCACAGAGAAATTAAGGGTCATAGTAGGATATTATGAACCATATATGCCCACAAATGAGACAACCTAGATGAAATGGACAAATTCTTAAAACACACAAACAACCTATACTGACTCTAAGAGAACTAGAAGACCTCAACAGAAGAATTACAAGTAAGGAGATTTAATTAGTCATCAAACCCTCCCCCCTAAAAAAGTCCAGGACCAAATGGCTTCACAGATGAATTCTACCAAGAACTCCAAGAAGAAATAATACCAAACCTGCTCAAACTCTTCCAAAAACTTGAAGAGAAGGGAACTCTACCTAACTCTTTCTATGAAGCCAACATTATCCTAATATCACGTTCAGACAAAGAAAATACCAGTAAAGAAATGTACAGACCAATCTCTATCTTATGACTATAGATGTAAAAATCCTCCACAAAGTGCGTGCATTCTAGTTTGCTAGCTGCCGGAATGCAATATACCAGAAACGGAATGGCTTTTAAAATGGGGAATTTAATAAATTGCTAGTTTATAGTTCTAAGGCCAAGAAAATGTCCCAGTTAAAACAAGTCTATAGAAATGTCCAATCTAAGGCATCCAGGGAAAAATACCTTGATTCAAGAAGGCCAATGAAGTTGAGAGTTTCTCTCTCATCTGGAAAGGCGCATGGTGAACACAGTCAGAGTTTCTCATTCCTCTGCAAAGGCACATGGCAGACATCATCTGTCTGACATCTGGCAGACATCATCTGCTAGCTTCTTCTCCTGGATTCCGGTTTCATGAAACTCCCCAGGAGTCATTTTTCTTCTTCATCTCCAAAGGTCGCTGGCTCCTGAACTCTCTGCTTCATGGTGCTGCAGCATTCTATGCTCTCTCCAAATCTCCTTCTTTCTCCAAAATGTTTCCTCTTTTGTAGGACTCCAGAAACTAATCAAGACCCACCCAAATGGGTGGAGACACGTCTCCAGCTAATTCAGGTTAACGATCACTCTTGATTAAATCACATTCCAGGGAGATGATCTATTTATAATTTCAAGCAGACAATGCTGAATAGGGATTAGAAGAAGTGGCTGCCTTAACAAAATGGGATTAGGATTAAAACATGGATTTTCTAGAGGACATAACATCCATCAAACCAGCACATCTTACAAATCGAATCCAGCAGCACTTTAAAAAATTACACACTATGGTCAATTGGGTTTAATCCTGGATATGTAAGGGTGGTTCAACAAAAGTAAATCAATTAATGTAATACACCAGATTAACAAACCAAAAGATAAAAACCACATGATCCTCTTGATTGATGCAGAAAAGGCATTTGACAAAAAACAACATCCTCTCTTGATAAAAACACTTTGAAAGATAGGTATAGAAGGATCTCCATCAACATGAATATATCAAAACCCACAGCTAATAATCATACACAGTGGGGAAGGACTGAAATCCTTCCCTCTAAAATCTGGAGAAAGACAAGGATGCCCATGGTCACCACTGTCTGGATGTACTAGCTATAACAGTTAGGCAAGAAAAAAGAAATAAAAGGCAGCAAAATTGGAAAGGAAGAAGTAAAACTGTCACTGTTGCAGATGACATGATCCTATATTTAGAAAGTTCTGAAAAATCTACAACAAACCTACTACAGCTAACAAAATATTTCAGCAAAGTGGTAGAATACAAGATTGACATAAAAATTACAAGTGTTCTCTACACCACTAAGAGACAATTTGGGAAGAAAATCATGGGGAAACTCCATTTATAATAGCCAGCAAGAGAATAAAAAAATCTAGGAATAAAAAATTTAACCAATGATGTAAATAACCTACACACAGGACACTACAAAACATTGCTAAAAGTAATCAAAGAAGGCCTAAATAATGGAAGAACATTCTATGTTCATGGACTCGAAGACCAAATGTAGTGAAGATGCCAATTCTACCCAAATTGACTTACAGATTCAACAGAATTCCAGTCAAAATTCCAACAGCTTACTTGCAGAAATGAAAAAGCCAATTATCAAATTTATTTGAAAGCATAATAGGCCTTGAATAGCCAAAACAAAAACTTGAAAAAGAAAAACAAATTTGGAGGCCTTATACTTCCTGACTTTAAAGTATCTTACAAAAAGCTTCAGTGGTCAAAGCAGCATGATACAAGTATTGACCAAGGTAATCAAATTGAGAATTAAAAAGCAGGCCATCACACCTATGGTCAATTAATTTTTGACAAAACCATGAAGCCCACTCAACTGGGGAAGCATGCTCTGCAACAAATGGTGCTAGGAGAACTGTATATTCCTATGCAAAACAATGAAAGATTACCGCTATCTCACACCATATGAAAAATTAGCTCAAAGTGGATCAAAGACCTCAATATAAGTACCAGGGTTATAGAAATCCCATATGATAATGTAGAGAAGTATCTTCAAAATCTTGTGATAGGAAATGGCTTCTTAGACTTTATACCCAATGCAAAAGTAACAAAAGAAAAAATATATCACTTGTTCCTCATCAAAATTAAAAACGTTTGTGCATCAAAGAACTTTGTCAATAAAGTGAAAAGACAGCACACACAATGGAAAAAATATATTTGGAAACTACATATTCAAAAAGGGTTTATTATCAAGAATATATAAAGAAGCACCACAACTCAACAATGAAAAGATAAACAACCTGATTTAAAACTGGGTAAAAGACTTGAATAGACATTTTTCCAAAGAGAAAATACAAATGGCTTGAAAGCACATGAAAATATACTCAATATCACTAGCTATTGGGAAAATGCAGGCCAAAACCAAAATGAGATATCATTTCACACCTACTAGAATAGCCAATATTGAATAAACAGAAAACTACAAGTGTTTTAGAGGATTTGGAGAAATACAAACACTCATTCATTGCTGATGGGAATGTAAAATGGCTCAGCCACTATGGAAGACAGTTTGGTAGTACTTCAGGAAGCGAAGTACAGAATTACCTTATGATCCAGCAATCCCACTACTACATACATACACAGAAGAACTGAAATCAAGGAATTCAAAGAGCTATTTGCACATCCATGTTCACAGAAACATAATTCATAACTGCCAAAAGATGGAAGCAATCCAAGTGTCCACAAACTGATGAACAGATAAACCAAATGTGATGTATTCATGCAATGGGATGGTATTCTGCCGTAAAAAGGAACAAAGTCCTAATGCATGTGACAACTTAGATGGACCTTGAGGACATTATGTTTAGTGAAATGAGCCAAACAAAAAAGGGCAAATATTGTATGATTTCACTGTTATGCAATTATTCTAATAAGCAAACACATAGCGTTGGCATCTAGAATATAGATTATTAGAAGATAGATTGGTATTAAGAGAATGAAGAGTTAATATTTAATGTATACAAAACCTCTATTTGAGCTAACGGTAAAGGTTTGGAAATGGACAGTAGTGGTAGTGTCACACTGCTGAGAGTGTAATCAATAACACTTAAATGTGTAGGTGAATGTTGTTAAAGAGGAAACTTTAGGGTGTATTTATTACCAGAATAAAAACTTAAAATATAAAACAAGGGCTGTACAACACAGTGAGCCCTACTCTGTACAACTGATTATAGCTGATGGTGAATTATAAGAATATTCTTTCATTAATTCTAACAAATGTCTGATACTAATACCAGGGGTAATAAGAGGATGGTATATGGGGGAAAAACACCTAATGTAAAAAGTGGATGATAGATAGAACTATTATAATAATGTTTCATCAATTGTACCAATTGTAACAAAGGTAACTATTGTTAAACATTAGCATTATTTTATTTTTTAAATGCTTTCATTAATAGTGACAAATGTTCCACACAAATGCAAGGTGCCGGAGGGGTGGTATACTGGAATCCTGTATTTTATGCATGATTGTTTTCAAATTCACAACTTCTCTAATAATAGTAAAAACAGAAAAAGGTGGAAATGGGAAAAATAGGGATCAAAACTACAGAAAATACACAAAAACAAGTAGGAATATTCCAGAATCATGTGGTTACTTTCACTAGTTACTTAAGTGTAAATGGATTAAATAATCTAATTGAAAGATTAAAGAGGCAGTATATATGAAAGATACTGAGTCGTTACCTAATAGTATTAGGTCCTACTGGAATCTAATTATTTATTAAACTATTGGGTGGTATTAAAATAAAAATGATTTGGAGGAAGTAATATATCCAGAATAGACTCAGCCTTTTCTTTCACTCATCTTTGGGGACCATATTTGAGAATTGTTTAATTCTTCAAGCAGTACTGACTCTACACAACAGTGAGTGAAATGGAATTCACTTAAAATTCCATGGGTATAAATTTCCTAACATATCACATGAAAAATTTCATAAATATCCCCTTAAATACCTCTTCTCTTCTACTCAAAGATCCTCCCAGGAAAAACTGTGTCCATTTAACACCCACCACTCTTCGCTACTGCTTAGTCCCATATATTTTCTAACATCTTCCCATTTTCCAAAGTAATTAAGTTCTGACTCTTGCACAGTACAGCCTCTCAGTGCCTCAAACACACACACAAAAACTCTGTTATTGGACAAGTATACTCATTTAATGTTCACACAGAACAATCTTCTCCTCCAAAACTAATTTCACTCAAAACTTTCACTTCCTAGGGATAAATTGTCCCTCCAAAGTCAATTTTCCCAGCATATCAATATACTTTGCTGAGAAAATATTTGCTGTCCTCCACAAATGATTGACAATTCTGCTGCAGGGAGGGTGAGAAGAAAATATAAGAACTATTGCTTCTGCCTCAGCAATCTATTATTGATTCCTAATGCAACAACACCTTTTCTGTTTCCCTCTCATTTCCCCCTTTTCTCCTTACTTCTTTCATAATCCCCATGTCCCCTTTAGGACTAGGCATTCTAGAGGTCTTTTGAGATGCAACAATTTTGTTCAGCACAATTACATACAAACTAGAGAAAGTTAAATCCATGCCAACTGCATGAACCTGTTAATTTCCATAAGTTCTCCCTTTCCTATTTAGAATTTTTATTATTTGTTCTCAGTTTAGAACTTCTAATACAGTGTTGAAGAGCATGGTGAAAACAAATGTCTTGTCTGTTCCTCATCTTAGAGGAAATGCCTTCAGTCTTACACTAACTATTTTTAGCTATGGGGTATATGTAAATGCCCTTTCTCATGTTAGAAAGTTCTCTTCAATACCTATTTTTGAGTATTTTGTTTTTATCAAGAAAGGGTATTGGATGGTGTCAAATGCCTTTTCTGAACTATTCTGTACTATTGAGATGATCATCTGGGTTTTTTCCTTTGTTCTCTTAATGTTATCTATTACACTGATTGATTTCATATGTTTAGGTTAAGAAATAAAGTGAATTAAAATATACCAGATTCCATTTATTTTCTCTACATATTCTCCTTTAAACAAAGTTGATGAGATTCTGAACTGGATGAGAATTCCTAGTTTTTTAAAATCTTATTCTATTTCTTACATGTTCTCCCAATCATAGAGAACAAATGTCTTAACAACCAGGGCATTTGCCCCTCTTTTATTTATATGTATCCTTTCATCTAAGTTCAAGACCCTACCAAGGAGATTCTCATTGATTTAATCTGCAATGAACCATAAGCATTATTATAATATATCAAAAGCTTCCCACACAGTATAACAGAAACTCTAATCTAAAGAAAACTATCAGTATTTCACTTCCATTGGAAGAATATGGTGGTTGCCTCCTCAACAGCCATTTTGCTCCAAAGGATTTTTTAGGTCACATATTAATTCCATTGCAGATGCCATGTGACCCCTTTAGGAAGAAGCTTGTGGCCCAGTCCTGGCTAAGGATTCATGACAGGTATTTGGCAGAGGGGCTTATGAAAAAGTTTTCATACTTCTAAGAAATGTTTGCAAAGAGTTAGTGTCATGGTCAGATTCATGTGTCAGCTTGGCCAGGTGGTGGCACCCGTTTGTCTCGTCAGGCAACCGCTAGCCTGTTTGTGGCTTTGAGGACTTTTTATGGACTCAAATCATGAACACTTTGGCTGTATCCACAGCTGATTGCATTTGAAATCAGATAAGTGGCTTGTCTTCTGCAATGAGTGATGCTTCATCTAATCAATGGAAGGCTTTTAAGGAGGATTCAGAAGAGACCATCACTCTTCCGGTTTCAGCCAGCCAGCCTCTCCTGAGAGTTCATCGATGATCTTCATTGGAGCTGCCAGCTGGTGGCCTGCCCTACAGAACTTGGATGCTTATATCCGCACAGTTGCATGAGACACTTCAATAAATCTTATATTTACCAATATCTTCTGCTAATTCTGTTTCTCTAGAGAACCCTAGCTAATAGTAAGCTTAATTCTTTCATACAAATATATGCCCCATTGCTCTTTAATGCCTCAAAATGATGATCTCTCTTCTGCCAATTGAGGTGATGCCAATACACAGAAGAGGGAAGAGACAGGAAAATTTAAGAGATGACCTGGAGCTTTAGGGAACTGAACATGGAGCCTGATTTCCTTTGTACTTTGCCTTATAGAACTAACCATTTCCCTGGTCTTTTTGCCAATTTGAGACAGGATTTTTATCTGGTACTACATTACTATCAAAGTTAACACCATCAAAGTTAACAATTTTCCTCTTCAAATAAATTCCCTGAATTTACAATAGTCCATAGTTTTAAGAATATGTGTAAAACACTTGGTAGTTACCAGACACATTAGCCCCAGTGGCTCCTAAGTTGTTGATTATAATATCGAATGATATTAGAATTAAAATGATAAAAAAAAAAAAAGAGCTAGTCTCCCCAAAAGGAGCCTCAGTTTTCTCCTCCACTCACTTTGAGGCCATACTCAGACTTGTTTAATTCTTCAGACAGAACTGACTCCATGATTCAAGAGTGAATGAAGTAGATTTTACTTAAAATTCCATTGGTATGGATTTTATCAGCTGCCATATGAAGAACTTCATAAATATCCATTTAAATACCTCTGCTCCTTTTCCCAGTGTTCCTACCAGAACACAGTTGTGATTCTGCCACCCACTCCTCTTTCCTATCCCCTTCTCTACAACATCATATAGCTTCTATGATCTCCCTAATTTTACAAAGCTATTCAAGTCTGATTCTTAGTCTGCACAGACCCCTCATACCCCCATGCCCCTCAACCTCTCAAATACTCACCATTATTAAAATGTGACCCTTTTCTTAGTTCACATAGGACAACATTTCTTGTCCACTAGCAACTCCAAAGAATTAATTCAACAAAATGCACCAGTTCCTAGAAAAAAATTTCTGCTATCCAACATCAACTTTTTAAAACCGTATCAATGTACTGCCTGCCCCACAAATGTTTGTAGTCCTCTGCAAATTGTTAGAGAAGTCTCTTCCACAGATGGATGAGAATAAGGCAATTATATATTGTGGCCCTTTTTGATTCATGACTTAAGGTCACCCTCTGTTCTCCCTGCCTCCTCCCACTTCTCCCTTTTTTCTTTCCTTCTTCCCTAATTCCTCCCTTCTCCTCATATCCATTTCCATATTCTTCTCTCTCCCTTGTACATTTGAACATTCTTGAGCTCTGTAGAGAAAATATTTTCTGGGCCAGCAAAAGTGTATACAAACTGGGAAAATTTTCTCTTCTTTCCGGCTCCGTCAACCCAGCTTGGTCAGGAAAGCCCATATGTGCCACATAATTTCTTTTGAAGCTTGATAGGTGTGCTGGTTTGAAAGGAAGTATGCCCCCTAAGAAAAGCCATGTTTTAATATAAATCCCATTTCATAAAGGTAGAATAATCTCTATTCAATACTGTATATTTGAAACTGTAATGAGATCATCTCCCTGGATGATGTGATTTAGTCAAGAGAGGTTGTTAAACTGGATTAAGGGACGACATGTCTCCACCCATTTGAGTGGGTCTTGATTAGTTTCTGAAGTCCTATAAAAGAGGAAACATTTTGGAGAAGGAGAGATTCAGAGAGATTCAGAGAGAGCAACACTACAAAGCAGAGAGTCCACCAGCCAGCGACCTTTGGAGATGAAGAAGGAAGACACCTCCCGGGGAGCTTCATGAAACAGGAAGCCAGGAGAGAAAGCTAGCAGATCATGCTGTGTTTGCCATGTGCCCTTCCAGCTGAGAGAGAAGCCCTGACTGTGTTCGCCATGTGCCTTCTCACTTGAGAGAGAAACCCTGAACTTCATTGGCCTTCTTGAACCAAGGTATTTTTCCCTAGATGCCTTTGATTGGACATTTCTTTAGACTTGTTTTAATTGGGACATTTTCTCGGCCTTAGAACTGTAAACTAGCAACTCATTAAATTCCCCTTTTTAAAAGCCATTCTGTTTCTGGTATATTGCATTCCAGAAGCTAGCAAACTAGAACAGGAGGCTAGAGGATTTGCAACTGGCCAATGGAGTAAACTCTGCACCTTGAGATAAAGTAAGTAAGCTATAATCCTTAGGGCTCTGTGCCCTCTCCTGCTATTCAAAGCCTACTCTCATACATGAGGGGAGAAGTGTGGGAAACAGACTAACTTTGTCATTTACTGGACATAGATTATTTATTTGCAACAACCCAAACACAACTCTCAAAGACTTAGCAATCATATTTGTTCTTTCATTGTCATACTACTGGGAATAGCATGTTATGCAAGGAGTGGTATTTGTTCTCTGGGAATCTCAGTCAATTATTTATGACAAAACCTTCCAAAGTGTAGGCAAATTAGAGAACAGAGATTTTGACCAAGGACCTGGTTTGCTCTGAGTAGCCCTCAGATTGGTGGTGGGATTGGTGGTGGGCATCTTTTCCCAACCTCTGTGAAACCCATAGCTCCTCCACCCCAGAAGCTACAATAGACACAAGTTTACAAACAGGTCTTGTTATCAGAGGACTGCCATGGTCAGCTGCCTTCTTGTTTCCTCCAAATGCCTAGGTGGTGCCCAGATAGCTGAACTTAAAAAAAAAAAAAAAAAAAAAAGCTCCACAGGGGCAGTAATTGGAAATTGCAGACTGACATTTAGGAAGTACTTTTTGAAGGCTTTGAGTAATTGTTTAAGTTTCCAGGCTGCTAAGACAATACCACACAATGGGATCACTTAACAGCAGGAACTTATTGGCTCATGGTTTCAGAGAATAGACAGCTTGCTTCCTCCAGGGTTATTAACCACCTGTCCAAATGGAAATTATTCATTTCCTTCACATGGTGATATTCTCTCCTTTCTTGCTTTTGTTGATTTCAGTAATAAGGATTAAGACTTATTCAGTTGGGCCACATTTTCATTTAAAATAATATTTGCAAGTGGTCTTTTTACAATGGTTTCACACCCCTAGGAATGCAGATTAAGAACATGTCATTTCTGGAGTACATAACTCATCCAACCATAGTCCACACACTGAGCAACCAATAGATATGTTTTTCCCACATACAAAATAAATGCACTTCATCACAACATCCCAGAGCCCTTTAGCCATTTTAGAACAGCACTAAGTACAAATTCTTATTGAAGTCAGTTCTGGGTATTATGCCTATTGGAAAGTATAATATACCTCAGAAAAGCCATGATTTAATCCTGATTCTAATCTTGTGGGAATGGCCATTTCTTTTAATCCTGATTCAATAATGCAGTTTGGAATATTTTGATTAGATGAGCTCCATGGAGATGTGACACACCCAATTGTGTGTATTGACTTCTGATTAGATGGGGATGTAACTCCACCCATTTCCAGTGGGTCTTGATTATGTTACTGGAATCCTTTAAAACAGGAAACATTTTCAAGAAAACTAACAGAAACAACAGATGCTAGAGAAATAACAGAAGCCTCAGAACCCACAGAAACTTCACAGCAGAGCTGACACAGATGCAGACACATAGAGAACAGAGAAACAGATTTTTGGAGATGCTTGAAGCCCAGTAGAGGTTCCGATGAGATGTATAGCAAGCCAGAACCTGGAGAGACACAAGGGAAGCCAAGAGATGAAAGCCAGCCCTGGAGAAGCAAAGTGAGAAAGCCCCACAGGAACAGATGCTGAAAGCAACAGAGCCCAGGAACAAGGCACAGGCAGATGCCAGCCACATGACTATCCAAATGACAGAGGTGTTCCTGACACATTGGCTTTTCTTAAGTGAAGGTAACCTCTTATCGGTGCCTTAGTTTGGACAATTTTATAGGCTTAGAAATGTAAACTTGTAACAGATTAAATTCCCCTTTTGTAATAGCCATTCAAGTTCAGCTATGGTTTGTGCTCCCTTTCTAGAGACCAGAAAGACCTAAGAAACAAGTTATCTGCTTCTAAATTCAATTTTGGGACATGCATAGGATAGACATTTCCATTGTAGAAGGAAAAAGTTAGAAGGGATACAGGGATAATGGGTTCCAACAATGGTTGAAAGCCAGCATGGTAAACAGCATTAGATCTTAAGTTCTGGGAGTCTTCTCTGGGTAGTTGCTCTATCTTCTAACCTCCTGGGCTGGTCAGAGGATAAAAAAAAAAGCCCCACCCTTTCTATGCATTGGAACAGTGGCCAGGCTCTCCCAGAATGCTGAAGTTTATACCCTGGAGAACTGGAGTGGTGGTCTTGGAGTGCTCTGCCAAAACACCACAGTGAACATTCCACCCTCTCCAAGCATTGGTGGAGTGGATGAACTCTTCCAAACACCTTGGGTATATAACCTGCCTTCTCTGAGCATTGGGAAAGGGCCAAACTCTCCCAAATGTTAAGGCAGAAGCCCTGGCACCTCAAGCATTAGGAAAGATGTCTGCCCCTTCAAGCTCAAGGGTGAGCCCATCTTTTCATATGCACAGGTGGGCCCTCTCTTGCGGCCCAAGGAGATGTTTTCTATCCAGACTTCTGCTTGCATGTTTCTGTCCTTAAAGTTATTCTTCCTTCAATTCCTCCCTTCTTTGTCCCTGTCAGTCCAGGCTTTCAGTGGCTAGTCTCATACAAATTTTACAAAAATAAAGTTCACAAATTTCAGCTTTCAATTTAGTACAATGGGGGCCAAACCAACAGTCAAAAGGACTTTCTGCAGATCCTTCCTGGCTGCTGCATTTTCAGTCCTGACTTCATCTGAAATGACTGATTGATCCATATCCCACTCATAGAGCAAAAGGTTGTTCATTTAAACAGTTGTGAGGAGCCTGGCTCTCTGGGATTTCACCTGCAGGGAGCCCAGGGAGGTCACTGGTACAACCTCTTCTGGCTCTATTCTCAGAGCACACTGTCTGGATGAGCTGTGAATTTTCAAAATTACCAATTTCTGTGTAAGATTTCAGTTCTCATTTCATCTCTGTCCTCTTGCATTTTATTATAAGCTTCAAAAAGAAACCAGGTTGACTTCCGGAGAAGATGGTGGCTTAGTAAGACGTGCGAGTCTTAGTTCCTCCTCCAGAACAGCTACTAGAGAAGTAGAAATGATACAGAACAGCTCCCGGAGCCATGACAGAGACCAAGAAGGAAGACAGCGTATCACATTCTGGAACGGCTGACTGGCTGGGAGAACCCACTCCGGTGAGATCGCCGAGGGGTGCGGGCTTCCCCGGGCTGGGGCGGCAGGCGGCCAGAGTCCCTCCCTCCCTCCTTCCCGGGCAGGCTGGGAGAATAGGACAGGCGGTCCCCTCAAGCCGCGGCGGCTGGCACCCCCCCATGCGCAGCCCCCCGGACCAGCTGGGAGAATTGGATGGGAGATCCCCAAGCCGTGGAGAACGGCAACCGGGGTCCCTTCAAAACACGTGGCTTCCTGATCTGGCTGGGAATGGTGGATAGGCACTCCCCCAAGCCACTTCAGCTGGCGACCTCCCCCTACAGCAAGAGTTTTCCAAAGTTAAAGGAGCCACAGCATCTTTTACTGGTGGGACCCGCAGACAGATGAGCTCCACGAGCGCCACCTACTGCGCAGGATAAGAAAAACAGAGCCCAAAGATTTCACAGAAAAGTCTTTCAACCTGTTGGGTCCAACACCCAGGGAAATCTGATTAAATGCCCAGACGCCAGCAGAAGATAATGGTCCACGCTCAGAAAATTGAAAATATGGCCCAGTCAAAGGAACAAACCAATAGTTCAAATGAGATACAGGAGCTGAGACAACTAATGCTGAATATATGAACAGAAATGGAAAACCTCTTCAAAAACCAAATCAATAAATTGAGGGAGGACATGAAGAAAACATGGGCTGAACAAAAAGAAGAAATAGAAAAACTGAAAAAAAATCACAGAACTTATGGGAGTGAAGGACAAAGTAGAAAAGATGGAAAAAACAATGGATACCTACAATGGTAGATTTAAAGAGACAGAAGATAGAATTAGTGAATTTGAGGATGGAACATCTGAATTCCAAAAAGAAACAGAAACTATAGGGAAAAGAATGGAAAAATTTGAACAGGGTATCAGGGAACTCAAGGACAATATGAACCGCACAAATATACGTGTTGTGGGTGTCCCAGAAGGAGAAGAGAAGGAAAAGGAGGAGAAAAACTAATGGAAGAAATTATCACTGAAAATTTCCCAACTCTTATGAAAGACCTAAAATTACAGATCCAAGAAGTGCAGCGCACCCCAAAGAGAATAGACCCAAATAGGCGTTCTCCAAGACACTTACTAGTTAGAATGTCAGAGGTCAAAGAGAAAGAGAGGATCTTGAAAGCAGCAAGAGAAAAACAATCCATCACATACAAGGGAAACCCAATAAGACTATGTGTAGATTTCTCAGCAGAAACCATGGAAGCTAGAAGACAGTGGGATGATATATTTAAATTACTGAAAGAGAAAAACTGCCAACCAAGACTCCTATATCCAGCAAAATTGTCCTTCAAAAGTGAGGGAGAAATTAAAACATTCTCAGAGAAAAAGTCACTGAGAGAATTTGTGACCAAGAGACCAGCTCTGCAAGAAATACTAAAGGGAGCACTAGAGTCAGATACAAAAAGACAGAAGAGAGAGGTATTGAGAAGAGTGTAGAAAGAAGGAAAGTCAGATATAATATATATAATACAAAAGGCAAAATGGTAGAGGAAAATATTATCGAAACAGTAATAACACTAAATGTTAATGGACTGAATTCCCCAATCAAAAGACATAGACTGGCAGAATGGATTAAAAAACAGGATCCTTCTATATGCTGTCTACAGGAAACACATCTTAGACCCAAAGATAAACACAGGTTGAAAGTGAAAGGTTGGGAAAAGATATTTCATGCAAATAACAACCAGAAAAGAGCAGGAGCGGCTATACTAATATCCAACAAATTAGACTTCAAATGTAAAACAGTTAAAAGAGACAAAGAAGGACACTATATACTAATAAAAGGAACAATTAAACAAGAAGACGTAACAATCATAATTATTTACGCATCGAACCAGAATGCCCCAAAATACGTGAGGAATACACTGCAAACACTGAAAAGGGAAATAGACACATATACCATAATAGTTGGAGACTTCAATTCACCACTCTCATCAATGGACAGAACATCTAGACAGAGGATCAATAAAGAAATAGAGAATCTGAATATTACTATAAATGAGCTAGACTTAACAGACATTTATGGGACATTACATCCCACAACAGCAGGATACACCTTTTTCTCAAGTGCTCATGGATCATTCTCAAAGATAGACCATATGCTGGGTCACAAAGCAAGTCTTAACAAATTTAAAAAGATTGAAATCGTACACAACACTTTCTCGGATCATAAAGGAATGAAGTTGGAAATCAATAAGAGGCGGAGTGCCAGAAAATTCACAAATACGTGGAGGCTCAACAACACACTCTTAAACAACAAGTGGGTCAAAGAAGAAATTGCAAGAGAAATTAGTAAATACCTCGAGGCGAATGAAAATGAAAACACAACATATCAAAACTTATGGGGTGCAGCAAAGGCAGTACTAAGAGGGAAATTTATTGCCCCTAAATGCCTATATCAGAAAAGAAGAAACGGCAAAAATGCAGAAATTAACTGTCCACTTGGAAGAACTGGAGAAAGAACAGCAAACTAATCCCAAAGCAAGCAAAAGGAAAGAAATAACAAAGATTAGAGCAGAAATAAATGAAATTGAAAACATGAAAACAATAGAGAAAATCAATAAGACCAGAAGTTGGTTCTATGAGAAAATCAATAAGATTGATGGGCCCTTAGCAAGATTGACAAAAAGAAGAAGAGAGAGGATGCAAATAAATAAGATCAAAAATGGAAGAAGAGACATAACTACTGACCTCACAGAAATAAAGGAGGTAATAACAGGATACTATGAACAACTTTACGCTAATAAATACAACAATTTAGATGAAATGGACGGGTTCCTGGAAAGACATGAACAACCAACTTTGACTCAAGAAGAAATAGATGACCTCAACAAACCAATCACAAGTAAAGAAATTGAATTAGTCATTTAAAAGCTTCCTAAAAAGAAAAGTCCAGGACCAGACGGCTTCACATGTGAATTCTATCAAACATTCCAGAAAGAATTAGCACCAACTCTCCTCAAACTCTTCAAAAAAATCGAAGTGGAGGGAAAACTATTTAATTCATTCTATGAAGCCAACATCACCCTCATACCAAAACCAGGCAAAGATATTACAAAAAAAGAAAACTACAGACCAATCTCTCTAATGAATATAGATGCAAAAATCCTCAATAAAATTCTAGCAAATCGTATCCAAGAACACATTAAAAGAATTATACATCATGACCAAGTAGGATTCATCCCAGGTATGCAAGGATGGTTCAACATAAGAAAATCAATTAATGTAATACACCATATCAACAAATCAAAGCAGAAAAATCACATGATCGTCTCAATTGATGCAGAGAAAGCATTTGAAAAGATTCAACATCCTTTCCTGTTGAAAACACTTCAAAAGATAGGAATACAAGGGAACTTCCTTAAAATGATAGAGGGAATATATGAAAAACCCACAGCTAATATCATCCTCAATGGGGAAAAATTGAAAACTTTACCCCTAAGATCAGGAACAAGACAAGGATGTCCACTATCACCACTATTATTCAACATTGTGTTGGAGGTTCTAGCCAGAGCAATTAGACAAGAAAAAGAAATACAAGGCATCAAAATTGGAAAGGAAGAAGTAAAACTATCACTGTTTGCAGACAATATGATACTATACGTCGAAAACCCAGAAAAATCCACAACAAAACTACTAGAGTTAATAAATGAGTACAGCAAAGGAGCAGGTTACAAGATCAACATTCAAAAATCTGTAGCATTTCTATACACTAGTAATGAACAAGCTGAGGGGGAAATCAAGAAACGAATCCCATTTACAATTGCAACTAAAAGAATAAAATGCCTAGGAATTAATTTAAATAAAGAGACAAAAAACCTATACAAAGAAAACTGCAAAAAACTGTTAAAAGAAATCACAGAAGACCTAAATAGATGGAGGGCATACCGTGTTCATGGATTGGAAGACTAAATATAGTTAAGATGTCAATCCTACCTAAATTGATTTACAGATTCAATGCAATACCAATCAAAATCCCAACAACTTATTTTTCAGAAATAGAAAAACCATAAGCAAATTTATCTGGAAGGGCAGGGTGACCCGAATTGCTAAAAACATCTTGAGGAAAAAAAACAAAGCTGGAGGTCTCGCACTGCCTGACTTTAGGGCATATTATGAAGCCACAGTGGTCAAAACAGCATGGTATTGGCATAAAGATAGATATATCGACCAATGGAATCGAATAGAGTGCTCAGATATAGACCCTCTCATCTATGGACATTTGATCTTTGATAAGGCAGTCAAGCCAAATCACCTGGGACAGAACAGTCTCTTCAATAAATGGTGCCTAGAGAACTGGATATCCATATGCAAAAGAATGAAAGAAGACCCATATCTCACACCCTATACAAAAGCTAACTCAAAATGGATCAAAGATCTTAACATTAGGTCTAAGACCATAAAACAGTTAGAGGAAAATGTAGGGAGATATCTTATGAAACTTACAATTGGAGGCGGTTTTATGGACCTTAAATCTAAAACAAGAGCACTGAAGAAAGAAATAAATAAATGGGAGCTCCTCAAAATTAAACACTTTTGTGCATCAAAGAACTTCATCAAGAAAGTAAAAAGACAGCCTACACAATGGGAGACAATATTTGGAAATGACATATCAGATAAAGGTCTAGTATCCAGAATTTATAAAGAGATTGTCCAACTCAACAACAAAAAGACAGCCAACCCAATTACAAAATGGGAAAAAGACTTGAACAGACACTTCTCAGAAGAGGAAATACAAATGGCCCAAAGGCACATGAAGAGATGCTCAATGTCCCTGGCCATTAGAGAAATGCAAATCAAAACCACAATGAGATATCATCTCACACCCACCAGAATGGCCATTATCAACAAAACAGAAAATGACAAGTGCTGGAGAGGATGCAGAGAAAGAGGCACACTTATCCACTGTTGGTGGGAATGTCAAATGGTGCAACCACTGTGGAAGGCAGTTTGGCAGTTCCTCAAAAAACTGAATATAAAATTGCCATACGACTGAGCAATGCCATTGCTGGGTATCTACTCAAAGGAATTAAGGGCAAAGACACAAACGGACATTTGCACACCAATGTTTATAGCAGCGTTATTTACAATTGCAAAGAGATGGAAACAGCCAAAATGTCCATCAACAGACGAGTGGCTAAACAAACTGTGGTATATACATACGATGGAATATTATGCAGCTTTAAGACAGAATAAACTTATGAAGCATGTAATAACATGGATGGACCTAGAGAACATTATGCTGAGTGAGTCTAGCCAAAAACTAAAGGACAAATACTCTATGGTCCCACTGATGTGAACCGACATTCGAGAATAAACTTGGAATATGTCATTGGTAACAGAGACCAGCAGGAGGTAGAAACAGGGTAAGATAATGGGTAATTGGACCTGAAGGGATACAGACTGTGCAACAGGACTAGATACAAAAACTCAAAAATGGACAGCACAATAATACCTAATTGTAAAGTAATCATGTTAAAACACTGAATGAAGCTGCATCTGAACTATAGGGGTTTTTTTGTTTGTTTGTCTGTTTGTTTGTTTGTTTGTGTCTTTTTTTACTATTATTATTATTTTTATTTTTTCTCTATATTAACATTCTATATCTTTTTCTGTTGTTTTGCTAGTTCTTTTCCTAAATCGATGCAAATGTACTAAGAAATGATGATCATGCATCTATGTGATGGTGTTAAGAATTACTGATTGCATATGCAGAATGGAATGATTTCTAAATGTTGTGTTAATTTCTTTTTTTCTTTAAATAATAAAAAAAATCATATGAGACACTAAAAAAAAAAAAAAGAAAGAAACCAGGTTGCACGTTCTACCCTTAGCTTGGCAATCTCCTCAACTGAATATTCTAGGTTCATGACTTATAAGAACTACTTTTAACTGACATAAGAACATAATTTTGCCAAATTCTCTGCCACTTCATAATATGAGTCACTTTCCTCCAGTTTCCAACAGTACTTTTCATTATTTCCTTCTATGGTTTCACCATAAGCACCTTTATCATCCATATTTATACCAATAATGTTATCAAAGCAACCTAGCATTTTTTGTTCAAGCACAATAAAAATTCTTCTGCATCTCACCTTTCCCAATTCCAAAACCACCTCCACAATTTTAGTTATTGAAATAATAGTACCCTATTCTTAGGATAAAAATCTTTATTAATCCGTGTTCTTAAGCTACACAGACAATACATACATATATGCACACATCCATATATATACATGTATAAATACTATATACTAAGATATTTATTATAAGAATTGTCTCACATTATCATGAGGATTGGCAAATGAGATTTATGTAGGGCAGCAATTTGGAAACTTCAAGAAGGTGAAGTTAAATTCTCCAGGCAAATTTGGCTAGCAGCATTAGAGTTGGAAATATTTCCTTCTGACTACTGAAACCTTATTACTGACTTTAAGACAGCCAAATGACCTGATGAGGGAGGTCACTTTTGCTGATTATATATGTTATCATCTGAAGATGCAATCAACTGAGTGTAGACACTACTGCATCTCTAAAACATTTTTACAGTAACAATTAGGCCAGAGCTTGTTGGACCAAAAAACCGGACACTGTAAGCTAGCCAAGTTGACATATAAAACTAACCACCACAAGCAGGAAAAATGTTTGTGATTTTAATTAATTCTTGAAAAGGAAGAAGGAAGAATAAAAATCTTTTTCCCCATTTTTTGCAGTATATAAATATTATGGTCCATAAAGTGTGGCCACTCATTTTTCATCATGCTATTAAGTTTTCTATTAAACCAGAGCAAATGACATGAAAGAGTAGAGCTGGTGGGTGTTGGGAAAGGCAGTCTGAATGTCTTTGTTGAGTATGCCAGAAAGCAAAGTCCAACCATCCCCTGTATTGAGCCATTTCTGTATCTAGTTATCAGGGAATTCAAAGTCAACATCACCACAGTGTGACTACCATGTCACAGCTTGCTCCCTTGAGGGGAGAACAGGCTACTCACTATTTGCCACAAAACGTGCTGCACACTTAGCTCTGGGTTCCTGAGGTGCAATGCAAACCAGTGCTGGAAATGCCATCAGAAGGCTCATCATTCTCCCCCACGGGTCTTGGAAACAAGGCAACCTGTGCTACCGTGTTTCTTGGTATGTGTGGGTTGTGAGTAACAAGCAGATTTGCCGTGATTCATTGAGTTTGGTTGTCTACCTTACTGGGTTATGCTATAAGATTATGGTTCTCTCATGATGAGAGGACAAGATTAAAAGTACAGCCAACAATTAAGCAAGTGTAACCTCAAAAGCTTGTGACCAAGAAAGATAGATTAGTCACGTTAAACCTATCTACACAAAGGCAAATATCCTCACTTTTTGTACTATCAACATCAATAATTTTGTGCTCATGCTTTGATAGGCCATAGACACTGTCTGAGAGTTAAACCCAGAAAGTGTAAAAGTAGAAAAGAACCTTCTGATGGTTCCAGCTTCCCATACATTCATTCTTACACTTTCAGAAAATTAGGGAAAGACTTTTTCATCGGAGGTTTTTCAAAATCCCCATTTAGACTTTGCTATCTCCAAGGCAGAACCCACACATTCCTCTTCAGTGACCTCACAGACCTGGGCTAACAAGCATGGACATGTACACAGCTGGGCCTGAGTGGATTAGCAGAGGACCCTGAAATATAGAACCCAGGCTTTGGGAAATGCCTCTGGTGTCAATTCTTGCTGCCACTGGAAGTCAGTTTTCCCCCATATTAGGTACACTCAGGATGAGCTCTTCAGATTTTACTATTTAAGAATCTGAGAATTTTTTTTCTTATGGTTTAATGTGAATCCTTTTCATAATAAAGATTTTTACCTACTGTCATGATTTATTCCTGTGTATCATCTGATGCCTTCACTGTGATTCAAGTGGATTTCAGGTCCCCCTCTCACTTTGAGAGTCTATACGTGTTTGACTAAAAGTTGGAAGCATGGTAGTCCAGGCAGCCTGGAGGAAGCACAACTCTGAAAATGCGGGGGGGGGGGGGGTGTAGACAGAAACAGAGAGTGGGGGGAAAGACCAAGGCACACCTGGCCACTATGGTACAGAAATAATAACCATGAAGCCTCAGAATCACCTTATTTCATTTTGATGCTGTGCAAAGAAAACTGAGTCAAATAAAACTGAAAGACATACAAAGATCACTGTTGAAGTTCACTGAGAGAATGCACTGAATAGTCCTTACTCTAAGTCTGGGCCACTTGAACAGAGATCTGGACAAATTCTAAGTCACCTGGGAGACTCAGGCATTAGTTCAAGGCATAAATCCTGATCATCAGGAAAAATGCTAAACTCGAGGGGGAAGAGAGATGGTGGCAGTGTCCAGGTACTCCAACGCAGTTTATAGTCAGGGGACACCATGTTCTAAATTTTGCAACAAATTAAGGGATTGAACACAGGTGTCATTACAGATGGACTAGTAATAAAGAAGACTGAAGGACAGCAAGCAAACTCAGGAGCAGTTGAGCAAAGGCATTTTGAGATAATAGTTTAAAGCATTAGGCATCTTTCAGGAAACTCCATTTTCTCCACTTCTGCCAGAAGCAGAACTATATGTTTTTATGACTAAACACTGGGGAGACTTACCCTCCTTCCAATGCATTTTATATTTGGCTGTGATTCCATTCTTTCTTCATAATACATAGACTGATTTTTTAACTGATCACATCAGAAGTTCTTTGTCCTATATTTTTGGATTTTTCTTAAGAACTATGCTATATGTTTAATTTTTATGCTTCCATAGCATTCCAATTTATCCATGCATCATAGTTAATCTAAGCATTTCCAGGCACGTAACAAGCTGTTTTCAATTGTCTTCTCTTATGAATACTGCTGAGGAAGGTCATAGATGACATAAATTTTTTTCTACATTTTTGACAGTTTCTGATAATTCTCTAAAATAAGTTTTCTAAAATTTTCAGACACAAGGAACTCTAAAGCTTGATTACATATTATAAAATGGTGTCCAAAAACTGTTAATCATTTATAGTACAATGTGCACTGAACTCTGTCCAGATTGGATTTTCTCATTACAAAGTAAAGGGAGGAGAAACAAATATAATTCAATCAATGGAAAAGATAAAAGTCAATTCTTTTTATTTAGTTTAGTACTTGCAGCTTTTCACTTATGAGTGGAATTTTCAAAAACCACTCATTAGACCTTCTTTGAATTTGTGTGTGTATGCACATATGTGTGTTGTATGATGTTTAAATGTTTAAAATCATGTATTATCAAGAAGTTGCTTTAAGAGGATGAAAAATAAAACATATAGCTGCAAAGTATAGGTTTACAGTCTAAGAAATGGTCAATATTGTTTGGTAAATCTCTTCAAATAATTGAGGATAATGGATGCACATCTGAATGGAACAAATATTCCCCCAAGTAGTTAATGATTTCTTTATTAACTAGTGTAATAAACTCAAGTATACTTTCTGATGAAAAAAGAAAACCAAGTGAAGTAGTTCCAAGTCTGTATCACTTGATGAAATGTAGCTTTAAGCATAGCCCCTCCTACCAAGCTATTTCTTAACAGTTGAACAGGGCAGTTGGAGCGTTGTCTTAGCATTGATCATAACTGGTGAAGAGAGAAGAAAGAGGTGCATTTATCCCAAAGTGTGAGAGGCGATGGATCCCAAACGTCATTATGCACAACTAAATGATGGTCACCTCATTCCTATCCTGGGATTCGGCACCTATGTACCTGCTGAGGTAACAGTGGAGGATTGGGTTCAAGGGCACAAACGAAAATAGCCCTGAGAAGGGAGGCTGCCTTCCTGGGTTCTCATAGATCCCAGTTGACTCAGGGAGACCCACTTGTTCTCGATTTCACCAGGCTGAAGTCATTTCATGGATAAAGTGAGAAGGAGGAAAAAATTACATCAGTGCTTTGGGGTCTCCTGGTGTGTGCCCCTCCAAAATATTCGGGATTTGACTTTTCCTCTTGGCTCCTTCTGTTTAGAACAAATGAACCTCCGCAGTTAGGACGCTTGCTGCCAACCACCTGCTTTGAGATTGATTGCAATCTCTGTACATTTTATAATTCAAGAACTCTTTCTCTCTACCCAGTAACATGGGTCAGAAAAGTTTAAGTGGTAAGAAGCCCTGGCCTTGGAGGTGTGTGCTAAAGGATGGGAGGGAACTGAGGCTGTGGGGTGGGGCAGCCCGCTGAGCACAAGCAGGATATGGGGCACATTGAGGCAAGAGAGCTGTCCTCATTTTTCTTCTGGAAAACTCAGCTAGAAAGGGAATTATGACATCTTTTCCTTTTAGAGGAAATGCTACCTTACAAGAGTAAGCCTTCAATTCTTTGACCTCATTAAAATACTTTAGGTTTGAAGGAAATAGGCAGAGTTGTCCCTGACACCTTTAATGGGAAAGGGAACACTGCATTAGTATGGAAATCAGTTCATTAACATTCCAAATTATTAATTCTGATTTCTTAACTGCATGTGGGACAATTCACTTAACTTTTGAGTCTCATTATTGTCACCTACAAAATAGATGGAAAATTTTAACTGACGTTTTGAAGAACAGGGAACAGGATTTGTTTTCCTAGCCATGCAATGGGAGATGAAGAGGGACAGATCACGGATAAGCTGAGGGTTCGGACTTGTAAACCTCTACATGGTGGATGCCAGAGGAAAAAAGCATGGGGGACCAGCAGAGGCAGTTGAAACTCAGCACCTAATTCCTCATACTCATATTGAGCAAGGAAAGTTTTTTATATACTTTACAACAATGAAAGAAAGGTTTGCTCCATTTATTTTTTGTCCATTATCAAATCACCTTAAAGTTTTTCTCCTATTTTGGTAGACAAGACATTAACTCAAATTTCTCCAGAATTTTATCTTCTTTCATTTAATTGGCTTTGGATTTCAGCCTTATGTCTACCTCACTAACCCCTCACAAGCCTTGGTTAATTTCTTTTGTAAATCTATATCCTCAGAGTGTACATTTTCACTCCTAATGTATAGTTCTGTCATGCAGCTAGAGTGACTGTGCAGAAATGAATTATCAGCAGATTGCTCTCCTTAAAAGTGCCTACTTAAAAGCTTGACCCTTGACTGGAGTCTGGGAACATGGAAATCGGGGTGTCTATCATTTCTTTAATTGATGCGTACTTAAATGTGTTTAAAGTGTACAAACAATGAGGTTTATCCTGAATATCTGTTTTCCTTCCAGGGGAAAGTAATTTTGATCTGTGCTAGGCAGAGTGGGCCTAAATAAGCAGCCTCCTGTAAAAAGTTTGGTCATTGAGTCTGTGGGGAACTTCCCTGGTAGACAATGTTCCCCATGTTGCCAGAGTTCAATACTGGAGGAAGTAAGCATATTCATTGTCTCTCCCCTGAAAGAACTTGAACTTTTGTGACTGGCTTCTCCATGCTGTGCCACATGACCATTTCCCTTTGCTGATTTTCTTTGTATCCTATCACTATAATAAAGCACAGCTGTGAATATCTATGTGCTCAATCCTGTGAGTATGTCTAGTGAATCACTGAACCTGAGGGAGGTCTTGGGAAACTTCATTGCTAATGAACAACCATTCTGGTTTTCCAAGACTGAAGGGCTTCTTGGGATGCACAATTGGTACTAAACCTGGGAAAGTCCCAGGCAAACTGGGAAATTTGGTCACACACTATGCAGAGCTAACACAAGACATGGAAGAATAATTTATTCTGGTGAAGGCCACTGTTGGAACATGATTCTTGTCAATCAAACAGACTTCCTATGTTTGTTTGCCTTTATTGCTCCTTTAGGTTCCTAAGAGTAAAGCAGAGGAGGCCACCAAGTTAGCTATTGAGGCTGGGTTTCGCCATATTGATTCTGCCTATCTCTATGAAAATGAAGAGGAGGTTGGACGAGCCATCCGAAGCAAGATTGCAGATGGTACTGTGAAGAGGGAAGACATATTCTACACTTCGAAGGTGGGTATATATTTTGCATGTGAGTGTCTGCACATGGTGAAGCATAGTAGTGTATAGAAATAAGATTACATGATTCAACTCGTGGAGTACTTGGGCCACATGAAAAAAAAAGATTACATGATTCGTTGATTGGCTGTTTATTGAAGTGTGCATATTCCTACAGCTTTTATTCACACACATGATGAATTTCTAATAGTTGTTATGTTTACATTCTGTGACTTTATTTCAGAGTAAAATCACTTAATTTTTTTGAGCCTCAGCTCAGGGAGTAGGATTTGGCATCGATAACAGCATTGATCATTCTCTGATCTCTTTACAGTTTTCCTTATCATCTGTGTGACTTTGCAAAATTTCTTAAGATTCTGAAGTTCTCACTTGTGTCAATAAGAAAAACCAATGTAAGAGAGCATTTGAATATTAAACAAGATGTAGCTAAAGTTTCTAGTCATTTGTCCAGCACATATTACTATGTTGTAACCAACTTTTCCTGTCAGGTATATACACAAAAGAAATACTATAAAGTCAACTACAGGGTTGTATGAGAATGAAACAAAATAAATTGAAGGAAAATTTTTTGTAAGTTCATTAAAATATGATGCACGTGATGGGCATTACTATTATGTGATAATGACTTTTACCCTTAAGCCATTTCCTTCCATTGTCCAATAGATGTACTGACAGTATATTCAAACAATAATAGAGCTTATAAGAACATGTCAAATTAAAAGGGAACCCAGGATAAAAGAAAATTATTTCCATGTGTTCATCAAGTGTTCAACCAGTAGATAACTGTGTAAATGCTGGATAAAGTAAATGAATCGAAGAGTTAGCTTTAAAGTCTTTGAATACATGCGGGAAACACTTTTCTCTAGTACCTTAATGGAACCCTCCCAGTGTGGTTATTTTTCAGTACTATATACACACTATACCCATACTATAGATGTAAGAATTCCCATTCCTATATGCTTTCTTTTGGCAATGTTTCCATTTCTTCTGTGTATCTTCAATCTTGGGTCTCTATTTCACCTCAAAATTTTCTATGTCAATCTTAGATTGTAAGGCCCACATAATTTAAAGGATATTAATAAATGAGTTAATATTCTAAATAAACCCTAAAAATTAGTTCTATCCTACTGATCAAAGTCAAGTTCCATCAATGACCCAGGTTTAGCTTAAGGTCAACAGTGATAGCAAACAAAGTTCACTTCTGAATATGCTAGACTAGTCACACTACATCTGTTATCTACTTCCTGATCTCCTTATAAAGTCAGCTACACTGTTAACTCAACAGGTGTTTTCTTTTGACCTTTGCAGCTTTGGATCACTTTCCTTCGACCAGAGTTGGTCCGACCAGCCTTGGAAAGATCACTGAAAAAACTTCAACTGGATTATGTCAACCTCTATATTATTCATTTCCCAACAGCTCTGAAGGTTTGCTGTTTGCATGATCAAACTAATTTCACTTCCTTTAGCAGTATGACCTTTTCAGCAGCATGCAGGGATGATGAAACCAGGGAAAATAAAGCATTTACTTTTTAATTAAATAATTTTTGTATCCCTTGCTCCCTATTCTGTGTCCCCATGAGATTAGAGTAGAACCACTTAAAGCCTCTGTCTCAAAATCTCAAGGAAATAACTTGACTGGGTCCAAGGCACAGGCCTTAATATGGCTCCTGAGTCACCTGAGGAAGTTTCATATAGCTGTGGTAAGCAATGAAAACTGCCTCACCTTGGTCCACAAAGCTTTTTTCTTCTCTCTCACCATTTTAAGCAGAAAGGCTTGTTATTGATCATTTTGGGTAGGTGTAAAATTAAGAAACTCCAAGGGGTTTGCAGGACTTTGCACTTACTGTTAGCACTGCTTCAAAGTAGAGCTCAGTAGTCTGCTTTAGCCATTAATAAGTGTGTTTTATGACAGTCTATTAAAAATAGCAAAATTCTCATCAAGCTGATTATACAAAAGTAAGGGTTTACTTGGTGACATAAATAGGAGGTCAAAGGCAGTGCTGGATTAAGGATTCAAAGCTGTTTTTAAAATTCGCATTTTATAGATTGTCAATTTTTCTCCATCTCTTATCTCTGCATTCCTCCAATTCAGCTTTGTTTTTGTCGCAGTATTTTCCAGTGGTAGCCACCATGCTCTGAGGACAGGTCAAGGCTTGTGGGAAGTAATACTTGAGAGCATCTCTGGCTCTTCCAGCATCTATACTAATCCTGAAAAGAACCTAGATAGACCCTGTTTGGTCCATCTTTTTTACCCCTAGGACTTCATGTGTTCAGGACATAAGGAGTTGTTATTATCAGCCTGGGAAAAGCTAACTATGGATTTTTGGTGGAAATTTAAGGCCATGTAACTGACTGTCTTTTCAGGTGAAGCTGAGACATTTCCAAAATATAAGGGGCAGTCTAAAGTAACACTATGAGTCCCCTTTGGGACCAATGAAAAATATATTTATTAAAACATAATAGGTGTGAGAGATTATAAGAAGTCCATCTTCTAAACATTATTCCTTACAACTTCATACATCTATCACTTTGCAGAAATAAGTTTCTGGAAAGATACTCCATCTATCTCATGGAGATTTAGTGTCCCAGCTCTAAATGTACATGACACCATGACTAGGGGCAAAGCATTATTTTGTGGCCTCCCTAAAATGATTGCTATATTCCAGCCTGAAGAAGAATTTCTTGCAAAAGATGAACATGGAAAATCTATATTCGACACAGTGGATCTCTGTGACACGTGGGAGGTGAGTGCCATTCCTCAAAGGACTGAGCACAGACGAAAAAACACGCGAGAGAGAGACATGGTTCATTCCTCCACCAGTGATAAGTCAGGAGGGTCACTAGACAGCCCTCAGCCCAGTGCTTTTAACTTACAGTCAGGAATTGGACAAATTATCCAAAAGTTTCCTTAAAGCTCTAACGTATACTTAATTCTTAGTAGCAGTTTCCTGGCTACAGACTGGACCTTACTTTACAGAAGAATTTGACACCACAACATGGCTATCAGGACAGAAAACAGAAAAATGTTTTCTTGGTGGAAGAGGAAAATTATCTATCTCTTCCAGAAGGATACAGCAACTTAGATGACAGATTTATACTTATATGATATCATATAGTTATCATTTTTACCAATCGTGTGTTGCTAAGAGTATTCGGTGGCACACCTAAAATTACACAAAAGTTCAGGAATTGGGAACATCAATTACAGTCCTACCTCCAGCTTACACTTCCACTGGAAATGAGAATAAGATGTGTAACTTTAATGGACACTCTAATAGGCTTTGACAAACTAAAATTAATTTTTTTCTGAAAAATCTTGCTATTTTTTGGCAAATATGATATTTGGTTAACGTGGCTTACCATGAACTAGGTTACAGTTTCACTTATAGAACAGAATTCCTTTGATAACTACCATCAACAGGAACAGCATGTCCTGGTAACTCAATGAAGGCCACTGTCTTACTCTTTCTCTAGGGTCTGGTGCTCTTTATGAAGCAAATGAATCTCTGCACCTGTCCTGGCTGGAGATGGGGGAGATATGTTCCACTGACTTCCCATTGATCTGGAACCCTACAATGTCTTATTCTGTACTAGTAGAGGTTCTGCCATTTCTCAACCTACTTCTTTCTATAATTTAGCTGAATACCTGGCAATTTTGCTTTCTTATGTCTGCTAAACATGGAATTGGAATTATAACATTCAGCTATTAATCTAAATATATTTGCTAAGGCACCATTATGTGTGGGTCATAGGGGCAAAAAAAATGTTCTTGCCCTCATGATACTACATTCAAGTCAATGGAGACAGAAAATAAGCAAGGTGAAAGGTAAACATAAGTTTGTCAGATGGTGATCAGTTATGTGGATAAAAATAAGGGAAAGTAAGGAGGATGGGGAGTCTCAGGGAAGAAGTAACTGGAAGAGGAGAATTGGCTATTATACGAACTTCTAAGTGAAATCCTCATTTAAATGGAGACATTTGAGGGGAGATGCAAAAAGGAGTGAATCATGCGAACCTATAGGGGAAGATAATCTGGGGAGAGGAGACAGCAAGTTCAAAGATCTTTAGGTTAGAGTGCTTTGAGTTCAAAGAACAGTAAAGTCTCAGAAGACTGGAAAAGGTAAGAGTGGCAATTGATGAAGTTAGAGGGCAAATGGGGTAGAGATCAAGGAGGGTTTCTTAGGAGGGATTTTGATGCAGGATGAGCTTGGAAGTCATTAGAGGGTTTCATCTGCTTTAGATTTTAATAAGATCACCATATATTTGCACTACTGCAGTAGTGAATAACCATATAAAGCTATTTAAATTTATGTTCCTTGTAAATAATCAATATGAAAAAATCAGTTCTTCAGTAACATATTTCACTTGGCAAATAGCCATATCTGTCTAATGGCTACCATATTGGAAAAGATAGACAAAGACTATTTCCATCATCACAGAAAGTTCTACTGAAGAACACTGTGTATAAACACTGTGGGTTACAGATTAGAGAGAAAAGAGTGGAATCGGGGAGACAAGCCAGGAGGCTATTGAAATTATCAAGATGAGAAACAATAGTATTACAGCACAGAAGTAGCAAAGGTGATGAAAACTGGTTGGATTCTGAAGGCAGAAAAGACAAGGTTTGCTAATGAAGTGAATGAGTGTTGTGAGACAATGAGAAGTACTGATGAACTCAGAGTCCTTGACCCCAGGATATAGGAGGTGGAGCTGGCATTCCCTGAGATACAGCGGACTCTAGGTAGAACAGGTTAGGAGGGAACATCAGGAGCTCAGTTAGGACTTCTTCAGTACGAGATTCTTATTCAGACATCCGAAAAAGGATGTTGATTAGGCAGGTAAATGTGGGATTCTATCAATATCCCAATGGTCTTGGGATAGGTCTGGAAGGAGATACCAGCTTGGGAGCTTGGGCAAGTCCTTAAAGCATGAATCCAGACAAGATCAATAAAGAATGAGAGAAGATCCAGAAGAGACAAGCTCAAAGCCGGAAACTACAAACTTCCAATAGTAGAGTTGAGAAAGGTGAAACTCTAGAAAGAGGAGAATCCAGGAGATTAGGAGGACCACTAAGATATTTCAGTGATGGAAACAAGTGTTTAAAGTGTTGAAAGGAAAAAATTATCAACTGAGTCCAGTGCTGCTGCTAGGTCAAATGAGATAGGCACCATTGGATTTAGCAATTCATATTATCAACAAAGACTCTCTGGTAGAACAGTGCCAGGGAAAGCCTTATGGGAATGTTAAAGAGAGAAAGGGAGGGGAAGCATAGGGAGCAGTGAGTATAAGCAGCTCTTCCCCTCAATGTTATTAGTCTCTCATGTTTTCCCTAGAAGGAAACAGTCATTTCTTTCTATTGAATTCATTGCCTTCTCCTTTACTGTTTTTAATTTTTACTTCTTTACCACAACCAATTTCAGTTCATGGTCATTTCTTGACACTTGTTCTTATTAACTGTGCTGTCTTTCATCACTTCCTGATCTACAGCCAATTTCCACAAATCCTTCTCCACAACCTCTTCCTCCCAGGCCCTGGAGAAATGTAAAGATGCAGGATTGACCAAGTCCATCGGTGTGTCCAACTTTAACCACAGGCAGCTGGAGATGATCCTGAACAAGCCAGGGCTCAAGTACAAGCCCGTCTGCAACCAGGTGAGCAGCCCCCTAAACCCATCGGGGCCTTTCCCTTTTCTGTTCTTCCGCCCTTCTTCCTGCACTTCTGCCAGATCCTGTGCATCCTCCCCTCCTACTCAACCTACCTTTGTAGACCAGAACATTCAAGAGAGCCCATCACCTGGAGAAGGACAAGGATAGAACCCTGAACTCTACCTCTGCATGGTAAAATTTCAGGGACAATGACGGGGAGATCTTAGCACTGAATTGCATGAAAAAATTTAGAGAAGAGAAACAGATCAAGGAGGGCTGGAAGAATAAAGAGCACCTTTAGGAGGAAGGTGGACATTAACTTGAGCTTTAAAACATGACAAGAAATTGTGAAATTGAAAGAGATTTGGAATGTAGTACATATATAAGGGATCCAGCAATCATGGAAGAGTAAAAATAGATCCTATCGATGTTATGGATTTGTGTCAGGTTTGGAGCCTGAATCTTTTGTCCTGGTTCTTGATGAAAGAAGCATACATATGGCAAAATTAACAGGAGTCTATTAAAGTAAACCAGGTTTGAGGGATGAAGTAATCAGTTTATGGTGATAATAAAGGTAGAGGAAACCAATTCTGAGGGTCTTATCAGAATTAACAAGCTTAGCAGGTAAATATGGAAGATCTTGTGACTGACTAAATCTTATTCTGCTTCTCCTCCCTACTTTCTACCATTAAATTAACTGTTCAAAATATGTCTTCTGAGATTAGTTCTTTGTCATAGCTTAGTTTTTAAGAACTTGGAACCTAAGAGTGGTAGAGGGCCCTAGACTGGACAATATAATTACAGCATTCCAGAATATGTTTTTAATATATAGTGACACATCACCATGAGTTTAAATTGAAACATTTAAAATTTTATTGGGCTCTAGCATTAATATTACCCCTAATTTTTTCTGTATACTGTAGGTGGGGGTCACATTTCATTCTTTTCCATATGAGTATCCCGTTATTATAGCACCATTTGTTGACGTTTTTGGGGGGTGTGGGCTCAGTTGGTAGTGAACTGCATGGATCAAGAATCAAACCTGGGTCTCCAACATGGCAAGCAAAAGTTCTGCCACTGAAGTACCCTTGCATCCCCTTTACCCCTAACTTTTTAATCAAAATTCTCAAACAAAGAAAAATTTGAAATATGATATCATCAACATATATATTTTAACCTGATATCATAAATAATTTCATTTTACCATATTTGCCAAATATATGTATATATGTGTAGGTACATATGCATCCATATGTGTAATGTTTACTGAACCCTTTCAAATAACACTGCACCCCTACATAACCTCATGCTGCATCTTGTAAGAATGAAGATATTCCCCCACACATACACACTTCTATTATTTTATCTAAGCAAGTTGACAATAATTGCCTATCATGTCCCGTCCAATTCAGTCTTATTTACCCATTTGTTCTAATAATGCCTTTTGCTGCTTCTTTTTAAAACAGGATCCATTGCAGCTCACATAGTATTTTTTCTGTTTCTTTAAACTCTTTTTATCTTCAGCCATTACTCAACACTTTCTTACCCCATGATAAATACTGACATGTTTTCATCAAATATTCTGGATTTTTCAGTTTGTTGCCTGTGATGCTAGGAAATTGTTTTCTCTAATACATGATTCTATACTAGGAGCTATATCTGAAGGCTTGGGAAATTTGATTTCCCAAGCTCAACATTTATGGCAAAAAAATTTCATCAGGAGGCTGAGTTCTTCCAATTGCACTCCATTAGGTAGCACATGACAGGCTGTGCTGCTATTGGTGAAGCTAAGTTTCATTTCTTGGTTAAACTATTTGTATGTATAACATATATTTATCCCTTTGCAATTGCCAAGTAATATGATGGATGATAATGTGGCATCATGGAAAACTCATGTTCCCCCATTTTCACCTAGAGATTTATATCCATCTAGAATTTTCACCTGAGATCATAATTTCATTGGTGTCTACAAAGCAATAATTTTATATTTTTATCACTCTTTTTGCTTGTCTTAGCACACACTTTTCCACAATAAAAGATTCATTCATTAACTCAGTTTAAACTACAATTATATGTATTAGAGAAAGGAAAGTTTGATTTGTCCCCTTTAATTATCAGTTATCTGCAGAGTACTGTAATAATCACATTCAATATTGACAAATATTTTTGTACTATTTCTTAGTCTCTCTCTTTTATCACTGTGTACTCAAGCATTTCTATCAATTCAATGTGATAAAGAATATAATAGTCAATATTCCATTTGATGATCATGCCTAGCGAAATGTAAACAATGAGACCCTGCCAAAATGTTTTGCTTGTCTTTTTTTTTTTTCTTGTATGCTGTATGGCAGAGGTCACATTGCATTCTTTTTCCATGTGGGTATCCCATTATTGCAGAACCTTTTGTTGAATTTCTATTTGTTTGTTTTTTGCTTGTTTGTTTTGCGTCTTTGTTTTTTAGGAAGTACATGGACCAGGAATCGAACCCAGGTCTACCTTATGGCAGGGAAGAATTCTACCACTGAACTACCCTTGCACTCCCTTTGCTGGTCTTTTTAACATGACTTCTAAAGTCTAAACTGAATTCTTCTTTTCTGCCACAATTTGATTTCCCAAGCTCAACTGGCTCTTTCCCTACCTCATACCCAGTGTTATAGATTTTTCTACTTCTAGAATACAATGGTAGTTAGTCATGAAGATCAGGACAATAGAGGTGCTTCTTCTCTGAACATCACGGTTTGGACCTTACCAATGGATAGAGAAAGAAAATTTATCTTAGATCGAGTCATTAATTCATGTTGATATTTTCAGTTCATATTCAAATCTGCAAGGTTTTTATTCAGCTTCTTTGACTTTTAGCCTTTCTCTTACATCTGAAGGTGATTTTTCCAATAATCTAATACATTTCTGTCTTGGCATTCCACAGGTAGAATGTCATCCTTATCTCAACCAGAGAAAACTGTTGGACTTCTGCAAGTCAAAAGATATCGTGCTTGTTGCCTACAGTGCTCTGGGGTCCCACCGAGAAAAGAAGTGGTAATGAGGACAATAGGGACTTTCTCTAAAACACCACTGACATGAAACATTTTTAATCATATCAAACTATATTTCCTGGAGATAAGTCTCAACCATCTGTTTAAATGGTGGATGGGGCCTGCAGAAATACTCCTCCTTTGAATCCCTTAATCCAGAGTACTGCTTTACATTGTACCTAGTCATAGTTTATGTAATAACACATATATGCATTAAAGTGTAGCTAATCTAAAAAGTGAGCTCAAAAGCTTATGCTTTGGATCTGAATGATTATGATAAAAATCATAATTTTTAAACTTATAAGCTGATTAACACAGTTTAAGTTCTATCTTCTATAATCTTCAATTACTTTACATCTAAATAAAATACAATATTATGTAACTCCCAGGTGCATGAGGACAGAAAAATATTACCATCTGAAAATATTTTGTAAAATTCTATGGAAATATTACACATTATATTTAATGATGCGAATGAATAATTCTCATGTCAAGCCTGCAAGATTTTCAACAATATGCTACAAAAATTATGATTTCTAAATGTTGGGTTAATTTCTTTTTTTTTTCCGTTAATTAATAAAAAAAAAAAAATGAAACCTACCCCAGGTTTCTGTAAGAAGGAAACTTTATTTAATGTGGCTTGGATGAGAGTTTTAAAGTCAATTTTTAGCAATGCAAAATGTATTCCATTTACCCAACTCTATTTTCTTTACCCAAGTTGCAAAAATAAAAACTGAATTTAAAAAAAATTAATATAAAAATCGTCCAAGTCCTGCCTTACTTTCTTCCCATACACCTTCTTGTCTTTCTTCTAGAGCGCTACAAAGAGAATAAATATGAGACCCTGGAAAGTAGAAAAGGAAATACGAAGGGTCTGAAACCATTGTTCACAAAATCAAGCATGCTTAAAAAACGACTTGGAGAACTCGATAAAACACAAATTGTTGGACACCCCATGTGGGGCTCTGATTTAACAGATTAGGAGTGACATCCTTTAATTTGTATTTCTAATAAGTTCCCTGGTGGCAAAATGCTGCTGGTGTAGTGACCACATTTTGAGAACCTGTCGTCTAGGATGATCACCTTAGTCCAGTAGGGCCTCCTGGTAAAGTGAACACTGTGCCACAGATATCCAGCCTTTCTGCTTCCTTCCAGGGTGGACCAGAACTCACCCATTCTCTTGGATGATCCAGTTCTTTGTGATCTGGCAAAAAAGCACAAGCGCACGCCAGCCCTCATTGCTCTTCGCTACCAGATACAGCGTGGGGTCGTGGTCCTGGCCAAGAGTTTCAACAAGAAGCGGATCAAAGAGAACATGCAGGTGATGAGTAGGGCTGTGGCCAGGAGGCCTCAGTATTATCCCCACATGTATTCTGCTTTGTAAACATCTCAACACCTCTCTGAGCCACATTGATTTCCCTAATGTTTCCTATGCACGTTTCCCATGTGTGTTCCCAAATGTTTCCTCCTACAACATCAGGAGAGACAGGATGGCCAGAGAGAAAGAGGATGAGCAGAAACCAGAGTTTAGGATTCTCACTTTATTTCTATAATTTACCATATAGCCTTGATCAAGTGACTCCTCATTTTCTTCATTTCTAAAGGAAGAGATTTGGATTAGGTGAATTTAGGTCCCCAAATCTCTCAGATATATGTGACAGGACCTAGTTCAGGGCTCTGAGCCATACACGTCCATCAAACCAAACAGAATGGGCAACCCCCCTCTTATTTCCTTGCTCTTTGAAATGTGAAAACCATACTCCCAATCACAATCTCTTCCTCCCTGAGTTCCTACAGAAAGCAGTCATACTTCTGTAATAAAGTGGAATGTACTGTGTGTGCATGTTCCAGGGACAGCAGTGTTGTATCCATACTAGAACATCCTCTCACTTCCTTAAATGTTTGGGAATATTTTCACTATGAAAAATAAAGGTTAATTTATAACAAATGACATTCTTATAATGTGGAGTCTTTCTACATGAGATAAATTTATCTATTTCAATTTAGTCAACTCTTTTTATATAATCTCTCATGGCATTTTATACTTTTTCTTCTGAAATCCCTTGTACATTTTCAGTTAAATCACTACCTAGGCAATGTATCTTACTATTGCCACTACACATGGGATCTTTTATTCCATTTTGATTTGGTTTTGGGTGATATTTGAAAATTTGTTGATTTTTGTTTATTAATTTTATACCAAACACACTGTAATTTCTTTTATGATAATGATTTCTTTGGCTTGTCCAGATTACCCATTACATAATCTAAATATAGTAAATGTTTTCCTACTTCCTCACAGGTTTTTGAATTCCAACTGACATCAGAGGATATGAAGGTCTTAGATGGACTAAACCGAAACTTTCGCTATATTGATGCCAAATTGTAAGTGACTTTAATTATTGTTTTGATTTTTTTTTCCAGAAGAGGGAAGTAGGAAAGCTCTAAAAATTTGCCTCAACACCAGAAATGCAAAGGCCAACTTAAGACAGGGATGGGACAGGAGCTTTCCTGAAACACTCAGACCAGATTCATTCCAGTGCTCCGCTTACTGATTCAGCAGAAAGCTGAGCGGGACCAGGGTCAGCATGGACGTCCACACATGCTCCTCTGCACGCCCCACTCCACATCACCTTCCAGAGCAAACCAAGATCATTGATGGATCTCCATCTTCCCTGCGGCCTCTCTCCAAATGTAGCTCAATCACTTTTTTTCAAAGCTGCATTAATGATCTTCTTCTAAACCTGTCCTCTTCCTTATCATGATAATAAGACATCTCCATCATTCCTATATTCAGTCAGAAATTCCATCACCCCCAATATGTTTTCATTCACTAGGTCCTGCGAAGTTTGTCTTCAATAATTTTCAGATCTTTTACTTCCTCTCCATTTCATGTTACTGCAGGTTCCAAACACGGCATTTTGCATTTCATCCTACAAGGCTGGTCTTAGTTGGGTGGGAAATAACTGCCAGTTTTCATTTTCAGAATTATGGAAATCTCAGTGCAGATAATGAATATGTTTAGAGAAGAAATATTTAGAATCAAAACAAGAGTGTTGAGGCAAAACCTCCATTGTTGGAGATAATTGACAACCAATACGTACTTATTCTTTCATGCTCTAAGATTCTAGGTTTGTGAAAAAGGATATGCATTATAAATTATGGAAAGCTATTAGGAATTTAATTCATGATAAAAATCATGCAATAATGTATGCAATGGGTAACAATAACAAGTCCTTAACTACTCAAAAATTGGTGTATATGTACTACACCATTGCTAATTTTTGATAGTATAGAGACCAGAATAGGGAACTAATGCAAAAAGAACAGGAGATTGATAAGAAACCAGTAATTCTGGCCACCAACTAAATATTTTAGTAATAAACATTATTCTGTCATTTTGCAATACATGTTGTTATTACTATATAGAGACCGCTTTATGGTAAAATAATCTATATTGGATATGAGGCCGCATCTTTTATATGTCATTGTATCATTTGTGAGCCTGAAATGATATGTTGCATGTGATAATCAGTACATAATTAATGAATTCATAAAATGGAAGTGAAATTGCCATCAGCAACCTGTGTCATCTTAAAATAATTGTTAGTGCTGAGTGTGTAGCTAGACTTCTTGTTTAGAACAAGGTATGATGTGCTTCTGCTTTCAGTGAGATTGAAAATTTAAAAACCAGGAAATCTCTTTGCTTATGTACAGATGTAGCTAAGAGAGGAGAATATATTTGAATATTTGCAGTAGTTCATCTCTGTGTGTTGCAGCCATGGAAACATAAACTGATTATTTAACTATTTTTAACAGAAACCTTATTATAACATCTGATATATAATACCTTATCATCACATAACAGTTTTATGGAAGTTAGAAAGGTAGATTTTATACATAGCCAGGAAATTAAATTTTTAATTTTTGCCCTAATGTTAGCTTCATAGAAACCATGTTTGTGTTGTCCTGGAAATAGAAACAATGCTACTATATTACCCACTATCCTTTCTCCTTTTAGTGCCGTTGGCCATCCTAATTACCCATTTTCTGAAGAATATTAATGAGGAGCCCTTCTCAATGCCTTCATCCGGGAGCTCCTCCCTGTGCAGAGTGATGCTGGAAACTGCTAAGGCGCTGGTGATTAGAGATGCTGCCTCTGGTTAAATCCATGCTGCTTAGAAATGTACACTCAACTAAACTCAAATCAATAGGAAAGGCATTGATACTTTTTGGTCTGTGGAAAAAAATAAGGTTGAACTTTTCCCTAAGATTCTTACCTCCTCCAGTCACTTTCTCAGTTACCTTCAGTTTTGTTTCCTTCTTTTCATGAGAGTCAAAACCATGAATTGCTTACATAATTCATAGTTTTGGGGGAATTGGAAGTGCAATCACAGTAATTTCATAGACATTTCTGGATGAGACTGAGGTTGGGTTTTTTCTTCCTGTCAGGAAAGCAGTTATTAGCAGGTATGTATCAGTCAGTGTGTCCTTAGCACCTTGAGGAACATGAAAACACCTGGCATACAATTGGGAAGGCGAGGTACATATTGAAAGGAAAATGAACATTACAAGGGTTTCCTCTGAGAAACTCAGGGCATCAGAGCTCCAGGAAGTCTGGGAAGAATAGGTCACTGTGGCCAGGGCGGGGTGGGGGCAGGGAACCATTCAGAAAGGTTGGACTCAGGTATGTGCACTGAGCAGAGAGAGTAGAGCACATTCACTCACAGAGAAATACTTCCAAAACTCCTTTGATGATGGCATCTTGCATATAAAAGAAGACTCTCCACACTGGTTTGCCAAAGAGCCTAGTCTCTGTGTCCAGTGTGGAGCACTGTATGTTTCCAAGCAACAGCAATGACCTTGTAGGGCTGTGATAGGGCAGGAAACCCTTTAGCATCATATTTACAAATTCCCTTAGGTGTTAGGAACAAATCGTTAATTTGATATACTCAATCCTTTTAATTGTTTTAAACAGGAGGCAAAGTGCACTTCTGTAAAACCAACGAACTAAAAATAAAACAGCTAATTCATTTAGTTAACCAAGCTTTCCTAATTTCAAACATCTTTTTAAAACAGTTTGTGCAAAATTCCATAATACTTGAACAAAATTTGTTAACTTTTCATAACACATTTGGAAAAAATGTATACATGTTTTCCATTTTTATTAAAGATACAAATTTAATCACCTTATTATGAGGAACAAAATTTTCATCTTAAAGTACTCCATTAAAAGCATGGCATGCAAACCCCAACCAAAACCATTCCTGCCAATCCTAAAGAATACCTAGGATGTTATACAAAATTTTACAAAGGTTCCATGGACTATGGTAACTTTCCAGAAACCTACAACCTCCAGATGGGTCCCTGGACCAGATAAGTCCTGACAGGCAGAGGGCCCAGCCTCTCAAGAACATCAGCTATTTCCATCCCCCTATCCCATACTGTCAACAGCCCTTTCCAACATGAAAACGTTAGAATGGGCATAGCCCAAATACCCCTAAAGAGTGGGGGGAAAGATCAAAGATGATGGTGGAGTTATACAGAGAAGGTGGAGTTTAACAAATGAGTATGATTGCTGAATCATTATATTGATATTTCTTTTAGTCTTAGATCTTAGAGCAGCTAGAAGTAGAAACTTAAAATTGTAGTATTGTAACCCATGTCAAACTCTGAAATATGCTCTACAACTAATTGCTGCAATGTGTTTTGCAATTTATTGCTTTTTTAATATATGTTGTTTTTCACAAAAAGAAAAAAAGGCAATTGTTATGAGAAATGCACAGCTATATAATGATATTGTGAACCACTGTACACTTTCGATGATTACAAGGTATGTGAGTATATAACATATAAGCAATAAAAAATAAAAAACTAAATTTTAACGCAAAGGAAAAAAATAAATAAAAGCATGGCGTGGGTAACATCAACATGGCAATAGAAACACCCCCTAAGAAAGGCTCCCCCGAGATTCAGCAAATAAAAGCTTGTTTAAAACTCTGGAGCAAAGTAGAGACTGGAGAAGGAATCTACTAATAGTGAAGCATAAAAAAGAAAAAAAACAGGTAGGAAATTGCCATCCTGAAATGCAGGTCCCACTCCCACACTTCACTTGGTCCTGCTCAGCTTGTGAGTCCCTCAGGGAGAGAGAGAGAGCTAGTTCCCTCCCACCAGGATCACAGACTTTAGAGCCACTCACAGGACAGTACTAAAACCACATACAGATGCAGGCACCAGTGTCCTGAGGACAAACACAAGTCACTTAGGAGTGCCACATGCCTAAGGGCCCCCAGGTGGTGGGAATGGAAGAAAGAAGCCTTAGAGGGAAAGGGGTGCACTCACTCAATCCAGTTTCTGTTGGCTGAACCACATAAATGCAAAGCTGACTTTTCTGGAGTGACCCACCTTCTTAGATTGACCCCATTCAGTTCCCCAGTGTGGATTACTTTAATGGGGGAGAAACCAGAGGCAGGAAAGCCTCAGGCAGAGAAAAATTGGGGGAAGAGTTAAACTGAACTGGTGTAAAATAGGAAGCTCCCAGAATTAAAAAATGCAAGAAAGACAGGGCTCTGAGTGAAGGAGAAAAATGTAAACAAATCATAGGACCTGGGGAGAAAATTCTGCATAAAAAAACAGAGAAGGTCAAAATTCCTGGAGAAGAAACAGAAGAAAGTAAGCTTTCTCCTGGAAGTGAAACAATTGCATGAAAAGTGCCATCTTAAAAATAGTACCACATATCTAGGTCAAAAACTAGATGAAGAAGACCTGAAATTTGCCATTTAAGTACCATATGAAAGATGTAAAAGTTTCCATGTGAGACCTGAAAGAAAATTTAATTCCTGTGATTGCAGACTTGAGATCTCTGAAAATCAGACATAAAGCCTCATTGTGTGAGTAGCGGATTTATAATATGAACTAAAATCTTAACCTTGCAGGGTGTCTGCTGTTAAAGTAAGGCTTTGATTGGAAAAGAATGGGATCCTGAAACATTGGATGGAGACATATGGGTTGATAATTATGGCAGTGGGGACACGGAAACCCTGGAATCTGCTGAGCCTTTTAATCATCTGTCCTGAGGAAATAGCTGCCCTACCTCCATGCTGCCCTGAGAAAATACCACCCAATCTCCAGCCTTCCCTTAGGAGAGAGTTTCCCAGCCCCAGTTGGCCCAGAGGAGTCTGCCATCCAAACTCAATCTGAAGAGATTAACTCTTCAATGTCTGCTAAACCAGTAATCACCTCCTCTGGCGAAATAGCTCTCACTCCTCTGTTTGGAGCAATTAATTCTGTTTCACTAGATGAAACTACAACAGAAGGCCCTGAGGTAATTGGCTTGAAAGACTCTTCTAATTCTTTTCATGACCCACATTGACCACCCTTCTTTCCTTCAAGACCTATAACTAGACTAAAGTCCAAACAGGCCTCCAAAGGTGAGGTACAAAGTGTGACCCATGAGGAGGTACACTATACTCCAAAAGAACCACATCAGTTTTCCAATCTATATACACAGAAATCGGGGGAATATTGTGAGAATGGATATTAAGGGTGTGGGATAATGATAGAAGGAATATAAAGATGGATCGGGCTGAATTTATTGATATGGGCTCATTAAGCAGAGATTCTGCCTTCAATGTCGTAGCTCAAGATGTTAGAAAGGGCCTTAACAGTTTGTTTGGATGGTTAGTTGAAACAAGAATCCAAAGGTGGCTGACATTACCTGAGGTCAAAATGCCAGAACTGCCCTGGTATAACATAGATGAAGGGATCCAGAGGCTTAGAAAGATTGGAATGTTGGAGAGGATTTATCACAGAAGATCTGCTTATACACCTCAGGAGTGTCCAAATGACAAATCTTTCAACAGGACTTTGAGAAATAAATTGATGAAAGTAGCTCCATCATCCCTAAAGAGCTCTGTAGTTGCCCTTCTCTGTAGGTCAAATATTACCATGGGAAATGCTGTCAGTGAACTGAAACCCTTAAACACAATGAGGATGATTAGACCCCCAGTTGACAGAAGCCATATGGTGACAATTAATCACCATATACAGGGTGGGTGTGGCCACCATAATGGACAGTGACTCAATTCAACAGTCAAAATAATCTGACTCACAGAGACTTGTGGCATTGGCTACTAGATCATGTGGTACCTAGAAATACAATAGATGAGCATCTACTAAATTCTTGTTTGAGCTGTATAAGCAGAAGAAATTTTAGGCCAAGAGAATAGAAGTCTAACTTGAATAACAAAAACAGAAAGTCATGGCCCCTTAATCAGTTCCAAGATTTGAGACAGTTTGCAGACCTAGAGCCCCTTGAATGAGGGAAGGTCTGGGTCCCCTTAGGTTACGAACTTATTACACTGACCAAAATGTATACTGTTAACCTTCCTCCCAGCATTCCCCTTGGAAACTTACAGCCTTTTTTCAGGGTGACTGTGCATGGAAAAAGAAATGATCAGATATTTCAAGGATTATTAGACATGGGTTCAGAAGCGACAGAGGACCCAAAACATCACTCTGGTCCAGCAGTCATAGTAGGGGCTTAGGGCGGTCAGGTAATCAATGGAGTTTTAGCTCAGGTACATCTCAAAGTGTGTCCAGTGGATTCTCAGATCCATTCTGTGGTTATTTTCCCAATACCAGAATGCATAATTGGAATGGACATACTCAGCCACTGGCAGAATCCCCACATTGGTTCCCTGACTCATGGAGTGAGGGCTGTAATGGTAGGAATGGCCAGGTGGAAGCCACTAGTAACTGCCTCTACCTAGCAAAATACAGAATCAGAAGCAATATCAGATTCCTGGAGAGATTATAGAGATTACTACCACTTTTAAGGACTTGAAGGATGCAGGGGTGGTGATTCCCACCATGTCCTCGTTCAACTCTCCATTTGGCCTATACAGAAAACAGATGGGTCTTAGAAGATGAGAGTAGATTATCGTAAAACTTAACCAGGTGGTAACTCCAATTGTAGTTGCCGTTCCAGATGTGGTATCATTTTTTGAAATCAGTACATCACTTAGTACCTGTTATGCAGCTGTTGATCTGGCAAACAATTTTTCCCAATAGCTGTCAGTAAGGACCCCCAGAAACAGTTTGTATTTAGCTGTCAAGACCATCAGTATATTGTCACTGTTCTGCCTCAGGAATATATCAACTCTCCAGCCTCATGTCACAATCTTGTGTGCAGAGACCTTGATCATTTCTGCCTCCCACAAGACATCACTAGTACATTATATAGATAATATCATGTTGATTGGACCTAATGATCAAGAAGTAGTGACTATTCTAGACTTATTTGTAAAGCATTTGCATGTCAGGGATGGGAGATAAACCCAACAAAAACAGAGACCTTCCACCTCAGGGAAATTTCCAGTGTCCACTGGTGTGGGGCATGTCAAGATATCCCTCCTAAGGTGAAGGATAAACTGTTGCATCTGTCCCCTCCTGTGACCAAAAAAGAGGCACAAAACCTAGTTGACCTCTTTGGATTTTGGAGACAATATATTCCTCATATGAGTGTGGTATTCCAGCCTGCATTAGCTCGGGTTCTGTAGAGAAATCAAATCAACAGGAAATATCTGTAAATATAAAATTAATAAAAGTGTCACGTAACCATGGAGATGTAGAGTCCAAGGTCTTTAAGGCGGCCATAAGCTGGCAGCTCCAATGAAATTCCACAGTGAACTCTCTGGAGAGGTTCGCTGCTGAAGCAGGGAGAGTGATTGTCTCTTCTGAGTCCTCCTTAAAAGCCTTCCAGTGATTAAACTAAGCATCATTCATGCATTACAGAAGACACTCCTCTTAGCTGATTGCAAATGCAATCAGCTGTGGATGCCACCAACATGGTCATGATTTAAATCTATGAAATGTCTTCACAGCAACAGATAAGCCAGTGCTTGCCTGACCAGACAATGGGTCACCACCACCTGGCCAAGTTGAAACAAGAACCTGATCATGACAGTCCACCCCTTGTCAACTTGGCAGCTATACACATCACCTTAAACCATACTTAATGTCTAAATAGAAGACAATAACAGGCACATTTTTTCCTTACCTAACAATACTCAGCTATCCTGCATACAACCAAAAATGCATTAAATCTCTCTAGAATAGGGTGCAAGTCCTTGGGTAACATTCACTTTTAAACTTGATCTCTTACAACTTAAATACTATAACATGAACAAAATAGCTTATGTAATATGATAAAGTGGATAAAATAAGGAGGAAAACAAAGATATTTGATTCATGTATAAATACATAGATACTAATTACAAGGCAAGGAAGAAATATTCATACAATTACAGTCCTCATTTTTGTAACTGATCACGTGGTGGTAGTTTATAATTATCACTACCTTCTTCCACTATTCATTCCATGTTCCCTTTATCCTCAGCAAGCATTTTAACTGGCCATGGTTCTTTGCCTGGTGGGGTGACCCGAACCTTCATTCCTGAAGTTTCAGAGCCATTGGTAGACCTGCCTGGATTGGTTGTTGCAGTTTTCCCTTGATTTTAATCACAGGACATGGTAGTACTAAGAGATGCTCTAGGGGATCTCCTATATTCCAGGAAAATCTTCTTTACCTCCATTGTGTAGTTGCAGTCTTAGTTCCCCCTCATAGTCAAGGTCAATCACCCCAGCCAGTAAAGTAATCCCCTACTTGGCTTGTTGATCCAGGGGCATGAGTAGCCCAAAGTGACCAGGAGACAGTCTTTGATTCCAGTTCAATGGAATAATTGACATTTCTCCTTGTGGATGCACTCTCCTTTCTGGAACCAAAACCTGTAGACCAGCAGAGCTCAAGTTTACAAGGACAGGAAGCAAAAATTTTCCTAGTGGATCACTAGGGGTAATAGTGAGTGGTACTCTAAGAAAATTAAGTTTAGCTTTCATACAAGATGGTGCAGGAAAGAGCTGCAAGACAGCGCAAACCCATCTTGTAGGCAGGAAAGGAGAGAGAACTCTGGCAAAGGCCTAGAATTGGTGCCAAATAGGTGGAAACAAGTTTAAATAAGTAACGGCCAGAGTCATTGAAATGTAAAGCAAATTCAAAAGGGGGGAACCTTCAGCAGGAAGTTTGAATTAGTTAGACTAGCCAAATATGCGGTAATCTCTGGAACATCCAAACAGTGGAGAAACAGGGGAGGGACCTGCAGGTTAGGCTTAGGAGACAAAGATCACTGTTTTGGGTTGTTCAGCACGCCAGCCACCATTTTTGGCTAGGTACCTGTTCTTGCAAGATTGTGAATAAATTCTTTTCTTCTCCATAATCAGGTGAGCATTTATTCACCGATTGAGTCACATCTCCACGGAGATAAGCTAATTAAAGTTTCCAACATGCAGTACTGAATAGGGATTAGAAGAAGCTGTTGATCCCACAAGGTTGATTATTACCCTTTTCTAGGGTACATAAACATTTTCAAACTGGCACAGGTACTCACATGGAAAAAGAATGAAATGTGACCCCAGGCATATAGCATGCAAAAAAAAAAAAAAAACAGGAGGATATATATTTTTCTTAAGTGCACATGGATCATTCTCCAGGATAGACCAGATTTTGGATCACAAAACAAGCCTTAATCAATTTTAACAGTTTGAAATCATGCAAAGCACTTTCTTTGATTATAATGGAATGAGGCTGGAAATCAATAAAAGGGAAAGAACTGGAAAATCTGCAAACTATGAAAATTAAATAATACACTTCTAAAAAATTAGTGAGGCAAAGAAGAAATCACAACAGACATCACTAAATATCTCAAGATGAATGAAAACAAGAAAATAACATACCAAAACTTACGTCATACAAAACAAAAAAAAAACTTATGTCATATGGAAAGGGCAGTGCTCCAAGGGAAATTCATAGCCCTAAATCCTTACATTATAAAAGAAGAATAGACAATGTATTGGTTCCAGTTTCATTTTGGAAACATTGATAGCTGTAACCTGTATCTCCTCTTGTTTGTGGTGGATAGAACTAAAAATGACTTATGCACAACTGAGTCTCCCAGTTAGTAAAAGCAAGGAAAGACAACACTAGATGATGTCATGGACCCCAATCACAGTCACACCCTGAAACTGAATGATGGACAATTCATGTCAGCACTTGGATATGTCACTTTTACTTCTGAAATGTTAAGTGGAACCCAAAGGACTGAGGAGTCCAATGTAAACGTACTGTATTTGTTGTCAGCATATTTGAGCACTGGCCCAGTAGCCACTGGGTGATCTGGCAGGACTCATTTAGACCTCCATTTCACCATGTGTAAGTGCCTCCTTTCATGTCCAGAGGTATTTTTTGCACAAATAGGCTGATAAGCTGTTGACTCTCATGATTTATGGGTTGATTATTTTATGCATGAACTGTCTTTTAAATTTGCTTGGTTAGGGAATATAAAGTCACAATGTGGATAGATTTTGCTTCTAGTTAAACTTTTTAAAATGTATTTTATTGTGAAGTATAACATATAGTATATAACATATATAACAAAGCAAAGAAAAAAAAGCAATAATTTTCAAAACACACTTCAACAAGTAGTTACAGAACAGATTCCAGAGTTTGCCATGGGCTATCATTCTACCAGCTCAGGTTTTTCCTTCTAGCTGCTCCAAGACACCGGAAGCTAGAAGGAATATTAATATAGTAATTCAGCAGTTATACTCATTTGTTAAATCCTATTTACTCTGTTTTACCTCCTCCTTCTCCTTTGATCTTTCTCGCAATCTATAGGGATCTTTGGACAACACCCATTCTGATTGTTTCATGTTGAGAAGGGGTATTGACACTAAAGCATTGAAAGATGTAATCAACTGATAATCTTGGACAGGCTGGTCCCTCTGGGTTTCAGGATTTATCTAGCCTAGGAACTTTCTGGGACTTATATGTTCCAGGGAAAAAAATTCAGTCCACAAAATCTTTACAGAGTCTCAGTTTGAGCCCTAGGTGTTGTTAAGAGCCGATAGGAATGGGGGTGCATGGGTGGTTCAGAGGTAGAATGATCACCTTTCATGCAGGAGACCCAGGTTTGATAACTGGACCATGCACCACCCCTGCCCCCGCAAAAAAAGAGTTAACAGGAGTGATGTTGGTTGGGGGTTAGCAATTCATGTCAATTAGCACTATCTAACTGAAGCTTGCATAAGAGTAGCCTCCAGAATAGCCTCTTGACTCCATTTGATCCCTCTTGGCCACAGATTTCTTATTTTACTATAGGCATTTTTGGCAATAAATTTCCCTCTCAGCACTGCTTTTACTGCATCCCATGAGTTCTGATATGTTGTATTCTCATTTTCACTCATCTCCAGATATTTACCAATTTCTATGGCCATTTCTTCTTCAGCCCACTAATTAGTTAAGTGTATTGTTTAATTTCCATGTATTTTTGGAAAGCTTTGGGTTTTATGGTGACTATTAATTTCTAGCTTCATTCCATTGTGGTCACAGATAGTGCTTTGGATAATTTCAATCTTATTAAATTTATAAAGTAATGCTTTGTGTCCTGGTATATGATCTATTCTGGAGAAAGTTCCATGTGCAATGGAGAATAATTTATATCCTCATGTTTTGGGGTATAATGATCTATATATGTCTACTGAATCTAATTCATTTATCACATTACTTAGTTTTTCTATTTCCTTGTTGATCCCCTTTCTGGCTGTTCTATCTGTAGTAGAGGGTGGTGTGTTGAAGTCTCTCAGTATTATTATTGAAACATCTGTAGCCCCCTTCAGTTTTGCTAATGTTTGCCTCATAAACTTGGGGGCTCCTTGATTGGGAGCATAAATATTTATGATTATTATTTCCTCTTGATGAATTGTTCCTTTTATTAATAAGTAGTATTCTTTCTTATGATGTATTTACATTTAAAGTCTATTCTATCTGATATTAATATAGTTGCTCTTGCTTTCTTTGGTAACAGATTGCATAGGCCATTTTTTTCATCCTTTCACTTCAATCTAATTGTGTCCTTGGGTCTAAAACGCATCTCTGTAAACAGCATATACAAGAATTAGACATTTTAATCCATTCTGCCAATCTGCATCTTTTAATTGGTAAGTTTAGTCCATTAATGTTCAAAGTTATTATTGTAAAAGTAGTTCTTGAATCTACTATCTTATCTTTTAGTTTTTTTTTGTCAGAGCTAGATATTCTTTTCCCTCACTCTCTTTTTATTCTTTAAATTATTGTTATTAATATTCTTCAATTCTGTGCCCTCCACCAGACCTCGCTTTCTTGTCTCTTTTTTTTCAGCTGACAGGATTCTCTTTAGCATTTCTTGCAGGGCAGGTTCCTTGCTCACTAATTCTCTCAGTCTTTATTTGTCTTTGAAGATTCTAATCTCTCTCTCTCAGTTTTGAAGGACAACTTGGCTGGATAAAGAATTCTTGGCTGGAAGACTTTCTCGTTCAGTACCTTAAAGATATCATACCACTGCCTTCTTGCTTTCATGGTGCCTGTTGAGTAACTTGAACTTACGTGTTGTCCCTTGTTTGTAGTAGATCACTTTTCTCATGCTGCTCTCAGGACTTTCTGCTTCTCTTTAACATTTCACTGTTCAATTACTATGTGTCTTGGAGTAGGCATATTTTGATTTATTCTATTTGGAGTTCATTGGGCCTCTTTCATTTGCATATCTATGTCTTTGATAAGGATTGGGAAGTTTTCCCCAATTATATCTTCAACAAAATTTCCCTGCCTTTTACTCATCTCTTCTTCTGGGACACCAATGATTCTTTTATTTCTGCACCTCTTGTTGTACAACATTTCCCTGAGATCCAGTTCTAGTTTTTCACATTTCATGTGCATTTGTTCTTTTGTGCACTCTAGTTAATTGTTCTGTCTTCTAGTTCATTTATTCTTCCTTCTGCTTCTGCAATTCTGCTATCATGTGTCTCTAGTATCTCTCTAATTTGGCCTACTGTGTCTTTCATCTCTGTGAGATATGCCATTTTTCTATTTCGTCTTTCAAGTTCTTTGTGCTCTTCTGGTATCTTTGTTATACTTTATTTCTTTATAAATATCCTTGAGCAGTCATTTGTCTGGGCCATTTCTGCTTGGATCTTCACATGCTTTGTGGTTTTCTGTTGTGTTCAGAGCATTTGATTATCATCTTAATAAAGTTATTTTGCAAGTTGTTTTCCTTAAAGTTTTGTATTTACTTGGGTTTGCATTGAAGGTTTCCTTTTGCAGTTGCTTTGTCAGTAACTCCCTGTCAAACCAAGGCACAGATCTCATGTAGGGGGTACAATTCTATTTGAGGGTCTCTAACAGGCTCGGATGTGGGGACAGGTTCTTCAGTGGCAGAATGCTCCCCACCACCACCACATGGGAGACTCGGGCTCAATTCCTGGGCCATGCACCCAAAAATAAAATAATAATAATATTAAAATGTGCTAAAATTATGAAAAAAAAAGCACCTCAGCTGTAGTAGGCCCCAAAGTCAGAAGGAGACACCCCATGATGTATTGGGAATGAACTCAGACTCGTGCCCACAGAAGGGGGGAAATTTTTTTAAACATAAAAAAAAATTAAAGTAATTTTTTAAAAAGTAAATAAGCAATATAAATATATTAAAATATGTAAATAAAAATAACAATAATGCTAATAAAAATACAGATAGAGAAAAAATACATTTAAAAGAAAAAAACCTTAGGCTCTAAGGAGTCTGCCTGACTGCACTTACCTCTTCTCACCAGCAGGTGGCACTCCTGAGGCGCATCCTCCCTCAGGTCCTCACTTCCCTAAGTGCAGTTGCTAGCTGGAAGATGGTATGTGCCGCAGGAAGACTAAGCCCAGGGAGCAGAACCGGGGAGCCAAACAACACGGGGGCGGCAGCTGAACCGCGGCACCTGGCACCTGGCAATTCTGCCCCATACCTCTCCTGATGGGACAGCTATTCGAATCACCCAGATGGATGACCACTCCCAACACCGCAGCCCTTCAAGGCAGACAACTGGAACCCCCTCTGGGTTCCGCATAGGTGCTGCCAACTGTGAGCCACTTGGGGACGTTTCCCCAGCTATCAGTTGGGGCAGGTTGGCTAGAGGGACAGTCATTTCCCTCTGATGCACACCTCCCCACGCTCTGATACCTGTCCCCAGTGGGGATCAAGGCCAATCCCGCCCATTCCCTTTGCCCCGACCCAATACTCCTAACACTCTCCCCAAAACACCTTGCAGACACTCTTCAATTACTTACCCCCAGGACCACAGTCCCAGTCATTCTCTCCCCATCCCTCATCTTGTCCACCCCACTCTTCAATCCACCCCACTCCACCATCTTCCCAGAAGTCCTCTAGTAATATTTTTAAAGTGTCAAATGCTAATCAAATTGACATAAGGACAGATTTGGGGGCAAGGGATTGGGAAAGATTGTCCCATGAATGATACTATCTTAGTAGAGCTATGACAGGAAATATCAATAGCTGTTGTCAATCACATAATTATCTATTAAATAAATTGTTATAGCATAAGACTAGGTTACAGCTTACGTATATTATTTACAAATTCTACATTACTGTTAATGCAGAAAAGTACCATAGGAAGCAGAATAAAAATGTCCCATAATCCCCTCACCTAGACCACCCCTTTAAATATCACTTCCATTACAAATATAATACATGCATATACTTAAAATTCAAATAGTACAAAAGTGATGAAGTGATAAATGTCTCCCCCCCCTTATGAGTCTGAGTGCTTTTATTAAATGTCACTCTCATCAGCAGTTATTGTGGGTCATTGCAGGAACAAGATGTATGTTCCACTGCTTGTACATATATGGAACCGCCTATGTTAATTCAAGATTGTTTTCTGAGAAAAATGCAAAGCCAATAGCTCAGATTTAGTCATGGAAGCATTCAACCTTTGAAATTTGAGATTGTGTAAATGTTATTCTCCTAACTTTGCTCATAAGCAACTCGAGCTTAGTAAGGTGGTACCATCCAGGATGAACCCGTCTTGTCACATGAATGGCGGTAGCTCTCTGTTTTCTGCTTTGCATTCAGGTGTTCTCACTACTTTAAACCCTGAGCCTGGCTCCAGTGTTCTGTCCTTGCAGTCTGTACACAGCAAGCTGTTCTGCTGACTGAAGGAGAGACTCATACCTCCCCAGGTTAATTATTCCTTTTATGTAAAAGCAGTGAGTTGACTATAGTACTTTAGACTGAGACTGAGATAAATATTAGAATAAATATATTCCTAGTGTTTTGCATAGTGCAGAAAGATAATTAGTCAACATTTTAACTTATGATTATGACTGTTAAAACAATTTAGACAGAATATGCAATTATTAATTCATAAATCAACCAACCAATTAAACAGTTATGGTTCAGATCTTACTTGGTGTCAAATGCTAACCTAGCAATATTGGGAGGATACTAAGAAAATAATTTTTCGCCTCTGGAGATTGAAAAATTACATAAAGAATCTTGATGCATAATTGAACTGCTATATAACATTGCTCAGCATGACATCACTAAATGCCAAGAGTATTTGAGATGTTCTGAAAGAAGCAGGTTGATGTGAGCTGGAATGCTCAAGGAGACAAGCTCAGTTTAAGGCTTGAAATCAGGTGCAGGCTTTCCACTGAGCAGTCAGGAAATTGGCTCAGCTCACTTACAAGACGCACACTCAGGTCAAAAGGACAGGAAAATTTCCTGATTCTCGAGAGTGTGGATGGACCAGAGAAGTTCTAATGTTTTCCTATAAGAAAAGGGGGATTCATTTTAAAGTTTTTAAAAACTGTTTGAGGAAACTTGGAAAGCAATTTAAAAATCATTCATGTCGTAACCACTCTATGTGTCCATTCTCAGGATGGTAGACTGCATCTGAGCAGTACACAGAGTTAAAAAAAAACTCCTTTTTCACATGTTATTTTTATTGGGCAGAGACATGTAATGTCCAGGGAGAAAGCAGAGACCTTATTATTAGAGACCAAGAAAATTATAGTCTGAAGAGTGCATTGAAAATGTGGACCCACTTCCGGAGAAGATGGCAGCTTAGTAAGACGCGCGGGTCTTAGTTCCTCCTCCAGAAAAGCAACTAAAGAAACAGAAACAATACGAAACAGCTCCCGGAGTCACGACAGAGACCAAAAAGACAGCGTACCCCATTCTGGAACAGCTGAACGGGCAGGGAGAATTTGCTGCGGTGAGATACCCGAGGGGCGCGCGTTTTCCCGGCCAGGGCGGCTGGCGACTGGGGTCCCCTCCACGCACGTGGCTCCCCGGTCTGACTGGGAACGTTGGATAGCGGGGCCCTCCCGTCACGCTTGGCTTCGGGCCAGCTGGGCAATTAGGACCGGCATTCTCCCAAGCCACGGCGGCCAGCGACCCCCGCCTCCACGCGCGGTTTCCCGGGCTGACTGCCGTGCAGACAGACGAGCGCCACGAGCGCCACCTACTGGGCAGGAAAAGAAAAACAGAGCCCAGAGATTTCACAGAAAAACCTTTCAACCAGCTGGGTCCCACACCCAGGGAAATCTGATCAAATGCCCAGACACCAGCAGAAAATAATGGATGACGCTCGGAAAATTGAAGATATGGCCCAGTCAAAGGAACAAACCAATAGTTCAAATGAGATACAGGAGCTGAGACAACTAATGCTGAATATACGAACAGAAATGGAAAAACTCTTCAAAAACCAAATCAATAAATTGAGGGAGGACATGAAGAAGACATGGGCTGAACAAAAAGAAGAAATAGAAAATCTGAAAAAACAAATCACAGAACTTATGGGAGTGAAGGACAAAGAAGAAAAAATGGAAAAAACAATGGATACCTACAATGGTAGATCTAAAGAGACAGAAGCTACAATTAGTGAACTGGAGGATGGAACATCTGAATTCCAAAAAGAAACAGAAACTATAGGGAAAAGAATGGAAAAACTTGAGCAGGGGATCAGGGAACTGAATGACAATATGAACTGCACAAATATACGTGTTGTGGGTATCCCAGAAGGAGAAGAGAAGGGAAAAGGAGGAGAAAAACTAATGGAAGAAATTATCACTGAAAATTTCTCAACTCTTATGAAAGACCTAAATTTGCAGATCCAAGAAGTGCAGCGCACCCCAAAGAGAATAGACCCAAATAGGCGTTCTCCAAGACACTTACTAGTTAGAATGTCAGAGGTCAAAGAGAAAGAGAGGATCTTGAAAGCAGCAAGAGAAAAACAATCTGTCACATACAAGGGAAACCCAATAAGACTATGTGTAGATTTCTCAGCAGAAACCATGGAAGCTAGAAGACAGTGGGATGATATATTTAAATTACTAAAAGAGAAAAACTGCCAACCAAGACTCCTATATCCAGCAAAATTGTCCTTCAAAAATGAAGGAGAAATTAAAACATTTATAGACAAAAAGTCACTGAGAGAATTTGTGACCAAGAGACCAGTTCTGCAAGAAATACTAAAGGGAGCACTAGAGTCAGATACGAAAAGACAGAAGAGAGAGGTATGGAGTAAAGTGTAGAAAGAAGGAAAATCAGATATGATATATATAATACAAAAGCCAAAATGGTAGAGGAAAATATTATCCAAACAGTAATAATGCTAAAAGTTAATGGACTGAATTTCCCAATCAAAAGACATAGAATGGCAGAATGGATTACGACCCAGCAATACTACTGCTAGGTATCTACTCAAAGGACTTTAGGGCAAAGACACAGATGGACATTTGCACACCAGTGTTTATAGCAGCATTATCTACAATTGCAAAGAGATGGAAACAGTCAAAATGTTCATCAACAGACGAGTGGCTAAACAAACTGTGGCGTATACCTACGATGGAATATTATGCAGCTTTAAGACAGACTAAACTTATGAAGCATGTAATAACATGGATGGACCTAGAGAACATTATGCTGAGTGAGTCTAGCCCAAAACTAAAGGACAAATACTGTAAGGTCCCACTGATGTGAACCGACATTCGAGAATCAGCTTGGAATATATCATTGGTAACAGAGACCAGCAGGAGTTAGAAACAGGGTAAGATAATGGGTAATTGGAGCTGAAGGGATACAGACTGTGCAACAGGACTAGATACAAAAACTCAAAAATGGACAGCACAATAATACCTAAGTGTAATGTAACTAGGTTGGAACACTGAATGAAGCTGCACCTGAAATATGGTTTTTTGTTTGTTTGTTTGTGTGTTTGTATCTTTTGTTTTTGTTTTTTTCTTTTTCCTTTATATATATATATATATATATATTAGTAGTATTATTATTTTAATTCTCTTTCTATATTAACATTCTATATCTTTTTCTGCTGTTTTGCTAGTTCCTTTCCTAAATCGATGCAAATGTACTAAGAAATGATGATCATACATCTATGTGATGATACTAAGAATTACTGAGTGCATTTGTAGAATGGAATGATTTCTAAATGTTGTGTTAATTTCTTTTCTTTTTTTTGATTAATAAAAAAAATTAAAAAAAAAAAAAAGAAAGAAAATGTGGACCTAGAAGCCGCTTTGGAGAATAAGTGCCAGGTTGATCATCCATGCCCCAGCTCACCATATTCTAGCCATTCTCATCTTCTTTCCATGCTTAGACTATGGCAGCAAGCTCTTCCCACCTTAGGAATTTTTCTCATGCACTCATTCTAGCCCCTGAAGTGTTCTTTGTCTGCCCCAAATCTGCTTAGCAGGCACCTCATCCTCCCACTCTTGGCATAAAGACCCACCCTCTTAGCTAATGTATCCAACACTAGCCCATTGCCTTACAATCTTGTCCTTACTACCAAATGTATTCCCCATTAAATATAAAAATTACTTTAAAAAAGCAAAAAAAAATACAAATTATTTTCTCAGCCAAGCACTGTATACCTTTCTATATTTTAACTTTGAGGTAGGTCACACAAATAAGATTTTTCATACTTTAAGAGCAGTGGTTTTATTTTTTACTTATTTAATCCTCCTTTGCTTAGTTCATGACTGTGCACTAGAACAGAGAAGCCTTGTAAGAATAGGGAAGATATCCCTTTTGTTCTTGGCTAAATTCCTGGGGGCTCAGTGTCTAGCACAATGCCAGGCACACAATAAACACCTATAGCACAAATGTGGAATGTGAGAACATAGGGAATGAAGGATTAAGGAAGTAAAAAATGACTTCAAGAGGAGTGATGTCATCAAGAGACAGAGTAAGACATACTGGTCAATGTTCCTCTTAGAAACAGCAATCAAAAAGGCAGAATGAATACCTCAAAACTCTGAAAGATGATCAGGACTAGAAAGCTACTCAACAGTGAACAGGGGTGAGAAACTAAAAATAGTAGTAGAGCAATGGACAAAATTCAACAGTCATATTTCCTCCCTAATGTTCAGACCCATGTATTAGTTCATACAACTCACAGTGGTAACTCATTTAAGTGCTGCTCTCAGAGGTCCAACCTGCCCATGATGGGGAAATGGTGATCATCATCTATTTTTCATGCATGTCTCAAGGACCTGACTCCCAGTGCCCTAGGAAACACTACTGGGTGACTTTTTACATTGATCCCATCTGGCTCCATGGAAGACAGATTCAGGGAATCGGTCTGGGTCCCCTAGCTCAGAAGTCATTGGAGGCAGAAAGGCTGCGCAGAAAAGGGAAGCTCAGATCTGGAACCTGAAACCGTACTGAGAGTTGAAAGCTGGAGTAAATGGCAGAGCAGAGCACTAGAGAGTGGCACTGAGCTGCCTGAACTACCAGGGAAGAAAAAATTGTAATAGACAAAAAGCACAACCCTGGCATCTGAGAGCATAAGTTAGGGTAAGATACTCCTTTCTTGGAGGGGAAAAATTGCACAACTATGGAATTCTTTAAAGTTATTCCACAAACCAAGGGAAAGATGCACACTCAGAGGGACCTGAGGAGAACTTAAATGAACCTATTGAGCAACCACGGCCTGCTCAATAAGTTCAGTACAAACTGAATGAAACTTTGAAGAAGAACCATAACACACAGCCAAGAGTTCTTCTCTATTGATTCAAGTAGAAACAAAAGATCTATTTGATCTTGAATCAATAGATTTCTACCTGAATCAATAGAGATTAACAAGTAATGAGATAGAATCAGTTAACAAACTCCTACCAACAAAGAGAAGTGCAGGACCAGATGAATTCATTGGTGAGACCTACCAAATATTCAGAGTTAATATTATCCCAGAGTTAATATTTTAAAATATTACAGTGTGCAGTGTGTGATAAAAGAGTACAAGATGAATAAGGAAACAGGAAATAATGGACTATACAAAGTAAAAAGACGAAAATACAGAAAACATCAACAAAGAGGAGAATGTGGACATACCAAAGGAAGCTTTTAAAAACATTAGCTTAATGAGATGAAGGAAAGGACAGAGAAAGAACTACAGGGATCAGGTAAAAAATGAATGAATAATATCATAAAAGCAGTAAAGAGATACAGATTTTTATAGGAGCCAAAAAGAACTACTGGAGCTTAAGAGAACAGTAACTAACATGAAAAAATGACCAGGAGGGTTTCAAGAACAGAATAGCGTTGGCAAAAACAAGAATCAGTGAACTTGAAGACAAGACACTTAAAATGAATCAGGCCATGAAGCAGAAAGAAAAAAGAAATATTAAAATCAAAGATAGCCTAAGACAACTATAGGACACCATTAATTTACACACTATGGGAGCCACAGAAGAAGCAAAAGAGAAGTTAAAGAAATAATGACAAAATAAAAACATTATATGACTTTGTCAAAGTCAAAAAAAAAAAAAGAATGACAGAGAACTTTCCAAACTTAGCAAAATACATGAATGAATATGTACATCCAAGAAGCTCAGAGAATACAGAACAGGAAAAACATGAAGAAAAATACACCCCATCATATACTGATTACACTCTCAGAAGCAAAAAATAAGCAAAGAATTCTGCAAGCTGCAAGAGAAAAGCAATGTGTTACATACAAGGGAAACCTAATACGATTGTTGATTTCTCATCTGAAACCATAGAAACAAGAAGGCAGTATGTTTAAATAGTTAAAGTGCTGAAGAAAAACAACTGCCAGCGAAAAATATATATTTGCTGAGACTCTTTTTCAAAAATACAGAAGAGATTAAGACATTCTCAGATTAACAAAAGCTGAAGGAGTTCATCACCCCTAGATTTGACCTGCAAGCAAGGATGAAGGGTGTTCTTCATACTGAAACAAAACGACACTAGGCAGTGGCTCAAAGAAACAGAAAGAAATAAAGACCTGCAGTAAAGGCAACCATTGGTTAATTATAAATGCCAGTATTGTTGTATTGTATTGTTTGGTATGTAACTCCCTATCTTTCTTTCTACAGGTGCTAAAATGCAAACACATAAAAAGTAATGATAAATTAAGGTTTGGGGACATAAATGTACAATGATAAAAATGACAAGTACAAAAAATGATGAGGGAACAGAAGGGTATAAGAAAACTACGTGTGCATGCTATTGAAGTTAAGTTGCTTGTTGGGTAGCTGATGGCTGGGGGTAATTGGCCTTACTGAGTCAGTCACACAGACACACAGCACACAGCACACGACTCAGGAGACAACCCTCAGGGGTGAGTGGAAGGCGTCTGCTTTATTGAGGAAGTGCACAGGCTTATATAGGCTGGGAGCATGCAGGGACACGTGTCAGGCCATTTTGCCCCTACTGAGGGAATACTGGTATCAAACCAAATATAATAATTATATATTTAGGATGCTGAATTTTAACCCTTAAGGAAAACCAATGAAAAATATATCCAGTTAGAAATGAAAAGGCATTTAATATGGTACAACACAAGAAAACAAATGAATATAAAAGTAGGCCTCACTGTTCCTTAAGAAACTAAATATCAAGTTGCCCTATGACCCAGCAATATCACTACTCGGTATATACCCAGAAGAACTGAAAGCAGTGACACAAACAGACATCTGTACACCCATATTCATAGCAGCATTATTCACAGTCACAAAAAGATGGAAACAATCCAAGTGCCCATCAACAGATGAATAGATTAATAAAGTGTGGTATATACATACAATGGAATATTATGCAGCTGTAAGATGAAATGATGTCCTGAAGCACATGACAAAATGTATGAACCTTGAGGACATAATGTTGAATGAAATAAGCCAGACACAAAAGGACAGATACTGGACTTCCTGGAAGATGGCGGCTTAGTAAGACGCGCGGATCTTAGTTTCTTCTCCAGGACACCTACTAGGGGAGTAGAAACGATACAGAAAGCGCCCAAAGCCACAACAGAGATAAAAAAGACAGCGTACCCCATCCTGGAACGGCTGGCTGGCTGAGAGAAGCAGCTCGGGTGAGATCGCCGAGGCGCGCGGGCCTTACCGGGCGGGGTGGCAAGCGGCCGGAGTTACTCCCTTCCCCCTTCCCGGGCCGGCTGGGAGAATTGGAGAGGTGGTCCCCTGAAACCAAGGCGACTGGCGCCCACACCACGCACAGCCCCCGGACCAACTGAGAGAATTGGATCGGAAACCCCCAGGCCGCGGAGAACGGTGACCCCGTGACTCCCGGGGAACGTGCACTCTCTCGGGCGGGCCGCTGCCGCTGGCGCCCTCCCGCCACGCTTGTTGCCCAGGGCCGACTAGGAAATTCGGACGGGCTCTTTCCCTGGCTGCGGCGACCAGCAACCCTCCCTGCGTTCAGACCCCGGGCCGGCTCAAGCCGCTTCGGCTAGCACCCCCAGGACGGCGAGAGTTTTCCAAAGTTTAAGGTCCCACAGCACCTTTTACTGGTGGGACCCGCAGACAAACGGGTGCCACGAGCGCCACCTACTGGGCAGGATAAGAAAAACAGAACCCAGAGATTTCACAGAAAAATATTACAACCTTGCTGGGTCCAACACCAAGAGAAATCTGAATAAATGCCCAGACGCCAGCAGCAGAAGATAACTGTCCACGCTCAAAAGATTGAGAATATGGCTCAGTCAAAGGAACAAACCAATAGCTCAAATGAGACACAAGAGCTGAGACAACTAATGCTGAATATACGAACAGAAATGGAAAACCTCTTCAAAAATGAAATCGATAAATTGAGGGAGGACATGAAGAGGACATGGGCTGAACATAAAGAAGAAATAGAAAAACTGAAAAAACAAATCGCAGAACTTATGGAAGTGAAGGATAAAGTAGCAAACATAGAAAAAATAATGGATAGCTACAATGATAGATTTAAAGAGACAGAAGATAGAATTAGTGATTTGGAGGATGGAACATCTGAATTCCAAAAAGAAACAGAAACTATAGGGAAAAGAATGGAAAAATTTGAACAGGGTATCAGGGAACTCAAGGACAATATGAACCGCACAAATATACGTGTTGTGGGTGTCCCAGAAGGAGAAGAGAAGGGAAAAGGAGGAGAAAAACTAATGGAAGAAATTATCACTGAAAATTTCCCAACTCTTATGAAAGACCTAAAATTACAGATCCAAGAAGTGCAGCGCACCCCAAAGAGATTAGACCCAAATAGGCGTACTCCAAGACACTTACTAGTTAGAATGTCAGAGGTCAAAGAGAAAGAGAAGATCTTGAAAGCAGCAAGAGAAAAACAATCCATTACATACAAGGGAAACCCAATAAGACTTTGTGTAGATTTCTCAGCAGAAACCATGGAAGCTAGAAGACAGTGGGATGATATATTTAAAATACTAAAAGAGAAAAACTGCCAACCAAGACTCCTATATCCAGCAAAATTATCCTTCAAAAATGAGGGAGAAATTAAAACATTCTCAGACAAAAAGTCACTGAAAGAATTTGTGACCAAGAGACCAGCTCTGCAAGAAATACTAAAGGGAGCACTAGAGTCAGATACAAAAAGACAGAAGAGAGAGATATGGAAAAGAGTGTAGAAAGAAGGAAAATCAGATATGATATATGTAATACAAAAGGCAAAATGTTAGAGGAAAATATTATCCAAACAGTAATAACACTAAATGTCAATGGACTGAATTCCCCAATCAAAAGACATAGATTGGCAGAATGGATTAAAAAACAGGATCCTTCGATATGCTGTCTACAGGAAACACATCTTAGACACAAAGATAAACATAGGTTGAAAGTGAAAGGTTGGGAAAAGATATTTCATGCAAATAACAACCAGAAAAGAGCAGGAGTGGCTATACTAATATCCAACAAATTAGACTTCAAATGTAAAACAGTTAAAAGAGACAACGAAGGACACTATATACTAATAAAAGGAACAATTAAACAAGAAGACATAACAATCATAAATATTTACGCACCGAATCAGAATGCCCCAAAATACGTGAGGAATATACTGCAAACACTGAAAAGGGAAATAGACTCATATACCATAATAGTTGGAGACTTCAACTCACCACTCTCATCAAGGGACAGAACATCTAGACAGAGGATCAACAAAGAAATAGAGAATCTGAATATTACTATAAATGAACTAGACTTAATAGACATTTATAGGACATTACATCCCACAACAGCAGGATACACCTTTTTCTCAAGTGCTCATGGATCATTCTCAAAGATAGACCATATGCTGGGTCACAAAGCAAGTCTTAACAAATTTAAAAAGATTGAAATCTTACACAACACTTTCTCGGACCATAAAGGAATGATGTTGGAAATCAATAATAGGCAGAGTGCCAGAAAATTCACAAATACGTGGAGGCTCAACAACACACTCCTAAACAACGACTGGGTCAAAGAAGAAATTGCTAGAGAAATTAGCAAATACCTCGAGGTGAATGAAAATGAAAACACAACATATCAAAACTTATGGGACGCAGCAAAGGCAGTGCTAAGAGGGAAATTTATTGCTCTAAATGCCTATATCAGAAAAGAAGAAAAGGCAAAAATTCAGGAATTAACTATCCATTTGGAAGAACTGGAGAAATAACAGCAAGCTAACCCCAAAGCAAGCAAAAGGAAAGAAATAACAAAGATTAGAGCACAAATAAATGAAATTGAAAACATGAAAACAATAGAGAAAATCAATAAGGCCAGAAGTTGGTTCTATGAGAAAATCAATAAGATTGATGGGCCCTTAGCAAGATTGACAAAAAGAAGAAGAGAGAGGATGCAAATAAATAAGATCAGAAATGGAAGAGGAGACATAACTACTGACCTCACAGAAATAAAGGAGGTAATAACAGGATACTATGAACAACTTTATGCTAATAAATACAACAATTTAGAGGAAATGGACGGGTTCCTGGAAAGACATGAACAACCAACTTTGACTCAAGAAGACATAGATGACCTCAACAAACCAATCACAAGTAAAGAAATTGAATTAGTCATTCAAAAGCTTCCTAAAAAGAAAAGTCCAGGACCAGATGGCTTCACATGTGAATTCTACCAAAAGTTCCAGAAAGAATTAGTACCAATTCTCTTCAAACTCTTCAAAAAAATCGAAGTGGAGGGAAAACTACCTAATTCATTCTATGAAGCCAACATCACCCTCATACCAAAACCAGGCAAAGATATTACAAAAAAAGAAAACTACAGACCAATCTCTCTAATGAATATAGATGCAAAAATCCTCAATAAAATTCTAGCAAATCGTATCCAAGAACACATTAAAAGAATTATACATCATGACCAAGTAGGATTCATCCCAGGTATGCAAGGATGGTTCAACATAAGAAAATCAATTAATGTAATACACCATATCAACAAATCAAAGCAGAAAAATCACATGATCATCTCAATTGATGCAGAGAAGGCATTCGACAAGATTCAACATCCTTTCCTGTTGAAAACACTTCAAAAGATAGGAATACAAGGGAACTTCCTTAAAATGATAGAGGGAATATATGAAAAACCCACAGCTAATATCATCCTCAATGGGGAAAAATTGAAAACTTTCCCCCTAAGATCAGGAACAAGACAAGGATGTCCACTATCACCACTATTATTCAACATTGTGTTGGAGGTTCTAGCCAGAGCAATTAGACAAGAAAAAGAAATACAAGGCATCAAAATTGGAAAGGAAGAAGTAAAACTATCACTGTTTGCAGACGATATGATACTATACGTCGAAAACCCGGAAAAATCCACAACAAAACTACTAGAGCTAATAAATGAGTACAGCAAAGTAGCAGGTTACAAGATCAACATTCAAAAATCTGTAGTGTTTCTATACACTAGCAATGAACAAGCTGAGGGGGAAATCAAGAAACGAATTCCATTTACAATTGCAACTAAAAGAATAAAATACTTAGGAATAAATTTAACTAAAGAGACAAAAGACCTATACAAAGAAAACTACAAAAAACTGTTAAAAGAAATCACAGAAGACCTAAATAGATGGAAGGGCATACCGTGTTCATGGATTGGAAGACTAAATATAGTTAAGATGTCAATCCTACCTAAATTGATTTACAGATTCAATGCAATACCAATCAAAATCCCAACAACTTATTTTTCAGAAATAGAAAAACCAATAAGCAAATTTATCTGGAAGGGCAGGGTGCCCCGAATTGCTAAAAACATCTTGAGGAAAAAAAACGAAGCTGGAGGTCTCGCGCTGCCTGACTTTAAGGCATATTATGAAGCCACAGTGGTCAAAACAGCATGGTATTGGCATAAAGATAGATATATCGACCAATGGAATCGAATAGAGTGCTCAGATATAGACCCTCTCATCTATGGACATTTGATCTTTGATAAGGCAGTCAAACCAACTCACCTGGGACAGAGCAGTCTCTTCAATAAATGGTGCCTAGAGAACTGGATATCCATATGCAAAAGAATGAAAGAAGACCCATCTCTCACACCCTATACAAAAGTTAACTCAAAATGGATCAAAGATCTAAACATTAGGTCTAAGACCATAAAAAAGTTAGAGGAAAATGTAGGGAGATATCTTATGGATCTTACAACTGGAGGCGGTTTTATGGACCTTAAACCTAAAGCAAGAGCACTGAAGAAGGAAATAAATAAATGGGAACTCCTCAAAATTAAACACTTTTGTGCATCAAAGAACTTCATCAAGAAAGTAGAAAGACAGCCTTCACAATGGGAGACAATATTTGGAAATGATATATCAGATAAAGGTCTAGTATCCAGAATTTATAAAGAGATTGTTCATCTCAACAACAAAAAGACAGCCAACCCAATTACAAAATGGGAAAAAGACTTGAACAGACACCTCTCAGAAGAGGAAATACGGATGGCCAAGAGGCACATGAAGAGATGCTCAATGTCCCTGGCCATTAGAGAAATGCAAATCAAAACCACAATGAGATATCATCTCACACCCACCAGAATGGCCATTATCAACAAAACAGAAAATGACAAGTGCTGGAGAGGATGCGGAGAAAGAGGCACACTTATCCACTGTTGGTGGGAATGTCAAAGGGTGCAACCACTGTGGAAGGCAGTTTGGCGGTTCCTCAAAAAGCTGAATATAGAATTGCCATACGACCCAGCAATACCATTGCTAGGTATCTACTCAAAGGACTTAAGGGCAAAGACACAAACGGACATTTGCACACCAATGTTTATAGCAGCGTTATTTACAATTGCAAAGAGATGGAAACAGCCAAAATCTCCATCAACAGAAGAGTGGCTAAACAAACTGTGGTATATACATACGATGGAATATTATGCAGCTTTAAGACAAGATAAACTTATGAACCATGTAATAACATGGATGGACCTAGAGAATATTATGCTGAGTGAATCCAGCCAAAAACTAAAGGACAAATACTGTATGGTCCCACTGATGTGAACGGACATTCGAGAATAAACTTGAAATATGTCATTGGTAACAGAGTTCAGCAGGAGTTAGAAACAGGGTAAGACAATGGGTAATTGAAGCTGAAGGGATACAGACTGTGCAACAGGACTAGATACAAAAACTCAAAAATGGACAGCACAATAATACCTAATTGTAAAGTAATCATGTTAAAACACTGAATGAAGCTGCATCTGAGCTATAGGTTTTTGTTTTGTTTTGTTTTGTTTTGTTTTGATTTTACTATTATTACTTTTATTTTTTTCTCTATATTTACATTCTATATCTTTTTCGGTTATGTTGCTAGTTCTTCTAAACCAATGCAAATGTACTAAGAAATGATGATCATGCATCTATGTGATGATGTTAAGAATTAATGATTGCATGTGTAGAATGGTATGATCTCTAAATGTTGGGTTAATTTCTTTTTTTCCGTTAATTAAAAAAAAAAAAGAGAAGGGATAATTGGAGATGAAGGGATACAGACTGTACAACGGGACTTGATATAAAAACTCAGAAATGGACAGCACAATACTACCCAATTGTAATGCAATTATGTTAAAACACTGAATGAAGCTGCATGTGAGGTATAGGTTTTTTGTTTTTGTTTTTTTTGTTTTTTTCTTTCTATTATTGTTTTAATTCTTATTCTGTTGTCTTTTTATTTCTTTTTCTAAATCGATGCAAATGTACTAAGAAATGATGAATATGCAACTATGTGATGTTATTAAGAATTACTGATTGTACATGTAGATTGGAATGATTTCTAATTGTTTTGTTAATTCTTTTTTTAATTAATAAAAAAAAAAAAAGGACAGATACTGTATGACACCACTTGTATGACCACGGTAAAGGTAAAATCTTATAATGTAGACTATAGGGGACATAGAGATACACAGAAGCTAGCTGATGTGAATGGTTAGCTAATGAGGTTGAACTTAAATATAAGGGAATAGATAAAGGTGAAGGCAGTTAACTAGTTGGTTTATAAATAATATTACCACATTGAAGGTGAACATGATTGAAAGGGGTTATATAGACCCATGGGTCCCACTGATATAAATGATTTCTTGCATGAGCTACTGCAAATGTATGGATTTTCTACAAAGAGTGTATAAGTTCGGGGTACAGGGGGAAAACTGCTATTACATGCTGTTCTAGCTTACTAGCTGCCAGAATGCAATATACCAGGAACAGAACAGCTTTTTAAATGGGGAATTTAATAAATTGCTAGATTACAGTTCTAAGGCCGAGATAATATCCCAATTAAAGCAAGTCTATAGAAATGTCCAATGAAAGGCATCCATGGAAAGATACCTCGGTTCAAGAAGGCCAGTGAAATTCAGGGTCTCTTTCTCAAGTGGAAGGGCATATGGCGAACAGAGGTTTCTCTCTCATCTGGAAAGGCATGTGGCGAACACGGCATCATCTGCTAGCTTTCTCTCCTGGCTTCCCTTCATGAAGTTCCCCGGGAGGAGTTTTCCTTCTGCATTTCCAAAGGTCGCTGGCTGATGGAATCTCTGCTTCTCGTGACTATGTCGTCTGCACTCTCTGAATCTCCCTTTCTCCAAAATGTTTCCTCTTTTATAGGATTCCAGTAAATCAATCATTACCACCCAAAAGGGTGGAGACACGTCTCTACCTAATCCAGTTTAACAACCACTCTTGATTGAGTCTTATCTCCAGGGAGGTGATCTAATTACAGTCTCAAACATACAGTACTGAATAAGGATTAGAAGAAACGGCTGCCTTTACAAAATGGGATTAACATTAAAACATGGCTTTTCTAGGGTATATATATCCTTTCAAACTAGCACACATGCTATGGGCGATGTTTAACAGGAAAACATCAACAGTACCACAGCAATACCAGGGGTAGATGATGGGGGAAGGGACAAGAATTAAGGGGAGGTTTGGATTTTCTATTTAGTGATTGTGTGTTTATTGGCTATCTTTCTTTTGGGAACAATGAAATTATCTAAAATTGAGAGTTTTGATTGACTGTTGATTTTTGACAGTGTACATGATGCTGAATGAATGGAGATTGCTGAAGGATGCACTGACTGAGAAGTAGATTGGCAAACGATGGTGTATACATATGATCAAATATTGTGCTGCTACAAAAGGAACGAAGTTGTAAGGCATGCAACATTGTGAATGAACTTGTGGGACATTTGTTGAGGCAAAATAAGTAAGAAACAAAACGGCAAATATTGTATGGTCTCATTTAGAAAATACTTATAGAAAAACAGGGGCCTAGATTGTAAGCTGCTATAACAACAATTAGTCCAGAGCAATAATTGTTATTGTTGGACTTTGAGAGCCTCTTATATATAAGTATACACTGGTATTTAGAGATAAGAACAAAGCTGATCAGGTCAGGATTAAGGTAATTCAGAATACAGTAGTAAGGAAGACATTGTGTGTATTTTAGAACCTCATTTACTCTTTGAGACCAAAGGAAGAAAGGTTTATTTTATCCAGAACCTAAATTTTCTGTAGCACATAATCAAACTCAACCTGTCTGGATAGATCATTTAAACAATCCAAACACAGGGATCCAGAATAAGAATGAGGGCCTTTAATCCTCTATAGCTTAGTGTAATGCCTGGATAAATCTCAGAGTATATTAAAGAGATCATTAAAAAATATTGTAAAAGTCCCTCGAGGGATGGGAGAAAAAATATGGAACTATTAAACTTTACCACTGGGGAAACCCCTGATACTGTGTCAAACATTAGGGACATCCAAATCAATAGGCCAAGCCCTTGATCTTCAGACTTACTGTTTTTTAAAAACAAAATATTTTTTATTGTAAACCTTAACAAACAAACATACAAACATTCTTGACACGCAGACATTCTATACATGGTAGACAATCAGTGGCTCACAATATCATCACATAGTTGTGTATTCATCACCATGATCATTTTTTTTTAACATCTGCTTCTCTCTAGCAAAAGAAATCAAAAAGAAAAAAGGAAAAACTCATATATAACATATCCTTTACCCCCTCCCTCTCATTGACCACTAGTGTTTCAATCTACTCAATTTATATATATATTTACATATATATATATATGTATGTCTTGAAAATTCACAACAAAGGTCCTAGAACTCATAAATTAACTCAGGAAAGTGGCAGCATACAAGATAAACACCAAAAATCAGTAGTGTTTCTATACACAAGCAAGGAACAATCAGAAGAAGAAATCAAGAAAAAAATCTATTCAAAATAGCAATTAAAAGAATAAAATATGTTGGAATAGACCAAGGATGTAAAGGACTTGTACACAGAAAACTACAAAACCTAGCCAGAAGAAATTAAAGGAGATCTAAATAAATGGAAGGATATTCCATATTCATGGATTGCAAGACTAATGATAGATAATTGTCTCTCCTACTCAAAGCAATTTATAGATTCAATGTAATCCCAATAAAAATCCCAACAACCCTCATTGCAGAAATGGAAAAGCCAATTATTAAATATATATGGCTCAGGTGTATTATGTTAAGGTGTATTATGAAGCTACAGTGGTCAAAACAGCATGGTACTGGCATAAAGATAGATATACTGACCAATGGAATTGAATAGAGTGTTCAGATATAGATCCTGTCAACTATGGACAATTGATCTTTGAAAAGTCAGCCAAGCCAACTCACCTGGGACTGAACAGTCTCTTCAATAAATGGTGCTTGGAGAACTGGCTATCCACATTCAGAAGAATGAAAGAGGATCCATATCTCACATCCTATACAAAAATTAACTCAAAATGGATCAAAGACCTAGACATTAGATCTAAGAATATAAAACTTTTAGAAGAAAATGTAGGGAAATATCTTATAAAACTTACAATAAGAAGCAGTTTCCTACATCTTACACCAAAAGCATGAACATTGAAGAAAGAAATAGATAAATGGTAACTCCTCAAAATTAAACACTTTTGTGCATCAAAGAACTTTGTCAAGAAAGTAAAAGACAGCCTACACAATGGGAGACAATATTTGGAAACAATATATCATATAAGGATCTAGTATCCAGAATATATGAAGAGATTGTTCAACTCAAAAACAAAAAGACCAACAACCCATTTACAAAAATGGGCAAAAGACATGAAAAGACACTTCTCAGAAGAGGAAATACAAATGGCTAAAAGGACATGAAAAGATGCTCAACTTCCCTGGCCATTAGAGAAATGCAAATCAAAACCACAATGAGATATAATCTCACACCCACCAGAATGGCCATTATCAATAAAACAGAAAATGGCAAGTGCTGGAGAGAATGTGGAAAAAGAAGCACACTTGTCCACTGTTGGTGGGAATGTAAAATGGTACAACCGCTGTGGAAGGCAATTTGGCAGTTCCTCAGGAAGCTAAGTATAGAATTGCCATATGATCCGGCAATACCATTGCTAGATATCTGTTCAGAGGACATGAAGGCAAGAACACAAACAGACATTTGCACACCAATGTTTATAGCAGCATTATTTACAGTTGAAAAGAGATGGAAACAGCCAAAATGTCCATCAACAGATGAGTACCTTAAAAAGCTGTGATATGGAGACTTCCAGAGAAGATGGCAGCTTAATAAGGTGCATGGGTCTTAGTTACTCCTCCAGAACAACTAATAAAGAACTAGAAACAGTACAGAACAGCTCCCAGAGCCACAACAGAGACCAGACACATAGTGTACCCCATTCTGGACCAGCTGGACTGGCTAAGAGACTCTGCTGCGGTGAGGTCCCCAAGAGGTGCGCGCTTCCCTGGGCCACAGCGTCTGGTGGCCGGAGCCCCTCCCTCCCTCCTTCCCAGGCCGGCTGGGAGCTTTGGATCGGTGGTTCCCCAAGCCACGGCAGACGGCAACCCTCCCCCACGCGCAGCTTCCTGGGCCAGCTGGGAGCCTTGGAGCGGCGGTTCCCCAAGCTGCAGTGGCCAGTGACTGGAGCCCCTTCCACACACACGGCTTCCTGGGCCGGCTGGGAGCCTCGGATCGGCGGTTCCCCAAGCCGCGGCGGCCCTCCCACACGCGGCTTCCCAGGCCAGCTGGGAGCCTCTGAACAGCGGTTCCCCAAGCCGTGGCGGCCAGTGACCGGAGCCCCTTCCCCCACGCGTGGCTTCCCGGGCCAGCTGGAAGCCTCGGGTCGGAGGTTCCCCAAGTCGCGGCGGCCTGTGATCACAGCCCCTCCCACACACGTGGCTTCCCGGGCCGGCTGGGAGCCTCGGAAGAGCGGTTCCCCAAGGCGCAGCGGCCAGCGACTGGAGCCCCTTCCACACACACGGCTTCCCGGGCCAGCTGGGAGCCTCAGATCAGCGGTCCCCCAAGCGGCGGCGGCCAGCGCCCCTCCCCCACAGATGACTTCCCGGAGGGAAAGGAAAGACTCTCCAACAGTAGTAGAGACTGAGCCCAACCTAACACCAATAGTGGAATTAATGAACAACTTCTGACTACTAAAAATAGGCCCTCAGCACAGACGAAACTGATCAAGGCAGAGGTTGCCTATTGGGCTAACTGAAAAAGAGGAAAGGGGGTGAAACAGAGCCTTCTGCAGCTGTTTCTATGGAGGCTTCATTGCCTCTGGGCTCAGTGCTGGGATTACACAGGTTGCAGCTGCCCCAAATGCAGAAACAGGCTGCTTCAGGGCTCTCTACCACCTGAACCTTCCCCACAGGAGGGGTGAAATGCAACTTAGTTGGAATCCCTCTCTCAAGGAATACAGATCCCAGGACTTCACAATTTGAAGCCATTAAAACCAACCTACAACCTTTCCTCTGTCTCCACCACATACCCAGCAGTGAGAGTCTTCCAAAGTTAAAGGAGCCACAACATCTTTTGCTGGTGGGACCCGCAGACAGACAAGCACCACATACTGGGGGGGATAAGAAAAACAGAGCCCAGAGACTTCACAGGAAAGTCTTTTAACCTGCTGGGTCCCAAACTCAGGGAAATCTGATTAAATGCCCAGAGGCCAGCAAAAAATAACAAATCACACCAGGAAAATTGAAGATATGGCCCAGTCAAAGGAACAAACCAATAGCTCAAATGAGATACAGGAGTTGAGACAACTAATTCTGAATATACAAACAGAAATGGAAAACCTCTACAAAAACCAAATCAATAAATTGAGGGAGGACATGAAGAAGGCATGGGTTCAAGAAAAAGAAGAAATGGAAAGTCTGAAAAAACAAATCACAACTTATGGGAATGAAAGACAGAGCAGAAGAGATGAAAAAAACAATGGAAACCTACAATGGTAGATTTAAAGAGACAGAGGCTAGAATTAGTGAACTGGAGGATGGAACATCTGAAATCCAAAAAGAAACAGAAACTATAGGGAAAAGAATGGAAAAATTTGAGCAGGGGCTCAGGGAATTGAATGGTAATATGAAGCGCACAAATATACGTGTTGTGGGTATCCCAGAAGGAGAAGAGAAGGGAAAATGAGGAGAAAAACTAATGGAAGAAATTATCACTGAAAATTTCCCAACTCTTATGAAAGACCTAAAATTACAGATCCAAGAAGTACAGCGCACCCCAAAGAGAATAAATCCAAATAGGCATTCTCCAAGACACTTACTAGTTAGAATGTCAGAGGTCAAAGAGAAAGAGAGGATCTTGAAAGCAGCAAGAGAAAAACAATCCATCACATACAAGGGAAACCCAATAAGACTATGTGTAGATTTCTCAGCAGAAACCATGGAAGCTAGAAGACAGGGAATGATATATTTAAATTACTAAAAGAGAAAAACTGCCAACCAAGACTTCTATATCCAGCAAAATTGTCCTTCAAAAATGAGGGAGAAATTAAAACATTTATAGACAAAAAGTCACTGAGAGAATTTGTGACCAAGAGACCAGCTCTGCAAGAAATACTAAAGGGAGCACTAGAGTCAGATACGAAAAGACAGAAGAGAGAGGTATGGAGAACAGTGTAGAAAGAAGGAAAATCAGATATGATATATATAATACAAAAAGGTAAAATGGTATAGGAAAGTATTATCCAAACAGTAATAACACTAAATGTTAATGGACTGAATTCCCCATTCAAAATACATAGACTGGCAGAATGGATTAAAAAACAGGATCCTTCTATATGCTGTCTACAGGAGACACATCTTAGACCCAAAGATAAACATAGGTTGAAAGTGAAAGGTTGGGAAAAGATATTTCATACAAATAACAACCAGAAAAGAGCAGGAGTAGCTATACTGATATCCAACAAATTAGACTTCAAATGTAAAGCAGTTAAAAGAGACAAAGAAGGATACTATCTACTAATAAAAGGAACAATTAAACAAGAAGACATAACAATCATAAATATTTACACACCGAACCAGAATGCCCCAAAATACGTGAGGAATACACTGCAATCACTGAAAAGGGAAATAGACACATATACCATAATAGTTGGAGACTTCAATTCGCCACTCTCTTCAATGGACAGAACATCAAGACAGAGGATCAATAAAGAAACAGAGAATTTGAATATTACAATAAATGAGCTAGACTTAACAGACATTTATAGGACATTACACCCCACAACAGCAGGATACACCTTTTTCTCAAGTGCTCATGGATCATTCTCAAAGATAGACCATATGCTGGGTCACAAAGCAAAATTTAAAGCAAAATTTTTAAATTTAAAGCAAAATTTAAAAAGATTGAAATCATACACAACACTTTCTCGGATCATAAAGGAATGAAGTTGGAAATCAATAAGAGGTGGAGTGCCAGAAAATTCACAAATACATGGAGGCTCAACAACACACTCTTAAACAACAAGTGGGTCAAGGAAGAAATTGCAAGAGAAATTAGTAAATATCTCAAGGCAAATGAAAATGAAAACACAACATATCAAAACCTATGGGACGCAGCAAAGGCAGTGCTAAGAGGGAAATTTGCTGCCCTAAATGCCTATATCAGAAAAGAAGAAAAGGCAAAAATGCAGGAATTAACTGTCCACTTGGAAGAACTGGAGAAAGAACAGCAAACTAACCCCAAAGCAAGCAAAAGGAAAGAAATAACAAAGATTAGAGCAGAAATAAATGAAATTGAGAACATGAAAACAATAGAGAAAATTAATAAGAGCAGAAGTTGGTTCTATGAGAAAATCAATAAGATTGATGGGCCCTTAGCAAGATTGACAAAAAGAAGAAGAGAGAGGATGCAAATAAATAAGATCAGAAATGGAAGAGGAGACATAACCACTGACCTCACAGAAATAAAGGAGGTAATAACAGGATACTATGAACAACTTTACGCTAATAAATACAACAATGTAGATGAAATGGACAAGTTCCTAGAAAGGCATGAACAACCAACTTTGACTCAGGAAGAAATCGATGACCTCAGCAAACCAATCACAAGTAAAGAAATTGAACCAGTCATTCAAAAGCTTCCCAAAAAGAAAAGTCCAGGACCAGATGGCTTCACATGTGAATTCTACCAAACATTCCAGAAAGAATTAGTACCAACTCTGGTCAAACTCTTCAAAAAAATCAAAGTGGAGGGAAAGCTACCTAATTCATTCTATGAAGCCAACATCACCCTCATACCAAAACCAGGCAAAGATATTACAAAAAAAGAAAACTACAGACCAATCTCTCTAATGAATATAGATGCAAAAATCCTCAACAAAATTCTAGCAAATCATATCCAACAGCACATTAAAAGAATTATACATCATGACCAAGTAGGATTCATCCCAGGTATGCAAGGATGGTTCAACATAAGAAAATCAATTAATGTAATGCACCATATCAACAAATCAAAGCAGAAAAATCACATGATCATCTCAATTGATGCAGAGAAGGCATTTGACAAGATTCAACATCCTTTCCTGTTGAAAACACTTCAAAAGATAGGACTACAATGGAACTACCTTAAAATGATAGAGGGAATATATGAAAAACCCACAGCTAATATCATCCTCAATGGGGAAAAATTGAAAACTTTCCCCCAAAGATCAGGAACAAGACAAGGATGTCCATTATCACCACTATTATTCAACATGGTGTTGGAGGTTCTAGCCAGAGCAATTAGACAAGAAAAAGAAATACAAGGCATCAAAATTGGAAAGGAAGAAGTAAAACTATCACTGTTTGCAGACGATATGATACTATACGTCGAAAACCCGGAAAAATCCACAACAAAACTACTAGAGCTAATAAATGAGTACAGCAAAGTAGCAGGTTACAAGATCAACATTCAAAAATCTGTAGTGTTTCTATACACTAGCAATGAACAAGCTGAGGGGGAAATCAAGAAACGAATTCCATTTACAATTGCAACTAAAAGAATAAAATACTTAGGAATAAATTTAACTAAAGAGACAAAAGACCTATACAAAGAAAACTACAAAAAACTGTTAAAAGAAATCACAGAAGACCTAAATAGATGGAAGGGCATACCGTGTTCATGGATTGGAAGACTAAATATAGTTAAGATGTCAATCCTACCTAAATTGATTTACAGATTCAATGCAATACCAATCAAAATCCCAACAACTTATTTTTCAGAAATAGAAAAACCAATAAGCAAATTTATCTGGAAGGGCAGGGTGCCCCGAATTGCTAAAAACATCTTGAGGAAAAAAAACAAAGCTGGAGGTCTCACGCTGCTGAACTTTAAGGCATATTATGAAGCCACAGTGGTCAAAACAGCATGGTATTGGCATAAAGATAGATATATCGACCAATGGAATCAAATAGAGTGCTCAGATATAGACCCTCTCATCTATGGACATTTGATCTTTGATAAACCTGGGACAGAACAGTATCTTCAATAAATGGTGCCTAGAGAACTGGATATCCATATGCAAAAGAACGAAAGAAGACCCATATCTCACACCCTATACAAAAGTTAACTCAAAATGGATCAAAGATCTAAACATTAGGTCTAAAACCATAAAACAGTTAGAGGAAAATGTAGGGAGATATCTTATGAATCTTACAATTGGAGGCGGTTTTATGGACCTTAAACCTAAAGCAAGAGCACTGAAGAAAGAAAGAAAGAAATGGGAGCTCCTCAAAATTAAACACTTTTGTGCATCCAAGAACTTCATCAAGAAAGCAGAAAGACAGCCTACACAATGGGAGACAATATTTGGAAACGACATATCGGATAAAGGTCTAGTATCCAGAATTTATAAAGAGATTGTTCAACTCAACAACAAAAAGACAGCCAACCCAATTACAAAATGGGAAAAAGACTTGAATAGACACCTCTCAGAAGAGGAAATACAAATGGCCAAAAGACACATGAAGAGATGCTCAATGTCCCTGGCCATTAGAGAAATGCAAATCAAAACCACAATGAGATATCATCTCACACCCACCAGAATGGCCATTATCAACAAAACAGAAAATGACAAGTGCTAGAGAGGATGCGGAGAAAGAGGCACACTTATCCACTGTTGGTGGGAATGTCAAATGGTGCAACCACTGTGGAGGGCAGTTTGGCGGTTCCTTAAAAAGCTGAATATAGAATTGCCATATGACCCAGCAATACCATTGCTAGGTATCTACTCAAGGACTTAAGGGCAAAGACACAAACGGACATTTGCACACCAATGTTTATAGCAGCATTATTTACAATTGCAAAGAAATGGAAACAGCCAAAATGTCCATCAACAGACGAGTGGCTAAACAAACTGTGGTATATACATACGATGGAATATTATGCAGCTTTAAGACAGAATAAACTTATGACGCATGTAACAACATGGATGGACCTAGAGAACATTATGCTGAGTGAGACTAGCCAAAAACTAAAGGACAAATACTGTGTGGTCCCACTGATGTGAACCGACATTCGAGAATAAACTTGGAATATGTCATTGGTAACAGAGACCATCAGGAGTTAGAAATAGGATAAGATAATGGGTAATTGGAGCTGAAAGGATACAGACTGTGCAACAGGACTGATACAAAAACTCAAAAATGGACAGCGCAATACTACCTAATTGCAATTTAATTATGTTAAAACACTGAATGAAGCTGCATCTGAGCTACAGTTTTTTTGTTTGTTTGTTCTGTTTTTTTATATATATTTTTTGTATTTTTTATTTTTATTTTTTCTCTATATTATCATTTTATTTCTTTTTCTGTTGTCTTGCTATTTCTTTTTCTAAATCGATGCAAATGTACTAAGAATTGATGATCATACATCTATGTGATGATATTAAGAATTACTGATTGCATATGTAGAATGGAATGATTTCTAAATGTTGTGTTAGTTAATTTTTTAATTAATAAAAAAAGCTGTGATATGTACATATGATGGACTATCATACAGCTATAAGACAGAATAAAGTCATGAAGCGTGTAACAATGTGGATGGGCCTTGAGAACATTATGCTGAATGAGATTAGTCAGAAACAAAAGGACAAATACTTTATGGCCTCACTGATATGAACTAACATTAATGAATAAACCTGGAGAATTTCAGTTAAGAACAGAGGCCTTCAGGAGATAGAAATAGGGTAGATATTGGGTAATTGAGCTGAAGGGATACAGACTGTGCAACAGGACTGATTGTAAAAATTCAGAAATTGATAGCACAATTTGTTGGACAATAATGATAGTAAACTAAATGAAGCTGAATGTGAGAATGATTGCAGGAAGAGGGCTGGGGGCACAACTGAAACCAGAAGAAAAGATAGATGATAAAGACTGAGGTGGTATAACCTAGAAATGCCTAAAGTGTATAATGATAGTGACTAAATGTACAAATTAAAAACATGTTTTTGCATGAGGAAGAACAAGGGAATGTCACTATTGCAGGGTGTTGAAAATATATGGTCATTCATATTTTAAAATTTTAACTTATGTGTGACACTAAAGGAAAAAATGTTTATTTGGTATAAAATTTATATTTTGACTAGTGCATTTCCTAATATAACTTACATGGACAGTTTAATTGAACACCATAAACACAACCTTGAGAAGGATATGAGATTTTGTAGGTTTGTCCAGAGTGATGCTCAATAAATCCCAGAGTGATTTGAACAGTGAATAAAAAAAGTATTTGCAAAATCCCCTTGGAGGATGGCGAGAAAGGGGGGAAATTCAACTTCCCCATTTGGAGAATTCTTGATATTCTTGCAAGCAGTGGAGACAACCAAATCAACTGGCTGAGCCCTCAATCTTGGGGTTTGTTCATATGAAACTTACCCCCACAAAGGATAGGCTAAGCCTACTTAAAATTAAGCCTAAGAGTCACCCCCAGAGAACCTCTTTTCTTGCTCAGATGTGGCCTATCTCTCTTTCAACCCACACAGCAAGCAAACTCACTACACTCCCCCTCTCTACGTGGGACATGACTCCCAGAGGTGTAAACCTCCCTGGCAATGCAGGACAGAAACCCTAGAATGAGCTGGGACTCAGCATCAAGGGATTGAGAATACCTTCCTGACTGAAAGGGGGAAGACAGAAATGAGACAAAATAAAGTGTCAGTGGCTGAGAGATTTCAAACAGATTCAAGAGGTTATCCTGGAGGTTATTCTTACGCATTATATAGATATCTTCTTTTTAGTTTAAGGTGCATTAGAGAGGCTAGAAGGAAGTACCTGAAACTGTTGAGCTATGTTCCAGTAGCCATGTTTCTTGAAGATGCTTGTATAATGATACAGCTTTTGCAATGTGACTGTGTGATTGTGAACACCTTCTGTCTGATGCTCCTTTTATCGATGGTATGGAACAGATGAGTAAAAAATATGGATTAAAAATAAATAAATAATGGGGGAACAAATGTTAAAATAAATTGGATAGAGAGAAATACTAGTGGTCAATGAGAGGGAAAGGTAGGGGTATGGTATGTATGAGTTTCTTTTTTTCTTTTTATTTCTTTTCCTGGAGTGATACAAATGTTCTAAGAAATAGTCATGGTGATGAATATACAATTATGTGATGATATTGTGAGCCATTGATTGCACTCCAAGTATGGGATGTTCATATGTTAAAAATGCTTGTGTTTATATGTTGCTTGGTTTTATCAATAAAAATTCTTTTAAAAATGTTAAACACAAAGATGAGTAAGAAAGAGCCTCTATCCTCAGGAGTTCATGGTACATTTGGAGAAATACAAAGAAAGAAACTGAAACTGACAACATGGTAACTATGAGAAATATGAACAAAGAGCTATGGGAACCCTGAGAAAGAAGGGAGAAAAATAATGGCCTCCCTAAGATGTCCTTGCCTAATTGTTGCAATCTATGAATATGCTATGTTACATGGCAAAGGCCTTTAGCAGTTGTAGATGCCATTAATTGTGTGTTCATCAACTAATCTTAAAACAACTAGCTTGGATTATCTACATGGGCCCAAGTGAAATAACATGGTCCTTAAGTCACAAGAGAAGGAAAAGAGAACGAGAGATGGCAGTCTTAGAAATGCTCAAGTGGCCATCATTGGCTTTGAGGATGGAAGAAGGCCACAAGTCAAGTAATGCAGGCAGCTGGAAAAGGTGATACTGGAAAAGGCAAGGAAACTAATTCTTCTTTCGGACCTCCATAAAAGAGGGCAGCCTTGCTGAAAACTTGATTTCAACCATGTAAGGCTCATTTCTGACTTCTGACCTCCAAAAGCATATGATAATAAATCTGCATTCTTTAAAAAAAAATGTATATGGAAGAGCAAGGGGCCCCAAAAAGCTAAAGTCACCTTGATAAAGAAGAATGAAGTTGGAGGACTCACACCTGCCAATCTCAAAGCTATTACAAAGCCACAGTAAACAAATCAGCATGACACTAGCACAAGGACAGGCATATAAAACCATGGGATTGAAGTGAGACCTCAGTAATCAACCTTCACATTTATGGCCAACTGATTTTTGACAAGGTGGCAAAGACTACTAAATTAGGAAAGAATTGTCTCTTCAACAATTCACACTGAGAAAACTGGATCTCCATTTACAAAAAGAAAAAAGAAGGAGAATCCCAACCTCACATCATATACGAAAATCAACCCAAAATGGATCAAGACCTAAATATAAGACCCAGTACTATCAAATTCCTAGAAAAAGATGTATCTTCAGGACCTTGTGTTAAGTAATGGTTTCTTAGACTTTATACCCAAAGCACAAGTAACAAAAGCAAAAATAGATAAATGGGACCACCTCAAAATTAATAATGTTTGTTCCTCGAAGAACTTTATCATGAAAGTGAAAAGACAACCTACACACCAGGAGAAAATATTTGAAAATCACATCTCTGATAAAGGATTAATATCCAGTATATATAAAGAAATCCTCCAACTTAACAACAAAAAGACAAAAAAACAACTTAAAAATGAGAAAAGACTTGAATAGCCATCTCCCCAAAGAAGACATACAAATGACATGAAAAGATGTTCAGCATCACTAGCCATTAAGGAAATGCAAATCAAAACCATAGTGAGATACCATTTCACACCCATTAAAATGGCTACTGTTTAAAAATAATGGTAAACAAAAAGTGTTGAAGTGGACGTGAGAAATAGGGGCACTCATTCCTTGCTGGTGACAATGTAAAATGGTGCAGCCACTGTGGAAGACATTTGGCAGTTCTTCAGAAAGCTAAGTATGAATTACCATATGACCCAGCAATCCTACTACTAGGTATATACTCAGAAGAACTTAAAGCAGGGCCACGAACAGATGTTTTCCCACTGATGTTCAGAGCAGCATTATTCACAGTTGACAAAAGATGGAGGCAACCCAAGTGTCCATCAACCAATGAATGGATAAATAAAATGTACTATATGCATACAATGGAATATTATTCAACCATAAAAAGTAAAGAAGTTCTGATGCATGCGACAGCATGGATGAACCTTGAAGAAATCAGGTTGAGTAAAATAAGACAGACACAAAAGGGTAAATGTTATATATCTCACTGATTTGAAACAATGAGAATAAGCAAGCTTATAGAGTCAGAATCTAGAATACATGTTACCAGGGGATGAGGTGAGAATAGAGAATGGGAAGTCAAGTAAGTGTTGGATTGTATAAATGGTAACAGAATTAAATTTTTTTAAAACCTATGGAATTGCACCACACAGACAGTGAACCTTAGGTTAAACCATGGACTTTAACTAATAGTGCAATTATAAACATTTGCTGTCATCAATTGCAGGAGATGTTCAACATGCAAGGTGTTGGTGTTGGGATGGTGTCAAAGAGTCCTATGTTTTATGCATGATTGTTCTGTAAACCGAAAACTTCTCTAACAAAGGGGGAAAAAACTATCCTTGCAACAAATAATCAGTGTTCAATAAATATTTGTTCAATTTTTACCCATTTTGGGTGGACATTAGGTGATGGATTGGTGTTATAGATTCAGATCCAATTATTTATCAAAATAGATGCTGTAAAAAATCTATCCTTCCATCCTTCCTATAAGGTGCTTTTAATATTTTCTTTATGTTGGCAGTTTTTCCTTTCAGTTATTTCCATGACAATGAATTCTTTGTAGATGAGACATGATTTTCCATGAAAAACCTGGTGGTGAAGTAGCTTTCAAAATTCACTTCAGAATAGAAATTATATTAGAGTTTAAGTTAAGCCCCAGAATTCAGGTCTGTTATCAAGACTTCTGTCATCAAATGACAGGGCTAGGAGCTGTACATAAACAGCTGGTGAACATCCCATTGAGAGAACGTATTCTCTCTCAGTCTTGGGTAGACATCAACCCACCTTACCCATATTTTTTAGGTTCCTAAGAGTAAAGACTGTGAGACCACCAATGTGGCTACTGGTTTCTGCCATAGTGATGCAGTATACTTCTGTGAAAATGAGATCAGAGAAGCTCTTCTGAGATTTCTAATGGTACTATGAAGAAAGAGGACATATTCTACATCATTAATGTGCTGTATGTGGAGTTTTTAGCAATCATTTTTGGTTCAGATAATACATTTTTTAAATGTAGTCTCAGTTTGAATAATTTATCTACCTCTTAACATTGAAGTGGCCCATTATAGAAACACAGAAACCTGACAAGGTTTGCTTATCTCTGAAGTATGTGAAAGGTGAGACTCATTTCCTCCACCTCTGTGAACATCAAACAGCATTATAGATATAATGCCAGTAATAATACTCACCATCTTTTATAAGGAGTAACTGAGCCAATGTGGGTCAACTCCTTTTATTCTTTGTTACATTCTCTCAGAACATAGCCAAGTGTAAGATGAGATATTAATTAGAAAAGGGACTCAAACAAGGAAATGCTTTTTTCAAGTCAACCATTGTATTTATTAAAATAAGTGAAGTTGTATGTAAATATGTAAAGTTTTTAACTGTGATATAACCTTGGCCTCCAACTGTGTTGGAATCATAAAGAACTTAAGATTTCTTTTGATCACTGAGACTCTGGGTCAATTTCCTTGTCCAGAACTGGTCTTACCAGTTCTGGAAAGATCACTGAAGAAATTACTACTGAAGGATGACTGTCTCATCATTGTTCATGAACCAATTTCTATGTGTTCCACAACAGGACCCCATGCTACAGCTCCCCTACACTGGGCGCTTAGCTACTTAAGCAAAGATGTCATTGAGGGAGAACATTGCCATTGTCCCTGTCCCCACATCCAGAGCCCTGGCATAGAGACTTTTCCTGGGGGGAGAAGCAGTTATAAAAATGGTGGCTCATAATGTCTTCATAAAGGGATGAACATCATTTGCAGCAGAGCATGGAGAAGTTCACACCTAACACACATTCAAGAGCAGTGGAGGTCGTGGAAAAAACAAGTGGGAGAAGATTTAAGATAAACATTAAATTGTAAGCCAGTTAGTTTGAAGAAGAGAGCAAGGATGTAAGACAACTGGGAAGAGCCTTCCTAAAATCAGAATGAAAAAAATGCTGCCCTCAGAAACCATTCCTTAAAAGAACCATGGTTTTATCAGATTTGTTCGTAGACAAAGTGATTCCCCAAGAAATAGTTGACAAAAAATAGTGCCATTAGCCATCAACTCATGGAATTTTACCGTGGATCAGAGAAAGAGGAAGCGGCCCTATGAAACACAGTATCATCCCAGGATTACAATGCACAGACCCAACGCTGTGTCTCCTAGAGAAGCAACATCAGAAATTTAACCTTGTGGGAGCAGGGAGGGAAGTAGATGTTACTAAAATAATACAACCAGTCACTGAACAAATAAACAAGTATATAACATTTAAAAGCCCCAGGAGGGAATTACGTACACTTGCTACACAATTACCTAAAATATCCAGTTTCCAAAAAAAAATTACAAGGCATGCTAAGGTACAGGAAAGTATGACATATACTAAGGAGAAAAAGCAGACAGGAGAAACTGCCTGTAAGGGCACCCAGATGTCAAATTTCTCAGAAAAAGACTCTAAAGAAAACAAGATAAACATGTCCACAGAACAAAAGCAAACCATGACTGAAGAAGTGATGGAAGGTATGATGACATGCCACATAACGTAAAGAATATCAATAAAAATATATAGCAATTACATAAAAGAACCAAATGGAAATTCTGATATTGAAAGATAACAATAACTAAAATTTAAAATTCATGAGAGGGGAGGGACAAGGTAGTTCAGTGGTAGAATTCTCGCCCGCCATGCAGGAGACCTGGGTTTGATTCCCTGACCCTGCACTTGCCAAAAAAAAAAAAAAATTTACAAGAGATATTCAACAATGGACTTGAACTGGCACAAGAAATAATAAGTTCAAAGAATAAGAATAAGTTGATGATATGACACAGATGATGTGAGCAAAGACTATAGAGAAACAAGAAGAAGGAACAACAAATAAAGCCTCAGAGATGTGCAGGACATCATTAAGTGTGCCAGCTTATTTTTACTTGGAATACCAGAAGGATAGGGGAGAGAGAAAAGAGAAGAAAAAATATTCAAAGAATAATGGCTGAAAATTTCCCACATTTATTGAAAAACAACCAGGAAGTTCATTGAACTCCAAGTAGGATAAATACAAAGAGATGCAGAAACAGACACATCATAGTAAAAACACTGAATTTAAAGGCAAGGTTAAAATCTTGAAAACAGCCAAGAGAAAAATGACTGATTATTTAATCTCAATAAGATTAACAGCTAGTTTCTTAGTTGAAACAATGGAGGCCTGAAGACAGTGCGGTAACACTTTCAAAGTGCTCAAAGAAAATAACTGCCAACAAAGAATAGTATATCCAGAAAAGCTATTTTTCAAAGCGAGTGTGAAATAAAGAACATCCAAGATAAACAAAAACTGAGAAAATATGCTGCTAGCAGACACTCTTTATAAAAAATACTCAAGGAAGTTCTTCAAACTGACAGCAAGTAACCCTAGCTCAAAAATAACAATCTAAGAGCACTGGTAAAGGTAATTTTGTAATTATGTAAGACAGTATAAATGCATGTTTTTCACCATTCCTCTCTTAACTGATTTCAAAAGAAATTGTAAAAAACAGTATGTCTATAAGCTCGTGTTCAGTCTATAACATATAGAAATGTAATATTGTTTGTCTCTACAACATACAGAAATGTAATATTATTTGCCATTTGGCAATAACAATATAAAAGAGCGATTTCAATTATTTGAACTTTAAATATTCTCCTTTTAAATATGTATAAATATAAATATTTAAATATATAAATATTATATATTATATCACTGGAATTAACCTACTATAAAATTGAAGGCGATTCAGATAAGATACACATGGTAAACCCTGAAGCAACCACTCAAAAAATCTTTAAAAACCAATAAAGAAATCAAAATGGTATGTTAGAAAATAATCACATAATGCAAAAGAAAGAAGTAAAGGAGGAATAGGAGAATAAAAACAACATGAGACATATGGGTAAAAAGTAAAATGGCAGACATATTCAAATACATCAATAATAGCCTTAAATGTCAATAGACTAAACAATCCATTCAGAAGGCAGAGACTGTTAATGGACTTTAAAATGATTCAACTATATATTGCCCATGGAAGACATAATTTAGAGTCAAAGATGCAAATAGATTGGAATTTTTTAAAAAATAGGAAAAGCTATATTGCAAACAGAAACCACAAGAAGGTGGGAGTGATTATATAAATATCATACAAAATGTTTCTAGAGATAAAGAGGAACATTTTATAATTATAAAAAGGTCAATCCATCAGAAAGGCATGACAATTATAAATATATATGTACCTAATAACAGACAACCAAAATATGTGAAGTAAAAGCTGAAGAGAAAATAGACAATTTAGCATTAATACTTGGAGACATCAATACATACTTTACATTTTGGATAGGGTAACTAGAAAGAAATAAAATATTTAACACTATAAACCAACTAGACCTAATAGAAAACTATAGGGCACTCCACCCCACAACAGAACATAAATTATTTTCAAGTGCATATGGAATATTCTCCAGGACAGACAATATAATACACAATAAAACAAATCTCAATGAATTAAAAGCAGGAGAAATAATACAAAATATAATCTCTGACCACAATAGAATGAAATTAGAAATCAATAGCGGGGGAAAATAATTTCTGAAAATGACATCGGAACTTAAACATACTCCTAAATAACCAACAGGTTGAAGGAAAAATAAAAAGGAAGTTCAGAAAATAATTTGAGATGAATAAACACAAAGAATGAAAGCACAAATACAAAAACTTATGAGAAGTCACCAAAGCTGTCCTTTAAGGGAAATGTGTAGCTGCAATTTTCTACATAAGGAAAGAAGAAAGGTTGTAAATCCTTATCCTAATTCTTTTACGTAGGATACTGGGAAAAGAAGAGCAAACTAAACTTAAGAAAACAAAAGGAAGGAAATTCAAAAATTAGAGCTGAAATTGATTAGAGAAAAGTAATAAAATTAAAAACTGTTTCTCAAAAAGATCTATAAAATTGACAAACCTTTAGATAGATTAGTAAGAGAAAAAGAAGATTCAAATCCCTAGAATCAGAAATGGAGAAGATATAAATTCCAACCTTAGAGAAATACAAAATGATCTTTAAGAAGGAACACCTATTTATTGTTCATCAATGAATTAGAAAAATAGGATGAAATATAATAAAATTAAATGAAATTCCTAGAAAGGCACAAACTATCAAAACTGTCTTAAGAAGAAATAAATATCTGTATAAACATAGAACAAAGGAAGAGATTGAAGTAGTATCCAAAATAGTATCCACAAAATATACATATATATATGTTCCAGCTCCAGGTGGATTCACTGTTGCAATCTATCAAGCATTTAAGGAAGAATTAATACCAACCCTTCACAAATCCTTTCGCAAAAAATGAAATATGAGGAAATACTTTGCAATTCATTTTATGAGGCCAAAACTACCATGATAACAAAACCAGACAAGGACCAAACAAAAAAAAAATGAAAATACAGATCAATATCTATTATGAATATGGGTCAAAAAAATCTACTATAAAATATTAGCAAACCGAATTCAGTGACATGTTAAAAAAAAATGTATGCATGACTAAGTAAGATTAATCCCCAGGAGGCAAAGTCGGTTCAACATCCAAAAATCAATAGATGCAATACACCCTGTCAATACAATATAAAACAAAAATCACATAACCATCTCAACAGATGTAGAAAAAGCATTTGACAAACTTCAACATCCTTTCATGATAAAAACATTCTACTAACTAGGAATAGAAAGGAACATTTTCAACCTGATAAAGGGCATCTATAAAAACAGCCACAGCTGACATCATATGTAATGGTGAAATACGGAAAGCCTTCTCCTTTAAATCAAGAACAATTCAAGAATATCTGTTCTCACAATTCTATTAAACATAGCACTGGAGGTTCTAGCCAGGGAAATTAGGAAAGAAAAAGAAATAAAATACACCTTAGATTATAAAGGAAGAAGTTTCTCAGATATTATTCTCAGATAACATAATTTTGCATATAGAAAATCCTAAGGAATCTACAAAACAACTATTAGAATTAATAAATGAGTTCAGCAAGGTTGCAGGATACAAGATCACCTGCATTTCTATACATGTGCAATGAACAATCCAAAAATGAAATTAAGAAAACATTTCCATTTACAATAGCGTCAAAAGAATAAAATACTTAGGAATAAAATTAACAAAAAATGCAAAACTTCTAATCTGAAAACTATGACACATTACTGAAGAAATTAAAGAACATCTAAAGAAGTAGAAAACATCCATGTTCATCAATCAGAAAACTGAACATTGCTAAGATGGCAAAACTCTCCAAACTGATCTACACATTCAATGCAATTCTCATCAGAATGCCAAGTGACTTCTTTGTAAAATTGAGAAACTGATTCTAGAATTCATACTGAATTGCAAGGGACCCAGAATAACTAAAAAAAGGACAAATTGGAAGGGCTCACACATCCCAATTTCAAAATTACTACAAAACGGCTAATCCAAAAGTGTGCTACAAGGATAGATGTACAAATAAATGTAGTATACTTGAGTGCCAAAAAATTAACCCATACATTTTATGGTCAATTTATTTTCAACAAGGGTGTAAAGACCATCCGATGGGAAAAGGAAAGTCTGTTCAACAAATGGATATCCACATGCAAAAGAATGAAGTCAGACACATACCTCACACCACATACAAAAATTTTATCAAAATGGATCAAAGTCCTCAAGTTAACAGCTAAAATCATAAACTCTTTGAAGAAACTGGAGAGGTAAACTTTCATGATCTCTGATTTGGCAAAGAAATCTTGCATATGACACCCAGAGGCTGAGCAATAAAAGTAAAAAATTGATAAATTGGACTTCAGCAAATTAACAAATTGTGCTTTAAAGGACACCATCAATAACATTAAAAGACTGCCCACATAAAGGGAGAAAATATTTTCAAATCTTATTATTTCATAAGGAAGTAGTATCCAGAATAACTAAAGCACTCTTACAACTCAATAATAAAAAGACAAATAATACAATTTAAAATGGCGAAGGATCTTTATAGACATTTTCCCAAGGAATCCTTATACATTGCTGATGACAATGTAAAAAGGTACAGTCACTTTAGAAAGTGGTCCAATTGCAGTTCCTCAAATAATTAAACATAGCATTACTGTGATGGTTAATTTCATGTGTCAACTTGGCTAGGTTGTTGTGTTCAGTTGTTTGGTCAAGCAGCCACTGGCCTGATTGTTATTGTGAGGGAATTTCATATGCAGACTTAAATCATCAGTCAGCTGATTTTATCTGTGGCTTATTGCATCTGCAATTATCAAAGGAGATTTCCTTCGGCAATTGAAGGAGTGTTTTCATCCAACCACTTAAAGGCCTTAAAGCAAAAACAGATTTCAGCAGTCAGAAAAAATAATTCCCGCCCCTCCTTCAACCATCTAGCTTCCCCTTGAATATTCATCTTCATCAGAGTTCCCAACTTGCAGTTTCTCTGGGGAACTCAATTTCACCTTCATTCCAACTGTGCCCTGCCTGATGAAATTCAGACTTGCCAATCCCCATGGTTGAGAGATATGAAAACATATATCTACACAAAAACTTCTACATGAATGAATGTTCATAGCATTATTCGCATTAGTCTAAAAGATGAAAACAACCCAAACGTCCATCAACTAATAAATGGATAAACAAAAGTTGATATATCTATACAATGGAATATTATTCTACCACAAAAAGGAATGAAGTTCTGATACATGTTGGAACATGGATAAATTTTGAAAACATTATGCTAAGTGAAAGGTGCCAGTTACAATAGAGCATATCTTATTTCATTAGTATGAAATGTCCAAAACAGCTAAATCTATAGAGAAAGTGGCTTAGTGGTCACTCAGGATTGAAGTGTGAGTGAGGGAGGGGGTTCTGGGTGATAAGGGCTCAGGGCTAAAGAGTATGGGGTTTATTTTTGAGGTGATGGAAATGTTTTAAAATTGACTTTGGGGGTGACAATTATAAAAAAGCATTGAATTGCACACATCAAATGGGTAAACGTTATGATATGTGAACTATATTACAAAAACCAGTTGAAATAAAAATAATTTTAAAAATAGAAAAACAGTGAAATTTCTAGAATTGAATCAGACCAGATTCAAGGTTGATATGGGGAGCAGAACAGTTCAGTGACTCATGTTAGGGAGCAGAGGCCTCACTGAGACATAAGTTGTAAGTATCAGGAAACATTGGTATGATTCATTCCAGTAATATTTATTGAGTGCCAGCTATGTGCTGTGCTCTCTTCTAGGTGCTGCTTATTCAGTGGTTGTCATGGTCAGTTCATGTGTCAACTTGGCCAAGTGGTGGTACCTGTTTGTCTGGTTGGGCAACTGCTGGCCTGTCTGTTGCGATGAGGATATTACATAGAATTAAATCATGATCATGTCAGCTGCATCCACAGCTGATTCCATTTGTAATCAACCAAAGGGGAGTGTCTTCTGCAATGAGTGATACTTAATCTAATCATTGGAAGCCTTTTAAGGAGGATTCAGAAGAGACAGACTCTCTTCCTGAGCCTCTCCTGTGGAGTTCATTCAGACCCTCCATCGGAATCGTTGGCTTCAGGTCCTGCCCTGCAGATTTTGGACTCTGCGTTCCTGCAGTCACGTGAGATATTTTTTAAAATTTTATATTTGCGACTGTTCACTGTTGATTCTGTTTCTCTGGAGAACCCTAACTAATACAGTGGTAAACAAGACAGACCAATTTTCCAGCACCTCCAGTGGCTAGTTTAAGGGTTTATCAAAATGGAAACAACATAATATCCCAATCCAGTTGAAAAGACACGAGCATTGTTAGGTCCAATTAAATGTGTACATTTAATTGTGTGTATGCATTCACGCAAAAATATGAATGAAATGTAAAGGAAGCAAGGGAAACTCTGATCTCCTCAACTGTATTTTAGTAGCATGTACTGACAGTGCTTTCAGGAGTGGATTTTTTTCTTTCTAAAAGCAATTCAAGGATCTGTATGATGATGAAACGATTCTGTTCCTTGATTTGGTAGTGGTCATATAAATCTACACACAGGACAAAATTGCACAGCATTATTTAAGGACACACACAAATAAGCACTTGTAAACCTGGTAAAATCTGAATAACTTCTGTAGATGGTACAAATGCCTGTTTTCTGGTTTTAATATTGTCTTCTATTATATAAATGTTGCTTCTGGAGGCAACTGGCTGAAGGGTACACAAGCCCACTCTATAATATATTTACACTATCCCAACTGATTCCCAAAATAAAAAGTTTTTTTAAAAGGGAAAAAACTATTATATATTGCTGTGGTTTGGAGCTGCTGCAGGTACCCCAGAAAAAACATGTTCTTAAACTTAATCCATATCTGTGGGTGTGAATCTATTGTTAAGTAGGACCTTTAGATGACGTTACTTCAGCTAAGATGCAGACCAACCCAATCAGGATGGGTCTTAATCCTTTATAAGCAGAATGAAAGTCAGACAGAGAGAGAAATTTATAGGAAGCAAGAAGCTTAGGTTCAACAGAAACTGGAAGAGAAGGGAGAGGCCAGGAGATATTGCCATGTGACAAAGGAGACTAAGACCAAGGATAACCAGTAGCCAGCCCCAGAATGCCAGTCATTGGAAAGAAAGCAGCACCTTGATGACACCTTGATTTGAACTTTCTCTTAGCCTCAAAACTGTGAGATAATAAATTCCCATTGTTTAAGCCAACCCATTGCATAGTATATGCTTGACCAGGCAAGAAAACTAAAATATACACATACATATGTAATAAAACAGATTTTTAGTTTAAAAAGCTCAATGTTGTTCTAGTTTGCTAGCTGTCGGAATGCAACACACCAGAGATGGATTGGCTTTTAATAAAAGGGGATTTATTTTGTTGGTTCTTCAGAGGAAAGGAAGCTAACTTTCCGCTGAGGTTCTTTCTTACGTGGAAGGCACAGGATGATCTCTGCTGGTCTTCTCTCCAGGCCCCTGGGTTCCAACAACTTTCCCCAGGGTGACTTCTTTCTGCATCTCCAAAGGCCTGGACTGAGCTGCTGGCGCTGAGATGAGGAATGCCGAGCTGCTTAGCAGTGCTACGTTGCAATCTCTCATTTAAGCACCAACCAATTAAGTCAAACATCACTCATGGCAGCAGACACACCTCCTAGCTGACTGCAGATGTAATTGGCAACAGATGAGGTTCACGTACCGTTGGCTTATGTCCGCAGCAACAAGACTAGGTATGCTCACCTGGCCAAGTTGACAACTGAATCTAACTAACACAAATGTCAAATACAAGGTCCAAATTAAAGTGGAGGTTTGCCACACATTTCTTCCTGGACAGGCCCCAGAAAAGTTAAATATACAGGTATAACCAGTGTCCATGAGGGTATACAACTTTTATCACAAACAGCTGGAGGTAAACCTGGACAAGCCAGACTCAAATACAAGCCTGGCTGAGGTCAGGTAAGCTATTCCCTCAACTAACCTAGACTCCCCTCTTCCTGGTCTGAGCACCCTTCTTCCTTCATTAATAATTTCCAAGTTTCTGACTTAATTTCAATGATAGTTTTTTTTGTTTTTGTTTTTGTTTTTGTTTTTTAGTTTTCAAAGTACTCTTCAACAAGTAGTTACAGGACAGATCCCAGAGTTTGTCATGGGCTACCACACCATCATGAATGACTGTCCTTTTTTACTCCCTGACAAAATACCAAAGAAGGAGCAGGTTGAGTGGGATAGGAAGAATATGACTTCAACAGTTTAGAGGATGATGAATGGTATGTTCCTAGAAGACATTCAAGTAGAGATGCTGAGTTAGCAGACAGTTATATTGGTCTGGAGCTTAGAGATATAGACTTTAGAGTCATTGTTTTATAGATGGTACTTAAATTCACAGAGCTGCATTAATTCTCCTAAGGTAAGTTCATCGAATGAAAATAAACAGAGAAGACAAGTCAACCCTTAAGCATCAGGCAGAAGATACACTGGTAAAGGAGACTGAAAAGAGTTGCCAGATGACTAGGGAGAAAATAAGGAGGGTGTGTGTTGGAAAAGCCAAAGAAAGAAGGTCAAAAAGTCTAACTGGTTACAGGGTTGATCCTGCTGACAGGCCAAGTAGTTCTATCAGGGACTAAAAAGAGCCTTGGATTTAGTGATGAGAATCTCTGGAGTCTTAACAGGAACAGTTAAAGATGGTGAGAACCCAGCAAGAGTAGGAGGCGATGAAGGGACACATTATAAGCAACCCAAGTGTCTACCAGCGAATGAATGGATAAACAAAATGTAATATATGCACACAATAGAGTATTATTCTGCCATAAAAAAGAATGAAGTTTTGATACACACTGTAACATGGATGAAACTTGAAGACATCAGGTTGAATAAAATAAGTCAGACACAAAAGGACGAATACAGTATGACCTCACTGACATGAAATAACAAGAATTAAGCAAATTCATGAACTCAGAGTCTAGAATATAGGCTACCAGGGGTCAGAGAAGGGTAAGGAATAGGGAATTAAAGCTTAAAATGTAGAGTCAGTTAGAGACAATGGAAACATTTTGGTAAAGGATGGTGGTTTTAGTAGCACAACCTAGTGAACATAACTAACAGCACTGATTTATATATTTGAATATGGTTAAAAGGGATAATTTTAGGTTGTATATATGTCACTAGAATACACTTTTTTAAAACATCTGTGGAAATGCACAGCACAGTGAGCCCCATGTTAAACCATGGACTATAGTTAATAGTACATGTGTTTTCATGCACCACACCAATGCCAGGTGTTAAAAATAGAGCACTTTATGGGGACTCTGTATTTTATGCATGATTTTTCTGTAAACCTACAACTTCTCCTATATAAATAGATTGATTCCCCTACTTATCTTTCCGGAGTCTTACAAGTCTGGGGAATACGACAATCCTCCATCCCAATCTGCCGCAACCAATTGTCATATTCCTAGAAGAAAGAAAGAAGGCAGGATATAAAGGCTCTTCAGTAGACTTTGTCCTCTTGGAAGATAGGGTTGAAAAATTAACCAGGAAATAATTTATTTTTCTCACTATCATGCACTTGATTCATGTCAAGATATCCATTTTTTAATTCTATAGATTACATCCTTATTGTATCTTTAGTATAAACCTAACTGTATTATATACATTACGGATATGATGTATCTATATGCTGCAATTGGATATATTTTCTGGATAAATTCCATATTTCCATATCAGCCTCAGACCTGTCCTGAAAAATGAATGATTTCCATAAGAACATAAAAAACAAGTTTTTTTTCTTTCCCTAATACTTAAAATTGTGTTTGACCATTTTGACTTTGATTATGCTGTGTAATTTAACCTACAACTCTAACAATGGCATAGCAGAGAAGGGTTAAAAATAAAAATGCAGTGGCAGTCAAACATCAACTCGTCTTGCAAGTTTTGCAATGTCAAGATGAAAGGGTAGATTACTAAATAGGAATCTTTTCCGTGTCTATTGGATAATTGCCTCTGATTTTACTTGTGCTGTGAAGTTGAGCATTTTCCTGTTCTGGGCTAGACCTGTCCTAGATATCCACCTATAGGTAAGCCCCAAAGAGAATAATTCTCTACTGCCAGGAATTCTCACTCTCTCGGTACAGGACTATTCCCTGTAACTCAGCTGTAAATTATAATGCATGCATTCTTGGTCTTTTATGTGATTACATTGAGTGCTCTGCCACTTATTGCCTCTAATCTGATATTCTTTTCTAAATTTATTTAATTTCTTTGTATGCATAAAGAATTTATAAATATATAATTTTAAATAAATGCACAAATGCAAACATAACACATGCTTTTTAGTTGGAGGTTTTTCTTTTAATGGGGGTAGTAACCTTCCATCCTCTTTTCTACTCTTCACTCTTATCAGCAACTCCCCACAACAATTCTTGTTAACAGCTTAAATGCACTTTCCATCTGCTCTCCATGCTTATGTATGCTTAAATAGATACACATTCATATATATACTTACATATGTATTAACACAACACATAGAAATTAATTGGTTTTGGTTTAACAACACTGGATCCCAATGCATGCCTTTCTGCATCAAGAATATGGAAATGCCTCTAGTATAATATAGGGTCAATGCACCGTAATTATTCAAAGTTTCACCCACAGGCGAGTGCTCATTTGGCTCCCAGTGCTGGTACTAAACAAGGCTATGTAAAACATCCTTATAAATGTAACATTACAGGAGCTTTTATTTCTGTGGGACCCTGATTTATGGGTTAAAGGTGTATGGAATTTTAGCTTCAATGATTGTTATTAGATGGTTTTTCAAGAGCAACATCACATTTCTGGCAGCAGTAGATGTTACACTCTTGCCCACAGTAGATAATAAATGACCCATTTAAAATGTTGCCATTTAGGTGGCTATAAAGTGAAATTTCTTCATTACTTTAATTTGCTTTTCCTTAATTACTACTAAATCTAAACATCCTCTATTATCTTTGTGGACATTTAGATCTGTTCTTCTGTAAAACTTTCTTCATAACTTCAGTCGATCCCTGAGAAGAAGAAACTTGAATTTTTAGCATGTTATTATTTTGATACAGCCCTGAATTCTATTAGTAGTATTTTTATTTAGAATTATGCATCTAAGTTGGTGTTTGATTGAGCTATGGGTTTTTCTCTCCCTTTTTTGGTATCATTTAATAGGTTTTGTTGTCAAAGTTATGCTGGCTCATAAAATGAGTTGGCAGCTTTCCATATTTTTCCCACAAACTGGAGAATTTTAAATAAATTTGAAATAACTTGTCAGTAAAGTAGTGGTTCTCAAATCTGTTGGTCTCAGAAGCCCTTTATACCCTTCAAAGTTATTGAGAATCTCAAAAAGCTTTTGTTTACATATGTTGTATCTATTGATATGTACCGTAATAATAATAGTAAACCTTTTATGAATGGTCACAATATTTTCCAACACTCAAATCATTTAGGAAGAAGAGTGGTATTGGTCTACATTTTTGTAAATTTCTTTAATGACTATCTTTATAAAATACCACCAGATAGTCAAATTTGTGTCTGCATTCAAACTGTTGTCATATCCACATCATGTAAACCTCTGTAAACTCCACTGCACACTTATGAGAGAATAGAACTGAAAAAGGAAAGTCACATTATTGTATTATAAATACAATAATAGTCTTTACTGTATTTATTTACTGTATATAGTAAATATACAGTATATTTACTGTATATGTATATAAAAAGACTGTATATAGTCTTTACTGTACGAACTCCCAAAAGGACTTCAGGGAGCTCTGTGGGTCACTGGAGCACAACTATGAAAACCATTGCTTTAAAGTTTAGATGAAACCAGCATCCTAGAGGCTTTGGCCACTAGAGAGTTTGTCACTCCAATATTTGAAATTAGAGACACATGTAATAGTACATATAAGTAGCCCAAGAAAAGCCAAATGGTGGGTAAAGGCAACACAATACATTTTAATTTACAATACATTTTAACCACAGTTTAAATACATGATTTAAATTACTTATGGGAAAGAAAGATTGCAGTAGAGAAGTAGGTTAAGAGAGTTCATGAGGGAAGCCTGATTTTGACACAGTAGGGAGCTGATTTTGAGCCAGCTTCCTTGGTATGATGCTTTACCTTAAGGAAGCTCTGATTAAGTGGGGCAGTGTTAATTAAGATCATAGTTATCTTGGAGCTTGTGTGGAATATGCAAGGACCCATTGGAAAAATACCAATGGATACTGGCTCAGCTTTCATAGCACCCCCATCAGTCAACCAATTATTTTAACCTTGGAATAGAGTATATAATTGAATCATCATAATTCAGTTGCTCAACCCGTGATCAATAATTTTATCCAGAGAGATGGTAGTAATACTGGGAGCCCCTAATGAGAAAGGAGTTAGCATTTCTCTTATAAAATCTATACACACAAAGAATTTTCTTGATCTCTAAACCCATTTCCTTGCTAGGAAAACCATAAGGATAGGAGCATGGGTTGCAAGAAAAGAGGGAAACAAAATGCTGCAAGAGAAGGTATGGGTGATATTCAAGGCAGTTTTGGTGAACTTCACAAAGATGCCAAAAGTTAGGTCTCACCTTGTCAGAGAATCACCTAATAAAGGCTTTTTAATACAATTTTATTGAAATGTATTATATACTCACTTACCATATAATCATCCAAACTGTACAATCAGTGGTTCTCAGTATCATCACATAGCTATGCATTTGTCATCACAAATGAATTTTGAATATTTTCATTACTCCAAAAAAACAAAAATCAGAATAAACGTAAAAATAAAAGTGAAAAAGAACACTTTTTCAAAAATCCCATGCCCCCTTCCCCCCCATTATTATTTATTTATTGTCTTTTTTCTTACTCATCTATCCATATACTAGATAAAGGAGGTGTCCATTGGTAGGCTTTCACAATCACACAGTGACACTTTAAAAGCTCTATAGTTATTCAATCATCTTCAAGAATCATGGCTATTCAATTACAGTTCAATAGTTTCAGATATTTCCCTCTAGCTGCTCCAATACCCCAAAAGTAAGAAGGGATATCTATACACTGCATAAGAATGACCTCAAGAATGACCTCTTGGCTTTATCTGAAATCTTTCAGCCACTGAAACTTTATTTTGTCTCATGTCTCTTCCCACTTTTGGTCAAGAAGGCTTTCTCACTCCCACAATGCCAGGACCGGACTCATCCCCTGGAGTCATGTTCCACATAGTGGGGGAGGGCAGTGAGCTCGTCTGTGGAGTTGCTTAGACAGAGAGGCCACATGTGAGCTGTTGAGGTTCTCTGGGGGTGATTCTTAGGCATAACCCCAAAGAGGCTTAGCTTCTCCCTTCCAGGAATAAGTTTCATAAGGGCAAGCCCCAAATCAAGGGCCTGGCCCATCAAATTGTCAGTCCCCAATGATTGTGAGAATATCAGGTCTTCCCTAGGTGGGGAAGTTTAATATTTCCACTTTTATCCCCAGTCCATTAAGAGGACTTTGCAAATACTTTTTAATCTTTAGTCCATATTGCTCTAGGATATATTGGGGTATCCCACCAACCTGTACAAAACAACAAGATCTCATTCCTTATTCAAGGTTCCATGTAATTACAGTGTTTGAATAAGCTGGCCATATAAGTTAGATTAGATAGTGTATGTGTCAGTTTGAATCTGTTGTGTACCCCACAAAAGCCATGTCCTTTAATCCTCCCTCAATATCGCTCTTTGGGTTCTTTTTTATTGTTTCCATGGAGAGGTGACCCATCCAATTGTAGGCAGTAACTTTTGATCAAATGGTTTTCATGGAGATGTGACTCCACGCATCCAAGATGAGGTTGCTAGTGGAGCCCTTTAAGAGGGAACCATTCGGGGGAAAAGCTTCAGAGCTACCAGAACCAACAAAGCCAAAAGAACTGACAGAGCACTGGGAAAGCCATTGAAGAAAACCCCTGGAGAAAAAGCTAGGAGACATTTCCATGTGCCTTTCCAGCTGAGAGAGAAACCCTGAACATCCTCAACCTTCTTAAATCAAGGTATTTTCCCTGGATGCCTTTATTTGGACATTTTTATAGGGTTCCCTTAATTTTCACAGCCTTAGAATTGTAAACTTACAACTTAATAAATTCCCCTTTTAAAAAGTCACTCCATTTCTGGTATATCACATTCCAGAAGCTTACAAACTAGAATAGTGTTTTACCAAAAATATAAATTGTGCACCAAACAAATATCTTCTCCCTTGGTCTCACACAGAAGTTGAAGCTTTAACATGCAGTCACTATCATACTTTACCCTTTAGTTTGCTTTACCTTAGTCCTCCATTCATATCTCTAATTGAAGTCTGATTACTTTTTCAGTGTTTTAACCAGTTGCTGTATGAGATAATGCTGACTTCATAGTTGCAGAACTCTAGCTCTGGGTTTCAGATGTCACATAGATACCCAAAGTTTCAAGGAACAACCACATTAGACACAAAGAGCTCAGCATCTCAGAATTTAGAAATAGCTGTAAGAGCTTACAATCTAGGACCCTTACAATAGACCTTCACCTGATAATTTCTCAAACTCAATTCTCAGAGTTTACATGTTATATTTAGTCCATAGCAGTGAGGCATAATAATATCTGTCTTTTCATTTCTCTTGTATCATTCAACATACTGTCCTCAAAGATCACGCACCTAGATGCATGCCTCACAACTTCATTCCTTCTTACAGTCACTCAATAGTCTGTTGTGTGTATACACCACAGTTCCCCCTTTCATTCCTCAGTCAAAATACCCTTTGGTCACTTCCATCATTGCAAATCACGAACACTGTCACCATAAGCACCAGAGTGCAAATGTCCATTTGTGTCCCCACAATGTATACTTCTTCCAAGTATACACCTAACTACAGGCTTACAGGATCATATGGCAACCCTGCCCTTAGCCTCCTGTGGAGCCAGCACACTGCCCTCCAGAGGGGCTGTACCTCTCTACTTCCCTACCAACAGTAAATACTTACGTCTCTCTCTCCACATTTTTTCCAGCATTTGTATCTCTCTGTTCATTTTTAAACAGTCTTATTCCCACATCATACATCCAACTTAAATTTTTAAAAATCCAGGTTCCAGGTATGATCATATAGCCATGGTTTCACCACCACAATCCATATGAGAACTTAACAAAGCCTTTTGACAGCTAGTTAGAGTATATTCAAAGAGTTTTTGTGCCTGGAATGGAGTAGTATCTTCAATTATTTGCCCCTAGTTCCACAGCCCATTAAACTTTACCAATTAAAACATGGAAATCAATTTTTCTTGACTATCTAAACATTGATTAAAATTTTGAAAAATCAAATTATCTCAAATGATTTGTACTGATTTAAAAATTTATATAGTTGATGAATCAAACTGCAGATAAAACATGTAAATATAATGATTATACAATATAGTGCTATATCAACACCTAACCCTTATACAAAAGACCATCACTTAAGGTTTTTTTTGTTTGTTTTTTTAACATGGCCAGGCACCGGGAATCGAACCCGGGTCCTCTGGCATGGCAGGCGAGCATTCTTGTCTGCTGAGCCACCGTGACCTGCCCAACACTTAAGGTTTTAACAAATTTTTTCATAATTTCAAGCTCAGGTTTTATATCTTCCCAGGGATATGAGGATCATATTCTAGTGCTTTCCTCGCATTTCAATAATCTTACCAGATTATAAAGTAAAAGAGTACCTTCAAAGATCAGCCCAAATTGCTGCATTTACATGACTGATTCTTACTAAGTCCCAAGCATGGTTGCTGTTCCCAAAATGATCCACATTCAAGTCACTAATTGGAAGACTGACCTCTCTTTTTTAACAAAACTTTACTTTCTACACCATTTTTTTAATGTGCCCGCCATTAACATCTATCCCTTAAATTATAGGTTTTAGCTTCTTTGCAACCTGGTGTCTTCTGAATTGCATGCCTTTTAGAGTTTCCACTTAACAGTGTTACATAACCACAATATTTAAGTAATTCTCATCCAAGCTGTTGAAACCTCCATCTACTTGTATAATGTGACTGATGATCAGAGATCTTAACTTTTATTTCGTATGACTCCAAATGGGATCAATATCTCCTATACTTAGTACACTTGTTGCCAACTATACTTAGCACAGTCCTGTAATTGGCACACTTTGAGAACTTCTTGGGTTACCCTCAATTTCTGCTTGTAAAAGTAGAGAGAAGGGATCCAGGTGGATGATGATGGTGACATAGGATACTCCAGAGTGCTGTTCTCCCACAGAATCTCAGAAAAACTAGCAAAACCTGGCAGAGCCATCTTCCTCAAAACTCTGGAAGACAGTCAAAGGATTGAAGTAATGGTGTGAGGTCAAAATCAAGAAAACACAGCTTAAAATATGATAGGAGAAGCTTGTGGCATTCTTGCTGGCCCCTCCCCCAGGCAGTACAGTGCAGAACCATCCCCATCCTGTTCCAGAGGGAACAGAGTAACACCTATGTTATGTCCATGCCTATCTATCAGATGTCATCCTGAAAGACTGAACCCAAAATTCATCTGGAGCTCACCCTCCCAGAACTTGCTCTGTAGGCAGAAGCAGATTCTAGATAGCTGAGGTAGGGTAAGAAACAATGAAGTCAAACTGATCTAGGGCAAAGAATTATCTGCTTTATGGCATACAATAGAGCATCTTGGAGGGGGAGAAATTCTATTACCTACATTCCTAAGGCTGGGAGCAATCAGGAGCCCAGACAAGAAGTAAGTTCAGAAAAGACAGAAAGGAGACTGGGCTTCACTTTTGCCCCAGCTGATCTTCTTGATAGGAGGGATGCACCCTGAAGAATACCAGCCAACTCAAAGCAAGTTGCAAACACTGTGAAAGGTATTTTGGGCACAGGTTTGTTAGCTTTTGTTATCTCCCAAAATGCAAGGAAATCTCTGTCATATCACTAGTTGGATACAAACTTTAGGAAGAAATAGCTCAGGGATTGATTAAATCTTGGAATGAATACATCAAATATTAAAATGTACAGGAATCAACAAAATATTACAAGACAAAAAAATAAACAAGAAGAAATACAAGTCATCAAAATGGTGTTATAAGATATCCCCTGGAAAAGTCTTTCCTCAGAATTGTTGTGGGACGCACCAAAAGAGAGACCACACAAGTCAAAGCAATTTGCAAGCCAGTTAGGAGTCTTTATTAGCCGGCGGGGGACTGCCTCAGAAACTCAAGAAGGAGGAATCAGAGAGCAGCCCGGAGGAGTTCTCCAGGGGGGCTTATAGAGGTAAAAACCACAAGCGTATCCACAGAAGCAGGAAAAAAGACATTATCTTTTTGAGCCACATCTTGGTTTGCAGCTGTAAGCAAGCAATCTTATCTACAGAAGCAGAGAAATGCCATTTGCTCTTGCACAATACATCCCATTCTTTTAGTTTCTTAACAATAATTATTGTTCAATTTTTAACTCTTGGGAACTTCCCGCCCTGGATCTTGTGACTCCGGATACCTTCTTCTTGCTAGGGACTGATTTATTGCCTGATTCATTGCTCCTGACCCCCCACAAGAATCAATGAATAATGAGACACATCCCACTTTTTGGAATTCTGAAGGACTATAGAGACTGGAGAAGAAATTGATTTAAAGAAAAAGAAAAATGATCATCAAGATCAGATAGAAGAGTTTTGTCACAGACCCATCACTTCATTCTGTGCTACTCAGGAGTCTACAGAGGGAGCACATCCCAGGTCCCTCCTCCCACTCATGCACATTATAGAGCCACTCACAGCAATCGTAGAACCCCATGGATTTCCAAGCACAAGGAACCAAGTCCGCAGAGACCTAGGGCAGAACACAAGCAGCTGAGGTGTGGGGCAACAAACATTCCCCAGGGTAAAAAGAGAGTGAGGGAGCGTACACTACAGAACTGTTGGCAAGAGGTGCACACACTCAATCCAGTCTTAGTATGCTAGACCAACTAAAATGTAAAACAGACTTTTCTGGATTAACCCACCTTTCTGAATAGACCGTATCTGGGTCCTTGGGGCAGGATACCCTAATGGGGAAGAAACTGAAGGCAGAGCCCTCTGAAAAAAATAAAAGGAGGAAAACTGAAATGCTATGAGTCAGGACAGGTCCAAGAACTGAAAAATGTCAGGAAAAGGGAGCACTGAATGAGGGATAGAAGATAAATCAAAGGGGCTGGGGAGAAAATTCTGTAAAAAAGAAACAGGGAAGATTAGGATTCATGGAGAAGGGACAGAGATAAGGAAGATTTTCCTGGACGTGAAACAATTGCACATACAAGTTAATCTTGGGACGGTGCGATGTTGCCTCAGTGACAGAATTCTCGCCTTCCATGCCAGAGACCCAGGTTCAATTTCCGGTGCCAGCCCATGTGAAAAAAGTTAATCTTAGAGAGGACCTAGAAGTGTGGCAAGGTGAGGAAGCTGCAACAGTAGAGCTGGGCCCCATGTGTGCCTTGGCCCCGTGTGTGCAAGTTATCATGGAAGTCAAGGGGGTAAATATTCACAGGAAAGGGTAAAAGGCATTACAAGAAAAAAGCAGATTTCATAAAAACAATGATTCTGTTCCTTCAAAGACATTCCCAAGGAAAGTTGCTAAGGAAGGTGGCCTTAAAATTGTATCTAAAACTTTGAGAAAGGTGCCACAAAACCTGAGGGGGAAAAGATGTGACACAGTTCAAGAACAAGCAGCAAGGAGAGAGATTTCAGAGTCGAGAGTTTATCCTGGAGGCTAATCTTATGCATTATACAGATATCCTTTTTTAGCTTATGGTGTATTGGAGTGGTTGGAGAGAAGTACCTGAAACTGTTGAGCTATTGATTCTTAAAGATCATTGTATAAAGATATAACTTTTACAATGTGGCTGTGTTATTGTGAAAATCCTGTGTCTGATTCTCCTTTCATCCAGGGTATGGATGGATGAGTAAAAAAATATGGATAAAAATAAATAAATAGCAGGGGGAACAAAGGGTAAAATAAATTGGATAGAGGGAAATACTAGCGGTCAATGAGAGGGCAGGGTAAGGGGTATGCTATGTAAGAGGTTTTTCTTTTTTCTCTTTATTTCTTTTTCTGGATCTTAAAAAATGATCATGGTGATGAATACACAGCTATGTGATGATATTATGAGCCAATGATTGTACCCTACGTATGAAATGTATCTGTGTGAAGATTTATCAATAAAAATATTTTCTTTTAAAATGTCAAAAGCAGTCATGTCTCTGGCAGAGTGACCAGGGATAAGCTTTCATTATGACACAGCTACTTTTTGGGGTTTTTGTGGTGCCTCATAAATTACATAAAGTTTTAAAGAGATTACCACTTGGATTGATCTAACTTGACAAATAATTTGGCAAATGTAGTTTAATCATATCTTGAATTCATTTCCAGATTTTTTTCCTCCAAATCATCTTGAATATATATTGTAGACCTACAGTCTTCTGGACCCAAGAACTGCAGGTCTCCAAGATTTGCACCCAGATTGGCTCCCAAGCTTTTGTAAATTAGGAAACCACGGTGAGAGAGAAAGTCTTCTGCCTGCTACATGTATGAAGACTCTGGGACTCAAACATGTTTTTAGCTCATGCATGGAGCATATGGTGTTAAGGATGTGGGCTCTGGAGCCAGACTGCCTGAGCTCTACTCTGGTTCTGCTACCTAGTATGTGACCTTGGGCAGGGTATTAACACCGTGTGCCTCAGTTTCCTCATCTGTAAAATGGGGGTAATAATCACATTTACTTCATAGAACTGGACAAAGAACAAATGAGCTAGTAGATGAAAAGTACATAGAATTGAGCTGGGTATGTGGTAAATGCTAAGTGAATTCATAAGGATCATCAACTCCATTTAGCACAAGGTCAGGTGTGGGAGGGTTAAGAGCGAGTGAAATTGTGAGTGTTGGTGATGGGACCGGGACAGCATCTCTTATAGTATCTTGTTCTTGTTTTAAGTTTGATTGAATTTCAGTCCACAAGGACAAAAAATGGAAAATTGAAAAGAGTTTGTGAAGCAAAAACTTGAACTTAACCTTTTTTTGAGTTGTGGACCCCTTTGGCAGTCTAGTAAAAGCCCTAGTCTCCTTTTCAGAACAATGTTTTTAAATGCAGAAAGTAAAATATATAAGATTGCAAACTAGACCAAAGTATAGTTATTAAAATATTTTTAAAAGCTAAAAAGAAAAAGAAGAAGAAGAAGCAAGGAGACAAAGTACCAAAGAACAAATTCCAACAAGGAAATAAATTCAACAAGAGAAAATTCCAGCCACACAGTAAAAGTGATGAATCAGCAGCCAAGAAACCCAAAAACAATGATTTCAAAAAGAAGAAAATAGCTGAAGCAGAACAGGCAACTCAGTGATAAAAACAACTATGATATTGGTATTCAGGCCAAACAGATTTGGGAGATCCTAAGAAGAAAAGGCTGTGAAAAAGAAAAAAGGAATAAAGTTGATGAATGATTTGCAGAAGTTGATTCAAGGGGAAATTAAAACTATTGCATTTGCCCATGATTCAACACGTGTCATTCAGTGTTACATTCAGTATGGTAATGAAGAGCAGAGAAAAGAGGCTTTTGAAGAATTGTGAGATAATTTGGTTGAATTAAGTAAAGCCAAATATTCCAGAAATATTGTTAAGAAATTTATCACATATAGAAGCAAACCACAATTTGCAGAGATAATCAAAAGTTTTAGAGGGCAAGTGAGGAAGGTGCTATGACATGCAGAAGCATAGGCCACCGTGGAGTATGCCTATAAGGACAAAGCTACTTTGGAGCAGAGGAACAGGTTGACAGAGGAAATCAATGGGAATATATTTCAGCTTTATAAGTCAGTAAATCAACCAACCCTGGTAAAAGTATTCGAGGTACAGCCAGAACAACTAGAGCTTATTATGGATTATACGAAACAGATTCCAACTCCAGTGGCCCAAAAGGAAGCTGTTCTTAAGTACTCATTGGTTCATAAAATATTCTTGGACTTTTTTACTTATGCACCCCATAACTTGGATTAGAAATTATAAAAGCTATCCGAGAAGTGGTGGTATACCTGGCACATACACACGATGGTAACTGAGTGGCCATACACTGCCTCTGGCAGGGCACACCAAAGGACAGGAAACTGATTGTGAAAACAATGAAAGCTTAGGTTGAAAAAGTGGCTAATGGTGAGAACTCCCATTTGGTTTTACTGGCATCATTTGATTATACTGATGATACTAAACTTGTGAAGCAGATCATATATCAGAAATTCTCAGTTCTTTGCCTAACATAGTAAATGACAAACATGGAAGGAAAGTCCTGTTGTATTTACTGAGCCCCAGAGACCATTCACATACCATTTGAGAAATTATTGATGTTCTGCAGAAAGGAAATGGAAATGCACACAGCAAGAAAGACACAGTTCTGCCAGTGAAAACCATTTCCTCAGGCTTGTTAAGCTACCTGCAAGGATCTGCCCAAGAGATGGTACTAGATAAGTCTGCATGTGTATTGGTGACCGCCGTTGGGGGTCTGCCATTGGAGACATCCAGCCTGCCATGAATGCAATTGCCAGTGTGGCAGTGGCAGAACTGCATTCTGGTGGCAAGGACAGGGAGCTTCATATTGCAGAACATCCTGCCAAACAACTAATTCTGAAGTGGTTAATAGAGCAAGATGAAAAGATCAGAGAAAATGGAAGAGAAGATTGTTCTGCAAAAACACTTATAGAGCATGTTAGTATGAAAAACCTGAAGTCCTGCACTAATGTGAATTGAGGTGCCATTATTCTTTCTAGTCTTCTCCAGAGTTCTGATCAAGAAGTTGCAAACAAAATTAAAGCTGAACTGAGAAGCCTCATTCTTACATTGGAAAAAAAAATCAGCAAAGGAATAGAAACTACTAACAGTATAGATGGAAAATGGTTAAGAACACGAGGGAACTATTTTTCTTTTTCTGCTATGTTTTCCCAATGTGGAAAAGAACAATTAGAATTCATCTTTCTGGCAATTTGGTTCTCTGTATATGTGTTTATTCTTTGTGTACAAATATATTTATAAACCAGTTTCTAATTGTTCTTTTCCACATTGGGAAAACATAACAGAAACGGGGCAAGAATCAGGTGCAGAGGAGCTGAAAAAATCTGAACAGTACAACACAGACTATTCTAAACTTCCAGAATATGTTGGACCAAACATCAAAGAGAAACTTAACACAAAGCCAATCAACAGTAAAACCCTAGACAAGAGGGAGAAACTGACATTCAGAGTTAACACATCAAAAGAATCAGATGCCCAGACTTCAGCAAAATGTGACAAGCCATAATAAGAAACAAGAAGATATGGCCCAATCAAGGGAACAAATTACAACTTCTAAGGAGATGCAGAATTTGGAACAACTAATAAGAGAATGGCAGATAAATCTTTTAATCAATTCAAGGAGACGAAGGAAAATATGAATGTAGAGATAAATGATATTAAGATAATGTGTAGCATACAGAAGAATTTGAAAGTTTAAAATGAAACATAACAGAAAGCATGGGGATAACTGAACCAAAATGAAAATTAAAAATACAGTGGAGGACCACAAAAGCAGATTTGAACAGAAGGAAAAAAATCAGTGAACTACAAGAAAGGAAAACCAAAACTAAAAACAGACAGAAGGGACAAGAAAAAAGTAGAAAATTTGATCAGTGTCCCCGGGATTTGAGTGACAGCCTAAAATACACATGTCCATGGCTGTCATAGAAAGAGTATAGAAGGGAAAAGGGGCAGAAAGAATATTTGAGGAAATAATGGCTGAAAACTTCCCAACCCTTATGAAAGACATAAATATACATGTCCAATATATTCCAAACAGAATAAACCCATAATAGACCTACTCAGAGACCCACAATAATCAAAATGCCAAATTCAAGAGATAAAGAGAGAATTCTGAAAGCAGCAAGAGGAAAGCAGTTCATCAAATTCAAGGATCCTCAATAAGATCTAAGTGCCAATTTATCATCAGAACCCACAGAGATGAGAAGGAAATGGTAAGATATCCTTAAGGTACTGAAAGGCAAAAACTGTCAGCCAAAAAATCCTTCATCCAGAAAAGAAACTGTACTTTAAAAATTAGGGAGAGCTTAAAATATTCACAGATAAACAGAAACTGAGAGAATTCATCAACAAAAGACCAACCCTACAATAATTACTAAAAGGAGTTCCACAGGTTAAAAGGAAAAGATAGGAGAGAGTGGCTTGAAAAACTGTAAAGAAATGAAAATCTTCAATAAAGGTAATTAAATAGGTAATTGCAAAATAGCACTGTATCCTCAAAATATGACTCTACTCAAAATAAAATTGAAGAAGAAAAAAAGCATATTTTTTGACAATGAATATGCAAAATACAAAGAAATAATGTGGGACAAAAGCAACATAAAGGGGGAGACAGAGGGATATAGGAGCAGAGAACACGTATGTTATTGAACTAAGGTCAGTATCTTTTCAAATTATTATGTATATTAGTTAGGGTTCTCTAGAGAAACAGAATCAGCAGGGAACACTTGCAAATATAAAATTTATAAAAGTATCTCACGTGACCGTGGGAACATAGAGTCCAAAATCCACAGGGCAGGCTGTGAAGCTGACAATTCCAATGGAGGGTCTGGATGAACTCCACAGGAGAGGCTCATCAGCCGAGACAGGCAGAGCCTGTCTCTTCTGAATCCCCCTTAAAAGGCCTTCATTGATTAGATTAAGCATCACTCATCACAGAAGACACTCCCCTTTGGCTGATTACAAATGGAATCAGCTGTGGACGTGACTGACATGATCATGATTTAATTCTATGAAATATTCTCATTGCAACAGACAAGCCAGCACTTGCCCAACCAGACAAACAGGTACCACCACTTGGCCAAGTTGACACATGAACCTGACCATGACCATATGTTTAGACATACATTGTGTACTAAACACCCCATGGTAACTACAAAAAAGTATCTTAAAAATATACAGAAACAGAAATGAGTATAGGATCAGTCAGATATATCACAAAAGATCCACTATAGAGAAAAAGAATTGTAATAAAGGAAAAGAGAGTCAAAAAGATATGACATAAAAACTAAAGGACAAAATGACTGAAGTACAGCCTTTATATTAATAACACAATGTTAATGGATTAAAGCCCTCAATCAAAAGATGCAGATTTGCAGAGTGCATAAAAAAAATATGATCCAACCATATGTTGTTTAAAAGAGACTCACCTTAGACCCCAAAACACAAATAGGTTGAAAGTGAAAAGATGGGATAAGATAATCCAAAATAGTAACCAAAAGAGAGATGAGATAGCTATACTAATACTGGACAAAATAGATTTAAGTCAAAAGCTGTTATAAGATACAAAGAAGAACACTAAATATAAATAAAAGGGTCAATCCACCAATAAGAGATAACAAACATAAATACTTATACACCTAATCAAGGTGCAAACAAATGCAAGAAGAAAACACTGGCAAAACTGAAGGGAGAAACAGACACATCTACAATAATAGTTAGAGACATCAAGGTACCACTCTAATAAATAGATAGGACATCTAAACAGAAGATCAATAAGGAAACAGAGAAAATGAATAATATAATAAAAGGAACTAGATCTAACAGACATACACAGAATGTTGTACCCAAAAATAGCAGATTATATATACTTCTCAAGGGCCCATGGATCATTTTCCTAGATCACATGTTGAATGACAAAGTAAGCCTCAATAAATTTTAAAAGATTTAAATTACCAAAGCACTTTCTATGACTGTTATAGAATGAAGCTGGAAATCAATAACAGGCAGAGAGCTGGAAAATCCACATATACATGGAAGTTAAATAACATATTCTTAAACAACCAGTGGCTCAAAGAAGAAATACAAGAGAAATCCATAAATATCTTGTGACTAATTAAAATGAGAACACAACAAAACAAAGTTTATGGGATGCAGGAAGGTCAGTGCTGGAGGAACTACAAAATGAGCAGAAAACTAATCCCAAAGCAAGCAGAAAGAAAAAGAAGGAAAGAAATAAGGCTGTAGGGAAGAAATAAATAAAATTGAGAATTAAAAAAAATAATAGAGACCTGCCATGCCAGAGACCCTGGTTCGATTCCCAGTGCCTGCCCATGCAAAAATAATAATAATGATAATAATAATAGTGAGAATTAACAAAACCAACCAAAGAAGGTTCTTTGAGAGGATAAAAAAATTGACAAACCCTTAGCTAGACTGGCAAAGGAAAAAGAGAGAAGATGTAAATATATAAAATCAGATATAAGAGGGGGGATATTACTACTGACACCACAAAAATAAGGAACATAAGAGAATACTATGAAAAACTTATGCCAACAGATTAGACAGCCAGGATAAAATAGGCAAATTCCAAGAAACAAATGAACAACCTACACTGACTTGAGAAGAAATAGAAGATATCAACAAACCAATTACAAGTAAAGATTGCATCAGTCATCTAAAACTTTCCTACAATAAAACTCAAGGACCAGGTGACTTCATAGAGAATTCTATCAACCATTTCAAAAAGAATTAATATGAGTCTGATTCAAATTATTCTAAAAAATTGAAGAGGAGAGAACACTACCTAACTCATTCCACGAAGCCAACATCACCATAATACCAAAGTCAGATAAAGTTATTAGAAGCAAATAAAATTACACCAATGTTTCTAATGAATATACATGCAAAACTCACAACAACATACTTGCAAATCGAATTCAATGGTACATTAAAAGAATTATACACCATGATCAAATAAGTTTTATACCAGATATGCAAGGGTGGTTCAACACAAGAAAATCAATTAATGTAATACACCATATTTACAAATCAAAGGGAGAAAACTACATGAGTGTCTCAATTAATGCAGAAAAGGCTTTTTAAAAAATCCAGCATCATTTCTTTATTTAAAAAGAACACTTTATAGTGAGAAGAAAATCCACTATAAGTGGGAAAAACCCACATGAACACTGTACTCAATGACGAAAGATTGAAAGCCTTCCCTCTAAGATCTGGAACAGAAGTATGCCCACTGTCACCACTGATATGCAACATTGTGCTATAAGTTCTAGCTAGAGCAGTTAAGCAAAAAAATAAAAATAAAGGAATAAAAGGTACCCAAATTGGAAAGTAAAATGTAAAACTGACTATTTGCACATGACATGATCCTATATACAGAAAGACCAAAAAAATCTACAACAAAGTGATGAGTGCTAATAAATGAGTTGGATATAAACTTGTGCTGGTTGAAAGAATTATGTACCCTAGAAAAGCCATGTTTTAATCCTGATCTATCTTTTAAGATGTTTCTTTTAATCTCTATTCTGTACTGTAGTTTGGAAATTTGATAAGATTATCTCCACAGAGATGTGACACACCTAATTGTGGGGATTAACCTTTGAGTAGAGGGAGATGTGACTGCACTCATTCCAGGTGGGTCTTAATTAGTTTGCTGGAATGCTTTAAAAGAAGGAACCATTTTGGAAAAACCTTGAGAGTCCAGAGAGTCACAGGATTCACAAGAGCCCATGCAACAAGAGACCTTTGAAGATGAAGAAGTAATATGGCCCTGGGGGAGCTCATGAAACAAGAAGCCTGGAGAGAAAGCTAGCAGATGTTGTCAGTTCACCATGTGCCTTTCCAGTTGAGAGAGAAACCCTGAATTTCATCAGCCTTTCTTGAATGAAGGTAACTTCTTGTTGGTGCCTTAATTTGGACATTTTCATAGGCTTGCTTTAATTGGGACATTTTCATGGCATTAGAACTGTACATTTTCAACTTAATAAATTCCCCCTTTTTATAGCAGCTGTTCCATTTCTGCTATATCACATTCCAGAAGCTTGCAAGCTAGAACAAAGCTCAACATGCAAAAATCAGTAGTGTTCCTATACGTGAGTAAATAGCAATATGAGGAAATCAAGAAAACAGTTCCACTTACAATAGCAAATAGAAGGATCAAAATTTAATGAAGGGACATAAAGGACTTATACATGAATAATGACAAAACTTTGCTAAAAGAAATCAAAGAAGATCTAAATATATGAAAGGACATTCCGTGTTCATGGAATGGAAGACTAAAGTTTGTTAAGAAGTCAATGCTAACCAAAATGATTTACAGATTCAATGCAATCCCAATCAAAATTCCAACAAAATTTTTGAAGAAGTCGAAGAAGGACAAAGCAAGCTAGAAGACAGGATGATTGAACTTGAACACACACACAAAAAAAACAAATGGCAAGAAAGATGGAAAAAATAGAACAGGATTTCAGGGAAATGATGGACAGCAAGAAAGGTACATATATAAGAATCATCAGTAACCTAGAAAGAGAAGAAAAGAGTAAAGGGCTAGGAAGGTTAGTTGAAGAGATAATGTGATAAAGCTTCCAAAATCTTATAAAAGACTTAAATATGCAAATCGAAGAAGGCCAATGAACCCCAAATAGACTAAATCCATGTCGACACACTCTAAGACGAAATTCAAATATTGAAGTGAAGCACAAAAGTCCTGAAAGGAGTAAGAGAAAAGCAAGCGATTCACTACATACAAGGGAAACCACATAAGACTGAGTTCGGACTACTCAACAGGCACCATGGAGGCAATGATATGACATATTTAAGATCCTGAATGAGAATTATTTATACAAGAATTATTTATACAGCTAAGTTTCCTTCAAAATTGAGAGAAAGTGGGGTGCAAGAGTAGTTCAGGGGTAGAATTCTCACTTGCCATGGAAGAGATACAAGCTCGATTCCAGGTGCATGCACTTCCCTCCAGCACCCCCCCAAAAAATTCAACAAATGGTGCCATGAGAATGGGATAGTCACGTGGAAAAAAAATGAAATGTGACCTGCATCATACAGTATACAAAAAAAAAATTGAGAGAGAGATTAACATTTTCACAGACAAACAAAGGCTGAAAGAACTGTCAACAAGAGACCTGCACTACAAGAAACTAAAGAGACTTCTGCCAGCTTAAAAAAGAAAAGAAAAAAAAAACACAGGAGAGGGAGGTCTGGAAGAGGGCACAGAATTGAAGAGCATCATTAAGGGTAACTTAAAGGATAAAAAAAAGAGAGAAAGAGAGGGCAAAAAGAATATATAGATCTGATAAATAAAAACTAAAAGGATAAGATGGTAGATTCAAGAACTGCTTTTACAGCAATAACTTTGAATGCCAATGGACTAAACTCACCAATTTTAAAATATCAGATGGCAGGATGGATTAAAATATATAATCCATCTATATGTTGCTTATAAGAGACTCATCTTAGATGCAAGGATACAAATAGATTGAAAGTGAAAGGATGGAAAAAGATGTTCCATGTAAGCTGTAAGCAAAAGAAAGCAGAAGTAGCTATAGTAATATCAGATAAAATAGACTTTAAATGTAAAGATGTTATAAGAGATGAGGAAGGACACCAAAAAGAAATTCACCTAGAAGAAACAACAATCGTACATATTGTCACTCCCAATCAAGGAGCTCCAAAGTACATGAGGCAAATATTGGCAAAACTGAAGGAAGCAAGAGACATTACAACAATAGTAGTGGGAGACTTCAATACACCACTCTCCCATATAGATAGATCAACAAGGAAAGAGAGAACTTAAACAATGTGATAAATGAATTAGACCTGACAAACATATATACATCATTACCCCCAAAACACCAGGATATACATTCTTCTCTAGTGTTCATGGAATGTTTTCCAGGATAGATGATGTGCTGGGACACAAAACATGTCTTTATAGGTTTAATAAGATTGAAATTACTCAAAGCACTTTCTCTGACTACAATGGAATGAAGCTGGAAATAAGTAACCACCAAAGAACCAGACTTTCACAAATATATGGAGATTAAATAACACAATTTTAAATAATCAGTGGGTCAAAGAAGAAATTGCAGAGAAATAGGTAAATATTTGGAGATGAATGAAAATGAGAATCCAGTATATCATAATTTATGGATGTGGCAAAGGCAGTACTGAGAGCAAAGTTTGTTTCACTAAGTGTCTATATTTAAAAAAGAAAGAGGGGTGGTACAACAGTGGCACAATAACAGAATTCTGGCCTACCAGAGACCCGGGTTTGATTCCCAGAACAAAACTTCAGGACTTAACTGTTCACCTTGGGAACTAGAGAAAGAACAGTAAACAAATCCCAAAGCAAAGAGAAGAAGAGAAATAACAAAGATTAAAGCAGAAATAAATAAACAGGAATACAAAAAAAAATAAAAAGAATCACAAAACAAAAAGTTGATTCTTTGAGAAAATCAATAAAATTAAAGGACCCCTAGCTAGACTGACAAAGAAAAAAGAAAGACTATGCAAATAAGCAAAATAAGAAATGAAAGTGCGGATTGTTACAATGGACCCTAAAAATTTTTTGAGAATCCTAAGAAGATACTATGAACAGCTTTTTGCCAACAAAGTACCACTTAGGCAAAATGGACAAATGCCTAGAAACCCACAAACTACCTACACTGACTCAAGAGGAAATAGAAGCTCTCAGCAAATCAGTTACAATAAAGAGATTCAATCAGACATCAAAACTCTTCTGACAAAGAAAAGTCCATGGCCAGATGGTTTCAGAGGGGAATTTTACCAAACATTCCAAAAAGAACTAATACAGATCCTGCACAAACTCTTCCAAATTTGAAGGAAAAGGAACATTACTTAACTCATTTTATGAAGCTGACATCACTCTAGAACCAAAACTGGATAAAGGTGCTATAAGAAAGGAAAACTTCTAATAAACACAAATGCAAAAATTTTGAACAAAATACTAGCAAGTCAAATACAACATATTAAAAGAATTATACATCATGACCAAGCAGGGTTTATATCAAGAATGCAAGAGTGGCTTACCATAAGAAAATCAATTGGTATAATACAGTACATCAACAAATCAAAAGAGAAAAATCACATCATGATATCAATTGATGCTAAAAAAGCATTCAACAAAATTCAGCATCCTTTTCTAATAAAAAACACTTCAAAAGTAGGAATAGGAAGAACTTCCTCAATATGATAAAAGGCATATATGAAAAGTTCATTGCCAGCATTATACTCAACAATGAGCTATTAACAGCCTTCCCTCTAAAATCAGGAATGAAACAAGGATGCTTACTGTCACCACTACTACTTAAAATAGTACTAGAAGTTTTAGCTACAGGAATCAGGCAGAAGAAAGGAATAAAAGAAATAAAACTTTCATTATTTGCAGATGACATGATACTATACTTCGAAAATCCTGAGAAATCCATGACAAAGCTACTTGACTTAATAAACAAATTCAGCAAAGTGGCAGGATACAAGATTAACGTACAAAAATCAGTCATATTTCTATACACAAGTAATACCTCACCGAGGAGATAATTAAGGAAAAATTCTATTAAAAATAGCAACTAAAAGAATCAAATTTCTAGGAATAAACTTAACCAGAGATGTTAGGGACCTATACATAGAAAACTACAAAACATTGCTAACAGAAATCAAAGAGGATCTAAATAAATTGAAAGACATTCTGTATTCAAAGATAGGAAAGTTGAATGTTGTCAACATGTCAATTCACCCAAATTGATCTACAGATTCAATGCAATGCCAATCAAAAGTCCAACAACCTACTTTGGAACTTGGAAAAGTGAGTTATCAAATTTATTTGGAAGGGAAAGAGATGAAGAATAGCTAAAGATCTCTTAAAAAGGAAAAGCAAAATGGGAGGACTAACAATTCCTGACTTTAAAACTATTATAAAGTCACAGTGGTCAAAACAGCATGGTATTGGCACAAAGGTAGAAGTATACTAAAGGAACCAAATCAAGAGTGTGGCAATAGACCACCAAATCTATGATCAACTGCTCTTTGACAAGGCCCCCAAAATCCACTGAATTGGGGCAGAATGGTTTTTTCAATAAATGGGCATGGGAGAACTGGATATCAATAGCCAAAAGAATGAAAGAGGACCTCTACCTTACACTCTACACAAAAATTAATTCAAAATGGATCAAAGGCCTAAATATAAGAGGTAGTACCATAAAACTCATAGAAGAATATGTAGGAAACATCTTCAAGACCTAGTAATAAGAGGTAGCTTCTTAAACATTACACCCAAAGTACAAGCAATGAAAGAAAAAATAGATAAATGGGAACGCCTCAAAATCAAAACTTTCTGTGCCTCAAAGTATTTTGTCAGATAAGTGAGCAGGCAGCCAACTCAATGGGAGAAAATACTTGGAAACCACATATCAGATAAAGGTTTGATATCCTGTATAGAAAGAAATTATACAACTCAACAACAAAAGGACAAACAATCCAATTATATAATGTGCAAAGGACATGAATAGATAATTCTCCAAAGAGCAAACACAAATGGCTAAAAAGCGCATAGAGAGATGGTCATCTTCATCAGCTATAAGGAAAATGCAAATCAAGACTACAATAAGATATCACCTCACACCTGTAAGGATGGCTGCTATTAAACAAGCAGAAAATTACAAATGTTGGAGAGGATATGAAGAATTTAAAACTCTTATTCACTGGTGGGAATGTATAATGGTACAGTTGCTGTGAAAGTGTTTGGCAATTCCTCAAAAAAACTAAATATTGAGTTGTCCTATGACCTATGCAACAAAATTAATGAACCTTGGGGACACTGCGCTGGCAAAACAAGCCAGAAAGAAAAGAACAAATATAGCATGGTCTCTTGGAGAAAATACTTACAAGAAAACTGGAGACTAGATTGTAAGCTCTTATAGCAGTCACTCTTAGTCCAGAGTTGTAAGTGTATTTCCAGATTCTGAGACGCTGTGTTATATGTGTATAAGCTGGTATTTCCCTGGAATATTTGATACCTCTGTAACACCCAATACTCAGAGCTGGAATTCTGAAGCTCTGAAAGTCAGTATCACTACATACAGTCATTGTTAATGTAACCAAAAAAACAGGTCAGACTTTAATTAGAGATAAAACAAAGCTGATCTGGTTGGGACCAAGGTAAATCAGAATACAGGACAAAGGATGATAGTATATATTCTAGTGCTACACCTATTATATGAGACCAAAAGCAGAAAGTTTTATTGCATCTTGAACAAAATTTAATGTAACACACACTCTAAATCAACTACCTGGAATGTTCATTTAAGGAATATAAACACATGGAACCCAAAACAGAAATGAGGTCTTATAATTCTGTAGTGCTTAATGTAATACCTAGCTACATCCCAGACTATGGTGGGCTGATAATTTAAAAGCATTGGTAAAGTCTCTTGTGGGATTGGAAAAAAAATGAAACTATTAAATTTCCCCATCTGGGAATCCACCAGTACTCTCTCAAACATTAGAGACTTTCAAGAAAATAGGCCAAGCCCTTGATTTTGAGGATTGCCCATGCAAAACTCATTTCTGAAGCTAAGACTATTTATAATTATGCTTAAGAATTACTTCCAGGGAACCTTTTTTCGTTTCTCAGATGTGGCCTCTCTCTCTCTCTCTCTAAGCCCAATTCTACAAGGAAAAATTATCAACCCTTCCCCCCTATGGGGACATGACATCCAAGGGTGAAAGTCTCTCTGAAAGTGTGAGAAATGACTCCCAGGGGTGAGCCAGGCCAGCACTGTGGGATCAACAATGCCTCCTGGACCAAAAGTGAGGAAAGAAATGTAATAAAATAAGGTATCAGTGGCTAAGAGAGTTCAGATAGAGTTGAGAGGCTATTCTGGAGATTACTCTTATGCAAGCTTCAGCTAGATATTGCTAATGTTTTGCCAAACCCCAACCAAATCATTCCTGTTAACCCTACAGAGCACAAAGGGCTCTAACTGACACTCTACAGAACTTTCTTTGCAGAATTTCCCAAAACTTAAAACCTTCAGAGAGTTCCTGGGAGAGATGAGTCCTATAAGCCAGAGGGGATGTCCTCTCCAGAAATATCATCTAGTTCCATCCCCCATCTTATAGCATTGATACCCCTTTCCAACATGAAGAAGTTAGAACAGGAATATACCCCAAAACTCTGATAGACTGGGAGTAGGATCAAAGGGGAAGGAAGAGTTGTAATAGAGAAGATAGGAATTGACTGATGAGTATGACTGCTGAATCATTATACTGATGTTTCTTTTGACCTCCGGTGTTTTGGAGCAGCTAAAAGGTAAAACCTAAAGTTGTGGAATGGTAAGTCATACCAAATTTTGAAATCTGTTAAGTAACTATTTGTTAAAATGTACTCTGAAAATTATTGCTCCTTTTTAAAAATATTTTTTTACTTTTTCTATATGTTATATTTCACAATTAAATAGAAAAAATATTTTAAAAAGGGAACATGGCTTTTCTGCAGTGCATGGCAGTTGCAAACCAGCACAGCAAGCAATTCACAAAAGAGGAAAGAGGAATGGCCAGTTAGCATAAGGAAAGATGCTCAATGTCGTCAGTTATCAGATGTAAATTAAAAGAAAACTTCATTTAGTTCAATACATCTTTACTGAGGATCTACTATGGAGCAGGCATTTTTCTACCATTTAAAAGACTGGCAGCACCAAGTGTTAGTGATAACATAGATGAATCAGAACTCTCTTACTTTGCAAGTAGAAGTATACATTGATGCCACCCTTATGACAATATCTACTAAAGTTTGTAATATCTCTACCCCATGACCCAGTAACTCGACTCCTAACTTTCACAATTATAACAAGGAGACATGCACAAAAAGATTCATTATAGCTTTGTTTATAATATAATATAGAACAATGAAAAGCAACCTAAACAGCCATCAACAACATAATGGAGCATACGTTGTGGTCTATTCATTCAATGGTATACTGTAAAGCACTGAAAAAGGAATGAACCATAATTAAATCTCTAAAACATGGGGACCGAGTTGTTTAAAATTCTCCATTCCCTAAGATAGAAGCTTATTCATATTAGTTACACAGAGAACAGCTGGTGAATGAATGAATGGATATAGAAATGAATGAATAGACCAATAGATTAGCCAAGCCCTGAAAAAAAAAATAGCAGACATGTCAGAAAAAGAAAATTTAAAAAAAAAGCAGACAGACTTTTAGCTGAGTGCCCAGTTCTGGTCTAGATGGGGCAAAAGTTGAGGGTGGGAGCCCAGGAATTTGGGGACTTAGGAGTTGTTCTGGAGGATGGCAAGTCAGGGCAGTGGAGTCTGGTTGGCCAGAGATAGTGAGAAGGAAAGCATAGCAATCCCAGTTCCACCCACTCATCAAGGACACTAAGCAAAGTCAAGAATTGGGTCTGGGAACAAGAAGGAAGCAAAGCATCTACTAGCTATTTCCCTGGGTGGTGGCAGCTTGTTATGGGCCCCATGTGGGGGATGTAGTTGTTTGACTCTGCTATGTACCCTAGAAAAGTCTATGTTCTTTTAATCCAATCTTGTGTGGGCAGACCTATTGTTGGTGGGACCTTTTGATTAGGTTGTTTCCATGGAGATGGGACCCACCCAATTCAGGAAGGTCTCCTTTTCTGGAGGCCTTTAGAGAGCCCAGAGGTGTTTAAAGAGAAGAAAGAAAATGCTCCAGGTAGAAGCAAGAAGGACCCACAGGAACTGAGCAAGGCATTGTGAAACCAGAAGATGGGAGAGAAGAAAGACCAAATGTCACCATATGCCTTCCCATGTGACAGAGGAATCCCAGATGCCAGATGCCTTTCCACAGAGAAAGTATCTCCTCTTGATACTTAATTTGGATATTTTCATGACCTTAGAACTGTAAATTTGTAACTTAATAAATCCCCTTTGTAAAAGTCAAAAAAAACAAAAAAAAAATGAGATACCATTTCATATCCACTAGAATGGCTACTATTAGAAAAAAGAAAAATAACAATGTTGGAGAGGATGTGGAGAATCAGGAACATTCCTTCATTGCGGGTGCTATAGAAAACAGTTTAGAGGTTCCTCAGAAAGTAAGTATTGAATTATTGACTGATCCAACAATCCCACTTCTAGGTATGTACCCAAAGAATTGAAATCAGGGACTCAAACAGATATCTGCAAACCAATGTTCATAGTGACCTTATTCACAATTGCCAAAAGAGAGAAACAACCCAAGTGTCCATTAACGGACACATAGATAACAAAGTGTGGCATATACATATGAAGTTCTGATGTACAACCATATGTATGAAACTTGAAGACATCATGTTGAGTAAAATAAGCCAGACACAAAAGGACAACTATGTATAACTTCACTGATATGAAATAATTAGAATAAATAAATTCACAGAGTCAGAAACTAGAATACAGGTTCTCAGCAGCCAGGTATTGCATAGAGAATGGGAAGTTAATGCTTAATTGGTGCAGAATTTCTGCTTGGGGTGATGGAAAAGTTTTGGTAATGGATAGTGGTGACAGAGGCACAACATTGTGAGTGTAATTAACATCACTGAATGCACATTTGAATACAGTTAAAAGGGGAAATCATAGGTTTTATAAATGTTACTAGAATAATAATTTTTAAATTGCACTGTACAACACAAACAGCGAGCTCTAATGTAAACTATGGGCTATGGTTACTAGTACAATTATAATAATATTCTCTGATCAATTGTAGCAAAATTACCATACTAATGTAAAGTGCTAATAATGAGAGAAGGGGGTGCTGTATCTGGGAACTCTGATTTCCTGTTTGATTTTTCTGTAAACCTACAACTTCTCTAATTCAAAAAATGTATTATAGAAAAAAGCGCATATCCCTATTTCATAACCTAACATTTATAGCCTTATAGTAACATAAAGGAAGAAAAACACCCATTTTTATTTAATTTCCTTACTTATTAAAATCAATTTAAAAATTAAACATATTTTATTTTATTCACCCTTTTGTGTACAACTACTTTTCCCTGAATTTTATATTAATATTCTTTTTTCAGTATAATTATGAATTCATGGCTTTTTTTCCAAATAACAATAACATTATTAACATTGTTTTCATTTTCAAACTGTCATAACTTGTCTACTAGGATCCCATCAGGATGCTCCTTTGCCTTTTCAATATAGCCATTAGCAGAAAGCACTTGTTTGCTGGCAACAACACAATATTCAGACTGGTCCTGACTTCTCCTGATACAAGACAGTAAGTCAGTTACTCCCCAAAAATACAGATATCTTTTAGAGGGAAATAGAACTACGGAAAAAATTCTAGTTACTAGGGTTTCACATAAAACTTGGACATGGGGAAAAGTGCTATTGGATGCTATTTACCATCTTTAGGATAGACAAAACATACAAATGAGCAAAGGCTCATAAAAAGAGAAGGAAAAAGCATTAGTAACCACACAAGAAGAGGCTTAGGCCCGGAACATACCAGAAAAACCTTTTTTTTTTTAAATGGTCCTCTAATTGTAAAGATTCAGAAATGGATAGTACAATATTATTTGATGCCAGTAAAAAATATATAAGTATACTGAATGAATCTGAATGTCAGTGTGGTTGAAGGAGAAGGGCTGGGGGCACATATGACAGCAGAAAGAAAGATAGAAGATAAAGACTGAGACGGTACAACTTAGGAATGCCTGGAATGGACAATGATGGTGATTAAATGTACAAATGTAATACATTTTTGCATGAGGGAGAACAAATGAATGGCAACATTGCAAGGTGTTGAAAATGGAATTGTATACAGGAAAAAGTACAATCAATGCAAGCTAGGGTCTATAGTCAACAGTAACACTGTAGTATGCTCTCACTGAATATAACAATGGTATTATGCCAAAACTAAATGTCAACAAATAAGGGATATGGGGAGGGGTATGGATTCTTTGTAGAAGAAAAGGAAGTGACTTTGTATAGATTATGGTGGGGAAGACATGGCTACTTACCTAGGTTGGATTGTATGGTGTGCGAATAAAACTGTTTAAAGATGAACAGAGAGAAACAAGTGCTAGAGAAAATATGGAGAAAGAGATGTACCTATTTGCTATTGATAGGGAAGCTGAGACATGCAGCCCCCCTAGAGGGCAGTGTGGTAGCTCCACAGGAAGCTAGGAATGGGGTTGCCATATGATCCTGCAACCTTGTTGCTTACTAGGTATGTACATGGAGGAACTGAGAATGGGGAGAAGAATGGACACTTGCAAACTAGTGTCTATGGAGGCAATGTTTGTGATTCACAATGGATGGAGGTAGCCTGAGGGTACAATGACTGAGGAATGGGAGGGGGAACAGTGGTGTTAAATAGAAGGGACTATGAGCAGCTGCAAGAAGGAACAGAAGTTGTGAGGCATGCAATTAGGTAAATGAACCTTAAGGCAGTATGTTGAATGAAATGGCAGAAACAAAAAGACAAAAGTTATTATGTCTCACTTATATGGACTAAGTATAATACGCAAACTTGGAGAATTGAAGTAGAGAGCTTTGGTTATCAGCTTGGGGCCTCTTGAAATGGGCCTAGATTGTAAGCTTTTACAGCAGTCACAGCTATTATGGAGTTAAAATTGTTATTTCTAAATTCTGAGATACTGAGCTATTTGTGCATAACCTAGCTGTTCCCTGAAACTTTAGGTATTTATGTGACACCTGAGACTCAGAGTTAGAGTACTGAAGCAATAAAAGTCAGCATTACCCCACATAGCAACTGTTCAAAAAGTTGAAAAGTGATCAGACTTCAACCAGAGATATGAATGAAACTGATCTGGATAGGACTAAGGTAGATCAGAATATAGGGTAAAGGATGATATGGTCCATATTTTAAAATCTCAAATTCTGTGTGAGACAAAAGAAAGATATTTATTTGGTGCAAAATTTATATTTTTGGTAGCACATGATCTAATTTAACATGTATGGTCAGTTTATTCTAACACCATAATTACATGGAATTTTAAATAGGGCATGAGATCTTGCTGGTTTATATAGATTAATGTGATACCTTGATACATCCCAGAGTAATTTGGGCAGAGAATAAAAAAGTATTTGCAAAGTTGTCTTGGCAGACTGAGGAGAAACAAGGAAATATTCAACTTCCCCATGTGGGGAATTCCTGATAGTCTCGCAAGCAGTGGAGACAAACAATTCAACAGGCGGAGCCCTCAATCTTGGGGTTCACCTCTATGAAACTTATTCCTGCAAAGGAGAAGCTAAACCTACTTATAATTATGCCTAAGAGTCACCCAGAAAACCTCTTTTGTTGCTCAGATGTGGCCTCTCTCTCTAACCAACTGGACAGGTGAACTCACTGTCCTCCCCGCTTTGTGGAACATGAATCCCAGAAGTATAAATCTTCCAGGCAATGTGGGACAGGACTTCCAAGATGAGCTAGGACCCAGCATCAAGGGATTGAGAAAGCTTTCTTGACCAAAATGTGAAAGAGTGAAATAAGACAAAATAAAGTTTCAGTGGCTGTGAGATTTCAAATAGAGTCATGAGGTTATCCTGGAGGTTATTCTTATGCCTTTTTAGTTTATGGTGTATTGGAGTGGCCAGAGGGAAGAATCAGGTAGCCTTGATTCTTGAAAATGATTGTATAACTATATAACTTTTACAATGTGACCGTGTGATTGTGAAAACCTTGTGTCTAATTGCTCCTTTTAGCCAGAGTATGGACAGATGAGTAAAAAAAAATAAAAATAAAAATAAATAAATAATAGAGGGAATAAGAGGTTAAAAACTGGATAGATTGAAATACTAGTGGTCAATGAGAAGGAGGGGTATGGGATATATGAGTTTTTTTCATTTTATTTCTTTTTCTAGAGCAATGGAAATATTCTAAAAGTGATTGTGGTGATGAATACACAACTATGTGATGATATTGTGAGCTGCTGATTGTATACTATGGATGGACTGTATGTGTGGGATAAAAATATTAAGAAAAAGAAAAGATTAAATATTAGCGTGTGATAAATCTGGGAAAAAATGGTCCTAAATATGCTCAAAGAGCTAGAAAAATCTGAACAAAGAATGAAATGAAATAAGGAAAGTGACAGATGAACAAAAAAGAGTATATCACTAAAGAGATAGAGATCTTGAAAAGGAATCAAACAGGGTTGAAGACTAAAAATAACAGAAATAAAAAACTCCCTAGAAGTGCTCTTCAGTATACTGGAGCTGGAAAAAGAATCAGTGAACTTGATGATGAGAGCATAAAGAAAAGCAGGCAGAGGCTGAGAGCCTATGAAACAAATCAAATGCACCAATATAGTATAGAAGTCCCACAAGGTGAAGAAAGAAATAAAGGGGCAGAAAGAATATTCAAAGAAATAATGGCTAAAAACTTTCAAAATTTCATGAAAAACATGCATATATACATCTAAGAAGCTGAACCTGCTGGTAGGAATGCAAAATGGTGCAGCTACCTTGGTGCAGTTTCTCAAATCTTAAACATGGAGTTGCCATATGACCCAACAATTTCACTCCTAGATATATACCCGTATATATAATGCGTACATATAATGAAAACATATGTCCACATAAAAACTTATATATGAATACTTATAGAAGCACTGTTCATAAAGCCCAAAAGTGGAAAATCTCAAAGTTCCATCAGATGATGAAAGGATAAATAAAATGTGTCATATCCATACAATGGAATATTTTTCAGCCATAAAAAGAAATGAAAAACTGGCACATGCTACGACATGGATGAATCTTGATGAAGTTATGCTAAGTGAAAGAAGCCAGTCACAAAGGCCACATATTGTATGAGTCCATTTATATGAAATGTCCAGAATAGGCAGATCCACAGGGACAGAAAATAGATTAGTGGTTGGCGGGGACTGGTAGGAAGGGGGAATTAGGGGGTGGTTTCTACTGGATATAGGATTTCTTTTAGGATGATAAAAATGTTCCAAAATTATATAGTGGTGATGGCCATACATCTCTATGAATATGCAAAAAAAAACACTGGATTGTATACTTTAAAGAAATGAATTTATGGTTTGCTAATTATACCTTCATAAATCTGTTATTTTAAAAAATAGCAGTTGGACTATTTTCTTCCCTCTACAGGTTTCTCTTAATAAAGAAGAAAATCAGTGTCTTTTTAGACAAAAGTGTGAAAAGTCATGAATCAAATTCGATCCCTTTCTGTAAAAGTGAGTGATGGATACAACATGCCTATAATAGGAATGGGTACCTCTGCCCCTGATAAGGTAATTATAATGTTATTGAAGATGGAGGGATAGCCAACATAAATCCTGATCAAAATCAGTCACTGTGTGAGTTTTGGAAACCCAGATATGTCTCACTTTCCTCATTTATAAGAAGTTTCTCTCCACATTAAGTTATTTTGTACATTAAGTTGGTGCTTTCTATACTTTAATGGGTGTATAAACTGAGGATTTTGTTTAGAATGCAGATTTGGGAGCCACACCCCCAAAGATTCTGTTTGAGTAGGAAATCCATATTTCTAATGAAATTACCAAGTGATTCTAATGCTGCTTGTCCACAGACCAAACTCGCAGAGGCACTACATCAAGGGGAATAAATGTGTGTTATTTCAGTGATACAGGGTGGCAATCTGTTTTTGTTACTCTCAGCTGCTGTCCAGTTGTAGGTCCTTGGAAACTCTCCCTCTGCCAGAAAGACTAAACTCCCCATACACGTTTTTAGATTAAACACTGCAGTTTTACAAAGGCGCATCTTTGGTGGTTCTTGGGGAACAAGTTCATAATTGTTCAAGGAAAGTTGCAGGAGTGATTCTCCAACATGAGAGGCACGTTGTTGTTCAATGCTGAGGACTGCAAGCAAAGGAGACCGCATGAAGTGCTGCCTTTGTCTGTACTTGACTTTTCAACCTGGGGCAGTCTCAGTTAACCAGTCAGCAGTTAAAAAGGGTAATGGAGATGGAAAATGTATGGATGAACTCAAGAATCCAGCTTAGTAGGCAAAGAGAATAGTGGGACAGTTAAAAAACAATAACAAAGTTGTAGAAAAAGTGCTCCTAAGGACGATTCTAATTTCTTAGCAACCAAAAAAAGAACTAATTGTGAGGTATTTTTTAGTAAGAAAAGGTTTTTTGTTTGTTTTTTACCATTTTGTTCTTCCTCAAATGTAGTTTGAAGTGTTTGTCCAAGTTTAGATAGATGAATTATGTCTAAAGTTTTATCTTTATTACACTGATACCTAATTATTAGCATTCGCTTTCTGGGTTGAAACCAGTTTAGTAATCTCTTATAGAGTAGAATTAATTTGGGAATGTATATCAATAGATAGATGGTGTAAATCTATAGATAAAGGGTTAAACCCAATCATGTACTGGAGCGAACATACATGGGCACACAAGAGTTGGTGGTGAGCATCTCTTCCCAATTAGGACCTGTTATGTTTTCAGAGAGTCAGTTGTTAAACATTTACCCCTGGTTATAACTCAAAATTTAGCCTTATCATCTCTAGTTCTTAGTATGAACTTGGAAAAGTCATCAATTCTATTCAAATGCTCTACTTATAGAATTGACCCTGAATCAAGTATGCCTCTATCTTTTTATGCTCATCTAGGTTCCTAAGACTAAATTAGAAAAGGCCATTGAACTGGCAATTGATACTGGCTACCGCCATATTGACTCGGTTTATCTCTACCTAAATGAAGAAGAGATTGGGCGGGCCATCCGGAAGAAAATTGACAGCGGCACTGTGATGAGAGATGACATATTCTACACATCAAAGGTTCTGCTACACATGTATCTGTGGGAAGCTCATACTGAATTAGCTGGCCCATAGTTGGCAAATTTCTCTTCTCATTGGTTTACTCTTCATTTACTCTCAGACCTGGCACAAGTAGGAGGATGGTTAGGAACATGCTGGTTAGGAACTTGGGTTCTGTGGTTGGATTCCTGTATTGAATTTGGACTCCGTCACTTAGTAAATGTTGACTTTGAACATTTCTGAAATTATAAGATAAAGCTAATATTATTTATCTCACAGGGTTTCCATGAATATTGCATCAAAAAATACATAGCAACCAGGGGAAATGTTAAGTTGTATATATGTTGCTAGAATAAGAATTAAAAAAAAAAAACATAGCACTGTACAACCCAAAGAATCAACCCTAATTTAAGCCATGGACTATAGTTAATGGTCATTATAATAATATTTTTTCATCAATTGTAACAAATGTATCACATTAATACAAAGATGTTAATAGTAGGGCAGTATGTGGGAACTCTGCATTTTCTGCATGACTTTTCTGTAAACTTACAATTTCTCTAATTAAACAAATGAATTAATTAATTAAATAATAAAAACAAAAAAACATGTAAAGCTCTTAGAAAAGTATTTGGTGCATTTCATATGCTCAAAAGTGGTAGTTATTATTACTATTATCATTATATTTTTAAATACTCATAAATGGATTTGACTTCTCCAATTCCACTATGCCTAAACTATGAAAAAGTGACTATATTTCTTAGCTATAGTATTGAAGTAATGAGATTCAGTCAGAGAATGTGAGCTTTGGAAAGAGAAAAAAGTCATAACAAACTTGAGGTCTTTAATATTCTATGTAACTTTATGAAATTTCTTAATAACAATAACAAAAGATGGTTCTTAACCTCTAAACCTTAGTCCTCATATCTCAATCTATTAGGTGACCAATAAACATTTCTTTATCTTCTCTTTGAAGTAAGAATATTAGTACCTCAGGACTGATATGAGGATGAAAATAATGTTTGTAAAAGTATTCAGGTAGGGTGGGCCACGGTGGCTGAGCAAGCAGAGTTCTCGCCTGCCATGTCAGGACCTGGGTTCAATTCTGGTGTCTGCCCATGCAAAAACAAAAACGTATTCAGGTAAACTTTTTTCAGCTGTTGAGCCATTTTCTTCTAATATTCTTCATATCCACCTAAACTTTGATGTTTGAGTCTGATTGGAAAGTGAACTAAGTAGGAATTTTCCCCCCTGGTGTTCATTGAACTGATGTTACTAGAAAAAAAATCATTCAAACTTAAGTTGAAGAGGCCAGGAAGAAAAAGTTGAGGCTCTTTCTTTCCTTCTAGGAATATGGATCCAATATGTGGATCTCCCTGTTTCTAGATGCAGTTCCTAGACTGCAGAGAGCTAGAGCACTTCCTTCTTCTCATCTTGTTTCATTATTTTGGTCATTTTGTTTCATTTTCTTTTAGATTATTTTTCCTTAAATCTTTAAAATGAAATGACTTAAATACCCCCCAAAAAAAAGATATGGTCCTAATGGACCTAACTTTTTTCCCAAAAACTTTCTTTGGCAAACCTAAAACAGTTAACAGAGAATTTCCTGTATCATAATCACTTAGAGTTCTTCAAAATGCAACTTCCCAGCCCAGTTTCCAGATATTGTGATTTTTTATGTTTGGGATGGAACCCACGAATATGTTTTATATAAGCAAACCAGATAATTATTTTACATGCTAAAAATTGAGAACTTCTGCTATAGGATATGTGAATTTTGTACATTGTCTCAAATTTGTATGAAAATTAGCTATCATGACAAAGAAGTTATGAGCTTCACAAGTATAGCTTGTCACTTCCTATCTACCATTGGAGGGCTTTTGATTTTTGTCCTTTATTTATTGTTTATTAATCTCTCCTAAAGACTCAAAGAAATAACACACTACTTCCTCTCTTTCCAACACTGCAGCTGTGGGGTACCTTTTACCGCCCAGAATTGGTCCGAACAGCCCTGGAAATGTCACTGAAGAAACTGCAGCTGAGCTACGTGGCTCTCTATTCTATATTATCCATTTCCCAGTAGCTTTGAAGGTTAGCAAAAGTTATTTTATGTTGGCTATCAGTGAAATCACTGTAAATTAGAAGCTGATTATAGGAGAAAATATAGTTCATGACAATGAGAAAAAATATATGTAATACTTTGAGGTTCTTTTCCTACTGAAACTTCTCCCTACTTCAGTTCACTATTACAGCCCAGAAAGACAAAAGTTCACTGGTCTTGACATCTTTGCCCCAATCTTGTGGACATGCTACCTGTATTTTTAATGTCCTATGCTCTTGAATCTCAGTCCCATTCCCACTGGTGTCTAGGGATTATCTCCATTTGGAGTTATTTGAGGCAGAGGAAATTTAATGAAGTTGAGACTCAGCAGGTGAGACACGGGCAAGTTACCATGTCATATGCTTTTTTCTCCCCAGGGAAAAGCAAGGGTGGGAAAGGATTATCCCACACGGGTCCAGGACCAAGAGCCCATTGGTTCATAGCTCCATTCTAGACTCTCTCCAGGACAAGGTCCTGGATGCCACAGGTTGTCCTTGACACAAACAATATTTAAGATTTTAGTAGGTAAAAGCATTTCCTTTTAGTCCAACCTTACTGATCCTTTCAAGAGTAGGGATGGATTATTCCATCAGCCTCAAGGCCTACGGCTCCAAACAGCTTGCCTACAGCCAGACATAGCTTTATACAACCCCACCCTTCTTTCCTGTGTTCCAGCCCGCCAAGGACCTTTACCCAATGGACAAGCATGGAAAAGTCATTTTTGACACAGTGGATCTCTGCAGCACATGGGAAGTGAGTGCAGCTCCAGAGAGGCCATATCTGCACCATGGGAGAGAGAGGACAAATAAGGAATTCCAGAAAGACAGATCTAGTCCAATTCTGCCCCTTGTGTCAACTCAGACAAGTCCCAGAATTTCCCTCTGCCTCTGTTTTCACATTTCATTCATTCATTCAACAAATATTTATTGAGTGCCTATGATGTGCCAAGCACTGTTTTAGGTTCTCAGACTATATGATGAACAAAACAAAGTTCTCTGCACACCCTTTGCACTATAGGGTGCTAGGTATTGGGATGGGGGAGAGGGGATGGGAAGAAAAGCTGAGAAAGGGAAACCGGGAGTATCAGAGTAGTTTTGGGCCATGGATAGATAATTAAAAACACACAAGGTAGGCCTCTTTGAATGGGGCACATTTGAGCAAAGCCTTACAGGAGAGGGTGGGAATTAATTACATGGCTATCTAGGGGAAGAGTGTGACAGGCAGAAAAAAAAGCCAGAGCACAGTTTTTACGATGGAAGAAAACCTACCATGTTCAATAAACAGACATGTGTACCTGGAACTGAGTGGGTGAGGTGGACAATACTTGAAATTGAGATCAAAGAGAAAAAGAGAGCCAGCGAGCTGGCCTATACCTCCCTTTCTGTTTCCCCAGCTGCACCTGGCTCCATCTCCTTCTCAGTCAAGTCCTTCCAGGTATTATATGCTCAAAACTGGTAGCTATTATTACTATTATCATTATATTTTTAAATACTCATAAATGGATTTGACTTTTCCAATTCCACTATACCTAAATTATGAAAAAGTGACTTTATTTCTTAGCTATAGTATTGAAGTAATGAGATTCAGTCAGAGAGTCTGAGCTTCAGAAAGAGACAAAAGTCATAACAAACTGAAGCTTTAACAAGTTGTCAAAGACAGTCCCAAGTTTAGGTCATGTTGGCTGCTTTACTCAGTCCTAGCCACTTGCATTCTCTTCTTGTTCTACCTCCTTACTCATTTTTTTTTTCCTGTTAGTTTTCATTTTCCTCCTACTTCGTTAGTTCCTGTCTTATTTATTGACATCTAAGCCTTTAAGGACTTCCTCTCTCACTGTCCATCTCACATTCTTTCACATCCCCAACCTCTCAGGAACAGCCCCAGAAATTAATGCATGTCAGCATGTATTCTTCTCTAGTCTGTTCACAATCTGTTCCTCCCCAGGCCCTGGAGAAGTGTAAGGACGCAGGACTGACCAAATCCATCGGTGTGTCCAATTTTAACCGCAGGCAGCTGGAGATGATCCTGAACAAGCCAGGGCTCAAGTACAAACCCGTCTGCAACCAGGTAAGCAGCTTCCTCCACCAGCCCCCAACATCTCCCTTCTATTCTTCAGCTTCCCCTTTCCTCATTTTAACATGGCCTCCAATGACACTTCCCTCTTGTGTATTTTACCTTTGGACATCAGAGGCTTCATGGGAACAGAGCATCTTTCAAGTTGTTTAAGACAGTCCCAAGGCAATGCCATCTTATGAAAAAGATCTAACATTCAGGCTGGGGTATGATCTGTGCTAAAAAGTGCTAGGAGGGGCCTAGGAGTTTAAAGCTGGCAAACCACTGGTAATCACTTCTCATCATAGAAACAGTTAGTAAATTTGGAATACTTAAGTGTTAAAAAAAAAGAAAAGGAGTGGGTGAGGCCTGACATTTTAAGGACAGAGCTATGAAATAACTAGTTCGCCCATGTGGTGCAAAATCACTACCAAACTTATTAAAAACTGCTGTAAGAAAAAGCACTTAAGGTAAATCCTCCTATATGGGCAATACATTAATAACCACATCTTGGAAATTCCTGGAAGAAATCAAATGAGTAAAGGAAAAGCTAACAACACATTTGCCCTGGGGTAAGCTCGTGCTTCTCCCAGCCTGAGTGAGGACAGTCAGTCCATATATTTAAAATTAGTAAAGATTAATATCTTTCTTATTTTTGAATGAAAAATACAAATAGGTATTCTGCTGTTTTCTTGTTTGACCACAATGGATTATCTTTTGTGACTCTTGGGTTGTTTGCCTCCAATTTAGAGATCATTTGTTTAGAGAAAGGAAAAATCTATATTGACTGGAGTTGCTGAAGACTAAAGGGAGAAGCTGGACATTTACCTGGGTTATAAAGGATGAGTGAAATTTGGCCAGGTTAAGGCTGATTGGTTTACATTGGCATGAAAAGCCTGTGCAAATTTGAAGTTAATTATGATTTGTGTGGCAAGCAGGTAATAGAGAGTAGTTCAAGTAAGGTGTTACAGGGTAAAGCTTAGTTTTAAACACTCAGTTTTAGACACTTAGTAAAAGTGTCTCACATGACCGTAGGAATGCAGAGTCCAAAATCCGCAGGGCAGGCTGTGAAGCCAACAATTCCCATGGAGGATCTGGGGGAACTCCACAGGAGAGGCTCGCCAGCTGAAGCAGGAAGAGAGCCTGTCTCTTCTGAATCCTCCTTAAAAGACTCCCAGTAATTAGACTGAGCATCACTTATTGCAGAAGACACTCACCTTGGCTGATTACAAATGGAATCAGCTGTGGATGCAGCTGACGTGATCATGATCTAATTCTATGAAATGTTCTCATTGCAACAGACAGGCCAGAACTTGCCCAACCAGACAAACAGGCCCCACCACTTGGCAAAGTTGACACATGAACCTGACCATGACAGTCCACCCTTGTCAACTTGGCAGCTATACACATCACCTTAAACCATACCTAATTTCTAAATAAAAAACATTAAAGCACACATTTTTTTCTTTCACCTTACAATACTCAACTGGCCTGCGTATAACTGGAAACACATTAACTCTCTCCAGAATAGGGTGCAAGTCCTTGGGTAATATTCATTCTTAATCTTGATATCTTACAACTTAAATAGTATAACAGGAACAAAACAGCATCACAGTCCTCGTTTCTATAACTGATCACGTGGTCATAGTTCATATTTATCACTACCTTCTTCTACTACCCATTCCATGTTCCCTTACCCTCAGCAAGCACTTCAGCTGGCCATGGTTCTTTGCCTGGTGGGGTGACCCAAACCTTCATTCTTGAAGTTTCAGACCCATTGGTAATCTGGATCGGGCTGTTGCAGTTTTCCATTGATTTTAATCACAGGGCATGGTAGTACTAAAAGATGCCCTAGGGGATCTCCTATATTCCAAGAAAACTCTTCTTTACCTCCATTGTGTAGTTGCACTCCTAATTTCCCCTGATAGTAAGGTTCAATCACCGCAGACAATAATGCAATCCTCTTCTTGGCTTGGGCATGAGTAGCCCAAAATGACCAGGTGGCAATCTTAGATTCCAGTTCAGTGGACTCATTGTTGTTTCTCCTGGTGAAAGCACTCCCCCTTTTGGAACCAAAACCTGCAGACCAGCAGAGCTCAGGGTCACAGGGACAGGAAGCAATAATTTTCCTAGTGGATCACTAGGGGTAATAGTGAGTGGTGCCACTCCCATTTCCACCCTGTGGTTCCTGGACACATGGATCCTGGCTATGGGAGAAACAGCACCATACAGCATATGCTGATTCAGAGCATATTACAGCTTCCTGGAGAACATTACCCCAGCCTTTCAAGGTATTGCCACCTAGTTGGCACCATAATTGAGTTTTCAAAAGGCCATTCCACCGTTCTATCAATCCAGCTGCTTCTGGATGATGGGGAACATGGTTAAGACCAGAGAATTCCATGAGCATGTGCCCATTCCTGCACTTCATTTGCTGTGAAGTGTGTTCCTTGGTCAGAAGCAATGCTATGTGGAATACCATGATGATGGATAAGGCATTCTGTAAGCCCAAGGATGGTAGCTTTGGCAGAAGCATTGTGTGCAGGGAAAGCAAACCCATATCCAGAGTATGTGTCTATTCCAGTTAGAACAAATTGCTTCCCCTTCCATCAGGGGAGTGGTCCAAGGTAATCAACCTGCCACTATGTAGCTGGCTGGTCACCTCAGGGAATGGGGCCATATCGGGGGCTGACTGTAGGTCTCTGCTGCTGGCAGATTGGGCACTCAGCTGTGGCTGTAGCCAAGTCAGGATGGTTTGGTAGCCCATGACAAATTGTGGGATCTGTCCTGTAACTACTTATTGAAGAGTGCTTTGAAAACCATTGCTTTTTTTCTTTCTTTGCTTTGTATATACATTACATTATACCACCATATCATTATATCATCCAGAAAAGGGAGCAGAAAAGAAATGGTTAAAATTCAGAATAAAGATTCTGGATTTCTAAGTGCACAGAAGAGAGAAAAATGGAAAAGTGAGATTATAGCACTACTAAATACCTTTATAGCACAGAAAACCTCTCTCACCTGGTAATGTGTAAATAGAGTACGTTCTGACTAATAAGAATTGAAAATTCATTTCCACTTGATGGCAAAAGAACCAGTAGATTTTCCATGTGGGACAAGACTAAAAGCCTGGGAAGTGTATAGGTGCAATAATTTGAGTAAGGCCAGTTTGGGGAGCATCTTAAGGATCAAGTAAAGATATTACTATGTTTCTGGAACCAAAGAATGACTAAGAATGAAAAAGTTACTCAAGTTTGAGAGAAGATTTATTGGTTCCCATGGGTAGCAGCAATGAGAAGAGAGACAAATATAAGGAACACCAAGAACAAAAAAAAAATTTTAAGGCAGAAATTGCTGCTTATTATAAATAAGCAACAAATGAGAAAGAACCAAAACTATCCCCATGGTTTCCAGTCTGAGAAACTAGGAAAATATTTGTTTACCTTGTAATCTAAATCCTGTCCTAAGAAAGCACTGAACTATTATTTAACATAATTGCTGCAATCCAAACTTTGGCCTTTAGGAGTTCCAGGGGCAGAGCTCTTGGTCACGGGCACAAGAGTTGACCAACCAGTGTTGCTAATTCTCTTAAATAATTTTGATACTATGCAATACAGCATTGTACATTCCTCAAAATTTGGTGTTGGTCATACATAATCCATCACTTCTGCTTGGCTTTCTGCAGGTGGAATGTCACCCTTACCTCAACCAGAGCAAAATGCTGGAGTTCTTAAAGTCCAAGGACATTGTCTTGATTGCATATGCTGCATTGGGGTCTGACTCAAACAAGAAATGGTAATGATCTCTATAAAGTTATTCTAGGGTAATTAACACAGTCATGATCATTTTAATCACAGATACCCTACACCTACTGGAGTTGTTTCTCAAACTACCTGAGGGAAATCAAGGATAGACAGTGGAATAATTCACTTTTGTACAACTTTTTTTTTTTGCATAACACAGACTGACACTATAAGAACTCACTAAAGCATTTTAAATAATGAAACTATTAATTTAAATTGCTCATTTCAATAAAAAGCTTTGACTTTAAAGAGTGATAAAGTGAGCTCAAGCCATGATTCTGATACTTAATAGTTGAAAAATTGAGATAAGAAGCAATTTCTGTAAGTTTTAGTTCCCTTCTCTCTTCAAGAGAATAATATTCCTCTTGAATGTTTAGTACTTTGATGACAAAACTGAGATAATCAATTGAAAATTTGTTATGAAAGAACAAATTTCTATACAACAGTTGATCATTTATTATAATGGTGGTTATTGGGTCTTACTTTAGACAACAGTTTTGCTTTCCTAGTCTACTCAATCTTTTATTGAATTTCTCAAAAATGTTTAAAAATGAAAAAAATAATTGAATATCCCTTTCCCCCTTACCTGCCCTTATTCATCTTCTTTGGATATAGCAGAAGCAGCAGACAGATATTGAGTCATCCAGAGGGTAATAAATAAGACTCGAGAGGATTAGCCATCCCAAACCTAAGTTGACAGCCCCAAGTTAAGTAAGAGTAACAACCCCAGACACACAGCATCTCTGCCTTCCCTCCTAGGGTAGGCAGAGATAATCCAGCTCTCCTGGAGGATCCAGTACTCAAAGCCATTGCTGAAAAGTATGGAAGAACTCCAGCCCGGGTGGCCCTGCGCTACCAGTTGCAGCAGGAGGTGGTGGTCCTGGCCAAGAGCTTTGATGAGAAGAGGATCAAAGAGAACTTCCAGGTACAGGGCTAAACTGTGGGTATCAGGCACCATAACTTTCCCCTTGTATGTATTTATTTGAAAACATCTGAAGGTATACTTGGGTGAAGTTTATCTCCTTGTATCCTGCATGCTGGTTTCTATTTGCATCCTACATGTACTATATTTAACTGTCCAGCTGCTGCTAGGGTGGGTGCCTGGTGGATGGAAAGAACACCCAACAGAGGGCCAATCCTGGTTCTGTCCCTACTGAATGTCCCCGGGTAAATCATCCTTTGATTTCTCCACCTGTAAAATGAAAGCATTGGATCAAATAAGATTTGGGCTCCAAAACTCTAGGATTCCTTTGCCACAGCCCACAACCCCCCATAAAGATGTGGCTCTGAGGCCAGATCAGAGGTGCCAACTCAACTATCTGAGTATATCAATTCCTGCAACTCTTTTTGAATGAATTCCAGGTCCATGACAACCATTTCATAAAATCTACACAAATTGGGGGAGGGGAAGCAAATGCTTGAGAGAAGTTGGAATGATCTCCTCACATTTCAAATAGGTTTTGGATTTCCAGTTGACACCGGAGGATATGAAAGCTATGGATGGTCTAAATAGAAAAATGCGCTATTTTAATGCAACTGAGTAAGTAGCTTGTTTGACTGTAGATTGGGGAGCAGGAGAGTGGAAGAGTTCAGTTTATTCCAATCCACAGAGGGTAGAGTCTGTTGCTTGTGAAAGTTGTTGCAAAATATTTTTTTCTTGGAATCTCCAGACTAAAGATTAACTCCAAGTTTCAGGATTCTGCTCTGACAAGAGCAGGAGCAGGACTCAGAATAAGAATGAAGTTCCATCCTCAAACCTGTGTTCTTCTCAGTCAACATTGCCTCCCTGGGTACCCTCATCACAAAACTTCACTCCTACCTACACATCAGTAACTTCCCAAGTTCTAGACCTTCTCCTGTGTCCAGAAGCCTAACTGGACAATTTTATTTATTCTCACAGTTCAGACTTAACGTACCATTTAGGTATACAAGCTGTGTTCTAGAAAATAGCAATCAATCAACAGTGGATATGGTAGTAACGAAACATTCCAACTTACTTAAACATTTCTAAAACATAAAATTTATAAAACAATGCATTGGGAAATAGATAACACTCAAATAGTAATAACACAATGTCACTTGTATCATTCTAAACCTAGAAAGAAAAAGGGTTGTTTTCTATAATTTGATATGGCAGGTGGTGCAACAGTGGCTCAGTGGCAGAATTCTCGCCTGCCATACCAGAAACCCAGGTTCATTTCCTAGTGCCTGCCCATGCGGAAAAAAAAAGTGATATAGCTATTCTCATGGGAGAAGCATAAAAATAAATGAGATTATTAATTAATGATTTTACCTGAAGCGATTATTTAAAAAACTTTATCTACCTAAAATTAAAGTGTTTATCTTCTCTCTCTAAACTCCCTTATTAATGTTAAAAACATCAATATTATATCACAAACCTCATGTCCACATCTAATTAACTACCTCATCCGATTCTACATCTTACTATTTTTTATCTTTCCTAAATATCCATCACAAAGCCCATGCCCACTAATTCAGTAAAGAGTGAGAGGGCTCAGAAAAATTGGAAGAAATAATGGTAACAAGAGTTTGGAGATGGGTAGGGAAATCTAGTTGCAGGAATAAATATTATTTCCAAAGATAAGCTTTTAATGAACCTTCATACTTTTTTGTTCTGTGATTCTCAGAGACGATTGTAAGTGGGTTTAAAGTTTTTTTCTGTTCAGTGACATTTGAATCCATGCCTTTTGTCACAATTTATTTCAGTCACTACAAGGAGCCTATAATTCTTGGTTCCCAGGTAACTTTCTGTATACCACTTCTGCATCCTTTCGCTGCTCCTTCTGGAACTCCCATCAAACACTGACAAAATTATCTTAACCTCAACTTCTTCCTAAATGCTCCTTTCACCTTCCTGCTCTAGCTAAAATCTGATTTCTTCTGATGGCTCTGCTTTCCTTCAGTCCTCTCAGGTTGTGGCTGTTATTCATCCCAAACCCTTAGTCTCACTAACTATGGATATAGAGAAGGAGTCCTCTTTTCCCCTCATTAGTATTTCCAGGCCATTCTTATTCCTTCTTCCCTAAAAACATTCATCTCTGAGCCTCATATCATATCCCAACACTACATCTCCTTTTTGCAGACATCTACTAATTTCTAGGTCACTTTCCCTTATTCACTGAAGATTTTAGTTTTTATTTGTCACTCAATTTTAAATTCTCACACCGTGGTCATCAACACCTACAAGTCCAGCTCATTCTCTATATTGTTCCATCTCCAACAGTCCTTTGATTACCCTGTGACGTACAATCCATTAATCGTATCACCTTTTCACTATCACTCAACCTTCTAATGTGACTCCAACCCTAATCTTAACCCTAACTCTAACCCCTTGCTTAAATTCCAGAGTCAATCAATATAATAACATCCTTGAGTACACCCTCAACTCCCTTGCCCATCTCTCTCTCCTTACCTTACCCATTGATGCAAACAAAAACCTGACTAAATCCTATTGTGTCTACATCATCAGTTCTTCCCTCTCCAAAAGATCATTACTAAAGGCATTCAAACATGCTTCCATATCCAAAGCAAACAAAACAAAAATCCTCTTGAACTAATTTCACTCTCCAGCCTCCACCTCATTTCTCCGTTTATAGCAAAGCATCTTGACAAAATAGATACTTGCTGCCTACAATTTCTCTCATACCATTCTCTCTTGAACCCACCCCAATAAGGGATGTGTTCCCTCCACTCTAACAAAACTCTTAATAAAGATACTATGACCGAATGGAATGATTTCTAAATGTTGTGTTAATTTCTTTTTTTTAATTAATAAAAAAAAAAGATACTATGACCTCCTCTTTGCTTAAACCAACAGCAGTTCTCATTCATCTCATTTGATCTAGCAGATCACTATCTCCTCTTGGAAACATTTTCTTTACTTTCTTCCTTATTTTCTTTCTTTACTATAGATATGCACCCCTTTCCCTCACCTTTACTTCTAAAGCCATTCCTTCTCGTTTTCTTTGCTGGTTTCTCCTTATCAGCTTGACCTCTAAACTTTGGAGTAGACTAGAGCTCAATTCTTGGACCTCTTTTCTTTCCTCTTTTTTATCTATACACACATCTTCAGTGATTTCATCTAAATATAGACTTCCAAAATTATATGCAGTTCAGGCCTATGCCCTTGATCAAGGTTTGGTTATCTGTCTATTCAACTCCACTGGAATGTCTAATAAGCCCCATATCTAAAATTCATGATGGTGTCTGCACCCAACACCCTGTCCCTCCCCACCACATGTGCACATACTAAGTCTGCTCATCTCAAAGTCCTGCTAATCAAGTAACTGACTTCTAATGGCTCTCCCCATTTCTGTACTTCATTCCCATGAGCGGGAGCCAGAGGGAACAGGCTAAAAAGTAGGTAGATCTAATAGAGAGCAGGTAGGGTTTAACAAACCAATATGATTGCTGAATCATTAAATTGATATTTCTTTTAGTTCCCAGTATCTAGAGCAGCTAGAAGTAAAAACCTAAAATTGTGGAATTGTAACCCATACCACACTCTGAAATCTGTTCTACAAGTAATTGTTGTGCTGTGTTTTGAAATTTATCACTTTTTTGTATATATGTTATTTTTACACACACAAAAAAGGAAAAAAGTCCATTGAAATGATAAAAAAATGTTTATTCCTTCTAGTCTCCTGTATTCTGGAGCAGCTGGAAGGAAAAATATGAGAGGATGGTATGGTAACCCATGACAAACTCTGGGATCTGTCTTGTAACTACTTGTTGAAGAATGCTCTGAAAATTATGCTTTTATCTTGCTTTGCTTTCTATATATGTCATACAATTTAAAAAGTTAAAAAAAAAAAACAGTAGGTAGATCTAGGCAGGTCATTTTCTTCTGATATAACTTCAAAATAAAGGCCAAATTCTTTTCAAAACCTATAAGGCCCAACATATTACTTCTTCACTTAACCTTTCTGACGCCATGTTCTACTATTCTCCCCATTCCTGCTGCTCCTCACATATGCCAGACTTGCCTCAGGGCCTTTGCACTGGCTGTTCTCTTGGCCTAGAGTGCTTTTTTTCCTAGATAGATGGATAGTTTACTTCTTCACCTCCTTCAAGTTTTAACTCAGACGAAACCTCTGAGTGATGCCTTCTCCATCAATTTTTCTAAAAATGCAATTCTGCCTAGCACTTCCTGTCTCTCTACCCTGCTTTATTTTTCTCCTTGGCACAAATCCCTAGTTAACATATCATAGGCTTTATTAATTGATTAACTTATCATATTTCTTTTCTGTCTACCATATTAGAATGTTAGATCTACAGGGCAGGGTTCTGTTTAAACTACTGTATTCATGGGTACACAAATGAATATTATAAAATGATAGATAAATAAAAACAAAAGGGAAGGTAGAGAAGTAATCAGTAACAATTAATAATAAATATTAGTATGCAAATATTGAAAATTTTATCTCAGATTATATATATTTGACACCCCTTGCTAAAAGGGAAACTCCCTGTTGAAGTACCTCATATTATAGTTACTGTATTCATCTCTAGTTCTAAGATACAATTTTTTATATATTAGTAAAGTCAAGTCATAGATACATTATTTCTGTGTGTTTGAAAGAGATTGAACAGTGATGTCCTTATCACCTTCCTCATCATCACCTTGAAATATTGATTAACTTTACACATTAAAGCAAACTGGTGTAGTTCTAAAAGAGATAGAACAAATATCTGTCCTCGTAGGTATGTAAAATATCAACACAAATAGTTTCTCTCCTTAACTTGTAGATTGACATGCCTGCAGAAATATAATGCATTGGTTTATTTGTGTATGTGCGTGTGTGCATACATGTGTGTGCAGGCATCCTTATTTTCCAAAATGTGTTCATTGCCATGTGATTTGATAGTACATGGTTATGATAAAACTAATTGGACTTGTACCACTTTCAAAAACGGAAATCACATTGATTTTCATACTGATACTAGTATAACAGAAACCTCTCTTCCCCCAGTCCAGAGGAACACCTTTTAACCAAGACTCTTCTTTTATTTTTCAGTTTTCTTCATCACCCAAATAATCCATTCCTTGATGAATATTAAAAACAGTATCTGTGATTACTCCAGAATTTTTTTTTTTGATGATTAGAGAACATCTCCAGAAGGAGAAGGTATTTGATTTATTCCACATTGCTTGGACCAAGTCACAAGATCAGAAAGTAAAAGCTCTAAACTCAGTCTTAAAAATAAAAAAGGTAAATTTTAAACAACACAAACTATTGGAATTTTGGCATTTGCTTTTTCAGTTTTTCCCTCTCTCACCATTCAGGTGAAATGGTGACATTCCTGGAAATGATCACAGGGAATCTAAGTCTGTCAGAAAATGTTACTTATTTAGTGTGCCTTAAAATTTTCAGAGTGTACATTTTGTTTTTCTGTAGTTCTTGGCTTTATTACCTTTCATCTTGTAAATATTCTACACTATACAATTTTATTGTACCTTGAAAATGGGTTTAAATTTAATTTAAAATAATGTCCAAAATGTCCATATTTCAATAAAAATCACTTATCATATCAAAAATGGAGATCTTAAATAAATTGCAAAAAGACAATCAGCAGTTGCCAACATCAAGATAACAGAAATGATAAATTATATGACAAATATTTTAAAGCAGTCATCACAAAAAAAAATGCTCCAGTGAGCAATTACAAATATATTTGGAAAAAATGGAAAAAAAAAAACTAAGGAAATAGAAAGTTTCAGCAAATAAATAGAAGTTATAAAAAGAACACTGGAAACTTTAGAACTGAAAAACACAATAATCAAAATTTAAAACTCAACAGCAGAATGGAGAAGACAGTGGAAATAACCACTAAGCAGGAAGATAAAACAATATGAATTACTTAATCTGTAAAACTGAGAGAAAGGAGATTTTAAAATTTTAACAGAGCATCAGAGACTTGTGAAACTATAACAAAAGATCTATATTCTTATCATCAGAATCTTGGAAGGGAAGAGAAAGATGACAGGGCTGAAAAAACAGTCAAATGAATAATGGCTGATGCCTTACCAAATTCAGCTAGCAGCTACACAGGTGGTTTAGTGGTAGAATGCTTGCTTTCCCTGCAGGAGATTCGGGTTCTATTCCCAGACCATGTACCTAAAAAAAAAAAAAAAACAGCTAGAGACATAAACCTATAGATTCAAGAAGCCAAAACAAACAAGTTAAATTTAAAGAAACCTACACCAAGACACATCATAATTAAACTTCTAAAACTAAAGGCAAAGAAAAGATTTTGAAAGTAGCAAGACAAAATTACACCTTACTTACAGAGGAAAAATGAAATTAAATTTTCAAATGAAAATTTATCTTTAATCAGAAACCCTGGAGGACAGAATAAAGTGGTATAATATTTACAAAAGGGCTAAGGAAAAACTGCCAATCCAGAATCCTCTATCCAGCAAATATATCCTTCTAGAAAGAAAGGAATAAACTGCTGGTTGAGTGGTAGCATAAGACATGGCAGGATTCTGTCACCCCACAGAATCTTTGAACAACTAGCAAAAGCTGTCAGAGCCATCTTCCTCAAAACTCCAGATAATGGTTAAAGGGTTGCAATAACCTGGCCAAAGCAAGAAAATGCCACATAAACCTGGTAGAACAACTCATGGCACTCTTGCTGGCCCCTCCCCAAGTCCTTCCCAGTTTAGTGTGAAGAAGGCTTGTGCTCCCATTGTGGGTCCTTGGCCCTATTCCAGAGAAAACAGAGTAACCCATACCAAGGTGCATGTATATTGATTCAAATCTGTACAGTGGCAGCCTGGAAAAGTGAACCAGGACATTAATCTCTGACTCACTCTCCCAGAAGTTGCTCTACAGAAAGAAGGAGCTTGCAGACAGTTTAAGTAATATAAGAAATAAACGAAATTGACCTGTGGCAAAGGATTCTCAGTTGTAAAACAAAAAAGACTACCTGGTAAGAGATGGTGAAAAGGGAGTCTCTTACACAGAGCATAAAGAGAACATTCATATTCCTGTAAACAGGGGAATTTCTAAGGCCAGCAGTTAGCACAAACCCAGAACAAGACGTAAGCCCACACTTTAACCTTGGACTTATCTTTTTGGTAGGGAGGCTAAGCACTGAAAAAGAGCACAGGCCAAAATACAGCCAATTTACAAAGACTGTGAAAAGTGTTTTTTGGCATTTTTTTTTTATAGATTCTAGCACTCAAAAAAATATCTGTCATCTCACTATCTGGATAAAAACTTAAGTAACCAACAGCTCAGGGACTAAACCACAGAATAAATACATTAAAATATAAAAATGTACTGTTTGAAAAAGACTACATGACAAATACAGAAACAGGAAATGATGACCCATTAAAAGAGACAAAAGGAAACTTCAGAAACCATCAAGAAAGCAAATCAGAGTATAGGGACATATAAAACAAAGACTTTTTAAAATGTTCTTCAGTATGCCCAAAGAGATAAAGAAAAACATAGAGAAAGAACTAATGGATAGCAAGAAAATGATGGATGAACAATGTGAGACTTCAAACAAAGATATAGGAATTTTTCAAAGGAATCAGATACCAGAGTTGAAGACCACAAAAAGAAATTAAAAATTCCCTAGAGGGTTTAGACAACAGATTGGATCTGACATAAGAAAGAATCAGTGAACACAAAGATAAGACAATTAAAAATGATTCGTGCTAAGGAGCAGAAAAAAAAGTGAACAGAACTGTGGGACCCCATCAAGCATATCAGTATATGTATTATGTGAGTCTAGACAGATAAGGAAAAAGGAATATTCAAATAAATAATAGCTGAAAACTTCCCAAATTTAACAAAAGACATAAATACGCACACTCAAAAATCCCAAAGAACCCCAAACAGGATAATCTTGAAGAGGACCATGCCCTGACACATTGTAGCCAAACTTTCAAATGACAAGGAAGAGGAGAGCATTCTGAAAGACACAAGAGGAAAGCAATGAGTTTTGTATAAGGAAGTTCCAATAAGATTAATGGCTAATTTCTCATCAGAAAGCATGGGAAAGAGGTAGTGAGACAAAATAGTTAAAGTGCTGAAAGAAAATAATTGTCAGTCAAAAATTTTATATCTAGTGAGACTGTCTTTCAAGATGAAGGAGAGATTAAGATATTCCCAGAAAAACAAAAGCTAAGGGAGTCTGTCACCACTATACCTGTATACAAGCAATACTAAATGGAATTCTTCAGATTGAAAAGAAAGGACACCAGACAGTGGACCAAGTGGACCTGAAGAAATAAAGATCTGCAGTAAAGAAAACCATTTGTGTAATTATAAGTATCCGTATTATTGTATACTGGTTTCTGTATGTAACTCCACTTTTTACTTCTTATGGGTACTAAAATGTGAATACATAAAATGTAATGATAACTCTGTGGTTTGATATATGCAATGTGTAAAGACATAATGTGTTCCAAATATGACAAAAAGCAGGTGGGGGGTTGGAGGGATATAGGAAAAGTGTTTGTGTATGCAATTGAAATTAAATTGGTATCAAATCAAACAAGATTGTTATGGATTTATGATGTGAATTTTAAGACCTGTGATAATTACAAAGAAAATTGTCCGTGACTTCTCGCTCAGCTTCTGGTCCCCGGCCGGCGGAGGGAACAGGAGGGAGAGAGAGACAGACGCAGACAAATCCGCGCTGGTGAGAAACACAGATCCAAGACACGTAGCAGTTGTAAGCACAGACCTTTACTGGAGTTAAGCTTGCATTCTCTGTTACAGGTTCCGCGCGGGCGAAATTTCCCGCGGGGGAACAACCTCTATGCGGCCGTCAGGCACGGCTCCCTGTGGGTCGTCTCCACCCACCCCGTCCGGGTAACCTCTTATATACTGTGCCCAAACCCAATAGGTTAGTGCCACGTATACAGAGGTGATTGGAAGATAGGGTTGGTGGGCGTGTGCGTCATTTGCGGAAGCAGGATGTGAGCGCCATCTTGGCTCACTCGATGGGCGGGGGGAACTCTAGAGCAGGCTGCAGCATGTCCACTAGGCCAAACCCGGAAAGCGGCTCTCTACAGAAAATATATGAAAAATTTATACAGAAGGAACCCAAAATGGTACCATAAAATAATGAACTAAGTATGGAATAGGCATTACCAGAAGATTGAGGGACAAGAAAAGGTATAAGACTTATAGAGACAAAGTAGTAAAATGGCAGGAGTAATTCCTGCATTATCAGTAGCTACATTAGATGTAAATGGATTAAACTCTTCAGTCAGAAGGCAGAGATTGGTATAAGGGGCAAAAGAGCATGACCTAGCTATATGCTATTTGTACCTTAGATTCATGGACATAGGTAAGTTTAAGTGAAAAATATTACATGCAAATATTAACCAAAATAAAACCATGGTGACTATACTAGTGTAAGATAAAATAGACCTTAAAACAAAATCTGTTCAAAGAGACAAATAAGGTCCCTATATAGTGACAAAGTGGACAATTCAAGAAAAAGATAACAAAATTATAAATAGATATGTATCTAAGAGCATAGCCCCAAATTATATAAGCAAATTTTAACAAATTCAAGGGAAAAGATGGTCAGCTCTACATTAATAGGAGACATCAATATACCACTTTCAATAATGGATAGATTATCTAGACATAATGTCAACAAGAAAATAGGAGACTTGAATGATACTATAAACCAAATAGACCTGACAGACATATAGAACATATATAAACAACTCACCCAACAACAGTAGAATATACATTCTTCTCTAGCATGCATGGGTCATTCTCCAGTGGAGATTATATGTGAAGACACAAACAAATATTAATAGATTTTAAAATATTGAAATCATATCATCTGTCCTCTACAACTACAAAGGGATGAAACTCAAAATCAGTAACAGAGAGAGAACTGGAAATTTCACAAATATGTGGAAAATAACCAATGCGCACTTAAACAACAAATGGGTCAAAAAACTCAAAAGGGAAGTTAGGAAATATCTTGAGGCAAATGAAAATGAAAACCCAACATACTAAAACTTATGATATGCAGCACAGGTAGTGCTGTGAGGAGAAATAAGATCTCTAAATACTTGCATCATAAAAATATAAAGATCTGAGATCAGAGACCCAACCTCTGATCTGAACTAGAAGGAAAAACAGCAATTCAACCCAAAGCAGGCAACAAGATGGCTATAACAAATAATAGAGCAGAGATAAATGAAATAGATAATATTTTTTGTATAAAGACAGAAGCAAAAAGTTGGTTTATGGGAAGATAAAATTGTCAAACTGTTATGTAAACTGATGAAGAAAATAAGAGAGGACACAGATATCTAAAATCAGAAACGAAAAGGATGACATTACTATTAACCTTTAAAAAGGATTGTAAGAGAATACTATGAACAACAGCACACCACAATTTAGATAACCTAGCTGAAATGGCAAAATATCTAGAAACACACAAACTACCTAACTGGCCCAAGAAAAAAATAAAAGACTTCAACAGACCAATAACAAGTAAAGAGATTGAATCAGTAATCAAAAACCTCCAAACAGTGTGGTGCAATGGTGGCTCAGTGGCAGAGTTCTCACCTGCCATGCCAGAGACCTGGATTCAATTCCCAGTGCCTGCCCACATGAAAAAAAATCCTCCCAACAAAGAAAAGCCCAAGACAAGATGGTTTCACAGAGGAATTCTACCAAACATTCTCAAAAGAATTAGCACAATCCTACTCAAACTATTCCTAAAAATTAAAGGAGGGCCAGGTAAAGATAACACAGAAAAAGAAATTGCAGACACATTTCTCTTACACATATAGATACAAAATTCTCAGAAAAATACCAGCAAATTGAATCTAGCATTACATTAAAAGGAATATGCACCATTAACATGTAGGATTTATCCAAGGAATGCAAAGATAGTTAAAATAAGAAAATTAATCAATATCATGCACCACATTAAGAGAATGAAGAACAAAAAAACACATGATCATCTCAATTGATGCAAAATAGGCATTTGACAAAATACAGCTTTTTGATAAAAATACTTAGAAACTAGGAATGAAAGGAAACTTCCTCAATATGAAGCGCATATACGAAAGACCAACAATTAATATCATACACAATGATGAAAGACTGGAAGTCTTCCCCCTAAGGTCAGGAATAAGACAAGTTGAGAACACAGGTTACCAGGAGATATAAAGAGGGTAGAGATTGGGCATTAGATGCTGAAGGAGTACAGAATGTTCAACAGGATTGACTGCAAAGATCCAGAATTGGATAGCACAATGCTATATAATGGTAACACAGTGTTGTAAGTACACGGAACAAGGCTAAATATGAGTATGGTTGAAAGGGGAAGGCTGGGGCATGTATGGCATCAGAAGGGATGATAGAAGATAAATCCTGGGGCTGTATGACTCAGCAAAACCTAAAATGGACAATGATGGGGATTAAATGTACAAATATAAACATGTTTTTACATGATGGAGAACAAATGAATGTCACCAGTGCAAGGTGTTGAAAATGGGAGGATATACTGAAAAACTACAATCAATGCAAACTAGGGTCTATAGTTAACAGAAACATTGTAATATGCTTCCATTAAATATAACAAAGGCAATACACCAGAGCTAAATGTCAATAAGAGGAGGATATAAGGGAGGGCTATGGGACTCTTGGTAATGGTGTTATTTCTCCTTTTTATTTGTTTTTATTTTTTATTCTTTTTTCCTCTTTTTCTTACTTTATGGGCAAAATGGAAATGACCTCATATAGATTGTAATGTAAATGCAAAACTGTGATTATATCAGAAAACACTGATTCCTACTTGGGATAGATTGTATGGTGTGTGAATAAAACTGCCTAAAAATAAACAGAAAGATACAAGTGCTGGAGAAAATGTGGAGAGATTTACCTATTTACTGTTGGTAGTGAAGCAGAATGGTGAACTCCCTTGGAGGGCAGTGTGGTGGCTCCACAGGAAGCTGAGAATAGGGTTGCCACACGATCCTGCACCCCCATTATTAGGTATATACTTGGAAGAACTGAAAGCAGGGATACGAATGGACATTTGCACATAGTTGCAAGAAGGAATGGAGTTGTGAGGCATGCAACTAGGCTAATGGAACTTGAGGACAGTATGTTGACTGAAATAAGCCAGAAACAAAAAGACAGATATTATAATGCTTCACAAATACATATGAACTAAGTATAATGTGCAAACTCTGAGAATTGAATTCAAACATAAGTGTGTTGGTTGGGTTCTGGTGTCAACTTCGCAAGGTGATGATGCCCATTGTCTGGTCAGGCAAGCACTGGCCTAACCATTGCTGCAAGGATATTTTGCAGCTCATTGATAAGCCAGAAGGCTGGTTTATTAAATCATCAGTAAGTTGATTAGAGCTGTAGCTGATTATATCTATGATAAACTGTGTCTGTGTATCCTGTGAATGTTCCTTCTTTGTATGTTGGCAGCAAATAACTTGTTATGAGTTTTCAAAGGTCTAGAGCAAATGGAGAGAATTTTGCCTTAGGATAGACCACGCCTGTAACTGATTTGATGAGATTTTATACTGTCTCTAATTTGATACTTTGTTTGTATTGCTACTGAAAGGTTTAAGGATATCTGATATTGTTATGAAATTAATGTATTTTGTATATGGGAAAAACATGTCTTTTTTAGGGGCCAGAGGGTGGAATGTACTGGTTTGAAAGGATATATGCCCCCTAAGAAAGCCATGTTTTAATATAAATCTCATTACTTAAAGGTAGAATAATCCCTACTCAGTACTGTATATTTGAAACTGTAATGAGATCATCTCCCTAGTTGATGTAATTTAGTTAAGAACGGTTGTTAAACTGGATTAGGGGATGACATGTCTCCACCCATTTGAGTGGGTCTTGATTGGTTTACTGGAGTCCTATAAAAGAGGAAATATTTTGGAGACTCAGGAGACTCGGAGAGAGCAGAGAATGCTGCAGCACCACGAAGCAGAGAGTCCACCAGCCAACGACCTTTGGAGATGAAGAAGGGAAATGCCTCCCAGGGAGCTTCATGAACCAGAAGCCAGGAGAGTAAGCTAGCAGATGACACCGTGTCTGCCATGTGCCCTTCCAGCCGAGAGAGAAGCCCTGACTGCGTTCGCCATGTGCCTTTCCAGATGAGAGAGAAACCCTGAACTTCATCGGCCTTCTTGAACCAAGGTATCCTTCCCCGGAGGCCTTTGATTGGACATTTCTATAGACTTGTTTTAATTGGGACATTTTCTTGGCCTTAGATCTGTAAACTAGCAACTCATTAAATTCCCCTTGTTAAAAGCCATTCCTTTTCTGGTATATTGCATTCTAGCAGCTAGCAAACTAGAACATAAACTAAGTTTGATTTGATCCAATCCATTGAAGACTTCAGACTGTGTATAACCTGGTCGTTCCCTGGAACTTCAGGTCTCTGTGTGAAACCTGAGAATCAGAGCAAGAGTTCTGCAGCTTTGAAAGTCAGCACTACCCCAAACAGAAACTGAAAAACTGGAAAAGAGATCAGACTTCAATTAGAGATACAAATGAAACTGATCTGGTTAGGACTAAGGTAAATCATACTAAAGAGTAAAGGATAATGTTGACTCTATTTTAAATTTCAACTTCTGTATGAGACCAAAAGAAGAGATATTTATTTGGTGCAAAATTTATATTTTCTGAAGCACACTACCTAATTTAACTTGAATGGTCAGTTTATTCAAACACCATAATTACATGAAATTTTGAAGAGTGAGTGAGATCTTGTTGGTTTGTACACATCAGTGTAATGTCCTGATACATCTGAGCAGAAAATATGAGTAATATGAGCAGAAAATTTAAAAAGTATTTGACAGTTCCCTTGAGCTATGGAGAAATATTTAACTTCCCTACACCTGGAAAGACTTGATATTCTGACAAACATTGGGGACTACCAATTTAATGGGCCAAGCCTTCGATTGTGGGGCTTGCCCTTATGAAACACTTCTGCAAAAGAGAAGCTAAGACTACTTAAGTTATGCCTAAGAATCACTTCCAGGGAGCCTCTTTTGTTGCTCTTTTGTTGCTCAGATGTGGTCACTCTAAAAGCCAACTCTGCAGGTAAACTCACTGCTCTCCCCTCTATGTGGGACATGTAAATCTCCCTGGCACATGGGACTCAATTGCCAGGGATGAGCCTTGTCTTGGCATTGTGAGATTGAGAAAGACTTCTTGACCAAAAGGTCAAGAAGAAATTAAACAAAATAAAGTTTTAGTGGTTGATAAAGTTCAAATAGAGTTGAGAGGTCATTCTAGACGCTGTTCTTATGCAGTATAAAGGTATCCCTTTTCAGTTTTTGGTATATTGGAGTAGCTAGGGGAAATGCTTGAAACCAATGAACTATAATCCAGTAGCCTTGATTCTTGAAGATGACTGTATAACTATATAGCTTCTAAGGATGACCATGTTATTGTGAAAACCTTGTGGCTGACACTCCTTTTATCCAGGGTGTGGACAGAAAATATGGACAATAAATAAATAAATAATATGTGGGAATATAGGGCATGGGATGTTTGGGTGTTCATTTCTTCATTTTTATTTTTATCCTTCTATGTATTTTTAGAGTAATAAAAATGTTCAAAAACTGAATGTGGTGAGGAGCTCTGGGAAGATGGCAGAATAGGATAGATCGAGTTTAACCCTGCTCCAAGGAACAGCTAGAGAAAGGAAAGGAAGGTGACTGAGATGTTGATTCCAATGTATAAGTGACCCATGAGAGTCTTCTGCATCACATAGGGTGGCCCTGTTTGCAGAAGCTAACTCACCTGAAACCCCACAAACCTGAACCCCGTCACCTGCCCCAACTCCCCATGCTCCAAGGGCCCCTGCCCTGCCATCTCCTCATGCCTTTACCTGCCCCACAACCCATCCCAAGCACAGGCATGCTTGCTCAAGCCCAACCCACCTCTAATGTGCAGACCCACCTGCCCCTCCTGAGCCCTACCTCCCAGGGTCTGCCCCCTGCAGGTGGCCACCATCACATAAAGGATGCTGGCACTTACCTCCATACCCAGGCAACACCCAACCCCAGCCTATACAGACATGCAGCCCCACCCTGCACCCCATGAGCTCTGCACGCATGTACATCAGTTTACAGTGCTTCCAGATCCGTGCATGCGCATGCCTTCAGTCATGCCACCCAGCTCTGGGAAAGTGCTGATCTGTGCAGCAAGGCCACATTTACCCCCTGTCCATACAGGCACCCACTGCCTCAGTTCTGCTCATGTGCACAAAGGACCCCACACACTAGACCAGCACACACCAGGACACTATCCCTGAGACATGTGCACCTTCACAGCCACATCCTGCCCCACCGCTGGGTGTCCATGCTCACAGGCATTACTGTAGCATCCCCAACCTGCACCTATGCCTGCACTAAAACACATCAATGCACTGTTGTGTCCTGCTCTGTGCCCTGCATCCTGCTCCACATCCATATGGCAAATACAAGGCTTTAGACTACTGAAGAAAATTAACTTTGAAAGTAAACCAATCAAGATACGTACATTCTGTGAAGTCAAAAGAAGGTCACTAAGCATATCATGATACAGACAGATATAGCCCAGACTAATGACCAAATTAAAACACCAGAGGAGACACAGATGTTGGAAAAACTAATCAAAGATGTTCATATAACTCTACTAAATAAAATAAATAGATGGCTAACGACATAAAGGAGATCAAGACACTAGAAGAGCATAAACAGGAATTTGAAAGAATAAATATAAAAATAGCAGATATATCAGAGATTAAAGATGCTTTAATCCAAATAAAAAAACATATTAGAGATATACAAAACCAGATTTGAAGAAGCAGAAGAAAGAATAAGTGAACTAGAAGACAGGACAACTAATTTTGAACCCTCAAAACAGCAAATGGCAAAAAAGATGGAAAATTTTGACCTGGATCTCAGGAAAATGATGGACAAAACAAAATGCACAAATATAAGAGTCATTGGTGTTCCAGAAGGAGAAGAGTAAAGGACTAGGAAGATTAGTTGAGGATATAATGGGGGAAAACTTCTTAACCCTTATAAAGGACATAAATATGCAAGTCAAAGAAGCTCAACATACTCCAAATAGGATAAATCCAAATAGGGCTCCCATAAGACACATACTAATCCATCCATCAAATTTTGAAAAGAAGCGGAAAATCCTGAAAGTGGCAAAAGAAAAACAATCTACTACATACAAGGGAAACCACATAAGACTGAGTTCAGACTACTCAACTGGGACTATGGGGGCAAAAGGCAGTGGTAAGATATATTTAAGATCCTGAGAGAGAAATACTTCCAGCCAAGAATTCTGTACTCAGCCAAACAGTCCTTCAAAACTGAGGGAGACATTTTCACAGACAAACAAATCCTGAAAGAATCTGTCATCAAGAGACTGGCCCTACAAGAAATACTAAAGGGAGTTCTGCCAATAGAAAAGAAAAAAAGAGACAGAAAAGGGAGGTCTGGAGAAGGGAACAGAATTGAAGGGTATTAGTAAGGGTAACTTAAAGGATAAAAACAGAAAGAGGGAAAAGAATATTAGATCTGACAAACAAAATCCAAAAGATAAGATGGTGGATTCAAGAATACCTTTTCAGTAATAACTTTGATGTTAATGGATTAAATTTATCAATGAAAAGATACAGATTGGCAGAATGGATTAAGAAAATAATCCAACCTATGTGATGCTTACAAGAGACTCATATTAGTCACAAGGATACAAATAGATTGAAAGTGAAAGGATGGAAAAAGATGTTACACACAAGTTGTAACCAGAAGAAAGCAGGAGTAGCTATACTAATATCAGACAAAATAGACTTTAAATGTAAAGATATCATAAGACAAACAAGGACACTATATATTAATAAAAGGGGCAATTCACAAGAAGAAATAACAACCATAAATGCTTTTGCTCCCAATCAAGGAGCTCCAAAGTACATGAGACAGACATTGGCAAAACTGAAGGGAGCAACAGATATTCCAACAATAATAGTAGAAGATTCCAATACACCACTCTCCTCTAGATAGAACAACCAGATAGAAGATTAACAAAGAAATAAAGAAGTTAAACAACTTGGTAAAGGAATTAGACGTAACAGACATGTATAGGTCGTTACACCCCAAAACATCTGGATATACATTCTTCTCTAGTGCTCATTGAATTCTCCAGGATAGATCAAATGCTGGGGCACAAAACAGGCCTTCATAAATTTTAAAACATTGAAATTATTTAAACCACTTTCTCTGATCACAATGGAATGAAACTGGATATCAATAACCACCAAAGAATGAGAATATTCACAAATATAGGGAGATTAAATAACACACTCTTAAACAACCAGTGGGTCAAAGAAGAAATTGCTAGAGAAATCAGTAGCTATCTGGAGATGAGTGAAAACTTCGGGATGTGGCAAAAGCTGTGCTGAGAGGGAAATTTATTGCCCTAAATGCCTCTATTTAAAAACAAGAAAGAGCAAAAATCGAGGACTTAACTGCTCACCTGGAGGAACTTGAGAAACAACACCAAGCCTCAAACCAAATAGAAGAAGAGAAATAACAACATTTAAAGCAGAGTTAAATGAATGGAAGAACAAAAGAACAATAGAAAGAATCAATAAAACCAAAAGTTAGTTCTTTGAGAAAATCAATGAAACTGATGGGTCACTAGCAAGACTGACAAAGAAAAAAAACAGAGAGGATGCAAGTAAAATAAGAAATGAGAAGGGGTGTGTTATCACAGACCCTGAAGAAACAAAAGAAATCATAAGCAGATACTATGAACAACTATATGCCAACAAACTAGACAACTTAGATAAAATGGACAAATTCCCAGAAACACAAAAACAAGCTACACTGACTCAGGAAGAGGTACAAGATCTCAGCAAACCAAGCACAAGTAAAGAGATTCAATCAGTCATCAAAAATCTTCCTACAAAGAAAAGCCAGATACTTCAGAGAGGAATTTTATCAAACATTCCAAAAATAACTAACACCAATCCTGCTCAAACTTTTCCCAAAAATTCAGGAAAAAGGAACACTGCCTAACTAATTTTATGAAACTAATATCATTTTAATATCAAAACCTGATAAAGATGCTATAAGAAAGGAAAACTACAGGCCAATATCCCTAATGAATATACATGCCAAAATTCTCAACAAAATACTAGCACATTGGGGTAGGCCAAGGTGGCACAGCCAGTACAGTTCTCACCTGCCATGCCAGAGACCTGGGTCAGATTCCAGGTGCCTACCCATGCAAAATATATATATATGTGTGTGTGTGTGTGTATATATATATAATATATATGTGTATATATATAATATATATATATATAAGCAAATTGAATCCAACAGCACATTAAAAGAATTATACACCACGACCAAGTGGGGTTTATACCAGGAATGCAAGGATGGTTCAACACAAGAAAATCAATTAATGTAATACAGCACATTAACAAATCAAAATGGAAAAGTCACATCATCATCCCAATTGATGCTGAAAAAGCATTCAACAAAATTCAACATCCTTTTCTGATAAAAAAACACTTCAAAAAATAGGAATCAAAGGTAATTTCCTCAATATGGTAAAGGGCACATATGAAAAACTAATAGCCAGCATTGTACACAATGGGGAGAGATTGAAGCTTTTCCCCTAAGATCAGGAATGTGAGAAGGATGCACACTGTCACCACTATTATTCAACATAGTACTAGAAGTTCTAGCTAGAGCAATCAAGCAGGGAAAAGAAATAAAAGGCATCCAAATTGGAAAGGAAGAAGTAAACTTTTCACTATTTGCAGATGACATGATACTATGCTTGGAAAATCCTGAGAAATCCACAACAAAGTTACTTGAGTTAATAAATAAATTCAGCAAGGTGGCAGTATATAAATTTAGGGTGCAAAAAATCAGGAACATTTCTATACACAAGCAATGACCTAACTGAGGAGCCAGTTAAGGAAAAAATTCCACTCAAAATAGCAACTAAAAGAATCAAGCACTTAGGAATGAACTTAAGTAGGGACATAAAGGACTTGTACACAGAAACCTACATATCACTGCTAAAGGAAATCAAAGACTTAAATAGGTGGAAAGACATTCCCTGCTCATGGATAGGAAGGTTAAATATAGTTAAGATGTCAATTCTACCCAAATTGATCTCAGATTCAATGCAGTACCAATCAAAATTCCAACAGCCTACCCTGAAGACCTGGACTAGCTAGTTACCAAATTCATCTGAAAAGGAAAGAGACCCTGAATGGCTAAAAGCATCCTAAAAAAGAAGAACAAAGTGGGAGAATTAATACTTCCTGACTTTAAAACTTATTATAAAGCCACAGTGTTCAAAATAGCATGGTACTGGCACAAAGATAGAAATATTGACCAATGGAATTGAATCAAGAGTACAGAAATAAACCAGCAAATCTATGGTTGACTTATTTTTAACAAGGCCCCCAAATCCACTGAACTGGAAAAAAAATAGTCTTTTCAATAAATGGGCAAGGGAGAACTGGATATCTATAGCCAAAACAATGAAAGAGGACCCTCACCTTACATCATACAAAATTTAACTCAAAGTGGATCAAACACCTAAATATAAGAACTAGCACCATAAAGCTTCTAGAAGAAAATATAGGGAAATATCTTCAAGACCTAGTAATAGGAGGTAGCTTACTGTTCTAGTTTGCTAGCTGCCAGAATGCAACACACCAGAGATGGATTGGCTTTTAATAAAAGGGGATTTATCTCATTAGTTCTTCAGAGGAAAGGCAGCTAACTTTCAGCTGAAGTTCTTTCTTACATGGGAAGGCACAGGGTGATCTCTGCTGGCCTTCTCTCCAGTCCTTTGGGTTCCAACAACTTTCCCCAGGGTGATTTCTTTCTGCCTCTCCAAAGGCCTGGGCTGAGCTGCAAGTGATGAAATGAGATACGTTGAGCTGCTTGGGCTGTGCTACGTTGAGCTCTCTCATTTAAGCACCAGCTAATTAAGTCAAACATCATTCACCAGTCAGTTAAGTCAAACATCATTCATTGCAGCAGGCACGCCTCCTAGCCAACTGCAAATATAATCAGCAACAGATGAGGTTCACGTACCATTGGCTCATGTCCACAGCAACAGAACAAGGTGCCTTCACCTAGCCAAGTTGACAACTGAATCTAACTACCACACTTCCTAAACTTTACACCCAAAGCACAAGCAACAACAACAAAAAAATAGATAAATGGAAACTTTTCAAAATGAAATGCTTCTGTACCTCAAAAGACTTTGTCAAAAAAATGAAGAGGCAGCCAACTCAATGGGAGAAAATACTTGGAAATCACACATTGGACAAAGGTTTGATATCTTGTATATATAAAGAAATCATACAACTCAACAAAAGAACAACCAATTCTAAAATGGGCTAAAGATATGAATAGGCATTTTTCTAAAGAGCAAATACAGATGGCTCAAAAGCACATGAAGAGATGCTCCTTTTCATTTGCTATAAGGGAAATGAGATCAAGACTACAATAAGATACCACCTCACACCAGTAAAAATTATTGCAATTAAACAAACAGGAAACTTTAAATGTTGAGAGGATGTGGAGAATTTGGGACACTTCTACACTGCTGGTGGGTATGTACAACCACTATGGAAGATAGTTTTGCAGTTCCTAAGGAAACTAAATAACAAGTTGCAATAGCACTACTTAGTATATACCCAGAAGAGTTGAAAGTAGTGACACTGACATTTGCAAACCAGTGTTCGTAGCAGCATTAGTCACAGTCGCCAAAAGATGGAAACAAACCAAATGCCCATCAACAGATGAGTGGATCAACAAAATGTGGTATATACATATAATGGAATATTATGTAGCAGTAAGACAAAATGACGTCCTGAAGCACATGACAAGATGGATGAGCCTTGAGGATATAATGCTAAGTGAAATAAGCCAGACACAAAAGGATAGCTACTGTATGACTCCACTTTTATGACCATGGTAAAGGTACAATCAGGCTTATAATACAGAATATAGGGGACTTAGACATACATAGAAGATAGAGAAGGGTGAACTGTTAGCTTATGAGGTTGAACTCAAATGTAAGGGAATAGATAGAAGGGAAGACAGTTCTCTAGTGGGTCTATAAGTAATATTATCATATTGAAGGTGAATAAGATTGAAAGGAGTTGTATAGACTTATGTGTCTCACTGATTAACACTAGAAATATAAATAAGTTCTTGCAAGAACTACTTCAAAGGTATGGTTTGTGTACAAAGAGTGTTCAAGTCCAGGGTACAGGGGGAAAACTGCTATTGCATGCAATGGGCTATGTTTAACGGGAAAACAGCAGTACCACAGCAACAGCAGGGGTAAATAATGGGGGAAGAGACAACAGTTAAAGGGAGGTTTAAATTTTCTATTTGGTGAGGGTGTATCAATTGGTTATCTTTATCTTGGGAACAATGAAATTATCTAAAATGGAGTGTGTTGATGAACTGTGGACTTTGGACATTATACATGATGTCTAATGAATGCAGGTGACTGAAAGATGCACTGACTGAGAAGTAGAATGGCGAATGATGGTGTATACATATGAATCAAACATTGTGCTGTTACAAAAAAAAAAGGAATGAGGTTGTGAGGCATGCAACAATGTGAATGAACCTGTGGGACATTTGGTGAGGTACAATAAGCCAAAAATTAAAGAACAATTATTGTATGGTCTCTTAGAAAATGCTTATTAGGAAACAGGAGCCCAGATTGTAAGTCCTTATAGCAGACACATTTAGTCTGGAGTGTAATTATTATTTCTGGATTTTGAGAGGCTGTTTTATAGATCTATAACCTGGTTTTTAGAGATATAAACAAAGCTGATCAGGTCCCAATTAAGGTAATTCAGAACATAAGGGTAAGGAAGACATTGTCTATATTTTAGAACCTCTCCTACTCCTTGAGACCAAAGGAAGAAAGGTGTATTTTTTTCTGGAATCTAAATTTTCTGTAGCACATAATCTAACTCAACCTGTCTGGATAGCTCATTTGAACAACTGAAATACAAGGAGCCCATAATAAGAATGAGGGTTTTTAATCCTGTACAGTTTAATGTAATGCCTGGATACATATATTGAGCAGATAATCAAAAAGTATTAGCAAAGTCCCTCGAGGGATGGGAGAAAAAATGTGAAACTGTTAAACTTTACCATCAGGGGATCCTCTGATACTGTGTCAAACATTAGGGACACCCATATCAATAGGCCAAGCCCTTGATCTTGAGGCTTACTCTTGTGAATCTTATGTGGGTAGTGGAGAAACTTAGCCTACCTATAGGTATGTCTAAGAGTTACTTCTGGAAGACACAACTTACTATAAGTTCTCAGAAGACTGAGTATGTGGATGTCTTCAGTACTACAATTTATTTATTTATTTATTTAAATTTTTATTGTGTAATATAACATATATACAAAGCAAAGCTTTGGTGTAACTTTCATTGCCCACAATTGGTCCAGTCAGCCCTGGAAACACCATTGAGGAAAGTTCTGATGGACTTTATTTTCCTTTCTCTTACCCATTGGGCAAATTAAATAACATGCATGGAAGGGTCACAACATATTGAATAGAAACCTTGGGAGTGAGAATTTCACCCAGTCACTCCGCCACACCTCTGGGGAACAGCTACTCCATACAAAAACCCAGAGCACTGCGGGAGTCTCAGACCTGCACAAGATATTGTCCCTGCAGTCAGGGAGTTTAAAACCCTAATCACAATAATAAAGTTTTATTGAGCTATGGCCATGTACCAGCAAATTCATTAGCCCATAAACAACACAAAAAAGAATCTGATGTGGGATGATTGTAGGGTTCAAACAAAAGGCTGTAACTCCCCTGTCTGAGATTGCTTCCTCTCCACTGGGACCTACTGGTCCCAATCACCACACCTGTGAACACAAGTCTGCCTCCCTGAACATAACTTATCAGAAATCTGGATATCTGACCCACCTAGATGAATTAGCTCATTTCTCCCATTAATTTGAAATTTGAAATTTCACTGGTAGTTTCTAAACTGTTTCTGCTGGTCTCTTGAATTGAATCATGTATACATACCACAAGGGCTGTGAGATGGCAGTCTTGCAGCATGTGATAAAAAAGCAAAGGAATCTGGTCAGTAAAGAGCGTTAAAGAGAAAAAAAGAAGCTGACAAAGAAAAGCAGAAATGAGAGATCATGGTATCTGAGAGGAGAAAAGAGAGAACTGACATACTTGACATACTGGGGACAGTCTAAGATCAGCATATTGCATTTCACTAATGACCCACAAATAAAACTTGTGCTAGGAAAGTTGTTATCTGATTCCTAGAGGGGATGAAAAATGTGAGCTGACTCCCTTCTGGAGAGTACTTGGAGAAAAAACTCCAAGCAAGCATCACCCTGATGGCCTTTTCCCATGAGCCATATGTAAATGTTCACCACAGAACTCAGCTTCCCAAGCTGGTATCTCTGTTCCACTGTGTCAGGTTTATATCTTAAGGTTCAGTTACTCTGGTTCAGTAGCAAATTGAAAGAAAGCACAGGGAGCTTCTGGTAGAGTGGTCATCTTTAATCATTCCCTCCGCTCTGCTCTGATGCTTACAGAGCAGTAGTCCCTTATATACTAAGTTACACAAAAGTGGCACTTTTTCTCAACAAGTAACTTCACTCATGGGATACGTGATTAGATACACGCATATTACATCAAAGTGACTTCACTTGTGGGATACATGATTAGATGTATGCATATTACATCAATGTATAATGATAAGCTATGCTGTATCATGTTCCCCTGGAATTTAGGAAGACCATCTTAGCAGGCTGTTTACAATGAGTAATGTTTCCAGGCCCTACACTCCATCCCTTAAATGGCCTACATTCTAGGGGATGCCTTATCCCACAGGGCTGCTCCTTGGGCCCATAGGCCACAATAATAATAAATTGAATAATAAAATATTAAAAATCCAGACAGGCAAGCTAAGATTTTTTCTAATACCAAGCTCTTATCATGGAGTTCCATCAAGACTGTAAAGGATCCTGTGAGGGGGAGTGAATGGCTTGTACCTCTTCATTTATTGTATGCAAGGCACCTTTAACAGAATCCTGATTGTCAGAAACAAACACCTAACATTCTACATGTAATATTGCACAAATTTCCTCTTATGCAGCTGTCAAGAGATCTAAAGCCATTCTGTTTTTGCAAAACAACCCTTCTCATCAGGGTATTTTCATCCATCACTCATATAGGCAGCCATACTACCACCTTTTAGGAACTGCAGATACAATAGTCCCATTTCAAAAAGACTAAGAGTCCACATTGCCACCTGCCGGGGGCTTCCCCAGCATTGCTCATTATGGTGCTTTTCTTTTAAATTCATATGTTCAACCATAAACCATCCCCAACCATTTTGGATGGCATATCAAAAAAAAAAAAGAAAAAATGGTGGTGGGAGGGGAATTGTCCATGTCCCAGATAAGCAAAGTGTCAACTACTTACTGTACTTCTTCTCAAGCTGGAGAACTGCAATTATTTCATTCTAGCCATGTCCAGTTCTGTTCAGTGGCTGGGACTTTCTGTCATGGGAGCCCTTTAGCTGCATCGACTGGAAACTCAGTACACACCCAGCAATGAGAAACACTGTGGACCTCTGCAGACTGTGCCGAGTCCACCAGGCTGTTAGTTGCAATCAGCCTGGTGGGAGAGATAATAAAGCTTTAAAAAACATTAGAGACAAATTTCATCCTTCAGGCTTGATAGAGGCCTGCTTATCCTGCAAAAGAATAGTGGCAGCCAGGGGGTTCTGCCCCAGGTGAGAGTACCAAAACAGGTCCTATTGGGTCACACTACCATGATCAGGATGTAAGACATAAGTTTCTTGAAGCAAAGAACCTTCCCCATCATCAGGAAGGGACACATGCTGGTCACTCCTTAACCTAAGTTTGCACTTGCAAATCTCACCATCACCCCAAGGCAAAAGACATATTGCCTAGGAAGGGGCTGGTAATAGTAACCTTTCTTCTCACACAAGGGGTCTTTTCAACACACTTCTTTCCACTTGTATGTGCAAGGGCAAGGTTCATCCCCTTACTATCAAGCCTAAAGGGGAGTAGCCAGTGAACTGAGGCTGTTCACTTAATAAGTGAACCTCAATTGCCAATGAGGGTAGCCCACCCCTTCAATGTTGGCTCCTCCAGGGCTAAAACCCAGAGCTTCTCTGTCAGGAGGCCACTGTACCTTTTAATCATTTTTGCAATTTGTGGTCTATGTGGGACATGCTGTGGCCACTGTATCTCTAGACCTTTGGCCCAATCTTGGTTGCACACCTTTGTCCCAATCATGGCCACAATTTTGGCCCAATTCTAGACTGCAAATTCACTGCCATTCAATGGGGGAGCTTGGGGGGTGCCTCTATCATTTGCAATTTCTGCTGGTTTTTCATTACAGGTCTGTATTGAACTCACTTGCTTGCACAGCAGAATGGACAGCTGCTATTTACTGCCCAATGAGTGAGCATCTTATCTTTGCTCCCTTCTTTAACTGGGACCAACATCCTAAGGGGACTTTGTATCTGCTCTGGTACTACCAGAGTCCACATCTAAAGCCTACTTTATAGGCTGTCACAGCAATGTGGAAATGAACCGCCTTATCTACCACCTCTAGTGCTTGGGATTGTGCTATTACCTTTTTTGCTATCACAAAAGCATGTTCCTGGTCATCCCCATGGTCCCAGGGGGCACCTTTCTTGACCAGGGTCATGTCCAGGTGGAAAGAGACCACCTTATCCACCATCTTTAGTGCTTGGGCCTGTGCTACTGGCCTTTTTGCTGTGACAAATGCCTGCTTTTGATCTTCTTCCCCATCTCATGGGGCACTTTTTTTTAATTAAGGCATACAAAGGAAACAAGATCTGAGCCAAATGGAGGGTAAACACTCTTCAATATCCAAAAGGCCTATAAAAGCTTGTAGCTGCTTTACTGCGGTCATCTCAAATATGCGTGGACCTTAGTTATCACAGCCTCTGGGATTATTTTGGTCTTACCCAACCAGGCAACTCCCAAGAGCTTAACAGATAATCCAAGGCTTTGGACCTAGGCCTCGATGATTGTCCATCCCCAGGTATTTAGTGTGCAGCGCAGGCTGGCTGTGGCTTCTTCGAGATCTGAAAGAGAATCAGAGGTTAGCATAATATCATTTATATAATGATGAAAAGACACTGTATCTTTATATTGTCAAGTGGCCAAGTCCTGAGCCACTAACCTGTGGCACACAGTAGGACAATGTATATAGCCCTGTGGCAGCACTACAGACGTCTATTGTCACCTTTCCAGGTGAATGCAAAGTGGTCCTGGCTCTTTGGAGCCAGACCAATGGAGAAAAATGCATTTGCCAAGTCCACCACATAGTGGTACTGTCCTAAGGAAAGAATCAGTTGATCCATAATATCAGCCATTGATGATTTTGCAGCATGCAATGAAGGAGTGACTTTATTGAGCTCATGGTAATCAACAGTCGTATTCCATGTGCTGTCCTGCTTTCAGACAGGCCAACTGGGGAGTTGCAAGGACTATGGGCTGTCCTCATGATCCCAGTTTTTTCCAATTGTAGGATCATTTGCCCAATTTCCTCATGTCCTCTAGGCAATCACTATTGCCTCACCTTAATTCTTCAGGGCTCAGGCAGGAGCCCTGGGGAATAGTGATGATGATCGCTAAGCACAGGTTTTACTACTGACACCTGTAACCAAAATTCTCCTTGGATGGTTCTTAAAGTCAGTACTTGCCAAAGTATCCATGCCCAATATATATTCTAGAGTAGCAGAAATGTACACTGCATAGGGGCTCAGGACAGCAAGCAACCAATGCCAAGCACTACCGTGGCTTGTCTCACATGGACTGTGTCCTTCCCGTATCCATCAATGTGTGTCAGAGGGCCATCAGACCTGTCTGGGTTTCCATACAACAAAGTGCATCTCTGTGTCTACTAGGGCCAAGACACGCTGTATATTGTGGGGTGGGGGGCTGGAGGGAAGGGTACTACTATTTTAAAAGTTCTTTCAGTCTCTTGTCTCCCCTACCCACTGGGCCAGCAGCCTTCATGGCAGTTCATCAAGTCACATCATCCTGGCTGCACAGGGGTACACCATCACGTAAGTGCAAGGGCCAACACTCAACCTTCTTTTCCTTTAGTTTAGGGAACAGCTGTTCCCTAAAAAGATTCCTTTTACAATGCAAATAAAACTTCATTGGGTGTTAATTAACTGTCTCTGGATTCACCCCTGCAGCTATTAAATTACCCAACTTTGCAACTGCAATACCTTGGTGGGGCTGCAGGCTTTGCCAGCCCCTCTCTGCTCACAGGGTGGCTTTCATTCACATGGCAACTATACCCTTGCTTTACCGGGTGCATTCCTTCTCCAGTTCTTACACTTTTACATTTCTAACTGTGCCACTTCACTTTCTGAGAGTTCCAGGCTATCAGCCCCATTCTCTCACAGGTACAACAGCCATGCTGGAAGTATTTTCCCTCGGCTTCTGCCATATCTGTTTGATGAGAACTCAAGAGTCCCTTCCAGTGTGTATGCCGTATACGAGGGCTGTTGGCAGAGGGGGTAGCCCACCTGTCCACCCCTGGAGCCAAGGGCTGGTCATGCTTAACCCACCAATTCACCATGGGAAAGACATGGAGCAAAGGATGTGTACTTACCTTGGAATGGTGCCGATTCACACCCAACTCCCGCCATTTCAGTTGCCTCCAGCACTGCTGCTTCCTCTTCCAGGGCTTGAATCTGGGCTTCCAATATTTTGCTTTTGCTGCAGTTTCTGGACTTGCATTTTCACAGTATCCTCGTGCTGTTCTGCACCATCGTTAAAGAAAACCAAGATGCTTTCCCCGCTATACCGCACTGGGGAACCTGGATGCCAGCTTTAAAGTCCTTTAAAGGCTTGGCACTCCCCTGTGGGGTGGGATTCACATGATTTCATGCCTTCGGAGTGGACCACCACAATGAACAGCTCTAAGGGATGCCACAAGTGTGGAGGGCCACATCCTGTCCAGTCCAGCTTCCTCCAGGGCAGAGGGGCTACTGGGCATCCTACCAACTACACCCATTGTCAGGTTTATATCTTAAGGTTCAGTTGCTCTAGTCCAGTTGTGAACTGAAAGAAAGCACAGGCTGCTTCTGGTAGAGTGGTCATCTTTAATCATTCCCTCCACTCTGCTCTGATACTTACAGAGCAGTAGTCCCTTATATATTAAATTACACAAAAGTGGCACTTTTTTTCAACAAGTGACTTCACTCATGGGATACATGATTAGATACATGCATATTACATCAATGGTTGCATTAGCTATGCTGTATCATGTTCCCCTGGAACTTAGGAAGGCCATTTTAGCAGGCTGTTACAATGAGTGATATTTCCGGGCCCCACACACTAAGGCTCAAGGGCAAGAGAGAGCTGTGCATAGACCACCTCCCTTCATTCACTTTAAACCCACACTCAAGAGAGAAGCTGGCCTGGCTCTCTTTTCTGTGTGAGGAAATGTTCCCTCCGAGGCCTGTTTCCTGCTTTTTAGGCCCCTCCACCTAGACCCCTGTACAATGCAATTGTGGGTGGGTCCCTTCAGGCCCCTACAAACTTCCATTACTGAATGTATTATGATACTGACGTTTTGTCTAATGCACATGGCCCCCAGCCCTAATAGGATTTGCTGCAGTCTGGAATATTTTAGTGGGACATAGGCTGCAAGCCTGCCTGATACATGGGCCATGGCTTCAGTCTGCCTTTGGTGAGCCCCTGCCTACCCTCAGCCTGACATATGAAACAAGCCCCCCGTGGAGATAAAGCATTTTCATTTATAAAGCAGGAAATCACTTCTACTCCTAATAAGCTTTTGTTACCCATGAGGCTGATAAGGGGTAAAAGAACCAATTAGCCATGTTTGTCTGCTAAACATGCACACTGATGTGTTTCCCACCCCAGAGCAAGCAGATGTGCAATCGATCACCTGCTGGGCACGTGAGACAACGGCCCGAGGGGTGCAGGCAGCATCCTGGGCCCATACCTATGCACTGCCACTATCATCAGGAGATGTCAGCGTGGCATGGCAAAGCTGCCCCTCCTGCCAGACCATGACCACAGATAAAAGGCCAAATGTGCCTGGGGACAGAGTTGTCAGCTAATGAGCCAGGCATTCTCAGAAGGTAGATTACTAGGGTTCTCACCATCTCTGGCTGTGCTCAGCTGCCGTTAACCATTTGTGTGGGTTTGGCCTAGCCATTCCCTGCATTCCACTGCCTCGGACCACACTGGACAGGTCCTGAAAGACCACATTCATTTCCTGTTCAGGTATTTCCCAGATACCTTACCTCTAAAAGTGGCCACAGATTTGGGGCCCAAGTTATGCACCGGGGTGGGGGCAATCAAGAGGCTTGTGATGGATTCTCCATGCTTCATATTGGTCCCAAGGTGTGGGGGATTGAGCAGCTTAATGGACAACTAAAGGACAGGCTTAAGTGGCTGATAGGAGGGGACAAGATAACCCCAGCTGGGATGACATACCTCAGGCAACCCAGTCTGGGGTCTCAATATAACAATTCCTTGAAAGGGCACTTCCCATTTGTGCTGTATGTTTGATGACAACAACTAACTGGCATCTGGGTGACACAGGAGAGGGCAAAGTGCCCCTAAAAGCTTTTCCCTCCTCCTGAAGAAAAAGTTCTCATGTTCTGTTCCACACTGCTATGTGCACTTTAGGTTTGAGGGAAAATTGATCCAAAATCACACCTGATAGTGCTAACTATAAGACAGCAGGACACAGACTCAGCTCCCGCAATTTCCACCCAGGACACCTGCAGATGTTGTCTATACTTACAGAAAAAAAAAAAATGAATTCACATCAAGAATAAATAAAGCTCTAGCCAAAAACTAAAGGACAAATACTGTATGGCCCCACTGATGTGAACCGACACTCGAAAATAAACTTGGAATATGTCATTGGTAACAGAGACCAGCAGGAGTTAGAAACAGGGTAAGATAATGGGTAATTGGAGCTGAAAGGATACAGACTGTGCAACAGGACTAGATAAAAAACTCAAAAATGGACAGCACAATAATACCTAATTGTAAAGTAATCATGTTAAAACACTGAATGAAGCTGCATCTGAGCTATAGGTTTTTTTTTGTTTGTTTGTTTGTTTGTTTGCTTGTTTGTGCCTTTTTTTTCTTTTTCCTTTTCTTTTTTTTTTACTATTATTATTACTTTTATTTTTTTCTCTATATTAACATTCTATATCTTTTTCTGTTGTTTTGCTAGTTCTTTTCCTAAACTGATGCAAATGTACTAAGAAATGATGATCATGCATCTATGTGATGATGTTAAGAATTACTGATTGTATATGTAAAATGGAATGATTTCTAAATGTTGTGTTAATTTCTTTTTTCTTTAATTAATGAAAAAATAAAAAAAATTTTTTTTTAAAGTCAAAAAAAAAAAAAGAATAAATAAAGCTTTGGAAACTATCTCTCTCAGGCATTCCCTCTAAAATCAAAGACCACACTGGGAACCCTACGCAGAGGCCTTGCAGTGGGGGACTAGCTTGGGACCCCCTGTTTATCTGACTGTGGTTGGATGTATATCCATCTTGTTGGGGTGTCTCAACATCCTTAACTCTCCATTTCCAGGGGGACCGTGTGTATCCCCCAAGATTGTACTTCTTGTTTGTGTGCCCCAGCTATTGGGGAACTGCCCCAATCCTGGACAGCTTTCAGCTCAACATCATCTTACTGGCCAGAGTTGTGCTTACTTGAAATAATGTCTCAGGCCAGATTAAAGAGACATCTTTATCTGGTTTGGCAACAATTGGGGCTCAAGGTTATGTTGAAATGTCCGGGCAGGCCTGATTATCCAGTTTTGAGTGATTCTGACCATATTGCTGGTCTACTTTTGGCTGGAATGAATTATGTGGTTTTGGACACAGCCCCTCAAAGTCCATCCCACTGGGGTCCTTAATGAAGTAACATATGTTTCTCACTTGGGTCCTGAAAATTCAAGGACTACAGCTGATGAGCTGGCTCCTAGTTAAAATCCTATGTGTGATTTTTTTCAGGCCATACTGCAGGCAGGTACAAAATTGCCTCAGCTGAGAATTTCTTATCAGAGACCGAAGGAGGAGATCCCCCTCAAAAGTCACAGGGTGGGTGGAGGTAGGAGACAGCCCAAGTACAGCCTGCAGCCTTACCATATGATCCACCCACAAACCCTGTGTCGAGGACTGTGTGACCGGCTCCTAGATGTGATGATAAATATATCCTGTAGCAGACAGCAGCCTGATGGCCTTTTGCCTCCAGCATACATAAAAAGTCACTGAAGTCAGTTCCGGCTAAATTATACAACTTTTATGACATGCAACTCACCCATGCTGGTATCTCCATATTCCTCTGACAACTCCCCAAAGAAGGTTTCATAATTTTTTCTTTGATCTGTGGTATTATATGGCCCCACAATCTCTTCTATCACTTTTAGACTTAAAATATCCTCTAAGGCATGACATCCAGGGGTGAAAGTCTCCCTGGCAATGTGGGACATGACTCCCAGGGACAAGCCTGGCCCTTGGCACCATGGGATCGTCAACACCTTCCTGACCAAAAGGGGGAAAATAAATGTAACAAAATAAGGTATGAGTGGCTTAGAGAGTCCAGATAGATTTGAGAGGCTATTCTGGAGGCTACACTTACACAAGCTTCAACTAGTTATTACTAATTACCACTGTTTCCCAAATCCCAACCAAAACCATTCCTGTTGACCCTAAAGAACACTTAGGGCTCTATCTGAGATTCAGTGAGCTCTTCCCAAATCCCTCTAAGACTTAGAAGCTGATTTTGTCATCCAAGTACTCTTTGATACTTTTAATTTTACCGCTAGTGTCCCATGGAATTGAGTTTTCATGCTAACCAATTCTGGCATTCCCATTGGACCATTTGACAGTTGTTTTAGTTTCCTAAAACCGACAAATTGCAATATACCAGAAATGGGCTGGCTTTTAACAATGACAATTTATTAGTTTACAAGCTTACAGTTCTGAGGTCATGAAAATGTCTAAAGTAGGGCATAATCAAGACAATACCTTCCTCCTGAAGACAGGCTGCCAGCAATCTGGACTCCTCTGTCACATGGCAAGCTACATGGCACATTCCGCTGGTCTTTCCCTTGTGTTCTGGGTCACTGATTCCTGCTTCTGGCTTCAGCGACTTTCTCTCCGTTTCTGTGGCTTTCTCTCTCATCTTCTGTGCCTTTTTTTTCTGTGTTTCTATGTCTTTCTCTTTGTAATGCATCCTTTTATAAAAGAGTGCAAAAGAGGCTCAAAACCCACCTGAGGCACACCTCAGCCAAAATAACCTAATCAAAATGTTTACACTCACAATAGGTTTACACCTACATTAATGGATTAGCTTTAGGAACATGATCATCTGGAGTCTGTTCAGCTTCAAACTAACACAATAACCCATCAGGAATCAACACCACTAATCCCAACCATTCTTCCTCACTTATATAGTTTTAAAAAGAAAATTAATTCCAAAATAAACAGTGCCTGGCTAGCTGTTTCTCACATAGCCTCTCTTAATTTCATAGAAAAGTACTTGAAAAGGCATGAGTTGACAGCAGCTGCAATGGACTGAAGATGGTGACAGTGGTCATAGCTCTGAACCATGAAAATTGATAGTGATGAATCAACCTGAATCAGCAAATCCATCAATCCATCAATCATTTGCCTTTTCAGATCCACCTCTTGAAAACCTGAAGTGTCAGGCTCAAAAGAGGAATACTTGAAAGACATTGGCAGCGCATTTATTTTTATTCAAAAACTAAAGTATTTCAGGGAGAGTGCCAAGATGGCAGCTTAGCGAGGTGTGGGATTTAGTTTGCCCTCCAGAGCAGCTACTAAATAGCCAGGAACAGTACAGAACAACTGCTGGGGCCACGTCAGTGACTGAATACACAGTGTACCCCAGTCTGGACCAGATGGACTGGCTGCAAGACCCCCGAGGAACCGTGAGTGCCCCAAGCCACAGCAGCTGGTGCCCCTCCCCCACAGGCTGTTTCCCAGAAGAAAAAAGGAAAGGGACTTTACCAGCAGCAGGGGTTGAGCACAACTAAGCTTCAAGTGTGGAATTAATTCACAAATTCTGACTACCTAAAAATAGGCCCCCAACTCAGCAGTCCTTCGTCAAAGCGGAGGTGGCTGATTTTTGCCCCAGCACCGAGGGGGCAGGGCTAATGAAAAAAGAAAAAAGATTTAAAAAGAAAGAGAGGGTTTTTTGGATCAGATAGCACACAATACTTGAAAGGGTCTGGGCCCTGAAGAAAAGGAGGGGGCACACAGTTTATGAAGGTACACAAAGCAACATACCAACTTATGCTCTTGATTGGCAAACCTGAGGAATGGGGGTCCTGCTCTGAGAAGGATTTTTCTCTTTCTTTTTTGTGGCTGTGTTTCTACAAAGGCTTGACTGCTTTTGGATACAGTGGCAGGGCTCCTCAGGCTGCAACTACCCCAGGCCTAGGCAGAAACAAGCTTCTCTGAGAACTTGTCTGGAGCCTGTGCCTTCCCCAGGGGAGAGATGGGGCCCAGTTCAAATGGATTCCCTCCCTCAAGGAATTCAGACCCCAGGACTTGGAAATTTGAAGCCATTAAAGCCAGCCTACAACCTCTTCTCTGTCTTGACCACGCCCCCAGTAGGGAGATTCTGCTAAAGTTAAAGGTACCCCATCACCATATGCTGGTGGCTCCTGCAGGCAGACAAGCACCACATACTGGGCAGCATAGGAAAAACATAGAGTCCAGAGACTTCACAGGAAAGCCTTTCAACCTGTTGGGTCTCACCCTCAGAGAAAACTGACACAGGTGACTCATTCCCCCTGACAGGAGGCCAGTTTGGTCTGGGAAAATCTGGCTGGGACCCATAATACCTAAGTAGACCCTCCTAAGGGGAGGGGGGGAGGCACCTTACAGACAGGATAAGAAACAAAAAAACAAGAACTGAAAAATTTTTCACTGTTAAACAAAACCTAAGCTAGTGGTCCAGAATAAGCTGAACTGAATGTCAAAGAACGGATAGACAACAAATTCATCCAGCAAGAAAGTCCTAGGTAAAACAAGTGAAAACAATCTCCAAAATAAACTAATTGAGGTAATTAAATGCCTAGACAGTCAGCAAAAAATAATGAATCACACTAAGAAAATTAAAGATATGGCCCAGGCAAAGGAACAAACCAACAATTCTAATGAGATACAGGAGTTAAAACAATTAATTCAAAAAAAATTAAAATTAAAATTAAAAAACAATTAATTCAGAATGTTCAAACAATATGGAAAACCTCATCACAGATCAAATCAATGAATGGAGGGAGGATATAAAGAAAGCAAGGAATGAACAAAAAGAAGAAATCAAAAGTCTGAAAAAACAAATCACAGAACTTATGGGAATGAAAGGCTCAGTAGAAGAGATGGAAAAAACAATGGAAACCTAAAATATTAGATTTCAAGAGGCAGAAGATAGGATTAGTAAACTGGAGGATGGAACATCTGAAATCCAACAAGCAAAAGAAAATATAGGGAAAGGAATGGAAAAATATGAGCAGGGACTCAGGGAATTGAATGACAACATGAAGCACATGAATATACATGCTGTGGGTGTTCCAGAAGGAGAAGAGAAGGGAAAAGGAGGAGAAAAACTAATGGAGGAAATTATCACTGAAAATTTCCCAAATCTTATGAAAGACTTAAAATTACAGATCCAAGAAGTGCAATGTACCCCAAACAGAATAGATCTAAATAGACGTACTCCAAGACACTTACGAATCAGAACGTCAGATATCAAAGAGAGAATCATGAAAGCAGCAAGAGAAAAGCAATCCATCACATACAAGGGAAGCCCAATAAGACTATGCATAGATTTCTCAGCAGAAACCACATAGGCAAGAAGACAGTGGGATGATATATTTAAGTTACTAAAAGAGAAAAACTGCCAACCAAGAATTCTATATCCAGCAAAACTGTCCTTCAAAAATGAGAGGGAAATTCAGACATTTTCAGACAAAAAATCACTGAGAGAATTTGTGATCAAGAGACCAGTATTTCTGCAAGAAATACTAAAGGAGCACTAGAGGCACATACAAAAAGAGAGGAGAGAGAGGTGTGGAGAAGAATGCAGAAATGAACACTATCCATATAGGTAAAAAGAAGAAAAATTAGATATGACATATAAAATCCAAAACGCAAAATGGAAGAAGAAATTACTACCCATACATTAATAACACTATGTTAATGGATTAAACTCCCCAATCAAAAGAAATAGACTGTCAGAATGGATTAAAAAACAGGACCCATCTATATGCTGTTTACAGGAAACACATCTTAGACCCAAGGATGAAAATAAGTTGAAAGTGAAAGGTTGGGGAATGATATTTCATGCAAATAACAATCAGAAAAGAGCAGAAGAAGCTATACTAATATCCAACAAATTAGACTTCAAATATAAAGCAGTTAAAAGAGACAAAGAAGGACACTATGTATTAATAAAAGGAACTATTCAACAAGAAGACATAACAATCATAAATACTTATGGACTGAGCCTGAATTCTCCAAAACTCATGAGGCAAACACTGAAGAGAGAAATAGACACATCTATCATAATAGTTGGAGACTTCAATTCCCCACTCTCATCAATGGACAGAATATCTAGACAGAGGATCAATAAAGAAACAGAGAATTTGAATAATACAATAAATGAGCTAGACTTAACAGACATTTATAGAACATTACACCCTACAACAGCAGTATATACAATTTTCTCAAGTGCTCATGGATCACTCTCAAGGATAGACCATATGCTGGGTCACAAAGCAACTCTCAACAAATTTTAAAAGATTGAAATCATACAAAACACTTTCTCAGATCATAAAGGATTGAAGTTCAAAATCAATAATAGGCAGAGTGCCAGAAAATTCACAAATATGTGGAGGCTCAACAACACACTCTTAAACAACTAGTGAGTCAAGGAAGAAATTACAAGAGAAATCAGTAAATATCTCAAGGCAAATGAAAATGAAAACACAACATATCCAAACTTATGGGATGCAGCAAAGGCAGTGCTAAGAGGGAAATTTATTGCCCTAAATGCCTATATCAAAAAAGAAGAAAGGGCAAAAATCGAGGAATTAACTGTCTACTTGGAAGAACTAGAGAAAGAAGAGCAAACTAATCCCAAAGCAAGTAAAAGGAAATAAATAATGAAGATTAGAGCAGAATAAGTGAAATTTAGAACATGAAAACAATTGAGAAAATCAACAAAACCAGAAGTTGGTTTATGAGAAAATTAATAAGATTGACGGACCCTTAGCGAGGTTGACAAAAAGAAGAAGAGAGAGGATATAAATAAATAAAATCAGAAACAGAAGAGGAGACATAACCACTGACCCCACAGAAATAAAGGAAGTAATGAGAAGATACTATGAACAAATTTATGCTAATAAATACAACAATGTAGATGAAATGGACAACTTTCTAGAAAGGCATGAACAACCAACATTGATGCGAGAAGAAACAGACGACCTCAACAAATCTATCACAAGTAAAGAAATCACATCTGTCATTAAGAAGCTCCATATCATCCTCAATGGGCAAAATTCTGAGGGGGAAATCAAGAAAAAAAATTCATTTACAATTGCAACCAAAAGAATAAAAGATTTAGGAATAAATTTAACTAAAGAGACAAAAGACTTATACAAAGGAAACTACAAGAAATTGTTAAAAGAAATCACAGAAGACCTGAATAGATGGAAGGGCATACCATGTTCATGGATTGGAAGACTAAATATAGTTAAGATGTCAATTCTACCTAAATTGATTTACAGATTCAATGCAATACCAATTAAAATCCCAAAAACTTACTTTTCAGAACTACAAAAACCAATAACCAAATTTATCTGGAAGGGCAGAGTGCCCCAAATAGCTAAAAGTATCCTGAGGAAAAAAAAATGAAGTTGGAGTTCTCACGCTACCTGACTTTAAGGGGTATTATGAAGCTACAGTGGTCAAAACAGCATGGTACTGCCATAAAGAAAGATATACTGACCAATGGAATCAAATAGAGTGTTCAGATATAGACCCTCTCATCTATGGACAATTGATCTTTGATAAGGCAGTCAAACCAACTCACCTAGGACAGAACAGTCTTTTCAATAAATAGTGCTTAGAGAATTGGATATCCACATGCAAAAGAATGAAATAGGATCCATATCTCACACCCTATACAAAAATTAATTCAAAATGGATCAAAGACCTAAACATTAGATCTAAAACCATAAAACTGTTAGAAGAAAATGTAGGGAAATACCTTATAAATCTTATAATAGGAGGTGGTTTCCTAGACCTTAAACCCAAAGCACAAGCATCAAAGAAAGAAAGAAAGAAACGGGAACTCTTCAAAATTGAACACTTTTGCACATCAAAAAACTTTGTCAAGAAAGTAAAAAGACAGCCTACACAATGGGAGACAATATTTGGAAATGATATATCAGATAAAGGTCTAGTATCCAGAATATATAAAGAGATTGTTCAACTCAACAACAAAAAGACAGACAACCCAATTACAAAATGGGCAAAAGACTTGAACAGACATGTCTCAGAAGAGGAAGTACAAGTGGCCAAAAGATACATGAAGAGATGCTCAACTTCCCTGGCTATTAGAGAAATGCAAATCAAAACCAAAATGAGATATCATCTCACACCACCAGAATGGCCATTATGAATAAAACAGAAAATTACAAGTGCTAGAGAGGATGTGGAGAAAGGGGCATACTTACCCACTCTGGTGGGAATATCAAATGGTTCAATCACTGTGGAAGGCAGTTCGGTGGTTCCTCAGGAAACCAAGTATAGAATTGCCATATGACCCAGCAATACCATTGTTAGGTATCTACTCAGAGGTCATGAGGGCAAAGACACAAGCAGACATTTGCACACCAATGTTTACAGCACATTATTTACAATTGCAAAGTAATGGAAACAGCCAAAATGTCCATCAACAGATGAATGGCTAAACAAACTATGGTGTATATATATACGATGGAATATTATACAGCCATAAGACAAAATAAAGTTATGAAGTATGTAACAACATGGATGGACCTTAAGGATATTATGCTGAGTGAGATTAGCCAGAAGCAAAAGGACAAATACTGTATGGTCTCACTGATATTAACTGACATTAGTGAATAAACTTGGAAAATTTCATTGGTAACAGAGAACATCAGGAGATAGAAATAGGGTAAGATATTGGGTAATTGGAGCTGAAAGAATACAAACTGTGCAACATGGCTGATTGTAAAAACTCAGAAATGGATAGCACAATACTACATAACTGTAGTACAATTATGTTAAAACACTGACTCAAGCTGAATGTGAGAATGATAGAGGGAGGAGGGCTCAGGGCACAAATGAAATCAGAAAGATAAACGATAAACACTGAGATGGTATCATCTAGGAATGCCTAGAGTGTATAAAGATAGTGACTAAATGTACAAATTTAAAAAATGTTTTTGCATGAGGAAGAACATAGGAATGTCATTACTGCAGGGTATTGAAAATTGATAGTAATTAATATTTTAAAATGTTTAACTTATGTGTGAGACTAAAGCAAAAAGTGCTTATTCGGTACAAAATTTATATTTTGACTAGTGCATTTCCTAATATAACTTAGGTGGACAGCTTAGTTGAACACCATAAGTACATGGAACCTTGAGTAGGGCATGAGTATTTGCAAAGTCCCCTTGGGGGAATGGTGATAAAGGGGGAAAATTCAACTTCCCCAAGTTGAATTCTTGATATTCTCACAAGCAGTGCAGACAACCAAAGCAATAAGCTGAACCCCCAATCTTGGGGTTTGTTCATATGAAACTTGGCCCCACAAAGGATAGGTCAAGCCTACTTAAAATTCGGCCTAAGAGTCACCCCCGAGAGAACCTCTTTTGTTGCTCAGATGTGGCCTCTCTCTCCAGCCAACAAAACAAGCAAACTCACTGCCCTCCCCCTGTTTACGTGGGACATGACTCCCAGGGGTGTGTCCCTTCCTGGCAACATGGGACATAAATCCGAGAACGAGCTGAGACTCAGCATCAAGGGATTGAGAAAACCTTCTCAATCATAAGAGGCAAGAGCAAAATGAGACAAAATAAAGTGTCAATGGCTGAGGGATTCCAAACAGAGTTGAGAGGTTATCCTGAAGGTTATTCTTATGCATTAAATAGATATCACCTTGTTAGTCAAGACGTAATGGAGAGACTGGAGGTAACTGCTTGAAAATGTAGAGCTGTTTTGCAGTAACCATGTTTCTTGAAGATGATTGTATAATGACATAGCTTTCACACTGTGACTGTGTGATTGTGAAAACCTTGTGTCTGATGATCCTTTTATCTACCTTATCAACAGATGAGTAACGCATATTGAATAAAAATAAATAATAGGGGGAAAAAATGTTAAAATAAATTTAGATTGAAATGCTAGTGATCAATGAAAGGGAGGGGTAAGGGGTTTGGTATGTATGAATTTTTTCTGTTGTCTTTTTATTTCTTTTCCTAAATCGATGCAAATGTTCTAAGAAATGATCATGATGATGAATCTGCAACTATATGATGATATTGTGAATCACTGATTATACATGTAGAATGGAATGATCATAAGTTAAGAATGTTTGCATTTGTTTGTTGTTACATTTTTTAAAAAATTAATTAAAAAATCAAATCAACAAGTTGAGGGAGGATATAATGAAGGCATTGGGCAAACAAAAAGAAGAACCCAAAAGTTTGAAAAAAAAATCACATGGGAATGAAAGGCAGAATAGAAGAGATGAAAAAACAATGGAAACATACAACAATAGTTTTGAAGAGGCAGAAGAAGGATTAGTGAACTGGAGAACTGGACATCTGAAATCAAACACACAAAAGAAAATATAGAGAAAAAATGGAAAAATATGAGCAGGACCTCAAGGGAATTGAATAACAATATGAAGCACACAAATGAACATGTTGTGGGTTTCCCAGAAGAAGAGAAGGGAAAAGGAGGAGAAAGACTAATGGAGGAAATAATCACTGAAAATTTCCCATATCTTATGAAAGACATAAAATTCCCATATCTTATGAAAGACATAAAATTACAGATCCAAGAAGTGGAGTGTACTCTACACAGAATAGATCCAAATAGATATACTCCAAGACACTTACTAATCAAACTGTGAGATGTCAAAGAAAGAAAGAGAATTTTGAAAGCAGCAAGAGAAAAGCAATCCATCACATATAAGAAAAGCCCAATAAGACTATGTGTGGATTTCTCAGCAGAAGCCATGGACATGAGAAGGCAGTGGTATGATATATTTAAGATTCTAAAAGAGAGAAACTTCCAGCCAAGAATTCTATATCCAGCAAAATTGTCCTTCTAAAATGAGTGGGCAGGTGATGCAATGGTGGCTCAGTGGCAGAATTCTCACCTGCCAAGCCAGGAACCAGGGTTCAATTCCTGGAGCCTGCCCATGCCAAAAATATATATATATATAAAAATGAGGGAGAAATTAAAACATTTTTAGACAAACAATCATTGAGAGAATATGACTAAGAGACCAGCTCTTCAAGAAACACTAAAGGGAGGACTACAGGCAGATAGGAAAAGGCAGGAGAGAGAGGTCTGGAGAAATGTAGAGAAATGAAGACTATCAGTAAAGGTAAAAGAGAAAAAAAATCAGATATGATATATAAAATCCAAAAAGCAAAATGATAGTAGAAAGTACTGCCTTTACAGTAATAACACTAAATATTCCTGGATTATTTGATTCCCCAATCAAAAGATATGGACTGGCAGAATAGATTAAAAAACAGAATCTACATTACTATAGCAATGCAGATATTTGTAAGAACATTCTACTCGACATTTTGAAAACATTCAGTTTTGACAACTTATCAAATGGTATTTGAGTTGGTTTTTAATACTTCGAATTTAAGAATTCTGCTATGTGAACATGTAGATTTTTCCTCATTTCCTTTATTTTAAATTGGTTTATGAAACTTACTGTGCAAATCCAGGTTATATGATGATTTTATGACTACATTTTTAAAAATATGCCCATGGTTAAGTTAACTAATATCCATTGTTTTTGGTTCTAAGTATATTGTTTGTTTTCTTAAATAAAAAATATGTAAAAATTTTTAAAAAGGAACCTATTTATATGCTGTCTACAGGAGACTCATTTTAGACTAAAGGACAAAAATAGGTTGTAAGTGAAAGTTTGTGAAAAGATATTTCATGCAAACAACAATGAGAATACAGCAGGAGTAGCTATACTAATATCCAGCACTGGACTTCAAATATAAAACAATTAAAAGAGACAAAGAAGGCCACTACATATTCATAAAAGGAAAAATTCAACAAGAAGAAATAACAATCATAAATATTTATGCACTGAGCCAGAGTGCTCCAATATACATGAGGCACACATTGATAACACTGAAGGGAGAAATAGACACCTCTACCATAATAGTTGGAGACTTCAATTCCCTACTCTCATCAATGAATAGAACATCTAAACAAAGGATCAATAAAGAAGCAGAGAATTTGAATAATGTAATAAATGAACTAGACTTAACAGGCATTTATAGAACATCACATCCCACAACAGCAGGATACACATTTTCCTCAAGTGCTCATGAATCATTCTCAAGGACAGACTTTGCTGGGTCACAAAGCAAGTCTCAATAAATATTAAGACTGAAATTTTACAAATCACTTTCTCAGTTCACAATGGAATGAAGTTGGAAATCAATAACAGGCAGAGGGCCAGAAAATTCAAAAACATATGGTGGCTAAACAACACACTCTTAAACAACCAATGTGTCAAGGAAGAAATTACAAGAGAAATCAGTAAATATCTCAAGGCAAATGAAAATGAAAACACAACATATCAAAATTTATGAGATGCAGCAAAGGCAGTGTGAAGAGGGAAATTTATTGCCTTAAAAACCTATATTAAAAAAGAAGAAAGAGCAAAAATCGAGGAATTAATCATTCACTTGGAAGAACTAGAGAAAAAACAGCAAACTAACCCCAAAGCAAATAAAAGGAAAGAAATAACAAAGATAAAAGCAGAAATATATGAAATTGAGAACATGAAAACAATCAAGAATATCAATAAAACAGAAGTAGGTTCTTTGAGAAAATCAATAAAATTGATGGATGCTTAGCTAGGTTGACAAACAGAAAAAGAGAGAGAATGCAAATGAATGAAATCAGAAATGGAAGAGAAGAAACTACTGACCCTGCAGAAATAAAGGATGCAATGAGAGGATACAATGAGCAACTATATGTTAATAAACTAAGCAATGTAGATGAAATAGACAATTAACTAGAAAGGCATGGACAACCACCACTGACCCGAAAAGAAATAGACAACCTCAACAAACCAATCACAAGTCAGGAGATTGAATCAGTCACCAAGAAGCTCCCAAAGAAAAAAGTCCAGGACAAGGTGGCTTCACATGCAAATTCTACCAAGCATTCAAGAAAGAATTAGTACCAATCCTGCTCAAACTCAAAAAAAAATTGAAGAGGAGGGAAAGCTACTTAACTCATTCTATGAAGCCAACATCACCCTCATTCCAAAGCCAGACAAAGATACTACTAGAAAAAAAAATTACAGACCAATCTCTCTAATGAATATAGATGCAAAAATCCTCAAAAAAAAATCTTACAAATCCAATCCAGCTGCACATTAAAAGAATTATACACCATACCAAGTAGAATTTATTCCAGGTGTGCAAGGATGGTTCAACACAGGAAAATCAATTAATGTAATACACCATATCAACAAATCGATGCAGAAAAGGTATTTGGCAAAATTCAACATCCTTTCTTGATAAGAACAATTCAAAGAATAAGAATAGAAGGGAACTTCCTCCATATGACAAACGGAAAATATGAAAAACCCACAGCTAACATCATCATCAGTGGGGAAAGTTTGAAAGCTTTCCCCCTAAAATCAGGAACAAGACAAGAATTCCCACCATCACCATTATTATTCAACATTGTGTTAGAAGTTCTAGTCAGAGCAATAAGACAAGAAAAATAAATAAAAGACAACCAAATTGGAAAGGAAGAAGAAAAATCACTATTTGAAAATGATACGCTACTATATGTTGAAAATCCTGAAAAATCCATAGCAAAGCTACTAGAGCTAATAAATGAGTACAGTAAAGTGGCAGGATACAAGATCAACACACAAGAATCAATAGAGTTTCTATACACTAGTAAAGAGCAATCTGAGGAGGACGTCAAGAGAAAAATTCCATTTACAGTTGCAACCAAAAGAATTAAATATTTAAGAATTAATTTAGCTGAGGATAGAAAAGACCTAAACACAGAAAACTATAAGAAATTGCTTTAAAAAATCATAGAATACCTAAATAAATGGAAGGGCATACTGTGTTCATGGATTGGAAGACTAAATATATTTAAGATGTCAATTCTACCCAAATTATTATATAAATTCAATGCAATACCAATTAAAATCCCAACAACTTACTTTCCAGAAATTAAAAAAAAACAATAACCAAATTTATTTGGAAGGGCAGAGTGCCCCAAATAGCTAAAAATATCTTCAGGGAAAAAAAATGAAGTGGGAGCTCACACTCTACCTGACTTTAAAGCATATTACGAAGCTATGTGGTCAAAACGGCATGGTATTGGCATAAAGATAGATATACTGACCAGTGGAATCAGCTAAAGCGTTCTCTTTGATAAGGGGGTCAAGCCAACTCACCTGGAACAGGGCAACCTCTTCAATAAATGGTGCTTGGAAAACTGGATATCCATATGCAAAATAATGAAAGAGGATCCATATCTCACCCCCTACACAAAAATTAATTCAAAATGGATCAAAGATGTAATCATTAGAGCTAAGACCAACAATGTTTTAGAAGAAAATGTAGGAAAATATCTTATAAAACTTGTAATAGGAGGTGTTTTCATAGATCTTAGACCCAAAGCATGAGCATTGAAGAAAGAATCTAAATGGGAACTCCTCAAAATTAAACACTTTTGTGCATCAAAGAACTTTGTCAAGAAAGTAAAAAGGCAACCTGCACAATGAGAGACAACGTTCAGAAATCACTTATTAGATAAGGGTTTAGTGTCCAGAATATATAAAGAGGTTCTTCAACTCAACAACAAAAATGCAAACAACCCAATTTAAAAATGGGCAAAAGACATGAACAGATACTTTTCAGAAGAGGAAACACAAATGGATAAAAGGCACATGAAAAGATATTCAACTTCATTGGCTATTAGGAAAATGCAAATTAAAACCACAATGAGGTAGCATCTGACATCCACTAGAATGGTCATTATCAAAAAAAAAAAAAAAAACAGAAAATGACAAGTGCTGGAGAGAATGTAGTGAAAGAGGCACATTTATCCATTGTTGGTGGGAATGTAAAATGATACAACTTCTCTGGAAGGCAGTTTGGCAGTTTCTCAGGAAGCTAAGTACAGAATTGCCATATGATCCAGCAATTCCATTGCTAGGTATCTATTCAGAGGACATGAGAGCAAGGATTCAAACGGACACTGAAATTATGAGGGTTTTTTTCTTTTTATTTCTTTTTCTGGAATGATGCAAATGTTCTAAAAAATGATCATGGTGCTTATACTGTGAGCCATTGATTGAACACCAAGTATAGAATGTATGCGTGTGAAGATTTCTCAGTTGAAAAAAAAAATATATATATAATATTTTAAAAGTGCTATCATCAATTGTAACAGCCAATACATGGTGTTGCTCGTGGATGGTGAATGGGAATCCTGTATTATATGCGTGATTGCTTTGTAAACTCACAATGTCTCTAATAAATTTTTTTTTTAAAAGCATGTTGGGAGTAAGGACTAGCAAAAGCATAGTTTAGAAAGATAAAGTTTATGATACATATTAGATATCTATGTGAAGAAGTGGAGAAAGAAAAGAAAAAGAGAGAAGGAAATAGGAAAATAAGCGTGCTAATATGATAATTTTATCATTGCTCAAGGTTGAGAACAAATAGGTAGTGTCTAAATCCACAGTTCCCAAAATGTGCATCAAGTCACCCTGGGGCACCAGAGTAAACTCATAAGGAATGCCATGGGACATTTCACCAAAGACATAAAAATGGTTAATAAGCACGTGAAAAGATACTCAACAGCATTAGTCCTTAGAGAACCACAATGAGACACAATTTCACACCCACTAGAATAGCGATAATAAGTAAGACAGTATCAGAGGTTGATGAGGATGTGGAGAAACAGTAACCCTTGTGCACTTCTGGTGGGGATATAAAATTGTGCAGCCACTTTGGAAAAGTTAGCAGTTTCTCAAAAAGCTCAAAGTAAAAATACAATATATACAAAAAAAAATACAATACAACCACTAAGGAAAATATATGTGAGCACAAAGAATTGCACGTGACTGTTTATAGCAGCATAATTCATAATACCCCAAACTGGAAATCTCCTAAATGTCCCCCAACTGAGAAATGAATAAATAAAATGTGGCATCTCCAAACACTATGGACTATCACAAAAGTACAAATTATTAATACTTGCTACATCATGGATGAACTGCAAAAACATTCTGTGACATGAGGGAGCACCAAAGACAGCAAGAGACCACATATTGTATGATTCTGTATGATACTGGATCAACCAGTGAATGGATAAACAAGCTATGATGTCTCGAAACAATTGATTACTAGTCAGCAATAAAAATAAACAAATTACTGACACAACATAAATAACTCTCAAATTCATTATGCTGCATTAAAGAAGGCAGAGTATAAGGGCTATATAGTGTATGATCCCATTTATATGAGAGTCTGGAAAAGGGAAAATTATAGGGACAGAAATAAGGTCTGTGGTTGTCTAGGGCAAGAGGTAGGGAATCAATGAACGTGAATAAAACACAGAGAGGGGGAAAGAATCCAAAGGGAAGGGAACAGAGTTTCAGTGACCTGTGCAACAGTATCAAAAGTCTATGCATATAAATAGAGGCTTAAGAGAGAGAGTAGAACAGAGAGGTACCGGAGCAAAAAAAAAATTCACAGTTAAAGTGAACAAAAGTTTTCCAAATTTAGCTAAAAATCTGAACCTGTGCATCCAAGAAGTTCAGCAAACTACAAATAGGATTAAAAGAAAGAAAACATACCTAGACACATCATAGTTAAATTGTTGAAAAAGAAAGAGAAAAAATAATAGCCTCAAGACAACCAATATAGAAGTAACATATATGCTAACAGTGATAAAAACTTCTACACATCTATCTTTTGAAGCATGCAAACTGGAAGTCAATCGAACAACATCCATAAAGAGTTAAAAAAAAAATTCCAAGAACAAAAATGTTCTTTAAAATGAAGATACTTTCAGATAGAAAACAGGTGGAAAAATTCGTCATCAGCTGACCTGCATTACAAGAAATGCCAAAGGAATTTCTTCAGGCTGAAGAGAAATAATACTGGGTCGAAATTCAGATTCATAGTAAGAAATGAAGAGTGCTGAAAATGGCAAACATATTGGTAGATATAAAAGACATTTTTCTCATTTCTTAAATTCTTTACAAGACAACTGACTATTTAAACAGAAATACTTATATTATAAATTGCAAATGGAAGAGGAAAATATATGAAAATAATAGCACACAAGATAGGAAGTAAATAAGAAAGCACTGCTGTAACGTTCTCGCATTTATATGTCAAGTGGCATAACTTTAATTCAAAGCAGAATGTAATAATTAGGGATAAACACTGTCAGCCCTAGGGCAATCGCTTAAAAATCTGTAAGGTCAATAGGGGCTATCCTAAAATAAACCCAATCTCATAACATGGTTTAAAAAAAAAAAGAAGTCTTTCACAATCTAGCCTTCATCTTCTCTCCTACTTCATCAATACACATTCACTTCCCCTGCTAATACTCCCTAATTCCATCCACTATGAACCATCCTTCCTTGACCAAAGGATGCCTTTCCACACCTCCTGAGTTGCTTTATGCTGTTTTCTTTCCTGGACTGGTTCTTCCCTGCTTTTTGATGCCCTTAAATTTCTACTTATCCTTGGACTTTCCATTCAAATAAAATGAGAAAATGCCCAATGATGACAAATATCTGTTGAGATGGGTGTCCCCCAGTCTTGAAGTCATCGGAAACACAACCTAAACATTTGGCACCGTAAAGAATGCAAAGGTATACCTTTCCTTTGTGGAGCTCATTTCTGCAGTGCTGGGAAGAACTTGCATAGAATTCACATTGCCTGGACAAAAGCAGAAAGCCTAAAGAAGAGGAGAGGCTTCATGGACTCCAACCTTCAAAATAAAAGCACACAGAAGATGCGCAGCGCGTACGATTACCATCTGAAAGAGAGAATGTTAATCAACTATGTGACTGTATAATTTCAATTTCCCGATGTGTTTTTGGTTTCCTTTATTTCAAGCATCACAGTAATTAGCAGTGTGAAGACCTTAAAACCAAATAGGCAGCGCTAAGGTTGCCATCTCCTGTCGGAGCGGCGTACGAGCCCGAACTTTGTGTTTCCCAAGCGCCACCTGGTGGCACTTTTAACTAGTGTTCCTCAATCTTCTAGCACCACCCTCATCCATTTTGATAGGAAGTCAGATCTCCAATCTTATCAGACCCTTACACACCCAACCCATTCCCAGTCAGAAAACCCTGGGAATCAATGTCAGTCAATCTACTTCGCAGAGCGGACATTTAAAAGTTCCATTGGTCCGCGTTGCGGCGCCCGGGTCCCGGCGCTGTCTCGGCGGCCTCGGTGGTGGCAGGACGGGGCGACCCTTTTAAAGCTCCTGACCCGGTTCTCGAGCTTTCATTTCCCCGCCCCGCGCCACAGGACAACCCACCAACAAGTACAGGGTCGGAGACTACGTCTACTTTGACAATTCCTTCTGCAACCCGTACCTGATCGGGAGGATGGAGGAGCCCAAGCCGGTGTTGAGGCACTTCTCTCTGGAGAGCTCCCCCTCAGCTGTCGACCTCGGGGCTGCCCGCTAAGATGCCGAGCCTCTTCGGGTCACCCGCTGCAGCCCAGCACTCTGGCGCTTTGCTCTGCCCACCTCAGCTTGGACGGAGCGCACGCTTACTAGGAAGGAGCAGCCAGGAGTCATGGGATGTTCAAGGAGAGATTGTAACATGAAAAACCGAGCAAAACAGACTTAGAAAAGGAATGAGAAGAAAAGATGATACCGGGGACAGAAGAAAACTAAAGCAGGAACAACAAAAAGCACTAATGGATGGCCTGGGAGGGAAGGCCAATGCACGAACGAAACACGGATAGAATGCAACAAATGGGGAACTATTCAAAAAATGAGACAGCTCTTGGAAACAGTGGGTCTATAAAATTTTTTAATGCAATAAAAGAATGAGGCGATAAAGTTGAGGATAGAGGATATTGCCCTGAAAGTAAGACAGAAGCAAACACTTCATACAGCAGACTGATGTGGAAGAACCCATGGCAAGGGACCGTAGCCCATCGGGAGCACCATGGGGAAGACACCCAGATGTTCTTACAGCTTAATTCCCTTAGGTAGGAGCCATAGTCCTGGAAGCAGGTTGACTAGAATAACTAGGGAGTCAAATAAAACTTACATCCCTGGAGATTCTGTATGAAACTAAGGGAAAAGAACCAGGCCAGATATGCCTAGAATGAATACAAGTAACAACAGCCATAAACCCTGGGAGACTGGGAGTCTTGGCCATACTGGAAATCATGTGCACCAGGTAAATTAAATTCACACTGCACTTAACAAGCCTCAGAGTGAATATCCCATCTCTACCATTTAGCAAGAGACCAAGACATAGGCAATGAGTTTGAACAGGTTGATTAATGAATTAATGTATGAGGGAGGTTAATTATCTGTATTTCATCTCCAATTTGGGATTTCCACAGGTATAATTTGATGTGCAAGAAGACTATATTAAAGCATACTACTGGGGAGCAAAAGTAGTTCAGTGATAGAATTCTCGCCTGCCATGCAGGAGACCCAGGTTCAATTCCCCGCCCATACACTCCCCCCATCCCTCCCAAAAAGATCAACAAATGGTGCTGCAATAACGGGATAGTCACTTGGAAGATGAATGAACTGTGACCCCCACCATACAGCATACCAAAAATAATAATAATAAGTATAGTGCTGGGATTTTCAGGTTAGTGTGATGCTCTAATATATTCCAGAGTAATTTGGGCAGAGAATAAAAAAGTATTTGCAAAACTCCCTTGGTGGGCTGGGGAGAAAGGAAGAAATATCCAACTTTCCCTTCTAGGGAAGCAGTGGGGACAACAAATTGAATAAGCTTAGCCCTCAATCTTGGGGCTTGGCCCTATGAAACTTATTCCTGCAAAGGAGAAGCTAGGCCTACTTATAATTATGCCCAGACATCACTGCCAGAGAACCTCTTTTGTTGATCAGATGTGGCCTCTCTCTTTAAGCCAACTCGGTAGGTGAACTCACTGTCCTCCCCCCATTACATGGGGCATGACTCCCTGGCATCATGGAACCCTGACTCCCCAGTATGAGCAGAGACCCAGCATCATGGAAATGGAAAAGTCTTCTTGATCAAAAGGGGAAAGAGAGAAATGAGCAAAATAAAGTCTCAGTAGCTGAGAGACTTCAGTCAAGAGATTATCCTTGAGGTTATTGGAGTGCCTAGAGGGAAGTACCTGAAACTGTTGAACTGTGTTCCAGTAGCTTTCATCCTTGAAGAAGACTGTATAAGTATATAGCTTTTACAATGTGACTGTGGGATTGTGAAAACCTTGTGTCTGATGTACCTTTTATCCAAAGTATGGACAGATGAGTGAGAAAAAAAAAGAGGGGGTGGTTATGTGACACCTGACTCAGAGTTAGAGCTCTAAGCTATGAAAGTCAGCACTACCCCACGTAGGAACTGTTTAAAAAATTGAAAAAGTGATCAGATATTGAGTAGAGATATGAATGAAGCTGATCTGGATAGGACTAAGGTATATCAGAAGACTGGGTAAAGGAGATCATCCATGTTTTAAAACTTCAACTTCTGTGTGAGATTAAAGGGAGAGATGTTTATTTGGTGCAAAATTTATATTTGGGGTAGGACATTTCTTAATTTAATTTGTATGGTCAGTTTAGTTAATATCATAAGTACACTTGAGTAGGGCATGAGATTTTGCTGGTTTGTCCAGGTTAGTGTGATGCCCCGATAAATCCTGGAGAGATGTGGACAGTGAATAAAGAAGTATTCACAAAGTCCCCTTGAGGGAATGGGGAGAAAGGGGGCAACATTCAACTTCCCCATTTGGAGAATTTCTGATATTCTAGCAAGTAGTGGGGTCAACCAAATAAATAGATCAAGCCTTTGATCCTGGGAGTCACCCTTATGAAACTTACTCTTGCAAAAGACAGGCTATGCCTACTTAAAATTAGGCCTAAGAGTCACCCACAGAGAACCTCTCTTGTTGCTTAGATGTGGCCTCTCTCTCTCTAAGTCGACATGGCAAGCGAAGTGACTGCCCTCCCCCTCCCCCACGTGGGACATGACTCCTAGGGGTATAAACCTCCCTGGCAACATGGGACAGAAATCCTGGGATGAAATGGGGTCTAGCAACAAGGGATTGAGAAAATCTTCTTGACCAAAAGAGAGAAGAGAGAAATGAGACAAAATAAAGTGTCAGTGGCTGAGAGACTTCAGAGTCGAGAAGTTATCCTGGAGACTATTCTTATGCACTGTATAGATAGTCCTCTTTCAGCTTATGGTGTATTGGAGTAGCTGGAGGGAAGTGCCTGAACTATAGAGCTGTGTTCCAATAGCCTTGTTTCTTGAAGATGATTGTATAATGATATAGCTTTTACAATGTGACTGTGACTGTGACTGTGAAAAAAGTGGGGGGGGGGGAATAAAAAATAAATAATAAGGGGAGATAAAGGTATCTCAGTAGATTGTTTCAATTTCAATTGAACAGTATAATTTCAATTCAGGTAGACTGAAATTATGTGGGTCAACCAGAGGGAGGGGTAAGGAGTATGGGATATATGAGTTCTTTTTTTATTTTATTTTTATTTCTTTTTCTGGAGTGATACAAATGTTCTAAAAATGATCATGGTGAAGAAGACACAACCACGTGAAGATATTGTGAGCTACTGGTTGCATAATGTGGTTGGATGGTACATGTGTGGCTATTTCTCAATAACAAGATTTTTGTAAAGTATAGTACTGGGGTTTTAAATAAGAAAAAAGCCTCTGTTTTGAACTATGAGCTTCCCAGTTTCATCCAGTTTTCCTTTCAATGGGTGAAGGTGAGGATATTTCTTTAAAATAATCAAGGGAGAAGGGAATATAGGTAGAACAAGATTGGCTGTGGACTGATGATTGTTGAAGCTGAGTAATAGGTTATAGAGATTCATCATACTATTTTCTTAACTCTGTAAATGTTTAAATAATGTGAAAGTAAATAATTCATGAGTTATTAAATATCTCTTTTTAGAGAGCAGAGGCCAAATGGTATGTTTTGAAAAATTCCATCACACTGTGTGCTCAATATCTTAAGAACAGTATGGGTTATCCAATGGAAAGGGGAAACTTTATTTGAGAATAATAAATCCACCAAAGAACTTAATGAACTGACATGAACACCATTTATTAGTTTTAGAAAGTCATCCACACACTCACATGCTAGTAGAGTTGGGCACTGTGGCAGTCTCTTGCACTTGCTTTCCATCTCTCAGACATGTGAAATTCTTTCCATTTATCAGAGAAAAAGGCTTCTGCTTGTGGCAAGAACCACTCATATCAAACTCTGTTCCTCATATTGCTAGCCAGAGTTGCCTCTGTCCCTCTGAGCACAGAGCCCTTCACACAGGCAGGACAGAAAAATTTTCATAAGGGTTAACATCAATTTGTGTGGGCAGAGAAGGAAATGAAGAAGACGCAAACGATCCTCAGAGCTGGACTTGAAAAGGATAGTCTTTGTGATTTGTAGTCCTGAGAAACAGAAAAAAAAAATCAAAAGTAGAAACAAAGAATGATTCTCCTTTATAAGAGAAACATTTTAATATTATAGTTGCATATTTTTAAACTGCCTAGTGTGTGAAATAGTCTTAGGCTCCATTCAGGGGCCCATATTCAAACACAAAAGAATTATGATATGAAGGTTCAGTACCCTGAAATGTATATTATCAAAACCTACTCAGGGGCTAATCAACCAATCTGAATATATTGCTCTTTCTATTTTTTTTAAAGGAAGTAAAGACCTCATTTACATGGGGAATCTGGCCATTCGGAGATTCTTGTCTAGGTTGAGGATGTCATCCATATCCTGTGGTTCTAACTCAAAATCAAACACCTGGAACCAAAAGAGAATGTTCATAGGAAATGCAGCTCAACAAATATTTATTTGAGCATCTGTATGTGCAAACACACTGCACTAGAAGTGCAGGGGACACTAAAACATAAAGGAAATATTTCATTAAATACCGAAATTTCCCCTGAATTACACTCTAAGTTCCCAAAATGGAGGGTGGCAGCACAGTGAAAAAAAAAAAAAAAAGGAATTCTAGAAGAGTCCCTACAAATTAAGGGTTGGGCGGCATTATTGAATGGGTGTTCTGGGGCTGGAGGTGAAGGTATCTGGTTCAGCCAACCTGACCCGCCACCCAAGGGCCAACCTGATATCCACAATGAGCCAGAGGGTACTGGCATTGCCAAGGATAGGTCACTCAACCAATATTTATTGAGCACTTATTTTGTACTAGCCCTAGGGATACAGCAGTGCCCTCATGGAGCTTGCAGGAAGCTTCAAGACCCACACAATAGCTGGCTTCTGGGTATCAGAGAATTAGGTCTACTGAAGACCCGGTTGCCTAGGTAAGCCCAGGCTCACACAAGTTTATACTGACCTGACTAATGAGTATGGGCCTATAACCTATGATAACTTCAATGACAATGATGATGATGACAATTAGCAGCTAATATTATCAGGTGCTTCTATATACCAGGTCCTAGGCTAACCGCTTTACATGCATTATTATACTTAATCCTAACAGCAACCCTATGAGATGGGGTCTCTGATCACTCCACTGATGAAGAAACTAGGGTTCACAGAGGTTTTACAGCTGTTAAGTGGTGGGCTGGGCCTGCTGAATCCCAATTCCATCATCTTAACTACTGTATATAGACTGTCTCCTCAAGATAGAAAACACGTGATATAGCAATTCCACTACTAGATACACTTTCCAAAGTAAAAAAAAAAAAAAAAAGATAGAAAACACATATAGTTCCAAAAACAAATTTCACACCCCAGCAGTTCTTTGGCTGAGGTAAAAGAAAGAAGAAAAGATAAAAAGTTGCCTTCAAAGAACCACTGCCTCTCAATGTTTTATATACATTCTACAGCATAAAGAGACTGATCCAGTCAGACTCCATTCCTAACTCTCAAAGAAAACTGGACAAGAGTCAGAATCAAAAATCTTTTCAACACAACACTCAAGGCAATCACCCCCAAAGGACAAGTTAGTTGCCTCCCTGTGACAAAGATCAGCCTCCCTTGTACTCTGGTGTGGCCATATGACTGATCAGCCAGTTCAATGTGAGTAGAAAGGATATCCTCTGTCTTCTTCTAGCATCTGCAGGCTAAAGGGAGAAGACTCCAAGGCAGAGTCATAGAAAGAAAGTTCCTGGTCCTTGAAACACTTATGGAAAGCTGACCACCAACTCCTAGAGTGAACTATTAGAAAAGTAAAATTCCACTGTGTTAAGATCCTGAGGTTTTTGCTATGAAACCTAACTAATAAGGTAGACTACGTATGATAGAAAAGGTATCAATAAAAGAAGAAAAACACCTTCCTGGATATTGTCTTGAATATGCTTCATGGTGACAGATTTGGGAATCACTATCACTTCTCTCTGGATCTGGAATCGGATTAAAACCTGCAGGGGGAAAAAAAGTCTAGTATCACACAAAGGGAAATTATATAGAGCCAAATATAAGCCATTTTCCTGATAGTTTGAGTTTTATTGTACAGAAAAAGTCCAAAAACCCACCAATTTCTGTACTAAGAAAGTTCTTTAGAAATCAAATGGCATTTTTCTGAACAATTCTATCAGTATGTCTGTAATGACTGTCACTCGCCCAAATAGGAGGTCAAAACCTACCTATACCTTAGTGAGAATTCATTAACATGTGACCAGTCCTGCAAACAAATCTAACATTAGAACATGAAAGGTTTAAGTCAACTGATTCTAGGTTCCATTTTATATTTCTGGCAATTCAGTGGGTAGGGACAGAGGGAGACTGCCTGGGAACTCTACAAGTAGAAAATCATCCTCTGAGTCTAGGTGGGCAAAGAGGCAAGAGTGAGAGTGGCTTGAGTGAATGGGAATATGACTATAATCAATTTGCTGGTAATCCCTTGAAATTTTCCATTAATTCTCAACTCATTCAACAAGAATATGTTAACACCTTCCACACAGAGCCCAGTGACTCCAGAATGGGGTGAAGTTCACTTGAAGTTAAGCCGACGACCTTCCAGCCAAATACCTGAGCTGAAGACTTTCTGTACTTCTGTGCAATCTTCTTAATCACAGGATCATCCATCAAGTCAACACCATTGCTAGGGAGAGAGAGCGAGAGAGAGAGAGAGCCCAGGGCAGTGAGCTCTCTCAAATGTGTATGGTCTTTAAAAAATAAAAAAATTTTCTCCAAAATTAAAAAAAAAAGATTTATTTTTTTCTGATCGTAATAAACACTCATCTTGGGAAATTTAAACAATACAGAAAAAAGCATATCACCCCAAATCCCACCATCTGCTAATATTTGATGGGCACAGTGGCACATCATCACTTTTCACGTATATTTTGTACTTTTTCCTCAAGAACCAGATGGCAACATCTGAGCAATGGAGTCTCAGTGCTTTAGCATGCCTGTCTGCTGGAATCTAGCCTAACCATAGAGCTGACCTTTAAGGGCTCTCTGATTTCATCACTTGCTGTCATCACCTATTTGGGCGAGTGGCCGTCATTCAGACAAACTGATAGAGCTGCCATAGTATCTACAGCAGCACTAATAAATGTTTGTTGAGGATGATGAAATAATCTCAGAAAAGCTCACAAAATACTGAGGAGTTAATATTGTGAACATGTGGAATCTTCATTGCAAGAAATTTTGAGGACTATGAAAAAGTCTCCTTCTCTCAAAATCTGTCCAGGCAAAGGGAAGAGAGGCTCTAATAATTCTGGAGAGCCATTTTTTCCCAACCGACAATTAAAAAGCAGTTACTATGTTTCAAGTCTCCTAAAGGAACCTAACAGAGCCCACTTTTCTTGGAGGTAGTCCCAGGATTTCAGTTGAATTCCCTTTCTTCTGATGGTTTCCACCATTCTATCCTCTATCCCAGGGAGTAGCTGTGGAATATGGTCCAGTCTTCTAGGAACTCCCTAGCTGCAACCAAATTCAAATACAAATGCTGCTTTTCACACAAAAATATGAAGGTAATAAAAATTCACATAATTCCGGCCTTTCTTAAGCCCTTAATATGTCCCAGGCACTGAGTTAGGGGCAGGGACTAAATCTCATTCGTTAAAAAAAAAGATAAGATTTCCAGATAAAGAGAATAGTCCATGCACAGGCACAGGAATTAGAAAGAACTTGTTCTATTCAAGGACCTCAAGTAGTTTTACATGGATGATACAAGGATTGTTTGTGGGAAAGGAGAAGAAATTAGGCCAGAGGTAGGCAGAAGCCAAATGGGACTGGCCTCATAAGCCGTGCCAAGAATTGAAGAATTTTTAAAAAGGAAAGTGACATGATCATATTGAGACAGCTCCTTCAGCTGCCTTGGGGAAAATGAATTGGAATGGGGCAAATCTGTGAGAGAGGGAAGGAAGAAAGGAGAAAGAGAGAGAGAAGAAGTAAAGAGGCTACTATAATAACCTAAGGGAATTCCTACTTAACTAAAGCAGTTACAGTGAGAATAGAGGCCAAGAGACCAATTCAGAGTTCCTCTTGCAGAATAATCACTAGATCTTAGTGATGGATCAGATAAGAGAATGGGAAAGGGATGATTTTCAAGTTTCTGACTCAGGGGGCTAAGTGGGAGGTGGCTCACTAACTGATATAGGGAGCACAGCACAAATTTCTGTGCTCAGGAGGGAATGACATGTAGAATGTTATTTAAAGATTGAGATATCTGTAAAATATAAAATAGAGAGGTCTCGTAGTAGACTGGACACACTAGTCAAGAACTCAGCAAAAGAAGCCGCTTCTAGTAGGTTATGTCCCTGAAAACATCACTGCTCCTCTCAAGGCAGCCCTTCAAAGTGACTCTCTCCTGGCTTCCAGGAGCAGCTCCATCCCTTCATCCCAAAGGGTCCAGGGGTGTTAACAGCTCTACCTACATGCTCCCTTGTGGTTTCCCTACAACTTGCCCACACCTTCTTTAAGCCCTCCTCGAACTGTCCAAATTGGAGAATGTTATTTATTTTCTGCTGTCTTCAACTAATACAACCTAAATCACCAATAGGACCAGAGATGCATCCCTACCTTGAGCCACCAAGAGGACTGTAAGCAGTCACTGAGACACCTCTGGATTGACAAAAATCAATAAGATTCTTCTGAGCCAGATAGGGGTGGCACTCAACCTACAAACAGAATCACAGATTATCAAAAAAAAATCAGACCAATGCCCACTAAAAAAAGCTCTAAAGGAGTCAAGAGACCTAATTAATATACTAGATCTGTCCTTGAGTAGCTATATGACCCATCTCTAGGCCTGGATGTCTTCATTTGTAACGTTAAAAGTTTGGACTAAATGATTGCCATGATTCTAGCCAGCTGTAAAGCTCTGAGTCTGTAGGTTTAAGAAATACCTATGTCATTGAAATGTCAAATATCACTTCCTCTGTGAGGCCTTCCCTGATCATGCTATTTTAAAACTGCAACACTCCAATAGCTCCCATTACCCTCCTCTCCTTTATTGTCCTCTATGACATTTGTCATCATCTGACGTCTTGTATATTTTAATTATTTGCTTATTGTCTAATCCCCATGTGAAGGCAGAATCTGTTTTTCTATATGTGTTTGGTCTGCACTGTATTGCCAACACCTGAACCAGCACCTGACATATGGAAGGTGCACAATAAATATTTGATGACTGAATGAATGAAATCGAGGAGCTATTTGTGAAAACACAAGCTATAGGTGACTACCCCTCACATTTTAAGAAATGTTAAAGGGCTGGATTCTTGTCTTTTCCACATTCTCTCAATTCTCATGTACAATTCCAGATTATAAGTGGACCTGTTTTAGTTTCTGAGTTACTAAAACAAATACCATACAATGTATTGGCTTAAATAAGGGACATTTATTAGTTCACAGTTTTAAGGCTAGTAGATGTCCAAATCAAGGTATCAGCCAGGCAGTGCTTTCTCCCAGAAGACTATGGCATCCTGGAGCTGGCTGCTAGTAATCCTTGGTCCTTGGCTTTTCTGCCTTATGACAATACACATGGCAGTGTTTTCTCCTTTTTCTTCTGGGTTCCATTGACTTCCAGTTTCTTGCTTCTCTGTGTCCAACTTCCTTCACTTATAAGGACTTCAATCATACTGGATTAAGATCTACCCTCATTCAGTTTGGGCACACCTTAGCTAGTAACATCTTCAATGCTTGGGACTCGAACATGCCTTTTGTATGGGGCATGATTTAATCTCCAATAGTCCACCCTCTGGACCCCAAAGAGAAATGTTCTTCTCACATGCAAAATATATTCATTCCATCATAACAACCCCAAAAGCCTTATGCCATTTTAGAATAATGTTGATGGCAACATCTTATCAAACCTGGTTATCTGGGTGTGGTCCATCCTGGGACAAAATTCCTCTACTTGATGTACCTGTAAAACCTAGAAAACAAGTTATCTGTTTCCAATATACATGATAAGACAGGCATAGGATAAAGATCTGCATTCCAGAATGGAGAAACTAGAAGGAAAATAGGTGCCAAACAAGTCCAAAACCAGCAGGGCAAACTCTATTAGATTTCAAGGACCAGAGTCATCTCTGGATGGACATTTTGTCCTCCGAGTCTGATGGAGTAGCAACCCCATCCACACCAAATGCTTGTGCAGCGGCCATGCTCTCCTCAACACTGGAATGTAAGTCCCACTCTCTGTAAATGTGGGGGGTGGGGGGCAGGCTTTCCATGAACGGCACAACCATCTCCAAGCACTGCGGTGGTAACACTCTCTCTGAACAAAGGGGTATAAGGCCAACCTCCTCCCTCTGCCAAGGGCAGGGGCAGATCTGCCCTTTCCAAACATATGGGTGGGCCCACTCTCTCAGTTGAAAGAGAGCTCTTCAGTCCAGTCCTTTGCTTCCATGGATCTGCCCTTGAAATCGATCTTCCTTTAATTCGTCCCTTCTCTGTCCCTTTCAATACAAGCTGGTGGTGGTTCTGCTCACACCAGTTTGCAAAAACATTGTCAGTTCTGCATACTGTTCAAGCAGATCCCAAGAGTCAGACAATAGAACTTTCCACAGATCCTTCCTGGATAACTGCATTTCCAATTCCGATTTTCACTGACATGGCTGACTGGATCTGTGTTCAGCCATACTCTCTTTTGCAAAGGGCTGTTCCATTAAACCCTCACATGGAGTCTTGTCATCTGGGGACTCACTTCCTACAAGCTCAGAGAGGTTCTTGATAGAATGCTTCTGGCTCTAGTCTCAGCAGCCTACCTGAATAAGCTGTGAATTTTCAAAATCATCTATTTCTGGTTCCTTTGTGTTAAGTTTAATTCTTAGCTTATCCCTTTCCTCTTGCATTTTACTATAAGCTGTAAGGAGAAAGCAGGCTACACCACCTTCCACACTTAGGTTGGAAATTTCCTCAGCAAAAGTTCATTGCTTACAAGGTTTGTCTTTCATCTGATATCAGAACACAATTTTGTCAAGTTCTCCACCACTTTATAACAAGAACTGTCTTTCTTACAATTTCCAGCAATACATTCACCGTTTTTTACTAAGGCATGAACAGAAGTACCTTTAATATCCATATTTCCACTAACATTCTCTTCGTGATGAATTATTTTCTAAGATGACATAAACTTTCTCTATAGCTCTCACTCATTTTTGAGCCCTCTCAATGCTTCTAGCCAAAGTTATTGCCACATTTTTAGGTATTTGCTATAGCAGTACCTCACATTCAGGTACCAAAACTTTTTTAGTTTCTCAGCTGCAAAAACAAATATCACATAATGGTTGGCTTAAACAATGGTATAATTGAGCTAGAAAGAATGCTAACATCACTCTAAGAAAAAGAAGTAAATCTCCAAATAGAAAATTTAGGCAAAATTCACAAACCAAAAGCATGCAAGTAAAGAAATCCAAATGGCTAATGAACATTTGAGAAACTTTCAAGTGACAGTAATAACCAAAGTAACATACATTAAGACAAGGAGAAATTATTTTCACTTATGAAACTCACAAAAATAAAACACAACATTTCCATTGTTAAAGAGGGCTTGAAGAAGAGGCGTCCACACATACTGCTACAGGGAGTAAAAATGGATGGGAACTTTACAGAAAATTATTAAGCAATATTTATCAGATTCTCTAAAATGTGCATACCTTTTGATTAATTGCTTTTAGAATGTTTTCCTCAGAAAATAATAATTGAAGATCTGTACCTAGATTTATTTATAAGAATGTCCAAACATAACGTGGGTTATAATTGTGAAATATAAGAAGAATCTGAGTGTTCTAAAAATAGATTGATCAAATGAATTATGGTACATCTATGGGGTAGGACATACACAGTTTTGAAAGTTGTATGCTTAGAAATTAGTCACAACATATTCAGTAAAAAGAAAAAGAAATGGATAGTAAAAGAATGATGCCTATAAGATCTACAGACAAAAAATAAAGTGGTAGGATCATGAATATTTACTTATGAATTAATGCTTATTTTTATATTCTATTGTATGCTTCTATTTTTCTTTACTTCCAAAATATTATATGATAAGTGTATTAAATGCAGAATAAAATAATCATATTATTTTAAAAAGGGAATTTACTGGCTCACAGTTTTGAGGTAAGAAGTTCAAAATCAAGGCAGCGAGGTGATGCTTTTTCCCAGAAGACTGTGGAATTCAGGGACTGGCTTTGGTCCTTGGCTTTTCTTTCGCATGACAATGCACAGGGCAGCATCTTCTTCTTTCTTTTCTGGGTTCCATTGACTTCTAGCTTCCTGCTTCTCCTGTAGCTTCTTCCCTCTGTGTCCAATTTCCTTTGCTTATAAGGTCTTCAGCCATACTGGATTAAGGCCTAGCCTCATTCAGTTTGGGAACACCTTAACTAATAGCATCTTCAAAGGTCTTAATTACAAATGAGTTCACATCCACAAGGCCACCGGTTGGGAAATCAACAAGCCTTTTGTGGAGGGCATGATTCAATTTCCAACAGTACCTGAAATAAATACTCATTTATGGTGAATTAAAGAAAACTGTTAATAGTGACTTTGAAGGAAGCAGAGGCAAGTTTCCAAGAACACACTGAGCATAGCAGAACAAACTCATCAGTCAGGAAAGCCTCCAGCAGAGAAATTCTGATGCATGCTGCAGTAAGGATGAACCTTGAAGACACCATGCTGAGTGAAATAAGACAGATACAAAAACGAATAATATGTGTTCTCACTGATATGAAATCATTAGAATAAGCAAATTCAGGAGTCAAATACTAGAATACAGGTTACCAGGGGCCAGGATAGGGGTAAGGAATGGGAAGTTAATGCTTACATTGTACAGAGCTTCTGTCTGGGGGACGAAAAACTTTTGGTAAGGGATGGTAATGATGGTAGCACAATATTGTGAACATAATTAACAGTACTGAAGTACATATTTGAATTGGCTAAAAGGGGAAATTTCAGGTTCTATGTATGTTACCAGAATAAAAATTTTAAAAATACAAACCATAGGACTATACAGCACACATGGGGAGCCCTAAAGTAAATAAAGGACTATAATTATAGTACAATTTAAATAATATTACTTTAATTTTAGCAAATGTAACCACACTAATGTGAGCTGTTAATGGGGGGTGGGCAGCTGTATATGGGCTGTATATGGACAGCTATATATGGCTGTATATGCATAATTTTTCTGCAGAAGTTCCCTAATAATACGAAAGGAGAAAGGGGTGCTTCTAGGATACTGGTCATGTTCTGGTTCCTGATCCGGTTGTTATTCACAGAGCTATGTTCAGTTTAAAAGAATTCATCAGGTTCTATTCTTACATATACACTTTCATGTATATATATTACACTATAAAAGTTTAAAATAAAATACAGCAAACATGTTCTTACAATTTATGAAGTCAGACAGTGGATCTACAAAATCCATTAGGCCTTTCCTCATAAGTTATTTATCTGCATTAAAAAAAAAAAAAAAAAGAACAACTTCTTTGTAGGCAGAGTCTGGGAATCTGGTCTGACAGACATTCAGTTACCCATCCATTCAATGGGGTCAGTCTGCAAGAGAAAGGGGAGAGGGAAAGTCCTTGAGGAATGCTATCCTGGTCAGGTCCATATGCCAACGTGGCCAGGTGGTGGTGGTCGGTCAATTCGTTGAGCAAACATTGGCCTGTCTGTTGCTATGAGGACATTTCATGAACTTAAATCATGATTACATTGGCTGTATCCACAGCTGCTTGCATTTGTAATCAGCTAAGAGGAGTGTCTTCTGCAATGAGTGATGGTTAATTTAATCACTGGAAGGCTTTTAAGGAGGATTCAGGGGAGACGGTGAATCTTTCTGCTTCAGTTGGTGAGCCTCTCCTGTGGAGTTCATCCAGAACCTCCTCAGAGGTGCCAGCTTCACAGCCTGCCCTAAAGATTTTGGACAGTTCCATTCCCACAGTTATCCAGTCAGCCTCTTCTAAGAGTTTGTTGATGACCTTCATCGGAGTTACCAGCTTGCAGCCTGCCCTACAGAACTTGGACTCTACATTCCCACAACTATGTGAGCCACTTTTATAACTTTTATATCTAAGAATATCTCCTGCTGATTCTGTTTCTCTAGAGAACCTTAGCTAATACAGTTTGGTACCAGGAGTGGTTCTTAAGAAACAGGATCTTAAAAATGGGTTTTCATGAATGGTTTTCTACTCTGACTGGACTCAAAGACACTAAGGACTCTGTTTCCCATAGTCAGAATGACACTGCCAATCCATGGGGTGAGGTGGCAAAAGAGATAGTCAAAATATCACCATTGGATTTTTCTAATGCTTTGCTTGTACGAGGCCAAGCTCTGGGGAATCATGTTTTTGACACCTTTATGGAGTTTTGTGGAAATAGGAGGTATAGAGATGTTGGCTGGTTGTTGTTAGATGTTCTGTGCACATTAATGAGGGAAAAGGATGAACTGAAAGTTTCAAATGAGAAGCTTACATGCCATATTGCAGATGTAAACGTTTCTATGAGTGCCCTGAAGGAAAATCTTATTTCCTGTAGCCACAGACTTGAGATCTCCAAAAATCAGACTCAGAATCCTATTGGTAGAGTAGCAACTTTACAACATAAACTGAAATCTCAGTCTAGCATGGTGTCTGCCATTAAAGGGAGGGCATTGATTAGAAAGGAGTGGGACCCTGAAAAATGGGATGGTGAAATATGGATTGATAATGATGCAGGTAGAAAGGTCGAAACCCTAGGCTCTGCTGAGGCTTTTCTAGATAACCCTGTAATAGTCTGCCCTTAGGACATAGCTGCCCCACCTCCAGCTTACCCTGAAGAGTTGGCCACCCAACCTCCACCTGAAGGGATTAACCCTAGAGTGATTAATCATGTTTCACCAGATGAAACTGAAAATGAATGCCCTGAAACAATTGGCTTGGAAGATATTTCTAATTCTTTTCATGACCCACACCCATGACCCCTCATTTCTTCTGGACCTATAACTAGACGAAAGTCCCAACAGGCCCCAAAAGGTGGGGTACAAAATGTCACCCATGTACATTATACTTCAAAAGAATTACATGAGTTTTCCAATTTATATAGACAGAAACCAGGGGAATATGTGTGGCAGTGGAATTTAGGGGTGTGGGATAATGGTGTGAGGAATATAAAGCTAGATCAGAATTAATTTATTGATATGGGCCCACTAAGCAGAGATTCTGCCTTCAGTGTTACAGTTCAAGGGGTTAGAAAAGGCATTAACAGTCTGCTTGAGTGGTTGGCTAAAACACAGATCAAAAGGTAGCTGACAAATACACAAAAGAAAGGGTGGTATAAGTGGAGAATTCTTGATATTCTCACAAGCAGTGGGGACAACCAAAGCAAAAGGCTGAGCTCCCAATCTTGAGGGTTGTTCATATGAAAGAACCCCACAAAGGATAGGCTAAGCCTACTTAAAATTAGGCCTAAGAGTCACCCCCAAGAGAACCTCTTTTGTTGCTCAGATGTGGCCTCTATCTCAGCCTACACAACAAGCAAACTCATGGCCCTCCCCATCTCTACATAGGACATGACTCCCAGGAGTGTGGACCTTCTTGGCAATGTGGGAAAGAAATCGTAGAATAAGCTAGGACTCAGCAACAAAGGACTGAGAAAACCTTCTTGACTGAAAGGAGGAAGAGAGAAATGAGACAAAATAAAGAGCCAATGGCTGAGAGATTCCAAATAGAGTTGATAGGTTATCCTGGATGTTATTCTTACACATTAAATAGATATCATCTTTTTAGTTAAGATGTAACAGAGAGGCTGGAGGGAACTGCCTGAAAATGTAGATCTGAGTTCCAGTAGCCATGTTTCTTGAAGATGATTGTATAATGATATAGCTTTTGCAATGTTACTGTGTGATTGTGAAAACCTTGTATCTGGTGCTTCTTTTATCTACCTTATGGACAGATGAGAAAAAAATATGGATTAAAAATAAATAAATAAATAAATAAATAATAGGGGAACAAATGTTGAAATAAATCTAGTAGATTGAAATACTAGTGATCGATGAAAGGGAGCGGTAAGGGGCATTAGAAAAAAAAAAGAAAGAGTGGTGTGATGGTGGCTCAGTTGTAGAATTATCACCTGCCATGCAGAAACCCGGGTTCAATTCCCAGTACCTGCCCATGCAAAAAAACTAATAAATGTAGCCAGCATTACCTGAAGTTGAAATGCCAGAACTTCCCTGGTATAATGTAGATGGTGGGATCCAGTGACTTAGAGAGATTGGAATCTTAAAATGGATTTATCATGGAAAGTCTGCTCTTATACCTCAGGAATGTCTGGAGTATGCACCTTTTACCAGAACTGTGAGAAATAAATTTGTGAGACTAGCGCCATCATCCCTGAAGAGCTCTGTAATTGCCCTTCTCTGCAGGTCAGATATTACTGTGGGAACTGCTGTCATTGAGCTGAAATACTTAAGCACAATGGGGATCACTGGATCCCAAGCTGGCAGAAGCCAGGTGGCAGCACTTAATCACCAAAGACAAGGTGGACGTGGCTATCATAATGGACAGCAGACTCAAAGCAGAAGTCAAATAATCTGACTTGCAGAGACTTGTGTTGGCTAATAGATCATGGGGTACCAAGAAGTACAATAGATGGGCAGTCTACTAAATTCTTATTTGTTGTATAAACAAGAGTTCTATGTCAAGTGAACAGAAGTCTAACTTGAATTATAAAAACAGAGTGTCATGGCTTCCTAATAAATTTCCAGACTTGAGAAAGTTTACAGACCCAAAGTCCCTTGAATGAGGGGGAGACCAGGTCCCTTTATGGGGTACCCTGTTACACTGCCAAAAATTTATACTGTTAACCTTCCTCCAAGCCTTCCCCAAGGAGAGCAATGGCCTTTTAGCAGTGTAACTGTGCATTGGAGACAAGGAAATGATCAGGTATTCCAGGGATTTTTAGACACTGGTTCAGAAGTGACATTAATTTCAGGGGACCCAAAATGTAACTCTGGCCCACCAGTCATTGGGGGCTTATGGAGGTCAGGTGATCGATGGAATTTTAGCTCATGTTCTCCCATCTCACAGTGAGTCCAATGGGGCCCTGGACCCATTGTGTAATTATTTCCCCATTTCCAGAATGCATAATTGGAATGGAGACACTGAGCAACAGGCAGAATCCACACATCAGCTCTCTAACTCATAGAGTGAAGGCAATTATGGTCAGAAAGGCCAAGCAGAAGCCACTAGAACTGCCCCTACCTAGCAAAATAGTAAATCAGAAGCAATCCAGGATTCCTGGAGGGATTGCAGAGATTACTGCCACTCTTAAGGACTTGAAGGATGCAGGGGTAGTGATTCCCACCACATCCCTATTCAATTCTCCTTCTTGGCCTGTGCAGAAAGCAGATGGGTCTTGGAGGATGACTGGATTATCATAAACTCAATCAGTGGTAACTCCAATTGCTACTGTTCTGGATGTGGTATCATTGCTTGAGCAAATCAATATGTCCCCTGGTACCTGGTATGCAGCTATTGATCTGGCAAATGCTTTTTTCTCAATAGCTGTTAGTAAGGGCCACCAGAAACAGTTTGCTTTCAGCTGGCCTGGTCAGCGATATACGTCACTGTCCTATCTGAGGAGCATATCAATTCTCCAGCTCTATGTCATAATCTTGTCCACAGGGACCTTGATCATTTCTCCCGCCCACAAGACATCACACTGGCCCATTATATTGATGATATCATGTTGATTGGGCCTAGTGAGCAAGAAGTAACAACTACTCTAGACTTATTGGTAAGGCATTTGTGTGTCAGAGGATAGGAGATAAATCCAACAAAAATACAGGAGCTTTTCCCCTCAGTGAAATTTCTAGGTGTCCAGCGGTAGGTGCATGTTGAGATATCATTTCTAAGGTGAAGGACAGGTTGCTGCATCTGGTCCCTCTTATGACTAAAAATGAGGTGCAAGGCCTAGTTGGTCTCTTTGTATTTTGGTAACAACACACTCTTCATTTGGGTGTGCTACTCCAGCCCATTTATCAAGTGACCAGAAAAGCATCTAATTTTAAATGGGGACCTGAAAAGAGGAGACTCTGTGACAGGTCCAGGCTCCTGTACAGCTGCTCTGCCACTTGGACCATATGATCCAGCAGATCCAATGGTTCTGGAAGTGTAAGTGGCAAATAGAGATGATGTCTGGAGCCTTTGGCAGGCCCTACAGGAGAATTACAACACAAACCTTTAGGATTTTGGAGCAAAGCGTTACCATCTGCTGCAGATAACTACTCTCCTTTTGAGAAACAACTTTTGGCCTGCTACAGGGCCTTCGTAGAGACTGAACGCTTAACCATGGGCTACCACATTACCATGAGACCTCAGTTGCCTATCATGAGCTAGGTGTTGACTGACTTACCAAGCCACAAAGTTGGGCAAGCACAGCAGCACTCCATCATAAAATGGAAATGGTATATATGAGATAGGGCCAGAGCAGGTCTTGAAGGCACAAGTAAGGTATATGTGGAAGTGGCCCAAATGTCTATGATCTGCACTCCTGCCACGTTACCTTCTCTTTCCCAGACAAGAGCTATGGCCTTACATTGAATTGACTGAGGAAAAGAAAACTTGGGCCTGGTTTACAGATGGTTCAGCACGATATGCAGGTACCATCTGAAAGTGGATAGCTACAGCACTACAACCCCTTTCCAGGATGTCCCTGAAGGACAGTGGTAAGGGGAAATCCTCCCAGTGGGCAGAACTTCAAATAATGCACCTGGTTTTTCATTTTGCTTGGAAGGAGAACTGGCTAGAGGTGCATTTATATACTCACTCATGGGCTGTTGCTAATGGTTTGGCTGCATAGTCAGGGACTTGGAAAGACCATAATGGGAAACTGGTGTCAAAGAGGTCTGGGAAAGAGGTATGTAGATAGACTTTACTGAGTGGGCTAAAAACATGAAGATATTTGTGTCCCATGTGAATGCACATCAGAGAGTGACTTCGGCAGAGGAAGGTTTTAATAATCAAGTGGTAAGACGATCCGTTCTGTGGCTATCAGTCAGCCTCTTTCCTCAGCAACTCCTGTCTTTGCCCACTGGGCTCATGAATAAAGTGGGCATGGTAGTAGGAATGGAGGTTATGCATGCACTTAGCAACATGGACTTCCACTCGCCAAGGCTGACTTGGCTACAACCACTGCTGAGTGCCCAATCTGCCAGAAGCAGAGACCACACTCAGCCCCTGATATGGTACCATTCCCTGAGGTGATCAGCTGGCTACATGGTGGCAGGTTGATTACATTCGACCACTCCCATGATGGAAGGAGCAGCGATTTGTTCTAACTGGAACAGACACATACTCTGGATATGGATTTGCTTTACCTGAATGCAATGCTTCTGCCAAAACTACCATCTGTGGACTTACAGAATGTCTTATCCATCGTCATGGTATTCCACACAGCATTGCTTCTGATCAAGGGACCCACTTCACAGCAAATGAAGGGCGGGAATGGGCACATGCTCATGGAATTCTCTGGTCTTACCATGTTCCCCATCATCCAGAGGCAGCTGGGTTGATAGAATGGTGGAATGACCTTTTGAAAACTCAATTATGATGCTAACCAGGTGGTATAACCTTGCAAGGCTGGAGTGATGTTCTCCAGGAGGCTGTGTATGCTCTGAATCAGCATCCACTGTATGGTGCTGTTTCTCCCATAGCCAGGATCCATGGGTCCAGGAACCAAGGAGTGGAAATGGGCATGGTACCATTCACTATTACCCCTAGGGATTCCACTAGGAAAATTTTTGCTTCCTGTCCCTGCAACCTTGAGCTCTGCTGGTCTACAGGTTTTAGTTCCAGAAGGGGGAGTGCTTCCACCAGGAGAAACAACAATTCCATTGAACTGGAATCTAACACTGCCAACTGGTCACTTTGGGCTACTCATGCCCCTGGATCAACAAGCCAAGAAGGGGATTACTTTACTGGCTGAGGTGAATGACCCAGACCATCAGGGGGAACTAGGACTGCATCTATACAATGGAGGTAAATAAGTGTTTTCCTGGCATATAAGCGATCCCCTAGGGCTTTTCTTAGTACTACCATGCCCTATGATTAAAATCAATGGAAAACTGCAACAACCCAATCTACACAGGACTACCAATGGCTCTCAAACTTCAGGACAGAAAGTTTGGGTAACCCCACCAGGCAAAGAACTGTGGACAGCTGAAGTGCTTGCTGAGCATAAAGGGAACATGGAATGGGTAGTGATAAATATGAACTACGACCACATGATCAGTTACAGAAATGAGGATGGTAATGCTGTTTAGTTCATGTTATAGTATTTCAGTTTAAGATATCAAGTTTAAGACTGAGTAGGACTTGTACCCTATTCTGGGGAAATTTAATGCATTTCCAGTTGTACATGGGACAGTTGACTATTGTTAGGTGAGGAAAATATGTGTCTGCTATTGTTTTCTATTTAGAGATTAAGTATGGTTTAAGGTGATATGTATAGCTGCCAAGTTGACAAGGGGTGAACTCTCATGGTCAGGTTCATGTGTCAACTTGGCCAGGTTGTAGTACCCAGTTATCTGATCAGGCAAGCACTGGCCTGTCTGTTGCTATGAGGACATTTCATGGACTTAAATCATGATTACGTTGATTGCATCCGCAACTGGCTGCATTTGTAATCAGCTAAGGGGAGGGTCTTCTGCAATGAGTGGTGCTTAATCTAACCACTGGAAGGCCTTTAAGGAGGATTCAGAAAAGGCACTGACTTTTCCTGCTTCAGCCAGTGAGTCTCTCTTTTGGAGTTTGTCCAGACCCTTCACTGAATTCATCAACTTTATATCCTGCCCTACAGATTTTGGACTCTTCCATTCCCATGGTTGTCCAGCCAGCTTCTCCTGAGAGTTCATTGAGGAACTTCATTGGAGTTACCAGCTTGCAGCCTGCCCTACAGACCTTGGACTCTTTATATTCCCACAGTTGCCAGCCAGCCTCTCTTGAGAATTCGTTGATGACCTGCATCAGAGTTACCAGCTTGTGGCCTTCCCTACAGACCTTGGACTCTACATTCCCATAATTATGTGAGACATTTTTATAAATTTTATTTCTCTCCTTCTGATTCTGTTTCTTGAGAGAACCCTAGTTAATACAGATGGAGTTTCACAGGAAACTTCATCATTAATGAGAGGTCTGCCAGGACCCTTCACCATGTGTGAATGGATATAGTAATTCACCCCATAACTGCAAGTGGAAATCCAAATTCCAGCTCAATCCTTCCCTTCCAATATCAACCCCCAAACAGACACAATATTTAAAAAAAAAGTTCTCTTGCCTACTTACCATCATTTGCCTGTTACCCTAAGTTACAATTTTTGACAGCCAGTGGAGAAAAATACATATGTCATGCTTCCCTCTTTCTCTCATTTCCAGTAAAGCCATATGGAGTTAATGGCTGAAAAGCCAACCACATCCATTAAACATTTTCACATTGTTTTCAAGTTCACCTGGTTAGTTATTGGCTTGAATCTCAAGTTAGGCTTGTTCAAAAGTCTCTCGACCTGCTGCTTGTTGAAGTTTGACACCCCGATGGCTTTCACCAGCCCAGTGGTCACCAGGTCCTCCATGCCCTCAAAGAGAACAGCGGATTATTTCTATTGTGTAGGTTCTGCCTATTGCTCTTATAATCCATATTCCTCACCTCCTTTGCAGTTTTCTAAAACTAGCTCCATCAAATTTTTTTTATTTTGCTTGATTGTTCAAAGTATTTCTGCACTCAAGGTTTACTTCCAGTTCCATTACTTAATAGCTGGGAGACCTTGAGCAAGTTAGATGACCCTATTGAACCTTAGGTATTTCTTCATGTTCAGAATGAGGGGAACACTGTCTACACCATGGGGTCACTTTAAGGGTTATGTGAAATATTGCACATGAAGCATTTAGCAAAGGAATGAAATCTAGCAAATGCTCAACACATTTTAGGTATTATTATTTTAATTATCATGCTTGGCAAATAGATACATGGTTAATTTTATTTGCTCACCTTTCTTTCCACCTAGATTATAATCTTCTTAAACATAGAGATCTAGAAGGAGGATGCCTAGCCCAGGTATTCCCTCCTTGTCTGGCACTTCCCCTTTCTCTTCTCACTCACCCTAGATGATCATACACATTCCCATGGCTATCCCTAATCCATTCCATACTAAGGGCTCCAGGATCTTATCTCCTGAATTCAACCTAAGCTGGAAACTCAGAAAGCTCAAATTTGAGCTCACTTTCTTTCAATGCCACCAACTCGCCCCTTGTCTAACTCCCCAGGTTGGTTAGGAAGATGATATGCACTCAGTGATCCACGCTAGAAGCATGAGTCATCTGTGGATCTTCCCAGTCTTCATTCCACACCCATTTATCAGTTCTACTCCCACAAGTCTCTCAAACCAATCATCTCCTCTGGACTCTGAACCCTGGCAGTAGGCTTTTAACTTGGTGACCCGACCTCCACACTTTTCTCATCTCCTGAATCTGAATGTTGCCAGGCTTCCAAAATTATCATTCTAACATGTTTTAAAAAGAACTAAAAGAAAACTACAAAATGTTAATAGTGGTTACCACTGGGACAAAGAAGAATAGATTGTTTTTATTTTCTTTGTTATGTTTTTCTGGATTTCCCTCTTCTGTAATAATGCTGTGGCATGTTTTAATAAAAAAAAACTAAATAAATGGTTGAGAAAAGGAAAAAGGGAAATCTGAATTAATTATCCCAAAAATAAATCTCAGAGAGAAAACCAAACAAAACTAAAGCTAACAAGAGTCTCTGAGCAACTCAACCAAGAACCAATTGTTCACTCCTAATTCATACCATAAACCCTGTGTGTGTCTTAAGCAGATAAACCTAGTGAGTTTGAATGCCAGAAGCTCAAGCTCTTCTAATTTCCCATTCATACTTCATCATCTGGGATGCAGGAAGATGCCAGATGGGTGGCTGAACTCACCTCCCATGTGTCCAGGTAGTCCGTGTTACTGGGCACAATCATGCTGTTGGAATCCAAAGGTAGATCTTCTTCCCCAGGCTATGAGAACAAGAAATAAAACTTATTGGGAAGCTTGTGATCCATCCCCTATAAGGACACTGAGTAGAGTGAGGGTCAAGATGTATGGAAAGAATTCTGGACTATGTGTCAGAAAATATGGATCCAAGTCATGGCCCTCACACTAAGCAACCCCATCTTGGCCCAACAACTTCACTTCTCAAGGCCTTGGCTTTCACCTTTATGAGCTCAAACAGTGGTTGGATTGGATGGTCTGCTGAGTTCTTGAAAGCTTTGATGTTCACTGTCCAGCTCTCACAGACAGGAAAGGAAAGGAAAGGGAGAGCTTGAATCCATGCCAATTTCTGGGAAACAGTAATTTCAGGTAAAGAACAGAGAGGAGAATATGGTGGAGTAGGATAGGCTGGGTTTGCCCAAGCTCCATGGAACAAGAGGGAGGACAGAAAAAATTACCAGGACAGCAGTCATGGGACATATGTGATTGAAGAGGGTCTTCAGGATTTCATAGGAATGTCCTGGATGAGAAAGATGTATGGAAATTTGGATAGAGAGAGCAGGGTAAGTCTAAAGGGCCACAAACCCACTGGGGGGCAGACAGTGTTGTACAGGGAAGTGAAGATCTGAGGGAGTGGACCATCACTCTGCTCCAGCCTGCCCCAACAACTAGCTGAGGAGATATCCCCACACAGCTCAGCAGCCAGCAACACCTGTGGAGAGCCCAAAGGCATGCCTAGCCACCTGACAGAAAAAGCTGCACCCGTATTGGGATTAGTTGCCCACCACGCACCGCATATAGTGATCTTGGGGTATCTCCTTCTGAAACTGGGGCCTATTATTGCCCCAATTTCAGAAGGAAAGGTATTTTTTTTCCTTTGGGTACATGGTCTGGGAGTCAAACCCAGATCTCCTGCATGGTAGGTGGGCATTCTGCCACTGAACTATCTGTGCATCACTGCCTAGCGTTTTTAATAGACTGTCAAGTAGAACTGCACCCCCTACATGAAATCTGCCTTGTTTGGTGGGGAATTACTGACAAGCCAAGTGCAAAAGGGGACATTCAACGCAAACCTAAGTAAATGCAAAACTTTAGATGAGTGAAGGAAATTAACTTGCAAAATAACCTTAATAATCAAATGCCCTGAACACAACAGAAAATCACAAAGCACATGATGATAGAGGCAAAAATAACTCAGCTAACTGACCAAATGAAAACACCACAGGGGACATAGAATATGGAACAACTATACAAGGATATTTATAAAGAAATAAAGGATATCAAGCAGACACTAGAACAGCATAAAGAAGAATTCAAAAGATTAAATATAAAAATAGATCTTACAGGGATGAAAGATCTGTAGATCAAATTAGAAATAAAGTAGAGACAGATGATAGCAGATTCAATGAAGCAGAAGGAAGAATCAGCGGGCTAGAAAACAGAATAATTGAACTAGAGCACACAAAAGAACAAATGGCAAAAAAAAAAAGATGGAAAAAATGGAACTGGATCTCTAGAAGGAGAAGAATAAAGGATTGAGGAGATTAGTTGAAGAGATAAAGGGGGGAACTTCTAAAACCTTATGAAAGACATAAATATGAAAATCAAGGAGTTTCAACAAACCCCAAATAGAATAAATCCAAATAGGCATACTCTAAGACACATACTAATCAGACTGTCAAATGTTGAAGCGAAGTAGAAAGGTCTGTAAGCAGCATGAGAAAATTAATCTACTACATACAAGGGAAACCACCCAAGACTGAGTTTAGAAAACTCAACAAGCACAATGGAGGCAAGAGGCAGTGGTATCATATTTTTGATATCCTGAAAGAGAAAGGCTCCAGCCAAGAATCTTATATACAGCCAAGTCGTCCTTCAAAAGAGAGGAAGTGATTAAAATCTTCAAAGATACACAAAGACTGAGAGAACTAGTCAACAAGAGGCTTACCCTACAAGAAATACTAAAGGGAGGTCTCTCAGTTGAATTAAAAAAAAAGACAGGACAGCGAGGTCTGGAGGAGGGCATGGAACTGAAGAATACCAGTAAGGGTAATTTAAAGGATAAAGAAAGAGAGAGAGAGAAAAAAAGAATACATACATCTGGCAAATAAAAAGTAAAGGATAAGATGGTAGATTCAAGAACTGCTTTTACGAGGGTGGCCACAGTGGCTCAGCAGGCAGAGTTCTTGCCCGCCATGCTGGAGACCTGGGTTCGATACCCAGTGCCTGCCCATGCAAAAAAAAAAAAAAAAAAAAGATTAAATGAATTTATAAAAAAAAATTTAAAAAAAGAACTGCTTTTACAGTAATAAATTTGAACATTAATGGTCTAAACTCCCCAATTAAAAGATGCAGATCGGTAGAATGGATTTAAAAATATGATCCATCTATATGATGTTTACAAGAGATGCATCTTAGACCCAAGGACACAATTAGATTGAAAGTGAAAGAATGAAAAAGATGTTCTATATAATCTGTAACCAAAAGAAAGCAGGACAAAAGATAGGCTGAGTCTACTTAAAATTAGGCCTAAGAGTCATCCCCAGAGGACCTCTTTCGTTGCTCAGATGTGGCCTCTTTCTCTCTAAGCTGACAAGGGAAGCGAACTCACTGCCCTTCCCCCTCCATATAGGACATGACTTCCAGGGGTGTAAACCTCCCTGGCAACATGGGATAGAAATCCTGGGATGAGCTGGGACTCAGCATCAAGGGGTTGAGGAAATCTTGTTGACCAAAAATGGGGAAGAGAGAAATGAGACAACATAAAATGTCAGTGGCTGAGAGATTTCAAACAGAATCAAAAGGTTATTCTGGAGGTTATTCTTAAACATTATATAGATATTCCATTTTTAGTTTACGGTGTATTAGAGTGGCTAGAAGGAAGTACTTGAAACTGTAGAGCTGTATTCCAATACCCATGTTTCTTGAAGATGATTGTATAATGATACAATGTGACTATATGATTGTGAAAACTGTGTCTGATGCTCTTTTTTCTACAGTATGGACAGATGAGTTAAAATATGGATAAAAAAATAAATAAAAGGGGGAACGAAGTTCAAATAAATTGAGTAGATTGAAATACTAGTGGTCAATGAGAGGAGGTGTAAGGGGTATGATATGTATGAGTTTTTCTTTTTTACTTCTTTTGCTAGGGAGATACAAATGTTAAAAAAAAAAAGATCATGGTGATGAATACACAACTATGTGATGATATTGTGAGCCATTGATTGCACACCATGTGAAGAATGCTTGTATGTTTTTTGTTAAGGTTTACAATAGAAATATTAAAAAGAAGAAAGAGAAAGAAAGCAGGAGTAGCTATATCAGTATCAGATAAAATAGACTTTAAATGTAAAGATGCTATAAGAGGCAAAGAAGAGCACTACATAGTAATAAAAGGGAAAATTCACCAAAAAGAAACAACAATCACAAATGCTTACGCTCCCAATCAAGGGCTCCAAAGTACCAGAAGCACCATTAGCAAAACTGAAGGGAATTTTAGAATTTTCAATAATAATAGTGGGAGACTTCAATACACACCCTCCACTATAGATAGAACAATCAGACAGAGGATCAACAAGGAAATAGAGAACTTAAACAATGCAATAAATGAATCAGACCTAGCAGACATATATATATATGTTACACCTCAAAACACAGGATTTATATTCATCTCTAGTGCTCATGGAATGTTCTCCAGGATAGATCATATGCTGGGACACAAAACAGGTCTTTATAAATTTAATAAAATTGAAATTATCCCAAGAACTTTCTCTGACCACAGTGGAATGAAGCTGGAAATTGATAATAACCAAATAACCAGAACTTTCATGAATACATGGAGATTAAACAATAATCAATGGATCAAAAAAAGAAATTTCTAGAGATATCAGTAAATATCTGGAGATGAATGGTTATGAGAATACAACAATATCAGAACTTACAGGATGCAGCAAAGGCAGTGCTGAGAAGGAAATGTATTGCCCTAAAAGCCTATTTTAAAAACAAGAATGAGTAAAAAGTTGAAGACTGAAACTGGCCCTCCACTCTGCTAGATCCAAAGAGAAGATGTCTCTATGTTGCAGAGGGACCACCCGCACACTAGGGCCCTGAATATTTGGAAAGTATTTATGCAGTCCAGTCCAAGCATTGAGTTCCATGTCAGAAGAAAAAAAGGAATTTTTACAGAATGGACCAGACCTTCAAGATTTTCTTTCTGGTGATCTTACAGACAAGAACACCTGGGTTGAATATAAAGGAAACTATAAATGCCAGAAAGGAGAAAAGTTAAGACTACCTCCATGGTTAAAGACAGAGATTCCCATGGGGAAAAATTACAGTAAACTGAAAAATACATTGAGAACTTTAAATCTTCATACAGTATGTGAGGAAGCTCAATGTCTCAATACTAGAGAGTGTGGTAGATTCATTTGTCAACTTGGCCAAGTGAAGGCACCTAGTTCTGTTGCTGTGAACATGAGCCAATGGTACATGAACCTCATCTGTTGCTGATTATATCTGCAGTTGGCCAGGAGGCATGCCTGCTGCAACTAATGATGTTTGACTTAACTGACTGGTGCTTAAATGAGAGAGCTCAATGTAGCACAGCCCAAGCAGCTCAGCATACCTCATCTCAGCACTCGCAGCTCAGCCCAGGCCTTTAGGGATGCAGAAAGGAATCACCCCGGGGAAAGCTGTTGGAACCCAGAGGCCTGGAGAGAAGGCCAGCAGAGATCACCCTGTACCTTCCCACGTAAGAAAGAACCTCAGTTGAAAGCTGCTTTTCCTCTGAAGAGCTAACAAAATAAATCCCCTTTTATTAAAAGTCAAATCCATCTCTGGTGTGTTGCATTCCGGCAGCTAGCAAACTAGAACAGAGTGTTGGGGAGGTGGAGATATGCCACAGCCAAAGCCACAATAATGTTGATGGGAGACAAACATGTACAAGAGGTTGTAGATTTTGTTCTGTTAAAACTACAAGAAATCCACCTCCACTGGATGCCAATGAGTCCTACAATACTGCAAAGGTAACTGCAGAGTGGGGTCTGGATTACTTTGTCCTGACATCTGTGGATCGAGATGATATGCCTGATGGGGGAGCTGAGCACTTTGCAAAGACTGCCATGCTTAAAGGACAAAGTGTCAATGGCTGAGAGATTCCAGACAGAGTAGAGAGGTCATCCTGGAGGTTATTCTTACGCATTAAATAGATAGCACCTTTTTAGTTAAGGTGTAACAGAGAGGCTGGAGGGAACTGCCTGAAAATGTAGAGCTGTGTTCCAGTAGCCATGTTTCTTGATGATGAGTGTATAATGATACAGCTTTCACAACGTGACTGTGTGATTGTGAAAACCTTGTGTCTGATGCTCCTTTGATCTACTTTGTCAAGAGACGAGTAGAATATATGGAATAAAAATAAATAATAGGGGGAACAAATGTTAAAATAAATTTAGGGTGAAATGCTAGTGATCAATGAAAGGGAGGGGTAAGGGGTGTGGTGTGTATAAATTTTTTTTTCTGTTTTCATTTTATTTCTTTTTTCTGAATAGATGCAAATGTTCCAAGAAATGATCATGATGATGAATATGCAACTATGGGATGATATTGTGAATTACTAATTATGTATATAGAATGGAATGATCAAAATAGGAATGTTTGTGTTTGTTTGGTGTTTTTTTTGGTATTTAAAAAAATAAAATAAAATAAAAATTTTTTTTTTAAATCTTCTGAATAAGGAAGGCCCAGGGCTAGACAGCTTCACAGGGGAATTTTATCAAACATTCCAAAAAGAACTAACACCAATTCTGCTCAAACCCTTTCAAAAAATTGAGGAAAAAGGAACACTATATAACCCATCTTATGAAGCTAACATCATTCTAATACCAAAACTGGGTAAAAATGCTATAAGAAAGGTAATGTTCATCTCCCTAATGAACATAAATGCAAAAATTCTCAACAAAATACTAGCAAATCGAATTCAACAGCATACTTAAAAAATCATACATCTTCCTGCCCCACAATTCTTCCCACACTCCAGCACCTGAACCTTGTCACCCTCACCCCCAACACACTCCAAGCAACCCCCTCTCCGGACCCCACTCACCACGCATCCCTGCTGCAAACCCCTGACCCACACATGTGCAAAAGACTGTCCCAGCCCAATCCACTTCTTCCGCAGAAGCACACAGTCTCACACCCGACCGAACTGGAGACCCGAGCACCCATGTCCAGCCCTTGACCCCTACCTCCCCCTTTCTGTCACTGCAGGCAGTCACCCGCGCATGCAGGCTGCAGGCACTCACCTTCATACCCAGGCTTCACCTGCACCCAGCCCACACAGGTGCTCAACGCTGCCCCACCACCCTTATGTTCAGCACACATGCACTTTAGCATCCAGAACCCCCAGACCCAGACACGTGTCCACACCAACTCATGCTATGCCCTTAAGCTCTGGCAAGCACTGACCTGTGCATCCCGGGTACACCCACCCCCAGCCCATGCAGACGCAATCCTGCCCCACTGCCTCTGAGCTCTGCACACTGGCACACCAGTGCCCTGCCTCCCAAAAACCACACAGGTGCACAGCCACATCCTCCCCACCAGGCACCCACGTTTGCGTGCACTAATCTCTTGACCCCTGCGCCCCACCCCACCCTGCCCCCCCACACACACACAATCTTGCCTCACCGCCCAGCATAAGCGCCCTTCTCCCAAAGCGGGCAGGTGCTCTTGTGCATTCTCTGACACATAGCCCCCACCTGGCACACATGTACACCCCTGCCCCAGCCCACTGCTGCACCTGTGCACCCACGCCAGGGCCCCGCCCACCTGATATCACTCATCCCTGACACACTTGCTGCAACCTTCGTGACCTGTGCTCCACCCCTGCTCACTTGCACATCCACATCCCGGCCCCCCTGGACCCCTACCCCTGCACACACATGTGCCCTGTACTCCACACCCTGATACCCATGACCCACATGCTCCATGCGCCCACCCACATCCTGCCCACATACCAGCCTCCAGCACATCTGCTCAGCCCCCGACCCACCTCCTATCATGCCTCTGTGTACCCCACACTGCGACCTGCTCCTGCACTCCAAGGCCTGCCTGAGCTGCATCTTGACCCCACGCCCCCCACACTACATCTCCACAACCCGCAACCTGCACCCCACAGTCACAGGCAGCAGCATAGCATCCCTAACTCATGCATATGCCTGCACTGCAACCCATCACCACACTGTTGTGTCCCTCCCCACGCCCCACATCCTGCTCCACAACCATCCCACAAATACAAAGCTTTAGACTACTGAAGAAAATCAACTTCCAAAGGAATCTTATCAAGATATTTACACGCCACAAAGATAAAAGAAGATCACTAACTATATGAAGACACAGATGGATACAGTCGAGCCTAATGACCCAATAAAACACCAGAACAGACAAAGACTTAGGGACATGTAATCAAAGATGTTCATATATTGGGCGGGCCGCGGGGGCTCAGCGGGCAAAGTGCTTGCCTGCCATGCCGGAGGACCTCGGTTCGATTCCCGGCCCCAGCCCATGTAAAAAACAAACAAACAAACAAAATACAATAAAACAAGAAAATGTTTAAAGATGTTTCCCTTTCTTCCTTCCTTCCTTCCATCCTTCTTTCCTTCTCTCTGTCTTTCCTTCCCTTCCTCCCTCTCTCTTAAAAAAAAAAAAAAAGATGTTCATATAACTTTACATAAATAAGATCAGTGGGATGGCTAATGACATAAAGGATATAAAAATAGACACTAGAAGAGCATAAAGTGAAATTTGAAATACTAAATAGAAAAATAGCAGATATCACAGAGATTAAAGATGCTGTAGATCAAATAAAAATATACTAGAGACACACAACAGCAGATTTGAAGAGGTAGAAGAAGGAATAAGAGAACTCGTGGACAGGACAACTGATTTTGAGCACACAAAAGAGCAAATGACAAAAAGAACAGAAAATTTTGACCTGGATTTCAGGGAAATAATGAACAAAACAAAGCATACAGATATAAGAATCATCAGTGTCCCAGAAGGAGAAGAGAAAAGTAAAGGGCTAGAAAGATTAGTGGAGGACATAATGGGGAAAAACTTCCCAAACTTTATAAAAGACATAAATATGCAAATCAAAGAAGCCCAACAAACTCCAAGTAAAATAAATCCAAATAGGCCAAACCCAAAACACATACTAATCAGTCTGTAAAATGTTGAAGAAAAGCAGAAAATCCTGAAACTGGCCAGAGAAAAACAATCTACTGCATACAAGGGAAACCACAAAAGACTGTGTTCAGACTAGTCAACTGGCACTATGGAGGGGGGAAGTCAGTGGTATGATATATTTAAGATCCTGAAAGAGAAAGACTTCCACCAAAGAATTCTTTATCCAGCCAAATTGCCCTTTAAAACTGAAAGAGATTAAAATTTTCACAAAGGCTGAAAGAATTTTTCAACAAGAGAATGGCCCTACAAGAAATACTAAAGGAAGTTCTGTAAGCTGAAAATAAAAGACAGGAGAGGGAGGTCTGGAAGAGGGCACAGAACTGAGGAGTACAAGAAAGGGTAACTTCAAGAATAAAAAGAGAGAGAGGAAAAGGAATGTATAGATCTGACTAATAAAATCCAAAGAATAAGATGGTGGATTTAAGAAATACCTTTTCAATAATAACTTTGAATGTCAATGGACTAAACTTAACAATGAAAAGATACAGATTGGCAGAATGTATTAAGAAATATAATCCAGCTATATGTTGCTCACAAGAGACTCATTTTAGACCCAAGGATACAAATGGATTGAAAGTGAAAGGATGGAAGAAGATATTTCACTCAAGGTGTAACCAAAAGAAAGCAAGAGTAGCTATACTAGTATCAGACAAAATAGACTTTAAAGGAAAATACATCATCAGAAACAAAGAAGGGGCACTACATATATTAGTAAAAAAGATAAATTACCAAGAACAAATAACAACCATAAATGTCTATGCTCCCAACAAAGGAGCTCCAAAGTACATGAAACAGACATTGGCAAAACTGAATGGAGTGATAGATGTTTCAGCAATAATAGTAGGAAACATCAATTTACTATTCACCTCTATAGACAGAAAAACCAGATAGAGGATCAACAAGGAAAGAGAGAACTTAAACAATTTGATAAATGAATTAGACCTAACAGACATAGAGGTCATTAAACACCAAAACACCAGGATAAACATTCTTCTCTAGTGCTGATGGAATATTTTCCCGGATAGATCATATGCTTGGGCACAAAACAGATCTTTATAAATTTAAAAACATTGAAATTATTCAAAGCACTTTCTCTGATCACAATGTAATAAAGCTGAAAATCAATAACCACCAAAGAATGAGAACTTTCACAAATATATGGAGATTAAGTAATACACTCTCAAACAATGCGTGGGTCAAAGAAGAAATTGCTAGAGAAATGAGTAGCTATCTGGAGATGAATGAAAATGAGAATACAATGTATCAGAACTTATGGGATGCTGCAAAGGCTGTGCTGGGAGGGAAATTTATCACCCTAAATGCTTATATTAAAAAAGAAGAAAGCAAATATCAAAGACTTAACTGCTCACCTAGAGGAACTTGAGAAAGAACAGCAAACTAATCCCAAAGCAAATAGAAGAAGAGAAATAAGAAAGATTAAAGTAGAGTTAGAAAGAATCAATAAAACCAAAAGTTGGTTCCTTGAGAAAATCAATAAAACCGATGGACCCCTAACAAGGCTGACAAAGGAAAAAAAGAGAGACTATGCAAATAAACAAAATCAGAAATGAGAGGGGGATCATTACCATAGACCCTGAAGAAACTTTTTTAAAATCTTAAAAGGATACTATGAATAACTATATGCCAACAAACTAGACAACTTAGATGAAATGGACAAATTCCTAGAAACACACAAACAAGCTACACTGACTGAAGAAAAAACAGAAGATCTCAACAAACTAATCACAATTAAAGAGTTTCAATTAGTCATCAAAAATCTTCCTACTAAGAAAAGGCCAAGGCCAGATGGCTTCACAGAGGAATTTTATGAAACATTCCAAAAAAAAAACTAGCACCTATCCTGCTCAAACTTTTCCCAAAATTTGAGGAAAAGGGAACACTACCTAACTGATTTTATGAAGTTAACATCACTTTAATACCAAACTGGGTAAAGATAATACAAGAAAGGAAAATTACAGACCAAGCTCCCTAATGAAAACAGATACAAAAATTCTCAATAAAATATTAGCAAATTGAATCCAACAGCACATTAAAAGAATAATACGTCATAATCAAGTGGGGTTTATACCAGGTATGAAAGAATGGCTTAACACAAGAAAAGTAGTTAATGTAACAAGCACATTAACAAATGATAAGGGGAAAAGCATATGATCATCTCAACTGATGCTGAAAAAGCATTCAGTAAAATTCAACACCCTTTCTGATAAAAACACTTCAGAAGGTAGGAATTAAAGATAACTTCCTCAATATAATAAAGGGCATATATGAAAAATCCACACCCAGCATCATACTCAATGATGAGAGACTGAAAGCTATCTCCCTAAGATCAGGAGCAAAAAAACAAGGATGCCCTCTATCACCACTATTATTCAACATTGTACTAGAAAGTTCTAGCTAGAGAAATAAAGCAAGAAAAAGAAATAAAAGGCATCCAAACTGAAAAGAAAGAAAGAAAACTTTCATTATTTGCAAATGACATGATACTATACTCGGAAAATCCTGAGAAAGCTACAACAAAGTTACTTGAGCTAATAAACAAATTCAGCAAAGTAGCAGATTATAAAATTAATGTACAAAAATCAGCAATGTTTCTATATGCAGGCAAAAAAACGAACCAAGGAGTCAATTAAGGAATTATAGCAACTAAAAGAATCAAGTATCCAGGAATGAACTTAACTAGGGATGTAAAGGACTTGTACACAGAAAACTATATAACATTGCTAAACAAAGTCAAAGGTCTAAACAGGTGGAAAGACATTCCTAGCAGGAAGGCTAAATATAGTTAAGATGTCAATTCTACCCAAATTGATCTACAGATTCAACCAATACCAATTAAAATTCCAACAACCTACTTTGAAGACTTGGAAAAGCTAGTTAACAAATTCATCTGGAAGAGAAAGGAACCCCAGATGACTAAAAGTATCCTAAAAAAAAGGAGAATGAAGTGGGAGGATCAACACTCCCTGATTTTAAAACTTATTGTAAAGCAACAGTGGTCAAAACAGCACGGAACTGGCACAAAGATAGAGGTATTGACCAAGGGAATCAAATCAAGAATACAGAAATAGACCACCAAATTTATAATAAACTGATCTTTGACAAGGCCCCCAAATTCAATGAACTGTGAAAAAAAATAGTTTTTTCCATAAGTGGGCATGGGAGAACAGGATATCAATAGCCAAAAGAATGAAAGAGGACCCTTACCTTACACTGTATACAAAAAATTAACTCAAATTGGATGAAATACCTAAATATAAGTACCAGTACCATAAAGCTCCTAGAATAAAATGTGGGGAAACATCTTCAAGACCTAGTAATAGTAGGGAGCTTCCTAAATTTACACCCAAAGCACAAACAAAACCAAAAAAAATAGATAAATGGAAACTCCTCAAAATCAAATGCTTTTGTGCATCAAAAGACTTTGCCAAAAAGTAAAGAGGCAGCCAAATCAATGGGATAAAACATTTGGAAATCACACATTGCATAAAGGTTTGATATTCTATATACATAAAGAAATCATACAACTCAACAATAAAAGAACAAGCAACTCAATTATAAAATGGGCTAAATATAGGAATACATATTTTTCTGAAGAGCAAATACAGATAGTTCAAAAGCATATGAATCAAAGCTCATTATCATTAGCTATAAGGGAAATGCTGATCAAGACTACAATGAAGTACCACCTCACACCTATAAGAATGGCTGCCATTAAGCAAACAGGAAACTACAAATGTTGGAGAGGATATGAAGAAATTGGGACACTTATGCATTGCTAATGGGAATGTATAATGTTACAGCCACTATGGAAGAGCTAATAAACAAATTCAGCAACGTAGCAGGTTATACTGCTGGTAGTTCTTCAGAAACTAAATATCAAGTAGCCCTATGACCCGGCAATACCACTACTCGGTATATAGCCAAAAGAGCTAAAAGCGCTGACACAAACAGAATACATTTGCACACCGATGTTCATAGCAGCATTATTCACAATTGCCAAAAGATGGAAACAATCCAAGTGTCCATCAACAGAGGAGCGGATTAACAAAATGTGGTATATGCATATGTTTCAGTTTGCCAGCTGCTGGAATGTAATATACCAAAATGAAATGATTTTTTTAAGGGGGAATTTAATAAGTTGCAAGTTAACAGTTTTTAGGCTGTGGAAATGTCCCAATCAAAGCAAATCTATAGAAATGTCCAATGAATCAGTCATTAAGAAGCTCTCAAAAAAGAAAAGTCCAGGACCAGATGGCTTCACATGTAAATTCTATCAAACATTCAAGAAAGAATTAGCACCAATCCTGCTCAAACTCTTAAAAAAAAACTTGAAGAGGGGGGAAGGCTACCTAACTCATTCTATGAAGCCAACATCACCCTCATACCAAAGCCAGACAAAGACACAACAAGAAAAGAAAATTACAGGCCAATCTCTCTAATGAATATAGATGCAAAAACCCTCAACAAAATTCTTGCAAATCGAATCCAGCAATACATTAAAAGAATTATATACCATGACCAAGTAGAATTTACTTCAGGTATGCAAGGATGATGCAACATAAGAAAATCCATTAATGTAATACACCAAATCAAAGCAGAAGAACCACATGATCATCTCGACTGATTCAGAAAAGGCATTTGACAAATTCAACATCCTTTCTTGTTGAAAACACTTCAAAGGATAGGAATAGAAAGGAACTTTCTCAACATGATAAAGGGAATATATGAAAAACCCACAGCTAACATCATCCTCAAAGGGGAAAAATTGAAAGCTCTCCCCCTAAGATCAGGAACAAGATAAGCATGTCTACCATCACCATTGTTATTCAACATTGTGTTGGAAGTTCTAATCAGAGTAATTAGACAAGAAAAAGAAATACAAGGCATCCAGATTGGAAAGGAAGAAGTAAAACTCTCACTGTTTGCAAATGATATGATACTATATGTCAAAAAAAAAAAAACATGAAAAATCCACAGCAAAACTGCTAGAGTTAATAAATGACTACAGCAAAGTAGCAGATTACAAGATCAACACTCAAAAATATGCAGAGTTTCTATACACTAATAATGAGCCATCTGAGAGGGAAATCAAGAAAAAATTCCATTTACAATTGCAACCAAAAGAATAAAATGTGTAGGAATAAATTTAACTAAGGATACAAAAGACCCATACAAAGAAAACTACATAAAATTGCTAAAAGAAATCACAGAAGACCTAAATAAATAGAACAGGATACATGTTCATGGATTGGAAGACTAAATATATTTAAGATGTCAATTCTACATAAATTGATTTATAGATTCAATGCAATACCAATTAAAATCCCAAAAACTTACTTTTCAGAAATAGAAAAACCAATAACCAAATTTATCTGGAAGTCAAAGTGTTCTAGTTTGCTAGTGGCCAGAATGCAATATACCATAAATGGAATGGTTTTTAAAAAGGGGGATTTAATAAATTGCTAGTTTACAGTTCTAAGGCCAAGAAAATGTCCCAATTAAAACAAGTCTATAGAAATGTCCATTCTAATGCATCCAAGGAAAAATATCTTGGTTCAAGAAAGCCAGTGAAGTTCGGGGTTTCTCTCTCAAGTGAGGAGGCACATGGTGAACACAGTCAGGGTTTCTCTTTCATCTGGAAAGGCACATGGTGAACACAACATCATCCACTAGCTTTCTCTCCTGGTCTTCCTTCTTCATCTCCAAAGGTCGCTGACTGGTAGACTCTCTGTTTCTTGTGGCTATGTCGTTCTGCTTTCTCAGAATCTCTTTCTTTCTCCAAAATGTTTCCTCTTTTTTGCCTGGGCAAGCACTGGGAGTTGAACCCGGGTCTCTAGCATAGCAGATGAGAACTCTGCCTGCTGAGCCACCATGGCCTGCATTATTTCCTCTTTTATAGGATTCCAGTAAGCTAATCAAGGCCCACCTGGAATAGGTGGAGACACAGCTCCACCTAATCCATCTTAACAACCACTCTTGACTGAGTCACATCTCCAGGGAGATGATCTAATTAAAGTTTCAAACATACAGTACTGAATAGGGATTAGAAGAAATGGCTGCCTTTACAAATGGGCTTAGGATTAAAACATAGCTTTTCTAGGGAACCTATATCTTTTTCAAACCAGCACAGGCAGGGTGCCCAGAATAGCTAAAAACATCTTGAGAAAGAAAAATGAAGTCAGAGGTCTCATACTACCTGATGTTAAGGCATATTACAAAGCTAAAGTGGGCAAAACAGCATGGTACTGACCAATGGAATTGAATAGTGTTCAGATATAGACCCTCTCATCTAAGACAATTAATCTTTGATAAGGCAGTCAAGCCAACTCACCTGGGACAGAACAGTCTCTTCAATAAATGGTGCTTGGAGAACTGGATTACCACATGCGAAACAATGAAAGAGGATCCATATCTCACACACTATACAAAAATTAACTCAAAATGGATCAAAGCCCTAAACATTAGATCTAAGATCATAAAACTTTTAGATAAAAATGTAGGGAAATATCTTACAAAACTTATAATAAGAGGCAGGTTCCTAGATCTTGCACCCAAAGCATGAGCATTGGAGAAAGAAATAGATAAATGGGAACTCCTCAAAATTAAACACTTGTTATGGATTAAAAATAAATAATAGGGAGAACAAATGTTAAAATAAATTGAGTAGATTGAAATACTAGTGAACAATGAAAGGGAGTGGTAAGGAAGACAGAAAAAAATAGGGGGAACAAAGGCAAAGTCTATTGTGTAAATGGAAATACTAGTGATCAATGAGAGGGAGGGGTAAGGGGTATGGAATGTGTGAGTTTTTTCTTTTTTTTTTCATTTTCTTTGTTGGAGTGATGCAAATATTCTAAGAAACGATCATGGTGATGAATATACTAATATGTGATGATATTGTGAGCCACTAATTGTACACCATACACGGAATGTTTGTATGTTAAGAATGTTCATGTTCGCATGTTGTTTTGGTTTGACAATACAAAATAAGTTAAGAAAACAACTGAACACTTTTGTGCATCAAAGAACTTTGCTAAGAAAGTAAAAACACACCCTATACAATGGAAGACAATATTTGGAAACAATATATCAGATAAGGGTCTAGTATCCAGAATATATAAAGACATTCTTTACCTCAACAACAAAAAGACAAACAACCCAATTACAAAACCGGCGAAAGACATGAACACACACTACTCAGAAGAAGAAATACAAATGGCCAAAAGGCACATGAAAAGATGCTCAACTTCCCTGGCTATTAGGGAAATGCAAATCAAAACCCCAATGAAATAACATCTCATGCCCACCAAAATGGCCATTATCAATAAAACAGAAAATGACAAGTGCTGGAGAGGATATGGAGAAAGAGGCACGCTGTTGGTGGGAATGTAAAATGGTACAACCACTGTGGAGGGCAGTTTGGCGGTTCCTCAGGAAGCTAAGTATGTAATTACCATATAATCTGGCAATACCATTGCTAGGAATCTACTCAGAGGATATGAGGGCAACGACACAAATGGACATTTGCACACCAATGTTTTAGCAGCATTATTTACAATTGCCAAGAGATAGAAACAGCTCAAATGTCCATCAACAAATGAGTGGCTAAACAAGCTGTGGTATATACATACAATGGACTATTATGCAGCTGTAAGACAGAATAAAGTCATGAAGCATGTAACAACATGGATGGACCTTAAGGACATTATGCTGAGTGAGATTAGCCAGAAATAAAAGGACAAATACTATGTGCTCTCACTGATATGAACTAACATTAATGAATGAACTTGGAGAATTTCCATTAAGAACAGGAGGCCATCAGGAGATAGAAGAAGGGTAGATATTGGATAATTGGAGCTGAAGGGATACAGACTGTGCAACACGACTGATTATAAAAATTCAGGAATGGATAGCACAATACTACCTAACTGTTGCACAATAATGTTAGTACACTGAAAGGAGCTGAATGTGAGAATGATAGAGGGAGGAAGGCTGGGGGCACACATGAAACCAGAAGGAAAGACAGACAATAAAGACAGACATGCTGTAATCTAGGAATGCGTAGAGTATACAATGATAGTGACTAAATGCACAAATTAAAAAATGCTTTTGCATGAGGAAGAACAAAGGAATGTCATATTGCAGGGTGTTGAAAATAGATGGTAATTGATATTTTAAAACTTTAACTTATGTGTGAGACTAAAGCAAAAAATGTTTATTTTGTACAAAATTTATATTTTGACTAGTGCATTTCCTAATATAACTTATATGGACAGTTTAACAGAACATCATAAGTACATGGGATGTTGAATAGGGCATGGGATTTTGTAGGTTTTTCCTGTGTGATGCCCCGATAAATTCCAGAGTGATTTGAACAGTGAATAAAAACGTATTTGCAAAGTCCCCTTGGAATGATGAGAAAGGGGGAAAATTTAAATTCCCCATTTGGAGAATACCTGATATTCTGGCAAGCAATGAGGACAACCAATCAATAGGCTGAGCCTTCAGACTTGGGATTTGTTCCTATGAAACTTATCCCACAAATGATAGGCTAAATCTACTTAAAATTAGGGCAAAGAATCACCCCTAAAGAATCTCTTTTGTTGCTCAGATGTGGCCTCTCAGCCAACACAGCAAGCAAACTCACTGCCCTCACCCTCTCTTTTTTTTTTTTTAACTTTTTTTATTAATTAAAAAAAATTAACAAACAAAACATTAAGATATCATTCCATTCTATATATACAATCAGTAATTCTTAATATCATCCCATAGTTGCATATTTATCATTTCTTAGAACATTTGCATCGATTTAGAAAAAGAAATAAAAAGACAACAGAAAAAGAAATAAAATGATAATAGAGGGAAAAAAACTATACGTACCATGCCCTTTACCCCTCACTTTCATTTACCACTATTTCAAACTGAATTTATTTTAACATTTGTTCCCCCTGTTATTTATTTTTATTCCATATGTTCTACTCTTCTGTTGATATAGTAGCTAAAAGGAGCATCAGACATAAGGTCTTCACATTCACAGAGTCTCATTGTGAAAGCTATATCATTGTTCTGCTTTCATTTACCACTAGCATTTCAAACTAAAATTTTAACATTTGTTCCCCCTATTATTTATTTTTATTCCATATGTTCTACTCTTCTGTTGATATAGTAGCTAAAAGGAGCATCAGACATAAGGTCTTCACATTCACAGAGTCTCATTGTGAAAGCTATATCATTGTTCAATCATCATCAAGAAACATGGCTACTGGAACACAGCTCTACATTTTCAGGCAGTTCCCTCCAGCCTCTCCGCTACATCTTGAACAACAAGGTGATATCTACTTAATGCATAAGAATAACCTCCAGGATAACCTCTCAACTCTGTTTGGAATTTCTCAGTCACTGATACTTAGTCTCATTTCACTCTTCCCCCTTTGGTCGAGAAGGTTCTCTCAATCCCTTGATGTTAACTCTCAGCTCATTCTAGGGTTTTTCTCAGTCCCTTGATGCTGAGTCTCAGCTCATTCCAGGATCTCTGTCCCACATTGCCAGGAAGGTCCACACCCCTGGGAGTCATGTCCCATGCAGAGAGGGGGAGGGTGGTGAGAATGCTCGTCATGTTGGCTGGAGAGAGAGGCCAGATCTGAGCAACAAAAGAGGCTCTCTTGGGGGTGACTCTTAGGCCTAAATTTTAAGTAGACTTGACCTATCTTTTGTGGGGTTAAGTTTCATGTGAACAAACCCCAAGACTGGGGGGCTCAGCCTATAGCTTTGGTTATCCACACTGCTTGTGAGAATATCAAGAATTCAACTTGGGGAAGTTGAATTTCTCCCCACTCTCACCATTCCCCGAAGAGGGCTTGCAAATACTTTTCCAGTCACTGATCAAATCACTCTGGGATTCATTGGGGCATCACTGGATAAACCAACAAAATCTCATGTGCTACCTGAGATTCCAAGTACTTATGACATTCAATCAAACTATCTACATGAGTTATATTAGGAAATGCTCTAGTCAAAATATAAATTTTGTAACGAATAAACATTTTTTGCTTTAGTCTCAACATAAGGTGACATTTTAAAGTATTATCATCTATTTTCAGCACCCTGCAATAATGACATTCCTTTGTTCTTCCTCATGCAAAAACATTTTTAAAATTTGTACATTGTACATTTCACTATTATTATATACTCTAGGCATTCCTAGATTATACCATCTCGATCTTTACCATCTATCTTTCTTTCTGATTTCATTTATGTCCCCAGCCTTCCTCCTTCTATCATTCTCAGATGCAGCTTCATTGAGTGTTTTAACATAATTATATTACAGTTAGGTAGTATTGTGCTGTCCATTTCTGAGTTTTTATATTCAGTCCTGTTGCACAATCTGTATCCCTTCAGCTCCAATTACCCAATATCTCACCCTATTTCTATCTTCTGATGGTCTCTGTTACCAAGGAAATATTCCAAGTTTATTCACTAATGTCAGTTCATATCAGTGAGACCATACAATATTTGTCTTTTTGTTTCTGGCTAATCACACTCAGCATAATGTCCTTAAGGTCCATTCATGTTGTTATATACTTCATAACTTTATTCTGTCTTACAGCTGCATAATATTCCATCTTATGTAAATGTCACAGTTTGTTTAGTCAACTGTCTGTTGATGGACATTTTGGCTGTTTCCATTTCTTGGTAATTGTTAATAATGCTGCTATAAACATTGGTGTGTAAATGTCCATTTGTGTCCTTGGCCTTGTGTCCTTTGAGTAGAGACAGCATATAGATAGGTCCTGTTTTTTAATCCATTATGCCAGACTATGTCTTTTAGTTGGAGAGTTTAATCCATTAACATTCAGTGTTATTATTGCATGGGTAGTACTTTCTTCTACTATTTTGCCTTCTGGATTTTATATGTCATATCTAATTTTCCTTCTTTTTACCTTTACCCATAGCCTTCCTTTCTACACTCTTCTCCACACCTCTCTCTTCTGTCTTCGTATCTGTCTCTAGTGCTCCCTTTAGTATTTCTTGCAGAGCTGGTCTCTTGGTCACAAATTCTCTCAGTGATTTTTTGTCTGAAAATGTTTTAATTTCTCCCTCATTTTTGAAGGACAATTTTGCTGGATATAGAATTCTTGGTTGGCAGTTTTTCTCTTTTAATAATTTAAATATATTATCCCACTGTCTTCTTGCCTCCATGGTTTCTGCTGAGAGATCTGCACATGGTCTTATTGGGCTTCCCTTGTATGTGATGGATTGCTTTTCTCTTGCTGCTTTCAAGATCCTCTCTTTCTGTTTGACCTCTGACATTCTGATTATTAAATGTCTTGGAGTATGTCTGTTTGGATCTATTCTCTTTGGGGTACGCTGCACTTCCTGGATCTGTAATTTTAAGTCTTTCATAAGAGTTGGGAAATTTTCAGTGATAATTTCCTCCATTAGTTTTTCTCCTCCTTTTCCCTTCTCTTCTCCTTCTGGGACACCCACAACATGTATATTCATGCGCTTCATATTCTCTTTCAATTCCCTAAGTCCCTGCTCATATTTTTCCATTTTTTTTCCTATAGTTTCTGTTTCTTGTCAGATTTCAGATGTTCCATCCTCCAGTTTTGAAATCCTATGTTCTGTCTCTCGAAATCTACCATTGTAGGTTTCCATTGTTTTTTTCATCTCTTCTACTGTGTCTTTCATTCCCATAAGTTCTGTGATTTGTTTTTTCAGACTTTCAGTTTCTTCTTTTTGTTCTTTCCTTGCCTTCTTTATATCCTCCCTCAATTCATTGATTTGGTTTCTGATGAGGTTTTCCATGTCTGTTCGTACATTCTGAATTAATTGTTTCAGCTCCTGTCTGTCATTTGAATTGTTGGTTTGTTCCTCTGACTGGGCCATATCTTCAATTTTCCTAGTGTGATTTGCTATTTTTTGCTGGCATCTAGGCATTTAATTACCTTAATTAGTTTATTCTGGAGATTGCTTTCACTTCTTCTATCTAGGGTTTTCTTGCTGGCTGAATTTGTTGTCTATCTGTTCTTTGACATTCCGTTCAGCTTTATCTGGACCTTTAGCTTAAGTTTTGTTTAACAGAGGAGAATTTTTCGTTCTTGTTTTCTTGTTTCTTGCCCTGCTTGTGGGGTGCCTTTCCCCCACACACACTTAGGAGGGTCTACTTAGATATTATATACCCCAGCCAGATCTTCCCAGACCAAACTGGCCTCTTATCAGGAGGAAAGAGTCACCTGTGTTGGTTTTCCCTGAGGGAGAGACCCAGAAGGTTGAAAGACTTTCCTGTGAAGTCTCTGGACTCTGTTTTTCTTATCCTGCCCAGTATGTGGCGCTTGTCTGACTGCAGGTTCCACTAGCATAGGATGATGCGGTGCCTTTAACTTTGGCAGACTCTCCCTGCTGGGGGCATGGTGGAGACAGAGAAGAGGTTGTAGGCTGGTTTTAATGGCTTCAAATTACCAACCCCTGGTGTCTGAATTCCTTGATGGAGGGATTTCACCTGAGTTGGGCTTCACCCCTCCCCTGGGGAAGGCACAGTCTCCAGATAAGCCCCCAAAAGAGCTCACTTCTGCCTATGCCTGGGGCAGTTGCAGCCTGAAAAGTCCTGCCACTGTTTCCAGAGGCAGTCAAGGCTTTGTAGATACAAAGCCACAAAAACCTCTGTTTCTTTCTCTTTTTTTTTCCCCTTTTTCTGTCAGTCCTGCCCCCTTGGCGCCGGGGCAAAAATGAACAACCTCTGCTTTGATCAGGTTCACCTAAGCTGGGGGGCTATTTTTAGTATGCAGAATTTGATAATTAGTTCCACAATTGGTGTTTGATTGTGCCCAGTCCCTGCTGCTGGTAAAGTCCTTTCCTTTCCCCTCTGGGAAGCGGCCTGTGGGGGAGGGGCGCTGGCCGCCGCTGCTTTGGGAACTCACGGTTCTGGAGGGTGCTCCAGCTGGTCCAGCTGGTCCAGACTGGGGTACGCTGTGTGTCTGGTCACTGACGTGGCCCCAGGAGCTGTTCTGTACTGTTTTTGATTATTTAGTAGTTGTTCTGGAAGACAAACTAAAATGCGCACATTGTTAAGCTGCCATCTTGACCTGGAAGTCCCCCCTATTCCTCACCCTCTCTTTATGAGACATGACTCCCAGGAGTGTAAACCTCCCTGGCAACATGGGGCAGAAATCCTAGAATGAGTTGGGACTCAGCATCAAGGGATTGAGAAAACCTTCTCAACCAAAGGGTGAAGAGAGAAATGAGACAAAATAAAATGTCGATGGCTGAGAGATTTCAAACAGAGTCGAGAGGTTACCCTGGAGGTTATTCTTATGCATTATATAAATATCTCCTTTATAGTTTATGGTGTATTAGGGAGGCTAGAGATAAGTGCCTAAAACTGTAGAGCTGTGTTCCAGTAGCCATGTTTCTTGAAGATGATTGTATAATGATAACAGTTTTCGCAATTTGACTGTGTGATTGTGGAAATCTTGTTTCTGATGCTCCTTTTATCTATGGTATGGACTGATGAGTAAAAAATATAGATTAAAAATAAATTAATAATAGGTGGGAACAAATGTTAAAATAAGTTGGGTAGAGGAAAAAACTAGTGGTCACTGAGAGGAAAAGGTAAGACATATGGTGTGAATGAATTTCTTCTTTTTCCTTTTTATTTCTTTTTCTTGAGTGATGCAAATAGTCTAAGAAATTATCATGGTGATGAATATACAACTATGTGGTGAAAAAAAAATTCCAACAACCTAGTTGGAGAGTTGGAATAGCTAGTTATCAAATTTATTTGGAAGAGAAAGAAAACTCAGATAGCTAAAGATATCCTAAAAAAAGAAGTGCAAAGTGGAAGAATTATCATTTCCTAACTATAAAGCTTATTATAAAGACACAGTGGTCAAAATAGCATGATGCTGGCAGGAAGAGAGAAGTATTTATTGATGGAATAGAATCAAGAGTAGGAAGATAGACCACCAAACCTATGGTCAATGGATCTTTGACAAGGCCCCCAATTCCACTGAATTGACAGAATAGTATTTTAAAGAAGTGAACATGGGAACTGGATTATCAATACCCAAAAGAATGAAAGAGGGCCTCTACCTTACACCCTAAACAAAAATTAATTAAAATGGATTAAATACCTAAATAAGAGCCAGTAGCATAAAACTCCTAGAAGAAAATATAGGGAAACATCTTCAAGACCTAATAATAAGAGGTAGCTTCTTAAATGTTATACCCAAAGCTCAAACAACAAAAGAGAAAAAATAGATAAATGGGAACTCCTTAAGATCAAAAGCTTCTGTACCTCAAAGGATTTTGTCAAGAAGGTGAAGAAACAGCCAACACAATGGCAGAAAATATCTAGAAACCACACATCAGATAAATATTTGATACCCTTGCACATAAAGAAATTATACAACTCAACAATAAAAGAACAAACAACCTAGTTACAAAATTGGCAAAGGATATGAAAGCATTTTCTGAAAAGCAAATACAAATAGCTGAAAAACACATGAAGACAGGTTCATCTACATTACCTTTTATAAGTGAAATGCAAATCAAGACTACAATGTCCTGAGGAACACAACTAAATGAATGAACTCTGAAGACAGTATGTTGAATCAAATGGCAGAAACAAAAAGACAAATATTATCATGCCTCACTCATATGGACTAACAATAATATACAAACTCAGAGAACTGAATTTGAGAGCATAGGTTATCAGGTTGGGGCCTATTTTAAAGGGTCCTAGATTGTAAGCTCTTATAGCAAACACATCTATTCCAGAGTTGTAACTGTTATCTCTAAATTCTAAGATACTGAGCTATTTGGGTATAACTTCATTGTTCCCTGAAACTTTGGGTATTTGTGTGACACCTGAAACTCTGAGATAGAGCTCTGAAGCTATGAAAGTCAGCATTACCCAATACAGCAACTTGTTAAAAAAAAAAAAAGTGATCAGACTTCGACCAGAGATATGAATGAAACTGATCTGGATAGGACTAAGTAAATCAGAATACAGAACAAAGGATGATATGGTTCATATTTTAAAATCTCAAATTCTGTGTGAGATCAAAGGAAGAGATGTTTATTTGGTGCAAAATTTATATTTTGAGTAGAAGGTGATCTAATTTAATTTGTATGGCCAGTTTATTCTAACACCATAATTGCACAGAATCTTGAATAGGGCATGAGATCTTGTTGGTTTGTAAAGGTTAATGTGATGCCCCCAATATATCCCAAAGTAATTTAGGCAGAGATTCAAAAAGTATTTGCAAAGTCCCCTTGAGGGGTAGGAAGAATAGAAGAAATATTCAACTTTCCCATCTGGGGAATTCCTGATATTCTTGCAAGCAGTAGAGACAACCAATTCAATAGGCTGATCAATTGTGGGGTTTGCTTTATGAAACTTATTCATACAAAGATAAGATAAGCCAAATTATAGTTATGCCTAAGAGTCATCCCCAGAGAACCTCTTTTGTTGCTCAGATGTGGCCTCTCTCTCTAAGCCAACTTAGCAAATGAACTCATTGCCCTCCCCCCACTACGAAAGACATGACTCCCAGAAGTATAAATCTCCCTGGCATCATGGGACAGGTGTCCCGGGATGATGTGGGATCCAGCATTGTGAGACTGAGAAAGCCTTCTTGACCAAAAGGGGGAAGAGAGAAATACACTAAATAAAGTTTCAATGGCTGAGAGATTTCAGAATTGAGACGTTATCCTTGAGGTTATTCTTATGCCTTATATAGATATACCTTTTTTAGTTTATGGTATATTGGAGTGGCTAGAGAGAAGTACCTAAAACTGTTGAACTGTATTCCAGTAGCCTTGATTTTTTAAGACGATTGTATAACTATAAAGCTTTTACAATGTGACAATGTGATTGCAAAACCCTTGTGTCTGATGCTCCTTTTATCCAGATGAGTAAAAAAAAATAAGGACAAAAAAATTAAAAATGGGGGAGTATAAGGGGTAAAAAGAAATGGGTACATTAAAATACTAGTAGCTAATGAGAGGGAGGGGGCAAGGGGTATAGGATGTATAACTTTTTTATTTTTTCTTTTTATTTCTTCTTCTTGAGGGATACAAATGTTCTAAAAATGATCATGGTGATGAAAACACAATCTTGCAATGATATTGTGAGCCATTGATTATATACTTTGGATGGACTGTGTGTGAAGATATCTCAATAAAATTTTTTTAAAGACTAGAATGAGCTATCTCACATCTATAAGAATGGCTGCAATTAAACAAATAGGAAACTCCAAATGTTGGAGAGGATGTGGAGAAATTGGAACACTTATTCACTGCCGGTGGGAATGTATAATGGTACAGCCGCTGAGGAAGACAGTTTGGCAGTTCCTCAGAATACTAAATATCAAGTTGCCATATGATCCAGCAATACTCAGTATGTACCCAGAAGAGCTGAAAGCAGTTTCAAGAACAGACATTTGCACACCAATGATCATAGTGGCACTTTCCACAGTTGCCAAAAGATAGAAAAAATCCAAGTGTCCATCAACAGATAAGTGGATAAACAAAATGTGGTATACACATATAATGGAATTTTATGCAACAGTAAGACAAAAAGAGGTACTGAAGCATATGAAAACATGGTTGAAACTTGAGGACATAATGCTAAGTGAAATAAGCCAGACACAAAAGGATGGATACTGCGTGATTTCACTATTATGATTCTGGTAAAGGTAATCTCAGAGGTTTACACTACAGAATACAGGGCACCTCTTGGTACACAGAAGCTGGAGTCAGGGGAAAGTTTGAGCTTAATGTAAGTTGAACTTAATGTAAGAGAATGGATAGAAGTGATGGTAGCTAATTAGTGGGATTATAAGTAACATTGCCATATTGAAGGTGAATATGATTGAAAGGGGAGATATAGTGCCATGTACCCCACCAATTAACTCTATAATTATAAATAAGTTATTGCATGAATCCCTTCAAAGGTTTGATCTTGTACAAAGAGTTGATAATAGAAGGATATAAGGAGAAAACTAACATTTCGCACTATAGTCTATAGTTAGCAGTTTATCAAGTACCACAGCAATATCAAGGACAAATAATTGAGGGTGAAGGATAAGAGATTAGGAGAGGTTTTGATTTGATATTTGGTGAGGCTGTGTTTATCTGTTCTTTGTCTCTTTGAACCAATGAAAAATGTCTAAAATTGAGAGTGCTGCTGATTGTACAACCAAGTGAGGACACTGTAAGACCCAGTTTGTTTATTTTGGACATTATCCATGATGCCCAATGGATGGAGGGGGCTGAAGGGTACAAAGACTAAGAAGCCGAAAGGTGAACGGTGATATATAAATACACACACACACATATATAATAATCAATTATATATGTATATAATTGAATACTCTTTCAGAAAATATTTCTAAGAAAATTAGAGCCTAGATTGTAAACTCTTATAACTGCCATACTTAGTCCGAAAATGTAAGTGTATTTCTAGATTCTGGGACACTGAGCTATATGTGCATAAGCTGGTATTTCCCTGGAACTTTGAGTACCTCTGTGACATCTAAAATTAAGAGCTGAATTTCTGCAGCTCTGAAAGGCAGCATTGCTACATGCAATAACAGTTAAAGTAATCAAAAAAGAGATCAGGCTTCAATGAGGGAAAAAAACGAAGCCAACCTGGTTAGAACTGAGGTAAATCACAATACAGGGCAAAAGATGGTAATGTCTGTGCTCTGGAGTTTCACTTACTGTATGACAGCAAAGGCAGAGAGGTTAGTTGTGTCTAGAACCTAAATTTTCTGTAACACAATCTAATCAACCTGTCTGGATAGCTCATTCAAACAACCCAAACACATGGGATGCAGAATGTAAATGAGGCCTTGTAATTCTGTATAGATTAACATAATACCCAGAGACATCCCAGACTATGGTGGGTTGAATTATAAATGTATTGTGTGTGTGTGTGTGTATGCTGTATGGTGGGATCACATTTCATTATTTTTCCATGTGAGTATTCCATTACTGCAGCACTATTTGTTGAATTTTTCTTTGTTTTATTTGGTTTGTTCATTTTGGGAGGCAGGGGGAGTGAATGGACTGGGAATCAAACCTGGGTCTCACACATGGCAGGCAAGAATTCTACCACTGAACTACCCTTGCACCCCCTTAGTGGGTTGAATTATAAAGTATTGGTAGAGTCTCTTGAAGGACTGTAGAAAAAATATGGAAATTTTAAATTTTCCCATCTGGGAAACCCCTAATACTCTCTCGTATATTAGGGACTCACAAGAAAATAGCCTTGATCTTGAGGCTTACCCTTACAAAATTTATTTCTGTAATGGAGAAGCTAAGACCACCTATAATTATGCCTAAGAGTTATGTTCTGGTTTGCTAGCGGCCGGAATGCGATATACCAGAAATGGAAAGGCTTTAAAAAGTTGCTAGTTTACAGTTATAAGGCTAAGTCTATAGAAATGTCCAATCTAAGGCACCCAGAGAAAGGTACGTTGATTTAAGAAGGCCGATGAAGTTCAGGGTATCTCTCTCAAGTGGAAAGGCACATGGCGAAGATGGCGTCATCTGCTAGCTTCCTCTCCAGCATCCCGAGAGGCATTTTCCTTCTTCATCTCCAAAAGTCGCTGGCTGGTGGACTTTCTGCTTCATGGTTCTGGTGGAATTCTGAAGCTTTCTCCACAATGCTTCCTCTTTTAAAGGATTTCAGTAAACTAATCAAGACTTGGAATGGGTGGAGACACATCTCCACCTAATCAAGTTTATAACCCACACTTGATTGAGTCACATCTCCATGGAGATAAACTAATTAAAGTTTCCAACATAGAGTACTAATAGGGATTAGAAGAAACAGCTGTCTTTACAAAATGGGATTAGGATTAAAACATGACTTTTCTAGGTTACATAAATCCTTTCAAACCAGCACAAGTTACTTCCAGGAAACCTCTTTGGTTACTCATATATGGCTTCTCTCTCTGAGCTCAATTCTGCAAGGAAAATTATTACTCTCCCCCATACATGAGACATGACATCCAGAGGTGAAAGTCTCCCTGACAAGAAGAGGCATGACTCCCAGGGATGAGCCTGGCTCTGGCACTAAGGGATCAACAATAGCTTCCAGACTAAAGGGGGGAAAATAAATGTAACAAAATAAGGTATCAGTGGCTAAGAGAGTTCAAAAGGAGTTGAGACATTATTCTGGAGGTTACTTTTATTCAAGCTTCAGCTAGATATTGCTAATTGCCATGGTTTGCCATAACCCAATAAACATCATTCCCATTAACCCTAAAGAACACCTGGGCTCTGAGACTCTACAAAAGTTTCATGTACTAAGTTTACTTTCCTGAAACCTTTAACCTCCAGAGTCTTATCTAGGCCAGATAAGTCTTGAAATCCAGAAGGGCTAGCCTCTCCAAGAACACCAACTAATTCATCCCCCTATCCTACACTGTTGACACCCCTTTTCAACGTGAAAAAGTTAGAATAGACACAGTCCAAAGACCCCTATACATTGGGACTAGGCTCAAAGGAGAAGGGGGATTTATAACAGAGAAGATAGGGTTTAACAAGTAAGTATGACTGCTGAATCACTATATTGATATTTCTTTTCACTTTCAGTATTTTGGAACAGCTAGAAGGAAAACCTTGAAAATGTAGAATTGTAACCCATAACAAACTTTGAAATCTGTTCTGTAATTATTTGCTAAAATTTAATTTTAAAATTATTGCTTTGTTTTGGATATATTTTATATTTCACAATTAAAAAAATATTAAAAAAAAAAAGAACAGAGGGGAAAGGGGCTTCCTTCATATCTTAACTCAAACAACCTGCTCCCAACTCCATTGTTGGGATCTTCTTAGAATTTCCATCATGATGAACTAAGAATTAATACAAATTAATAAAAAGGATGCCTAGGGCAGAGAAACACAGCTTGGATGGGTAAAGGTCTAGCAAAATCCCTCCGAAGAGTTACAGTTATTGATTTGCAATCGATTCTATGTAGCATTTTACAGGGCGAATGGTGTAAGACATTTATTTAATGACACCTTGTCATTCTCCTAAGCAATCATGGGGAGCATGTATGTAATTCCAACCTGATTCACATGATAGAGGAATACCAGATGATGAGTTGAAGTAATTAATGGTCTCGCTTCAAAACCACCTCCCGCATTGATTCTTCTCTCTGCCCCCCACAAATGCTGTCCTGCCCTCACCCTTGGGTCCTGCTCTTCTGGTCATCAAAAATCACAACAACCTACAGAACTCACCAGCCAAAAGACACAGTTACTGGGCCTTTACTTGGCCTTTACTCCAAGAGCAAGGCCAAGGAGCCACTATTTCTCAACATTTCTACCTGAAATTTGAATTCCCCTTGTAAACACTTCTGCTTTATTTAGGTAATTCACAATTACTCATTGATTTCCACTCTGTAATTCTTTTCTGTGGTCCTTTTCTTATTCTACCAACCAACTACAAGGTTTTGTTAGAAAGTGAGGGCCAGATAGCGAGTAGCAAATGTCTGACCTACATTCCTGGGCCCTGATAATCTTAGGTAAATTTTCTGTACCTTAGTTTCATCATCTATGCGACAGGGATATTAATAGTGCCCACCTCACAGAGCTGTCGCGAAGATTCACTGAGTTAATATATGCAAAGCATCTAGAACCGCGCCTGGCACATATTAAATGCTATATAATTAGCTATTATTTTAATTATTTTCTGAACATACAGGATTTCAAAGACACAGAATTATTTTTTAATCATTCACTCTTGTTTTGCTTTCTGTGCATCATCTGTCCTCTATTAATATGCCTGATATAGGGTTGCCTATATTCTTTATTGAAATTAAACACGGCACCTTAAAGTCAAGCCACATTGAAAATGAAATGGTTTTATTGCTGTAGTTCTTATTTTAATCTAAAAAGATAACAAATAGCTTGGCACACACCATGAGATCCTTCAATAGAGTGAATATAAAAGAGACTCTGAAACAACTGATCAGCCATTCCATCTTAAAAGGAATACCCCTTCAAGGATTTCTCTGTTTCAAAGAGCCACTGCAGGACTGAGTCCTTGGTCAGGCAGGCTGTCATTTCAGTCTGGACAGATGTGCAGGGACCTCCTGGACAGAACCAACATTAGACTGAGGCAGGGCACCCACCACCAACCATGTGGAAACAAACCACAGAAAAGCTAAGGAGTGTTTAAAGGAAGGGGGGGTAAGATATAATTAAGTGACAAAGATAAAAAAAAAAAAAGTAGAAAAATAATCTACTACCATAGCCAGCTATTGGTGACAACCAAATACTGCCTGCATTGCAAAGCAGCAGTTCCTTTCCCAAAAAGGACTGAACCTGGCAAGTAGAGACAAGGCCAGGGGATTCATTGGGAACTTTGCAATAGCTCAAGCAAATGCTCTGTGTAGCAGTATTTCCTCTGTCTGATACAGGTTTGTACCTAAAGACCTATAGAAAAAAATTATTGCCCTCTTGGCTCAGAGTAAAAATAACTGGCTTAGAGGAAAGAACCTACAATGTTAGAACTGGGGGCAAGGGGATAGGCAGGGAGCTCAGATGTCCTCTAATTCAAGCCTCTCCTTAGATGAAGTTCAGAGTTATTAGAAGGCTTATCCACCCCACACAGCCAGAGTGCGGTTGATGCAGCTAGAGCCACATTCCCTGCCTATTGGCTCATGCTCTTCCTATACACATAGGAGTATTATGACCAAGGAAGGCAAAGAACTGTTCAGTGGGTCTCACCAGCTACTTAACTGTACCTTGAAACCCATGGGCCAGTGGATGAGGTAGAGATCCAAGTAATCAAACTTTAAGGCCTTCAGACTCCTGAGGCATGCTGTTTTCACCAACGATTTCTTATGGAAGGTACACCAGAGCTACAAAGGAGACAAAGAAAGCATTGTCACACATAGCCACAAATCCAGTGTTAACACAGTATCTGCTCCCTGTTTCCATAAACCTAATATCTGGAAGACAAAAAATAAAAAATCCCAGACCAGATAACAATAAACACAATATGACAGATTCTGAGGGAAGACAGTGACATCACTCTCAGAAAAGTACCAGGGCCCCCTCAGGGAGGGATTTCCACAGCTGTGTTCTTTCTGCCTTATTCCTACTAAAGGGAAGTTCAGGATACCAGGAGGTATTTGATAGGTGGCCTGACAAGGATGAAAAACTGCCTGTAGGCAGAAAGGATATGAGGGTAAATCAGAAGAATATTTACATTGTGTTTCCAAGATAAACAGACCCTGTTTTAGCTTGCTAATTCTGCCAGAGTGCAATACACCAGAAACGGACTTGCTTTTATAAAGGGGCTTTAAAAAGCTGCGGTCCCACCCTTTTGAAGGACCTATGCAGCAACACCGTTCTCTCCAAACTGGGATGAGGATTGCAACATTGGGCAACATTAGGGAGACCACATTTTACTTGGCTCCACCCTCCTCAAGCATCTGTGTGACACCTAGATTCTCTGCCATCTCTGGGGCACATACTCAACCTCTTCAGAAAAATGGGGTGGCAGCCAGGTCCCCCCCAACACCCAAGGAATGTGTTCCACTCTCTCTGAGGCCTGGAGCACCAGAACTCTTCCTGAATATTGAGGTGGAAGGCCTGCCCTCTGCCTCCAGGGCAAACTCACCCCCTCCACCTATACAGGCAGATCTGCTCTCCTGACCCAAAGTTTCTTGGCTTCAGACTTACATTTCTATCATTATGCCTCTGAGGCTATTCTTTCTTCTATCTGTCCATTTTCTGTCCCTTCCAGTCCAGACCTGTGGTGGTTCCGTTTATATATGGTTTGTAAAAAAATTTGTTGAGTTAGCATATAGCATACAGGGACAAAGCCATCAGACCTTACATCCATAAGTTTAGTCCTCAGCCTATCCCTCTCTTGCATATTTTACTCTAAGCTGCAAGGAGAAGCCAGGCTGCATCCTCCACATTTAGCTTGGAAATTTCCTCAGCCAAGTATTCCAGATCATCACATTCAAATTCTCCCTTCCATCCAGCACCAGGATTCAGTTTTGCCAAATTCTCTGCCACCTTAAAACAAGGGTTGCCTTCTGTTCTAGTTTGGTAGCTGCCAGAATGAAATATACCAGAAACAGAATGACTTTTTGAAATGGGAATTTAAATAAGGTGCTAGTTTACAGCCAAGAAAATGCCCCAATTAAAGCATGTCTATAAAAATATCCAAATTAAGGCACCAACAAGAGGTTACTGTGTTAGTTAGATTCAGTTGTCAACTTGGCCAGGTGAGCATACCTAGTCTTGTTGCTGCGGACATAAGCCAATGGTACATGAACCTCATCTGTTGCTAATTACATCTGCAGTCGGCTAGGAGGCATGTCTGCTGCAATGAGTGACATTTGACTTAATTGGCTGGTGCTTAAATGAGAGATTGCAATGTAGCACAACTAAACAGCTAGGCATTCCTCATCTCAGCACTTGCAACTCAGCCCAGGCCTTTGGAGATGCAGACAGTCACCCTGGGGAAAGTTGTTGGAACCCAGGGGCCTGGAGAGAAGACCAGCAGAGACCATCCTGTGCCTTCCACGTAAGAAAGAACCTCAGTGGAAAGTTAGCTGCCTTTCCTCTGAAGAACCAACAAAATAAATCCCCTTTTATTAAAAGCCAATCCGTCTCTGGTGTGTTGCATTCCAGCAGCTAGCAAACTAGAACAGTTACCTTCACTAAAGAAAGGCTGATGAAGTTCCAGGGTTTCTCTCTCAACTGGAAAAGTAGATGGTGAATATGGCAACATCTACTAGATTCCTCTCCAGGCCTCTTGCTTCACCAAGCTCTCCAGAGGCATTCTCTTTCTCCATCTCCAAAGGTCACTGGCTGGTGGACTCTGTGGTTCTCTCATCATTCTCTGCTCTCTCGGAATTTTCCAAAATGCTTCCTCTTTTAAAGGATCCCAGTAAAGTAATCAAGACCCACCTGGAATGGGGTGCAGTCACATCTCTCTCTATTCAAAAGTTAATACCCACAACTGGGTGAGTCACATCTCCATGGACGTAACGTAATCAAGTGTCCAACCTATAATACTGAGTAGGGATTAGAAGAAAGAGTTGCTCTCACAAGATCGATTAGGGTTAAAGCATGGCTTTAGGGTACATAAGTCTTTTCAAACCGGCACACCTTCCTTATGATTTGCAACAACACATTCCTTTAAGGCTTCAACAGAAGTATCTTTAGAATCCATGTTTCTACCAACAGTCTCCTCAAAGCAATCTAGATTTTCTCCATCAATCCCCTCACAACTCTTCCAGAATCTTTCCCCATCCATTTAAAAAACTGTTCCAACATGTTTGGTATTTGCAAATGCAGCAGCAATCCACTTCTCTGGTACCAAAATGTTTTAATTTGCTAATGTTACTGGAATGCAATACACCAGAAATGGACTTGCTTTTATAAAGGGGATTTATTTAGTTACAAATTTACAGTCCTTTGGAGGAAAGGCAACTGGCTTTCTTCTGGCTTTCTCTGTCACATGGGAAGGCACACAGTGACATCTGCTGGCCTTCCCTCCCAGCTCCTAGGTTCAAACAGCTTTCCCTGGGGTGATTCCTTTCTGCATCTCCAGATGTCTGGGTCTGAGCTGGCTCTGAGCTGGCTCTTAGCTCTGAGCTGAGGTGTAGTGGTCTGTGCTGAGCTGTTTCTCTCTCTCTCTCTCTCTCCTGAATTCTCCTTTTAAATCTCATTCATTGTGGAAGGCACTCCCCTTAGCTGACCACAGATGTAATCAGCCATAGATGAAATTCACTTGATGATTTAAGTCCACATTAACATGATCACCTGGCCAAGTTGAGATCTGAACCTATTACAGACCACTTTTTAAATTTCCTCTATTACTAAGGCATCATAATCACCCCAGTTAAATTAAGAAGGTACCTTAATGGTGTATGGTAGTTCAGTGGTTAGAATGCCCACCTTCCATATGGGAGACCCGGGTTCAATTCCTGGACCATGCACCCAAAAAAAATAAAATAAGAAAATAAAGAAAGTACCTTAATCTACCTTACCTTATACTTATTTAGAGATGTCCCTCAACATTCTCTTTTAAGTAGAAGACTGTGTAATTTGTTTCTCCTCTCATTAATTTCTCCATTATACTACTATTAACTGTGACAGAAGCTGATCTGAAGTTTCCATCACAAACGAAAAAATAAAAATGAATACAGTTAATGAAAGTAAAAAAAGGGGATTAAAAGATAAGAAAACGTAGGGATGCAAAAGTAGTTCAGTGGTAAAATTCTCTGCCATGAGGGAGACCTGGATTCAATTCCCAGTCCATGCACACCCCCCAAAACAAACAAACAAGGAAAACAAACAAATAAAAAACAAGCAAACAAAAATTGAACAAATGGTACTGCAATAACAGGATACTCACATGGAAAAATAATGAAATGTGACCCCGCCAATCAGCACACAAAAAAGATATATATATATATATATATGAAAACAAACTTTAAACACAGTATATTAATTTTTTATTTGTTTGTTCTCTTATTTTTTTGTATATTAATTTTTTTTAATACAAAAATGTAAAGTTAACATATCATATTGTTAATAGCAGTCATCTTTTAAGTGATGAATATCTAACTGATTTATTTTTCTTAAAAGATTTCTACGAATTTTCCAAATTTCAAAATTAAGAGCATACTTCCACTTCTGGCTATGATCCACCTTGTCCCCACATTAAGGAGCTAACCTGGGATATCCTCAGTTAACCATTTTCCTACCTTGAAAATAATTCAGGAAAAACTTTTGTTCTTAGGCCTATTTCCTCAGCCAAGTACATACCTAGACCTCTCCTATTCTACCCCTCTGCTTTAGCTTTAGATAGTAATGCTGAATTACAGAAATGAATTACCTTAATGTAACAGCGAAAAGCAAATCTTCCATGGAAATAACAATGAATCTTGGAATTATGGAACCTTAGACCTGGAAATTTACTCTAGAAATTGTCGATTCCAAATTCTCCTTTTACAAATGAAGACACTGTGATCTTCCAAGTCCAATGACCAACCCAAAGTCTCACAGCTCATGAATGACAGCTAGAACTTGAACCCATGACACCTGATCTAAAGTACTGAACATTCTGCTTCAAAGTCAGAAGCAATTAATTCCTTGACTCTCTACTAGCCTACCCTCTGAATTTTCTACAAAGCTTGCCTCCTCACTATCCTACTGTGCCAGTTTGAAAGAATTATGTACCCTAGAAAAGCCATGTTTTAATCCTGATCCATCTTGTGAAGACAACAGTTTCTTTTAATTCCTATTCAGCACTGTAAACTTGAAGCTTGATTAGATTATCTCCATGGAGATGTGACTCACCCGATGGTGGGTATTAATCTTTGATTAGATGGAGATGTGTCTCCATCCATGGCAGGTGGATCTTGATTACTTTACTGGAACATTTTAAAAGAGGAAACATCTTGGAGAAAGAATCTCAGAGCCATGAGATCCACAAGAGCCGAGAGCCAAGAGCCTGAGCAGCCAGAAACTTTGGGAGATGAAGAAGGAAAGCCTCCCTGGGAAAGGTTCATGAAACAAGAAGCCTGGACAGAAAGCTAGCAGACGTCCCCATGTTCACCATGTGCCTTTCCAGTTGGAAGAGAAACCCTGAACTTCATCAGCCTTCCTTGAGTGAAGGCAACCTCTTGTTGGTATCTTAATTCAAACATTTTTATAGACTTGCTTTAATTGGGACATTTTCACGGACTTAGCATTATAAACTTGCCACTTAATAAATTTGCCCTTATAAAAGTCATTGCTTCTGGTATATTGCATTCCAGCAGCTAGCAAACTAGAATACCTTCACATCCACTTTTTCATCTCCTACACAATCCCACTGCCTTTGATCAAGCCTTTATCTCCCACCTACACTGTTGCTAATGTCCTAACTGGTCTCCTGCCTGCAGTCTCCTCATTAAAAAAAAAAAAGCCTCTTTCGGCTGCTACAATATCCTATATACAAGACAAGTCATATAGATATAATGAGATCTCCCCTGCTTAAAAACCTTCAACAGGACTTCCGGAGAAGATGGCGGCTTAGTAAGACGTGCAGGTCTTAGTTCCTCCTCCAGAAAAGCAACTAAAGAAACAGAAACAATACGAAACAGCTCCCGGAGTCACGACAGAGACCAAAAAGACAGCGTACCCCATTCTGGAACTGCTGAACGGGCAGGGAGAATCCACTGCGGTGAGATACCCGAGGGGCGCACGTTTTCCTGGCCGGGGCGGCTGGCGACTGGGGTCCCCTCCACGCACGTGGCTCCCCGGTCTGACTGGGAGCGTTGGATAGCGGGGCCCTCCCGTCACGCTTGGCATCTTGGACCAGCCGGGCAATTTGGACCGGCACTCCCCCAAGCCGCGGCGGCCAGCGACCCCCCCCCTCCACGCGCAGTTTTCCGGGCCGACTCCGAGATTCGGATTGGCAAGTTAAAGGAGCCACGGCATCTTTTACTGGTGGGCCCGCAGACAGACGAGCGCCACAAGCGCCACCTACTGGGCAGGAAAAGAAAAACAGAGCCCAGAGATTTCACAGAAAAACCTTTCAACCAGCCGGGTCCCACACCCAGGGAAATCTGATCAAATGCCCAGACACCAGCAGAAAATAATGGATGACGCTCGGAAAATTGAAGATATGGCCCAGTCAAAGGAACAAACCAATAGTTCAAATGAGATACAGGAGCTGAGACAACTAATGCTGAATATACGAACAGAAATGGAAAAACTCTTCAAAAACCAAATCAATAAATTGAGGGAGGACATGAAGAAGACATGGGCTGAACAAAAAGAAGAAATAGAAAATCTGAAAAAACAAATCACAGAACTTATGGGAGTGAAGGACAAAGAAGAAAAAATGGAAAAAACAATGGATACCTACAATGGTAGATCTAAAGAGACAGAAGCTACAATTAGTGAACTGGAGGATGGAACATCTGAATTCAAAAAAGAAACAGAAACTATAGGGAAAAGAATGGAAAAACTTGAGCAGGGGATCAGGGAACTGAATGACAATATGAAACGCACAAATATACGTGTTGTGGGTGTCCCAGAAGGAGAAGAGAAGGGAAAAGGAGGAGAAAAACTAATGGAAGAAATTATCACTGAAAATTTCCCAACTCTTATGAAAGACCTAAAATTACAGATCCAAGAAGTGCAGCGCACCCCAAAGAGAATAGACCCAAATAGGCGTTCTCCAAGACATTTACTAGTTAGAATGTCAGAGAGAAAGAGAGGATCTTGAAAGCAGCAAGAGAAAAACAATCTGTCACATACAAGGGAAACCCAATAAGACTATGTGTAGATTTCTCAGCAGAAACCATGGAAGCTAGAAGACAGTGGGATGATATATTTAAATTACTAAAAGAGAAAAACTGCCAACCAAGACTCCTATATCCAGCAAAATTGTCCTTCAAAAATGAAGGAGAAATTAAAACATTTATAGACAAAAAGTCACTGAGAGAATTTGTGACCAAGAGACCAGCTCTGCAAGAAATACTAAAGGGAGCACTAGAGTCAGATACGAAAAGACAGAAGAGAGAGGTATGGAGTAAAGTGTAGAAAGAAGGAAAATCAGATATGATATATATAATACAAAAGCCAAAATGGTAGAGGAAAATATTATCCTAACAGTAATAACACTAAAAGTTAATGGACTGAATTTCCCAATCAAAAGACATAGAATGGCAGAATGGATTACGACCCAGCAATACCACTGCTAGGTATCTACTCAAAGGACTTAAGGGCAAAGACACAGACGGACATTTGCACACCAGTGTTTATAGCAGCATTATCTACAATTGCAAAGAGATGGAAACAGCCAAAATGTTCATCAACAGACGAGTGGCTAAACAAACTGTGGCGTATACCTACAATGGAATATTATGCAGCTTTAAGACAGACTAAACTTATGAAGCATGTAACAACATGGATGGACCTAGAGAACATTATGCTGAGTGAGTCTAGCCCAAAACTAAAGGACAAATACTGTATGGTCCCACTGATGTAAACCGACATTCGAGAATCAGCTTGGAATATATCATTGGTAACAGAGACCAGCAGGAGTTAGAAACAGGGTAAGATAATGGGTAATTGGAGCTGAAGGGATACAGACTGTGCAACAGGACTAGATACAAAAACTCAAAAATGGACAGCACAATAATACCTAAGTGTAATGTAACTAGGTTGGAACACTGAATGAAGCTGCACCTGAAATATGGTTTTTTGTTTGTTTGTGTGTTTGTATCTTTTGTTTTTATTTTTTTTCTTTTTCCTTTTTATATATATATTTTTTATTAGTATTATTATTTTAATTCTCTTCTTTGTATTAACATTCTATATCTTTTTCTGCTGTTTTGCTAGCTCTTTTCCTAAATCGATGCAAATGTACTAAGAAACGATGATCATACATCTATGTGATGATACTAAGAATTACTGAGTGCATGTGTAGAATGGAATGATTTCTAAATGTTGTGTTAATTTCTTTTCTTTTTTTTTGATTAATAAAAAAAATTAAAAAAAAAAAAAAAACCTTCAACAGGGGAAGTGTGACAGTGGCTCAGTGGCAGAATTCTCACCTGCCATGCCAGAAACCTGGGTTCAATTCCCGGTACCTGCCCAAGCAAAAAAAAGAAAAGGAAAAAAAAAACCTTCAATGGTTCTCATTTGTCTATAGGAAAAAGCTTAATTTCTTTAAATTTGGCAGGCCAAGATTTTCACGAGCTGGCCCCTGTCCAGGTCTCCAACCTTGTTTCTGACTGCTTTCTGCTGTCTAACATTTTTGGCTCCAGGAACATCAAGCTTCTGCTAGATCCCTATACACGCCATGCTGCTTCATGCCTGTGTCTTGGCTGAGTTTTTTCTCTCTGCTTGATGTTATTTCCAACACCTTTACCTGACACTGTTCCCATGGTTTCTTATCCAGCAGATCTGGGGTAGAACTGGAGATCCATATTTTATCACATGTGCCAGCTGATTATGCATTTGGGAAGCATCATATAGAATGAATTCATGAGGGCTGGGACTTTGTCCTACTCATTTCTGCAGCCAAAGTGCCCAGCACGCAATACATTTTTGTTTTATGAATGAGTTGCAAAGTGGGGGAATCTCTGTGTACTTCCATATGAATGACCAATTAAATAAAATGAAGAAAACAAATCTACACACACTATAACCCAGTATGGTTACTAAGCTGTGAAGGTTCTTGTTAATGCTGGATCAAATACACAACAAAGTCATCCACTCTGATGAGGAAACTGGAACGCCCTTCACTCAGTGGTCTCGATCCTACTCTCCCAGCAGTTGAGAAGTCTTACCTTGCTGACAACAAAGAGGTCCTCCCGTTTCACAATGCCCTCCCGGATCTTACATTGAATCCCTGCTCCAACCTCTCCCTCGTTGTGGTAAAAGTAGGCGCAGTCAAAGTGCCGATATCCAGCATTTATTGCCACTTTCACCGCCTCCATCACTTCTCCTGGAGCGGCCTGCAAAATGAACAAGTTGAAAGTAATCCACCCATATTCACAGGAAACCAATTCAAATTTCCTCCTTTTCACTCTAGAATACAGAGTCAATTAATATCTAAAATATTAAGTCACTGAATTGGAACTAGTCCTAAAATTAGGGAATGTCCGAGTCAGAAAAGGATTTATAGATAACCTAAGTTCCGACTCCTTTACTTTTCAGAGAGAAACTTTATACAGTGCCTGCAAAGTCTGAGAAGGATGCTGTGCTGCCTAAATGAACAAATAAAGGGATAAATAAATGCAAAATGAGTGATAACTGAGACACAAAGAGGATACTCCGCCCTCAAACACTATATAGCCTGGTTGTTAAGGTAAAACAATATATACATCCACAAAAACACAGTCTACCACACTAAAGAGTACATGCCAAAAACCAAGTGAATGATACAGATTCTAGAAGCAATATGGAAGTCCAGAATAGAGAAAGGTCACAGTAATCTGGGTTGCTCAACTAAGAGAAGGGATTTGACCTAAGGGAAGAAGTTTCGGGGAAGGCTCAAAATGTTCAAACCGAACATTTTTTAAGAGCTTTATGGTTTACAGAGCACTTTCCTGCTTGAACTTCACCTGTGAGATAGGTTGTATAATTAATTGTCTTCAGTGAACAAACCATAGATTCAGAATGGCTGAAAGTTAATCAACCAATTAGCCATCTTAAGCTAGAAAAAGAACCCAAGAAAGCAGAAAGAAAAATAAAAGAAAAATAAGTATAGGTATCAGTGAAGCAGGAAACAAAAATACAGGAGAGAACAACAACAAACCCAGAAATGAGTTCTTTGAAAAACCTTAATAATGCAAACTTCTGGCGAAATTCATGGACAGAAGTAGACCAATTAATAATTATTACGACTTAGCCTCAATGTGTAACACCATACCTACAACTCCCATTTTCAGAAAATCTGAGGTCTAAAAATTCTATATTTCAAACACAGGAGGAAAGTGATCCATTACATAAGAGTCCTTTTGTTTTACGAAAGATTTATTCTGTGTTATTATGGTGCGGGCAGGACTCTTCGACCATTAAACCAGTCTCCTTAGCTACCTCATTTTGCAACAACGAAACTGAAGCCCAAGGTGGCTGGACAGTCCGCCCCAGCCCCCACGTTCCTTTTCTTGCTCTGATCCTACAGCTGCCAAAGGGGAGCACAAATGACAGCTGGAAACTGTCAAAACAAAACTAGAACCCGGGACTTCGGATCCCTAGTGAGGAAGTAACCGTGGCCCAGTGAGAAGGTAACAAGGGACCAGAGGGGCCCGGGCGAAGCTCCGGCCACGTCGGCCGAGGGCAGACGGCGGGGAAACTAAAAGGGCGCCCCCAAAATGCTGGGGACACTCCCCGCAGATGAGTTGACCCAGCCACACCGGGTGCTCCTTTAAGTAATAGGCCTGCCACAAAAAAGGAAGAAGGTACTACACGATGCCGACCGCTAAGCAGCTTTACCTTCCAGGTGCCCAGTCCCAGGCTCGGCATCTTCTTCATGGCTCTGAGTCTCAGAAGATGTTACGACTCCGCAGCAGGGCCATGAGCCCGCTGGCAGGCGGACAGCGCGAATTGACCAGCCGAGCCGCGCCCCTTGCCTCGGCCCGCCCCGCCCACACTCCTGAAGACCCGGAAACCGCCTGCGGAGGTGTGAGCGCGGTAACGCAACAATGCGAGCTCCAGCTCCTCAAGACTCAGCGCTGGCTGTGGAGCACGTATTGGAAGCTGTGGTCAAAGCTGTTGAGCACGTGGTGAGTGCGTTACCTTGTGCTTGGTGCTGTGATTGATAAGACCAGAGACACCGACCTCAGCGAATGACGTGATAAAAGTGGGGATTTACAGATTCAACGATTAGAATGTGGCGATGGTTGCACAACTCTATAAGCTAAACTCTACAACTGTGCACTTTAAGTAGGTGAATTTTATGGTATGCAATTCTCGATAAACTGTTTTACAAAGAGGTGATTTGCGAAGATTAAAGAGTGGAGCTATGAGCAATTAAATTTTTGGAAGAAAAAAATGTAACATTCCCCTAACTGTCCCTGGTTGCCATAAGCACAAGTCATAACCAACCTGAAATACAAAAAGGATGGGGGTTGAGGGAGGTGCGGGAGGTGGTTTCCTCTTACTGGATGAAGAAGAGAAAGGGAAGGAGAGGGTAGCATGAGCTCCAGAATACAGATTTGAATCCCAGCTTTATACATTCTTGCTGTGTGAACTGGGCAAGTTACTGAACTTCTCAAGTTCTCAGTCTCCCTATTTACTCAATAGGGTTAATAAGCACTTTATGGATTGTCTTCAAAATTAAACTGGATATCATTAACATAAATATCAGAAACCAAGATTCCGGAAGCTTTAGCAACTACTGTAGCCCCTCTGGCCTGGCCTCTTGCCTGAAATACTCTCACAAATGGCAAAAGTGTAAGACATTGCCATATCCTAGTTCATGGAAGTATTAGCTGAGTGCCATAGAACATCTAAGCCACAGGAACCCTTTCCCCATGAAAAATCCAGGACGCCATGCAAGGCCAATGTACTGACTGTGACAGGATCTGCTCTAAAGGAGCTTCAGACTTTACACCCAGGCAACCCCAATACAAGGAGCAGCATGAAAATGACCTCATTCTCCATAGTGCTAGGGGAGCCCAAAGGCATCCTTACTGGGGGTCAGGAAGAGAAAGGAAGGATCAAATCACGCTGTAAATCCATGTTGCTCAACCCTGGCTGCACATGCAAATGACCTATAGAGATTTTTAATAAACTGACTGCAGTGCTCCCTCTCTCCCACCCCAGCCCCCAAGATTTTATTCATTTTAGCAGTATTAGTAATAGAAAAAAATTGGAAACAACCATGTTTGATGGAACATTATGCCTCAACTGCAAGGAATGAGTCAGATCTATATGCAAAAAATAGGTAGAGCATTCCCTAACACTCACAAAAAGAAAAAAAAAAAAAAAGAAAGTTTCAGGATAATCCTTAAAGGATGGCATTTTTTTTTTTTATGTCATGTGGTTTGGTTTCTTAGATATATACATATGCTTTCTAAAAACAGAGAATTGAGCCTGGGAGTATACCCACAAAATTAATTAACACCTACGAGAAAGAGCAGAGGTTATCAAGTTGTGGGAAAGGGATCCGGATGCTTTAGCTTTATTTGTAATGTCATATTTATTTTAAAGGTAATTGTAATTGTACGCTTCTTGTTAACAAACTAATTTTTAAAAACTTGCTTAAAAATTGTCTTCAGAGCTACTTTATAAGCTGTGAACAAACAGTAAGGATTTTGTTATATGAAATTCAAACCTACATTGAAAGTTTCAATAGCAGTCATTAAATATTTTAAAAGAAGGAATTGAATGATGTCATGGAAAATGATGGAGTAGGGAGCCCCATGAATCAGTCCCTCTTCAACTGAAGCTGTCATTAAACTGGCAAAAGCTGTCAGAATCAACATTGTTGGACTCTGGGATCTAATCAAAAATTTATAACAACCAGGAGAATGCATAATGAAAAAACTGCCAAATTTTGGCATTTAAGGAAATCTCTGTATGAATAATATGGTAAGTGTGGCAAAATGTTAAACTTGGTGGATCTGGGTGTCTTAGGAGCTGGTGGGGGGAGGGGTAGCATTTGTATTATTTAATTGTCCTGTGAGTTTGAAAGTATTTCAAAATAAAAAGTGAGAAAAAAAAACATAAGGAAATCAGTCAGGTCACCGACTGCTGAAATAATAGAACAGAGTTCAGTAACTACACATGACAAGGAATATAGTCTTTGCTGCAGCAGCAGTAACAACAACAAAAAAAATGTTTGAAAAAGTCACTGAACAAATAAACAACTACACCTCCCGATAAGCAACAGAAAACCTTGGGGAGGAGGGAGAATCTATTTCCAGAATTATCATATTATTATATTAAAAAAGAAGGCTCTTGCATAATACCATGTATACATATTCCAGTTTCTGAAACAATAATCAATATGTTAGGATTGGAAAAAAAAGTGGAAGAATGTGCACTCAACTGTTAACAGTGGCTATCTCAGTGGTGTGGGTTTATACAGTGATATCACTTTCTAAATCATATGTCTCTGTAAATGTTTGAATTTTTGCAATGATCATGTATTATTTTTGTAATCAAGAGGAAAAAAGGAAAGAGTTATCCATGTTCCTTGTTTATCTGACCACCAGAAATGTAAGAGAGTATCTTAACATTCAGAATTCAAAATTTTTGTTAATCTGTAGTATAAATTTTAAGGTAAATAGGTAAGATTCTGCATGCTCTTTTATATAAACAGAATGATATTTGCTTTTTTTTTTTTCCCTTCAGACCAAAAGGACCTTAGGGCAGTAGTCTTGGCAATTTTCAAAAGGCATCATAAGACTTTTGTTTTCTTTTTATTGGGCATGGGCAGGAACTGGGAATTGAACCCAGGTCTCTGGCACGGCAGGCGAAAACTCTGCCTGCTGAGCCACCATGGCCCACCCTTTTTCTTTTTTTTTTTAATTGTTTGTTTGTTTGTTCTTTTTTCTTCATAAGCCTTTTGATAAGTTCCTCAAGGCCGCTCATCTCTGAATTCTTTTTGCTTGTGGAGTTGCTTAGTTTCTGAATTCCGAATTAGTGAGTATGATTCTTGATGTCAGGAACCAAGGCTCCATGGCCGTAGTAACCAAAGAGTAGGTGAAAGTTTTTCATTATAAACAGACAAAATCAAACTAGCATGATTGTTGCAATTCATGAATATTCTACCTAATTAAAATCAGACACTGAAAGTTAACTTGGTGGCACAATAATCAAGTTAGTACTGCAGGTTTTGTGTGTCGAGTTTTAAATTCTTTTAATTCCAAGCACTCCTTTAAGTCTACTAGAACTTGTAGGAACTCTACTGGAAGCACAAAGCTTTCGGACAATGTGGGGAGGAAGCAGAATGAAACAAAAGTTAGGAGCACAGATCTTGGAGTCAGACTAACTGGATTCAAGACTCTGGCATACCACACAGAGCTATGTGACTTGGAGTAAGTTACCTAGCCATGGCTGTGTGATTTTGAGTAAGTTTCCTGACTTCTCTGAGGTTCAGTTTCCTCATCTATGAAATGAAACTAGAATAATCTGACAGGATTGCTGCTTCAGTGTCTTGCTTGTTGTCTTTGTCTTCACAGATGCAATATCTTATATTAAGATAAAATTTCTATCTTTATATAATGATAAAGATTTATTTTCCCTTTAAAAAAATAAGCCACAGTCTATGCCTAAAACAGGGAAGTAATATTTGCTGAGTAAATTATATTCTACCATTCACAACCAAGACCAGGTCAAAAATCCTCCTAGCAGGGGAAAAGAGTTGGGAGAAAGCTGAAAGCTTAGGATAAAGTGACGTGTGCTTTGTTTCCCCACTACCACACTGCCCCACAAAGCCCTGTTCAGCTGTAGGATCCAAGAGTAGGTGTATCTCTCCTTTTCCTTCCTGAGCACTTGGAAGGTGGCCAGCCCCACAGGTATACCCACACCTCAGTGGGGTTCAACAGTAGTGATGGCTACTTAGGATTGTCAGGAGGAGCCAGGGACAGACTGGAGTCCCTGGTAGCCCTAGAAAGGCCCACACGAGCAACCAAACCATTCTTCCATCCCACAAAGGGCACAGAAGTTAGTTGCAGGGAGACAGAGGCCCTCTGACGTAAGGATCAAACTGTGGGAGTGCCTTTTGCCTCCATGAATTCCAGCAAGAAAAGTCCCCATGACTCCAAACTACCACCAAGACCATGATGGCAGAGTATGCATGTTATCAGATCCCAGCATGGGACACACAAAAACCTAGAGTAGACACCTTCCTCACCACCACCATCAAGCTATGACCTCATCTAACAATAAGCATAGAATCAATCCTAGGAAAAAGTAGGAATAGGAGTGAAGGATCTTGGTTCAGATGAGTTTAAACTTGGAACAACTATGAAATCATTGATGCGACTGAATTTACCTGGAATAAACCAAATTAGGATATTTAGGAATAAATAAACATAAGTTAAATTTCAAGAAAATGAATGACACTACCTTGTTGCATATCTGAATCTGTGGCCTAAAAACCTGTGCCTATGACACTGGTTAGATTTGATTGCATGGGGTTATCATGCTAGCAAGAAGGAAATATTAAAATAGTAACCTCAACTTGCTCTTTAGACTTGACCCATCGGTACTTTCACAGATTACCAGGTCATTCATGTTTGAAGAGGCTATTTTGACAAGGTACACATGCTTTGCCTGCATGCCACCATAAAAACCTTATAGCCACTGATGACTGACTACCAGGAAGCTTCCTGACAGAAGGGCTCAGCAGTTGACTTCCAGGGATAAAAGTTATGAGTGATGTTGAGATGTTACAAGACAGAGATGATCAGTAAGAGAGGCACAAACAGAAGCAGAGAAGGGCAGAAAGCTCCAGGTTTGTAAATTTCTGCTGTATACAAATAGAGTCGAGAGCTACTTACTGTGGAGGTCACTCTTAAACAAGCTTCAGTTAGACATTGCTACCTAACACAGCTTGCCAAACCCCAACCAAAAATCATTCCTGCCAACCCTAAAGAATACCTATGGCATTATGTAAGAGTTCACAAATATTCCATGCCCTAGGGTTACTTTCCAGAAACCTAAAACCTCCAGATGGGTCCCAGGACCAGATAAGTCCTGAAATCAGAGGGGACAGCCTCTCTAGAACATCAACTACTTCCATCCCCCATCCCATATTATCGACAAGAAAAATTAAAATGGGCATAGCCCTAATACCCCTAAAGAGTGGGAGAAAAATCAAAGGTGATTGTGGAGTTATACAGAGAAGATAGGGTTTAACAAATGAATGTGATTGGTAAATCATTATATTGATATTTCTTTTAGTCTCCAGGAGAGCAGCTAGAAGTAAAAACCTAAAATTGTGTAATTGTAACCCATACCAAACTCTGAACTCTTATTCTACAACAAATTGTTGCAATGTGCTTTGAAACTTGTTGCTTTTTTGCATATATGTTAATTTTCACAAAAAAGAAAAAAAGTCCATTGTGATAATAAATCCACAGCTATATGATGATATTGTGAACCATTGATTGTACACTTTGGATGATTACATGGTATGTAAGTATATAATATATATATATCAATAAAAAATAAAAACTGAAAAAATTTTTTGCTGGATAATTTGAGTGATCCTGACACCCCAGACTTGTAACATAATCTTGGGTAGGCAAAACTAAGGATGAGGTGAAAGAAAGAAAAGGCACAAAAAAGTGTGGGTAACTAATTTCAAGCTATGTAAACTTCCCAAGGTCCAACAGGAAAAAAAAGCAAACAATAAAAGAATCTTCCTCAAGAAAGAGGCACACTTATCCACCGTTGATGGGAATGTCAAATGATACAACCGCTGTGAAAGGCAGTTTGGCGGTTCCTCAAAAAGCTGAATATAGAATTGCCGTATGGCCCGGCAATACCATTGCTAGGTATCTACTCAGAGGACATGAGGGCAAAGACACAAATGGACATTTGCACACCAATGTTTATAGCAGCATTATTTACAATGGCCAAGAGATGGAAACAGACAAAATGTCCATCAACAGACGGGTGGCTAAACAAACTATGGTATATATATACAATGGAATATTATGCAGCTGTAAGACAGAATGAAGTTATGAAGTATGTAACAACATGGATGGACCTTAATGACATTATGCTGGGTGGGATTAGCCAGAAACAAAAGGACAAATACTGTATGGTCTCACTGATATGAACTGACATTAGTGAATAAACTTGGAGAATGTCATTGGTAACAGAGACCATCAGGAGATAGAAATAGGGTAAGATGTTGGCTAATTGGAGCTGAAGGGATACAGATTATGCAACAGGACTGAATGTAAAAACTCAGAAATGAATAGCACAATACTACCTAACTGTAATACAATGATGTTGGAACACTGAATGAGGCTGAATGTAAAACTGATAGAGGGAGGAGGGCTGGGGGCACAAATGAAATCAGAAAGAAAGACAGACAATAAAGACTGAGATGGTATAATCTAAGAATGCCTAGAGTGTATAATGATAGTGACTAAATGTACAAATTTAAAGAATGTTTTTGCATGGGGAAGAACAAAGGAATGTCATTACCACAGGTTGCTGAAAATAGATGGTAATTAATATTTTAGAATTTTACCTTATGTGTGGGACTAAAGAAAAAAATGTTTATTTGGCACAAAATTTATATTTTGACTAGTGCATTTCCTAATATAACTTATGTAGACATCTTAATTGAACACCATAATTACATGGAACCTTGAGTAGGAAATGAGATTTTGTTGGTTTGTCCAGAGTGATGCCCGATAAATCCCAGAGTGATTTGAACAGTGAATAAAAAAGTATTTGCAAAGTCCCCTTGGGGGAATGGTGAGAAAGGGGGAAAAATTCAAATTCCCCAAGTTGAATTCTTGGTATTCTCACAAGCAGTGTGGACAACCAAAGCTATAGGCTGAGCCCCCAATCTTGGGGGTTGTTCATATGAAACTTAACCCTACAAAGGATAGGTCAAGCCTACTTAAAATTAGGCCTAAGAGTCACCCCCAAGAGAACCTCTTTTGTTGCTCAGATGTGGCCTCTCTCTCCAGCCAACCCAACAAGCAAACTCACCACCCTCCCCCGTGTACTTGGGACATGACTCCCAGGGGTGTGGACCTTCGTGTCAACGTGGGACAGAAATCCTAGAATTAGCTGAGACTCAGCATCAAGGGATTGAGAAAAAACCTAAAATGAGCTGAGACTCGGCATCAGGGGATTGAGAAAACCTTCTCGACCAAAAGGGGAAAGAGTGAAATAAGACAAAATAAAGTTTCAATGGCTGTGAGATTCCAAACAGAGTTGAGAAGTTATCCTGGAGGTTATTCTTATGCATTAAATAGATATCACCTTGTTAGTCAAGATGTAGAAAGGCTGGAGGGAACTGCCTGAAAATGTGGAGCAGTGTTCAAGTAGCCATGTTTCTTGAAGATGATTGTATAATGATATAGCCTTCACAATGTGACTGTGTGATTGTGAAAACCTTGTGTCTGATACTCCTTTTATTTACCTTATCAACAGATGAGTAAAACATATAGAATAAAGATGAATAATGGGGGGAACAAATGTTAAAATAAATTTAGAGGGCGGGCCGCGGTGGCTCAGCGGGCAAAGTGCTTGCCTGCTATGCCGGAGGACCTCGGTTCGATTCCCGGCCCCACCCCATGTAACAAAAACGGAGAAACAGAATACAATAAAACAAGAAAATGTTTAAAAATGTTTCCCTTTCTTCCTTCCTTCCTTCTTTCTATCCTTCCTTCCTTCTCTCTGTCTTTCCTTTAAAAAAAAAAAAAAAAAAAAAAAAAAAAAAAAAAAATAAATTTAGAGTGAAATGCTGGTGATCAATGAGGGGGAGGGGTGGGAGTTATGGTATGTATTAATTTTTTTCTGTTTTCTTTTTATTTCTTTTTCTGAATAGATGCAAATGTTCCAAGAAATGATCATGATGATGAATATGCAACTATGTGATGATATTGTGAATTATGATTATATATGTAGAATGGAATGATCAAAAGTTAAGAATGTTTGCGTTTGTTTGGTGTTTTTTGGTATTTAAAAAAAATTTTAATTAATTAAAAAAAAGAATCTCCCTCAGTAGTCATAAACACTGATTTTTCAAAAGGTTTCAAAGCAAAATGGTGCCAGAGAAATGAAGCCGAAGGGCAGATACTTTTGAAATAATATTACTAGTTATGATTGTGATATGATCAGAAATAAAATTTTGGGGCTATTCTCTCTCCTCCATTCTCTAAGGTAGAACTTCTGAGAATTCCAAGGGGAAAAAGGTACTGGGAGTAAGTGCTAAAGAGGACTACACATTAAATGGGATGAAACAGCACCAAATTGACACTGGAACTGGGCACCAGGTCTCATAACTGTGAGAAAATTAGGTTTAGCTTTCACACAAGATGGCATAGGAAAGGCCTGTAGAATAACTCAACCCGGTTTTGCAGGCAGGGAAGGAGAGCACCTCTGACATAAGCCTGGAATTGGCACCAAACAAGCAGAAACAAGTTTAAATAAGTAACGGCCAGGGTCATTGAAATATAAAGCGGGAAACTTCTGCCGGAAATGTGAACTAGACTATCTTAATAGGCTGTAACCTCTAGAGTATCCAATCAGTGGAGAAACAAGGGAGGGTCTGTGAGCTAGGCACAGGTATAACCATTTTGGTGTTCTATTGTTTGGCTCACCAGCCACCATTTTGTGTTCGGCTAGCACCCATTCTTGCAAGATCGTGAATAAATACTTTTCTTCTCCACAATCAGGTGAGCATTTATTCACTTTCAAGTACGGTATTTTTTTCTAACCACAATGAACTCTTAGTTGACTGCTGGTTGGTGAATACATGAGCACTTTAAAGAAGAAGCAAAATAGCCAGAGATCAACCCCATCTAGAAAATCAATGTCATCCAATTTGTGTTCCTTCTCTTTCTGATTAGTACATTATAAAATATCTGTTACTACCCTTACTCTTTAACTTGGAATCTCTATGTACCATGTTCTAGTTTGCTAGCTGCCAGAATGCAATATACCAGAAACGGAATGGCTTTTAAAAGGGGTAATTTAATAACTTGCTAATGTACAGTTCTAAGGCCAAGAAAATGTCCCAATTAAAACAAGTCTATAGAAATGTCCAATCAAAGGCATCTAGGGAAAGATACCTTGGTTCAAGAAGGCCGATGAAGTTCAGGATTTCTTTCTCAAGTGAGAAGGCACATGGTGAACACAGCCAGGTTTTGTCTCTCAGCTGGAAGGACACATGGTGAATATGGTGTCATCTGCTAGCTTTCTCTCCTGGCTTCTGGTTTCATGAAGTTCTCCAGGAGGCATGTTCCTTCTTCATCTCCAAAGGTCACTGGCTCATGGACTCTCTGCTTTGTGATGCTGCAGCATCCTCTGCTCTCTCTGATTCTCCCTTTCTCCATGTTCCCTCTTTTATAGGATTTCAGAAACTAATCAAGATCCACTCACCTTCTTTCCTGCCATCTCAAGTCCCGTGTTCAAATGGTCACAGCTCATTTTCTTCCTCCTCTATTTTTCTTTTATAAGGGTTCCTTACTTGCTACAAGCAGGCTTAGTTATCCTGTACTATAAAACTACACTCTGACCCTATACCCATTGAGGGTAGTAGAACCAACAGAGCGGTCTTGAAGGGTAAAGAGGAATATTTTTACCAGGGAACTCACGAATGCCTGGATCAAGCCACCTCTCTCTTCAAGGGATTCCAAAGGGAAACAAAACAAGGTAACAGTGCATTATTTGCTCCGGCTTTGGCACCAAATACCAATACAGAACTCCAGTGAATCCAGCCAAACCACATGGAGGATTCATTTTCCCATTATCAAATAGGCCTCTGTATCCTCTGTTCAAAGGAGGCCAAAGACCACTCTTATTTCCACCCAAAAGTCCAATTCCCACTCTTACCAATCTACCAGAGCCAAAGGAAGGAGGAAGAGAAGAAAAAGTAATGAAGTCCTATAAAGATGAGGAGATCTCCTAGGTGGGAGTTGCCACCAACACTATCTTATCCAGCCATATAATTGTCCAAAAAGACCATGTTCACACCAACTTTTAACTATCCATAACAATTCTAGTCATTAGCAATATAACTAGGTAAAATTTTAAATTTCCAAAACTTAAAAATAATGATGATAAAATTAAGTTCAGGCAACAGACTGTGAGGAAATATTTGCCACATAGGTAACAGACAAGGAATTATTATCCAAAATAGATAAAAATTTCTAAAGTCAATAAGAAAATGTCAAATGTCAAACAAGAACAAAGAACATAGTGGGAAATACCCAGAAGAAATATAAATGGTAAAAAAATACATGGAGACCAAAAGGGGTAAAAGAAGTGGAACAAATAAAGCATAAGTGACTTTATACTTTATTTATATATATAAAGAGGATTCAAATAGAGTCAAGAGGCTGCTCTGGAAGACACTCTTACACAAGCTTCAGTTAGAAATTGCTACCTATCATAACTTGTCAAACCCCAAACAAAACCAATCTTCCCAATCCTAAAGAATACCTAGGACATTATGTAAGATTCTACAAAGGTTCCATACACTATAGTAACTTTCCAGAAACCCACAGCCTCCAGATGAGTCTCTGGACCAGATAAATCCTGAAATGCAGAGGGGCCACCCTCTCCAGAACATCAGCTAGTTCCATTCCCCATCCCATATTTTTGGCAGCCCCTTCCAACATGAAAAAGTTAGAATAGGCATAGCCCTAATACCCACCAAGAGTGGGAGAAAGATCAAAAGGTGATGGTGGAGGTATACAGAGAAAGTAGGGTTTAACAAATTAATATGATTGCTGAATAATTAAATTGATATATCTTTTAGTCTCCAGTACCTTAGAGCAGCTAGAAGTAAAAACCTAAAATGGTGGAATTGTAACCAATACCAAACTCTGAAATCTATTCTACTACTAATTGTTGTGATGTACTTTGAAATTTATTGGTTTTTTTTGTATATATGTCATTTTTAACATATTTCATATTTATGTTATTTTTCACAAAAAAAGAAAATATATGTATTTCTTCTAGCCTCCAGTGTTTTGGAGCAGCTATAAGGAAAAACCTGAAATAGTGGAATGATAACTGATAACAAACTCTGAAATCCGTTCTATATCTACTTACTGCAGTGTAATTTGAAAATCGTTGCTCTTTTTTCTTTGTATATATGTTATATTTAACAATAAAATAATTTCTAATAAATATGTAGAAAGCTGCTCAACTTTATCAATGAGGTTATCATCTCTGAAGGTCAAATTTAATCAACAATGAGATTTTTTTATCCATCATACTGGCAAAAGCTAAAACTCTAAAAGTAATTGATATTAATTGGAGTCAGGTAGTACCTATCAAAATTTTTAGATGTCCATGTCCTTTGACCCTATAATTTCACTTCTCAGCACCTACATAAATATTTATCCATATGCACAAAAGTGTCTACAGGTGTTCACTCTGCATATAGTATATTTATCTATGGAATTACAAACAATATTTTAAAAGAATACTATCTGTCTATTTGTAAAGAGTTGAGAAAGTTTCTAAAGCATTGTCAAGTGAAAAAAACAATGAACAAAATAATCTGTATAGTATAATTTATGTTGTAAAAATTATTTGTATCTATGATATAGATATATTCAAATGCATAGAAAAATGCCTAGAAGGATACAAAGTTGTCTAACAGTAGTTAGCTAAAAGAAAGGAACACTGTATATTCTACATTTCTTAATATGTTGCAATGAGGCTATATTCTTGCAGAGCTGTGCTGGTTGGAAAGTGTTGTGTACCGTAGAAAAACCATGTTCTTTAAACCTAATTGAATATTTTAAGGTGAAAACCTTTGATTAGACTCTTTCCATGGAGAGTGACCCACTCAGTGCTGGGTGTGACCTTTTGATTAGATTAGTTAAATGGAGATGTGGCCCCACCTATACCAGGCAGGTCTTGATTAGTTTACTGGAGTCCTTAAAAAGGGGAAGGCTGGGAAGGGGGCCAAGATGGTGGCTTAGTGAGGTATGGGATTTAGTTCATCCTCCAGGGAAGCTAGTAAATAGCCAGAAACAGTACAGAACAACTGCTGGGGCCACGTCAGTGACTGAACACACACTGTACCGCAGTCTGGACCAGCTGGACAGGCTACCAGCCCCCCTAACCATGAGTTCCCCAAGCCCCGGCAGCCAGCACCCCTTCCCCACAGGCTGCTTCCCAGGGGGGAAAAGGCCTTTCTCTGTTTACAGGCAGCAGAGGTGAAGCACAACCAAACTCCAATTGTGGAATTAATTAACAAATCCTGATTTCTAAAAATAGGCACCCAGCTCAGCTGAACCTTGAGTGAAAGCAGAGGTCGCAGGTTTTGCTCCAGTGCAGAGGGCACAGGGCGACAGGAAAAGAAAAAAAAAGAGAGAGAGAGGGTTTTTTTTGGATCTGAAAAGGTCTGGGCCCTGAAGGAAAGGAGGGGCACATAGGACCTGATACACAGAGCAACATACCAACTTAAGCTCTTGATTGGAAAACCCTAGGAATGGAGGTCTTGCTCTGAAAAGGATGTTTCTCTTTTGTTTTGCTGGCTGTGTTTCTATGGCTTGACTGCTCTTTGGATACAGCTGTGAGGCTTCTCGGGCTCCACTGCCCCAGGCACAGGCAGAATTAAGCTTGTCTGAGTGTTTGTCTGGAGCCTGTGCCTTCCCCAGGAGAGGGGTGAGGCCCAACTCAGGTGGAATCACTCCCTCAAGGAATTCAGACCCCAGGGTCTGGAAAAGTGAAGCAATTAAAACCAGCCTACAACCTCTCCTCTGTCTCCACCACGCCCCCAGCAGGGAGACTCTGCTGAAGTTAAAGTTACTACATCACCTTATGCTGGTGGGACCTGCAGGCAGACAAGCACCACATACTGGGCAGGATAGGAAAAATGCAGAGTGCAGAGGCTTCATAGGAAAGCCTTTCAATCTGCTGCGTCTCACCCTCAGGGAAAACTGATGCAGGTGACTCTTTCCTCCTGACAGGAAGACAGTTCGGTCTGGGAAAATCTGGCTGGGGTTTGTAATAACTAGGTGGATGCTCCTAAGGGGGAAAAGGCACCATATAGGCAGGTAAAAGAAACAAGAAAACAAGAACTGAAAAATTCTGATCTGTTAAACAAAACCTAAGCTAGAGTCCAGAATAAGCTGAAATGAATGTGAAAGAACAGACAGACAACAAATTCATCCAGCAAGAAAATCCTAGGTAAAAAAAAAAAGTGAAAACAATCTCAAGAATAAACTAATTAAGGTCATTAAATGCCCAGAAATCCAGCAAAAAATAATGAATCATACTAGGAAAATTGAAGATATGTCCAAGTCAAAGGAACAAATTAACAATTCAAATGAGACACAGGAGTTGAAACAATTAATTCAGAATGTTCAAACAAACCTGGAAAACCTCATCAAAAATCAAATCAGTGACTTGAGAGAGGGATGACAAGGGACAAAAAAAAAAAAAAAACGAAATCGAAAGTTTGGAAAAACAAATCACAGAACTTACGGGAATGAAAGGCACAGTAGAAAACATGAAAAAATCAATGGAAACCTATGATGTCAGATTTCAAGAGGCAGAAGATAGGATTAGTGAACTGGAGGACTGTACATCTGAAATTTGACAAGCAAAAGAAAATATAGGGAAAAGAATGGAAAAATATGAGCAGGGGCTTGGGAATTGAATGACAGCATGAAGCACACAAATATACATGTTGTGGGTGTCCCAGAAGGAGAAGAGAAGGGAAAAGAAGGAGAAAAAATAATGGAGGAAATTACCACTGAAAGTTTCCCAACTCTTATGAAAGACTTAAAATTACAGATCTGAGAAGTGCAGTGTACCCCAAACAGAAAAGATCCAAACAGACATACTCCAAGACACTTGCTAATCAGAATGTCAGATGTCAAAGAGAAAGAGAGAATCTTGAAAGCAGCAAGAGAAAAGCAATCCATCACATGCAAGAGAAGCCCAATAAGACTATGTGTAGATTTCTCAGCTGAAACCATGGAGGCAAGAAGACAGTGGAATGACATATTTAAATTACTAAAAGAGAAAAACTGCCAAACAAGAATTCTATGTCCAGCAAAATTGTCCTGCAAAAATGAGGGAGAAATTAAAACACTTTCAGGCAAAAAATCATTGTGAGAATTTGTGACCAAGAGACAAGCTCTGCAGAAATACTAAAGGAGCACTAGAGACAGATGCAAAAAGACAGAAGAGAGAGGTGTGGAGAAAAGTGTAGAAATGAAGACTATCAATAAAGGTAAAAAGAAGGAAAATTAGATATGACATATAAAATCCAAAAGGGAAAATGGTAGAAGAAAGTACTGCCCATACAGTAATAACACTAAATGTTAATGGATTAAACTACCCAATCAAAAGACATAGACTGGCAAAATGGATTAAAAAACAGGACCCATCTATATGCTGTCTACAGGAAATGCATCTTAGACACAAGGATAAACATGAGTTGAAAGTGAAAGGTTGGGAAAAGATATTTCATGCAAATAACAGTCAAAAAAGAGCAGAAGTAGCTATGCTAATATCCAACAAATTAGACTTCAACTGTAAAACAGTTAAAAAAAGACAAAGAAGGACACTATGTATTAATAAAAGGAACAATTCAACAAGAAGACATAACAATCATATTTATGCACCAAGCCAGAATGCTCCAAAATACATGAGGCAAACACTGAAAAGAGAAATAGACACATCTACCATAATAGTTGGACACTTCAATTCCCCACTCGCATCAATGGATGGAACATCTAGACAGAGGATCAACAAAGAAACAGAGAATTTGAAAACAATAAATGAGCTATACTTAACAGGCATTTATGGAACATTAAACCCCACAACAACAGGATACACCTTTCTCTCAAGTGCTCATGGATCATACTCAAGGATAGACCATATGCTGGGTCACAAAGCAAGTCTCAATAAATTTAAAAAGATTGAAATCATACAAAACACTTTCTCAGATCATAAAGGAATGAAGTTCAAAATCAATAATAGGCAGAGTGCCAGCAAACTCAGAGATATATGGAGGCTCAACAACACACTCTTAAACAACCAGTGATTCAAGGAAGAAATTACAAGAGAAATCAGTGACTATCTTGAGGCAAATGAAAATGAAAACACAACATATCAAAATTTATGGGATGCAGCAAAGGTAGTGCTAAGAGGGAAATGTATTGCCCTAAATGCCTATATCAAAAAAGAAGGAAGGACAAAAATTGAGAAATTAACTGTCCACTTGGAAGAGCTAGAGAAAGAACAGCAGACTAACCCCAAAGCAAGCAGAAGGAAAGGGAAAAAATAATGAAGATTAGAGCAGAAATAAATGAAATTGAGAACATGAAAACAATTGAGAAAATCAACAAAACCAGATATTGGTTCTATGAGAAAATCGGTAAGATTGATGGACCCTTAGCAAGGTTGACAGAAAGAAGAAGTGAGAGTATGCAAATAAATAAAATCAGAAATGGAAGAGGAGACATAACCACTGACCCTACAGAAATAAAGAAAGTAATTAGAGGATACTATGAACAACTTAATGTTAATAAACCAGACAATGTAGATAAATGGACAACTTCCTAGAAAGGCATGAGCAACTAACATTGACTCAAGAAGAAATAGATGACCTCAACAAACCAATCACAAGTAAAGAAATTGAATCAGTCGTTAAGAAGCTCCCCAAAAAGAAAAGCCCAGGACCAGATGGCTTCACATGTGAATTCTACCAAACATTCAAGAAAGAGTTAATACCAATCCTGCTCAAGCTCTTCAAAGAAATTGAAGAGGAGGGAAAACTCTCTAACTCATTCTACGAAGTCAACATCACCCTCATACCAAAGCCAGACGAAAATATTACAAGAAAGGAAAAGTACAGATCAAACTCCCTTATGAATATAGATGCAAAACCTCTACAAAATTCTTGCAAGTCGAATCCAGCAGCACATTAAAAGCATTATACACCATGACCAAGTAGGATTTATCCCAGGTATGCAAGGATGGCTCAACATAAGAAAATCAAGTAATGTAATACACCATATCAACAACTCAAAGCAGAAAAACCACATGATCATCTCGACTGATGCAGAAAAGGCATTTGACAAAATTCAGCATCCTTTCCTGTTGAAAACACTTCAAAGGATAGAAAAAGAAGGGAACTTCCCCAATATGATAAAGGAAATAATTGAAAAAACCACACCTAACACCATATTCAATGGGGAAAAACTGAAAACTTTCCCCCTAAGATCAGGAACAAGACAAGGATGTCCACTCTCACCATTGTTATTCTACATTGTGCGGAAGTTCTAGCCAGAGCAGTTAGATGAGAAAAAAGAAATGCAAAGCATCAAAATTGGGAAGGAAGAAGTAAAACTCTCACTGTTTGCAGATGATATAATATTATATGTCAAAAATCCACAGCAAAACTACTAGAGCTAATAAATGAGTACAGCAAAGTGGCAGGTTACAAGATCAACACTCAAAAATCTGTAGTGTTTCTATACACTAGTGATGAACAATCTGAGGGGGAAATCGTGGGGGAAAATTCCATTTACAATTGCAACCAAAAGAATAAAATATTTAGGAATAAACTTAACTAAAGACACAAAAGACCTAAACAGAAAAAACTACAAGAAATTGTTAAAAGAAATCACAGAAGACCTAAATAAATGGAAGGGCATACTGTTCATAGATTTGAAGACTAAATATAATTAATATGTCAGTTCTACCTAAATTGATTTACAGGTTCAATGCAATACCAATTAAAATCCAAAAAACTTACTTTTCAGAAATAGAAAAACCAATAACCAAATTTATCTGGAGGCACAGGGTGCCCCGAATAACTAAAAGTATCCTGAGAAGGAAAAATGATGTCGGAGGTCTCTTGCTACTGACTTTAAGGCATATTATGAACCTACAGTGGTCAAAACAGCATGGTACTGGTATAAAGAAAGATATACTGACCAATGGAATTGAATAGAGTGTTCAGATACAGACCTTCTCATCTATGGACAATTGATCTTTGATAAGGCAGTCAAACCAACTCACCTGGGACAGAACAGTCTCTTCAATAAATGATGCCTAGAGAACTGGATATCCACATGCAAAAGAATGAAAGAGGATCCATATCTCACACCTTATACAAAAATTAACTCAAAATGGATCAAAGACTTAAACATTAGATCTAAGACCACAAAACTTTTAGAAGAAAATGCAGGGAAATATCTTAACAATCTTATACTAGGAGGCAGTTTCCTAGACCTTACACCCAAAGCACAAGCATTGAAGAAAGAAAGAAAGAAATGGGAACTCCTCAAAATTAAACACTTTTGTGCATTGAAGATCTATGTCAAGAAAATTAAAAGACAGTCTACACAATGGGAGACAATATTTGGAAATGATATATCAGATAAAGGTCTAGTGTCCAGAATATATAAAGAGATTGTTCAACTCGACAACAAAAAGACAGACAACCCAATTACAAAATGGGCAAAAGATTTAAACAGACATTTCTCAGAAGAGGAAATACAAATGGCCAAAAGGCACATGAAAAGATGCTCAACTTCCCTGGCTATTAGGGAAATGAAATCAAAACCACAATGAGATATCATCTCACACCCACCAGAATGGCCATTATCAATAAAACAGAAAATGGCAAGTGCTGGAGGGGATATGGAGAAAGAGGCACACTTATCCACTGTTGGTGGAATGTCAAATGGTACAACCGCTGCGAAAGGCAGGTTGGTGGTTCCTCAGGAAGCTAAATATAGAATTGCCATATGGCCCGGCAATACCATTGCTAGGTATCTACTCAGAGGACATGAGGGCAAGGACACAAATGGACATTTTCACACTAATGTTTATAGCAGGATTATTTACAATTGCCAAGAGGTGGAAACAGCCGAAATGCCTTCAATAGATGAGTGGCTAAACAAGCTGTGGTATATACATATGATGGAATATTATGCAGTTATAAGACAGAATAAAGTTATGAAGTGTGTAACAACATGGATGGACCTTAAGGACATTATGCTGAGTGAGATTAGCCAGAAGCAAAAGGACAAATACTGTATGGTCTCACTGATATGAACTAATATTAATGAATGAACTTGGATAATTTCAGTTAAAAACAGAGGTCACATGAGATTTTGTTGGTTTGCCCACAGTGATGCCTCAATGAATCCCAGAGTGATTTGATCAGTGAGTGGAAAAGTATTTGCAAAGTCCCCTTCGGGGAATGGTGAGAAAGGGGGAAAATTCAACCTCCCCAAGTTGAATTCTTGGCATTCTCACAAGCGGTATGGACAACTAAAGCTGTAGGCTGGGCCCCCAATCTTGGGGTTTGTTCATATGAAACTTGGCCCCACAAAGGATAGGTCAAGTCTACTTAAAATTAGGCCTAAGAGTCACCCCCAAGAGAGCCTCTTTTGTTGCTCAGATGTGGCCTCTCTCTCCAGTCAACACAACAATCAAACTCACCACCCTCCCTCTGTCTATGTGGGACATGACTCCCAGGAGTGTGGACCTTCCTGGCAAAGTGGGACAGAAATCCTAGAATGAGCTGCGACTCAGCATCAAGGGATTGAGAAAACCTTCTCGACCAAACGAGGGAAGAGTGAAATGAGACAAAGTGTCAATGGCTGAGAGATTCCAAACAGAGTCAAGAGGTTATCCTGGAGGCTATTCTTACACATTGGGTAGATATCACCTTGTTATTCAAGATGTGATAGAGAGGCTGGAGGGAACTGCTGAAAGTGTAGAGCTGTTCCAGTAGCCATGTTTCTTGATGACGACTGTATAATGATATAGCTTTCACAATGTGACTGTGGGATTGTGAAAGCCCTGTGTCTGATGCTCCTTTTGTCTACCTTGTCAACAGACGAGTGGAACATATGGAATAGAAATAAATAATAGGGGGAACAAGTGTTAAAATAAATTTAGTTTGAAATGCTAGTGATCAATGGGAGGGAGGGGTAAGGGGTATGGTATGTATATATATATATTTTCTGTTTTCGTTTTATTTCTTTTTCTGTTGTCTTTTTATTTCTTTTTCTGAATCGATGCAGATGTTTTGAGAGATGATCATGGTGAATGAATATGCAAATATGTGATGATATTGTGAATTACTGATTATACATGTAGAATGGAATGATCAAAATAGGAATGTTTGCGTTTATTTGGTGTTTTTTTTATATTTAAAAAAAAACAGATGTCATCAGGAGATAGATATTGGGTAATTGGAACTGAAGGAATACAGATTGTGCAACGGAATTGTAAAAATTCAGAAATGGATAGCACAATACTACCTAACTGTAATCCAATAATTTTAGAACACTGAATGAAGCTGAATGTGAGAATGATAGAGGGAGGAGGCCTGGGGGCACAAATGAAATCAGAAGGAAAGATATACAATAAAGACTGAGATGGTATAATCTAGGAATGCCTAGAGTATATAATGATAGTGACTAGATGTATAAATTTAAAAATGTTTTGCATGAGGAAGAACAAAGGAATATCAATAATGCAGGGTGTTGAAAATAGATGGTAATTAATATTTTAAAACTTTAACTTATGTATGAGACTGAAGCAAAAAATGTTTATTTGGTACAAAATTTATATTTTGACTAGTGCATTTCCTAATATAACTTACGTGGACAGCTTAATTGAACACCATAAGTACATGGAACCTTGAGTATGGCATGAGATTTTGTAGGTTTGTCCAGAGTGACACCACGATAAATCCCAGAATGATTTGAACAGTGAGTAAAAAAGTATTTGCAAAGCCCCTTGGGGGAATGGTGAGAAAGGGGGGAAATTCAACTTCCCCAGGTCAAGAATTCATGGTATTCTCACAAGCAGTGGGGACAACCAAAGCAATAGGCAGAGCCTCCAATCTTGCAGTTTGTTCATATGAAACTTAACCCTGCAGAGGATAGGCTAAGCCTACTTAAAATTAGGCCTAAGAGTCACCCCCAAGAGAACCTCTTTTGTTGCTCAGATGTGGCCCCTCTCTCTCAGCCTACACAACAAGCAGACTCACTGCCCTCCCCCTCTACATGGGACATGACTCCCAGGGGGTGTGGACCTTCCTGGCAACATGGGACAGAAATCCTAGAATGAGCTGAGACTCAGCACCAAGGGTTTGAGAAAACCTTCTTGACCAAAAGCAGGAAAAGAGAAATGAGACAAAATAAAGTGTCAATGGCTCAGATTCCAAACAGAGTCGAGAAGTTATCCTGGTGATTATTCTTACACATTAAATAGATATCACCTTTTTAGTTAAGGTGTAATGGAAAGGCTGGAGGGAACTGCCTGAAAATGTAGAGCTGTGTTCCAGTAGCCATGTTTCTTGAAGATGATTGTATAATGATACAGCTTTTGCAAGGTGACTGCATGATTGTGAAAACCTTGTGTCTGATGCTTCTTTTACCTACCTTATGGACAGATGAGTAAAACATATGGATTAAAAATAGGTAAATAATAGGGGGAACAAATGTTAAAATAAATTTAGTAGATTGAAATGCTAGTGGTCAATGAAAGGGAGGGGTAAAGGGGTATGTTATGTATGAATTTTTTTCTTAGAATATTGATGCAAATATGCTAAGAAATGATCACGATGATGAATATACAACTATGTGATGACAAAAAGAATGTTCATATTGTATGTTGAATGGTTTTATTAATAAAAAAATTTTTAAAGGGGGGTGGAAGCCTTTTGAAGAAACCTCAGATGCAGATAATTGGAATATAGTTGCTTCAGACTTTGGAGATGCTTGAAGTGCCGAGAGAGAGAGCAAATATCTAGACATGGACGTTTGGAGATGCAGAACCCGGTAGACATTGCCATGTGCCTTCCCATGAGAAGCTAAACAAGCCAGAATCCAGAATTTTGCCCTGGAGGAGCCAGGCAAAGGACAACAGACACTTAGCAAAGAAACCACTAGCATCAGAAACTGGAAGCAATGGCACCAGGAACAAGGACCAGCAGATGCCAGCGATGTGCCTTCCCATGTGACAGACATCAGCCTTTCTTGATTCAAGGTATCTTTCTCTGGATGCCTTAATTTGGATACTTTATAGCCTTAGAACTGTAAATTTGTAACTCAATAAGTTCCCTTTTTAAAAGCCATTCCATTTCTGGTATATTGCATCCCAGTAGCATTTAACAAATCAAAACAAAGGCTCATTTCTTAAAATCAATAAAATAATAAAGATTATCCACACTTTATTGGAGGTATTTCATCTCTTATCAAGTATGAAATCGTTAACAAGTAATTGAACATCTGAATGCTTCAATCTCTTTGTGATGGTTATGTTCATATGTCAGCAAGGCCAGGTGATAGTGTTCAGTTATTTGGTAAAGTAAGCGCTGGCCTGTTACAGCAAGGACATTTCATGGACTTAAATCATCAGTAAGTTGATTGCATCTTTGGCTGATTGTATCTACAATTAACTAAGGGGAATGTCTTCCACAATGAGATATTTAATCCAAACAATTGAAGTATTTTAAAGGAGAAATGATAACTTTAACAGTTAGAAAAGAGAATTTTCATCTCCACTTCAGCCAGCCAGACTTTCCTGGAGAATTCATCACAGACCTTCATTGAAGTTGCCAGGTTGCAGCCTGCCCTACAGAATTTGGACTCATGCATCCCCACAGTTGCATGAGACATGTTTATAAAATCTTATATTTACAGATATCTCCTGTTGGTTCTGTTTCCCTAAAGAACCCTGACTAATACACTCTTTTTCTGTAAAAGGGGACTAGTAATGCATATTTTGCTTACTTCTAAGGTTGTTACTGGAGACTGCCTTGGCCCCTCTTCTCCACCCACATCCACTCTTCCTCCAGAATGGTTCTACTGACAGGGGATGCATTTCCATTCCCACTACCATCCCTGGCACTAATCCATATCACCAGCACGGTTGTTTAACCAAAACCACCTCCAAGTGCTCCTTACTTTTACCAACCCCTTCAGTGGTTCCTCCTTGCCCACCAAATTACATTTCAACTTCTTGGCCTAGTTCAAGACCCTCCACCACTTGTTCCCTATACAAATGCAAGCCAAGTTTGTGGATGATCTTTGAGCCTTGCCCTTGTATATTCCTCTGATGATTAGGTTCTGTTGTCAACTTGGCCAAATGATTATGCCCAGTTGTCTGATCAGGCAAACACAGCCCTGCCTGTGGCTGCAAGGATATTTTGTGGCTGGCTGATAAACTGGAAGGCTAGGGTATTAAATCATCAGTCAGTTGACTGCATCTGTGGCTGATTATATCTGTGATCAACTAGCGTGTGTCTCCCAAGACAAGATAATCCAATCAGTTGAAGGCTTTTAAGGAAAAAGAGAGACTCGTTCACTGCTTCTTAAGCCAGTGAGCACTCTTGTGGAATTCTCCAGACCCTTCATCGGGTCTGGAGAATTCCAGCTTCACAGCCTGCCCTGTGGATTTTGGACTCTTCAATTCCCATGGTTGCGTGAGACATCTTTATAACTCTCAAATTTACAGATCTCTTCTATTGGTTCTGTTTCTCTAGAGAACCCTGACCAACACAGCTTGGTACCAGGAGTGGGGTTGTGTGCAAGAGTGCCAGCAATCCTAAGGGAAATTTCAGAACCAGTTACTAAATAGTTTGATTAGTCTTTCTCCTGTATACCCAGGTTGAATGACCAATTCGCACATCACGACTGCTTTAGACCTCCACCAGAATTTCCTCTGCCTTCACCCTGCCCAGGCATAGTCACCATCTTTCGAGTCCTAACACAGGCACTCAGACTCCACCTCCCTGGTGCAGCAGGCGACACGGGCTGGTGGTGCACCCTCGGTGGACTGGAGAGGCCTTAGGACCCCACCTGCAACCCTGAATAACACAATGCTACTCTCCCATTGCCCTCCAGTAGAAGTGATTTCAATTTCATTGAATTCCTATGGTGCAAGTTCTCAGTATTTTATTTAATTACACCCATTAAACTGCAAACTCATTTTGAGGGAAAGAACTTTATTTATTAATGTGTCTGGCACACTCTGTTATGGATGATGAATAAATAGTTGTTGAACAAATGAATACCATATCAAAACACGGAAGTTTTATGGGATTAAAAACAGTTTTTAAAATATAAAATTATAAACAGGACTGACAGCCAGTACACAACAGGCCGGTCACACCAATTGTAAAATACTGAAATAGTGTCCTTGGGAATATTTCCCTACCATTGACCCTTGCCACCCAAACGTCCCCCCTACAACTGCTGGCCTGGACTCTCCTCCCCTGAGAGGACCTGGACTTCCCACACTCTCCTAACTAAAGGATTAATGACTTGCACAGGAAAAGGCCCCCTTGGACTCTACTCCAGCCATGCATCTTGGGTCTACTAATGGGAGTATGCATTCTAACTGATGGGGATCTGTGCGATACATATCATTATTAAATATTGTGACCATCTCCCTTGATTATAAATAAGGTTTAATTATAAAATTTGAATCAGTGTTTCATTGTAGAATTTCTTACAAGAATCAGCATATCCAGGGACAAAAAAGGAAAATAATACTCTTTAGTCCGTGAAAGTGTGGGGTACAACCATTAGGAGCCACTCTTCATATAAACCAAAAGATATGCAGTTTCCCCCCTAGAAAGAAAGAAATACATTAGTGTTAACAAAAGAAGCCTTTATAGTCAAGCAACTCATGATAGGACAAATGTCAGCAAACTTCTGGGTTATTGGGTTAAGTCTTCATCTATCCATCACCTCAGAGAAAAACAAAAGGGATGACCTGGGAAAATAATCACTAAGCTACTATTAGATAACATTTAAATCAGGATTGACAATCTACCGGCCCAAAAGCCAAATCCACCTTCTGCCTGTTTTTATAAATAAAGCTTTAATGGAACATAGCCAATCTCATTCCTTTATATATTATCTATGGCTACTTTGGTGCTACCAGGGCAGATTGAGTAGTATCAGCAGAGACTGTATGGCCCATAAAACCTGAAATGTTTACTCTCTGGCCGTGGGCAGGGCAAGTTTGCCAACCCCTGATCTAAATCCTGGGGAAAAGACTGACAACCACAAAGAAAACAGACTGAGCCTCTAAGGGAGATGCTTGGAAGGAAGGGGAGGAAAGATTAAAAGTGGAAGGTTGGTGGAGGATTTGAAATGCAAATTTCACCTAATTCATTATTTTTCAAATTATCAGGCCTACTTCTACAACTGTAAAAATCAATTATTACCTTTGGTATACAATCACCCCTAACCCCAAAATTTAGCTGGAGGGACTTACAAAGTCTCTGTTCTTTAACTTCATCTAGCTTTTTTCCCCTCCAACTTCCCATCTGTAGCTATTGCTTTAAAAAAAAATTTGGTAGTAACTAAGTGCAAGCCACTGTACCTGACAAAGGGGATAGAAAGATGAAAAGAGTGATCCTTGACTCCAAAGAAGTCATGCTCTGGTGTGAAAGAAAGTTTTGTAAGCAAACAATTAAAATACAGTGTCATCTGCTAAAAAATTTTTTTTTAATTAATTTTTTAAAATGCTATGAAAGCATAAGGGTAGTCCCTACAAATCTGCTGGGGTATCAATGAAGATTTTACAGAGTAGGAAAAAAACATGAGTAGAGGTGTTGAAGGATGAGCAGGAGTTTGCCTGCAGTCACAGAAGGATGACAGAGGATGTGATGGGAAGTGTTCAAATCTTAATCCACATTCCTGCGGGTGTGAATCCATTTGTAAATAGACTCTTGGAAGATGCCATTATTAGTTAACGCATGGCCAAGCCAAATGGGTGCCACCCTTAATCCCACATATTTGAAGTTCTTAAAAGCAAAGGAAATTGGACACGGAATTGGAAGCCAGAAGTCAGCAGAAACCAGGGAAGCAGATACAAGGAGAGAGAGAGAGGTGGCCATGTGACAGAGAATTGCTGGAATGCTAAGACTAGGAAAAAGCAAACCCTGCCAATAGCCTGATGTGGGACTTCCGATCTCCTAAGCAGACAGTAAATCCCTGTTGTTTGAGCCAATTCAGTGTGTGGTATTTGTCATAGCAACCTGGAAAACTAAGACAGGGAGCTACTTGTGCTTCAGTATCATGGGAGTCTCAACTGTGAGAAAAACATGGTAGAGTGAGACGGGTGTTGAAAGCTGAGGCTGAACCATTAGTCAGTTGAGGAGTCATCAGCACATAAATGATAGTTGAACCAGGAGAGCTTCATGCCACTCAGGGAACCCTGGGTAAACTCAGCAAATTTCCACCACCCACACACTTCTCTTACCAGCGATAGTTATGATTCCCATAGGTACACCGGATGTCTTCCCAGGACACCTGGAAGCACATAAACAGATACATTCAAGCAGCCAGATAACATTTATTAATCATCCACAGAGGACAGGGTGCTACAATTTGCCTTCCCTCACTCCTCCAGACAAATTCATCTCTAGTGACTCCCAAGAACCTGGGGCATGTAGAGATAGGATAATAGAACACAAAGTCTCTCTTAGTATCCTTCTCCTCTGTTTAAACTTGGGCATGCTTAGCCCACAGTTCCAACTTACATTATTTCTAACTCTCCTATCTTTCCAGATGTTTCCCACAGAGCATGAAGTTGCAGGGCATTGAGCCTAGAGCACCAAAAGCCTGGCTACCAAGGTAAATGGACTCTGCCAGAGCTGTGAACCAGATGGACACTGCATGCAGTAAAGTCGTTGAGCCCCATAAAAGGGTTTGCACACAGAGAATAGGACCACAGTATGTCTGGACCTTGCGGATCCATCCAGACATGGACTCAGAATTTACTAGGGGTGGCTAATCCAGGGCAAGAGACCACTTTGAATGATGTTCCTCACCCAGCAAACACTGGAGTCGTTGAAGCAGAACCATTTGTCTTCTCTAGGATTCCGGATATAGGCACAGTAATGACCAAAATCAGCCGTTCCCAGATGGGCAATCACAGCAAAGAGTTCATAGTACCGTCCAGGCTGGAAAGAAAAGGTAGAAAATGATTCACCCATCAACCCTCCTTTCCTAACCCAAGTCTAAGGTAAGGACACATTATTTCATCAGAAATTTACTGAGGGACTACTCTATGCCAGTCACTGATACAAAAGACAGTCCTTGACCTCAAGAATCTCACCGCTAATGAAAGGGCAAATACACTGATAAAAGAAAGTTTTTTCATGCAATTCAGGATCTCACAGCTTTTTGAGTGACTCATGAATCAGGCAGCATCCCATTCAGAAAGTAAAAGTGAGCTCCATCGAGGGGGTGGAGAAAGGAAGCTCATATAGGGTGAATGTAGAAACCATGTGAAAAAATGTTCTGATGGGCCAACATTGTTTCCATTTAACTTAGGAGGGGTCTTACAAAGTGGGGAGAAGATGTAGATTGATTAGTATGGTATGCTTGTCCATTCTGATAATCTCTCTCCACTAGATGAAACTGTTTTATCATCCAGTACAGCTTATCAGCAACCCTGTAGCATGTGTTCTGTCTTCTCAGAAAATCCCTTCAGGTCAATTGTTTTTGTTCTCTGGAAAAGCTCTCCTTGGAAAGGGGAGCAACGCCCAATGCAGATAGCCATTTGATTTTACTTAACATCAACTGGAATTATAATGCTGCATTTTATACCAAATGTGTTTCCAAGGTAATTTGGGAAGAATTAATGTCAAACCCCCTCCACCAAAAAAAAAAAAAAAAGAGCTACAGCTGAGGAGGGGCTGAGGAACTGAGGACACTCCCCAAAGAAGACATGCTTGAATTAATCTTGAAGGATGAACTTGACTGGCAGACAAGATATAGAAAGGCAGTTTTCTTGAGCATAGACCCAGAATTTGAAAAGGCCAGGAAGCGAAACAGGGCAGAACATGTGAAGGAACTGGGAGGCAGGGAAGGCAGTGGAAAGTCACGAATGATATTCTTGGCTGCAAAGGCCAAGTTAGAAATGAGGACATTATCCCAAGAGTTCAGGTGACCCATTGGAAGGTTTTAAGCAGAGAAACGAGGTCATCAGATTTGTGTTTTAGAAACAAAGTGAAATAATGCGATTTAAGAACTGGGTAGGGAGTAGAGGTGAGACAGAAGCCAACGAGAAAGTTAGGCTACCGCAACGGTACAAGTCATTATAATTATAATAATAATTGGTAACATCATAATTATTAGGTGGCTTGGGGCACTTATTATGCATTTGGCTAAATCTTTTATATGCACTGTTTCATTTGATCGTCACAACAACCCTATGAGGCACGTGCTATTATAAATCCTGTTTTATAACAAGGCAGAATCTGAGCTTAGGGAAGTTTGGTAGTTTGCCCAAGGTTGGAGCTTATAAGGAGAAGAGACAGGATTTAAGCCTAGGTCTGTCTGACTTCATACTCACAGCCCAAGCTTTTTGATTAGATACTTGGGGATCATCAGGTAGACGTGCAAGTTGAAATAAGGGAAACTAGAAGGAGAGAAAATGAAAATCCTATGAAAAATAAATGCCCTAAGAAGGTAAAGAGCCTGCATTATAGGAGCTGTTGTTGTGATATGTTATCAGGTCCCAATTTTTTAAATACAGTGGTTCTGGAGCACGTACAGACAAACAGACCAGTTGAACAGAACACAGAGATACCAAAAACAGACCCATCTACATATCGGGAATAGAAAATTTGCTAAATGTAGTATTTCAATCATATGGAGAAAAGATATACATGTCCTTTGTTTTTCTCAGAATCTCCCAATAAACTATAACTCAGGATGACTGAAACCAACTTTACTCTGATTACATTTGGTCCACAGAACTGGCTACTTTCTTCTTATCCCCAAAATGGACAGGGACTATTTTAATAAGAAAGTTTGGTTGGTACTATACTTAGAACTTAAAATATTATAATTATCTGTGTATGGATTTGTAAATAGTACACGTTATTTCAGAAGGAAGGTAATGTGAGGCAAGTGAATGCAAACCCAATATTTAGAAATAAGAGAATCTTTTGAAATTTGAAAGGAGAGCAACTACAGACAACACATGTTGATAACCTATCATTGTCATCCAAGAACACACAGGGTCCTGTCATTTAAGTACTGTTTAAAAGGTGTTTGCATATATATTCTTGTTGTATATCTAAACATGCTTTTATGAGCACACCAAGTAGCCAGTGTTTTCCTCTTTGTTTATCCCAAGCATGACCAGCAGGTGGCAGGATCTCTGAACTGAGGGAATGACAGATGAGAAAACCAGACACATCTTGGGTCAACGGATGAGTTCTGGCAGCATGGGGATAGGAGACGTGGTGTCTGACGATATGGAGGAGGGTCAGGAGCACTTTACCTGTTCCTTGTCATTGCTTTGGTCTTGCTCAGCCGGAAGGTACTGGCTGAAGTCCAAGCTCTGGGGGAAATGCAGTGAGTGGCACATCTTCTCTGTCCGCGAGTTTCTGATATAGAACCGCATGAGGTGGATTGTCAAGGTCTGGGGCAAATGAGTCAGCTGTAAGACCTGAAACAGCAACATCCATGTAAAGATGAAGTCCGAAGGCACTTGAAATGGGTAGATGTAAAGAAACCAGGGCTGGCCATATGTTCTTCCCAATAAGAGGGGAGCAGGCTGGTATACTAGAGTGAGGGTGATTCTGTGAGGTCCTCCAGGAATAATGCAATGCCTGTCTACTACACATGACACATCTCCCACAGAAGGTGTGAGCAGTGCAGGGTTCTCACAGTGACCTGAACCCTGGGGATATGGGAAGTCTGCTCCAGGGAGGTTAGTCTATCCCTGAAAGAAAAAAAAGAGAACCCTGACAATTCCTCTCGGAACTTGTCCTCTTACCCTTACAAGGCATGGTGTCCTGTTGGTCTCATCTTCACTGAGACGTGATCTGAGGAGGCACCTCCACAGTTGTGGGATCAGAAGCCTCAAGACCCCACATTGACCCAGATCCCATCCCCACCCACCATGAGGGGTCCTCCGAGCTCAGCCAAGGCTCTACATCATACCCCACATCAGACCCAAGGACCAGGAAATCCACGGGGATGGCCACATACTAAGAAAGCATCTGCTTTCAGGAAGGGGATCCCCAGAGCAGGCTGAGTACCTGTTTCCAACAGGTCTTCTTTTCACAGTTCTCACAGAAGCACTTGCTTTCGTCTGACAACTCCCTGGGCTGGAAGAAAGTGCGCAGGGCATCCTCCTGTCCCAGGAGAAAAGGAAAAGCAGAGCTGGTGTTTACCATCTACAGTACAAACCCCCACCCTGGTGGATGACAAAGTTCTTCTTGTTTCTCTCCACACTCCCCTTAATATCTGCTCCAGTGTGATATACTTGGCAGGCTCTCAAAAGTACCTTCTGACTGGGGTTTAAAAAAAAAAAAAAACTGGAGACGGTACATGTAAGGGAGTGTGTGAGGAAAGGGGAAGCAGAAAGAGAAAAAATATGTACTTTTTACCAAATCAAAAAGTGATCAGAGCCAAGCAAGTGAAATGGAGGGTGATTTTTTTTTTTTTTTATGCCAAGAGTGGTCAAAAGAAGCAAGGAGGCACTGGTCACACTGGGTTGTATGGGAGTCACAGATTCACCAAGAGAAAACCCGTACCAGTGTTTTCAGGGGCTTTAGGGCTACATCAAAAAGAGAAAGAGGGAGGGTCAGCAGGCTGCTGTTTCTGCTGCTCGCCATGCTGCAGTCAAGGCACACCAAGGACTCCTTCATCCGAATGGTATACAGGGCCTGCAGCTGCTCCACCTGCAAGAGGGAGGAGGGGACACGTAAGTCAGGTGCCACTGCCACAACCAGGGCAGGCCAATTTATGTAAGAGTCTCAGAAACAGCAACCCACTAATGATCCTTTCCCTGCCCAGAAAAGTGCAAAATAATAATGGTAACAATATTATGGAACCATGATAAGCATTTTAGGTAGATTACCTCTTTGGGTCCTCACTACCTAAATGTTAGTTGAGTAAGTTAAACTTCTGAGTTCTCAAGTTCTAGATCCTTACCAAATTCACATCAGTGATTTGGTCCTTAATTAGGTTCCAGATGGTGAGGTAGAGTTGAGCAGCATCATGCTGGACAAACACTGGCCAAAGAGAAAAGGTACAGCCTGATTAGTAAGGTCACCAAACTTCTCAGGCTCATATGCTCTGGCAACCTACATGCACAAAAACACTCATCATTTTGTCTTAAGCTTTCATCTCCTGAAAAAGCTAAGCTGTTTCCACGACTTGGTAGATGTTTTAGTGAATGAAAAATAAGCCTGCTATTAGGTTTTGAGAACCCCTCTTAGAAACCTGAATTTCAATCCCACCTGTCTTCTAACTGAATGACACAAGTTCCCTATCCTTTCACTTATGACCCACTCCTACTGGCCTCCACTGGGGGGCCCGGTGAGATGGAGCCAACAGCTAATAGTGTGTTTTCTCCCATATCTATGCCAAACCAATATTCTAAGTGGAATGCAATAGCCTCATTTGTTGCCTTTTATGTACTTTCTTTATTCATCTCCCACCCCCACCCAATAGAGCACTGAGCAGCTTCCCAATGCTAATATATGACCCAGGTTTTCCCCAAAGGTGTCTGGGAGATCAAGGAGGGGAAGGGCAGTGTCAGATGATGATGCTGGGGCCTGGAATAAACTGTGAACTTATACAAACTTAGATACATAAAGGCAAGACTGAACGTGGTATATGGGTATAAATGAATTTTAAATTATTGTTCAGAAGAAATCTAGGAAGTCAAAGAAAATGAAAACCACACAGAGAACTATTTTACAAAAAGGAAAGATATCTGCAAAATAATTACAAGAAGGGGTAGCTGTTATAAATGCATGAAAAATTCATGTATGCTGCCTCAGCACAATTTTGCTTCCTTCACAGTACTTATCATAATTTGTACATATTTTATTTGGTTTTACTTTTTCTGTTACCCATCTAAACTGAAAGCTCCATGGAGGCAAAGATCCTGTCAGCTTTGTCCTCATATCTATAGCACCTGGCACATAGTAGGTGCACATTTTAAGAAAGTAAAGATTCCATAAATAAATCGAAAGATAATCCATGTTCATGGATTGGAAGATTAAATATCACTAAAATGTCAATTCTAGCCAGCACAATTTATAGATATAACACAATCCCAATCAAAATTCTAACAACATTCTTTGCAGAAATGGAAAAGTGCAGTACTGGCATAGAACCAACATAAAGATCGATAGAATGGAATTGAAACTCCAGAAATAACCATTTACTATTTCTGGTCAATTGATTTTCTACAAGGATGCCAAAACAATTCAATAAGGAAAGAATAGTCTTTTCAACAAATGGTGCTGGAATAATCACATGTCCATACTCAAAACAATAAATTTAGACTCCTGCCTCCTACCATACTCAAGAAAAAATGTACCCAAAATTGAACATATAGAATGGGCATAACCCAAATATCCTTAAAGATCTGGAGAAGGATCAAAGGAGAAGGAAGAGCTATAACAAAGATGTTAGGATTTAACAAATGAGTTTAACAACTGAATCATTACATTGATTTTTTTTTTTTTTTTTTTGAGTCTTGGAGCAGCTAGAAGTAAAAATCTGAAATTGTGGAGCTGTAACCCATACCAAACTTTGAGATCTGTTCTGTAACTACTTGTTAAGATGTACTTTGAAATTTATTGCTTCTTTGCATATATGTTATAGTTCACACAAAAATTTTTTTAATTGAACATAGGCCTAAATGCAAGAGTTAAACCTATAAAACTTAGAAGAAAATAAGGAAGAAAGAGGAGTGACTGCTAACGGGTACAGGATTTCTTTTTGGGATGATGAAAATATTATAAAATTAGGTGGTTAGGATGGCTACACAATTCTATGAATTGTAACCCTGAATCATGCATTTTAAATGGGTGAATCTTACAGTATATACTGTGCTGTATAGCTCAATAAAGCTGTTATTTTGCCCCATTAACCTACTTACAAATTCCTTTTGGTAGAACATGCTTTCTCCTTTCTATTCCTTTATTCTGTTTTCCTGGGATTCTTCACCTGTGGCTGAATCAGCCTTGAGGAAGTTCTCATGCTTGCTTACTCTTAGAGGCAGAAAAAAGGGTATAAGGGTACTACTTGCATAAATTATATCAGTTCTGCAGCTGGTAAAATGTGCAGCTTTTTAAAATCTTGCACAACTGCACAGTTGCCCTCCAATCCAAGGAGCCCACCTAACTTCCTTCTTATTCACTCAGTGAACAGTTAGTTCCCTCCTCTTCACTCTTAACCTCCACTCCTGGCAGGGTACAGGGCCTGGAGCCCAGGCCAGGCATGGTCTTACACGGCACATTGCATTTCTGGAGGCAGTAGGCGAGTTCTATAGGCCGCACTGCTTTCCACCGGCTGTCCTGCATCTTCTCCAGCAACAAGAGCAGCTGGAAGGGGACACTTCTCTTCCGCTCTTCTGTTCCCCTGGGCACTGTTATCCTGCCAAAGAAGAAGAGGTAGGACCCTCCTCGTACCTGGGTTCACAATGCTAGGCACACACTCGAACCATTTGGGGAGATTTTTTTGTTTCTCTGGGGGGGAGTAGGGATTGTGCATGGGCCAGGAATTGAACCCAGGTCTCCGAAATGACAGGTGAACACTCTACCACTTTGGGGGAGCTTTTAAACATCCTGCTGCCCAGGCCGCTCCCCTCAAGCTAACTAAATCAGAATTTCTGGGGGTGGAACCTAGTTACCAGAATTTTTACGTCCGCAGGATTGAAATGCTCAGCCAACATTGAAAATCGCTGTGTTGGCGAATCAGCTGCACATCTAGACAGGGATCAGCACAGCCTCTGCTTCGCCCCCACCCCCGACCCCACCCTGTAGGATGATCACACTACAATGAAGGGCAGACGCACTGGGTCCTGGGCCCTCAACTAGGCCAAGCAGCAAAATGCCCAGCAGGAAGTACTCCAAACCGCCAAGCAAACGCTGAGCAAGGTCCTGGGAAGAAAGAGCAGCACGAAGAGAGGCAATGATTCATTTAATTCTAGGCATGTTCTCAATGGCCCATGGCTATTAAGAAGGAAGCACAAGACAGAAAGGAATAAGTGATAAAATATATGTGTGCATTTGGTTGAGGAAAATGAATATAATTCTTTTAAAGCCTAGGACTGTAAAACACAGAGAACCATCTTGCAACGATACAGTTAATAGCTCAATTATAAAAATGTGCTTTCATGAACTGTAACAAATGCACCATACTAATGCAAGGTGTTAATAATAGGGTGGTGTGCTGGTATGAAACTGTTATGTACCCCCAGAAAAGCCATGTTTCAACACTGATCCAATCTTGTGGGGCCAGACCTATTGCTTAGGGTAGAAACCTTAAGATTGTTTCCATGGAGACTGACACACTCAATTGTGGGCATGACCTTTTGATAAGATTATTTCCATGGAGATATAATTCACTCATTTGTGGATGTGACTTTTTGATTAGATGGAAATGTGACTCATCCCATTCAAGGTGGGTCTTGACTACTTTACTGGAGACTTTTAATAGAGGAAACATTCTGGAGGAAGCTCAGACACTTGGGGAACAGTTGCTTCAGAGCTGACAGAGATGCAGACATTTGGAGATGCTTGGAGTGCTGGCAGAGAAAGCAGATGTCCAGACACGGACGTTTGGAAATGCAGAGCCCAGCAGACATTGTCATGTGCCTTCCCATGAGATGTTAAGCAAGCCAGAACCAAGAGTTTTGCCCTGGAGGAGCTACGTGAAGGCCCACAGATGCTCAGAGAGGAAACCACTGTCATCAGAAGCTGGAAGCAATGGAACCAGGAACAGATGCCAGCCATGTGCCTTCCCAGAACAGCCTTTCTTGATTCAAGGTATCTTTATCTGAATCCCTCAGTTTGGACATTTTTATGGCCTTACAGCTGTAAAGTTGTAACTTAATAAATACCCTTTTTAAAAGCCATTCCAATTCTGGTATATTGCATTCCAGCAGCATTTAACAAGTGAATATAGGTGGTATATGGGAATTCTGTATTTTATGCATGATTTTTCTGCAAACCTACAATTTCTCTAAAAAGAATATAACTGTTCAAATGAAAAAAAAATCAATAGTCTCACAGACCCACCCACTGCCTTCCTCTTTCTTCAACACTGACCTAATACCAACTCCCTTTTAACCAAATCACTGGCTGTCAATCCTGGTTACACTTTCAAATCACCTCAGGAGTCTTTTAAAATCTAACCATGCCTGGCCAACTTGGACCAACTGAAACCAAATAGCTGAGGTGGGACCGGGCAGCTATATACGTATTTTAGACTTCTTAGGTGATTCTCACGTTTAGCTGCAATTATGCAGAACAAGAACTTTACCCCTGGCAACTTGTAAAAGAAGGTGTCTGTGCCGATTTGAATCTGTTGTGAACTCCAGAAAAGCCATGTCCTTTAATCCTCATTCAGTATTGCTGGGTGGGAGCTTTCTGATTGTTTCCATGGAGTTGTGACCCACCCAGTTGTCAGTGGTAACTTTTGATAAGATGGTTTTGATGGAGATGTGTCTCCACCCATTCTAGGTGGGGTTGCTTACTTCTGGAACTCTTTAAGAGGGAATCATTTTGGAGAAAGCCTTAGAGCCAGGAGAGCCCACACAGCCAGAGACCTTTGGAGATGGAGATGAAGAAGGAAAAACCCCCCTGGGGGAGCGTCACAAAACAAGAAGCCTGGAGAGAAAGCTAGCAGAGGTCACCATGTGCCCTTCCAGCTGAGAGAAAAACCCTAAACTTCATTGGCCTTTCTTGTGTGACAATAATATCTCTTGGGTGCCTTAATTTGGACATTTTCATAGCTTTGCCTTAATTTGGACAGTTTCATGGCCTTAGAACTGTAAACTTGCAACTTAATAAATTCACCTTTTTAAAAAGCCGTTCTGTTTCTGGTATATCGCATTCCAGCAGCTAGCAAGCTAGAACAGCCTCTAAAAGTCCAAGTCCCTGTCAGTAATTGAATATTTGAAAATGAAAAATAAGATGCACATTAATTAGCCTAGAAACAGTGTTACCTCTTCAATATCTTGGTGAAGTCCACGTTCATTATGAACACCTGAATGAGGGAGTTAAGGCAGCAGGTCTGTCCTATATTGTGTAAACCAACCGGGCCTAGAAAGAGAAGAGGAAAAGAAAAATTAAATCCTGTACAGTACTCTCCAAGATACAAAGAACTCCCTCAAGGAGCTTGTAAACAAATTGGTGAGCAGAGATAGGGTCCAGGCCTTTGAAATTTTAAATAGCAGTACAAGTTTGTAATCATCCATTTAAAAAAAAGGAGATAGCACGTACAAAAAAAATTATATTATTTATAACCAGTAAGTAGTACTGGCAATTGTAAAAGCAAAGGAAAAGAATGAAACATGGTAGAAAACATAGCTGAGAGACTCCTGGGTTCATCCTGTCCAAATTGTTCCTGAAAGTGCTGAGCCAAAATGAGCATCTGGAACTCAGGGATGGGGGCGATTTCCCAGCCAGGTTTTGTCTGACTCCCAGCGGAATCAATCCTGCCCAGCCCCTACCACATGAAGGAGAAACCATATGACGGCTTTGGGGGTGAGTCCACCTAATCTAAACTCACCTCAAAAGGCTGGAAACCAGAAGGAATTCATGAGAAGGTAAGAAAACCAAAAGATAAGGCTTCTCTGATGCATTATCCATAACCTCCTTGAGTTCAGCAGACCCCACAAGCTGAGCAATTTAGGAGGGAGGGAACGTACCCCACCAATCTCAGAATTCCTGGGCTCTGGTTGACTTTGCTCCTGGGTCAGCTGGCTCACCAAGCTTGTAGACAAGTTAGTACACCGGTAAGAGGGAAACGACAGGAACTTAGTGCTGACGGCTACAGGGTGCCCAGCTCTGGGTTAAAGCATTTTCCCTGATTCTCTCATGGGAGAGAGAGCGTTTGCAGGCAGCCAGAAAAGGAAGAACGGGGAACATCTACTCACCGAGAGGACAGTCCCAGGCTCTGAAGCGTTCTCTTAGTGGCTTCTGTGCCTTCATGTTGCTGGGCTCTTCCTTCTCCACGGCATCTGCCGGGACCTGCTGAGACTCTGCCAGGACTAGCTGGAAGGTGTCCCTCAGGAGCCCAAACACTTTGCCCATTAATGATCCAAAACCACTGAGCAGCTGGCTGCCTTGCCTTCTTTAGCTGTGCATGAGCCCACTTCCTGGGAGTTCACATAAGACAGCTGTGGAAACAAGTAAGAATAGGTATGGCAGGTAAGTAAGAGTGAGAGCAGGAGGCAATACATTGACGGTAATAGGTCTGATTCCAGATAGCCAAGTCTTGGAGGAAGAGAAGTACCTGGGGAGGCTGACTCATAAATCTCTGTGACAAGACTAGGCCACCCCATTCCTCACCCCACACTGTTCCATCTGTCCTTCTCCCTCCAGCCACATCCTAAAGCTAATTTTGTCCTCCTCTTCCTCCAGATCCTCTATCCTCAGAAATGGCACATTTCCAACAGGACCAGACTCTGGGCATCTCCTTGCTCCTTCCTCCCCAGCTCAAGCAATCACCACAGTCCTCGGTCCTCCATTCCACTGCCTATGGACCTCTCACAAGCACCCTCCTCACCATTCTTCTGCCATGCCTTTGACCTCTGGGGACACTCCTACAGACCTCCAATAAAATGTCCCCTCCCTGGGGAAGCCTGTCCTAGCTCCTCTGGCAGGCTTGGGTGTTTGCTGTCTATGTTCTCACTGACCTTTGTACTTAGAACTATTCAAATAACTGGCTCATTATATTCCGATGTGGGGTATACCGGTCGCCCGCTTTGTAGTGGATGCTGAGTGGATGTGCCACTTGGACAGCCCCTTCAGGAAAGACGCCATTCCCCAGGCTAAGGGCCGTGCTGGTGGCTGACAGCTCCCAGCTGAGTCCCCCTCCAGGAATTTATCCCAGTGAAGACAGCTGGGACGACCTGCCATCCCTATCCACCAGCTGGACAATGAGGAGGTATAAAGGGCCTTCCACCTTGCCTCAAGGTGGGACAACCAAAAACGGTCACCCCAGCCCTAGCACTCCCTTTAGGATGAGCTGAGGCTTCTGCTGGAACTCCCTCCACCACCCCTGCTTCTCACAGCCCTCCTGGCTGTTGTTCCCAGGGCACTCCCCAATAAATCTCCTGCATAAAATGTAGAGGCTCAGCAGCTGACCTGAGACACTAAACAATGAGCCTCTCGAAAGCAGGGACTGTGTATTTTCTACTGTTTTTGCACAGGAATTCAACTTAAAAAAAAAAACGCTGAGTGAATGAATGAAGACTACCAGGAGTCATTTCTCCCTCATGGAGGTGTTTAAGCCAAGGCCGGGCCAGCATACAGAAGAGGGAGAGGGTAAAAAAGGATTTCAACAGTGCATGGAGGTAAGACTTTCATTTCCCTTCCAAACCTGAAGTTTTAATTCAACTCATTTCAATTCATCTAAAAGCATTCAAATGTGCCTTGTCAAACTATGTATTCTGGAGAATTCCTGTGGCAGCTGGAAGGAGAAATTGGTGCCACCCCAGGAGAAAAAGGCCCCACACACACCACCCCCCAAAAAGCATATGTGTGTGTGTATGCCCGTAATCATGCAATAATAGAAACACAGAATGACATATTCAACCTACCACAGAAATAGATGAAAATACTTACGTGCTAAATGCCAAAGGGTAAGAAGAATAAGACCAGGGTACAATTTTTAAGATTGCTTTGTAAAATTAATACTGATTTTATTTCTTCAGTAATTAATAATACTGAAGAAAATTTGCAAAATACAAACACATTTAATAAAGGAAATATAAATTACGCATAATCCCAGGACCCAGGGGGATAACCGACACTTGGGAATGTGCCTTTTCAATCTTTTTCTTATGTATTTTTCACTTGGTTAAGATCATACTGCTTTTGCCATTTCACATTAGTTACATAAGATTTTCCCAAATCATCACAAGCTCTTTATAAACATTTGTTTTTTGATGCCTGATACAGCAACAAAATACTATTGCATATTCTGGTTGTTTTCCTTTTTATTATTATTTTTTTTTAAATACCATTTTAAGCATAAACTTTTTTCTACCTTATCTGATATTTCCTTATGCAAAATAAAATATTCACAGGCACTACAAAACTGTGGCTACAGATTAGATCATGTTAGCCACAGTACCCAAATCCCCCTAGTTTTTGTGTCCTCCCGTCCTCCCGACACTACAGACCTCTACGCTTCTAAATTCTCCCCAAGCACGTTCTAGAGTCCCAGGAGGAGTCCCAGGAGCTTCAGAACAAGTCACACGCACAGAACCCTACACTACCCCCTGGGTGTCCAAGAGGTGTCCTCAGGGTCCAGGGAACTGCCAGATTCAGCAATCCGTGCAAGAAGGTTCCCTCGCATCTCCAAGTAAAGACTCAGTGTAGAAGTGGGAACCCTGCCCAGCTCCTCCCAATGCCTTGTGCCTTTTGATCTCACTAAGTTCCTCCTAAAAGGGCTTCTTCAATTTCTGCCTGCAGTCGGTCTCCCTCCAGGAGCCTCAGACCCGCCCAGAGGTTCAACCATGGAACATAAACCCTAGTGCCTTCCCCATGTCTCTCTTCTCTCCACTCAAGGGCATGTACACAGATTTCCCCATGCAAATCAACCCGTGCCAATCCATGACTATTGCCCTCTAGCCTTCCTGTCCAGCTCAAACAACCAGATGCTTCTGCTTTAGCTCAGACCCTCTCATTACCCTTAGGAGAGAATCTCATAAATGTAAAAACCAGGTCGAAGTGTAAAATATTTAAGCTTCTTGATCCATGTTACTAAAAGCTTTGAACCAATTTAGACTCTAATCAGTGGGGTGTGAGAGACCAATAAGGACTCAGTGATGAAATGAAGTAACTTCTGCTACTGCAACTATAGTTACACGTCACAATACGGTAAATGTGAAAAACCTAATATTGAGTCAGCAAAGCAATTCTCAGATGACAGGATATACCCTCTTATATAAATTCAAACTCAAAAAAGGCAGAACACATTGTTTAGGCATCTGTGTGTGTATGTACGTGATAAAATTTTAAATAGTCATGAAAATCTCAAAGTTCAGGCAATTTCTTCTTAGTGAAGGTAAGGAACGAGACAGGCAGAGAGCAAATCATTGCTAGTAATGTCCTTTCTTGGGGATGAAGGGGTCGTTTCATGGGTGTTTGTTTTATTATTAATTAGTTAATTAATTAATAGGAATTTGGAGTCAAGGCTAATGGTGTGGGGAAAACAGCTGTGGTCTAACATAGGCCTAAGGGAATCTTTATCTTTTGTGATGGTTTGAAGTTGTTATGTACCCCAGAAAAGATCATGTTCTTTTAACTTGTTCCTGTGGGTGTAGACCTGTTGTGGGTGGGACCTTTTCATTTGGTTATTTCAAATGAGATGTGACAGATGTGGCCCCTCCTCTTATTCAGGGTGGGTCTTAATCCTCTTACTGGAGTCCTTATTAAAGGATAAAACACAGAAAAAGGCCCCAGAGAAGCTAAAAGAGAGGGCACACAGAAAACAAAGAGAAGCCAGAAGCTAGAAGCAGGAACCCAGAAGAGGAGGGCGAGCCCAGCAGATGGTCCCATGTGCCTGGCCATGTGACAAAGGAGCTGAGGATCACGGGTGCAGACTTTGGGGAGGAGGTATCATCCTGTTGATCTGAATTACAAATGACTTCAGCCTGAATCTTCTCCCAACAACACTCAGTTTTGACTGACTGTGATGGGGCGTCCTTAACAGCTGAAGTGCAGTCACAAAGCTCCTACTGTAAATTTTTCTAGTGGTAAAGGGCTGAAGCCAAACCGAGCATTCAGATCCTGTGTGTAGGCACTGCCCCCTAGTGGACTACATGAGGAATGTCCAGGTAGAAATAAGCGGAAAAAAGATGGCCAGGAAATGTACCAAGTAAATAAAAATGATCACACATTACGCAACAGCAAAAAAAATAATAAAAGGCATAACATGAAGACCCTAAACTGTATGGATGAATCAATGGTTCCCTTCTATGGCCAGGGCACTCATTGAAAGTGGTGATGGATCCAAATGCATTCTTAGCATTGCATGAAGACTTAAATTGTCCAGATGTAGGAAAGCCCCAAAGTATAGCTCTGACATCAGTATTTAGCCAAGATCTGCTACTTGGCTTTAGCTTTGGCCTCCACCCTTGAAAAGCCAAACAGCCAAATGCCCACCTTGATGTCACTTCTGGTGTCTCTAAACTTGTGCATGATTAAACAATCACTTTTGGTTCCCACCATATCCAATCAGTATAACATAAAGGATGGTCATTTGGATTAACTATTAATATCTTAGGTATCCAGTTTCAAAAAATATGCATGTAACTTAAGGTGGAAAATATTATGTACTATATATGTTGAAGTATAAAAGTATACTTTTTACTGCAAAAGATGCTGCAATAATTACTGGCCATACAAGCCACTGATTTTATGTACAGAATTTTATTTAAAAATTTTCAAAAAGGAAAAGAAATGGGAATGTACTATGTATAATAAAGAGAGAATAAATTAGCCAGGTACCTTTATGAGGACTATTAAATCCTTTTGGGGCTAACGACTGTTTATTATATTTATTTATTTTTCCTTTGGGGTGCATGGTCTGGGAATCTAACCCAGGTCTCCCACATGATATATTTAAATAATAATTCTGAGGAGAAAAACATTGTTAAGATTGTATCGGTTCAAGTCCTTGTAAAATTGTTTGGTATATCAGCATTTACAACGCTAGTAAAATAAGCTTTAAGAATTATATTTAGAAATCATACCATTCTACATATGCAATCAGTAATTCTTAACATCTAAATGTTGTGTTAATTTTTTTCCGTTAATAAAAATAAAAAAATATTAAAAAAAAAAGAATTATATTTAAATTATAATTACTTAATTCCAACTAGGCTATGAGTCTAGAAAAAAAAAAGTCCTATTTGGGAATTCTTCGCATCTTATAAGGATGAATTAAAAAGCAGAATGTCAACTTCACCATCACAAACTATCATGAGAAGGAAAGACTCCAAACATGTACGAAATCCACAACAACTCAGAATTCAATCCAGATATAATAAATAATAGAAAGAATCTGAAAAGAAAAAAAGAGGAAAAGTTTTAGAGAAAAACAAAGTACACTGTGCCAGTTGGAAAATATTATGTACCCCAGAAAAGCCGTGTTTTATCCTGATCCAATCTTGTGGGAGAAGTCGTTTCTTTTAATCCTGAGTCAACACTGTAAATTGGAATCTTTTGATTAGATTATCTCCACAGAGATGTGACACACCCAATTGATGGTGTGACATTTTGATTAGATGGAGATGTGACTTCGTCCCTTAAAAGCGGATCTTGATTAGTTTACTGGAATCTTTTAAAAGAGGAAACGTTTTGGACAGAGTCAGAGCTGACAGAAACTTCAGAGCAGAGCTGACACAGATGCCAACACTTGGAGAACAGAGATAGAGATGTTTGGAGATGCTTGGACCCAGCAGATTTTGCCATGAGATGTTAAGCAAGCCAGAACCTGGAGAGAGCTAAGGGAAACCAAGAGATAAAAGCCAGACCGAGAGAAGCAAAATGAGGAACCCCCATAGGAACAGAGGCTGAAATCAACAGAGCCCAGGAACAAGGGTCCAACAGATGCCAACCACATAACTTCTCAGCTGACGGAGCTGTTACAGACCGACCCATTGACCTTCCTGATTAAAAGGTATCGTTCCCTAAAATCCTTAGTTTGGGCATTTGTATAGCCTTGTCTTAATTTGGACATTTTCATGGCCTTAGAACTATAAACTTGCAACTTATAAATTCCCCTTTTTAGAAACTTTCTGTTTTGGGTATGTTGCATTCCAGCAGCTTTTGCAAACTAAAACATACCCAAAACTCAGTTTCTTCTCTGTAATCAATCTTCTAAATCACTGACCACACAAATGAACCAAGCACACAGCTCTTTGCAATGGTTGGTCTATTTACAAAACCTAAAAGCCATTATCCAAATGATTGCTTTAGCTCATCACTGCAGTCAATAGCTGAAGGTAAAGGACTTCCACAAAGTGCCAAAACTATGAACCCTAGGGACAGCAATACTTCTGGAAACCATGCTTTGCAAAGCAATTATCCTGGATTATACTCTGCTGTGTGCAAAAACAAAACAGTGATTGGTATTAAATGTGCTATGTTGGGGACTGAGTCATGATCCCCACAAAAGACATATTCAAGTCCTCACCTCCAGTCCTGTGGTGTGAGCCTATTTGTAAATAGGACCTTTGAATTTGATGTGATTAGTTAAGATATGGACTTATTTGAATAAGGTTTCCAAAGATCCTACTTAGGCGAGGACAAATTGAATCAGGGTGGGCCTTCATCAATAAGACTGGGCTTCTTATTACAAGCAGAGGAAATTCAGTAGAAGCCAGGAGTAAAAAGCCAGAGAATGGGGCAGATCACCATGCGACAGGGAAACCCCAAGGACTGTGGCAAGCCAACCCCAGAATGCAACAGACTCAAGGAGAAAGCACAGCCTGTTGAGGCTTTGACTTTGAACTTCTAGCCTCAAAAACTGTTAAGACAATAAATAAATTCTTGATGCTTAAGCAACCAGTCTGTGGTATTTAGTCATAATAGCCCTGGCAAACTAAGACCTGCTACCTCTATATCATGTACATCAGGCAGAAGCAATGAGTCTTTTTTCAATTTAACAGCATGGTGGATTAACGAGGAATTCAACCAGGCTTCTTTGTTTGCCTTTTTACTGAGAAAATTTGATTGAAGAAATATTTACAGAGTGGAAAACTGGTTTGTAAAATGTCAGAGTCAGAGCTGCCCGGGGAGCTGGTCCCCACCAAAAGCAGCTCCAGAGAAGGGCCGGCAATTGTGAGGCACATCGTTCTTCCTAAAGGAATTGATCATGTCAGAAAGAAAGGAAGTTATCTGTGTAGAGTGCTGTCTGTGGAACTTTGGAAGACAATAAAACAGCATTCATTTCTATAGGGAGCTTCTTTGGATCAAGCAATGGTGAAAAATGTTTTGGAAAAGCGAAAAACAATACCGTAGTAGCAGTTTCCAAAGTAGTGAAATCAGTACTAGGAGCAAGTCTATAGATTCCACTTTTGGGGGACCCTCCCGATCCAGTACTGCAGCCGGCCTCAATGCCGACTCCGCCCAAAGCTGAGGCCCAAGCACGGTTCAGATACCTGTGCAGAATTTCGAATAAAATTAGTGCCACTGAGAAACTGAAGGTCTCTGAGGGAAACATTTATCACTAGACCTGATAAATTACATAGATGTTTCCCAACAAGATGGAAAGTTGTCTTTTGTTCCTCTGAAGGAAGAATTTACTATGGACTTTTGAAGTATGATATAAAAGTATCAACAACAGATCAATATGATGTTCTGCATAGGAATGCTCTGTATTTAATCATCTGGATGGTGTGCTGTGATGATGATCTGGAGGCAGGAAAAAGTTTACTGGCTCTGAAAACCACAGATGCAAGCAATGAAGAATACAGCCTATGGGGTTTATCTGTGCAACAGCCTGGAACTAGCACAAGCCATTTGTAAAGTTTTATCCACTGCTTTTGACTCTGCATTGTCATCTGAGAAATCTGAATTCTGCAATCAACTGGAAGTCAACTTCATTTGGGAGAAAGTTCAGGTGTCTCCTCAATAGTTCTTTTTTCAATCTGCAATGTTGAACAAACTAAATTTGAAGTGATCCTTGTTCTAGATTTTTTTGAAGAAAAGGAAATGTATAAAATATTGATCATTTGTTTTCATATTAAAATGTGAGTGTCTTAACTCCCAATGAAATTATTTGCTTTCTGGGATTAAAAAAGAAAACCTCATTTGTCATTCTAAACCAAATGAGGTTAAAAGCTAGGTGTTATAAAAGTCCATCCAACGGATAATAAACATTGAGAACTTGTCTGGGAAAAAAAAATGTCAGAGTCATGCAGTTGTCATCAACGATGAAACAAATAAACAGAAGGCGATCAGTGGCTTAGGAATCGCAAACAACCAGTCAGGACCAGCTCCAGGACCATGCAACCGGTGCAGTAGCAAAGGCACCTGAGCTCAGAAATGTCCATCCAGGGTCCAATGTTCTTCAATGACCAGCCATCCAGAGACACTGTCCCACGCTCTGCTGCCGTGAAATTCTTAATCATTTGTTTACAAGGAGCCCCACATTTTTATTTTGCCATGGGACCCGCAAATTATGGAGCCTATCCTACCTATAGTGACTCATTCACATCCTTCAGGGATGTGTCCAGAGGAGAAAGATAGTGGGCTGGTTTCATCTTTCTTCCTGAGTCAAGATCACACCACGTATCGCCCAAAGAGATTTCTGGAATTGCCTTGTGGTGCTTACACGAAAGTTCAAACACGACAGAATTCAGACACAATATGCTTAAAAGGCTCTTTGAACAACTACAAAAAAAAAAAGAGCCTTACCACTGTATTGGCAGAGCTTAGCACCTGCATCTCATTTGCTGGAATCTACCAAAGAAGTAACCAAACTGAAGGTCGCCTTGAGAATCCAAAGATTTCTGATATGATGCTTGTTGTAAAGACCCTCCTACCTGTCCTCTCCCATGGACATGCTAAAATCGATGTGCATTTAAGGAAAGGGGAGAGGCAGATGACCTCGACCTTGACTAAATATTGATTTTAACACTCCACCCCTGAGCACACTGCCAAAGGTGCCACAGCGAAGGGAAATGCTGTGGCGACTATCAAAACACAACTTCATGTAAAGGTTTTTCTGAATTCATAGTAATTTTCAGTGTTTCTTCTCAACTACTAAAAAGACAATTATTATCTTGAGGGGGGGGTGAGGTCCTGAATTCTGTTTTGCTTTGTTTTATTGCAGGATGGAGAGCCACTGGTCTGCAATCTTGCTACTGAAGTGGAGGCTCCTCACAGCAGTGTCGGCAACCCATGAGAGCTTGTTAAAAATCAGAATACTGTGCCCTCACCCCCCGCAGACCTAGAAATCAGAATCTGCATTTTTTACAAGATTCCTGGGTGATTCACATGTGCATTTAAGTTTGGGGAGCGCCACTGCTCACAACGAAGACTGAAGAGACTCTGGCTGCAGAGAGTTGACCGGTGACAAGCAGAACAACGACCTTCAATTATTTTTACATTCTCTCATAGAAAATATATTATTTTCCATTGTTTTCAGTGTTCATCTTTCTAAAGCTACATAATTTCCTGGTCGCTTTTTTCTTTTAATTTAAAGAAGTCATGAGCAGAAAAAAAAAAAAAAAACCTCCGCGTTCTTTCCCTTTGTGAAGATATAGAGATATAGATAACTCTCGTTTCAGGTCTAACCAGTAGCAGCCAGCTTTTCTTATCAGTACACCACTGCCCCAGCATTCCCAAACCCTGCCTGGGGGGGTGGACGCTGCACCAGCCAGCCTGGAGACCAATGTGATGACATGATTCACAACCCTGAAAATGAGTCTGGTGGACAGCGGTCATCTCTGCAGCCCAGCACCTCTCCTTTTTGTAGTGGACTCACACTTTCTTTTTTAAAACCTGCTCTTGAGATTCTCCCACCAGGAAGGCTAACACCTACTCCCTGGCTGGAGGCCACCGGAGCTGTTTCAGCTATGGGCGTGAGGCCCCATCAGGGCCCATCACAACCAGTCCCTGCTGTTCTAACTGGGGTCCTAAGCCCCAAGTATATAATTCGGACCCTCTTTTTCCACCATGTTGGGAAACCCGTCAGGTATTAAAGCCAACCAAAGCAAACAGAGCAAAGAGATGGAGAAAGACAGACGGACAGAATCCTGAGGCCAGCAACTTGCGTCACCAGATCCAACCATGCCTTGAGCTACCTGCCCACCCCAAGTTCTCCATTCAGAGTGGCCCACCCCTGGTTTTCAAATTAGTTTGAAAAACATCCCTGTCATCTGCAGCTGAAGGAATGCTGACTAATACCAAGTCTGCTCCTAAACCTCTATCTTAAGGACATAATCATAGATATATACAAAGATCTATGTAAAACACATTTTATCAAAGTCTGGGTTTTTTTTGTTTTTGTTTTTTTGGCGGGGGGGGGTGGTTTGGCCATAACTAGTAATAATGCAAAATGGAATATGGATAAGAGATATGGCAGTTAGCAGATTGTGGTGAAGTAATTTTGGTACCATATATAAAAATGTACATCCTTTTTCAGAGAATTTGTTCTTCTAATTAATGCAAGTTTTTAAAGGGGATTTTTCTGTTCTTGTCAACTGCCAAAAAGTAAAAGTACCCCTCTGAAGTCAACAACAACAAGAGTTAAATAAATGATGTCACATTCATAAACTGGAATACTATGGTGACATTAGAATCATTTTAGGTTGTTTAATGAAGATAGAGAAAATGACTATGCCACTGAATAAAAATACAAATAATTTATATGGTTTGAACCCAATTTTGGTAAAAAATAAATAAATATAACTACATATACACACAGAGGAAAACTGACTAACTCTCAGTGGTGGGATTACAATCATTTTTACCTTTCTTGTTGATATTTCTCAGTTTTCAAATTTCCTGTGATTAACATGCAACTCAAAAATAAGCACAATTCATTTAGGGGACAGATTTATATATTTTACGGAAGTTTTTGTGGTAATAATATTCCTGTTCCAGGACTGGAAAAAATCTTACTGCATTACAAATGAAAAGGAGCATAGAATTTTGTTTTCTTAATTCTCTTACGGAATATGGAGGAAAAGAAAACACCAGAAATTGAGAAATACCTAAATATAGGTGCCATATATCACCACATCCATGTTTAATGGCTAGGATAACAAGCAAGCTCATTCTTTTCTCTAATAAACATTTATTTTCAATAGTCATAAACCGGTTTCCCTCTTATAAGGCTCAACCTAGCAGTGTTAGGCTGAAAGAGAAAACTATGATGGTAGATAATTCCATCAGCAGAAAATAAGATTTTGAGACCACCTCAGAGGGAAATCTGGTGAAACACAGTTGAGAAAGAGCAGCCTGAGTTATCTAGAGACACTGTCACATGCTCTGCCATGATCTCACAAATACTTGCAAAATCTAGCAATAAAACCGAATGGAATGTATCCTTTGGGGCAGATCAGCAGGCCAGATTTCAAAGGAGCAACGAGAACCCAGCAGCCTTCAGACCTGTCATAGTAGAGACACAGGTAAGTGGGCAACAAAGGCAAGGAAACTGAAACTTAAATATCTGAAAGAGATGGAGGAAGGACACATTGGCAAAGACGGCAGTTAAGCTAAGCAAGTGCAACGAGCACCCACCAGAGAAAGGAAAATAGATATTTTCCAAGGAAGTCAAATTTCCAAACTCAACCCCGACTCAAAAAACATGATCTCAAAGTACTAAACTAACTTAGCTCCCACTATTTCTGAAGTTTTTATCCTCAAAATAAGGAGGAAATGTAAATAAAGGAAGCAACTGGCACAGACCCCACCACCACAGCCACAGAATCAACCAGTGTCTTCTGGGAAACACAAAAAGAGCAGGGGACAGCAAAAGAACAAGAATGCATGAAAACCGACGTGGTCCCAGACCCTAATGGAACTCTTCACTCACAACTAGAGTCGTTGCAAGAAAATCTGATTCTGACCTTAAATGTCCTAAGGGCAACAAAACAGGCATGCCAGTAACATGACTCAAGTAGCCTCACTGTATTCCAAACCCAACCCATCATGGTGGAAACGAATTTAGACCTCATGCTTAATCATTTGTTCAGATTTTTGCATTTCTTCAGAAATGGTAGAGTGCTAGGGGCGTGCATTAGAACATTCCAGATAAAACCTAAACAGTAAGGAATTCAGGATCTATTCTCTCAAAAAGAACAGTCCATTTGGAAGGGATTAGGACTTATTTTCTTTGAAACTGTGTTTACACTGACCATTTTTCCCTTAGTAAGTCTGTCATGCAAAAGCTTCACTTTCGAAGAGTGAAAATGAAAAAAAAAAACCTTTTTCTTTTCAGTTGACAGCACCCTATAAATCATGATGGAGCTGCATGTGCTGCGTTCTTCTATCCATTTTGTTCCTGTGAACATTGTCAGAAAAGTGTTCAATCCAGAGAGCTCTTACTCATTATCAGAGATAGGGTACATATATGTCTGTTTCCCTCACCATATTAGTTATTTATCATGACATTTTAAATAAAGGGGGTGAGCTTCCTATCTCTAAAATTCCACTTACTGTTTAAGGAATCCTTGTTACAATACTACCACAGCCTCTGATGATGTCTTTAAAATTTTTCCCACTTAAATTGTTGAGAAAATAAAAACTCTGGAAAAAAGATAAACATCAGATATCACCATCTGGATATATTCTGTATTTACTGGTATTACTCATTTGTACCATTATTCAATACCCAATTACTTTGGAGCAATTAGAAAGCATATATAATCTGGTTCTATTTCCATCAGTTAAACATCAGCTCAGAACTACTGAAAATACCAATTTTAAACATTTTAATTACTTAGAGGTCCACGTGACACACAATAATTAAAGTGGAAAAATGTGATACATTATCCAAATAATTCAATTACCCAAAACTATTTTTTCCCAGAAATTGAGGCACGCATGGGCGGGGGGATTATGTCTGTTGTACCTAGATTACCAACTTAATTCGTGCCTCAGTTTCCACGATTCAACAGCAAAAAGAAAGCTTCACCTGAAATGATTAAAATGTTTTAAAATATTTGCCTTGTTTTCTGGAATAATCTCAAAATATAACCATCTCAAAGTTATTAAGTACGCAGTTAAAGCCTCTGCTATAATTTTCAAACACTTTAAAGGAGTCATAGCACAGAATGTTATGTTTGTATAAGGGTCTAGATTTAACTCTCTTCCAGGCAAAAAAAAATGGCGGAGAGAGGTGGGAAGAAGGGAAATTAAAACTAAAATAGTCTGATTTGCACAGTTTGGCAAAATCTTTCAAATTTCTCATATATATGCCCATTAACCCACTAATTCCACTTCTGGGAATTTCCCACAAATACATATGTAAATTGGCATAAATGTGTACATAAATTTGCCACCTTGCTACATTGCCACATCATTTATGCCAATATATACTGGAAATAACCTAAATGTCCAAAAACCTTTCAAATAAATGAGGTACTTCCCATACTAAATAGCAGTTAAAAAAAAAAAAAATGAAAACATATCTAGAGGCCCTTCCATGAAAAAATGCCCATAAGACCCGTTATATGGGAAAACCAAGTAACAATTTTAAAGACTAGTCCATAGAGAAATTTTACAACAAATAATACTGAGCTCAGGATTGAGAAAAACTTTTCTTCTCTTTCATTCTTTTGTCTGCATTGCTTGAATATTTTAACAAGCGGACATCCTCTTCGTAAATTTTGAATTAAGCTCAAAGTTATGCAAAAGTCCAACTAAATACCTCAGCCTGGAAAAAAGAAATTCATTAGTCCAATATATCTATGTAATGAATACAGACCATTGTTATAATTTGCACAGCCCAGTTAAATTTCTTAATTATCCACGTGGTATATGAACAGAGCCCCATGGAATGGCTTTTCTGGAAAAGGCTTATCATCAAACTTGCCTTAGGAGCCACGAAAATTTCAATCCTCTGCGGATAAATTCGATGCCCAGAGAGCTCAGAAAAGGCTTGTCAATCCTTGCCGAGAGCCAGATGAGATCTGGTGGAGGACCACGGTGGGAAGGGCAGCGGCGGGGAGCCCCAGTCCGCGTCAGCTGTCATCCGCGCCCGCCGCGCTGGGCTTTCGTTTCTACCGAATGGAAAGTGAAACTGAGCGGGAGGGCGGGCTCGCGGGTAAGGAGGAGGGGCGCTTGCAGGTGAGGCCGCCCAGACGAGCCATCTGTGCGTGTCCGGTGGCTAAGTGGTGCGCGTTTGATCATTTAAAGATGTATACTGTGTTTTAACTATATGCCATTTGTTGGGAATTCCAAGGATACGTGCCTTCTTTTATTTTACGTTTTAAGGTCTCTGCAGTTAGGGTGCATATTAGAGGCAGTTTGGAGTTGCTTAGTCTAAATGGCATCTATTTTCTTCTTAAGGCTATAATATAATTTTTAAATAGTACATCTTAAAATCGATGGCTTGGAGAGTCGATGAAATATGGCACATTAAAGTCCTTATTCTGTTGTACTGCTGCTCTGCAGAACCACCAAGGAGGGCCCACGTGGTAAATGGTAGATCCACCAGAAGTTTACTTCCCGTTAGCACTTGTAAAGATAAGGGAGAACATTTATTCCTAATAAGCATGCCAGGCTCTCTACTAAATTCTAAAGCTAATTTAATCTATACAGTGGCCTCCTACTGCATACCTATTTTATTCATCCCAATTTTATGTGAGGAATATTAAATTTCAAAGACCTAAGTAAATTGCCCAAGGTCACACAAGATTGGGTATGGTAGAGGCAAGATTTCAAGGGGACGCTGACTTCGAAACCACTGTCTCCACATCTGGCTTTAATTTAACTCCTTAATAGGAAATAAGAGGTCAGTGCCACACGTGTTCACTTGGTGGGGCATACAGATATAGATATATATAGATATATATGCATATAGAGAGAGAGAGAGAGTCAGAGGATCCATAACATGAATACATAAAAAGCTTGTTCCCCCTTCAGAGATGTATTTCATGTAGGTAGACTCAAGGAGAGGGGTTATTTGCCAACAGCCTCAAGGTCAGGGGGACTCAGATTCCAGCAGCTGAACAGTCATAGCTTTATGCAGGGAAGCAAAGAGAAATCTTCTCTTTCAGGGGCTTATACCTTCTGAAATCCATTCATGCTGCACTGGTCAAATGTGAGGGTACCAGGAGGGCTCCAGGGTTGACGGGACCTCCCTGAGGCAGAATCTTGTATAAGGAATGTGCTTAGTTCAGAATATCATGACATGAGTGAGTACATATATGTTCAAAGCATGAGCAACAGACACACATATGGATGCTAAACACAGGTCCATGAGAGGATGCCTGTGTATTCCCTCCCATCTAAGTGAAGGCTCCATCTTCCCCCAAAGAGAGTACAACACAACACATCCCCTCTGGAATACTGGCCAAGTATCAACAATGTGTGTTTACACAATATACAATAATTAGCCTTCAATATATTTGCAGTCCAATCAATTACTATAACCACTTTAATAGAGCTGTTAAACTTTGAGGAAACTCAAAAACTCTGAGAGCCATTGATTGTATACTTTGGATGGATCCTATGGTTTGTGAATGTATCTCAATAAAACCGCTTTAAAAAATAATTAAAAAAAAAAAAAAAACCTCATCAGAATGGCCATTATCAACAAAACAAAAAATGACAAGTGCTGGAGAGGATGCAGAGAAAGAGGCACACTTATCCACTGTTGGTGGGAATGTCAAATGGTGCAACCACTGTGGAAGGCAGTTTGGCGGTTCCTCAAAAAACTGAATATAGAATTGCCATACGACCCAGCAATACCATTGCTAGGTATCTACTCAAAGGACTTAAGGGCAAAGACACAAACGGACATTTGCACACCAATGTTTATAGCAGCATTATTTACAATCACAAAGAGATGGAAACAGCCAAAATGTCCATCAATAGACGAGTGGCTAAACAAACTGTGGTATATACATACGATGGAATATTATGCAGCTTTAAGACAGAATAAACTTATGAAGCATGTAATAACATGGATGGACCTAGAGAACATTATGCTGAGTGAGACTAGCCAAAAACTAAAGGACAAATACTGTATGGTCCCACTGATGTGAACAGACATTTGAGAATAAATTTGGAATATGTCATTGGTAACAGAGACCATCAGGAGTTAGAAACAGGGTAAGGTAATGGGTAATTGGAGCTGAAGGGATACAGACTGTGCAACAGGACTAGATACAAAAACTCAAAAATGGACAGCACAATACTACCTAATTGTAATGTAATTATGTTAAAACACTGAATGAAGCTGCATCTGAGCTATAGTTTTTGTTTGTTTGTTTGTTTTTTATATATATTTTTTGTATTTTTTATTTTTATTTTTTCTCTGTATTATCATTTTATTTCTTTTTCTGTTGTCTTGCTATTTCTTTTTCTAAATCGATGCAAATGTACTAAGAAATGATGATCATACATCTATGTGATGATATTAAGAATTACTGATTGCATATGTAGAATGGAATGATTTCTAAATGTTGTGTTAGTTAATTTTTTTTAATTAATAAAAAAAATAATAAACTGCTGATTTTGGGGAGCAGCTATTAGTGACAGAATACTGTACCAGTCATCCTAGGTCTGGCTTGGTTTCCTCTCGCCTATGTGGCCTGGGAATGTTACTCAACTATAAAGCTTAGGTTTCTTCATTGTAAAGTGGGAATTAACATGCCTGATTTTTTATGGGGTTTTATTTCATTTTGAGTATTCATTATCAAAATAATATAAATTCCCCTAGAGGCAGGCCACCACCTGCCTTGTCAACCAAGGTAACCCCACTGCTCATAACACTGCCTGACATGTCATAGGCCCTCAAGATCCAGCAGCTGAAAGAACAGTGCATTATAAAGGTAAATCAAAACACTTAGAATGATAGATAATAAAAATACATTTATACCTAAAAAATAACAAATATAGTATTCAGCTAGCTTTAAATACTTCCTGAAGCTGTGGTGGATACCTGCATGAATACTGCTATATGAAAACTATAAATAAACTCTCTGTGATATTTTGAATGACTTTCCAGTAGAGGGCCTTCTAAAAAAAAAAAAAAACCTCTAGGATGAGGGAATGGGGAAAGGGTGTTGCAAATTTTGATATAGTTTGCTTAATATTTCAAGACTGTAGACTTCTAAGAAATCCAGTGATTATTAACAAAAAGCTATTTCTAGTAAAGTGATTACCCTGTTGGAGTCTTGGTGGTGAAGTAGAGCAATTAATTGGCATTGCGACCCAGTGAAGAAAGGTCAAGGGTCAATCTTGGGCTTGAGCCTGGACTGCATAATGTGAAGCTCCATTTCAATGATGGTGGAGGATCTCACCCTTGTCCTTCCCTCACTTACCTAAACAATGCAGTATTGAAGCCATTGGGGGTACCAGCAAAGTGGGTATACATGCAGAGGTTGTCAGAGCCCAAGCTGAGTGCCTGTGCAAAGAGTGCACAAAGGGCCAGAGCCCAAGGAGAGATGAAAATGTGTCCATACAGGGAGGCAGCCCAGGGCAGAGTGTTGGAGCAAAGGCAAGGTAAGAGGTAAAGGGTTAGAGGCCAGTGCAAGGGATCAAAAGCCAAGCAGCGTGAGGCAGGGATTAATACAGGAGGGCTTCACAGCATGGATGTCAGAACCTAAATGGGGTGAGGAGGGTGCCTATGTCATGTCTCGGGGGGTCTGGCCTGGGTACCAGAGCCCAAGGGGTTTGAGGAAGGCTTCTAACATGGCAGGGTAGGGTGAGGAGGGTGTCTCTGTAAGAGAGGGGGCAGAGATAAGAGATTGGTTGCACACAGGGGGGTTGAGTAAATATATGGAGGATAATTGGAGCCAGGTTTGTCACTGTCAAAGAAGGGTGTTACAAACTGAAAAGGGATAATGAAACTTGTGGTGTCAGATTGGAATTGGAGCTACCAATATGGAGTCATAATTTTCAATAGCTAAATTGAGATAGAAAAACAATGATAAAGGTAAATGTATGTGCACATGCATATGTCCCTAGCTCTGTGCATCGAGAGGGTCTGGAAGCAACAATACCCCAGGGCCAATGAATGAGCACATCTAATGCCCAGATATTGGCCTCTAATTGCCATCTTCCAATAAAAAGAACCAGAGTTGCTCAAAGAAATGGCTGTTTGAAGGATTACGGAAGGGAAAGTACAAGATAAGCCCTGACATCATGTTCTTCCAAGAAGTAAGGAAACAGTCAAAGAATGATAAAGATGTATCAAAAGGGCACAAAAGTCAGCTCAAAGGGGCTTCCACTGACTGAATCTTTAACAATTTAAGATAAATAAATCATGATAACAAGAGATTATAACCCATTGTATAAAATAGGGATTCATAGTCCAAGTCAACAAAAATAAACAATTGAATTAATTGAAAGTTTATGTGAGAAATAAGATATTTATGCAGTTTCAAAGTACTTTTTCACAAAATACTTATGAATTACAAAGGGCAAAGGGGTACCTTCAGTGGCAGACACCACGTTAATCAAGTGATCAAAGTGATAATTATCAGTGAGGAATAATCGAAATCATGTGCCACCTGCTAAGTCACAGTGAAAAAACACATTACTTCTGTGAGATTCCTGTCCAAGATGCATAACCAGAGTCCAATCATGAAGAAACATCTGACTAACTCAGCCATAAAATAGTTGGCCTGCAACCTTCAAAAGTGTCAAAGCTTCTAAGCCCTCATTCTTAGGGTTTGTTCATATGAAACTTATCCCCACAAAGCATAGGCTAAGCCTACTTAAAATTAGGCCTAAGAGTCACCCCCAAGAGAACCTCTTTTGTTGCTCAGATGTGGCCTCTCTCTCTCAACCAACATGGCAAGAAAACTCACTGCCCTCCCCCTCTCTACATGGGACATGACTCCTAGGGGTGTAAACCTATCTGGCAACATGGGACAGAAATCCTAGAATGAGCTGGGACTCAGTATCAAGGAATTGAGAAAACCTTCTTGACCAAAAGGAGGAACAGAGAAATGAAACAGAATAAAGTGTCAGTGGCTGAGAGATTTCAAACACAGTCAAGAGGTTATCCTGGAGGTTATTCTTATGCATTATATAGATACCCCCTTTTTAGTGTAAGGGGTATTAGAAAGGTTAGAGGGAAGTGCCTGAAACTGTAGAGCTGTGTTCCAGTAGCCATGTTTCTTTAAGATGAATGCATAATGATATAGCTTCGCAATGTGACTGCGTGATTGTGAAAACCTTGTGTCTGATGTTCCTTTTATCTACGTTATGGACAAATGAGTAAAACATACGGATTAAAAATAAATAAATAATGGGGGAAAAATGTTAAAACAAATTAAGTAAATTGAAATACTAGTGATCAATGAAAGGGGGTGGTAAGAGGTACAGAAAAAATAGGGGAAACAAAGATTAGAATATATTGGGTAGATGGAAATACTAGTGGTCAATGAGAGGGAGGGGTAAGGGGCATGGGATGCATGAGTTTTTTCTTTTTTCTTTTTCTTTCTTTTTCTGGAGTGATGCAAATGTTCCATAAAATGATCATGGTGATGAATATACTATGTGATGATATTGTGAGCCATTGATTGTACCCCATGTATGTTAAAAATGTTTATATTTGTATGTTGTTTTGGTTTGTCAATTTAAATAAATAAGTAAATAAAATTAATTTTTAAAAAAAGTGTCATGGCCTTGAAAGTCAAAGAAAGCTGTGAGGAACTGCTCCAAAATGAGAGAAAATAGCAACTAAATGCAACAAGAAATTCTTCATTGGATCCTTTTGCTGTGAAGAGCGGTATTGAGACAAGAGGTAAAGCCCAAATGGGCTCTAAGGTTTACATGTAGCAATTTAGACTAAAGTATTAAGGCGATGGTACATGGGTGGTTCAGCGGGAGAGGGCTCTACTGCATGGAGACCCGGGTTTGATTCCCAGCCCATGCACTCAAAAACAAACAAACAAAAAAAAGGTATTAAGAAGATGAAATATCATGTCAGAAACCTACTCTAAAATAGTTCAAAGGAAAAAAAGCTATTTGTATTGTACTTGTGACTATTCTGTAAGTTTTAAATATTTTTAAAATTTCAAAGTGTAAAAAAATATGTATACATTGGTTGGTGTTTTTTCCTGGAGACTGTTTACAAGACTGTGCTCTTTGAAAGATTCTTCTAAACTGTGCTGCCCAGTTTAAACTGAAACTGCAGAACACTTATCTGAAAACAAAATTTGGGAGATGAGATGGCAGCTTAGCGAGGTGTGGGATTTAGTTCATCCTCCAGAGCAGCTACTAAATCACCAGGAACAGTCCAGAACAACTGCTGGGGCCACGTCAGTGACCGGACACACAGCATAGACCAGTCTGGACCAGCTGGACCAGCTGCGAGCCTGACCAGAACAGTGAGTTCCCTAAGCAGTGGCGGCCGGTGCCCTTCCCCCACAGGCTATTTTCCAGAGGGAAAAGGAAAGGAACTTTACCAGCAGCAGGGGCTGATCCCAACCAACACCAATTGTGGAGTTAATTCACAAGTTCTGACTACTAAAAATAGGCCCCCAGCTCAGCTGAACCTTGTCAAAGTGGAGGTTGCTGATTTTCGCCCTGGTGCTGAGGCAGCAGGGCTGAAGGAAAAAGAAAAAAGAAACAGAGGTTTTTTAGATCAGATAGCACATAATACTTGAAAGGGTGTGGACCTTGAAGGAAAGGAGGGGGCATATAGGATCTGAAGGTACACAAAGCAACATACCAGCTTATACTCTTGATTGGCAAACCCAAGGAATGGAGGTCCTGTTCTGAGAAGGATTTTTCTCTTTTTTGTAGCCGTGTTTCTACAAAGGCTTAAATGCCTTTGAATACAGCGGCAGGGCTCCTCAGGCTGCAACTGCCCCAGGCATAGGCAGAAACGAGCTTCTTTGAGGTCTTGTCTGGAGCATGTGCCTTCCCCAGGAGAGGGGAGGGACCCAGCTCAGGTGAAATCCCTCCCTAAGGGTATTCAGACCCTAGGGTCTGGACAAGTGAAGCAATTAAAGCCAAACTGCAACCTCTCCTCTGTCTCCACCACGCCCCCAGCAGGGAGAGTCAGCTGAAGTTAAAGGTACCACATCACCCTATGCTGGTGGGACCCGCAAGCAGAAAAGTGCAGCAATACTGGGCAGAACAGGAAAAACACAGAGTCCAGAGACTTCACAGGAAAGCCTTTCAACCTGCTGGGTCTCACCCTCAGGGAAAACTGATGTAGGCAACTCTTTCCTCCTGACAGGAGGCCAGTTTGGTCTGGGAAAATCTGGCTGGGATCTATAGTACCTAACCAGACCCTCCTAAGGGTGGGGGGAAAAGGCACCATATTGACAGGGCAAGAAACAAGAAAACAAGAACCGAAAAACTCTCCTCTGTTAAACAAAACCTAAGCCAGTGGTCCAGAATAAGCTGAACTGAATGTCAAAGAATAGATAGACAACAAAGTCATCCAGCAAGAAAATCCTAGTGAAAACAATCTCCAGAATAAACTAATTAAGGTAATTAAATGCCTAGATGCCAGCAAAAAATAACGAATCACACTAAGAAAATTGAAGATATGGCCCAGGCAAAGGAACAAACCAACAATTCAAATGAGAGACAGGAGTTGAAACAATTAATTCAGAATGTTGAAACAGACATGGAAAACCTCATCAAAAATGAAATCAGTGAATTGAGGGAGGATATAAAGAAGGCAAGGAATGAAAAAAAAGAAGAAATTGAAAGTCTGAAAAAAACAAATCACAGAACTTATGGGAATGAAAGGCACAATAGAAGAGATTAAAAAAAACAATGGAAACCTACAATATCAGATTTCAAGAGGCAGAAAATAGGATTAGTGAACTGGAGGATGGAACATCTGAAATCCAACAAGCAAAAGAAAATATTGGGAAAAGAATGGAAAAATATGAGCAGGGACTCAGGGAATTGAATGACAACATGAAGTGCATGAAGATACATGTTGCAGGTGTCCCAGAAGGAGAAGAGAAGGGGAAAGGAGGAGAAAAACTAATGGAGGAAATTATCACTGAAAATTTCACAACTCTTATGAAAGACTTAAAATTTCAGATGCAAGAAGTGCAGCATACCCCAAACAGAATAGATCCAAACAGACATACTCCAAGATACTTATTAATCAGAATGTCAGATGTCAAAGAGAAATAGAGAATCTTGAAAGCAATAAGAGAAAAGCAATTCATCACATACAAGGGAATCCCAGTAAGACTCTGCATAGATTTCTCAGCAGAAATCATGGAAGGAGAAAACAGTTGGCTGATATAATTAAATTACTAAAAGAGAAAAACTGCCAATGAAGAATTCTATATGCAGCAAAATTGTCCTTAAAAATGAGGGTGACACCCTCACCACCCTCCTCCTGTCTACATGGGACATGACTCTCATGGGTGTGTCCCTTCCTGGCAACATGGGACAGAAATCCTAGAATGAACTGAAACTCAGCATCAAGGGATTGAGAAAACCTTCTCAACAAAAACGGGGAAGAGTGAAATGAAACAAAGCATCAATGGCTGAGCAATTCCAAACAGAGACGAGAGGTTATCCTGGAGGTTATTGTTACACATTAAGTAGATATCACCTTGTTATTCAAGATGTAATGGAGAGGTTGGAGGGAACTGCCTGAAAATGTAGAGCTGTGTTCCAGTACCCATGTTTCTTGATGATGATTGTATAATGATATAGCTTTCACAATGTGGCTATGTGATTGTGAAAACCTTGTGTCTGGTGCTCCTTTTATCTACCTTGTCAACAGATGAATAGAACATATAGAATAAAAATAAATAATAGGGGGAACAAATATTAAAATAAATTTAGATTGAAATGCTAGTGATCAATGAAAGGGAAGGGTAAGACGTATGGTATGTATAAATTTTTTTTCTGTTTTCATTTTATTTCTTTTTCTGAATAGATTCAAATGTTCCAAGAAATGATCATGATGATGAATATGCAACTATGTGATGATATTGTGAATTACTGATTATATATGTAGAATGGAATGATCAAAATACGAATGTTTGCATTTGTTAGGTGTTTTTTTTGGTATTTAAAAAAATAAAATAAAATAAACAAATTATTTTTAAAAAAAAGAGAGACAGGGAGAGAGAACCATTTTGGAAAAAGCTTTAGAGCCAACAGAACTGACAAAATCAACAGAGCCTACAGAGCCAAAAGAAGCCACACAGCCAGATATCTTTGGAGATGCAGAAGGAGTACATCTCCAGGGAACCCTCATGAAATGAGAAACCAGGAGAGAAAGCTAGTAGATGTCACCATGTGCCTTTCCAGCCAACAGAGGTGTTCTGGACCCATCAGCCTTTCTTGAATCAAGGTATCTTTCCCTGGATGCCTTAGTTTGTACATTTTCACTGCCTTAGAAATGTAAAATTGCAACTTAATAAAGTCCCTTTTAAAAACAAAAAAATAAATAAATAAATAATAGGGGGAACAAATGTTAAAATAAATTTAGATTGAAATGCTAGTATTCAATGAAAGGGAGGGATAAGGTGTATGGCATGTATATTTTTTTCTGTTTTATGTTTTATTTCTTTTTTCTGAATTGATGCAAATGTTCTAAGAAATTATCATGATGATGAATATGCAACTGTGTGATGACATTGTGAATTACTGATTATATATGTAGAATGGAATGATCATATATTAAGAATGTGTTTCTTTCTTGTCATATTTCTTTAAAATTTAAAAATTAATTTGAAAAAAATTTTTTAAAGAGGGCAACATTAAAATATTTTCAGAAAAAAATCACAGAGAGAATTTGTGACCAAAAGACCAGCTTTGCAAGAAATACTAAAAGGAGTACTAGAGACAGATACAAAAAGACAGGAGAGGGAGAGGTGTGGAAAAGAGTGTAGAAATGAAGACTATCACTGAAGGTAAAAAGAAGAAAAATTAGATATAACATATAAAATCCAAAAGGCAAAATGGTAGAAGAAAGTACTACCTGCACAGTAATAATACTAAATGTTAATGGATTAAATTCCCCAATCAAAAGACATAGACTGGCAGAATGGATTAAAAAACAGGACTTCTCTATATGCTGTCTACAGGAAACACATCTTAGACCCAAGGATAAACATAGATTGACAGTGAAATTTTGGGAAAAGATGTTTCATGCAAATAACAATCAGAAAAGAGCAGGAATAGCTATACTAATAGCCAACAAATTAGACTTCAAATGCAAAACAGTTAAAAAAGACAAAGAAGGACTCTATGTATTAATAAAAGGAACAATTCAACAAGAAGATGTAACAATCATATTTATGCATCAAGCCAGAATGCTCCAAAATACATGGGGCAAACAGTAAAAAGAGAAATAGACACATCTACCATAATAGTTGAAGACTTCAATTCCCCACTCTCATCAATGGACAGAACATCGAGACAGAGGATAAATAAACAGAGAATTTGGATAATACAGTAGATGAGCTAGACTTAATAGACATTTATGGACCATTAAACCCCACAACAGCAAGATACACCTTTTCTCAAGTGCTCATGGATCATTCTCAAGGATAGATGATATGCTGGGTCACAAAGCAAGTCTCAATAAATTTAAAAAGATTGAAATCATATAAAACACTTTCTCAGATCATAAAGGAATGAAGTTGGAAATCAATAATAGGCAGCGTGCCAGAAAATTCACAAATATGTGGAGGCTCAACAACACACTCTTAAACAACCAGTGGTTCAAGGAAGAAATTACAAGAGAAATCAGTAAATATCTAGAGGCAAATGAAAATGAAAACACAACATATCAAAATGTATGGGATGCAGCAAAGGCACTGCTAAGAGGGAAATTTATTGCCCTGAAGGCCTATATCAAAAAAAGAAGAAAGGGCAAAATCGAGGAATTAGCTGTCCACTTGGAAGAACTACAGAAAGAGCAGCAAACTAACCCCAAAACAAGCAAAAGGAAAGAAATAATGAAGATTAGAGCAGAAATAAATAAAATTGAGAATATGAAAACAATTGAGAAAATCAACAAAACCAGAAGTTGATTCGATGAGAAAATCAATAAGATTGACGAAACCTTAGCGAGGTTGACAAAAAGAAGAAGAGAGGGGATGCAAATAAATAAAATCAGAAATGGAAGAGGAGACATACCACTGACCCCACAGAAATAAAGGAAGTAATGAGAGGATACTATAAACAACTTTACTAATAAACCAGACAATGTAGATGAAATGGACAACTTTCTAGAAAGGCATGAACAACCGACATTGACTCGAGAAGAAATAGATGACCTCAACAATCCAATCACAAGTAAAGAAATTGAATCAGTCATTAAGAAGCTTCCCAAAAAGAAAAGTCAAGGACCAGATGGCTTCACATGTGAATTCTGCCAAATATTCAAGAAAGAATTAACACCAATCCTGCTCAAACTCTTCACAAATTGAAGAGGAGGGAAAGCTACCTAACTCATTCTATGAAGCCAACATCACCCTCATACCAAAGCCAGACAAAGACATTACAAAAAAAGAAAACTACAGACCAAGCTCTCTAAGGAATATAGGTGCAAAAATCCTCAACAAAATTCTAACAAATCGAATCCAGCAGCACATTAAAAGCATTATACACCATGACCAAGTAGGATTTATCCCAGGTATGAAAGGATGATTCAACATAAGAAAATCAATTAATGTAATACACCATATCAACAAATCAAACCAGAAAAACCACATGATCATCTCGATTGATGCAGAAAAGGCATTTGACAAAATTCAACATCCTTTCTTGTTGAAAACACTTCAAAGGATAGGAATAGAAGGGAATTTCCTCAACATGATAAAGGGAATATATGAAAAATCCACAGTTAAATTCATCCTCAATGCAGAAAAACTGAAAACTTACCCCTAGGATCAGGAACTAGATAAGGATGTCCACTATCACCACTATTATTCAACATTGTGTTGGAAGTTCTAGCCAGAGCAATTAGACAAGAAAAAGAAATACAAGGCATCAGAATTGGAAAGGAAGGATCAAAACTATCACTGTTTGCAGATGATATGATACTATGTGTCGAAAACCCTGAAAAATCCACAGCAGAACTATGAGAGCTAATAAATGAGTACAGCAAGGTGGCAAGGTACAAGATCAACACTCAAAAATCTATAGTGTTTATATACACTAGTAATGAGCAATCTGAGAGGGAAAGCAAGGAAAAAATTCCATTTACAATTGCAACCAAAAGAATAAAATATTTAGGAATAAATTTAACTAAAGAGACAAAAGACCTATACAAAGAAAATGACAAGAAATTGTTAAAAGAAATCACAGAAGATCTAAATAAATGGAAAGGCATACCGTGTTCATGGATTGGAAGACTAAATCTAGTTAAGATGTCAATTCTACCCAAACTGATTTACAGATTCAATACTATGTCGATTAAAATGGCAAAAGCTTACTTTTCAGAAATAGAAAAACCAATAACCAAATTTATCTGGAAGGGCAGAGTGCCCTGAATAGCTAGAAGTATCCTGAGAAAGAAAAATGAAGTCTGAGGTCTCACTCAGAGATAGTATGCCCGACTTTAAGGCATATTATGAACCTACAGTGGTTAAAACAGCATGGTACTGGCATAAAGATAGACATACTGACTAATGGAATCAAATAGAGTTTTCAGATATAGACCCTCTCATCTATGGACAGTTGATCTTTGATAAGGCAGTCAAGCCAACTTATCTGGGACAGAACAGTCTCTTCAATAAATGGTGCCTAGAGAACTGGATATCCATATGCAAGAGAATGAAAGAGGATCCATATTTCACACCCTATACAAAAATTAACTCAAAATGGATCAAAGACCTAAACATTAGATCTAAGACCATAAAACTGCTAGAAGAAAATGTAGGGAAATATCTTATAAATCTTATACTAGGAGGCGGTTTCCTAGACCTTACACCCAAAGCATGAGCATTGAAGAAAGAAAGGAAGAAATGGGAACTCCTCAAAATTAAACACTTTTGTGCATCAAAACACTTTGTCAAGAAAGTAAAAAGGCAGCCTACACAATGGGAGACAATATTTGGAAACAATATATCAGATAAAGGTCTAGTATCCAGAATATATAAAGAGATTGTTCAACTCAACAACAAAAAGACAGACAACCCAATTACAAAATGGGCAAAAGACTTGAACAGACATTTCTCAGAAAAGGAAATACAAATGGCCAAAAGGCACGTGAAAAGATGCTCAACTTCCCTGGCTATTAGGGAAATGAAATCAAAACCACAATGAGATATCATCTCACACCCACCAGAATGGCCAGTATCAATAAAACAGAAAATGATAAGTGCTGGAGAAAATATGGAGAAAGAGGCACACTTATCCACTGTTGCTGGGAATGTCAAATGGTACAACTGCTGTGGAATGCAGTTTGGCAGGTCCTCAGGAAGCCAAGTATAGAATTTCCATATGACCCAGAAATACCATTACTAGGTGTGTACTCAGAGGACATGAGGGCAAGGACACAAACGGACATTTGCACACCAATGTTTATAGCAGCATTATTTTCAGTTGCAAAGAGAAGGAAACAGCCAAACTGTCCATCAACAGACGAGTGGCTTAACAAGCTGTGGTATATACATACGATGAAATATTATGCAGCTGTAAGACAGAATAAAGTTATGAAGTATGTAACAACATGGATGGACCTTAAGGATATTATGCTGAGTGAGATTAGCCAGAAACAAAAAGACAAATACTGTATGATCTCACTGATATGAACTGACATTAGTGAATAAACTTGGAGAATTTCATTGGTAACAGAGACCATCAGAAGATAGAAATAGGGTAAGATATTGGGTAATTGGAGCTGAAGGGATACAGATTGTGCAAAGGTACTGATCGTAAAAACTCAGAAATGGATAGCACAATACTACCTAACTGTAATACGATAATGTTAGAACACTGAATGAAACTGAATGTGAGAATGATAGAGGGAGGAGGCCTGGGGGCACAAATGAAATCAGAAAGAAAAACAATAACGACTGAGATGGTATAATCTAGAATGCCTAGAGTGTATAAAGATGGTGACTAAATGTACAAATTTGAAAATGTTCTTGCATGAGGAAGAACAAAAGAATGTCATTACTGCAGGGTGTTGAAAATAGATGGTAATTGATGTTTTAAAATTTTAACTTGTGTGTGAGACTAAAGCAAAAAATGTTTATTTGGTACAAAATTTATATTTTGACTGGTGCAGTTCCTAATATAACTTATGTGGACAGCTTAATTGAACACCATAAGTACATGGAACCTTGAGTAGGGCATAAGATTCTGTAAGTTTGTCCAGAGTGATGCCCCAATAAACCCCAAAGTGATTTGAACAGTTCGTAAAACAATATTTGCAAAGTCCCCTTGGGGGAATGGTGAGAAAGGGGGAAAATGCAACTCCCCCAAGTGGAGAATTCTTGATATTCTCACAAGCAGTGGGGACAACCAAAGCAATAGGCTGAGTTCCCAATGTTGGGGTTTGTTCATATGAAACTTATCCCCACAAAGCATAGGCTAAGCCTACTTAAAATTAGGCCTAAGAGTCACCCCCAAGAGAACCTCTTTTGTTGCTCAGATGTGGCCTCTCTCTCCAGCCAACACAACAAGCAAACTCACCGCCCTCCCTCATCTACGTGGGACGTGACTCCCAGGGGTGTGTCCCTTCCTGGCAACATGGGACAGAAATCCTAGAATGAGCTGGGACTCAGCATTAAGGGATTGAGAAAACCTTCTCAACCAAAAGGGGGACGAGTGAAATGAGACAAAATAAAGTGTTAATGGCTGAGAGATTCCAAACAGAGTCGAGAGGTTATCCTGGAGTTTATTCTTGCGCATTAAGTAGATATCACCTTATTAGTCAAGATGTAATGGAGAGACTGGAGGGAACTACCTGAAAATGTAGAGCTGTGTTCCAGTACCCATGTTTCTTGAAGATGACTGTATAATCATATAGCTTTCACAATGCGACTATGTGATTGTGAAAACCTTGTGTCTTATGCTCCTTTTATCTACCTTATCAGTAGACAAGTAAAGCATATGGCACAAAAATAAATAATAGGAGGAACAGATGTTAAAATAAATTTAGTAGATTGAAATGCTAGTGATCAATGAAAGGGAGGGGTACGGGGTATGGTATGTATGAATTTTTTTCTTTTTTCTTTTTATTTCTTTTCCTGAATTGATGCAAATGTTCTAAAAAATAATCATGATGATGAATATGCAACTGTGTGATGCTATTGTGAATTACTGATTACATATGTAGAACAAAATGATCATATGTTAAGAATGTTTGTGTTCGTTTGTTGTTATATATTTTTTTAATTAATAAAGAAAAAAAAAGATGCAAGTAGAAACTGGTTAGGTGGAAAGTCTCCTGAGGTGGGAAACAGAGACAACACAGTGAAAGCCAGAAATGTTGGGCTCCCAGGAGGCAATTTGGGAGAGAGGATTTTAAAGAGAAGGAAGGACCAGAAGAGCTATGAAGATTGGATACAGGGAGATCAGTGCTGGGACACGGTTACCCACCCCCCAAAAAAAATTTGTTAGAAATGATTTTTTTTTTAATGAAAATTTTTAAGATGCTGAGTTTCTTCCAAACACATGATGGGGATGGGAAGGCCTGCTCCAAAATAAAGATAATGAGGATGCTTCCCAAGAAAGAGAAAGAAGCTTTAGGAAGAAGAAGGCATGGAACCTTCCAGAATACTGGAGATACCCATAGGAATCTGATTCACCCCTGTTTCCTAAGACAAACATCAAAAGACACGGTATAGCAGACCAATTAAAAAGTTGAATTGTTTAAAAAAAATAAAATGAGAAAAAGAAAGAATGAAAGAAAAGAATATCGAACTGTTTGAACCATACTGCTTAAGTTTGAATCCTAGCACATTCAAATGTGACTTTGGGCAAGCTATTTAAAATCTCTGAACCTTGATTTACTTTTCTGTAGAAAAAAAGCTAGCTTTAGTATAGGGTTTTATGAGAATTGAGCTTGGCACAAGAAAATGGTTAATAAATGGAGACACAACTGTTACAAAAAGCACCCCTGGCCGCTTTCTTCAATTCATTAATTCAACAAATATCAAACACATACTACGTTTAATGCATCATTGTACACTGTGGGAAATCCACAGAAAACAAGTGTCACCTACATGGAATTTATATGCTAGGCAGATTCAGATAATACACGAGTAGATTATAAGTACTAGAAAGAAAATAAACCAGGATGATAGCATGAGGCAGGCTGGTTTGATCTAGGAAGTGCTGCAACCTGACACTTTAGCAGAGATCCAAATGACATGAGGGAGCCTGTGTGGTAGTTCATTACGCAATAAGTGCCTTTAGTATCTTAACAACTTTGCATCAGAATGCTAAAGAGTAAATACTGTCTGATTCTTAACTCTACAAATATTAAACCCACTTAAAAATTATTTGAAAATATCCACTGTCTGAAAGAAATTCAACCAAGAAGAACCTTATCTATCCTTGTTTGATGAGAAAATGACAAAAAAAATAATAATGGCTCATCCATACATTGAAACACAGCATCAAAAGTGTCATAGTAGAATAATGTAGACAATGCAAAGATAACCCTGATATGTTGATAGATACGATTAATTTTTATTTTTAAATATATACAATATATGCATTGAAAAAAGTCTGGGAAGGTTCATATCAAAAGATGGACTCAATGTGGAATAACTGGAACATTGGTGGTGGAAATCCAAAGCGGTATAGCAACTTGGAAAAAGAACATAGCAGTACAGTTTCTTAAGAAGTTAAACATATGCTTACCCATTTGACCTAGTAATCCAACTTCCAAGAGTTTTCCAAGAAAAATAAAAGCATAATGTCCATTCAAAGAAATATTTATAATTATTCATAATACCCAAAATCTGGAAGCAACTGAAGTTGGAGAAAAGATAAACAAATTGTGGTATACTCATACACAGCAATAAAAATGTCAGAACTTTTTCTAGTTTGCTAGCTGCCAGAAATGCAACATACCAGAAACAAAATGGCTTTTTAAAAACGGAATTTAATAAGTGCGCGTTTACAGTTCTAAGGCCATAAAAATGTCCCAATTAAAGCAAGTCCATAATAATGTCCAAATTAAGGCACCAACAAGAGGTTACCTTCACTCAAGAAAGGCAATGAACTTCAGGATTTCTCTCTCCATTGGAAAAGTACATGTCAAACATGGCGAAGTCTGCTACCTTCCTCTCCAGACTTCTTGTTTCATGAAGTTCCCCCGGAGGTGTTTTCCAAAGGTCTCTGGCTGCATGGGCTCTTGTGGTTCTTGTGGTTCTAAAAAAGGACTCTCTCCAAAATGTTTTCTCTTTTTAAGGATTCCAGTAAAGTAATCAATTTCCTTTATGTAAAAATAATTGTAATCCAAATAATAATAAATAAATATCTTGTATAATGGGTACAATTTTCTATTTGGCAAGATGAAAAAGTTTTAGTAATGAAAAGGTTTGGTAATAGTTTGGTAGCACAGCTCGTTAATGTAATTAATGCCACTGCATTGTACACTTAAAAATGGTTAAAATAGCAAATTTTATGTGTTATATATGCTATCACAAAAAGGCAATAAAAATTTTAAGCTTAAAAGATAAATTCTCAGTCCTAAATAATTCAATGTCAAGGCATTATCTTATATAACCTCAGTACAATTATTATCAAATTCAGGAAATGTAATGTAATATAATTTTCTAATATAGAGAGTTGATATTCAAATTTTATCAATTATCCCAATACTGTCCTTTACACCAAATTTTTTCCAATGCAGGATCCAACCCACGATCTCATTCGTTTATTTTCTATTAATTCTTTTTATTTTGAGATAATTATAGATTTACATGCAGTTATAAGAAATGGTACAAAGAGATTCTGTTTACTCTTCACCCAGTTTTCCAATAACAACACTTTGCAAAGTGATAGTACAATTTGGGGTGATGAAAAAATTGGAGGAACAGTGGTATAATTAATGGCACTGAATTGTACACGTCACAGCAGTTAAAATTGTAGAGTTTATGTTCCACATATATTACCACAATAAAAATTTGAAATAGTTAAAATGACAAATTTTGTTATATATTTTTTACCACAATAAAATTTTTAGAGATTAAAAAAAGCTAGAGTGCAATATCACACCCAGAATATCAGCACTGATACTGCCGAGATACAGAATGTCTCGGTCCTCACAAGGAATCCTTCTCCTGCCCTTTTCTGGCCATACCCACTTCCTGCCCACCCCTATCCCCTCCTTAACCCCTGGCAACCACTAACGTTTTCTTCATTTCTAAAATTCTGACATTTCAAAATGCTATAGAAATGTAACCTTTCGGAATTAATTTTTTTTCTTACCTTAATTATCTGGAGATCTGTCCAAAAGTTCATTGCTTTTTATTGCTAAATAGTATTCCATAGTACAGATGTGCCACCATTTGTTTGATCATTCATCCATCAAAGAATAGCTAAATCATCTCCAGTTGGGGCTATTACAAACACAACTGCTATGAACAATCATATATAGGGGTTTTTGTTTGTTTGTTTTGGCGTGGGCAGGCTCTGGGACTCGAATCCGGGTCTCCAGCATGGCAGGTGAGAATTCTGCCACTGAACCACTGTCGCACTGCCCCATATGTAGGTTTTTGTGCCGACGTAAGTTTTCATTTCTCTCGCAGAAACACCCAGGAGTACAATTGGTGGGGGTATAAAAGGTGCATGTTTAATTTTTTAAGAAACTGCCAAAGTATTTTCCAGAGTGGCTGTGTGTTTTTTTTGTTTGTTTTTTTGTTTTTTGTTTTTTTATTAATTAAAAAAATTAACTAACACAACATTTAGAAATCATTCCATTCTACATATGCAATCAGTAATTCTTAATATCATCACATAGATGTATGATCATCATTTCTTAGTACATATGCATCGATTTAGAAAAAGAAATAGCAAGACAACAGAAAAAGAAATAAAATGATAATATAGAGAAAAAATAAAAATAAAAATAAAAAATACAAAAATATATAAGAAAAAAAAACTATAGCTCAGATGCAGCTTCATTCAGTGTTTTAACATAATTACATTACAATTAGGTAGTATTGTGCTGTCCATTTTTTTTTTTTTTTTAGAAATCATACCATTCTACATATGCAATCAGCAATTCTTAACATCATCACATAGATGCATGATCATCGTTTCTTAGTACATTTGCATCGGTTTAGAAGAACTAGCAATACAACCGAAAAAGATATAGAATGTTAATATAGAGAAAAAAAATAAAAGTAATAATAGTAAGAACAAAACAAAACAAAACAAAAACCTATAGCTTGGATGCAGCTTCATTCAGTGTTTTAACATGATTACTTTACAATTAGGTGTTATTGTGCTGTCCGTTTTTGAGTTTTTGTATCTAGTCCTATTGCACAGTCTGTATCCCATCAGCTCCAATTACCCATTATCTTACCCTGTTTCTAACTCCTGCTGGACTCTGTTACCAATGACATATTCCAAGTTTATTCTCAAGTGTCGATTCACATCATTGGGACCATACAGTATTTGTCCTTTAGTTTTTGGCTAGACTCACTCAGCATAATGTTCTCTAGGTCCATCCATGTTATTACATGCTTCATAAGTTTATCCTGCCTTAAAGCTGCATAATATTCCATCATATGTATATACCACAGTTTGTTTAGCCACTCGTCTGTTGATGGACATTTTGGCTGTTTCCATCTCTTTGCAATTGTAAATAACGCTGCTATAAACATTGGTGTGCAAATGTCCGTTTGTGTCTTTGCCCTTAATTCCTTTGAGTAGATTCCCAGCAATGGTATTGCTGGGTCATATGGCAATTCTATATTCAGCTTTTTGAGGAACCGCCAAACTGCCTTCCACAGTGGTTGCACCATTTGACATTCCCACCAACAGTGGATAAGTGTGCCTCTTTCACCGCATCCTCTCCAGCACTTGTCATTTTCTGTTTTGTTGATAATGGCCATTCTGGTGGGTGTGAGATAATATCTCATTGTGGTTTTGATTTGCATTTCTCTAATGGCCAGGGACATTGAGCATCTCTTCATGTGCTTTTTGGCCATTTGTATTTCCTCCTCTGAGAGGTGTCTGTTCAAGTCTTTTTCCCATTTTGTAATTGGGTTGGCTTTTTGTTGTTGAGTTGAACAATCTCATTATAAATTCTGGATACTAGACCTTTATCTGATATGTCATTTCCAAATATTGATTCCCATTGTGTAGGCTGTCTTTCTACTTTCTTGATGAAGTTCTTTGATGCACAAAAGTGTTTAATTTTGAGGAGTTCCCATTTATTTACTTCCTTCTTCAGTGCTCTTGCTTTAGGTTTAAGGTCCATAAAACTGCCTCCAGGGCGGGCCGCGGTGGCTCAGCGGGCAAGAGTGCTTGCCTGCCATGCCGGAGGACCCCGGTTCGATTCCCGGCCCCAGCCCATGTAAAAAAAACAAGCGAACAAACAAAAATATAATAAAAATAAAGATGTTTCCCTTTCTTCCTTCCTTCCTTCTCTGTCTTTCTTTCCTTCCTTTCCTTCCTCTCTCTTTAAAAAAAAAAAAAAAAAAAAAAAACTGCCTCCAATTGTAAGATTCATAAGATATCTCCCTACATTTTCCTCTAACTGTTTTATGGTCTTAGACCTAATGTTTAGATCTTTGATCCATTTTGAGTTAACTTTTGTGGCTGTGTGGTTTTATGTTCCCATCAGCAGTGTATGAGTGATCCAGTTTCCCACATTCTCACCAGCATTTAGGTTGTGGGTTTTTTAACTTTTTATTTCAAAATAACTTCAAACTTAAAGGACAGTTGCAAAAATAACACAAAACCAACACTGAGAATTCCAACATACCCAGTTACCTAAATTTACCAACTTTTCACATTTTGCCACATTTGTTATATCCTTCTACCTATCTAGCTATGTTTCTATCTATCTCTCTATCCATCTATATGTTTTCTAAATGATTGAAACTAAGTTTCTGAGCCCTGGAAGGGGCTTCATTCTGCATGTTCATGAAACTTTTACTCTGGGGATTCTGTTGTGGAAGGGGAGAAGAAGGATATCCTAAGTTATCCAAAAGTTGATTAGTATCAGCACTGATATCCCCTCTTTTTGCCCTACTCTGTTTTCATCTGTAACATGGCTAAAAAAACTAATTGTGGTACTGATTTTTTTTTTTAATATAGACAGTTTTGAGCTCACGACACAAAAAGGGAAGTTTTCACACTCTTTGATAGGTTTTGCATCTACCACCCAGTGACCGTAAAAACTCAGTACAGCGGGATTAGTGGCAATTTTCTGTTAAGGAGAAGTTAAATGTCCATCAGACTGCCGATAGAGTCAGCAATTTGGAATGCATACACATGCCATTTTCTCCCTCTGTCAGCTCATTTTGGAACCTGAGCTGACTGCTGTCAAGCGTTGACGGTTTGTCCCTCTTGTTGAGCTGGCAGGACCCAGTACCCCAAATGCAGCCAGGAGAAATACCTATGAATCCCCTGCCCCCAAACCAAAAAGAGCCAAGACATACAGGTCAGTGGGCATTGTATTCTGAGAGACTGTGGTGGAAATAGCGTATTTCATCAGATATTATGTTCATTATGGACTCTTCTAATTTCTGAGATAAAACATGAAAAAGTAAAAATGACTTGTCAGGAATCCCTACGAGAGCTGGAATTAGAATTCGGGAGACTACATTATCCAGCAACTACCAAAGGCAGTTATTTAATTGTTCATTCTGATATCCATCCTTTCTCTTAGGTTTTCCAAACTTGCTTTCCAATCTTAAGAAGCTTCCAGTCAATCCCATGCTGGAGGAAGGCTTGCAAAGCTTCTGGCTCAGGAGAATGGTAGAAAACCAGCTACTTTCCTATTTACCCTCTTTCTAGAGACCCTTCTTTCTAGTTCTCAAATTTCATACTCCTTCTACTGCTTCATGAGCAGAGCCTTGAAAAATTGAGCAGCACTAAAGATACCTAACCCCATGGCTGGACTTGAAGTCAAGCAGCAAAACAAGGAAATATGCAAGAGAAGAACATGGCGGAGAAGAAGCAAAATACCCAAAGCCCTTCCATATCACCCTCCAAACTTTCCTACAGGCCTATCTGCCTTTACTCAGAACTCTTACACATCACTTTTGTGACTTCCCTCAAGTAAGGGCTGGCACCTGCATCTATTTTAATCTAACTTCACATAAACTTAGAAGAAAAGACACCATATATAATTTACCCCAACCCTAATCCCTGGCCAAGAGGGTGTGTTGTATTCCCCAGTTAGGTCATGGTCATACCCTTAGGCACTTCTTGGGTCCTTGGAAGCTGTCTTAGTTTGCCAGGGCTGCTATAACAAATACCACACAATGGGTTGGCTTAAGCATCAGGAATTTAGTCTCTCACTATTTTGGAGGCTGGAAGTTCGGCATCAAGGTATTGGCAGAGTTGCCTCCTCCCAGGATCGGTGGCCTTCTGGTGATAGCAGTTCTCTATCACATGGCAATGTCCTTGGCTTTCTCTGTTTGCACTTCCAGTTTCTACTGACTCCTGGCTTCTGGCCCCTCCCTATGGCTCTCTGACTTCTCTTTAAAGGATACCTCGTAATCAGGTTGAAGGCACATCCTGATTGAGTGGGCCACATCTTAATAATGTTTTCAAATTAATTCACACTCACAGGAGCACAAATTCAGAACATATCTTTTGAGGGAATTCATAATTCAATCTATCACAGAGGCTTATCTGAAATTTGTGAGTAGGTCTCTCACCTCTGTTGAGAGGATTCAGGAGCTGACAGCTCCTTGTCTTAATTCTCTTCCAATGCCAAGTTTGTCCTTGCAGACATCTCTGGAATCCGAATCCAAGAAGGATCTCAGGCAAGAGAGGCCACAATGGACAGCAGATCTGGGCCTTTTTTTTTTTCCTACCTGGACCTTTTTTCCACATCACGATCTCCATTACAGATGAGCAAAAGAGCATGGTCTCTCCAAAAACACTATAGAAGTGTTTAGTGTTACTTCTGGCCTAATTGTCCTTTGCTTGGATCATTCTATTCCATTTTTGGGGGGCTTCCAAGAAATATAGAATAGAAACATTTAGGGTAGTCATAAATTAAAGGAGTGTGTATTTAATTCATGGAGACCTACTATGGGTCTGACCCTGTGTATCTTATTAGCAGCTTAATAAAAGCAGCCTTTTGATTACTCTTAAAGTTCTCCCAGAGCACCCAACTTCTGGAAAGAGATGCATTAACTCATCCCCTTCTTTGTAAATGATGTAAAATTTTTGCTTCTCCCCATCTTTCATTTTAAAAGGAGGCAGTTGGGACCAAGTGCAAATACCAATGGCTATGGGCACACAAAAGGATAGAAATGGTGGGCCGTGTGCTAACTGAGCTTCACCCCTTACTGCCTCCACCACAGAAAACCTTCTATGTCTCAGTTTCCTTCTGTATAAAATGAGCAGAATATCCATTTTCAGATTGTTTGGGGGATTAAATATAACGTATATAAAGCCTCTAGCATGGTGACTGGCTCATAGTAAATATCCTTAAACCCCTGTCAAGACTTCCATTTCACTTAAACACATCTGAACTCCTTATCATAGTCTATAACCTGGATATGCTTTGGCCCCTGTCCCTCGGGCCTCATCTCCCCATCTTTCTCCAGCCATACCTACCATACCAACATCCTTTTTGTTCTTCTGACATCCAGGCTTGTTCCCAATCTATCTTTTTGCATTGACCCTTCCTGTACATCCTCTTATTTGTTGTTGTTAACATAAGTGGTGCATTTTTTTCTTTAGAAATCTTTACACACATACATTCTATGCATGGTGTAAAATAAATGGCTCACAATACCATCAAATAGTTGTGTATTCATCACCATGATCATTTTTAGAACATATGCATCACTGCAGGAAAAAAATAAAAAGGAAAAGGAAAAAACTCATACATCCCATATCCCTTACCCCTCCCTCTCATTGACCACTATTATTTCCATCTACCCAATTTATTTTACCCTTTGTCTCCCCTTTATTTTCTAATCCATATTTTTTTACTCATCTGTCCATACCCTGGATATAAGGAGCATCATACACAAGGTTTTCACAATCACACAGTCACATCGTAAACCTTATGTCTTTATAAAATCATCTTCAAGAATCTAGGCTAATAGTTCATAGGAAATGTTCATGGCAGTATATGCATTCAAGGAATATAATGTGTGCAACCTGTTCTCAAATGTTCAGAAAATACATATATATAAATACACAGACAGACATCTAGCTAAATAGACAGATGAAAGAATGATATGGCAAAGGTAGCAAAATGTTAAAATTTATGGATCTGGTATCTGGAGGTATGGGGGTATGTTGGAGTTCTCTGTATCAGGTTTGTATTATTTTTGCAACTGTCCTGCAAGTTTGAAATTATTTCAAAATAAAAAGTTTTTTTAAAAAAGAAGAAGAGTCTAGGCTACTGGAACACAGCTCAACAGTTTCAGGTACATCTCTCTAGCCACTCCAATGCACCATAAACTAAAAAGGGATATCTATATAATGCATAAGAATAAACTTCAAGATAACTTCTCGACTCTGTTTGAAATTTATCAGCCACTGACACTTTATTTTGTCTCATTTCTCTCTTCCCTCTTTTGGTCAAGAAGGCTTTCTCAATCCCTTGATGCTAGGTCCTGGATTATCCTGGGATTTCTGTACCACGTTGCCAAGCAGATTTACACCCCTGGGAATCATGTGCTATGTAGGGGACAGGGCAGTGGATTCACCTGCCGAGTTGGCTTAGTGAGAGAGACCACATCTGAGCATCAAAAGAAGCTCTCTGGGGGTGACTCTTAGGCATAATTATAAGTAGGCTTAGCTTCTTCTTTGCAGGAATGTTTCATAGGAGCAAACCCCAAGATTGATGGCTCAGCCTATTGAATCGGTTGTCCCCACTGCTTACGAGAATATCAGGAATTCCTCAGATCGGGAAATTGAAAATTTCCTCATTTCTCCCATTCCCACAAGGGGACTTTGCAAATATTTTTATTCTCTGCCCTAGTTACTCTGGGATGAATCAGGGTATCATACTTACCTAGACAAACCAACAAAATCTCACACCCTATTCAAGATTCCATGTACTTATGGTATTCAACTAAACTGACCATACAAGTTAAATTAGGAAATGCGCTACCCAAAATATAAATTTTCTTATGCATCTTCATTATGCAGCTTCATTTCTTTATGCAGCTTCACACAGTGGCTCTTTCCTGTCATTTGGACCACCACAAGGAGGCCTTCTCTGGCTTACCCATTCTAAATTAGCACTCCCTGTGCCCGTTTGAAAGTATTACTATGAACACCAGAAAAGCCATGTTTTAATCCTGATTCAATTTTGTGGGAGCAGCCCTTTCTTTTAATATTGATTCAATAATGTAGGTTGGAATATTTTGATTAGATTATCTCCATGAAGATGCCCAATTGCGGGTATTAACTTTTGATTAGATGGAGATGTGACTCCATCCATTCCAGGTAGGTCTTGATTAGATTACTGGAATCCTTTAAAAGAGTAAATATTTTGGAGAAAGGACAGAAGCCTCAGAGTCAACAGAAACTTCACAGCAGAGCTGACACAGATGCAGACACAGAGAATAGAGACACGGATGATTGAAGATGCGTGGAGTCTGGCAGACATCGCCATGAGCTGCTAAGCAAGCCAGAGCCTGGAGAGAGCAAGGGAAGCCAAGAGATGAAAGCCAGCCCCAGAGAAGCAAAATGCGGAACCCCTACACAGAGACTGAATGCAACAGAGCCCAGGAACAGAGAACCAGCAGATGCCAGCTACGTGACTTCCCAATTGACGGGGGTTCCTAACCCACGGATTTGCTTGAATGAAGGTAACCTCTTATTGGTGCCTTAATTTGAACACTTTCACTTCCTTAGAACTGTAAACTCGTAACTTATTAAACTCCCCTTTACAAAAGCCATTACAGTTCCAGCAGTTAGAAAACTAACACACTCCCCCAAACACTTTCTCTTATCGTTGTTTTGTTCTTTCTCTTCATATCAATTAATACTAATTAACCAAAATACGCTTGTTCGCTTACTTATTTATGAGGGCAAGAAATTTGTCTGTTTTATCACTAAATCTCTAGGTCTTAGAACAGAGCCTAGCATATAGTATGCACTCAAATATCTGATGAATAAATGGAGGATAAATCTGGAAAGTGCTTGGGCCATGCTAGTGACCCATTCATGTGAGCCTCTGCTAACTCTCACCCCATCATCTTCCCAATCCCCAAATCTTTGCTTTCCTCAAATGCCCACCATTCCCCAGCCAACAGGCTGTGCTTGGGGTGGACTCAGCCCATTCTGGAATTTAAACTTCTCGTCAGACCTCCTCACATGTGTAACGTAGCTTCACCCTAACCCAGAGACAGTGACCCTTCTTTGATGACACCAGCTGCTCTTACCCAAAGGAGAGTCTGGCAGAGCCCAGCATCCATTTTTGGCCCATTTACCCATGGGTACTGAAATCGACCCCCTCCTCTTATCTAAGACAGAAATCAGGCTGGGTTTTGGAGTATGGTGTTACTCTTGAATGCGTGAATGTGATTTTTGAGTCAAGCAGCATAAATAAAAAGACACAGTCAAAGGGAACGTGTATATTTAAAATTCCTCCCCTTCATTTTCTTCTTCAAATGAATCGGTCCCCACTTCTTCATAATCCTTTTCCAGGGCAGCCAGGTCCTCCCGGGCCTCAGAAAATTCTCCTTCTTCCATTCCTTCTCCAACATACCAATGCACAAAGGCCCGCTTGGCATACATGAGGTCAAACTTGTGGTCCAGGCGGGCCCAGGCCTCCGCGATGGCCGTGGTATTGCTCAGCATGCAGACGGCCCGCTGGACTTTGGCCAGGTCCCCTCCTGGCACCACGGTGGGCGGCTGGTAGTTGATGCCCACCTGAAGAACAGAGAAAGGGAGGAACAACAGAAGAGGCCACAAGTCAGTCAAAGGATAACAGGGTGACAGCTTCTCCAGATGGGGGCACTTTGGTAACCACCATGTAGCAGCCAGGCACAAGAGTGGGAATGGGACTACAGAACGGAAGGTGAGAGGAGGGAATCAGGAGGTTAGGGAAACAGACAGGTAGAGAGAGGTGAGTGTTGGAGGGAAAGTACAAGCAAGTGGGATCAGATACAGGCAAGTCCAAGGGGAAGGGCTAGAGAATAGAAATACTAGAGAGAAAAGGAGAACAGCGATGATAATAGGTAGAAATGTTTAATAGGAAGATTCAAGTAGGACAATGAATGAGATTATAATGAAAGGGGGGGCGTACAGTATATATTTATCTCTAAAAAAGAAGTAGATGTATTGTAAGCAAATTAATTTCTAGACTTATAAAGCTTGTTCTTTCCCAGATGGTCATCTGAAGTTCCTATTAGTCAGGCTGCCAATAAATTTAGGGAAATTTCTCTGCCAAGGGTGAAGAGCTATTTTAAAGGTCACGGGAATATTCTAGAGCAATAAATAAAAAGATCCAGAAGATCCTGGGGATAGTATCAGTGTCTGTGAGCAAGGACTCCGTCAAAGTTGGTCAGAGGTTTTGCCTGTCCTAGCTAACTTCCCAAGCAGCGTGGTCAGGTCCCCCAATCTAACCCCAGCCCAGTCTGATGACGGAGGTACTATCCTAGAACAAGCCCTTCTGCACACAACATATCCCAAACCTAAGCCAATCCTAAGAGCCGAAAGATATTGGAAGAAATCTAGGGTGACAAGCTATAGTTTTATCTATGGGACACTGAAAATCACAGTGCTATAAAAAAATATCTCTCCTACCCAAGCCACCATGCCTTAATTGACAATCTCTGATATTCCTTGTTTTAAAACACATCTGCTTTTGAGGGTGGGGTGGGAGCAGCAGCAGAACCTGGAGGAAAGGCCGCCAACCCATTAAATGAATCTGCATTGCCTATCACTCCTCTCAGACACAAGAAGCATCTTGGTGGGTGGAGGGCAACGCTGAGAAAGGGGCAAAGGGCAGAGAATAAAAAAGGAAAGGCAATAAATATAAACAGTGCCAAAGCACATATTTTGCTGGAGTTGACCCTGGCCAGCAGAAACCCTGTGCCCGGAGCCACCCCGCCTTTCTTCTGAGCAGTAACCCCATGACCCAAGTCAAGTGGGGACAACATCTTGGGGAGGATTCAGGAAGACAAAGTTCAGCAACTCCCACCCCATGGCATGTGCTTTTCTGAAGAGCAACTAAAGATGCTAGCTCTACCTAATTTATCTTTCTGGAAGCCCTTAGAGCTTAGCTTAAAATAAAGGAAACACTTCCTGTTAAGTTTCACCCTACATCTCTCTCATTTTTCTTTTTTATCCCATTTTCTCCTACTAGCTTGTTCTGTTTGTTTCAATTTTAAAAAGAAAAAAAAACTCCATTTTTTTAAATTGCCTTGATAAGTTTTGCAAGAATGACTATGACTGTCACACACAAATAGTAGTCTAAGGGGGAAATGTCATGTACATCGCTAGGAGTAGGACAGGAAGGAAGACTATCTCCATGACCCAGCAGGAGATCAGCTAAGTCAGAGCTTCACACCCAAACGGGTCAGCTCAGAGGCGGGCATGGTACCGTGTTTTGTATGCCCCAACAGGGAATAAATGAGGCATGCACATCTCTATCTCCAGCAATTGGTACCACCTGTGGTACACAGTAAATCTTTGAATGATTAATAGCATGACTGGAGACAATGGGGGAGTGGGATCTAGAGAAAGTGAATGATGGTAATTATGATATTGGAATCTGATAAAGGACCGTGGGAACCCAGGATAAAGTGGTCATGTTAGGCACAGAAGTTTACATGCAAGAGATAGCCTGCATGTCCTGCCAATTCAGCACAAAGGGGAGGCTGCTGACATTCACCAGTGCTGGGATTCGAGGCTCTTCCCTGGCTACTCTATATCTCTCCACTGACCCTCAGAGTTTACTGCTTACAGAATGGATATTTAATGTTTTAAAATAAATTGGGAGACAATATCAAAGGATGGAAGCAACCCAAATGTCCATCAACTCATTTGAGATATATATATATATATATATATATATATATATATATATATATATATATACACACACACACAAACACAACGGAATAGCTCTCAGCCACAAAAAGGAATGAAGTTCTGATACATGCTAAAACATGGATGAATCTTGAAGAGCATGACGCTGAGTGAAATAAGTCAAACCCAAAGGGATAGATACTGTATGATTCCACAAATATGAAAAACCTAAAATGAGCAAATTCATAGAGACAGAATGTAGGTTACAGGGTACTAGGGCTGGAGGGTTGGGAGATGAGGAGTTATTGTTTAATGAGTACAGAGTTTCTATTCGGGGTGATGAAAATTTTTGAAAATAGATGGTGTCAAAGACAGCAAAATATTGTGAATGTAATTAATGTCACTATATTGTACACATGAAAGTGGTTAAAATGGGAAACTCTGTGCTGTGTTGTATACTTTGTGGAATGCATATCAGTGTGTAGGTTGCATATTGGTTCATGAGCCTAGAGTTTGCACATTATTCTCCCCCATCCTTGGTAATCCTCCTCTACTAAGGTTGTCTAAGCAAGTGTCTATCTCCTCTCTGATTCATCAGCTCTCACCTTGAAGCCTGTGGGACACCAGTCTACAAATTGGATGGTTCTCTTGGTCTTGATGGCGGCAATAGCGACATTCACATCCTTGGGCACTACGTCCCCTCGGTAGAGCATGCAGCAGGCCATGTACTTGCCATGCCTCGGGTCACACTTCACCATCTGGCTGTTGGGCTCAAAGCAGGAGCTGGTGATCTCAGCCACAGAGAGCTGTTCATGGTAGGCTTTCTCAGCAGAGATGATGGGAGCATAAGTGACCAGAGGGAAGTGGATGCGAGGGTAGGGCACCAGGTTGGTCTGGAACTCGGTGAGATCCACATTGAGCGCCCCATCAAAGCGGAGTGAGGCAGTGATGGAGGAGACAATCTGGCTGATGAGGCGGTTGAGGTTGGTGTAGGTGGGGCGCTCTATGTCAAGGTTCCTGCGGCAGATGTCGTAGATGGCTTCGTTATCCACCATGAAAGCGCAATCTGAATGTTCCAAGGTGGTGTGGGTGGTCAGGATGGAGTTGTATGGCTCGACCACTGCAGTGGAGACCTGTGGGGCTGGGTAGATAGCAAACTCTAGCTTGGACTTCTTGCCATAATCCAGGGAGAGGCGTTCCATCAGCAAAGAAGTGAAGCCAGAGCCAGTGCCCCCACCAAAACTATGAAAGATCAGGAAGCCCTGCAAGCCCGAGCAGGCATCTGTCTGGGAAAGATAGGACAGGAGAAGAAACTATGAAGATAAACACGTTTCTGAGAATTCTCCCACAGAGCAAAGCCAGGCAACACACCCATCCCTCCACATACTTCTGTGGGTAAAATTAAAATACAGAAGGAGTTGCACTGATCTTGGGACGACTGGTTAACATATAGGGTGATAAGCCTGTCCTTCCCTTGGGCACACTCATGTTAACCTCTCTAACATGTACTCTCTCTTTATAATAAACTTCTCTTTTTAATAAATTTTACTACTTATTCCTACTGGCCCTCTTATCTCTAAATTCTTTTAGTTTCAAGACCATCGAACCTGGATCAGGGCTCAGCTGGCACCATTGCTATCAGGGCACCGGATACATATTCTGGCAAGCCTGCCAGGAGTGATTTCAAAAGATCACAGGAGAGCAACATCGTCCACGTGAAATGCCAGCCCCAGAGACCTGTATTTCATGCAGTCTCTCCTCCCTTTGCTCCTGCTAAGTCCAATGTTTGCCATAAATTACAAATCAGAAAGTCATCTTCAGAAGAAAGAGACTTTTAAAAGAAACAAGAATACATCTAAACAGGACCTGCCCATCTGTGACATGTGTTTGAAACAGCTCAATCTGGATAATTACTAAAAGTGGCATCCTGGACACAGAACTCCTCTGATTCAACAGCACACCAGCACACAGGATAGCTGTCCACATTCAAGTGTGACCGGGACATCATTATATGACAAAATAAATGGACACGGTGTGGGGAGGGAGTCAGTAAGCAGCTCTAAATGAGCCAGAGCATACTTGGGTTCCCCCAAATGCTGTTGTTCCCTCATTTCCACATTGCAAGATGTAAACTTGTAATCTCCTTCCCACCTCAGGGACTTACACAGAAGAGGTGGCAGAAAGATTGTGAGAGTAGTGAGATGGGGCAGATTGTAACATCATAATGTTTTTGTATTTTCCAATATCCCCCAGTCTTTCCAACATTGTCAGCAATTATGCACATTCCTACATGTATTCTTTCAACTCTGAAAATAGCAAAAACGTATCCCTCAACCTCCCCTTAAAATTAAAAGGATAGAATTCGTTCAGGAGGGATTGAGGCAGTATAAAATAGGACAACTGTCAGCCCCTGGTTTCCTGTTCAACTCTGAAAGAGTAAACAGATAACTGCAAGTCCCTAGTTTCTTATCTAGCTTCAAAGGAACTAATACAGGGCTGCAAACTGCAGCTGCAAACTTCCTGAGATGAAGATTTCCCTAAAGCCCCCAAATTGCCCCAAAACCATTGAAACTCCCCAAACCATAAAAGCTGGCAAAATTCTGGTCCCAAAGCAAACTCTTAGTTAATAATAGGAAGAATAGGTTCATAAAGATGGTTAACCATTTGCTCAAAGACAAATTTTAGGTATGTGACAACAAACCATGAATTCTGCTAACTACCTCCTCCTAGAACAAAGAAGATTCAAAGGTTACTATGGAAACCTGCTACCAACAAAACTTTTCTATAAAACAAGGTAGCCCACTCCACTCAGTGCCTGTCTCTCCCTTGGGTGCGCCCGCCATTAACCTCTTAATGTATACTCTTGCTTCTTAATAAACTTTACTACTTATTCCTAAAAAAAAAAGAAAGAAAGAAAGAAAGAAAGGAGTGGCAAATTGCACATGCATTTACAATTTACACATGCCTCTGGGTACATGAAGTTTCCAGCCCAGGTTTGGTTAAACCAAAAGTGACAGAACCACAGTGGTTCTGTGGCTTTTCCCTTGAGAGCCCTAATGCCCTGCTCAATTCCTCACCCTTGTCATTTGATTTCACAAGAATTGCTGAACTCCACCTCTCAGCCCAAGCTTGGAAGGCAGCCCAGGATCTCAATCTCAAGAAATGTAAACAGAGTTAGGGGACCTGAGTTTAAATCCCAACTTTGCTGTTTCCCACTTGTGAAAAGTCAAGCAAGTTATTGAGCTTCTCCAAACCTCCATTTCACTTTGGTTAAAGTGGGGGCAATAAAAATATTCATGGACTTTCAGGAAGATGGCCAATAGAGTAGCTTGGGATTAAACCTGCTCCATGGAAAAGTTAGAGAAGGGACAGGATGGTGACTGAGGTGGTGATTCGGGAGTACAGTTGACTTGAGAGAGCCTTCTGCACCACATAGGGCAACCCTGGTTGCAGAGGCCAAGGAACTAAGAAGCAGAAGCTGGAGCCTGGCATAGAAGCACGGAGCCCACGGGAGTGCACGGACAGGAGCCAGGAACTAGGAAGTAAGCCAGGCCACATTCCTTGGGCGCACTACCCTCACCAGTGCAGCCCCATGAATGGTGACTCACCCCACACCCCATCCACCTGAACCCCGTCACCCACTCCCATTCCCTGTGCTCCAGGTGCCCCTACTCCACCAGCCCCTAGTGCAAGTACCTGCCCCACACCCCCACCCCAAGAGCGGCCCAATCCACCTCTCCTGCACCCCTCGGAAGCACTATCTCCCCCTCCCTGTTCCCTGCAGGCTGTTGCCAGCACATAAGGCTGTGGGCACTAACCTCCATACCTAGCTACCCACACCCCCTGCCCATAATGTCACACAGCCTCAGCGCGCCCCTGCCCCAAGCTCTGTGCATCTGTTTATGGCACTCCTAGGCCCACACATGTACACAGGCCCCCAATCACATCATTCAGCTCTAGAAACCACACTTTACAGCAGTCCTAGAACTGTGCATGTGCATGGCCCTCAGCCACACTTCCCAGCTCTGAGAAAGTGCTGACCTGCACACCCGGGTCACATCTGCCCCCAATCCACAAAGGCGTAACACTGACCTGCTGCTACAGCTCTATGAATGTGCACAAAGGGCCCCATGCCTTAGACCAGTGCACACCAGGGTTACGCCCCCCAGACCAGTGTACCCACACAGCTATATCCTCTCTGGCCGCTGGGTGCCCACTTTCACAAGCATCAGCATAGTATCCCCAACCTGTGCCTATACCTGCCCTAAACAAATCACTACACTGACTGCCCCACCCTGAACCCTGCTCCCTGTTGTACAACCATGCAGCAAACACAAGGCCTTAGACTACTGAAAGAAATCAACTCCCAAAGTAAATCAATCATGATATTTATGTGCCACAAAGAAAGCAGAAGATCACTAAGCATATCACAATGCAGACAGACAAAGCCCTGCCTAATGACCAAATTAAAACACCAAAGGAGACACAGACATTGGAACAACTAATCAAAGATGTTCATACAACTCTACTTAATAAAATAAGTGAGATAGCAAATGACATAAAGGAGATCAGCAAACAGTAGAAGAGCATAAAGAGGAATTTGAAGGAATAAATAGAAAAATAGTGGATATCACAGAGATATAAAGACACTGTTGACCAAATAAAAAACATGCTAGAGCACACAACACCAGATTTGAAGAGACAGAAGAAACAATAAGTGATATAGAGGACAGAATAACTGACTTTGAAGACTCAAAACAGCAAATGGCAAAAAGATGGGAAATTTGAATTGTATCTCAGGGAAATGATAGACAAAACAAAGAACACAAATATAAGAATCATTGGTGTTCCAGATGGAGAAGAGAGGAGTAAAGGGCTAGGAAGAGTAGTTGAGGATATATTGGGAGAAAACTTCCCAATCCTCATAAAGGACATAAATATACAAGTCAAATAACGCCAATGAACTCCAAACAGAATAAATCCAAATAGGCCTTTCCCAAGACACATACTAATCAGTCTGTCAAATGTTGACGAGAAGCAGAAAATCCTGAAAGCAGCAAGAGAAAAGCAATCTACTACATACAAGGGAAACCAAATAAGCTGAGTTCAGACTACTCAGCTAGCACCCTGGAGGCGAGAAGGAAGTGGTATGATATATTTAAGATCCTGAAAGAGAAAGACTTCCAGCCAAGAATTCTGTACCCATCCAAATTGTCCTTTAAAACTGAAGAAGAGATTAAAGTTTTCAAAGACAAAAAAGTCCTGAAAGACTTTGTCAACAGGAGACTGGCCCTAGAAGAAATACTAAAAGGAGTTCTGCTGGCTGAAAAAAAAATAAAAGGAGAAAGAGGTCTAGAGGAGGACACAGAACTGAAGAGTACCACTAAGGGTAATTTAAAGTACACAAAGAGAAAGAGGGAAAAGAATATCTAGATCTGACAAATAAAATTTCAAAGAATATATAGATCTGACCAATAAAATAAAAAGATAATATGGTGGATTCAAGAAACACCTTTTCAGTAATAACTTTGAATGTTAACGGACTAAACTTATCAATTAAAAGATACAGAATAGCAGAATGGATTAAGAAACATAATCCAGCTATATGCTTCTTACAAGAGACTCATCTTAGACACAAGGCTACAAATAGATTGAAAGTGAAAGGATGGAAAAAGATTTTCCACACAGGTTGTAACCAAAAGAAAGCAGGAGTAGCTATACTAATATCGGACAAAATAGACTTTAAATGTAAAGACATCATAAGAGACAAAGAAGGACACTATATACTAATTAAAGGGTCAATTCACCAAGAAGTTACAACAATCATAAATGTTTATACTTCCAATCAAGGAGCTCCAAAGTACATGAGACAGACATTGGCAAAACTGAAGGGAGTGATAGATGTTTCAACAAAAATAGTAGAAGACTTCAATACACCACTCTCCTCTATAGATAAAAAAAAAAAAAAAAAAAAAAAAAACAGAAGATCAACAAGGAAATACAGAAGTTAAATAAGTTGATAAATGAATTAGACCTAACAGACACATATAGGTCATTGCACCACAAAGCACAAAGATAGACATTCTTCTCTACTGCTCATGGAAAATTCTCCAGGATAGATCATATGCTGGGGCACAAAACAGGTCTTTATAAATTTTAAAACATTGAAATTATTCAAAGCACTTTCTCTGCCCACAATGGGATGAAGTTGGATCTCAATAACCACCATAGAATGAGAACATTCATAAATATATGGAGATTAAATAACACACTCTTGAACAACCAGTGGGTCAAAAAGAAATTGCTAGAGAAATCAGTAGCTATCTGGAGATGAACAAAAATGAGAATACAATTTCTCGGAACTTATGCGATGTGAAAAAGGCTGTGTTGAGAGGGATGCCTAAATGCCTATATTAAAAAAGAAGAGGGCACAAAACAGGTCTTTATAAATTTTAAAATACTAAAATTATTCAAAGCACTTTCTCTGATCACAATGGGATGAAGCTGGATCTCAATAACTACCAAAAAATGAGAACATTCACAAATATGTGGAGGTTAAATAAAACACTCTTAAACAACCAGTGGGTCAAAGAAGAAATTGCTAGAGAAATCAGTAGCTATCTGGAAATGAATGAAAATACAACTTATCAGAAATTATGGGACTTCAAAGGCTGTGCTGAGAGGGAAATTTATTGCCCTAAATGCCTATATTAAAAAATAAGAAAGAGCAAAAATCAAGGACTTAACAGCAAACCTGGAGGACCTGGGAAAGAACAACAAACTAACCCCAAAGCAAACAGGAGAAGAGAAATAACAAAGATTAAAGCAGAGATAAATGAATGGGACAACCACTAGAAAGAATCAATAGAAAGAATCAATAAAACCAAAAGTTGGTTCTTTGAGAAAATCAATAAAATTGATGGGCCACTAGCAAGAATGACAAAGTAAAAAAGAGAGAGGATCCAAATAAACAAAATCAGAAACCAGAAGGGGTGCGTTACCACAGACTATGAAGAAATAAAAGAAATCATAAGAGGATACTATGAACAACTATACGCCAATAAACTAGACAACTTAGATGAAATGGACAAATTCCTGGAGACATACAAACAAGCTACACTGACTCAGGAAGGAATAGAAGATCTCAGCAAACCAATCACAAGTAAAGAGATTCAATCAGTCATCAAAAATCGTCCTACAAAGAAAAGCCCAGGGTCAGATGACTTCACAGGGGAATTTTATCAAACATTCCAAAAAGAACTAACACCAATCCTGCTCAAACTTTTCCAAAAAAATTGAGGAAAAAGAAACTCTACCTAACTCATTTTATGAAGCAAATATCATTTTAATACTACAACCAGGTAAAGATGCTATAAGAAAGAAAAACTACAGGCCAATCTCCTTAATGAACATAGATGCAAGAATTCTCAATAAAATATTAGCAAATCGAATCAAATAGCACATTAAAAGAATTATACACCATGACCAAGTGGGGTTTAGACTAGGAATGCAAGGATGATTCAACACAAGAAAATCAATTAATGTAATACAGCACATTAACAAATCAAAAGGGAAAAATCACATGATCATCTCGATTGATGCTGAAAAAGCATTTGACAAAATTTAGCATCGTTTTCTGATAAAAACACTCCAAATGATAGGAATCAGAGGTAACTACCTCAACATGATAAAGGGAGTATATGGAAAAACCAATAGCCAGCATTGTACTCAATGGAGAGAGGCTGAAAGCTTTTCCCCTAAGATGAAGAACAAGAGAAGGAAGTTCTCTGTCACCGCTATTATTCAACATTACGCTAGAAGTTCTAACTAGAGCAATCAGGCGGGACAAAGAAATAAAAGGCATCCAAATTGGAAAGGAAGAAGTAAAACTCTCATTTGCAGATAATATGATATTTTACTTGGAAGATCCTGAGAAATCTACAGCTAGGTTACTTGAGCTAATAAACAAATTCAGTAAGGTGGCAGGATATAAAATTAATGGGCAAAAATAAGTAACATTTCTATAAACAAGCAATCACCTAACTGAGAAGTCAGTCAAGGAAAAAATTCCATTCAAAATAGCAACTAAAAGAATCAAATACTTAGGAATGAACTTAACTAGGAACGTAAAGGACTTGTACACAGAAAACTACAAAACATGCTAAAAGAAATCAGAGGAGAACTAAATAGGTGGAAAGACATTTCCTGCTCATAGATAGGAAGGCTAAATATAGTTAAGATGTCAATTCTCCCCAAACTGATCTACAGAGTCAACACAGTACTAATCAAAATTCCAACAATCTACTTTGAAGATTTGGAAAAGCTAACTATCAAATTCATCTGGAAGGGAAAGAGACCCTGAATAGCTAAAAGCATCCTAAAAAAGAACAAAGTGGGAGGATTAACACTTCCTGACTTATAAAACCACAGTGTTCAAAACAGCATGGTACTGGCACAAAGACAGAAGCATTGACCAATGGACTCGAATTGAGAGTACAGAAATAGACCACCAAATCCATGGTCAACTAATTTTTGACAAGGCCCCCAAATCCTCTGAACTGGGACAAAATAGTCTTTTCAATTATTGGGCATGGAAGAACTGGATATCAATAGCCAAGAGAATGAAAGAGGACCCCAATCTTACATCATACACAAAAATTAACTCAAAATGGATTAAACACCTAAATATAAGAACTAGCACCATAAAGCTTCTGGAAGAAAATGTAGGGAAGCATCTTCAAGACCCTGTAATAGGAGGTAGAGTCCTAAACTTTACATCCAAAGCACAAGCAACAAAAGAAAAAAAAAATAGATAAATGGGAACTCCTCAAAATCAAATGCTTCTGTACCTCAAAAGACTTTGTCAAAAACGTGAAGAGGCAGCCAACTCAATGGGAGAAAACATTTGGAAATCACGTAGTAGGCAAAGGTTTGATTTCCTGTATATACAAAAAATTATGCAACTCAACAATAAAAGAACAAACAACCCAATTATAAAATGGGGTAAAGATATGAATAGGCATTTTTTTGAGTAGCAAATACAGATGGCTCAAAAGCACATGAAGAGATGCTCAATTTCATTGGCTATAAGGGGAATGCAGACCAAGACTACAATGAGATACCACCTCACACCTATAAGAATGGCTGCTATTAAACAAACAGAAAACTATAAATGTTGGAGTGGATGTGGAGAAACTGGGACACTTTTGCACCACTGGTGGGAATGTATAATGGTGCAGCCACTATGGAAGACTGTTTGGCTCTTCCTTAGGAAACTAAATAACAAGTTGCCCTATGACCCAGCAATAGCACTACTTGGTATATACCCAGAAGAGCTGAAAGCAACAACACAAATAGACATTTGCACACCAATGTTCACAGCAGCATTATTCATAATCGCCAAAAGATGGAAACAAACCAAATGCCCATCAACAGACAAGCGGATCAACAAAATGTGGAATAAACATATGATGGAATATTATGCAGCAGTAAGACAAAATGACGTCCTGAAGCACATGACAAGATAGATGAGCCTTGAGGACATAATGCTGAGCAAAATTAGCCAGACACAAAGGAATAAATACTGTATGATTCCACTTTTATGACCAGCATAAAGGAATAATTAGAGGCTTATATTATAGAATATAGGGGACTTAGAGGCACATAGAAGCTAGAGATAGGTGAACCGTTAGCTAATGAGGTTGAACTCCAGTGTAAAGGAATAGATAGGAGCGAAGGTGATTCTCTAGTGGGTATATAAGTAATATTACCAATTGAAGAAGAACAAGATTGAAAGGGGTTATATAGACCTATGTGTCCTACTGGTTCACACTAGAAATACGAATTAATTCTCACAAGAATTACTTCAAAGATATTATTCTTGTATAAAGAGTGTTTAAGTCCAGGGAATAGGGAGAAAACTGCTATTGCATGCTATGAGCTATGTTCAAAAGGAAACCATCAGCACTACCACAGCAATAGCAGAGGTAAATAATGAGGGGAGGGACAAGAGTTAAGAGGAAGTTTAGAGTTCCTATTTGGCCAGGGTGTGTTTATTGGTTTTCTTTCTCTTGGGAACAATAAAATTATCTGAAATGGAGAATGTTGATGGACTGTGGACTTTGGGCACTCTACATGATGCCCAATGAATGCAGGTGGCTAAAGGATGCACTGATGGAGAAGTAGATTGGAGAATGAGGGTGTCTACTTGTGAATGAAGGTTGTGCTGCTACAAAAAGGAAGAATGTCATGAGGCATACGATGATGTGAATGAACATGTGGGACATTTAGTGAGACAAAATAAGCCAGAAACAAAAGAACAAGAATGGGTATAGTCACCTTTAGAAAATGCTTAGAAGAAAACAGGGGCCTAGATTGTAAGCTTTCAGAGCAGACACATTAAGTCCGGAGTGGTGATTATTATTTCTGGATTTTGAGAGGCTTTTTTCTATATATAACCTGATATTTTGAGATAAGAACAAAGCCGAACAGGTTGGGGTTAAAGTAATTCAGAACATAGGGGTAAGGAAGACAGTGTCTATATTTTAGAACCACACATACTCTTTGAGACCAATGGAAGAAAGGTTTATTTGATCTGGAACTGAAATTTTCTATAGTGTATAATCTAATTCAACCTATCTGTATAGCTCATTTGAACAATTGAAACACAGGGAGCCCAGAATAAGAAAGAGGTCCTTTAATTCTGTATACATTATTGTAACACCTGGATACATTTTAGAGTATATTAAGCAGATAATCAAAAAGTATTGACAAAGTCCCCTGAGGGATGGGAGAAAGAACTTGGAACTATTAAACCTTACTATCAGGGAATCCCCTGATACTGTGTCAAACTTTAGGGACACCCAAATCAATAGGCCATGCCCTCGATCATGAGGCTTACTCTTGTGAAGCTTATGTAGATAGCAGAGAAGTTTAAACTTTACCTATAGGCATGCCTAAGAGTTACTTCTGGAGGACCTCTTTTGTTGTTCAGATGTGGCCTCACTCTCTCTAAGTCCAACTTTGCAAGTTAAATCATTGCCCTCCCCCCTATGCGGGATATGATATCCAGGGATGAAATTCTCCCTGGCAATGTGGGAGATGACTCCCAGTGATGAATCCAGACCTGGTACCGTGGGATCAACAATTCCATCCAGACCAAAAAAAGGAAAAGTGTAACTAATAAAGTATCAGTGGCAGAGAGAGTTCAAATGGAGTCAAGAGGCTACTCTAGAGGTTGCTCTTATGCAAGATTCAGTTAGACCTTGCTACCTATCATAACCTGCCAACCGCAACCAAGACCATTCCAGCCAATCCTAAAGAACACCTAGGACAATATATAAGATTCCATGAGGGTCCCATGCACTAGAGTATTTTCCAGAAACCTACAACTTCCAGATGGGTCCCTGGTCCAGATAAGTCCTGAAACCTAGCCCAGCCTCTCCGAAACATCAGATAGTTCCATCTCCCTATCCCATAGTAGTGATAGACCCTTCCAATATGAAAAATTTAGAATGGCCACAGCCCAAACACCCCTAAAGAGAGGGATGGAAAGATCAAAGATGATGGTGAAGTTACACAGAGAAGATAGGATTTAACAAATGAATATGAATGCTGAATCATTAAATTGTTATCTATTTTAGTCTCCAGTATTTTAGAACAGCTAGAAGTACAAACCTAAAATTGTGAAATTGTAACCGATGTCAAATTCTGAAATATGTTCTACAACTAATTGTGATGCTGTGTTTTGAAATTTATAGCTTTGTGTGTGTGTATATATACTTTTTTTCACAAAAAAAAAACACACGTGTATATATATATATACGGGTTTTTTTTTTTCACAAAAAAAAAAGGAAAAAAATTTGATTGTGATGAAAAAAAAATTTAAGCCCTCCAGCCTCCTACTTTCTGGAGCAGCTTGGAGAAAAAATCTGAGAGGATCATATGGTAGCCCATGACAGACTCTGGGAGCTGTCCTGTAACCACTTGTTGAAGAGTGCTTTAAAAAACTATTGCTTTTTTATTTCTTTGCTTTGTATATATGTTATACTATACAATAAAAAAAGTTAAAAATAAAAAAAATAAACTTCATGCAAGAAAAAATATTCATGAGGTTTTGAGATGTGTATAAAAGATTATAAGGCTGGGATCATTACGCATCATGATGTGTTGAGCCAAGAGCTGACATGGAGTCAGCACTCAATATAGCTGTTATCAAAATGAACAGAACTCAGAGTGCCATAAAATGTTCAGACTGACTGGATCATTCACTGAGTCGTTCTGCATTTTGGGGGATCGCAGGCCCCTTTGAGACTGATGGCCCTATGACCCCTCCCTACACAGAAGAGTGAACATGTACAAAACAATGTGGCATCCTTGGCTCCTAGGTAAAATCTGATGGGTCGAACCGCTTTTGTTTTATACCTAAGAGAATGGGGGCTCAAATAGATAGAGCAACCCACCCTGCAACTTGGAGTTTTGTAGCCTGACCAACCTGGTTCAATCTTAACTCTGTCACTTTCCAGCTGCGACCCAAGCTAACTTATTGAACTATCCTAGCCTTCAATTTCTTCATCTGTAAAACATAGGGAAGAGACTTCCTTCGTATCATTACTAAGGGCATTCAATGAAGGAAAAATATAATGTCTGGCATTTGTAAGTGCTCAAACATATCAATTCTCTTCCAAGTTAAATGCTTTGTAAACTAGACTGCCAACAAGCAAAGACCAGAGCCTTCTTGATACCTGGAGTCTTCCCCAGATGCTAACCTGAAGTATTAAAAATATTAATAGGGCATCAGCCTATAAGGTAGCCCATGATGCCCAGGTGCGGGAAGGGGCACCTTTCTCATGAATGCTTCTTACAGAGCACTAGCAGAAAATCCCCAGCCCCTGGGCCCTCCATCCTGTAGCCAGGAGTCTGTGCAGCCTGGGCAGGGAGGCACAAGCCCCAGCCTGTGCAGTCTAGCCTGGAGCAGCCAGTGCTGTCGGGCGCTTACCAGCTTCCGGATGCGGTCCAGCACCAGGTCGATGCTTTCCTTGCCCACCGTGTAGTGGCCCCGTGCATAGTTGTTCGCGGCATCCTCCTTTCCTGTGATCAGCTGCTCTGGGTGGAACAGCTGGCGGTAGGTTCCTGCCCGAACCTCATCTGCCAAGAAATGGGACCAACAGGTCTTCCTTGGTTCCCAGGGGAGAGGCCTCCCTCCCTGCTGGAATAACACAACACACCCTCTGGGTTTCCGTTCCCCCCAGCTGTAAAACTCCACTGAGCTGAAGCCAGAAAACCACTATAATAAATCCACAAACAGCTAAGAGGACTGCAGGGTAATAGAGGCACTAACAGAGCCGAAGTCTGTGCTCTGCCGGCTGGAACCTTACAAGGACTCAGGTTTACAAAGTTCACTGCACACCAAGGCTGCTTGCCATTTCTTCCCCTTCCACCTCCACCCCTCAAGTCTTCAGGTGTTCAGGCTTCAAGGTTACCTGATACCAATAAGTTTACCCAATTTCACCCTTCTAAAAATGTTCTAGGCATGCATAGAGAGATTCATGGTGATAAGCCCAGATCCTACATGCTCTCGTGGACTGTCCCACCCTCATCTGCACCCCAAAGTGGCAATGATACGTGTCGGGCATGGCATGTTTCAGAACGACTCTGAAGCCAAGCTGTGCTTCAGGATCTTGAGGAGCAGGAGCCCTTGAGCTCGCTCATCTCCAAGGAACCTCACCAAGTAGACATATGAATCGACCAAGATGCCTCAGTCTCCCACTTCATCTCCTTTCTTCTGTTTAGGTTCCCTCTACCCACCCCAACCCTAGAGAACCAGCCATTTGCACAGTAGCCTGGGAGGATCACCTTTCTGCATCTCTGCAAAGTACCAAGGCGAGGGGGGGATACCTGGGGTCCACTGTCCCTAGAAATTGGTGTTCAGGCATCAGAGGCATGTGCCAGGCATCTCCGAGGATCTAGTCCATTCCTTCCTTGATGGCCCAGTCTCACAGCTGAGGCAATCTCAGTGTTGAGCTGAGGATTGATCCAGGGGTCAAACCCAAGAGGAAGTGGTAACGTGGGGCAGGAGGAATGAGGGGAAAGGGCAGGACAGCAAGAATCCTGCCCCACACAAGTCAGATGTACTCTGTGTTTTCCAAGATTCAAATGGGGTACACTCTAGAACTACAGGCCCCTGGCTGTTATTCCATTTCATGCATAAGATCCTGTAAAGTTATATCAGACCTGTGGGGCTGACTACAACTAGAATAGAATCAGAAACCTATACTTTGGGTGGTTGACAACCTGGGGAGCTTCTCATCATTTCTAAAATTGTTTTGTTGACTCTTAGTGTTTGGTAACAATCCTGACAATTTTGGTCTCTCGGCGAGAGTAAGGGAATTCCATAGGGGCATTTTATTTCACATAGAGTAGAGCTATCATGGGGGAGCAGAGGTCCTTGATCCCTGTTGTGAGATTCCCCAGAACCATGGAGACTCTAAAAAGCTAATAAAAGTCATGTTTGTTCAGCATCCATGGAGATTCTACTTCCTTAGCCCTCATGGGCCACAGGCTGCAGTTTTGCGTTGCATTTTCTGGGGACAGGGCTCTGTGCCATACTCACCCACCACCGTGGGCTCCAGATCCACCATGACCGCCCGGGGCACATGCTTCCCATTGCCAGTCTCGCTGAAAAAAGTGGTGAAGGAGTCGTCGTCATTGATCTTGCTGGCCTGGGTGCCAAAGGTGCCATCTGCCTGGATGCCATGCTCCAGGCAGAAGAGTTCCCAACAGGCGTTGCCAATTTGAACTCCCGCCTGGCCCACGTGGACAGATATGCATTCTCTCTGGGGAAGGAGAACACAGTGTCAAGGTTAGAGAGTCCTTGCCACCATCAACCCACCCCAGGCCAGGTTTTGGCCCCAGATCCTCCACCACTGAGGATTCCAATATTCCAGGAAATCACCCAGCCACATTCCCCTAGAGTCAGGAAGCGGGGCAGAGTTGGGTCAGGAAGACACGGTTGTTTTGTGTTTTACTCTAAAGGTTGCTTTCCAGAGTTAATCTCTGAAAGAAGGAAAATAGAGCAGATGATGCACAGGGGAAACAAGGGGCAAATTCCAAATCTGAGACTCCTGGCCTAATAAAGATGGCCAAAGGGAGAAGGAATGACAACAGCAGAAAGTATCCTTAAATTCACACAACACACAGTGGCAACCTCCATCTTCATTCCCAGACCCTGACTTTCTTAGTGACATCACATACACACACACACACCACAGTCCTGGAATATCATATAGCCATCGAACACTCCCGGGAGGAATATGCTTTGGAAGTGTGTCTCGTGGGTGTCATTCGCATTATGAATAAAAAACATAGGAATAAGGGTTGTGTTAGTTAGATTCAGTTGTCAACTTGGCCAGGTGAGCATACCTAGTCTTGTTGCTGAGGACATAAGCCAATGGTACGTGACCTCATCTGTTGCTAATTACATCTGCAGTCGGCTAGGAGGCGTGTCTGCTGCAATGAGTGACATTTGACTTAATTGGCTGGTGCTTAAATGAGAGAACCCAACGTAGCACAGCCTAAGCAGCTCGGCATTCCTCATCTCAGCACTAGCAGCTCAGCCCAGTCCTTTGGAGATGCAGAAAGAAGTCACCCCGGGGAAAGTTGTTGGAACCCAGGGGCCTGGTGGAAAGACCAGCAGAGACCATCCTGTGCCTTCCACATAAGAAAGAACCTCAGTGGAAAGTTAGCTGCCCTTCCTCTGAAGAACCAACAAAATAAATCCCCTTTTATTAAAAACCAATCCATCTCTGGTGTGTTGCATTCCGGCAGCTAGCAAACCAGAACAAGGGTGGGTGCGTCAGTGGGTAATTTGAGAGTTATAAATTAGGCTCTTCCAGAACCCCGAGAAACTGGAACATCCTTGTCGCCACTACCATCTGTCCCCTTGCCTATGTCAAGCCAAGTGTTAAATAAAGCTGACCTTTAGAATGCCCAAAATTTTCTCTTGGTTACTCAGTGTGAGGTCGCAATCCTAGAGCTAACAACTTAGGATGGGGAGTTGTGTGTGAGTGTCTGTGAACAGGATGTGTGCGTGTGTGTGTGTGTGTGTGTGTGTGTGTGTGTAAAAATGTACTAGGAAGTTCTGCTGGGAAGAGGGAATCAGCACCCCACCTATAGGAAAGCAGTGGCCTGCTAAGTTGGGCTCTATGCCCATGTTGCCCGGCAGAGCTGAGCAGGGAAGTATGTGCCTGCTCTGTGGGTTTCTATTCTTATCTATGACCTAGCCTGGAACTTTCCAGCCCCGGGTAACCCAGACCAGGAGCAGAGTCTCCAGAGGGCATGGCTGGGCCTGGAAGCAAGGGGCGTATGGGGCTCCTAGAACCTGGAGAATTCTCTGGGCACAGGGGAACAGGACGACTGTCTTGAGTAACATCTCCACGGTTCAGCAAGAACTGAGTGGTTCCCGGCTCCTGCCAGGAAAAGGACAGAGTGTAGGGATTCCCAATGGCCAGTGTATAAATAAAGGAGCCTGAAGGCCAGCAAGGGGCTTCACGAACAAAGTTGCCCACACCCCAGCACTGAAATCCTGCCTTCTCAATTTCCTTGCTGTGTGATGTTGGTTGAGTTACTTAACCTCCCATCTTAGGTTGGTGGTTAAGGATTAAATGGGGCACAGAGGGCCTGGCACATTTTTATCACCTTGTAGCTCTATTCTCCACTCGGAAGAAGTGCACAGGGTCCCCAGTCCCTTCTCCTTCACTGTGGGGTTTATTTTCTACTCCATCTTAGGCCCCAGTTCAGGCCTAGGAAAAGCAGTGTTCTACACCCAGCACTCACTCCAGGGCCAATATGTAGCCACAGCTTCCTAGGGTGGTGTCTAAAGCTAAGGGGACACTGACCAGCTTCCTGCTGGGTGATGACACCTTCAGAGCCCCACCCTACCCCACCCACAGCTCACCACTCCCCAACCACCTCCCAACCCTATCTGTGGTGCTGCTGGGCCTCCAGGCTGCCCTCCCTTCTAGAACATTCTGCCTTTTCAGGAGAGATGCAGGGTTACTTCAGGAAGGCCAGAGGTCATGGAAGAAGAAGAAACCATCCTGAGTACCTGAGAACCCCTGTTACAGTAATAGCAATGGTTTTAGCCTCTTTTGATGCATTCCTATAAACTCACACTAGGAATCAATACGCCAGTCTTCACAGAGAGGGTGTCTCCCTCTTTCTCTCCATCTCTCTCTCTCTCTCCCTCCTTCCATATCTCTCTCCCTCCCTCCCTCCCTCTCTCCGCACATACGCAAGCACACACCTCTCAGGAAAAGCTATTCTTCCTGTCAAACTAATTCACAAGAGTAATTGAGGGCATAAAATAAGCCCAGAAACAACCAGCAGGTGTATGGGTGCTCCCCAAAGCCAAATCTAAAGAGAAGAAAGGTCTCCCACTGCCATTCTCCTAACAGGAACCAGAGACATTCAGGTGAAGGGAGAGGATGCACAGGATGAGCCTGGAATATGAGAGTCAACAAAGATCTCCGAGCCAACCTGAAGAGGCGCCCACTGCCTAAGATGAGACCATCTGAGCATCTAAAAGAATAACAACAAAACTTGGCTGAAACAAGCTGTGGATACAAAAATCCACAAGTCCATACTGTTTTTTAAAAAGTGAACCTCCAGGGAGGGAAAAAAAAAACCTCATCTGTCCCCATCTAAACAACCCAGTTAGTGAGGGAAATCTCTTTTTAAGCAGAAGAATGAGCGCTAATAAATGTCGAAGGAATGATAAATTAAGAAACACTGAGACATTACAGCTTCGAGTGATTGATTTGTACAAGGATGCCAAAACCATTAGGTGGAAGGTCCATGGGCATTTCCATGGCACCAAAGAATCATTTGTTGGTCACAAGTAACTACAATAGAAGGATCCAGCTGTCACCTGCCTAAAGCTGTGGTCAAACTCAACATGACTGGTAGTGAGACCGCCAGCCTAAAGGGCCTTTTGATGTAATGCAATACGACATACACACCGCCACCTATGGGAAAATTGTGTCAAAATTTCCAGCCTTAATCCAGTAAATCTTTAGATTTAATTTGCATTTTACAGAAAGCACAGGGATCAGAGGGACAAGGTAAGTGACATCGTGAGGGAACAATAAAGTAAATCCAGAAGGTGGGTGTGGTAGATAGACATATTCAAGTCCCAAGCCTGGTCCAGTAGCTATGGCCCTATTTGTAAATAGGACCCTTTGAAGATTTTAACAGCTAAAGTGTGGACTCATTTGTGAATGGGATCTTCTAAAATCCTATTTCAGTGTAGTCAAACAGAATCAGGGTGGGCCTTTATCCATAGTACTGGGAGGCCTTATAAAGAGAAGCAGGAAGTCAGCAGAAACCAGAACAGCAGACGTAGGAGACCAAGGTCATCACCAACTGATAGGAGGTAGGGATGCCGGCCAAGGATTGTGGCAAGCCAAGCCAGAACACTAAACACATCAGGGAGAAAGCATGACCTTGCTGACACCTTGATTTTGCACTTCTAGCCTTCAAAACCATGAGACCATAGATATGTGTGGTTTAAGCCAATTCACTGTGGTATTTGTCATAGCAGCAAAAGCCAACAAAGGCATTCTAGCGGGCTGCAGCTCTAGTCTTTTCAATTTATGAAAAATAAAGGTAGTGGGAAGGATCGGTCCACATTTTTTAAAAACATAATTATAACAAGGCTTTTAAAGTTACATGGAGTTATCAAAAGGAAAATTAAAAGTTATATGACCCCTCATGGAGCTCCAAGGATCTATGCACATCCATGTGGAACCCATCTTCTGTGCCTGCTCCCAGTGAAGGAGCAAGAAGCTGTATGAGCTTCCATCAAGCTTGTCTAGTTCGGGTACGGGATAGCTTCTGCAGCCACACTCAGTCTGATCCCCATCCCCCATCTACCTGGCAGGGACTGCTGAGCCACTCAGGAAGTTCTACATAGATGAACAAAGAGCAGACCCAGGGCTAAAGCCCTTGGGAGGCCAGCTCCTATGCCCAAAAAAAGGTCACCCGTCTATCATAACTAGGGACACTCCTAGAATGTTTAGGATATGAGATCACCTGATAGGATGCTCTCCCCCATTATTTTACAGATGGAAAACCTGAGGTTCAGAGAGGTAAGGGACAGAGGCAAGGTCACATAGCTCTTGATTGTATAATGATAGAGCTTTTAGAATGTGACTACGTGATTGTGAAAACCTGTGTCTGATGCTCCTTTTATCTAGGGTATGGACAGATGAGTAAAAAATATGGATAAAAAATAAATTATAAGGGGAACAAAGATTAAAATTAATTGAGTAGATTGAAACACTAGTGATCAATGAGAGGGAGGTATAAGAGGTATCGTATGTATGAGATTTTTTTTCTTTTTTCTTTCTTTTGCTGGAAAGATGCAAGTGTTCAAAAAAATGATCATGGTGAATGATCATGGTGATGAATACACAACTAGGGATGCTATTGTGAGCCACCGATTGTACACCATGTCAAGGATGTTTGTATGTTGTATACCAAGTACAGAATGTTTGCATGTTAAGAATGTTCATGTTATATTTTGTTTTGGTTTGATAATAAAAAACAAATTTTAAAAAAAGTACTCTCTTTTCATTAATTGCTTACCTCAATAAATTGTTATCAGCATTTTCTGAATTTTTTCTATATAACATCCTTTATAAAAAACCAACAACAACCAAAACAAAAAAAAAACCTGCAAGAAACAATCAAAAACAAGACAGGTATCTACAATTTTAATGTTTAGTCACTGGCCCGACTAAGATAGCACTATTATAAAATTCACAAATATCTTTGTTGCTCTGTGCAAATCTGACCTCAGATATTTTATCTATTTGCATTTCTTCCATCTCATTAACTTCATGTGTTTCAATCATCAATTTTCTCCGAAGTATGACGTGTCCCTCCAGTGAATCTCCCACTTACCAACCATCCTCATGAGTAATAAATCAAGTGAAATTAAGGGGGTTGGATCTCTAAGAATAATTCCTAAACACACACTACAATTATTCAAAACACACTGAAAGCACTTTGGCATTTAGGTAAATCATGCATAGCATCGTAGATATATTTCTTAAAAGTGGGGTAACCATGGTTTAGGGACCTGTAAAATGGATGAATGATAAAGCAATGAATAAATCCATTGCAATGAAATGGCCTTCTGGAAACTAAATGATTCGGTGACTTGGCTTAAGAACTGGTACCTAGAGGGAAAAAGTACTCAGTTTGGTGTAGAAAGAGCTATCATCTTATCCCAAGCTGTAACACTAACTAGCTTTAGCAAGTCTATCTATCTGCACCTTCATTTCCTCACCTAAAAGAACATTAATTCTGAAAATATCAGAAAGTTGTCTGGAGTGTAAATGCAAAATTATCACATGGAAAAAGATGAGTTTAAAAAAAGAGAGAAGGTTTGATGATGAAGGGAAGTACCTGAAACTGTAGAGCTGTGTTCCAGAGGCCATGTTTCTTTTTTATTTTTTTTAATATTTTTATTGTAAACAACTAACAAACACACAAACATTCTTGACATACAAACATTCTATACATGGTTACAATCAATGGCTCACAATATCATGACATAGTTGTGTTTTCATCAGCATGATCATTTTTTTGAACATTTGCATCTCTCCAGCAAAAGAAAGAAAAAAGAAAAAACTTACACATGCCATACCCCTTATCCCTTCCTCTCATTGACCAATAGTATTTCAATCTACTCAATTTATTTTAACCTTTGTTCCCCTTACTATTTGTTTATTTCTTACCCATCTTTTTTACTCATCTATCCACACCATAGAAAAAAGGAGCATCAGACACAATCATGATCATCCAACTAACCATGTTTCTGGAAGATGATTGTATAATGATATACATTTGCAATGTGACTGTGTGATTGTGAAAACCTTGTGTCTAATGCTCCTTTTATCTAGGGTATGGACAGATGAATAAAACATATGGATTAAAAATAAACAAATAATAGGGGGAACAAAGGTTAAAATAAATTGAGTAGATTGAAATACTAGTGGTCAACGAGGAGAGATAATGTATGACATGTATGAGGTTTTTTTTTTTCTTTTTTATTTCTTTTGCTGGAGAAATGCAAATGTTCAAAAAAAATGATCATGGTGATGAAAACACAACTATGCAATGATATTGTGAGCCGTTGATTGTAACCAAGTATAGAATGTAAGTCAAGAATGTTTGTATTTTTGTTTGTTGTTTACAATAAAAATATTTTTTAAAAAAGAATGTCTGTATGATTGTAAGTTGTCATTTTACAATAAAAAATATTTAAATAAAAAATTTAAAAGATCACATAGCAGGCGGGCCATGGTGGCTCAGTAGGCAGAGTTCTTGCCTGCCATGCCAGAGACCTGGGTTCGATTCCCGGTGCCTGCCCATGTAATTAAAAAAAAGATCACATACCTCTGCCGTCAAAGAGCCTGTACCAAAATCCATGCCCATACCTACACCAATGCAAGCCTGATACCACATAACAAGGGCAAGCTTATGGTAAAAGCTTCAGAGCAGAAACCAAGAATGGTTCGTGGCGGTAATTCTCTTTGAAAGTGTGTCATCTGTCTCTGGTAGCTACAGCCAGAAATCTGTTCCTTGGGGCTGGTATGTGCAACTGGGCAGTGGGGGCAGAGGACCAGGTGGCACAGCAGAAGATTAAGTCCGACGTTTACTGCAAACTCATATTTCAGATTCCCTACTCTAGCCAATCAGAGCTCATGCCTTCTCTCTCATCTCTCAGTTCTATTTTGAATCTGGGCTTGTAGAGCTCAGAACAGTTCTGTGTCCCTGGGGCCCATGAGGGGAGGGGCTGCCTGTGAGCTGCTGGAGCCTCTGTCCAATAATCCAGGGGAGGAAGATGAGGGAATTCCTTTCCTCAAGAAAAGTATAACTGCTCATACAGACCCAGTGCTAGGATGGCTACAAAAGTTACCTACTCCATTCATTCCTGTGACAAATATTTATTGTATTATTACATGTAAGAAAGTCACAGGAAGCTCCTATTCCTCCTTTAAGACGAGTTAAATGTACCTTTCTCCGGGAAGTCTGGAAAACCACAGGATAGCACCTCTGCTATGTGCTCCCACGGCCACTTCTTCCCCATTTTCACCTTTACGATACCCTATCACAGTTGTCTGTTTGCGTGTCTGACTTTCCTAGTAGCGAGTGGACTCTGTGAGGGCAGGGAACACTTCTTTTACTCACCAGGTCTCCAAGACAGTGCTTGAAGGTGGCAGGTGCCTGATAAACCTGAGGATGATTAGAACAGACACCCTGCCCTGACGGGACTGACACAAGGAGAGCAGCCAGTTTCTAAGAGATACCCAGACCAAGTACAGTGGGAATTCAAAGCTGGGAAAGACAGCTTCTGGCCTGGTTTCCAAGCAGGAGGAATATTCACAGGAATCTTAGAGAAGTAAGACAGACAGTGATGACCCAGGGGCGTTTTAGGTAGCAGGAGCTGTGCAAGCCAAGGCCTAGAGGCAGGAAAATTTAGGGCAGGCTCCACAAACTGCTCAGTTTGACTAGAGCGTGGGCACGTGAAGGACAGAAGAGATGAGTCATCTGTGCTGCCTACGGCCATCTTCCATAGAGAGGAGAGCTTGCTTTGCAGCACATCAAAAAAAGGAAATTCTAGAACTTTCCACCTCTTCTAATTCCATAAGAAACCCTTCCTTATGTCAGTCTTATATTCCTTCTGTTTCAATATCTGTTAGGTAGTATAGTTTTGTTCTCAGAAGACCAAGTTAATCACTATCCTCTGTAGAAGAAGGATTCACAGTTTTAAAAATCATTTCAAAGGATTGCAAAACTGGCATATTATCTAGGAAAGGAGCTGATAGGGGCCGGCAGTGTATGCCCTGTAAAAACCTGAGACCCTTCCCCCATTTACTCAGCCACCTGTGCATCAAATACCATACAGGTGCTTCCAGGGAGCATATGATTACACTAAATTATTTCTGTTGTCAGGCTGCGATCACAAAGCACATATATTTTAGGACCTAGATTAAGGATGGCAAGTGAAAAGTAGATCCCAGATCCTCAGTGTTACAGAAAGATAATTAAAGTAAGGGTAAATGTGATTCATAAGAACGTGTTTGAATTATCTCTGCTTGGAACCCGCCAACTAGGGCATATTTGGACTCACTCAGAACAAAGAAGACGTGGTAAGCCAGAAACAGTAAGAACAAAGAGTCGACCTAAATTAATGTTGGAGGGTGGATATGGTCCAGGAGAGGGGCTCTAACCATAGGCCCAGCAGATAGGGCAGCAACAGGGCTAACAAGAGATGGACTTTAGGAAGGACAGGGACACGGTAGTAGACTCCCAGCACGAGAAGCCCTATGAAGTCCAAAGGTCCTTGGGCGTTAGCTGACCATGGGACTTGTCATCAGATATACACAGCGTCTGCTCTGTTTTCCCACTCTCTGGAAGAAATGCTAACGGGGACACCAGCAGAGGAAATGCCAACCACGAAGGATGCTCTAGGAGGTGCTAAAGATTGCATTATTGGTCCCTGGGTGGCCCAGGCGGAAGGCGGCAGTTGGTCCACTTCCTCCCCTCAAGAGTTCCATAACCTCCCCCCAGCCCCTATCACTAGCTCTGCATTTGCAAGCTATTTCCTCCTCAAAAGTTATTTTTGACTTTTTTCTTCCCTTCATGCTCACTCAGGACCCACATCAGAAAGGTGCACACAATAGCATGAATCCCACCCCACCCCCAGCTCTCCCCTGGGCCTGACATGGGTCTGCAGCTCCCTATCAGAACTTGCCAGTGGGATTCTTGGCAGGCTCATACACATGTCATTCTAGCCTTCCAGGTATGAATCAAGGAAATTTTTTTAAAAGACATTCTGTGAGAAGGAAATGTTTAACCAAAAGAATGTCTGCATATCAAGACAATGCTGCACAGACAAGTAAATATCCTAATAGAACTTATAACACAAAATTCCATGTTTCAAAATAAAGATATTATTGCCTTTTCAAAATATTCAAACATAGGTTTTCTTTTAAACACCAAATTCTCTTGCATGCTTAATGTGAGGTTTTACTGTCTAAAATTTTGATTTACCAGATATTTTCAGAAACTTGCCTAATGGATACACCTTGAAGTTTTCTCAGAGCACTGGCTTATAATCCTGGGCTCCTCTGCAAACTTCCTTTCACCTTCACTCTGTAAGTCACTACAGTGTCCAGGCCAAAATTAAAACATGCAAGGAAAGCCCTCTGAAAATTACAAAGCACTAGCTACATGCCAGATAGTATATTACCAATGTCAATTCTATAGTATATTGTCAAGGATTAGCTTCAAATGCAATGGAGGGTTGGATGGGTGAAGGGAATAAAAAAGCAAGACAATCAATTTAGGTCATAAATTGATCATTGTTGAAATTAGATATTACATAAATACAGGGGCTCATTTTATCATTCTCTCCACATTTATATATGTTTGAAATTCTGTAATAGAAAGAATTTTATATAAATACATAATTAAATATATATTTTATACAAATACATAATTAAATATATATTTTATATAAAATATAAAATTGTATGTATGAATTTTTTTCTGTTTTCTTTTTATTTCTTTTTCTGAATTGATGCAAATATTCTAAGAAATGATCATGATGATGAACATACAACTATGTGATAATATTGTGAGTTACTGATTATATATGTAGAATGGAATGATCATATGGTAAGAATGTTTGAATTTGTATGTTGGTATGTTTAATAAATAAAATTTTTTTAAATGTAAAAGAAAATAGAATTTTCAATATCTTCAAAATATGTATATTTAATATGCATATTAAATTTAATAATTAAATGTGAAATATTATAAATACATATATAATTGCATAATTAAATATGTATATATTTACTCTAAGTGGAGACTTAGAAATTTGTGCTATAACCCCTCTTCATTTGCATGTGAAAAAAAAAACCGAATGGTTAAGAGACTTCCTTGAGGACACACAGCTAACTGCAAAGCTGGGAGACAAAATCCTGTACTCCCACCTGTGAGTTCCTTCTATGGGTCAAAACCAGGGGTCTCAGACAAAAGTGGATTCCTCTGACCACTGACTTCCAATATCCTCAAGTTCTTCAAATTCTCAAGTGTCTCTAGAAGCCTACTAGGGAAAGGAAGGGTGCTGGACAGACCTGGTGCTAGAAGCAACAGGCCTGGGCCAGAGCCAGAAAGCGCTGGGCACTGTCCAAAATGAGCAGAGGGCAGGGAGAGGAGGAGATTCTCCCAGCCTGCTTCTGAAGCAAGGGTGGCCTGTGAACCTGACCTTCGCCTGTGAGTAAGCCAATCCTGCACCCTACCTCCCACCTTTCCAACCTATCTCCCTGCTGCTTAAATACTAGGTCTCTGGGTCATGAAATTTCTGGGTTTCCAGGCCTTCAGGGAAGAAGACTGGAGATGAATTTTACCCATCCGGAGGTACATAATTATGAGTTTGGAGGAGCACTCCCCAGAAGGTAGGGTCCACATCTGTAAATGGAGACAGATGCAGGGAGGTGGGAAGGGGAGCGAAGAAAAGGAGGAGCGGCTGAGCCCCCTAAGCCAGGGTAGAAAACAAAGCCAAAAGCCTGATGTCTCCTGGTCTTCTGGAAGGAGACCTGTGTGCTCCAAAGCCCTTCTGGTTTTGACCACTACAAAAACCAAGAAGGCAGCACGGGTGCCAGGTGCCTGGGAAGCTGAGCGCTGGCTGAGGGTCCTGCCGTGCTCGAATTGGGTGCCCCAAACCCAAGCCGATGCCCCAAACGGTGGGGGGGGGTCATGACACCCATGTCCCCTGTGACCTTTGGGACCCTAACACATCTGGTTGGATTTGAAGACCTGATTGCACCCACTCCCCCTGCTGCCCCAGCCCAGTTCATCCATCCAGAATTCCCAGACTCTCCCTCTCTCTGCACTCGTCCCGAACTGCCCACCTGAGGATCCCTCTGAATCCCACAGGCTTCTCCACCCAGGGCCCTATGTCCTGGCTCCCCTCACCTGTGAGCACAAGTCTTCACTTTTCCTCTAAGAGAAAGGGTACTGGCCTCAGGTGTCTCTCACCCGAGAGTAGGATCCCCTCCGACCCTGAACTGACACCCCCACCACCACCCCCAGAAGACATGGAGCTCTGCGTGGGGCTCTCTGCTGGGCACCTGTCCCTCGCCCCAACCCCGTCCCCACGCCCGGGTCCCGGCCCCGAGAAGGCTCACCATCGCGGCTTCTCTCCTCTTCAGCTCGTCTCCCGGCTGGGCCTACCCACCCCAACTGCTCCAGATACGGCCGCCTCCGCTGTTGTGACACACTGGGCGGGAGGGGGCCGGGGACAGACATGCCGGGCCGGCAGCTGCCCTGCAGCATCACAGAGCCCACGGAGGGGAGGGCCCGGGCAGGTCACAATTGCTCCTCCCCGCCCACCCGGGCTCAAATCGCCGGCGCCCGCCGTGCCATCCCCCTCCCCACCCCCAGCCTTCTCCACCTTCGCTCCCGACTCCGGGTTCACTGCTCCCGACTCCGGATCTCGGGCTCGGCGCGCGTGGGAGTCGCGCAGTTGGTTTCTCAGCCCTGCCACAGCCCTGTTAGCAAAGCGCACGACTACGTGTTCTCAACTTCAGCCATTAAACTCCAGGTGCTTGGGAACCAAGTGATGATTTCTCCCCCAACTTTCTTTCCCTTTCTGTTGCAGTCAGGACTGGCCCTGGCAAGGAGGGATACTTGTTTGGGCTCTAGGTCACTGCAAAAACCCTCAGAGAGGACGTGCACGGTTCACGGGTAGGAGGAACAAGTTCCAATTTCAGCTCCCCTGTGTGTTATTGCTGTGCGCCTGGACAAGCTGTAGAACCTCTGCTCTGGAAACCTGTTTCTACCACCATCGAAATCTACCTGGCTATTAGAGGATTAAATGACCTAATATAAAGTTCCTTGTACCCAGCAGGTGCTCAACATATGTTGAGTCCTGTGCCTATATACCATCAGCATACATCCTCCCACCATCATTTTCACATCTCTCCCTTTAAAGGAGCCCCTTTATCATCACTCCGCTTCCTATTTTTAAGCTCTGACTGTACCAAAGCCCCTTGTCCTATGAGAATCCTGCTGCCTCTTTGTCGAGTAATAGGACCTCCTCTTGGTGGCCACAAATGACGTTGAATGACAGGGAGTTCCCTCCCAACCACCCCCCACCCCCCCCCACCCACACACACACACTCCCTCTGGGGCCTTGGTAAGAGCCCTCTCTTAACACTAGATGCTAGTCATGTTATCTAACCCACCCTCTGCTTTCCCTTCCTCTCCCTGCAGTTTGGTGATGGGCTGTATGGCTGTTCCTTGTTCTCACTGCTAAAACTCCCCACCAGGGGCTGGTCCATGCTGAAGGGTATAACCCAGCTTCTTTCTCTCCCACTGTCATGGTCAGGTTCATGTGTCATCTTGCCCAAGTGGTGGTTTCTGTTTGTCTGATTGGGCAAGTGCTGGCCTGTTGCAATGAGGACATTTCATAGAATTAAATCATGATCACGTCAGCTGCATCCACAGCTGATTCCATCTGTAATCAGCCAAGAGGAGTGTCTTCTGCAATGAGTGATGCTTAATCTAATCACTGGAAGCCTTTTAAGGAGGATTCAGAAGAGACAGGCTCTCTTCCTGATTCGGCAGGCAAGCCTCTCCTGTGGAGTTCGTCCAGACCCTCCATCGGAATTGTCGGCTTCACAGCCTGCCCTGCGAATTTTGGACTCTGCGTTCCCACAGTTACGTGAGACACTTTTATAAGTTTTATATTTGCAGGTGTTTCCTGTTGATTCTGTTTCTCTAAAGAACCGTAACTAATACGTCCGCCTACCTCAAGCAACTGAGAGCTAGCATCCAGCCCCTCCAGGTGAATGCACAGCTTTTCCTTGAAAAAGTTCTTCTACATAGAATTGCTTAGACCAGATGTGATTACTCTCCAGGGTTCCAAGTACAGATAGAGGTTTACCTTCCCTTCCACTCCTAAGAGGTGCCTGTGATTAGCCAGCAGAGAATGCCAACAGCTTTTCCTTATCCATGTAACAATTTGTTCTGCTGATCATCCATTCACGCATTTTCCTATTTGTATCGTGAGCTTCTAGAGAACAGACACGTCTCAATTATCTGGGTATCTGTGAGGGTTCCTGGCACATGCTCCACCCATTGGTATAGGCATAATCAATTATGACCTGCATTATTGTTTCTCTTATAACGTAGGATCTCAAAAACTGAGCATCCCGATTAAGCTAACTGTGCCAAGCACATGATAAATGCTGGGTAAAGGATTATTCTATATTTAACTATATATTTATCTTCCAGTCACACACACACAGCATATGCTATTATTTTCCCATGCATTTATCCCTTTCTACTTTGGATTATAAATATGGTGTGTGTGTAGGCACACATGCACACATGCATTTAAACATTTCTCTAAATTGCAAATCTCTTGATTGCAGGGGTTGTGCTCTTCATCATAGCGCTTTCCCATCAAAAAGTAGCTAGTCCGTTTCATCAGAGGGGCTCAATAAATACAGCTGAACAAGTTGATTTTTTTAGTTATCTTTGTACAGTACCAAATATGTCATGAACAGCCTCTTAATATCTCATGATGTAGATGATGACATGATGATGATGATCTGACGATGATGACTTTCAGTTGCCTTTCATTGTGATGATGTCCTCAAACCTCCTCATCCTTCCTCTTTATGAGGTTTGGGACGGGAGGGAGCCACAACCACACCATAAATGCTGAATACAGTATCTTTGGGTTCCAGGGAGATTAAAAAAAAGAAGAAGTAGAAGGGTTGTTTCTTTTCTGTTTGGAGTTGTTAAAATATTTATTTCTGTTTGTTTTTTTCAGTCCTATCTATTAAAATTATTTGGCTTGGGGCATCCCAGATCTAGTATTAATACTTCCCCCCACCCCATCCATATCCTAATGCCTTTCTCCCTGAGTAGAAGTTTGGAAAGGAAGGACACATTTTTTTAGTCCCCTCATACAAGTCCAGACAATGTATGAGTAAGCAACAACCCGGATCACAAGCCTTTTAAAGAAATTACCCCATACATACAACATTCCAATTACTACATACAAGTGTATTCCTTTTCTATGAGTTTCTGCACTGTGGGGTCATATTCTCAGATAAAATCATTCCAGTGAGAGCATTAAAAAGTTGAGCAACACACCAGGTGTGAGGCTTCCCAAAAAGTGAGATAATTTCTATCAATCATCTAGGAGAGAAGTCTTTGTGATACTTAGATACCTTTTATTTATAGAAAATTTTCTGACACCACTTTCTATGTGTCAAACACTGTGCTCATGGCTTTCTGTATATTCTTTCTTTTACTCCTCACAATGAATTTCTGGAATGAAAATTTTTATTATCCCTATTTTACAGATTAAGAAACTAAGGCTCAGAAATGTTAATTGGCTTATTCCTGATCCCACGACTGGTAAGAGGTAGAGCTAGAATTTGTACTCAGGGAGTCAGACTAATGTCAGATTAAATATTAGCTCAAATGTTTAATCATTGCCCATAAACTGGAACTGCAAGGGCGAACCTTAGCCAGAGAAGGATTATCATCATTCTCTTAGCTTAGACTTTGAGAGTCCAAATATGTAGGATGGTGGATGTTAAAACGGCAACAGAGAGTGGATGCCCAGAAGGAAAAGAGCGAAGAAAGGTCTATTAATTTCTAAGCACCACACAGATTTCAGCTGCCTCTTACAGAAACACATTAAGTTGCTCTCCAGTTCTTAATAGAATTTTATATCCCGTAAAACATAAAAACATCCCTGAAATCTGTAGAAATCAAATAAATCTTCACCTTTGAATTTTGCCTATATGTTGTGTGGTTTGTATTGTGTATAGGTGATGTTCTTTTCACTTAGACTGCTTTGATGATTTATATTTTGTCTTTGGTGTTCTGCACTAAGTACAACGTATAAATATTAATTCATTTTCACTTTCAAAGAAAATAATAAAGTCTATTTTGTCTGATATTGGAAACAAAATTTCTAAGCACCAACACTGTTGGGGTTGAACCTGTGAATCCCAGAGAGCAAACTATATTTTATAATCAGATTATAAAAATTCAGGTCCTCACCATACTTTTTTTTTTTTTTTTACCATACTCTTTAAATTTGATTTTCCCTGTCTTAGTTTTCTAGGACTGCTATGACAAATGCCACACAATGGATTGGCTTAAAAAACAATAGAAATTTATCATCTCACGGTTTTTTCTAGGTGTTAAAATATTTGACAGGGCTTTTTTCTCCTTTCATAGGGCTCTGGCAATTCTCCATTTCACATAGCGAACTCTCACTCCTTGCCCCTGCTCCTGGGTTTTTGCTGACTTCTGAGCCCTTCTGACTGCGTCCGAATTTCCTTTGTTGAAAGGACTCCGGTCATATGGATTAAGACCCACCCTAATTCAATTTGGCCTCATCTAAATAGGATCTTCAAAATTCCTATTCACAAAATGAGTCCACATCTTACTAATAATATCTCCAAAGGTCCTGTTTACAAATGGCTTCACACCCACATGGCCAGAGGTTAAGACGTGAACATGTCTTTTTGTGGGGGACATGATTCAATCCCCAACAATCCCGTAGCCTTGTGTACATGAAAATTTAAAGATTGATAATCCAACCTTGGTCTCATATGCTGAAGGGCATTAGGAGAAGGGAAGGGTGAGCATTTGGGGCCACAGTTTCATAAAGGACCTGATTGCCTCTGAGATGTGCATGGTTCTGTGATGGAGAGACCACCAAAGAAAAGAGGAATCTTGGGAGAAATTGGGGCCCACACAATCTGGCTGCCTCCTCTCCCACACAATTCTCCTTTCAAAGCCAATTTTGGAGGGTCTACGTGTTTTGTCCAAAATAAGGGAAAGCCATGCTTTCCTACCCGTCCTGAATCTGCCCCTGCTCCCACTCCTCCCAACTGGTTAGTATCAGTAACAACTTGTATCAGAGAACATCGCCTCGGCTTTAGCTTTTAATGCCCATTAAACTTACCTCCCCTGGGACGGGGCAGGCTGGGCACCTGGAGCTGGGAATCAAGCACAACCAGCAAAGTGCAGAGAATGGTGAAGTCGGGGAACTAAGAGAAAACTCACCTTCTTAGCAAATTGGCCCAGGGCCGGATTAGAGGCCTGCGCCTTCTCCCTTACCCTCGCTGCCCTAAGGCTCTATTACAGATCGGATGTCCGCCTTCTTCCATTGCCAGGCCCTGAAAAAGCACCAAAAGGTCCTGCGTAGGATAAAGTGGCACCATAGGAAAGATAAGGCAGTCGGGTCATTATCTCCTTCTCTCTGAGCCCTTGGTATGCCGTGCTTGGTTAATTCTTCATCTCACCAGATATTTCTCTCCTGCTTATTGAAACAATTGACCAAGTTGTCTTACTTTTTCAGTTATTTCACGCACTGCTCCTGGTATTGCAAAGTGACCCGATCTTTCTGAACCACAACTCGGCAGCACATTACAAGAACTGGAAAGCTGTTCTGTCCTTAATATTGCAAATCCACTTTGGAAAACTATCCCAAGAAAATAACCCCACAGGAAAATTAGAGTGCAATTATCTTAACTGGTTTACCCAGCACTTGATAGTTTCAGAGCATTTTCATTTGCAACCCATTTAGAGCTGTGTTATTCATATTGGCAAAAAGTTGAAAAGAAGTGGAAGGGCCAACATCTTACTAGGAAGAAACGCTGCGTGGCTATAACAGGTTAAAAAAAAAAAAAGTGGGTAATATTGGAAGCTGAATAGACAATAATGTTAAATGAAAAAAAATGCAGGGCTCAGATGTGTGCTGATAATAAACAAATACGTATTGACGTTCACACATGTAGATTATTTTATTTTTATGAGATTTTTTTTAGAAAGGTTTTTGGAGTGAAAAATAAGCACTGCATGTTTTACGAGTTTAGTAAGTAATGTGGAATGGGCAATGAACCTGAAAATAAGGTCCAGTCACCCCAGGTAGCAGCAGAGCTGGGCTAGGACTCTTTTCACTCTGGTGAGTTTGATTTTTTCTTTTTCTTTTTTGGTGTTTGACCCCAGCACTATTACCTCACAAATGCATTTTTAAAATCCAAGTGTTCATCAAAAACATACCCACCTGTATCTGTCTCCCTGTCCTGTGTCTTCCCCTGTCCGTGGATTTTCAGCCTTTGTCTTTAGCCAAACCAAACATTCACTCACAACCACTATTACTTCCCACCTCATAAGCCCCCACGCTCTCCTTCCCACAAGCCCTAATTAAAAGGTAAGGCAAAAACACGACAAATAAACTCACTGCCCACCCCCTCTCTATGTGGGACATGAATCCCAGGAGTGTGGACCTTCCTGACAACGAGGGACAGAAATCCTAGAATGAGCTGAGACTCACCATCAAGAGATTGAGAAAATCTTCTCGACCAAAAGGGGGAAGACAGAAATGAGACAAAATAAAGTGTCAATGGCTGAGAGATTCCAAACAGAGTTGAGAGGTTATCCTGGAGGTTATTCTTACACGTTATTAGTTAAGGTGTGATGGAGAGGCTGGAGGGAAGTGCCTGAGGTTGGAGCTGTGCTCCAGTAACCACATTTCTTGAGGATGATTGTAGAATGATGGAGCTTTCACAATGTGACTGTGTGATTGTGAAAACCTTGTGTCAGATGCTCCTTTTATCTACCTTATCGACAGACGAGTAAAACATATGGATTAAAAATAAATAAATAATAGGGGGAACAAATGTTAAAATAAATTTAGTAGATTGAAATGCTAGTGATCAATGAAAGGGAGGGGTAAGGGGTATGGTGTGTATGAATTTTCTTCTGTTTTCTTTGTATTTCTTTTTCTGAATTGATGCAAATGTCCTAAGAAATGATCATGATGATGAATATAGAACTATATGATGATATTGTGAGTTATTGATTATGTAACAAGAATGGAATGATCATATGGTAAGAATGTTTGTGATTGTATGTGGTTATGTATCATAAATAAACAAAAAATAATAACAATAATTTTTTAAAAAAAGGAAAGGTAGAGGACTTAGTTTTGGGCCTAGTGCCTGATTGTTTTAAACAGCCTAGAGAAAGTGTTCATTTGCAGTCACCTATAGAGGTCCCTAGTGGACAATTTAAGTCTAATTTAATAATCTAGCTTCAAATGCTATGTGCAAACATAAAATATCTAACTTTTCTAGGTCATGCATCTATTTCAAATATTAATCTACTTTAACAAAAAGGCTTGGACATTTTATTTTATAGTATATAATAATGTTATGAAGTGTTTTCATTACTTCATTGCATCTATATATATATACATACATATGTGTGTGTGTATATATATATGTGTTTATACTGTATACACACACACACATCTATATATAACTTAATACTTTTCCAGGTTCTTTTATAGACCTTTGCTCATTTGACACAACACTATTATAAAGTAAATAATAATAAATAAACATAATATAAATAATAATGAATAAATTAAATAATAAATAAAATTATTATGAAGTAAATTATTATAAACTATATAAAAAATAAGGTAGATAATTCTTATTCCTATCTAGAGGTGAAAAAAATTAAGACCTATGAAGAGTAAATGATTTTTGTGAGATTACAGGGCAAGTTAGTTAGCATAGACAGAACCAAAACTAGTCCGGTCCTGGTTTTGTCTCCAAAAGCCAATATTACAATCACATACTTTCCTTTTATCTTCATTAAAACCTTGCGGCTTCTTTGAAAACAAGAAGCAAAGTATAAAACAGTGTTCATAATATGCTACAAATTGATATCCATATTTACGTACAAATAAACTCTGGAAGAAGAAATAAAAACCTGATAGTAGCTTCTGCCTCTTGGGTTTGAAGGAACTTGCTAGATGGTGGACAGGGATAGGAGTTTTTCACACTGGCTGGACCTTTTCATACTTTTTTAACAATTTGAATGTACTGCCTATTTAGAAAATTAAATATGTTCTTAAATGACTATATAAACAAATAGGCTTAGTGGTTCTTTAAGTAATTAAGTTGCATTAGCAAAGCCTGGTTTCTATGCTGAGAACCAGAACTCAGCGGATGTCCCCTTTTTTAAGTATGATGTATGCGTGCTACTGGGTCCAACCAGTCCTGACCCCCTCCCCCATATCACAATTAATAGCTCCAATAATAACAACTAGAACTTATTGGGTATCTGCTCATATATACACTTTTTTAAGTGCTTTATCTGTGTTAACATCATCTAACCCCCTTTAGTAAATACTATTATATTCTCATTTACGGATAAAGAACCTGAGGCACAAGAGAGGTCATTTGGCCCAGGTCAAAAGAGAGGAGCCAAGGTGTGAACCCAGGCATTACGTTTCTAAGATCCACATTCCTAAACACCACCCTGCACTGCCTGTCACTCACATGGCAACAAAACTACTCGTTGGGTTTAGACCCTGTTTCCCTGAAAAAAAAAACCTTGTGCAAGTTCCTGCATGTTTCCTGAGAGGATCAACAGGGCATGTCTTTTAGCCATTGTCTTTAGCACCTCTGAGAACAGCTCATCGTCAGCAGCAGAGCATGAGACCCACAAGAATGAGTGTGCTTAATCATGGGCAGCATTCTTAGCACTAGGCAGAACCTCCAGAAGGTTCCAGAGCAGTAGGTGCCTGCTCAGAGCAGGCTGTCACCCGTTGTCAGAGGCCCAAAGCCTGGGGAGACTGGGAATGGTCGGTGGCTTTTGTAGGGTGACAAGGCAATTTGATCAGCTTCTTAGTTTGGCCCTGGACAACGGAAGGTGGGCAAAACTCTCTGACAACACTTTCAAAGAAATCAAAGACTCAGTGATTTCCTTTTGGAGGAAGCCCATTCCTTGGGATCCAATGCTACTGCTCAGAGCCAAGAGCTTGGCTTCCCCTGTGAATCATCTGATGGCAGCCTGTATTTATATCTACACCAAAGGGTGCCCACCAAGCTGTCTTTGTCATCACTGGTACATTTGAGGAGGAACACCTCCTGTTCTTTCCCTCTACAGTGAGCTAAGCAACAATATCGCTAAAAGAGATGTCAGAGCTGCTGTCCTTCTGCCTCCTAGACCTCCACCTCCACCCTTCAGCACTGATCCTTGCTTTTACTGGTCACCAACTTTGACTGCTTCTCTTTCTTTCATCCTCTAATTCCCAAGATCAAAATCCAAGTTCATTCAAGAAATCTTTCTTGCACGGCCTCGTTCTAGATGTTACGGGGATATAAGAATATAAACTCCAGTGCCAGTCTACCTAGATTCAAATCCCAGCTCTACCGCTTAATAGCTGTGGGATACTGGGCAAATTCCTTAACCTCTCTGTATATGACTGTCCTCTCCAAAATAGAGAGGATAATACTACTTCATTGGCTCATTACAAGGTCCAATTATTTAATATGTGTATGGGCTCAGAGTATAGAAATTACCTTACAAATGTGAACTGTTACCACTGTTATTAGAAGACATGGTGCCTGCCCCACACAAGAGGTTTCCATTGAGTTAGAGACAAGATATGACACCGCTCTCCCCCCAAAAATGAAAGAATAACCCAACTAACTACTGACTTAGTGAAATGAAAAACATGGCTATTAAGTCCCAGAGAAATGGCTGAAAGGAGAAGTATCATATAATGGGAGTGGTCAGTTAAGGCTTCATAGAAGGAAAAATTTGAGTAATTTGAGATCTGAAGGATAAACAGATAATGGAAAGATGAAGTAGGGACAAAGAACTGGGCCTGAGTGGGTTTGGGCTGACCGGTGATAAGAACAAAGTCCAAGGGTCTAGACGGGGGCATGGGGACTTTAGGGGTGGGAGGAAGGAATGTAGGGTCATATTAATCTGCAGTTGGAAATATACTTAGACAAACCCTGAGAGGTCAGGGATGGAGTTGGAGACTGGGGTCATTCAGAGAGAGGGAATGACTGAATCCACGAGAGCGGAAAAGCTCACCAAGGGCAGGTATGAAGGAGAAGCTCTGTGGGCAGAGCCTTGAGGGTTCACTCAAGTTCCAAGGCCAGGAGAGAAAGAAAGAGAAACTAGAGGGACAGAGAAGGATCCGAGGCAGAACAAGCCACCAAGCACAAGATGCACTTGGCTAATTTGTATTGCATTTGGAAAATAAACCTTTTATATTAAATAGGGATGTTTTTTCTTCTTCTAGGACTTAACATAGAGATAATTGCAAGAATTTCTCTAAGGGTGAGAACCTGTTGTTCCCAGTGTTAGGAATTCAGTTTTCTGCCCACGAAACCTTGCCACATGAATCACATGAATGTTGTTGTTAAAGTAGGTGGGGGGGGAGGGGGGCGGGATTTGTACTGATACGCTTCTGCAAAAATCCTGTCTTTCAACCAAGTCTCTGAATATTTTGTCATTGCTGGTCCCCACCTAACCTAATGCATCATCCTCCACCTCAGGGGTATGTACAAAAGTGATAGGGACGTTAAGTGTCTCAAAGAGTCTGTTGGAAAATGTGAACTAAAAGGCAGTGTTAAATATGCCTTAGGTCAGTTTTAAAATTAGAAGTGGGTCATAAAATCCCAAACCCACCACTGCTGTCCTCGGAGCTGGCCCTCTGTTGGTGAGAGCAGCACTCTGCGATTTCATTTACACCCTCGAGCTGCTCAGCCATTAAGAGAAAAGAACAGTTTGTCTGCCACCCCCACCACCCCCAGCCTACCCGTTTCTAGATCACTTCCACTCACTTCCGTGGAGGACACCCAACTGGGCTTGTTAGTTCCTCTTGTGCACAAACCGTGCTGTATGTAAACTGCATTTTCTCAGGTTCTCAAGCCTCTTGCCTGTCATGATGGTTAAAGGAAAATGTAAGAAAATCACAATATTAAAAGTAGTTATTTCTGAGGAGTGGAATTAGAAGTCCCACATTTTCTTCTATATAATGTTCAATATTTTCTAAATCATATACATATGCGTTGACTTAACACAAGGAAAATGTTTTTTATCCAGAGGCCTTACAGGCTGGCAAACAAAACCTGAATCCCTACTTCTTTTGTGGAGAAATGGCACAAGGAAGGGTTTCATGCCCAATTCCTTTACTTTAGCTTCCTTACTGTCCAAAACACTAAGGATTCCAGAGGGAGAGAGGCAAAAGAGACTCTCAGTTTTCTCATAAACACTCCATTTATTAAGGTCCAAAGAGGTAAGAGGGCAGGTTGGCGAGCGAGACCTTGGCAACTTGCCCAAGCCAGGTAGTAAAAATCCACTGAGTTCACAACAGGCCCTCCTGTGCATGGCCAAGGTAGAAGCCTGTCAGCCCTGAGCTTTTCCACAGAAGGTAAAAGAGTGGGTGAGGTAGAAGGTAGTATCCCCTGTGCGGTTCAAATCAGGCCTTCCTCTCTCTGCCATTTTCTCTGTTTACTTGGCTGGCGGAGGCTGGCTGAGTGCCCTTCTGGATTTAGAAAAGGCGGAACATCCAGAGTATGAAAGGGCCTACCTTTCTCTCCCCACTGCAGCTGGGGTCATCCCCAAGCAGGCTGAACCACAAACTGTTTGCCAGGATGTAAGGGGTCTGACCAGCAGCTTTATCTTAAACTCAGAACAGCTTTGCTTTGCTGTGCTTGTAGGCTTCAGAGAGGGTGGGGAGATTTCAGCACATTAAAAATAAAAAGGACACGGGGTATATACACTGCGATGGCAGGCTGGGTAAATTTTAAGACTGAGGCACAGACCCACAGCTTCTTTAATAAAAAATTTAATTTTTTTTTTAATGAGGCAACTCTACATGTGTTGACAGGTAACAAAGCCCCAAGACTGCTGAAGTTAAAAAAAAAAAGTGTAGCACAGTGTGTGTAGAGTGTAGTATACAATCATTTGTGTAACAGAAGGAAAAGCTTATATATCAGATAACATCTCGGAAAAGGTATACAAACTGGCATCGGCAGTTTCCTCAGGGGCAGGAAACCAGAGGACCGAGGAACGGAAAACAGGGGTGAGAAAAAAGACTTCCTTTTCCATGAACACCTTTTTTTTGTTGTTGTTCCCACTTAAAATAACAATGACCTTTTACTATCTCTCGGGATTCCTTGGGCTGACTGGGTCAGAGGTGGGCTCCTCTGCCCAGCTGTGCTGTTGGCTGGTGTTGTGTCATTAGGAAGCCTGATGGTGGGATGTCGTAAACAGCAGGGATGTCGTAAACAGCGCTCTCCCATGGGGGGAGTTTGTGCTGGGTACTGACTGAAGCTCAGCTGACTTCTTCCCAGGGGCTACTCCACGTGGCTTTGATGCTGGATCCCAGAGTGAGTGTCTGAAGCATGGGACTGCCTTGGGACTCCATATCAGTTCCTCTGCATTCCTTTAGGCATAGCAAGTCACGGGGCCAGCTCGGATTCAAAGGGTGTGGCCACCTCTCCATGGCAGCAGGGGTATGGAATTTACAGCCATCTTTAATCCACCATAACAGAGAAATAGGTATTTATATTTATTATATATAAATATATATGAATGCTTGCATCATGTGTAAAAGAATGTATCATGCGTAAGCCTTAGGTTGCTGAAGAGTTGACTGTTCAGAAAACTTGATTATTCCCTGAGGGTTCAACGTGGCAATGCTTTATAAGTAAGATTTTACTGTAAATACAAGGTTAGTACACTTTTAGAGAGTTTTATAAAATTAAAAGAAATATTTCATGGGCTTACATTTGGTAAAAATACAGCTGTGCTTATAAACACCTTTTGGAACTTGAATTCTGTACCATATGAGCAAAAATTTTTTCACTTGTATTGTCTTCACACACATGTGTAAACATATACATGCAAAAAAATACGGGGGATCCCTGCACAAAACTATTACATACTTCCTCAGTCCCTCTAACCTTTTCTAGAAGCAAACCCTGCACCCCCTCCCAGCATTGTTCTGCTGTGCATTCACCTCCATCCCTGTAATCACCCACAGTAGCCTAATTTCTCCTCTCCATCTCACCCTACCCTCCCACCCTCCCATCCCATCCAGGAAATCATAGCCACTCTTGCTGTCCTCAGCATCCCGGGAAAAAAAAAGTCTCTTCTATGACACAGTCTCTCAGAACCTATAGAACTAATCAACAAGCTCCAACTAAAGTTACTGTGGTGGTTTGAAGCTATATGTACTACAGAAAACATGTTTTAAATCTAATCCATTCCTATGAGTGTGAACCCATCTTTAGGATCTTTTGATGAGGTCACTTCAGTTAAGGGGTGACCAACCTCAATCAGAATGAATCTTAGTCTTATTACTGGAGTCCTTTATAAGAGAATGAAATTCAGACAGAAAGAGATAGAAAGCCATGAACACATGAAGCTGAAATCAACTAAACCTGGAAGAAAAGGGAAAGACCTACAGCCACCACCACATATCTTACCATGTGGCAAAGGAGCCATGGATCACCTGCAGTCTCAAGAAAAAATCCCCTTGATGATGCCTTGATTTGAATATATATATTTGTATAAAATAAAAATAAGGAGCCTGTAATATGTGCTCTTTCCAGATCTAACATCCCAAAAAACCCCACCATGCAGGTGCTGCTTCTCTACCTTCCATTCTCTTCTGTGCTTACTGATGTGTGCAGGGCAAGTGGAACAGCACCACCCAATAGAAATGAAACAAGAACCCCAGATGAGAACCACATATACATTTATTCTAGTAGCCCCAGTTAAAAAGTAAAAAGAAACCAGTGACATTAATTTTAATAATATATTTTATTTAATACAATACATCCAAAATATTATCATTTCAACATGGAATCAATATAAAAAATTATTGAGAATTTTTTTCTGTTTTTTAAGTACTAAGTCTTTGCAGCCCAGTGTGTATCTTAAATTTACAGAACATCTCATTTTGGACCAGCCACACTTTAAGTGCAAAAAAGCCACAAATGGCTAGTGGCTCCCGAATTGTACAGCACAGGCCTAACAAGGAAGTCCTCCCTTAACTCTGACCTCAGCAGACCCAGAGTCAAAGACTGATGTGGACACCAGCATTCATCCTCAGAAACGTCAAGGTCATCAGGGTAGTTTTAGTTCTGAATTCCTCACCTCACTAGACAGGTGGCTGGGGCTGGTTACCAGACAAAGTTGCAGTCAAATGTAAAACAGAGAATCTGGAGGTGTGCAGGCAGAACAAAACTGGAGAACTTAGAAGAGACACAGAAAAAGGAATCTTCTTTATGTTCAGGGTTTTCACAACACAAAACCCTACAGACTCACCAAAAGTGCACAGACCTCCTGTCATGTCAGCTCTACCTCTTCATTCATTCAAACACCTCGGAACACCTTCTTGCTCCCAGGTAGTTGGCTGCGCCCTGGAGACACAGCTGATATGATGACAGCACTAGTCAAAGAGCTCTTGCCAGGGTAGGATAATGTATTAAACACTCCATAAACATAATCTCACTTGCTCATCAAAAAGAACTGATTATGTTGATAGCAGCATTATTCACAATAGCCAAAAGATGAAAGCAGCCAAAGTGTATGCCTCAGCAGATAATGAAAGATGCCAAAATGTGGTCTATCCATATAATGGAATATTCAGCCACAAGAAGGAATGAAGTTCTGATACATGTGACAAAAGGGATGAATCTTGAAAACATATGATGAGTAAAATAAGCCAGATACAAAAGAGCAAAAATTTAAGAATCCATTTCAGTGAAACAACAACAATACGCAAATTCATAGAAAAAGTACATTAGCGGATACCAGGGGCTGAGAGGAAGAAGAATGAAGAATTATTGCTTAATGGGAACAGAGTTTCTGTTTAGGGTTATGGGAAAGTTTCAGTAGTGGATGGTGGTGATGGTAGCAGGACACCGTGAAGGTGATTAATATCACTGAATTGCATACTTGAAAGTAGTTAAAGTGGGAAATTTTATGTTGCAAATTTGTCACTACAATAAAAATTAAAAATAAAACAAACATTTTTGGACAACAGTGTCAAGCTGGGTATTGAGAGGGCATGTGCATGAGAAAATAAGACTCAAGTGAAAGTGGAGGCATTAGCTAAAACCAGTGCATAAAGGGCCTTAAATTCCATGGAGGAGATAATGGACTTTATCCTGGGGGCCACAGGAAGCCATCCAAGAGTTCTGATGTCACCATGGTGGTGAATGGGACAAGTTTTAGAGAAATCATTCTAATGGAAGGATTTAGGAACTTAACTGCCTCCCTCTCTCTCCCCAGGGTTTCAAGTTCTATTTAAAATTCCTTACATAAAAGCATAGATTTGTTTCATACAAATTTCCCCCACCACACTAGGGTTTTAATTCTCCCAAGGGCCTGCGAAGTCTACTTATTTTCTACCCAGCTTTCTAAAGAGAAGCTATTGTCCTGCAATCCCTGAAAAGCTAATGAGCACCCCCTATATTTTTGGCATCAACAGTGACTAAAGTCCTAGAATGGTGAGGGTTGTGGACCTGTTGCTGCAGAAAGCGCAGCCCCTACTGGAAACTTCCCGCAATCTGTACGTTATCAAAACTACATAGTGTTTTTTTATATGGTATTTTACCACATTTACATGCATAGAAACATACAATTTTGTTGTATGACAGAAAACACAGAAGAAACATTTCAGCTATTCAAATACCAGGCCCCAAAACCTCCTCTCCCCAAGGTTTCTTGCTCATTGCTTTCAAAATTCATGTCTCCCCTCTGCCCAGAGTAAGCCACTCCCCCAACCCCACCCTCCCAGCATTCCTTCCAACTCACCTGATTACCCAGTTCCATTTTCAGCTCATGAGCCCCTGAGACTGGCCTACTTCCCAAGGCCACATGAGCAGAAAAACTTGGACATTATACAAACAATAGAACATAACTAGGACAAAGGGATACAGAAAGGGGAATGTACGAGGGTATGTGCCAAGAAGGCAAGGATACAGGTACAGCTGAAGCTGCCATTGGACCAAGTACAAAAACCCTCCTGGGGGCGGGGGGAGAAGGGAGTGGCAGGAAGAAAAGGGTGGGCAACAGTACTATGTGTAACAGAGCAGGGTTTGGCCACCAACAACCTGGAAAATTGAGCTGAAGACCAAGAGGCACCAAGCAAGATCACTTTACCCGGTGATAAGAGCTGAGCAGTCTCGCATTGGTTTCAATAGTCACTGGGGGTGTGAGAGCTATTCCCCAGTCTGAACAGTGAGAGGACTCAAGCAGCTGCCAGTCCACTGTGGGACCTCAGGAATGGTATATGATGTATTATCAGACCAGGTCTGTGGAGAGGTGCCCGCGGGAGAAGAAAGAGGCCCTCTCACATCTCACTCTGGCTAACAGTCTGCCCTGTTGGGTGATTTTGAAAGGTAAGTTTTGCAAGGAAGTAAAAGGCCAAGAGTGACTACATAGGGTTTTTCTGAATCTCCAGAGTCATTAACATTCGGACCTGAAAATCAACCTCTTGCCTTGTCTATTGCACAGACCTTCTCCTAGTTTCCCAGCTCCACCTTTATGAAGGGCCTCTGGGCATAAGGGGAGGCTGTTCTGAAGGAGTTGTGCCCTCTGGCTCCATTTTGTTTCCATGTTACCTACCAATGTCAAAGTGGGGTGCAAAGGGGAGGACATTCAGTTCACACAGTTCACCCCACTGGGTCAGCTCTTTCTTGAATTAGGCTGGCACCACTCCCACAGGGGCCCAAGCTAGCAAGGAGAAACAGGCCGCCATGGGCCATGTCATGGCAGACGTGGGGTGTGGAAAGGTTGCGGTGAAACAGGAAGACCACTCAGTCACGAACGGGGAGCCGATAGAGGGGAGGAAACATGGCCTCCCGGATCCGATGGAAGATCTGAGCCAGCTTGTAGATGAAGGGCAGGGAAGAAGGAGACACTGCAAGGAAGAGGAAGACTCCTGAATGTTCCTTCCCTCGCTTCTCAACTCTTTACTCAGCTCCATCTCACATCCCTTGAAAACTTTACCAATATGAGATTATGCAGAATTTTTAAAAAATATTTTGATGCTTACTGTTATTTGTTACACACACACACACACAAATACACAACAATAAAGAAATTCACTTTCTACTTTCTCTAGCATATATTCTTGGGGATATATTTCCTTCAAGTGAATTATGGGGACCTTAAGTTTTCTGAGAAAAGATCCAAATTTATTATGTTTTAATCCAAGTTTTTGATATTCAAACATTGATGAGTGACTTGAGTTTGGGGAAAACCTTTCACTACATTCTGTTCTGTGCCTTTTAAATTTTGAGCCATGTTACAGTATTTTCTATTTTTTAACATGTATTAATTATATTAAAAGTAAAATCTACCTCTCTGGAATTAGAGATTTTTTTTTCCTTATCTGAATTACTGATTTTTTCTTCCTTACAAGGAAGAAAAAGAGAAATTAAAAAAAAATTTACAGAAAAAGAATTGACAATCTACCCTCTGGCTATCATTTCTGCCAAATTCTACTGCTGAGTCAGAGCTGCTCAGGGCAGGTTTTCCTCTACCACAGCTCCATCACTGAAAGGAGATTCAGTTTTTCAATTCTGAAAAAACTCTGAGCAGCCTTGGAAACTGTAAGCTCAAATGGCCCCATACCTTCCCCACTTAGGGGACCAGGTTTGATGAAACTAAAGGGTTTAAGAAAGCACAAGAGGTTTCAAACTTCTATCACATCTCTGCCACAAAGTAGAAAGTCAAGAGATAGACCAGAACTTAAACTATCCTTAGATATGAGCCAGCTGGTGACTCTTCTTAAAGGAAACAGAGAAGTTCAGAAGAAATTCCTGCTCAGTGGTCAGTGAAGGGACTAAAAGCAGAACTGAGAGATAGCAAAAAAGATAGCTGAATGAGAGAAAGGGAAACTGGGGCAATAGGAAAGGTTTAAAGAAGTAGCAGTTCTAAATTCAGAAGTAGCAGTTTTACACATAGACAAACTGTATGACCTTGAGCTAGCCACTTTCTCTTTCTGGGTCTTAGATTTTTAAACCAAAAAGAGGAAAAGAAAATGAAGAAGTCTACATGTAAATTCATAAAAAGAAGAACATTTAGATCATAGCTCACACAGAGAAACAAAAAATTAATCTAAAATTATGCACTCCCAACCTACGTGGCCCTTGCTTACACTTCTAGGGATTAACCTTTAGGAAATAATCAGTGTTGTTCCTAAATATCACTTCAGGAGCTCACTTCATTGTTATATGTAGTGAGGTAGAGAACCGAATCCAAAACAATCAGAATGTTCAACAATAGTGGATTATTAAATCAATGAAGGAACTTTCTGCAAATTGGAATATTATTTAGCCATTTAGAGCCATGCTTTAAAGAATACTCATCACAAGCGAAGCTGCCCACAATACAAATATCCACAGAAAAACCCTGAAAGTGTAACCATTGCAGTAGCAGACTTACAAGTGATTTCCAGTTTCTTCTTTATACATTTCTCTATTTTCCACATTTTCCAAAGCGTGTGCTAATTTGATATACTGTAAGTTAACACAATATTTCAAAACATTATGGTGAGGAAGATTTCATTTCATTTTGGGGTTCTAGTCAGAGTTCACCCCAGATGAAGCAGACAACTACCTGCCTCAGTGTTAGTGTCAGGGATCAACAGCGTAGAGTGGATTCTCTCCAGACTCAGGGAGGTTCTCAAGGACTCTGGGGCTGACTCCTGCTTGGGGCCAGCAAATCCTCCTTGTAGAAGAGACTCAGAGAGAAGTGACTCAGGTAGTATCTCCATCACCTGCAAGGCTCTCCCATAGGAGTTCGAAAAAGCACCTGCTCCAGGCCCTGCCCTATCGTATGGCCCTTCCTTGGTAAGGGTGGGAAGGGAGGCTGGCTCCATCACTCACCTGGATCGAACCTCACCACCAAGAGGCAAAGGATCAAGGCAGCCAGGAGACTCTTTTTGAAGGGCAGAGAAAAGAAGTGGCTCACTGCAGATTCCCAAAGCCGGCGAAGCAAGATTAGCAATGGCAGAAGCTTCTGGGAGAAGGGGCCTGGTCAGGGAGAGAAAGTGTAATCTCAGTGCAGGTCACAACAAGCAGCTTCCCTGCCTCTTAGCTTTGAGTTCTGCTGGGGATCAATCATGTCTCCCACAAAAGATATATTCAAGCCCTAACCTCTAGTCCTGTGAGTGTGAACCTATCTGTAAATAAGCCGTTTGACTTTGCTATAATTAGTGAAGGTGAGGGCAAAGTGAACCAGAGTGGCCTTAATCTAATATGGCTGAAGTTCTTATAAGCAGAGGTAATTGGACACAGAAATAGAAGCCAGAAGTAGGAGATGCCAGAGAGAGAGCACCACGTGACAGACAACTGCCACCACCAGAAGCTACAGACTTTTCTGACACCTTGATTTCAGACTTTGTGCCTTCAAAACTGTAAACCAATAAATTCCTACTGTTACGCCAAACAGTGTGTGGTATTTGTTATAACAGCCCTGGCAAACTAAGACAAGTTTGATTATAAGGTTTGAGCAAAAAAATAAAAATAAGACTGGGCCTCGATCAAGATGGTGGAGTGGGATACTTCAGGGCTCCATTCCCACCCCTCCCCTGAAGCTCTGAACAACTAGTAAGAACTGGCAGAAGTATCTCTTTCAAACCTCCAGAAAACAGTTAAAGGACTGCAATAACAGGGCAAGTGCCAAATCAAGAAAATGGCTACTTAAGGAGAATTCTTGATATTCTCACAAGCAGTGGGGGCAAACCAAAGCAAAAGGCTGAGCCCCCAATCTTGGGGTTTGTTTATATGAAACTTAACCCCACAAAGGATAGGCTAAGCCTACTTAAAATTGGGCCTAAGAGTCACCCCCAAGAGAACCTCTTTTGTTGCTCAGATGTGGCCTCTCTCTCCAGCCAACACAACAAGCAAACTCACTGCCCTCCCCCGTCCACATGGGACATGACTCCCAAGGGTGTGGACCTTCCTGGCAATATGGGACAGAAATCCTAGAATGAGCTGAGACTCAGCATCAAGGGAAGAGTCTGGACCAAAAGGGGGAAGAGAGAAATGAGACAAAATAAAGTGTCAATGGCTGAGAGATTCCAAACAGAGTCAGGAGGTTATCCTTCAGGTTTTTCTTACGCATTAAATAGATATCACCTGTTTAGTTAACGTGTAAGGGAGAGGCTGGAGGGAAGTGCCTGAACATGTAGAGCTGTGCCCAATAGCCAAGTTTCTTGAAGATGATTTTATGAGATACCTTTCGCAATGTGACTGTGTGATTGTGAAAACCTTTTATCTACTCCTTTTATCTACCTTAGTGACAAACAAGTAAAACATATGGATGAAAAATAAATATAATAGGGGGAACAAATATTAAAATAAATTTAGTACATTGAAATGCTAGTGATTAATGAAAGGGAGGAGTAAGGGGTATGGTATGTATGATTTTTTTCTGTTTTCTTTTTCTTTTTCTGAGTTGATGCAAATGTTCTAAGAAATGATCATGATGATGAATATACAACTATGTGATGATATTGTGAGTTATTGATTATATAACAAGAACAGAATGATCACATGGTAAGAATGTTTGTGTTTGTATGTGGTTAGGTATCATAAATAAATTAATTAAAAGAAAAAGGCTTATTAAAAGCTATAGTACCTTGTAGTGCCCTGGCTGACTGCTCCTTTACCCCTCACTGACTCAGGGCTCCCAGTGCAGACCCCTGGTCCCAGTTCCAGACAGAGCAAAAAAAAAAACCCTCATGCACAGACCGGGAGTGGTCTGTCTGGTGGTGGCCTGAAGGACTTACTGTACCAGAACTTTTCCTGCTATAGAAGGCAGTTCACAAAGTTCTCCTACAGAACACTGTGAGAAAGCAGTCAATGCATGCTGCCTGGGACAGGGGATTGCTGGCTGTAATACAAACAGTACAGGGCCAAGGACTCTAAGGAAATGGTTTCCTAGGGAAGAGGGGACATTCCTGTCTGTGTAAATGGGAGAATTCCTAGGGCTAACATATATGACAAAGATACATGGGTAGAAAGGACAGGGAGGCCCCTCCACTCTGGCCTGGAGCTATTCTCTAAATACTTTGTAGGGCAACATTCAAGCATAAAGGAGATGATCACTTGAGGAAAAGGAATTGAGAAGGATTAAAAGATCAGAGGAAGAGTCTGGAATAGAAGACCTTAAAAATTTCTCTGTAACCAGACAATTCCCACCGGTACCCCTGTGCGTGACTTCTTATATGCTGCCAACTAAGTATATAGTATCAGGCCTTGAAATGGTCTTCCTGGAAAAACCACAGGCTGTCCCCTTGGAGCCCTCTCACTAGGTCTCTTGTCTCCTCCGACATTAGCCTGGCTGATACGTTATTCCTTCTTCAAATACTGGCTCAGCTGAGATATACTTGAGGGTAACCGAAGGAAAATAAGAAATTAACATCAATCCCCTGAAGGGAGAGGATGTCAGTCTCTGAGGAAGACACTTATGAACTCTAGTAAGTGAAGGTAGACAAGATGCTATGCAGGGGAACCCTGAGCTGAAGAAGTAATCTTAAAGTTATGATGTTAGTTAGGTTTCTTATTCTGTGATTTAGAAATTACTCATACTTCTGAATTGCTGCAAAGCCCTCGGGGATGTCATGATGGACTCCAAAGCCCAGGGGAACGCCAAATCCACTTGACAGAGGCCATGGTGGGGACGGCGGTAATGTCCTACCTGCCTGGGTGAGCTTCTGGACCTCCTCAGAGCCCGGGAGCTCCTGCGCCTGCTGTTGCTTCGCTATGCAAATGGCTTGGAGGGCAACCAGCCGCTGTTCCTCACCAAAGGCTGCACACGCCGCCACAAGCTCCTCAGCTTCTGATAAGCGGCCCAAAGGCAGCAGCACCCGCTGCAGGTGAAGATCCACCAAGGCTCCGTATTCTGGAAGGCCCTGATTGTCCAGGTCTTTGAGCCAGGCGCTGACCACATCCAGCATGGCTCCAGGCTCTTGCATCTTACTGTATAAAAGAATGCTGTAGCCCCCAGATAACCCAATCCCAAGAAAAGAACAGTCAGTCCTCCACAGCTGGTTCATCTCTCATAATCTCTCTATTTCTCCTATCCAGCATCTCCCTAAATCCTCCAGCTATTCCTTAAGGGATGCTGACACCAGTAAGAATTAGGAATTCCTAGGAAATAGCAGGATGCTCTGAGACATTCTACTTCTGCTATGCCACTTCACCTCCCCTAAGCCCTCTACCCCATCTTTCTCAAGTTCACTCCTAAATTCCTCCTTCCTCATCCTCCTGCTGTGTTATGAGACCTGAAGGAGAAAAAAATAATAAGCCACAGGAAAATAATTAGGTTTAGAGTTGACTGATAGAGAAGGGAGAAAGAGAAGCTGTGAGGAACCAATTCAGTAGAGGACCTGAAAACCTGCTTGTGCCTGGACAGACCCGGAAGCCAGCAGCAGGGACCTACCATAGCTCCAAGACTTTAGGGGGTAGCTTTTCAGGAACCTGGTAATACTGAAGGACCCAAGAGAGGACTTCCCGCCACCGGTTCATCTCTGCCAAGGCCTGGAGCCCCACAACACACAGGGAGCATTTCACCTCCAAGGAGCTGCAATAGAAAAACCAGTTTGGGCTTAGAAGTGGTTTCCCTCCATTTCTACTTCCATTCCCACTTCCACCCTGGAACCGTTGTTTCCCGGCTCCCAGCTCAGCAGCCATCACCTCTCTCCTCCTCTTTAGTACTCAGGCAGGCCTCACAACTGGTCTCGTGGACCCCTACTCAGAGAAAAACTGCCCCTCCCTCCGGGGATTAAAACTGCCTGTAAACCTCCTTGAAGTAAATTGACTGCTGCCTAACCCGTATCTTTGGATCCAGGTGAAATCAGGTTTAAATGAACAGGAAGGATAATCCTGAGGTGGGGAATTACAATGTGAGCAGAGAGCTAGAGCTGACTTTCTTTAGTAAGGAACTGGCATGACGCCAGGTTCATGCAGCGTGTGGGTAAAGGAACTCCTGGACTGGCTCTTGAGCACCATCTAGTGAGGTACCTCTAAACTCCCAAAAGCACAGCTTTCAGCTTTCTCTGCAACAAGCCAAGCCCCTACCCAACCCCCCAGAAACGCAGGCCCAGGGCTCTCCAGTTCATTCTTCTCTGAGTTCAGCTTTGAGTATTGAAAGAGCAAGGTTTTCTCAGGATAAATTCTTTCATCCAATCCTTCAACAGGACCTGAACACCGATCTTGCTCAGTGATCCCCAACATCAGGAAAAGACTTTGCTACCTGCTTACTAAACCCCCACTTACTGATAGAATTAAATACTTAATATACATTCTACTTTCCCATCGTGCTTTTCTGTAGAGGAACAGGGAGCTCCCAAAGAAGCAAAGAATTGGCTGTGGGCTCCCACGACTTGACCACTTGTTCATTGTGTAGTGCCTCAGCTTCCTCATCTCAGAATGGGCAAATGATGAGCAACCAAACTCTTGGACAGGAACCACTAATGAAACCAAGGTGCAACAGGGCATGACAGAAGATCCTGAGATCTCGGCCCACTCCCCCAAACCCCAGGGAAGGATGCGAGCCCAGCACGTACGTGCCCGCCAGCTCCTCGGCCTGGGCCCCGGAGGCCAGGCCCCGCCAGGCCCGCTCGCACGTCTCCAGCGCCGCCGGGAAATCCAGATGCACTACCAGGAGGTCGGCCGCCTCCTCCAGTAGAGCCACGGCGGGCGGCGGCGTCAGGACCGTGCGTGCCGGCTCGCTGCTCCGGAGGACTCCCCCGAGACCCCTGAGCGGAGCCGCGGAAATGGAGGGGTCGTTCTTCATGGCTGGCCTGCGCTCAGGGCCGGTCTCCGGGGACGTCAGCGTGGCCGCCGCCTCGGTTGCCCCCTCCGGGGCTCCAGGTTACCCGGCCTGGGAAAAGAGGGAGAAGGCTCACATTCCTGCCAACAGCCCTCCCCGAGGTTGATCCCTGGGCAAAGGCCAAGCGACCGCTCCAGCCTCAAAACAGCCAGCCCGGAACCTGTGAACCCAGTTCACACCTAGGATCTGCAGACTCGCTGCATTCCTGGAATACCTGGTGCTAGTTTCTCAGGCCCCACAGCAGGTGCCGGAACCCCCTGAAACCCGGAGGGTGGCGGCTCCAGGATCCTTTTAATAAGCAACAGCGACAGCCCCTCACTGCACCGGCCGGGCAGTCTACACCGACATCTCCCAAAGCTCGGCGGACCCACGGCGTCCCCGGCGGCGCGGGGCACTCTGGGAGTTGCAGTTCTCCGGCTCGCGACTCTGCCGCCCTCTTGACGTGAAAGGGAGACTCCGGACTACAACCCCCTGCATGCCGCGCCCGCAGGAATCGTCCCAGTCCCGGGAGAAAACAAGCTGGCACAACCGCTTCTGCATCAGGATATAGGGGCGGGTGGACTATTAACAAAATCGAGGCTCTCCTGTGTAATATGGAGGTCCCCTCACTAATCGGTCCCAGCTCAGGCCGATTCCTGTAATGGAGAAATTCCAGTAATGGAGGTGGAACTCCATGCACGCCTCTAATTCTGAGGTTCAGTAGAGGTGGCAATTGGGACAGCAGGAGGGCAGACCCGGAAAGACACTGAAAGGTAAAATTGAATGTGGCCCCTTTTCCTGAGTAGGTGCTCCTTCCCAGCCCTAGCCGACATTTATCCAGTGCTTACGGGGCCTGGCGGTGTGCTGAATCAGTCTGCTGGCACTCTCATTTCACTCACCCCTCACCCACTTTACAGATGAAGAAATTGGAGCTTATTGAAATGATTTGCTGAAGGCCGCACAAGTAATAGGTGACACAAACGAAGTCAAACCAAGTCCTTGCCTCAGAAACTCCTGTATTTAACCACTATACTATTGCACAGGAACAAAACTAAGTGTTTTCTATTAGGCATTGGGGTAAGCACAATCACCACAATTAAATTACAGACGCTCAATGAGGCTTTATGATCTTATAAAATAAGGATATTGTTGAAGACAAAGCCATGCAATGTGTTAATACAGTGTGCAATTAATAAAATGCTGGAACAGATTGGGTATTGAATAAATTGTGGCTATAATAATAATTATATAATTTTACATACATACATTGATTCAGTGTCCCACTTAGGCTTTGTTGAGCCTCCCCAGTTTATGCTGGGCCCTCTCAGCTTTAATTTCTCTCAGTTTCCTATGTTTTGAAAGATTAGACAGGCCAGGCACAGGGTAAGAGCTTGCTCACATCATATATCCTCTTTCCATGTCATCAGGCAGTGACATGCCCATCTGCTGGGTTTCCAGCTCTCTCTAGAAAGTCCTCATGCAAAGCTGAGTCAGAAACATCAAATCCATCAGACTCTGTGAAAAGAGAAGTATGAGGCCTGTAACCATACAAGGTGATGAAGCCAGGTCTTCAAAAACATTTTTTAACACCTACTAGGTGCCAAGCACAGTTCTAGGCACTGAGAATCCCATGGTGAGGAAACGAGTCAACAGTTTCTGCCCTTGTGGAGGCTACACTGTAGTGGAGGAAAACTTGATAAAAAGCAAGGAAGGGAAATGTATACAATAGTATGGAAGATGGTGATAATGCTCAGGTGAGATAAATAGAAAATAAGGAAGAGAGCTTGGGAGTGACAACAGTGCAGGATGGCCATCTGCATTTGACTTGATTTTCTCACAGCAAATCCTGGCCTTTTAGCTCAGGGCTACCCCATGTCAGGGGTTTGGGGCAGGGGGGCGGGGGTCACTATTTATTTTGGGACACTGCCCTGGAGACCAACATATTCTCAGTGAGCTCCAGCCCCAGACCCTCTCCCTTACCAGGCAATAGTGATTCCCCACAGCAAACTCTGGAGGCAACAGAGGTCCCTGGAAAGTGTGAATCAACCTAAGACTGAGGTTACCAGAATGTTTACCAACTTTGCCTCAGATTTGACATTAGATGGCGAGGATCACTACTAATATTAACATTAAAAAAAAAAAAGCTGTTTCTCAGAACAGGGTCTCGAAGTCTGTCTTGAAAAATCAGAGTAATAGTAGAAGCAACAGAAAATAGACAAGTTGAGACTGGCACAACCACATTGCTCCACCCCTTAATTGATTGCTGCTTAGGAAAATTCCTTCCTGAATCCCAAGCAAGAAGCTTCTTAATATTCCCAATCTATCCAGGAGATGGCAGCACAGCCTTAAAGGACACAGACTTGCCAGAAATAAATTTGTCTAGTGGTGTAACAGCCAAAATAAGGTCAAGATATTTAAGAGGGAAAGGGGATAGTAAAAATTATATAGAAATATGATTGTGTTCCATTTCTGTGTATCACTCAGTTTTTGACCCCGTTGTGATCTATATGTCACCCTTTCCTTTTAGTAGTGCTATGGACAAATGGATTCCGCAACATGCATTCTGAACGTAATCAGAATTTCTCAAGCCAAGACAGAGCAATCCTAAACACAAGTGAATTCATTCCACCTGAGGGGAAGTGAAAAGGTATTTTACATACATAACCAGGCAATCTTCTCTCTGACTCAGGGCTCATGATGTCAGGTGTTGAAACTTTCTGTCCTCCCCTCATTTTCCCATGGTTGGGACACAAGAAAGAGTGGAAATAATGGCAGTTCTCTTAGGTGTCTGAGGTCTGCCCCATGTTAATATTTGTATTGCTGAAATCGATTCCTTTTGGGAGAACTAGTAGAGTAAAAGGGTATCTCCATTACGACCCATCTTGGAACCCCTTCCCGAGCTCTGGGCATGGGGTTCTGCTCAGTATACTTCCTGAATCTGAGGGTGCAGATTATGTTCAGCTTGCTTCAAGGAGCTGATGGATCAGTTGTTTTGTAGTAGAATGAGCACTAGGCTGGGAGGTCAGAGCCCAGTTAGGATGTCGATTCCTTCATTGACTTTACCATGTGTCCTCTGGAAAGTCACCTAACTTCTCTGAGCCTCAATTTTCTCATCCAAAGACATGAGGCCATCCCTTCCACAAGGTGTTGCCCAGATCAGCTGAGATCATGTGACAGCCCATGGAACACTGGAAATCCCTGGAATCAGTCCAGCTGATAGAAGGCAAGATGACATAACACATTGGGAAATGTGCAAGGAGAGGAGAAAATCACTTTCCACTTAAAAGTTCTGTAATCTTACTTTCTGACCTTGGAATCTGACTCTTGACTCTTCTGTACAAAAAAGGTCAGAGGTATCTGCTGTCCAGGGGCAAATTTGTTCCACTGTTTCTGCCAATAAAAAGCATCCAGCTGCAGGGTGCTGAAAATAGATGATAACTAATACTTTAAAATGTCACCTTATGTGTGAGACTAAAGCAAAAAATGTTTATTTGTTACAAAATTTAGATTTTGACTAGAGCATTTTCTAATATAACTCATGTAGATAGTTTGATTGAATGTCATAAGTACTTGGAATCTCAGGTAGCACATGATATTTTGTTGGTTTGTCCAGAGTGATTCCCCGATGAATCCTAGAATGATTTGATCAGTGACTGGAAAAGTATTTGCAAGCCCCCTTCGGGGAATGGTGAGAGTGGGGAGAAATTCAACTTCCCCAAGTTGAATTCTTGATATTCTCACAAACAGTGTGGACAACCAAAGCTATAGGCTGAGCCCCCCAGTCTTGGGGTTTGTTCACATGAAACTTAACCCCACAAAAGATAGGTCAAGTCTACTTAAAATTTAGGCCTAAGAGTCACCCCCAAGAGAGCCTCTTTTGTTGCTTAGATCTGGCCTCTCTCTCCAGCCAATATGATGAGCAGTCTCACCACCCTCCCCCTCTCTGCGTGGGACATGACTCCCAGGGGTGTGGACCTTCCTGGGACAAAGATCCTGGAATGAGCTGAGACTCAGCATCAAGGGACTGAGAAAAACCCTAGAATGAGCTGAGAATTAACATCAAGAGACTGAGAGAACCTTCTCGACCAAAAGGAGGAAGAGTAAAATAAGACAAAGTGTCAATGGCTGAGAGATTCCAGAGTCGAGAGGTTATCCTGGAGGTTATTCTTACTCATTAAGTAGATATCACCTTGTTGTTCAAGATGTAGTGGAGAGGCTGGAGGGAATTGCCTGAAAATGTAGGGCTGTGTTCCAGTAGCCATGTTTCTTGATGATGATTGAACAATGATATAGCTTTCACAATGAGACTCTGTGAATGTGAAAACCTTATGTCTGATGCTCCTTTTAGCTACTATATCAACAGAAGAGTAGAACATATGGAATAAAAATAAATAATAGGGGGAACAAATGTTAAAATAAATTCAGTTTGAAATAGTGGTAAATGAAAGCGAGGGGTAAGGGGTATGGTACGTATAGTTTTTTTTCTCTATTATCATTTTATTTCTTTTTCTGTTGTCTTTTTATTTCTTTTTCTAAATCGATGCAAATGTACTAAGAAATGATGAATATGCAACTATGTGATGATATTAAGAATTACTGATTATATATGTAGAATGGAATGATTTCTAAATGTTTTGTTTGTTAATTTTTTTTAATTAATAAAAAAAGTTAAAAATAAAAAAAGCATCCAGCTGCCCCTGTGAACTCATCCTGTCCAGCCAGAATCTCTCAGTACAGAGATATCTCCGTGGCAAAGCCCTGGATGCAGTAGGATCATGCCCACTGAGGACCTTTGACCAGAAGCAAACCAAAGCAATAAGTACTGGCAGGGTGGAGATGATGTTTTTCCAGGACGGGCAAAGGGTGTGCCTTCCTTGTGCAGACTTTCATCAGTTAGATGGCATTTTTATGACTCTTTTAAAAAACGTGGACTCAGAGTTCAGGGCACAGTTCAGTGCTGCCTGTTTGCTCCTCTACATATAGACACAGCCTAAATCTTGCCTTGCTTCTCTGTCGAGGAAATCATAACCATGATTATATTCATCCTGTCTGGTACTTTACAACAATAATAATGATGGCTCAATTTCTATAGTACAGTATGAACGGTGCATTTAACTTACTTTAATCCTCAACAGTCCTATGACGGAGGTCCTTTGTGTCATCCCTATTTTGTAGAGAAAGAAACCGAAGCCCAGAGAGGTTAAGTAACTTCTCCAAGGTCACATAGTGCCTAGCAGAGCTGGGGTTGAAATACAGGCAATTTGGCTCTGGAGTCTTTCTTCTTAACTAGTACACACTACTGGCTCTTCAAGACACTTAACTAATCTTGACAGCAAACCCGTGAGCAACGTAACACATTGTAGATGGGAAAATGAAGGTCAGAAACTTGGCCCACCCCCCAAACAGATGGTTCCAGTGGCAAAGCTAGGACAATATCTGGAAATTCCAAAACTAGATTTCATGCCCAGAAGCCATTCTTTAAAGGACCATCAAGAACTCCTCTTCATCACTCTTGAAGGTGACTGAGGAGTCTGCTCTATAGAGACCTGCTGCTCAATTTCCACCTTTTCTTATGCAGCCCAAGAATCAGAGGATCCACTCAGGGAAAGCTGGGCACATCTCTATGAGGCCAGACCAGCAGATTGCTGTTTCCTCTCCAAGCCTGAAAACTGAAACCAAGAAAAGTCAGTCCTAGCTCTGTTAGGGAAGAGTGGAAAGGTTGGAAAGATGCTCTGTCCTCCCTGGAGTCTTTCCTGATCCCACATAATTCAAACTGAGCACCCCTTCCTTCAAAGCCCCAGTGTGCTTTTCTTTGTTATGCCTCTCTCATCGACCCTTCCCAATTTCAATGTCTCCTTATAATTCTTTGCGTCCTTCTCTATTCAACTGTGCCCTTCCTTAGAACAAGGAAAGGGTCTCACTCGGTGTAAAACAAGAGGTATGCAGTGCTCCAAGAGGTCCACCTCTCCTGGGCCCTTCTGCATCATTTGGTCTTAATATTCAGGCATCCTTACTGGTAAGGACCATGTGACAAATCTGGAAGTCAAGGCAATATGTGCCCTGACCCAGGCCCCCACAAAAAAAGAGAGACACTTAAAGGTGTTTCCAGACACGTATTCCCCCAATCTGTCATCTTGCCTATGGGTAATTTGCAAGGTTCCTTCTTGTGTTCTCTTCCACAGCAGAATGGCTACACTTAGGGAAATCATCAAATAAACTCAGACACCATCTGTTATAGAATTTTAAACTTGGAAACAACCTTATAGTCCAGCCAAGGGAACTGAAGCAGGAGAAGCTGAGCAATAGCCCCAGATCAGAAGAATCCAGCATTCCTTGCTCTGTCCCATACTGTCCCAGAGAGGGCCTCACTTTTGCTTTGTTCTCATCAGCCCAGCCACCCCCACCACTGATCACACTTTCCGGAAACTGAAAGCATCAGAGGTCACTGTTGATGCACCAATACTGGCTGGGAAGAAGAGCACTCAGTTATTAGCAGCAATTAACATCCACCACACCAGGGTCTTGCTCTCCCCCATCACACCCCCTACCCCACGCCCCCATAGAGAACAGCAGTGGTTCCCTGCCTGCAGTTTGCAGACCCCTAGCAGGTTCTCCAGGGAAAACAGAGTACAGGGGTTCTCAATGTATTTTTAATATTCCAAGCAAAAATTGTACATTTACCTGAGTTCACAGCACAAATGTTATTAATAGATGCACTTTACTTAGTAGACAAAACATTTCAAAACACAGGATTGATAGAACGGGGCAATTAAAAGTAGTCATTAGCAAATTTATCTGGAAGGGCAGGGTGCCCCGAATTGCTAAAAACATCTTGAGGAAAAAAAACGAAGCTGGAGGTCTCGCACTGCCTGACTTTAAGGCATATTATGAAGCCACAGTGGTCAAAACAGCATGGTATTGGCATAAAGATAGAGATATCGACCAATGAAATCAAATAGAGTGCACAGATATAGATCCTCTCATCTATGGACATTTGATCTTTGATAAGGCAGTCAAGCCAACTCACCTGGGACAGAACAGTCTCTTCAATAAATGGTGCCTAGAGAACTGGATATCCATATGCAAAAGAATGAAAGAAGACCCATATCTCACACCCTATACAAAAGTTAACTCAAAATGGATCAAAGATCTAAACATTAGGTCTAAGACCATAAAACAGTTAGAGGAAAATGTAGGGAGATATCTTATGACTCTTACAATTGGAGGCGGTTTTATGGACCTTAAACCTAAAGCAAGAGCACTGAAGAAGGAAATAAATAAATGGGAACTCCTCAAAATTAAACACTTTTGTGCATCAAAGAACTTCATCAAGAAAGTAGAAAGACAGCTTACACAATGGGAGACAATATTTGGAAATGACATATCAGATAATGGTCTAGTATCCAGAATTTATAAAGAGATTGTTCAACTCAACAACAAAAAGACAGCCAACCCAATTACAAAATGGGAAAAAGACTTGAACAGACACCTCTCAGAAGAGGAAATACAAATGGCCAAAAGGTACATGAAGAGATGCTCATTAGAGAAATGCAAATCAAAACCACAATGAGATATCATCTCACACCCACCAGAATGGCCATTATCAACAAAACAGAAAATGACAAGTGCTGGAGAGGATGCGGAGAAAGAGGCACACTTATCCACTGTTGGTGGGAATGTCAAATGGTGCAACCACTGTGGAAGGCAGTTTGGCGGTTCCTCAAAAAGCTGAATATAGAATTGCCATACGACCCAGCAATACCATTGCTGGGAATCTACTCAAAGGAATTAAGGGCAAAAACTCAAACGGACATTTGCACACCAATGTTTATAGCAGCGTTATTTACAATTGCAAAGAGATGGAAACAGCCAAAATGTCCATCAACAGACGAGTGGCTAAACAAACTGTGGTATATACATACCATGGAATATTATGCAGTTTTAAGACAGGATAAACTTATGAAGCATGTAATAACATGGATGGACCTAGAGAACATTATGCTGAGTGAGTCTAGCCAAAAACTAAAAGACAAATACTGTATGGTCCCAATGATGTGAATCGACATTCGAGAATAAACTTGGAATATGTCATTGGTAACAGAGTCCAGCAGGAGTTAGAAACAGGGTAAGATAATGGGTAATTGGAGCTGAAGGGATACAGACGGTGCAACAGGACTAGATACAAAAACTCAAAAATGGACAGCACAATAATACCTAATTGTAAAGTAATCATGTTAAAACACTGAATGAAGCTGCATCTGAGCTATAGGTTTTTGTTTTGTTTTGTTTTGTTTTGTTTTTAATATTATTACTTTTATTTTTTTCTCTATATTAACATTCTATATCTTTTTCGGTTGTGTTGCTAGTTCTTCTAAACCGATGCAAATGTACTAAGAAACGATGATCATGCATCTATGTGATGATGTTAAGAATTACTGATTGCATGTGTAGAATGGTATGATTTCTAAATGTTGGGTTAATTTCTTTTTTTCCGTTAATTAATTTTAAAAAATTAACAATAAAAAGTAGTCATTGTTATTTTAAAAGATTGGGAACCACTGACAGAATATTTTACCTCCCAAGTCGCTTCCTAAAGCTATAGGAACAGTGGGATGTGGGGTCAGCAATTTGGGAAGTGGGGAAAGGTTCCTAGATCCCCAGAAATCGTGATTCTCCAGGTGATTTCAGTAGGAAAGTATTGTGGTAGTTTTAGTCAACCCTGCAATTGGACTTCTACTCAGTTGACTAGAGCATGTAAAATAAACTCTGAACACCATCCCATTGTAAGAATTCGAGAATTCGAGAGTTTTGCCATGCAAAGGAGGACTCCAAGAGACGTTCTCTCATGCAACATGCAAGGGGTTTATTTTCCACACATGTATGGGGCTCACTGAACACACAGGAACAGAGAGGCCCCAGTCTGAGTTTGCAAAAGCCTTTTAAGGGGTAAGATGAGGGGGGTGGGGTTTGAGCATGGGTCACAGGTGCTGTTTTGCAAAAAAGCAGATAAGAACAGTTTTACAATAAGCATTTCTTAACAGTTTTACAACAAGTAACCTTGGCGCCAGGATTGTTTATCTTCAGCCTGATGGGGCCCATAACTTTTTTCTTTTCAACTCACACCAAATGTATAGCAGTGCATATAAGATGATACAAATGTTTTTGCTGGATATTTCTGTTATTTAGAAGCTAAAATATATGTAAATAGCTAAATTAGGCAAGAAAAGTTAGCTACTGCTAAGTTTTATAAAATCCTTCTTTACATAAGAAAAGTTAGCTACTGTTAAGTTTTATAAAATCCTTCTTTACATAAGAAAAGTTAGCTACTGTTAAGCTTTATAAAATTCCCTTTTACACCATGAGCCCACGGCCTAAGAGAAATAAAGTAATAAGTATAAAGTAAATGAGGCATCATATTCTGACTTTGAGTTTGTTTTAATTATTATTATTAGACTGTGACCTCAAGGCGTCTTGATACGCAGAGACCTAGCCTAGCGTCTGTGTTCTGGAAATAGTCTGACCCCACTGAGAACCTGTTTCTGAGCAGGGAAGGAATGATGTCAGATGGAACACTAAAGAGTTGACGGATTGAGGAAAACAGGCACCTGAGCAGGGTTTGTTAAAAGTCCTTAAATGTTCCTCAGCCCAGCTCGTCTATTTGGGTTTGCAAAGGCCTCTCCTGTGCAAGGTGGTATGGCTCGGAAAAGGTCGCCCTTCCTTGGGCTGGCACTGTGGGACGCTAGGCGGTGCTATTCACACCGAGGCTGTGTGAGTGGCGCCCCCTGGGCGGTTTTGCAACACTCCTCTGTAGCCTCCCTTTTTGTTTCCGGGTCTACACCAACAATGGCCTTGATGCTGAAGTTCAGGGGCATCCGCTTCTTTCTAGGGACTGTCTCAATTGCCTGTGGCCACCAGAGAGAAGCTGCCCTCCCCTCCAGCCCCTGTCTCCAAGCCTGCGAAGACTCGCCTGTGGGAATGTCTCTGGGAAGAAGACCGCGGGGAATGGCGAGCATGCCGTCACCATCGCTTCCGTCTTGCGCGCCCCTGGGAGGCTCGTGCATCCTTTGTGTGCCTGGTTCCAAAACGTAGCGGGATAGTGAAAGAGGATTACGGGAAGTCTCACCACACCCTTTGCCTAATCCCTCTCGATAAAAGGTGATTTACCCGGGCAGCCTGGATGGGTGGGCGAGGTCACAGTTCTCCGCAACAGTCAGCCAGACACCAAGGGACCAGAAAGAATAGAGGTGGAAAAACAGGAATCTCATGTTGCCATAGCAGACTAGCGTATTCATGTGTGCACAGGCTGTGATGGAAACTACCATGATGTTACAATCTGTGAAATAAACAGATGAAAGGGTGTCCCTGCCTCCTTTTCCAGGGCTGTCTGGGGTGGGGAACCCGGTTCCCCTTTGACTTCTCTTCACAGATGTTTTGCGTTAAGACTTTTGCAAGCCAGCTCCTTGTTCCCAGAATCTCTGTTTTCCACACCTAAGTAAACATTCTTTGGGATTAAGGTTGCATTTTACTGATCCTCCTGGAGGTTTACAACCTGAGATCTGTTGTTCAGTATCCTCTCTTTTTTTGTTTTTGTTTTTGTTTTTGTTTTTTTGTCTTTTAATTGTCTTTGTTCAAATGATGCATCCCCAGGGGAAAGACAATCCCATTAAGATAGAAAGGTACAAAGAGGATAAGAATAGTCTGAAATCCCACTATCAACAAATGACAACTTTTTAAGACTTTGATGAACACCCTTCCATAAACACACGTAGTTCATGTGTAGGGTTATGCATAATGCTACTGTTCTGTAACCTGACTTAATTCACTCACAAAATGCAATAGGAGTCCTTTCTATTCTCCAACTGGATATTGGTAATACTCACTACCTACAAGCAGAAATCAAATAATCATGCGGTAGCTAATGACAAATTATATGCTTCAAGTTCTCTGTAGCCAAAAACTGACTACACATCCTTTATGTAACGCTAAAGCCAGAAGGAGACCTCTGGGGAGTTCTTTGTGTGTTTGAGTCTAAGAAACCCTCCTATTTATATAGTACTTTACAATTTCAAAAGCACTTTCTCATTATTTTATTTGATTATCATAAAGAGAGATGATCATAAATGAGATGCGTGATAATAATGTCATAATAAGAACAGGCACAACAACATTGATGGTGAAATTAGTGTGCCAGGCTCTGTGCCAGACCTGCCCACCACAAGTGTTGTCTCCCTTGAGTCTCATTATCCTCATTTTAGAAATAATATAACTAAGGATTAGAGAGATTAAGTGATGTGATCAAACGTCCACAGCTAATCCAGGGGGCCTCTCTAATCCAAGTGTTTCTGATTTTTAAATTCGATGTTTCAACCACTGCACTATACCACCCCTCATAACAATTAACTCTGTGAGGTACTTTACCAAGCACTCACATAGATAATCTCTGTTGAATAAAAAGACCAAAGCCACAGAGGAGAAATGGTTTGGCTAAAGTCTTAGGGTCAGGATTGTGACCCTTTTCATTCTAAACCTGCCACCGTTTCTACTACTGATTAAAGTCTTCTTTCTACTAATTAAAGGTGTCAGCTAACAAAAGTCTTTAAAAATACCAGGAAGAAGAGGTTTCAAAAATCCCTCCAATTGCAGTGAAATCTCTGGTCCTTCCAAGAGAATGAAAGTCGGCCTCTTCCATGGAGACCGAACTCTTTGCCACATCAATGGAAGTTGGAAAGAAGCATGTCAAGTTTGGGGAGCCCAAATCAGGCCTAAATCCTCCCTTCTTCATGACTTTCTTCAGCTTTCGGTATAGGGCAAAGTTGTTCTGTTGCCTCCTTTTCTTGTGGCAAGTAAGGAAAGCAAGTGTTTAATCTTGAGGAAACAAAAACTAGAGATGATGAAACTAAATGGAATGAGATGCATGAAAACCACTTAAATTCAGGGTAGGCGGGAGGCAGCTACAAGGAATTAAGCAGCATTTTTTGACGTACATGTACAGAGTCAGTTTGTCGAGGCAATGAAGCAATCACAATTAATATTTTCCTCTTTAAAGGTAACAATTTTGATTTATGAAGTGTTCCTTTCTGGAACAAGCTCAAAGCACTTAATGGGTGATGGCTAATTACCCCACCCAACAAACAATCTGGCAGCGAGGAAAAGAGAGAGGTAATTATCCCCATTTTACAGCTGGGGAGACAGAAGAGTGGAGCCTTACTAGAAATCAGCTCACAGAGAGCTGAAGAGGCAAGCCTTCTAATAGCACCTTTCCATATCCATGCCCCCACCCCCCAATGTAGGGTTACTGCTTCCAGAAAGTTTCCTGAGAAAGGACAGTCCATTTGCCAGCTAGGGAAAAGCAGCCATCGTTCACCGGGAACTACAGCTCCCAGTAGACACTGAGAGGAGACAAGGCCGTGCCCCTCGTGCCCATTCCAGATTCCCAAATATGGAGACGGACTGGATTTTGGAAGAGGAACAGAATACTCACCCTTGAGACAGCGAGAGAGAGGGAGGGAGGATGAGGTAAGTTCAGAATATTTAACTCTATCACCTAAATGTCTACACAGTCTTTGAAATGTACCAGCCAAAGTCATGATCTTCTCTTGATAAATCTTTATAGAAGATAAAAGGCAATGAGTTCAGCAGAACCCTTTTCTTCTCCTCCAATTAGGTGTGGGCCAACAGGAGCAGAGGCAGTTCTAAGAGGTCAGTTACCCTTTCTCAAGTCCTATCAGGTCGGAAAGTGTTTGATGGTGGTGGTGGTAAAGATGATGATGATGATGATGATGATGATGATGATGATGATGATGATGATGATGATGATGATGATGATGGTCCTTGTGGGAAAGGAAATCCAACTACAGAGCAGCTGTCCTTCTCTGAGAGCAGACTGGTCAGAGCCTAGGTGGAAGGAGGACAAACAGCCCTGGGAGAACAAGGGTTACTCTTTGTCTGCCTTGGAAGCTGCTGAGATTGCCTGGTGGGAAAGGCATGAGAGAGCTATTTCCCCATTCTGTCTGCATTCTCTCAACAAATATTTGTTGTAGCACCTACATCCAAGGTCCTGGGCTGGACGCCTAGGGTAATACAAAACATAGAACAGGACCTCTGCCCTCAGGATGCTTACAATTGTGGTGGGGGGCCTCAAGGGAAAGGTGGCACACACAAGGGAAAAAGAGACAGTAAGGCAGTAGGTTATTTATATTCTTCATCCAATATTAATTTATTGATCACCCACCATGTACCAGGCACTGTACTTAGCCACTTTTGGAATACAGTAGTGAATAAGTCAAAAGAAAAAGTTTCTGCCCTTATGGATTTTATATTCTGGTACCCCTGGAGTCAGGGGGGAGAGTTTCCTGGCAGAAAGAGGGGCAAACACAGAGACCTTGAGATGGAAACGAGCTTGGCTAAATTTGAGAGTAGAAGGCCACTGCAAGGGAAGGGGAGTGGTGAAGGTAAGAGCAGGAGGAGTTGAAGTCAGAGAACTAGGTTGGGGTCCTATAAGGATACAAAATTTGCCTTTCATTCTAATGCTAATGGGAAGCCATTGTTTCTAAGCAATGAATTCATGTGACCGGATTTGAAGGGCCAGATGAGGAGAATTGACTTCTAAAGGAGTTCTGAGTACAGAGGAGAGTTGTCCCTGAGCCGGGATGGACAAGGAAGTCTTCCTAGTAAGATGGGACCCGAACTGAGCTAAATGCCCAAATAGGATTCAGGTCCAAGGACAAAGCATTCCACTTGGGAAGAATTTCAGGAGCAAGGTGTGGAGTCAACACAGCTTGCTCAGATCATCAGTTTGCCCAGATATGTGGTCAGGTGCTGGAGTCTTGGATGGTGGGGTTGGGGAGACTGGATTGAGAGGATTGGGGAGGCTCTACATCAGAGGTTTCCAAATCTCTGGTCAGCAGTAACAGGGAGACTTGAATGCACATAGGCTATAATCACAGGCCTAAATGTCCATCCTGAGAACTTGGTCTCCTTCGGATTACCACTGTCTTCCCCAGTAGCTATCAGTGGCCAACACATCCCCCTAAGATTTGAAATCAAAGCGATGGAGTTGCACCACGCCACCATTTCCATTGCATTGTGTGTGAAGGGCGCCACCTAGTGCATAACACAAACCTCAAGGCGAACAGCTGGAGCTGAGCAATCACAGAGGGTATATCTTGGGAGGATAAAGTTCTTAACCTGCCAACAGGTGATGCAGTGCTTTAGAAGCTTCCTTAACCCCCGAGATCAGAGCCCAGCTGAACTGGCCATAGAGAAGGATGATGAATGGGAGGAGGAGGAGAATGGAGTGGGAGAGAGCTGGAAGGGAGGATGGAAAAGAGGAATGTTAAAAGAGGGGTAAGGGAAGAAGCACTTGCCTTTGGTCGTCCTTCTGACTTGCAGAACATGAGAGGAAAGTAAAAGGTTTGGGAGACAAGAGGTGGCTAAAGAAGAGAAAAAGCTTGGTGAGATAGCTAAGCTGCCAGTGGTTTGGGTGAATTTGCCATATGGCTGGGATGACTCTGGTGCAGTATGTTATATTCTCCATTCTATGGAACTTAGTGGTGGCAAGCTGCTGAGGCTACATTTGGGGGAGGGGGGCGGGTTGCCTGGCAGGCAGCTAATGAGACAAAGCAGGTACTGGGTATGCAGGATAAATTGTAATTCTAAGCTCCTCACCAAGTAGCCTCATCCTATCTATTCACTTTCTACCTAAATTTGGAGGCACCACATTGCCTTCCCAATAGGTCAACACAGAATAAATTTGAACAAATGGCATTCCCTTCTGTGCCTTCTTCTCCCTGCTGTCGATACTACATGAACAGCAAGCAGTAGCCTGTTGTGTGTGGCAGGCTTCCCTAGGAGAGGGGCAGGGGCTGGTATGTGTGGGATTGGTCTGTTCTCAGTCAGATGCATTTTAAATACTCAAGAATAGGAGGTAGCAATAAACCAGTTCCCTGCAAGGCCATACAGACAGAAAAGACACAGCAGATTGCAAAGTGAGTCATGATATGTAACAACCAGTACCACAATTTTCACAGCGTTAACCTTCCCTGCCCTCACATTTCCCTTCCCATATAGTCATTGCTTTTCTGGAACGGTACTGCCCTTTACCTCCTCCCCTCAATACAACTGGCATATGGCTGTCCTGCCCCACCCCGCAGGTCCCCATTTTCAAGAACTGGTGACAAAATTGATTGATTTCACCATGGTAGACTCAAGGCTACAGTTTTGGAAGTAGGTGGGAAGCACCCTTGATCCTTTGTACTGTCTCAAATACTATAGCCATGCCCCATCCTCACGGCTGAGAACCTCTTCCCCCCTGCCTTCTCCTCACACTCATCTCCACTGGCAGAACTGGGCCGCTCACTCCTGAGTCTGGCTCCACACGATGGTGTGGGTTAGACTGAGGGGTGCAACTGTTTATTCTCTGTGTGGGGGAGGGTAGTCAGTAAGAGTCTCCCAAGGAGCGTGGACCCAAGGCTCCCCCAAGGAGTGTGGACTCACCCCCTCTACAGAAGCAGCTCGCACATCACACTCAAATTCCAATCCTTGCCTACCATCCCAGCCTTAATTTGCACCATTCCCCCCTTCACACCTGTAGCTCTAATCTCCCATCATAAAGCCCTCTCTGCCATGTCCCCAAACCACTCTGCACCCTCTGGCCCCAAGATGTGGAGCAAATTGTCCCCTCTTCTTAGAAGTCCTCCTGGACTATCTCCTTTTTACTGCTGAAGTGGAGCCCAATGGCCCTTTCCTCTAGGAAGACCTTCCTGAATCCCTCTTCACCACCCTCAGGTGGATCGATTGTCCCTGTCTGCACTTGCGTAGTGCCCTGCACCCACCTGCAATGGGGCACACTCACCATCTGTTTATTTACATGAACCCCCACCATCATTACCACTAAACTCTGAATTCCTTCAGGGAAGAGAACTGCGTATTTTATTTTTCTATTTCCAATTCTGGGCCCAGACAGATTCTCTGTGAATATTTGTGGGATGACTGAGTGCTCAAAATCCTGTGGCCTGAGGCACTCCCAGGCCTCCACCACCAGGTGAACTGGAAAAGGAAGCCGTGATCTAAATAACCCAGGCCCACACCTGCCTTACTGATGAACACATCCACCTCCTGGAGAACTGACTTCTCCACTATGCTCTCAAGCCCTCCCTCCGCCTCTGCATCCCTCCATCCGGTCACTGACCCTACATCTTGCCTGCTGCTGCCCTCCCCCACCCCAACCACAGCTCCTTTCTGGGGCTGGTTTGGCTAAGAAAACTCTGGCTTACCAAAAAGAGAACACATTATATCCTTGGATGGTAAACCTTCTTTTGCCTCCTTCTCTTCCTAAATCAGGGGAAATTTGTCTGCTAGCATCCTTTCCACCTCCTCTGAATGGCCCTCCCCAACCCGTGTTGGGTTGACCACCTCCTCCCCCCATCCTGCACGCCCTCCCCAAATTAAGGAGGGATTACAAAACCTCAGAGACAGGCTGGAGGTGAGCAGTGAATTCAACTTGAAAAAATAGGATTTGTGAAGGAAAAATGCAAGGGTTGAGATGATCAGTATTTAGCTGGGAAAGCTGAGAGATTTCTTTGGACTCTGCTCTTTTAGGCAGGTTGGGACAGTAAGGCTGGAGGGAAAATGAATTTAGATATCAGCAAGAGCCTCCTTGATTTACTCAGTGTTGTCACAGAATTACATGGCAAGTGTCTCCCCTCTCCTGAAGAGACCCACATCTGTCTGCTTGGAGTCAGGATGGCGGTGAGGGCGAGACCCCTGGAAGTTCTTCCCTCCCTGGAATTCCATGCTCCGGGCCAGGCTGTGGCCTTCCTGGGACCTAAGCTCCATTGGAGCTATTTTTGATCTGCAGTAATTTAGAGTAATTTGGCTGGTCTATGGGGGATGGGAGAGCACCATTCTTAAAGGGGGCAATTCATAGGTCAGGAAGCCCTGGGGCAACACTGTGAACCCAGAACAAAGGTCTCCAGTGTTTAGGGTGCAGTGGGTTAACTGGTAATCTTCACCGACTGCTGGAGGGAGGTGGGGATGGAACAGGGCAAGAGCACATGAACCTGCAGAGGTTTCTAAACTCCCTAGTAACAAACAACAGCTTCCCCCCACCAACTCTAACCCCTTGGCAGCCTATGGGCCAGGCTTAACTTCAACAACTATCCTGCAAGGTGGTATCTCTATTTGACTGAGGCTCAGAAGGGCGAAGACACTTACCTAAAGTTCCCAGCTAGCAAATGGCAGAACCAAAATCCAAACCCAGAAATGTGCCTCCAGTGCTGCCGCACCACATGTCCACCTCCTGGTGTTTGGAGCAACAGAAGAAAGGATTCAGAGTCGGGGGTGGGGTGGGGTGGGGTGGGGTGGGGGGTGGGCGGGGCAGAAATAAGTCTAGTCTCAACTTCATTCTGCCCCTGCAGAAGTGGGATGAGAGGACTCAATTCTCAGTCCCTGGCAGGACCAACATTTGTGAAACACGATGTGTCCTTTATCCTGGCTGGGGCAGTTCACTGTAGCAAAGTAAGAACTCCAAAGGCTGTGCTGGCAAGAGCAGGCTTGGAAAGTAGAGTCTGGGCTTGTGAAGGAGGCCCAGAATAGAGGGCTCTGGAAAAGGAAATGTCCACTCTACTGACCTCACTGGGTTATAAAGATAAAATGTAGCCATTTATGTAACAGGACATTCAATTATATAAAGTGCCATATATAGTCATGTTTTACAAAAACATACCCTTAAGTCCTTGTGCATCTGAAACAACAGCTCGAGATGTTTCTTAGGTATTCTCAAGGTGCATTTTTTGGCTGCTGGATGGCACCACAGGGTTCTCCATGATTCTCATAGATCAAATCACCCAACTGCAGCAAGATTCCAAGTCCTTGACAAGATCCATCCCTTCCTAGCTGTTCACTCTTGAATTCTAGATCCCTGACATGGGCAACCCCAGTTCCACTTTTCTGAACAAGTCAAACTCTTTCTCACCTCTGGACCTCTGCAAACTCCAGGTCCTCAGCTTAGAATAGTTGGTCATGATAGCCCTAGCCCACATGCTAGGTCAGCATTACTGTGTCTTCCTTGGGGTCCCATCTTCAACAGATGATGCGATGCTTCGTGTAAAACAAGATGAATATGTGAATTTCCCTCTGGTCTTCCTCCCCCACTTATGTTTTCATGGCTAGGGTGATGATGATTATTCTGACCTCATCCTGTGGGGATGCCACAGGATTAGCTAATTAGCAGTGGTGCAGTTCTTCTAACACTTTGTGTTAATGTTTAACAGAAACCACCCGGGGTGTGATGACTCAGGGGGACAATAGAGAAGCTCTTGGTCTTCTTAGACACCCCCTTAGCACAGGCTCCTTATTCTTCTCCCACTCCACACACACTCTGTGGGAGGCCTAACCCTTGACCTTCACTGACCCTAGACACCCCCCACCCCACTCTGCTTTCTTCTCTGAGCACCACCCTACCGTCTTCTGGAACATTGCCTCTTCCCTTGGGGGATTCCTCTTGCAGCTGTGAGATACAGGAGGCTTTGGAAGCACTAGGGGGTCTGGAGGCCACAGTCACCTGCAGCCAAATCAGCACACCCCCCCTTCCACTTCCTCTTTCCCTGATGGTGGGCATCCTGGAATATGAAAACGGGCGTGGGGAAGTTTCTTCGCTAAAACAAGGAAACGAGTGGGATAGTCACTAAGTGAATAAGTCAAATCTAAAGGCCCCTGCCACCTGGAAACCATTAGGAAAACCCAAGGAAGCCATGAGTGATCCTCTATTTATTCCAAAAACAAACTGATTGTTTGACCCTTTACTTAAGACAAATGTATGAAGCTGAGTTTCAGCTCCTCCTTGTTCACTGAAGAGTTTGGCACCAGACTCTCAGCCTTCCAGTACATGCCAAGTCTTGCTATTATCTGGGTAACTTCAATGTCCAAACAGACCAATTGTTTGCAAACTATGGATTACAACCCATTAGTGTGTCATGAAGTTGATTTAGAGGATTAAGGCCAGCATGGGTTTTTTAGAAACACAACAGAAATAAATATCAGAGTATCTAGCATGTAAGAAGGGTGATGGGCGGGGGGTGGGGAGATGCGGGGAGTTGTTAAAACACTAATTTCAATAATTTATTATTATTTTATACAATCACATAATAATATATTCAATAACATTTATACATACCTTTTCTAGGTCATGATGCAAAATGTCCTTCTAATTGTGGGTCATAATCAAAAGTTTAAAAGGCACAGGAGAAGGTTCTCAGGTCCCTAATCTCACTTCCAGTGACCTGCCTCAGCCCTTGCCTCCAGCTTCCCTTCTCAAGACCACACCCTGCCCACCAAGAACTGTTCTACCTCCCGTTCTCTGATCTCAGCCTCCTGTCTCTCCAGCGTCCTCATTCTTCTTATGACCATGGCACCAATGTCTCTCCTTTAGGTTCTTGCCATCCTACTTTCTCCTGGCCAGCCCCCTTCTCTTTCCCAGACCTTCCTTAATTAATCTAGATACAAGAGCTCATCACTCCATCATTTCAATTGTGTCCTTGGCTCTTCCTTTTTTACAGCCAGCAGTGTCCCCACCGAGGTCTAATTTAGTAGTGCCCTATCTCTTTCTCTATGCTTGGGCTACTTAGAGTTGCTAGAGAAAAAAATCATTCCTATATGTTGACTCAGGGTACTAAGATCTCCAACATCAGATGGGCCTTTGACCCTCCTAGAAGTCCTTCTGTATTTCTCTAGTCAACCCTCTCTCGTTTGCTCTACAGAAGCTCTTTCAAATGTCCATTCTTTTCAAGCCCTCCACTACATCTAACACCTCTCTCCTCACTCTCAGCCTGTGGTTCTGCCTACTTTACCCCTTTTCCCCCTAAAAAGAAAGATGACAACCAGCAGGAAATCCTTCAAATTTCTGTTCTGACCTTTTCTATTTTCCTACCTAACCATATGCTTTTCTCCATCAACCCATAACCTACTCCCTCCTCTTATCTAGAGCCAGTCCCATCAAATCTGCCCTGGGTCTTAGACTCTCTGCCTGCCTTTTTCAGGGACCTTACTCATTGTCCCACCACCAGCACCAGCCTGATATGTTCACTATTTGTCTCTCTGTTGGCTCTTTATATGGTCTTTCATCAGCAATTAAATCTTTCATCTTAAAAGCAAAGTACCTAGCAAAACTTACCTTGACTCTCTGTTCTTCTCTAACTGGTACCTTGTCTTTCCTTCACAGCCAAGATTCTTGACAGAGTTTTCTACTCTTGATTATTCCACTTCTCCTACCGCTCACCTCTCAACCACTGGAATCTGGCTTCTGATCCCCACCTTTACCATGTGTTTACCAAAGTCACCACCATTATGCTGGTTTGGAAAGCCATATGCTGTTGTCCATTCCATTGATTCAGCTTTACTGTAGCATTTGACAAAAGGGGAGCTGGCCACGCACTTCTCTTTGTTTTCATGAGCCCCCACTCACACTTTCTCAGTGTTCCTCTTCTCTGACAGATCCTCTCAGTCTTCTTATGGGCTTCTCTTCCCACATCCTTTCCTTGAAGGCCCATGTTCCCCAGAATTGTGTCATAGGTTTTCTGTTCTCACTAATCCTCGGTGACCTCATCACTTATCATGTGTATGCTGATGACACCAAAATTCATATTTTTCTCCACGGTTTCAAATTTACATTGATAACGTTTTTAGGGGATCTCCACTCAAATATAGTATAAACACCTAAAATTTATACATAAAGCTGATCTTATCATCTTCCTTTCTCCCAAACACTTCTCTTCTCCTGTGATCCACCCAGCTCCCAAGTCAGAAACCTGGGATTCCTCACACTCCCTCATTTGACCCTTTCTACCTGATGGATTCTTTTCAAATCTATCTTCTCACTCTCTCTATGATTCATTTTCATTGCCATGAATATGAACCAGACCACCTCATCCTACCTGAATTGCTGCAATAGCCTCCCTGCCATCTGCATGATTAAAGTCCCGCCCTCTCCAATATATCCTATAAGTTGTATTAGGAGTGATATTAAAAATTTCAATCTGATCTTAACCTCCAGGGGTTCTCTATTGTCCTCAAGGTAAAGTCAAAACTTATTATCAAGACAAAAAAAATTTATTATCAAGGCAGATAAGCCTATTGTGGAGTGACCCCTGGTTAGCATGTATTCCTTTTCCATGTCCTTCTGCATGGATGATGTGTAGCCTTAACTTTACTTGCAGTTCTTCAAGTACACCAAGCTTTCCCTTGCTTCTGAATCTTTGCACACAGTGCTTCCTTGTCCTGGAGTCTTCTTCACCTAACTGACTCCTATTACTCAAGAGTCAGCTTGGAGTTCCCTTTCCCAGGAGGACTCTACCCCTACAAGGCTATTTTGGGGGGTCCTATAGCATCTGATGCCTGACCAGATGAAGGCACTGCATTGTAATTGCCTGTTTACTTCTCCATCTGCCCTCCTAAAGCCAGGCACTGTGTCTGATTTGTCATTGCATCCCCTGTGCCTATTACAATGCCTTCAACATGGTAGACACTGTCTCAGTAACCAGTGGGTGGGTGGGCTAGGGGACATTTGAATGGATAGATTTCATGGGTTTTAAAATTCAACCTTGGACTCAGACTCAGGCAACACTTTCAGCTGAAAACACCTTTGATCAAAGCCTAAAGAATGATTTAACCAGGCAGGCCACGGTGGCTTAGCAGGCAGAGTTCTCACCTGCCATGCCAGAGACCTGGGTTCGATTCCCAGTGCCTGCCCATGCCAAAAAAGAAAAAAAAAAAAAAAATTTGTTTAACCAAGTTAATAATAGTCCCGATATTCCCTTAACAGTTATAGAATGCTGCCATATTTATTATCTTATTAGGCAGACTTAACCTTAAGTGAAGGAAGAAGGAAAGCCATTATCATCACCATATTGCAAGTGAAGAAATGATGGCCTATCCAAGGCCAAAATTTAGCAAATGGCAGAGGCCGGTCAGGTATTCACATCTTTCTCCTACTTGCTGGGCCATGCTGCATGTAACTTTTAGGAATGAAAATAAACAGAAGAATGAATCCTAGCATGGCTAACTTTAACTGTAACCAACACATTTAATGCAACATTTACTTGTCATTCCTGTCTTTTTATATTAGAACCTTTCAGAAAACAGAGTACGTATATTTCCTGGCTTCCATGGGGTTGGGCCCAGCATCTAGTTCACAGATACTGAGTATAATATTAGCTGGCTCTGTTGCAGCAAAACTATCCTTGTGGGTCTTGCTGTTTTTACATTTTCCAGGAAAAAAAAAAAAAGTACCAGGGAGGGCAAATGTCCAACAACACCCTGGGATTCTTCCTGATTTTCAGCCTGCATCTCTGTAGTGCAAATCAGGTCCAATTTCTTTTATTTGGTTCTCAGCAGAGAGAAATAAATAAAGCATGGATATTATTTATATCCCACCTACATCCAAAAAAGCAGGGAAAAAAGAGACTAGATCATCACTATTCTCCATATAAATAACCTCTTCCTTCTGCTCTCTCCAGCCTAAGTTAAGCAGTCCTAGTTTCATTTCACAAAGGGCCCATTTTCCAAGCATTCAGTCATTTTATTTGTTCTTATATGGATCCTGTCCAATTGTTCCCAGTCTCTTTTTTAGCTATAAAGCCAAAACGGGACATGGGTCACCAGTAAGAGGTTAGCCAAAGCCAAGAATAGCATGAGGATGACTTCACAGACCTTGGGCCCTGCACACAATACTCATTTTAGTACATCACAGACTTACACAGATCCAGAGGAGTGTCTACACATGGGGAAGGTGCACACTGTGAGGCTTGTGGCCGTTACCTTAGGACAAGGGAAAGAGAAGAAAGAACATCCAGAGTGCAAAAAGCCCTTCCCCTTCTGTCACACACATACACTCACTCACACTCACATATACACCCCACAGTTACTTCATCGCTATCTGGTTCAGTTCAGTACTGATAACTGCCTTTTGCAAAACTGAAGCTGACCGAAGCCTTTGGCTCTGATTTCAGGGGCACTGACAAGACCCTGTGTCTAAGTAATCACAAATCCTGGTGTTTTTTAAATCATCCTGACTTCAAAAACACTGTTCTGGTTTGCCATAAATCAGCAAATGATCCCAGGAGTTCCAACGTTTCTATTTCTAAACCACACCTAAGAGAGCCTCTTACATCTAAAATCGATAAAAAGATCTTTTGGCTGACAATGTATCCAAATTTTTTATTTGAAAGATGTGGTCACTGAACCCCACTTTTTCAAAAAGCAACTTCTTCCTCTGCTTGCTATAGACAAAGAGCCCACAGCTAGAGCTTCATTCCGTTTCATCTTGGGTGCTGTCAGGCCTATTAGGGGGCAAATATCCTGGGGAGAAGTGCTAATTTTAAACCATTATCAGTCATTCATAACTTAGTAGGAATGTGTTTTAGATCCTTTGCTGAAAGCCAGTTTTGATAAGAAAAGAAGAGGATTGGAGCATGAGAAAACCACTTAAGGCAGGTCTAGGACTGTATCTTACCTTTTTGTCATTATCAGGCCTCCCCTAAGGAGCTTTTTAAACATTTTCTCATGATCACTAGCACTCCCACCATGAAATGTTAATGCCTGTTTGTGTACCATATGACTGTCTATGCTTTATGTGCACATGAAAAAGGAAGATTTTTTTTCAGTGTCCCAAGAACCAATCTCCCCCTTGGTGACACTATTAGCCCCATTGAGAATGTATGGTTGAGAAGACATGATGGGGGGGGGTTGGAATATATATATATTTAAGGAACCAAGGGGGCAAGAGAGAAAACTCTTTACATGGTACCCCTTGCTTGGTTTGGCCTGGCTCCCTCTCTCTGGCCCCTGCACAGCCCCTCCCAGCTGCAGAAGCAGGACTGAGCCTGTAGCCTGGCTGCTCACAGGGTCCCATTGTGCCAGTTCCCAAATTAAAGGGCCCAGAAGAAAAGATGATGTTGCTGGGCAAGCAGATTCCCCATGGAGCTATACAAGTTAATTGCACTTGTGATTCATTGTGGGACCATGTGCAGGGTCAGATGCCCCCAAAGGCCTTAGGGATGGTCTGTACTTTTTACCCTGTAATGGGTGGAGAGAGGTCCTGGCATCAGGAAACATGACTGAAAGGGAAAAGGCATACCAAGTTACACCTTCCTCACAGGAGGCAATGAGATGCTACTAAGAAAAGTCATCACGAAGTCATTAACCAAAGCCAACGTTGTCTATTACTTAGCAATACTAATCACTGGTTTGGTAACTGGAAATTATAAACAGTTTGATTTTAAAAGGGCACAACAGATGAAAGCTAAGAGAAGAAAAACAGACAAATTGGAAGTCCAAGGAAACTAGGAACAACAGATAAAAAGCTGCCCCCCACAAATGCACATCAAGATGAAGAGAAGGTAAACAAGATAATGCCAGCTAGCGTTGTCCAAGAAAACAAGAGAGGCTTCTATAAATACAACCAGAAAAAAAATATTTGTCTTAGCTGATGAGGTCACCACACATGGTCTCATGATAGGGATCTTTTGTTGCTCCCTTAATTGAAGCTTGGAAAAGAACAGAAAAGAGAGCAGAAGTCAGACTACTGGCTCATAGGTCTGAGTTCCAATAAGCCATTCCATTTTTAATTAAATGCAGCTGAGGTCATTAAAATTGATACCATCAATCTGGACCCTGGCCCATTTTCATGGACATGCTGGCCCCTGCCTTTCTACCCACCCACCACCCCCAGCACCAAACAGTCTAGTGGCTTCCCCTCTCTGAGCAGAATGGTAGATAGAAACAGAAAGAGCCGGATGGCCATGAGCTACTGGACGCAGGCCTCGGGTCGAAGAAAGGTTGAACAAACCCAAGAGGAGAGCATCCCTGAAGGATGCGCATGCATGGGGCAGGAGCAGGAAGGGATCTGGAGTCCATCTACAAATATTCAGCACCTGCTGTGTGCCAAGTAGTGTTCTAGGCAAGGAACACCTAAACCCTGACTTCAAGGAGCTTTCACTGGAGCTGGGGTAGGGGTGGGGGGTGATTGGAGACAGGCCATATAATAAATATACAGGATAATTTCACACATGGATAAGTGCTAGGCAGAACATAAAATGGAAATAGAGAGAGATTGAGGGAAAGGTATTGTCATTAGAGTTACAACCTGAAAATTGAGAACAAGACCATCACATAACAGGGAGAGTGTTCAGTAAGAGGGGACAGCAAAAATGCAGAGTCAGAAGAGAGCTTGGTATGTTCAGGGGACAAGAAGAGTGCCAATAGGGCAGTCCAGTTAGTGGAGTAAGGGGATAAAGGGGGGGTGAGCTGCAGAGCAGGTAAGGCCAGCGATGTAGTGCCTTGTAGGTCATAAAAAGAGATTTGGGTTCCAGGAGATTTTAAGCAGAAGACTGCTGAGTTGCAGTATCTATTTTAGAAAGAACACTTGAGCTGCTCTTTAGAGGATATGCTGCAAGGAACCAAGAATGGAGAAAGTCAACCTAAGTAAGAAGCAGTGGTCCTGGGAAAAGAGAATTGTGGCTTAGACTTGGGCAGAAGCAGAGGAGTTGAGCAGCAGTCTATTTTGTAGTGCATTCTGAAGGTAAAATGGAGAGGACTTACTGATGGATTTATTGTGAGATGTAAGAGAAAGCAAAGTGTTAAGGATGGCTCCTAGGTTTTGTCCTGAGGAACTGGGTAAATAGTGTATTCACTAAATGAGGTAGAGAAGACTAGAAAAGAAATGGGTTTGGAATGGGAGGGGACCAAATGGGAGGGGACATATATAAATTTAATAATTTGTTTATTAAATTAAATAATTATCTAATTTATTATTTTACGTAGTAAAACAGATATGTCTATTTTAGACATATCAAGTTTCAGATGCTTATTGGACACCAAGAGAGACTATGGAATAAGAATTGGCTATATGAGTCTGTAGTTCAGGTGAAAGGCACAGAATAAATACATGTGAGCATCATTAGCATACATGTGATAATTAAGGCCATGGGACTGGATGAGATCACATAGAAAAAGTGTAGAGAAGGAGTCATCGTCTATGTCAAGTCAGGCTGAAAGTTCAATTAAGATGACGGCAGCTACTTAACTATCAGCTTTGGCTAGACATAGGTCAATGGTGACCTCACTAAAAGCATTTCAATATCTCGATGGCAGCATGGAGCAAGGGTTAAGAGAATAGACTTTGGAGCCAGGCTGCTTGAGCCACCACTCCTCCCCTTGCCCAAGTCTACTCATTAACCGTATGACCTTGGACAAGTTACTTAAACTCTGTGCCTCAGTTTCTTCAACGTTCAAATATAATGATACCACCTACCTTTCACGGTTGATGAAGACTAGATGAGTTAATATAGATAAAGCGGTTAGAACAGTTCTGGGTATATGGCAAGCAGCACAATATGTGTTGGGTATTAATATGAAGACAAAAAAAGACTTTTTAGTTGCAAATGTTTCAAGAGAAAGGGAGAAACTAAAAATGTGAGAGAGAAAGTGAAGAAGCAGGGTGAAGATCTTGAGGAGAGCAGGGATGATTCCCAGAGTTTAAGTAGAGGACTGACCTCCAAGAGCAGTGGGGACAGTTCTGCTGCTGGTACAGGGAGGAGCTGCCTGCCCGAGGGGTAGCATTGCAGTCAGACTGGAGGGACCTAGGGTGGGAAGATGAGATAATTCTCCTCTAACCATGCCAGTTTTCTATATGATCTTTAAGACATGATCACTGTTTAGTGCAAGGGGCAGGGAAAAGGCGCTGGAGATTTAAGATAAAAGTTGAAGCTATGAAATGGTCTTCTCCAAAGAGGGAGAGTCAATCTACTAGGGAGGTAGGGTCTGGCAGGAAGGAGAAACATTGGTATCTCCCAATGCAAGGTTGTGCTAGTTTTTCCAGTTCTTTCAGCTCAGCTGAGCAAATGTTTAATGAGTGGCCACTATGTGTCTAAATTGGGCTTGGGGCAGTAAATGAGGGGAAGGTGTGTGCAGTTTGGTTGAAAAGAAAGTCTTGACAGTAAATGAAATAATTTGAGAACTAATACATTTCACTTTAGAGCCTCCCACCCTCACCCCACAAGCCATGTTATAGAAAAACATGCTACCAAATTCAGAGGAAATGGAATTCTTTTTGTGCTGGAGTTATAAAGGATGGCCTCTCAGTAGAGGAGTCTGGGCCAGAGCTGGAACTGAACTTCAAAGGGTAGGTTAAAGGAACTCAACCATCCATCCCATAACCTGGGGCCACTGCTGTCTATAATCCCAGGAGCAAGAGACCTTTATGACGAATACTGCCCCGAGACTGCCCTCAGAATAAGGCTGAGCTGCTTTGTCTAGTGAGGACCCATTCTACATCATCAGTAGAAGCAGCAGCAGAAGCTTTGAATGGGCTTCTGTTTCTTGGGGGTACTGCCTTCTGAACCCAGAGAAGGTTTCCTTCCCTCTTGATTAGTTCACCTCTTCCTAATATCATCCTTCGCAGAGCACATGGGGAAGAGCTAATTGGGGAAAGACTCTGGCAGAAAGATAACCAGAAGGCTCACTCTGAAATCCAACCCCATCCTTTTTCCCTGATAACAAAACCCTCATTCTTCTTGCTCCTTGCACAACAAAGCAGTCTATTTGTTATTAATAATTATTGGCTTTCTCCAACTTTGAGGCCAGACTTCCTGGGAGGCTCTTGGGACCTACCCCCCAAAAAGGTTCATAAGCGTTCTCATTGCCTCCCATAATAGGCAGTCTGAGAAGTGAAATGGAGAGACTCATGGTTGAACCAAAAAGATGGGCTACTCATAGTCTTCCAGATGGAAGGAGCAAGATTTGATCTGTGCTAGCAAAGTTATTTTTTAAACTGGAATTGCTGGAAAGACTGCTTCCCTAAAAGGCAACTCAAATCCTGTCTTCTGCCTGCCCTTCCCTGGAGCTGTGGCTCCCTGCCATCATGCCGCTACCGAGATTTGTCCAGTTTCTCCAGGGCACACGGTTCTTCTTGTCCTTTTACCTCTATCGCAATCCCTTAACTCTCCCCACAGAACTACCCAAAATATCCAAGTTAAAATTGGACACTGGAAAAGCTTTTCCAAGAAATTTCTACACAGTAAAATATCCCCAGTTGCATAAGGTACAGTCCCTAGCCCATACTTGCAGACTCTGGGATGGTCCAAGGATCTCCTAGAATTACTTCCTCAAAGGCTTAAGCCCAGTGAAGATATTTGAGAACCTACCACTGTATGGCAAGGGTCTGGTTTCTGGCTGCCCCACGTCTATTAGACCTCTTGGAAATAAAACAAATTTGCTTATTATCTTCTCTGCCTTCTCCAGATGGTTGTAATCTACTACACATAGGGAGTATCTTACGCATCATGGCCTATGAGAAAGCCACTGTGGGTATTGTGGCTCTCATTTGCCCTGCCCTCTGGAAAGTAGATTTATGAAATACCAGGATAGGTAAAGGGAGGTGCATCCTGAGGCCTCCTTGGGTTCAGCACAATGGGAATAAAGACTGTGACCAGGGCCCCTCCAGTGTGGAAACCACACCTTGCTGTGGATATTTCCTTCCTTGACCTTTTGACCTGAGCCCTCAAGGTGAATTCTTTCTATGGGCTTCACAGACCCAAAACAATGAAGCAAGAGGCACTCAGAAAATGGTGAAGCACAGGAAGGAAAATCCATTCAAGGCAATATGATAAGGCAGATAAAAATTGGAGGGTTGAGAAAGGAGATGAGTAAAAGGAGTCAAGTTGAGATAATAGGATTAGAGGAATAGGCTAATCTAATAATACTATAGAGTCACACTTGGTATTTGCTGAGCAAAAGAAGGGCTGCAGGCATCTGTTTGCCATTGGACCAAAGTAACTGATCTTGGAAAAGGAGGATCAGAAGAACTGCTCCAGGTACCACATGATTCCACAAAAGTGAGGGAATGTAATCCCTCTTGTTGGGTTTTGGGTTTCCTGGGTGTTTCTTAACTCCACTTTATCCTTGAAAGGAGGGGTAGGAACAAATAAGTATTAAAAGAAATCAATTATGAACTAGAGTTCATAGTACAATTACAATAATATCCTTTTATCAATTGTTACAAAGGTACCACACTAATGCAAGATGTTAATAAAAGGGGGGTAATATGAGAACTCTACATTTTCTACATGATTTTTCTGTAAACTGACACCTTCTCCAATAAAAATAAATATATATTAAGAAAGGAAAGAAAGAAGAGAGAGAGAAGCAAGAAAGAGAGAGAGAAAAAGAAAGAATGAAAGAGAGAGAGAAAAAGAAAGAAAGAGACATGCAACTAAGTGAATGAACCTTAGGACGTATGTTGAATGAAATGTCAGAAACAGAAAGACAAATATATTATGCCTCACTTATATGGACTAATTATAATATACAAACTTGGAGAACTGAAATCAAGAACATAGGCTATTAAGTTAAAGCCTATTGTAAAGGTTCCTAGATTGTAAACTCTTACAGCAGTCACTTCTATTCTGAATTGTAACTGTTATTTCTAAATTCTAAGATGCTGAGCTATTTGTGTATAACTTGGTTGTTCCCTGGAACTTGGGGTATTTGTGTGACACATGAGATTCAGACTTAGAGCACTGAAACTGTGAAAGTCAGTATTATCCCAACAGCAACTGTTTAAAAAGTTGAAAAATTGATCAGACTTCAAATAGAGATGTGAGTGAAGCTGATCTGGATAGGACTAAGGTAAATCAGAATACAGGGTAAAGGGCCTATATCTTGAAACTTCAACTTCTAAAAGATGGATGATAAAAACTGAGATGGTATAATTTAGGAATGCCTAGAGTGTACAAGGATAGTGACTAAATGTACAAATTTAAAAAAATGTTTTGCATGAGGAAGAACAAAGGAATGTCAGTATTTCAGGGTGTTGAAAATAGATGGTCATTCATATTTTAAAACTTCAACTTCTGTTTGAGACTAAAGGGAGAAATGTTTATTTGGTGCACAATTTATATTTTGACTAGTGCATTTTCTAATTTAACTTGTATGGTCAGTTTAATTGAACACCATAAGTACATGGAACCTTGAATAAGACATGACATTTTTTTGCTTTGTCCAGGTTAGAGTGATGCCCTGATATATCCCAGAATGATTTGAACAGTGAATAAAGAAGTATCTGCAAAATCCCCTTAGGGGAATGGGGAAAAGGGGGGGAAATTCAGTTTCCCCATGTGGAGAATTCCTGATTTTCTTGCAAGCAGTGGGGACAACCAAATCAATAGACCAACCCCTTGATCTTGGGGTTTACCCCTATGAAACTTATCCCTACAAAGGATAGGCTAAGCCTACTTAAAATTAGGCCTAAGAGTCACCCCAAGAGAACCTCTTTTGTTGCTCAGATGTGGCCTCTCTCTCTCTCTCTCTAAGCCAACACAGCAAACAAATTCCTGCCCTCCCCACCTCTACATGGGGCATGACTCCTAGGAGTGTAAACCTCCCTGGCAACATGGGACAGAAATCCTAGAATGAGCTGGGACCTGGCCTCAAGGAATTGAGAAAACCTTCTTGACCAAAAAGAGGAAGAAGAAAAAAATGAGACAAAATAAAGTGTCAGTGGTTGAGAGATTTCAAACAGAGTCGAGAGGTTATCCTGGAGGTTATTCTTATGCATTATATAGATATCCCCTCTTTAGTTTATTGTATATTAGAGTGGCTAGAGGGAAGTACCTGAAGCTGTAGAGCTGTGTTCCAGTAGCTGTGTTTCTTGAAGATGACTGTATAATGATATAGCTTTTGCAGTGTGACTGTGTGATTGTGAAAACCTTGTGTCTGATGCTCCTTTTTTCTATGGTATGGACAGATGAGCAAAAAATATGGATAAAAAATAAACAATAGAGGGAACAAAGGTTAAAATAAACTAAATAGATTGAAATACTAATGGTCAATGAGTGGGAGGAGTAAGGGATATGGCATGTATGAGTTTTTTCTTTTTTATTTGCAAATGTTCAAAAAAGTGATCACAGTGATGAATACACAACTATGATGATATTGTGAGCCATTAATTACATACCATGAATAGAATGTTTGTATGTTTGTTTGTTGTATACAATTAAATATTTTTTAAAAAACAACAACAACAAAAAGAAAACACAACTTCTGTGGGAGACCACAGGAAGAGATGTTTATTTAGTGCAAAATTTATATTTTGGATAGCACAATATCTAATTTAACTTGTATGGTCAGTTTATTTGAACACCATAATTACATGGAATCTTGAATAGGGAGTGAGATCTTGTTGGTTTGTACAGGTTAGTGTGATGCCCCAATACATCCCAGAGTAATTTGGGCAGAGAATAAAAAAGTATTTTTCCCCTTGGGGGATTAGGGAAAAAGAGAAACTATTCAACTTCCCCATCTGAGGAATTCCTGATATTCTCACAAGCAGTGGAGACAACCAATTCAATTGGCTGAGCCCTCAATCTTGGGGCTCACTCCTATGAAACTTATTCCTGCAAAGGAAAAACCAAGCCTAGTTATACCTAAGAGTCACTCCCAGAGAACCTCTTTTGTTGCTCAGATGTGGCCCCTATTTCTAAGTCAACTTAATAGGTGAACTCACTGCCCTGCCCCCTATGTGGGACATGACTCCCAAGGGTGTAAATCTCCCTGGCAATGTGGGACAGGAACCTCAGGATGAGTCGGGACTGGGCATCATGGAATTGAGAAAGCCTTGAAGGGGGAAGAGAGATATGAGACAAAATAAAGTTTCAGTGGCTGTGAGATTTCGAACAGAGTCTGGTGGTTATCCTAGAGAATATTATTATGCTTTATATAGATATTCCTTTTTAGTTTATGGTGTATTGGAGTGGATAAAGGGAAACTGTTGAACTGTATACCAGTAGCCTTGATTCTTGAAGATGATTGTGTAACTATATAGCTTTTACAATGTGACCATGTGATTGTAAAAACGTTATGGCTGACGCTCCCTTTAATCAGGTTATGGACAGATGAGTTAAAAAAAATAAGGACAAGAATAAATAAATAAATAATGGGGAGAGGGATAAGGGGTAAAAACATTGGGTAGATTGCAATACTAGTAGTCAATGAGATGGGGGGCTAAGAGGTTTGGATGTATGTTTTGTACTTTTTTTTTCTTTTTTCTCTTTATTTCTTTTTCTGGAGTGATGCAACTGTTCTAAAAATTATCATGGTAATGAATGCATGAACTATGTGATGATATTGTGAGCCATTGATTGTATATTTTGAATGGACTATATGGTGTGTGAAGATATGTAGGAAAGGAGAAAGGAAGGGAAGGAGGGAGGGAAGAAAGAACACACCAAGCAGCAGGGAGGTAGAAATGGCAGTGTCTAGGGTTCAGAAAGTAGGAATGGACCAGAGGAATGGAGGGAGTAGGTCTGGAGAAGAAAAGAAAGAAAAAGATAATAAGGGGAAGAGCTTGTCTGCTTTCTCCTCATGCCACCTCCTGGAGGTCATCAGCCCAGGAGAGACAGAAGCATGGCATGAAGACCTAGGAACACTGCAGGCAGAGATGTGTTAGCCCTGCACACATCCTGAGTCTGTGAGTTGTGCTGAGCTGGTCCCAGTGTTCAAGTCAAAATGTCCTTTTGAACTTCAGGCTTCGCTCTCAAGAGGTTCTCCTTCCTGTACCCCTAAACTCTGAGTTCTCCAGGAATCCCAGTCAGCCTGTAGGAGAAGACGGCAATCCCCCCCTGGGAGAGAAAGGAAGGCAGCTTGTTTTCTGTGCTCTAGAGCTGCACTGGAGATGGGGGAGAGGAGAGGAGTGTGGGGGTGGGTTTCCTCTCCAAGTCGTACAGCTGAGCCTGGTGAGGGGAGGGGTAGTAAATGGAGTCTCATATTATTTTTCTGTATCGCTGCTGGGGATGGGGTTCCTGGCAGCTGGCCTTGGCCCTGGCTTTGGCCTTTGTTTTGCTATGCTCTTCTCTGGCACAGGAAGAGGCTTTCAGTGTTGTGCTTTCAGAATCACATGGTAAAATCTTTGCACAGCTGCCTAGGGAAAAAGAGTGAGTGAGAGACTGCGATAGAGAGCACCCGCTCTGTTCTTGCCATATGGGAGGCTAAACAATTATTATTGGCATAACTAAAAGCCCATCAAAGCATTCTCTTCCTGACCCTTACCCGGAGTTATATAACAAACCATCTCTCACCCTGCTTCTGGAATGTTCACACCCAAACCACCCTCTGACCTCCCCTCCATCCACCCATGCACACACACACACTCACACATCCACACACTCAGGAAGTGCATATAGCCTGTCACACCCACAGAAAGAAGAATTGTGCACCTGATGTTGAATCAAAAGTTTAATTTTTTCCCCCGGAAACTGCCAGTAGCTTTGGCAATTTATACACACTCACGTGCACATGCACACAGAGGCCTTTTCTGTACTGCTTTAAAGTTTTACCCTGGTTCTTTAACCTCCTCTCTTCAACATTAACTCTTGCTCTCTAGCCCCCTGTTTTCCATTTTCTGATAATGCTGCACTTTCCATCAGGAAAGTTACATGCTGTGATCTGACATCATATGACCATGGTCCTCGCAAAACCAACTATCACAGCTCTCCAGTCCCCCTACTGGCAGGTTTTTCCCCTCCCCCTCCCCAGCACCCCGACCACTGCTGTATTGTTTCCCCCCATTAATAAACTTTATCAACCACTGCAAACAACATCAGATAAGGCAGATGGGAAGGTCCTCAGCCCCCCTCATGCCCTCTTGGGTTACCTCAAATTATTCTTTACTAGCTTGACATCTTGAGTAGTAAACTGTAAAGGTCTTATAAGAGTGGTTATGAAGCAAGATGTTTGATTTTAAAAAAACAAACAGATCAAGTCTGAAAGATTCAATGACACTTCCTATAACGTTGTAAGCAGCCTCACCAGGCTTGCTCTCTTACTTTCCAAATTCATCACAGGAAGGTAAATTCTTTCAATCTATTGTTTAAAAAACAGTCTGTGCTGATTTGAAAGGATGAATGAACCCTAGAAAAGCCATGTTTTAATCAAAATCCCATTTCGTAAAGGCAGAATAATCCCTATTCAAAACTGTATGTTTGAATCTGTAATTAGATCATCTTCCTGAAGATGTAATCCAATCAAGAGTGATTGTTAAACTGGATTAGGGGAGATGTATCTCCACCCACTTGGGTAGGTCTTGATTGGTTTACTGGAGTCCTATAAAAAAGGAAACATTTTGGAGAATGAGAGATTCAGAGACAGCAGAGAAGAACAACATAGCCACGAGAAGCAGAGTCTACCAGCTGTTGACCTTTGGAGATGAAGAAGGAAAACACCTTCTGGAGAGCTTCATGAAATAGGAAGCCAGGAGAGAAAGCTAGCAGATGATGCCTTGCTTGCCATGTGCCCTTCCAGCTGAGAGAGAAACAGTGACTGTGTTACCATGTGCCTTCTCACTTGAGAGAAACCCTGAACTTCATCGGACTTCTTGAACCAAAGTATCTTTCCCTGGATGCCTTAGATTGGACATTTCTATAGACTTGTTTTAATTGGGACATTTTTTCGGCCCTAGAACTGTAAACTTGTAACTTATTAAATTCCCCTTTTTAAAAGCCATTCTGTTTCTGGTATATTGCATTCTGGCAGCTAGCAAACCAAAACATAGTCTCATTATTTTATAGATCCAGTTGTGCAACACCCAAGAAGGTCTTGAAACATACAAAAGCATAAAGGAAATAAATATGTACTAAAACTTACATTGCTTTTGCCTTAGTTTATTTGTATAAATTGTGTCCTCTACAGCAAGGGTTGGCAAATGATAACCTGGGGAGAAATCCTGCTTTTCTGTGAACTGTGAACTCAGAATCTTTTTTTTTAAGATGGTTTAAAAATTTCAAAAGAAGAAAAATATTTCTTGATACTTGAAAATTATATGAAATTCATATTTCAATGCCCATAAATAAAGTTTTATTGGTACACTGTCATGTGTGTTTGTTTACATATTGTCTATGGCTACTCTGGCTATAACAGCATATTTGAATAGTTGTGACAGAGACTGTAGGGATGGCAGAGCCTAAAATATTTACTATCTGGCCATTTATAGTTTGTCAACCCCTGTCTTAGACTCTTGCTTTTTCAATCTTTAAATATATTTGGGAAAGAATCTGTATCCATTAGGAATAGTTTAGGTTACTAGAAACAGAAGCCTGAAGTATCAGTGGCTTAAGCAAGGTAGGGGTTTATATTTCTTTCATGTGCAAATAACCTTAGAGGTGGGCAGGCTGAGCTGATATAGTATCCCTGTAGTCATCAGGGACCAAGGCTGCTTACGTAAGTCTTTCTGCTCTGGCTTCCTTCTCATATGGTTCCACCATTGAGGTTGCCTCATGGCCTCAGAGTGCCTGCTAAAGCTTCAGCCACTTCATCATATTCCCAAAAGTAGGAAGTAGAAGGAGGGTCAAGAAAAAAGACCATGCCTCCCAAGTGAGTTAGCCCAAGTTAGAGTGCTTCCCCAGAAGTTTCACCCTAATATTTCTCCTTACATCTAATTGGCCATTTCCAGTTTTAAAGGAGGCCAAGAAGTATAGTTTCATGGTGGAAAGAATTTCTACCCAGATAAAATCAGTAAAAGGCAGAAAGAGAGTCTAGATATTGGTTAGGCAATCAGCAATCTCTGCCCCAGGGACAAGTGGCCTCTCAATGTCCTTTTCAATATATGCTGCAAAATAGCTTCTCACGAATACAAGACTTATTTTTCAAGTGCCTTTTGTCTTCTTTAAGCATACATCCTCACTCAGCTTCCTCAGGTCTAGCTCTTTACAAAATAAATTTCACATCTATTGAGTCATTTGGCTCTGTCAATAGCCCTGGGAAATTGCTATCATCACTGCTGGAGAAATGAGGAGCTTGAGACCCTGCAAATTAAAGTGGCATGCCCACTTTATCATTCATGCCCACTTTATCATACAGATAAGAAGTGGCAGTGGAGGGACTCCAGCCCAGTCCCCTAACTCCAAACCCAGTTGTTTTTTACCCCACCAGACCAAAAACTCACCCATTATGACATCATACCTCCAGACTTTTCCCATCACCAACACCCACTATCTCTTGTCCCCTTCATCCTTTGCCACTTTCCTTAACTCTTGGCTAGATTTACACTTGCTTAAAAGAACAGAGATTCTTTTTGGGGATTCATCAAGCTTCTTGTCTGACTATAATGGTGTAATTATAAACTAATTCTCAATAGGTAATAAAATGTACAGAAATATATCCACTGGAAAATTAGTCTCCTTTTCTAGCTCTGTCCCCCAGCCAACTAGCTCCCCTATCCAAGACAGCCACTGCTTCTTGAATATCCTTAAAGAGACAGACTATGCATTTCCAAGTACACACACATATGAATGCACCTATCTGTCTTATGTTTTTTTTTATTTTGTTTTTCGTTAAGGTAAAATAATTTCTTTTTATTGAGGTAAAATTTGTATAATATAAAATTCACCATTTTAACTATTTTAAAGTGTATAATTCAGTGACTTCCAGCATATTCTCAAAGTTGTACAATCATCAGCACTATTTAGTTACAGAACATTTTCATCACCCCAAAAGGAACTCCATACCTGCGTAGCAGTCATGCTCTATTACTCCTTTCCCCAGAGTTCCCCTGGCAACTATTAATCTGCTTTCAATGTCTATGGATTTACCTACTCTGGATAGTTCATATAAATGGAATCCTACAACATATGACTTTGGGTTTGCTTTTATTGTTCTTATTCATTAAGGTGGAAGCTGAGGTTATTGATTTGAGATTGTTCTTTAATGTAGGCATAGCTATAAATTTCTCTCTCAGTGCTTTTTTTTGCTTCATTCCATTGGTTTTTAGTATGTTTCTTTGACACATTAATTAACAGCATGTTTTTTAACTTCCACATTTGTCAATTTTCCTTCTACCAATTTCTAATTTCATTCCATTGTGGTCAGAAAAATTCTTTGTATGATTTCAAACCTTAAAAATTTGTTGACACATTTGTAGCCTAAGGGGGTCTATAAAGAAGAGGGTTCCTGTATAATGTTTTACTAGCAGAAAAAGTAGTATAGTGTGTATATAGTGTTCTGCATCTTACTTTTCTCATATAACAGTATGTCGTAAGGGTTATCTCACCTCCAGTCAGAGCAATCTAATTAATCTCACTATGCTGCTTGAAATGTTTTGGTGGCTCCTTGTTTCCCAAATAATGAGGTTCTGGCTCCTTAGCTGGCTTCAAGATCTTCTATATCCTGCCTTCCTTCTTCAGCCTTCTGTCTACCATTCACTGACTCCTTATGTTCCATTGGTGGAAAATTGCATGCATGTTGTGTGGTTCGCCCTCCCATCCACTGTGCTGCTTCATGCCTCTGAGCTTTGCAAGGCTCTTCCCACCTTGCTTCTCCTTGATCATATTTGCTCATTCTTCAAGATAGTTCAGATGTTTCCTCCTCCAGGGAGCCCTTTTTGCTTGAGCTCCCAGCCTGGCCCAAGGATCCCTCTTTGCTTCCTTAGCATGCACAAAAGAATGAAGCAGGAAGGTGTGAGACCAATTGGAAGGACTGAATGAAGCCTGGTGTGGGAAGAGTTGGCAGAAGATGAAGCTGATGAGGTAGGGAGCATGATGTGACCAGTGTTTATTAAATGTCACCCTTCCTACAGGGTGGATTCGAGAAGGAGCCTTGTAATCAGGTGCCTTGGTGGGCCCAAGCAAAGAGATGTGGATCACTGGTTCAGAGGGGTTATTGTGGAGATGGAGCAAAGTGGACAAGTTATGGATAGATTTGGGAAATAAAAAGAGACAGGACTTGGTGACCCAGTGGAGAGAGGTCAGTCGAGATTGAGATGTCACAGATGCTGGCCACATTTCCAGCTTTTATAATTGGGTGGGTGCAGGCCACTCCCTGGGGGGAAGGGACTAAGCTCCTAGGACCTGGGAGTCAGACTGGGGTTTTAGTCCCAGCTCTGTCTGTTTCTGTGACATCAGGCAGGTCATGTCCCTCTCTGTGGTTGTAATCTCCTAATGTGTATGATAAGGAAGTTGAACTCAATGATTTCTGAAGTGCCTTCCAATGACCAGTCCTACATTAAAACTATTAGACATTTATATCTCTGTAAATTCATTTCTGAGATTAGTTTCCTCCCTGGCACAAGCTGATATGGGATGATGGCTTTGAATGGGGAAAAGGAATGCAGAGGAGAAGGAAAGAATAATTTGAGAGGATGAGCTGGGTAGGGGGCTAGGGACCCCAAGGAGGCCCAAAGGGAGCATGGAGATAGGGGAGTGGGATCACAGAGAGAAGTATCTAGATATGGACAGTAAAGAATGCACAACGTAAATTATTTCTTCATTCCAGGTTGGCCAAGATTCAGCCCTCTCCCAGAGGGAAAGTGTATCCCTTTCCAAGCTGCTAAAACAAATACCATGCAATGGGTAGACTTAACAACAGGAATTTATTGGCTCACAGTTTCAGAGGCCAGAAAACTGGCTCCTTCCCCAGGGTCAGTGTCTTCTAGCTGCCTGCAACCTTCGGGGTTCCTTGGCTTTTCCATCACACACATGGCAATACACATGGCTGCATCTTCTTTCTCTTCCACGTTTCTTGACTTCCAGTTTCTAGCTGCACCTGTGGCTTCTCCTTCTGTGTCCAATTTCCTTTGCTTATGAAAACTTCACCCATATTGGATTAAGGCCCATCTTCATTCAATTTGGGCTCACCTTAAATAATAACATCTTGAAAGTTCCTATTTATAAAGGTTCACACCTACAGGACCTGGGGTTGCCATCTGAACGTGCCTTTTTAGGGGACTTGATTCAATCCCTAACAAAAGTTTATAGGAAGGAATTGTGACAATTATTAATCAGTTTCAATGGGGAAGTAAACCTGAAATACAGCCAGAAAGAAAACAAAAATCAGTAATGAGATCCAAATCCAATGGGATCTCATCAGATCTCCCTCTAATCCTCTCTTTTTACTTTATAAGGGATTGATGTTTTAGCCAAAGCAAATCTCCCTGCATTAAGCCATAATTAACTATCCAGTCTCATTTATCATGTTTGCTTCTTGTGTCTTGTCTCCCCAGTGAAAATGTGGCTCCCAGACGGAGTGGGCCTCCTATTCTTTTTATTTTTTTTACTTCCTTATATCTACCATAAATATTTATCAATACATCACATCTAGAAAAATTACTACTGAAAAACATGCCCTGACTTGAAATTGAGGGGACACAGATTCAGTGCCTTTTTTTTTTTTTTTTTTCACAAGTAAAGTGACTGCTTTGCCAGTAGGTCACTCTATAGGGGAGCTTTTGGGGGAAATTGAGGTCTTCTCTGTAGAACAGGGATGGTCTCCGGGTTTTCCCAGGCCAAAGGATGCATCAAGGAGGAATAAAGAAGAAAGAGCATCTTGCTTCCAAGAGCAATGGTGGCTGATAGAATCCAGCAGCTAAAGGATGTTCCGAGGACACAGAGAGGAGATAGGCGGTCTGCTTAGTTCTTGTGAGCTAGACTCACCCCCGCCCTCCCTGGCCCACTGCCACTGAGATAGCTCAGTTCTTCCTCCTTCCAAATCACAATCAGATGAGGGCTGCAGAACAAGGAGCAGGGAGAGAATGGGAGATGGTAGGCCTGGAAAACCCGGGGGTGGGAGCAGGGGACCCAGCAAGTGTTCGTTTTTTTTTTTTCCCTAGGCCAAATAGAATACTAGAGGAGGACAACAGATCTCTTTGAAGGCTGCATCTTCTTATATGACAGAATGCTATGATTCCCTTATTCTGAAAAAAATAAAATCCTGGCAAATACATATGTATAGGGATTTTCTATTTATACATATATAGATATGCAGCGGGCAGCATAAATCTGCTTATGAAGGTCATATATCCACTTATGTATAAAAGAGCATTGATACACATGGAGAGGGGTCAGAAATGTATGTCTGCAGACCATGGAAAATATCCACATACAGGCCTATGTGTATGTGTCAGGGCAGGGGTGGGGAGTAGAGGGAAGGTTTTGGAGCTGAGCTTTGTCCTGGGTGCTCAGTGAGGGGAATACACTGTCTAGCCAGCAGGCCTTCAAATACCTCAGGACATCAGCTCTCACCACACCATGCCTTCTTCACAGCCCCCTCCCCCTGCTGAACCCTGGGAGCCTGTGTCTCCCAAGGCTGGGCTGGGGTTTGTCCTGCAGTGGTGCAGCAATAGAAAGGTGAGAGGCTGCCAGGGGAGCTAAGCCTCAGGCAGCACTTGCTTCTGATGCGGCACCTGTAACTCTCATCCCAAAGTTCCTTCTTTCAATCAGCAAACTTTTGATTCAATAAGTCTTAGACTCAGAGACAGGATGCCCACTCTTCATGCAAGCCACACTTTTTTTCCTATAACCATTTCTCTCCTACTTGAATTCTCGGCTTCAGCCAAATTAAACCATTCATTATCTCCTGAGTCCCTGGAGCTTTCCTGCCCTGAGGAAGCTGTCCCCTTCCCTGGCACCTCTTCACCACCACCCCCATTTCCAATCACCATGCAATCCCCTTCCTCCAAGAAGCCCTCCCTGACCACCCCATTGAGAGTCATCTCCCGCTCCTGAGAACTTTCCTGACTTCTGTCCACATCACTCATACCATGCTGACTGCTGTGCTGCTTGCGTTTATATCAACTCTCTCATGTGCGTGCAGCTCACCTCTTCAAACCAGATTATGACCCAGCTTTCTCAACAAAGAGCCTGGTTGCCCCACCAGAGACTTACTCTCACTGTCTTCCCCATCCTCTTAGGTGTCTCTAGTCTATTTCCACCAGTCACCCAGTTTCTGTTATACTGCTTTTAAAAAAATTGTGATAGCATACATATAACATAAAAGTTGCCATTTTAACCACTCTTATGCCTATGATTTAGTGGTATTAAATTACATTCACAATGTTGTGTTGCCATCACTACCATCCATTACAGAAACTTCTCCATCACCCCAAGCAGAAACTCTGTACCCAGTAAGCAATAACTCCCTATTCCTATACATGCACCCCAGCCCCTTGCGATCTCTAATCTGCTTTCTGTTGCGATGAATTTGCTTATTTGAGAGATCTTATAGAAGTGAAATCATACAATATTTGTCCTTTTGTGTCTGGTTTATTCTACCCAGCATGTTTTCAATTTGCCCATCTTGCTGCATATATCAGAACTTCATTCCATTTTATGGCTGGATAATGTTCCATTTTTTTGTTATACCACATTTTGTTTATCCATTCACCCACTGATGAACACTTGAATTATGTCTACCTTTTGACTATTGTGATTAATGCTTCTATGAACGTTGGTGTACAGGTATCTGTGTGGATATCTGTTTTCAGTTCCTTTGTGTATGTACACAGGAGTGGAATAGCTGGGTCATATGGTCATTCTGTGTTTAGCTTTTTTGAGGAACCACCAAACCATTTTCCTCAGGGGCTGCACCATTTTACATTCCCACCAACAAACAATATTAGAAGGTTCCAATTTCTCCACATCCTTACTAGCATTTATTTTCCATTTGAAAAATAATAGATATTCTAGTGTGTGTGACGTGGTATGTCATTGTGAGTTTTTTTAATTATTAAACATAACCACATACGGACACAAACATTCTTACCATATGATCATTCCATTCTTGATATATAATCAGTAGCTCACAATATCATCACATAGTTGTATAAATTCATCATCGTGATTATTTCTTAGAAAATTTGCATAAATTCAGAAAAAGAAATAAAAAGAAAACAGAAAAAAATTCATACATACCATACTCCTGACCCCTCCCTTTCATTGATCACTAGCATTTCAATCTACTAAATTTATTTTAACATTTGCTTCTCCATTATTTATTTATTTTTAATCCACATGTTTTACTCATCTGTTAATAAGGTAGATAAAAGGAGCATCAGACATGAGGTTTTCACAATCACACAGTAACATTGTAAAGCTATATCATTATACACTCATCTTCAAGAAACATGGCTACTGGAACACAGCTCAACATTTTCAGGCAGTTCCCCTCTGGCCTTCCCATTACTCCTTAACTAAAAAGGTGATATCTATTTATGCGTAAGCATAACCTCCAGGATGAACTCTCACTCTGAGCCATTGACACTTTATTTTGTCTCATTTCACTCTTCCCACTTTTGGTCAAGAAGTTTTTCTCAATCCCTTGATGCTGAGTCCCAGCTCATTCTAGGATTTCTGTCCCATGTTGCCAGGAAGGGACACACCCCTGGGAGTCATTCCCACATAGAGAGAGGGAGGGCAGTGAGTTTGGTTGTCATGTTGGCTGAGAGAGAGAGGTCACATCTGAGCAACAAAAGAGGTTCTCTTGGGGTGACTCTTAGGCCTAATTTTAAGTAGGCTTAGCCTATCCTTTGCGGGATTACATTTCATATGTACAAACTCCAAGATTGGGATCTCAGCCTATTGCTTTGGTTGTCCCCATGCTTGTGAGAATATCAAGAATTCTCCACTTGAAGAAGTTGAAGTTTCCCCCTTACTCACCATCCCCAAAGGGGACTTTGCAAATACCTTTTTATTTACTGTTCAAATCACTCTGAGATTTATCGGAGCATCACTCTGGACAAACCTACAAAATCTCATGCCCTACTCAAGATTTCATGTACTATGGTGTTCAATTAAGCTGTCCACATAAGTTATATTAGGAAATGCACTAGTCAAAATATAAATTTTATACCAAATAAACATTTTTTTGCTTTAGTCTCACACATAAGTTAAAGTTTTAAAATATGAACAACCATCTATTTTCAACATCCTGCATTATTGACATTCCTTTGTTCTTCCTCGTGCAAAAACATTTTTTAATTTCTGCATTTAGTCACTATCATTATACACTCTAGGCATTCCTAGATTATATCATCTCAGTCCTTATCATCTATCTTTCCTTCTGATTTCATTTGTGCCCCTAGGCCTCCTCCCTCTATCATTCTCATATTCAGCTTCATTCAGTGTTCTAACATTATTGTATTACAGTTAGGTAGTATTGTGCTATCCATTCCTGAATTTTTGCAATCAGTACTGTTGCAAAATCTGTATCCCTTCAGCTCCAATTACGCAATATCTATCCTATTTCTATCTCCTGATAGTCTCTGTTACCAACTGAAATTCTCCAAGTTCATTCACTAATGTCAGTTCATATCAGTGAAACCATACACTATTTGTCCTTTTGTTTCTGGCTAATCTCACTCAGCATAATGTCCTTAAGGTCCATCCATGTTGTTATATACTTCATAACTTTATTCTGTTTTACAGCTGCATAATATTCCATTGTATGTATATATGTACATACAGGCTGTTGTATATACAGCTTGTTTAGCCATTCCTCTGTTGATGGCTGTTTCTGTCTCTTGGCAATTGTAAATAATGCTGCTATAAACATTGATGTGCAAATGTCCATGTGTGTCCTTGCCCTCATGTCCTCTGAGTAGATATCTAGCAGTGGTATTGCCGGGTCATATGGCAATTCTATACCTAGCTTCCTGAGGAACTGCCAAACTGCCTTCCACAGTGGTTGTACCATTTGACATTCCCACGACATTGGATAAGTGTGCCTCTTTCTCCACATCCTCTCCGGCACGTTTTGTTTTCTGTTTTATTGATACCGGCCATTCTGGTGGGTGTGAGATGATATCTCATTGTGGTTTTGATTTGCATTTCCTTAATAGCCAAGGAAGTTGAGCATCGTTTCATGTACATTTTGGCCATTTGTGTTTCCTCTTCTGAGAAGTGTCTTTTCATGTCTTTTGCCCATTTTGTAATTGGGTTGTCTTTTTGTTGTTGAGTTGAATAATATCTTTGTATATTCTGAATACTAGACCTTTATCTGATATATCATTTCCAAATATTGTCTCCCATTGTGTAGGCTGCCTTTTCACTTTCTTGGAGAAGCTTTTTGATGCACGAAAGTTTAATTTTGAGGAGTTCCCATTTCTTTCTTTCTCTCTTCAGTGCTCGTGCTTTGGGTATAAAGTCTAGGAAACTGCCTCCTATTATAAGATTTATAAGATATTTCCCTACATTTTCTTCTGAAAGGTTTATGGTCTTAGATATAATATTTAGGTCTTTGATCCATTTTGAGTTAATTTTTGTATAGGGTGTGAGATATGGATCCTCTTTCATTCTTTTGCCTGTGGATAGCCAGTTCTCTAGGCATCATTTATTGAAGAGACTGTTCTGTCCCAGGTGAGTTGGTTTGACTGCCTTATCAAAGATCAATTGTCCACAGATAAGAGGGTCTATATCTGAACACTCTATTCAATTCCATTGGTCAGTATATTTATCCTTATGCCAGTACCATGCTGTTTTGACTACTGTAGCTTCATAATACTCCTTAAAGTCAGGTAGCAGGAGACCTCGGACTTCATTTTTCTTTCTCAGGATACTTCTAACTATTCGGGACACCCTGCCTTTACAGATAAATTTGCTTTTTCTATTTCTGAAAAGTAAATGTTTGGGATTTTAATTGGTATTGCATTGACTCTGTAAATCAATTTAGGTAGAATTGACATCTTAACTATATTTAAACTTCCAATCCATAAACATGGTATGCCCTTCCATTTATTTAGGTCTCCTGTGATTTCTTTTTACAATTTCTTATACTTTTATTTGTATAGGTCTTTCATCTCTTTAGTTAAATTTATTCCTAAATATTTTATTCTTTTGGTTGCAATTGTAAATGGAATTTTTTTCTTGATTTCCCCCTCAGATTGTTCATTACTAGTGTATAGGAACACTACAGATTTTTGAATGTTGATCTTGTAACCTATGACTTTGCTGTACTCATTTATTAGCTCTACTAGTTTTGCTGTGGATTTTTCAGGGTTTTCAACATATAGTATCATATCATCTGCAAACAGAAAAACTTTCAATTCTTCCTTTCCAATTTTGATGCCTTGTATTTCTTCTTCTTGTTTAAATGCTCTGGCTAGAACTTCCAACATAATGTTGAATAACAATGGTGATAGTGGACATCCTTGTCTTGTTCCTGATCTTAGGGGAAAAGTTTTCCCCATTGAGGATGATGTTAGCTGTGGGTTTTTCATATATTCCCTTTATCATGTTGAGGAAGTTCCCTTCTATTCCTATCCTTTGAAGTGTTTTCAACAAGAAAGGATGTTGGATTTTGTCAAATGCCTTTTCTGCATCAATCGAGATGATCATTTTCTACTTTTTCTACTTTGATTTGTTGATATGGTATATTACATTAATTGATTTTTTTTTTATGTTGAACCATCCTTGCATACCTGGGATGAATCCTACTTGGTCATGGTGTATAATTCTTTTAATGTGCTGCCGGATTTGATTTGCAAGAATTTTTGTTGTTGTTGTTGATGATGATTTTGCACCTATATTTATAAGAAATATTGGTTTGTTTTTTCTTTTCTTATAATATATTTATCTGGCTGTGGTATGAGGGTTATGTTGGCTTCAGAATGAGTTAGGTAGCTTACCATCCTCTTCAATTTTTTTGAAGAGTTTGAGTAGGATTGGTACTAATTCTTTCTTGAATGTTTGGTAGAATTCACATGTGAAGCCATCTGGTCCTGGACTTTTCTTTTGGGGGAGCTTCTTAATGACCGATTCAATTTCTTTACTTGTGACTGGTTTATTGAGGTTGTCTATTTCTTCTCAAGTCAATGTCAGTTGTTCATGCCTTTCTAGGAAGTTGTCCATTTCATCTACATTGTTGAGTTTATTAGCATAAAGTTGTTCATAGTATCCTCTCATTATTTCTTTATTTCTGTGGGCTCAGTGGTTATGTCTCCTCTTCTATTTCTGATTTTATTTATTTGCATCCTCTCCCTTCTACTTTTTGTCAACCTTGCTAGGGTCCATCAATACTATTGATTTTCTAGAACCAACTTCTGGTTTTGTTGATTTTCTTGATTGTTTTCATGTTCTCAATTTCATTTATTTCTGCTCTAATCTTCATTGTTTCTTTCCTTCTGTTTGCTTTGGGGTTAGTTTGCTGTTTTTTCTCTAGTTCTTCCAAGTGGACAGTTAATTCTTGATTTTTGCTCTTCTTTTTTGATATAGGCATTTAGGGCAATAAATTTTCCTCTAAGCACTGCCTTTACTGCATCCCATCGATTTTGATATGTTGTGCTTTCATTTTCATTTGCCTCGAGATATTTACTGATTTCTCTTGTAATTTCTTCCTTGACCCACTGCTTATTTAAGAGTGTGTTGTTGAGCCTCCACATAGGTGTGAATTTTCTGGCACTCTGCCTATTATTGATTTCCAACTTCATTCCTTTATAACCTGAGAAAGTGTTTTGCATGATTTCAATCTTTTTTAATTTATTGAGACTTGTTTTGTGACCCAGCATATGGTCTATCCTTGAGAGTGATCCATGAGCACTTGAGAAAACGTGTATCCTGCTGTTGTGAGGTATAATATTCTATAAGTGTCTGTTAAGTCTAACTCATTTATTGTATTATTCAAATTCTCTGTTTCTTTATTGATCCTCTGTCTAGATGTTCTGTCCATTGATGCAAGTGGGGAATTGAAGTCTCCAACTATTATGGTAGATGAGTCTATTTCTCTTTTCAGTGTCTTCAGTGTTTGCCTCATGTCTTTTGGAGCATTCTAGCTCGGTGCATAAATATTTATGATTATTATGTCTTCTTGTTGAATTGTTCCTTTTATTAATACATAGTGTCCTTCTTTGTCTCTTTTAACTGTTTTACATTTGAAGGCTAATATTTGTTGGATATTAGTATAACTACTCCTGCTCTGTTCTGATTACTATTTGCATGAAATATCTTTTTCCAACCTTTCACTTTCAATCTACATTTATCCTTGGTCTAAGATGTATTTCCTGTAGACAGAATTCTTGGTTGGCAGTTTTTCTCTTTTAGTAACTTAAATATATCATCCCACTGTCTTCTTGCCTCCATGGTTTCTGCCGAGAAGTCTATGCATAATCTTATTGTACTTCCCTTGCGTGTGAAAGATTGCTTTTCTCTCGCTGCTTTCAAGATTCTTTCTTTCTCCTTGACATCTGACATTCCGATTAGTAAGTGTCTTGAATCTATTCTGTTTGGGGTACACTGCACTTCTTGGATCTGTAATTTTAAATCTTTCATAGGAATTGGAAAATTTTCAGTGATAACTTCTTCCATTAGTTTTTCCCCTCCTTTTTCCTTCTCTTCTCCTTCTGGGACACCCACAACACATATATTCATGTGTTTCATGTTGTCATTCAAATCCGAGTCCCTGCTCATATTTTTCCATTCTTTTCCCTATATATTTTTTTGCTTGTCAGTTTTCAGATGTTCCATCCTCCAGTTCACTAATCCTATCTTCTGCCTTTTGAAATCTGACATTGTAGGTTTCCATTGCTTTTTTTTTTCATCTCTTCCCTGGTGCCTTTCATTCCCATAAGTTCTGTGATTTGTTTTTTCAGCCTTTTGATTTCTTCTTTTTGTTCATACTTTGTCTTCTTTATATCCTCCTTCAATTCTTTGATTTGATTTTTGATGAGGTTTTCCATGTCTGTTTGAACATTCTGAGTTAATTTTTCAACTCCTGTATCTCATTTGAATTATTGGTTTGTTCCTTTGGGCCATATCTTCAATTTTCCTAGTATGAGTCATTTTTTTTTGCTGGTGTCGAGGCATTTAATTAACTTAATTAGTTTATTCTGGAGATTATTTTCACTTTTTTTACCTAGGATTTTCTTGCTGGATGACTTTATTATCTATTTGTTCTTTGACATTCAGTTCAGCTTATTCTGGACCTCTAGCTTAGGTTTTGTTTAACAGATCAGAATTTTTCAGTTCTTGTTTTCTTGTTTCTAGCCCTGGCTGTATGGTGCCTTTTTCCCCACTTAGGAGGGTCTACTTAGGTATTATAAACCCCAGCCCAATTTTCCCAGACCAAACTGTTCTCCTCTCACAAGGAAAGAGTTACCTGCATCAGTTTTCCCTGAGGGTGAGACCCAGCAGATTGAAAGGCTTTCCTATGAAGCCTTTGGACTCTGCATTTTTCCTATCCTACCCAGTATGTGGCACTTTTCTGCCTTTGGGTCCCACCAGCATAAGGTGATATGGTACCTTTAACTTCAGCAGACTCTCCCTGCTGGAGGCATGGTTGAGACAGAGGAGAGGTTTTGGCTGGCTTTAATCACTTCACTTTTCCAGACCCTGGGGTCTGAATTCCTTGGAGGAGGAAATCCCCTTGAGCCGGGCCCCACCCCTCTCCCAGGGAATGTACAGCCTCCAGACAAACACTCAAACAAGCTCAATTCTCCCTATGCCTGGGGCAGTTGGAGCCTGAGAAGCCCTGCAGCTGTATCTAAAGAGTAGTCAAATCATAGAAACACAGCCACAAAAAACAAAAAGAAAAATCCTTTTCAGAGCAGGACCCCATTCCTCAGGTTTGCCAATCAAGAGCTTAAGTTGGTTTGTTGCTTCGTGTATCTTCAGGTCCTATGTGCCCCCTCCTTTCCTTCAGGGCACAGACCCTTTCAAGTATGATGTGCTATCCAATTCAAAAAAACCTTCTGTACTTTTTTCTTTTTCTTTTTCCGTCAGCCTTGCCCCCTCTGCGCTGGGGCAAAACCCAGCAACCTTCGCTTTTACTTGAGGTTCAGCTGAGCTAAGGGCCTATTTTTAGTAGTCAGATTTTGCTAATTAATTCCACAATTGGAGCTTGGTTGCGCTCAGCCCCTGCTGCTGGTTAAGTCTCTTTCTTGTCTCCTCTGGAAGCAGCCTGTGGGGGAGGGGTGCCGGCAGCTGCGGTTTGGGGAATTCATGGTTCTGGGTGGGCTTGCAACCAGTACAGCTTGTCCAGACTGGGGTATGCTGTGTGTCCAGTCACTGATGTGGCCCCAGCAGTTGTTCTGTACTGTTCATGGCTATTTACTAGCTGCTCTGGAGGACAAACTAAATCCCACACCTCGCTAAGCCGCCATCTTGACCCCCCAATCTCTCATTGCGGTTTTGATTTGCATTTCCCTAATGGCTAATGATGGTGAGCATCATTTCATGTAGTTATTGGTCACTTGAATATCTTCTTTGGAGAAATGTCTATTCAAGTCCTTTGCTACTTTTTAATTGGGTTGCTTTGTTACATTGCTTTTTAAAACATTGTGCAAGCACAACAGAATGATCAAATGAAACACCTGCTGACCACTCACAGCCCATGGTTAATTTGCAATCTCTAACCTAGATCAACAAATAATCAGTTTAGAAATTCTTTTTGTTATTCCAAATAATTCAGAAAGACATGGGATGATCTGCCTTTCTTGGGTTCATTACTCAAAGCACTAAAGCTTCTTGACAATCGTCTCTGGAAAATCATTTATAGGGATCTGTTTTTTTGTTTCTTTTGTTAAATTTAATTCTACAAAAATCATCTCTAGGAACTGGTGAAGTTTAATTTGGGACCCAGACCTTGGATAACCAGACCTTGGTTATCCATTACATTTGGCTCTCTAAGGACTGACTGGCCAGTTTAGGAAATGATTTGGAACCCTCTGCTCTGTTCTCCTTTGAACTCTCTAACTTTGCTTGCCTTAACCATCTCTCTGAGGTTTTCCTGGGTGACAAACAGCATCTCCACTGCAAGAAATCTTGCCCCAGACACAAGAAAGCAGCTAGGATTCACTAAGGATGAAGTTTCTGATACCAAAAATGTAGGCTTCCTCTTCAGTGATAGGGTTGTCTGATTAAGAATCTGAACCAGAAATCCTTGGGGGACATGAATACACAAGTGGGTTCCAAGTCTTCCCAGGAGACATAGATTTCCATCTGGACAGTGAAACTGGAGGCTGCTGGGCAGCCAGGCAAGAATCCTCCCTCATGGGAAACCTGGTTGACTCTAGCTAGTACAGGGCGTTGGTGGAGAAAACTGGGGATTTCTAAGCAGCCCAGCATAGAAAGCCCCATTTCTTGAGAACACCTTACCAAAGGGCCAGTAGCCTCTGTGTTACATCTGTCATGGCTTCAAACTGTGTTTGAGATCACCTTTTATAACCTCAATTTTGCATCACACTTGACCCGACTGCCTGAGGCTTGAGCTTTGCCAAAGGCTGTCTACTATTGTGACCCAGACTGACTTCCTCCAGCCAACCTTGAAATCTGTCTTGTGCTACACCCTTATTGTGTGAGTATGCAGGTACTTGCTTCTTCCATACTTCATTGTTACCTGCAAGTGTGTGCCGTACTTCCCAATCACAGCCCTTAGTCTGCCTCCCTGGGCCAGGGCGTGGAAAATAAGCACAGGAGAAGTTCAAAGCACTCCCTTTTACTACAGTTATCCCTTCCACCTTGCAGGGGTTAGGGGTGCAGCACCCCTGGGATTGGGAATAGCCACATAAAATTTTTTGGTCCTCTCTTCTTACCAGAGAAAAATCTGAACTTTTTTTCTTTTTCTTTTCTGGAATATTTACAGTATCTTATTGGTATTAAAAGATAAAATACGTTGATATTATACAATATTAAACATAGATTTTATGCATTTCTAAATTTTTTCTGTGTCTTCTGTGGCCTTCACATGTCATCTGTGGCTTCTGCAAAACTCCCAAAGAATTCCAATTTAATTTCTTATCCCAATTCACAATATATCAAATCCGTGATGGAGAAAGGTGCAATGTGGAAGGGATAACTGTATTTACAAGCATCCTGATCAAAACCTGAGCAGAGACAAATTGATATAACTGTTATTATTTATTGTAACTAAAATAAATGAAATTTTTAATAATCTTTACATTCACACAGCACTATTACAGTTACAAAGTGATTTCACATGCATCATGTCAAGTGATCCTCCCACTCTCCTGTAAAATGAGAGAAACTGACATTTCTATTCCTATCGGACAGGTGAGGAAATTTGTGGATTAGAAAAATTACTTGATTTGCACATGGTTATGCAGTTAATAAATGGTGCTGCTATACTCAAACTCGAGTCTTATCATTCTAGGTTAAGGGCAGTGTGCTGGTTTGAAATGATGTATGTACCCTAGAAAAGCCCTGTTTTAATCCTAATCCCATTTTGTAAAGGTAGCCACTTCTTCTAATCCCTGTTCAGCATTGTATGTTGAACATTGTATGTAATAGATCATCTACCTGGAGATGTGATTTAATCAAGAGTGGTTGTTAAACTGGATTAGGTGGAGGCATGTCTCCCCCCAGTTGGGTGGGTCTTGATTAGTTTCTGAAGTCCTATAAAAGAGGAAACATTTTAGAAAATGAGAGAGATTCAGAGACAGCAGAGCAGAATGACATAGCCAAGAGAAGCAGAGTCCACTGGCCAGCGACCTTTGGAGATGAAGAAGGAATATGCCACCCGGGGAGCTTCATGAAATAGGAAGCCAGGAGAAGAAGCTAGCAGATGACACCGTGTTCGCCATGTGCCCTTCCAGATGAGAGAGAAATTCTGACTGTGTTCACCATGTGCCCTTCAACTTGAGAAAGAAACCCTGAACTTCATCAGCCTTCTTGAACCAAGGTATCTTTCCCTGGATGCCTTAGATTGGACATTTCTATAGACTTGCTTTAATTGGGACATTTTCTCCGCCTTAGAACTGTAAACTAACAACTTATTAAATTATCCTTTTTAAAAGCCATTCCGTTTCTGGTATATTGCATTCCAGCAGCTAGCAAACTAGAACAGGCAGTATTGAAGCATCCTTGGTGTTCATTTACCCCTCTTCTTCCTGCCACCCTGGCACAGGGCCTGATCAGGAATGAATGAGCAGGATGCTTTCTGCATGACCCTGTAAATCCGGGCTCCATCTGGCTTTCCTCTCAGCAGATTTCTTCCTTTTTTTTTTTTTCCCATCACATAGTTATGTATTCATCATCATGACCATTTTTTAGAATATTTGCATCACTCTAGAAAAAGGAATATAAAGACAAAAGAAAAAACCTATACATCCCATACCCCTTACCACTCCCTCTCATTGACCACTATATAACAATCCACCCTCTCTGCAAATTTGACTGAGTCTGTGGAAGCGCACTCACTGTTTCCAGGCATGCAGGCTCATTGTGTTCAGGTGGGGAAGAGTATAGACTTGTCATGTATTGCTTCGATTCAAAGAGCCTCTCCCAACCCATCAGCCCTGAGGGGACTCCTACAATAGAGAACATTCACTGGTGTGGATATTTATACAACTTCAGACAGGGTATTTTGTGCCAATGACTCGGCTGCTTAGAGTGAAGGAAAAGGGCTGACTCGGGGCTGTGTGGGAAACAGCATAAAGGAGTGTGAGGTTCCCATGGGCACACCCTGTGCTTCTTCCTAACCTTTGGCTTAGCTGCATGTAGCAGGAGCAAAAGCAGGAGATGCCAGGCACAGACCTGCCTCCTTCCATCATGGCTTGGACAAAGCCATAGGCAGGGCTGGGTCCTAGCTCCATTCCACCTACCCTGAGATGTCATCATCAGAAAGCACCTATTAAGCATTTGCCGGCAGGTCATAGACGAGGATTGATTTCTGCACTCCGTGCCCTCTAGCAGCAACCCAAGCCTGGTTTTGTAATACCAAGGGGTAGATCTAATTATTCTAGAGATATGGGGGTTGTTGAGAAATTCACAAAACTAAATTTATTAAAGATTCACATGGACTTAAAAATAGACATATACCATCTGGTATTTTTAGGAAAATAGAGAGGGGGTAGATTTGGGGAGGAAGAATTATGAAGCGGCACAAAAACTGATAGGCCATAATCACTCCAAACAGATGTGAATCACTCTGAGGAGCTCAGTCTTTTGTCTTTCATTCCAGGAAACTGGGCTGGGGAAGGAAAATACAGCTCATGCAGAGGTGTGGTTCTTCTGCTGGTATCTGGGGAACAGGATGATGGAAAGAGGAAGGACCGAGGAAACCAGTTACCACCTGGTGTTTGGCAACAGAGAAGTCAGAACTCATCTCGGACTTTGGTCCTTTGGTGACTTGATTATATACACATTGCATGCAGAACACAGAAGGGTGTGATGGTTAAGAACACAAAACCTGGAGCCAGAAGGCTGGATTCACATTCCATCCCCTCCATTTACAATGTGACCTTGGGCAAGTCACTTAACCTCTCTGCTTCCATTTCATCAGCTGAAAAAGAGGACAAGGGTAGTAGTTACTTAATAGTGCCATTGGTAGGATTAAATGAGCAAATATGTACAAATCATTTAGAACAGTGCTCGTTATTATTATTACTGGGTGTAATGGAAAGCTACAGAGAAAAGAAGGCCACTGTCCTAAGCAGCTAAAGTAGATGACATAAAAAAGTGGAAATATTAGACTTTCCCACCTGGAGGAGACCTGATATTCTCACAAGCATTGGGAACTACCAATTTAATAGGCCACGACCTTGATTTGGGGGCTTGCCCTTATGAAACTTACTCCTACAAAGGAGAAGCTAAGCCTACTTATGACTATGCCTAAACTTATATAATTATAAGGGTCATCCCAAGAGAACCTCTTTTGCAGCTCAGATGAGGCCTTTCTCTCTAAGCCATCTCCACAGGTGAACCCATTGCCTTCCCCTCACGTGAGACATGACTCCCAGGGGTGTAAATTTCCCTGGCAGTGTGGGACAAGACTCCTGGGGATAAGCCTGGACCTGGCATTGTGGGACTGAGAAAGCCTTCTTGATCAAAAGGGGGAAGAGAAATGAAACAAAATAAAGTTTCTCTGGCTGAGAGATTTCAAATAGAATTGAGAGGTCATTCTGGAAGTTATTCTTATGTAGGATATAGATATCCCTTTTCAGTTTTTGGTGTATTGGAGTAGCTAGGAGGGAAATACTTGAAATTGTTGAACTGTAATCCAGTAGCCTTGATACTTTTCTTTTTTTTAATTAATTTTTAATTTTTTTTTAAAAAATTACAAGAAACACAAATATTCTTAACATATGATCATTCCATTCTACATATTTAATCAGTAATTCACAATATCATCACATAGTTGCATATCATCATCATGATCATTTCTTAGAACATTTGCATCAATTCAGAAAAAGAAATAAAGAGACAACAGAAAAATAAAACGAAAACAGAAAAAAGAAAAAAAAATTATATATACCATACCCCTTACCCCTCCCTTTCATTGATCATTAGCATTTCAAACTAAATTTATTTTAACATTTGTTCCCCCCTATTATTTATTTTTATTCCATATGTTCTACTTGTCTGTTGACAAGGTAGATAAAAGGAGCATCACACACAAGGTTTTCACAATCACACAGTCACATTATAAAAGCTATATCATTATAAAATCATCTTCAAGAAACACGGCTGCTGGAACACAGCCCTACATTTTCAGGCAGTTCCCTCCAGCCTCTCCATTACATCTTGGATAACAAGGTGATATCTAATTAATGCATAAGAATAACCTCCAGGAAAACCTCTTGACTCTGTTTGGAATCTCTCAGCCATTGACACTTTGTCTCATTTCACTTTTCCCCCCTTTTGGTCAAGAAGGTTTTCTCAATACCTTGATGCTGGGTCTCAGCTCATTCTAGAGTTTTTCTCAATCCTTGATGCTGAGTCTCAGCTCATTCTAGGATTTCTGTCCCATGTTGCCAGGAAGGTCCACACCCCTGGGAGTCATGTCCCACATAGACAGATGGAGGATGGTGAGTTTGCTTGCTGTGTTAGCTGGAGAGAGAGGACACATCTGAGCAACAAAAGAGGTTCTCTTGGGGGTGACTCTTAGAGTAGCCTTGATTCTTGAAGATGATTGTATAACTATTAGCTTTATGACCATGTGATTGTAAAAACGTTGTGACTGACAGTCCATTTATCAAGTGTATGAACAGATGAGTAAGAAAATAAAGATAAAAATAAATAAATAATGGGGGATAAGGGTATGGGATATTCTGAGTATACTTTAAAATTTTTATTTTATTCTATTTTTTTATTTTTGAAAATGTTCAAAATTTGATTGTGGTAATGAATACACAACTATATGATGATACTGTGAACCAGTGCTTGTACACTTTGGACGATTATATGGTGTGTGAAAAATCTCAATAAAATTGCATTAACACACATACACATCTAAAACAATGCATTAGAGACAGAATCCTGTTCTGAAAACATGAAGAGCTACCAGTAGATGCAATGATAGCATTCTGGCACTTACTAAAGGCCAAGTTCAGGCTATCTCACTGGAGCTATATGACATAATTTGTAAACTATGATTTATGGCCTGGCCAGGACCCTCCTACTAGACCCAGAGATAAAATAAAGCGGAAAAAAATGTCCTATTCCATCTTTAAGAAAGTCAATTCATTCAAAATATACTAAGCACCTTCTCTGTATAAAATATTCTGAAAGATGCCGTTGGAGTTAAAATGGTTTAGAGAACTTGTTCCACATCATTAAGGAGTTTATAATCCTGTCAAGGTCAGTATTAATACATATGCAAGCATGAGCTTCCTCTTCTTGAGCAATAAGAATCTATAACAAGACAAATTTCTCCAGACTTTGAACAAGCTAAGATTTAAATATAGTGCCCAAATCCTGTAGCAACTCATTTTTTTCCCCAGGGGTCCTCTGAATTCAATATTTCATTAAAATATTTTTAAAATATGTATTTTAATGTTATAGATCATTTTGGGAATTAAAAGGTCAAAAGACTAAAACATACGTACTGGAGTGAAATAGCAGTACCAGACAAAAATAACCGATGGAGACTCACTGAATCTTCAAATTAAAGGGAGCTTAGAAGTTATAAAGTCAACTTTTCTCCCAAAGTAGGTATCCTCCTACAAGATTCCTGCTATATGGGCCCCAGCATTTCCCTGAGCACACTTCCAGACCTTGTTGGCAATGAGTCAGCAATGGTGGCAAATTCAGAGACTGAGCAGAAGCATATCTTCCATTAACTTGCATTCTCAATGATCCTCATTCTGCCCTAGAGGGTGGCACAGAAGCAGCCAGACAACCCTTCCTCATTTTACAGCCCTTCAGATATTTGAAGGCAGCAATCATATCCCTTAGAAGTCTCAGGGCTGAGCATCAACCTGAGATATTATTCAGTCATTAAAAAGGAATGAAGTTCTGATACATGCTCTAACACGGATGAACCTCAAAAATATGCTCAATGAAATAAGCAAGGCACATAAGGAACTGTATAATTTTACTTATGAAATAACTAGAATATGTAAATTCATAGCAGCAGAAAGTAGAATACAGATTACCAGGATCTTGGGGAGTGGAAAATAGGAAGTTATTACTTCAAGTATACAGGGTTTACTTTACTTTCAGAATAATGGAAAAGTTTTGGTAATAGATGGTAGTAATGGTAGCACAACATTGTAAATGTAACTGATGCCACTGAACTGTATACTTGCAAGTGGTTAAAATATCCAATTTTTTGTTTTATGTATGTTGCCACAATTTAAAAAAAATCCTATATAAACCTGGTTGTTCCCTGAAATTTTGGATATTTATGTGATATCTGAGACTCAGATTTAGAGCACTGAAACTATGAAAGTCAGCATTACCCCATTCAGCAACTGTTTAAAAAGCTGAAAAAAATGATCAGACGATGTCTAGAGTTATGAATGAAGCTATCTGGATAGGACTGAGGTGAATCAGAATACTGGGTAAAGAATGATATGGCCCATATTTTCAAACTTCAACCTCTATGTAAGACCAAAAGGAGAGATGTTTATTTGGTGCAAAATTTATAATTTGGAGTAGCACATTATCTAATTTAACTGGTATAGTCAGTTTACTTGAACATCATAATTACATGGAATCTTAAAAAGGGTGTGAGATCTTGTTGGTCTCCACAAGTTACTGTAATGCCCAATATATCCCAGAGTAATTTGGGCAGAGAATAAAAAAGTATTTGCAAAGTCCCCTTGGGGGGACTGGGGAGAAAGGAGGAAACATTCAACTTCCCCATCTGGGGAATTCCTGATATTCTCACAAGCAGTGGGGACAACAAATTCAACAGGCTGAGCCCTCAATCTTGGGGCACATCCCAATGAAGCTTATTCCTGCAAAGGAGAAGCTAAACCTAGTAGTAATTATACCTAAGAGTCACCCTCCAGAGAACCTCTTTTGTTGCTCAGATGTGGCCTCTCTCTTTAAGAGAGCTTGGCAGGTGAACTCACTGCCTTCCTCCCTAGGTGGGACATGACTCCCAGGGCTGTAAATCTCCCTGGTAACATGGGACAGGACTCCTGGGGATGAGCTGGAACCTGGCATCATGGGAATGAGAAAGGCTTCTCCATCAAAAGGGGGGAATTGAAACAAAAGAAATGAAACAAAATAAAGTCTCAGTGTCTGAGAAACATCAAACAGAGTTCAGAGGTTATCCTGGGGGTTATTCTTATGCATATATAAATACCCCTTTTTAGTTTATGGTGTATTGGAGTGGCTAGAGGGAAGTACCTGAAACTGTCGAACTGTGTTCCAATAGACTTGGTTCTTGAAGAAAACTGTATAACTAAATAGCTTTTATAATGTGACTATGTGATTGTGAAAACCTTGTGTCTGATGCTCCTTTTATCCAGGGTATGGATGAGTGAAAAAAAAATAAGGATAAAAAATAAATAAATAAGGGGGGGGATAAAAGGTAAAAATTGGATAGATTGAAATACTGTGGGTCAATGAGAGGAAGGTTAAGGGGTATGGGATCTATGAGTCCATTTTTTTTTCTTCTTCTTTTTTCTTTTCCTGGAGTGATGCAAATGTTCTAAAAATAATCATTGGGGAAGAATACACAACTATGTGATGAAATTGTGAGCCATTGAATATATAATATTGTCGGGCTGTATGTGTGTGGCTATTTCTCAATAAAAAAATATATATATATATTTTTATTAATTAAAGAAAAAAAAAGAAATTAACCCAACATTCAGAAATCATTCCATTCTACATATGCAATCAGTAATTCTTAACATCATCACATAGATGCATGATCATCATTTCTTAGTACATTTGCATAATAAAAATATTTTTAAAAAAGGGGTGCAAGGGTAGTTCAGTGGTAGAATTCTTTCCTGCCACACAGGAGACCTGAGTTCGATTCCCAACCCATGCACTTCCCCAAAATAAACCAACAAGCAAAACAAAGAAAGAAAAAACAAAACTTCAACAAATGGTGCTGCAATAACAGGATACTCACGTGGAAAAAGAATGAAATGTGATCCTGGGCATTTAGCATACAAAAAAAAAATCCTATATAAGTGTCCTTACAAATTCTCTAAAAATATTGTTGGACACTTTAATGTTTATTACTCTTCATCCCTGACAGAGGCTCAAGTGTTCCGCTATCCTTCCCAGTCTTCTATGTGCTCCTCTTCCAGGTGAAAAGGAAGTTTTATTTAGTTTCTTTCTTCTTCCATCTAAAGAGGGAAGACTAAAGAAGCATCATCTTATGCTTAAGCTACACTATAGACCATATATTTATACTGTCCCAAGGAATTCTGATGTTTCTTTTACAAATTCAAATCCATACGTTTGACTTTAAACCTCAGACATTCCCTTAAGGAAAGGAAACTCTTAAAAACAACATGATAGAAACTATCATTTATAATTAAATATTCAATTTTCGCATAGCTCTGGTCTGTGGAAGAAAAAAGCTGCAAACATTTACAGGTATTTTGTCCGTTAATTGCAATAAATATTTGCTCCCAAATTCAGTATGTTATCTAAAACTCCCTAGTGAAATATTAGTCTTATATTCCTTTTAGTGAAATCTGTATAATATTACATTCTTATAGTCAGAAAAATTCACTCTGACATAACTTGATCAGACAATTTATAAAAGATCTGTTACCACCTTATCTCCACACCTAATCAGTTTTGCCACAGCATTTAACCCTTTACATAGAGTAAAAACCTTTCCACCTTCATGGATTGGAAGACTAAATATAATTAAGATGACAATCCTACCTAAACTGATCTACAGATTCAATGCAATACCAATCAAAATCCCAACAACTTATTTTTCAGAATTAGAAAAACCAATAAGCAAATTTATCTGGAAGGGCAGGGTGCCCTGAATTGCTAAAAACATCTTGAGGAAAAAAAACGAAGCTGGAGGTCTCGCACTGCCTGACTTTAAGGCATATTATGAAGCCGCAGTGGTCAAAACAGCATGGTATTGGCATAAAGATAGAGATATCGACCAATGAAATCGAATAGAGTGCTCAGATATAGACCCTCTCATCTATGGACATTTGATCTTTGATAAGGCAGTCAAGCCAACTCACCTGGGACAGAACAGTCTCTTCAATAAATGGTGCCTAGAGAACTGGATATCCATATGCAAAACAATGAAAGAAGACCCATATCTCACACCCTATACAAAAGTTAACTCAAAATGGATCAAAGATCTAAACATTAGGTCTAAGACCATAAAACAGTTAGAGGAAAATGTAGGGAGATATCTTATGAATCTTACAACTGGAGGCAGTTTTATGGACCTTAAACCCAAAGCAAGAGCACTGAAGAAAGAAAGAAATAAATGGGAGCTCTTCAAAATTAAACACTTTTGTGCATCAAAGAACTTCATCAAGAAAGTAGAAAGACAGCCTACACAATGGGAGACAATATTTGGAAATGACATATCAGATAATGGTCTAGTATCCAGAATTTATAAAGAGATTGTTCAACTCAACAACAAAAAGACAGCCAACCCAATTACAAAATGGGAAAAAGACTTGAACAGACACCTACCAGAAGAGGAAATACGGATGGCCAAGAGGCACATGAAGAGATGCTCAATGTCCCTGGCCATTAGAGAAATGCAAATCAAAACCACAATGAGATATCATCTCACACTCACCAGAATGGCCATTATCAACAAAACAGAAAATGACAAGTGCTGGAGAGGATGCGGAGAAAGAGGCACACTTATCCACTGTTGGTGGGAATGTCAAATGGTGCAACCACTGTGGAAGGCAGTTTGGCGGTTCCTCAAAAAGCTGAATATAGAATTGCCATACGACCCAGCAATACCATTGCTAGGTATCTACTCAAAGGACTTAAGGGCAAAGACACAAACGGACATTTGCACACCAATGTTTATAGCAGCGTTATTTACAATTGCAAAGAGATGGAAACAGCCAAAATGTCCATCAACAGAAGAATGGCTAAACAAACTGTGGTATATACATACGATGGAATATTATGCAGCTTTAAGACAAGATAAACTTATGAAGCATGTAATAACATGGATGGACCTAGAGAATATTATGCTGAGTGAATCCAGCCAAAAACTAAAGGACAAATACTGTATGGTCCCACTGATGTGAACGGACATTCGAGAATAAACCTGAAATATGTCATTGGTAACAGAGTCCAGCAGGAGTTAGAAACAGGGTAAGATAATGGGTAATTGAAGCTGAAGGGATACAGACTGTGCAACAGGACTAGATACAAAAACTCAAAAATGGACAGTGCAATAATACCTAATTGTAAAGTAATCATGTTAAAACACTGAATGAAGCTGCATCTGAGCTATAGGGTTTTTTTTGTTTGTTTGTTTGTTTTTTTACTATTATTACTACTTTTATTTCTTTTCTCTATATTAACATTTTATATCTTTTTCTGTTGTGTTGCTAGTTCCTCTAAACCGATGCAAATGTACTAAGAAACGATGATCATGCATCTATGTGATGATGTTAAGAATTACTGAGTGCATACGTAGAATGGTATGATTTCTAAATGTTGTGTTAATTTCTTTTTTTTTTCCGTTAATAAAAAAATAAATAAATAAAATTAAATAAAATTTAAAAAATTAAAAAAAAAAAACCTTTCCACCTAATGTGGTCTTAGGAGTTGCATTTAAAAACAGTCCAAGAGAATAGATCTTCTTTTCACTTTTGCCTCAATTAACTTTCTCAGTGGCATGACAACAAATGCTTAAAGAGCTTGAAGATACCCAAGGGTCAGCATCACCCTGCCTCCACCCTCTCTATCTTTTGCCTCCCTCTTTTGCCATCTTCTCCTAAGGAAGAAGGAAGTCAGTGTCAGGCTAGCTTTCTTTACATTTCACCCTTGGCAGACCACTGATGATGTCAAATAGCCTTATCTCCAATGTTTGAAAGTTCTCTTACTCTAGTTGCTTTTCCCCAGAAGTCTTTCCCCTCTAAGCCCAACCTCTATGACATTTGCCTAATTATCTGACCAGTAGTAAATACTGAAATAAAGATGCAGGGATCAGAGGGAAATCAATGGAGCTTCCCATTACAGGGATGGGGCTAAGGCCATCGCTAGAATCAATAGCAAACAAGTTCCAGGACTTACCATGGGACCTTGGAAACCTTGCCACTTCTGTCTCAAATTTTTCTTCCCTAAAGCCTAGTGGTCTATGTTTCTTGCTAACAGAGGATTTTTGAAAGAATAAAGGAGACATTGAGTTTTTCTCAATAAAACAAACAAAACTGCAAAGAACTCAATTTCCCAAAGGGTTTGTGAGAAAAAACACTTAAAGAACAAATGAGAGGCAAGGGCTCAGAGGTAAGGAGAAACATATGCAGGAAATGGGGCCTACTCACCATGCTTCCCTGTGGAGTGGCCAGTGAGTCAGAAAGCCCCACCTGTGAAGAGGATTAGGAAAGCAAACAATGTTCATACAGGCTGATCTAACATTCCACACCTAGGATTCAGCTGCCAGGAAATATTCATAAATATGAGCAAGATATATGCAGAAAAATCTGTATTACAGTTATTCACAACCATTAAAAATTGGAAACCGTCAAGTATTCAATAAAAGAGGAATTCGTACATTCCTATGATGAAATATTATGTAGCATTTAAAATAAAGTTTTTAGAGTCCTTAATGTAGAGGGAAATTTTCACAAGGTTATTTTAAATGAAAAGCAGGATGCAATTAAATACCTATGGTTTTATTCTCAATTTAAAGACAGAAAGATGAAAATACAGAAACATAAAGGAGTAAAAATCACCCATAATCCTGCTGCCCAACAAAAGCAATGATCAATACTCACAGTCCCTTCTAGCCCCTTTTCTAAGTTTCCTAAAATAAATATTTTATTCCTTTTAAAAAGGAGGTAGGGGTAGTGGAGGTCGAGTTTTTGCTTGGAGGATACAGAATGAAAGTACATAAAAATTCTAAAAGCCAGCCGAAATAAATTAAATCAAACATGAGAGATGTGAGAAATTTTCAGTGATTCTGGACAGTTCAGGAAGTTTTCCCCTAATATCTGTTGGGACCATACCTAGTGGCCTTGTGCCTTTAGTTGTGGCATCCTAAAGAGTTAGGTGGAATTCCAGCTTAACTGTGTACCTAGCTGTATAACCTTACATAAGCAAGTCACTTATTCTCTGTGCTCTGATGTTCTTAATTTGCAAAACAGTGATGTAAAACCTCACAGGCTGACTGGAAGGGTAAATGAAATAGCCTATGAAAAGCCCAGGCACGTTGTCAGATCTGAGTTAAAAGTTCTGTTCCCTTATTCTAGAGCAAAATGCCTGCAGATTGTAGACAAGAAGAGTGTGATGAGGGGTGGACTCCAGAGCGGGAGCATGGCTCCCTCTGAGCCACAGGCCTGAACTGTTGGTTTCACTGCTCACATGAATGACTTTGGAAATCAAATAAATACTCACCAGTGAGATCAATGATGATATGGTTAAGGCACTACCTATAGAGATAAGCAAGAGCCCCTTCTCATTGAGTCATCAGTCAAGGTTCAGGCCTCTTCTGAACGTGCTGGCTGGAGTTGATTTGCTTTTGACCACACAGTTCCAGATGGATAGAATACTGAGGTCAATGATCCTTGAAGACAAAATAATTTCCAAGGCTTCTTTCTGCTCTCAATGCTGGCATAATAATAAGCCAATGCTGACAGGAATTTATTCAAATCCATCTTGTCTTCCATCTGACTTCCTTTCATGTTTGGCTGGCTTCTTCAAATCCCATTGTGGGCCTTAACAATCCAAGAGGTTTGTCTGGAATATGAAAAGGCTACTCAGGCTTCAGCAGCAGGAGCCTTTCTCAAACTGGGGAGAAGGATGTGGGTTCTGAGCCCTCAAGAGACTTAAGTGACTCCTCCAGGAAATCACACACTAATCACCAGAGTCAGCACCAGCAGATAACAACTTAATTGTATAACATTTTTCATTTTATAAGGCAACGTCATGCCCTTTATACTGCTAGAAATTTTGTCACAACTCAGGAAGGTTAAGTGACATCCAACACTTGGTTCATTTCCCAGCTGTCCAGAGGGCTGCCCCTCAGTTGCCACTGTCTGGGAGGTTATACTTTCAAGGATGAGTCTAGCACAAATTTAGCTCTGTACTTAGCAGGAGGAGCCTCAAGACAATGCTGGAATTTCAAGCCCGTAAGGTGGGAGTATCTGTGTTGAGGTTGGGGCTGGGGAGGAAGGAAAAGGGAAAACCCCGGGAAGAGGCAGAGGATGGTTTGGTCTTGGTTTAAGCCTAAAGAACAGACATTCTAGTTGGTATCACCCAATAAACCTATTCTTTTAGGTCCCTGTGGCTCCACGGACGCCCGGGGGAGAGTCCAGCACGTCAGCACTTATCTGTTACCTTTTCTCCCCTGTCTTCCCCAGCCACCGCGGGAGTCGCCTGCTCCTGGTTACCATGGCAACGGTGACGAGCCTGCAGCCTGCTCTGCTGTCCGCCGCCCCGACTTCCCTAGGCCGGGGTTAGACGCAGCAGTGATTGCAGGCAGGGAGAGGCAGGCCCTTGGGATCCCATTCCTTCCTCTCTGGGTCGGACGGGAACTCAGACTGAACTGGGGATAAGGCACAAGGGGCTAAAGGGATGTACCTTAGGGCCTCCGGACGCTGACCTCCGGTGGGATTGCAACTGCAGGATGGAGCGTACAGCATTTAGGCGGAGCGCCGCGTAGCAGCAGCACCTGTGTACCGAGGATCGACTAGCCCTGGAAGGCAAGCGTTCTCCACACAAGGAGGAGATGCTGCTTGAAGCCCTGATTGGTGAGTAAAGGGTGAGCACATCTAAACGACTGGGTTGTAGGTCTTGATTGATGCCTTTAAAAGAAGCATTTTCCTTTCTGACATCATTGGATGTTTTGGAAATGTTATTCTGTCTCCCTTTAAACGCACTATTCTCCTAATCGGAGGGGGCTACACCACCTCCAGGCTCTGGGTCTCGATTACCGCACAGCACCGCACGGTTGCAGAGAACTGCATCATCACAAAAACACACCCCAAAGCCTCTGGGAGAAGCAGCCGGGCTCAGCGTCAGGCCGTTTTCATCCAGTTTGCTTTATGTTCCTAAGCTGCAATCAAAGAAATAACGTTCTTGGGCAAACCCGTGGCAGAGAATGCCAGGAGGTCCCGAGCGAAGCCGTGTCCTTTCTGGTGAGCTCAAGGAAATGAATCCATGAGCTCAGTCAGAAGAAACAATTGTTACTGTAGACGGGAAATCTATTTCCCTCCAATAGAGGGCGCGGGGCTTACACGCATAGCTTGGTAAACAAGTGGGCCCCCGCTTACGCATGGACCTGCACGGCCGCGAGGTGCGGTGCACGCAGCGCTAGTGCCTCTCTCGGAGATCTTTAACAAAAGGGTGGCTAAGTCCTTCCTTCCGGGAAGCAAAGGAAGGGCCAGATGACTTGTGGAGGGCTACATCTTGTTTTAGGGTGGAAAGATTATGATTCTATGAGAAAATACTTCTTTATGTGTATTAAGTATGCTTCCTTGATTGCCAATCCCTCCCTTCTCACCCTATCCCACCCCCCACCCCACCCCCCAAAAAACACCCTTTTGATTGGTCTAGCCCTGTGATCAACTGTTTAGAATTTTCCCTCTTATGAAGATTGCTTTCAAGGGAAGGGCTAACTCTTGTCAAAATGAAAGATAAACTGAAGGCCAAACTGCTGGCACCTGCCATACTATTTATCCGTTCTGCACCCGGGCTGTGCCTGGAAACCTTTATACAGATACTAATGCCTGAGTCCCATTCACAGGTATTCTGGCTGAATTGTTCTGGGAGCCCACCAAAGCATACAGGGATTTAAAGCTAAGGTTGCCACTCTCTGTTCTATTTGATCAGGGTGACCACTCCTGAAGGGATTTTATTTTTTGCTAAGTTAACTTGGCAATAACATAGCCCCTCAAATAGACTCCTGCTGTAGAGCAGGCTGTAACTAACAGGAGCATCACTGATGCCTCAAAGCTGTGGGCAGAGGGAGCTCGGCAGGACTTGGTCTGGCCAAAGAGGCTAAGGATGAAGATGGCTTCACAGGAGGAAGGATTCACTCAGAATAAGTGTCCTCACTAAATGGAATGTTCTCTCCGATGTTCCAGGGTGAGAGCAGCCCCCCCCCCACGCCCCATAGATTTATGGACTTGGACTTTGTTCCTACTAGAGTCCCATGTGTAAGTCCCTGTCACACGGCAAGGAGAATGGATGCTTAGAAAGAAGAGGTGACCTTGGAATGTGCACTGGTGGCTTCCAAAGAAGGAAGAAACAATAATAAGATGAACCTAGAAGCTATAAAGCATTATCCTTCCTGGGCCTAAAACTCAAGATGGTGTGAACACCTGTAAGTCTAAGAAAGATCCTGGAATCTTCATTTTACTGAAAATTTGAGAAACAGGGCAAGTTCCTCTCCACAAGTACAATCGCAAACTGGAGAGCAGAACTGCTGTTAGAGGTTCTTCTAATCTTTGGATTCCAGAGCTATCTCATGAATATTCATAAATGCTGTGAAGCAGGTGGAGGCAAAAACTAGGTAGCTAGTTAGCAAGGGAACTAGGTAAGGCCTTAAAACTCTGAATATGAAGAGTCAGAATTTTTAATTCACTAGAGAGTATGATCTGACAGACTGGAGCCAGAACTTCCTTAGTCTTAGGCCCCTAATGCTCTTGCTTTACTTTTGGTTGAACATGGGAAGTGATAGCTATTTGGGAGGGGCAGGTATAAATGATAGTCGTATATCTTAAGGAAAGCTTGGCAAGGCTCAGTCACTTGCCTCATAAATAGGAAAGAGAATTAAGGCACTGTTTGAAGACCTTACAACCAACCCAATGTGGGTCACAAAGTCTCATATGCCAGGGCCATGGAGGGCAGTGGCTAGGAGGCATCTCCTGACCACAAAATCCCATGTGCTTTACCTGCTAACCCACCTCTGCGTTCCCAGCTAGGACCTAGACAGGCCCTCCTGTTGGATTATTGACTGTCTCCAGGCAACCTGACCAACTGTTGACAACCTCCGTCCTTCCCTTTGGTCATTGTTTTTCTAGTCTGTGGACCATTGCACATGCAACATTTTATTGTCTCCTCCTCCAGTCAGCCTGACCTCCTAACACAATGCTTACGCTTGCCCATCCTGGGCCTCCTACATGTTTTCTCTGGTCTGCACTTGGCAGAACCTGGCTACCAGCATGCTACCCCTCACCTGCTCTTAGCCGCTCACAGCTCAACTGGAGCTTGGGACTAGTTCCACATCAAGTAGGGCCTGCAAGCTGCCTTTCCCAACAGGACATTTCAGAGCCAGTCTAACTCCCAAAGCAGGCCAGACCCACCCTGTGAAGGCTGCCCAGCCACTGGCTGTCTAATCCAGGAATAGCAAAACCATGTCTGATTCCTCATTAACCTCTCCCCACCAGGACCACCAATATACTTTCTGAAAAGGGGAATTGGGGGGAAATGTTTAACTGATTTGGCTTAATTCACATATATCAGTTCATGTCTGTGTACCACCCAAGCTCAGAGTGGGACCCTTAGAGAGATTGTGGTGCTTTAATAAAACTCTTATTTTCTTCTAGTTTTCAAACTGTACATTTCAATTCATCTGTGGGTCATAAAATCAATTTGGCGGGTCATGACTAGCTTTTGTTAAAGGAAAAACAACTAGAATAGAATTAGAAAGTATCAGAGTGCATTTCACGTAGTGAGGAAAAGCTTTGTGTCCCAAAACATTTTTCATTTTTATGCATGTGTATGTTTGTATGCACTGGGTCAGGATGCACTGGTCAAAATGTTTTAAAGCCATTCACAACAAACACTGTGAATCAAAATTAAATGTAAAAAAAAGTCACATTCCATAAATGCTAGTTAAAATCTAGCATTCAACATGTTTTAGATCTTGGAAAATATGTCACTTTGGAAGCAACAGAAGAATCTTTGGAGGAAAGAAAAACTTGTTAATACAAATTCCAACTTAAAATTTCTGTAAAAATGAAAAATGAACAAAGGGAAGAAAATATTTGCCTTACATAACAAGGATTAAAAAATTAATATCTGTTAAACAAAAAAAAATGTATTTTAGAAGAGGAGCAGTGAGTGGGAATATTGAGAGAAAACAGAGAGAAATTTGTATTGACTTGGACCTCTTGGAAGCCCAGTTCTATAAAGCTTTTTGCCAGAGCGTGGTGGCACAAGAAAACTGAGTAAGTTAGAGTTACAACTTCTGCTCCTCCTACGCAGCATTGCTCTTTTGAGTTGAGCAAGTCCTTTAATATTTTGCAGTATTTTGAATACTGCAAATAGAAAAGAAAAGTGTTTCAAATTTGTAAAAACAAAACAAAAAACATGCTAAAACTCCACGGATAGCTACATTCTGTTTGATTCCATTTATATGACATTCTGGAAAAGTCAAAGCCATGTGAAAAGATCACAGATTAATCATTGCAGGTGCTGGAGGTATAGAGGGAGTTTGACTACAATGGAATACAAGAAAACTTTTGGGAATGGTAGACCTGTCCTATATGTATTTGTTAAAAGTCATAGAACTGCACATTAAGAAAGTGTAAGCTTTGCTATATGTAAACTATACTTCAATGAACTCTACTGAAAAAAGAAAAAGAAAACAAAATTCTCTGTGTTAAATTCACAGTTCCTAAGAAGAAATTCACCCATATGAGGAAATGGCATAATGAACAAATGCTAGATATGTATTCATGGATAGCAAAGTGCAAATTATAGCAACACTGTGATACTATCTTACCTTTTATGAGTAACTATTTTTAAAAACAATTAGACATGCCTGAGACCTTGTTGATTCTGGGTGCCTGTCCATGTGAAAAAAAAAACAGTTAGACAATGCTTTTGAGGTTGTGGTAGAATTTCATTGTTTACTGCTGGTTGCATTGTGGATTGGTAAAATTTGGGAGAGGGGGCAATACTCCCATAAAATCCATAGGAAAATCCATAAAAGTACAACACCTATGATTTTTTCCCAATAAAATTATTTAACAAAGAGTTTTAAAATTTCAAATGTGTTGGTTATAATAGGAAAAAAATTAGAAATAGTTGGAGTGTCAACATAAATGAAATGATTTTTTAAATAGGGCTGTCCCAGTAAAATGGAATATTTTCAATTCACAATAAAAACTTAAGTCCAGAGACCATGTAGCAAGAAACATGGAAAGTAGTTGTGCTAAAGTGACATTGTAGGTGACCTTTAAGTTTAAAAAACTCATTTGATGTTGTCATGCTGCCTTTTCAACAAGAAAGAACAGTCAAACAAAACCTTCAAGATTAGAAGAAATTAATGTGGAGGAGGAGAAGAGAATTCCCCAAATTATCACATTAGAATGTAGAAGGCTGTTTCCTTGGCCCTTGAAACCAGATAGATCACTAGAGTCACAATTTTGTTGAATAAATCTAAGCTGTGTGAATTTTCTTTCATTCTTGCTAGAGATGAATATTAACTTTGGTAAACCCCTTGCTTTGTGGCAGGTAGTTTGTGAATATCTGATGATGATTGACTAAATATAGGGCCACATTTTAGTTGTACTTTACACAATCACAATCCTGGGGAAACCTGGATTTATTTCTGAAACAGTATCAGAATTCTTCAAACAACACTTTCCCTTGAGCAGTATTTTGTAAGGGGACTGCAATTTTTCCAGCAGAGGCAATATATCTTTGGGGTTTTGTTTTTTTTCTCTTACTAAATGAATGAAGTGAACATTTTAAGTAGATCCCTCTTAGGGACACAAGATGTGTCAAGAACTACAGAGCTCTAGGGAAACTTTCTTAAAATATTCCTAAGGTAGATGTTTCCATGATGGAGCTTTTTAAATTTTTGCATGACAGACACTGGGAATCAAACCTGGGTCCAGCATGGCAGGTGAGAACTCTGCCTGCTGAGCCACCGTTGCCTGCCTGGAGCTATTTCTTTTGAAGTGGGAAAAAGGGAGAAGGTAGGGGCAGGAACAAAACCAACAACTTGGAAAACCTGTTTTCTTTCTTCTCGGCTGTGGTATTTTCAAATCAAATGGCCTAGTATATGATTCCCTGGTTCTCCTTAACCTTTAGTTTGCTATGTAACCTGGAGATAAACATTTAGAGTCTCCATGCCTTCCTTTCATCATCCTTAAGGGGAATGAAAAGTTTTACTTTCTTCCTTCTCCAAAGGCATCTTGGTTGGAAGACTCAGATTGTATGTATTTTTATGTATGCCCTGTACTCTGTTTCCTAAGGGTGTCTGAGTGCTCTGATGGGGCTTCCATAGACAGGGCTCCAGGAAATATCCAATTTTACAGGAGTAAAAAGTAATAGGGAAGGGGAGGGGGCAGAGGTACCAGGGAGATGCCTGTAAACAAGGCTGTGTGTGTGAGACTGTCCTTAAGTCAATTCAGAACCAGTAATCTTTGCATCAATAGAACCTGAATTACTTTGATTTACTATGCAGAGAATTTTCATTTTCATTTTCAGGGAAGGGGCACTGCACTAGCAGCTAGGAAGCACATTCTCTAAGCTAGGTGCTTTCATATACAGCATCCTCATCAACCCTCAACAACTCTGCAATGTGTGTTATGATCCCCAGGTTTCTTATTCAGAGAGAGTTATTGCAATTTAGAGACATTAGCATGACCTAGGTTATGCAAGAAAGCAGAAAGCAGGGATCAGTCAGGCTCGGATTCAGGTTCTGACAGTACATTCATCAGCTCTGTGAATTTGGGCGAGATTTTTAACTTCTCTCTGAAGCTCTGTTACTTTTTCTTAACGTGGGGTTAATAATGATACAATAGAAGAATTCTTAGGGGGTTAGAACTTTTATCTGTTGGGATTGTTTGGGGGCATACAACTGAAAGGGCTAGCTCTGGGGAAGAATGGAGGGAATTTACTAGAAGGAGATGATATAGCTAATATAACTGAATGATGAAAAGTTAAGAGCTGGGTCTTGGGAGGGATGAGAAGCAGGGCAGCTCAGGGGATTTAGAGAATTTAGAGAGAACTGGTTCCCTTTTTCAAGGTATTCTTGACTGGGTGAGTCAGTTCTGAAAAAATTTTCAGTTTGAGGTTGACCTCCTCATGGATGAGGAGCTGGACACCTGGATTGACACAGCTACCTGCATCCAAGGGGGAAAGAGCTCCTGCAAAAGAAGACATAGGTGCTGTTACTGAGCAAGAGGTTATGAATGCTAGGCAGGCAAAAACCACTGATGGAGTTAATGCTAGTTAAGCTTCCCAGCCCATGACCTGTCACAAAGGAGCAGCTCCATAAATGCTTGCTGTCTTTGTTGATGTTTTCACATCACCTCCTGCAAGACCAGTAAATTCTGGAAATTTTCAGACCAGCAAATTACCAAGAAATGGCACATCTTTAAATCATAATCCTATCGCAGTGTTCTCTGGATTGGGTGTTGTGTTATGATACGCATAGGAAATGATATTTGTATGGTGCCCTGGGCAAACTAATAGAGTTCTGCAGGAGGAGCCTGCTTGGGTGGTTTTGGCTACCTCTGGCCCTGCCAGGCCATCCTGGGAGCCGAGGGCATCAATACATGGCACCTGTTAGTAACCCACTGCTGGGGAGGCTCAACCGTATAGGCTAGAGTTTCAGGCTGACTGCTGTTGTCTAGTCTCAGCACCGCCTGCACCCCCTTGCCTTCCCCTCTGAAATTATTAATGAGGTGGATGGAGCAATAGTGGTACCTCTGCCTCTGCCAGATTGCTGATTGGCACCTTATTAGGACCTCTCCTTAGGACCTTCCCCACCAGGCATTCAAGAGTTTCAGGAAATAAAAGTAACTTCTCTTTTCAATAAGGTTAGGACATCTGGCCGAATGGGCTTAGACTCTCTTAAACGTTTTGTCTCTCTACCTACTTATCTATCAATTTGAGTATTGATTATCGACATTGCCTTTGCTGCCTTATACTTCCTGAGGAACAGCTCCTAAGGCTCAGTGCTGCTCTTGCTGGTGCTTGGGTGGGTTTTCCGGGCAGGACCAAACTTGGGCAATGTGAAGATCTGGCATCTGAAGACCAAAAGACCTAAAGATATGAAGATCCAAAGACCTGCCACCAGGGAAGGAGGCAGAAGGTCCAACACCATTAAATTGAGTAAAGATATGGATGTTCTTTGCATTCTCTTTTTTTCTGGAGGAGGTTGGAGTTGTCTAAATTGTATTTTTTTCTCATTGTAATAGCAATGCATATTCTGTACTCCATTCCTCCCTAAATGAAAAAGCACAAATAAGCAAAAATGCCGGTGATTTCAAAACACCTGTAAACCCACCCATTGCTCTATCCACCCAGATCTTAGCACATTAGTATTTAGCCTAGTTGAATCCTCTTTCTGTCTGTTCCTCCAATCTACCTCCCTTCTGTCCCGGGGCAGTGACTTGCTTCTCAAGAAAGCTCCTTGTTAAAGGGGAGTAGGACCTCTGCTCATTCTGTGCACTTGGGGACTAGGACAAGACAAAAGGAGTCTCACTTCCTGGAATACTCTTTGCATTTCCCCATGATGAAATTCTACTTCTCTTTTGAGAGACCACTTAATGTCCCCCCTCAATAAAACTTTCCCCTGATCTCTTAGATAGGAGCTTCTTAGAGCGAACAGAAGTTCACAGAACCTCAAAGGGGAGCAAAGAGCAGGATTTGGAAATCCTGTGTTTGCCCTTACTAGGCATGCAACAAAGGAAGATTGGACATTTTCTCTTTCCCTACAAAAGGCTGATACATTTGGATTTGTTCTCTCAAATCTAAAAAGACCAATTTGTGGGCCAGAGAGGTTTTTAGTTCGTTATTCCATTTTGAGGCTTTATCTGCTATCACTATTCCACCTCCTAGATGGGTATTGTCATATGCTCTGAGTGCCCTCTCCTCTCTCCTCTCCCCTCAATTCCTTTCTCTCTATTCTCCTACTGTCACCAATTTAAAAGAGAGCTGTGTAAAATAAATTATATTCAAATACGATCCATTGGGCTGAACTTGACCTTTACCACATGCAAGACTGAAACTGAAGGTCTTTACTTTTTTTTTTTTTAACATGGGTAGGCACTGGGAATTGAACCCGGGTCTTCTGGCATGGCAGGTAAGTATTCTTGCCTGCTGAGCCACCATGGCACACCCTGAAGGTCTTTCCTTTTAAGAACAAGGTGTATGAGCAGCAGAGGAAGGGGGTAAAATGACTGATAGCTTTTCCCCCTGTTAATGAAAAAGGACCAGTCATCAGGGTAAGTTTATTTTTTTCAGTTCTGCATCTGTGTAGTGTTGGGTCTGCCTGGTGGTGGGTACAGAGACCCTATGTCTGCATTCAAAGAATCTAAAAGCTTCTTTGTAATTTAACAGAACAATATGTATGTGGGTGTTTGTTAATTTTTTCTTTGGTGTAGCTGCATATGAAAATGTAACTCTAGAAAAACCTCATTGGCAAAATTTGCTGTGTTTCCTGGAAACTTTTGAGCAGTCAGTCTGAGTTAGCTTTGGGAAGAGTCTTCCTGCAAGTTGCTTCAGGACTCTAGGAATCTCTGTTTTGATGATGATTATAATGTAGTGATTCTAGATTTTATTTTGCAGTGACCTTGGTGATGAGATTTCTTCCACAGTCCCATCTTAGTTTTACTACATAGAATCTCTAGTTACTACAGAACTTACATACCAGTGAGTTAGGGGAAACACTTCTCAATTTTTTGCCATTGTTTTATGAAAAATTGAGGCAGAAGTAGATTTGCAATTTTGTCAAGTTGCATTTTAATTTCCTCTTTCCTTGAAGGGTAAAAACTTGCAAATCAGTCAGGAATTGTTAGATCTTACTATGAGATGTTAACCTGGGGACAAAATCCAGAAGAACCTAGGGTGATGTCCTGTAATTGGATCCCAAACCAAGCAACCTCTCAGCTTTCCTCCAGGAGACTGGGTTGTTCAATCCAGGCTTTCAGTACAGGAGAGAGACAAGGACATAAGGCCTTTTCTAGCCCCATGTCTTGAGTAGCTAAGTCCATGTAACAATGGATATAACCCAGGAATCAAGTTTGTATCAATTCACCCTGTCCCTTCTGGCTCACTTATCCTATGGATTGAATGGGCTGGTTTGGACCAACCCAGTCTCCTGGAGGAAACTGATTGTCTTTAGGTTAGACAGTTTGGGATGTTCCTGGAAGCACCTTAAAGCTGAATGTTCCCAGGGGCTATGATGAACTGGGTGGCAGTAGTAGCAACAGATGTGAAGTTTGAAACGCTTCGAAGGGATGACTAAGCGCCTACAGGCCCACAAAGTCCATCCACAACCAGTGTCTCAGTCAGCATTCTTTGTTTTGCTTGTGACAGAAAAGTTGATCCAAACTAGTTGAAGTTTAAAACAGGAATTTATTTTCTCACTTAACTGGTTTCCCATGAGGCTTGATCCAGAGCTTTCAAATGTGACCAGACCCAGAATTCCCTCTCTCTGTTTCCCAACTTCACTTCTGCAGGTTGAGACCACTCTTAGACTGGCTTTGCCCTCAGGGTCCTAGATGGCTGCCACAGCTCCCAGAGCTACCTACATCCCACTTTAAGGAGAGAGAGAGAGAAGAAAGCTAGAGATTCCTTCTCAAAAGCCCTAGCTTTGACCAGGGGGATGGGATATGCTGATTGCCTCAACAGTTCAGAGCTGAAGCTGTGGTGGATCTCACCCAAATCTCAGGGCTAGGAATGGGGGAGAGGTGAAGTATTCAATGGGGAATCAGGCCACTGATGGTGGGCAGGGAGGAGATGCTGTGGAGGCAACCACAAAAACCAAAATAAAAATGAAAAACCCACTACAGCCAAGAAAAGAATACTAGGCAGGAGTTGAGAATAATATTGCATTGATTAGCCATCGGGGGATGGGCTGCCCAGCTTGGTCCACTTTGGTTCTCCCTCCATCACAGAATTGCATACTGTTGAAGAAATGCAACCTGGTTTTAATATTAACCAATGCTAAATATAAGTTAGCAGTCTGATATCCCTTTATAGCCTAAAAGTTTTCCATGTATGGATTGTCACCCATTTGAAAGTCATAATTTATAGATATGAGTTGTTTTGAGCCATCTGTTCCCTCTCTACTGGTTCAGGTAAAATGGCATTGAGTTTGTAAGGTCATTGATCATTTGAGCAAATTCTACTCTGATTTCTGTAATCAGGGATTTGGGAGAAAGATGGTTAAATAGAAGAAAAGGGAAATGTTCATTATGACATTTAAGCGCAGGGCATTTGGAAGGAAAGATGCAACTTTATCCCCTTGATAGGTAAAATGACAATTAAAACAGTGAGATAATATTTTTCTCTGTCAAATAGGCAAGGACTAAAAAAGAAAAATGCCTAATATTGGTGAAAATTCAGAGAAATGTCTCCATCATGCATGGCTGGTGGAAATGTAAACTGGTACAAACTTCCTAAAAAATAGTTTGGCAATATAATATGAAACACCTTGAAACAGGTGTACCCTTTGACCCAGCAATTCTATATCCAGAAATATTAGGAAATAATCATATAATTTACAGATATCTACATTCAAGGATCTTTATGAAGTTACATATAATAATGGAAATAATCTTAATAACTAAAAAGCAGGATTTTGGTTAAATAATGTAAGGTAAAGCCGCATAATATAGCCATTTAAAAACATGTTTTTGAATAATATACAGTGGCATAGAAAAATTCTTAATTTATGGTTAAGGAGAAAAGTAAACTGCAAGCAGTTTGATCAAATTTTGTTAAAAAGATAGGTACACATAAAAAGATGGATCAATGGTAAATATTAAAAGATACATATGAAAAGGGCAGGCCACAGTGGCTCAGCAGGCAAGGACGCTTGTCTGCCATGCCAGAGGACCTGGGTTCGATTCCCGGTGCCTGCCCACGTAAAAAAAAGAAAGAAAAAAAAAAGATACATATAAAAAAAGAAGATATAACGCACACATACATAGGAAAAAATGCAGGAAAAATATACACCAAAATGGTAGCATTAATGTGCTGATAAGGTAATGAATAATTTTTATTTTTTGTACTTTTCTCTAATTTTCAAAATTAAAGAAAATGAACACAAATTACTTTTGAAATCAGAAAATATTTGTTGTACTTGAAAATGTGACAGAAAACACCACAACTCTTCCAAAGGCCAGATTATGAACTGACCTTAGTTTATTCTCCCTACCGTGTGTTAAGTGTCTAGTTATTTCTGGGTAGCCCTTGACAATCATTAGCTCTATCTCTCCACCTTCCTCCCCAATACACATGCCCATCCCTCTCCTCTATTCTGGCTCTCTCTCAGAACTCAGCCCAGTACTCCTCCTACCCTAGGGGATGGGACATTCCAATATGAGCCTGTACATTTAACTGGGATGGATTCCTGTCTCACACATCTGAGGAGCTCAGACTGATTCATTCCTTACCAAGGTGGGTCTGATGTTTATCACCCTCATCCATTCATTAAGTACAGGCTGCATGTGTGATCCCTCCAGATAAATCCACAGAACCTGACAGTTCATTTGTTCATAGTAGGTGCCCAATAAATGTTTGAATGCATAAATAAAGCACTCAGATAGGCAGAGATGTTTTATAGCTCTCTGGGGATAAGAAAAGACAGGAGGGCCGTGGGGAGTAAAAATAAATTGGATTTACAAGGGCTGGGCCAGGCAAAGAGCAACTCAGAAATATTGGCTTCAGAATTACCTTGCTCAGCCTTCTTAATTGATGTTAAAAGTTTACTGGCTCCCACCCTGTTTTGCTAGCGTGTCCACACCCCCGGTGAAGATTCCAACAGTTTACAGAGAATAAAACCTTCGTTTTCAGGGCTGTGTTACAGCTGTCAATAGAGCAGGATATCTTGCTAAAGAGCGACTTGGCAACTGGTAGAATGCCAGTTCTTGATGGAATGAAGCTGATTCTATCTCCAACCACTCCAAATCAATTTGTGGTGGGGTAGGGGTGCAATTTTTGTTGCCCTTTGTTATTTGAATTTGCCAGATGTGTCAAAGAACTAAACTCAATGATTCAACAACAAACCAGTAAAAAACAAATATCCAGAGCTTCTTACTCTTTATGGATGTGTTCCCTGATTTGCCTTCTCACTCTGAGCTAGTCTTGTACTATACTCACTGTACTATACTCCCTGAATCCGAAGGCATGGGCTATGCTACTTTGTATTTGTCCCTTTGTTGCTTATAATTGTTCTCTAGTTGTTACATGTAAAAAGGCTGTGTTCACTCAGAGCACCGGGAATTGCACCGGGAATTGCAGGAAAGAATGCATAATTTGGAATCCCTGGCTTCATTATTTACCAGCTTTATTACCTTAGCCAAGTTGATCAGCCTCTCTGAGCCATAGTTTCCTTCCTCATCTGTAAACAAACTGCTCTTAACCCTTCTCATATGATTGCTTTGAGGCTGAAATATTATAGGTATAAAAGTAAACCTAAACAGGTGTATGACATCATCTTATGTATGAATGCAGCAGGTTCTTTTTCATATTGAGACTTCCCCATTTATTTAGATTTTCTTTTTTATTATAGTGACAAAATATACGCATAATAAACCATTTTAACCATTTGCAGTAGGTTCTTAAGAAATAGGAGGTCGTATTGCATTGTGGACTTATGAGAATGCACGCTGTGTCAGACCTCCTCTGCAAGCACCTGGGCAAATCAGTTTCTCTAAACCTCAGTTTTCTCCTTGTAAAACGGGAATAATACTGTTACTTTTGTAGAGATGATCTGAGGATAAAATGAAATAATGCAAAGCATTTCCAAACAGTACCTGGCACCTAGTAAGCACTTAACTGATGTAAACTGCTGTGGCTGCTGTTGTGGCTGAATGAGATAGGGAATTATGTCAATAACAAATGCATATTGGAGCAGAAAGCATGGAAATCAGGATTATGGGGGTGCTCCATAAGCAAGCAGATTGTCATGATCAATCTGGGAAGGCTTCATGGAGGAACTGGACTTTCTGGAGTTCTGTGAATAGAAGGTGGAAGATGAAATGTCTGGCTGGGGAGTGGAGCTATTAGAAAGAGTATTCCAAACACCTGGTGTAATTTGGAAGCAGGTTGAGTGGGGGTGGGGTGACCAGATGACGTTTAAGAGTTTTGAAATAAAAAGGTGGGGTTGGTCTGAAGCTCAGTGGTCAAGAGAATGGATAAAGCTCTAAAGTAGAGAATTCTAGGCTGCCAAGGGATGTTTGGAAGGTCTTGCATTTGATACTTAGTGTGCTGTGTAGTCGAATGGCATGTTGCCTACTTCAAGTACAGAAGAGCACTTTAGCAACTCCACTGAGGAATGACCAGGATTTTTGCTGAAAGCACGGATTCTGGGCAGTTCAACAGGTGGATGGATTATTAACCAAAATCTTATATTGTGGAGGGAGGGAGAAGAAAGAGGAAGAAGGGACTCTTGGAAGAGCAGAAATTATGAAATACTCAGGGGCTCTCCACACATGAGAAGATGCTCCATATTAAGAAATGAGGGACCCAAAAAGATCACAGGATTTGCTTTAGAAAAGATGGTTTGATAGTGTTTGTACAAAGCGATTTGGTGTCAGGAAGTCTACCTGTATCCAACCAAAGCTTTGTGTGTGTGTGTGTGTGTGTGTGTGTGTGGTTTTATTTTTATGTATTTCTTTATTTGAATTTTTTTAACTTTGTTTATTATATAGTATAACATATATACAAAGCAAGGAAATAAAAAAGCAGTAGTTTTCAAAGCATTCTTCAACAAGTGGTTGTAGGACAGATCCCAGAGTTTGTCATGGGCTACCATATGATCCTCCCATATTCTTTCTTCTAGCTACTTCAGAATTTAGGAGGCTAGAGGGCTTAAATACTTTTTTATCATCACAATAAACTTTTTTCCTTCTTTTTTTTTGTGAACAATAACATGTATACAAAAAAGCTACAAATTTCAAAGCATAGCACCACAATTAGTTGTAGAACATATCCCAGACCCTGACATGGGTTACAATTTCACAATCCCAGGCCCCTACCTCCAGCAGCTCCAAAATATTGGAGACCAAAAGAGTTATCAGTTTAATGAATCAGCATTCATATTCATTTGTTAAGTCCTATCTTTTATGCATAATTCCACCATCACCTTTGATCTTTCATACCTCTCTTTGGGGTTGTTTAGGCTATGGCAATACTAAATTTTTTATATTGGAAGGGTCTGTCACTAATATTGGGTAAGGAGATGGAACTGATATTCTGGAGAGGCTGGGCTAGGTTTCAGGACTTAACAGGACCAGGGACCCATCTGGAGGTTGTAGGTTTCTGGAAAGTTACTCTAGTGCCTGGAACCCTTGTGGAGTCTTATATGTTGCCCTAGGTGTTCTTTAGGATTGGCTGGAATGGTCCTGGTTAAGGGTTGGCAGGTTATGATAGGTAGCAAGGTCTACCTGAAGCATGCGTAAGAGCAACCTCCAGAGTAGCCTCTCGACTCTATTTGAATTCCCTCTGCCACTGATACTTTATTAATTACAATTCTTTCCCCCCACATTGCCAGGTCTGGATTCATCCCTGGGCGTCATCTCCCAGTTGCCAGGGAGACTTTAACCCCTGGTGAAAAAGCCCACCATTTTAGGATCCTAGGATTCTAGGATCACAAAATACGAGGCCTGGGAGGGCCATCAGAGATTAATTATAGTCCAATATCCTCATTTTATAGATGAGGAAACTGCGGGCAAACGGGCCATTTACCTATCCAAGGTCACACAGCTATATCTTGTTCAATTCTCTCTATGTTTTCTTTTAGCTCTCTCCTCTAAAACCTTGAGGATCCCCTAACCTCTTTGTTTGCCATCTGGATAGGATCAGGGAGAAAGTTCTAGTTTTGTTTTTGTAGCAGCTGCTGATCGCAGCACACAACTTCCCTTTAAACGCATCCTCTCTTTTCTCTGTCTGGCCCGCTCTTTGATACGCCCACTGTTCCTCCATTGGCCATTTCGTGCGGCTTCTCGCCCCTTTCCAAGAGTGCTAACCAATCATCTCCACAATCTCTAACGCAGGGCTGGCTATGTGGAATGTGCCATATCGACCGTGTGGGGGTGGTTGAGAGAAGATAGGGCGTGGCGACAGCTCATTTCTTTACCTTTGTATATAGCCCACGAGATTCTGGCAAAGTCAGGGCCCCTTGTTAGCCTTGCGGTCCTTGAGGGCCTGAACCCCGTGCAATTCCAGGGGTGCACCTCTATGGCTCTCCCCCGAGGCTGCAGTTCAATGTTCGGGCCCGGAGGGCCTCAGCCCCCGCCCTCCCATGTGCCCGCCCAGCTCCCGGCGGCGGCGCGGCTGCCTCAGCCGCTACCTTTGCTGCTGCTGCTGCCGGCGCGGGACGCGGCGTACTAGGGTGCTGCAGCCGCGGGCTTAGGAGCCCGGAGGGGGCTCAGCTCCCGGCTGGCCGCGGAGACACACCAGCATGAGGCGGAGGTGAGGACTGGGCTTCGGGGCTACACCAGCCCCAACCGCCGGGCGAGCCGCGTCCCGCCACGCCCGGAGCCGGGGGGTACCGGGCCTCTGGGTGGACCGCTGAGGGCTGGGGCCGGCGGCCGGGCGCGTGGCTGCTGCCCTCCGCGGGGCGGCTCGGGTGTTGCGGACTTGGCGCGGGCTCCTCCCGGCGGCCCCTCCAGACCTTTAGACCCAGGGGCAGCCCCGAGCCGAGAGGAAGCCCCCTTCCGACCCTCCCCGGCCTACTGGTCCCTGACCTTGACCTCCGGAGGTTCGGTTCGGTCCGGTCCGGTCCGGGCTGGGCCGGCAGGGCGGGTCCGAGGGCTCCTGGACAGGCTGGCACCGGGGGAAGCCAAGGGAGGCTCCCTACGTCTGGCGGGAGCGGGAGGGCGAGGGATGTTCTGCGCCGAGGTTGTTAGTCAGGCGGGGTCCGGCGACTTGGGGGTGGCTGCGCACTTCCCCGGGCCACTGGCCTTCCAGCCTCGAGAAGAGTAGGGTGGCATCCTGCCCCTGTATCCGTGGTCTGGAATCTGGGCTGTGAATGAGAGTTGCTGAGGCCGTTGTGGGTTGGTGGTGGTGAGAACAACTCTGAGATACTTTTTTCCTGTTTCTTTTGGTGGCGGCGGTCGTGGTCATGTTGGGGGAACTGATGAGGTGATGGAAGCTGCCTCCGTGTCTTATTTACGCCCCCAGCCCCCTCTTTGCCGCACTGTCTTACAGGTGGTAGAGGATTAGTTTAGAGGTGGCACACTGGGAATTCCTACTTTAAAAATCACCCCGAGGCTCCCCGGCTACAGGTCTGATCCTCTCCTGGTGTTAGCAGATGGTTTTTACGACGTGGGTTAGCTCAGCGGCTTGGAGGTGGACTGTGGACAGTGTTTTTCAAGGTTTATTGTAATTTTTCTCTTTTGATGGGATATGGATGGACAGAATGGCATTTAAGTCAGAACGCAGATGTGTGTGTTGGGTCCCATCGCACAGTTGTATACAGTCATTTAGGAAGAGGGCTTGTGCCCCAGGGATGAGAATAACTTGGATTTTATGGTGAGAAAGGCATCTTAATTTCATAAATTGCTGCCAGCAGGAATGTCTTGCCCTTTCTGTGCCCTGGCTGCCCAGAGGTTGATTTTTCTGATATAGTTGCCTTCTCTGAGCACATTTGTGACGGACCTTTAAGAGGATAGTATATATTCCATGTTGAGTGGTCCAGTGTACTTGGGTCAGAAATTTGGCCCAGATTATTTTAACTGTACAGAGAGTTTTTCTTGTATTCCGTGTTGTAAAAACTTTCTTTAAGCTTTTTTGATAGTGTTTTAAATAGCATGAATAATAGATTTTGACTGCTAATTCCAGAGTTATAGGAAAGGCATAGTTTGGGTAGCCTCTTGAAAAGAGCCTTTTGGGACTTGGACATGGTTCCTCAGCCAAGGCTTCTCTCATGTTCACAACACTAGCAGTTGAAATGTCCAAAACTTGACAGCTGGATTGTGACTTCCCCTCCCCCCCCCAATCTAGGATGGACCCCACTTAAATGATGACCGTTTCCTGGTAGTTCTAGGTGTAGGTAAGAAAAATGGGCTTTGGAGATGATGTGTAAAATGTTTGGCACAGTATGTGTTCCATAAATGTAAGTACATTTTTCTTTGCGTCCTTGAATTTGGGAGACCTAGGAATAAGATTGAATGCAGTTTTGATTGCCTACTTCCTTCTTTAATACTGAAGATTCTTCCTCCTACCCCCAACCTCCGATGAAACTGAAGTGGAATGGACGTGTTAGCCTTTTCTTAATTCCTCCTGGTACTGACAGCTGAGGCACGGCCCAAGGTAGTCAAGACCTGGCCAGCAGGCAGGGCAGAGACTTAGCTTTGATGGCTGCACCTTTGAACTGGCCTTTACAAGCAGCAGCCCTTCCTTGCCTCCTGCTTGTAGCAGGCTGTATGTGGACCGATGAAAAGCTATCAGACCTAATGTTCTTGGAAGAATAAGAAATAGCACTAGGTAGCAGTAGTTTATGGCCCATCACCTTGGGTTTGGCATTTTGTTTATAATCATACTTTGAGTTTATTTATTGCTTTTTCTTTGAAGAAGCAAAAGCTTTTTTGTTCCTTATTATTTCATTGATCCTTACATGTCTCTGAAGTTATCAGAATTCGGTGCATTAAATATTATCCCCGTTTTATGGCTGAATAAATGGAGATGGTACTTAAGTTTCAAGTGGGTTTGTGCCTGAATTGGGACTTGAATTGGGTTTCCCTTATGTTACCTTTCACTGACTCCTTTAAAGGGAAAAAGTGGAAAAATATATATATATTTTGGAACCTGAAGGGCCTAAAGTTACCACACCATTTGTGCTTTTATGATTCCTAGATAGCTGCTATGGCTAACATGTACTGAGTACCGTATGACGCTATACCAGATAAGTCCCTGTTTTACTGATAATGAACTAGGGGTAAGCGTGGCCCCAAATTAGGGAGTGACAGTAAGTGACAAAGTCTTGGCTGAAAGTAGGGCTGGGACTTCAGCCTGGCCTGTCCAAGTCTAAGAGTGGGCACTTTCACCCCCAAGCTTTACTGGGGAGTAGCCAGCCACACTCAGAGTCCCCAGCACCACTTGCTGCCACCCTCCCACTCTCCCTCAATTTGATGGGCTGTAGTTATTATCCTGGGGCTTTATTTCTTAATGAAGTACATTTTTCACTCCCTGGTCTTTAATCCTAGCCAGGTGGAGGTTCATTACTTTAGAAAAAATAATAGAGCTGAATAAATATCTATATTTGGAGAGTGTGAAATATTTAAAGAGACCAGATGGGGAGAATAGGAACAGAGAATCAAGGTGGTTTGTGAACACACAAAATTCGTGATACTCTAACCTAAGGGAAATCTCTTGTGCCCAGCCTTTTTTTTTTTTTTTTTAAGCTTACGCTGCAGTTTGAAATTGTAAACCTGGAGGCACTTGGGCTGAAATCTGTGCAGTAGATAACTCTCTTGATTTCCATTTGAGATGGCAAAGTTGAGAATCTGATTCCTTTTAGGTCTCTGGCTTATGCACAAAATACAGTTGTGGGGAGCGCAGGGAGATTATTCAGAATCCTCCCTAAAGTCTTGTGGGCTTCCCCTGTCCCTCACCCACCCCATGTTTATCTCTGGTTCCACTTTTCAGATATCAGCTCTAATCATGTGGAATTGGGTGGTGGGGACAGGAGAGCGTCCATGCCCTTGTGTGCCCAGTCACACATGGCTTGCTGTTTTCTTGGGTGGCCTTTAGCTATCTTTATGGGCAGAGGTTTAAAGTCATCATTTTCAAGAAGTTGGGGAGGGAGGACAGGAGAATGTCGTCCCAAACCCTGCAGTTCATTGACTTTTGTTACTGGGGAGTTTCACAGAGGAGAGGAAATTGCCACTGCTTCAAGAAATGGAAAGTGGTGATATCAGATTAAAGAAAGGGGCAGAAGAAGTACCTGGGGAAGGTGGGAAGAGGAACAGATAGGCGCCTCTGTGTTGGTAAGTGTAACTGAGTCTTCTTTATTTTTCTGTCCAGTGCAGTATCCCTCTGGTGTGCCGACCTCACGGTCAGTCCCAGGGTCAGCAGAAAGGTGCAGGCATGCACCAGTTTGTGAATGAAACTCAGGGAAGAAGACTTTTTAGTGTTTAGTTTTATACCCAGCATAGGGCTGGGGTCTGATGAGCCCTGCAGGGAGAGGGAGGTACAGGCAAGGGTTACCTAGCGTTGACTTTCCCTTACTGCTTCAAAGTAAATAATACAGATATAAATGGCCAAGTGACATTTTGGTTGGTCTTGTGCACTGTCCTGTCCCTGCCTCTTTTCTGTGGTGACTTTTTTTTTTTCTTTTTCTTGTTTTTTTCCTGCGGTGACTTTAAGTAGAGTATAGAGGAGCCGTGAGTGCCAGGAGGTGTCTCCATTTCAGTGTCAGGAGCTGGGGGTGGGAGGAGGAGAGAGGCATCCAGGAGAAGACCCAGAGGAGAGGCCGCCTCCTAGCACCCACAGTCCTCCTGGGTTTAACAGTAAACCTCCTTTGCACAGACTGCCCCAGCCTAAAAGAATCACTCTGCAAAGGCCTGGCCAACACTTGTCCCTGTCTGCTTTTACTTCCCCTCTTTGCCACCAAAGAAGCATTGCTGTGATTGAGGAGAATTGTTGGGTTTGTGAGTGGGAAAGGGAGAAGAGCGGGGAGAGCAGCATAATGACGGTGACGACAATGGCAAAAATGGCAGCAGATGCTGAGAGTTGACCGTGTGCCAGGCTCTGCTCCAGGCATCCACCTGGCCCTCACGGCAGCCCCACAAGGTAGGTGCTTTAGGCTCCTGTGGTCACCTATGAGGAAACTGAGGCACTTAGTGTCCTGCCGAGGGTCTCAACTGGAAAATGTCGGAGTCAGGGTTCAAACTCAGACATTTGGTTCCAGAGTTTATACCCTCAAGGACCGATTAAAGACCACTGCCTCGGGGGCTGACTGCTCTTCAGATTATACACCATTTTGGGCACTCCACCTCATATCCACCTGCAGTGTTACATTTACCCCTATTTACTTTTGGGTGCACGTGCTCTCTCTCTCTTTCTCTTTCTCTAGCTCTCTCTCTCATGTCTCTCCCACTTGTCCTTCAGCCCCTTACTGTTGGGCTCACTCTTACTGTAGGGTTGGGTCTGATGAACCCTGCAGGGAGAGGGAGTTACAGCCAAGGGTTACCTAGCATTGACTTTCCCTTACTGCTTCACAGTAAATAATACAAATGTCAATGGCAAAGTGACATTTTGGTTGGTCTATCCGTCTGAAATGGCACTAGAGAGATGCATTTAGGTAACTGGCTTGTTCCTTTAAAATGCTGGCCTCCCTGAGAGGACCAAGTAGGAGGAGGTAATTCTGAAGTGCCTGGGGCTGAACATGGGCCCCAGGGGGCTTCCTAGAAGGGGCACCAAGGATAATATAAGGGTCTTCAGGAACCTGGGTGGGGGAGGGGGATGCGGGCCATGGGATTCAGAAAGAGTGTTGAAGATAGTTCTGCTTCTAGAAAAGTGAGGAAACCTTTCCGCCTTCCCTCCTACTCCTTTTTTCTGTGCCTTGGGTTTCTGGTTCCTAAGACCTAGGACATGAGCAAATCCAATCCTTGTCCTAGCTTAACAACTTTTTAGAGTATCATATTATTTTTAAACAAACTAGCCTGGGATACTAACCACTATTTATAATTGGGACTTTTGAAATAGAACCTGTTAACCCAGTTTGGTAATGACTGGCCAGAGTCACTTAGTTCCCTGTGAAAAAGGAAAAGGGAAGTGCTTTAACTAATGACATGGACACATGTTAGTTTGTTTCCAAAACACATAGACTTTTCTTAAAACAAGCCTTGGGGAGGTAGGAAAAAATCAGCCTCTGTCTTTGGCACTGTGAGCACCTTTGGACAGGTAGGGCCTGTGGACAATTATATGGTAATGACCATAATAGCTCTCACTACTGAATGTTAGTGGGGACAGGACGCCATGCACACAGCATTTCTACTCTTTGGGTATGTAGTGTCTCCATTTTACAATAAGGAAACTGTTCCAGAGAGGTTCAAGTCTATAAACCCAGGAAATTGCAGGAGCTGGATTACTCCAAATCCAGCGCATTTAAATGCTTTGCTGTAAGGTGAAATATTGAGCAACAGGAAGAGGATTGGGGAAGGGGAAAATTTGCAAGATGGCACCTTGAAACAGTGTCCTCACTGGGCTGACACCTATTCCTGTTGGGGAGGTAGACACAAAGAGGCCTGGAGCCAGGGAATGAACCATGGGATTGGGAGCCTCAGAGCTTTAGAAGGTTTGCCTGCTCTATACAAGGCACATGCCAGATAATTGAGATGGAGTCTGCCTGCCAGAGGTTCCTGTGTTTTAGGAGAGACAGACATAGAAAACCATAGTGTCCTGGAATAAGTGACTTATCTGTATAGGGAAACCCTGAGGCTGGAGTGAAAAACAAATTTATACTCACTAGTAAACTATTGCTTCTTAATTTGGTTTTGTTGATCCTGTGTACTTATAATTCAGAATTCCTAGATCTTACTTAGTGCCTGTGCAGTTGTTACTGGAATGTTTGTGTTTTGCATGCAGAGACCTTTGCAGCTCCTCTCTGAGGACCAGCACTGAACCCAGGTACTAGAAAGTTTGGGGCCATGGCCCCTTTTTCTCTTGTGGGCTGCCCTTAGACCCCTCACCTCTGTAGAGAGTTGGGCTTAACAGGCTTGTTCTTGCCCAGTCACTGCTTGCCAAGAGATAAAGGTGCTCCAGTGGATGGAATGGCCTTCCCTAGGGTACATGCAGTCTGACTGTGCCCATTCCCAGCAGTACTAGACTGGAGGTGCAGAATTGGTGCTTTGGGAATTAGATTGCATCCTCTTACCTCCAAGACTCCGTTCTAACTGTGGGACCATGATGCTGTGCCCTACTGTGACCTTGGTACCCAGTTTCGGCCTCACAAAGAATGTCAACTCGCATGTTATCATTTCGCCACATCCCCTCTCTCACTTCTCCATCGCGCTCTAAGCTTTTCTCTTTGCTATGTGCTGTATTTGGAAGCCTATGTTTTGTGGAAAAAGGCTTAATAGGACTTGTTATTGCTGGATATGCATAGTGAGCACCAGCATTTGCTTGTGTTTTTGTTTTTTATTTTCCAAGACTTTCAGATCCTTTGATTAGGTCCATTCAAATAGAAATAACTTGCATCTACTGGAAATAAGTTACATATCTATTCTCTGCCTCTTGCTCTGTGAAATGAGTTGATTGCTCTATTTAGTAATAACACTTAGGACCATTTTACATGCTGCTAATGAGAAATGTTCTCTGTACATGAGTAGTGATCCCAGAGAAAAAGGGTATTCATTGCTTTATGCAAACTTGATGTCTGGAAATTTGGTTTTACCCCTGAAATACAATTTTGTTTACCTGTACTTCTTGGCTTTAAATTGAACTCTTCATATTAAAGGTATTTTGCCACAGAATTCTTCCTTAAGTTTTGGTTTTTACTTTTACTTTTGCATTCCACCATCTGTGGGAATGCCTGCGTGTCACTTACCTGTCTTGCTCCCTCTATCCCCCACACCCTGCATGTAGGTTCAGAGCCACAGCTGTTACCAGCCCTGCCTTTGCAACCTCTGGTTTGCTGGTATGACAGCCAGCCAGGGTGTATCCTGGGTGCATCTGGCCTTGCTGGCTGGTCCAGCCTTTGCTCCTGCAGTCTTCATTTGCTTGCCAGGAGTCTTTCGGGGCTGCCTCAGTCTGCTTCACGTGTAGTCACTTTCCACTTAGGCATGTCTCCAGACACTTTGTGAAGGCTTCTGTGAGATCCAAACAGTTGGGCCTAGGCCATAGGCAGGAAAATCCAGGGTGGAATATATAGATTGTTCCTTGATAGTAGAGAAATGGAGGCCAAGGGATTTGGCTGAAAACTTCTCACATTGGGCTGTGGGAGAGGTGGGAAAGACTCATTTATTGGGAGTCTACTTTATAAATACCCTTTAAGACATTATCTAATTTACTCCTTCCGGCAATTTTAGGAAGACCAGTATGCAATGCCTACTTAACAGCTCTAATAACGTGGGGCTCCGTGAGGTTAGATGACTTGCCTGAGAGCTCCCAGCTGGTGGAGGTGAATTAGATTACAACAGGCAAAATGTGCAGTGGGTAAGAGCATGGACTTTGGAACCTGACCAGGTTGCCCTGCTTCCTAGAGTGTGTGCCCTTGGGTGTGTCCTCCACATCTCCAGACCTCATCTTCCTCTTTTGCATGATGGCACAGTGGTCCTACTTAGCCTGGAAAGGCAGAAGCTCCAAGAATGCCTCTAGATGCATGGTAAGTACGTAGGGCATTGCTGATCTGTGTTTATGGCATTTGGAGTAGAATACCAAGGCTTTGGATTTCTTTTCACCCAGGGGAGCACATGTGTATGAGGAGCCAGAAACAGGTTTCTTTGATGCACTTGTGTAAGAATGATCGGAACCAGCTCCAAGGCACAATTCTCTCCCATCCTTCCAACCCTCTCCTCAGCAGGCCAGATGGAGAGCTCCTCCTCTACCCCTCCTAACTTGTAACTACCTTTTGAAAGTCCTCCAAAGTCTACCTCTCCCCATCTCCTGCTGTCAGTCTCCGTACTCCCTACCTCATTCCCTGGTGCTCTGAAGACTTCATTCATTTATTATCTGTTGGGCCCCTCAGGTATGAGAACTGTAAGACCTTGTCTCTCCCTTCTCACGAGGAACTTACCTGTGTCAGAAGATACAGTAGGAATATACAAATGGTTGGGTGAAAGGGCAAAAAAGCTATGAAATACCAAGATGGCACAGACAATGTGACTTCGGTGTTGGGGGAAAACCAGGATAACCTCTAGTGCTTTGTGCAAGTCTCTTAAGTGCATTGTCAGCCCTGCAAGTTGGGTGGTTCTGGATTCTCCCTCCTCTCCAGATGAGAGCAGCATCTTATCCAGGGCATGCAGCACATGAGAGAGAGGCCTGGGATTTAAGGCCCTGTCCTCATGGACTCTTGTGGGCCAACATAGGCGATGCGTTTGAACCGCCTCCTGGTCATTGGAGGGGTTATCTAGGTTAGATGAGGGCACTGGTTATGGACAAAGGTTTAGGGCTGAGAGTGAGATGCTGCATTCGCGGCCAGCAAGGGCCAGCCCACCGGCTTGGAGCAGAGTTCATTATTTATGGAACACTGTGCCAGGCACTGTCTGGGTGTTGAGAGATGAGTAAGACATGCTCCTTACCCTCTGGAGCCTTATTGTAGCTGGGGAGACAGAGACACAAATAGATGATTTCAGAGCAGTGTGGCCAGAGCTTTGATGAGGGTAAGTATAGGGTGCTGTGGGAGAGGGAGAGGGACCCACAAAATGTTCCTGAAGGAGAGCTGAACCTTGAAAGATATGTTAGCAGGGCTGGCAGTTGTTGGCAAGAAGGGTTTTCCAAAAGGTGGAGGGTAGTGTAAACAAAGACCAGGCCTGGAGAGCTTTTCTTGTTAAAAGTAAGTTTATTCACCTGGCATGATGGATGCCAGCATGAAACTTCTAGACAACCCGGAGTCTGAACTGGTGTCTGAACATAGGAGCTGGAGGGCAACCAGTGGTTTAGAGAGGTTCAGCCGATGAAGGCTGAAGAGAAGAGAATCAAGCAAGACTAGCTGTGGGAGGGTCAGGCAAATTTTTCTGTAAAGGTTCAGATAGTAAATGTTTTGGGCTTTGTGGGCCCTCTGGTCTCTGATGTAACTACTCAACTCTGCTATCTTAGTGTGAAAGCAGCTGTGGAGGATGTGTATGCAAGTGGGTTTGTGTGTGTTTCAATATTAGCTTTTATTATAGCTATTGAAGTTTGAATTTCTATACTTTTCATGTGTCAGGGAATAGTTGTCTTTTGCTCTATTTTCCAACCATTTTAAAAATGTAAAAACCGTTCTTAGCTTGCGGGCTGGATTTAGTCCATGGGTTGTGGTTCCCAGACCCCTGAGCTATGGTGCTAATACAGATGGGATGTGAGAGAGGAGCTGGAGCTGGAGGTCCTGCAGCCAGAGTAAATGTGGAAGGAGGATGTTGATTAGGTAGAGGAGACAAAGAGAGGAAAGAACCCCAGAAAACTGGGAAGTCTCAAGGCATCTCCCCAGCCCCCTTTTAGCCATGCTGTCCTTGTTTTCCATGTGCCGAGAATATGACTCAGTTCTGGAGAAAAACCCAGAGAGCTCCTGCCTCAGGTATTCTCAGACTTTGTCAGAGTCATTACTTGTTCAGTTGTCTTTCTGTGGGGGTCACTGCACACGTCACCTTTGCTGCCTTCGTGGGAGGTGGTTTCTGACCTAACTGGGACAGCATACCCACCTGTTAATTGGGACATAGGCCAAGGTCATTTTTTGGATAACTCCTTATTTTCATATAATTTCACATTTACAGAGAAGTTGCACGAGTAGTAATGGGAGCACCCCACACCCCACCCATTACCTAGATTTATCAGGGTTTTTTTTTTTTTTGCCCCATTTGCTTTATCATTTTCCACCCTCCCACCAAAATTACACTTTTTTTTCTTACTCATTTGAAAGTTAGAGGTATCATGTCCCCAGTACCCTTCAATAATTAGTGTGGATTTATTGAGAAAAGGCAGTTGCCCAAAAAGGAGAGTAGGTCCAAAGGATCACCTGTTATCCTGCCATAGTTCCTGCCATCCTCTGCCTCCTTTGTGAGGCAGTTAATCTCCTAAATGAGCAGCAGCTGCAGGACCCAAGAACTCAGTTACAGAGACAAACCTGTTTTTTCTTCTAGCTTTCCTCTCCTCCACTGCATCTCACTCTAGGCTGGATTCCATCACCACTGCCAACTGCCCCCCCCCCCCGCCCCCCCAGGCTTGATCTGGAAAATAAAATGGAAATAATTTGATGTCATTTATTTTAAAAATAAAGTGGGAGTAAAAGATATTCTACCATTTCTGAGTTACACCAAAAAGGAATTTTCTTTCTGTTGCTTTAAAAGGCTGAAACCCAAAATAGGGAAGTATGTCTAATGTATATTCCTTCAGAGTCGCCCCAGCTTGCATGGTTCCATGGGAACTTTGGGAAAAGGAATCTCGAAATGCTGCATGTGGTGAGAAAGTAGTAAAGGGAAGTCTCTTTTCTTTGGATAAAGTGGATGACCCTCCACTGTTAGCCAAGATTTCTGTGGCCACACTAAATGCATGCTCTTTGCCTTACGCCTGCATGGATGTGATTATAGCCTTGATCTTTTAGGGGGCCATTCTTGTGATCCAGGATGTCTGAAAATGAGTCAAAAGCCCTCCGGTGTCTGCCATCTGTGAGGCCCTGTGGTGGGCATTGTGGGGTGGGGTGGGGGAGGGTAGGTTGATCACTAAGGGAGGATAAAGGTGTGAGCTGCCTCTGCATTCCCCAGAACTCTCCATCTGGGTGGGGAACTTGGTTTTGTTTCTACTCCAGTGAGCTTAGGTGATCGCATCACTGTTCTGGGTCACAGTTTTGTCATTTGGCAAGTACGGAAACGTTGGCTCTCAGTCACTTTAATGGGGTATACCGGGGGTGCAGTTTGAGTATAAAATTGGGCAGCTGTGCTTGGAAACAAACTGCAAACACCGTTTACATCCTGATGTTTTCATATCAGGGCCTTTATTACACTTAGAGATCACTGCTCACCTCTTCTAGTGTAGAAGGACTTACAGGCAAAGATATGTCAGAAGCTGCCCTAGTGGTCTGGCTCATCTTGGAACTTTTATTCATGGAATTCTCATGCAAGGCACGTAGATCAGCAAGCATCAGCTTTAAAGTAAAAGGGAGTAGAGGTCACAGGCTCTGTTCTCAGGGTTTACTGTTCACTTTGGGAGTCAGGATAAATAGTAAAAGAACCACAAGTGAACATCAGACAGATACAGAGAATCAGGTACACACCAGCTGTGAGTACTCTGCTGCACAAAAGGCAGTGACTGTGCCCTCTTCCCCTCAAGCCTGCCTGGCCACTTTATTGCTCCTGGGATAGGACAGGCATGCTCCTGCTCCAGGGCCTTTGCGCAAACTTGTCCTTTCCCAGAGCACTCTTCTTTGAGATATTACAGCTTAAAATCCCTTAGTCCCTGTATGTCTTTGCTTTTACTTTCTCCATGTAACATAACTGGCCACCCAATTAAAAATGTCATCATGCCCCACCTCCCCAGCACTGAATTCCCTCTACCCTTTTTCTTTTTCCCACAGTGCTTACCACTCTTCAGCATACTATATAATTTTTGTTTATTGATTGGCATCGTAGCCTGGCCTGGAGTCAGGCCGCTGAGTTTTAAATCTCAGCTTTACCACTTACTACTTGTATGCCTTGGGTAAATTACTTAATCCCTTTGGCCTTGGTTTCCTCATTTGTAAAAATAATCCTAATTTATAAGGCTTTTATGAGTATTAAATGAGTTAATATTTATGAAATGCTTAACTATGTAGTGTTTGATGAATATAGCTGTTGTGTCTTCCCACTGAAATGCAAGCTTTCTGGGGTCGGAAAGCTTTATCTGTTTTCTTCTGTACTGTATTCCTAGCAGTTGGCACAGAGCAGGCAGTCAGCATGTGGTGAGTGAAGGCATGGGCTGGGGTGAGCTGGTCTGGAGGCTGTCAGGGGAGCAGGGTGGGCTGGGTCAGTGCTGGGGATCTCATAGTGGCCGTCTTCCACTCTATCTCCGCACTGAGTGGAGCCCTGTTTTTTGCTTTTTAAATTATTATTTTTATTTTTTTCCAACTTTTTAAATTGTATAGTGTAACGTATATACAAAGCAAAGAAATAAAAAAGCAATAGTTTTCAAAGCACTTTTCAACAAGTAGTTATAGGACAGATCCTAGAGTTTGTCATGGGTTACCATACGACCCTCTCATATTTTTCCTTCTAGCTGTGGAGCCCTGTTTTAATCTCATCTGAACTCTTGGATCCATGCATGTCTCATAAAGTACATAGAATTAGCAAGTACCAAACATGGTAGCGGCCTGCCAGTTAGCAGATGATCAGTAAATGTTCTTCCTCAGCTCCACTGGACCAGGTGAGTCAGGAACTGAAAGGAAGTGGTTGGCAGGGAGGGGCAAGGGAAATTCTGTGGCCAGGTGTGGAGAGAGGGACAAAGCTAGACATCAGCTAGACATGGAAGCATCACCTCCTGTTGGAGCTGCTAAGAAGGAGCTATTTGTTGGGGAACACTGCTGTGGTGAAATTTTAAGTTATTATTAATGATTTTTGATAACTTTAATTTGTTGTCATTTTAGAAAAGTGCAAAAAGAGTACAAAGCACTCCTTTTTTTTTTTTGGCCTGAGCAGACTCCGGGAATCGAACCTGGGTCTCTGGCATGCAGGCTGAGAATTCTACCACTGAGCCACCGTTGCAACCCCCCATTTACTTTTTTTTTTTTTTTTTTTTTTTTTTATTAATTAAAAAAAGAATTAACAAAACAATTAGAAATCATTCCAATCTACATGTACAATCAGTAATTCTTAATAACATCACATAGTTGCATATTCATCATTTCTTAGTACATTTGCATCGATTTAGAAAAAGAAATAAAAAGACAACAGAATAAGAATTAAAACAATAATAGAAAGAAAAAAAAAACAAAAAAAACAAAAACAAAAAACCTATACCTCACATGCAGCTTCATTCAGTGTTTTAACATAATTGCATTACAATTGGGTAGTATTGTGCTGTCCATTTCTGAGTTTTTATATCCAGTCCCGTTGTACAGTCTGTATCCCTTCATCTCCAATTATCCCCCCATTTACTTTTTCATATATATTTTCTCTTTCTTGTCTTTTTTCCCCTGAACCATTTATGGGTAAGATAGAGACATTATACCCTTTGATTCCTAAATACTTAAGTGTTTATTTCCTCTGAACCAAAATATTCTGTTAGATTTTGATAGGGCACTTTAGTATGAGGTCCTGACATGGGTAAAGGCACCTTCTTGAGAAAAAGTATTTGGGGATGATGTGGACAGGTTGTTTGGGATTGTTCCCATTGGAGGGTGATGAAGACAAGGTAGGACCAGAGGTAGCCTAAGTGATGTAGATCCCAGGAAGCATTAATTGGAATCCTGGGTCTGTATTGTTTGGGGTGGAGTAAAGGAGAGGAAGTATTAAATGTACTGTTAGAAGCAGAGCTACTTTCTGGGGGAGGAGAGCAGGATATCTAATCTAAAAAAGCAAACTCAGTTTTAGTTTTCTTGTTGAAACAGTGAACCCTTGCCCCCTTTTATTCATGTTTCAATCTACAGAAGATAAAGGGGCACCAAATCCTGGCTGATAGGATAGTATATCTCCCCTACATTCTTAGAGTAGCAGATGTAACATTTTCATATTTGTCATATTGTCAGAAGGCTGAAGGGTTGAAAGAGATGCTGTGTGAATCTGGAAAATGGTGCAGTTGTTGAATATTGGGGAGGTAGTTCAGGTTTTGCCATAAAGTTAACAGGAAGAGATAGAGATTTTGGAGTCATTAGTGAGAGAGGAGTGTGGTACTGTGGTTGTTAAGTGGGGAGAGGGAATCTGAGGAGAAGCTAAGAGAGGTGTGAAGCCAAAGGATCAAGATTGCAGGGAGAGTAGTGGTAGTAGTATAGAAAGAAATAAAATTGATGAAAAAGAACAAGAGCTGAGCCAAAAGCGATGGAGGGCACAGGTGAGTAAGTTTCCCTGCAGTTCCCCATCCTAGCCTCATGCCCTCTGGGGCCTGGAGGCACCTGTGGACTCTGTTCTTTCCAGAGTCAGAGCCAAATTAAGGGAGCATTCTATAAATTATGCTGCCTGGGGTGCTAGACCAAATCAGATGTGGAAGGTTTTAAAATCCACTTCCTGGCTGCCTAAGTGTTCTTGTGGGAATTATACCTCATGGAGAATTTCCCAAGGTATGATGTCTTTATATCTGAACTTATGTTAAGGCCCAAAAGACTTGATGAATTTTCCTTTTTTTTAAGGTCATGTGCTATATGAAAGACTGTGCCATTCTCTCTAGCTTTCAGATTCCTCGAGTCTCAGGAGGTCTTTCAGGGTGAAGTAACTACAAGATTGTGCTTTGTTTCCACAAACGTGTGCCAAGCACCTTTTGTGTGGGAAACATGAGAATTTAGTAGTGAATCAGTGGCCAGCAGGAGCCGGCTTATAACCCATCATGACATTTTTAGGAACTTTGCCAGTTAAATACAGCCACTATTAAAAAGGGCAGTAAGAAAGAAAATGAGGGGCAAAAAAGGTATGTAAGAAACTATATACTTAAATTATATTAAAAACAAAGGGTAATACTCAACTCATTCCTTTTTCCTTACTTTTTATTGACTGTGTTCTTTCATCTCTTGTATCTGTATGGTGGAAATGTCATATAATTTAGGGGTACTGTGGTGCATCTCTTCCCAACTCTGTTTAGTGATGTCATGTTGGCCATGGTGGGAGTGTTTATACCAGAGTAATAAGCAAATGCTGCAAATCAGGGCTTGGTTCATTGTTTGGCTCCATTTCTAAGAGAATGGTGGAGGCATTGCAGTTTTAAACTTAAAAGGGTTTTGTGTCTGTAGCCATTACATTGGAAATAGCACAAAAAAAAGTTGAGGAAATCTTCTTCCAGTATTGGAAAACTAGTCTCCAACTTGGAAAAGAAGGTACTTATATCATGTTTGATATATATCTATCTTGTTTTACTTTTGCTTTACTCCTTAAAGTAAATGAAAATATTAACCAGTGTTTATATGGAAACCATACTTGTTTGTCAGCTGTAACTATAGGTTGGCAACAGATAAAAGAGCGACATGGGACTCAGTAGCTATATGGAATTTACAATAAATCATATTGTATATTTTACTACTTGTGTGTTGCACATCCATAAAACTTATAATAAATATATGTACATATATATACACATACATTTGGGGGGAGAGTAAGTTGTAAAACCCTTATCTGCACACTGTAGTGAGCTCAGTGACACTGTCTCTGCCCTCTTGGATCTCTCAGTTTAGTGGGTGTTTTGTTTTCTGGGCTGCTAAAAGAAATACCTTACAATGGGTTGGCATAACAATAGGAATTTATTGCTCATGGTTTCAGAGGATGGGAGGCTTGCTTCCTCCCGAAGTTGGTATTTGCTGGCTGGCTGGCAGGCAGTCTTTGGGGTTCCTAGGCTTTTCCATTACACAGCAATGCACATGCTGGCGTCTTCTCTCCCTTCCTGGTTCTGTTGATTTCCAGTTTCTGGTTGTTCCCCGTGGCTTCTCTCGCTCTCTGTCCCGTTTCCTTTGCTAGTAAGGACTTTGGGCATATTGGATGAAGGCCCATTCTCATTCAGTTTGGGCACACCTTAACCAATAACATCTTCAAAAGTCCTGTTTACAAATAACTTCATACCCACAGGCCCAGGGGTTGGGACCTGAACATGCCTTTTATGGGAGACACGCTTCAGTCCCCAGCAGTGGGGGAGACAGATAACCAGATAATGAGAGAGATATCAGTGTGGGGTGTGGGAAGTGCAGGGATGAAGGCCCAGTGCAGGGTACAGTGAGATCCTATGCCAGAGTGTGTAATCTGGGTTGGAGGGCAGGTCAGGGAAGACCTCCCGGGGAAAATGGTCTTTCATGGTATTTAATATAATATTTAAATGATATTGAAGCTAAGCACTAATTGATAGTTGTCAGGTGGATGGTGAGTGGGGGAGCCCTACAGATCACCTGCAAGTTGGAGGGGTGGCGCGCAGGTCTGAGAGCAGAGAGGCAGTTGTGTCTGGAGCATGATGATAAGAGGCAAAGAGCATTGCTCTCGCCAACTAGGAATTGACCTCATGGTCGAGTAGCCAGACATATTCAGCAGCTAGAATACAAGGTGGATTTGAACAAAATGGTGTGGAGAGAGTAATTAATTTTCAAGGGGGTTCTGCAGACAAGGTAAAATGGTAGTTTGCAGTTTCCTTAGGGGACTCCAGAAGAGAATCACATCTTTGACCAAAGGCCCTTAATGTCTTTGTGTCCTGACTTACCCATTCTCCACTGCCTTGAGGGAGAGGGCAAATTCTGTCTTCCCCAGACTACTAGGGAAGTACCACCTGCAATCCTGACCATGAGTGCATGCTATGTACTTTGAGAAATGTTTATTGGTTTTTTATATCCACTAGCAAAGCATTATGGATTTCAGGTTTAGGAGAGACTTTAGAGCCAATGAATCTAGTGGTTATGGGGTGTGTTCAGCTGGGAGAAGTTGCTAAAGAGGGGCATCTATCTCCTCTGGGCTGGGGCTGTCTTGCAAAAGTCACTAAGTGCATTGTGGGAATTCCTCTAGTGGGACTTCTTGGTGAAAAAACTCAACACCTCTAGTCTCTTCATTTTACCAACATTCATTGAGTATCTACTATGTGCTAGGCCCTGTGTTACTGATGAGAGTTCAGAGATGTGTGTGACAAGTATGTTTTTTTTTAAACAGCTTTACTATTTAATACATCTACCATACCAGTTCATGTATTTAAAAGATACAATTTGATGGTTTTCAGAATATTCACAGAGTTGTGCAGCCATCATCACAATTTTAGAACATTTTCCTCACCCCCAAAATAAACCCTGTATCCATTAGCAGTCACTCCCATCTTTCTGTGACTTTATCCCCTGGCACCCACTAACATAAATTTTACCTATTCTGGGCATTTCATGTAAACAGAATCATCATTCTGTGACTGGTTTCTTTCACTTAATATCATTTCAAGGTTCATCCATGTTGTATCATATATCAGAACTTCATTCCTTTGTTATGGTTGAAAATAACCTGTTGTATGGATAAATTATATTTTGTTTACTGATTTATAGTTGATGAACATTGGGTTGTTTCTACTTTTTGGCTATTATGAGTAATTCTGCTATGAATGTCTGTGTACTGGTGTTTATGTGGTATTTACTGGGAGTGGAATTGCTGGGTCATATGGTGGTAACCCTATATTTAACATTTTAAAGAACTGCTGAACTGTTTTCCAAAGTGGCTATACCATTTTCCAATCCCACCAGAAATATATGAGGGTTCTAATTTTTCCACATCTTCTTCAGCACTTGCCTATCTTATTGATTATAGCCTTCCTGGTGGTTGTGAAATGGTATCTCACTGTGGTTTTGATTTGTATTTCCCTACTGACTAATGATGTTGAATATCTTTTCATGTGCTTGTTGGTCATTGGTGTTTCTTCTTCTGAGAGATGTGTATTCAAATCCCTTGCTTATTTAAAAAATTGGGCTATCTTTTTGATTATTTGGTTAGTTGTAAGAGTTCAGTATATATTCTGGATACTAGTTGCTTATCAGACATGATTTGCAAATATTTTCTCCCATTCTGTGGGTTGTCTTCACTTTTCTACATGGTATCCTTTGAAGCATAAATGCTTAAAATTTTGGTAAAATCAGTTTGCTCTCATTTTTTGTATGAACACAGATTTATAGGTCAGATATCTGTACTTTCAGGTATTTTATGTTTTAACAAGTTTCTAGAACGGAACATCTTGTAACCAGTCTCATAACCTTTAAATTGAAAACATTCTCATGTTTGTTTTAGCTTTTGAAAACTTAAAATCCTATGAAAGCCACATAAGCTCTGTGTAGCCTTTGTAGCCTTTCTCTCACCCTGCCAAAGCTCTGTGTAGCCTTTGTAGCCTTTCTCTCACCCTGCCATTGATAAAAATCCATAAACAGGTGGCTGCAGAAGTGCCTACCAAACACATGCCTGGCCTCCAGGCTACTGGGGACAACTTGAGTCTGACGCCAATGTATTGAGGTTGTATTTAAGCATAAGCTAGGGAAACGAGGCAGGGTTGTTCCTCACTGTAATCTTAACTCCCCTGTGTCATCTAATGAGAGATTTGATTATTTACTCTATTTACCCTATTTTCTCTAGTAGAAGAAATGGAATTTAATAACAAGCAGTGCAGCTGGGTTATGTGGACAAGTTACCGGAATGAAAAACTTTAAACTCTCTCCTGCCCTGATCTTTTACACATATTTTAACAATCCACCTTCTCCCTGTATTGTTCAGGAAAGATTAAAAAGAAAGAAGGCATTTTACTTACCTAGAAGTGTTTTGTTTGCTCTTTGAGCCTCATACCACCTCTGAGTTGGGAAGCAGTTTCCTGTGTCTGAGGAAAGAAACTCAGGGGAGGTTCTGTTTCTTGTTGGAGGTCATGTGACTAGTTCACTCGTGCGTGGGTATGCTGAATTCAGTTTTGGGGGTACATACTTGCAATTAAGTACAAATATGTGTTTTCAGAGCCTTCTTTGTACCATAACCCTTTAGCTCTGTTCATGGGTTATTTCCATATCAGCTTGGGGTCAGTGAACATGTTGATTTTTTTCTTTGCATGTAATCTGAACAGTGTGGGTGTAAATACGCTGCTGGGGGTTGGGTGTGGGGGTGGGTGAGTGAGGAGTGGGAACAAAAATATGAGAGGGAGAGGAAACCTGGGTAAGGAAAGGTGGGGAAGATTAGATTCTGTTTTTCCAAAGCAAGAATGTGTTGGGCATCTGTGAAACAGGAAATGTTAGCTCTTGAACCCAGTAGGTTCTAAGATAACTTAAAACTTCCCAGACTTGTTCATTCTATTTTATCCATAAGGCAGTAAAGTGCTTAGATCACTTCTTAGCAAGTATAATTTTGGATGGAGCTGCTTCTGATCCAGCTGATGATGATGGCATTTTGGGTTGCTCTACCCTTTCTTTTTAGCTCATCTCAGGACCATTTCCATGGCTTCTAGTACCTTTGAAAGACAATTCTTTCACAGAAGTCACCCTTGGAATTTATTTTGGCCCAAGTGATGGTATAACTTCTGTAACTTTGTTCCCAGTGGGGACAGATTTTCATACTTTGAAGAAGAATGTAACATCAGTTAAATGTGGGGTCTCTACAGCCAGACTTCCTGGGCCCTGTTCTTCTACCACTTAGTAACCACGTGACCTTGGGTAAATGACTCAGTCCTCTGTCTGTTTCTTCATCTATAAAATGTGGGTGATAATGCCTATCTCATGATGGGGTTATTGGGAGGATTCATTGACAGTGAAATTAATTGAAGTGTTATGTTCAAATGAACAACCTACAAAATAGTGCCTGTTGCATAGAAATCCTATCAGATGTTACCTTCTATTATTGTTGCTATTACAAAACAACCAAAACCTTGATTTGGACCCTGCTTTTATGAATGAAGGGGGTTCATCAGGCTAGGTGGCAGTATTTTTGGCAAAACATGAAGTATGAAAATAAATAAATAACGATATCACCGGCTCCCATTCCTGAGCCCTCCTGTGTTTTAGGCCCTGTGGTACTAACTTGTACATATATTATCTCATTTAATTCTCACAACAGCTCTGCAAGCTCTGTTTTATTGCATGCTGAGGCTCAGATCTCAGTAGTGGAGCCCATCTCAGTCTCCCCTGACAGCCTCTTAGCTTTCCTCATCTGTGTTCTATCTTGGGAGCCAAAGGGACAGGAAAGCCTGTCTTTGCCCTGGGCTTTGATTTCAGCTATTTGCATAACCCATGGCCTTGAGGGAGGTTGGATTTCTAGGATATAAACCTTTTTTCAGATGACTCTTTTGTCTTTTCTGTTGTGATGATTGAATACTGAGGAAGAGATGCTCTGCGGGCTTGTCTTTTCAAAAGGGTCCATTTTCCGTTCCTAGGCTAGGCCCCTGTTGGTCCCCACCCTTAACCGACACCCAGGTGGGGGGCGAGGGTGGAAGGGGGATGGCTCTCCAGCAGTTAGCTTCACTCTGCCCCTCACTCCATTGTCACAGTGCACCACTTCTCACACCCACCCTCAAGATGGGCGCAAGTCTGGACAACCTTGCCTGTTTCCTGGGCTCTCTTGGAAAGCAACATCCTCAATTACCTATTTCAGAAACAGTTCCTTTGCCAAATACATGATTTGTAAAAATCTCTTGATGGTGTCCTTTGAAGCAGGACATTCCCCCCACCACCCCCTGTACCATTTTCCCATGTGATGAGTCTTGACAAGTGATGTGATGCCACCAGACGGGAGAGAGAAGAGGGGCAGTCACCCCCATCTGCATGCTCCCACATTCCCTTTCCCCCCATGCCCACCCCGTCCATTAGGTGCCAAGTGGCAGATAGGATAACTCACCCCCCCCAAAGAAGTCCGGAAGACCTGCAGTGAGCAGGTGGGGATTCAGGGTGAAACTCTGCTGAGGAAATGAGGAAACAGCTGGCTCCGGCCTAGAGCAGCCTAGGGTGGGGGCCCAGGTGAGTCCTGCACAGAGCTAAGTGCAGAATGCCTGGTGGTTCCAGGGCTGCACCGGTGTCTGGGCAGCAGGTATGTGGTGGGTGCATGTGGGCTGCCCAAGGCAGGGCTGTGCTGGTGCAGGGCACATTAGGCCTGGCAGTGCCAAAGACTGCATAGCTGACGGGTCAGGTTACAGTTGCTGTGGGAACTGTGACCTTTGAATTTCCTGGCTTATGTGTGGAATTTCAGTTGCATAATACTACAACAACTTGGAATTTACCCCCCTTCTATCCTTTATTTTTGGCCTTTAATTTTGTATCCTAGTGAATGAGATCCATAGCTTTGTGCCTCTCCTTCTCATCCTGTTTTCCTTCTCCTCCTCCACTGAAGTGTACCAGCTGGGGTGGGGGTTGGGGGCTGTGGGAAACTTCCTCTGTCAGGGCCCTCAAAGCCTGGTGAATGGGGGAAAAAAAAATGAGCCCCTGGAGCTGGGTCTGGGATGGACTCCTGTGCTTTTTAGGCTGGGCCCAGCTGTTCCGGTGTCCTTTTATTTCTTCCAAACATTCCATACTCTTTCCTACATTGTTCTGCATGCCTGGAGCATGCTCCCTAGGTGGCTTAGCTAAATTCTCAGACTTCAGTTCCCACTCTCTCTGACAAACCTGCTGTCACCACCTTAGCCTGAAATGATTTCCCCTTCCAGTGAACTGTTGGCATTTAATCAGGTGTTGCCTTGGGATATGACTTCTTATTGTCTTCAGCTGTTTTTGTTTGTTTTTCTGCAGGAGGTCTAAATCTAATAGAAGTGATATGGTTTCTTTTTTCCACAAACCTGATTACAAGATCCTTGAGGGTCAAGATTTTAAGTCATTGCCTTGCTTATTAAATATTCATTGATTTGTATTTGATTTGCTGAATTAAGCATGTATTTTCTAAATGGTGTCTGCTGTGGAGAAGTCACTGGGCTGGGGTCTACAAAGGACATAGGAACAAACCAGGTCCTTAAATCCAGATTCCCTAAGATACCTAGCCTGGCCTGCCATCCTTTTCTGCCTTGCCCAGGGAAGTCTGAGGCACTGGCCTTTGGGTCCTGGAAGGCCCAAGTCCCTTCTCACCTGATATCCTGGACACATGGCCGTCACCAAGCACTGTCCTTCCTGGAGCAGGCAAGATAGTTCTTTCTTACTGAGGCCTTTCCTGACCACCCAAACCAAGCCGGGGGGTTTCTTTGTCATTTTCTCTTATATTTTGTGGTTCTTTTTCCCATTGAGCTTTTCATGATTCCTAAGTGTAAACCTACTTGTCTATCTCAGCATTGACGTTTTTGTCCAGATGACTGTCCACCACTGTCCTCCACCCCCTCCCGGGATATAGGATCACAAGCTTTTGTTCACACTCAGTGCTCAGACCCAGCACAGTGTCCAGTCAGGAAACCTGCAGCAGATTTTAAATGAAGAGGCGTTGCTCTTAGAAACGTATGTACTTTTCTGTAAAAGACAAGACAGGAGCTGGAAAAGCCTGTAATCTCTTCTGCAGATTGAGCCGACTTTGGTCGGTTTGCAACAGGCAGGCTTTATGGAAGCACCGAATGTCCCTCTCTTTAGATAAAAGAGAAAATATCTTTGATGTGGGCAAGCTACATGTACTTTTTCTTTCTTCCTTTCTTTTTCCCTGCCTCGTATATTCCTCTTTTGGTTTGTCTTACAAACAGTTTAAGGCCACTCATGTTCTCGAACAGAGTTGTACCGTGAAGAGGCTGAGGCAGGACTGTTATCTAAACTGTGGCATTCTAGACACTTACTTTGGGACTTTTGTGGTGCTCATTTTTTTCTAAGCTTTCGAGATCATATTTGAGAAGCAGCCTATTGTCCTGGCCAGAACAGCCAGAATTGGAACTTATAGTCTCATCTCTGTCCCTGACTTCCCTATGGGGCAATTAGAATAGGTATTGAAGTGGACTTCATGTCTCAATTTTCCTCATGTATTGGGGATGCTGTCTGTGACTTACTGGTGAAAATGTTTAAAGAAAGAACTTGAAAGGCTAGTGAAATGAAATTAGATAAGAAAGAAGTGCTCTATAAGCTCAGAGTATAATTATTAATCAGACTTTCCTTGGGTCTGTCTGTGTGCCCTGGGTTTGCCTTCCACTGTTGCTCGAGCTGCCAGAATTAACATATGGAAAGGAGCTGGAGCATCTCTCCCGGCCCCTCCTGGCACTGTGGCACACTGTAGATAAACTGAGCCCTGTAGCCACTGTCCCATGAAGAAGTGGTAGGTATCGGGGCAACAGGCAGTAGGCTCCCTGGGTGAGCACCCTGCTCCCGAATCTTCTGGTCATCCAGTTTCCGTGCTCCGCCTGCCTTCAGTCCCACATGACCCTCAATACCTACTTTTCTCGGCCCAACAAGAGGAAGGGGGACTGTTTTCTGCTCCCCCACTTGTTTTGCTGAATGCGAGGTGGGAGTGAATGCCAAGTTCTAAATCTGTCTTTCTGTCCATCCTTGAGTGGTCATTACTCAGCGCACAGCTTTGGGATTCTTCCTTCTCCACGGAGCCCCCACTGGTAGTAGCTCCCTTTGGGAGTTCAGTCTGTATGGTTGGAACTATAGCTGTTTTATTGCAGTGGCAGGTAATCATATTTATTTTTATGTTGTAGTTTCCACTTTTAAGAAAGTATCAGCTTTGATATATATTTGCATTTTTGAATATTAAACTTCTGAAGCAGAGTAGTGTTGATGTTTTCTTTCTGCTCCTTCCTGCTCATGTCCCCTTCCCCCTCCCCAAAAGTCCTATGCCCTTATGCATGGAACATTACCTGGTGCACAGTGAATACTCAAAAGAGTTGTTAAATTGGGGAGAGGAGACGTGGGGTGACAAGAAGGGTGCCAGGTCCAACTCTCTTTCTAACCCATATGATTTAAGATGAACAAAAATGTAGAAAAATGCTTTATTTGTTGTCTTCTCTGCTTCTGTCTTTACTTTCAATGCCCCACCCTGCTTTGAGGCAGTGCTTCCCAAACTATGTTCTGTAGACTGTTGGAAAGTATTCTGGAGGGAATAAGTCAAAGTGTGTTCTTAATAAAATCGGTGATTGAATTATACTGATTTTGTTTGTGGGGGGGAGGGTTTTATTGATAAAGCTATTAAAATGTTAAAATGAAACATTTTCTTTAACCTGTGAGATCTTTTTATTTGTGATTAATAAAATACAAATTCATTTAGAAATGTTGAGTTAATAACTTTTGATCATTAGGCATTTTTTTATAAGTCATGCTGTACTGATCCAAGTGCACCTTCTCTCCCTTGCATTTCTAGGTATCTTTTCATACATTTTCATCAAAGCCTGTTTGTGAGCAGATCTAATTGAGAAGGGCTGGACTAAAGTCTGGAGCCAGGTCTACCTTTAAGGCTGCTTTGTGGCTCATTTGTGGTTGTGACTGTCACCTGTTGTGCTAGTTGGCTGTCTGTTCTGGGCTGAACCCTGTCCTGGGTGTTTGGGAGTGGTGAGCCAGTTTGAGTCTTCCCTCCAGGTAGTTATATCTCTGAGTTGTTTATTTCTACTGTGGCTTTTTATCACGGGGGAGCTGGAGGCTTAGGAAGGCTTCCCAAGTCAAAGGTTTTGCAGTGGATCCCAGAACCTAGTCTGGGACTGCTTTTAGAACTTTGAGACTTCAGGCCTCTCTACTCCTCGTCCTTGGAATAGCTGTGTCCCTTCAGCATTGCAGTTCTGTATCGAATGCCCGGCTCCTACCCTATTCTCCGTCCCCCACTACACTCCCATGCAGGCAGGACTGAGTACTTGGGCCCCTGTTTTTCTCTCAATCAAGCTCCTTATTTTCCCTCTTCTTTCTGCTCATTTCGGGTTTACCTATCCTTCACATTCCCTCAGATCCACTTTTTCTTCTGGGAAGCTTTCCTGGGTCTGTCTGTTTTTGCAAGCATCATTTTTCATTTTCATATGTGCTTATTAAATGTTTATTGACTTTCCTCTGTTGGGAGTTTGTTGTCTAACTTCAGCCTCTCTTTGGAACTCTTGTAGTCAATTCGAGTTTAATGCTAGTGACCTCCAGGCTGTCTGGTCAGCCTTCTTGCTGTGTGTGAGTGCTCATGTGCCTGTGAGTACATGGTCTTACCAGTGGGCAGGCTGGTGATCAGTGAGCAGATTATCAGACGCTGTAGCTTGAGCAAACACATATATTCTACCCTTTTTTTTTTTGCAGTGTATGTACATGCTGTTTTGACTAACACAAATTCAGTGGAAAATGTTGAATTCATAGTCGCGTTTGAATCTTTAGGCCTTTTTTCAATTTCAGTCAACAGATAATAGTGAATAGTCTCTATCATACAAGGATCAAAAAATCATTGATGCCCAAAAAACTGGGAACCACTGGCTACACCATTCTCTTGGCATTTATGAACTGTTTTGTACTTTTAATTATTTTATGTGCCTCTTGACTGCTCGGCTGGATTGTAGTCTCGTGAGCGTAGGGCCTTTGTGTCACCTGTCCTGCATGAACCTCAGACTGCCCACACATAAGACTCAGGAAGTATTTATAGATTGGATTCCATTCTTTGGTCTTATTTACCCTGTTCTACTCTCTGTTCCACTCTAATATATTATTACTTTCCTGAACTCCCTCCTTGCTTTTCTTCCTTTCTCTAGTTTTTACAAATAATTTCTAACCTCCACTAATTTCCCTACAATTAATTCCAACTACTAACTGAACTCCACCTGCACATTCAGTAAGCTTTGAGCTAGGCTCTCAGTAGCTGTATGAGAGTTTAAAGAATTATTTGTTGAGCATTTTTGCCAAGGATTGTGGAAAGCCCTTTAGAAATTCATTCTCTTATTTGATCCTTGCACTTAACCCACCAAGTGGGTACTGTTTTTATCCCGACTTTAAAGAGGATCAGACTAGGAGTTAGACAGCCAATGTACGGCAGAGTTGAGATTCCAGCTAAGTATGACTTGATAGCCTGTACTATTTTTTTTTTTTAGTATTTCTTTTTTTCAATTTATTTTTAAATTAAAAAAGTATATAACAACATACAAACACAAACATTCTTAACATATCATTCCATCCTACATATAATCAGTAATTCACAATATCATCACATAGTTGCATATTCATCATCATGATCATTTCTTATATTTACATCAATTCAGAAAAAGAAAAACAACAGAAAAAAATTCATACATACCATACTCCTTACTCCTTCCTTGCATTGATCACTAGCATTTCAATCTACTAAATTTATTTTAACATTTGTTTCCCCTATTATTTATTTTTATTTCATATGTTTTACTCATCTGTTGATGAGGTAAATAAAAGGAGCATCAGACACAAGGTTTTCACAATCACACAGTTACATTGTGAAAGCTATATCATTATACAGTCATCTTCAAGAAACATGGCTACTGGAACACAGTTTTCCATTTTCAGACAGTTCCCTCCAGCCTCTCCATTACATCTTGACTAACAAGGTGATAGCTATTTAATGTATAAGAATAACCTCCAGGATAACCTCTCAATTCTGTTTGGAATATCTCAGCCATTGACACTTTATTTTGTCTCATTTCATTCTTCCCCCTTTTGGTCAAGAAGGTTTTCTCAATCCCTTGATGCTGAGTCCCAGCTCATTCTAGGATTTCTGTCCCACATTGCCAGGAAGGTCCACACCCCTGGGAGTCATGTCCCACGTAGACAAGGTGAGGGCTGTGAGTTTGCTTGTTCTGTTGCCTGGAGAGAGAGATAACCTGTATTTTGAAGCATCCTGGCATCTCTGCTTTCTGAGGCTCAGTCAGTGCTCCCCACTGAGGAATTTTCTGTTGGAGAAATGGAAACAGTGGCAAGAGGTACTGCTCAGAGATGAGTGAGCATGACATGGTCTGTCGCTGTGGAGGAGCCGGGAGGTATGTCTTCCTCCAGGGCCTGGAGCATATTCCATAGGGGAAGGAAGAGCATGGGGTTGGGGGGCGGGGGTGAGACTGGGAGGTGAGATCAGCCATCTAGAGTCAGAGAGTCTTGAAATCCAGACAGAAGATGTGGTGCCGGGGATGACAGATAAATCCACTGGGGCCGCTCGTGTTCCCAGGACCAGAGAGAGGCAACTCTGGTCCTGGGAACAGTCAAACTGTAAGAGGTCGGCTGATTAGGTCACACAGAATTCAGGGATCACATAGTAGACTCCTGGGCAAAATAGCTAACCTTTCTTAATTATTTTTCATTTTATTTTTTACCCATCTGTAATATGCCGATGAACGTAACCACTCACAGGTTTGTTTTGGGATTAAGATGGTAGCAAATATGAGTACTGAGGTTCTTTAGCATAGTGGTTCCTTAGCATAGTGGTTCCAGACTTCTTGGAATCAGGTGCCAGCTGCGTCACTTACTAACTTTGGACAAGTAACTTAACTCTTCTGTGCCGCATTCTTCCTATCTATGAAATGGGGGTAATAACTATACCTTTCTCATAATGAGAATTAAGTGAGGAAATACATATATAGTTCTTAAATGATGCCTGGCACATGGTAGAAATTGATAAATAAACTGTAGCTGCTCTTAGTAGTGGTATCATCATAATCACCACATTACCTGGTATGTATTAGGTGATTTCTTTTTTGTTTTTTTGTTGTGAAAAATAACTTATATACAAAACAAAAAATTTCAAAGCACACTGCAACAATTAATTATAGAACAGATATCAGAGTTTGTATGTAATACAGTTCCGCAATTTTAGGTTTTTCCTTCTAGCTGCTCCAAGACACTGGAGACTAAAAGAAATGTCAGTGTAATGATACAGCAGTCATAATCACTTATTAAATCCTAACTTTTGTTATAGCTCCATCTTCTCCTTTGATCTTTCTCCCAATCTTTAGGGGTATTTGGGCTATAATATGGACTATGAAACCAGTTGTTGTTCTGGTGAGGCTGGCCCATCTGGGTTTCAGGATCCCATCTGGAGATTGTAGGTTTATGAAAGTAATCATAGTGAGGTGATTTTTTTTGGGTGGTGATTACTTGAAGGCAGGTAACCAAAGAAAAAAGCCTCCCAAATGTATGGTAAGGTATGACCTCTGATCACTGCATGGAAATGATGTACTTTCAGCCCTTCTCTTGAGCCCTGAAATTATAACCATCTTATGCCAATTCTAGAGTCTTTTAGAGTTTCCAGGTATTACGGAAATCCTTAAAAATAGTCATTATTTTCTGATGTAGAAGGACTCTTGGAGTCACATCTCTTCTCAGGCACAGAAATGTTTCCCTCCATTTTAAAATAAGATGTGGGGCCTGGGAGAGGAGAACCTGCCCTGCAGATGTTCCTTCAGCCTCAGCTGCTTCCCCTCTGTTGGAAGACTTGGCAGGCCTGAGTGGGAGACCGCAGCCCATGTGAGCAGAGACCACCCTGCTGGCTTTGCCAGGCCCCATGATGCCCAGGCCTCAGTGGGAGCTCTGTGCCTGCCTTGGTGCCCATCAGCTCCTTTGTTTCTGTTTTTTATGGGTTGGCTTTCCCCTCATCCCACACCAAGACTGGCCACGTTTAGCTTTAGCCATGCAGTTCCATTCAGCTGCCAAGGCCCCTGCCTTCTGACTGCCTCTCCTAAAAGCACCCAGCCCCTGATCTTGAAGTTTTGTCTGAGTCTTGACTATATCTATGTGGCGCCATTGTTTTTTCCTTCAATATTTTTTAACAAAATTCAAATCCCTGGACCTTGTTCTTTGAGGATGAAGTGAGAACTGCTTTCTGAGGACTGGTTCATACCAAAATCCAGCTGCTTTTAGACGGCTGCAGGTCTTTAAAGGGACAGTTTATTTGTAGAGCACAATCCCTGTCCCTGGGATTCCAGTGTGGTCTTTGCAGGGTCGGGGTGTGACAGTCTGACAGAGGTGCATGAACTGAGCTTGATTTTAAGTCTTCAGTCTCCCAGAGAGTCAGGGGCCTGTGGTACAAATCCCTTTACCCCTCTCTCCCCAAGACAATTGGTAATGCATGTGGACGTGCACTATGTATTAAGATCTTGAACCAAACCCAAATGTGCACATTCTTATGGGCAGTTGATCAAACAAAAGGCGAGACTCATCGTTGGAGGCCTCTGATATGGGCAGTGGTAGTGTTCTCGGCTAGCAGTTACTTTGTAAATGGCTCAAAGACTTCAAAGTCTTTGCATGGACTTTGCATACTTGGCCGCAGTGTGCAAGATAAAAATACAGTTGAGGACGTGAAGTAGGACAGACTCCTGGTTGAGGCGCTGAGAAACTCAACGACAGTGGTAGAACAAGTTGGCTTTCCTCCAGTTCGCCGCCTTGGATTTCCTACTTGGGTGGAGGAGGAGCTGCTTTTTGGGGGATATTGATTGGCTTCTTTCTTCATTCTTACTAGAACACAAAATTCCAACTCTGGTAGTGATACCATTTTGAATACTCCATTTATATTGCCCTGTAGATGTAGTATGGGTCAGGAAGCAAACAGAGCTCCATTTGCCTTTAGGGAAGACTGAGAAGGAAGTCTCTCCCCTTTTAAATTATCTTTTCTACTTCCACAGTTCCAACCTGGTCTCCTTTCACTTTGTGCCCAGGCAGCTGCCCATACCTCCTGGACCTTGCCTGGCTGTAGTCCCATTTTCCTGGTACGATCCTCCTGATTGCGGCCAGGCTGTTCTGCCTTGGAGGCTGTTCTCCCTCTCACCAAACCCAGATCCCTTTCTCTGCCTGGCTGTGAAAACCTCCAGGAAACCAGTGGCAGTGCCTACCTGGCCCTGCTTCTAGGTCCGTGCAGGTGCCACACCAATTTCTTCCTCTGGCTTAGCCTGTGCCTTCTGCATACCGAAGGGCCCCTCTTCTCTGCTACCTAAATCCCAATCTTGCCTTCCCTGACAGCTCTGCCACCTGGCCCAGAAACTCTTCTTAATTTGCTGGGTAGCACCTATGCTGCTTTGCTTCGTGTTGGCTCAGCTTCTTAATAATGGGAACCATGTCTTATCTCTTTGCCTGCCTCTTTTAGCATCCTCCTGTATAATTCTTCCGTCAGCTAGGTTTGAAAGCAGTCAGTAAGTACTTGATTGGCAGACCTACCACTCTCTTATAGTCACTGGCCCTAGAAAATTATCAGTAAGAAGCATTTTCCCATCTTTGTTCCATTTTGAATTCTTTTTTTCTTTTTTTTTTTTTTTTTTTTGATAGATCTTACAGTCAGTTTGAGTTTGAATTTTCAGGAAGTAGATAGTGTGGACTAACTAGTAAAAGGACAAATCTCCCCTAACTGGACTGTGAGGTAGTATTGGGGGTGTGTGTGTAGCTATGGATGGGCAGTCTGTGGTGGATCTGATTGTGGTCGGGGTGGAACTGGCCTCCCTGTGAACAGGGGATGCTCTAGAATTGCCAGGGCAGTTTCAGCCTGAGTGGGTTTGGGGAGCTGGATGCTCCTGCCACTCTTGCTTTGCTTTTCTCATCTCCTGTTCTCCCATTTCCACCCCAAAGTCTGGGCCACCGCCTGTCATGTTAGAGATGCTGTTGGCTCCTCAGGCCTCCATGTGGGGAGGAAGCTCTGGCAGTTGGTGTGTATGCTGAGAATGTGGGCTTTTGACTTCAGCAGGAGTGTGGCTGAACTGTCCATACATGTTCAGGGCTGAGAAGGCTCTCAGGGAGCTCTGTGGGTGCGAGACCAGGTGCCATCCATGTAAGGGAGGATCATGGGTCGGGTGAGAGCCTAGGTCTGGAGATTGGTGTCCCCAGGGCCACAAGGTTGAGGGCCTGGAAGAGAACTGTCTTTCCAGGGTTGACACTCTGCTGTGGGAATGGCCCTGGGACTCTTTTTTTTTTTTTTTTTTAACTTTTTTTAAAATTGCGTACTATAACGTATATACAAAGCAAAGAAAGAAAAAAAGCAATTGTGTTCAAAGCACTCTTCAACAGGTAGTTACAGGATAGATCCCAGGGTTTGTCATGGGCTACCATACCATCATCTCAGATTTTTCCTTCTAGCTGCTCCAGAATATAGGAAGCTAGAAGGAATAAATATTTTTTTATCATCACAATCGAAATTTTTCATCTTTTTTGTGAAACATGACATATATACAAAAAAGCAATACATTTCAAAGCATAGCATAATAGTTATGGAACAGATTTCAGAGTTTGGTATGGGCTGCAATTCTACAGTTTTAGGTTTTTACTTCTAGCTGCTCTAAGATACTGGAGGCTAAAAGAAATATCAGTTTAATGATTCAGCAATTATATTCGTTTGTTAAACCCTGCCTTCTCTGTATTACTCTACCATCACCTTTGATCTTTCTAGCTCTCTCTTTAGGGGTATTTGGGCTATGCCCATTCTAACTTTTTCATGTTGGAAAGGGCTGTCGACAATGTGGAATAGGGGAATGGAACTAGTTGATGTTCTGGAGAGGCTGAGCCCTCTAGGTTTCAGGACTTATCTGGTCCAGGGACCCATCTGGAGGTTGTAGGTTCTGGAAAGTTACGCTAGTGTATTGAACCTTTGTAAACTCTTATATATTGCCCTAGGTGTACTTTAGGATTGACTGGAATGGTCCTAGTTGGGGTTTGGCAAGTTATGATAGGTAGAAATGTCTAACTGAAGCTTGCATAAGAGTGACCTTCAGAGTAGCCTCTCGACTCTATTTGAACTCTCTCAGCCACTGATACTATATTAGTTAGACTTCTTTTCCCCCTTTTGTTCAGGATGAAATTGTTGGTCCCACGCTGCCAGGGAGACTTTCACCCCTGGACATCATGTCCCACGTAGCAGGGAGGACAATGATTTCACTTATAGAGTTGGGCTTAGAGGGAGTGATGGCCCTGGGACTCTTTCATCATTCCTCTGCCTTTAGTGGAAACCAAGGAAGATATATATGTTCATTCTTTTATTAGTTGCCTTGGTTCATTTATTCATCTTTTCAGTTTCTCAGGTCAAAAGTCTTTAGAGTTATCTTCTTATTCTCATGGCCGTTTTTTAGCTGGTCAATCAACCCTGTTAACCCCACCTTCATATTTTGACCCAGAATCTGACTGTAGCCTCTATGGCTGAGCCACTGTCATCTACGCCTTGAACTTTGCAGTAGCCCCCAGACTGGTCCCCCACCTCCATACCTTGTACCCCTAGATGTACTATTGACCTAGCAGCCAGAGTGGTCCTATTAAAATGTGGAATGTAATCATGTTATCCTTACTTATTCAACCCTTTGTAGTGGCTCCACATGGCACCTCAATAAAAATTGAGGGCCCGACAGTGCCTTACAAGGTTCCACACAATCTGCCTGTCCTCTCACTTCCTGGACCCGGTCTCCTGTTTTGCATGCTCTGTTTCCCTTTGCCTCGGAAGCTCTTCCCACAGTCACTGTTCTGCTTTCACTTTCCTCACCCTCTGCCCAGACCACTAGAGTGACCCTTGCCAGCCTATCCACAGTCTACCACAGCGCTTCCTGCCTTCCCACCCCGCTTCAATTTTTTCTTCATCGCATATATTGCCTTCTAACTTAGGGCTTTCTGGTTTGTCATCTGTCTGCTCCCACTAGAATGGAAGCTCTGTGAGGACAAGGGCAGTTTTGTTCACTGTTCTGTTCCCAGTACCTGGCATGTGGGGAGTGGGTAATAAGTATTTACTGACTTCATTCATTTATTCTGCATCTGTAATATGCTGGAAACCAGTCTGTGTGGGCTCATGTGTGTGTGTGTGCATACACACATGTACCCAAATACATTGTTGTGCACACTCACACACAGAGGAATAAGATGTGGTGCTGCCCCCACTGAGCTCAGTGCTGGTGAGGAATCCAGTGAGCAGATGTTGACAGTGTGGTGTGAGCACCACTGATGGAGAGAAGAATAAGATCCTGTGGGAAGGAGGGGCTGAGGAGCTGGCTCAGAAGCTCAGCCCTCAAGGCCAAGAATGCTACCCAAAACCTTTGTTTTTTGCTACCAAAAACGTTTGCATGCCTTCTCTTCTCTTTTCCCATGAGACCAAGAAGACAATTAGCAGCTTTATTCAGCTCATCAGTCAATTCAGATATTAAATGTTTATGGCCTACAAAGTACACACTTTCCAGTGGCACTGGAATGCCACTGGTTCCTGAAGAACGAAAGGTGTCATGAGTTTTTTTCTTCAAGTCAAACAATTCTAATTCCTTTAACCTTTTCCTTATAAGGTGTGTCTTCCATCCGGTTAATCTTTTTTTTCCCTGTATCCTTTCCAGTTTTATTTTCCTTTATTTATTTTTGTTTTTCTGTTCGAGAAAAATTCCGTCTCTACCAGAGAGGAAATTTGTTCCCTTAACCTACCTAATTATTTACTAGCAAATATAGTCCTAGCTCCACCCGCACACCCTTTCCAAAGTTAGGCAGTCATCATTGCAAGTCACCTCTGGTGCCTGCTGCGTTTAGAACCATGCCTTTGGGTAAAATGGGCCTCAAGCCCCTGCCTGTGGTTGATTTTGGCTCTGCTGGCGGCAGCTTGGTGATTGTGTGGTCAGGTGGACAGTTCAACTTGACCTTGTGATGTTTGAGGTAGGGAAGTGCATTTACTCCAGTTGGAACAGGGATGAGGGGGAAGCTATGTTTAATAGGACCGCTCTAGTAGCTGTGTCGACAGTACATCTAGGGGCACAAAGCGGGGGTCAGGGAAATCGGTTTGGAGGCTCCTGCCAAGTCTGGAGCACAGATGATGGTGACTTGGCCCAGAGAAGACCATAAAGGCTGCAGAGGAGATACTTTTGGGAGGGGGTTGAGCTAAGCTGTATAGCTCTGCTTTCTTCTTTTTCTTCCACAACTGCTTCCTCCATTTGTTGTCATCATCCACACTACATAGAGTGTGTACTCTGTGAACTTAGTCTCTGACCTTTGGGGATTTGCATTTTAGGAAACAACACAATTAGCAACCTGGCCTGAGGACCTAAGGGTAAATCTTAGTAGGTGGGCTGATGAACAGAGATTTTCTGAGCTTTGTACTGGTGGGGCTTTTCTACATGTGGTCCATCCAGCGTGTCCCCACAAAGACATGTTCAAGTCCTAACCCCAAGTCCGGTCTTTTGAAGATCCTTTTAAGAAAAGGCCAAATTGAATCAGGGTGGGCCTCAATCCAATGTGGCTGAAGTCCTTAAAAACAGAGGAAATTCAGGTGGAGTAAGTAGTAGAAGCCAGAGACTGAGACCCCGGGATAGGTCACCATGTGAGGATGACTGCTGGAAAACTGGCACCAGGACACTACACTATAGACCTTGGAGAAGGCATGGTTCTGCCAACATCTTTTTTTTTAACTGTTTTTTATTGTGTAATATAACATGTATACAAAGCAGAGAAAGAAAAAAAGCAATAGTTTTCAAAGCACTCTTCAACAAATAAATATAGGATGGATCCCAGAGTTTGTCACTGTCTACCATACCATCATCTCAGATTTTTCCTTCTAGCTGCCCCCAGAATATAGGAGGCTAGAAGGAATAAATATTTTTTTATCATCACTTTTTTCTTTTTTGTGAAGAATAACTTATATGCAAAAAAGCAATAAATTTCAAAGCATAGCACAACAATTAATTGTAGACAGATTTCAGAGTTTAATATGGGTTACAACTCCACAATTTTAGGTTTCTACTCTAGCTGCTGAAAGATACTGGAGACTAAAATAAATATCAGTATAATGGTTCAGCAATCATACTTGTCTATTAAACCCTACCGTCTCTGTATAACTCCACCGTCACCTTTGATCTTTCTCCCACCCTTTAGGGTTATATCCATTCTGCCTTTTTCATGTTGGAAGGGCTGTCAATAATAAGGGATCAGGAGATGGAACTAGCTGATGTTCTGGAAAGGCTGGCCCCTTTAGGTTTCAGGACTTATCTGGTCCAGGGACCCATCTGGAGGTCGTAGGTTTCTGGAAAGTTACCCTAGTGCATGGAACCTTTGTAGAATCTTATATATTGCCCTAGGTGTTTTTTAGGATTGACTGGCCGACATCTTGATGTTTCTTCTAGTTTGCTAGCTGCCAGAATGCAATATACCAGAAACAAAATGGCTTTTAAAAGGGGGAATTTAATGAGTTACGGCTTTGCAGTTCTAAGGCTGAGAAAATGCCCCAATTAAAACAAGTTTATAGAAGTGTCCAATTTAAGGCATCCAGGGAAAGATACCTTGGTTCAAGAAGGCCATTGATGTTCAGTGTTTCTCTCTCAGCTGGTAGGGCATGTGGTGAACATGGCGGCATCTGCTGGCTTTCTTGTGGCTCTGCAAAAAGGGACTCTCTCCAAAATGTTTCCTCTTTTAAAGCATCCCAGTAAGCAACTCCACCTTCAATGGTTAGAAACACACCTCCATGGAAATCATCTAATCAAAAGTTGCCACTCACAGTTGGGTGGGTCACATCTCCGTGAGAACAACCAAAATGCTCCCACCCAGCAATATTGAATGAGGATTAAAGGACATGGATTTTCTTGGGTCCATCATAGATTCAAACCAGCACAGTGTTGAACTTTTAATTTCCAAAACTGAGAGACATTAAATTCCTCTTGTTTAAGCTAGCCAATATGTGATATTTGTTGTAGCAGCCCTGGCAAACTAAGACACTGCAGGTGATAATAGTAAAAGATAAGCTGTCCTAAAAGTATCCATAGCTTGATTTTAATGGGATTTGCATTATCTTAATTTAGGAGAGCAAATTGGGCCACCTCATTGGTTACGGGTTATCACCTCAGTTACAGGTTATGTGAAAATTGCATTTCTTGGGGATGGCTTGTCCTTCCCCTTAATTCCCTACGAAAAATTTGCTTTTTTCTAAGTAGCAGGATTTGCCCCTTAAGAAACTTCAGCAAAGCTGTATTCTGTAAGCAGGCACCATTTGATAAGCTGCCATTGCAGGCTCTGACCTTTCTTGATTAAGATTGTGTACTGCTTTATCTCCTACAGTGTATCCTTTAGTAAAGCCTTCTATTAGGGTTAGTTTGTTAGGATTAGTTTCATTTGGAAATTGCAAAATGTGGCTTAAACAAGACAGATTTTCTTTTTTATGTAAAAGCCCAGAAATGGGAAGCCCAGAGCCAGTATAGCAGTTCCACGGTAACCAGGACTCTCGCTCCTGGGTCCTTCCATCTAGAAAGAGAAGTTCTGGCCCTGTTAGCTGCAGTGTGTTAATTGTGAGCTCTGCTCCACAGATGGAGGGTGAGACTTCAACTTGACCTAATTCCACTACCCTGGCACATAGTTTCTTTAAGGTTACCTAATGGTAAAAAATTTCTGTTGGAGCTCCAGTCCTCACAGAGGGAGAGAAAAGACAAAAGGTTGCCCTCCCACATAATAGACTTCCTTTAAAGGCACCTTCCTGGAAGGCCCACACACTTTACTCTCATTAGCCAGATAGAAAACATGGCCACAGCTAGCCACGGAGGCTGGGAAATAAGGTTTTGTAACTGAATACATTGTTGTGTCTAATAAAATTCGGATTCTGTTACTTAGAAGTCTTTGTTGTAGATTGTAAGTCTATCTCACATAAACGCTTTCTGCTTCTTGTGGCACACTTCCTGCCTGGTCTCCCATGGGTGTCAAGAGGAGCTGAATGTGTGCGCACGGTGGCCCATTCTCCAGACACTAGCTGTCTTCATGTCTCTCCTTTATTCTTCTTTTCTCTGAGCTAAATAGTAATCCAATTGCAGGGGTCAGCCGGATGGTCAGTGATTGAGAAGGAGAGTACATCTCTGTGATGACCTGCTGGGATGCCTGTGAATGGCTATTCCTGTATCTCTGAGCTCTGTCCTACTTAGCCTTGCTGCACTTCCTCGCCCCGCTGAGCCCTGGTCTGCGCAGGAGCCATGTCTTGATGTGTGGCCCTTTTAGCCCCGTTGTGTATCTTTTACCAGTCCAGGGCCTGGTTCTGCAGGAGCACATTGCAAATTTCAACCCTTGTAGCTTCTCTCCTGTGGCTGCATGTCCTGAGGAAAGTACAGGAGAACGCACCTGGGAGTCCGTCTTCCTGCTCCTTTTCTTTCCTTCTGTGTATTCATAAACACCAATTAATGGTCCAAGCTTTTGGTTTATGACTATAAGTCTGAACTTCCTAAGTCCTGCCTGTACTCAAGACCTCAGGAAGATGGAGTCCTGTCTTCAGTTCAGTGAGGTGGTCAGGGATTGTAAAGACCTCTTTTACTCCTAATACCCAGTGACTCTGTTGGACTTCTGGACATGAGATCTCTTTCCACATCCCATCCCTGGCTGGACGTTGTCCAGGAAGTTGTCACTGACACACTGAGATGCACAGCAAAAGGAGCTGTCAGGAGAAATACAGGGCTCATCTTAGAAAGTGCAGCGGCTTGACGAAGCGTTAATTTGTAAGAATTCAGTGAGTCTATTATGGGATGGTGGTTGGCGGGGCTCATTGTGTGAGTGAGTGGGGAGGACTGAGTGGCTCTGGCTGCAGATTTTAATTGTTTCTCAGCTGGGGAGCTTCTTTAGTAGGCTCGATTGTTTGTCCTATTGCATAAAGCCTCTCCTCCCCCCAGGGCTGTCTTGGTTCCAGTGACTTGGTTCCAATGAGTTGCTTCCAGTTCCCCAGTGCCCTGGTGATCACATCCTTTCCTGAGCAGAAAGATGGGAGGCTCCTGTGGAGAGGGGGCTGGTGGCAGTGATAGCCTCAGAAATGAACGGATAAGGGATGGTGGGCAGATATCAGGCCAGGGCTGACCTGCCCCTCCCAGAGCCATCGTTTGAGTTTTTCCTGTGCCTGCTTCTCCTTTCTAGCCCAGATAGGGATTTTGGAGTGGGGCAAGGTGGGAAGATGATCTCAGCTAATAAGCCCCACTTGTCCAGCGCCGACTGTGTGCAAGGCATCCAGTGGCTACATTCATTGCCATTTCAGCCTTGCCAGGACTCCTGTGATTGTGGGTCTTGAGCATTAAAGGAATCAGGTGACCTAATTAAAGTCACCCAGCTTGTAAGTAGTGAAACCAAGATTTGAATCCAGTTCTGTTTAACTTAAAGCCTGTGCCCTTAACCTTTTTGGATTTCTGCTTCTCCCTCTCTGTTTCACTCATTCAACAAATCTTTACATGCCCACTGTGTGCCAGCACAGTTCTAGGTTCTGGAGATAACAGGTAAAGATCCTTACTCTCAGGCTGATTGGTCTCCTTTTACAGGCAGCTTCCTGCTTGATATCTCTTCTCTCACTCTGCAGTTTAGATGAATGTCACACTGTGGCCCCAGAATACACCTGTCATGAGACTCCTTGAACACAGAGTGAGAGGTTTCTTTTTGATGGATGTCATTCCCCCTGCCCCCACTGGAGCCTTACAGCTGGACGTCAGGGACACTTGGGTTGTAGCACTTGTTGGAGATCTGGGGGTTGTGAATTTGCCCATATCTGAGAGCTGGCCTTTTTCTTTGTGTCCTACAGAGGGAAGGGTCCTCCTGTCTCACGTGGAGTGGCTTTACCTTCCCTGAAAAGTTGTTTCTGAGATTGGAAGGTCAAGGAATCAGGGGTGTGCCAACTGTGGCTGAGAGTTTTTGTGAGAGTGAGTGGTCATGCTCAGTTTATTTCAGCTGGGTCAGTTTCTTTACTCTTTTCCTCGGGAGTCTGGTCCAGGCCTCAGGAATTTGAGAAAACTTTAGCTGAATACCTTTGTTCACTTGAGATTCAGGGCTGGAGAAGAGGCCTTCTCTTTTGGAGATAGATACCTTCCTTTGAATTCAGTGGAAAGAGGAGGGCGGATGTGGAGGGCGGATGTCAGAAGAGTGATTCCCACTGAGGACAGCACACCAGGGCTTTGAATGAAGTGTTCATCTTATGCTTGTGACTGAATGAAGGGTTTGAATTTGGGGTCACCATTTCCTCACATGAGGATGTGAGGCAGGGTCCCCCTCTTCGGCATCTTCACCACCTCTGGCCTTTACTGAGTCCCTGCAGTGTGTCAGACATGGTCAGGGGCATTGTACACCTATTTCAGACCCCCTCTGACTTAGGTGTTACCTTCTTTTGCCAGGAAGGAAAACTGAGGCTCAGAGAGGTAAGAAACTCCCCAAAGTCACCCAGCTCTGGGAGGGGCAGAGTTGGAGTTGAACTGAGGTCTGCATGGCCCCAAAGCCCTGTGCACTTTCCAGAGCTTCAAAAGCCAGCTGTCTATTTTTTCATCTACAAATAACATTTTTAATAAAATATACCATTCTATTAATGTGTGCTAAGCAATTGAAACCTATTATATATTAAGTAGTGTAATTAGAGGGTAGTGTTTGATTTAATAAAATGTCAGTGTTAATGAAAAACAAATTTTAATCTAAACTCTCATAGTAAACAATCCTGAGTCTAGATTCACCATACCTCGTAAGACTATCATTTAACAAGATCAACCTAGAGGAAACAAAAACCTTCCGAACTCAGGAAAAAACTTAATTTTAAAATTTGCAGATTTTTTTACTGTTTAGGAAAAACACTAGATTTCATGTAAGTTAGTTCATTTAAACTTTTAAATTTGTTTCTTGATTCTCTTACATATAAAATTATTACATAAGGAGACAAAATGTGAAAAGAGGTGCAGAAAGAGTGTTTATAGTAAAAAATATTTTATGTAATTTCTTAGATTCCTTTCTTTTTACCTTGTACCATATTGTAATATTACACACATCAATTTTTCTCTCTTCTATTTCTCTGTTATATGCCTTGCACTTTCTCTTTTATATATTAATTATATAAGTAATATATGCTCATGGTAAAAAATTTTGTAATCTGTAAGTAAAATGTCAAGTATAGTCTGCTTCTACCCCTAATTACGCTCTCCTCTAGAAGGTTGTCACTTTACACATTTTAATATGTGTTTTTCTCTGAAAAGTTATATGCAGTTTTGAGCAAAGATCTTTAATGTGGTTGGTAAATGATTTTTTTAGTCATTCATTGTATTTTTCATGCCTGAGCATGATTTTCAGTTGCTCAAAAACATGTTACTGTGCTAGATTTTGTCTGCAAGTAGATATAACTTTTCAAGTATGTAGTCAGTTCCCCAACTTTTGTGACATTCTTCAAGAGCATCAGCCTTCTCAAGACAGTGAATATTGTATTTTGTGCCAAACAGCCTTTTTTTGTGTGCTTTTATTTATTTAGTTTTTTAGTTTTTTTAAAACATAACAACATATAAACACGAACATTCTTACCATATGATCATTCCATTCTTGTTATATAATCAAAAACTCACAATATCATCATCACGATCATTTCTTAGAACATTTGCATCAATCCAGAAAAAGAAATAAAAAGAAAATAGAAAAAAATTCATACATGCCATACCCCTTACCCCTCCCTCTCATTGATCACCAGCATTTCAATCTACTAAATTTGTTTGAATATTTGTTCCCCCTATTATTTATTTTTATTCCATATGTTTTACTCATCTGTCGATAAGGTAGATGAAAGGAGCATCAGACACAAGGTTTTCACAATCACATGGTCACATTGTGAAAGCTATATCATTATACAATCATCTTCAAGAAACATAGCTACTGGAGCACAGCTCTACATTTTCAGGCAGTTCCCTCTAGCCTCTCCATTACACCTTAACTAAACAGGTGATCTCTATATAATGCGTAAGAATAACCTCCAGGATAACCTCTCGACTCTGTTTGGAATCTCTCAGTCATTGACACTTTATTTTGTCTCATTTCGCTCTTCCCCCTTTTGCCAAACAGCCTTTTAATTTTAGTGTCTAGAATGTAAAATGATGGGCCTCCATGTTTAGTTGGATCATAAGAAACAACAAATGTGAGGTACTGGTACCCTCTCTTTTTAGGGACAACATTATATCAACATAGTGTTCTCAATCACCTGTATTAACGGTGACCCAGGCTCCTCTATCCAAAACCTGTCGAATTTGCCAGTATTTACTCTGGAAACATAAAAAATACTGCAGCAGTACAGTGAAATGTTCCATAAAGAACTCTGTGACTTAGGGAATTTCGGCAGTTGGTTCTACTGAGTAAGAAAGATTTTGCTCTGTAAAAAGTTCTCGAAATCCCAAGTTCGCTGGTCTCTGCACCAACTACTCTGTGTCTCTGGTCTGCAAACCATCTCAACTGCTTTTCCACAAAGAGGAAAAAAATATCCTGAGTTCACTCTTGCCCTTAAGGAAAGTATCCAAATGCTTCTTTAATAGCTGATTGTGCTGGTTTGAAAGGATGTATGTCCCCTAGAAAGGCCATGTTTTAATTTAAATCCCATTTCATAAAGGCAGAATAATCCCTGTTCAATACTCTATGTTTGAATCTGCAGTTCGCTCATCTCCTGGAGATGTGATTTAATCAAGAGTGGTTGTTAAACTGGATTAGGTGACAACATGTCTCCACCCATTTGGGTGGGTCTTGATAAGTTTCTGGAGTCCTATAAAAGAGGAAACATTTTGGAGAATGAGAGAGATTCAGAGAGAGAGCAGAGAATGCTGCAGCACCACTAAGCAGAGAGTCTACGAGTCAGCAACGTTTGGAGATGAAGAAGGAAAACGCCTCCTGGGGAACTTCATGAAACAGGAAGTCAGGAGAGAAAGCTGGCAGATAACACTGTGTTCACCATGTGCCCTTCCAGCTGAGAGAGAAGCCCTGACTATGTTTGCCACGTGCCTTCTCACTTGAGAGAGAAACCCCAAACTTCATCGGCCTTCTTGAACCAAGGTATCTTTCCCTGGATGCCTTTGATTGGACATTTCTATAGACTTGTTGTAATTGGGATATTTTCTCGGACTTAGAACTGTAAACTGGCAACTTATTAAATTCCCCTTTTTAAAAGCCATCCCATTTCTGGTATATTGCATTCCAACAGCTAGCAAACTAGAACGTTGATAGCCTTGTTCTTGATGAAATGAAATGTTGTGGCTCACCTTCTTTTCTTGCCATTGTTCCAGAGTTAATACAAAGAAGTTTCCTTTGTACCTCATTGTGGGGTACTTGTTAATTTTGAGTAACATTCTTGTAATCATTCATAGTTTTGTAGGTGACTTTGCCTCACGAGCAGGTATCTTCAAGCCTCTCCAGCCTCTTGCTGCCTGCCTCTCAGCCAGCTGTCTTTTGCTGTTCCGGTGAGTATGTGGCACCAGGTGTTCTGCCTGGATCAGGCTTCTCAGCCTTCTACGTGGAGTACCAGCTGGGGTGTAGGTCTTTCTCCCCACAGCTCCCTAACCTTTACAACAAATCAGAAATGCTCACATTTCTTGTTTTTGAGCCTCTTTATATTTGGTTCTTCCCTCTTTCTGTTTGCCATGCTTTTCCCCCTTCCCCCTACTAAACATATCCAGGTGGGCTTTTTTCTGCCACTTCAACTCCAGAATTATAACAAATTGTAAAAAGCTAGGAGAGCAGATTGCAGTGGGACATTTGTGGAAGAGGGTGCCAGCTTTCCTTGCTCACCTGCCCTGCCATCTTTGCAGCCCATAGATGAAGTCAGTGATGGTCACTTATTCTAGAGGTCTATAATCTGGGTACTGGGGCATCCCACGTTCCTCAGGGTGCCTCATGGAAATAAAAACACAGGATGATTGAAAGGGTTTGGAGAGATAGAAGGGGGTTATTGGGGAGGTTGAGGCCACCTACCCCTCCTTCAAGCAGAGCAACTTTGGGCCCAAGCGAGTGTCTCTTCCAAAGTGATGTGTTCTAATGAATCATTAAGTCAGCGCTGGGATCTTATTTCCATCCTTCTAAGCAACTCTGCCTGTGGTTTTCATATGTTGAGTGATAGCTGTTGGGTTGTAAGTGATCTGGTTCTTGCAGGTTTAGGAGGTGTTTGAGTATTGGTTCTCTAGAGGTGGAATAGTAGATCACTCTTGTTATGCCCTAACTTAGAAAAATGCTTGACATCATTGTAACCTATAGTGGTCATTTTATTCCTTAACAGTCGTGGATCTGCTGTTTGACCTTGAATGAGTTCATGGTTCCTCCTCTGTGCTTGAGTTTTTCCTTTTGTGAGTGCAAATAATAAATACTAAGTATATACAAATGGGGTCTTAGCCTGGAAGGAGGGGTGTCATAAAGAGTCTCTATCTCTTAGGCCCTGTAGGAATCACTAAGTTTTTATAGCACAGTTTAGAAAGCACTTTCACACGCGTTGCCTGATTTTCATCCACAATGGTAAAACAAAGAGCTCGGATTATAATTTCTGTTGTATAGATGTGAAGGTGGTTTTAGAGAGCCTCCTTAGTTTACTGAACAACGCTGGAACAGTTCAGCCCCTGGTCTCCTGGTTCTGAATCCAGTGGTCCCTGTGCCCCTGACCCCAACCTGCCTCTTCATGCACATGGCATGAGGGCTGTGGGTTATCGTGGTGACCTTTCCTTGCCTTCCCGTCATTCATTTCTGGTTGCTGAGAAACATGCTGGGTAAGTTCAGTACATTTTGTCTGAGATTGCGGAAGAAGTGGCCCCGCCGGGAAGCTGGGCCACTTCATTCACCAGATGGCACAATTGGAGAGACCACTCACTTGCCCCTTCTCCCTGGGGCCCATGTTGAAAGGCAGACACAGGGTGTAGCTGACAGTGAATTTCTTTTCCTGTTCGTTGTGGGGATGGTAAGTATCTAAAAATGTCTTGTGAAACATTCCTGGGCTAGCGGCTGGGTGTGTGCCAGAGTTCATGGCTTGGAGCCTCTGAGTGTCTCTACGTAGAGGAGAAGCTGGGGCAACTGTTTGTAGATGTCTGTTCTGGGGTTACCCTTTTGCAGACTAACTCAAACTAATTCTCAGGCCAGGCAATAAGAAACTCTGGGTACATCAAAGAGAGTTAAGACATAATTTCTGACAGTAAAAATCTATGATGTGGTTTGGGAGTTAAAGAAAAATTTTCTTTTTTTTTTTTAATAGACAACCCTACCCTGAAAATGACCTTTGAGTTTCTTTTTCTCCTTTGAGTCCCCCTCACTCCCTTCCCAACACTCCACTCCAGGCTTCTCCAAATTTCTCCACATTCTGCTCATTCTTTCGATTTGCTTCCTTACCTATTCTGGGGCAGTCCAGCCCAGGTGGCCCATTGGAATACTTTAGCTCCTCACTGACCAGCAGCTTTAGCATCACTCAGGAGGTTGTCAGAAAGGCAGCAAAGTAGACCCCACCCAGACCGATTGTGTCAGAATCAGCATTGTAGCAAGACGCCCAAGTGATTTGTGTGCGCATGGAAGTTTCAAAAGCATTTGTCTCTACACCTTATGTTGGACTTACCACCTTTGATTATTAGTTAACTGTTTCTATTTCTTCTTCCCCTTTACTAAATCATGTTTCATTTGGATCTCTCTGCAGTATCTAGCTCAACCTTAGGCACATACCAAGCACTAATCAGTCAGTATCTGTGGATTGATTAATAGTCACTATTTATTGGAAAATTTGTCAGAGCATATGGAGAATTGCACTAGAGATATTGATATGCATGCTTATAAGAATATATTACTGAAATTTTTTTCTGTTTTCCTTTTATTTCTTTTTCTGAATAGATGCAAATGTTCCAAGAAATGATCACGATGATGAATATGCAACTATGTGATGATATTGCAAATTACTGATTATATATGTAGAATGGAATGATCAAAATTTATGAATGTTTGCGTTTGGTGTTTTTGGGTATTTAAAAAAATTTTAAAAATTAATTAAAAAAAGAATATATTACTGAAAGCATAAGAAATGTAGGAGAGGACACACACTCTTTTTTTTTTTTTTTTTTTTTTTTTTTTTTTAACATGGGCAGGCACCAGGAAATGAACCTGGGTCCTTTGGCATGGCAGGCGAGAACTCTGCCTGCTGAGCCATCATGGCCCGCCTGACACACACTCCTAATAAAACTTGAATGCACCAAATGATGCAGTGTTTGAGGAAGGGGCTCAGGTATTGGAACCAGCCAACCCTGGGTAGGTAAGTCTTTCTGCTCTATTGTCTTTGTGTGACCTCTCTTGACCTTAATTGCTTGATCTCTAAAGTGGGGATAATTTGACATTATTCTGAAGATACAATAAGATAATGTAGATGAAGCATGTGACAGAATTTGACATAGAAGTGCTCAGGGGGCAGTAGCCAGATAAGATGAAGTGAATGTACTCAGGGACTCAGTGACAAGCAGAATTTTAAAAGTTATTTTAATAGGATTCCTATTATTCTTCGAGTTCTCTTCTGTTTTATAAAAGGAATAAAATAGAGACAGTTTACTGAGAGCTATGTTCCATCTACCCCCTTGTGTTATTTCATGATTTCTAGGCTGGACCATAAGCTCCCAGGGAATAGGATCACTATTGCCTGTGCATTCAGTTTCCCCAAGAACATCAGTCTTGGAGAGGAGCACTGGTATTAAATGCTTGTTGATCGGCTGCTTGACTGATGTGTGAGGGCTTGGCAGGAGCTCAGCAAGGTGGAGCATTTACTGTCTTTCTAGGCACCTGCCTTTGGACACTGAGCTCAGCCTTCTCTTACTCGGTATTTATGCTGCTGCAAGCGCAGCACAAATCAAAAGACCTGAAGGTGAAATTTGACCTAAATAACTGTTCTGGCAGCTCTCAGAAATACAGCCAGAAAGTCAACAAGATTGTGGCAACACAGTGGAACCCCCTGCCCCCTTCCTCCTGTGACTGGCAGAGAAGGAAAGGGCAAGTAAGGAGGGAGCATGAGCTGCTTTTTTGCTTTATTCCCACAGCAGAGCTTGGCATGGAGGGATGGGGACTTGCCAAGTTGCAGAATGGTTTCTTTTGTGGCAGGCGGTGGAAGGGAGATAGAATGGTACAGGTATCATGGGCCATTGTTGGAGCTCTGTATCATGCATTTGCTCTGTTGGAGCAGAAGCTTGAGGACCTGGGGAGCTTACATTTGATACTGTCCTAGATCTACATGGACAAAACCAGGCAGATGCTTACCTGGTAGAAGGTGTGGGATGAGTGGGTTAATTTATGAGTGTATTCTAGAGTCTTGGAAAACAAAAATCATTACATTAATCATCTAGACCATCCTTCTCTTTACATTAGATTAGAAAAAAGAGTGTTCCCTTGTTTTATACATTGGTTCTGTTTTCCCTGCTCTGTCTGAACCTTGTTGCAAGTCACGTTAAATTTTTAACCGTTGAAGGATTGAGGATTCTTCCCAGGCGTCTGATTTTATAGTGAGAGGTAGATGTAAAAATAGAACAAACAGTATTCACTTCTCAGTGTTCATTAGTGACTCTTGTTCTCGTTGGTGATTCATGTATATAATACTGTGGGTTTCATGAAAGGAGGGCCATATCTTCGAGTCTAGAATAAGGTGGATAGCTGCTTCTTTATCCCTTTCCTTAAAGGATCTCTTAATTCTGGCTTACCTGCTTTGTAAAGGGAAAGGCTGCTAGTTTCCTTGGGGTGACAGTCATGGAGTTGGGTGGCTGTGGTCTGCCTGTGTTAAGAAGTAGCTGCCTCGGCTGGCCTGGCCTTGCTGACAGTGATGCAGGTGGCTAGAGTAATGTGTGCTGTCTCTGCAGGCTGACTAGAGGAAACAGAGAGGCCGAGTTGGGCTGATCCAGCCAGGGGACCCAGCAGCTTTACTCTGATCTTTGATGGACAACAGGCATTTCATGACAGTATTTCTCTTCTGAGGTCATACTCCTACTTGCTGTGTGATTTTTAACATTTCTTCCTTCCACTTGTACTCCCATTCCTCAGTCCATACCTTTTGAATGTGGAGAACCTATATCAAGGGTTTCCCAGTAACCCCTTCCTGCTTGATGTTGGGTGTCCTATGCTTTAGCCAGAGTGGTTTACTAAGAGCCAAGGAAGGGGCATTCCTAAGGAAGAGGATGAGAGGGACCAGAATTTGCAGATGGCATTGTATCTCAGAGCCCTGCTCACTGCTACCAGAGGTCAGAGATGGTTCTATGATAGCCGAGCCACAAACACTACCCCAAAACATAGGCTTCCACTCCATGCTATGGATGAAAGGAATTTTCCCAAATAGCCTGGTGGTCTTGGGATGTGTGTTCCTGGTTATCTGGGGGATGTGTGTGTTTGTCTATGTGCAGGGTGCTGTGTCCACATGTGGGTGGCAAAAAAAGATGGTTAATATTGCAGGGGTCAGACATTCTGGGGCCATGGGCAGGCATTTTCACAGAGGCTTTTCCTGAGAGATCTTTCATGTGTATAACGAAAGATGTATACCGTTTTCAAGACAACTATCCTTACAGTATGTGAAAGAGACTCCCCTCATTGTGTTTGTGCAGTAAAGGCTCAGGCTGGGCCAGCTATTTTAATAAGGCCTCCAAGCTGCCTCTTTGCCCCCTTTTTTCTCTTCTTTTAAAAAGTAGGGTTTCCCATTCCTCCCCACTCCTGCCTCTCCCCCTCTTCCCTGGCTTTTCAGGCTATAAGCAGATGCAAGGGGAGCTATTATGCGTAAAAGTAGGAAGAGTCCCTTCTAATTCACCTGGGACAGCCAGAGGAGTTCAAAGGAAAACAAAGTAGTAGGGATAGTACCAGCTTGGGTAACTTATACCTGCATGTCCCATTGCCCTCTTGATATTTAGTACCCTGTTTATACCAAGGAGGGTTTTTTTTTTTGTACTGACTCTGAGCCTAGATTTTGTATATGTTAATGATGTTACTGCTTTAATATCTCTGCCTGTTTCTGCCTTTTCCTGTAAACTAAGAAAGGACTTGTGTTCTCTGGCAAACTACCCCCACCTCTAATCCTGCCCTTAGCGGCTTGTGGATGGGCCCATCCACCAGAGCTGTGGTTAAGTGCTTGAATGGTGCTTGGCCTGGGTGACTCATTTCATTCCTTTTATCTTGGTCTACTCGCTAAATATAGCCTCTTCTTTCTCTCACTCCTCCTTTCTTAGTCCCTGGGCAGAAGAGAGGCCTTGTGTGTGGCCTCTGATGTGATGGACTGACCAGAAGTCATTCTTGGGTGGGCAGGGGAGCACGTGGTGGAGCTGGGGCATCGTGACACTGCTGGCATGTTTGCTGGAGAGGAGGGGCTGCAAGGTCTTCATTACTCCTTATTAAGTTGGTGTCTCAAGGAGTAGCTTCTCAGACAAAAGAAAGCAGTTTCTCCTGTGATTCTTGCTGTTCCATCTAGGGAAACCTGGGGGTATACACGATGGAGGAGCTTCTTAGTGGGGCCTTTGTTTCACCTTACCTTTCTCCTTTCATGTAAGAGGTGCCTGACCTGGTCACATGGATCCAATGTGGAGGTACACAGGCCTTGCTGTAGACGTCAGACCTGAATTGTAGGGGGAGCTCACCAAGAACACCATTCTCAGACTAGGCTGGTCACCCTTGATGGGGCTCAAAGAGCCCAAGTTATTCTCTTAGTGTAGATTTTCAAGTATATTGGGGTCAGGGGCAAAAGGGACATAGTCCCTTGGTGGTTTTAAGACTTAAGACTTAAGCTACCAGCTGGTGGCCTTCTTACTCCACTGTGGGGGAAGGACATATGGAGAGGGGTGGCTCTAAAAGCCCTGAACCTGGGAAACAGCTTCTGGGAAAAGGTAAAAACACAAATAGCAGTGTGAGAGAGGATTTTAGAGTCAGGGAGAATTGTGATTGTCAGCACGCAGCCCTAATGGGTATAGATGAAGTCATCTGAAGACTTGATATTAGATGATGTACTTACTTGTTTAATCTTACTGGTTGACATCCAGTTGTACTGTTAAAAACAACAAGGGTCCACAGTTTAAGAGCGAGGCACTCACATTTAATTGCATTTGATGGTATAGTTATCATTTATAGTAACTTCTAAGAGCTCTCCACTCTCCCCATGCATGGACAGCTGGTTGCACTCCATTTTCAGATAAAGATGCATTTTTCTCCCCTCTGATTTCTCCCTTAGTGGTCACAGATAGGTGAATATCTTGAAACCTGGTTGCTTTAGACTTTAATCAGAGCCAAGTGCTTGTCCTCAGTGCTGCCAGCTGTCCCTTGGCATGGAGACTGGTGGGTTCCCAAGAGAGCTGGCACACACTGTTGCTGGGGCAAATTTTGCATGGAATGTCAACCTCATGCCACTGGCAAAGCCGAGGCTGAGTCTGCCCTGCTCTCTCTGCCTCTAGCCTCATTGTTCGGGACTTAATGTAATAATATGCTTGAACAGGAGATCACATTAGCTGGGCTGTGCAGTTGTAAACAATATTTGCTCTGTTAGTTTCCTCTGTTTCCCCCTACTCTCCTGCAGTCCGGTGCCCTCTACTGCTGCCACCCACTCTCTCCCTGCATATTCTAACAGTTGTTAAACAGCTTCATTCATACGATGGCCGATTTTTTTTCTGGTATGAGAATGGATTGAAAGTAACCAAGTCCTGAGACCTCCAGCTGTGGTGCACAAGTAAAACTGTTTTGTTTCTGGGTAGAAATTTTAATTAACGTCTAGATCAACCAAACCATTTTCCTGTTATTCCTTACTTCCTTCACTGCTTTGGAGCCCTATTTGAAAAAACACACACATGTGCTCATGTAACAAAAAACCACTTTCCTAAAATTCTATTTCCTTAGCCGGAAGCACTGGGAAGATTCCACTCATGACCTCCGGGAACAAAGGCAAAGCCCTTTCAGCCTCTGCTGCTCTGGGAGGTGGAGGGGCGGGGTCGTAGATGCATTACTGGAGTCTGGTGCGTATACCTAGGGGATTTTAGGCTTCTGTAGTTTTCCCATAGAAAGATTTTATTTCCCTGTTTCCCACTTTCTTCTATAGTATAGCACAAAAATAGGGTAAACAAAAACTTCACTACATACCTGTACCGCCCTTTGCATTTTGACAATTGCAGTGGTTGGCTTCAAAGACAAAACCTACTCTACCTTTTCCGTCTTGATTGGTGGCTGATGATATGCGTAAAACTCAAACTGATTTTTTTCTGTATGGGACAGACACCCAAAAAGCAGATACCAGAACTCTTGCTCTTTTGTCTCTACCACCTCACGCCGTCAAACGAGATGGAAAAGGGTAGGAGCAGAGCCATGGCTGCACATTGATTTGTTCATAAAGCTCAGTCTCAGGAGTCTAGAATAGGAGGGCTTCTCAGATGTGAAAAGAGCTTTTTTCTTTTTTCATGAGAGCACATAGTTCTTTTTGTATTGAAGAACTTTTGTGAGTATGTTCTGTTTGCCTTAATTTTCCCGGTTAGAAAAAGCAGAGAGGCATTTTCAAAGAAACTGTATTCTACTGGCCCAAGTAAGGGGAGATAGAGGAGTTGATTTTAGGAAAATACATAAAACCTAGGCAACCTTGACTTGTTTCCTTGCTGAAAGGGGGGCTCTTCTTGCTGTCAGGTGATCAAGCAGAGCAGAGCAGCCTGGCCTGAATTTGTAGGGCAGTACCTGTCAGACCTGGACTCTTAAGGACCCCTGGCTGGCATTATGTGTTGGTTCACCTTGTGATGCCTAGTGGAATTACTAGAATTACTAGATATTTGACCTCACGTGTGACTGGATCAGTCATCTAGGAACCTAATGTAGGGGGCAGGCTCCTTCAGAGGGTTTTTGTAGTGGCTGTTACCAATAGTGTACCCTAAATGAAGCTCTCTTTTTTGGCAGGGATCCCCTGGTGACTATCTTCAGTCTTGGTGATGTCTCTGAGCATCTGAAAGCCTTTTTCCTTAGATTTTACATATGCTAATGGCCAAAAGTTCAAAAACTTTTCGGAAGAAAGTTGACCTGAGAACACATGTTTTCAATCCACCTTTCTTCTGAGATTCGTGGTCACACCTGAGTTAGCACTGACCTTATTGGCCATTTCCATGAAGGCCATGAAAAAAAAAATCTTGGCTGTAGAAGCCACAGCCCTCTGGAAGTGGAGGAGGTGAGGGATGCATGACAGGAGGTATCTTGGTGGAACAGAGGACTGGACTAGTGTCTGTTCCAACCCATAGAACCGTTCTTGATGGGGCCCGGCTATATTTACCCTTCTTGAGCACCCCGGACTTTGATTTGTTGGACTAGAGGAAACGCTAAAGCCAGTCTGCAGCCACAGTCACTCAACACATGGTCTGCCTTCACCCACTTTGGTTATGCTTAATTTTGTGCTTCCCTGCAAACATGCAATCACTGGGCTATCTTTAGATCTGTTGTGGTAAAACTTCACCCCAGGAGAGAAAGAACGTTACAGCTGGTTTACATTTTCCTGAACAAAACATACATACTCAGAGACGAGGCACATCATTTCCTTGAGCTTTGTGGAATATTACTCAGTTCTTTTGTTGGGCAATTCTCCTTTTGTTGTGGTTCGTTTTAAGGTTGGGGCTAGCTGAGATTTGCGGAGTAGAAGGTTGATGTGTGTATAGGGAGAAGGGCCATTTGAAGGTAGAGGAAACTGATTATTCAGCCAAATTCGTGTTGCATTCTTAGATTTGCCTTCTGTTTCCCTTCATCTCAGCCCTGGTTGCACATTAGAATCACCTGAGCTGGGGTGCACGGGTACTTAACATTTTGTATGGAGCCCTGAATCCCTGGTTTGATTGGTCTTGGGTAGGGCTTGAATGTTGGTATATTGCTTCAAACTTCTTGATGAGTCTAAAAAGCCTTATATATACCCTGTGAGTGCCCACAGAATAGCTAGTTTCAGAGTATATTAAAATGTAGTAAATGTTTTACTTAAATGAAGCATGATAGTTCTTTCCCACCATAAAAGAATATGTTCTATAAATTGAAAATCACCTGAATTATTTGGAAATGGAGAACTGTAGCCCTGGTGTGGCATTCAAAGTTCAGCTTGTCTCTCCATTCCCTCCTTTAACTTCTAGCTTAACAGGAGCAGTCCTTTTCCCTGGGGACCACTGAGTTGCAGGGTCTTCTGAGGGCTGTTAGAGTCACTGGACCTCTCACCAAGGCCTGAGCGCTTTCTCCAGAAGAGCCAAGAATGGAGACATGCTCAAGACCACCTCCAGCTCTCCCTACTGTCCACTGGCATCATCCTGTCTACCTGTGAGTATGACAGTGCTTTCAACTTGGCTAACAGTGGAGAGGACGCTGGTGCCTTTGTTCATATCTCATGATGGAATCTTGCTGGGCAAAATTGTCTGATTCTCTTAGGGCAGAAATAGCAGGCCAGAGACAAATGGAGTCCCTGAGCTCTGAGCCTCATTTTTTCCCCATTATAGCCAAAATGAAGATGTGTTACAGGCCAGCTGAGCCCTGGCTGTGCCCGCGGTATAGTGGGTGTTCTGAAGATGGGCTTTTCCCTGATATTTTTGTCCTGCTGTTTTGGGTATAACTACAGGTCTCATAGTTGGGGAAGGAGTGAATGGACCTGTCATTCTACTTGGGGCTGTGGCATTACGGGAGTTTACTTTCTTTTGACTTGTTTTGCCTAATTCATCCCACCCTGATTAATTATCTGTCTGTGAACATTTGACACTGGGCTATCCCATGAGGCAGATCTACTACTCTTCCTTGAGGAATCCTGAACTTTCCCTGCCTAATATCTGTCCACCGTGATTAGTTTCCCTTTCCAATCCCCTCTGTAGCTGTCATGACTTTTCTGTTTACACATCTTTGGTTTATGCTACTTTTGCATCTAGTCTTCTGATGAATTTTTAAAAATTCTTTTGCTCTCAGGTATGTTCTGTCTTCTCACAGGGCCACTAGAGTTGAATACATCATGGAACTAGGCCTACTCTGCTTCATCTTTGGGTTTAATATTTCTATCTTTGGGTTTAAGATTTCTAAATTTGTGTTGTATGGGTTTAACAGTCTTTATCGGCATCTGTTTCTTCTTTATAGGCTGATACACAAATACTTTTCACCTATAAGAAGTCTTGTTTCAGGGCGGACCACCGTGGCTCAGCAGGCAGAGTTTTCACCTGTCATGCTGGAGACCTGGGTTTGATTCCCGGTACCTGCTCATGCAAAAAAAAAGGAAGTCTTGTTTCTGAAATTGTGTTCAGTGGACCCAGAAAATGTAGATATTAAAATGGCAGTTAAATGAAATGTTGAAAAAAAGACAAATGGTACTTCTTTGGTCGGGCTTTTGGCCTTAACCCCCGGTGAACTGAAGGCATTTTCTGACTTACGCACAGGACTGGACTGCTTGTGGTAGCAGTATCAGTAGCTTTGGTAAATCTGGCTTGTTCTGTGCTGGTCTCAAGAGGCTCAGATTTTCTGTGTGGAATGGCTTAATGAATCCTCACATCTTTCATACAGATGTCTGATGTGTCTACTCAGTCTTAAGTGGAACACCTTGGTTCTGGCAGCCTGACAGGCAGACTTGAGAGTATTAGCTTTAGAGGAGGGAGGGCAGTTGCTCTGATTTAATGTAAAGATGGGAGCCTTGTTTCTTGATGCCCAGGAGAGCTTTTCTGTTTTTTTTTTTTGTTTTTTTTTTCCCTAAGTGTGGAAAAGTCTTTGTCTGACTCTTTGGACTTGGTTGCCCAATGACGCTTTCACACGTTCAGAGCCAGACAGTTAGATATGTTCTTCAAAGAGTAGGGTTAGAGCTCTTCACATGACTAGATTCATGGTCTACAGTCCAGGCCCCTCTCCTGGGATTTCCAGCCTCCCTCCTGGTATTTGGCCTCCTCAAGGGGTGGCAGGAACACCAGGCCACTCCTGTTCTCCTGGTACCTTTGTGTGGGATGGGGGGTTCCTCCTGGGTGGATGCTATACCTTGCCAGGTGTGTGGCCGCTGACTGGGGTCTGGCTGGGTCTTGGCCCCTGCTTCCACCTTGACCAGGGATCTTGCACCTGGTGGCCAGGGACAGGGAGCAGGACCCTGGTGTTCCTTCCAGCTGGTGAGCTCACATGTCTGTGTGGTTGTGCACCCTTCCTTACTGTTACAGGTGATGCTTACTGCCCTTAAGATTGTACCTGGAGATTGGTGTAAACAGCAGGGGTCTTACCCTCATAGGTAAGAAGTGGCCTCACCCTTTGCCAGACTGCCATTCAGTTCTTTTAGTTTCTGGTTATCAAAGCCTCATCTTAGTCCGAGACACCTAAATCTTTTGTCCAAAATTGTATTTGGCACCAGAGTATAGCCCAGTTGTCTGCCAAGTTGAAGCTCTGAGAATACACTGAACCCCAGAGACCCAACACAGCCTTCTCTGTTGGTAAGGGCAGCAGTGTAAGGAAAGGAGTCTCTTCCCTCCAAAATGTGTACAGTTGCTAGGTGAGCCCTGCTGATCTTGTAGTATCAAAAATCAAGATGCTGAGTGATCTAAGGTTTGAAATTATCTCCTTTCCGTTGGATGTTCTGATCTCCTGATGTGGTATGAATTTGTATTCTATTTCTATCCCCTAAGAGTTCTGTGGAGGAGGTGGGAATAATATGGGCTTTTGAACAAGTCATTCCAGGGTTTGGTTTGAATGTTGTCATCCTCACCTCATTAGCTGGGCAAGTTAACTACCCTCTGACCCTCAGTTTTCTCATCTATACAGTGAGAATCACAAGAGCTCTTATGGGGTCATTGTGAGGACCAAATGGAAAGATTTCTGTAGAGTGCCCAGCACGATGCTGAGCATAAGGGAAAGTTCGGTAAATGGTAGTATGGTTGTCATCAGTGAGAAATGATCAACAAACCTTTTATGCCTTCTCCCTCCAAACCAGGAGCTTGAAGCATTTGATACTATAAGCATTTGCCCAAGGAGAAGAGGATATGTGGGTGGTTTCATGAAAGTGGTTTATGTGTTTCCTTTGTGTCTTGACTGCTTTAATGCTGGAAATAAGATAACACATTGTCTCTACCCCTAGGAACTCACAAATCTGGGGAGACAGGCATGTAAAATTAGTTACTAGTGTACAAAATGAAATCTAGCAGGTGCCATTATAGGAGGCACTGTGGGGCTTGGTGAAGTCAGACTCTATCTTTGATAACAATCCATTCTTTTTTTCCGTTGCTGTCTTTTTATAGTGAATAGGGACTGAAGGAGAGGGCATAAAAGTAGATGTGCTGGTTTGAAATTATGTCTGTACCCTAGAAAAGCCATGTTTTAATCCTAATCCCATTTTGTAAAGGCAGCCATTTCTTCTAATCCCTATTCAGTATTGTATGTTTGAAACTATAATTAGATCATCTCCCTGGAGATGAATCAAGAGTGGCTGTTAAACTGGATTAGGTAGAGGCGTGTCTCCACCCATTGGGGTGGGTCTTGATTAGTTTCTGAAGTCCTATAAAAGAGGAAACATTTTGGAGAATGAGAGATTCGGAGAGAGCAGAGAATGCTGTAGCACCACGAAGCAGAGTCCACCAGCCAGTGACCTTTGGAGATGAAGAAGGAAAATGCCTCCCGGGGAGCTTCATGAAACAGGAAGCCAGGAGAAGAAGCTAGCACATGATGCCGTGTTTACCATGTGCCCTTCCAGATGAGAGAAGAACCCTGACTGTGTTCACCATGTGCCTTTCCAGATGAGAGAGAAACTCAGACTGCGTTCACCATGTGCCCTTTCACTTGAGAGAGAAACCCTGAACTTCATCAGCCTTCTTGAATCAAGGTATCTTTCCCTGGGATGCCTTAGATTGGACATTTCTATAGACTTGCTTCAACTGGGATATTTTCTCAGCCTTAGAACTGTAAACTAGCAACCTATTAAATTCCCCTTTTTAAAAGCCATTCCGTTTCTAGTATATTGCATTCCTGCAACTAGCAAACTAGAACAGTAGACTTTGGATTTTCTACTGTAAAATAATGTTTTCAGAGGATTGATGAGTCTTTGGGGGGACCTAAAGTAGAAGAGTCAGGGAGTATCTCTTTGGACATACTTATAAATAATGTTGTAAGGAAGCCAAGGGGGCAATGGAGAGAATTTAATATTTAACCATAGAGCCATTGGTAGCTTGCCGTGTGATTTAGAACAAGCAGTTTTAACAAACTGTCTCCTGTTTTCTTATCAGTTAATGTCAAAAGTGGACATTACAATCTGCCTTCTTACTCAGAGAATTGTGTGAGCACTAAGTGGGCTAATTTATGTAGGAGCAGTTTGAGAAGCATGAAGTGCTGCCTACATACGTGGTGGGGCGTAGGGATACATGGACAGGCTTTACTGCCCACTTTATAGAAGAAGATGTCACCAAGAACTCGTCTAGTTGAGTTCCCCTAGCTAGAGGGGAAACCAATGAAAGGGTTCAAGGCTGAACACATGCTGTTCCTTCTACTTGTCAGTGAGATCTCTGCTTTTAGTTACCTACCCTGAGAAGTGTCTGTGACCAAGTTCTCTTATGACCCTCCTGTTTTAGGTCCCTGTAGCTTGGGCATCTCCTTCCTGGATCTTATAGTTTGTAGTCATGTGCTTGTTTGCAAGTTTATTGATATATTCCACTAGGTAGTAAGCTCTGCTCCCCACGGGCAGGTACTAGATTTTCATTCACCAGTGTAATTTAGTGCCAAGCATAGGGCCTGATATGTAGTATGCCCTCAATAAATAAAGTGAAAGGTGACAAGACATGTTGGTATTCTTCCTGGAGAGCAGCCACTCTGGGTGGCCAGATATACATCTCACTGTGTTCTTAGGGCAGGGTGGGGGGTGCACAGAGGCAGAGGAATGTTTGCCTCAGAACTATATAGTACCCCTGAATGGGCTTCTGCCCTTCCCTGTATGTCCCTTTTACTCTAAACTCACTTGCATTCAGGGGCATGTTGAGTTTGGTAAAGCCGTCCTTCAGGAGGGACACTTGCTGTGGACTAGGGAGCTTCGTTTCCAGACTTGGTTGCTCACCAGGTCCGGAGCATGTGTGCTCTTGACTATTTATAAAGTGCACAGTGCAACCCTGTGCACTTTATAAATAGCCAACAGCCTCCCAGTTGTGTGCCAGTGCCTGTGCCAGGTGCTGCTGCACAGGCTTCCCTGCAGGGCTGTGAGGCCAGGGCTGTGGGTCTCAAAGTTCATATATGCTTCTGGGCACCTGCCCTCACTTTCCACTTCTCTCAGAACTCTCCAAAAATACCCTTGTTTGGATTATTTCTCTCTCTCTCTCTCTCTCTCTCTCTCTCTCTCTCTCTCTCTCTCTCTCTGTAGTGATAATTCAGTCCTTTTCATTATACATTTTTTTTCTGTGGTATGACTGTAACTACAACATATTTATCATTCTGCTGTTGGTCATTCAGGTCATTTCCAGTTTTGAAGTATTATGAGCAAAGCTTTTCTGGACAGTCTTTTAATTATCATTTAGTGGGCATAGGTATTTGTTTCTGTTGGATGTATCTCCAAGAAGGGAATTGTTAGTAGATGGTAGGAGTGTGTTTAGCTCTAAGAACTTTTGCTGAACAGTTTTCCAAAGTGGTTGTACTGGCTTATGCTCTCAGCGTCTGAGATTTCCATTTCTTCCAGATCTGCAACTGCTCCTGGTATTGTCTTGCTATTGTCAGTTTTCAAATTTAACTATTCTGGTGGATGTGTAGTAGGATCTCATTGTGGTTTTCTTTTTCTTTTTTGCATTGTGATTTTGATTAGCATTTCCCTGTGCTGTTGAGCATCTCTTCATGAGCTTTTTGGCCATTTTGATGTTCTCTTTTGTGAAGTGCCTGATAAAATCTTTTATCCATTTTTCAGTGGGTGTGTGTTTTTTTCTTATTGATTTACACATTCTTTATGTATAGTCTGGATATGACATGTTTTAGTTTCCTAGGCTGCTCAAGCAAATACCAGGAAATGGTTTGATTTAAACAATGAGAATTGAGTCCCTCTTGGTTTTGAGGCCAGGGAAATGTCCAAATCAAGATGGTACTTTCTCTCTGAGACTGTGGTATCCTTCCTGGGCTCCTCTGTCTCATGGTAGGGCACATGGCAGCCTCTCCTGGCTACTCCTTTCTCTTCTGATTCCATCGATGTCCAGCTTCTGGATGCTCCCTCTGTGGCTTTCTCTTTCTGTGTCTGAATTTCATTCTCTTATAAAGGACTCCAGTAGTAGGATTAAGACTCATTTTGATTGTGTTGGGCCACAGACTTAAAGTAGCCTCATCAAAAGATTCTGTTTATAATGGGTTCACATCCACAGGAATGGATTAAATTTAAGAACATGTTTTTTTGGGATACATACAGCTTCAAAATACTACACACACTTCTTTTGGATATATGTTGCCCTCTTTTAAAAAAGTTGTGTTCCTTTCTGAAGCAGAGAACAAATGGGGCTTCACACATGTTTGAAGAGGGAAGCCTTTGGAAAAAATATGGTTGTTTATTGTTTCTTTCTCAGGGAGTTAATGCAGTGACAGATTAGAAGTTAATACACTCTGCTCTGTGTCTTTGTCTGTACCCACTATAAAACCCTACCTCCTTCTCTGATCAGTGACCATCATGGCAAGGAAGTGCCGTCTGTCTTCCTGCTGCCGAGGTAAGCCCCAATACCCTATCTGAATCACCAAAAATAAAAAAAAAAAACACATCTTATACATGGTTTTAAAAACAAAAGTTTGAACCCACAAATGTTCCTACTGCTTTTTAGAAACATAATTTATCTTGAGCACCCATAGTAAATCTTATAAATGAACTTTGATTTCATTACATGAAGGTTAAAGAGTTTGTTTTGGATCTGGCACTAGACTAAACTACTGGGGATAGAAACCGAGAGAGGTTTGCTGTCTTCAGGGAGCCCAGAGTCTAGTGGGAGGTGCTTGGGGAGCAGAGGATAGATCTGTACTTGGGAAGAAGAGAAGCCACGTTGTTCCCCAAAAGGCTCAAGGAAAATGCGAGACTAAAGCATCAATGGGCAAGTAGGTTCCTGTTTATAATTGGCCTGTAGTGAAAGCTCAGCTGAGGTTCACAGATGGTGTGTGCATCGGTGAGGAAGTGCACCCAAGGCTATGAAAACAAGGTGGGCAGAGAAGAGTGTGATGTGTTTCTGGAGCAGCGCCATGCATGGCTGGAGCATAAGATGTGTGTTGGGGAAGGTGGGGTGATGGGGGCAGAGGCCAGACAGGTTCTGGTCATGGTTCCAGCAGAAAGAAGTTTAGTCTGTCAGTGAAAGGATGTCTAAGTATATAATTGGAAATGGCATAATTAGATGTGTTTAGAAAGATCTCTTTGGGAGGAATATAGTATGCAGATTGGAATATAGTATACAGTTTCAGACGCGAGGCAGTCGACATTTAGGAGACTGTTGCCAGAGTCCAGGCTGGGGATGAGGGCAAGGCATTAGGATGGAAAGGAGGGATGTATGAAAGAGCATTTAGGAAGTACAATTGGGAACATATCTTATACTGCATTCATTGTGCTTACCCATGGTAATCAGCATGCTATATCACCTCCCCACCCCCTACCCCCATTTTATCCTGTTTTAACTGTGTAGGAAGTGAAGCAGTTGTGGAGCAGACACCTGGAGTGCTGGCTTGAGTGGGTGTGATTCGTAGGGAGTGACAAGTTTGGAAGGGAAGAGGAAGAGTTTTGTTTTGAGTAAGCTGACTTCGGGTTGCTCTGATATATATGCTGGATTCCAAGAGAGAGTTACGAAGATGGCGCTAAAGGAAAAGGGGCCAAAGACAGAATCCTGGGAACCCTCACCATTTGTGTGTGGCAGAGAATGTCAGAGATACAACAGGAGGGAAATCGGGGGTGTACTCAGTTGTATAATCATCAGTCCTTTGTGAGATTGGCTTTTTGATTGGTCTTAATGGATTCTTGCTTCTCCTTTGTAATATCCCTTCTCCAAGCCAGGGTGCCCACAGGAGGACAGAGACATCCACCCTGGGGTGCTACAGGTGGGCCAGGCAAAATGGAGGCAGAGAAGGGCATTCATTTTCAAGCAGTTCACTTGTGTGCTGGGTAATTATAGTCCTTTAGTCTTTTCTTCTAATCTTTACTAATTTTCTGATTACATTATCCCTTTATTACTTCCTCTGCTTACCTACTACGTAAGAAGAAAAATTGAGAGCTTTTGACCACCATCTATCTGAGGATGAGAGATATCTCTCTGTAAAGCCCTACAGTCCCAATGGGTACCATCAGTTAGGATGCCCATGCATATATGTTGTAAAGATCAGGGCTTTTTTCTTTTTTTTCCCTAAATTTCATTTCTTTGATCAGTAATTTGGAAAAAAACATTGGGTTTGGGATTCACAATCCTTTGCTTTACCTTTGTGATTTTGAAAGCATGCACCTGTCAGGAGGAAGGGACAATGCCTGTTTGAGGATTGAACTGAAATGTATTTGATTCCTTAGCTCTAGTCTTCAAAATGTGCAGAGGTTTGTGCAATAGTGCTTCTCAGACATGGAAGAGGTGCCAGGAAAACATAAACACATTAAGGGATTCTTCGTTTCAGTTTGAGAAGCAACTATTTGCTACAGAAGCTGCCTTTTAAAACTGTGTAAGTTTCCAGGTTCCCAAGCCAAGCCTGGCTGGGTGCTTTGCATACAGAGCCAGGATGGTTATGAGTTGCTCACATCCATGGCCTGTGTTGAGTCCTTTAGTGGTGCTGAAGTGGCAGCAACAGCAAATGGATACGAACTTCATTCTTCATTTCCATCAGCCTCTTAAACCTAACCAGACTGTAATGGTCTTCAGGTTTGGGCTTTATTAAAAATCCCCTCCAGGGCAGTACAATGGTGGTGGCTCAGAGGCAGAATTCTTGCCTGCCATGCTGGAGACACGGGTTCGATTTCCAGAGCTTGCCCATGCCAAAAAAAATTAAAAATAAAAATCCCCTCTAGGGTGATAAAAATATTCTAAAACTGGATTGTGGTTGTGGTTACAAAACTCAGTAACTTTACTGACAAATATGTAAGTTATACCTCAGTAAAGTTGTTTGAAACCTATCCCCTCCAATGCTCCACTCTGTACTGCCTCTTTTTTTTCTTCTTAAATGATTTTTTTATTAATATAGTCATCTAAAGTGTATAATCAGTGGTTCACGGTATCATCCTAAAGTTGTACATTCATAATTACAATAGATTTTTGACATTTTCATTACTCCCCCCCCCAGAAAAGTAAAAAAGAATACCCAAAACATCTTATAATCCCCATATCCCCCTATTGTTTATGGATTTTTTTGTCTTTTTTTCCTCTTACTTATCTGTCCATACACTGGATAAAGGGAGCGCCAGTCACAAGGTTTTATACACTCACAATTCATATTTTAAAAGCTCTACAGTTATTCAGTCATCTTCAAGAATCAAGGCTATAGGGCTAAAGTTCAACAGTTTCAGGTATTTCCTACTAACTAATCCAATACGACAAAAACTGAAAAGGGATATTTATATACTGCATAAGAATAACCTCCAGAAAGACATCTCATCTCTATTTAAAATCTCTCAGCCACTGAAACTTTATTTTGTTTCATTTATCTTCCCCTTTTTGGTCAAGAAGACTTTCTCATTCCCATGATTCCAGGCTCATCCCTGGGAGTCATGTCCCACATTGTTGGGGAGATTTATACCCCTGGTAATCATGTCCCATGTAGGAGGGGGAGGGCAATGAATTCACCTGCAGAGCTGGGTTAGAGAGAGAGGCTAAATCTGAGCATCAAAAGAGGTTTTCTGGGGGTGACTCCTAGGCATAGTCATAAGTAGGCTTAGCTTCTCCTTTGCAGTAGTAAGTTTCATAAGGGCAGCCCCCAAGATCAAGGGCCTGTCCCATCAAATTGCCAGCCTCCAATGCTTGCGAGAATATCATGTCTTCCCCAGGTGGGCAAGTTTAATATTTTCACCAGTCCCTCCAGGGGGCTTTGCAAATATTTTTAAATCTTCTTCCCAGCTTACTCTGAGATGTATTGGGCCATCACACCAACCTGTATAAACCAACAAGATCTCACTCCCCATTCAAGGTTCCATGTAATTAAGGTGTTCAAATAAGCTGACTATACGAGTAAAATTAGATAGAGTGCTACTGAAAATAAAAATCTTGCATCAAATAAACATCACTTCCTTTGGTCTCACACAGAAGTTGAAGTATACTTAAAATGGTATCATCCTTTAGTCTGATTTACATTAGTCCTACCTAGATTAACTTCGTTCATGTCTTTGGTTGACGTCTGATCACTCTTTCAACTTTTTTAACAGTTGCTATATGAAGTAATGCTGTCTTTCATAGCTGCAGAACTCTAGCTGTATGTCTCAGGTGTCACATAAATATCCAGAGTTCCATGGAATGACCAGGTTATACACAAAGAGCTTAGCATCTCAGAATTTAGAAATAACACAACTCCAGAATAGATGTGAATGCTGTAAGAGCTTAAGGTCTAGGAACCTTTACAGTAGGCCTTCACCTGATAACCTATGCTCTCAGATTAAATTCTCAGAGTTTGCACATTATAGTTAGTTCATATTATTGAGGCATTATAATATTTGTCTTTTCTGGCTTATTTCACTCAATTTGCTGTCCTGAAGTTCATCCACCTAGTTGTATACCATGTCTCAGTAGTTCGTTTTGTAGTTTCACTGGGAAGGAGGCTGAACCCTATGGTTAAATAATGATTTCGTTCATCTGTGTATTCTCTAGCCCCTTCCTCTTCCTTTCTACTGCTTTCTTCCTCAGATTATCTAGGTGATTGGAAAGGAGGTGACATATTTTCCCTGACTCTCCTCCAAATGCTGCTCTCTCTTGTTGGATTGCAGTGATATGGCACATGTTCTGTACACTCCCTGTTATTACTGACTTTCTCTTTAGGAGTCATAAGCTTCCCTGATGGCAGAGATCTTGTTTACTGGTGCCTGCCATATGCTAGGTGGTTAATCAATAAATTTACTGTTGCTAAAGGGAATAGAGGCTTAATATGAGTCAGTTGGTTAAATTACCTAGCAGGAAGTAGGCAGGAGCATACACAAGGGACTGCCCTTTTGCTGTCCTCCTGTTCTAGTACACAGTGGATGCCTGCTACTCTTACCCTGTGCCTTGGAGGTGGTGGGGGCTTCTGGTCAGATGTCTTCTAAAAGCACAGGGTTGTGTTGTTAATGTCCTTTAACAAGACAAATGTCTGTCATACCTAGTATCTGGATCCAGTATTGATTTAAAATTTAATGGAATACATTTACTTTCCCTAGCCCCAAGTGAGTGGGATACTTCTAAAAGGGTTTACCCAATCTGTACCCAAAAGAGGGGCCTGAAGCACCCTTCATTGTGCCCCCAATTGGTTTGGCAGTGCTTGGTGCAGATGGCCCTGGGTCATGATTATGAGCTGCAGGCATGTAGTCTTCCAGAAGAACTGAGAGGACATGAGGTGCCCTTTGGGTGCTTCTGCATAAGGATGGCCTTTCTTGGAGTGAGCCAGACTTGCCTAAAGCCATAGCGGTAACTAAAACTTTAAAATTTCTCCAAAGGAGAACTTGTCTTCGCTCAGATTACATTTTAGTTCATGGAGTAAGCCACAGTGTTTACCTCTGTGCATCAAGCCAGGGGTCGATCAGCAGTAGTCCTAGCCTGTAAGAAAAAAGGGAAGGGGGTTAGGAAATTGGGTGGTGGACAAGGAATAATTTATAACCTGAAACTGTTGCTGCTGGATCAGAGGGTGCCTGAAGGCCTCCCTGGACCTTTTGACCATCAGGTGTTAGGGATGTAGCTGCTGGAGTGATTATTAATACCATCATAACTCAGTAGAGATTAGAGTAGAGTAAAGGGTCAGCCTTGAAGATTTCCTCCAGAGAAAATTTCTGTTTCATTGGGAAGATTATGCCTCAGTCCCATTCCCGCCCCCCCCCTTTTTTTCCCCATTCCCTTTTAAGCAAATTTGGAAGGGAAAATATATTCCACAGTGATGGTTGAGAGCCCACTGTAGGTTTATTTCTGCCTTGTAGAGAACAACTGGGGTTTTCTACATGAAAATGATGATACTATGAACCACTGTTCATATACTTTGTATGATATATGGTATATGAATATATAATATGTCTCAATAAAATTGCATTTTAAAAAATGAACTGACAAAAACAAAAGAATTAAGAGCCTATCTGAACAGAATAAACTGGAAATCTCCCTGTTGTTATCCAAATATAACAAAAGGGAGATGGACTATAAAAGTCCTAGAGTTAGAATCAATAGGATTTGGCTTTTGGTTGATTGGGTTGAGGGAATGAAGAAGAGAAAATGGTCTGAGATGACTCCTGGTTTCCATTTGGTGTGGGGTTGTGATGCTATTTGACTATATGAAGGGTGAGGGTTGGGGGAGGGGGGAATAGAAATGTTCAATTTTGGACTCCCTTAGTTTGAAGTCCCTGTGGGATGTCTAGATAGAGCTGTTTAGAAGGCATTTGGGTCTCAGGGGTGAGGTCAAGAAAAGATAAAAATGTAGGGGTCATCCGATTTTATGAAAGAGAGGAGCCAATAAAGGAATTGGAGCCATTTGAGAGAACTGAGGCTATAGTGAGACTGGGAGGGGAAGAAACAGGAGATCCCAGCACAGAGCCCAGGAGGGCGAGTTTCTCTGAAGAGCTCCAGTGGGAGCAAGTCAGCTAAGGACTGAAGTGGTTCAGTTGGAAAGCCGGTGTGATGGGCCTTAGCTGAATAAGCGAGACAGAAGCCAGATTGCAGTGGTTTGGAGAGGGAGTGAAAAGACCATAGCTGAAGGTGATTGAGAGGCCCTGAGGCAAGGAGAGCACTTCCAGGAAACTCAGCCCTGAAAACACCCAGGGAGAGGCCAGTAGCTTTTAAAGGGGTGCAGGGACAGGGCTTGTTATCTGCTTTCCTTAAAGATGAGATGAGGGGAAGGAAACTGATTGGTGAGAGTAACATTTCAAATCGTTAATAGTAAATAGAGACAGATTCAGGAGAACAAGGGGTGAAGCACGAGGAGAAGGAATAGGGGCTGGAAGAGAAGTAGTTCCACATTGGCATTGGAGAGCAGGAAACTGAGGGTGAGACTAGAAGGGTGGGGGTGGGGTGGGGTTCTGAGGGTAAAGAGCCAGGTCTGGAGAGGGTGGTTCCTGTATGGTTGCATCCACCAGCACTGATAAGACTTTTCCTTTCTTCAGCAGTTCAGAAAAGTTGATGTTTCAGGAGTCTAGCTGGCTCTCTGTCTACCTCCACCTCATCCTGGGGCACCCTTATCAGAAGCTGATGAAGGGTGAAATATATACACGTTACCCTGGGGGTCCTCTTTGTCATCGTGCCTCAGAATGAAGAAGCACTGCCTTTTCAGACACCCTGTTTATGACAACTTCGTGGTTCTCTGGAGGCTGATTAAAAGAACCCCCACACAACTTGGAATTAGAACTATTGCAGCCCTTCACTTGTCTCTCTGGGATGGTGGGCTAGAGGTTGTCTTATAGCATTTCCAGATACTGATGCTGCAGTTCTTTTCTAGAAACCAGTGTCTCTTTATAGGGGACAGTTTCTCTGAGACTATTTGGCCATGGAAAAGAAAGCTGCCTCCAGATCTTGGCTCCTGTCCTATGTGACAGGAATGGGTCCTAAGCTGGGTGGGGAGGAGGGCCTGTATGTAGAACACAGGGAAGTCAGGTTCAGGGGGGGCAGTGAACCTGTACAAAGGACAAGTCTGCAGGTGACCAGAGGAGCTTTTCCCCCTTGGAAGATCCATGGATTCCCTTGCACCCCTTTGAAGTGAACCTGGTGGCACTTGCCTGAAAGTACTCAGAACATTTTTATTTAACTTGGCTTCCTTCTCATATTCGTAACAGAATTCTGCCTGGATCTGTAGCCATCTGGCAGACTGGAGCAGTCATTTACTGAACCATTGATCCATTCAACAGGTAGCTCTTGTGCACTTGCTGTGGGCCGGGAACTGCCCTTGGTGCTGGGGACACAGCATTGAGCAAAATGCCAAGACTCTTAACCCTCAGAGGGTGATTGGGAGATGAAGACAGACAATAAATCAATGAGTAACATTATGGAACACTTAATTGTCATAAATGCTATGGGGGAAAAAAACAGGGAAAGAGGTAAAGCAGGATGGGGATAAGTTTTAAATGATTTGGGAAGGCCACATTGAAATAAAGACTCAAGGATGACAAGAATGGGTAAGCCAGGCATGGGTCGTCTTCCTTAACATATACGCTTCTCAGAGGCTGGGATGTCTGTTCATGTCTGTGTTTTCTTAGAGCCTAGAAAAATGCTTGGCACATTAGAGGTGCTTAACAGTATTTTTTGAATGAACAGATGATTGACTCTGGGAAAGAGTATTTCAGATGGGAAATAGCAAATGCAGGGACTGAGGTGGGAGTGTGTCTGGTTTGTGAGCAGCATGGAGGCCTGTGTGGCATGAGAGGGGAAAGCAAGGGGGCAGAGATGAGAGGCAAGAGGTGAGTGGGGTGCAGATCTTGTAGGGGGCTCTTGACACTTTTTCAGGGTGTCATCCGGGTCAAAACTGTTTTCATATAACACTGGCATTTACATTTTCTACTCTTGTTCTCTCATGAGTGTATGATGTTTTCAGAGGCTACGTGATATGTAATATTACACACGTGTAATTATAACATATTGAACACAGAAGCAGAGATGAGAGTCCAGCTGTCTTAAGTCAGCCTTAAGGAGATTTGCAAAAATGTAGAACATTGTCACTCTTCTCGTTAAATTTACATTTTTGGAAATATTGTTATTTTTTCATAAAAACATTTATTAATATATAATGGTTTTTTAAAAATTATGATATCGTGTTTTTGGTTTGTTTTTGCATGGACAGGCTCTGGGAATCAAACCTGGGTCTCCGGCATGGCCGGCAGGGACTCTACCACTGAGCCACCATTGCCTGCCCAGTATAGTTTTTTTTTTCTCCATTTTTTTTAGGTGCATGGTCTGGGAACTGATATAGTTTTATTCTGGCAAAAAAAAGTATACAAATCAGAAACCAAAAGAAGAGATGCATAGTGTGAGGATCCAAAACACAAGCATTTGTGTTCTTTCCACGTGGAGTCAGAATACCCTTCCAGCACATTAATGTACATCATTAATCATGGAAAATCCCTTAGGCTTCAGTGTCTAGAGCTTTTACTGCCGTTTCATAACATCACTATGACAAATGAAATCAGTTCCTACCTGGTTGAACTCCATTTCTCACACCCTCTTGTCTTCCTTGGAAGGTTGAGCTGATGTGACATGGCTCAAAGCCCACTTTACGTGGTTGGTCATTGGCTTAGACCAAGGTCCATCTCCTTAGCATAAACTATCAGGTGTTCTAATGGGTTGTTATTTTAAAATGACTTAATAAGTATATTGGAATATTTTTCTCAGTTTTAAATTCAAATACAGTAAAAATCGACAGCTCTTTGGGTCCTCAGTAATTTTTAAGAATGTGAAGGAATCCTGGGACCAAAAAGTATGTGAAACACTGTTAGAGGGCCATTGTAGAATAGCTACATTTCCACCTGAGATGGAAAGTCACAGGCTGAGTCAAACAAGGCCAAATTTAGTGAAGAGAGTTGTGAGATCCTGAAAGGACGTGAAAATAAAGCACGTAGACACAGGGTGAGGGAGGCATGTTTTAGAAGCAACAGGTTGGTAATAAAGAAGACTTCGGAGCTTTACATTGTGGTATATGTCAGTGGCATGGTAGACATTCCAGCCAGGCCTTGCAGTCTTGTAGTTGGGACTTTCATTCTTCTGGGGGGAGACAGACAATAAGCAGATAATCCATATACACCGTGTCAGGTGGTGAGGTGTTGGAGGGAAAATAGAGCAGGGTTAGGGGGCTAGAGAGTGATGAGGATGGTGCATTTTTTTCCTGGTGGTCAGGAAAGGCTTCTTTATAAGGTGGTATTTGAGTGAAGACCTGAAGAAAGCAAGAAAGCCAGCCCTGGGCCATCGGGGAAAGAGCATTCAGGCCGGTGAAGAAGAAGGGCAGAGATCTGGGTAGGCAGCTAGCTTGGGGTATTTGAGCAGGAAGGAGACCAGTCTGGCTGAAGCCACATGGACCTAGGGGAGAGCGTTGGGGTAGGAGCAGGGTAGTAGGGGTGGGGCGGGCCACAGGGGGCCTCCTTTTAGGCTTCTGTGGGGACTGTGGTTTCATCCTAGTCTGAGATGGATCGCCAGCAGAGGGTTTGAGCAAAGGTGAATCTTCTGGGTGCTTTGTGGGAAATATTCTGGGAATGGGGCCTGCAGTTTGGAGCTGGGAGTTTATTGGAGTCATGCAGGTGAGGAGAGCTAACTGCAGTTGACCAGGTGAGACATGGCAGTGGCTTTGATGAGGGTAGCAGAGGATAAGATGGTGAGAAATGGTGGATTTGGGTGGTATTTTGAAGATGAAACAGACAGAATTTACTGAAGAATTGACAATTGGATATGACAGAAAGGAGATAATTACAAGGTATTTGTATTGAGTGGGTGGATGATGGTGCAGTTAGCTGAAATACAGAATTCTAAGGAAGACATAGGTTGGGGATAGGAATAAGAGTTCAGTTTTGTGTATGTTAAGTTGGAGGTGCGAATCAAATAGCAAAGTGGAAATGTAGACTAGACAATTAGATAAAGAAGTTCAGGAGACTGAAGGAGATCATCTAGGGCATAGGTTTTCAAAGTGGATTGTGTTCCATTAATGGGTCATAAAATCAGTATTGTGGGGGCCTGCATTTTTTTTTTAATGAAATAGAAAAGAAAACAATATTTTAGTAGCAAGGGTAAGTTTTGTTTGGTAAAAACTTTAAAACAAATTACATTTATATAAATAGATAACTGTGCATATGAGGTCATGGTATAAAATATTTTTTTACTGTGGGTCACGGTTTAAAACGTCTGAAAGCCACTGATGTAGGAAGTGATTGTAGATTGAAAAGAAGCTCAAAGGCTGAGTGATCCCAGGGGCCTTTCACTATACAGAAGCTGGAGTGTACTAGGACCCCCAGTGGACTCAACATCCCTAAGGAGGCAAGAGGAGGAGAAAGTGATGTTCTGCACCCTGGAGTGCAGGATGAGGGAGTCATGTCCCGGGACTCTTGTTGCTGATATCGAAGACAAGGAGTGGGACCTGTCTGCTGGATGTGACAGTGTGGAAATCATTTCTTACCTTGTTGGGGTGTTTCCACAGAGAGGTGGGGCAAAGCCTAATTAAACACTTTTAAGTGTACAACTAAGATGAGTGGGGCTGTTGGTCTTTGGTTTCTTTGTAACTTGCCTCTGCACTCTTGGTAGTGAGTTGCTGCGGGAGGCAATGAGGAAAGAGCACACTGTGATCATATACAGCTCTTTCTGTGAGCTTTGCTGAAAAGGAGCAGAGAGTAAGTTAGAGGGGATTGTGAGGTCAGGGCAGGGTCTTTTAAAGATGTGTAGTCTTGTGTTATGGGAGCCCCTGTGCTGCAGCAGCCCTAGAGGCCCCCCACACAGTCTGCCCATCTGACTGCTTCCTGAGTTGGCACAAGCACTGGAGGTCAGAGTGTGTCCTGTGAAAAGGACAGATTTTTAAAAAACTTTATTGTGATGACATAACTATTTTAAACACTTTTAAGTGTGCAATTCAGTGGCATTAATTACATTTACCGTGTTGTCCTGCCATCTACTACAAAACTTTTCCATCACCCCAAACAGAAACTCTGAACCAATTAAACATTAATTCCCTGCCCCCCCCCCCATAATCTCTATCTACTTTCTGTCTTCTATGAATTGCTTATTCATATAAGTGGGCTGGTATGATCTGTGCCCTTTTGTGGGGATTCTCCTTTGGTTGTATTTTCCCACCTCCTGGGTGAGGGGATGTTTTAAGCCATTCTCCCTAAAAGCTTTCTTCCCCCCCTCCGCCTCAGGTGGAGGCCCTTTCATTGCTGCTGGGTGCTAGGATCATAGCAGTGCTGTCAGATGTGTTAGTCTTTGGTTCCTTTGTAACTTGGCTCTGCACTCTTAGTAGTGAGTTGGTGCCTGAGTTCCTACAATAAATGGGTTCTCATTAGGGGATAAGAAGATGCTTTGCAATTGACTCCTCCAAGGTGTTGCTGATGGCTAGGATGCCAGAGGCACTGATAAGTGAGGTGCTAGTACTATTTTTGTTGCTTAGCATTTCAGCAGCCAGTAGAAAGAATGACTGTGAAACCAGACTCCCCTTACTTCGATTTATGAAAGGACTCCCTTTCATAGTAGCAGATGTGGTGATAAATTGTGAGAGGAAAAAGAATCCTCTGTAGTGTCCTTGCTAAATATACTTGAAGCTGCCTCTCCTTGATAGTTGGGCAGCTATCTTCAGAGTAGACAGGGCCTGTCTGTCATCTTGCCTGCACACCTGCATGTTCTTGTCTGCACACCTACAGGTTCCTGCTGGCAGGCCATAAGGGTGGGGAGCCTGCCTTCTGATGTGCTTTGAGTTTCTCAAGCTGTATTCCTGGGAGGGTTTGTAGTGGTTAAGGACTTGGGCTCTGAAGTAGACATGTATTGCCTTCTTGCTGTGTGACCTTGAAACTTCTTTAAAGCCACAGGACCCCCATCTGCAAGATTGAGATAATCACTTCCCCTCTCTGATGCCTGTATGTGGCACCTGGGGACTGTCTGTTGCTATTTTTATCCTTATGGCTGGAAGTCCTTGAGTCTTACTTGTTGTAACCTCTAAGGCTATTACAATATTTTGGCAGGGATTATTGACACAGATCTTATTTCTTTAGCCGTTCCCACCCATTGCCAATAGCCCCGCCCTCTGGAACAGGTGGAATGGAGAGGAGAGTGATGAGCCAGCAAAGAAAGCTTCCAAACAGTTTACTCTTTGTTAGAAACTCTCTGAGCTAATTCGGTTATAGAGAGTAGCCATTTATTTGGCCTGAGGTTAACTTTTTTTTGCTGGGACTTACTTATCAATTCCTAGATAGCAATAAACTACCATTTACTGAGCCTTGCTATGAACTCAGCACTGCTGAACAGTATACATTCCTTACCCCAGTTCTTCTGAAACCCTGTAACTTGGTTGATAGTTTTATTTTTACGGACCAGGAACACATGGGGCCCCAGGCATTCTTGTTTTTGAGTTCTTGTTTTTATGAGTTATTTGGGGCAGGCCCTGGCATCAGCACTAGTGATTGTATTTATTAAGTGCTTGGCTCTTACTCCGGCACTACAATATTTATTTGTGGGGGTGGTGCTGAACTGAAAAGCAAGGATCGATTCATTTTTGAATTGTGTAGGTGTTCTTAATTTGGTTTTCATGAAGAAATAGGTGGCAGCAAAGAGAGCAGAAATAACAAGACATAACACGGGGGTTAGGGCCATACCTATGTCTTTCAGACAATTTCATGGATTCTTTATAAAAGCATACAGACTTGGAGGTTCTAGAACCGAGTGGTGTCTTGTCCAGTCTCTTAGACCCCGATAGAGGCAATCAAGAGTAAGATTCAGTGACTGTGTGATTGTGAAAACCTTGTGTCTGATGCTCCTTTTATCTACCTTGTCAACAAAGGAATAAAACATATGGAATAAAAATAAATAATAAGGTGGAACAAATGCTAAAATAAATTTAGTCTGAAATGCTAGTGGTCAGTGAAAGGGAGGGGTAAGGGGTATGGCAGGTATAATCTTTTTTTTTTTCTTTCCTGTATTCATTTTATTTCTTTTTCTATTGTCTTTTTAATCTTTTTTTGAATTAATGCAAATATTCTAAGAAATGATGAATATGCAACTAAGTGATGATATTGTGAATTACTGATTATGTATGTTGTTTTATTTTGTTTCTTTATTTTTTAATTAATAAATAAATTGAAAAAAAAAAAAAGAGTAAGATTCATTCTCCTGGGCTGCAGTGAGGGTTCCTGAGAGAAGAGCTCTTTCTTGTTAGTTGCAGACCATTGTTTTCCTAGATTCTTTTTGGTAGTGCATCAGAAATCTGCTTCTTGGGGACATCAGTCAGTTTTCCTCCATCATCCCCAGCCACACTGGCCACGGTTACTGTATTTCCACAGAACCTCCTGAGCTCCATCTTCCCCTAGGTGTTCTAAACTCCCCAGTCATCACTAACTCTTCAGCAGCCTAGTACATTTCTGCTGGCTGTAGCTGCAGAGACCTGACGCTGCCTTTAGTAAGCTGGCAGCAGTTAATGGAGGGGACCGGCACTTAGATGGTGTCCTTGCGGAAGGGCGCAAGTGGAATGTGAATAAAGAGCAGTCCTCTAAGTGGGGATTGGGGAGAGTCTGGTTTTGTGTTTCCTCACCTTCCTACTGAGAGCATCAGTTTGAAGCTACAGAGGATGGGAAGTCTGAAGAGAGATTTGAGGATGGAACACTTGCAGAAACCAGACCACATGAGGAAGGCTGTTTTCCTCATAGTATTTTTTTTAAGAGAACTTGAATGAACCTTTTTGAAAGGTTACATTGTATTAAAAAAATACTTTTATTGAGAAATATCCACACACATAAAGTCCAACCATATTATACTGTAAATGGCCCGCAATATCATCACATAACTGTGTATTCTTCATCCTCACGGTATTTTGAGCTTGCTTCCTGGGTACTCGGAGAAGCTGCCTGATCTAATGACTGAGAGTGATAATAAGCTCATTGTACAGGAACCGGGAAGCAGAGTTAAAGGGATGAGGAGTCTGGTTCCCAGACTGTCTTGGATTTAGTTAGCTCACTGCCCTCTCTGCCAGGGGTGTCACTGACGGTGATAATGACCTGAGTGGTTTTTTGTTTGTTTGTTTTTTTAATATTTTTATTGTAAACAACAAACACACAAACATTCTTTTTTGTTTGCATATTCATCATCATGATCATTTCTTAGAGCATTTACATCAATTCAGAAAAAGAAATAAAAAGACAACAAAAATAAAACGAAAACAGAAAAAAAAGAAATTATACATACCATACCCCTTACCCCTCCCTTTCATTGATCTCTAGCATTTCAAATTAAATTTATTTTAACATTTGTTCCCCCTATTATTTATTTTTATTCCATATGCTCTACTCGTTTGTTGACAAGGTAGATAAAAGGAGCATCAGACACAAGTTTTTCGCATTCACACAGTCACGTTGTGAAATCTGTATCATTATACAATCATCATCAAGAAACATGGCTCCTGAAATACAGCTCTACATTTTCAGGCAGTTCTCTCCAGCCTCTCCATTACATCTTGAATAACAAGGTAATATCTACTTAATGCATAAGAATAACCTCCAGGATAACCTCTCCTCTGTTTGGAATCTCTCAGCCATTAACACTTTGTCTCATTTCACTCTTCCCTCTTTTGGTCGAGAAGGTTTTCTCAATCCCTTGATGCTGGGTCACAGTTCATTCTAGGATTTCTGTCCCACGTTGTCAGGAAGGTCCACACCCCTGGGAATGACCTGAGTTTTAAGCCCATTTTGCAGAAAGACTGATCAAGAACTCAAGGCACTTTGGTGATTGTTGTTCTTGTTTCTAAGGCACAGCACAAGGGACTCTCAATAATCTGAAATGTCTTTTGCATCTGAGTTTCTTCCTAGTGGCATTCTGAAACACACCTTCCTGTGTACCTACTTACAAGTTCTCTTTAGACAAAACCCCTTCCCCACTCCTGACTGAATGGGGCAGGAAAGGAGCATTTCATAGACTTTTCTCTATAATTCAGAGATTTGCATGTCTGCTGCTGGTATTTTTTTTTTTTTTGCATGGGCAGGCACTGGGAATTGAACTCAGGTCTCTGGCACGGCAAGCGAGAACTCTCCCTGCTGAGCCACTGTGGCCTGCAAAATAGGGTCTTATTTTGTTTTGTTTTTTTTCTGCTGGTATATTAATGACATAGTGGCCAGGAAGAAAATGAACTCAGCTTCACTCTGCTTCTATACTATTGAAATCTGATTCTATTTTATTGTTTTGTTTTTCTTTCCTTTTTCTATTTTTAAAAATAATTGCTCCCCTGCCCCCCAAACAACCTATTCTAAAAGCTAGAGATTGAATGTTCTCAAAACTGGCCCTGGGTTAGACAACCTTTTACTATTGTACATAGAAATCTAAGCTCTGTCCCTGTATGTACTTCACAGCCATCTCTCCTGCAGCCAAGGAATGTGCAGGGCTTCTGAGTCAGCAGTCAGCTGTCACAGGACAAAACATGTAGGGGATTGCCAGTTGCAGAATCCATGCAGGTTCTGGAAACTTGGTATCGCCTCCTCTTCCCCTTACTTCCTTAGGCTCCTTCCTTGCTTCCCTTATGCCCTTCTTCCACACCTTGGCTTTTCCGTTTCCAGGAATTCTGGTATCTTCTGGCCAGATTTCCAAGTTTCTGGGTTCCTGGTATTATGAAGGTCGACTTCCCTGGATACTGTGATAAGCAATGCATAAGGTGGTCCAGGAGAGGCAGGGGAGCACGATCTGGCTTTGCCCTTTGGAAACCAGGAGAAACATGTTGCTGTTCACAAAATGGGGCCATTGCCAGGAATTTCCCTTCTCCTGTGAGTCTTCCTGACTGCTCTCAGTGACTCAGAAGTCCCATGAAGTACCCTGGCTAGAATGACAGTTCTTGCTCAGCAGAGCGGCCGAGTAATGCTGGTCTGGCATACTAGAGTTGTCTTCCTGCTGCGGTCATTTGGCTTGCAAAGTAGGAAAAGTGAGGCAGCCCAAGGGAATTAGTTTTGTGTAGTTTTACACTGAGTGCCTGTTACATTGTTCCAGGAATGGACCTACCTCTGTTTATCTGTTGTTATTTGTGACCTGCAGGTTGAAATCCCTTTGACTCGCCTGCCACTTGGAAGCGGGTGCTCTCCAGTTATCCAAGAGCTGTGACTGGAACCCACTCATTTGAAGGTGTTTTACATTAATAGGAGGATTGGGAGGCTGTTGTGCATATAGGTGTGTGTCTATGGTGGGGGTCGTGGTGCTTGATTTGGAGATTCTGTGTGGTAGTCGGCAACTCTTTGGAAGCTAGTAATTGTTTCAAAAAGAGTAGACAACAACCAGCCAAGGGGACGTAAGCCCATGTGGGCAGAGCTCTTCTCCAGAAATAAGCAGGGGAAACTGTCTTTTCAGGAGGTGTGAATACCAGGCATGGGCTCTGACAGGGGGAGAGACTTAGAAATACCTGTGCCGGGATCTTTCTGCACGAATTTCAGCCTGAACATCCTGATACTGAGAGTTCTGAATCCTGACAGGCAGCCCAAGGGTACTGGTGATTAGTAACAAAGAAGAAGACTTTTCCTCCTCGGCAGAGACAGAGACAGACAGATCCAGAACACAATCACAAGCGTAGATTGTGTTCTACGCTTTCCAAACATTGCAACTCTGGTTGAGTTAAGGTTAATTAGGAGTACAGTTGGGTATGTGGGGGTCAGGATTGCACAAGACTGTCCGCTTGTCCAGAAGCAGATGAAGCTGCAGAAATCCTCCACAAAAAAAGGCACAAGGCAAGGTAGCAAACATTCTTTATTTCTAGTCATTCCTTGCTTTGTTTCGGCCTTTCTTTTTGTCTTTGGATCAACCCATCTATTTTTTTCCCTACCCCGACAAACCATATTTTGGCTACCTGCCAATTCTAAGGTGAGCCTTGGCCTGCAAGATAAAATGGGCTATTTTTAGGAACTTTAAAGTAATTTTCCTGCTGCCTCACTACTACCTAGAATGAACCTTTATTTAGGGGAGACTAAAGATTAGTTCCAGTTCATTCTTTTTCTCACGTGACTTTGGCCACACAGACATTGGGAAAGGCTATGTTGATTAGCAGAGTGGGTCTTATATTTGGGATGAGAAGCTGAGGCATCATGATTCATGTGAAGAATTATCACTTAGAGTTGTTCTTCACAGCACACCCAAGAGCCTTGGATCTGAGGACATAGAAAACATGAGGGTGAAATGGCAAGTCCTTGTATATACTGTAACCTTCTCTCAGTGAACTTAAGACACATCTCTCTTTGATTTGGTTTAATCTTATAATGTCAAGGTGTGGTGTGGAAAGAGGTAGAATGTTGTTTCTTTCTCACAAAGAGGGATTCCATTGCCCAGTGACTTGTCCAAGGTAGGAGCTTCAGGACAGACTCCTGGGTCTCTTCCATGTCATTCTGGAACTCAGTGCCTGCCTTCAGAGAAGTGATTTCATCAGCATCTTTAGCTTGGTGGTTCCCACCACCTGTGCGTTGGTTCACTAAACAGTAGGTCATGTCTTGCTTCTGCACCCCTCCCTCCTCAACACAGTGGAAGGACATTGTTGATCCACTGTGTTCAGAAGGGAGGCCTCTACCTCTCAACAACAGTTCTAACTAATGATGATGACTAAAACATGAGACAAGAATGATGACGCAGGCCTGAGGGAATGGGTGGTAAAGGAGTTTTATAGGTGCTGTCTTCCATCTTACAGCCTCTGCCAAGCAATGTAGGTTGTTGGGCGTTCAGAGGGTTTTGGCAGATAGAAGGGTCAGACAACCATGTGTTATTGTCAGATATGGTGGGCATAGTGGAACAGCTGGAAACTCCTCACCCTACCGTATACCACTTGCAGCCCTTTAAACCCTGTTGGCTTTGATAGGCTGCACATTCTGCTTAGACTTTTATGACATTGCCCTCTGGTCCCCTTCAGACTTCTCTCTCTCATTTCTTCATGATCTTTTTAGAGGGCACATCCTCCACTGCCAGCCTCTTGCACATTGGTGCTTCCCATGTCTCATCCAGAGCCCACAGCTCTTCTCTCCCTGTGGACTCTGCCTTGTGTGGTCTCACTGCTGTCATGGGCTCTGCCCCAACCTGGACACTAAAGACTCCCAAATAAAGTAGCTGCACCCCTACCACTCCTGGAGCTTCCGATTCATACCAATCTGTTGTATGAACCCTCCACCAGGGCACCTCAAATTAACAGGTCCAAAAGGGAACGTTACACCCCACCCTCACAAAGTTCTATTTTCAGTCCATTAGCCTCATGTTACCTTTTACTCAGTGGTTCAAGCTGGAAGCTTACGAGTCATTCTGACTCTTTCTCTCATGTTCTATAAGAGTCATGCTCAGACCTTCTATTCTGCTTCCTTGCCCACATTCCACACCTCTTTCCTGCATGGGTAATAGTTATTTATCCTGCAAGACTCAGCTGTTACTTCTTTTAAGTTCATCTTCAATGAGACAACCCACCTTTCCCCACCCCTGATTTAGGCACTCTTGCTCTATGTTCCCAGCTTGCTTGAGGGCACTTATATTGTAACCTTCTTCTCATATATCTGTGTCACCCACTGGACTGAAAGCTCCTTGAAGGCAAAAACTGTCTTACCCATTTTTCCATCCCAGTGTCTAGAATAGCATCTGGAGTATAAAAGGTATGCAATATATATTTGTTAAATACGTATTTCAAACGCCACTTTGAAAATGAGCTATGTCTCCTGGAAAATATTTGTAGAAACAGACTTGGATTTGCTGACCATTTTTTTTCTTTCTTTCTGTTAGGTTAACGTGACAGTGCCTGGTGGACCACCAGATGTCCAATTTCCCCCTTGGAGGAGAACAGAGAGTGTGGGAGCATGGAGGAAAGTAAGAATGAGACGACGAATCGGGCTCATGTCCTCTTTGACCGGTTTGTCCAGGCCACCACCTGCAAAGGCACCCTCAAGGCTTTCCAGGAGCTCTGTGAACACCTGGAACTGAAGCCCAAGGATTATCGCTCCTTCTATCACAAGCTCAAGTCCAAGCTTAACTACTGGAAAGCCAAAGCCCTCTGGGCAAAGCTGGACAAACGGGGCAGCCACAAAGACTACAAAAAGGGGAAAGCATGCACGAACACCAAGGTAAGGACTTGGCTACCATTTGGTCCTGGGTCCCTGACCTGAGGATTTAACCAGGTACGAAAGAGGAGGCTTGCATATAGATAGGTTGGGCGAGGACTAGGTAGATTCTAGCCACAGCTTAGCATGGGAGGTCAAATTCATACCTTGTTGAAACTTTGTGTACCTTTTACCTATGTTATTTCACTCTTCTGTGTGTCAGACTCTATTCTAGCCATGTTTCATAATTAACATATTGAACATTCAACTTTCGACTATTAAAGAACAGCCTTAAAGTTGAGTGGTGTAAGGACTTTTTGTTTTGCTGTGGCTCTCTTATGTATCTCACACTGTTGGGAGGATGTGGATCACTTAGCTAGGAAGCAGCCACACTCCGTTAGCATCCTTCCTGAACGTGGCTTCATCATTCTTGGCATGTCTTCTGTATACAGCGCGTATTCCACATTGAGTAACCAGTAAAATAAATACTCGCCGCTTTTGGGGTTTGCCACAGGCATCAGACCTTGTCCCATCAATGTTCCAAAGGTCTGTTTTTATTCATAAGCAAAGGCCTTGTGAATGGAAACATTTCTGTTGCTTTCTTCACAATCTAGAGAAATGGGATTTCTATGGAACAGGTGCTTAGGGGCATTGATCTGAGATGCGCGACCCACTGTGCAGGGATAGGTTTGAGGAAGTGGAGAAGGAAAGGTACACTTATGCTTTCCTTCTTCTATAAGAACGGCTTCTGTGAGGAGTTTGGAAAAGTTTGTGGGACCGAAGTTGCACCTGTCTGCATGACTAAGTTGTTGTGTCCTTTCATGAGCTTTAATTTGCCCTATGTAGATACCTATAGACCCTCCATCCCCAGGAGATTTTGCATTTTGGTAGATAATTCCTCAGTGAAATTCAAGAAATTTGAAGGCCTGCCTTTCACATGTGAATACTAGATTTTTGTTAAAAATAAAGGGAGTTCAAAGCCACAAGATTTGCATAAATTCCTTTTGTTTTGCACATGCAAACTAGTGATGTGTTCACTCTCATTTTGGTTGCTTATTTTTTTTCCTTAACTTTTTTTTATTGCATGATATAACATATATAGAAAGCAAAGAAAGAAAAAAAGCAGTAGTTTTCAAAGCACTCTTCAACAAGTAGTTACAGGACAGATCCCAGCTGGGTATTTAAAGTAGATCTTCAGGATCATTTCCCTGGACTCTCAGTCTAGAGATGACAGTTTCGGAACTGTCTTCAGCAAATAGAATTTTGGCTCTTGAAAATCGTTTGGGTGGTAGACCCATTCCAGAACTTTTAAGATTGCCTGGAATATGTATTTAATAATTGGAGTCTCCTTGGACAGAAGTCATCCTGATTTAGACATCTTCCAAAGCTCCTTCTCCTAACAGTGACAGATTAGGTATGATTTTCGTATTGTTTGTTGAAATGTCAACCTGTTCAAACATGTTGCAGATCTGTGGGCCTTGCCTTGGCTGTGCTGGGTGGAAGTAGGCTGGGTTTATGTCCATCATTTCACTGTGGAGAGGCTTGTCTATCCACAGCAGTTACTACCTCCTTTCTCAGGCATTGCAGTGCTCAGGTGGGTTTGGAGGTTTCTTTGTAACAGGGAGACTAGTCCTATTTGGAGGCTTTAGGAAAGGAAGGTTATGAGATAGTGAAACTTCTTTAGAAGTGCAAGCTTCCTCATGAAATGCCCCCTTTGTCCTGAAAGCAGCTGTGTTTTCCAGTGTCTCATCATTGGAGCTGGCCCCTGTGGCCTCCGCACTGCCATTGACTTATCCTTGTTGGGTGCCAAGGTGGTTGTTATTGAGAAACGAGATGCCTTCTCTCGCAACAATGTCTTGCATCTCTGGCCATTCACCATCCATGATCTGCGAGGTCTGGGTGCCAAGAAGTTCTATGGCAAGTTCTGTGCTGGAGCCATCGACCATATCAGTAAGTGTTTTAGTTTGTTAATTCTGAGAGCAATGCAATGTACCAGAAATGGGTTGGCTTTTATAAGGGGAATTTATTAAGTTACAAGTTTACAGTTCTAAAGCTGTAAAATGTTAAAACTAAGGCATTCAGAGAAAGTTCCTTGACTTAGAAAAGAGCCGATGATATTTGGAGTTTTCTGTCAGCTGGGAAGGCATGTGGCAACGTGTGGTAACTTTCTCTCCTGGCTTCTCCTGGCTTCTCATTTCAAACAGCCACCCCTGGGGCATTTTCTTTCTGCATCTCCAAATATCTCTCTCTGTGTTGGCTCTGAAGCTTTTTCCAAAATACTTCCCTCTTAAAGACTCCAGTAAGTGACTCATCTTGCATGGGTAGAGACACATCTCCATGGAAACCACCTAATCAAAAGGTCCCACTCACAATTAGGTGGGTCGCATCTCCATGGAAACAACTTAATGAAAAAGATCCCACTCAATACTGAATCAGGATTAAAGAACATGGCTTTTCTGGGGTACACACAGTTTCACACTGACACAGTAGGCAAACCAGTTCTTATGTAGCTTCTTCCCCTCCCCACTGCCCACTCTTTCAATAGACAGAGACATGCCAGTTATCTCAGGACTTCATACATGAGAGCCCAGTTTATTCTGATACCATTAGTATCTATCTTGTGGAAAGCACACTATGTGGATTCAGAATACCTACCATACAGTGGTTATATAACCCAGGACTCTGTAACTGCAAGTGTATTTCCTGGGAAGTGAGGCATTTGGCACTTAAGGATTTCTAACTTAGGTTTTGGACTTTACTGAGCACTGTGGGCCAGGGAAACAGATGACCATTCGGGCCTTCTTCCTCTACTGGTTCTTAGTCCGGCAGGAGAGGCATATACATTTGGCCCTCTGAAATGTGATAGGGAATACGTTCTGTGAATGTAAGAATGTACTGTGGGGACACTGCCATGGAGAAACTACATGGAGAGAAGAAGTCGAGTCCTAGCTTGGTTTTGAACAGCAAGTGGGTAATGGGACTTGTTTGGTAGGGGGATTCTTGTGAGGTCTACAACCAGGGCAGCTCTTGCCGTGTTCTTGTCTTCTCCATGCTTAGCTCAGGCCTGTGCTTTTCTGAGATCCTGTAAGGTAAATACACATCAGTGCCAACGGTGATTTTGTTTTGCAACCAAAAGTCACCTATCCAAAATGTGATGCAGAACAAGGAGAGAGAACCCAGATGATGAAGTCAAAGTCTTGTTTCTTAATGACCATTAATGGTTTCAGGCAGACTTATCGAGGCCCCAATAGCCTCAGTTCCTCCTGATGTATCCTGTGAATACATTCAGCCTTTGTTGAATGTTTGAAGCAGTTGTGCCATTTTATGAATTGCTGGCCAGGAGCTACCATGTTCCCCTGGCAGAGATGCACCCTGCCCATCTGTCAGACTGTAATTTCTAATGCATCTTGGAAGCCACAGTTGTCTGCAAAAATAAAATGTATGTAAGCCTGGGGTTTAAATGAGTCTTTGGGAGAGTGACTCAGGAGGGTGTTGGTTGTACAAACTGGAGAAAATGACTAAGATGACTTAGAGGAGGGTTTACATGTATTCCGGAGGACTAGCCCAGGCTGCAGGTAAGATTGGTCCTAAGAGAGGACCAGGGGTCAGTAAGTCAGTGGATTTGTTTGCCTTCTGTCTGGCAGTATTTATGTTGGGACTGAGAGGGTTCTATGGAGATCAGGGACTAGATTTCTCTGTCTGCTGAGCTGGTTTCTCTCTCTGCAGTGTCTGGCACATGTTAAGTACTCACTGGACATTGAATAAATGAGTGAATCTCCCTGTGATAATGAGCAAGATTTCCAGTAGTTTGAGGCCTTTGTTTCCCCAACCATAGACTAGAGATGGGAGAGGGGATGGTAAGAGAAAGATGTGTGGTTTCCCTTTCTCACCTTTTAAGAATATGTGGTGATCAATGCGGTAAGAGAATGAAAGAAAGCTGCTGTGGAAATTTCCGAATGTAGCACAGCAGCTTTGTGTCAAAATGTGGGACACATGCTCACGGGTATACTTCTGTCTTTTCATGGTAAGCCCTTTTAATCTATTGGGATTGTAGCTTCTGCTCAGTAATGGTGGCTTTAGTGGTGTCAGGGGAAGGTGGGGATGAGACTCTTCTGTTGGCTATGATCCCATGTTGTCTTAGAGCTGTTGGGTGCTTTGAACACCTAACCCAAGAGATGGATGTGGCCTTGGGTGTCTCTGGAACATCTTTTGCACCAGATTATAATTTTCCATTATCACACAAAACGTAAAAAAGAAAAAAAGAAACTCTTGAGTGTGGCTTGGGAACTGTCTCTTGCTGCTGGAGCATTGGGACTCTGAATGAGCTGTAGGTTGGTGGGTCATAAGCAGCAACAACTGACTGGTGCTTTCTTCTCCGGGTGGCATTCACTAGTGTATTCTCCATTTCCCAGGTATCCGGCAGCTCCAGCTAATACTTTTGAAAGTAGCCCTGATCCTAGGCATTGAAATCCACGTCAACGTGGAATTCCAAGGACTCGTACAGCCTCCTGAGGACCAAGAGAATGAACGTGAGTTGGGTTGGAACCAATGAAGAGTGATTAAAGGGTATTGAATATGTGAGGGAAGTTGAGCTCGAGGACAAAGACTAGAGGAATCTGTGGATTATTTCCAGGAATAGTGAAAGGGGCTTCTCCATTTGTGCAGGTCTGGAGACCTTTGACCTAACATTTGACCTTACAGGCTCTCTGTCCATTATAGAAAATATAATCTATTGGGGAAAGTTCTCTGTAAGCCCTCTTCAAGGATTTTTTCTGTGGTTTGGGCCCCATGATTTCACACCTAGTGATGTTGGCTTGGGATTTTGGGGAGTCTGCATACCTAGGTATCTACAGTTAGTCTTGGGTGGGTGAATATGGTTTGGGTGATGGCCTTTATTGTGACTTTGGTCCACAGGGATAGGATGGCGCGCACTGGTGCACCCCAAAACCCATCCTGTATCCGAGTATGAATTTGAAGTGATCATCGGAGGGGATGGCCGTAGGAACACCTTGGAAGGTATTGGTCTGTTCTTTGCCAGCTTCAGAGCAGAAAGATGGGCAACTCTGCCCACCCCTGAGTGAGATTTTGTGCGCTCCAAGTCCACCCTGTTCCAATGAAGTGAACAGCCTCAGCTTTCCCTAGCCAGCTGCACCTGGGGCACTTTTGGGTGCTCAGCAGATAGGTAGCACTTTGAGAGGTTAGTGTTATAGTTTGCTAGCTTCCGGAATGCAACACACCAGAGACGGATTGGCTTTTAATAAAAGGGGATTTATTTTGTTGGTTCTTCAGAGGAAAGGCAGCTAACTTTCCACTGAGGTTCTTTCTTACGTGGAAGGCACAAGATGGTCTCTGCTGGTCTTCTCTCCAGGCCCCTGGGTTTGAACAACTTTCCCTGGGGTGACTTTCTGCATCTCCAAAGGCCTGGGCTGAGCTGCTAGTGCTGAGATGAGGAATGCCAAGCTGCTTGGCTGTGCAACATTGCACTCTCTCACTTAAGCACCAGCCAATTAAGTCAAATGTCACTCATTGCAGCAGACACGCCTCCTAGCTGACTGCAGATGTAATTAGCAACAGATGAGGTTCACGTACCATTGGCTTATGTCCACAGCAACAAGACTAGGTATGCTTACCTGGCCAAGTTGACAACTGAATCTAACTAACATAGTTAGTATGGCCAAGGTCACACTGAAGCATTTATAAGCAGGTTGCCTTTTTTTTTTTTAATGGAATCCCTTATACTGAGTAATGTTCTGCCCAGTCCAATTTCAAATTGTCCGTTAGAGTGTTGGAGGCTTTGACTTCTTTCCTGGACTGTTATATACTTCAGTAGGTAAACATCTTTTCAACTAGGGAGGGGCTGCCCTGAAATTTTCCCATCAATTTCCACCCTCCTTTCTCTAACATCTTATTCAGTCCCTCCCATTTGAAGTTATCCTCCTTCTTTTTTAGCCAGCTGTCGCCACCTCTGTGAAAATTTCTTTCCCTCCAGGATTTCGTCGGAAGGAATTTCGTGGCAAACTGGCCATTGCCATCACAGCAAATTTTATTAACCGGAACACGACTGCAGAAGCCAAAGTAGAAGAGATCAGTGGTGTCGCATTTATATTCAACCAAAAATTTTTCCAGGAACTAAGGGAAGCCACAGGTTAGTGTGGATGCCTACAAAAAAAAAATAATCATATAATTTTAAGCAATGTGTTATTCTTCTCAGGGATTGGGGAGTGGGATTGATACAGGGCATGTCCTTGGTGTCACTGCTGTGTTGTTTGCCTCTCAGTTCTTTCTTTACAGGCACCCCCCCACCCCCCATTCCCCCACCGCCACACACACACACACACACACACACACACACACACACACACAATTTCTTTCTTAGCATAATGCCTCCCACCATCACTTATCCTTTATCCTCATAAGGGTGACTGCACCACTCTGGGTGTTCTTTTTATCTTTGTGTTTTAATTTTAGATGTAGATTCTGCTTCTACCAATTGTTTCCCATCCCCTCACCACTATTCAGTGGTGCTAAATTATGGTGCTTTGATATGGTGAACTGTTGGTCGGAAGTTCTCTATTTGTTTTCTAAACATTTGAGTGTGGGTTGTATATGTGATGCTTCTGAAACACTTAATACTTCCATGTATGTTTCCTAAGAATAAGGATATTCACTAATGTAACCACCTTAATTAAAGTTTCAAGTTCAAGAAATTTAACATTGCTATATAATTTACAGACTATATTCTAATTTTCTTATTTGTCTTAATAAGGTCCTTTTGAGCCTTTTCTCCTCCATCATTAGATCCTGTCCAGGATCCCAAATTGTATTTAATTGTCATTGTCTCTTTACTTGCACTTTTTTTTTTTTAAGTTGTGGAAACATATTTACAACATAAACTTTCCCATCTCAACCAATTTCAAGCACACCATTCAGTGGGATTAATCAGATTCACAGTGTTGTGCTACACTCACCACCATCTGTTACCAGAACTTTCCCATTGCCCCAAAAAGAAACCCACTCCCATTGTGATTAACCCCCCATTCCCCCCGCCTCTTGCCCCTGGTAACCTTTGTTTTACTTTCTGTCTTTATGAGCTTGCATATTCTAGTCATTTCATAGAAGCAGAATCATACGCTGTCTGTGCCTTTGTGTCTGACTTACTTCACTCGACAAGATGTCTTCAAGGAGAGTCTGGCTTTAGATAACAGTATGTAGTTATCTTCCTGAGTTCCATTTTGGGCTTATGCTAGCTAGGAATAAGATTATCATTTGGTAGCTTTTGAATAGATTAATTTAGATATTTTGCTATAACAAAAATGTCACTCCATTCTCTGCTTTCTAAAACATTTCTTTCCATTGCATCTGATTTTTTTTTTAGATTAATTGAATTAAAATGTTGTAGTTCACCCTCTGCTTTCAGGTGTAAAGTTGTCTCTCCTCCAGCTTCCTTGATGCTTATGCGAGCAGTTTAACCAGATAACTAACCTAAACCGTTTTGCTAGAGGTTAGCCTGTTTTTTGCTGTTGTTCTTCCCATTCTTACACTTCTGCTTATGGTGGGTCATTGTTTTCAAGATTACATAGGATGTCAAGTAAACCCAGAGCAGTGCCCAGAGAAGCAGAACTACCCTTCTTGCTACGAACTATTTATGTATAGCAGTGAGAGGCTGGGAGCAGAAATCTTTTTTATTTCTCTTTTCCTACTAGGAGTTTTGTCTTCTGGTCTCTTTGGATCCATGTACAATCTTTCCAGCCACCCTAATGTACCGCCATCTCTGCCGACTCTTATATGCACATGTTTGTTTTCTGGTTGCAGGTATCGATTTGGAGAACATTGTCTATTACAAAGATGACACGCACTATTTCGTAATGACAGCCAAAAAGCAGAGTTTACTGGACAAAGGGGTGATACTGCATGTGAGCAATGGATTTCTTTCCAACTTTTTTCTAATGTTGTAAGGTTAATTTGATCATCAAGAGAAATCCTTTTATTGTCTGATGGGTTCTCTTGCAGGGAAGTGAAAGTGAGCACCTAATTTGTATCCTAGATACATGTTCTCATCTTTGGTATTTTTTAGTTGAATTTTTAAAAAACCTTTTATTATTGAAATATTCTAATGTAAACAGAGGTAGAATAGATAGTGTTATGAATCCCTACATGCCCATCGGTAGTATCAGCATATATTATTTCAATAGTATTTCAGTCTACTTCTCTCTCCTACCATTGGATTGTTTCAAAACAAGTCACAGATATCATTTCATGCATAAGTACTCAGTTTAATTTCAGGTGATTCATTTGGTGGTCATATATTGGTGAATTTTATATATGACAGATTATTGGTTGCTTGATACTGGTCTTTTGGGAGGGGGATAACAGAGGGAAGGGATTGACAGAAAAGTAGCGATTGGTATTTATAGGCGCCTGATCATGGTTCTGTTTTCACTATAGATACAGTTATCTGAGGTCCAGGGAGTACATTCTGGATCAGGACCTCTTCATGACATAGTTTAATGTCCATCCTTAACCAGGTCCAACTTGGCCTTTTTTCCAGGTGACTAATATATGCCGTTCCCTGAGATGATTATCTAAAATATAAAATCAGAATCACAGGGCAGATGGTTCCTTAAGGAGGGTTTTTTTTTTCAGTCTTTTTTCTGGTCTCCTTGGTCTGAGTGTGTCCTATAGTTAAGACGCTTAGTGTTAATTCTACTTCTCTGCAGTCCAGAGAATTACCATCCCCATGTGACGTGTGACAAGAAGGGTAAACTGGAGAAGGTGTCAGATGTATTGACCAGGCTCTGACAGTTTGCTCCAGAGACTGTTAGCTCATTTCAGGGAGTCCTTTGTCTTTGCAGGGTGATAGTGGATCAAGTCACTTCAGTGTGAATGACACTACTGTCTTATCTGAGGACAGAGTGGGGAGGGGCTGAGGGGCACAGGGCCACAGCGTAGTCTCCCTTCTGCCCTTGAGCCAGTGCCTACCCTGGTGTCTGCTTCTGAGCCCAGTGGTGGAAGAAGAAACAATACAGACCAGTTTATACAGACCCTTCTGCCAGAAGCATAAGCAAGATGTATTTGGTTGGGTGCTTTATAGAATTGGTTGGCTGATTGTTTGAGGCTGTTGTATTGCTGTTAGTGAGAAATAGCCACTGAATCAATTGGCATGCCTTGAGACCAAGTTAAGGCATCTGCCAGTATCTTAGGCAGATTGTGGTTGTCTGTTGAAATTACGTAGTAACATTCTAGAAATTCAAGACATGATTTTATTTCTTTCGATGGCAGGGACCATGCCTTCTCTTTATGCTACAGTACTGAACTCACCATGGATACTCAACTCAATGCTGAGCAAACGGTGTTTCTGTGACCCACTCAAGTGTTTGCATTTTGGCTTTTTACATCTTGTAGTGTTGCTGAAAGTACCATCAGGAGTCCTTGGAAACTTGAGGCCCTACTTTAGGAGAATAAAGACTTGGCTTCGGGTGCCATGAACCTCCAAAGCAGAGAAAGGGGGTTTTTGGTCCTTTATGTGAAAAGTCATTTCTCTCTCATCATTGCTTTTCTTTGTTGGTATTTCTGTAGAACCTTTCATAATCTTCTGTATTATTTTGAAAACCTCCTTCTATTTTCAGTATATTCCTTTGCAGCTCCTAGACTGCTGTTGCTACTCCCTCCATGTTTTTGTGGCACTAAAGCTTTCAGGTTCTCCCTTTGGGCCTGATGAGTTCTGTGACACTGAGTATTTGTGTGGTCCTCGTGGTCACAAGCCATTTGCTGCCTTGAAGAAAATAATTGCTGATAATAACACCAAATAAGAAACGCCTTTTCCGTTCACAAAGCACTTAAACAGGGTCTAAAGAAGAGGGAAATTGCTCCAAGTAAATGGAGAAGCCAGCAGTTGATCTTCAGGGGGCAAAGTCTGTGCTTTCTTAGAAATAGTCCCTCCTTGCCCCTTTTCTTTTTATTCATTTAAAGGACTTGATTTTGGAATGTCGGATCATTTGAGGTAAACAGGAAAGGCCATGAAACTGAATTATATTTTACACATGTAGTATGGTTCTGGATGAGCTCAGACATCCCTGCATGGGTTTTTCCAGCTTGAGCCTCTTCTCTCTCTGGAGACAGGACTATACCGACACAGAACTCTTGCTTTCCCGGGAGAATGTGGATCAAGAGGCTCTGCTCAGCTATGCCAGAGAGGCGGCAGACTTCTCCACCCAGCAGCAGCTGCCGTCTCTGGATTTTGCCATCAATCACTATGGGCAGCCTGACGTGGCCATGTTCGACTTCACTTGCATGTACGCCTCTGAGAACGCAGCCTTGGTGCGGGAACAGAATGGACACCAGTTACTGGTGGCCCTGGTAGGCGACAGCCTCCTTGAGGTGAGTACCAGGGATGACACCTCTTCCTGATGGAGCCTTGGTCTCTCTCAGGAATGTACCCAGACAGCTCAGGCTGTGAAGTGAGAGTGTGTATTACAGGCATTGTGGGCCACAGATAAACCCACAGGGTTTTACACCAAGGAACAGGAGCGAATCATAGCCTCAGTGTGGGCCCCAATGGCGGACAGGAGTCCTGCATTTTTGTGATGTGCACCTCTACTGATTTGTAAAGTAGGAAAGTCCCATATCTGAAGAGATGCTAAATACTATCCTCAGTAACAACCTCTTTATTTTGTTCTTAGTTTAGTTTCTCTCTTTAAAAGATAATCTATTTCAATTTCAATTCTTGCTTTTCTGTCTCCTTCTTAGCCTTTCTGGCCCATGGGAACAGGTATAGCCCGGGGCTTCCTAGCTGCTATGGACTCTGCCTGGATGGTACGGAGCTGGTCCCTAGGAACAAGTCCCTTGGAAGTGCTGGCGGAGAGGTAATGGGAAGCCACCCCGGGCCCCAGTGCAAGGACCTGGGGGTGAGGAGTGCTGTGCTCTTGAGGTAGAAAACAGGCTCTTCCTTCTTCTCTCTTTCTTTCTTAAATAAAGATGTTTCCATATATAAGAGAGGAAAAGTGAGATGTTAATTCATGAAATCATGGTGTATTAAAGATAATCTAATCTACCTGCTCTACTCCAAATTATTTTTGTAACTGACAAATGATATCTGAGTCTGTATTATGTGGAAGGGTGGTCTCTGCTTCCTTCAACAGTCAGTTGAACAGAGGTGAAATTGTTGAGCCCTCTTGCTCTGAAACCAGGAAGATGTGTGTGAATGAAGGCAGGGTGGTGGTGGGAAGCCCGTTGACAGAGAGGAGAAATTAAAAGAGATTTTGAATTCAGAGGAAAACGCCCAACTGCTTGTAAACGTTACTTCAACCCTGAAGCGTCAGATGTTTGGAAAATTTTTACAGATGATACTGATTCCTGATAATAAACTTATGCCAAGCAAGAACTAACTTACTGATAAAGAACTTATGCCTCGACCGGAAGAACTAGAGAAGTCAGGTCTCCGGCTGAAACCGAGAATTGTAATCTCATTTTATCCTTTTAAATCTGTTGCAGAAGACATTCTGGATAAATTTGTTAGCAAAATCTGTGATATTCTGAACAATTAAAGTTATTATTGACATACTTTAAAAACAAAGCAAAACAATATGTTAGAGTGAGGCATTTATTGTTTCCTGAAACACTGCCCTTGCTGTCCCCTCAGTCCCTTAAGCAGTCTAGGTCCTGTGGATTCACAGAGGGGTGGGTGTTGGAAGCAGCACCATTGTGGGATTTTAGGAAACTGGTCAAAGAGGAGAGTTTGTCATGGCCTTCAGAGAGTTTAGTGGGCTGTCACAAAACAGAAATACCATAAAAGAAGAGGGAGGTGTTTGTCATTGCTCTGAGTACATTTTCGACTGTCATTACAGGGAAAGCATTTACAGGTTGCTGCCTCAGACCACACCCGAGAATGTGAGTAAAAACTTCAGCCAATACAGCATCGACCCTGTCACCAGGTATCCCAATATTAACGTCAACTTCCTCCGACCAAGCCAGGTAAGCGCCATCTTGTCAGTCACCCACATTCAGACCTGTTTTCTGGACAGTTCAGACCTCCAATAAATTGAAGTATGTCTAAATAGTAATACCAAACATACACATGACACTTCTTTAGTAATCCACATGAATCTCTTTCAGAAGTGGTTGAGGTAGATAGAATTTTCCATCAACAGACTGAGCTGCTAAGGCAGAGAGCTGTTGTATGATTGGCAGATCAAACAGGACAAAAAATAGTGGAACCAGAACTGGGTTCCATGCCTCCTAACACAAATTGTAGGGGAATGGGGAAAAATGTACTTCTTCACTAGTCAAGAGACAGCGTTTCCATCTTGCCACCAATCACTTGTGACATGTTATTTAACTTTCTCTGAACCTCAGTTTCTTCACCTGGAAAATGAAGATAATGATCCCTGCCTACTCACAAGATCATTGTGGGGCCAAATGAAGCCATTCACTAGAAAGAACTTTGAAAGATAAAAACATCTCTCCAACTAAAAGATGCTATTATTGATGTTGGTCAACTTTTTGGTCCTACTGAGTTGTTTCTGAGACTTTCCAAAGCCTCATTTCCTGCACTGAAGAATGACATTTACAAGGCATAGTAATCCTTGAGAGCAGAATGGTATTTAGGAAACAGCCCATTAGATAAATTTTGGCTATGTCCCAGTGTAGTTATTGTTCACCTTCTACTTGAAGTTCACACCCTAGGCCTTCTGTATTTATGTGGGGTGAGTTCCTGAGGTATCCTTAAATCTGCAGTTCATGAGCAGCACTGATGTCCAACAGAGATTCTCAGAGGGACCCCACTGGCTGAGAAGCTAACTTTTGGCACAGCCTCATACAGTTCTTGGAGGGTTCAAGATCCATGGGACTCTTGCTATATCTTCCTAAACTGGAGCTACAAACATTGGAATGTGTTCAGGATAGTAGCTGAGCAATGCTAGAGTAGTCCTGCTGTCTCTTACTTAGAGCACAATGTTATCAGTGAGCTTCCACCTTCATTCATTGGGGCCTAATCAAGTTTCTTCCTCCTCAATAAAGAAATTTTGGTTTTTGTCTTCATCTTAGACCAAATCAAGATTTTTATGGTTTGTTGAGACAGGAGCTTTTTGTGGGAGTTAACCTTAGTGTGTATTTGTTTATATGTTGCCCCACCTTATTCCATAAAGGATTTAAAAAGTATCATCATAACTGCTGTCTCAACTTTGCCCAATCCACTCTCCTAGTCTTTTTGCCTCGATCATTCTATTCTTGGGTGGGAATTTGTTACCTGGTGTTTAATATTCCTTCTTTTCCACTTTTCTGACTTGCTACTAGGTGCGCCATTTATATGATACTGGAGAAATGAAAGACATTCATCTGGAAATGGAAAACCTGGTGAATTCCCGAACTACCCCAAAGTTGACTCGCAATGGTGAGTCCTGGCAGTGGCCTTTTGAAATGCAGACATCTTGTTCAGAGAAGCCTTTGTTCCTTCGCAGAACAGTTAACGTGGGCTGCACTCACTGAGGTGGGGATTCTCAGCCAGGGTGATTTTGCCCTTAGGTGTCCAGTGAGTAGGAGCCCAGGTTGCTCCTGAGCCTCCCACAATGTACAGGATAGCCACCTGCCCACACAAAGAGTTTTATCTGGCCAAAAATATCAGTTATGTCAAGGTTGAGAAATTTGCCTTAAGGTCCTGTGGGGGTGTCAAGATAAATCAGATATAGGTGCTGCCCTTGAAAGAGAGAGTCAGTGAGTCAGCTGAGGTTATGGAAAAGGCCTTATAGAGGAAATGTAGCATTTTAGCTGGTTCCTGAGACTTTGGTAGGATATGATGAGAGAGGTAAAGGTCATCCTGTATTTTGTGTGCCTTGAAAGATCCCTGAAGAATTTTTTTAAAGGAGCATGACCTGCGTCTTTCTGGTCAGCCAAGTGTAAGATGGATTGGAGAAGGGAAATGCCAGAAGCAGGGAGACTGGTTAGAAATGTGTCATAATACTTGGAGTTAAGTCTGGTGTTGATAGTGGGGATAGAGAAGGGAGAAGACAATAGAGTGTAGTGAAAGTCTGAGCTGGGGCCAGATGCAACTGGTGCCCACTCCAAGGTCTACCGTTTGTGAAGTGTGCAGCCTTGAACAACTTACTTAATATTTAAATTTCAGTTTCCTTGTTTATGAAATGGGGTAACAATACTTACTTACCACACAGTATGGTCATGAGGGTGTTAGAAGTGGGTGGAGCTTATTGTGATTCCTGGGGTAGACCAGGTGCTCAGAAATGTTGCTGTTGTTGTCATTGCCATGACTGATCATGTGAGAGGCAGTATTAAGGAACCAGACGTTGGCTGTTGATCACACTATGAGGTGAGATGGAGCTGGTTATGGGTGGTTCCGCCATCAGTCTGAACAAGGAAGTGGGAGCATGAGAGAGTTTGAGGAAAGAAGATTTGTTCCATTTGGACATTTTGAATTTGAAGTGCTATGAGAAATCCACCCCCCACCCCCTCGCCTGCCACCAAGTAGGTATGCTGACAATAGGCAGTTGGATACATGACCATCTCTCTCTCCACTAGAGTGTTACCTGGAAAGCAGAGAGTTGTACCTTTGATCACTGTTAATATTTCTAGAGCCTGGAACATTGAAGTTGCCCAATACATATCAGATGGATGAATTATACAGATTTGGGAAGCAGCTGAATAAAGTTAATTTCCAAAGTCAAGAGATTTCTGATCCTGGGACCAAGAGTGGTTTTCTGTGTAGTTGCAGAACACAATTTCACTGGGAGAGGCTGAAGGGAAGCAGGCCTTTCGTGATACGTGGTGTTTATCCTGTCATGTTCACAAATCACTAAATAACTTGGTACCCAGCTAAATGTTTTCAGCTGCCTTAAGTAAGGGAATTTGTTTAGATACAAACAGGAGTTTTTAGCAGTCTCTGAATAATCCATATCTTCTGAGGTGATTAAGAAAATCTGATTTTTATAAAGGCTGTTCAAGTTTCAGAAGATATCTCAATACTGAAAAACCTCCAAATATATTTGTTGCCTATTCAGTTTTTCAGAAGGTGGTAATTTATCGTTCAGGGAACCAAGCCAGGCCTAAGAGATGGTTCTAGTGTAGGATCTTCAGCCTTGCCAGTGTAACCCTCCAGTGTTTCTTCACTTGGCAAAGCGCTTCAGACCTTGGAACATGGGAGATCAGAGCTCTATTTGCTCCTGGGTTAATGTGCTGCCAGACAGAGGAGAGCCCCTCCTAACTAATCTTCCCAGGTTGCCAAGCAACTCTCCAGGGAAATCCTGGAACTCTTCCAGCATGGGGACATCTCAGTAAGTGGCGCTTTTCCATCTAGGTCAGACTCCAAGTGTGATGGGTCATTCTATTAGGGGGATGGACTTTGACCCCCAAGTCTGGGGAAATTGGTAGTTTCTCTTCTACCTAAAATTCCACTCCTTGATAGCAGTTGCATAACTTCTTCCTCCTTACTGTTTTCTTTTAAAAACCAGTGACAACCTTTTTGTCCCTACCTTTAGTCATTTCTCACACAGGATATGTGTACTACAAAGAAGATCCTACATCAAAGTTACTGGGTGGACCACACTTCCAATGATGTTTTTTTTTTTATTGTTTTAGAGTCTGTAGCTCGTTCAAGCAAACTGCTGGGTTGGTGCCAAAGACAGACAGATGGCTATGCAGGGGTTAGTGTGACAGATCTCACCATGTCTTGGAAAAGTGGCCTGGCTCTTTGTGCAATTATCCACAGATACCGCCCTGATCTGATGTAAGTTGCGACCAAAGTTTGTGTTTTATTTTATATTCCTCAGGGATCTCAGAGCACCCTGGCATCAAGTAGCCACATTTTGTGCTTGTTGCTAGAATGAGGTACATAGTAAGATGCTTTAAATGCCCAGAACTCATAAGGTCAAAAATGAGTTTTAACACCCACCTGGGCCTGTTAATTTTACACAAAGGAAAACTCTGTGCATTGGCCCTCACTTGAACTCTTCGTTTGGGCCAACTATCTCTCAAATGTTATTGGTCACGAGGGAGTCCTGGCTAGAATACGTGGCTGGCTCTGAGCAACTCTGTCACTACCAGCAAAACAAAAAACAATGAATACTTACCCGATTTATGATGGTTCACTGGTATTGTCTCTTTGTGTAGGACTTTCCTTTTCGCAAACATACTCTGGCAAGCCCATGAAACTGTAGACCCTCTGCTTATGTATACCAAAGCCATCTCTTCTTTTGGCTCTTCTCCCCTCACCTCTCCACAGACTTGGCACTCTAGGATGGCCCAGGCCAATGGCAGTTGACAAAACATGCTGCGATATCCCCCATAGGCACTCACTACCATGGAAGAAGCTAAACAAAAAGATTCAGAAACCACCCAAACATGTTGACATATTTTAGCTACCTGTCTGTTTTATCATTGAGTACACTTAGGGGCCCAAATTTCGTTTTTGTGTTTTGTTTTAATGACTGTGAAGGCAACCTAAAAGACATAATCCCTATTTATGTGATGGTCATAAGCTGGTGAGAGGCAAAGAGCTAGTGAAAACATTCTCCCTTCATGTGGGGATTAAGGTCTACCTGGGTAAAGATAGGTGACCTCCAGTGGAACTGCTCCTTAGCTCCACCAGAGGTTGGTAAAGGTAAGTGAAAGTGGGCTTATCCCTCCTCACCGCTACCACCAAAATAGGGGGGCAGGGGGAACACCTGGAGAAAGATTATGCTAAAGGGCACAGAGTGTTTTAAAAGATGGGGCAGCTGATTTGGTTCCATTCCAAACAGAAGGCACCGGACAAATGCATGAAGCAGCAGTAGCAGAAGAGAAGCTAGCTGCTGGAGTGGAGGGCTGAGTGTGGGCACAGAGAGGTATGCTGCTGTTAGAAGTAGTGGAAGGCTGCATGGAGAAGGTTTAGGGGAGTTAGTTACCTTGGAGCAGAACACAGAGCAGTGAGTACGTAATTAAGCATTGTTTAGACTACAGTGACTTCATTCAGGATAAGGTTGCCATCCTTTAATGGGCTTCCTTTACAGAGAAAAGGAATAAAAAAATCAACAGATGCTTTGAGGTCAGTTGGTTAATGCTAAAGAAGACCTGTCCAGTTCATCTGAAATCACTGAAGGAAGAATGCTCCCATCAGTTTTTACTCTGATTGAAGAGCGAGGAGCTTAAAACCCAGTAGGAAATACTAGTTAATCTAAATACTTGGGGAAAGTCAGGAAATTTAGCAATGGAAAATCTTTTGCTGAAGGTTTTGGAATTTCCCTAGGAGAAGAACACTGAGTAAGATTTACCAGAGCTGATTTAGTACAATAACAGCTTGTCACTTCCAAGGGATAAAGTGGCAGTAATCCCATGCCTTTATAAGCAGTCTGGTCCAGATAGGATTTTTATCATTTAACATTTGTTTAATGCCCACATACCACATCCATGGTGCAAGAGAATATATATCAAAGATAGCTCCTATTCTTGAGCTTATATTTTAGTCAGGAATTCATATTATTAGATAAATGAAGGTATTTTAAAATTTTGACTCTCTTATTTTCTTTACTTCTTGGGTAGATCTTTTAATAATTTCTTCTTATCGAAAAGAAATGCATTTCCTTAGTAAATGGAAGGAGAAAAAGAAGTGAGATAAAAACTAGGGTTGCTTTCAGCTTTCAGCGATGCACTGTACCCTGGATTTTAGCCACAGGGCCAAAAAAAGATGATGACTTCCTGATCATTTGTCTTTTCTGATTTGGAACAATCAACCCATCTTGGTACGTTTTTCTTATCCTATTTCTCAGAGACTTTGATTCTCTGGATGAGCAGAACGTGGAGAAGAATAACCAGCTGGCCTTTGATATTGCTGAGAAGGAGCTGGGCATTTCTCCCATCATGACAGGCAAAGAAATGGCCTCCGTGGGGGAGCCTGACAAGCTGTCCATGGTGATGTACCTGACACAGTTCTACGAGATGTTTAAGGACTCACTCCCCTCCAGCGGTAAGGGCCCTCCATCACCTGTTGCACTGTTGCCTGGCTTTTCTCTCTTCCCTTCCAGCTGTGTCCTTTTATCCATACCACCCGAAGCTAACCTCAGCCTTCTCTTTTAGGGGACATCTCTGGAACTTTGCTCCCTCATTTTTTCATTCTCTTATGTGTCCTCAACCACTTATTTTTTCCCACATCCTTCTCACTAAATCTTTTCCTTGACCCTACCACCTTCTTATACCCTTTCACTCAGTACCAGCCTTTTTGAAGAAGTGGTGCATGCCTGTGGCCTCCACCATCTCAACACCTGAACTTGGTAAGCTTTGAAACATGGCTTTTGCTTTAATTGCTCTACTCAAACTGTTTTCTTCGATCGGGAAGAATCCCCATATCTTACTCTCTTTTTATTCCTCATCTCTTGTGCACTTTACTGCATCATTTTGCACTGATGAACGATGTCCTTTTCCTTAAAACTCTGTCTTCCCCTTGGCTTCCAGGATCCTGTGCCATACTTGCCTCATTTTCCTTCTTTCTTACGTAACTGCTCCTTCTTTGGCTTCTCTGGCTTCTCCTACCTTTTAGTACTTTCTGAGTCCTTGGCCCTCAGCCTGATATTTTTGCCTGTGGAACGTGTGTAGCACAATACTTAAGACTGTGGACTCTGGTGCCCGACCTGGGTTTGCACCCCACCCCAGTACTTCTGCTTGCTTGACCTTAGGCAAGTTGCTAAATTCCTCCATGCCTTGGTTTCCCCATTTGTAAAAGAGGGATGATATATATCATTAAATTGAGATATGCTAAGAAGAATGTTTGGCAAATGGAAGCATTTAATAAATGTTTACTATTATCAGTTTCAGTTGTTAGTTTTAAAATAATTTTTTTTACCAACTCTCCTTTAGTATCCATACGGTTTGTGGGATTACTCTCCAGTGTCTTCTAGCCTCGGAACTGTCATAGACACTCATGGCTTTTTGCTAATTAGGTGTACAATTCTTCCACAACTGTAGCATTAATATGCCCAACCGTGGAGAGCCTTCCTTTGAGGGCATGTCTTCTTAGTGTGCAGCTCAGTGCCTGGTGTTTGCATCCATCAAAACCAATGACCCAACTTACACATCTGCTCTGCTTTTCTCCCTCTCTCTCCCAGCCCTGAGGTTTTTATCAGTAAGGTCAGGCTCCAGTACTGTGTTATAATTAACAATCACAGGCATTGTGATTGTTCCAATTTTTAAAAAGCAGAAGTGGGGTTTTGTAGTTAAAGTGTATTGGGAAGAAGAGAGTTTGCTTTGTGTTGATAGAAAAGAGAAGGCTCCACAACCAGACGAAAGTATTCATTTCCTTGGTAGAATTTCCTGCTCAATCCACATGCTTTTGTCAGAGGTGGTGTACCTTTAGAGCTTCCATGGTTCCGAACAGGAGAGTAGTATTGACCAGGACATTGCATCCCCCTAAAGGATGTCCTTGAACTCTCTTGGGCTTTGTTCACAGATGCCTTGGACCTGAATGCTGAGGAGAAGGGCATCCTGATAGCCAGCACCAAATCCCCCATCTCCTTCCTAAGCAAACTGGGCCAGACCATCTCTCGGAAGCGATCTCCTAAGGTAAACAGGAATCTTTCTACAGACCAGAGAGCTGAATGCAAAGTCTAGAGAGCAGAGTAATGCACTTTCCCTCTTCCCTCGGTACAGGATAAAAAGGAAAAGGACTTGGACAGTGCTGGAAAGAGGAGAAAGACCAGTCAGTCAGAAGAGGTGAGAATCATCTTAGATTTCCTAGAATGTTGATCCGCAATCAGTTTAGATCCTAATTCCTCCAGATTAGTATTGCTAGGTCTTTTCACATTCATCCTCAGCTTTACCAGAATACCCATGGGCAGATGTTTTTTCTGTGGGCTTTTGCCTTTGTTTGATTTTGCGGGGAGGATCCAAGAGAAAACACACACAGTCACAACCCTAGGACTTTTTTTCTCTTTCTAATCACACATTTGGCAAAGGACAATTTCTCTCTGGGACACAACACCACCAGCTAAACTCTGAGTGCCTTTTTATACTGCCCCATTCACCCACGTCTTGCTCACTCCATTGTGAAATTGGAACCTGGAAGATAGCTGTTAAACTCAAAGCAAAAATATCAGCCATGCTGGCAGGCACTGACTGCAGTTCCTCATGGGAAGAGCTCCTGTGGGGTGTAGGGGGTTTCCTATAATGGCGTCTGGTTCTTGGGTGGTTGGTGTTCACCAGGAGGAAGCTTCCCGGAGCTCCCGTGGAGAGAGACCCACGCTGGTGAGCACACTGACTGACAGGAGGATGGATGCTGCCATTGGAAACCAGAACAAAGTCAAGCACATGGCGACCCAGCTGCTGGCCAAGTTTGAAGAGAACGCACCCCCGCAGTCCACCAGCATACGCAGACAGGTAAAGCCCATGTCATAGCTAGCCTGTCGGGATTCACTCTGGTCATACAGGGTAGAGGGATCCTGTTTAGAGGATTCACAGACTCAGGACTGGCACTTGCTTTTCCCCTCATCTGAGCATCTTTATCTGTGTATATGTGTATAAATTCACATGCATATGTACATATTTAAATGATAAAAGAAGTATGTCCTTATTGAGGAAAATGCTAAAAAGTATGATAAAGAGAATCAGACCACCCATAATTCCATTAATATTTTGCTATATTCTGGTCTTTTTTCACTGTATTCTTGTTTTCATAATTGAGATCATTCTTAAAATATACTTTTCTCTTCGGCTCTTTTCATTTAGCTTTAGGCATATACTCACATTGTTCCAAACTATTACAGTCATATGAAATGTGTATGTACCATGGTTTTTTTTTACTATTCTTCCAAGTTGGATGTTGGCATTGTTTCTAGCCTTTTCTTATAAAGGGCAGTGGTAAATGTTCCCGTATAGAGCTTTCTCATGTGCATGTTTTACTTTAGTTTCCTGGGACATTCCTTGGTCATAGCATGTGAGCATATTAAAGATCGTTCTGGGACCCTAAGTCGCACTCCCCTAAAGCATGTGGTGAGTGCTAGACAGGAGCCTGTGAACTGAGGTGTGTGTTAGGTCTTGTTTCTGGCCTGTTCATCTGATAGTAAGATTCTTACATGAGCTAGAGCTGGGCCTTTGTGATTCACACTGCAAGTTTCTTATAAAACTCCCTGAGGGAGCACCTGGAGTCCAAGAAGCCCCTTCCCTTAATTCTTTTTCTCTTCTCCAACTTGTCCTTCCTCATCAGCTTGTGCCTGTGGACCAGGAGGGTGGGAATGACTTTGCTTGGAGTCTGGCCTTAATCAGCTTCTCTTCACATCTAGTCTTCGCTGATTGGTCCTTGTGCTCCAGTTTTTTCATGTTGTGGCTCACACAGAAAATGATAATATTTGCTAACCAAAGTTTGAGGTTACCCAGAGGCTCTGGTAGCCCAAGGACCTGGTTCACCTTGGGAAGGCAGAGGGGACCAGGTCTCCAGCCCTGGAATGCTGTCCATAAGAGGAAGGATGCCCCTAAGAGAAGCTTGTTTTTCTCATCTGGCTGGAAAGATTAGTCATCTAGGCTCAGAGAACATTGAGCTTGGAAAAAGGATCACAGCTTCCACTTTCCTGTTATGTGAGCTTTGTTTCTTTTGTGGTTTTTTTTTTTTTTTAATTTGCTTTTGTTTTTTTGAGGGGAGTGTTATTTTTTTCCTTTGTAAGTAGACTTCCTAAGAATTAATTCTGCCTTGTCTTCAGTTCAAAAATATGCTTGTCTTCCCTGAGCACCCTTTTTGTGTCTTCTCCCACTTAATGTCTTTTATTTTGTTTTGTCTCCATGTCCCGCCCCCACCCATACCTGACCTGTGTGTCACAGCCGACCCAAGAGCGTGGGGTCAGCCAGCCATCCTGCCGCCTGCCTGAGCAGGGTCGTCCTGCCCCCATCCCCCAGTGGAAACAGGTAAAGGAACTGCCCAGGGGTCAGGATGGGTGCTGCCTCCCAGGCCTTCCCACTCCGTTCTCTCTGCACTTCAAAACCCTAGCTCTTTAGGACATCTCTGTGCTCTTCAGAGGAATGATTCTGAGAAAACAGTTTGCATGGCTTAAGTCTTTGGGATTTGAGAAATTCCAAGTTAAAGGAGCAGACTGTTAATTTTTGTGGTAGTGAAACTACCTAGAGTTGTGTGGCAAGTTGTTAAGGCCCCTTAGCCTTTGGGGTTTTGCTGTTGTAACTTTTGTCCCAAGTTGATTTTTTTGCATAGCTTGTCTCCTTGTGACCTTTGGAGGGAGAGTCCTAGATTCCTTGGGCCTGAGAAGGGGGGCCTTAGAGCCTTCCACATTAAATAGGGAAATAAGGTAATAGTCTTGAGTTAGGAATTTTGTTTGTTTCAAACTCTGAACAAAGGTTGTTCATAAGCATTTTCCTGGTGCTTTGTTCACATTTAAAATATCATTTTGAAAACTTTTCTCCAAAATTTGAGGAAAGTCTTCTAACAAAGTGATTATCCAAAGTGCAGTATAAATGAGGACAGAAAGAAAAGAGAGATAATGTCACCTGATTTATAATAGGAATCTTTCAGAGGGCTTGGAGGCCATTCCTGGGCCTTCTCCCATACTGCTATTGACCAGGCCCCTGCCCCACTGAGGAACCCGGAATAACCATCTCGTTTCTGGTTTCATTGAGGGCGGTAAAGATTCTGAGAGGTCTGAGGAGCTGGCCTTGACTTCATCCGCTCCTCCCGCAGTTGGCCTCACCAGCTTCTCGGTGCTGGAGGGAGAGCCATTGCTAGGTGCGGGGTGATTGGGTTTTATTTAAATTACATCCAGAGCAAATTGAGTCTTCTAAAAAAGCAATCCATTGGAGATTTACTTGTTTTATTTTCTTACCTTTTTTTGCTGTGAAGTCTAAGGTGGAAGGTATGATTTAAAAGGCAATCTTTAGTTGAGCATCTGTTGCAGGGCAAATAAACTCAAAACTATATTCTCCAAATTCTAGATTCTTTTAAGCTGCATGAAGATCCTCCAAGCCAGGAGAAGAAAAGGGGGAGAGAGGTGAAGTGGGTGGTGTTTGCCTGTGCAGCTGTGGACAGGCTTTCTGAGACGTCCCCAAGGCAGGAAATATGGCCTGAGAGGCCTGGTTAAGCTACATCCTGGTGAAAACTGGCCCATCGGCTTGTAGCCTGACTGAGCAATACTCACTGGCATTGAGAGGTTGATTCTATGGAGTTACTTGTGCTTCTCCTGTTTATGAGGTCTCTGGTGGCCTCCAGCCTTGTGCTGCTGAATGTTGTCAGTCTGGACCACTGGTCGTCAAGGAATTTCTGGTCACAGACCATAAAGAGAAGACTGGTAGGCTGTTGGGGCAGCAGAGTAGAGCCATTAATATCAAACATAGGTTCTATGGAATGGATATCAAGGGTTGGAAAGAGCTGCTGGATTGATTCTGTGCTCAGACTTGATAAATGAGAAACCATGAGTAGTGAAAAGCCTCTTTAATCCTTAAGTGCTTCAGGTTATATAGAGTTAGGAATTGACTTCCCTGTGAAGGAAGTGTTCTTATGTCCTTGTGAAATGTGTAATATTCACACATGATTGTTTTTCCAACATCACATCAGGAATGGTGTCATGAATCTTGCTTGGTCCTTATCTCCTGAACGATATAATCTGGGAGCACAATGCCAGATGTTTTAAAAAAACAGGACAGAGGAACCCCAGGAGTACCCTGGATACCCTCTGCTTCTGACTGCATGTGAGTGGTAGCCTCTCCTTGTCTCCCTTGAGGAATGGGACTAGTGCTGACTGACAGTGTCTCCTCCAGACTCACTTTGGGTTTCTCTTGAAGTGCTTCAGGCCGAGCAGGAGGGTGTAGCAGGCCCAGCAGGGATGGCTGAGCTGGCACAAGGACCCGTTTCAGCTGACGTCACAGCAGGAAAGAGGGGAAATGAATAACAACTTAGCCTCAGCCAGGCAGTAACTTCTGTTTCTTTCAAGTGTAGACACCCTGGCTCTTCCCTCCCGTTTCCTTTGGCCTTTTGATCTCAGAAATGCAGCCTTCAGGCAAACTATATACGTGAACCTGCTTGGGTTTGGCAGCAGATTGTCCTGTGAGGTTTGTGACGGTGGAACTCCTGCCTCGGGCCACACAATTTCCAGAAACCCCCACCCCTACCCCCAACCCCCAGGCTGTGTGCAACACCCCACACAGTCCGACTGAGCAGAGGGGAATGAAGAATTCCCCTGGAAGTGATCAGGGAGGCCTAGAAGTATATGATTGCTTCTTAAGTGCCAGGGATTCTCTGAATCATAGACAGCTGGGTGCCCAAGGGAACACAATAGAGGAGCAAAGTGAGGGGAAGCCACAGGCCTGCTACCCTGGTATTCAGTCAGTGAGCTCTACCTAATTATATATCCTGTTTCCTGCACTTTCTTGTGTTCCTTGATGGTTTTCCAAACCCTATGGGCAAGTGACAGGCTGCAAACAGGAAAGCAGTGGCAGGAGCTTGTCGTAGATGGGCTCTGAAGGCAAGTTCCCTGTGCTCTGATGGGGATCCCTACAGTGAAGTCTCCAAGAGCTTCCATGACCTCCATTGACTGTGGTCATGTGTGCCCTTTCTCTTTTCTCATAAGCAAGCCAGTTTCTTCTGTCCCCCAACCAACTTCCTGAGCAAACCAGCAAAAAAGGATGTACCCTCAATCCCTGACCCTTAAAAAGTACTGCTCTGTGAGTTCCGATCGCACCTCAGCAGCACAAATTGCCCCTGGGATCTGTACCTAAGAGAGAATGCAGGTGTGGCACAGGATTGCCGGAGGCTGGGAGGAGCACCTCTCAAACCGCACAGGGAAATGCTGAGGGGAGGGGGCAAGCACCGGGCCTCCAGTCCTTCTGGAACTAGGCTCCGGTTCCCATTTTCACCAATGTTCTCTTCTGTTTGTGTCTGTTGGTGCAAAAGCGACGGGGAAAGGAGCGTTCTCGGACCTGCCCAAAAAAAGTGATCACACTCTCTCCTTCCCCCGCCCCACTCCCCTGGCGGGTGCGCAGCCAACAGGTGATGTCTTCTGCATGCTCCATCATCCTGTCTCTGTCTCCCTGCCTGCCTGCGTAGGTGGCTAGAGTAGAGACCAAGATTCCCTTTTCAATGCCTTGAAAAAATAGAAAGGCAATTTGTGGAAACCATTCATGGCAGAAGCAACCTTTACTGCCTCAGACGAGTAACTCCTGACTGGACCTCAGGCCAGCACATGATACCACTAAGCCTGAGGTGTTTAACTCGTGCCCTGTGGTGGGGGTATCACTTATGCAGATACCCACTCTGTCACAGATCTGAGGCCAAAATCTCTGGAGATCAATTCATTTTGACATAACCCCATTTAGGGCAGTCTTTTTTTTGGAGATAGGGTTAAAATGGGCATTTGGGAGCTTTTTGTAAGTCTTTCCTGCAGGAGTGTGGTTCCTTCTGATTCTGGGGCCCAGCCTCTTGCTTATTCAACTTTTCTCAACACACATTCATTCCACTCACACTCCAGAGGGCCATTCCAGCCTGCTTCATGCATAGTAAACCATCGTCAGGGTTGAGGAGTACAGAAAGCATACATCTGGGGCAGGCACACCTTGTATAAAGTGTATTTCTGGGGTGGTTTTATTGATCTCTGTGGTGTATCTCTTTAAAATAAAATCGCAAAAATACGGAAAGATATTTTCTCAACTAAAGTGGCTAATTTAAAAGGTGATCCCTAATAAGGGGTCTGATTTTTAAAGGCCCAACCTGTGTTCCCAGGTCTAGGCACTGAGCCCTGAGTGGCTCGGCAAGTGCCTAAGGCCTTGTCTCTGTGAAAACATTCATGCTTAGGAGCATATTCTATGTTCCAGGTAGTGCTCCCAGGCGCTTTCTGGGTGTTAGCTCCGTTAATTCTCATGAGAATTCCATGAGGCAGGTAAAATATGAGCCCCGTTTTGCAGAGGAGGAGACTGAGGCACAGATCAGAGAAGCCAGGACATCTGTCCAAGGTTGCCTAGTAAGTCACAGGGGCAGGAACCAAATCTGGGTGGTATGCCAGGGCCTGAGCTCTGCACACTGGATGAGTTCACCACATCAGGAGCCGTGGATCAGCTTTTCTGTGGCTGTGAGGGGAAACCTCAGGTATCCAAAGAATGACCGGTGTGGCCCTCCTCCTGCCCTGACCATGGGGCAGGTGGTATGCTCATGGAGTTCCATACCTCTAGTGGATAGATTCTGACCCACCTCCTGAATAGGCCTCCAGTTTAGTCCACTCTTCCCTTAAATAAATTATGCTCTGATTCCGTGTTCCCATTCAGGGACCACTCCCCATCTGGAAGTTTCCTCTGGATTATTGGAATGGTTGTTTATTCTAGCCAATTTCTTGCCCCTTTCCATCTTAATAACTTGTGGAAAGCTTCACTGTTCTAACCTGCCTCTCCTTTTCACCCTTCCATGTAACACCTCTGCTCTTAGGCCATGTGTGAAAAAATAGGTTTATTCCACCTTCATACTAACTGTACTTCTTATTAATATATACAGCTGACCTCATTCACGGTGGGCAGAATGGCTACACAAAAAGCTGTCCCTGGTCATGGGATTCTCTAGTTGGGCTTGTGTTTATTTGGGATGGGGTAGGGAGCGGTCTGGGAAGATGTGTGGAAATGAACTGAATTCTCAGCACTGAATTTCCCACTGCCACTTAGGTAGTCCACATAGAGCCTTTGGATGGTGCTGAAGTTTCTACTTTGTTGTCTACAGACATACAGGGATCTTGATGCTGTCAGCCGAGGCAAGCAGAATTCCCACCATGAGAGGGTAAAAGATAACAGAGCATGAACCCATCACCTGTGATGCTGAGGGCAAGACAGATGGGGCAGGCTGGAGGGAGTGGGGTAGAGGAGGGGCCTCCTGCACGCTCCTATCGCCTGGCCAAGAGCCTAAATTCTCTTTGCTAACAGTGTTGGTCCCTGCCAAGAGTTCTCACAGCAGAGTGCTCAGCCCCCACATCTGGAGCACACGCTCATCCTGAGTGCTTATGGTGCTGTAAAGGGCCCAAACAACTTTCCCACCCCAACATCACACAACTTTTACCCCAAAAATATGTTCCAGTGGAGGACTAGCAATTGACTACCAGGGGTGGGTTCTTTGGGAAACAAGGAACATTTGTTTGGCTTTTTTGGGGGGGTGGGGGTAGGGGGGACATTCATGGATCTTGAAGTAGAAATACCCAGAGAGCAAAATCTTTCACCATTGTGAGGATTTTCCAAGTGGAAAGAGGATGGAAAGGAAGGAATGTGACAGTGAGATGAGAGTATGTGATTAAAAGCTTTAGGTAGTCTTTTCTGAAACACTGAGGGGGTTGCTGATGGCACCTGGCTATCAATAATTTTATGAATGGCACAGTTGCCTGATTGAAGACTGCTGGTTTGGGGGGACTTTGTTGCTACTCTGGAAGAAGCTGCCTGGGTGGGTACACTGCAGCTGGAGTGAAGAACATTCTGTTAAATGCCTTGCATAGCCCCTTTCCCTTTATTCTCACCTCCCCTTTTGCCTTTGATCTCTGAAAAATGTACCTATGGCCAACCAAGCAGGAACCAAGGTTACTTCTCGGTTACATGAAGAAGCTAGTCACAGCACTGTCCTCCTCGCCTGCTTTTCTTCTCTACCACACACAAGAGGCAGGTGGTTGGTGCATTCCAGGTGCCAGGTTAAGGCAAAGAGAGCCGCAGTCTAAGCAGAGGAGGGAGCATCCTTCTCCCACCTCTGCTCCACTTCACTTGCTTGTTGTGCTACCTTCTCCCAGCTTCTTACTTCCCTCTTCCCGGACTACTTTCCCCTAAAGGTGGAGCATCAGGCATTCTCATTGGGCAGGGCAGGGTCTACATTGGGGAAATGCATGGTTAGTGAGATGGTGATGGTTTTTAACAAAGCAATGCTGAAAAGAACAGAGGAGCCCTGTGGAATGAAAGGAGAGATGTGGTGGGGAGACATGATTAAAAGCCTGGGGCTGCAGTGCCGAGGGGAACAGGTGGAGTCCAGCTCAGAAGACAGAGAATGCAGTAAGAGCTTTCACCTACCTTCTCCCATTGAGGGAACCGGAGGGCTCTAAGATGCACAGCTCACCTCTTGAGGACGACTCTGGCCTGCTTTTTTTTTTTTCAGAACAAAACTTTTATTTATTTTATAAAAATAAAATCCAGATATTTGGCATCATAAAGACTGAACAGTAACATTTCCTTTTCTTTTCTTACTAAATTTTAAAAAATATTTTTATTGAGAAATCTTCACACATGTACATTCTATACATGGTGTACAATCAGTGGCTCACAATGTCATCAGATAGTTGTGTATTCATCACCATGATTATTTTTTTTAGAACAGTTGCATCACTCAAGAAAAAGAAATAAAAAGAAAAAACTCATACATACCATACTCCTTACCCCTCCCTCTCATTGACCACTAGTATTTCCATTTACCCAATTTATTTTACCCTTTGCCCCCCCCATTATTTATTAATTTTTTACCCATATTTTTTTACTCATCTGTCCATACCCTGGATAAAAGGAGCATCAGACACAAGGTTTTCACAATCCCACAGTCACATTGTAAACATTATTATCTATATACAATCATCTTTAAGAATCTAGGTTACTAGAACACAGCTCAACAGTTTCAGGTACTTCCCTCTAGCCATTCCAATACACTGTAAACTGAAAAGGGATATCTATATAATACATAAGAATGACCTCTAGGAAAACCTCTCAACTCTGTTTAAAATCTCTCAGCCACTGAAATGTTATTTTGCCTCATTTTCTCTTACCAATTTTGGTCAAGAAGGCTTTCTCAATCCCATGATGCCAGGTCCTGGCTCATCCTAGGAGTTCTACCCCACGTTGCCAGGCAGATTTACACCTCTGGGAGTCATGTCTCACATAGGAGGGAGGGCAGTAAGTTCACCTCCCTCACATAGGAGGGAGGGCAGTGAGTTGGCTTAGAGAGAGAGGCCATATCCGAGGAACAAAAGAGGTTCTCTAAGGAAGACTCTTAGGCCTAATTTTAAGTAGGTTTAGCCTGTCCTTTGCAGGAATAAGTTTCATAGGAGTGAACTCCAAGATCAAGAGCTCAACCTATTGAATTAATTGTCCCCACTGCTTGTGAGAATATCCGAAATTCTCCAAATGGGGAAGTCCTCCTTTCTCCCTGTTTTCCCCAAGGGGACTTTGCAAATACGTCTTTATTCACTATCACAGTTTCTCTGGGACTTATCTGGGCATTACAGTAACCTGGACAAATCAACAAAATCTTGTACCCTATTCAAGATTCCATGTACTAATGATGTTCAGCTAAACTGATCTGGCCTGCTTTTGCCTACCTGCTGCGTGTAGTGTTTGCAGAGGGTTTGGGGTTTCGAGTCTTTTCTCCTAATCATTGCTTGCAACTTGGCTGGCTCCTTGGCAGACAGTGCTTCTGTGAGCATGAGCAAGTAAAGGAAGAGACACCACATACCTGCCCTTTGTGTAGAAGGAGCAAGCTTCACTCTAGAGTTACTGTCTTTGCCACCTGCTGTGTGTAAGGCTAATGGGGTTACCTAGGCGGTGATCGAGTGTCTCTGCCCAAGAGGCATCCCAGTTCAGGCCATTCATGTTTCTGGGAACTAAATGTATTTCTTTTCTATATGTTATTTAGGTAAAGGGCTAGAGTCAGAGGTACTAAAACTATCACATTCTTTATGTTCAGGTTAGTATCTGACATTTTATTTGATGTTTCTTTTGATTTTTTTTTCTCCATCTTGTATTTTATAGCCAGAGCCTGAACCTTCTCGTCGATTTTTTGTCGATCAGTGGGAGCTTTCCCTTAGCCTCCGCTCCTCCAACCGCCCTGCCTCTCCCTCCTCCGACTCCCTCCGACAGGTAGCATGGCCTGGGCTGGGCCAAGCTTCTGCTCCCTCCACACTCACAGAGCCTTCAGCCCTGAGGGAGGTTGTGAGTTCTTAACTCTGGCCAGTCCTCTGTGGGGAGACAGTGTGTGTGTGTGTGTGTGTGTGTGTGTGTGTGTGTGTGTGTGTGTGTGTGTGTTGGGGTGGGGAGGGGTGTCTGTTTGGTGTGTATTCCATAAGCATACACCTGCATTGAGGAGGCTGCTGGATTCCATTGAACCTTGTTTAATGCATGTCAGATTCTGTGAAAGTAAACCCACTTTCATTATATTTTAACCATGTCAACTAATGATTTAAGTTTTTTACTAAATTGAAAAACTGGCTTTTTTATCCCAAATGTTTTCCTATTAATATGTTACAAAATATGAGCCATGACATCATTAAATCTTTTAAGTGGGTTGGCAAACTTGCCGTAGCTTATGTGCCTTGTAATCTTTTAAGGAATTAACCCTGCTCTTTCCGACACTGAAACTGTTCCAGCCACCAAGTAGTTCATAGAGAGGTTGGAGGGTCTCTTTGCCGTTCTGTCTGTTTCTTATTCCTAACACCAGACTGTACAGGGAGCTTTGCGAGTTTGCTAGCATATACATGTGTATGGTGTGGGGTAATGAGTCCAGCAATTGCTACATCTTGACTACTTTTTAAGAGAGGGGAGAAGGAAACCATCTGCTTTTCCTGCCAGAAACAAATAGACCTAGAGTCATCACCTCTCAGGGTAGGGGTGGGGGGATGCTTATCAGTGTTGCCATGTGGCTGAGAACTGAATGTGACAGATGCCTTTGCAGTCTGGCCCCCCCCAGGGCTGAAGTTGCTGCGGGTGACGGTCTCTGGATGGGAGAGCCAGGTCCTGGCTGAGCAGCGAGGGTCAAGGCTCTCTCATTGTCCTTGTTGGATATTTGATATGTGGTCCATACTCTCACTCACTTGCTCCTGTGAGTAAGTGAACCAAATGTGATTTTCTGCTCCTTCTGTGTCATCTGTTAAACTGTCTCTGCAGCTTAGCCTGGTGTCTGACTGCTCCAGGCGTAAGCTTCTCTAATGTCCCTGATCTAAAGAAGGTTTAGATTTAAGGGCCACTTGTTTTTCTTGACCACCCTGGGGTATAAGTTAGGAAGCTAATGGACAAACGCACCCATCCTTGGAAATGTCCTTATTTTAAGCCTAAAAATAGAATTCATTCCCCAGTTCCAATTGAACCATGAAGAATTATTTTCCTATTTGTGCTTCTTCTGGCTCCTGTCTTTACCTAGAGTCGTTCCCCTGGGGCTGTTTTCCTAACATGCCTGCCCAGCCTACATGCTGCTCTCCCTCAGGCCACCTCCACATGGAAGGGCATCTTGGGTGCTCAGAGAACTGAGCATCTTTGTCCTCTGAGATCTTTGTTCTCAGAGAACTGCCTGTAAGGCTTTGAGTCCACTGTCTGGGGCCTGGCTCCTAAGCTGCCCAGGTGGGAGCAGGAAGACTCATTTAAAATGCAGTAGTCTGGGCGGGCCATGGTGGCTCAGCAGGCAGGGATGCTTGCCTGCGATGCCAGAGGACCCGGGTTTGATTCCTGGTGCCTGCCCATGTAAAAAAAAAAAAAGAAAAATGCAGTAGTCTTTTTCTATTATTTCTTCAGCATTGCCAGAAAGAAGATCAACTTGGTTGGGTTTTTTTTCCTTTTTTCTTTTTTCAACCTATAAAAATGGTCCCTGTGTTCTCTTTTCCTGAACTAGAAATGCATTCTGGTTCCCCAAGAATGTGTTCCCGTGGTACAGGTATTAGTGTCCTGCCGCTGGCATGTAAGATGCCGATCCAGTCAAGAAGACTGTGGCCCCCAGGCTTAAGTGGAAGACACGTTGCCCTGGACTCAAACACCCATTAAATACCAATAAGGAGAGCAGGCTGCGAATGGGTCTTGTGGATAAAGCTTGGGGATGTTTTGTGCATACGACAGAGGATTAAGGATCAAATGTGAATAAAGAGGGGGCAGATTATTGCTTATAATATTAGAGATTTTGACTTCTGTAACCCAAGAGGAGAGCCTACCTTTGAGAGAGTGGATTTGCTTTTGTTCTCAATGAGGCCTCTCTCATACTCTTGAACCTGATGTCACTATGGGCATTGCTGTCAGGATGGAAGCTGACCTACCTGCCTTCTCTGTATGTAACCTGACTCCCCAAGCTCTAGGCTCTACTTGCCTCTTCCATGTTAGCATTATCCTGTCTTCCCACATCCCTGCCCCTGGGAACCACATATTCCCCAAAGATGCAGAAGGCTGTGCTCTCCCCTCCTGAAGGTCCGTCTCCCCCAAGCGGATGCCCCCACCTGTGCTGGCACCTCCATCTGGACCTGTCACCATGTTTTCTGCCACCAGCTCCCCTGCTTGTGGGCACTGTGTTGGCATGGTTTGCTACTGCACCTTGTGTTCACGTTATACCTTTCAAATATTTTATTTTCCTGTCTTCTTAACTTATTTATTTTTTCCTTCTCATTTCCATTCATTCTGGTCATTTTATACTCCCCATCTTATAGAAGTATATAAAGATGTACACAGGCGGAGTGAGCTCATTGGCTGAGCAAATAGCCAATCAGCTTCAAAGGAAAGAGCAGCCCAAAACCCTTCTAGACAAGAAGGAACTGGTAAGAGATATATAAGGTTGCTGTCTCTCTAGACACAACACAGCTCTGGTAAACTGGTTTAGCTTTAAGTGCTCAGTAGTATATATAGCCAATATGTGCCTTGTGATAATTTTTTTTGAGGTTGTCTGAATTTTAATAACCACATTTCTAGGACTGGAATAGTTGCTTAGGTTATCGAACGAAAAAGCATATGTGGTATCTCTAAAAGTGAGCACGCTAGAGCCTAGGGGGATCCATAGCCTTGTGAATACTGAATATGTATTTCTACACTACCTTCAAAAAAGAATTCTGCTGGAAGAATTTGATTTGATAGCTCTGAAATTCTGTAAAATTGGATCCTTCATCAGAAACGAACTGACTTAGCTTTCCCCTTGATTGGCACCTATTGTGCATCCAGCATGCCTGGTTTACACACATCCGGTTGCTCTCTATAGCGGCAGTAGCAAGGTACCCGTAGCCCTGAGAGGCTCCTAGGCTGTCGCTAGTCAAGATCACTTAGCGAGGGTTGGATTCACTTACAGAGAGGTTTATGCACCTCCTAGAGTAAGCCTGAGAGCCTGGCCCTGACGTACCTCTTCCCTTCTTCCCTTCCTCCCTTCCACCCCACCCCCCACCCCCAGGGCTCAATCAAGAAGGAGTTCCCACAAAATTTGGGGGGCAGCGACACGTGCTATTTCTGCCAGAAGCGGGTCTACGTGATGGAGAGGCTAAGTGCCGAGGGCAAGTTCTTCCACCGGAGCTGCTTCAAGTGCGAGTACTGTGCCACCACCCTGCGCCTTTCAGCCTACGCCTATGACATCGAGGGTGGTGAGAATGGGCAGAAAAACTGAGGCCAGGAGGGGGAACTGAGGCCGGGAAGGGGAAGCCAGGCCTGGTTTCTGCACTTTTTCATTCTGCCTCTCTCACCCCTTCCCTTCCATCTCCCTCCATTTATTGTTCTCTTTCTCCAACACTCTCTCTCCTAAGTATCTCCCAGAGTTGCCAAGCTGTGCCTGGGAGAATTACCCAGGAACAGTAATGAAAATGACATGCATTTGCCTAGATCCTATCCCCAGATTCACAGATACTCACTTGTAGTCTTACTTAATGGTGGGATCTTGAATTCAAAGGATGCCATGAGGAAAGTCTTTTTTTCTTTCCTTTATAGAAGGGGAATCACAGGTCCATAGAAGCCGCATTTCTTGTCTAGGGTTAGTGCCAGCAAATTAAAACTAAATCCGAGGCCCCTGATACTCAGTCTTTTGCCTCTGGAAGATGCCTGAATTGTGCCAAACAGTATCATCTCTCTCTGGCATCAGGATCTTTCTACCCTGTGTCTGATGAATTAAGAGATCATTACACATAAAAAAAAAAAGAGAGAGATCATTACACAGGGCCGCCTTCTACTTTATTGTGGTGTTCAGGGCCAATTTTACAGTGGAGAGACTTGGTTAGGGCAGAAAGTGGAAGAATCACACAAACAGACCACAAGATCTGAAAGAGCCAGAGGCAGTGGCAGGCTGGCATGCTAAGCATCCGAAGACCCTTTAAGGTTAATTGTAAAGCATGGCCAAAGACGTTGCTGACCTGTATACCCACTTCTAAAAAGATACTGATAGACATAATGGGGAGGTGGACAAGAGAGGGAAGTGAGTCCTCACAGGCATCCCAGCCCAGGGAGGATGTTGGGTACATTTCTTGACTGTGAGGTGATTGAAAGGTGATGTTATGCAAGAAAGAACACCAGGTGATTAGAGCTTTGTCATTTCCATCTTTCTGGCTCTCCTGATATTGAGGACTTGGGCCCACTGTGTCAGAAGTAGCAAGAAAGGAGCCCAAAGGGGGAAACAGAAAAAGGCTAATTCTTACCATCAGGGCCCCAGGTCTTCCTGTTTATGTTAGTGAAACACACAACCCAGTCAGGAAGAATCAGGACAGTGACAGGTAAATGGTTCAGTATCACATTTTCGACTCCACTATTTCCACTCACCTGCTTTTTGTATGACTCTTTGGCCTCCAAGGGAGGGGCTTGGAGTTGAAGCCCATACCATCTTTTAACTGTCCTTAATGCTTAGATTATTTTATTGAGCCTTTTACTCTGGGATTGTCCTGGAAAGAAAATCCCCGAGTGTTTGGCCCATTGATCAACAAGTGTTTTTGCTTTTCAATGGTAGGTTCATTTCTCCCACATGCTTTTGAGGATACTGATGAAGCTTAAGATGTGCCTTGAGAGCTCACTTCCTGATTGGAATAAGCACATGGAACAATAGCAGACAGTGTAAGAGAGGGTGTGATTAAGGACTGAGTTACTTGGTACAGATTACCAGTTCATAGAAGTTCAGAGGAAGAAGAAATCCATGAAGTTCAACAATATTTGGAAATGACTTAAAGGACCTTGAGCTAGACTTTGAGAGGCAAGAAATGGCTGAGAGGAAGGAAGAGAAGGCCTTCCAGGCAAGAAGATGCCAGGTGCCAGCTGGAAATGCTCCAGATGTTGGGGGGTGGGCCAAGGGCAGCCCAATTGTATTATGCCTAACACTTACTAGGGCAGAGATGACGACAAGGGTCTAAACTGGCCCTCCACATTTTCGTTACTTTAGTCCCTCACAGAGCTCCTCTGCATCTGTTAGAGAACAGGAGGACTCAAGAAAAGAAGGGAATTTTCGGGGCACTGAAGTTTTAGCCGCGTTCTTCAAAATTATTGGATAATGAGGAAATCTGCTGACGAGACTCAGATGAGAATCGAAAAGAAGCTCAGCAGAGAGAAAGTAGCTTGTGCACTGTGCAAGGCCCTTTAACTGGCTTGGTATCCTAAATTAATAAAGCAAAAAGACTTAGGTTTCAATAGCAAGTCCTGCAAACCTAACCAAAAGTTCCAAGAAAATTCTAGAAATTTGTTTTCTCTATGTAGGGAATACAATATGACACAAAGGACACCAGCATTTAACTCTGGTAGTTAACTCTCTAATTAACTCTCAGTTAATTAGACTGAGATACTATGGGTCACTGAGTAGCTGTGTGAACTGTTTAGTCATTTGGAACATATTTCTTCACATTCAGAATGAAAATAATACCCTATATGTCAGTTGAGATAATTAGATGAGGGATCACTGTGACACTGGTAGGTGATCAGTTAATGTATCTCCCCACAGTCCTTCCCAATACAACTTGATGTCACTTTTTGCTTCTTAAGTCAATAATAAAAAGAGGGCCACTGTGGCTCAGCAGGCAGAAGTCTCACCTGCCATGCCGGAGACCCGGGTTTGATTCCCAGTGCCTCCCATGTAAAAAAAAAATAATAATAATAATAATAATAAAAAGAGGTAACAATAACTACCATTTACCACGTGCCAGGCACTATTATAACTGCCTTACATCTACAATTCATTTAGTCCTCAAAAGAATCCAATAAGGCAGATGCCATTTGTTAGTTGAGGCATAGAAAGCCTAAGCAACTTGCCCTGAGTGTCCCATAGTTAGTGATCTCAGAGACAGGATTTGAACCTAGGAAGCCTGGCTTAGTATCTGTGCTTCTAGCCACTACCCTACAATACCCATTTCAGCATATCCAGCCAAGCTGGCATTATAGACTGACTACAAAATATGGGTGATTCAGTCAAGTCACTGATTTTAGATGGTCTAAATAATTGAGAAAGCATGGTAGTAAAATACAGGAGTGACTGGAAAAGGGAAATGAAGAACACAGGCAGCTACAAGATGAGCCTAAGGAAAAATCGGCCATCCATTCATTTGATAATTTACTGAGAGCCAGGTACAGTTGCAAACATTGACAATACTCCAGGAAAGGAAATAGAGAAAGAGAGCTCTCTGATGTGTAGGATTCTGAGAGTTGCCCATGGGACTAAAGACACTAATCCCAGAGTCTCTGACCTGCAAGGATCTCGGAGGGCACTGAGTCTTAAACTGTCCACTTAGCAGCTCTGTGAACTTGAACAAGCAACTTATACTATCTTTGAACTCACGGTCCTGATTTTTAAAGTGACAGTAATAAAAATAGCTACCCTACAATAGCCGGTTAAAGGGCACCGCACAGTGCCCAAGCTACTTCCTCTCTTCTGAGCTATAACGTAGCTTCTGCACGGCCTTTTCAATTCTTATCTGTCTCTTCAACAGATTTCCTTGTTACCCAGTAACTTTGAAGAATGTGGCTAAAACGTCAGTGCCCCTAAAATTCCCTTCTTTTCTTGAATCCTCCTGTTCTCTGACAGATGAGGAGGAGCTCTGTGAGGGACTGAAGTGATGAAAATTTTATCTTTGTTAAAATGTGGGGGGCCAGTTTAGAGTGCACGGGTGGTTCAGTGGTAGAATACTCGCCTTACATGAGGGATACCTGGGTACGATCCTGGACCATGCACCCCCTCCACCCAAAAAAATGTGGGGGGCCAGTTTAGATCCTTGTCGTCCTCTCTGCCCTAGTAAGTGTCATAGATAACACAGTTGGGCTGCCCTTGGCCTGTTTGCCAACATCAGAAGCATTTCCAGCTAAGTGCCTGGCATCCTCTTACCTGGAAGGCCTTCTCTTCCTTCCTCTCAGCCATTTCTTGCCTCTCAAAAATCTAGCTCAAAGTCCATTAAGTCATTTCCAGATACTGTAGAACTTCATGGATTTCTTTTTCCTCTGAACTGATAATGTGTACCAAGTAACTCAGCCCATAATCACAATCCTCTTTTACACTGTCTGCTATTGCTCCATCTGATCTATTGAGTGGTTTTTCAAAATCTGGAATTATACGTACTTTGGTAGAAAGAAGCCAATTAATACAGGAAAAAAATAGATGCCTAAGTAAAGTAAATGTTTTTGCAATACCATAATAAACAATATTCTTTATTAAAAATAACAGAAACCCAATTCAGATGAAAGCGCAAGCGTTTCTTAAGATATACATCTTTCAGTTAGCAATCCCAGAGGAGAAAGGCCACCCCTTCTCCTTCAGCATCCCTAACTCTCACCCCACATGGCTCTGGTTCTCCTGGCTTCAGTCCCAGGTCCATTTCTAGGGCACTTTATCCTGGGGTGGGGGCCAGGGGGAAATATTCCAACTGAGCTTGGGCCACATGTCCACCTCTGTGATGTGTCATGTAGGCCACTTGGTCGATAGCCCATCAGAATCACATTGGGGGGAGTGTATTTCTTTAAAAATGATACATAGAAGAGACAAGTAGAATGTGATCCCAGTACTAATACATTTTATCTCATCCTATTTATTGATGGATGAAATTCACAAAAGTGAAACAGTTGATTACAAGGAGATTACAGCCACGCTGAAAAAAAATCAGCCATGACTCAACTCCCCTTGTAGAAGAACATTAAATTATAGCAAACATTGCAAGTAACATGACTGATGGGCCTTTGGTGTCAAGTGTTCCTGACAACAGATGTATTGTCTTCGAGTCCTAGTTAAGTGCCCATAGCTAATGGAAAATTTGATTTTAGAAAACAGGTTGTGTATATGAATATAATTTGAAATAGGAAAATTCCATAAATGGATTTATTTGGGAGGGGCCAGGTTAAGGAAAAAAGTTATCTAGAGGGAAAAGAAAGATATAATCAGATCACCAGGTGAAAGGAAAAAAAGAAGGAATGCCACTCTATATTTTCTTTCACTCTTGGATCTTATTTAACTTTGAGAATAGAAAAGGTAATTTATCTGTGGAGCTCTACAAACGAGAAGGATGCAATGAAATTACTCCTGTTCAACAGCTTCTGTAATAGGGCCTATATCATTTAATTTGCAAAAGCCTTGCTTTTTTTAAGTGAGAGTAAAGAGAAAATTGACCTTTATGAATGAATCCGTCTGTGAGTGGCTTGGAAAAAGCCAAGTCCCATGTTTCTCAGATTTTATTTGACCCCCCTAGTTGGAAATACATGTTACATTGGGATCCAATAGGCACAACTGAAAGTTTTAGGAAACAATACTTAACTCTTAATTATACTACAGTGTTCTCTCTTCCTTCTGTGCTTTTCTGGTCTAGTCCACTCACAGTCCATTGCAGGTTTTGGGGTTTTTGTTTAGACTGCTAATCCCGACCCATTACAGGCCAAAAATTAGGGAATCACATGGTTGTGGGAGAGGGGAGCAGGCAAGGGGATCCCATCAGAGTTAATGTTCAGCTGCCCACCCCCTGTGGCCTTCACGCCTCCACCCGCACCCCTATTCATTCTTGCTTTCACCAGAAATGCTACTCCCAGCTTTTCATGTGACACATCTTTGTTCCTCACACACTGCCACTCTGTTTGCTGGCCGAGCCACGCAAGCCTCATGTCTTTGCTCTGGGCACTGGTTGGGTCCACGCTGGACTAAAAAGCCAGGCTGGGCAGTGGTGACCTCCTGTGGCCTCGCTCAGCTGCCTTCTCTGCCTTTGCTGCCTGCAGGTAAATTCTACTGCAAACCTCACTACTGTTACCGACTGTCTGGCTACGCCCAGAGGAAGAGACCAGCCCTGGCCCCTCTGTCTGGAAAGGTAATTGTGATGGTTCTCTAAGTGGGAGGGAAGCAGCAGGCTCTGGGCCAGCAGGGCCCAGCCCAGCAGGTCTGCTTAGTGGCCGGCAGAGCAGAGCTCGTCCTGTGAGCAGGAAGGCCCAAGATGCAGTCACCCAGGGAGTCCACTTAGAGGAGGGAACCAGCATTTCAGGCTATAATCTAGCATTGGCTTCACTGCAGCGTGTTCCTCCCGCTACCTGAGTCTGATGTGGAAAACTACACGGACACTGTCTTCTGCTCACTGTCTAGAGGAAGATTTTTGTCCTTATAATAAACATCTTTCTGAGAGAAGGACGCTGCTGCTGAGAGCAGTTTTCTATTCATTTTTCATGTAGAGTTCTCGCAAGAAATGCAGTAGAGGGAGGAAAAGGTGGTTGGACGGGGAACTCTGCTGTTTTCCTGTTAGCCCTACTCCAAGAGGGCCCTAGGGAAATGAGAGCAAGGGCTAATCCATGCTCTCTGTGCTGAAAAGGAACTTGGCTGTAAATCCTGTTCTGTTCTGGCTGCCAATTCCTTTAACTCTCTTTATTCTGTGACTTACTTATCTCAGGGGGGAGGCAGTTTAAACCATGAGACCTTTTTTCCTTTCTCCCTCCTTCCCTCTCCTTTTTTGAGAGCAACTGGCTCTTGCCCCTGCCCTTGTCAGAGTGAACCACATGTTCCCTTCATAACACAGAATCACCTGTCAGCATGCAGGCTGATGAATGCTGCAGAGGGACATGGGGGAAAGGGGGATGGGGGTACTTGGATGGATTTGAACATTGATTCATGGTGATCTCCACTGTAAGTATGTCCAGCTTTTTGTTGTTGTTGTTGGTTTTTACCTTTATTATTGTATAATATAACATATATAAAAAGCAAAGAAAGAAAAAAGCAATAGTTTTCAAAGCACTTTTTTTTTGAAGTATTTCCAGCTTTTCAAAGACAGACTTCCTAGGTGAGGAAGACAGCTCTGGATTGATTGGCGAGATCAGTAGAGATACTAGCCAGGCAGATCTCCTTGCTTCCTGTGATGTGAGTGTTCCAGTGTCACCCTCCTCTTACCCTTGGCCTTTCCTAGGAGGCTAGAGGACCCCTACAAGATGGCCCCGCTGTGGACGCAAGTGGACGGGTCAACACGGCCACCAGCTCAGCTGAGAGAACTCCAGGTAGCCTCACTTCCTTGTTTGGCTGGGTGGTGCGTCACTCGGTTGGCCTCTGCGACAAGGCCAAGGGAATGAGCCAGCACCTCCAAAGCAACATTTCTTCGATCGGGCAACAAGTGGCCCAAAACCCCTTGGACTCCTTTTTCATGTGTCAGCTGCTTGTATTCGGAGTCCCCTTTCTCTATGGCCTGTCAGAGGTGCTGGTACAGATCAGAGGGGAGTTCCACTGGCAGACTGTGAGCCAGTGAGGGCACCAGCTGGTAAGCGGCATCTCGCACACTACCCAGTGGTGCTAACTCAAAACCTCATAGTGCTGCCACAGTAGCTCTGGGACCTGCCCATCTCCCTCTAGCACCTGTCTAGTAAATGGATTCAGAGCAGGCTGTTTTTGTCACTGGCCCAGGAAAAATGTAGAATTGCAGGACTTTCAGGGAGCTCCCTGTTTGGGACTCCTTTGACAGAGTGTGGAATTGATATGTAGGGCCCCATGATCTAGATTCATGTCCACCTGAACTTGAAATTTATGTATTCCATTCCTTAGTTAGGTGTCTAGATAAGCTGTCACTGCTTTTTTTTTTTTTTTTTTTTTTTTTTCCTTTATTTTTATTTTCTCTGTAAACACTGAGAGATCTGCCCTGTTCTCACCACAGTGGGACATGTAAACTGCTAATGGGGCTCAAACCCTGATTTGTGACACTTTCATAAACCACTTCCTTGTGTCAGGAGATGAACAACAGTGTCCCTACCTCTGAAACGACCTGTCGTCTGGTCACTGTGGAGTAGGGCTAGGAAGGGCTTGTCGGCACAAGGCTGGTGGTGAAGAATTGTGTTGGACTTTTTTCTACCTTAAAATTGCTTCTCTGCTGCATGTAAAATCAGCCTGTGAAGTGTATCCTTGACTCCACAAAACTACTGTGGGATCTCGATGCTGCCAATACAGCCCAGACAGTTCACTGCCAGGCACTCTGTGTGGGTGAGAGCAGGAGTCAGAAATGCTGGGTTTCTGTTTTGTCATAGACTTCCTTCCTTTTCAAAGCAAAGAGATCTCAAGCAGCTGGTGACAATGCATGAGTCAGTTGAATAGACTTTAAAGGGTATCAGCCCAGGTCAAAGACTATGGAGGAGTTGTCACTGGTGGAATTTCCAGGCTGAGAAAAGGGACAGACTGTCCATTGTCATTCAATTGATAAATTCCCAGGGTTGCTTCTGCCCCATCCCTCAGGACAAGCCTGGTGGTGCTCATCCTGGAAGAAGGAGAACGTGCTGCTACACTGGGTAGGACTTCTGGGTGGAGGATGGACAGGGCAGTGATTTGAAGGTTGGGACCCAGCAAACTTCATCTAGGGTGGGTGAGCTCAGCTTCTGCCACTGCATGTGCCCTTGTTATTATCTGAGGAAGGCAGGACCCACACTGTAGTACCATGTGAAAGCTGCAAGTCACTCGTAAGTCTTCTACATCTTGGTGCCCTTTATAACCTGTCTTTCTCATGAATTGCTGACAGTTCTTTGTAAATGACACTGTCAGAGCATTTGGGAGAAGCATTAATAAACGAAAACACCTGGTGGGGTATAGACAGAGACTGGGCTTGGCGCATCTGACCATGCATGTGCTGAGGTGAGGACACTATGCGTTAGTCTAGGCCCCATTCCGAGGGAGCTGGCTATTCAGGGCCCTTATTGATGAAACAACTCAAAGAAATGAAACTTCCTTTCTGGGTATGGAGGACAGAACATTCCTTAAATAAAGGACCAGACACAATGAAGTTCAGGTCATCCCTGGGCAAGACAAGTTTGCCCGCTTTCCTCCTGGCTCAGGCAGCCATACATACTGTCTGGTTGAGGGTGTAATGCATGTCAGGTTCTCAGGTGTCCTAAAGGATAACGGGTTCCACAGTGAGGAATAAGAATGTTCTACAAAGCAGGAAGACGAGGCAAGAGTTGGCAATGTGGTTAAAGAATCAGAGCCGTGAGGCCATCTCAGTCCCTGTGGTTCATGGTTCTGAGCTAGAAAGGGCCTGGACTGTTATAGTACACAGACTACAAGACTGGCCCCCAGATGCCCCATAGGGACTACAGCTTGACCTCCAGGGTGAGTGGAGGAAGGTATGGTCCCCCTGGGCTAAGGGACCCTTCAGGTGCTGAGAAGGTCAGAGAACATAGGGATGGTGGGGCTCATTTGGTGTTGGCCTCTGGGGACTTAAGCCTTTGGAAACTGCAGCTGCAGCTTCTGAACGTGCTCTGAAGACTGGTGCTTTCCCTGTGAGGCGACTAACTTGCTAATCTTTGTAGAAAAGCCACAGAAGTTTGGGCAGCATTTTGTAGTTGACATGAAATGGGTTTCTTTGGCAGGGATTTCCTCCTTTAAATCCCAAACTAAAGCTAGAGCTTCATTTGGTTAACTTGAGTTTCCTTGTGGAAAGGTTCCAAAATGCCCAGGTGGGACAGTGCTCTAGAACGTGTGTCCCTAAGAGCAGCCCTAACCCCAGGCCCACAGCACATCTCTTCTCCTGCTCTCCAAACAGAAAAGGCTGTGGGCGAAGCCACTTTGTCCTCCCATGTGTAGACAGACCCTCCTCCAATATCCAGTCCCAGGAGGCAGAAATGGAAAGGCTGGGCCTGGGGTCGGTGGCCTGCCCTGTCGTGCTTTCTGTGGGCCCTGCATCTGCTCTTTCTTTTGTGGTGTCTCCCTCCTCTCCCTCAGGTTCTTCCTCCCTTGTGCCAAAATGACCGACTTCCCCACTGTTACAAAAAAAAAAAAAAAGGTACAACCCACAAGTGTAAAGAATGGCTTCAGGCCTGCTTTAAAGTGTTGTCTTTCTGATCTGTAACTGCTGCCACCTGTAGTGTCTGGGACATGTTGTTATAGTATTTTTGTTTGTAATGTGTTTTTAATATAGAAAACCCTCTTTTCTGTCCCCAAATTCTGTAAATGCTGTCTCCACACTGCTTCTACTGCCTGCTACAGATTGGTGGGCCTGCTCAGTTTTCCTCACCCTGCCTCATGATATGTGCCCTGAGTTTAGGAAAACTCCAAATGGAAACTTTCCCCCTTGGAGATATCAGACCCTTGGTTACATGATTTTGAGAATCTTTTTTGCCAAGACGATCCCCCATTTCATCTCACATAGTGGATAACAAAAAAATAAACCATGAATGCCAGAGGGCGTCAGAGCAGGAAAAGATAGGAGCTTTGCTCTGAGTATCTCTGAACGTTTATTATAATGCAGGTGACAGAGATGGGATGTCAGGAACACATTAGGCGTAGCCTTATGGGAGAAATGATCTACATTTAAAAAGTTCTCTCGTAGAGTACCCTGCGGCAGTGGCCTGCTACCTATCCCCCAGACTCCTTGCTTGGTCACTACTGGGTTCCATAATTTGGATGTGTGAATGGGCCATTACAGAATCCAGGCATTTCCCACACCAGCCTGAAGGCTTAGCACAAGGAATTCCATTTAACCTTTGGCTTCCTGCCAGACAGACATTAGCAAACCTTACCGCTGCACGAGCCCTTTTTCCTTGTAGAAATTTCCGGAAAATCTGTTAGCAGAACAAAAAGAACTCTGCAGTCTTGCCTAAGTCCCTAGCTCCCCAGTCCTGCTTAACTCTCCAACCCAAGAGTTGTAGTTGATGATGATGCGTGAATATTTAGATAGATAAATTTCACATATATAGGTAGCTAGTTATTTATATATTGGGGCCTAGATAATAATAGCCATAATAAAGAAGCCATTTCTAAATGGCTTCTTATTCCTTGGGTCTAGAAATGAGAGCTTTTCCGCTGGGGAGCTATGCATCTGCTTCACAATCATCCCTGCTCAGTTATTTCCAAGGAATGCACTTGTCCCTGACCTGGCTTAAGATCTGGTCAGTGTTTTGGGTGTGGGAGTGGGGTGGGGAACACAGCAGCCTAGGATAGCACACATGTGTGGGGGAAGACTTTGGGGAGCAGGCATCTCAGAAAACAAGCAGTTCACACTCCAGTCTCTGAAAGCAAACTCTAGAACAAGGTAGAAAAGCAGGGGCTTTGTTACTAGTGAGGTCCCACCCCCACCCCCCCACATTCCCTCTGTTTTGTGTTCAGGCTGTTGAGTGGCCCGACTCCTTCTCTCTGCTGCCTGTCGGGCTTTAGTTTGTGTGTGACTGTTTTCTTTTGGACAGTGGAACATTTCTAGGCCCTCCAAAAGGAGTCCCATCATGGTCTTGAAGTTCTGACTCGTGAATTAAGGGGTTCACATATTTCCCCAAGCCACTCAGCTTGGGGAAGAGGCAGGGGTAGGGCTGGAGGGGAAGGTAACAAGGTACATTCCCACGGCCATGGTACAAAAAAGCCAGGGCTAGGGAGGTTTGCTATGCCAAAGATGTTTACTTGTCCAGGCTGCTTTCTTTTGCCCTTGTTTTTATCTTGTGCTGTTGTGAGTTTTTGGTGTGTTTTCTTTGTGCGTGGTTTTGGGTTTTTTTTTAAATTTAATTGTGTAACTTTGTTTTTCCTGTTACTGTGAAATCAAGGTATTGTGCTTTTAATTTTTTTTTTTTTTTTGGCAAATGTTACCATTCTTATTTAAGAGAATAAATTCCAAACAATCTTCAGGTTTCTGAGTTTTTCTTTTCCCTCCCTTTCTCCTGACTGGTGGGTGGGACAGAAGGAAACTGAGGCAAGTCACACAAGTGGGTGTAAAAGCTTTTGTGCCTCAGGATTTGCTCACTTCTGGGGGTGAGGTCAGGGAGAAAGCACGGGTGTCTAAAACGTGGGAAGTGGGTTGTTTATATCCAAACTACAAATTTCCATTAACAGGAAGGCCCATGTTCAGGGGCTTGGCCTACTGGAAGAAGTTTGGCTTTGTAGCAGCCAGAGGTAGAGGAAAAAAGTAAGGACTTCTCCTGGGCTCACGCGTCCCATGTTAGCCAGCCAGCACTGAGAATCTACAGGCCAGAGAGATGGAGGGACAGGCACTCCACCCTGAGCCTGGGACTGCCATGGGGCATGTAGCAGGGCTTCTTCACGTTTCTGACTCAAGCATACCCTGTGGAGAGCTGGGAGAGCCAGTGGATCCTCCCCTCTGCCTTGAGTCTTTAAAGGGGCACCCTCAGGCTCAGTGGCCTTGGCTCCTAGAGCCCCAATATTGAAGGTCTTTACTCTCCCTCCCCAGCTGGTATCTCTCCCATGTTGTTTTTGCTGTGACCTGGATGCTGAGCTAGGATATCCAATTCCATTTGGCTTCCCTCAAGTCTCATTCTCACATGTACTGCTGCTGACTTCAGCAGGGGTGGCCTCTTCTACTGTGTTGGCATACTGGCTACAGTGGGCATGAATCTGGCTTCAGGGCTGAACTGGGCCCAAGTGGTCACCTGGTGGGGGATGCACTTTGCCCCCAGTGCCAGGCTTGCTACTCCCCTGCTGGAGCTTTCCCTACTGGGCTCTAGGGATCCAGATGTGCTGTTGTTAATGAACCGTCCTGGTCTCCATTCACGCCAAGCAGCTGAGGACTAGAGGAGTTCCTTGGCTTCTCCATAGAATACAGCAGCAGCCTTCTGGATTCTCTAGATCCCCTCATTAGATACCTCTCCTGTCAGGGAGGGTCTTTACCCCTCCATGGAATACAACTCTTCCTAATGCTGTCCTTTGTTGCATTTTAATCATCTGAGCATTGCTGGTGAGTGTGTGGGTGGCTTCCCTTAGCCTGCTCATTGCTGTCCTGCTAAATCAGGGTTCTGATGCCTGCAAAAGGTTAGAAGAGAAAGAATTGGGATTGGGGAATGGGGGGGTCATGCAATGACTGGCAATTAATAAATAGATTTAGAATCATTGGTAAAAATGGAAATATGCTTGCATATAAAATAAAGGGAAGCAAAGCCGCCATTGTGTAAAAAGATACACCAGAACCTCTGACATGAGGGTAGCAACAGTGGGTGTGGCTAGTACCACCTATCTTGGAGACCTTGGAGAATTCCCTTTGGGTCTCATTTTCCTTCTGAAACTTCTTGAAACCCATTCTCTCTCTCTCTCTCTTTTTTTTTTTTTTCATAAATTCCCTGGTAATTTCTCTAAGTAATACTCTCCCTAGGAGAAACACAGACATGGAAGGAGAAGATAGGCAGTGAAAAATGGGTCACTGTCTGTCTTCACACTGACTGATAGGGCAGGACAATGCTATGCAGAGCCCAGGTGCCACAGGTATACCCTGAAGGTGCAGATGTAATAAAAACACCCACAATGGGGGGGGGGCTTTTCATCAGATCAACCAGACAGATTTAGCAAGACCACCCTGAATTCTAGCCCCTTCTGCAAGCTCTAAAACTTCATTAAGACTCCAAAACCAGTCTTTACCTTGCCCTGCAGATGCAGCCAAGGATTTGGCAAGTGCCAGCAAGTAGCTTAGTCATAAGAAAGGAGCAGGGGTGGAACTCATGTTTTCATTTCTGTGCCTACGTTAGTTCACAGAACTGCTGGCTTCCTCTGTCTTACCCCCCAGAATTTTCGATCATGTGTTGTGTGTCAGCTGCTGATGCCTCTTTCTTTACAATTGCTCCTTGCCTCTTCACCGCTTTTGCTCTGGAGGGTGGGCTTTTGCACCTAAACATGTTCCATACACCTGGGAAGAGAGGTGGAGCTCCAGGTATATGTGACTGACTCTCCTTCAATTACTTCCAGGTTTCACCTGCCACGTGAGCACCTCCTCCCTTTTGCTTCCTGTTGGTCAACTGCCGTATAGGTTTGCACAAGCAGTTTATGAACATTTTCTGAACATTTCTGAGGCATTTTAATGCATCTCCTAGAAAGACAGTGTGCAAGAGGTTGTTTGTCACTACCATCACCCAGTCTAACTCAAGCCTGCCGTTGAAATTGGCTTCTCTCCCACATCAGCGATATGTGTGCACAAGTGTGGTCACATGCTTCCAAAATGTGAGGAAGGCTCACACCCCTCAGACAGGTCCCCTGATTTTTTTACAAAAACAGATTTTGGAACACTTCAGCAGAAAGGGAGGCCAGCACCCCAGCTCTGCCTTGCCACAGGCTCTCTTGGGGGTCATGATGGGTTATCTTCTGCTTCTCTCAAGGTTAATAAAGCCAGAGACTCCAGAGAGGAAAAGCAACTTGACATTTGGTTGCTAATTAGAGTTGAAACACGCAAATTAAAAAGTTGATTAGGTAGATTTTAACTGGGACCTTTGGAAAAAGAGTTTGTCTCTAAGATGTGAAAATGTGGTAAGGTTCTTGGACTGAGCTCATCCCGCTATCCAAGGAATAGCTGCTGTCAATTATAATAGGACTATAACTGCTTAATTCTTGTTTCCCTCTTTCCTGGGACTAGGGGTCCAGGAGGACCAGGTGGAGAAGAGCCAGCTATAAAATTTCTCTCCCCCATTTTACCAGCTGGAGACTTATTTGGGTCAGTTGATTCTTTTTAAAGTATCTATTTCCCCCCTTGAGTTTCATCTGATTTAAATTACTCTAAACTGGCCACCTGCCCTTTCTTTCAGCTGGGGTTACCTTTTCTGGAATTGGTGTTGGTAGAGGAACAGTGACTTGGAGCACAGGTAGAGTTAGGTGGCGCTAGGGCTGTGCAGACACCTGCAGGAGCTTTGGAATATCAGAGAAGTTTGCAACTCTGGGCCCCTGGGGAAGGGGAATTAAAGAGCTGCAGGAGGTAAGAAGCCAGGTCTAACTGGCTTGGCAGTTTTGCTGAGGGCCAACAACCATCTTCCCTGCTGTGGAAAATACCTGTGCCCAGGGGCTGACCTTCACTGCATTCCTCTTATGTTTGTAACTAAGACAGCAATTTCGTCTCTGCCCAAGACTTGTCCTCAAAAATAGGGAGTAAGACTTAAGATGTGCAAACTCAAAGTTTTCGCCCATATGATGATTAATACTAGTTCATATTAGTTGTATGAGTTTTAGTACTAATTCATAGAAAATAACACAGGAATACATAACTGCAGCAGCAGCAGTAACAAGAAAAGTTTAATAATAAACATAAAACCCTCACTCTGCCCTAGGCTCTACCTCAGTGCTTTGCATGCGTGACTTATTGAATCCTCACAGCAGCCCGGTGAGGATTCAATTACTATCTCCATTTTACAAGTGGGGGGAGTGGACACACCGAGGTTCAGTAAATTTGATCAAGGCAATGTAAATAAGAAGTGCAAGATGGAAACAGCCAAAATGTCCATCCACAGAAGAGTGGCTAAGCAAACTGTGGTATATACATACGATGGAATATTATGCAGCTTTAAGACAGGATAAACTTATGAAGCATGTAATAACATAGATGGACCTAGAGAACATTATGCTGAGTGAGTCTAGCCAAAAACTAAAGGACAAATACTGTATGGTCCCACTGATGTGAACCGACATTCGAGAATAAACTTGGGATATGTCATTGGTAACAGAGTCCAGCAGGAGTTAGAAACAGGGTAAGATAATGGGTAATTGGAGCTGAAGGGATACAGACTGTGCAACAGGACTAGATACAAAAACTCAAAAATGGACAGCACAATAATAACCTAATTGTAAAGTAATCATGTTAAAACACTGAATGAAGCTGCATCTGAGCTATAGGTTTTTTATTTTCTATTATTATTACTTTTATTTTTTTTCTCTATATTAACATTCTATATTTTTTTCTGTTGTGTTGCTAGTTCTTCTAAACCGATGCAAATGTACTAAGAAACGATGATCATGCATCTATGTGATGATGTTAAGAATTACTGATTGCATATGTAGAATGGTATGATTTCTAAATGTTGGGTTAATTTCTTTTTTTCTGTTAATTAATAAAAAAAAAAAAAAAAAAAAAAGTGCAGGGTTAGGGTTGGAACCTTTGTCTGTTAAACCCTGACTTGCCGGCACTTGGTAAGATGAAGCCAACAATAAGTTGAGCCCCATAAATAAGCTGGTGTGTAAAACATGAGTGAATGCCCTGTTTAAGTCAGTGAGCGTACGTTTGATTATTCCTGGGATGTAAAGATCCCCCAGTTTCTTTGACAGTGATACCATGGCTAGGAATGTCAGAGAGATGGTAGGTTAAAGAGCAAAGGATTTCATCGCTAAGATGTGAAAGGGAGAGCCATCAAAAGAAGCTGCGGATAATAACCATTTGAAGTGACTCACAGTAATCTGAAATTGGACGCCCTCCTCATTTTCTCTGTAACAACCCTCTTTTTGGTTACCCAAAGTACAATATCAAACCTAAAGTTGTTTTATGAAGAGTAAGCCTTAAACAGCCCTTCCAAATGGAAACTGACCCTGCCAGCAAATGGGAGGAGCAGGGAAATATATTCAGGGGGATGTTCTGAGCCTCAGTGTAACTGCTTCTGATGTGAAGATCTGTAGGCTTACCTCTTTTCTAGTATCTCATCTTACCATACTTAAAAAAAAAAAAAAATAGAAAGACCTCTGTGATGGTAAAGCTGATATATTCCTTCTCTTACTACTTTTACAACTGCCCTTCATAGTCCTCATAAGAAATTACCTGTCCTTGTCCTGTGTTGGATTTGGTGGTAGAGAGAGATGATTTTATCTATCTCTCTCTCTTTTTTTTTTTGCATGGGCAGGCACCGGGAATTGAACTCTAGTCTCTGGCATGGCAGATGAGAACTACCTGCTGAGCCACTGTGGCCCATTCTTACACCTCTTTTTGAACCGATAGTATAGGCAAATCACATGAGACAGGAGAGAAATACAGAAATTCTTCTCTTGCAAGTTTGGGTCATTTGGGACTCAATATGTACTTAAAGTGATGGGCTCTTTTTTCTTTGGGCTTAACATATGGATCATTCCAGATGAGTGATTTCAGTTCTGCCTTGTTAGGTGAAATTGGGTTTGGGCCCAGAGATGATGTCGTGAAGTCTCCTGAGTATGTACAGGCATAGCCTTGCCCTCACCTTTGCAAAGGCTTGCCATGACAGGGAGCCCTTGGAGCCCACAGATAGGATGTTTCTAGAAGAAGGAGAAAAAAAAAAACACAGAAGCTATGTTTCTCCACATCTGCCCTCAAGCTTAATTTTCACGCTGGGTTTAATGAGAGGACCTTCTATAATGTCAGCAGGCTTCTAGCATCTGGCTAGGAGGAAGTAAGTGAGAGGAGAGTAGTTAAATTCATCTTTTGGTCTCCCTTTGGCCTGAAAGTAGGGCTTACACACAAGAGACACACGGGGGGATATAGAGATTGACTTTGAGCAGTACTGCAGAGGATGTACAGAATTACCTTTTATGAATGGGATTGTGCCATCAGATGGCAGGGAATCTAAAGGTCTCACAGGATACTAGGATATGTCAGCTCAGTTCATGGTATGTAGAGTTAGTAGAGTCTGTCCCTCAGCATCTGGACATCTTCCCTGGCATCCCTGTGTGGGGGCAAACCAAGCATGCTCTTGTCATGTGTCCTGCATGTGTTTGCACTTCCTTTGGTCCAGGTGTGTATCACCTTGGCACAAAGATGAAGATTCCTGAGCTCACTGCTCTGTGCTCATTCAAACCACAATCAAATTATTTGGTGGAGCGGTTGGCCTGGTTGGGAAAGAATTAGAAATAGTTTGATATGACCTTGAGGCCAGGTTTTTTTCAAGCTTGGCACCATTGACATTTAGGGCCATTTAATTCTTTTTGGTGGGGGCTGTCATGCATTATAGGTTGTTTAGTGCTATTCACTAGGGGCCAGAATGCCCTACTCCCCAAATTGTCACAGCCAATAATGTCTCCAAACATTGCCAGATGTCCTGGGGTGGAAGGGGAAGAAGGGTGGGCACTAGTTGAGAGCAACTGACCTAGACTATTAAAGTAAAAAGAAAAGGTACTGGCATGTAATTAATCTTAATAGTATTGTTCCCAGTCAGAGATCAAGAAAGAGAATGAATGAGAATAAGTCATATAAGCCATGTTAAAATCTTAAAGCAATGGTCTCCAAACTTGGCTGCCCACCCCTATTTAAATGGAAGTACATACTTCCCAATGTAGTTGTGCTTATTCACAGGTAGGTACCACTATGCTAATATCGTGTGCTCTAGAGTAAAACATCCTAGAAGCCAGAGCTAAAATATTAAAAAGAGAAGTGGTAGTGTTTTTTCCTGGTACTCCAATAAACTGTCTTCGCACCCCCAGACTGTGCTCCTCCTATGGTGACCACAGCCTTAGGGATTTGAGCACTGTCTAAATGAAACAAACAGATTTTAACAGCAGAAGATGTTCATTTGAGTTCTAGTTCAATGGCCTTTGTTATCCTTGCCATCTTTGTTTGTAACCTCCCTGAGCCTTGGTTTCCTCATCTATAAAATGGGGGAAAAAATACTACCTATTCCTCTCTATGTATGTCTTAAGGTGAAAAAAGGTGAAACTTACTTATTTAAAAGCATTAGAGAGCCTTTTCATGAAGATTGCACCTAAAGCGAAGAAGGAAGCCCCCGCCCCTCCCAAAATTGAAGCCTAAGCAAAGGCTTTGAAAGCTAAGGAGGCAGTACTGTGAAAGGAGTCCACAGCTACAAAAAAAAAAGATCCACACATTCACTTCACCCACATTCCACCAGCCCATGACACTTAGTCTCAGAAGACAACCCAAATATCCTCAGAAGAGCGCCCCCAGGAGAAACAAGCTTGACCACTATGCCATTATCAAGGTCCCCCTGACCACTGAATCAGCTATGTAGAAGATTGAAGACAACAGCACACTTGTGTTCATTGTGGATGTCAAGCCAACAAGCATGTGATCAAACAGGCTGCGAAGAAGCTTTCGGACATTGATGTGGCCAAGGTCAACACTCTGATCAGGCCTAATGGAGAGAAGAAAACATATATTCCACTGGCTCCTGACTATGATGCTTTGGATGTTGCCAACACAATTGGGATCATCTACACTGAGTCTGGCTGGCAAATTCTAAATATAAGTTTTTTGACCTTAAAAAAAAAAGAAGCATTAGAGGAATATCAAACATGATTACCATAGGTAGGGATTCCAGAAAACACTGAAATAATTGGAATGAGAAGGTAAAATTAGGATTGTTTCTGCTGATTGGTTGGTGACCTCTTCAGTCTGTACTTCCTGTATGGTTAGGACAGCTTGGCCCATTGGAATATAAAAGAAATTTAGGGAAACAGGAGGAACAATGAAGAAGGCTTGGCTCTTCTTGGATGACAGTAGAGTAGACTGGGGGCATTTGACCTGCATTGCATGCCAGCTCTTTTGAAGCATTGTTAAATCCTTGCAAATGCTTGGCTAAATTTGGCATTGCTTTTTCCTCAGCCTGCATGGATGGGATGTGAAGTCACCTGCTAATCCCATGACACCCTCAGGGCTTTTCACTATGGTAACAAAAGCACAAACAAGCACAGAGAGGGTTTACACTAAGCTGAATTTTCAACACCTAACATGAGAGTCAGGTTCATCTTAGGCAGAGCTTATTTGCAGTCTCAGGGGCTGCCTGGATTAGTGCTGGTTTGGTCCCCAACCCACAAGAGGCTCAGAGATACTTCCTGGTCCGCTTGCAGGAGAGGGGTCTTGCTTTCCTCTTGTAGAATTGATACCGGACTGGGATGGGGGTTTTATGGGTGACCAAAGAACTTAGCTGCCCAGCTACTGCTGCATCCTCATCCATCAGAAGGCTCTTGGCCTTTAAGCCTTTGTCCTTGGTATCTGTCCTCTCCTCTAGCACCTCTCTGTCCTTAGACACTCATGGTTCCATTTGGGGTCAGTCAACTGACCTTCTAACAGATGGAGGCAGAAGTGTGATAGACATGGGTGTCAGGTGGAGCTGTGTGTATTGTTGGAGGCAATTTTAGTGCTTTTCCAAAACCACATCTTCTCTTTGGCTAGCTAAAGACAGGCCATACATGAGAATCTGTGTTTTTGAAAGGGCTCAGCATCTGCACCTCTTTTAGTTGGGGTGTGGGCTTGTCCTTTTTGGCTGACAGAGCTCCACAGTGTTTAACATTACTCTCGTGGCTCTCAAAGGGCATTTCATGGTGTTCTCACACTAAACTGTGAGGGGATATGAACCTTGGGCTGGGGCTGGAAGGAAGACTTTGCAGTCCAAGCCTCCTCAGGGCTCAAGGCTGTTCCACCAGCAACATGGACCTCTCTGAGATGCTTTTGGGCCCACTCTGACCTGGGAGAGCCACGGGGCACACTCCTTTAGAGCATTGGAGAGATTGAAGTCTACTGGGCATCTGACATTCTAAAAGGCACCAAGAAAACAGAGGACTAGAGCAATTCCCTCCCTAGAAGAGCCCCTACTTTGGTGCACTCAGACCCCTGAACAGAAGGAGATGGTACTGTAGTAAAGATGCATGTAGAGCTGACTGAGAGTGCAGACATGGAGCCAGTAGGCAGAGGGGGCAACAATGGGCAGACAGAGTAAGAGAGAGGGCAGGAATGGTCTTGGGGTACCCTGTTAAACCATACTTCTTTCTGCCTGCCCCTTAGGATTTCCAGGACCAGCCTATGATCCACAGCAGTAGATTACTGGTCTTTAGCTGTATAGAACCTCCTGGTTTGCGGACATATACATGAAGTAATGAGTTAAATTAGTTAGCTCAGTTACACAGCAGGTGTCCTTTGCTGAGTGCTTACCCTCAGCTGCATGGAGGCAGGTATATGCAGTACTACTGGGGTTTAAGGGAATATGGCCAAACTCCAGTGCCTTCGACATTCCTACAGCTTCCCCACACCAGAGAGGTAGCCATGGGGTAGGACTATGGCCCAAATGACCATAAAATAAGAAGTAAAATTTTATCTGTGACGTGTTAGAAAGCGCCTAAAAAAAACCCAAAAAACAAAAACAGAAAAACATACTTTCAAGAGAGGTACATGATGTGCTAGGAGAGAAAAAAAAAAAAAAAAAAGGAAAGTGGGTTATCTACCTTAAAAGAAACCTTTTTGTCTTGGCCAGATAGAGTGATGTGGGCCAGGATTTCCATTTGCTAAAAAGCACCTTTGGAAGATACTATAATGGTAACAGTAAAAATAATCTAATGTTAGAAAACTAACTTAAAAGTAGAAGTTCCAAACTTCCAGGACAGGATGCAGTGAACTGCGTTTGCGGTTGCCTTTGCTCCCTCCAGCCTGTGTCTTGATGTTTCCTGCTGCAATGAACTTCCTCAGAAGTATTCCACCATCCGGCACCGCTGAGGGGCTTCAGCACGAGCTGCCAGATACCAAAGCTGTGCTAGATGGGAAAGGCTTGGGTACTGGCACCCTTTACATCACTGAGAGCCACTTGTCTTGGTTAGATGACTCTGGAATAGGATTCTCTCTGGAATATCCCACCATTAGTTTGCATAACTAGTGTCCAGGGACCCAAGTTTCTATCCATGAGAACATTTATATGTTAGGGTGAATGCCAAATTTGGAGAAGAATAATCAGAAGAATTTGTTGCTGATGAAGAAGAAGAGGACAATGATGATGATGAACATATTGCTGAGTTTAGATTTGTGCCTAGTGATAGATCAGCATTGGAAGCCATTGTCACCACAATGTGTGAATGCCAGGCTTTGCATCCAGATCCTGAGGATGAAGATTCAGATGATTATGATGAAGAAGAGTATGATGCAGAAGCACATGAACAAAGGCAGGGGGACATTCCTACATTTTATACCTATGAAGAATGACTATCCCATTTAACAGCAGAAGGCCAAGCCACATAGAGAGATTAGAAGGAATGCTTTCTCAGTTTGTGAGCAGCCACTATAACAAGGCTGGGGTCCAGGCAGAAGACTCAATAAGAGATGATGAAGATGGGATGGAGGCAGATACTGCACCAACAGTTGCTGGACAATTTGAGGATGAAGATATATCCTGGAAATGACTTATGCTTCTTTAAGATTCAAACCATTACTGTAGGAGAGAACTTGGTTCTGTTTATACAGTGGAGTGGGGATAGATGGAAATCTTTTTCCTTCTCCAAAATGCACCTGAACCAGTACTTTCTTGGGACAGACTATACTCAGACAGCAGGTTGTCACCAGCAGAAGAAACGTGTGACCTTTGTTAACAAAGGTGAATTAACTTAATCAAGAGGGTGTGTGTAGTTTATCATTGAGTCTAAAACTTTCTGTGTCTAGGTACTCTCTGAGCATGCCTTTAATTCCTGCTGCCTTCACTATATGCATCTTTTGTAAGCTAGCAGGCCTGTGTGGTGACAATGCTCAGCAGCTTAGAGATAGAGGTAGACTAGGTGGGGAAGAGACAGGCTCCTTTGAAATCTAAGGATACCCTTATTCCTTAAGGAGAGACAAAATATCTCAGAGGAGTTTTAGCCTATCTGTTTATTCTCTTTTACTAATTTGGGGGTCTTTTACTGATTTGGGGCCCTGGATAATTAATTCAGACATCTCTAGGTAGCCTCTTCAGAAACATCCCAGCCACACATACTACCACTAACACAAGTCTTGTCCTTCTGACCAATTTTTGCTCCTTTCACTTATCTCTGTTTACCCTGAAAAATTCTAGTCTTTTCTGTTATAACCTTAGGTTATATCCTTCAAATTCCAACCTCCTAGGTGATATTCTGTAACAACCAGTGAAACAAGTGAAAGTTCTCAAAGTACTTCAGAGGAGAATTGTTTTGTCTTTGTAATAGCCTAACAAATCTGAGTTTTCTATTAAAAAAAAAAAAGTAAAGTAAAAGTTTCATAGGATTGTGCAGATTGAGAGCAAAGGATTGTGGTGAAGAAAGTCCTTCTCACAGCCTCCCCATGGCAGGCAGGCAGGCAGGCAGGTGCCCTTGGCATTCTTAAGAAACAGCATCCCATCTGCATGGTATTCCCATCCCATTGAGGTGGTTTTTCCTGGTATGATGCTGATTTGTTCCCTGTTGGGTTTTTTTCCTTCTTTGCCTCTGTTGGGTAATGTTTAACTCAGAATTTCCCAACTCTTCTGGTAATTAAAAAAGCAGCTGGGCTTGCCCCTTGAGCCCCCATGACCTACTTTTCTCAATTATCCCAGATGCAGAATACATAATTTGTGTGTGAGGAACAATAAAAAAAGAAATCCATCCTGCACAGTGGGGTGAAGGAGCACTAACTTCGGAGCAATACAGATTTGGGTTTAATCTTAGCTTGGCCTCATTTGATCTGTTGGACAAGTTGTTTAACATCATGGAGACTTACGACCCCCAGCCCCCCCATGGAATCATGATTTTTAAAAAAAGAGTCAATTATGAGAATGTTGTGACAATTCAGGGGCCAGAATATGTAACTATGTAGCATACTTATCACCATGCCTGTCACAAGTAGTTGTATAGTAAATGCTCAGTTCATGTCTTTGTTGCCTTCTTTACAAATAGAAACATATCTTATATCCTCATGCTGTGTGTTCTTGGTAGGATTCTTTGAACTTACCCTTCCAGAAGGAGTCTATAGGAGGATGAATGTGCATAGGTGAGAATTGCCTTGCCATGGAAATTTCTTTCTTTTGCCTCCCAAGCAAGAGACTCCTTTTCCAGTCATAGGTTTCAGCAGTTGAGAAGTGTCCTCTTGGACACATGGACACTGCCCTCTTGGAATGAGAAAATAGCTATAAAAGGCATAAAAATGTGAGCCCGGTTGAGCAAGTCTGCTGAAGCAAATAAACCAAAGGGCTTTAAAAGTGGGGCAAAGCCCAAGTTTGGGGCTCTGGGCATCTTATGTTAATAATCAAAGGAAGGCCTTTTGTAAATAGCAGAGCCTTTGAACCAGCCCTCAGAGCTTTACTGCCTGGGTTGGGGTCTAAGCTGGAGTGACCTGCTCCTCCAAATACCAGGCCAAAGCCCATCTCCCACTGATGCTAGATAATGTTATCTGACTTACCAAAAAGGAATGATGTCCCCAAGGTCATGACCCATTTTGTTATTTTACGCTGATGAGCCAAAATGACACCCAATTTGAATGGTGTTTGCCCTGAGGGAAATTTAGTTTAAAAAAAAAAAGTGTCTAATTCCCAAGCTGATTCTTCATGAAGCAATAAGCTGCCCAGTCAGACCCCTGGGGTCCAGCTGCATCTTTATACACATTCCACAGGGAAGCAGTACCCAGGACTGCAGGCTGTGTCCTAAATGGGGAAAAGTCCTTTGACTGGACAGTGGTTTCTGATTTAGAATAGCCACCTCTATAGCTTGTGTCATCCCTGCTTCCAGGATCTGAGGAAGCACTGGAAAGTGTAGTGGCCATATCATTCCCACAGATCCCCGCCTTACAGCCTTGTACTGGTGGGGCCCTTTGGGAGGAGGGGTAGTGAACCTGGCAGGGCACAGAGGTCTCTTTTGCAAAAATGTCGTGGATCTTGGAATCTCGATTTCTGCTGCTGGCCTGGCCATTTTATCATCTTGAGTGTCTGTGTGGTCCAGACCCAGCTCATGGCTTGGTACTTCTCTTTGTGCAAAATCATAGGCAGGTGAGGCTTTGGGGATATGTGTGGAAAGAGAGCTTCTGAAATGACTTGTTTCTTCCTTAAAAGGGAAGTTATGGCCCAAATATCCAGTGACTTTTTTCTTTTTTAATTGGGAAGTCTTCACACACATGCATTCTATACATGGTGTACAATCAGTGGTTCACAATACGATTGTGTATTCATCACCCTGATCATCTTTTAGAACATTTGCATCACTCCAGAAAAAGAAATAAAAAGAAAAATCATATACCTTACCTTTCCCTCTCATTGACCACTAATGTTTCCATCTACCCAATTTATTTTACCCTTTGTTATTTATGTATTTATTTATCCATATTTTTTTACTCATCTATCCATACCCTGGATATAAGAAACATCAGACACAAGGTTTTTGCAATCACACAGTCACATTGTGAATGTTATATCTTTATACAATTGTCTTCAAGAATCTAGGCTGCTGGAACACAGCTCATTAGTTTTAAGTACTTCCCTCTAGCCACTCCAATTCACCATAAATGAAAAGGGGATATATGTATAATGCATAAGAATACCTCCAGGATGACCTCTTGACTCTGTTTGAAATCTCAACCACTGAAACTTTGTTTTGTCTCATTTCTCTTTTCCCCCTTTGGGTCGAGAAGGCTTTCTCAGTCTCTTGATGCCAGGTCCAGGCTTATCCCAGGATTTCTGTCCCACATTGCCAGGCAGGTTTATATCCCTGGGAGTCATGTCCCATGTAGTAGGGAGGGCAGTGAATTCACCTGTTGAGTTAGCTTAGCGAGAGAGGCCACATCTGAGCAACAAAAGGGTCTCTAAGAGTGACTTTTAGGCCTAATTTTAGCCTGTCCTTTGCAGGAATAAATTTCATAAGGGAGAAACCCAAGATCGAGGGCTCAGCCTATTGATTTGGTTGTCCCCACTGCTTGTGAGAGTATCAGAAATTCTCCAAATGAAGAAGTTGAATATTTCCTCCTTTCTCCCCATTCCCCCAAGAGGAGTTTGTAAACACTTCTTTATTCACTGCCCCAGTCGTTCTGGGATTTATCAGGGCATCACACTAACCTGGACAAACCAACAAAATCTCCTGCCCTATTCAAGATTCCATGTACTTATGGTGTTCAACTAAACTGACCATACAAATTAAATTAGGGAATATACTATCCCAAATATAAATTTTGCACCAAATGAACATCTCTACATTTAGTCTCACACAGAAGTTGATGTTTTTAAATAGGGACGATATCATCCTCTATCCAGTCTTCTAATATACCTTAGTTCTATCCAGATCAGCTTTATTCATATCTCTACTCAAACTCTGACCACTTTTTCAACAGTTCCTATATGGAGTACTGCTGATGTTCATAGCTTCTGAGCTCTAGCTCTGAGTCTCAGGTGTCACATAAATACCTGAAGTTTCTGGGAAAGACCATGTTATAGACAAACAGCTCAGTTTCCCAGAATTTAGAATTAACAGTTACTCTTCCTATGTATACGTGACTGCTGTAAGAGCTTACAATATAGGACCCTTTATAATAAACCCCAACCTGATAACCCATGAACTAAAAATTTAGTTCACCGAATTTTTCTATTATAGTTAGTCCATATGTTTGACCATATATTCAGTGACTTTTGATAAAGGAAACAGAATTTAAGAGGGAGCAACCATAAGGAGAATCAACTCTCTGTACCCCCAAATGGCAGGGGGTGCTTTTCTCAACTCAGAGGAGACCATCATTACTTAAAATCCCAAGGGCCATTTCTTATGGGCAGATGGCTGTTGTTGACTGCTTGTATCCACCTGGTCTTTAATCTCCAGCAGTCTCCCGTCTTGTCCTGTTCTGTGTCTGAGTTCCTAGCACAGTGCCTGGCTAGAAGTAGGAACTCAGTAAGAATTGGTTGAATGAGCAGTTAAAGGAATGAATCTGTGTATTCTCCTACTTATTGATATGGAGAACATGATTAGAAACAAGGTTAACTCACTGCCCCTTTTCCTAAGTCTTCATCAGACTTTCAGATTTCATTCCCGCTTCTCCAAGCTTATAAAGAAGGAAATGACAAATGAATGGGAAACCAGGCCAGAGATGAATATGGGGCACACAGAGAAGAAGCCCTTGGGTGTGCAGATCCCTTTGCAGGTGCCCAAAGCTCTGCAGTGTTCTCTGCAGCTGACTACCTGGCACTAGGGCTTCACATTCATTTCGTAACTGCTGCAGAGAACAATGAGGGAAGAAGAGCTGCCTTAAGAGGGTGGCAGGACCTCTTCAGTAGTTCAAATGTCCCTCACTTCTCTCCAGGAATTAGATATACAGAAATAAAGGCTGCTGGCAGCTCTTGCACATCAGCTGAGAGCAGGTTGTCTGGTTAGGAAAAATATTTCTTTCGGGATGATATATGGAGCTCACATAGCCAGTGGCTGTTCCAAAACAGAGCCCTTAGGTCAGGCCCAGAGCCTTTTTCCTATTTAGGATACGGCCCAGATCCTGGGAGCTGTTTCCTTTTGGTAACGTGTGATGCCTTAATCAGCCTCCCAGTGACCTGTCTTAGTGAAGAATCAGCCTTGGAAATGATTCCAACTCTTTGGTCTGCTTCTGACTGGAAAGTCCCTGAAGGGTGGTGATTGTTCTGAAGCATGACGTTGAAGGTCTGGTGGGTCTTGGCCAGTTAGCCTGCCAGGCCGGTTATACTTTGATTCTCCAAACCAGTGACTGCCAGGTAACATTTCTATACCTGCTTGCCCATAATCTCTTTTCCCAGGCCCTTCCATGAGTTGATGAGAGAAGAGCCAGCCCAGGGGACCAGGCTCGGAAGGTTCTATGTCTGTCACGGTGTTGCATTCTTTTATCATCACCATGTCCTGTAGTCCCTGGCTCAGGTCAGAGAATCAAGATGCTGATGTTGTCAGGTTTTGTTTTTTATTTTAAATCTCCTCTGGTATTTTGAGGTTAAAGGGCTAACAGTGGTAGCATATTTGGGCAGTTGATGGGTTTCGGGTATGTGCTGGTTTGAAACTGTGTACCACAGAAAAGCCCTTTTGTTCTAATCCAGTCTTGTGGGTGGGACATGATTAGATTGTTTCCATGGAGATGTGACCATGCCCATTCAAGAAAGGTCTTAATCCTTTTATGAGAGTCCTCTATGAAGAGAATAAAAGGCAGAAAACCGAGAGCTCAGAGCTGACACTGAAAGCAGAGAGATGAAACTGAGACACAGACATTTGGAGATGCTAAGCTAAGAGATGAAACCCAGAGTTTGCCCCAAAGAAGCTAAGTGAGGACCCACAGATGCTTAGAGAGAAAGCCACTCAAATCAGAAGCTGAAGATAGCAGAAATGGGAATAAGGATAAGCAGATGCTGCCCACATGCCTTCCCAGCTGACAGAAGTGTCTAAAAATGCCGACAGCCTTTCTTTAGAGGCAAGGTATCCTTCTCTGGATGCACCTTAGTTTGGACATTTTTATGGCCTTAGAACTGTGAACTTGTAACTTAATAGATCCCTTTTCTAAAAGCCAATCCATTTCTGGTATGTTGCATTCCAGCAGCATTAGCAAACTGTAACAGGGTACTTGCCAAGTATCCACTGAGTATCACCTTCCCTTTGGTAAGACTAGGCACATGTGGGGACCTAGCCCTTGGGAACATCCTGCAGTGTACTCCCTTGTTATGGAAAATTCCAGAGTGAGTCCTAGCACTATGTGGATGTAAAGCTAATGAGCCTTGGTAAAACAGCAGAGGCCAGTCTCCTTCCTACCTCGATTTTTGCAAAATCTCTAGTGAGATACTTCTCAGTTTTCTGGCTGAAAGCATCCTTTCTCTGGGGGGCATATGTGTGAATGATCTGAATAGTTCTGAGTGCTTCTGGTTTCTTGTTTGTTGGTTGTGGCCAAGCCCAGAATTAAGTCAGCACTTCCCCTCCCCTTCCCAGCTCTGAGCTTTGACTGCCAAGTTCTGTTGCTTGATGATCCATTTGTCTGTGGAGCTTAAAGAAACTCCAGAGAAATAGCATTGAGAGGAGGAGAAAATGTTGTTCCAACTGCTAGACTCTCAGCTGGAAATGATGCATTTGTGAAGTTCTGCATTCTTTGTCCAAAAAGTTAAAGTGGGGAGAAGAATAAATGGTGAAAACTCCCAAAGAGAACAAAACAGGACTCTTTATGGAGACATGGGTCTCTCTCTCTCTTTTTTTTTTCCTTCTCTTTGTCTGTAGGTCTAGGAACAGCACAGTAGTCTACTGAATTATTGCTGTCCTCCAGATTCAAATCTTGGCTCTGCTGCTCACTAGTTGTGTGACCTTGGGTAGATTACTTCATGTCTCTGAACTTCAGTCATCCTGTTTGGAAAAAATTCTCATGGAATTTTTTTTTTTTAACCTAACTTATTCCTTGAGGGTGCCAGCCTTGTATCCTGAGTGGACTAAATTGCCCCTTTTTTTTGTATTCTTACAGTATCCTCTGCTCATATTGGACAAAATATGATACATTATATTGAAATGATTCCTTTCCTGGACTCTCTCTCTGAGTAGCCTGTAGTTCTTTAAGACTAAGGAGCATGTTGATCTGCTTTGTTTCCCAGGTTTCTAATAGAATTCCTGGCAAACTGCATTCAACATACACCAAAACCTGACATCACTTCTCCAGTGTGTTTGTACACGTGTGTGTTTGTTCTTTCCACCTTGAATCTGCTTATGTCTGGATCATTGTTTGTTTTCCCTGAAGTGATAGTTCATATTCTTAACTACTTTTCTTCTCTCATTCAAAAGAAATGCTGGTTTTTATTCCATATTTATGGAGTTCCCCAAAGGCTTATAATTGTGTGATTGCTTCACAATATTTCCCTTTTTCATCTGCTCTCTGTTTAAGGGCAGTTGTCAAAAACACCCAAAAAAACAATCAAATGATGTTTTAGACAGGGGCTCTGGAGCCTTCTCATCTGTCTGATGTCAAGACTGTGGGCTTTGACAGGGAGGAAGAGAGGACAGGAAGTCCAATGTCTAGGAATGATGGGCTAGCACAGTGGGGTGCTAGCCTATAGTCTTCTAGGGCTCTGGTGGGTGGGTGTGGGCAGTGTTGAGGCTGGGTTCACCTGCGTTGCTCCCCGCCATCATCTGCAGTCCACTTAGGTCCTCATCTTCCAAGTGTCCTACACAAGTATTGTAGCTAATACTTCTGGGACCCTGAGCTCAGTGGTAAAGAATGGAACAGAGTCGTTTGAAGTGATTTTGCCAAGGGCATTAAGAGTGGGACTGGGGGCCATTTGCTCAGGGTACTCATGAACCCAGGGGGTTGTATTTAGACCGATTGTGATATATTTACCTGAATCTGTAAATGAATATACAAGGGCCTTGCTTTTCATCAAAGATTCTTTAGATTTGAAAGATGCTCTCTTCTGAAAAATATTGATATCTTGGTAACTTGCAAATGCACTAAGAGAAGATCTTATCCTGTGATGCTTGGATCTGTATAAAGTTCTTTCTAATGCTACTTGAAAGAGGTTCTAGACATTGTACACAATAAGAGTGCCAGGCTTCCAGAACATTTTCTGCACAATCTATCATGCCAGGGGAATTGCTAACTCAATATTCCCATCCTTTTTCTTTAGTCCTTCATTTTGGAGGTTCTCGGCTTTGTCTGATAGGAGACCACCCATCACCTAACACTGGGTTGGTATGATATCTCGTGCTAAAACCCAGTGTTCGCTAGGGCTAATCCGTTACCTGGTGACCAGGATGCAGGGCTGATCCTGGCCTGCTGCCGTCTCCAATCCTCTGCCACTGTCCACTTAAAGTTCTAGTCCTGCCAAACTGCCACCCATGGGGGAAACCTGAGTTCTCCTGCTGCCCTCCTATGTTTCTTTGTAAAGCAGCTATTATTTGTTTTTAATGCAGAGCAAACGGATACAACCTAACCAACACAAGAATGCACCCAAATTATCACATTGTATTCTCAAGAAGGAATGGTGGTGAAAATGTTGCTGGACAATGGCAGTAGGCTATATTGTTTAGCCTCCTGTTTACTGAAGGCTGCCTGTGTACCAGGCTTTTGTAGAAGAGGAAGGTAACTAATGGGTATGGGGCAGAGAGTTTCTCACATACACGCACGTGTACATGGGTGTATAATCTCATGTACTAATAATAATAGCCCTGCGAGTGAACATTGTCCTCACCAGCGGGCAGGATAGGCGCTCTGAGGAGTCATCAATCTCCCTAAGATCCTTCAGCCAGTCACTGGCAGAACCTGGCATCTAATCTGGGTTTGTCTGGCTCTAAATCCATGTGCTATTATGGGGACACATTAAAGAGTAAACGGTGTGCCTCTCTAGAGCTAATGTGGAGCTGTAAGGAGCATCAGAAAGAATTGCAACAGAATGAGGAAAAGAGAGGAGCTATTCTAGGTTAGGGGAGACTAAAGAGAAAAGGCAGTCAAATAAAACATTCAAGCACTTCCAAATCCACAAGTGGTGCTGAAAAGAGTAAAGCGAAAAGCCCTTCTTTACATGAGAATTACTGCGATAGGTGGAGGAGGAACATAGTGAAAGATCACGTTTTGTGGCCCTCATTGTAATCACTGACTGAGACAAAATCATCAGTGGATGCTGAAACTCCTGGTACAAGGACGCTGGGGGCAGAATATTCCCAGGGTTTCTAAGGATTGCTCAACACATCAAATGTGCCTTTTAGTGAAGGGCTCAGGGGGGCATTGCCTTAACCAGGTAGTCAGGTTCAATCACCGGGAACTAATGTGACACTCGGGGCGGGAAACGCAGCAGCACCTGCTGTGTTGCTCCTTGGTTCAAAAATATTTAACATGAATCTCATATGAGGAGACAGACAGATTTAAGCTGTGAGGCATTCTGCACTGCATCTGGCCCAGAAACCCTTGACAGGGTCAGCCAAATATGAGGCACAAGCCTGAACTGGTAGCGTTGGGAATAGCTGCAAACCACTCCGCCTGCCAGTGGTAGTGGCCTGAGAAGCCTGGGAAATTGGAGAGCTACCTCAAGCCCCTGCCAAGCCCCCTTCATACTCAGTCCGTCACCATTGCCTGACTTAAGGGGTGATATAGGAGAGTGGGCACATCTCAGCATCAGGAGCAGACACTCAATCTTTATTTCCCCTGTATTGAGAAGCTCCACCCCTCTCAAGGCTGGGTTCTTTCCTGGCCTGTACCAAATCGGTGACCATTTTGGCTTTCAATCTGCCCTTTGTTCTGGCTTCCTGACCTTCAGGCAGGGCTATGTCCCCTTTCATTGACATGAGCGGTGGCTTAAATGTATTGCCTTCATTCAGTTCCATAATTTGTCATCAGAACTCGCTTCTTTGCTTGTCTTGCAGGCTCGAGTGTGAATGGCCTTGAGGAGCCCAGCATTGCCAAGAGGTTGAGGGGCACCCCTGAAAGGATTGAGCTAGAGAACTACCGCCTGTCTGTTAAGCAGGCAGAAGGGCTAGAGGAGGTGCCCGAGGAGACGCAGGCGGAGCACAACCTCAGCAGCGTGCTGGACAAGGGCACCGAAGAGGACGTGGCAAGCAGGTACTCCGAGGCCTTGCCCTGGCACCCTCCTCCCTAAGGCAGCAACTTCATTTGCACCTCTCTAAGCCAAAGTATCTGGGTTTGAATCCTGACCCTGCCACTTACTAGCTGTGTGACCTGAGGCAAATTATGGAACCTCTCCATGCCTCTGTTTCCTCACTGGTAAAATGGAGGCAATAGCAATCCCTTCTCCACTATATTGATGTGAGGGTGAAATAAGCTGATGGGTGTAAAATGCCTAAGACAGTACCTTTTGCATAAGAGCTTATAGGAGGTGCCTGTCATCTGACTGATGCTGGGCTGTTTTACATCGGCTTCCGTGTCCATTGCATTTGGTCATCCTCTGGGAATCCTGTCATGTAGACACGAGCATATAATTTCTCTTCTTACATAGTGACTAAGAGCTAGTATTCAACCCCAGGCCTCTCGGGATTCTCTTTCTTCCTTGCCGTCTCATGATCCATTCTCATGGTCCCAGTTAGAACCTTCCCTCTTTCTCCTGGCAGTGAGTAAAGATACAATCCATTTGACAAAATTCTGCCTAATTCAGAGATACACCAAGTGTTTCTTGAGTACCTGCCATGGCCCTCATACTCTGTTCATCATTGAAAAGGCAACAGGCTCCACCCTCCCACTGCTGACAAGTCATTGGCAGGAGGAGGTGGCCACACAAGCGCAGAAGAAAACTTGCAACATAATCTTGGCAGCTCCATGGTAGAAGTGTCCGGCTCCTAAGGGACACTACCTACCTATCTGGGCTCCTTTTCTTCTATGTGTAAAGAAATGGGTGGTAAACTTGTGTCCTAGGGGCCACACACAGCAGATAGTGGTATTGCACTTGACTGGTCCCATTGTTTTAATTGAAGCCAGTTCTCATTATTCGCAGTGGTTATGAAAAAAGACACTGTGGACATTGGATTAGCGAATACTGAATCATAACTGTAAGGGAAAATACAGGGTGAGGTTCTCAAAAGCCTCTGGTCACAACATTTTCGTAATCTGATCAGTAAGTTAGATAAACCTGGTTTTATGTGTGTTTCTTTTCTTTTATTTCTTTTTAAATTTTAAATATGGAACGCTTCACAAATTTGCATGTCATCCTTGCACACGTGCCATGCTAATCTTCTCTGTGTCATTCCAATTTCAGTATATGTGCTGCCAAAGTGAGCACTGCGTGTTTCTTTTAAAGACACCTTTTTTAATATGTATTGTTGGTTCACTAATGTTGGACTCATGGCCAATGGCACTGTAATTCATACCTGAACTAAATTCATCTAACACATGTCATTTCTCCATGATGTGTGTCACAGCCTCCTGTGCTTAGGAACACTAGACAGCACTTCAGCACTACGATTGGAGGCCATCTGAAACAGCAAAGCCACCATAAAAAGCACAAAAAGGCAAAAACATGGCATTAAATATACTCATTGTTTACAGTATGAGAGCTGAAATAAGAAAGCAGACTGGCCTTGTTCAACTTCAGCTGGGAATGTGTGCATCAGGCAACTCAGATTTTTCACTGCTCTGAGCATGTCTGTGAAAGTGCTTCAAGTATTGATTTTGAGGTTACGTTGTAGCAAGCAGATTTTGCAAAAGCAGAATCCTCTAATAATGAAGATGAACCATATGTTTGAGTTGCCTTTGGGGCTCGTGCAGAAGTTTGTGCATGTTCCCTCCAACTCTCCCTTCTGTCTGGTACCCCAGGGCTTCATTTTCATTACCTACTCAGGCCTTCCATATCAGTAGAGAAGGATTCCACGAGGTGTTCAGTAGAATATTATCAAGGGCCCCCAAAAGGAAAGACAGGATAAATAGGAAGGTATAAAATAAAATTGGACAAACTTTCCCAGAAAGCTCCAAGGAGTGGGCATCCAAGCAGAGAGCATCTGAGTCACATACTGGGCACTTTTATCCATCCATGATTAAGGGGAGGTTTGGAGGTACAGAAAGCAGAGCATTTTTTTTTTAAGTCCCCAGGAGTATTTTCCAAAGGGTATTTGCTGGGTAGAGCTCAGAATAGATCTGAGCCCTGGGATCAGATCTATTCTAGGGGTACCGTCTCCGGGTTGGTCTTATGGACTGCTCTTCCATGGTTCCAGGGGTGGCCTCCCCCTTGGAACCATGGTTCCAGAGCCATCTCTAAGTGTGGATTCACGTCACAGTGGGGCAGGACAGCAGAACACGAAATCACTCAGTATCGGCATGGTACAATAAATGCCCCCCATCTTACTTAAATTCAAGTTTTTTTTAAAAAAATTGCCTTAGATACGATACTAGCAGAAAATGAAAAGCAGGCTCTTGAAAGTAAAGAGCCCAAAGCAAGGAGCTGCAGATTCCAGCTTATTTTCCCAGGGAAGCTGTGAGATGCAGGAAACACATGGGTCTTTTTTCCATCTTCCCTATAGCACCAAGCACAGCATGGGGTGCATTTTCAGCCCTAGTCCTTCCTTGATGAGATGTTGGATTCCAAGGCAGAAATGCCTTGTTTTAAGAAATTGGCCGGTCCCTCCCAGGAGCTTACCTTCAGCTGGATTAGGAGAACGTTTTACCCAGGCCTCTCTAGGCCAGGCAGGCAGGGTAGTTTCGACCTCAACTTGCAGCCTGTGAAACCTTGCTGTGCCTCAGTTTTCACAGCTGCAGTGAAAACTGTGCCCTTCAGAGGGTTGTGAGAATTAATCAAATCAATTAATCAAACACCAAGTGAATGCCAGCAATTGTTATTATCGCTGTAACAACCTGTAGCTCGCAGCAAAATGTAGGTGTCTTGTATTAGGTTCCTTAACCAGGTGGTCAAGTGGGAGAAATTGGGTTTGGCTGGAACTCAGCATGCCCCAGGGCAGTGGTTCTCAAGTTTTAGGGACATCAGAATCACCTGAAGTTTTGCTTAAAGCAGAATGCTGTGGTAAGGTTCTGATTCAGGGGTGTTGGGTGGGGCCTGGGGATTTGCATTTCTAAAGAGTTCCCAGGTGATGGAGACCACATGTTGAGTGTCACCACCCTAAGGCTCTATTTCCCCAATATCTCTGATGAGAAAGGACCTTTTTCCCCCAAGCCCTTCCCTGCCACCAGGAGCAGGGGTTCATGATCTGGAAGAGACCCTGTAAATAATGCTTGTTTTAAATAATACAGTTCTTGTTATCCCTGACATGCTTTGCAGTGTGCTTCTGCCCAGGATCTTTACTTGTTCACACATTCACTCCCCTACAGAACAAGTCTGTGAGGTGTGGAGCCAGCAGGTGCATGGTTCAGCAGGGAAAGTTAAGGTTACAGAGGTCAGCAGCAGGATGGCCCATGGGCCTGCACTCCATCTGAGCAACACCACAGGAAAAGCCATGACTTCCTGGCTAGCAGTCAGTGAAGGATGGTCTTCCTGCCTGGTCTACCCTGCCTCTGCACCCTTCCTGACCAAAGCAGGATCATGAGCCATCGCTAGGCACCATGCCTATCCAGAATGGGCTAAATTTCCACCAAAAAACATTGCTGGACGATATGCATCTCCTCCCGGGTCTGGTTAGCAGGGACATGTGTACAGAGTTGGCATGGGTGAGGTCATGGGAGGGGCCCAAGGAGGAACTCAGAGTGTGCAGAGATTTTGAGTGTTAGTGGATTCATTTTAAAGTGAAAAACATCCCTCCCCATTTGCCCTCAAAAACCACCCCGAGACTTCAAGTGGCATTCCAACCAGAGGCCCACATGATTCTGAGTAGAGCCTGCCCAGTTTCCTGGTCTCTGCTCCTGACTGACCCCCAAGCAGCCCTGAGCTTGATCACGGTCTTCCTCCTGGCCTGCCACCTGGTCAGCTCCAGGGGCCAAAGAACTCTGTCCTTGTTCTCAGAGAAGCACTCAGGAGGGTGCAGCCTGGCACGGTGCATTCTGTATGGGGATGCTGGCTTCTCCCCACCTCAGTCATCCCACTTGTAAGCTGTCTCCTTACTTGCCAAATGGGAATAAAGATAGTGGCTCCAGCACAGGGTTGTTTTGCAACCGTACGAGCTCATCCACAGAAGCACATTGTGCCACCGGGAAGGTGGTCAGTGTGGTCTGGGGGGGGTCACTGTGATGACTGATTATTGTCCCACTTGCATCTGCCTCTCCTGGTACAGCAGAGCCACTGCTTGGCACTCTCAGTCATGGCAATCCTGTCTTTTCAGGGTCACATTCACACACCCCTTGGTTTTGCTTCCTCCTACCAGACCCCGACATCACCTCAATACAACATGCAAATGAAAGCTCAGGGAAGCTCTCGCAGGTGAAGGGCTGTGTATAAATTGCAGCAGGGAGGGTTTTGCTACAAATTATTCTCACTGGACAGGACATTTCCTCCTGATAGACACCTAGTAAGGGACCACTAGTGGTTTCTCTGCCTCTCTGAAAGTAAGCAGAAGCCTGTGCTGGCTTTTGCCTTTTGTGGTCACTAGCCCATTTTTTTGCCCTCTTCGCCATTAGGCACCATGAGAAGGACCATGGTGAGCAAAGCAGATCTGATCCCTGCCTGGAGAGAGTGCAAGTCAAGGAGAGGCAGACTCAGACCAGATAATCCTGCAGGGTATAGTTCTGCAAATGCCAAAACGGATGGGGGCATGCGGGAAGATGATCTCAAGTACTGGATTTTTTTTGCCTCCTTTCTCCTGGGGGCTTGTGTCCTCAACTATTTTGAGCATTTTCTTAATCCTCAGAGGTCACTTCTCCAAAAGTAAGGGAGAAATTGGTTCCCTGTCTCATATTTTTTTCTGATATTATGATTCATCCTACTTAGGAAGTTTATAGGCCATAGTTCCAGGGGTGTTGGCTGCACCACACATTCCTTCTTCCTCGCACCCACCTCCTGCCTTGCCAAAGGCCAGACCACTGTGAGGTCCTGTGGAAGCAAAGTCCTGGAAAGAAGTCCCAGGCGGGGCCTCTTGGATTTCTCTCTGCCCCTCAGCAGAGGAGCCAGGTTTGCTAGGCCAGCTCTTTGGATGTGAGTAGTTAGGCCCTTCAGGCGGGTACTTGGCTCTAGTTGAAAAGTGAGACTGATCTTTCTGCATTCTTTCTCATGTTCTACTCCTCACTTGCTATGCTCCCATGGTTCTGGAGCTGTTATAAAACTAACTGGGGTGGCATAAGAGCTGTGAGTGAGCCTCATCGGTCTCCTCTAAGTGCAGCACAGCTGTCCCCAGGCTGCCATGCAGTGCAAGGAACAGAACAGGCCTTTTAACAGTCTGCACACAGTCCCTGCGGCCTGCTGACTGCTGGGGCAAGGTTGGACATGATGTCCTTCCCTCTACCCCCGAAGGGTCACCAACTCATTGAAGTTGATTGAAGGCGAGCATGGGAGGTACCCTCATCCTTAGTTCCTATAGCAAAAATGTGAAATGACCCACACTAAGTCACACATTATTGTCAGTAAGAAAGTAAGTGAAGATGAGGCCAAAAAAAAGTAAAGGAAATGCTGAAAAATGATCAAAATTCAGATGCCAAGCTTTCCATGGTCTTAAATTCAATCGTCACCTTTCAGCCCTCCATCCCCACCAGTTATATTCTACCTTACCTTATCAGTATGTGGTTGCATTTTCTCTCCCCTTTTCTCCCCTTGATGACCTTTTATTCCCTACGACATCAAGCAAATGCATTGTAAGTAGAAGGTCATGTTAAGTGGGTGAACATGGATAAGTGAAGCAGGATTCACTAAACTGAGCTTTTTATAGTTGGGAGCTGGGTCTTTTTATTTCTGTATCTACTGGTTGAGTTTTGGTAGCTGCTCCAAAATGTTTGTTGAGTGAACAAATGAATGTGTCGCTGAGTAAACATGATTGAATGGCTTGGCTCCATTGTGCACCATAAGCCTGATGAAAAGCAGTCATCCCTAATATCTGCCGCATGCCCACGGGCACATATCACCATTACCTCCCTGCCAAAGAGGAAACCGGCTCAGAGAATGTAAGTGATCTACTCAAGGCCACACAGCTAGCAAGTAGCGAGCCAGCCAGTGTGCATGAAGGACTTCAGGTGGGCCTCACTGTAGGGTCTTCCTGGGCTCACCCTTCCACACCTGGGCACTGAGTAGAGAAAGAACCCTATCATCCCTGATTGTCTTCTATACCCAAAGCTCCATTGGGCTGGACTCCCACATACCAGAGGTCACCAGTGCCTTCCTATGAGGGCACAGTTCCCCTGGCCTGCTTAAGCCCACGTCCCTCCCCAAGCACTGCACACCTTGTATTTTCTCAGGCCTTGAAACCCCACAGCATTGTAAGGACTGAATTGTGTTGAGGGGCCACCCCTTATAGTGCTTCTCTGTACGGGGCAGGAGAAGTGGGTGAAATGTTCCACGTGGGTCCTGAAAGGGCAGACCAATGTGTGTTGGTTTGCTTAAGTCTTGGGAGTCCTTGCATGGAGGACTGCTTCCCACTAGAAGCTGAACTGGTCTCTGTGCTACCATGGGGACTGTGGTAGAAGAACCAGCTGGTTGTCAAAAGTGATGCCCCTAAGGGTGTTGGCATGTTTGTCTCCACCCCCCCCACACACACACCTTTTCTTATAGTCCTAGTGCAGTAGCTTTGCAGTAAATGGTGACTTTGCTGCAACTTTACCTATCCATCCCCCACAGCCTCTAGCTCAGGCCTTGGCACACAGCAGGGTCTCAGGGTATACAATTGAATCTGCTGTCATCCTCAGCCTCACTTGCTAGCTCATTCCATGGTTAAGCTTCAGGCGAGGCCTCTCAGCAGCTCTGCTCCTTCCCCTTTGCACCCACAGGTCTCATGAGAGGCTTCCACCTGGCCCCAGTCCGGTAAATGTGAGCTCCTCAAACCAAATCGTAGATCAAGCTGGAAGATTTTTTCTCCTTTCTTCAGTCCCAAGATCATGAGTTTATATCACAATTAGACCACTGCCCCCTGCTTGTGCCCTCTGAAGGCTCAGGGGACTTGAGGTTCACTGAATAAAGCTCACACCAGGTAGAACTGTTCATTGGTGTGGGCTTGTGAAGGTACTTACATGTTTATGTCTAGTTCTCTGCCCCCTTACATCCACTCTTTATTTTAAAGAAATGTTTTATATTTCAATCATATCCCTTTGAGCCTTTTCTCCTCCCTTGTTAGATCCATCCAAGATTGTGCATTGCATTTAATTGTCACTGTCTTTTTAGTTGTTCTTTATTTCCCCTTCTTTGTTTCTCTATCTACCTACCTACTGTGGGAACATATATACAATATAAACTTTCCCATCTCAACTCTCCAAGCACACTATTCAGTGGGATTAATCACATTCACAATGCTGTGATACCCTCGCCACCTTCCATTACTAAAACCTACCCATCGTCTAGACAGAAACCCTTCTCCCGTTATGCATTAACTCCCCATTCCCCTGTCCCTGCCCCTGGCAACCTAGACTCTTAATTTCTGTCTCTAGAGCTTGCATATTCTCTGATATTTTTTTTTGTCTGTGGTTACCATAGGGCTTAAATTTAACAACCTAAATTCATTAATCTTATGTTTAGATACCAACTTAACCTCAGTAGTATATACAAACTGTGTTTCTGTATCCCTCTGTTCCCCCCCACCTTCCAGTAGTTCTTGTCACAAATTACATGTCTACATCATGAGTCCCAAACCACTGCTTTCTCATTACATTTTATGCCTTTGCCTTTTAAATCCTATAGGAAGTAAAAGGGGAGTTACCAACCCAAATACAACAATCCTGGTGTCCTGCCTTGTCAGCAGCACTTTGCTGAGACCACCACCCTGTGCGTGGCCTCCTGGTGCTTTACCCTTCCCTCACTGACTGTGTGGTTGTGCTTTTGCAGCAGTTCTGAGTCTGACATGGACGAGGAGGAGGAAGAGGAAGAGGAGGAGCCCCAGCTGCCCACCTCTGACCTGGGCGGTGTTCCTTGGAAGGAGGCTGTGAGGATCCATGCTCTCCTGAAAGGGAAGAGCGAGGAGGAGCTCGAGGCCTTGAAGGATTACGAGCCTGGGAATGAAGAGGAGGACGGGGAGGAGGGGGAGTATGATGACGAGGAGGAAGAAGACTATGATGAGGAGGAGGAGTCTAGTGAAGGTCAGAAGAAAATCTCTTCCCCTACCCCTACCCCTGCCCCGGCCCCTCCCTAAGGGTCTGCTCCGCCTGGGTGACTGGAGCCATTTTTGCACACCCCCACAGAGCCCAGATACCACGGGCCCAGGGAGCAGAGGAGGGCGCATTGCATTTTCCGACAGACTGTCGGCAGTGGTGACAGTGTCTCTGGTATACAGTCTTATCAGAAATTGCAAGGGCCAGCACAAGGACTTCATCCAAATTACTCATTCTTGTCATCTCCTCATTTTCTTTTTTTCCCTTCAGCTTCAGTTAAAGAAATGTACTTTCTTTAGAGAAGGGGAATTCAGCTTTCTAGAAGATTCCCTGGTAGAAAATATTAGAATATTGGCGACCACAGAGCACTGAATCTCCTCTCAGTTCAGCGTCACCATCACTGAGGATTGGGACTGTAAGCTTAGGGGCCTGGTAGGTGGGTTCAGTTGACAGTATGTGGTGCAAGGGGCTTTTCTGACCCAGTTTCCTCAGTGTAGAGTCAGTGTTGGGTAGACTGGCTGGTTCTGAAATTCTCTTTTGCTTTGGGCTGGAGATTTTCCCCTTCTGTTCCTGATCTGGCTCTGTGTAACCCTGAGTGATGAACTCAGATTTGTTGGGCTTCCTTCTCCCTTCTGTGAAGAGAGAAAGAGTCATTCTTTCCCCTCATGACTGCAGAGATGGTGGTGGGTGGGAGAGAAGGACGAGGGCTTTTAAGGCCCAGCTCCTCCCAGCTGCCAGTTGGAGAAGCAGATTAAATTCTAGATGACTCTGCCACTTCTCACTGCTATTCCTGAAATCACATGCTTTCAGCTGTGCAGCCCCATTACATGGTCTGTATTCTCTGGCACAGCTAGGATGGGGCACAGACTAACCATAGAGCCTTCCCAGGCACAGCTCCCATTCCTGGGCTGGTCCTTGGGGAGCCATGTCACTCCCACTGGAAGGTAGCTGAGACCTGGAGCCTTTTGAGTCAGGGTGAGCAGGAGGGCACCCCTTTTTGCTATCTGAGTTCATGGCCGGGGCTTGTCCACAGGCTCATCATGCTTCCATGTTTTCAGAGGGCTGAGTTCACTCCCTGCTCATCTGGGGAAGCGCATTGGGTTTGTGCCATTTTAGACATCATCATCCCATCTGAAGATTAACATGCTTCGTGGCTTTTACTGCAGACACAGCTTAGGATTGAAGCCTGGTCTCTGTCAGCTGAGTTCTCTGCTTGTCCTCATGCAGACTCTCCTTCCTGGCCCTGGAACTCATGTCAGGCCCAAATTTACAGGGGACAGGTTTTAACTAGAGAGGTACACACCGACAAATTCAGCCCAATGCTAGGAGTTCTGGCCATGAGCCTTTGTCCTTAGCACAGAGTGCATGTTTCTTTTGGATGTCTGTGGAGACTGTGAAAGGACATTACTGCCTTGCTGCTGAAGACTTCTCTGTTTTCCATTCTTTCTTCCCCTGCATTCCCTTTTCTTTCCATCTGTCCCCTGGCGGGATTCTTGATGCTACTGGTGGGTGTCTGGCTCCCCCTTCTGTAGAAGGGGAGTACTGCCCCTGGGACAAAGAACTCCTGCAAGGCCAGAGGCTCCAGTGTTTCTCAGAGGAAGAAGATACGGGTACAAGTAAAGGTACCCTTTCCCCCTTGCCCACCTTCCACCCTGGCTCCCCAACAGCCATCCCAAATCTGCCTCCAAGAGCAGGTCCCACATGAAAAAAGCTGTGTTTTGTGGAGCCTTACTGCTGGGCTTTGGCACAAAGCTGGACAGGCTCCTGCCCTGGCTGGCATGTGAGTCCAAAGAAAAGTCAGAGAAGACTGGAACATGGTTGCTCTGTCCCCTTTGTGTGTTCTGCTGCAAGGTACCCTCAGGTCAACACTCAGATTCCCCTTTAATGCAGGAAAGCTCTCATCTCAGTCATAGCTCTTGAGGGTGGCAAAGCTGTGCTCAGTGCCTCTCTTCTTTGAGAATGGGAGAAGCCAGCTTTGTAGCCCTGTAAGTCTCCACGGCCACACTTACTAGCATACAGCAGTATAGTACCCAGGAGAAAAATAGCTCTCTTTCCTTTATTGTTTAGAGGATAGTGAAAGGTTCTGCATTACTCTTTTTTTTTTTTTTTAACATGGACAGGCACTCGGAAGCAAACCCAGGGCCATGCAATAACTCTTCCTGCTGAGCCACCATGGCCCACCCTCTACGTCACTCTTTCACTTGCCATCCTCAAGTCTTTTCTAAGACGTTCAGGCTTTCTGGTGACATAGTGGTGATTCGGCCTGATTCAGCCCCATAAAGGCAAATCAACCTTAGAAAAAGTCTACGATTCTATAGGAACCAGTAAAGCAGTAAATGAGGTGCTGAAATCCCACAGATGGCAGAAAACAACATCAGCGTCCAAATTTAGTGATGTTATCGGTACTTTTTGCCCATCGTACACACTCGGCCCCTGGAAGTTAAGCAGATGCCATTATAGAGACCTAAGCTAAAGCCAGATGGTCCCACTAGATGGTGGGGAGGTGGGGAGTGGAATGGACATTTGGGGGGCTGGCTCTTGTCAGGAACCCTGGAGCTTTCAGATCAAGTGGCACCTGCTCTTGCTGCCTGAGAAGCCCTCCTCTTTCCCTGAGTTCCCTCCCACCCCAATGGCTGGCTGTTCCTTAATTTTAACCCAATTGTACAGCATGGTCTAAGCACTAACTTAGTTGCCCACAGGGCAGGGGCTGCATGTACATTTCTTGGGCTCTGATGGCGAGAATAATCTAAAGGAGTCACTGGCAGGTTTTCATTTAACTGAGAAACCAGGTCTTGTGTCCAGAAGAGATCAGTGGGGCGGTAAATGTAGTTTTAAGGAAAGGGCTTTGGCTTCTAAAACAACAGAGAAATGCTGGTCTTGGTCCTGCCACAAGCTTCCAAAGCTTTGGGGGTTCACTGAGCTCAGCCTCCTCTCCCAGCATCATCCCCACCTGCATCCCCCCACCCCCACACCAGACCCAGCATGCAGCATGAGGCCCATGGTGGAAGGCGACCTTCTTCTCTCTGATAATGGAAGAAAAGACTGAATCTTACCAGCAGGGTCATTTTCTCATATGTGAGTTGCCTAGTTGATGGCAGAATGTCACTTCCTGTCCTACCTTTCTCTCTTGTTGCTTGGCTTAAATTTCCAAGGAGACATCATCTGCAAGGCAGTTGGTAAGCACCTGGTCATGGCTAACAGGGACATGGACAGGCTTCATCCCCAGGCATACTTCCTTGTGCAGGGGGACAGCAGAGCATGTGCACCTTTAGGGAGATAGCTTTTCAGAGGCCCAGATGCTCTGCTCATTTTTTCCAACTAGACATTCAGGGTGCTTAAATGCAGTTTGGGATGAAAAAAGCATCAGAAAGTTCTGTGTCTGAGTTGGAATGTGTGATTCTCTTAATTGAAATGGCTGGCTCCAGCTGAATGAGTATAAGTTCTTTATGTGAGTGTGCGTGCACATTCTCAGTTTTTGCCTTCTGGTTCGTACTGTTCCTGGCCAACACTGTAATTTTTCTTTCTCTTTTCTTTCCTATGGTGTTTTGTCCCCTCCTTCCCTTCACTGTCTGTGTTCTCCTTCCTGCCTCCCTGTCTCCCCTCCCTTGCCATCTCCCCTCCTTCCTTTCCTCCACCCCGCTAACCTTTTACCCCAGCCGGGAAGCAGAGGCTACAGCCGATCCTAAACCCAGCTGACCCCTTGGAGATCCAGGCTGATGTGCACTGGACACACGTTCACGAGAAAGAGGAGGAGGAGAGAGCAGTGCCCACCTCTGAGTCCTCTCCTTCTGGAGGTAACTGCTTCATGCCCAGTGCTCCAGTCCCCAGTGAGGACCTCCATGCCTGCTGCCCCTGTCTTTGCTGCAGTAGATTTTTCTAGGAGGGCCAGAGCCCTTCAGTTTGATCAAAAGTAAAAGCCAATAGTACATTTAATTTTCCTGATGTTAGTTGTGACACCTGCCCTTGACTCTTGTTTGAGGATCGATAAAGGTCTCTGTAGGTTAAGAGGTTCTCACTCTTAAATGAACCTGACCGTTCGAAAACTAAGACTTTGATTTCTTTCTCCTATCTTACTAGGCAAGGTTACTCTTTCCCCACTTTGTAAAATTTTCTGGTGCTCTCCTTATGGAATGTGTCTGGATGTGAATGTGTGTTGCCAGGATAGGGGTGGGAGAGCATATTTTGAACTGAAATGAAGGGTTTTTTGTTTTTAATCAGGTGAAATTCACATAACATACAATTAGCCATTTTAAAGTGTACAATTCAGTAGTATTTAGTGTCAGGTGAAATTTTAGGAAGAGATTTCTACCAAGGAGGCCACAAAAGTCACAATACAATTTCCAGCTCAAGGTTTTAGGTTGAATGCCCTGTTTTTCCTCCCTAGGATGAAGAAAATCTTATTCTGACTTCTTTCAAGGATGAATAATAAAGGGAAAAAATGGAGACTGGGGGGGTATGTGGGCTGCCATCTCCTCCATCCCTCCCATCCTCTACACACACTGCTCCCCAACACGGTCCTTTGTCTTCAGTTTCTGCCTCCTGCTCACTTCCCTTAGGGTATCTGTGGGCCACACATGCTGCACGATGGTCCCCACCTTGGTGCAGCACAGAATTTCATGGGAACAATTGATCTGCCCAGATCACCACCCAATAGGCAAAATCAACATCTGCTAACTGTTTTTTGCAGCAGCATAAACACCCAGCAGCAATGCAGAGTACTGAAGAGAGAGATGGCCAGCTAGGTAGGGCAGCTCACAGCCCTGAGCCTTGGTGGACCCTCACCCATGTCCTCCTCCGTGCCCTTGTCTCCAGTGCCAACACAGAGGCCAGCGGCAGAACTGTTACCCTGTCGGTGCCTGCCTGCACCATGGTCTCATGATGCCATCTCAGTTTCTTTTCTGTTTGGACTTCAGGAATGATCTCCACTCTCCTCCACTGGAAACGCTTCTTCCTGTGTTAACTTGGTCTTTATCGTCTGTTTTAATTCAGTGCCCGACCTGCCCTCCCTCCGCCGCGCAGCAGTGCAGGCCTGGCTGGAGACGGTCTCCGGAGGTAGTCTGGTGATGTTTGCCCATCCTTGTTCACCATAACCTCTCTCTCTCGCAGCTCTGCTGGTACCTAACACTCAGGCTGGGCCCTGTGTTTAGTGCATGTGGAGGGCAGAGCCAGTACGGGTGGGGGGCACGTGCATGCCTCCGAGGCACCCTTCTTCACAAACCAGCACTCACCTCAAGGCCCACACGCCAGATGTAGTGTGCAGCCACATCGTCACTGGGACAGAGGTGAACATTTTCTCTACTAGACTTGGGTAAAGGCCAAAGCTAAAGGGGCATTTTTAGCACTCCAGTTCAAGGTCTGTAGAAACTGGGTTGGGTAGTGATTAGCTGTGAAAGTGAAGGAAACAGACAATCTTCCAGAAACCTACCAAAGTATCAGAGAAGGAAACAGCCAGAATTCAAAGGGAATTAATGAGAAAATTACAGTGAACAGGAGGGAAAGAAGGGTTTGTGGATACTGCTCAGGTCTAGGTAGAAGGACAAGTCTGGCATAACCAAGTGTAATATCTGAAATCTTCTTTACTGAGGTACAGGTACAGGTATCTCTAGGTACTCAGGCTGAGAGATAAGTGAAAACCATGAGTTGTCCTTCCTGGATTTTTCTGAAGACATGTTTCTCAACAAGGTGGCTATTGGCCTTTGGGACAGAACAGTTCTTCCTAATGCAAGACTTTTTAACATCCTTGGCCTCCACCTTTTAAGTGTTGGGGGTACACCTTCCACCCCTACCCTTTAATGGTTGCCATTAAGACCACCAAAAAATAGTCCCCCTTCTTGAAGGGCAGTGCTGCCCCTTGGTTGTCCCAGCAGTTACTTCTGAGGTGGGTGGGTTTGGAGTCCATAGACCTTTGCCACCAGCCTTCTCAGCCCATTCCACAATCCACACCAGCAGTATGAGAAACACGCTCACACAGGCATCCTTACACACTCGTCAGGAGGGACCTTCCCTCAGTCCTGAAGAGCAAGAGAAGATTTCACATGGCATATAGGTCAGTGAACAGAGACAACTGATCACTCTCCCTAGTTAGTCTGTATCTTTAGGATGGCTGGACGAGGCTGAGATGTGACTCCATTCCACTTGGCTGTGGAAAGGAACCAGGAGCTGAGTGTTTCAGTGATTCCTGGCTTTCATAGTTGCGGCTCATCCATTTGCGTGGCAGCTTATGGCACCTTGCGCTCCATCTTAACCAGAATTTAATACACCCCTTGAGCTGCATCTCTTTCAACATCTGCTGCTGTTGCTTGATTTTTCTCACTTGTTTGTTTTTTGATCTATGTGATGATTGTTTCTCTCAGGGTACGCCAAGGAGTGTCAACTCCTTACCCTTCTGAGTCTACAGCAGGCATTTCTTAGAATAAACTCTTAAGCAAGAGACCCACTGCAAGGCTGGGACTCCTAGAGCTTTGCCAGGCCTGAGAGTCCTAAGTAGTAGTCTTTGTTGTGCTTACTTCGTTGTGCTGGCCAACACAAGTATAGAATTTCCATCTCTCTGCCCAGCACTCACAGATTCATCCAGTAGACACAGCGGGCATCACCCGCCCAGGTTGTATTTTCATGGAGCCTTTAGCCCACCAGTCTCTGAAGAGTCCATGGCGGGCCAGATGACCAACCCCTCCCACCCTGCAGACAACCTGTTGACTGGCGAAGGTCTGTGGGAAAAGAGGCCACCAAGCCTTCTCATAAATGGCGTAGTTCAATGAGGAACTCAATATCAAAATACGAAGCTTAGGCATGAGTAGGGAGCCCTGAAGAAATAGGTACTCGTGGGTGGGGGAAAAATCCATCCTGTGGGTGGGGATTCTGTTTGTGCCTCATGATGGTGAGCCTTTTAAGTCACAGTCCCTAATTTTTTGATGAACAGTCTTCCTCAGTGACCAAAAGCTCTGTCAGTCCACAAAGCTTATAGATCCATGGCAGTGACTGAGTAGCTTTTCCCCTGAGTAGCATTTTCCCAGCTAATGCCATTATTGCAGACCCATCAGCAACTCTGCATCTCAAAAGGAGGAATGTAATGTTATTTGCCAACCCAGAACTTACCCCAAAAAACTGCCATCTGTCCTATAACCTGTACTCCATGTCTGTTTCATATAGTTCTCCAAAAACTCATTCCAGGCTGTCATTTTATTATTCATAAGCTATGAATAGAAGATAAGTCTCCAGCTTAAGATATTATTAGAGGAACAAAAACTTGTGGAACTACTGCCTAAGTCAAGAAGTAAAATATTGCCACCATCTTCCCAGTGGCATCCCCTTCCCAACCCCCCCACCCCCTCCCCCCCCCCACACACACACCTTGAGGTAGCCAGCTGTAGGATTTCTGCCAGCTCTGGCCTTAAGGCTCTGGGTGCATTGGCATTCATCTGTGCTAGGAAGAGGAGACTTCAGGTGTTCTGGTGGCTATGTGGCCTACCCTCTCCCATTTTAGGAAATGCATCCAACTGTGCAGTTCATTCCTCTGGCTGTCCCTTGGGCTTTGAGCCGCAGACTCTTGTATATGCACATCACAACATAAGCCTGGTTCCTGAAGTAAGAAACTTCAGGAGTGAAAGGAAGATGGCCATGTTTAGAACTCCAGAAGAGACAGACCCATGGTGCTCTGACGGAGGGGCCCAGTTGATAGCACTTGTTCTTCATGGCACCCTCTAAAGCAGCATTCAGTGTCTCTCTCAAGTGCTTCCTCTTACTCTAAACTGCAAGTGTGGGTTCTAAGTGAGCAAGGATGTGTGTGTGAGAGAGAACTGGCTTTTCAGAGAAATGAAGTTGAAATGTGTGTTGCCCTCACTTTGTGGTGCTGAGGGGCCTCTTTCAGTTCTACACAGTGAATGTTACGTATACCCCTCATCTCTTTCCCTGTGCTCTAACCAAGTGTCCCAAGCAAGGCTGCCGCCTCTGCCGGGTGAGAGGGGAAGTGCCCTCCAGGGCCTTGCTGGTCACTCATTGTGTGTCATACACACACACACCCATGGTGGCAGGGATGCCAGATTGAGCAAATGGATCATCTTGACGTCAGACTCCAGCTTTGTCAGTAAAAGATGGGAGTTAGAAATGGCCCCCTTGAGGTGGGTAGTTGGGAAGTGGTCTGCACACTGTCAGGCTTGGAGAAGTAGCTTTTCTCCTCTCATCCTCCCCAGACTAAAGACTCTTGCAGTAGCCTCTGGAGGAAGAGAGGAAAGATGACCAGGCCCTGAGCTGTACAGGGGCCCTGTGCCCTCTTCAGCTCCCCACTATGCCTTGGTCTGACTGATTTCTGCTGTGGAGCCCAAATCCAGACACTTCAGAGTCACTTCCTCCCTTCTCCTCAAGGTCTTCCCAGCCCTAAGAGCACTGGGATCCTTTTCAAACACCCGTAGAGGCAGGCTGTCTGTCCATCTGTCTGTCTGTCTTTTCCGTTCTTTGAACATTTCTGCTTTACAGTCCCATTTGATGAGAATGACCTGGAGGACGATGTGGACTCGGAACCTGCAGAGATAGAAGGGGAGGCAGCGGAGAATGGGGACACGGGGGACACTGGTGCTGAGCTGGATGATGGTACGGGGACCCCAGAGCCTCCTCTCTCTGCCCTGGTGAAGCCCTTGTTCCTCTGTGCGGAGCAGGGCCAGGGCACACTGAGCTCAGGGAAGATCTAAAATATATGTCAATGCAAACACAAGATGCTATCAGTTCCTTCCTTGTTCTGCCTCTCACTTGGGACATGTCCTGTCTCACCTGTCCCTCGGCCGTCATTCAGCGTAGCTGTTCATTAATGCAGGTGGAGAACTCCAGCAGATTGGAGGCCTCATACAGAGCCTTTGGCCTAGTAAATGCCTCCTGAAAACTTGATATAAGGAGATGGTACTTCACAAGTTACAGTGTAGTTAGCAGGGAAGGAGGAGCAGGATCTCCTTCAGTCAATGAGGAGATTGGCAGCAGGGAAGGCTGGGTTTGGGGTGGGGGTAGGGATTCAGGTGGTACACAAGGCCCTGAGGCTGGACTAGTCTTCCCCGGGTACCCCAGTGTTTTCCTTTCCACCATGGTCAGTGTGTCACTGTTGTGGTTTGTAAAAAGAGGTTGGAGTGCCACAGGCGCTGGTGAGACCACCATGTTGGAGAGGATACTGGGCTCCGGCAGCGGGGCTGGCATGCCCTCAGAAGCTCTTAAGGGGCAGGAGGCAGGGTCTGTCACCAGGGCTGGGTGGGACTTGAATTACACATCCTGGTCTGGATGTCCAGCAGACGTGAGGCCACTGGCCATCTGAGGTGACTGTGGTCTGAGCAAGGTGGGAGCTTAGGGAAGGAGCCTGGTCTCACTCAAGATGTGCCCTGGGTTCTCTGCTCTCCCCACCCTCCGCCAGATCAGCACTGGTCTGACGACGTCCCCTCGGACACTGAAACTGAGCTTCGCTTGCGGCACCAGGAAGAGGTAGAAGCAGAGCTGGAGCTGCAGGTGTCAGAGAATGAGAGGGAGACGCCACCTCCCACACCAAAGGGACAGGAGAGAGGTGAGTCCGGGTTCTTGGCAGGTAAGGTGGCTTCCAGCATTTGTGCTGAGAAACACAGAAGCATGAGTATGTGATACAAAGGGTGAGGCCCTCAAGACAGCGGGCTAGGTGCCACACCCCTGCCGTCCATGCCACAAGCTCCTGTGGCTGGCTTTGGCCAGCAGTCCCTTCCCGTGTATTATTTGGGGATAGGAAAGGGTAGTTGGTGCATCTGAAGATGTAGAGAAAGACTATAAACCTGAAAGAGTTAACATGACACTGATAGTTGTACTAACAAAAAGTAGGAAAGGAGGGAGTGCTCTGGGAAAACACACTCCAGGACTCCCCTCATTTCTGTGGGAACCTGCTCCCTCCAGAAGAAGGGCCTGAGGAATGACCCAGGAACATGGCCGGAGCCCCTTCCTAGGGGACAGTTACCTCATCTTGATCCTCTGACTGCTTTCCCCCCTCTGTAAAGGGCCCCCAAGGGGGGTGTGCCCTGCGAGCTGGCTGGATGGGATGGTTTACTGTCATAACTTCCAGTGTCCGTTCCTTTCAGGGCCCTCCCAGGCCTCCAGCCCCATCCGGTCCCCCCAGGAGCAGGCTGTTCTTTTCTCCCTGGTCCGCAGCCCTTTGGCAGAGGTAAGGGTTGGGTTGGGGCTCATGGTGGGGAACAGAGAGCCGATGGGGCCCAAGTGCACATATCTACCTCTCCCTCATCTTAGGGCCCTTGGTGCACACTGTAAGGATACGATGTGAGGGAGCCTCCTAGCCTCATTTGAAGGAAACCTAGAAAATATTCTCTGCTCCTCAGTGCTTTCTGGAGCTTTTGAGAACAGGGGGTGCCTTAGGGCTCTGGCTTAGTATTGTAGCAAGGAAGCTAGAGGTTCCCTACCCACCCCAAACCTTAGCACCCACTGCCCCCTTCACTCTTTTTGTTGTGTCCATAGATCTTGCCTTTCTTAAAATCAATTTGTTTTTTTTAATTAAAGCAATAATATCTGTGAAATCATTGGTTTGATATGACAGGTGCACTTTTTTCTTCATGTTATGCTACAATGAACGCATGACTATTAAAAATAGAACTGCTTATCCCAATTCCCAAGACATGGGAAGAACCCATTGGACAGTGCTACATATAAGAGCATCATGCTGTGCTCTGTGGATCACAAGTGGGGAAATGCTCTCTGGAGGAAGGATCTGGGCAAGAGGCCAGAACTCAGGACCCAGATCTGCTTATGATTTGGTCTTATTTTAGGAAGTGTGTAACTGTCGATGATTTCATCTGTGAAATGGGTGGGGGTGGGGGGCATTCTGAGACCCTTTGGTGGGGTGACAGAAAGATTTGTGTAAGAGTTTCTGAGGGAATTTTTGAGCTTCTAGAGGACAATTTGATTATAATACAGACCGTAATAAGTCACTGTCTAAAATCTTACAGTGTCCATCCATATTTGCACATCAAGGACCTTGAGCTCTGGGAGTCTGTGGTAGGAGACAGAGAAAGCTGAATTCATTAGTTCCTTGGGGCCAGTGTTCATTTCATTGGACTGAGATTATTGGGTATGTTTGGGATGAACCAAACCCTGAAGGCTCAATCTGTTCAAACTAAGTACAGTGGCCAAAAATGGAGCAAACAGTATTTTTGCTGGAGCCATTTGAATAATAGTTAGAAGGGGAGGAGAGAGGAATGTATTTCAACAAGCACAGTTCCTTTGGAAAGCAAGGTCCCCAATGGGGTCTTTGCTGATTGTTAAGACTCTGCCTTCTAAGCAGCTTCTGTTCACCTTCCTTCTCTGTAGGGGGCCCAAGCCCCATTTGCCTCTGTTGCCAGCAAGTTGAAGTCACCAGAGGAGTGCCTTTTCCCTGAACCTTTGCTCCCTGAAGAGAAGCCCAGTGCCAACATCCCAACCAGCCAGAAGCTCATGCATTCTCCCATCCGATGCCAGCCGCTGGCCCTGCTGGACACCAGGGCATCCCCTGCTGCAATCAGCCCTCCGCCAGTGTCCCCGCCAGCCGCCCCCACCAGCCCCTGTGCCCAGCTCCCCATCTGCTCCCAGCCTCAGCCTGCCTCCGAGACCACTGTCCCCTCGCCCACTACATCCCCCATACGCTTCCAGCCAGTCCCAGTCAAGACATCTACCCCCCTGGCCTCCGTCTCTGAGAAGAACCAGTGTGAGCCCAGGGACAGGCTGGACGAGGCTCTGAAACGGACTGACCTGGTAGAGGAGTTTTGGGTAAAAAGCGCGGAGATCCGCCGCAGCCTAGGGCTCACCCCTCTGGACCGGAGCAAGGGGCCTGAGCCCGGCTTCCCTTCACCTACCCTCCAGCTGGCACCCCTCAAATCCTACCTGGTGGAGAAATCCCTTCAGGACGAGGGCCTCCGTCTTCTAAAACCTCCACCAATCCCTAAAAGGCTGGGCATGCCCAAGTCAGATGGTGACCAGCCTTCTCTGCCAACCCCCAAATCCCCGTCTGACAGGGAAATGAGAAGCTCCCATGATGAGCGGAAGGACCTGTCCAGCAGCTCGGGCCTGGGCCTGCATGGAAGCTCCTCCAACATGAAGACTTTGGGCAGCCAGAGCTTCAACACCTCAGACTCCGCTATGCTCACACCCCCATCCAGCCCTCCTCCTCCCCCTCCTCAGGATGAGGAGCCCGCGACTCTGCACAGGAAGCCCTCCTCACCTCACGAACATCAGGAGGCTGAGCTCAAGGCCTCAGCTGTCCCACCCCCACTTCCTGCTTCCTTCATGCGGCCCCCCCGAGAGCCATTGCAACTCCCCCGGGAAGAGGTACGCAAGTCCTTTGTGGAGAGTGTGGATGAGATCCCCTTCGCCGATGACGTGGAGGACACCTATGACGACCAGACGGAAGACTCGAGTCTGCAAGAGAAGTTCTTCACGCCCCCCTCCTGCTGGCCCCGCTCCGAGAAGCCCCTCCACGCAGCCCTGGCCAAGGAAAACGGTAGGTTACCCACCCTGGAGGGCAGGATTCTGCCTCAGAAGAGGGTGCTGCCCTTAGTCTCTCCTGAGGCCAAGGAGCTGGCTGAGGAGCGCATGCGAGCCAGGGAGAAGTCTGTGAAGAGCCAGGCGCTACGGGACGCCATGGCCCAGCAGCTGAGCAGGATGAAGGGTATGGAGATGGTGGCCGGGGCCTCCAGGCCCCACGGGAGTGGCTCCTGCAGGGCATCCCTGGCCCCCTCAAAGGGCAAAGAACTCAGCGTGGAGCCTTCTAAACGGCCTGCTGTCAGAGGCTATGAGGAGCCTGCGCTGATCCCAGAGGGCACCAGTGAGGAGGTCCTCTCTCCTCCCTCTGACTCAGGGGGCCCAGACGGGTCAGTCACCTCATCTGAGGGCTCCAGCAGCAAGAGCAAGAAGCGGTCGTCGCTCTTCTCCCCGCGTAGAAACAAGAAAGAGAAGAAGTCCAAAAGTGAGGGCCGGCCCTCCGAGAAGCCCAGCCCAAGCCTCCTGGAGGAGGCCGCCACCAAGCCCAAGTCTCTGTGGAAGTCGGTCTTCTCTGGGTACAGGAAGGACAAGAAGAAGAAGGGTGATGACAGGTCGTGCTCCAGCACCCCCTCCAGTGGGGCCACGGTAGATTCTGGGCATAAGCAGATGTCTCCCATCGTGAGAGCAGGTACGTCCATGCCAGGGCATCCCAGGCAGACTGTATGTTGGGCCGTTTTTCGTGGTCAGGGCTGCCCAGCTCAGGCGCGTGGTGACTAGGCCAGGGCTCACCGAACACATTCCTCCTTAAGAAAAAAAAATGCTGGAAACCAATTGAGAGAGATTCTGGAGGTTTATACCCTTCCTCAAGTCCCAGCATCCCAAGGGTGGGCCTGGTTTTGAGCTTAGCGGGGTCAGGGCTGCCAGGAAGCACCAAGCATGCCACCTTGGGGGCACCATCTGTTTAGTGTGAGCGCCCCAACCCTGCCTGGGATCTAAGCGTGCCGACTGCCATAATCAGAATCGGAAGAATTCAGGGTGCTGCTTGGCTGCTCCCTGCCCTGACGCCTTCCCTCCCACTCCCCCAGAGCTGCAGTTTCGGCGCCAGTTGAGCTTCTCTGAGGACTCCGACCTCTCCAGTGACGACATCCTCGAGAAGTCCTCCCAGAAGTCCAGACGAGAGGTATGCGTGTCCCACCGAGGGCCAGAGGCCTTGACTGTCAGTCTTCATTCAGTGTCTGTGTTTGATGAGAAGGGGAGGGAAAGCCAGCCAAGGGCAAAAGTAAGTGCCCTCCTGAACCCCTGGCAGGCAAGTGGGCAGCCCCAATTCAGGCTAGGCCTGCATGAAGATAGGAGAGCCACATGGAGGGCCTTAAGGGAACAGCAGGGGCGTGGCTGCCATGGCAAGAGGCCCCAGGTCTAGCTCTTATGAAGAAGACCAGAAATAACCCATGCACAGAGCCTCAGTGGAGTTTTAGGAAGCAGCCTGGCATCATCCAGGAAGTCCCATGTAGTGTCCACTGCTGTCCTTCATACCCACACAGAAGGCCTAAAGGGCTCCTGGCCCAGTGCCAGGATGGGAGAGGATGATGGATGGGAGGGTCATGCTGTGAGGCCAGGTCACTGAGGAATGTGCCAGTTTGTCCTGCCTGCTTTGTGGATTTATGGCTTAGAGAAGATCATCTGATATTAAAGAAAGCAGCCAGGACACTGGCCTGGGCTCTGTGCAGTGAGTGGGTTTCAGAGCTCCAACTCAGCCCCACACTACCGCAGGCTTAGGAGAACACACAGCCACTCTGCTCTCTGTGAAGCCCTCCTCCGTGTGCTGGGGGCCGCTTTAGGTATTTGTTCAGCCTTGACTTCCAAAGGCTTCCAGAACCTTGTCCAAGGTGGTCAAGTTGGAGGAAGAGAAAGAGCATGTTTGTCATAGTGATGGGGTGGCAGCAAGGCAGGGGTGGCCCTGGAAGTACACACCCCTCTCCACTTGACTCCAGGGCCACTTCCAGGCTTCCTTGTCCTCCCTTCTTTGAAAACCTCCCCCAGAACATTATGAATCTTCTCTGTAAAGCTTCCCAGGGTTGGGGCTTGAATCTGCCTGTTGGTCAACTTCCAGGGAGCCTTGGACCATTCATGGGCTATAGGACCAGCCAGGCAGGGCTTGCAGGCCTGAGCCCTACATGCCTATTCAGTAAAGACTACCCCTGCTGCCTATTTCCAGGGCCCTTCTTCACCCAGTCCCATAACCTAGGGGCAAGCTGGTCATTTTTCCTGTCATATCATTCTAGATTCATGTGTCTCCTTCGGCCATTATAATGCTAGCTCTTTATCCACCCTCTCAGGAGGGTCCTGGAAAGCCTGCCCTCTCTCTCTCTGTCCCACCCTGGCCATCTACACAGCCAGGCTAACCCCGAGTAAAGGTATGGGTTTCTGTATGCTGTCTCCCAGAGGCCTGGTTTCATGATCCTTGTCAAGCTTCCCCAGGCCATAACATTGTTAATCTGAGTATCTATATGCTTGAGTCCTCACACATATCCTCATACAGAGCTGGTGGCAGGCCTATCAGGAAGTCCCTGGAGCTCTGCAAAGCTCACTGTACCTCGGGGCAGCCATGCCCAGGGTCAGCCAGCCTGTGTCATTGGGGCACCAGTTTCCCAGCCATGGTTGCTGTTGTGCTTGGGTCTTATTTTAGTTTGCAATATACCAGAAACGGAACAGCTTTTAAAAAGAGAAATTATTAAGTTGGAAATTTACAATTCTAAGGCCATGAAAATGTCCAAACTAAGGCATCCAAAGAAAGATACTTTAACTCCAAAGAAAGGGCCAGTGAAGTTTGGGGTTTCCCTCTCAGCTGGAAAGACACATGGGGACGTCTGTTAGCTTTCTCTCCTGGCTTCTTGTTTAATGAAGCTCCCTTGGGGATGCTTTCCCTCCTCATCGCCAAAGGTCTCTGGCTGTGTGGGCTCTGTCTGCTCTTTGCAAAATAGTTCCCTTTTAAAGGACTCCAGTAAGCAACCCACCACGAATGGGTGGAGACACATCTCCATGGAAATATTAAAAAAGATCCCACCCAGTAAAATTGAATGAGGATTAAAGAATGTGGCTTTTCTGGTGTACACAACAGCTTCAAACCAGCACAGGTCTCCACTAATGAATGAAACGTTCTGCCTAATGCCGAGTGGCAGACTGTCCTGGCAGGCCTGGGAGCAAAGGGAGCCCTCTTTCCCACTATCCACTTGGCCAGCAAATGAGATGTGCACTATCGTCTAGATCCCTTCTACCAGAGTGGTGTCAGAGCACTCGTGCTCCAAGTAGAGCCACAGCAGAACACCAAGGACTGTACTAGTCCTGGCACAGCTGCCCAACATCGACACCGACCTCATTTGGGCTCGGTGGGGATCGGGCACCCATGTTTTCAAGGCAGAAAACCTAAAGCAGAGAAAGAGAACAAAAACAACCATAAGGGACATTTTAGGGGCAATGGAGGATATTTGATTAAACCACATAAACAAATTCCACATTATCAAATTAATTCCTTGCAAATGATAATAGTCCTGTAGTTACATTAGGATAATTTCCCTGTTCTAAGGAAACCAAACGTGTGGTAAAATGTGAGCATTTGGCAGGTCTGGGTGAAGGGCATACAGGTCTTCACTGTCCTGGTTTTGTAACTTTTCTGTTTGAAGTTTTTCAGAATAAAACGTGTAGGGAGTGGGGGACCAGAAATGAGAATGAAATTTTAATTGATTCAGGAGGGTAGGCTCTTGCCAACAGTGCTGCAGTTCTCTGTACCAGACTTCACTAGGACAGCACAGATAGGTAAAGAGACCCCATTCCTGAGGCAGAGCTTTTGTCTTTAAAAAACAAAAAAATAACTTATTTTTTTTAATTTACTAAAGAAAGTTAAAATAAAACATTTTTAAAAAAATTCACCTGTAGCTCTGTCAACAAGAGATACTTCATGTAACCTCTTTTCTTTGCTTCAGTCTGATTTTTAAATATGACATATATGGCTGCTTAAAAACAACAAATAGGCAGGATGTCAGATCTACCTGGGCGATCGCCTATTCTCTCTGGCAGCTCCTGTCTCAGCTCTGTGGCCGAGGCCCAAGCTCAGTGGCTGTCAGCAGAGCAAGGGCCTATGGTGCTGTCACTCTGGGTGCTGCCTACCACCCCCAGATACCAGGAAACCGTGAAGATGAGGCAGCTGTGTCACCCACCCTACCACCCCCATTTTCATATCAGCCACAGGTGAAGGGTGTTAAGTGCTGTTCCTTAGTTGTAGTTACTTTGTTCCTATGGAGTTTTCCACATGCTGCTTGGGAGATCGTTTCTTTGTTTTGTTTTTTTAAGTGGCTCGTTCTAATAATGGAATTCTCCCTCTCCTGGTTTATGGGAGCAGTGGGCCAGGCTTAATGTTAAATGTCTGCCAGGAAGCCAACTTATTCTTCTCTAGGCCAGTGTGCTCTTGAAATGGATGTCTACACAAAGTAGTCCACACTAGTTAGTCCCCATGGGGTTGGCCCTCCAGGTGGTGCCCTGATGGGCAGACAAGCCATGGAGGCAGCAGGAGCCCGCAGTCCACCCTGAAGCTCTCATCCCCCATCCCATAGGTCCTCCAGGCTCCTGACACATGCACTCCCCACCCCCACTTACTGCCTTTTGGCCATTAATAGCTTATTGTCGCCACCCACATGTGGAGGGCTGGCAAATACAATTAATGCCAGCCCTCCAAGAAGCTCTGCTCGTGGGTTATTAGAAGAAGAAATCAAAGCACTATCTGAACTGTTTTTGGTGGACATCAGTTATTTCTATTATTTGAGCTCCCTTTCATTGTGTATGATCAAGAAGTGTCCACCTGTGCCCTGACCCAGGGAGGCTTGCTATGAACCCCCACCCATTGGGCCCTGGGCAGGACACTCCTGGCCCTGCCAGTACAGACAACCTGCTGGAAGAAAGCGTTAGCTTATATGCGCTGCATGGCTGTGGTCTGTGTCCTTGTCTCTGGTGGCTTTCGGGTAGAAGAGGCAGTTGGAATTTTCACAAGGAAAAACAGCATCTGTAGTACTATATTTAAACCCCTTTAATTTAAGAATATATGTAAGATAAAGAGGAAAAAACAGAAAATTTGGAGGATAGGGAGGAAGAAGTTGTCACAGAGGTGAGCAGAAAAGTAAACCTCTGCCTTATTCAGGTCGCGGGTAGGGGGCCCTGATGTGCCTTTGCCAGGGTTCTCATACCCAGGCTCCTCACTCTGCAGAGCTGCGTAACTTTGTATGACATCATCATGTGTTCTAGTCTTGTGCATTTGTTTTAAACTTCTGATTTCGCTCCATTTCTATTTGTTCTGGTTTTAATTTTTTTTAATTTTTATTATTATTCCTGTTTTGTTTTGTTTTCTGTTGCTATCCCCTTAAAAGTCGATTTATGTACCACCCGCCTTGGCATTCAGGAGCTCCCATGCGTCAAAGGTAGTGTGTTGTTCCTGTCTGCTGGCCCATTGCATGTGCATCTGTGATTAACCCCAGAGGGCCTGCCGGCCCCTCTAGCCCCTCCTCACTAACTGAGCTCACCTGTGCATGGGGCCTAGCGCACACTGGCAGCAGAACTTTCTGCAAGTGTATAACTAGAGAGATTGAGCCCTGCTCTTCTGGCCAGCTGAAAATGCCTCTGAATCGAATTTCCAAGGCTCCTTAACATCTTGTGAAAGTTTCCCCTTACTGTTTTCTTAGAGGCTGTGAAGAAAGTATGAAGAAAACAGATCCCCCACGTTTGCCTCTCTCTGGCGGCCCAGAGTCATTTCAGAGCGTCCGGCAGACCCTGAAGCATTTAGAGCCCTATGTTGGCCACAGCCTTCAGTGTCCCATCAGCTCATTTGCCATGGGTCGGTCTCTATCCCTATGATGGCCCTGGCTTGGCCAAAATGGCCCTAGCCTGCCACATCCTCCTTTGTGTGCAGGCCCAGAATCCACCTGAGCCCATTTCCATAGTAGATGGTTTGGGGTTTACCCAGACTTGAAAAGGAAGCACCCCTGTTTTCCCTACTTCTTAAAAAAGCCTCACCAATTCAATATCATTTAACTGAAGAAATGGCTTTTAATACCAAACAAGAAGACAATAAAGGATCCCAATTTTTCATTTTTCCTTTCTTGCAAGCTTTCTAGGAATAGGAGGCTTGGGAAAACATCTTACCTTATTGGTAAGAGTTGTGCTCTAATTACCCCTACCCATCTTTTAAAAGAGCAGATGTCCTTATATGAGAAGCAGGTGATCTCCAAGAGAAAGGGGAGTGTCTTTGTCACCTTAACTTACTAACGGCCACTCTCTACCCTGCCTGCCATCCTTGTCGTGGAGGGGCACTGGTCTTCTTATGGCCTTTAGACGCATCTTCTGGCATCAAGGGCCCCAGCAGGGACCAGGGGAAGGGGTCCAGCTGAGCTGCAGGTGGGGAGCCTGTCCCAACTCCTGCCCGTCAGCTGCCTTTGCCTCCCCCTGTCCTGCCCCAGCTCCACGAGGGCAGCTTGTTTGTGTGTCATGTTAGGAGTCCTCAATTCCCCTGCCAGCCACACTCCCAGCCACTCGGGGCTATGTGCACAGGCTGAGGAAATATCTGTGTTCTCCCCAGCCAAGAACTTACACAGAGGAGGAGCTGAATGCTAAGTTGACCCGGCGTGTGCAGAAGGCAGCAAGGAGACAGGCTAAGCAGGAGGAGCTCAAGCGGCTGCACCGAGCCCAGGTAAAACACCCAAAGGGTGGGAGCGCACTAGGGAGTCCTGAAAAACTCACAGCAGCATCTTTCCCTCTGCCCAGCTTGTCCTCACCACCATGAAGAAGGGTAAGGGAGTGGAGCAGAGTTGAATGGGCCCCCTGTTGGAAATCACTTGCACCTGAGAGGACAGCCCCAAATTCTCAGGCCATAAGCCTTTGTTTGGCTCAATGCAACTACACAGGCCCCATTTCTGTGCAGCTGTTACAAAATGGAAAAGGCCAATTTTTGAATGTCCTCAATTCCGTAGTCTAGAATAATCATTGTGAAGTCACCTTGTTCACTTGTAAGAACTAATATCTAAAGTTGTGTGTCCTCCCATGACAGCCTGTAATGGGCCTGGAATTTCATGGGAAGAGATCAGAGCCTCTGTCTTCAGACCTCCTAGAGTATAGGCCATTCCAGATTTTTAAAAAAATTTGTAGAGATGGGATTCCTGCAGCCCAAGAATCCAACCTCTTCTGGTCCTTTAGCAGTCTTACTGTCAGAGAGGCCTTGGGCTACATTGCACAAATTCTCCTGCAGGAGTTACCACCACTTCCTTTCTCGTGGCTGCAGTGGAGAGGGGCCAGCCACTCCTCAGTGTATAACCAACCACCTGCCCTGTCATTCAGTGGGGTCCATGATGTCTGTGCAGCTAACCAGGCTAGGGTACAAGCAGTTGATCTTCACCCCAGACTCTGAGCATCATGCCATAACTGGAGCCTTTTCCAATTTAGTTACCTAACACATTTTTCTCCATCTTGGTATTTGTGCACAAACTGTAGGACTCCCTGAAAACTAGGAGGTAAGAGAGGAATTGGGTGCTGATCCCATTGTGTTTCATGGCAGATTATCCAACGGCAGCTGGAGCAGGTGGAGGAGAAGCAGAGACAGCTGGAGGAGCGAGGAGTGGCTGTGGAAAAGGCGCTCCGGGGTGAAGCAGGTACTGTCTTGGTTTGTCTATGAGGAGATTTGTTCCTGAAGGCAATGTCCCCTAGCAGGCTGGTTGTAGAATTGCCTCCTCCGGCCCTAAGTTCATTTTTCAGCAGGATTTTCTGTATCCCTTCCTCACTGAGATCTGGGGCTTCCTGTTAAGTCAAGGGAAAGGAAAGTGCCTCTTTAGGATTGCCCTGAGCTCAGACATGCTTGTGAGCCCTCGCTTAGGGTTCACCTTTACCTGTGGAGCAAAACCGCCATCTGTTTCATCTATGGGTGGCAAGTTCTGGCTCCCTCCTCTCTTTCTCCTCTGACCCCCACCCCACCACCATCTTCTCTAGGAGAACATACTGAGAACAAGGGAGATTGTACCACAAGGAGCCATCACAGAACTGTACCAAGCAGGGCCCCATCCCACCCCTATTTCTTGTGTCCTTCCTGTTCTACCTCACCTGCCTGGTATGTGAGGATGCTCCCACAGCTTGCCCAGTAATCTGGGGATGGAGCATATGGCCCATCTCAGTGCCAACCCATTGTACTTTGTGACCCCTGGCCCTGTGTTTCCTAAAGGACAGTCACCCCAGGGCAGAGCGGAAAGGCTCAGCATTCCCTGAGGAGCTGTGAGGGCTCCTCACTGTCCAAAAACCATGCTTATGGGAGGAGCTCTAGATCGTGGTACAGTCACACCCTCCAGAGGAACCTCATGGGCTTGGGCACCACACGAGGGGTGTGTGCAGAGAAAGCAAAGATATACCTGAGTCATTCTTGAGGACCCAGGAAACCCTCCTGGCTCAGGACCTTGAAAACCCCGGATGCCCCTGCTGTAGCCCTGGCCTCTGGCATGTAGTGACTGCTGTTTTCTCAACCTTTCATGAGTCTCAAGCCAGTCTCTGGATGGGAAACTTCCACCTCCTTATTGAGAGCACAAGGCCTACAGTTGCAATATTCCAAGAGGCTAAGAATCAAGAAAGGTGGTGACCCCTTTTTCCTGCTTCTGGTGTGGTGGGGGTGGTACATCTCCTGGCAGACAGACTGTGAAATTAAGAACCAGAAAGAGCAGCCAGTAGTAGGCCCAGCTGCTGCTGCCACCTGAGCTTACTAGGAAGTTGACTAATAGCCTGGCTCCATGACTCATGCCTGCTACCAAGTTAAATTCATCTGGTTCTGCAGACCTGAAGTTCATGAGACTAGGAGTAGGGAGTCAGACCTTCAAGGCATAGAAATTGCAGCTTAGCAGTCAACTAGTGATGACCTTCAGGTGACAAAATGACCTGGGGGAGAAAGCTGAGGATGTGACTGTTCTCAGATTTGTGCCTCATCTAACACTGGACTCACTGCTTGAAGCCCAGACCACCAAGAGAAATGCAAAGACTTGAACCACTGAGCCTCCAAGAAGCCTGGGACGCATAGCTACAAAGGAGGACTGACCCCATGTGTTGAATAGTGGAGATTCAGGTGTACTTAGAAGGATCCCAGGTTTCCATGGACCCATGGTGTCCACCTCCCTCCTGGAGACCTCCTCACCTCATATCACCCCCTGCCCTGCAAGCTCTGGCTTGATCTCCTCAGTTAGGCCTGTCCATTTGAAGGCCATTGGTCCTGACTCAGCAGAGATGCCCTGTGCTGACTGTGACAAATCCCAGGGCTCTGCTTTTGTTGTTTTTCTTTTCTGGCTTAAGACATTAGGAGAGAGCCTGGGCCCGCCATTCCTTCTTACATTCCCCACAATTTTCTTCTGCCAAGATGGAACTGACAGATCTTTTAGCACACAGAGAAACTTCACAGTTGCTTCTACATTTCACAGATTATACCCTCAAGGAAGTACAGCATTCTCCCTGCCTTGCTCATGAGGTGCTGGTTTCCAGGTGGCTTACCACCTTTTAATGGTTTCCTAAATTTAAAGCATCCTCCCAACCATTGACTGCCATGTAGTTTGAGCCTGAGATGGATTTCAAGGAGCCCTTCTATAACGAGCTGTGTAATTCAAGCTGCTGGCTGCCAAGGGATCAAGAAAACAGAACACTGGCACTGAATCTTGCCAAAATCCTTCTTACTAGTGGTGGGTTTAGTTAAATACATTTTTTTGGAACTTTTGATAACATTTTTATTTTTGAACCATTCAAACCTAGTATTTATTCAAAAATGAATTAAACACTTTTAAATGTCTAGGGTTTTTTTTCCCCCTCTTGGTTTTCTAGTACTTATTACTAATTTATCCCCAAACTCTCTGATCGATTCTCCCTCTCAGGATAGTCAAACTCATCAAGTGGTCTGGCAGTTGCCTTTTTCTTGGTGACACCTTTCCTGGAGCCGTTCAGCCCTTTGCTCTGATCTGCCTTAGTTGTTCTTCTTTTTTTTTTTTTTAATTTTATTTTTTTGAATACCAAAAAACACCAAACAAATGCAAACATTCCTATTTTGATCATTCTGTTCTACATATATAATCAATAATTCAAAGTATCATCATATAGTTGCATATTCATCATCATGATCATTTCTTGGAACATTTGCATCTATTCAGAAAAAGAAATAAAATGAAAACAGAAAAAAAATTATACGTACATACCCCTTACCCCTCCCTTTCATTGATCACTAGCATTTCAATCTAGATTTATTTTAACATTTGTTCCCCTATTACTTATTTTTGTTCCATATGTTCTACTCATCTGTTGACAAGGTAGATAAAAGGAGCAACAGACACATGGTTTTCACAATCACACAGTCACATTGTGACAGCTGTATCATTATTCAATCATCCTCAAGAAACATGGCTACTAGAACACAGCTCTACATTTTCAGGCAGTTCCCTCCAGCCTCTCCATTACATCTTGAATAACAAGGTGATATCTACTTAATGCGTAAGAATTACCTCCAGGATAACCTCTCGACTCTGTTTGGAATCTCTCAGCCATTGACACTTTATTTTGTCTCATTTCACTCTCCCCCTTTTGGTCGAGAAGGTTTTCTCAATTCCTCGATGCTGAGTCTCAGCTCATTCTAGGGTTTTTCTCAATCTCTTGATGCTGAGTCTCAGCTCATTCTAGGATTTCTGTCCCACATTGCCAGAAAGGTCCACACCCCTGGGAGTCATGTTCCATGTAGACAGGGGGAGGGTGGTGAGTTTGCTTGTTGTGTTGGCTGGAGGGAGAGACCACATCTGAACAACAAAAGAGGTTCTCTTGGGGGTGACTCTTAGGCCTAATTTTAAGTAGGCTTGACCTATCCTTTGTGGGATTAAGTTTCATATGAACAAACCCCAAGACTGGGGGCTCAGCCTGTAGCTTTGGTTGTCCACACTGCTTGTGAGAATACCAGGAATTCAATTTGGGGAAGTTGAATTTTCCCCCATTCTCACCATTCCCAGAAGGGGACTTTGCAAATACTTTTTTATAGTTAAATGCATTTTTGTAAATATGTGTACAACCAGGAGTTCATCTGAGTCCATGGTTTTTAAGCTTGTTTTTTAGCTGCAGAACCCTTTCTACAAACCAAATTATAAATTCAAGTTTAAAATCAGTAAGAATTATTCTAAAATGTTAAGATACACAAATTTGAAAATACAGGTTATGCTTGAAAGCTGCAGATGTTAATAAGCCTCAGCACCCAGTATATTCTTGGGGTACAAAATTGAGAATATCCTGACTCACACAGGTGGTTGCTATAATTTTTTTTTTAACAGCTCATTTAGAAATGTCAGGATGTCTGTGGTTCAAATGATCTAGATGCTAGAAGCATAAAGGCAGGGACTTAGGAAAATTTTTCACAGTTGAATCACGAACAAATCAAATAGCAGTTCATATTCCTTACAAGAGACAAATCCCAGACGAGAAGCTCACAGACATGAAATAAACACAGGAGTCAGTTAAGTTCAGATATTTGACATAATGTGTTCCCCACACATTACAGTCAAGTCTTTGTATGTGCCAGGAGCCTACTCTGAGCCTACATCTCACCTAGCAGTGGCTAGCCAAGGGTATTCTCTGCAGGCTTACACGAGCACTATACCTGCTGACCAGAATTTAAAGAAATAACATTTCTTTCTTGCCATGTTGCAGGGAGCTCCTTTTTCAGAGAGGGCAGAAGAAACTTAGACCTGAGTGCCTCAAAAAAGCAAGTTTACCTGGCAGCACAGATTAATGTGCTGTGGGTCTTCAGTGGGTGAAAAGCCAGCACATAACACATTCGCACTTAAACGTTTCCCAAATGAGTTAAATATCCTTATGAATTGTGTATTTGGGAAGCCCCTGGAATGCCTGTTGAAGAACCCTAGGGTTCCACAGAACACAGTTTGAAAATCATGATCTAGCCTAAACTCCTTCCTTTAGGCAAGGCTGCACCAAAAGGTCTCTACTCAGAGACAAGCTTGACAGCTCTCTTGGCAGATTTCCCCATGACACCTTTAGGAATGTTCAGGACACAGTGGTTTCCACCATAAGAATGTATTTCTAAACCTGTTATTCTCCTTTTCCTGCTGTGAGCATTTTGTTTCCAAGGCTGGCCTCCATCTCAATTCCCACTGGCCCTGTTCCTGCTTGACCATCGCTGAGGCTGCCTGGGCCTCTTTCCTGCTTCTACATTCCATCCTTCTTGTCAGCCTTGCTGAGTTTGGCCAAGCCCTGGCCGATGTGACCCCTTTATTTCTGCAGATAACCCTGGGTCTTCCAGCCCCTTCCCTGGAACCGCACTTGGCCTCCCTCATTGGTCTCAAGCTTACGTTGCTCTCTGAAGGAGTCGGACTTTGTTAGCCAAGCTGCCTTTCCAAAGATGAAATCTGGCATGCACCTGCCTTCTCACTGCTCTCAGCTTGTTTACAGTGGGTGTACATCCATACCGCCAGGATGGGGTACAGAGCCTTTGGGCCAAGGGTGAGATGGAGATGGAGAATCTAGCATTATCTCCAGTCATAGGATACCCGGAAGCCATTCCAGGATTGCATTCTATTTTCTATCATGACTATCTTGAAGGGAAAACCCTCAATGTGGAGCAAAAAAGACTGCCAGGATCAGCATTCATATTGTGAGGCTTGGCAGAAAAAAGGCAGCTTAATTTTGTTGTGCTCTATGATTGTGTGTGATTCTGGGGAGTGAGGACGCCTGCTCAAGAGCTGAGTTTCCAAAGACCTGAGCAGTGCCCACCCTTTGTGAAGAGCTCACCATCCTGGGCAGTGGGCAGCCTGGGGGCAAATGGTGGGGAAAGAACTGTATGTGTTTAGTTACAGCTAATTCCCTGCTTAAAGAGAAGGCTGGCTGACATTGAAGGCTCAGACCTTGAATGAAACAGGATCTCCTCATCTCAAGCCCACCCAGCAAACACAATTCTGCAAGGAGTTTGACATATTCACTGTTGCAGTGGTTTGTGTGAATTCTCAGGAGGACTCTCTCCACGTTTGATTCTGAGGATTAGTGTCTGAGCAGAGTTTTTGCAGGAGGCTTATATCTTGCCTCCAGCCCCTCAGCCTAACTAAGGAATTCAGAAACTGAGGAATTGGGGAGCCCCTGATCTGCCCTGAATTCCAGTGGGTTGGGGTCCCATTCAAGGCCAACGCCTCCATCCTGATAAGAGGTATAAGCAGGAATTCCATCATTATTGTCTGTTGACTCCATCTCCAGCAGTTTTTAGTTAATTCCCCTGCCATTTTGAGGCACATATGTAGTGTGTATGATGCACGGGTTACAGGAAGTTGCATGCGCTCTAGCTGTTCTCTTCACCCTCTTGCTGTGTGTAATGCATCACATCATTGATTGCTTTGGGTGTGGGGGCACAGGAGGGTAATTTGCTCTAGTAACTCTCTCTTCACCAATTCCTTGTTGTAGACTATTGGGGAGAGTCTTATTACAGTGACATCATCGACTTGCATCTGGGTGGTATGTATAGCAGCATCTGTTGCTAACACTAACCCCGCTGACACCCTGTCCTCACCCGCTGTCCCCAATCCCTGCTCACAGACAACAAGAAGAAATCAACCTGATAACCAACTGGCAAAAGCACTGGCCCTTTTCCAGCTCAAAATGGAGCAGCGTGCAGGATCCTCCCCACTGTCCAGAGAATCTAGGGGGAGATTTGTGGTAGCTTTTGCTGCCCAGGGTTATTTTAATTTTTCATAACAAAACTTCACCAACCCCAACTCATCAACCACGCAGCCTAATCCCATAATATTGTTTGGTTGTTTGATGGTAGCAGTTCTCTCTCTCTCTCCAACATGACTTCTTCCCTGATTCTCTTCCCTCCTAGCTTGTGGTGTCAGGTCTTAGGAAGCTGCCTGCACAACACACGCAGGAACCAGGCATGTGAAGAATTTGGCCTTAGCCGTTTTCAGTAGGGTATCCTCAGACTTCTATGGTATCCAAGGGCATGGGCAAGGCTTCATCGCTATGAACTCTGTCCTGGTTCACTGAACTTGGGTCTATGCTGACAGATGCCTCCAAGGATGTCCCTCAGTCCTCGCTCTGTCCTGGGACTGACTTTGCAGTTCTCTTCAATGAAGAGAGGCAGAGACCAAGGCACTGGTTCGCAGATGTGGCTGCTGGACCAGGAGCAACAACAGCAGCACCTGGGTTACTTGTTAGGAATGCATGTTTTAGGGCCCCACTCAAAACCTGCTGAATCAGAAACTCTGGAGGTGAAGCCCAGTTATCTGTGTTTTAACAAACCTTCTAGGTGATTCTGATGTCCTCTAAAGCTAGAGTACTACTAGCTGAAAGGGATTGAATATTTTTGACGAACAAAACTCAGCATTTTTGTTAACTTAAAGAAATGAGCAATCTCTGAGTTCTGTGTCTTGACTGTGGGCAGCTTTTCTCCTGGAAAGCAGCCGTTTTGTAAAGAGAAGGACCAAAACAGCCAGTGCCAAGGTTAACCTGGGACTATGGCATCTCCTTGGTACTCCTTCGTCCTTGGTCTGGCCGTTTGACATTTTCATCTTCTCTTGGAGGCTCCATGCCTAGAAGTGGTCTTAAAAAGAAGTGCTGGCAAAGATACCTCCCTCTCGTTTTTGACTCTAACCTCATCCTTTTAAAAGAGTCATTTCTTGACCCATTCATTAAAAAGTAAAACAAAGCCATAATTCTGTGATTCCTACTCTGATCAGTACCATATCCTTAGACTACCTGCACCAATAAAGAGCTGGGGCTTTTGGCCTTGTTGGTTAGGTTTGACTATTGCTGGTTTCAGCTCACTGTGTTCCCAGGCCCTGTGCTCCCAGGGATTCCCACCCCTGAAGAGACTCCTTCCATGCCCCAAACCTTGTTGTGCTCACGGGCATACATGTTCAGGCCATTGGTGCTGTAAAAGGGCTGATGCTTGCATCCCAATTAACAAATCCTACCCATCTCTGATATCCTTGACTCGTTCCCTCCTCCTCTAACACTCCCTGGGGATGTTTATATCAATTTTATATGAATATTGACACGTGAAAGAGTTTTCTAAAGTCATACTCTGTCAAAACCCAGTTACTTAAAAAAGCATGTTCACCCTTCCCTCCTAACTCAAGATACTATTACAACATGGATTGCTTCATATGTGTCTAGTGGGGTTTTTTCCTTACTGTTGTTATGCCCATTGCCCATCTCAGCATTCATTTATGAGTGATAAAACATAGTTGGCTGTTTTCATTTCTAGATTCTTTGATTCCAGGTGTGAGTTTTTAGATTTAGAATTCTGAAAAATTCTAGGGAAAACTGAAATAAGTAGAAAAAAGAAACTCATTGTGTCTTCCAAAGTATAAAAATGCCCCACTATCAAGCACCCATAGCCCCTGCCACTTAGTTCTCATTAGCTCATCTTATCACTTACCCTTTTGTCAGCCCATTAAGATTTTTATGTAAAATGTGGACTTCTTTTGTGGGTTCTGCTCTCCACATATAGGCTTCCAGTGTCCTACTAATGAAGCATGAAAGAAACATTCCATTCCAAAGGGAAGTACATAAAATACCCCAGGTAAAGAGCTAGGGACTCGGGTCCTGTTTCACTGAGCCCCAAGAGGCAGTCTTGGATGCCAGAATTATGTCCTTTTTCAGTTTCTACACATATTTCATTGTTGGGGTACTTCATAATATATAATATTTGAAAAAAAAGTACTTTTTTGAAATTTGGAACCTGAAATGTGGAGCCTGTTTGCCTCTCTACTCTCGACACCCCAAAAGACTGAAGCCCCATTGCTGGACAGCAGGACTAGTCTTATTTCTCATCTGGCAGAGATGAAGCTCCTGGCGGTACTTGGAGTATCAGGAAGTCCGTATCCTGCCCTGAGGAGGCCAAACTCCCGAAATCTGTCTGGTACTCTGCATGGTGAACCATATTGCCTCAACTAACTATTTAAAGCCTCCAGATCTGTGTTAAAAGTCTCTTTGAGTCACAGACTATAGATTTCCCTTGCTGTGTAGCTGTACCTTGTGATATCAGATATAACCATTAAGGAGAATCCAGAATGACTTTTGGGCAAGTAATCACACTCCCTTTTGCTGCTCTTCCTTCCTCTGGGACATTAAACAGGCTTATCTCATCCCAGTCCCCCAAGAGCAAATAGAAACCTTTAGAGAAAAGTTACATCTCTTTTTTTTTTTAATTCATGTTTTTTTATTTTTTTAAAAATATAACAACAAACGTAAACATTCTTATCATTCCATTCTACATATATAATCAGTAATTCACAATATCATCACATAGTTGCGTATTCATCATAATGATCATTTCTTAGAACATTTGCATCAATTCAGAAAAAGAAATAAAAAGACAACAGAAAAATAAAACGATAACAGAAAAAAAAATTATACATACCGTACCCCTTACCCCTCCCTTTCATTGATCACTAGCATTTCAATCTAAATTTATTTGAATGTTTGTTCCCCCTATTATTTATTTTTATTCCATATGTTCTACTCGTCTATTGACAAGGTAGATAAAAGGAGCATCAGACACAAGGTTTTCACAATCACACACATTGTGAAAGCTATATCATTATACAATCATCTTCAAGAAACATGGCTACTGGAACACAGCTCTACATTTTCAGGCAGTTCCCTCCAGCCTCTCCATTACATCTTGACTAACAAGGTGATATCTATTTAATGCGTAAGAATAACCTCCAGGATAACCTCTCGACTCTGTTTGGAATCTCTCAGCCATTGACACTTTATTTTGTCTCATTTTGCTCTTGCCTGTTATGGTCGAGAAGGTTTTCTCAGTCCCTTGATGCTGAGTCTCAGTCATTCCAGGATTTCTGTCCCACATTGCCAGGAAGGTCCACACCCCTGGGAGTCATGTCCCATGTAGACAGGGGGAGGGCAGTTAGTTGTTGTGTTGGCTGGAGAGACCACATCTGAGCAACAAAAGAGGTTCTCTTGGGTGTGACTCTTAGGCCTAATTTTAAGTAGGCTTGACCAATCCTTTGTGGGGTTAAGTTTCATATAAACAAACCCCAAGATTGGGGGCTCAGCCTATTGCTTTGGTTGTCTCCACTGCTTGTGAGAATATCAAGAATTCAACTTGGGGAAGTTGAATTTTCCCCCGTTCTCACCATTCCCCAAAGGGGACTTTGCAAATATGAAAATTTACATCTCTTAAGAATAATTTTAGATTTTTTTTTAAAACATGCACCTAATTTCTAGTTTCGAATGTCCTTACCTTTTGATTTCTGTTTCTCAAAAGTGAAATTAAGGGTGGGCCACAGTGGCTCAGCAGGTTGAATTCTCGCTTGCCATGCCAGAGACCCGGGTTCGATTCCCAGTATCTGCCCATGTAATAAAAAAAAAAGAAAGAAAGTGAAACTGAAAGCACATGAATGGATGGCAGAGTGCACAGGTGGTTCAGTGGGTTGAATGCACCGCAAAAAAGCATATCATTGGCTTAGGAATGTCTCATAAAAGATTGGAAAGGGATCTTTCATTTCATTGTTGCTGATGAGTCAGGGTGGGAGGCACAGAGAGGCCCACACCCCAGGCCTCCTACTCTCCCTATCTGGAATGATGGTGTCTGCAGCTCCCTCTTCTGTGTGCTTCCCTTCAGATGATATAATCAGATTCGGACTTGTCTGCACAGTCTAAGCAATAGCCTTGTGCTGTTTTTGCTTAGGAACTTGGAAATCCTTGAGATTCCACTAACCTTCCTCGGTGTTTGTATATGTTTTGGGTCTCAATTCTTGCATACATCTCCCCCCAGTCTAGAGATGCATTCTGCATTGAGCTTTTATTGCATAGGGATCTCCTCAGCCCCGTCTCATGCATGTAGACTGAGCCTTCCAAACTACAAACCTTCTTCCCTGTCATGCCTGCTCACTACTCTGCAGTGTTGCAAACAGGCTGCCTTGAGTCTGCATTAGGGCCACCACAGTACTTGCCACCCTGTCCGGGTTTGGGGGGGTGGGCCGTTCAGCCTGGCAGTGCCAGGGGTTACAGCACTGGTATAAAAATAGACTTCTCGGATTAGGGAATTAGAATAGTCAGGTACAATCTTAGTCCATAGAACATTTGATCATTCTGTGCTGGCTTCAGACTACATAGCCTAGACAGCACAGAAAATAAAATAAAATGAAGCCCCATTCCTGATACCTTTACCACTAAGAACTTCTCCCAACCCTGGGCATACTGTTCTCTGCAAGTCTGAACTGGTAGACTGAGCATGGTTGTGATGTGAAATGCCCCTGGAGTGCTTCTTTCTTAGGGAAAGGTGAGCAAACAAGCTGGTAAGGAACTTTAGCATTGACTGGTAAAAAAAAAATATATATATATATACTGGGCCAATGATCGATGAATGTAGTGGTGTCACTGCCAGGTTCAGGAATGAGAAGTGAGAACCCACCCTGGGCAGGATGTGAGGGCTGGTTTTGCCAGAGAAATGTGGAGCCTTGAAATGGGGCACAGGATGCGAGCCTGTCTCTGTACCCTTTGACACCTTGATGTGATGAAAATCAAACCAAAAAAAAACCTTTCTGCATACTGGGATTTCCTAATGTACAGCTGAAAAGGAAGTGGTCTAACCCTAGGCTATTTTACGGAAGATTTTTGTGCATAACATAAACAAGCTGCTGTGTATATAAAAGGGAAGGGATGAGGGGCAATTTCCAGCTTAGAAAAGGATAGTGTTCTGTGATGTCTGAGAAACATGGGGAAATGTGGCATTCCAGGCTGGAACTTCGGGATCTGATGTCTGCCAGCAGGCCCCTCCCCCTGGGCCCCAGGCACTGGCTGTGGAGCTTCCTCCCACATTCAGCCTCTGGGGATGGCTCCTTGGTGCATCCAAGGGGAGCTGGGAGCCAGTATAATGTAAATGTGGGTTCTGAGGGAAGGCCGATCCCCAGGGTTGCTCGTCACCTCCAGACCAACTCCTTGGTTGTCTTCTTTCTTTTTGTTCAGGAATCCTTGAGACTGGCCTGCCCACTTGTTTTTCCATAGCAGCTGCCCTCATCTTTTGCTTCTAACCAGAAATTCTCTCCCACATAGGCCCTTACGGAATGTGGGGCTCCTGAGTGGTAGCACAGCCCCTGATATGCAGGAGGTGCTCAGGAAGTGCTTCTTGTATAAGTGATTAGCCTCTCAAGTAGTCCTTTTTAAAATAAGCTCATGATCCTCATGAGATACATAGAATGGTTTTTATGTCAGCACCTGTAGACATATGTAGAAGCCTGTGGGTTAGATGCAACCAGCAGAATTCAGTGATTGATTTGGAAGTACAGAATCTCAAACCAACTTCACCACAGCCCCTGTTGTCCCTGATGTTCGCCAGACTCTGAGTGGAGACCAGCCCTGGTCTGAACCGTCCATGCTTTGTCATCACATCTTCACCTCTCCTCAAGAGAAAGACACTGCCCTTCTGTACCTTTCAGGCTCAGGGCTTCTAGGATTTGAATTCTAAAAGGACTAAAGTAGGGCTTATCTACATTCTAGATGAATACCCATGCTCATTATCTTGTGGGTGTTTTTTTTTCCCTCAGCTCTCCTGACATTTCATGCAGTGAGCTGATTTGAATGGGAGGGGAGGATACCATGTCTTGGGATGCAGTATCCCTTGAAAGGGAATGGAGGGAAGATGGAAATACAGAAGGAACAAATATAGAGAAGGGGGGTGTTGCAGTAGGATTGCTGGCACTCCTCTCACCCTAACAACCATCCTGCCGCATGTGGGGATCTGGGCCAGCTCTGGCCCTAAGAGGGCAGGCCCTGAAGGGAGGTGTCCAAGCAGTTCAAGGGCAATATGGTAGCACTAAGAGCACCACCACCAGAGGAGGTGAGGCCTGGGTGCAGGTCCTGGCTTCACATTATCCCTGGACAAGCTCCTCTTGTCTTGTCTGGGCCTCTGCGAGAGATTAGTAAGGAGGGAGTGGGAGGTGTGCCTCCCTCACTCTGAACCATCTTAAGGTTTTCCTCCAGCTCCCGTGAGTAATTACCACTTGGTAGGTTCACCATGTATCTTGCTGGCCTTGGAGAGGCCAACTCACAGCTCAGAGAAGAAAGACAAGGCCACCGCAACATCTGACTTCTTTGAGCCTCAAACCTCTCAAACTGTTAATGGGGGTAAGAATACCCACTCAGCTGGCCACTCAGGGCCTTTGCAAGGATCAAATGAAATAATATGTGAGGGCATTTTGAGACTCTAAAGCTCTGTCCTTGTTTATTTCGTGCAACACACTGGAGAATGATGGACAGTGGCTTATTATATGATGATGTTCTGCTCCTTTTTAAAACTCAGTGATTCGCATCACTGCCATAGAGGTCACGATGAGGGGGGCTAAGGGAGCACTGAAAGTGGTCCCATTTCCAGAGGAAAAGATTTAGTTTATTGCCAGGGTAAAGGTGAGCCAAGTAAGCTTGCAGAATGTTGAGAGAAGGAAGGGTAGTCTGCAAGGAGAGTTCAGACTTGCTAGTAAAAAACCTCCCACCAGGACCAAATTCTGGGGAAGCTCAGCAGTGAAGACAACAGAGATGAAAGTGGCGACTGTTAGAAGGAGACGGAAACCTGTTACCTTGCCATAGGCTTGGTGACATCTTAGTCCTGAGAACCAGACCAGTGGACCGAATCGTCTACTTCTCACATCTCCATAAAAGGCAAGGAAGTTATCAGCAGTATCTCTGTGCTTCCCTTGCTCATTTCAGATTCTAGCTGGGGCTGGAACTCCCCTTGTTTGACTGGTTTTTCTGCTTAATCTCCTCTTTTTAAAATTGTGTTTATATGTGTTTTCCTGACTATAAAAGCAGTAGGCATCCCTTAGGGAGATATTGGAGCCTAGTGGGAAGCCTGGAAAAAAAAAGTCATCTGCTCAGCCACCTTAGACCCTTTCAGTCTCCCTACTGCCTGTGGTGACAATGCCTTTTATTTTTAAAAAACATTTTCTTTACCTGATGTCCCCTTTTTCTAATTTCATTCCTAGTTTCTGTTTGAATGCACTATGCCTCATATTGTCCTTTGCATCAGAAATGGTATATAGGGATGTGGTCTACAAAAAAGGAGCTAAAAACTATATTTTGTACTGTGCAGAAAAAGAAACAGGTTTTTGTGTGTTTTTTTTTTTCAATCTATGCGGGTGCATATGTCTTTATTTAGGGTGTGCATTGGTTGTGTGTTGTGCCCGCTGTCCCTCGCTAACAGATGTGACACTATTCTAGCCTGGGTCATGGCCTGTTTACATGCATTCTCAGACCCTAGAAGTGGCACCTGGATGAAGGAGATTGGTCCAGGAGCTCTTAGAATCAGCACAGACACTGTACTTTGAAACAGAACAGACTGAATGTGGAAGACCAGCTGTCAGGCACAGCATGACTTTTAGGAAAAGAACCCTTTGCCCTTCTCCCAGCACATTGGCAGGTGACAGTCATGTCTATTTAAGGCATTGATATAGTCAATAATCAGCATCTCTTTCTTCTCTCTCTCTCTCTCTCTCTCTCTCTCACACACACACACACACACACACACACGCGCGCGCACATATACACACACTCTATCTCTAGCATTTCATCCAATATCAGATCTGCCCTGCACAAAGCACTGTGCCCGACACTGAAGAGTTTAAGGGGAGGCCTGAAGCCTGCAAAGCAGGGCAGCTCCACCAGTGGCCTGGTTTTTAGGCCCTTCCATTGACTAGATCAAGGTTATATCTTAGTCCTGGTCCAACCTTGTAGCTGCCTGCAGCCCCTGAGGCCCTGCTGCTCCCCTGGGCTCTGTTGTCTCCTGTGTGTGCTCCTGTGGTTCTGTGATGGTCCCTTGCTAAACTCTTCTCCCTCTTCTTTGAATTGCCATTGGGTCTCCCCAAGATCTTAGAAATGTCTCTCTCCATGCTGTCTTCTCTTGGTTGCCCCCAGCATCATTACTGTGAGTTTTTGGCATGTCCTGTCAGCTCTCTCCCTTTTGGTCTCTCAGTCCAAAGTGTGATACCTCCCCCAGCTATAGCACTGGGTCCCTCCACAGAGATGGAAAGGCCAGAGGAGGAGGGGGCGATTCGCCCTCCCTGGGCCCTACAGGAATAGCCACACGCACTGGTAGAAGTCTCTGGGTGGATATGTTTCCCCCATGGGTCCTGGCAAAGGATTTCCAGCATTGCAGTTGTCAGGCTCCTTGAGGCTAACCGCAAGATCAGGGGTTGCCTCCACGGACTCCAAATTCTTGAGGGCCTGGCAGCCAGGTGGGAGCAGCCCCCTCCTTGCCCCTTCAGCTTCCCCAGTGTTGGTTTTACCTCGAGCCCATGTCCTGGGGCTTTGGGCATATTTGAGGAGGGAGCCCTACACCCAAGCCCCCATGGGGGGAATTCAGATACCACAGCCTCTCCTACCCACCCCCCAGCCCAGGAACTGCCTCAATGGTGAAGAGAATATGTTTATATTCTCTGGGGGAATCTTCCAACCCTCTTTTAAAGCCCCACTCCCACTGAAAAAAAAGGACTTAATTCATTTGTAGACTTTGTTTCCCCTGTTTCTGCTTCTCCATTTCTTGTATTTTTTTTTCTTTTCCTCCTGTTGTTCCTTTCTCACTTTTTATGCTTTTTGTCCTCTGCTTGTTTTTTATTTCACCTTCTCCCTGTCCCTCTCTACTTCCAAATTCCTTTTCCTTCTCTCCCTCTTCCTGTTTTGTCTTTCTCCGTCTCCTCCTCCTCTTCCTTGTTTGGTCCTTTTTGAAGTTGAGCCCAGTGGCGGGACTCCACGGCGTAGACCTCTCTCCTTCTGCCCCTGCTGTGTCCATGAAGGTAACGTAACCCTCCCACCCCCATCCCCACTGCTCTGCAGGGGTTGTAGCAACATGAATCAACCAGGGACCCAGACCCCAACTCTTGTTCTCTTTCCCTGAGAGCCCTGTTACAAACTCCCATGAGTATGCGGCAGTTTCTTACAAGGTACAGTATCCCTTTGACTGAGTGGGAGGATGGGCACAGAGTGAAGCCAGAGGGCATCCGGGTACAGGCCTCCTGAGGCTGCAACAGAACTTCGTATGTTACTGCCCCACTGTTCATGGTTGGGGCCCTGCTGTATCCAGTCCACCAGACAGAGGGGTCAGGGGCATGGGTGAGGACCCTCCCACCCATGTGGCAGCGATTTGTGGCAGCAGAGTCGAGGAATACTGTCCCTGCAAAGACCCGTCCACCTGATCCCCCGTGTTCTTTCACAGGGTAGCCACTGAGAGCAGACTCCCTGGTGTGTCTTGCTGAGTGTGGTTTTTTTTTTCAGTTTGTCTGACTTGAAGTCTGTTGTGGTGATGAAACTGTCATTGAAAGGCATGAGGGAAGGGGTGTGTGGTTGTTACTAACCCTTGCTAACGTCTTGCCCTGCTCTCCATGCCTCTCACATGTGACCTCCCCCGCCCCATCCCCTGCTCATCGGCTGTGAATTGTCTCCACCATAGCTCATGAGTGGTGTTCGAGTGTCTCCAATAGGGTTTTGTGTCTTCATTCGTGGGGAGGAGAGGGAGACTTTCGGGTACATTGGCAGCTCACTGTGGGGGGCAGCTTGCATGCCAGAGGGCTCCATCTTCCATGGCCATGTGGGCACACTGTGCAGAGACGAGGAAGGAATGCGTGGAACTGGGCTGCAGGCTGGCTTAAAAGCCCGAGAGCCACAGCTATTGGGACGGGTAAAGAGGGCTCTGTTCTTGTCACACAGGTGCACACTCCACAGTTGCAGGCCCTACAGGCCAGAAGGGGGCTGTCATCCTTCAGCGCAGGGCATGACAGCAGGGGCGTACCCAGAGGCAAGGCTGCATGTGGCCAGGGCGAGGCGTACACCGACCTCTGCTGTGTGAAGTCAGTCCATCCCGGCAGGCCTCTCCAGAGGGCTGCCCCGGCACGGAGGCTAACTGGTTAAAGCGTCATGTGTTTAGAGCAAGCCCTGCCGAGGATTTGTCCTTGAATAGTGTGTAAGGAAGTTGTGTGGGAAGAAAAAGCAGACAGCAAGTGCCGCAGAACTTGCTCCTCAAGTCTTCCTGTCCATGCACACATCCCATGCACTTCTGGGTTTGGCCCTCATTGGGATAGAATGTCCAAATAGGTGCTTTTAAAATGGAAGGAATTTTAGAAGATTTTCTAGTCCTAAGCCCCCATGGACACCCTGAAATTCTATATAAAATTGCATGGTATGTACACATAGGCATTTTTCTAGGGAGAGTGTCCTGAACTTTTATCAGACTCAGAAGGGTTTGAGATCCCAAATATATTAGAGAACCACTGAAGTGGGCCATCTTTTGCCTTTAAGTAGGACCATGCTGTAGGTGTGAGCTGCTTGGGGCTCCAAGGAAGAGTTTGTCTCCTCTATGGGTGGTCTACTTCACTGGAAGGTTCTTCCTTCCATCCTCCAGCTGCAGTTGAGCGCAGTGGAGCCTGGCAGCTGCTGCAGGATATGTAAATGAGAGTCGTGGATTGGTGCTAGAGTTTTGGAGATGGTGGCCAGCACCAGCTCTAGAAACCATTGTTGGGATTGGATCAGAGCAGGGAACCTTATTTTAGTCTCTAGCCTGGTGAGAAATCTGAAAGACACCCCAGGGGGTATTGCCTATCTCATGTAGGATTCATTGGGAAAAAATCTGTCATGAAACCTGATAGCCCACAAGTTAAGAAAAGGTATCTTCCTTCTTGGCCAGTATATAAGAAATGAGGAGGCAATGATATTAGAGGCCCCAGAGAGGAGCTCGAAGCCCAGGAAAGAATCAAGTTAAACCAATGTAACTTCAAAAGGAGGGCAAGGTGTAATTTATAAACTCACTTTTGTCTCATTCATTTGGCTGACTTCCTCCAAGGAGACCTAGTCCATAGCAAGTACTCAAGAAATATTAAATCAATGGGAGAAAAAAAAAAAGGAAGGGGGAGCAGAGGCATCTTAAGACCAACCAATAGAAGACCACTGGGCAGGAGGTCAAGGGGTCTGGGTGTGGGGTGAACAATCCCCACTGGCCAGGGCTCCTGAGGGGTGAGGGCAGGGCCTGGGAATGACAAATGGGTCAAGTGGCTTCAATTAGACCCTGGGGCAAGTGTGATGCCAGAGGCCTGTCCTTCTCAGCCCTTCCCCCGCTGCTGTAGGCAAACTTTGGACCTGGCTTGGAAGTGTTCCGGTGGCATCCTGCTCAGTTCTCTTTGCACATTTGCCCCTGTGTGATGGCTCCTACTGGCCGGGGTGGACAGCAGATCCTTACCATAGGCTGATGTAGCCCCTCTTTCAGCAGGGATGGGCAAGAAGGATGACCCCAAGCTGATGCAGGAGTGGTTCAAGCTGGTTCAGGAGAAGAACGCTATGGTGCGCTACGAGTCGGAGCTGATGATCTTGTGAGTGGCCTTGGCTTGGGGCACCTGGCTGAGGGGGCCTGTCTTCCTCTATAACTTGGGGGCCTAAGGAGGCTTGGCCCCCAAATCACTGTGACTCTCTTTCTCCCCTCCCTGCAATGTCAGTGCCCGAGAGTTAGAACTCGAAGACCGGCAGAGCCGACTGCAGCAAGAGCTCCGGGAGCGAATGGCCGTGGAAGGTAGGGGTAGTGTGGGGAAAGGATGGCTGTGGAAGGTAGGGAGAGGGTGGGAGAGGATGGCCGTGAAAGTGAAGGTGGGGGGTTTGGTGGTAAGCAGATGGCTGTAGAAGATGAGGGGAGGGCTGGGGGCAACTGCCTCTCTGGCCCTTCTGACCTAATGTCTTTGGCCACTCCACAGACCACCTGAAGACTGAAGAGGAGCTGTCTGAGGAGAAGAAGATCCTGAATGAGATGCTGGAGGTGGTGGAACAGAGGGACTCTCTGGTGGCCCTACTAGAGGAGCAGCGGCTCCGAGAGAAAGAGGAGGACAAGGACCTGGAGGCTGCCATGCTCTCCAAGGGCTTCAGCCTAAACTGGTCCTGAGCCACCACCCACGCTCCGGCTGGTTGGTCCATTGGCACTGCCTGACCCGGGCTGGGTTCTGTTCGGCCAAGTCACGCAGACTCCAAGATCTGAGAAGGCCTGGCACTTCTGGGAGCGTGCACCCAAATGTCCACGTGCCTCTAAAAAAGTGGGTCAAGTCTCATGTGCTGTGGGGAACCCTGGTTGATGACAGTTAACAGGGTAACTCAGTCTCCTGGGAAGAGGCCCGTGTGGACTTCCCATCCCAAAGAGAGAGCAGCACGGTGCATTAACATAAGACGAAGCCCCACAAACCCATTGGGATGTGTGTGGCTGGGCCTTTCTTCCACGGTGTGTTTGAAGAGAGAATCTGCTTCCTCCTTATCAGAACCACAGCCACCAAGAGTGAGTCTCCAAGGAGCTGAAGGGTGGCCGACTTTTTCTTTCTTCCTCAAGCACCACCAAAGAAACGACAGAATCACCCCCATGAAAGCTAGGTGTGATTGGAGACCAAGAGGGTGTGACAGCCCAACAAGAGTGACACCAGCCTTGCAGTAGAAGCTCCTGGGTCCTTCACACTCCTGGAAGAAATGGGGGAGGGGGCTCCCAGCCTGCACCACACACTGGACTCCCCGTGGCCAACCGCCCCAGGCCTCTTGCCGGCAGTAGCCTGATGCCTATGGATTGCTGCATTTTACTTTTAATTCACAACCATTTTGACACTGGAAAATACTGACTCCGGGGGCTGGGGCGAAGCCTAAGTTTCAAGCCCCAGCTGGCAGACGGGCTGTCACTGCTAAGTGCTTCATGCCAGGGCAGGAGGCTGTTCTGTCTGTGGCATTTTTTCCTGTGTTTGCACATTGAAATGAAGCTGATGGCCTGGCAAGACTCTCAGTCACTTCGGACCCTTTTTGTCCATTAACTTATTTTTTTAATACTTGAAAAGAAGCTATTTCATTTTTATATCTTTACTAGAGACCCTGATCGCCAGGGCTCTGGATATAGGAGCAACTTGTATATCTCTGCCACTTCCCACGGTCTGATCTGATGGTGATGAGATGCCCAGGATGTATCTGTTTATTAGTGTCCTTCAGGGTATTACTGTGTAGTGGACATCAGGAAGCAGCTCGAGGTCCCTGGCTCACAGCTTTTCTGACTCCTGTCTACAGGGTTCCACCCTGCCCACTCTCCCAGCTTCCTATGCCCACCATGCCAGGCTTTTAGAATCAGAATCATCATTGAGGCTAAGCCAGAAGGCAAAGGTGCAACTCTTGTGTTTCCTTCTCGGGATCCCATCTTTTTCTGTTTTGGTGCCCATGACACATTTATTAAGAAAGTTTTGGGGACAGCCCTCTGCTGGATTGAGAGAGCTTATGGTGGGGGCTCCTTGGACTATGGAGAATCTCCTGGGGCTGGTCTCATAAATAGATGAGCTAATCTGGTCATCTTCTCCAGAGGGTGAAGGGAGGCTCACGTCCACCAGGACCTCCCTTGGGCAGGCAAGCCTCTGAATCCTAAAGGTGACAAGCACCAGGCAATCAACTCTCTATGCCAAACTCCATTCATTTTGCAAGGTTTAGCCAGAGCCTGGCTATGGACAGTTTATGGAGCCACTGATAGTCAAAGCAGGTGGCCACCGTTAAGCCATCAACAGAATTAGCACAGAGCAAGCCTGGGGAGGAGTCCCATCCAGGCCACACCAGTCCATGAGAGGTTCTGCAGCCAACTTGTGGGGTGGGGAAGCCCCAGGATGGAGAGAACAGAGGCTCTCCAGCAAGTCCAGGCATCCCAAAGGCAGGATCAATGAAGGGCTCCCCATGAGACCCCACTGCGCCCCAGTTTGTACATTCATTCTAAATGCAGAGGAATGAAGAACCCCATCTTACTCCTCACTTTGTCCAAAAGCTGCCATCTCTCTCCTGGGAAATCCAGGGGATGTGCTGCTAGCAGCCATCACAGGCTTTAACTTCTTCACAGCTTGTTTTCTGATGAGGCAAAGTCTCCGCATTTATTCTGTTTTCTTAAAAGGGAGGAGCAAAGGTGTTCTAGATTTCATCTTCAAATACCATCTTCCAATAAGATTGGACTGAGGATTGGACTAGGGACAGGATCTCTGCTGCCTGTGTGGACTTCTCCGTCTCCACCTTCAAATGCCACCGTGACTTGTCACTCTGGGAGTGCTGCCTCCATCCCATGTAGCTCCTCCCAGCCCCAGAGCAACAGAGCCATTCAAGGAGCTGCCCTTAAGGGATGTGGTAATAGTGATGTACTATAAGGGGCTAAGGTTGTAGGGACGCTGGACGTTACCCTCAGCCTGTGCTGCTGCCACCCAGTACTTGTCAACCTTGACACTGCTGCCTCCTTCCAAAGCACACACTACTTCCTGCAGTTTCTAAAAAGGGGGATGGAGACTTGGCAGAGGCTTCAGAAATCCATAAGCCTGAAGAAAGTTACCCAGCTCACCGTTCTCCACAGTGTTAGGACTTCAGGTCCTGGGGAGCACCTGTTTTTTTTAACACTCCCATTTTGTAACCACTAGTTTGTGGTTGGTTTTAGTACTGTGGCAATGTGCTGCATGAACCATTTTCCAGCTCTGGAAATGCATGCAGCTTCCTAACCAGGTTTTCTCCCCAAGAGCTTAAAAAAAAAGTTCCCTTGCAGGTGGGGAGCAGGTGCATATGTAGAGAGTGCCAGAGTTATTTTGAGTGAGCCCAAACACAAGGTATAAGACATGGGGGAGCCAGGCTGCGCATCTTTGGAGGGGAGGCAGCCCTCCACTCCTGAGATTGAGGGATGGATTGCCACCAGTCAGCTGGCCAGCAGCTCTGCATGGGATCCCAACCCTGCTGAGGTGATGTCTGTGGTACTTTTACCCCTAAGAGCCATCCTCAAGCCAATATGGACCAACAATGGTAATCTCTTCTTTATTCTGTCAATAGAGGAGAAACTTTTCACTGGGGCAGGAAGAGGACACAGTGAAGAAGAGAGCAATATCTGATCCACAGACGGGAATGGTCCACTTTATATGCAATAAAAGTTTTTAAAAGAAATACATTGTGAATTTCTTTGTCATTTTACTAGACTTGGCAGTGAGCCTGGGTGCATCTCCATAGCCCACTACCTGCCTTTTGCAGGTAAGTGGTGTTCACGAAAGCCACTGTACATCGAGCGCATGGGGGGCTGTGTACAAGGTTATTTAAAGGATACAACTGTTTTTTAAATTGTGTGTGCCCTTTTGTAGTCACTCATATTATCCTGGCTCAGCCATCAACTGCTGTCACCTGAGGAAATGCCTGCAGGTTCCCTGTGAGAAGCTTCTCTTCAAAACTGCACCCCCATCCTCTTGAAGAAGCAGCCTGTTCTCTGAACTGGGGACTCTCCAAGTCGGAATGAGTCGCTGGGTGTGGCAACCTCCCTTAACCAGGCCTGCCCAGGCTCTGTCTTTTCACAGAGGAGCAGGACGCCGGCAGCACAGGGTTTGCTGCCTCAGGCCTACATTCTTCACATGGTTCACAGCCCACAGGTTCCTTCAGTGCACAGGGCCCAGAACCATCCAAAGAGATCTAAAGGAACAGCACTGCCCACCCACCAGAAGCCTCCTGGGCTGCTTTTCCAAATAGAGACAACTTATAGCTCTTTCCCCTCCCTGGAAGTTTTGGCTTATCAGGAATAGAACTGGCTTCCTGACCACCTCAAAGTGAATCCCCAAGGAAGCTTCCCTCTGGAGCAGTGAAGGTGGCACCAGGGAGGGCAAATGGCAGCCATGCCCATCCTGGAGATCACTACGATGGAAACCTTCCCAGCTGTCCCAGGAGGAGGAAAGGAGTCCTGGTTGGGATGAATGTGGACATCTTAGAAAAGGAGAGGAAAGAAAGATAGCAGCAGTTAAAGTGTGAACATACCAGGGCCCTAGATTCCCAAAAGGAAGGGTGGACAGTGGCCCTCTCATTGGGAAGGAACATGGAGCTTGATTGGTAGTCAGCTGCTCTGGGTCTCTCACCTTTCACTTCTCAGAGGGGTTCACTTGGACAGCTCCCAATAGACAGAAGTTACCAGCAGTTCACAGCAACCTCAGATGGCAGGAAATGGTGATAGGCAGGCAAAGGCTGGTCCCAAGAAACTGCCCCATCTGGTCACTGAAATCCCTCGACCCTTTCATAGTCGCTTCCTAGAAATCAGTCAAAAATAGTAAATGAGAATGAGCTATTTTATATTATTTTATAAGCCAGCCAGACTGGCCACTGACTCCTTCCCCTTTCTGTTCTCTGCTTAGGTGACCTTCTTTGCAGTCACTCAGAATGTAGAAGCACATGACCCACCTCCTTACTGGCACACTGGGCCGGGGTGTAGGCCATATGCACACTTCACACAGGCCCCTCCAGAGTTACCCCAGACACACTCAGCCCTTTCCTAAAGTCTTCTTATAGCTGGGGCTTACACAGAGAAGTCGGAGTCCTGGTTTCTGAGGGCAGGCCAATGGCACCAGCCACCCAAGTTTGAAAAGCTACCTGTTACCAGAACAGACTGAGAAGGGGAGAAAGTCCCATGATGCACACACATGCCGCCTTTTCACTCCTGAGCCAGCCAGAGCCCTGGGTAGCCCTTAGAACCCCATCTGGAGCCAGCTGTGGAGGCAGCCCAGGCTTAGGCATGGTCCACTAGAGGTGTCCTCCCACAAAGCTCAACTAGCTGAACCTTTGGCAAGACTACATGTCGAACTGAATAGTCGCCACAAGGACAGATATAGCTTCCTGCAACCCCAGGGAAGGTCCCTTTGCTGCCTCTGGCTACTGCTGTAAAAAGGGGATATGAGGATGTTCATAGTATCTGTCCATCCAGGAGAGAGATCAGGTGGGCTTGAAGGTAGGGGAAAGCAGGGTTAGAGTTCAGGCACAAAAATTCATTCCTGACTCCCAACTTCACAACTTGTCCCAGCCCCGTTTTCCCCTTATGTGGGGATGGTACCCAATGTACAGGACTGGCTGAGGGTCAGTGCATTGAAGGGTTTTAGATTCTTGAATCAGGGTGTGTGTGAATGCACAGAAAGATGTCAGGCTACTGTTTACCTTGAAGAAGGAATGATAAACCCTGAGGGGGACAGGGGAAAGGGTTCCTCTATACCTCTGGGACAGGGTCCCCACTGCTCAGCGTCATTTGGGATCTCTGCAGAGACAACAGAGTTGTGCATTTATTTTTATTTAGATATATGCTGGCTCAAATCTTCTGTTTCCTCCCATGGGCTTCCTAGATGCAGGCCTTGGTAGATGGGCAGCGTTCCCAGAACACTGAAACTGGCCCTACTCACACTAGCCACCAGCCACCTGCAGCTTGAGCCCAGCTCCCTAAAGTCTGCCTGCCTGGCAGGAGCTCCAGGGACCTGCCACAGGTCCCAGGTCCTCGATGGGTCAGGGACCAAAGATAAGGGACTCATCCAAACCTGTGATGTTGGCCATTAGAGCACTGGGCCAGAGTCAAAAGAACCAGGGATTGACTCCCACCAGCTGGGGGCCAGCACTGCAGGCACTAAGGAAAATGAGGGCCACTTAGGAGACTAGAAATAACTACCTGCTCTAGGCTCTGGCTTTATAGCCAGCAGGTTCTCCCCCAACAGTTTGGTTGCTAGATCCTTTTCCTTTAGAGGGAAGGAAAAAAAAAAAACACCTTATAGCCGACAGCTCCCTTTTCCACCTGCATTTTGTTTAACTTCTTAAAACATGTTTTTTTTAGGAATTAAATACCTTTTTAAAAATGTATCCAGGGATAGACTGTCAGGACCAGCTTCGTCTTGGGACTGGATAGCATCCCTGGCCCCAAGTCTTCATCAAATCGTCCTTAGCATCATCTGTAAAGTCTGAGGCAGGAAGGAGTAAGGGTGGGCTGTTGGGGGCATTTGCTTGAGGCACAGGGCCCAACCAGGGTCCAGAGCAGACGGAGTCTAGGAAATGGACCTGACCGGGCCTTGCCAGCCTCCCTGGGGTCCTACGAGCCCTCACTGGCTCAAGGGGACTCAGGTCTTGTCCCTCCCACCTGGTCTCTGTAGCCTGTGAGGTGGCAGCCCTTGGGGGCTGGGTTGGGGCACCAGTAGAGCCTTAACTCCTGAGGTGGGACCACCGAGGGCTTCTCTCCTGACCCGCCTTGAGAGGGACGCCATTCCTGGAAGGTGCAGAGAGCTCCGGGTCCTGGCAGCCGACTTGCAGAAGGCTCTGCTGGGAAGAAGCACTGTGCCCTAGCAGAGCGGGGAGAGGGGGAAGTGCCAGGGCATCCTGATTGCGTAGTTTAAAAATAAGTACATGCCTCAGTTCAAGGGGAGAGCTTGGCTTCCCTAACGACATCAGCCTGTTCATGACTTTGCAATTGTTCGGAGGGGAGGAAAGTAAATGTCTGCAGTGTACGGGTAGGCGAGGAGGATTACCCTCCCACTGTTAGGGCTCCTTAATAGGCCAACAACCAAAATAAAGCCAGTCTTTATTGTTTTTCTTCTCTGTGCACGAGGATCATTTATCCCCCAAATTGTAAATTCACTCCCTCAATGGGGCTAGGACGGGCCATAAGACCAAGAACCCAGGGACAACTTCTTGGTGAAGAGAGCAGATTTGCTCAAGGCCCTTGGCTCCTTCCCAGGGCCCATTTCTGTCCCTTCCACTGCCCTCTAGGGGGAAAGGTACGTTTAGTTGGGTTTTGGTTTTTTATGGTAGTTGTTGTTGGAGGAATGCCACCACCAGCTAGTCAGAATATTCTCTCCACCTATCCTTTGATATTTCCAGATCTTGAAGGAAAAGGGCAGACAAAAAATGTCTTCCCCAAACGTTTTGCCAGGACTGGAGGACAGTCTCCACCAGCATTTCCCAGTGCTGCTTCCACTTAGCACAGCTCTAGGAAGCAATGAGGGGTGGGGGTGGGGGGGTCATTTAGGGCCATAAAAAGACCCCTGGCTACAGAACTTAGGAACATGATCAGGAATGAAACATCCGGATACTGCCTGTTTTGAGGCTGTATTGGAATAAGGAGGATACTGATGGGGTGAGCTAGGAAGAAGCAGTTGGCGCTGAAGTGTGAGCAGCCCACCAGGGCCCTTCAGAACCCTGAATGTGTGATGGAAGAGAGAGCCTTCTCTGGGGTAGGAGTGTCCTAGCGACTGGCCTTCCACGCCCACCCACCCCAGAGAGGGGGTGCTTTCTACTCCCATCAGGTCAAGAGTAGGAAGGAGGTGGAGACTCTACGCTTAAAAGAAGTGGAAGCAACAGAACTCACACCTTCCCCCAGTTCCCCTACTTTCCTCCTCTCTGGAAAGTTCTACAAGGACACAGGGAGGAGCAGGTAGAAAGCAGGAGTTGAGAGGAGCCAAGGAGGGAATGTGCCCTGACTTGGGCCCAAGAGCAGAAAAGACATTTGGCTGGACCTTCAGGGGCCAAAGCTCTGCGCTTGGCTTGGAGAGCTGAGCAGTGAGTCCCACCAGGCCATAGCCAGTTGACAGTGTGTGGTATTTAAGCTGGTGTTCACACACCGTGAGGATCTCACAGCCAGCCCTGGGCTCTGGGGGCAGTCCCTGGGTGTCCTTGGTCTTACAGAATTTGGGTGGGTCCACTTACACCCTTTCCTCCAGGCCAATAAAGGTGTCTCCCTGGCCTCTTCTTTTCCCTTCTGCTCCTCTAAAGATACTCCTGAGGGTTCCCACCACCACCACCACCATCATAGCCTTAAGAACATTCTTTCATGGCCTCAGCTCTGTGACATGAGCACTGGTTCCAAATCCCATCTGGCCTCTTGCTCTGGTGTGTTCCTCCAGACCTTTTTGCTTGCCCATCAAACAGGAAAATAACCGTCATTCTGCTCCACCCTGTGGCCATAAGGCTGAAAAGAAATTACGGATGTCCCAGAGCTTTGGGGTGCTACCCTATCTGTCCCAATGTGGGTGCAGAGTCACACAGCCACACCCAGGCCACCAGAGCCCACACAGGCTCCCCCTCCCTGAGGTTGAGTCTGCTCATGAGCAGATGTGCCCATGTCCAGGTGGCTGGGCTGCTCCCTGCCTCCACACCCCCAAAACGAGAAACAGCAACAACCGTCAAGTCTGGATTCCAGGAAATTTGTGAGGACACCTGAAGCTCAGGCCAGGAAAGGAAAGGAAGGAAGCCACCAGGTGAGGTTATGTCCAGGTCAGGAACAAAGAAGGGGAAAGCGTCATACAGGTGAGGGGTATGGGGTATGTCTCCCGGCCCTTGGGATCAAACCAAATGTTTATCCCTCCTCTGTCACAGGGCCACCTCTGAGCTGGTCACTCCCTGCAAGGAACACAAAATCCCCCAAGGGCCACATGCAGCCACCTGGCACTGGCCTATTCCACCGTGTGGCATTCTTGATCTTGCATGGCTGAGCAGAGCTCTACACTTCATGCCTGGCCCTCTGTTTCTCGGTCCCTCCCTCCAACAAATCGCCCCCTCTCCCCTGTGGATCCCCCCATGGGCTTTGGGGGTCAGCCCTCTTAAATTAGCTCTGCCTCAGTTCTTCATGTGGGACAGTTTATCTTGGGACCCAGATACACAGACCCAGGGGGGAAGGGCTGCTTGAAGTAAGGGGGAAATTCCAGGCTGGCCTTGTGCTGAGTGCAGGTGCTGAGTCATGGGGCTCTGGCCCCTCCCTCTTCTTCCCCCAGGGATCCCCTGGCACACCCTCAGGCTGGGGCAGGCCATCAGGCAGAGTTTCTAGCACCTGTAGCTTGGCTCTCATCGTCACCATTTTGGCCCTGGTCCCAGATCTCGCCATCTTTCCCCCATCGTACTTCGTCAGGCTGGGGAGAGCTGCTCGCCAACTTCCCCAGGGGCCGCCCCTGGCCTCCTTCTGGGTTGTAAAGGCCTCTCTTCTTTGGCCTTTGTTAGCTGGCATCCCCAGGCTCCTGAGAACATGCCTTGCTCATTCTGACTTCTAGGTTGTGCCCCCTCCTTGCCAGTTAAAAGGTAATAATCAGAGGATGAACTTGCCACCAGACACCATGCTCGAGGCTTTACCACTATCCCCATTGTGTTGATGAGGAAACTGAGCCTCAGATTGATTGGGTAATGTGCCCAGGGCCTACCTTCTTCCTGACCTCCCTGCCGGCCCCCGCAGGCCTGCAATGTTTCCTCTTCCCTCTGGAGGCCCTAAGCTGGAAACTTTTAGGAACTGATGCTGCATCCACAGGTAGTATTTCTTCTTCCACAGGGAAACCTCAGCTCTGTTCTCCAGGCCTCTCAATGGACTGGGTCAGGTCCACCCAGGTTTATTCAGGACAATCCTCTTTCCATAAAATCAGCAGATGTAGATGTAAATCTCAGCCACAAATACCTTGACATCTAGATTAGTGTTTGATTGAATAACTGGGTATGCTAGCTGAGCCAAGCTGGCAGGAAACTCACCATCACCCTGGTGTTGGCTTGATGGCCCACTGCTGTCTCTCATAAACTACGTTTGTGGTCCCTTCACCTCCCCATTTGTGCCTCTCTCTGCACTTCTCCCTTCCAGCACACTCCTTCCTAACTCTCCAGCAAAAATCATTTAGGGTGTGGCCCAGGTTGGGTCTTAATCCTCTTACTGGAGTCTTTTATAAGAGACGGAAATTCAGACATAGGGAAAGCCACTGAAGCAAGGAGCTAGAAGCAATGAAACCCAGAAGACAAGGGAGGGACCAGCAGACACCAACATTTGCCTTACCATATGACAGAAGAGTCCATGATCACTGGCAGGCTGTCTTCAAGAAGAAGGTATCATCTTATGATGCTTTGATTTGGACATTTTCACGGCCTCAAAACTGTAAGCTTGTAAGTTAATACATTCTCACTGTTAAAAGCAAACTCATTTCTGGTATATTGCCTTCAGCAGCTTAGCAGACTAGAACATTCCCTCTTCCCTTTGAAAGGTATCACATGATCATGGTCTGAAGGTTCTCCCTTTCCAATTCTGCCTTGTCCTCTTTCCTCTCTTACAGACATTATCTCCTCCAAATACTTCTTGCTCTCTTCACATTATCTCAGCATCTGCTTACCAGCAGATCCAAACTGACACTTCTATCCTATCCCAACTTATTCTAAGAGGAAACCCAATGGGCTCTTAAACAAAAATGCTCAAGCTCATTTCTAAGCATGGAAATGCAAAACTAAAAGGGCATTGAGATATCATTTTATACCTGTCTGCCTCTCAAAGATTAGTTGGAAGCTAGACCATGCCAACTGTTGATGAGAATTGAGTTAAAGAGGATCCTGCAGCTCTGCTGGTGGGAATGTAGAGCAGGGTGATCATTTGGGAGAGCACCTCTAGTACTCGGCCAGATTACCCAGAGGCCCAGAGGCCCACTCTGTGAACCAAGAATTCTGTTCCTAGATACATCTCTAAGGAAATTCTCATTCACAGGGGCCATGCTCAAGGAGGTCTACCTAGTGATATTATTTGTCATGCAGCAATTTGGAGGCAGTCTGGGGTTTCATTAAGAAAAACATCATTCTTTCTTATTTGTTTCATATATTTATTAAAGTATAGCTTTTATATGGTAAAATTAATCCTATTCAGTGTGCAGTTCTGTAAGTTTCAACAAATGTATGCAATAGTGAAACAACTGCCATAATCATAGTATAGAAGAATTCTGTCGCCTCCCACCCCCCCCCAAAGAATTCCTCTATGCCTCTTTATAGTCAATCCCTCCCTGTCCCCAGAACTTAGCAACCACTGAACTGTTTTCTGACCCTAGAGTTGTGCCTTTGCAAGAAGCATCAATCTCTCCTACATTACAAACAGTGCTGCCAAGATTTTGAAGTCTAAAAAACATACATTAAATTATAGCATATTAGATGTGTGTGTTGGAGTGTTGGCATGGGGAGAAGCTACCCTAAAAGCACAAAGTGCTTGAGAGACCTGCAAAATAACTAGCAGGGGATGCAAAAAATTTGGTGGTCAATGCAGAACGGGGTCAGTGGCCCCCAGGATTCTTAGGATAAAACACAGCTGCTCACCCAAGCTCCCCAAATCTCCCTGCCCTCACCCTGAATCATCTTTCCCTCACCCACGGTGGCCCAGCCATCCCAAGCTCCTGCCCATGTCGGTGACCCGGGTTTAGTATGCTCCTCCCCCTCTTTTCTCGTCTGGTTCTGTTTTGATTTTCAGCCATCCATCCCATATCACTCTCCAGGTGGTCCAGCCTCCATAGCTGCCCATCCTTCTCTGTCTTGGCATCATACGATTTATTGGGCACCCACAAGGGCCAGGCCCATTTAGGCAGGAGGCAATAGCTGTCCTCATGGAGATTACTTTCTGGGAAAGCAAGGGAGTAAAAGAACATATAAAAAATAATTATACAGTATTTCAGGTTGTGATACGTGCAGTAGAGGAAAATGAAGTAAGGCCCACAGATAGCATGGAGGCCTTTGAGACCAATGGGGCAAGTGGTAGGATTTGGGCTTAGAAAGGGATACAGATCAGGTAGGGCTTTGTCAGTCGTTGAAAGCCCTTGGCTTTTATTCTGCATGAGATGGGAAGCCGTAGAGGATTTTGAAGAGTTGAATGATATGATCTGATCTTTTATGAAAGGAGAAAGAATACAGGGAGCCAAGGGAGAAGTAGGGAGACCTATTAGGAGACTGTTGTCCCAATCCAGGGGAGGAAGGATGGGATCTGGGACCGGGACAGCTGATATAGGAGGCGAGCCAATAGAAGGGGGTGCAGCAACTGGGACCCTCATATGTTGATGGCCGGAATGCAAAATGGTACAGCCACTATGGAAAACTGGCAGTTTCTAATAAACACTCCCCAGCCCTATACCCAGCCACTGCACTCGTAGATGTTAAATGCAAGAGAAGTGAAAACCTATGTTCACAAAAAGATGATATGAGAATGCTCGTAGGCATGTTATCTGTTAAGGGCCATATTTGAGGGTCCGTGGATTGCCAATCAGTGCACTTACGGAAACTTTGCAGCACGATTGTGTGGCCTAGAGCCATTGTTGCACTTCACAACACAGGAGGCCATATTTATAAGGATGGCCCTGATCATAGTAAAAATGAAAATTTACTAAGAATTCCATTTAGGAATGCAGGGAACTATATCAAGTATTATGCAAAGTTTAACAATCAGAAGTGGTGAGTAAGTAAAAGCAGAATTGAGTGGTTTTGAGTTTGGAAAGATTACTAGTTATATGCAATTGTAAGAAATTAAACTCCTAACAAGAATATACCTGGGGACAGCTTCCTCCGACATGATCTGGCCTGGCTGGTTCCACAAATGGTACTAGAAATGCTTTGCAATAATATAATTGCACTTACAGTACTAGAATGTGGGTACCAGAGTGATTTTTTAAATTTGAGGGCTGGCTGGCTTCTGCTGGCCAGTGGAGGCCTGTCTGCTGCTGTAGGGGGTGGAGCCCAAAGCCTTCCCGCCCCTCACATGCCCTCCAGCTTTCATTAGTGGGGAGTGAAAGTAGCCATGGACTTGATTGCTTTGTGATCTCAGACATACAAATGAATTTAGCCCCTTCACCTCAGTCACCGTGGGAAGAAGTGTATTTATTTTCATGAACCTGCTCTTGTTCAAAATTTCTAGATGGACTCTCTTGGCAATTTAAGCCACACATAAAACTCAGAAATTTCATTTAAAGTTAGGTACTAAATAGTGTGACTCTTTGGAGTGGACATTAGCATGCTCCATTCTTCCTTTCTACAGTTGTGAAATTAATCATGTGGGTTCTATTTTTTTTCTTTTTGCTTTGGCTGCCAGGAACCTCAGAGACAGCCCAGTTAGAAATACTACTTGTTATTTATTCTTTGACCACTTGCATATGAAGCTCTGATTGAAAAAATCAACTTGAAATATAGATGATGATCTACATTTGACTATCTATTTCATTCTGAAATTTTTATTAAAATTAGTCCCAGTCAATCAACAATTGGCAAGTTAAAAAAAAGCAGAAGAAAATTACCATGATTTTATTATTTTAATGTAACCACACGTGTTTTTATTTTCCCTTCCAGTCTTTTTTATTTTCTTAATTAAGTTTCTATTCCTATGTTCAGTTGTACCCACTTTTTGGTCCGCTTCTGTTTTTTTCCAGGAAACTACCTTCCCCTTTCTGTTTCCCTTTTGTTTGCGTCACGTATGTTTCTCTTTGGAGTTGGTCATGCCACAGTCTCCGGGGCTGGGGATATCCTGACACGGTGACTAGAGAGGAGCTTGATCAGTTAATCTTTGACCCAGAGTGTTTTACCCATATTTTCCGTCTTTCGTGGTTACGCCAAGATTGAGAATTGACGTGCCCAAGCCTATTTCAAAAACAGCCGGGAAATTTTGCAAGCAGACCACCAAGAGGCCTCAGGAATTATCCCTGGTCGCGGCAAGGAGGTCCCCGGCCCGGATGCCTTCTCAGACAGGCATAGCAATCGGATGAAGGTGCAAATTCTAGCACGTTGTTAAAGTCAGTGTCATTTTCACTCGATTGTCGTCTGATCTTCCGGGTCAGAATCACTGTCCCTCCCCCAACCTTTGGCGCGGGCGCCTTACCCCCGCTCGCGCCTTGTAATCGTCCCCCACTACCGCCCCCCACCCCCCACCCCAGGCCTATTATCACAGCGTCTCTTCAACCCGCAGGTCCGGGGCGGGTCGGGGGCGGGTCGGGGGCGGGGCCCGGCGGTGGCGGGCTGAACCGAGGCGGGCTGGGGGTGTGCGGGCTGAGAGAGAGGAAGTTGGCTGAGCAGAGGCCGCGTACTCTGCCCGCTCCGCGCACCTCGGGGACTTTGCCTGCACCCGGGCTCACCCGGCGTCCCGCGCTCCCCACCGCGGCGGGTGAGTGCGTGTGCCTTACTCTCCCGCGGGCGGTGCGTCTGGGTCCCTGCGCTCTAGCGCCTCTTCCTGGGTTGCGCTAAGCTCAAGTTCAGGACCTACCCTGAACTCGGGTACGGGACTCCGTGCCTGCCGCGGCCCGCGCAGTCCTCCCAGGCCCGGCCTAGACCGCCTGCGCCCTGGGGTGGGAGCCTCGAGGAGTGTAGAAGAGGCGCGGGCCTCCTGCTGCCAGTCAGCGCGCACCGCGGGCCTCGCGGCTGGGGGTGGGGCCTCGGGATCCTGACGTTGGCTGCTCTAGGCCGCCCTTTCCCCGCCCCTCGTCCGCCTGCGTCCCCCATCCTTGGGGAGGGGAGGAGAGCTAGGTCCCCGCAGACTAGACTGCAGTGGGGATCGTCCCCTACCCGGGAGCCGGCGAGCACGCGGAGCCCGGGTCCGAAAGAGGAGGGAGTCCGCGCGCGGCTCTTCTCTGGCGCGCGTGGTGCTCCCTCTGAAGAGTGGGGAGAAGTCTTTGTTGCCCTCTGCACGTGAGCCTGGGGTGTGCCAGAGACTGGCTGGGCGGTGATAGAGGGTGGGACTGCCCTTCGGGCTCCTCGCCGGCGGGTGTGCCGGAAGCACAGGAGGGACGCGCCAGCCGGTGAGTAGAGGACGGTTCTTAGTTAGCTTGGGGGTCCTTGACCCAGACGTCGGCCTTGGACCGGTCGAAGGAGGACACTTTCCTCGACACTGCAGACACCTGCGAACTTCTTTGTTGAGAGCTGAGGTTTGACCGGTGTGGTCCAGGGGCCGCCTGCTAGATCGCTTCGATGCCTGTCTTAGAACGGACTGGAATTGTGGGTAGATGCTCAGCAGTTGGCTGAATGGTTTAATGACCCCGGAAACCCTGGGAGATCCCTGAAGCCTGTGACCCCACAGAGGTTGGGCTAGCAGGGTTTCATTTATTCATTCATTTGGCCAATATAAATGTTCCCCTGGGTTGGCTGGGGTCCTGGTGGGACCGCGGTGGTGGCAACAGTGTGGGTAGGCTTGAGGAACATGGTTAAGACATCTGTAGGGTTGCGTTTCGGTTCGGGCCTGGGGACAGCTTGCCTGGGGAGAGGAGTGAAGAGGTGGAGCCTATTGGGGACCCAGCACAAGCACCCCTTTCCCCAATTCCTCCCAGAACCACCCCACCCTACCCTCCATCAGACTTTGACTGCTTTTCCTGGGAATCTTATCTGCTGGCTCAAGCCTCACACCCAGTGGCACTTCATCTGGCATCTCTATGGAAAGGAGCTGGGGGAAGCTGGGGAAGAAGGATGTGGTTTTTCCACATTCCATCTCCACCCAGATGGGGTGCCTGGCAGGCTCTGAGTTGAAGTGGGCTTTCCCTGGCCTGAAGGAGTGCCATCTTGGAGCAGACCCTGGGCCAGGGCTTCAGGAGTCCACAAGGAGTCAGTGAGGATGACTGTGCCTGGTAAGGAGCAGATCTCAGAGCGAGGACAAAAGTGGAAGGGGGAAACCTTCTGTTTCAGAAGTTTTGGTTGGCAGAGTTCCAGGGAGTGTGTATTCTTGCCTCTTATGTCCCTTTAGGGAAGAGGTCAGTACCATATGAGGGCTTGTGAGCACTTCAAAGCTGTTTTTTGTTTGTTTGTTTTTGTTTTGTTTATTGTATGGGCAGGCACTGGGAATCGAACCCCACAGCTGGGGTTTAAAGCAGGCATCTATCTCATGACTTCTTTGGGTATCTGATGCCTGTGCTGTGCTGAGCTCCAGGGGCCCCCCCAAGGACAGGTTGCTCTCTTATGAGGAATGGAAACGTGAGATGAGCTGCTGATAACATTAGCACACAAACTTTGGTGGAGTTTGGTGCGAAGAGGTTCCAGGTGGGAACCTGGAGCAGAATCGCTGTGAATTCTATCTGAAGAGGTGGGTTCAGGGTTGGTAGAGACACTGGGGTTATCTGGGCTATCCAGAGTGGACCCGGAAGGATGAATAGGAACTTGCTAGATGGAGAAGATGTAAAAGGGCATTCAGGATAGAGGTATAAAGGACTCAGTGGGTACAGGGAATGCTGGGGGTAGGGAGTACCTTTGTGGGAAGGAGGCATTTCTACGTGAAAAGGGCCATCATGTACCCTGCTTGGGGAAACTCACAGCCTTGGCTGGTAATGAGAGTTGGCTTGCCAAGGAGCCCCAGCAGGGCCGAGCCTCTAGATTCAAAAGGGAGGGCAGATGGAGCAGTTTGGACATTTGCCGATAGAGCCTCCCAGGGCAGGAGTCTTGCCCTTGCAGAAGGGCCAAAAGGGACAACCCCAGCGGTTCTGCTAGGTGGAGAAAGGACCATTCTCGAGATCTGGCCACTTGAAGTGCTTGCTATGGTTGTTCCCTGGTCACCATTTGCCAAGCTGGACTGTGGAGGCCAGTGCAGGCCTGCAGTGCCGTAAGGCCCAGTGGTGTGTCTGCCCTCCCTGGGTGCCTTGACTGCTATGTGTCCTTGCCCAAAGCCATTGATGGGTCTGGAAAAGATAGCTAATCAAGACCAGGGAGGGTATCACGCTCAGCGGTACCTTATATTGCACCTGAGCTGGGCACACACACGCAGAACTTTACCTTTGTTAGCTAAGTGGTTTAGACATCACAGCTGTCAGAGACTAGGTTGTTATCAGTCCATTTGTCAAATGGGGAAACTGAGGCATGGAGGAGTTAAATAACTTGCCTAGGGTCATAGCTGAGGGAGTCAGACTCCATGGTACCACCTGTCCTAGAGTTCCAGGTCTCTGCGCCTGTTCCCAAATTCGGTCCAACCTCCCCCGCCCCCGAACCCTGTTAAACCACAAGGGGTGAGAAGCAGAGAGGTGCCTGTGAACCTCCTTCCCTTGTTGATCCCTGGGAGAGGTTGGGCATTCAGTTACGAGGCAGCCCAGCTGGGCCAGCAGTGCCCAAGGGAGAGGGTGCAGCTTCGGGCAGTGTCAAGGGCCGTCAGTGCTAAGGGGTATGGGCTGTATGAGTTCTTTTTTTTTCTATTTTTTTCTTTTTCTCGAGTGATGAAAATGTTCTAAAAATGATCATAGTGCAGAATATGCAACTATGTGGTGATATTGTAAGCCACTGATTGTATAATATGGTTGGATGTATGGGTGTGGCTATTTCTCAATAAAAATACAAAAAAATGAAGGGGGGGGGCCAGAGCTGAATTCAGGTCACTGCTCTTATCCTTTACACGCTAATGCCATTCTGTATAAGCAAATTCAGTCTAATATTTTAAAATAATACAAAAGGTACTTAACTCATGCAATTCCTTTAGCTGTAGGATGTTCCAAAATAAGTGAAGTTGTATGTTAAACTCTCCAAAGCACATGTCTTCATGTATGCTTAGAAGCCTCAGATCTGTTAATGCTAGGAAGTGATTTGTTTTAATGTTTTATTACCTTCAGGCCTGTGGAGTAATCAGGATGAAATTGACCCTGCCCTGGAGTAGCCCTGCCCTGGGGGTGGAACCACCCAGGGGCTGCTTCCTGGCTTCTGGGTCCAGGATTGCTACAGAGCTGTTGGCACATCTTCCTGCTTGCGAGGATCTCCAGCCTGCAGTTAACAAGCTCCCACCTAAGACTTGTGCTCCCACTTCTTTGGTCTAACAAACCCCTTTTCTTCAGGGGAAGGGAAAGGAATGTTGTGGCCTGGGAATCAGGCTGGTCACAGAGATCCAAATGTCTGTGTGTGTGTGTGTGTGTGTGTGTGTGTGATGTCCAGCTTACAAATCTCTCTGGGCTCCTTGGCATGAGCCTTTACCTGAGGCTGGAGGTACTCCTGCTGTATTTCTTTTAGGGGGCATCTCTGCAGCCTATTCAGTCTGGTTTTAATTCCCATGCAAATTCCCTGAATTTTCCCACATCCCCCTTTAGGAGGCGCCTTGGAAACTTTGAAGGTGGAGGTGCTTCCCGTGTATATGATCCTGTATGGCCAGTCCTCAGGTGGCCGTTTCATTCCATGTTAGCCGTTCCCTGTTCACTTATTTGATCTCCACCTTGTAGGGAGTATCCTTCTTTCCAGATGGGGAAAGTGAGATCACACAAGTTCAAAGCCAGGAGTGAGCATTCACCTTTAGGGGTTCACCCGCCCCCCATTCCCTCCAGGAAGACTTCGGGGCCGAGCTGCCCTGGGGATTAGGTCTGTCTCTGCAGTGAGCACTGGCCGAGGTCAGAGTTGGGGGCCTGAGTTCAGTTAATGGGTTGGAACCGCGATCACATGACGGGACTCTGCGATTTGGATGGGGGGAATTATGGAAAGGTAAAGGGTAGCAGCCGGGGTGGGGATGGGGTGCTGAAGGCACCTGAACTCTTGAGGGTAGCCGGAAGCCAGAGAGACCCACGGCTGAGGCACTTTTGGCCTGTGATGCTGGACCCGACCCTCCAAAATGTGGAAAGTGGTCAATCTGGGTATTTGGGTAGTGGGTGGGGAGTGGGGCGGCGAGGGGGTAAATGTTGGAGTTCTTGGTATGGGTTTTGTTTCATTTTTGCAACTGTTCGGCAAGGTTGAAGTTATTTTAAAATAAAAGTTAAAAGTAAAAAAACCGAGGCTGTGAGGTTTTTGAGTCTTAGGCCAGGCCTCGCGCTGCAGCCGCGCTTCTGCGTCGGCACATGCGCACTTTGTGAGTCGCCGCGCTGAGGCTCTCAGCCCAGGCAGGTACCATCTTGGAAGCAGAAAGAATGAGGCTTCCTTTGCGGTTGGAGTGGGGGCCCCGAGGTTCGGGTGCCGACTTCTGGTAAGGGAGGTCACCGCCGTGGGGCTGCCCCCCCCGCCGCTGCCTCTGGCATGGTGAGGGGCCACAGCAAGGCCCCGCACCAGGCAGGGACCCTGGAATCCTTGAGGGTTCTGTTCTGGCTGCGGTCCGGGAACCTTCCTGGGAAGGGCGGTTGTGGGGCTGTGAGTCTGAACTGGGTGGGACTCGAGGAGGATGGCCCTCCCCAGCCCACCATGCCCTTTCCAGCCCGGCAAATGTCTCTATTTTTCTGTTGTACCCCATCCTGACTTCACTTAACAGCGAGGAGAGGCCAGCTCCTGGCCGTGAGACCATCCCGGCCCCAGGTGTCCACAAGCTCCCTGAAAACCTTTTTACCTAGCTCTCCGAGGAGCCCCGGGGACATCCGCTTCCCAGGTACCTGAACTTGCTGACAGGGAGCTGAATTCCGGGCTGCTTGGTAGTCACAGCACCTCATGGGGCGGGGGAGAGGGGAGTGCCTTGGAGTGTGAGAAATCATTGCCCAGACCTTTACTTCTCACCCTCTAGGTCTGCTCTGCTTTCCCCAGATACCTTAGACGAGGAGAGACCATCTCTGTGAAGCCTGGGAGGGGAGGACTGCCCTTACCCAGCACAGCCCATGCCCGCAGCCCGCCCCATCCACCGCTTCGGGCCCCAGGGCAGTGCAGGATGGGCCCAGTTCCACCTCCTTCTGGGCTGGCCTTGGCCCTGGTTACATCCCTTTTCTTTGTGACTAAGCTCTAAAAGGAAGGCGTCTGTGGAGTGTGCATAGGAGGGGTGGTGGGACAGTTAAAGACCAAACTAGAAATTTTGGGGTGGCCTCAGGGGTCTCCCTCCCTCTAATCCATCTGGCCCCACCCAGTGCCCATATTACAGTTAGGAGCCAGGGTACAGATAGGAGGGGAAGCAGGACACCAGGTCTCGCAGGCCTTTCACATCCCTGTGCCGACGCAGCCTCCTTAAGGGATGACCTGGGTAACCAGGTAAAGGGGCCTAGACCTCTTTATCCAACTTTCCCTCAGGCTGCCTTGTCTTTTTTTTACAGCTTTAATGAGATATATTTTATATATAAAATCCGTCTATTTAAAGTATACTGTTCAGTGGTTTTTAGCATATTCTCAGAGTTGTGCAGTCATCACCACAGTCTAATTTTAGAACCTTTCAACACCCCAGAAGAAACCCTGTACACATTGCTAGTCACTTCTGCCTCCCTGGCATCTGTTTTCCATCTCTGTGGATTTGCCTATTATGGATATTTCCTATAAATGGCATCAAATAATAAGTGCTCTTTTACGATGGCTTCTTTCATTTGGCATAATTTTTCAAGGTCCATCAATGTTTAGCATGTATCAGCACTTCATTCCATTTTATGGCCAAAAAATGCTCCATTGAATGGATACCTCACATTTTGTTTCAACCTTTGGGCAGTTATAAATAATGCTGCTAAGAACATTCATGTAGGGTTTTTGTGTGGAGATATATTATTTCCCGTTCTCTTGGGTAAATACCTGGGAGTGTAATTGCCAGGTCCTATGAAAGTTCTATGTTTAACTTTTAGAGAAACCGCCAAATTCTTTTTCCACAGTGGCTGTCCATTTTACATTCCCGCCAGAAATGCACCAGAATCCCAATTTCACCACATCTTTGCCAGTACTTGTTACTATCTTTTAAAAACTTCCCATTGATTCCACTGTGCACCCAGAGTTGAGAACCACTGGCATAGATCAGTTCCTGTGGCCTGAGGAACGGAGCAATCAACAGTACACTTGAATTTTCTGGGCGATTTCCCCTAATATCTGTGGAGACCGCTACAGAGGCTGGAAGCTCAGACTCAGTCCAGGAGCCTAAACTCCAGCATCAGCTTTCTTTGATGAGTTCCAGGTGGGCTGAGGGAATGGAAGGGAGTGGAATGGCCCCACGTGTGTTCTTTGGGTGAGCGTGGAAGCTCCCCAAACCCCTACCCTGCTTCATTGTCTGAAAAGCACTTTGAGAAAACCCAGAGGAAGGAGTCAGCAGATTAGGAAGCCCTCATGGTCTTCTTGGGGTGTCTGTGGGATTTCTTTGGCTTGGAGCGACCAGGGCTGTCAGGTTCTTTCTGGCTTTGCCTTGAACCTGCCCACCTCAGGTAGCTGGACCTCACCCCCTCCAGACTCAAGGGGAGGGCTGTCTTTCAGCAGCTCTGGGCTGTTTTTTTTTTTTTTTTTTTTTTTGCGGATTCAGAAATATTTTAATTTAAGAATTCAAGTTCCCATAAGCAAGATGAATTGTTAAAGAAGTGCATAATTTAATAATTTTAGTGTAAAAACAACTACATGTCTTTTCTCTAACTTAGTAAGTTTGAAATATAATACAAGCATACATTTTATTTTAAGGTTTGAATTTGTTTTCTCATAAAAGACTATAATGTAACCATTCTAAACTTTTTATACTGGTTTATTGATTAGATAAACTAACATTACTTGCATATTATGTTCGAAATTAGGAAAACCATAAAATTTTGTGCTCAACTAATTTGAATTATAACTCTGACAACTTTTATATCAATGGTAATAATATTCTGTATTATTCCCCAAATCCTTAACTTAAAAATCTTGGGTTAACATTAAATCAAGATAATTAAAGATCAATTTCTGTAAACCCGATTAATTTCTAAATAAGATAGATCATTGAAGCATTGGTCTCCAAGTCTTTCTCTCTCGCTCGCTCACTCATGTAGCCAGTTACCCAGACTGTTTTTTCACACAGGGACCCATGCTGAAATTATTAATTATTTTGTGTTTACCAAAGTGGTTATTAGAACTGGTAGAAGCCTAAGAGATCCACATCATCTAGAAACTGGTTGTATTATCTTAGTGGTTCTGTCATTAGTTTATTAGCCCTGCTTGGTTCCTTTTCGTAATAATTTCCATTTCTTTATTGATATTTTCTTTGTGTTCATCTGTCATTTTCCTGATTTCCTTTAGTTCATTGTCCATGTTTTCCTTTAGCTCTTTGAGTGTATTTACGACCATTTTGAAAAAGTTTTTACTGTTATGTCGCAGATCTGGTCCTACTCCTTGATGGTTTCTAATTCTTTAATCTCCTTTGGCTGGGCCATCTTTTTTTTTCTTTTTCTTTTTTTTTTTTTTTTTTTTGCAGGGCTAACAACAAAAATGAAGAAAATACCTTTCCCTGTCTTTGCAAATTGTCCTGTGCAAGTGCTGTCTTCTGGGGCTTGTCTATACAATGAGTTTCGAGAATAGCTCCAGGGCAAAGCTTGGGTGCCTCCCAGGCCCTTTCTGCTCATCTTATCTTGCAGTATAAGTTTGTGGCCCTAGGAGGAATTCCCCATTTTCACTCTTGCAAATGTCCCTTCTTTTCAGGAAGAAGTTTCCTTCTGATCCCAGGCACTGCATGATGTGTCCTATAGGCAGGAATCCCTTGTCCCCAGGCAGCACAGATTGACTGCTACCTAAGCATAGTAGAGCTAAGTAAGCTGTCTTCTACCTGCAGGGCAAGTTCTGGGACAGCGAGTCCCTCATGCCACCACCAGACAAGTGGACCAGACAGACATGCTCCCAGTATATGCATGACTATTTCTTTGCTTCCTCTGGAACCAGGACAAAGAACTGGCACTGAGAGCCCCAAGCTGGTGAGGGGTAGGAAAGGGGCCAGCCAGGGTGCTCCGAGATCCTGCAGCTTTTTAAATAGCCTTTTTCAAGGAAAAAGAGTATTTTTCTCCCCTAAAACAGCTCTTCTCACATCCTTTTATACATAAAAATTGAGGATCCCAAAAGTTTTGGATTTTAGTACTTTTTAGTACAATAGATTTAAGTACTTATATCTATTGATGTTTACCATATTAGAAATTAAAACAGAAATTTTAAGGATATTTGTCAATTCATTTAAAAATAACGATGCCAATTGCTTCTGAACTTAATTTTTGAAAATTATATTTTACAAAACAATATGTTAATGAGAAAATGGCATTGTTTCACATTTAAAAAAAAGTCTCTTAAATGTCTAATTCAATAGAAGATTTCTGAATTCTCAGACAGATTTCTATATTGTGTACCCTTTTGAGAGAATGAGAATGAAAAAGAAAAATAATGTTAGTGTTATTTGATATTGTTGACCTCACAGACCCTAGGATTTCCTGAACCACACTTTATCCTAAAGTAACTTTATTAGCATATTCTAGAATATAAAAACATAATGAAATGCAAAACTTAGAATGTGAATTTTATTGCCATGGTTTATAAATGCCTGAGTCTGAAAAGGAGCCATGGGATATGCCAAAATTTTAGCAAAGTGTTTTTGATTTAGCAGGCTTGCTTTTTTGTAGTTTACTAGTTTAATGCTTTTGCCTTCAAAATGAAAGATTATTCTTTTCTTTCTGTGTAACCTATGTGGATAGCAGATAGTTTTTGGTGCTTTATGTTGACTTTATTGTGCCCTTGACTATTTAAAATGAAAAAAAAAAGCAAAGAGCAAAAAGCTACAGATTTGTCAGTCTCACTAATAGGTAACCATGTCTGGTTTCTCACACACACATGATCCTATGTTAACCAAGTGCCCAAATTGCATCTGACAACATTTTTACGTACTTTCCCAAGATAGGACCGTAAATTAAGAGAAAAGATATTTTTTCCAGAATATCTTTTACACCTAAAACTATCATTGAGACTTCCCAGACGGTCCCTGGAAAAGCACAAACATTAGGTTTTTCACCTTATAATAAAGAGGAATGCTATAGATAAACAAAAATGTTATGTATTCATGAAATGGAATACTACTCAGTCTTAAAAAGAAATGAAATTCTGGTACATGGCTCTCCATGGATAAACCTAAAAAACATGCTGAGTGGAATAAAAAAAGCACATTTGGACACATAATTGTACTTATATGAAATTCCACCTATATGAAATATCTAGAATAAGTAAATTTGAAGAGACAGTGTAGATCAGACGTAACCAGAGGCTGGGGGATAGAGAGAATGAGGAATTGCTTAATGTGTGTAGTTTCTGTTTTTGGGTGATGAAAAATTTTTGGTAATGTATGTATGTATTTATTTATTTTTGCTGTTTGGATTGATTTATTGTTCTTACATAAAATTTCATACTACAATTTTTAGCGGAAATGAAGCTATTTATAGTAATTACCAATTTCAAAGACATCATTGCAGTTATGTGAGGGAACTACAATAGTATTCAGTATTCTGAACTTTTAAAAGATAACTTATGCTGTAGGATCAAAAGGAAACAAGGATCAAAGCTATACTATTTAATCCAGCTTGTTGGAACAGTTATAAGTCTGTTGGATCCAAAGAGCATTATATATTCTTGATTTTATATTCTTTGACTCAAAACATTCTTTTAAAAATGTTAACGTTCTTTTTTTTTTTATCCAGACACCAGATTTTATTTATTTTTTATTTATTCACATTTTATTTTTTAAAGAAGTATTTGGAACAGAGCTTGACTCATGATGTTCGATACAGTTTAACTACAATTCTACAATTTTTATATTTTGGGTAACGAACAGGCCTAGGTTAATGTTTTCCCTTGGTAATGGATGTTGATAATGATAGCACACTATTGTAAATACAGTTAGTACCACTGAATTATACACTTAAAAGTGGTTAAAATGGCAACATTTATATTACATACATGTTACCATAATGAAAAAATCTTTTTAAAACGGAGAAATGTTAAAAATAATTAATTTGCTGAATTGTTACTGTTCATTACAAGAACTATATGAGAAGAGTTTTCAGATGAGAGAAGTTGCTGGCTCAGCCTTCCCCAGTTTGTTTTATGTTATTAATACAGTATTAGTTATCAACGTAATTATTTACACAACATGATGATGCTATTAACATAAATGTTTTAGAAATCATATGTTTCAGGGAAGTCCCTTGCTTATGAAGGCTCTTGTGTCTATGATATCTTTTTATTCTCAGGGGAAACACTGATCAAAATTGTTAGGAAACTGTTATATTCTGTCCCCCAAAAGAGAATTTCTCTCTTAGTTAGAGTAATAAATTCACCACAGCCGGTAAGTCTGTTGTCTGTAGATGGTCTTTTAATTTTTTGTGTCTTCAACAAAGGACAGAACCAGATACTTATGGAAAAGGCTTTAATCAGGTATTTTAATTTAGTGATATGCCAAAGAATGGACTCTTGGATTCAGGATTTTGGGCTAATATACTTTGGGCGGCTTTCAGACTGCACCAGAACCAGGGCTGTTTTTAGCAGATGGCTTTGTGAAAGTGGGCTGTTGACCCAAAATCTCCAGACTGGATGAACCGAGGAGGGAAATTATATTGCGATGATTTGCTTGGGATATAGCTGACGTTTTCATTTCTCTTTTCTGCATATATGAGAAAATTCTCTTCTTAAGCCGTCTTGAACCTGTCCTTTGGTAGACTGGCCTGCTGATAAACTGAAGTGAAATATTTGTGCATGTGTATGTGTTAATTAAATCATATTTATTGAACACATGTTGTTTTACTGTTCCCCTAGAGGTTATATAGGCATGTAAAATACATGTAAGATAGAATTTCTCCCTTTTAAGTTCCTTATATTCTTTGAGAAATACCTATTTCCTGGATACAGAAAGAGCTCACTACCTTTGTTTTTTAAATATAAGTTGTACATCTACAGAAAAATCATCCTGTTATTAATACCTTGCAGCATGTTGTGTATTTGCTACAATTGATGAAAGAACATTTTTATAATTATACTACTAACTATAGTCCCTGGTTTAATTTATTTATTTATTTTTTTTTTATTTTTTATTTTTTTATTTTTTTTTATTAATTAAAAAAAGAATTAACAAAACAATTAGAAATCATTCCAATCTACATGTACAATCAGTAATTCTTAATAACATCACATAGTTGCATATTCATCATTTCTTAGTACATTTGCATCGATTTAGAAAAAGAAATAAAAAGACAACAGAATAAGAATTAAAACAATAATAGAAAGAAAAAAAACAAAAAAAAACAAAAACAAAAAACCTATACCTCACATGCAGCTTCATTCAGTGTTTTAACATAATTGCATTACAATTGGGTAGTATTGTGCTGTCCATTTCTGAGTTTTTATATCCAGTCCCGTTGTACAGTCTGTATCCCTTCATCTCCAATTATCCCTTCTCTTTTTTCCTTTTTTTTTTTTTTTTTAATTAACGGAAAAAAAGAAATTAACCCAACATTTAGAGATCATACCATTCTACACATGCAATCATTAATTCTTAACATCATCACATAGATGCATGATCATCATTTCTTAGTACATTTGCATTGGTTTAGAAGAACTAGCAACATAACCGAAAAAGATATAGAATGTTAATATAGAGAAAAAAATAAAAGTAATAATAGTAAAATCAAAACAAAACAACACAAAACAAAACAAAAACCTATAGCTCAGATGCAGCTTCATTCAGTGTTTTAACATGATTACTTTACAATTAGGTATTATTGTGCTGTCCATTTTTGAGTTTTTGTATATAGTCCTGTTGCACAGTCTGTATCCCTTCAGCTTCAATTACCCATTGTCTTACCCTGTTTCTAACTCCTGCTGAACTCTGTTACCAATGACATATTTCAAGTTTATTCTCGAATGTCCGTTCACATCAGTGGGACCATACAGTATTTGTCCTTTAGTTTTTGGCTGGATTCACTCAGCATAATATTCTCTAGGTCCATCCATGTTATTACATGGTTCATAAGTTTATCTTGTCTTAAAGCTGCATAATATTCCATCGTATGTATATACCACAGTTTGTTTAGCCACTCTTCTGTTGATGGAGATTTTGGCTGTTTCCATCTCTTTGCAATTGTAAATAATGCTGCTATAAACATTGGTGTGCAAATGTCCGTTTGTGTCTTTGCCCTTAAGTCCTTTGAGTAGATACCTAGCAATGGTATTGCTGGGTCGTATGGCAATTCTATATTCAGCTTTTTGAGGAACCGCCAAACTGCCTTCCACAGTGGTTGCACCATTTGACATTCCCACCAACAGTGGATAAGTGTGCCTCTTTCTCCGCATCCTCTCCAGCACTTGTCATTTTCTGTTTTGTTGATAATGGCCATTCTGGTGGGTGTGAGATGATATCTCATTGTGGTTTTGATTTGCATTTCTCTAATGGCCAGGGACATTGAGCATCTCTTCATGTGCCTCTTGGCCATCCGTATTTCCTCTTCTGAGAGGTGTCTGTTCAAGTCTTTTTCCCATTTTGTAATTGGGTTGGCTGTCTTTTTGTTGTTGAGATGAACAATCTCTTTATAAATTCTGGATACTAGACCTTTATCTGATATATCATTTCCAAATATTGTCTCCCATTGTGAAGGCTGTCTTTCTACTTTCTTGATGAAGTTCTTTGATGCACAAAAGTGTTTAATTTTGAGGAGTTCCCATTTATTTATTTCCTTCTTCAGTGCTCTTGCTTTAGGTTTAAGGTCCATAAAACCACCTCCAGTTGTAAGATCCATAAGATATCTCCCAACATTTTCCTCTAACTGTTTTATGGTCTTAGACCTAATGTTTAGATCTTTGATCCATTTTGAGTTAACTTTTGTATAGGGTGTGAGAGATGGGTCTTCTTTCATTCTTTTGCATATGGATATCCAGTTCTCTAGGCACCATTTATTGAAGAGACTGCTCTGTCCCAGGTGAGTTGGCTTGACTGCCTTATCAAAGATCAAATGTCCATAGATGAGAGGGTCTATATCTGAGCACTCTATTCGATTCCATTGGTCGATATATCTATCTTTATGCCAATACCATGCTGTTTTGACCACTGTGGCTTCATAATATGCCTTAAAGTCAGGCAGCGTGAGACCTCCAGCTTCGTTTTTTTTCCTCAAGATGTTTTTAGCAATTCGGGGCACCCTGCCCTTCCAGATAAATTTGCTTATTGGTTTTTCTATTTCTGAAAAATAAGTTGTTGGGATTTTGATTGGTATTGCATTGAATCTGTAAATCAATTTAGGTAGGATTGACATCTTAACTATATTTAGTCTTCCAATCCATGAACACGGTATGCCCTTCCATCTGTTTAGGTTTTCTGTGATTTCTTTTAGCAGTTTTTTGTAGTTTTCTTTATATAGGTTTTTTGTCTCTTTAGTTAAATTTATTCCTAGGTATTTTATTCTTTTAGTTGCAATTGTAAATGGGATTCGTTTCTTGATTTCCCCCTCAGCTTGTTCATTACTAGTGTATAGAAATGCTACAGATTTTTGAATGTTGATCTTGTAACCTGCTACTTTGCTGTACTCATTTATTAGCTCTAGTAGTTTTGTTGTGGATTTTTCCGGGTTTTCGACGTATAGTATCATATCGTCTGCAAACAGTGATAGTTTTACTTCTTCCTTTCCAATTTTGATGCCTTGTATTTCTTTTTCTTGTCTAATTGCTCTGGCTAGAACCTCCAACACAATGTTGAATAATAGTGGTGATAGTGGACATCCTTGTCTTGTTCCTGATCTTAGGGGGAAAGTTTTCAATTTTTCCCCATTGAGGATGATATTAGCTGTGGGTTTTTCATATATTCCCTCTATCATTTTAAGGAAGTTCCCTTGTATTCCTATCTTTTGAAGTGTTTTCAACAGGAAAGGATGTTGAATCTTGTCGAATGCCTTCTCTGCATCAATTGAGATGATCATGTGATTTTTCTGCTTTGATTTGTTGATATGGTGTATTACATTAATTGATTTTCTTATGTTGAACCATCCTTGCATACCTGGGATGAATCCTACTTGGTCATGATGTATAATTCTTTTAATGTGTTGTTGGATACGATTTGCTAGAATTTTATTGAGGATTTTTGCATCTGTATTCATTAGAGAGATTGGTCTGTAGTTTTCTTTTTTTGTAATATCTTTCCCTGGTTTTGGTATGAGGGTGATGTTGGCTTCATAGAATGAATTAGGTAGTTTTCCCTCCACTTCGATTTTTTTGAAGAGTTTGAAGAGAATTGGTACTAATTCTTTCTGGAACGTTTGGTAGAATTCACATGTGAAGCCATCTGGTCCTGGACTTTTCTTTTTAGGAAGCTTTTGAATGACTAATTCAATTTCTTTACTTGTGATTGGTTTGTTGAGGTCATCTATGTCTTCTTGAGTCAAAGTTGGTTGTTCATGTCTTTCCAGGAACCCGTCCATTTCCTCTAAATTGTTGTATTTATTAGCGTAAAGTTGTTCATAGTATCCTGTTATTACCTCCTTTATTTCTGTGAGGTCAGTAGTTATGTCTCCTCTTCCATTTCTGATCTTATTTATTTGCATCCTCTCTCTTCTTCTTTTTGTCAATCTTGCTAAGGGCCCATCAATCTTATTGATTTTCTCATAGAACCAACTTCTGGCCTTATTGATTTTCTCTATTGTTTTCATGTTTTCAATTTCATTTATTTGTGCTCTAATCTTTGTTATTTCTTTCCTTTTGCTTGCTTTGGGGTTAGCTTGCTGTTCTTTCTCCAGTTCTTCCAAATGGATAGTTAATTCCTGAATTTTTGCCTTTTCTTCTTTTCTGATATAGGCATTTAGAGCAATAAATTTCCCTCTTAGCACTGCCTTTGCTGCGTCCCATAAGTTTTGATATGTTGTGTTTTCATTTTCATTCACCTCGAGGTATTTGCTAATTTCTCTAGCAATTTCTTCTTTGACCCAGTCGTTGTTTAGGAGTGTGTTGTTGAGCCTCCACGTATTTGTGAATTTTCTGGCACTTTGCCTATTATTGATTTCCAACATCATTCCTTTATGGTCTGAGAAAGTGTTGTGTAAGATTTCAATCTTTTTAAATTTGTTAAGACTTGCTTTGTGACCCAGCATATGGTCTATCTTTGAGAATGATCCATGAGCACTTGAGAAAAAGGTGTATCCTGCTGTTGTGGGATGTAATGTCCTATAAATGTCTGTTAAGTCTAGTTCATTTATAGTAATATTCAGATTCTCTATTTCTTTGTTGATCCTCTGTCTAGATGTTCTGTCCCTTGATGAGAGTGGTGAGTTGAAGTCTCCAACTATTATGGTATATGAGTCTATTTCCCTTTTCAGTGTTTGCAGTATATTCCTCACGTATTTTGGGGCATTCTGATTCGGTGCGTAAATATTTATGATTGTTATGTCTTCTTGTTTAATTGTTCCTTTTATTAGTATATAGTGTCCTTCTTTGTCTCTTTTAACTGTGTTACATTTGAAGTCTAATTTGTTGGATATTAGTATAGCCACTCCTGCTCTTTTCTGGTTGTTATTTGCATGAAATATCTTTTCCCAACCTTTCACTTTCAACCTATGTTTATCTTTGGGTCTAAGATGTGTTTCCTGTAGACAGCATATCGAAGGATCCTGTTTTTTAATCCATTCTGCCAATCTATGTCTTTTGATTGGGGAATTCAGTCCATTGACATTTAGTGTTATTACTGTTTGGATAATATTTTCCTCTAACATTTTTCCTTTTTTTTTTTTTTTTTTTTTTAAAGGAAAGACAGAGAGAAGGAATGAAGGATAGAAGGAAGGAAGGAAGGAAGAAAGGGAAACATTTTTAAACATTTTCTTGTTTTATTGTATTCTGTTTCTCCGTTTTTTGTTACATGGGCTGGGGCCGGGAATCGAACCGAGGTCCTCCGGCATAGCAGGCAAGCACTTTGCCCGCTGAGCCACCGCGGCCCACCCCACATTTTTCCTTTTGTATTATATATATCATATCTGATTTTCCTTCTTTCTACACTCTTTTCCATATCTCTCTCTTCTGTCTTTTTGTATCTGACTCTAGTGCTCCCTTTAGTATTTCTTGCAGAGCTGGTCTCTTGGTCACAAATTCTTTCAGTGACTTTTTGTCTGAGAATGTTTTAATTTCTCCCTCATTTTTGAAGGATAATTTTGCTGGATATAGGAGTCTTGGTTGGCAGTTTTTCTCTTTTAGTATTTTAAATATATCATCCCACTGTCTTCTAGCTTCCATGGTTTCTGTTGAGAAATCTACACAAAGTCTTATTGGGTTTCCCTTGTATGTAATGGATTGTTTTTCTCTTGCTGCTTTCAAGATCTTCTCTTTCTCTTTGACCTCTGACATTCTAACTAGTAAGTGTCTTGGAGAACGCCTATTTGGGTCTAATCTCTTTGGGGTGCGCTGCACTTCTTGGATCTGTAATTTTAGGTCTTTCATAAGAGTTGGGAAATTTTCAGTGATAATTTCTTCCATTAGTTTTTCTCCTCCTTTTCCCTTCTCTTCCCCTTCTGGGACACCCACAACACGTATATTTGTGCGGTTCATATTGTCCTTGAGTTCCCTGATACCCTGTTCAAACTTTTCCATTCTTTTCCCTATAGTGTCTGTTTCTTTTTGGAATTCAGATGTTCCATCCTCCAAATCACTAATTCTATCTTCTGTCTCTTTAAATCTATCATTGTAGCTATCCATTATTTTTTCTATGTTTGCTACTTTATCCTTCACTTCCATAAGTTCTGCGATTTGTTTTTTCAGTTTTTCTATTTCTTCTTTATGTTCAGCCCATGTCCTCTTCATGTCCTCCCTCAATTTATCGATTTCATTTTTGAAGAGGTTTTCCATTTCTGTTCGTATATTCAGCATTAGTTGTCTCAGCTCTTGTGTCTCATTTGAGCTATTGGTTTGTTCCTTTGACTGAGCCATATTCTCAATCTTTTGAGCGTGGACAGTTATCTTCTGCTGCTGGCGTCTGGGCATTTATTCAGATTTCTCTTGGTGTTGGACCCAGCAAGGTTGTAATATTTTTCTGTGAAATCTCTGGGTTCTGTTTTTCTTATCCTGCCCAGTAGGTGGCGCTCGTGGCACACGTTTGTCTGCGGGTCCCACCAGTAAAAGGTGCTGTGGGACCTTAAACTTTGGAAAACTCTCGCCGTCCTGGGGGTTCGCTAGCCGGCCCGGGGTCCGAACGCAGGGAGGGTGTCCGAACGCAGGGAGGGTTGCTGGTCGCCGCAGCCAGGGAAAGAGCCCGTCCGAATTTCCTAGTCGGCCCTGGGCAACAAGCGTGGCGGGAGGGCGCCAGCGGCAGCGGCCCGCCCGAGAGAGTGCACGTTCCCCGGGAGTCCCGGGGTCACCGTTCTCCGCGGCCTGGGGGTTTCCGATCCAATTCTCTCAGTTGGTCCGGGGGCTGCGCGTGGTGTGGGCGCCAGTCGCCTTGGTTTCAGGGGACCACCTCTCCAATTCTCCCAGCCGGCCCGGGAAGGGGGAAGGGAGTAACTCCGGCCGCGTGCCACCCCGCCCGGTAAGGCCCGCGCGCCTCGGCGATCTCACCCGAGCTGCTTCTCTCAGCCAGCCAGCTGTTCCAGGATGGGGTACACTGTCTTTTTTATCTCTGTTGTGGCTTTGGGCGCTTTCTGTATCGTTTCTACTCCCCTAGTAGGTGTCCTGGAGAAGAAACTAAGATCCGCGCGTCTTACTAAGCCGCCATCTTCCAGGAAGTCCGCGCGCTCCGCGGGGGCTCCGGGCCGGGCACGTTGCGAGGGCTCCCAGGGAGGAGGCAAAACAAGGAAAGACAGGAACAGAAAGGAAGACCAAGTTCCAGGCTTGTAGTTTTGAGATAAGCTATTGAGATGGGAGGTTACTGACGAGAGGGGGAAGGGAGAACAGTGAGTTAGGCAGAACTATGACCACCGTCTCCATCTTCAGTCCATCGTGGCCGTCTTGTGAACTCCCTGGTTTAATTTAGGGTTCACTGTTTGTGTTGTAGTCTGGTGAATTTTTTTAAACTTTTATTCTAGTAGCATGTATACCATCCAAAATTTCCCCTTTTAACCACGTGTATTCAGTGTATTTAATTATGTTCACAATATCCTTTTTTTTTTAACATTTGTTTCCCCTCTTATTTATTTTTAATCCATATGTTTTACTTGTCAGTCAATAAGGTAGATAAAAGGAGCATCAGACACAAGGTTTTCACAATCACACAGTCACATTGCGAAAGCTGTATCATTATACAGTAATCTTCAAGAAACATGGCTACTGGAACACAGCTCCACATCTTCAGGCAGTTCCCTCCAGCCTCTCCATTACATCTTGACTAACAAGGTAATATCTATTTAATGCATAAGAATAACCTCCAGGATAACCTCTCGACTCTGTTTGGTATCTCTCAGTCATTGACACTTTATTTTGTCTCATTTTGCTCTTCCCCCTTTTGGTGGAGAAGGTTTTCTCAATCTCTTGGTGCTGAGTACCAGCTCATTCTAGGATTTCTGTCCCCCGTTGCCAGGAAGGTCCATACCCCTGGGAATCACGTCCCACATAGAGAGGGGGAGGGCAGTGAGTTTGCTTGTTGTGTTGGCTGAGAGAGAGAGGCCACATCTAAGCAACAAAAGAGGTTCTCTGGGGGTGACTCTTAGGCCTAATTTTAAGTAGGCTTAGCCTATCCTTTGTGGGGTTAAGTTTCATATGAACAGACCCCAAGATTCAGAGTTGCCTATTGCTTTGGTTGTCCCCACTGCTTGTGAGAATATCAGGAATTCGCCACTTGAGGAAGTTGAATTTTCTCCCTTTCTCACCATTCCCCCAAGGGGACTTTGCAAATACATTTTTATTCACTGTTTAAATCACTCTGGGATTTATCAGGGCATCACTCTGGACAAACCTACAAAATCTCATGCTCTATTCAAAGTTCCATGCACTTATGTGTTCAATTAAGCTGTCCACATAAGTTATATCAGGAAATGCACCAGTTAAAACAAATTTTGTACCAAATAAACATTTTTTGCTTTAGTCTCACACATAAGTTAAAGGTTTAAAATATGTATTACCGTCTATTTTCAACACCCTGCATTATTGACTTTCCTTTGTTCTTCCTCATGAAAAAAACATTTTTTAATTTGTACATTTAGTCACTATCATTATATACTCTAGACATTCCTAGATTATACCATCTCAGTCTTTATCATCTGTCTTTCCTTCTGATTTCATTTGTGCCCTAGCCCTCCTCCCTCTATCATTCTCACATTCAGCTTCATTCAGTGTTCTAACATTATCGTATTACAGTTAGGCGGTATTGTGCTATCCATTTCTGAATTTTTACAATCAGTCCTGTTGCACAATCTGTATCCCTTCAGCTCCAATTATCCAATATCTACCCTATTTCTATCTCCTGATGGTCTCTGTTACCGACTGAAATTCTCCAAATTCATTCACTAATGTCAATGAGGCCATACAGTATTTGTCCTTTTGTTTCTGGCTAATCTGACTCAGCATAATGTCCTCTTGGGACATCCATGTTGTTACATACTTCGTAACTTTATTCTGTCTTAAAGCTGCATAATATTCCATCGTATATATATATCACAGTTTGTTTATCCACTTTTCTGTTGTTAGGCATTTGGGCTCTTTCCATCTGTTTGCAATTATAAATAATGCTGCTATAAACATTGGTGTGCAAATGTCCATTTGTGTCCTTGCCCTCTGTTCTAGTTTGCTAGCTGCTGGAATGCAATATACCAGAAACAGAATGGCTTTTTAAAAGGGGAATTTAATGAGTTGCTAGTTTATAGTTCTAAGGCCGAGAAAATGTCCCAATTAAAACAAGTCTATAGAAATGTCCAATCAAAGGCATCCAGGGAAAGATACCTTGGTTCAAGAAGGCTGATGAAGTTCAGGGTCTCTCTCTCAAGTGAGAAGACACATGGCAGACACAGTCAGGGCTTCTCTCTCGGCTGGAGGGCACATGGTGAATACAGCGTCATCTGCTAGCTTTCTCTCCTGGCTTCCTGTTTCATGAAGCTCCCCGGGAGGCATTTCCCTTCTTCGTCTCCAAAGGTCGCTGGCTCAGTGGACTCTCAGCATTTCATGGCTACATCGTTCTGCTGTCTCTGAATCTCTCTGAATCTCTCATTCTCCAAAATGTTTCCTCTTTTATAGGACTTCAGAAACTAATCAAGACCCACTCAAATGGGTGGAGACATGTCATCCCCTAATCCAGTTTAACAACCATTCTTAACTAAATCACATCAACTAGGGAGATGATCTCATTACAGTTTCAAACATACAGTATTGAATAGAGATTATTCTACCTTTATGAACTGGGATTTATATTAAAACATGGCTTTTCTTAGGGGGCATGCTTCCTTTCAAACCAGCACACCCTCATATCCTCTGAGTAGATACTTAGCAATGGTATTGCCGAGTCATATGGCAATTCTATACTTACCTTCTTGAGGAACCACCACACTGCCTTTCATAGCATTTGTACCATTTGACATTCCCACCAACAGTAGTATGCCTCTTTTTCCACATCCTCTCCAGCATTTGTTGTTTTCTGTTTTATTGATAGTGACCATTCTGGTGAGTGTGAGATGATATCTCATTTTGGTTTTGTTGTGCATTTCCCTAATAGCCAGGGAAGTTGAGCATCTTTTCATGTGCCTTTTGGCCATTTGTATTTCCTCTTCTTTTTTTTTTTTTTTTTCAAAAGACATAGTCTGGCAGAATGGGTTATGTATTTCCTCTTCTGAGAAGTGTCTTTTCATGTCTTTTGCCCATTTTGTATTCAGGTTGTTTGTTTTTTGTTGTTGAGTTGAACAATCTCTATATATTCTGGATACTAGTCCTTTATCTGATACATTGTTTCCAAATACTGTCTCTCATTGTGTAGGCTGTCTTTTTACTTTCTTTTTTTTTTTGTTTGAAAATCATTTCATTTATTTATAATTTAACACTCTTTTAAAATTGATCATAATAGGTGACATGTACAGAGGGCTTATGATGTGCTGAACACTCTTCCAAGTGCTTTATATCCATTACCTTTTTAAAAATTTATTTATTAATTTAAAAAATTAACAACAAGCAAAAACATTAACATATCATTCTTTTGTACATATATAATCAGTAATTCTCAATATCATCACATAGTTGCATATTCATCATTTCTTAGAACATTTGCATCAATTCGAAAAAGAAATAAAAAGACAACAGAAAAAGAAATAAAACGAAAAACAGAAAAAAAAAGATTATACATACCATACCCCTTACCTCTCACTTTCATTGATCACTAGCATTTCAAACTAAATTTATTTTAACATTTGTTTCCCCTATTATTTGTTTTTATTCCATATGTTCTACTCGTCTGTTGACAAGGTAGATAAAAGGAGCATCAGACACAAGGTTTTCACAATCACACAGTTACATTGTGAAAGCTATATCATTATAAAATCATCTTCAAGAAACATGGCTACTGGAACACAGCTCTCCATAATAACACAGTTCCCTCCAGCCTCTCCATTACATCTTGAATAACAAGGTTATATCTACTTTATGCGTAAGAATAACCTCCAGGATAACCTCTGGATTCTGGAATCTCTCAGCCATTGACACTTTGTCTCATTTCACTCTTCCCCCTTTTGGTCGAGAAGGTTTTCTCAATCCCTTGATGCTGAGTCTCAGCTCATTCTAGGGTTTTTCTCAGTTCCTTGATGCTGAATCTCAGCTCATTCCAGGATTTCTGTCCCACATTGCCAGGAAGGTCCACACCCCTGGGAGTTATTGTCCCACGTAGACAGGGGGAGGGTGGTGAGATTGCTTGTTGTGTTGGCTGGAGAGAGAGGCCATATCTGAGCAACAAAAGAGGCCCTCTTGGGGGTGACTCTTAGGCCTAAATTTTAAGTAGACTTGACCTATCCCCTGTGGGGTTAAGTTTCATAGGAACAAATCCCAAGACTGGGGGCTCAGCCTGTAGCTTGGTTGTCCACACTGCTTGTGAGAATATCAAGAATTCAACTTGGGGAAGTTGAATTTCTCCCCGTTTTCACCATTCCCCGAAGAGGACTTTGCAAATCCTTTTCCACTGACTGATCGAATCACTCTGGGATTCATCTGGGCATTGCTCTGGACAAACCAACAAAATCTCATGTCCTACCCAAGATTTCAAGTACTTATGGTGTTCAGTCAAGCTATCTACATAAGTTATATTAGGAAATGCACTAGCCAAAATATAAATTTTGTACCAAATAAACATTTTTTGTTTTAGTCTCACACATAAGGTGAAATTTTAAAATATTAATTACCATCTATTTTCAGCACCCTGCAGTAATGACATTCCTTTGTTCTTCCTCATGCACATTTTTAAAATTTGTACATTTAGTCACTATTATTATACACTGCAGGCATTCCTAGATTATACCATCTCAAACACCAGATTTTTGAATGTTGATCTTGTAACCTGCCACTTTGCTGTACTGTAGTATTTATTAGCTCTAGTAGTTTTGCTGTGGATTTTTCAGGGTTTTCAACATATAGTATCATAGCATCTGCAAACAGTGAGAGTTTTACTTCTTCCTTTCTAATTTTGATGCCTTGTATTTCTTTTTCTTGTCTAATTGCTCTGGCTAGAACTTTCAACACAATGTTGAATAATAACGGTGATAGTGGACATCCTTGTCTTGTTCCTGATCTTAGGGGGAAAGTTTTCAGTTTTTCCCCATTGAGGGCGATGTTAGTTAGGGTTTTTCATATAGTCCCTTTATCAAGTTGAGGAAATTCCCTTCTAGTCCTATCCTTTGAAGTGTTTTTAAGAAGAAAGGATTTTGAGTTTTGTCAGATGCCTTTTCTGCATCAATCGAGATGATCCTGTGGTTTTTCTGCTTTGAGTTGTTGATATGGTGTATTATATTAATTGATTTTATGTTGAACCATCCTTGCATACCTGGGATGAATCCTATTTGGTCATGGTGTATACTTCTTTTAGTGTGCTGCTGGATTCGATTTGTAAGAATTTTGTTGAGGATATTTGCATCTATATTCATTAGAGAAATTGGTCTGTAGTTTTCTTTTCTTGTAATATCTTTGTCTGGCTTTGGTATGAGGGTGATGTTTTCATCATAGGCTGAGTTAGGTAGCCTTCCCTCCTTTTCAATTTTTTTTGAAGAGTTGAGCAGGATTGGTACTAATTCTTTCTTGAATGTTTGGTAGAATTTACATGTGAAACCATCTGGTTGTGGACTTTTCTTTTTGGGGAGCTTCTTAATGACTAGTTCTATTTCTTTACTTGTGATTGGTTTGTTGAGGTTGTCAATTTCTTCTCAAGTCAGTGTTGGTTGTTCATGCCTTTCTAGGAAGTTGTCCATTTCATTTACATTATCTAGTTTATTAGTATAAAGTTGTATAGTATCATCACATTACCTCCTTTATTTCTGCAGGGTCAGTGGTTATGTCTCCTCTTCCATTTCTGATTTTATTTATTTCCATCCTCTCTCTTCTTCTTTTTGTCAGTCTTGCTAAGGGTCCATCAATCTTACTGATTTTCTTATAGAACCAACTTCTGGTTTTGTTGATTTTCTTGATTGTTTTCATGTTCTCAGTTTCCTTTGTTTCTGCTCTAATTTTGTTATTTCTTTCCTTTTGCTTGCTTTGGGGTTAGTTTGCTGTTTTTTCTCTAGTTCTTCCAAGTGGACAGTTATTTCCTTGATTTTTGCTCTTCTTTTTTGATATAGGCATTTAGGGCAATAAATTTTCCTTTTAGCCCTGCCTTTGCTGTATCCCATAAAATTTGATATGTTGTGTTTTCATTTTCATTTGCCTTGAGATATTTACGGATTTCTCTTGTAATTTCTTCCTTGACCCATTGGTTGTTTAAGAGTATGCTGTTGAGCCTCCATATATTTGTGAATTTTCTGGCACTCTGCCTATAATTGATTTCAAACTTCATTCTTTTTTGATCTGAGAAAGTGTTTTGTATGATTTCAATCTTTTTAAATTTATTGATACTTGCTTTGTGATCCAGTATATGGTCTATCCTTGAGAATGATCCTTGAGCACTTGAGAAAAAGGTGTATTCTGCTGTTGTAGGGTGTAATGTTCTATTATGGTCTATTAATGTTCTGTCTATTAAGTCTAGCTCATTTATTGCGTTATTCAAATTCTCTGTTTCTTTATTGATCCTCTATCTAGATGTTCTGTCCATTGATGAGAATGGGAAATTGAGTTCTTCAACTATTACGGTAGATGTGTCTATTTCTCTTTTCAGTGTTTGCATTTATGTTCACAATATTGTTTTACCATCACCACCATCCATCACCAAAATTTTTATATCACCTAAACCAATTAAGCATTAATTCCACATTCCTACCTCTACCCAACCCCTGGTAACCTATGTTCTAGATTCTGATTCTATGAATTCACTTATTCTAATTATTTCGCATCAGTGAGATCATACAATATCTGTCTTTTTTGTGTGTGGTTTATTTCATTCAACGTGATTTCTTCTGGGTTCATCTCTGTTGTTACATGCATCTGATTTTCACTCCTTTTTACAACTGAGTAGTATTCTATTGTATGTATATACCACATTTTATTTTTTTGTTTATTGGTTGATGGTTACTTGGGTTGCTTCCATCTTTTGGCAATTGTGAATAATGCTGTGATGAATATCTGTGTGCAAATATCTGCTCAAGTCCCTGCTTTCAATTATTTTGGGTATACACCTAGTGGAATTCCAGTTCATATAGTAATTCTATACTTAACTTTCTGAGGAATCACCTAAGTGTCTTCCACAGTCGCTGTACTATTTTACGTTCCCACTGCATTAGTCTGGGTTCTCTAGAGAAACATATCCAACAGGAGATACCTGTAAATATGAGATTTATAAAAGTGTCTCACACAACTGTGGGTGTGTAAGAGTCCAAAATCCTAGGGCAGGCCATGAGCCGGCAGCTCAAATGAAGGTCCTCAGTGAACTTCCCCGGAGAGGCTGGCTGGCTGAAGTGGAAAGAGAAATTCTATCTTCTGAATTCTCCTTAAAACCCTTCAAGTGATTAGATTGTCACTCATTGCAGAAAACACTTCCCTTAATGAACTGCAGATATAATCATCTGTGAATGCAACCAACATGCTTATGATTTAACTCCCTGAAATGTCCTTACAGCAACAGATAAGTCAGTGTTTGACCAGATAACTAGGCAACCATCACCTGGCCAAATTGACAACATGAACCTGACGATCACACCCATCAACAATGAACAAGTGTTTCTATTTCCCCATATCCTCTTCAACACTTGTAATTTTTTTTTTATAGTAGCCATTCTCCTGGGTATGAGATAGTATCTCATTGTGGTTGTTGAACATCTTTTCATGTGCTTTTTGGCCATTTGTCTTTCCTCTTTGGAGTACATGTACAAAGTACATTCCTGTTCAAGTCATTTACCCATTTTTTTTTTCTTTTTAAAAAATATTTTTATTGAGATATCTTCATGCACCATGTAGTCCAAAGTATATAGTCAGTGGCTCACAATATCTCATAGTTGTGTATTCATCACCGTGGTCCTTTCTAGAACATTTACATCACTCCAGAAAAAGAAAAAAGCCATACCCCAAACCCCTTACCACTCCTTCTCATTGACCACTAGTATTTTAGTTGACCCAGTTTTTTTAAGAGCTAAATAATTTGTTTTTTAAATTTTCAAAGTACATTTAAAGTAGTGGTTACAGAACAAATTACAGAGTTTGTTATGGGTTACCATTCTACTATTTGAGATTTTTCTTTCTAACTGCTCCAAACACTGGAGTCTAAATGAAATATCAATGAAGTGATTCAGTAGACATAGTCATTTGTTAAATCCTATTTTCTCTGTTATAACTGCTCCTTCTCCTTTAATCCTTCTCTTAGTCTATAAGGATCTTTGGGGAATGCCCACTCTAACATTTTTATGTAGAGAAGGGGTATTGTTAATAAAGGAGAGGAGGATGTAATTAGTTGATAATGCTGGAGAGCCTGGCCCCTCAGGGTTTCAGGATTTATCTGGCCTAAGAAATCTCTGGAGGTTATAGATTTTAGGAAGGTAAACTTTGTGCATGAAACATTTATAGAGCTTCAGTTTGAGCCCTAAGTGTTTTTAAGACTTGAGAGGAATGATGTTGGTTAGGGTTTGGCAAACCATGGCAGTTAGCACCAGCTAACTAAAGCTTGCATCAAACAGCCTCTAGAATAGCCTCTTGATTGTATTTTAACTCTCTTAGCCACTGATGTCTTATTTTGCTCTGCTTCTTTCCCCCGTTTTGGTCAAGAAGGCAGTGTCGATCCCACTGTGCCAGGGCCAAACACTTCCCCAGGAGTCATGTCCTGCATTGACAGGGGAGCCTTTCACCCCTGAATTGTACCCAATTTTTTTTTTAATTGTATAGTATAACATATATACAAAGCAAAGAAGAAAGTAGTAGTTTCAAAGCACTCTTCAGAAAGGGGTTACAGGATAGATCCCAGAGTTTGTCGTGGGCTACCATATGATCCTCTCATATTTTTCCTTCTAGCTGCTCCAGAATATAGGAGGCTAGTGGGCTTAAATACTTTTGTATTATCACAGTCGACTTTTTTTTCCTTCTTTTTTTGTATATATATATTTTTGAACAATAATATATATACGAAAAAGCTATAAATTACCAAGCACAGCACCACTTAGTTGTAGAACATATTTCAAACTTTGACATGGGTTACAATTTCACAATTTTAGGTTTTTACTTCTAGCTACCCTAAATACTGGAGACTAAAAGAGGTACCAGTTTAATGATTCAGCATTCATATTCATTTGTTAAGTTCTGTCTTCTGTGTATAATTCCACCATCACCTTTGATCTTTCCATACCTCTCACTGACGTTGTTTGGGTTATGGCAATTCTAAATTTTTGATATTGGAAGAGTCTGTCACTAATTTGGGGCAGGAAGATGGAACCATCTGATGTTCTGGAGAGGCTGGGCTAGGTTTCAGGACTTATCTGGACCAGGGACCCATCTGGAGGTTGTAAGTTTCTGGAAAGTTACTCTAGTGCCTGGAACCCTTGTGGGACTTTATAAATTGTCCAAGGTGTTCTTTAGGATTGACTGGAATGGTCCTGGTTGGGGGTTGGCAGGTTATGATAGGTCGCAAGGTTTACTTGAAGCTTGCGTAAAAGCAACCTCCAAAGTAGCCTCTCCGCCCTATTTGAACTCTCTTTGCCTCTGATATTTTATTAATTACACTTCTTTTCCCCTATTTGGTCAGGATGAAATTGTTGATCCCACCATGCCAGGTCTGGATTCATCCCTGGGAGTTCTCTCCCATGTTGCCAGGGAGACTTTCACCCCTGGATGTCATGTCCCATGTAGGGGGGAGGACAATGTTTCACTTGCAGAGTTGGGCTTAGAGAGAATGAGGCCACATCTGAGCAACAACAGATGTCCTCCAGAAGTAACTCCTAGGCATACTGATAGGTAGCCTAAGCTTCTATGCTACCAACATAAGCTTCACAAAAATAAGCCTCATGATCGAGGGCGTGGCCTATTGATTTGGGTGTCCCTAAAGTTTGACATAGAATCAGGGGATTCCTTGATGGCAAGGTTTAATAGGTCCATAGTCTTTCTCTTCTCCCTCGGGGGACTTTGCCAATACTTTTTGATTATCTGTTTAATATGCTCTAGGATGTTTCCAGGCATTACAATAATTATTAAGATTAAAGGACCTCTTTCTCATTCTGTGCTCTCTGTGTTTCCGTTGTTCAAATGAGCTATCCAGATAGGTTGAATTAGATTACGCACTACAGAAAATTTCAGTTCCAGATCAAATAAACCTTTCTTCCATTGGTCTCAAAGAGTATGTGTGGTTCTAAAATAAAGACACTGTCTTCCTGACCCCTATATTCTGAATTACTTTCACCCCAACCTATTGGGCTTCATTCTTATCACTAAATATCAGGTTATATATATAAAACAACCTCTCAAAATCCAGAAATAATAATCACCACTCTGGACTTAATGTGTCTGCTTTAAAAGCTTACAATCTAGGCCCCTGTTTTCTTATAAGCATTTTTTGAAGGTGTCCATACCATTGTTGGTTTTTTGTTTCTGGCTTATTTTGTCTCACCAAATATCCCACAAGTTCATTCACATCATTCATTGCATGCCTCACGACAATGTTCCTTTTTGTAGCAGCACAGCCTTCGTCATTTACTTAAATTGCGTTATTTGTCTTTTTGTTGTTGAGTTGTAGTATTTCTTTATATATTCTGGATATTAAATCCTTATCAGATATTTGGCTTCCAAATATTTTCTCATTGTGTAGGTTGTCATTTTTTTTGCATTAGAGTTTGAAATTTGATGAGTCCCATTTATCTCTTTTTTTTATATGTTGCTTGAGCTTTGGGCATAAAGTCTAAAAAACCATTGCCTACCACAGGGTCCTGAAGATGCTTCCTTCAGTTTTCTTCTAGAAGTTTGATAGTTCTGTTTCTTATCTTTAGATCTTTGATCCATTTGGAATTGATTTTTATATATGGTTTTGAGGTAGCGGTCCACTTTCATTCTTTTACATATGGACATCCAGTTTTCCCAGCACCGTTTTTTGAAGAGTCTTTTCTTTCTCAATTGCGTGAACTCAGTATTCTTGTTAAAAATCAGCTAGCCATAATGTGAGGGTTGTTGTCTGAACTCCCAGTTGGATTCCATTGAGCTATATATTCATCCTTGTGCCAGTATCATGCTGTTTTGATTCCTGTGGCTTTGTAAATAAGTTTTAAAATCAGAAAGTATGTGTTTTCCAATGTCATTTTTTTTTCAAGATGGCTTGGGCAATTAGAGACCCCTTATTCTTCCATATAAATGTTATGATTGACTTTACCACTTCTACAAAGGTTGTGGTACATTGATTGGGATTGTGTTGAATTTGTAAATTGCTTTGGCAAAATTGACATCTTAACAATTTTAGCCTTTGAATTCATGAACATGAAATGTCTTTCCATTTATTTAGGTCCTCTTTGATCTCTTTTAGCAAAGTTTTTTGGTTTTCTGTGTACAAGTCTTTTATATCCTTAGTTAGATTTATTCCTAGATATTTTATTCTTTTAGTTGCTATTGTAAATGGCTTTTTTCCCTTGATTTTTTTCTTCCAGTTGTTCAGTACTAGTGTTAGAAATACTACTGATTTTGTTGTGTTGAACTTGTACCCCACCACTTTATTGAATTCATTTCTTAGCTCTAGGAGTTTGATGTGGATTTTTCAGGATTTTCTGTATATAGGTGCTCTAGTTTACTAGCTGCTGGAATGTAATTTCCCAGAAACAGAATGACTTTTAGTGAGGGGTAATAAGTTGCTACTTTACAATTCTAAGGCCAAGAAAATGTCCCATTTAAAACAAGTCTATAGAAATGTCCAATCTAAAGCATCCAGGGAAAGATACCTAGGTTGAAGAAGGCCAGTGATGTTCAGGGTTTCTCTCTTGGCTGGAATGGCACATAGCAAAGTCCGCTAGCTTTCTCTTCTGGCTTCTTGTTTCTTGAAGCTCTCTGGGAGGCATTTTCCTTCTTCATCTCCAAAAGTCACTGGCTGGTGGACTCTCTGCTTCTTGGTTCTGCGGCATTCTCCGGCCTCAGAATCTCGTGGTTTTCTCTCTTGTTGTTCTCTAGCTTTTTCCAAAGTGCTTCTTCTTTTAAAGGATTCCAGTAAAACCAATTACGACCCACCTGGGATGGGTGGAGACATGTCTCCACCTAATCAAGTTTAATACTCACACTTCATTGAGTCACATCTCCCTGAAGAAAATCTAATTAAAGATTCCAACAAACAGTACTGAATAGGAATTAGAAGAAACCATTGCTCCCACGAGGTTGATTAGGATAAAAACATAGCTTTTCTAGAGTATATAAACCTTTTCAAACCAGCACAATAGGATTGTGTCATCGGCAAATAGGGAAAGTTTTACTTCTTCCTTTCCAATTTGGATGTGTGCCGGTTTGAAAGTATTATGTACCCCAGAAAAGCCATGTTTTAATCCAGATCTAATCTTCTGGGATCAACCATTTCTTTTAATCCTGATTAAAAGAAATGTTTTAATTAAACACTGTTTTGTATTTCTAGAAAATTGTCCATTTCACCTAAGTTGCCTAATTTATTGGCATATGATTGTTCTAGTATCCTCTTGTAGTCCTTTTTATTTTTATGGAGTAGGTTGGAAACTTGATTAAGTTATTGCCACAGAGATATGACATGCCCAATTGTGGGTGTGGCCCTTTGATTAATCAGAGGTGTGACTCCACCCGTTACAGATAGGTCTTAATTAGTTTACTGGAATCCTTTAGAAGAGGAAACATTTTACAGAGAGAAATGACAGAAGCCTCAGAGTCAACATAGAGAGCAGATGTAGATGCTTGGAGAGCGGTTGCTTTAGAAAACAGAGACATGGATGTTTGGAAATGCCTGGAGCCCAGCAGCCATCACCATGAGATGTTAAGCAAGCCAGAACCAGGTTCTTTTCTTTTTTTGCCTAATTACTCTGGCTAGAACTCCAGTATATATTGAATAACAGTGGTGACAGTGGACATCCTTATCTTGTTCCTGATCTTAGAGGGAAAACTTGAAGTCTTTTACCTTTATGTATATTAGCTGGGCTTTGTGTGTGTGTGTGTGAAATATACTGTATATCCAGAAAGTAGTTATAGAACACACTTCAAAGAATGATATGGTTTACAGTTCCACAATTTCAGGTCTTTCCTTCTAGCTGTTCTAATACACTGGAACTAAAAGAAATATCAGTGTGATGATTTGTAGTCATATTAATTTGTTAAATCCTGTCTTCTCTGTTACAACTCCTTTCTCTCATTTGATTCTTCTCTCAGTCTTTGTGGATATTTGGGCAATGACCATTCATGTTGAAAAGGGGTATTGACATTATGGGGTAGGGGGATGTACCTGATTGATGTCCTTGGAGATACTGGTACTTCTAGGTTTCAGAGCTTCTCTGGCATAGGGACAATCTGGAGGTTTTAGGTTTCTGAGAAATAAGCTAAGTGAAACTAATATAGAGCCTCAGATAGAGCCCTGGGTATTTTTCAGAGGATACTGTTGGTTAGGGCTTGGCATACATTGGCCAATGTGCAATATCTAGCTGAAGCTTGCATAAGAGTAACCTCCACAATAGCCTCTCAATTCTATTTGAAATCTCTTAGCTACTGCAACCTTATTTTGTTATATTTTTTCCCCCTTTTTGGTCAAGTAGGCCTTTCCAATCCCCGATGCCAGGGCCAGGCTTATCCCTGGGAGTCATGTCCCACGTTCCCAGGAAGACTTGCACCCCTGGAAGTCATATTCCATGTGTGTGTGGGGGGAGTGTAATACATTTATTAGCAGATATGGGCTTTAGCTGAGCTTTTCATATATGCCCTTTATCACGTTGAGGAAGTTTCTTTCTATTCCTAATTTTTTAAAAAGTGTTTTAATCAAGACGGGATGCTGGATTTTGTCAAATGCCTTTTCTGTATCAATTGAAATGATTATGTGGGTACTCTCCTTTGTTCTGTTAATTTGGTATATTATATTTATTGATTTTTTTAAATTTTTTTATTTTGAACCACTTTTTCATACTTGGTATGAATCCCATTTGATCATTTTGAATATGCCGATTTGAATCTATTGTGAACCCCAGAAAAGCCAAGTTCTTTAATCCTCATTCAGTATTGCTGGGTGGGATCTTTTTGATGGTTTCCATGGAGATATGTCTCCATCCATTCAAGGCGGGGTTGCTTACTGAAGCCCTTTAAGAGGGTTCTTTCTTTGGAAAGAACCAACAGAGCCCACAGAGCCAGAGACCTTTGAAAATGCTTGAAGAAAATGTCCTCAGGGAAGCCATTGAAGAAGCCTGGAGAGAATGCCAGCAGACATCACCATATGCCTTTCCAGCTGAGAGAGAAACCCCAAACATCACTGGCCTTCTTGAGCCAAGGTATCTTTCCTGGGATGCCTTAGTTTGGACGTTTTTATAATCTTGCCTTAATTTGGATATTTTGACAGCCTTAGAGCTATAAACTTGCAACTTAATAAATTCCCTTTTTAGAATCCATTCCGTTTCTAAAAATATATTGCATTCTGGCAGCTTTAACTGAGACAGTGTAAATTCTTTTAATGTGCTCTTGAAATTGGTTTGCTAGTATTTTTGTTGTGTAATTCTGCATCTATTTTTGTAAGAGATTTTGTTCTCCAATTTTCTTTTGCTATCTTTTTCTGGCTTTGATATGAGGGTGAGATTGACCTCATATAGTTTGAAAATGTTATCTCCTCTTTAATTTTTTGGAGCAGGGTTGTTATTAATTCTTCTTGGAATGCCTAGTAGAATTTATATGTGAAGCCTGGGCTTTTTTTTGCTGGTAGGTCTTTTTTTTTTTTTTTTTTTTTTTTTTGTGGGGCGGGGATGCATAGTCTGGGAATCGAATCTGGGTTTCCTGTATGAAAGGCAAGCATTCTACCACTGAGCCACCCGTACACCCTGTTGGTAGACTTTTGATGACTGATTCAATCTCTTTGTTGTAGGTGGTTTTTTGAGGTCTTCTGTGTCTTCTAGAGTCAATGTAGGTTGTTTTTGTGTTTTTAGAAAATTATCCATTTCACCTAAGTTGTCTAATTTATTGGCATATGTTGTTCATAGTATCCTCTTATAGTCCTTTTTATTTTTATGGAATCAGTGGTGATGTCCCTCTTTTCATTTCTGATTTTAGTTATTTGTCCTCTCTTTTTTTCTTTGTCAGCTAGCTAAAGTTTTGTCAATTGTATAGATCTTTCAAAGAACCAACTTTTGGTTTTGTTGAGTCTTTCTATTGTTTTTTTTATTCTCTAATCCATTTATCTCAATTCTAATCTTTGTTAATTCCTTCTGCTCATTTTGGGCTTAGTTTGTTCTTCTTTTTTAGATTCCCCAATTATGAGGTTAGGTCTCTGATTTGAGATCTTTCTTCTCTTTTAATGGAAGCAGTTTAGAGCTACAGATTTCCCTCTCTCTGCTGCCTTTTGCTGCATCCCATAAGTTTTGGCATGTTATGTTTTTGTTTTCATTTGTATCAAGATATGTCCTAAATTCCCTTGTGATTTCTTCCTTGAGTCTTTGGTTGTTTAGGAGTATGTTTTTTATCACTGCTTTCCCAGGAGTATAAATCTCCCTGACAATGTGGGACCTAACTCCTGGGGATGAACCAGGACCTGGCATTGTGGGGATGAGAAAGCCTTCTTGACCAAAAGGGGGAAGACAAAGATGAGATTATAAAGTCTCAGTGGCTGAAAGATTTCAAAGTTGAAAGGTTTTCCTGGAGTTATTCTTATGCATCATATAGATTTCCCTTTTTAGTTTATGGTGTATTGGAGTGGCTAGAGGGAAGTACATGCAACTGTTGAACTGTGTTCCAGTAGCCTTGATTCTTAAAGAGGACTGTATAATGATATAGCTTTTACATTATGACTGTGAGATTGTGAAAACGTTGTGTCTGATGCTCCTTTTATCCAGGGTATGGACAGATGAGTAAAACAATAAGGATAAAAAATAAAATAACGGGGGATTAAGGGTAAAATTGGGGTAGATTAAAATACTGGTTGGTGGTCAATGAGAGGGTAGGGTAAGGGGTATGGGATGTATGAATTTTTTAATTTTATTTCTTTTTCTGGAATGATACAGATGTTCTAAAAATGATCATGGTGATGAACAGACAATTATGTGATGATATTATGAGCCATTGATTTTATAATATGGTTGAACTGTATGTGTGTAGATATTTCTCAATAAAAATATTTTAAAAAACAAACTAGCCTATTTTTTTAAAAAGAATATGTTTAATTCATATGTGTGAATTTTCCATTTTTCACTGTTACTGATTTCTAGCTTCATTCCATTGTGATTAGAGAAGATACATTTAGTGATTTCAATTTTTTTGTCCTTTTTTATTTTTATTTTTTTATTAATTAAAAAAATCACAAGAAACACAAACATTCCCAACACATACACTCAGCAGTTCACAATATCATCACATAGTTGCATATTCATCATCATTATCATTTCCCAGAACATTAGCACCAATTCAGAAAAAGAAATAAAAAGACAACAGAAAAATATAACAAAGAAAAAAATTTTTACATGCTATACCCCTTACTGATCCCTTTCATTGATCACTAGCATTTCAAACTAAATCTATTTTAACATTTGTTCCCCCTATTCTTTATTTTTATTCCATATGTTCCTCTCATCTGTTGACAAGGTAGATAAAAGGAGCATCAGACACAAGGTTTTCACAATCACACAGTCACATTGTGCAAGCTATATCATTGTTCAGTCATCATCAAGAAACATGGCTACTGGAACACAGCTCTACATTTTCAGGCAGTTCCCTCCAGCCTCTCCACGACATCTTGAAGGACAAGGTGATATCTACTTAATGCATAAGAATAACCTCCAGGATAACCTCTCGACTCTGTTTGGAATCTCTCAGCCATTGACACTGTGTCTCATTTCACTCCCCCCCCACCCCCCGCCCCCCAGTCGAGAGGTTTTCTCAGTCCCTTGATGCTGGGTCTTAGCTCATTCTAGAGTTTTTCTCAATCCCTTGATGCTGAATCTCAGCTCATTCTGGGATTTCTGTCCCACGCTGCCAGGAAGATCCACAACCCTGGTAGTCATGTCCCACTTAGACAGGGGGAGGGTGGTGAGTCTGCTTGCTGTGTTGGCTGGAGAGAGAGGCCACATCTGAGCAACAAAAGAGGTTCTCTTGGGGGTGACTCTTAGGCTTAATTTTAAGTAGGCTTGACCTATCCCCTGTGGGGTTAAGTTTCATATGAACAAACCCCAAGACTGGGGGCTCAGCCCACAGCTTTGGTTGTCCACAGTGCTTATGAGAATATCAAGAATTCAACTTGGGGAAGTTGAGTTTTCCCCCGTTCTCATCATTCCCCGAAGGGGACTTTGCAAATACTTTTCCGCTCACTGATCAAATCGCTCTGGGATTCATCATGGCATCACCTGGACAAATCAACAAAATCTCATGTCCTATACAAAGTTCCATGTACTTAAGGTGTTCAATCAACTATCTACATAAGTTATATTAGGAGATGCACTAGTCAAAGTATAGATTTGTACCAAATAAACATTTTTTGCTTTAGTCTCACACATTAGTTGAAAATTTAAATTATTAAGTACTATCTATTTTCAGCACACTGCAGTAATGACATTCTTTTGTTCTTCCTCATGCAAAAACATTTTTTAAATTTGTACATTTAGTCACTATCATTATACACTCTAGGCATTCCTAGATTACACCATCTCAATCTTTATCGTCTTTCTTTGTGATTTCATTTATGTCCCAGCCCTCCTCCCTCTATCATTCTCATATACAGTTTCATTCAGTGTTTTAACATAATTGTATTACAGTTAGGTAATATTGTGCTGTCCATTTCTGAGTTTTTATATTCAGTCCTGTTGCACAATCTGTATCCCTTCAGCTCCAATTACCCAATATCTTACCCTATTTCTATCTCCTGATGGTCTCTGTTACCAAGGAAATATTCCAAGTTTATTCACTAATGTCAGTTCATATCAGTGAGACTGTACAGTATTTGTCCTTTTGTTTCTGGCTAATCACACTCAGCATAATGTCTTTAAGGTCCATTCATGTTGTTACATACTTCATAACTTGATTCTGTCTTACAGCTGCATAATATTCCATCTTATGTAAATGTCACAGTTTGTTTAGTCAACTGTCTGTTGATGGACATTTTGGCTGTTTCCATCTCTTGGTAATTGTTAATAATTCTGCTATAAACATTGGTGTGTAAATGTCCATTTGTGTCCTTGGCCTCGTGCCCTTTGAGTAGAGACAGCATATAGATGGGTCCTGTTTTTTAATCCATTCTGCCAGACTATGTCTTTTTGATTGGAGAGTTTAATCCATTAACATTCAGTGTTATTACTGCATGGGTAGTACTTTCTTCTACTCTTTTGCCTTCTGGATTTTATATGTCATATCTAATTTTCCTTCTTTTTACCTTTACTCATAGTCTTCCTTTTTGCACTCTTCTCCACACTTCTCTCTTCTGTCTTCGTATCTGTTTTTTAATCCATTCTATTTTTTAATCCATTCTGCCAGACTATGTCTTTTTGATTGGAAAGTTTAATCCATTAACATTCAGTGTTATTACTGCATGGGTAGTACTTTCTTCTACTCTTTTGCCTTCTGGATTTTATATGTCATATCTAATTTTCCTTCTTTTTACTTTTACTCATAGTCTTCCTTTTTACACTCTTCTCCACACCTCTCTCTTCTGTCTTCGTATCTGTCTCTAGTGTTCCCTTTAGTATTTCTTGCAGAGCTTGTCTCTTGGTCACAAATTCCCTCAGTGATTTTTTGTCTGAAAATGTTTTAATTTCTCCCTCATTTTTGAAGGACAATTTTGCTGGATATAGAATTCTTGGTTGGCAGTTTTTCTCTTTTAATAATTTAAATATATTATCCCACTGTCTTCTCGCCTCCATGGTTTCTGCTGAGAGATCTGCACACAGTCTTATTGGGCTTCCCTTGTATGTGATGGATTGCTTTTCTCTTGCTGCTTTCAAGATCCTCGCTTTCTCTTTGACCTCTGACATTCTGATTATTAAATGTCTTGGAGTATGTCTATTTGGATCTATTCTCTTTGGGGTACGCTGCACTTCTTGGATCTGTAATTTTAAGTCTCTCATAAGAGTTGGGAAATTTTCAGTGATAATTTCCTCCATTAGTTTTTCTCCTCCTTTTACCTTTCCTCTCCTTCTGGGACACCCACAACATGTATATTCATGCGCATCATATTGTTTTTCAATTTCCTGAGTCCCTGCTCATGTTTTTCCATTTTTTCCCCTATAGTTTCTGTTTCTTGTCAGATTTCAGATGTTCCATCCTCCAGTTTAGAAATCCTGTGTTCTGTCTCTTGAAATCTACCATTGTAGGTTTCCATTGTTTTTTTCATCTCTTCTACTGTGTCTTTCATTCCCATAAGTTCTGTGATTTGTTTTTTCAGACTTTCAGTTTCTTCTTTTTGTTCTTTCCTTGCCTTCTTTATATCCTCCCTCAATTCATCGATTTGGTTTTTGATGAGGTTTTCCATGTCTGTTCGTACATTCTGAATTAATTGTTTCAGCTCCTGTCTGTCATTTGAATTGCTGATTTGTTCCTTTGACTGGGCCATATCTTCAATTTTCCTAGTGTGATTTCTTATTTTTTGCTGGCGTCTAGGCATTTAATTACCTTAATTAGTTTATTCTGGAGATTGCTTTCACTTCTTTTATGTAGGGTTTTCTTGCTGGATGAATTTGTTGTCTATCTGTTCTTTGACATTCTGTTCAGCTTTTTCTGAACCTTTAGCTTAAGTTTTGTTTAACAGAGGAGAATTTTTCAGTTCTTGTTTTCTTGTTTCTTGCCCTGCTTGTGTGGTGCCTTTCCCTCCACACACACTTAGGAGGGTCTACTTAGATATTATAGACCCCAGCCAGATTTTCCCAGACCAAACTGGCCTCCTATCAGGAGGAAAGAGTCACCTGTATCGGTTTTCCCTGAGGGTGAGACCCAGCAGGTTGAAAGATTTTCCTGTGAAGTCTCTGGACTCTGTTTTTCTTATCTTGCCCAGTATGTAGCACTTGTCTGACTGCAGGTCCCACCAGCATAAGATGATGCGGTACCTTTAACTTTGGCAGACTCTCCCTGCTGGGGGCATGGTGGAGACAGAGGAGAGGTTGTAGGCTGGTTTTAATGGCTTCAAACTACCGAGCCCTGGTGTCTGAATTCCTTGATGGAGGGATTCCACCTGGGTGGGGCTTCACCCCTCCCCTGGGGAAGGCACAGTCTCCAGATAAGCCCCCCAAAGAGCTCACTTCTGCCTATGCCTGGGGCAGTTGCAGCCTGAAAAATCCTGCTGCTGTATCCAGAGGCAGTCAAGCCTTTGTAGATACACAGCCACAAAAACCTCTGTTTCCTTCTTTTTTTCCCCCCTTTTTCTGTCAGTCCTGCCCCCTTGGTGCCGGGGCAAAAATGAGCAACCTCTGCTTTGATCAGGTTCACCTAAGCTGGGGACCTATTTTTAGTGGTCAGAATTTGTTAATTAGTTCCACAATTGGCGTTTGATTGTGCCCAGTCCCTGCTGCTGGTAAAGTCCTTTCCTTTCCCCTCTGGGAAGTGGCCTGTGGGGGACGGGCGCTGGCCGCTGCCGCTTTGGGAACTCATGGTTCTGGGGGGTGCTCGCAGCCGGTCCAGCTGGTCCAGACTGTGGTACGCTGTGTGTCTGGTCACTGACGTGGCCACAGGAGCTGTTCTGTACTGTTTCTGGTTATTTAGTAGTTGTTCTGGAGGACGAACTAAAATGCGCACTTTGTTAAGCCGCCATCTTTACCCGGAAGTGTCGATTTCAATTTTTTGAATTTATTGAGACTTGTTTTTTTTACTTAACATATGGTTTATCCTAGAGAATAATCCATGTGCACTGGAATAGAATGTATATTCTGCTGCTGTTGGGTGGAGTGTTCTGTATATGTCTCTTAGGTCTGTCGATTTATAGTATTGTTCATGGCTTCTGCTTCCTTTTCGATCTTTTGCCTAGATGTTCTGTCCAATATTGGAAGTGGTATATTAAAAACTCCTAGTATTAATATAGAACTATAATATTTCTCCCTTCAAATCTGTCAGTATTTGCTTCATATATTTTAGGGCTCTGATGTTAGGTGCATATATATTTATAATTGCTATGTCTTGTTGAATTGACCTTTTATTAATACGTAATGACCATGTTTGTCTCTTGTAACTGTGTTTGACTTGAAGTCTGCTTTATCTGTCTTCAAGATATTTGTAGCCACCGTGGTCTCTTTTGGTTACACCGTGTGTGGTACATATTTTTTTCATCCTTTTGCTTTCAGTCTACTTATGTCTTTGAATTTAAAGTGAATCTGTTGTAAACAGCATATCGTTGAGTTGTGCTTTTTTTTTAAAATCTCTTCTGTCAATCTCTGCCTTTAGACCAGAGTCTAGTCCATTTACATTACGGTCCCTACTGATAACGCACAACTTTCTTCTGCCAGTTTGCTGCTTGTAAATCTTATACATTGTTTTGTCCCTCAATTTTTCTGTTTATAGCTACTTTTTTTTTTAGAAAGTGAAACTACATTTTATTGAGCCAAGAATGGGGGTGGTAAAAGTTTCATTAAAATGGAAATTAGATATAATAGAAAGTGACAGCCTATATAGAATTTAAGGCTGGTAATACAAGATCAATAAAATAAAGCCAGCCCCTGATCTTAAGCAGGTTCCAGTCTAAGGAGACCCTAGTTCTTGGAAAGAATTGGAAGAGAGAATGTGGTCAACTACTGAACTCTGTTGACAATATTTTAATCTCATCAATCTTTCCTCCCATAGGAAACATGGCAGTGACTTGTACATAAAGATAAAGATTGATTTTTCTCCTAATCTAGCAAATAACTCTTGCTTTATCTTTTTTTAAGTTAAACTTTTAAGTTTAAAGAACTTAAAAGGCATGGTTGCCTCAGCTCTAGTTCTCCAGTTTATGACAACATCCATCTCAAACCTCTACTTTCTGTGATTAATGGTGGGTATTATATCCATCCTATCCAGAAGTCCCCACCCCACTGGCTTTGGTTTGTAACTGTCCTGCAGTTTTTGTCCTTGCTGAGTATTTTCATATCATCTCTCACTTTGGTACATGTTTTTTTTTTCCTCCAGTCCCTTGGGGGACTTTGCCAATACTTTTTTATTCTTTTTATGTTTTTAAATACCAAAACACACAAAGCAAATGCAAACATTCCTATTTTGATCATTCTGTTCTACATATATAGTTAGTAATTCACAATATCATCACATAGTTGCATATTCATTATCATGATAATTTCTTGGAACATTTACATCTATTCAGAAAAAGAAATAAAATGAAAACAGAAAAAAAATTTATACATTCCATACCCCTTACCCCTCCCTTTCATTGATCACTTATAGCTACTTTTTAAAAATTAACTACTTTTATTTAATATATCTGAAGAAATTAACAAATTTAACAAAATGCTGTAATTGATGACTTTAAGATCTATATTTTAAAGGATTTCAACAATTTTAGTATGTATAGCTACTTTTTTATTGTCCCATTTTGAGTCCTTCTCATTTCTTTCTGAATATAAGCTTCATGTATTTTCTTTGAGTTTATAAAATTAAAATTTAACATTCTAAATATAGATTTGATACAAACTTAATTTCATTAGTATACACTGTTCCTATGCTCCTTCCAACCCCCCACCTTTTTTGTACTTGTTACAAATTATATCTTTGTAGATTGTCTGTCCAAAACCATAGATTTATCATTACTTTTTATACAGTTGCATTTTAGCACTTGAAAGAAATAGAGTTATGAATAAAAAAATACAACATAATAGTACTGACATTTGTAATTATTTGTATGGCTTCCTTTACTGGAGGTCTATTTATTAATTCTGCTTTGATCCACTGTTTCATGTCCTTTCCTTTCAGTATGAAGAATTCCCTTTAGCATGGTTTATAAGGCAGGTGTAGTGGTAATTAACTTACTCAGCTTTTGTTTATCTAGGAATGTCTTCATCTTTTCCCTCATTTCTTTTTCCTCCACAATTTTAGGTTTTTATTTCTAGTTGCTCTAAGGTACAAGAGGCAAAAAGAAATATCAGTATAATGATTCAGCACTCATGCTCATTTGCTAAACATGATCTTCTCAGTATAACTCCACTATCACCTTTGATCTTTCTCCCACTCTTGAGGGGTATTTGGGCTATGCCCATTCTAACTTTTTCACGTTAGAAGGGGCTGTCAGTAATATGGGATAGAGGTATGGAACTAGTTGATGTTCTGGAAAGGCTAGCCCCTCTGCATTTCAGTACTTATCTTCCAGGGACTCATCTGGAGGTTGCAGGTTTTGGAGAATTTCCCTATTGCATGGAACCTTTGTCGAATCTTATATAATGCCCTAGGTATTCTTCAGTATTGGCAGGAATGGTTTTGGTTGGGGTTTGGCAGATTATGATAGGTAGCAAAGTCTAACTGAAGCATGTGTAAGACTGACCTCCAGTTAGCCTCTCGACTCTATTTGAACTCTCTCAGCCACTGATCCCTTATTTGTTACCCTTCTTTTCCCCCTTTTGGTCAGGATGGCATTGTTGATCCCACAGTGCCAGGGCCAGGCTCATCCCTGGGAGTCATCTCCTATGCCACCAGGGAGACTTTCATCCCTGGATGTCATGTTCCATGTTGAGGGGAGGGCAATGGTTTCACTTGCAGAGTTGGGCTTAGAGAGAGAAAGACCACATCTGAGCCACAGAAGAGGTCCTTGAGGTGACTCTTAGGCATAGCTATAGGTAGGCTAAGCTTCTCCGCTACATAAGAGCAAGCCTCAAGATCAAGCGCTTGGCCTATTGCTTTGGGTATCCCTAATGTTTGGCACAGTATCTGGGGATTCCCTGGTGGTAAAGTTTAATAGTTCCATAATTTTTCTCCCATCCCTCATGGGACTTTGCCAATACTTTTTTGATTATCTGCTTAATATACTCTGGGATGTATCCAGCTATTACATTAAGCTGTGTAGTATTAAAGGCTCTCATTCTTATTCTGGGCTCCCTGTGTTTGGATTATTTAAATGATCTATTGAGACAAGTTGAGTTAGATTATATGCTACAGAAAACCTAGGTTCTGAACATAATAAAACCTTTTTCCTTTGCTCTCAAAGAGTAGATGAAGTTCTAAAATAAAGGCAATGTCTTCTTTACCCCTGTATTCTGAATTACCTTAATCCCGACTCAATGGGCTTCATTCTTATTTCTAAATAGCAAGTTATACATTTATAAAGTAGCCCCTCAAATGCCAGAAATAAGAATTACCACTCCGGGTTAAATATGACATTCTAGGCCCCAGTTTTCTTATAAATGTTTTCTAAATGAAATCATACAATATTTGTTCTTTTGTTTCTGGCTTATTTTGCCTCACCAAATGTGAGGTCTTTTCCCTCATTTTTAAAAGAAAATCCCACTGGGTGTAAAATTTTGGGGCTGGCAGTTGTTTTCTCTCAGCACTTTTAAGTAATTCATCCTGCAGCCTTCTTGTGTCATGGTTTCTGATGAGAAATTGGCATTTAATCTCATTAGAACATCCTTGAACATAATATCTTGCTTTTCTCTTACAGCTTTCAGAATTCTCTTTTTGTCCTTTGCATTTGACAATTTGACTACTGTGTGTTAGGGTATATTCTCTTCAAGTTTATCTTTGGGCTTCTTGGATATGTATATTCATGTTTTTGCTAAGTTTGGGAAATTTTCTGTTATAATGTCTCTGAATATTCCTTCTGCCCCTTTCTGTCTTTTTTCTCTTCCTGGGACTCTATAATACGTATATTGGTATGCTTGATGGTGTTCCAGAGGTCTCTTAGGTAATTTTCCCTTTTTCTAATGCTGTTTTCTTTCCGCTCCTCAGTCTGTTTTATTTCAAATTATTCTTGTGTTCACTCATTCTTTGTTCTTCCAGCTTCAAATGCTGTTGAAACCCTCTTGGGAATTTGTTATTTCAATTATTGTAGTCTTCAACTCCAGTAGTTCTGTTTGGTTCCTTTTTGTTTATTGGGCTTCTCCTACTTTTCATTTATTATTTTCCTAACATCCTTTAGTTATTTCTTTGTATTTTCCTTTGTCTCCTTGAGCAAATTGAAGATCGGTTTTTTTCAAGCAAAAGGTTTCACATATTTATTGCCGAACCAACTTATTTATGCAGAAGCATATAAACACGGAAAATCCAGGTTTCCTCCCAATAAAATTAAGTCCAGCTGCTCAGAAATGGTTGCTTTTTTAACTTGAAGGTGCTAGTGAACTTGGTACAGCATCAGCCTGTGTGCCATCATGTATGATTCCTTACAGGCCCAGCTTGGTTCTTCTCCAATGTCTCCTCATGGAGTTGTACCTGATTTTATTGCCAGTTTTCATTCCAAATCCATTGAGGAATGGGACAATTCTGTTTTTGTTTCTTGGCCAGGAATAGCTTGATTCTGAAAGTCTTACAAGAAGACATGGCGAAGCCAACAGTCAAACATGCACATAATGATGGTGGACAAGGAGAAAGAATGTGAAAATCAATTTGTAAAAGTCTTTGTCCAGTATGTCCACGGTCCGGTCTTTTTTGTTTTCTAGATTTTATCCTCTTCCTTTGGATGGGCCATCATTTCCTGTTTCTTTGCTTGTCTTAAATCTTTTGTTATACAATGTATGTTTTAATATTTTAAAATGTTAACTCTGGAATTTAGTTTTTGAACTGTTTCTTGAGCTAGTGATATGACAGATATTCTCTTGAGTGCCAGGAGATTCTCCTGTGGCTCTTTGAAGCTGTGTTTTTCTGAGATGGCACTTGCCTAGTAAATGCAGCCCTTTAACTGTTTTTTCCACAGTTTTGCAGAGGGCTGTTGTCTTTAAGATTCCTCTGTTGTCTTTGTCTGAGGCGGGTTGGAACAGTGGCCATCTTCAGAGCCTGGTGCCCAGAGATATGAAGTTGATCATCAAATGTAGTGATCAGCGATCAGGCTACACACTTCCAGATCTTGAGGAACTAGGTCTTTATGTCCCACCCTGGCACCAGCAGGCTGAACCAGGAGTGGGGCTTGAAGATGTCTCTGCTGCCTTCCATGAGGCTTTGGGATTGGTGGTGGTAGCATCTGCGTGGAGAGGAGATTCATAGGTAGTTACCATAGTTTACTTTTTCCTCCTGCTCTTTCTTGGATGCTGCATCGTGGTTCTCCCACACTCCAGAGTTGCAAAAGAGTTGATTTAGACAGTTTCTGCCTGTTTAATTGCTGTTCTAGTGGAGGGAAGTCCTGAAATGCAGCATTTTAAAACCCTCTTTAGTTGATTCAGACAGTTCCTGCCTGTTTAATGGCAACTGTTAAAAGGGTGGGGAGAGAGGGACTCTGTCCCAGCCTTGCCTAGTGGAGCTGCTGAAATCCTGGCTGTGAACTTGTCTTGTAACTGGAAGCCTTGCAGAGTTGTAAGGTGAGTCATTGTGTCCTGTTTCCTCCTGTCTGGCCATTTGCCCACTTTGTTCTCAGAAGGGAGGGGAAATTAACTCCAAGCTGCTACCTTGGGAGCCTTTCACATGTTGGGGGACATCCTCACCTCTGTCCTCTTGGTTCCCATTCACAGTTGGCAGCTGACCGATTAAACTTTTTTTGATAGCCAGTGAATAAAGCCAGAGGAAAATCTGAGACAGTTTTTAACAAAAGTTTGTGTTCCTCCCTGAAAGCATAAATCTTAGTATGTTCTCTAAAGCCCTAACTGACCTTTCTAGATTGCTGCAGTCCAACTGGAGGGTCTCCAGGCTGCTACAGCTGTGCGACCTTGTTGGTACAGCCCCACCGAGCTCTGGTCACTCTGGTCTTCTCCTCTGACTCCCTGGAGGCCTGTACACACAGGGTGGCATGCTGGATTTTCATATCTGTTATCTCACTTGATTCTGGATTTAATAAGAGAATGCCACACCAGGGAATCAGCATGGTGCTATTTTTTTTTCTTCAAACAGCCCTGCTTTCCCTCCCCTGTAACCTTTAATCTGTTTTCTATCTCTTTAAACCTGCTGTTTCTATTCACTTCTTATAAGTGGTATCAAACAAATTTTGTTCTTATGTGCTTGCTTATTTCACTGAGCATAATTTAAAGTTTCTTCTATTTGCAGCTGGTCTCATAACTTCATTTTTAATATGGCTAAATAATATTCCATTACATGTATGTACCACATTTTGTTTTCCATTCATTGGTTGTTGGACACCTGGGTGCTTGCCATCTTTTGGCAATTGTGAATAATTCAGCTATGAACATCAGTGTACAGGTATCTGTGACCCTGTTTGCACTATCTTTGGTATATGCCTAGACATGGGATTGTGGGATCATATGGTAATTGTATATTTAACATTTGAGGAACAGCCATATAGCTTTCCATGGTGGCTGCACCACTTTACATTACCACCTACAAAGCACTACAATTATAATTTCTCTTCATTCTTTCCAACACTTGTTATTTTCCATTCTCCTGAAGTACATAACTCTAGGCCACCACAGAATGTACTTTGAACCCCCAAAAGACATGTTCTTCCCACATGCAAATACATTAATTCCATCACCATGCCCCAAAAGCCTTAAGCCATTTTAGAAAAATGGTAAATACAAAGCCTCATCAAAATCACTTATAGTGGATGTATGGGTGGTTCAGTGATGGAATGCTCACCTGCCATGCAGGAGACCTGGGTTCAATTCCTGGCCTATGTATCCCCCCCCCCCCCCCCCCCAAATATTACTTTCGGGTGAAGTCTGTCTTAGGACAGAATTCCTCCATATGGTGGACCTGTGAAACCTAGAAAACAAATTATCTGCTTTCATTATACACGGTAGGATAGGCACAGGATAAAGATTCACATCCCAGAAAGGAGAAATTGGAAGGCAAACAGGGTCCCAAACAAACCCAAAACCCAGCAGGACATACTTTGTTAGATTTCAAGGTCTGAGAGAAATCTGTGGATTGATGTTGTGTCCTCCAGGCCTGGTGGAGCAGCAGCCCTCAGCTTCAAAGCACTTGTGCAGTAGTCTTATGCTCCCCAAACTCTGGATTGTAGACCTCACCCACTAAACATTGGAATGGTGGCTAATTCTCTGCAAACCCCAGGGTACAGACCCCACCATTTCTGAGCACTGAGGTGGCGGCACTCTCCCTGAACAACAGGGCACAGCGCCTGTCCCCTTCAAGCGCAGGGTCATGCCTGCCCTTTCCACACATGTTGGTGAACCCACCTCTCTTGGCTGGAGGAGATCTTTTCGGTCTAGATCTTCTTCCCAGGATTCTGCCCTTGAAGTCATGCTTTCTTCAATTCATTCCCTCTCTGTCTCTTTCAGGCATTGTTTCTATTCATACAAATTTGGCAAAATCTTGTTGGCTCTGCATGCACTTCAAGTGAGTCCAAGCAATCAGACAATAGAACTTTCCACAGATCCTTCCTGGATAACTGCATTTCCAGTCCTGACTTCCATTGACATGGCTGATTAGATACATGTTCACCCATACCCTCTTAGCAAAGGGTTGTTCCATTAATCCCTCACATGGAGGCTCATCTTCTGGGGATTTGGTTCCTCAGAGCTCAGAGAGGCCCCTCATGGAGCTGCTTCTGGCCCTAATCTCAGAGCAGGCTACCTGGGTAGGCTGAGAATTTTCAAAATCATCAATTTCTGGTTCCTTTGTATGTAAGAATTTAATTCTTAGCTTATCCCTTTCCTCTTAAATTTTCACCAGGCTGCACCTTCCACACTTAGCTTGGAAATCTCTTCAACTAAATATCAATTGCTTTAAAAAATTCTGCCTTGCAACATTAGCACACAATTTACCAAGTTCTCTGCCACTTTATAACAAGGATTGTCTCTCCTCTAGTTTCCAGTGACATAGTCATCATTTCCTTCCAAGGACTCATCAGGAGTACCTTTTTTTTTTTTTTTTTAATTTTTTTATTAATCAAAAAAAAAGAAAAGAAATTAACACAACATTTAGAAATCATTCCATTCTACACATGCACTCAGTAATTCTTGGTATCATCACATAGATGTATGATCATCATTTCTTAGTACATTTGCATCGATTTAGGAAAAGAACTAGCAAAACAGCAGAAAAAGATATAGAATGTTAATATAGAGAAGAGAATTAAAATAATAATACTAATAAATATATATATATATATAAAAAGGAAAAAGAAAAAAACAAAAACAAAAGATACAAACAAACAAACAAAAAAACTATATTTCAGGTGCAGCTTCATTCAGTGTTCCAACATAGTTACATTACACTTAGTTATTATTGTGCTGTCCATTTTTGAGTTTTTGTATCTAGTCCTGTTGCACAGTCTGTATCCCTTCAGCTCCAATTACCCATTATCTTACCCTGTTTCTAACTCCTGCTGGTCTCTGTTACCAATGATATATTCCAAGCTGATTCTCGAATGTCGGTTCACATCAGTGGGACCATACAGTATTTGTCCTTTAGTTTTTGGCTAGACTCACTCAGCATAATGTTCTCTAGGTCCATCCATGTTATTACATGCTTCATAAGTTTAGTCTGTCTTAAAGCTGCATAATATTCCATCGTAGGTATACGCCACAGTTTGTTTAGCCACTCGTCTGTTGATGGACATTTTGGCTGTTTCCATCTCTTTGCAATTGTAGATAATGCTGCTATAAACACTGGTGTGCAAATGTCCGTCTGTGTCTTTGCCTTTAAGTCCTTTGAGTAGATACCTAGCAGTGGTATTGCTGGGTCGTAATCCATTCTGCCAGTCTATGTCTTTTGATTGGGAAATTCAGTCCATTAACTTTTAGTGTTATTACTGTTTGGATAATATTTTCCTCTACCATTTTGGCTTTTGTATTATATATATCATATCTGACTTTCCTTCTTTCTACACTTTACTCCATACCTCTCTCTTCTGTCTTTTCGTATCTGACTCTAGTGCTCCCTTTAGTATTTCTTGCAGAGCTGGTCTCTTGGTCACAAATTCTCTCAGTGACTTTTTGTCTATAAATGTTTTAATTTCTCCTTCATTTTTGAAGGACAATTTTGCTGGATATAGAAATCTTGGTTGGCAGTTTTTCTCTTTTAGTAATTTAAATATATCATCCCACTGTCTTCTAGTTTCTGTGGTTTCTGCTGAGAAATCTACACATAGTCTTATTGGGTTTCCCTTGTATGTGACAGATTGTTTTTCTCTTGCTGCTTTCAAGATCCTCTCTTTCTCTTTGACCTCTGACATTCTAACTAGTAAGTGTCTTGGAGAATGCCTATTTGGGTCTATTCTCTTTGGGGTGCGCTGCACTTCTTGGATCTGTAAATTTAGGTCTTTCATAAGAGTTGGGAAATTTTCAGTGATAATTTCTTCCATTAGTTTTTCTCCTCCTTTTCCCTTCTCTTCTCCTTCTGGGACACCCACAACACGTATATTTGTGTGCTTCATATTGTCATTCAGTTCCCTGATCCCCTGCTCAAGTTTTTCCATTCTTTTCCCTATAGTTTCTGTTTCTTTTTGGAATTCAGATGTTCCATCCTCCAGTTCACTAATTGTAGCTTCTGTCTCTTTAGATCTACCATTGTAGGTATCCATTGTTTTTTCCATTTTTTCTTCGTTGTCCTTCACTCCCATAAGTTCTGTGATTTTTTTTTTCAGATTTTCTATTTCTTCTTTTTGTTCAGCCCATGTCTTCTTCATGTCCTCCCTCAATTTATTGATTTGGTTTTTGAAGAGTTTTTCCATTTCTGTTCGTATATTCAGCATTAGTTGTCTCAGCTCCTGTATCTCATTTGAACTATTGGTTTGTTCCTTTGACTGGGCCATATCTTCAATTTTCCGAGCGTCATCCATTATTTTCTGCTGGTGTCTGGGCATTTGATCAGATTTCCCTGGGTGTGGGACCCGGCTGGTTGAAAGGTTTTTCTGTGAAATCTCTGGGCTCTGTTTTTCTTTTCCTGCCCAGTAGGTGGCGCTCGTCTGTCTGCGGGTCCCACCAGTAAAAGATGCTGTGGCTCCTTTAATTTGCCAATCCTAATCTCGCAGTCGGCCCGGGAAACCGGGCGTGGATGGGGGGCCGCCGGCCGCCGCGGCTTGGGGGAGTGCTGGTCCAAATTGCCCAGCTGGCCTGAGACGCCAAGCGTGGCGGGAGGGCCCCGCTATCCAACGTTCCCAGTCAGACAGGGGAGCCACATGCGTGGAGGGGACCCCAGTCGCCAGCCGCCCCGGCCGGGAAAACGCGTGCCCCTCGGGTATCTCACCGCAGCGGAATCTCCCTGCTCGTTCAGCCGTTCCAGAATGGGGTACGCTGTCTTTTTGGTCTCTGTCGTGGCTCCGGGAGCTGTTTCGTATTGTTTCTGTTTCTTTAGTTGCTGTTCTGGAGGAGGAACTAAGACCCGCGCGTCTTACTAAGCTGCCATCTTCTCCGGAAGTCAGAAGTACCTTTAATGCCCATGTTTTTACTGACAATCTCTTCAAAGCAATCTAGTTTTTTTCTATCAAGCACCTCACAATTCTTCCCACCCCTACACATTACCCCGTTCCAAAGGTGTTTCCACATTTTTAGGTATTTGTTATATCAGAATCCCATTTTATGGTACCCAGAACTGTTTTAGTTTCCTGGCTGCTAAAACAAAAACCATACAATTAGAATGACTTAGCAGCAAGAGTTTACTGGCTCATGGAAGGCTGGAAGCTTGCTTCCTCCTAGGGTCAGTATCTTCTGGTTGCCCACAATCTTTGGGGAACCTTGGCTTTCCTGTCACATATTGATGCACATGGAAGTATGTTCTCCTTTCACTTCCAGGTTCTGTTGACTTCCAGATTCAGCATTCTCTGTAAGACCTCCTAATTTATTTGGACCACACCTTAACTGAAGTAACCTTATCAAAAGGTCCTATTTACATTTAATCCATACATCCATTAAGGGATGGATTAAGATTAAAAACATGTTTTTTCGGGAGTACACAGCTCCAAGCCACCACACAGGTATGATATTCTTGGGTAACACTTTTTATCTTTCAGCACTTTTATATGTCCCCTACTGCATTCTGAACCCCATAGTTTCTATTGAGAACTTGGATATTAGTCTCATGAAGGGTCACTTGTATGTGTGTTTCTTGCTGATTTTAAGATTGTTTTGGCATTCAGTAATTTGATCATGATGTGTCGGTGTCATTAGGTTTATCATTGGGTTATCACTGTTACTGTTTTTGCTTTTTTGGTTCTATCACTACTATGTTTTGATAGTGAAAAATTTGAAACTATTTCACTGTCATACAATAGGGAATTAATTGTATTTTGGTGTAGTCCAGTGATAGAACAAGGTTTTCAATCTTGGGCACATTTTGGCCTGTTATAGAATGTTTAGCAGAATGCCTGGTCTCTATCAAGTAACAGCTCACTTCCAGTTGTTACATCCAAAAATGTCTCCGGACATTGTTAAATGTCCTCTAAGGGGAAAAGTTGTCCCTGGTTGAGAATCACTATAATAGAATATTATATAGGACCCCCAGGGTTGAGCCTGGCCCTGACACCATGGGATCAACAATACCATCCTAACTAAAAAGGGGAAAAGAAGTGTAACAGATAAGGTATCAGCGACTGAGAGAGTTCAAATAGAGTTGAGAAGCTACTCTGGAGGTCACTCTTAGGCATACTTCAGTTAGATATTGCTACCTGTCATAACCTGCCAAACCCCAACCAAAATCATTCCTGGTAATCAATCCTAAAGAATACCTAGGGCATTATAAAAGATTCTACAAGGGTTCCATGCACTAGGGTAACTCTCCAAAACCTACAACCTCCTGATGAGTCCCTGGACCAGATAATCCTGGGGTGCAGAGGGGCCAGCCTTTCCATAACATCAACTAGTTCTATACCCCTATCTCATATTATCGACAGCCCCTTCCAACATGAAAAAGTTAGAATGGGCATAGCTCAAATACCCCTAAAGAGTGGGAGAAAGATCCAAGGGATGGTGGAGTTATACAGAAAAGGTCAGATTTAACAAATGAGTATGATTGCTGAATCATTATACTGATATTTCTTTTAGCCTCCAGTACCTTAGAGCAGCTAGAAGTAAAAACCTAAAATTATGAAATTGTAACCCACACCAAACTCTGAAATCTGTTCTATAACTAATTGTTGCAATGTAGTTTGAAACGTATTGCTTTTATGTATATAAGTTATTTAAAGAGAAGGAGGAGTATAACAGAGAAGGTAGGTTTTAACAAATGAGTATGACTGCTGAATCATTATATTGATATTCCTTTTGGTCTCCAGTGTCTTGGAGCAGCTAGAAGTAAAAAAAATGAAAAATCTTGGACCTTTAACCCAAACCAAACTTTAAGATCTGTCCTATAATTACTTGTTAAAATGTACTTGGAAACTTACGCTTTTTTGTGTATATGTTATATTTTACAATTAAAAAAAAGTGTTTGAAATACAGGCATTAAAACATTCAAAGATTATTTATTGAAGTGGAAAAATTGTCCAATGTAAGTGAAAGTAGAATATGAAACTCTGCATGTAGATGCGGTTGTCTGTGTATAAATCTGGAAGGACGTCAACTAAAATGTTTCTCAAAATCTCTCTTGTACGCTGGTGTGATAGTTGATTGTGTCCTCCCACTTAGTTTTCTGAACTTAGTTCTTGGAGGAACATGGTGGTAGAGCGGAGAGGTCCTCTGGCCTAAAAGGCAGAGGACCAGGGTTCTAGTCCGACTGTGCCCTTACTTGGTAGTGGCTCTGGGGAAATGGGTTGGCATCTGCTTCCTGTAAGGTGTGTTCTGCTTTGTTCTTTATCCCGATGCTGGTAGTGGCTCTAGTTCTTGCCTCTTGTTCTGTGGAAATCCAAGGAGGGCCTGCCAGCCATTGTCCTTCTGTCTGCCCACATACAGCCTGAATCACTTGTTCTTGGCCACTTTCTCTCCCAAACACAGCCATCCCCGGCCAGTCTTCCCAGTGGGACATTTAGGGATGCAGCCTTTAGCTAGGCATGATCCCTGAAGCTGGCATGAGCATCTAAGATGGCACAATTGTTTCATTTTTCTATTTCTTATATAGAACTGTGTGAAATAGCCAATATCTGAGGGGTTTTGCCCTGCAAAATGACTTGTTCATTTGATGCTAATATTATGTGTCAACACGCCTACACAGGCAAATACAGTTAAAAATAGGATCACTCTATTAAGACTGATTGTGTTAGTTTGAAAGCTGCCAGAATGTGATATACCAGAACTGGAATGGCTTTTCAAAAGGGGAATTTAATAAATTACAAGTTTATAATTCTAAGCCTAAGAAAATGTCATCAACAAGAGGTTACCTTCACTCAAGAAAGGGTGATTAATCTGGAACACTTCTGTCAACTGGGAAGTCACATGGCTGGTATCTGCTGGTCCCTTGCTCCTGGGCTGCATTGTTTTCAGCTTCTGTTCCTGTGGGGGTTCCTTACTTTGTTACTCTGGGTCTGACTTTCATCTCTTGGCCAGAACCTGGAGAGAGTCAAGGGAAGCCAAGAGATGAATGCCAGCCCCAGAGTAACAAAGTAAGGAACCCCCACAGGAACAGAAGCTGAAAGCAGTGGTGCCTAGGAGCAAGGGACCAGCAGATGCCAGTCATCCTTGACTCTGTCCAGGTTCTGGCTTGCTTAACATCTCATGGCAACATCTGCTGGGCCAAGCATCTCCAAACATCTCCAAGCATCTGTGTCTCTGTTCTCTGAAGCAAGTGTTTCATAAGCATCTACATCTCTCTGTCGAGCAAGTGTTCTGTAAGCTTCTACATTTCTCTCCATAGTCTCTGAGGCTTCTGTCAGCTCTGTCATTTCTGACTCCAAAATGTTTCCTCTTTTAAAGGATTCCAGTAAACTAATCAAGACCCACTGGAATGGGTGGAGTCACTTCTACCTCTAATCAAAAGGTGATACCCAGGATTGGACATGCCACATCTCTGTGGAGATAATCTAATTGAACCTTTCCAGTATACGTTATTGAATCGGAATTGAAAGAAACAGCTGCTCCCACAAGATTGGATTTGGATTAAAACATGGCGTTTCTGAGGTTGCATAATACTTTCAAACACTGTTCTATACACATTTATATCCCATGTACTCCGATGTCTCTATACTGTTGCACACACTGGTCTCTCTTCCATGATATGATTTATGTTCCATTATATGGGCATTGTTTTTTAATTGACTCAATCTCCAGTTTGCTTGTTTCTGGTTGTTTATGACGGATTTTTTAGTTTGGGTGCATTTGTCATATAGAAGCGTTAACAGTCAGTTCCAGTGGTTGTTATCTACCCATTGAAGCCTGGGGCCTAGTGAAGAGAACTGACCTGCTTCCTCTTGGCTTTCACACATCAGCTCTGTGACTGGAGAAAATTACTCTTCATGCCTTATTTTCTTACTCATTAAATTAATGTAAGCATGACCACATTGCCTCCTTCTTAGGACAGTTGTGCAGAACATGAGTGCCCTGGGAATTGATGCATGTTAAAGAAATGAGGTGGGGCAGGGGGGAATGTTATTGGTGGAAGATGCCACCAGTTCTCATTATTCGTGTTATGTTCTATATGGTCACCACACATACTGAGTTAGGAAATGCTGAACCAGTGTCCCTGGGGGAAGTACAGGCTCAGATTCTCATTAGTCATTGGTCACAACGTTTTTATCATTCCTTCAGTACCTCACCATGTTTTATGTGACACCTAATTTAACATATATTGTTTATTCATTAATATTGAACTCACAGCCAACAGCACTGTAACTTATGCCTGAATGAACCTGATATATCACATTGATTTTCTTGATAAGGCACATCACAGTCCTCTTGTGCTTAGATTACACTTAGAAGTGCTAGACTATACTTCAGCACTATGTTTGGGCGTCTTTTTTTTTTTTTGAAATTTTAAAATGTCAATTACCATCTATTTTCAGCACCCTGCAGTAATGACATTCCTTTGTTCTTCCTCACGCAAAAACATTTTTAAAATTTGTACACTTAGTCACTATCATTATGCACTCTAGGCATTCCTAGATTGTATCTCAGTCTTTATTGTCTGTCTTTCTTTGTGATTTCATTTATGCCCCAGCCGTCCTCCCTCTATCATTCTCACATTCAGCTTCATTCATTTTTTTAACATAATTGTATTACAGTTAGGTAGTATTGTACTGTCCATTTCTGAGTTTTTATATTCAGTCCTGTTGCACAATCTGTATCCCTTCAGCTCCAATTACCCAATATCTTACCCTTTTTCTGTCTCCTGATGATCTCTGTTACCAACGAAATATTCCAAGTTTATTCACTAATGTCAGTTCATATCAGTGAGACCATACCGTATTTGTCCTTTTGTTTTTGGCTAATCTCACTCAGCATAATGTCCTCAAGTTCCATCCATGTTGTTACATACTTCTTAACTTTATTCTGTCTTACAGTTGCATAATATTCCATCATATGTATATGCCATAGTGTGTTTAGCCATTGGGCATCATTTTAAACAGTGAAGCCACCAACAAAAAGCACAAAAAATGTGAAAAATATGACACTACTGCAAAAAGGACATTTGTTTAGAGTTTGTTTCTATCTCTATCTGGCTGGCTGAAGTAGAGATAGAAATTCTTTCTGACTTTTGAAGTCTTCAGTTCAATCACAATGCTTTTAGGTGATTGGATGAGACTTCTTTCATTGCTGAAGACAATCTCCTTTGTTGATTGTAGATGCAGTCAGCCAAAGATGCAGTCACCTGACTAATGGTTTAAATTCACAAAATTCCCTCACAGTAACTCTCAGATCAGTGCTTGTTTGACCTAACAACTGGACACTATAACCTAGCCAAGGTAACACATTAAATTAACCTTCACAGTCTCCTTCAACCTCAGTTGGAAATGTGGCATCAGGCAACTCAAATTTTTTGCCACTCTGCATATCAGTGAAAACACCATGAGTACTAGTTTTAGGATTACAAATAAAATTTAGCTGGGCGGGCCGCGGTGGCTCAGCGGGCAAAGTGCTTGCCTGCCATGCCGGAGGACCTCGGTTCGATTCCCGGCCCCAGCCCATGTAAAAAAAAAACAAACAAACAAACAAAATACAATAAAAAAAAAACAAGAAAATGTTTAAAGATGTTTCCCTTTCTTCCTCCCTTCCTTCCTTCCTTCTCTCTGTCTTTCCTTCCCTTCCTTCCTCTAAAAAAAAATAAAATAAAAAAAAAAAAAAAAAAATTTAGCTAATAGGCTAATTCACAAACATGAAATCCATGAAAATTGAGAATTGACTTTAATGGTAATGTTAGTGGCTAAAGTAATAAACAGATTCCTTGAAAACTTCTAGGTATACTTTGTTAGTTAAGCCTATTATTATAATTATTTATTATTTTAGGAAATGTACTAATAAGTATTCAGAAATTATCCATAAACCATATTGTCCCTATTTCCCTATCCATGAGGTCTTATTGAGCTTGGGGTAGGAGAGTTGAAATCTGCAGTGCCTTGAGAAGTTTTTGCTCCCTGGGTTGGTGTACACAGTTCTGTGTCCAGAAGAAAGAAACCTATGGGTGGGCACTGATTGGGATGGGATAGAGAGCTCACCCTTGGAGCCTTGGGTTCCTTTGAGCCAAAGCCCAGAACAACAGGCTTCTTAATTCTTACCTGAGGGCATTCTGAGGGGGCCTGGCCCTACAGGGGAAAAACTGCCTATCCTATGTGTGTGTGTGCTCTCTTCCAGGTGCTGACCACAGGCGCTCACCTGTGAGCCAGAAGTGACTTGAACCTTCCCAACACTGACTGAACCATGGATCCTAAGGTCAGGCTCCAAGATTCTCCTGGAGGAATGCTTGGGAGAAAGGAGTGAAGGTGGCCAGGGCCAGCTTGTTCTTCACATATGTGCTCATTTAGTGCGTAAGCCAGGCCAGTCTACTAGTTGACAATGCTGCAAAGAGGAACCTTGATTTTACAACTTAATGGAGCTCAATAAAAGAGAAATCCTCTATTCTTCGCTTGTCTTCCCTTTCTTTGATGCTCTCTCCCTCCTCACAATGCTTGGTCAGTCTCTAAGTGGAAAGGTCTTAGAAGAGGAAATCACAGCTTTTTTATTCATTTCCTTACTAATAACCTTTTTTTTTTTTTTTAGTTTGCTAAAGCTGCCAGGATGCATCATACCAGAACTGGATCAGCTTTTAATAAGAGGATTTATTTAGTTACAAATTTATAGTTCTTCAGAGGAAAAGCTGCTGGCTTTCCTCTGGCTTTTGTGTCACATGGGAAGGCACATGGTGGATGTCTCCTGAGCTTCCCTCCTGGCTTCTGGATTCAAATGCTTTTCCCTGGGGTGATTCTTTTTTGCATCTCCAAACTGGGTCTAAGCTCCTGGTGCAGAGATAAGGTATGCTGAGCTGTTGAGCTCTCTTCTGACCTCTCTCTTTTAAGCCTCAGCTAATTAAATTAAACCTCATTCATTCTAGAAGGCACTCCCCTTAGCCAACTGCAGATGTAATCAGCCATAGATGAATTTCACATGCTGATGATTTAAGTCCACAGCAACAGAATAATGGCGCATCATCACCAGGCCAAGTTGACACCTGAACCTATGACATGTCCACTCCTTGTTAACTTGGCAATTATATCCATCACGTTAAACCATACTTAATCTCTAAGTAGAACAAAAAAACAGACATTTTTTCACCTAACAATGATCATCTGTCCTGCATACAATGCACTAAATCTTTCCATATACAAAATACATTCATTTCATAATATCACAAAGTCTTAAATCATTTCAATAATAATGCAAATACAGTACCAATGCAAAAATAGTACAAAGTCTTATCACAGTCAATTATAGGCATGGTCTGTCTTAAGACAAAATTCTTCTCTAGCCATGGACCAGTGAACTTAGAGCAAGTTATCTGCTTCCAATATACAAAGAAGGAACAGTCACAGGATAAGTGCTCCCATAGCCATAGGGAGAAATTGGAAGGAACACAGGGGTCACTGGACCCAAACAGTTTCGAAAACCTGCTGGGCAAACTCCATTAGATTTCAGTCTGAGAGTCATTTATCCTTGGGGCTTTAGAAAGTGGCAATCCCACCCTTTACAAGGGTCTACACAGTGACATTGCTCTCTCCAAACTCGGATGATTTTATTCTCGGGGGACAATGAGAAAACTACCTTTTTCTCAGCTCCACTCTCTCCCAGGTTTGGGGCCGCACCCGGGATCTCTGCCATCTGTGGGGCACATACTCAACCCCTCCAGAACAATGGAGTGGCAGCCAAGTTCACCCCAATTCCCGGTTTATGTGACTGGGTGGCACAACTCTTCCTGAGCAATGAAGTGAAGGCCCATGCTCTACTTCTGGGGCAAACTCACCATCTCCACTTATGTGGGTGGTCCCCTCTCCTGGCCCGAGGTAACTTGGCTACAGACCTTAGCTTCCATGGTTCTGCCTCCATAGTTTTTCTCCTTCAATTTGTCCCTTTTGTCCAGACTGGTAGTGGTTCCATTTATATGGATCCATAATACTCTTGTTCATTTTCTATGCACTATGCTGGGACCATGCCCATCAGACAAAAGGACTTCCACAAATCCTTTCTGGATAACTCCATCTCAAATACTCTCTTGTCCTGTAGTGGCTGACTGCTTCCATGTTTGGTCAAATTCTCACATTGGACACTATTCTCTGGGATCTCCCTTTCTGGAAGCCCTGAATTTTCCAGACCATCAACGCCTCTTTGTACCCAGAATTCAGTCCTCAATTTATCTCTTTCCTGTCGCATTTCATTAGGAGCTGCAAGGAGAAGCCAGGCTGCCTTTTCCACACCGAGTCTGGAAATTTCCTCTGCTAAATAGCCAAGTTTATTACTCTCAAATTCTGCCTCCCTTCTACAAAGAATGCCTTCCTTGTTTTCAACTGAATTATGTTTACAGTCCATCTTTTCACCAAAAGTCTCTTCAAAGCACTATAGGCTTTCTCTTTCAAGCTTCTCACAATTCTTCCAAAATCTTCCCCATATCCATTTGAAAAACCATCCCAGCGTATTTTGTATTGGCACACTGCAGCAGCACCCTACTTCTCCAGTAGCAAAATCTGTTTTAGTTTGCTAAAGTTGCCAAAATGCAACACACAGAGATGGATCAGCTTTTAATGAGGTGTTCTAGTTTGCTAGCTGCCAGAATGAAATATACCAGAAAGAGAATGGCTTTTAAAAAGGGGAAATTGCTAGTTTACAGTTCTAAGGCTGAGAAAATATCCCAATTAAAACAAGTCTATAGAAATGTCCAAAGGCATCCAGAGAAAGATAACTTGATTCAAGAAGGCCAATGAAGTTCAGAGTTTCTCTCTCGAATGAGAAGGCACATGGCAAACAGGGTCAGGGTTTCTCTCTCATCTGGAAAGGCATGTGGTGAACACGGCATCATCTAGCTTTCTCTCCTGGCTTCCCTACACGAAGCTCCCTGGGAGGCGTTTTCCTTCTGCATTTCCAGAGGTTGCTGGCTGGTGGACTCTGCTTCTCGTTGCTATGTCATTCTGCTCTTCTCTCTCTGAATCGCTCATTCTCCAAAATGTTTCCTCTTTTATAGGACTTCAGAATCTAATCAAGACCCACCCAAATGGTTGGAGACATCTCCCCTAATCCAGTTGAACAACCACTCTTGATTGGGATACATCTCCAGGGAGATGATCTAATTACAGATTCAAATTGAATAGGGATTATTCCGCCATTACGAAAATGGGATTTTGATTAAAACATGGCTTTTCTAGGGTTTATACATCCTTTCAAACCAGCACATAAGGGGATTCTTTTTGTTACAAATTTAGAGTTTTTCAGAGGAAAGGTAGCTGACTTTCCTCTGGCTTTCTCTGTCACATGGGAAGGCACATGGTGGATGGGCTTCCCTCCTGGCTTCTGGGTTCAAATGGCTTTCCTTGGGATGATTCCTTTCTGCATCTCCAAATGTCTGTGTCTCAGCTTCTGGTGCTGAGGTTAGGTATGCATAGCTGTTGAGCTCTTTACTGACCTCTCTCTTTCTTTTGTCTTTGGCTTGGGTAGGCTCTGAGAATTGAACCCAGGTCTCCAGCATGGGAGGTGAGACTTCTGCCACTGAGCCATCATTGCACCGCCCTGATTTCTCTCTTTTAAACCTCTAGCTAATTAAAACTCACTCATTGTGGAAGACACTCCCCTTAACGGACTGCAGATATAATCAGCCATAGATGAATTTCACATGCTGATGATTTAAGTCCACAGCAACAGAACAACGGGGCATCATCACCTGGCCAAGTTGACACCTGAACCTATGACATGTCCACACCTTTCTCCTTGCTTTGACAATATCCACCATCTCTTGAAGGTGTCCAGCCCAGGGGCTTTTCCACCTCTACACCTATGCATCAGCTTTCTGCTGTCCTCACCAGCCACTGGGAGACAGCTACAGAAGGCTGTAGCTTGTTGGTGGCCTTACAGTTCAGAATCCGTGACCATACAGTATAGGACATGGGGCCTGGAAGTTCTCAATATGTATTTATTGAATAACTTTCTAAAAGAATGGGCACCTCATGGTTTTCATCTTTGTAGCTGGAGAGCCTGAGACAGTGGGCTCGGGATAGATGGTAATTGCTTGACTAGAAGGGATTTGGGGGCTCTCCCTTGTTCTTCAGCCTACCCATTGTTCTCCTGTTCAGTGCTATTTGAAAATGCCCATTGTTGTCTTGCCCATCCTGCCACCATTGTTTCCTCTTCCAAATTCTCAAGAGTTCTGTGATTTAAAGAACAAGACACCCACTTCACACTGGAGTAGCACATAAACTTTTAGGCTGCACTTTCTACATATTGCCCCACTTTTCCTCCTGACAACCTTCAGTGTCAGAAGGCTGATACCATTATTCCCAATGGTTTTCATTTTTTTCCCCTTGAAATTAAGAAAACTGAAACTCAGAAATTATGTAGCTTGCCTCCGTCGCACAGAGGTGGAGGTCACAGTAATGTATTGATCAGTTTTCTCTTATATTTAGGGATTTGACATTTTCCCCCATTAGAACTTTATCCTGTTGTATACTTTACTGACTTTCTTTTTTATATTTGGCAAAAACAAAGAAAATAGGTGAGAATGGTTTTGTGTTTTGTTGGCTGCTGTCTTTACCAGGTTTGGGCACCCAGATTATTCCAGTTTACCAACACATTAGTTAGTTTTCTGTTTTATCCTTGCACTAGAACTGATTTGATAGCATGAGGATTATTTTTACCTCCTTAGATTGTTTTTTAATATATGTAGCAAGATTTCCCAAGTTTTGATCATTCCTCTTAACTTTTTTTTCCCTGTGATTTAAAGAACAAAGAACTGTAAACTTTTCTTGGAATTAAAGTCTGTCTTCTGAGCCCACTTCTCATTTCATGGTGTGGCCCAGCCTGTTCTTGGCACTCCCCTGCAAACAGATGTCTGTTTTTCCTTCTCTCTGATGAACAGGTACTAAACATGTGACTTCACGTTACCCACTCATGGCTTCTGGACCCGTCTTCCTCTAACATATGGAAATGTTTTCTTTTCTCTCTGTCAACTTACTCTGTATTTTATGTGGAAAAGACAAAGATCATTGAACTTGTAGTTGATAACTTAATGTGCATCATTGCTCACAGCTGCTGCTCTGTATCCAGTCTTTGGACTCTTGTTTCCCAAACCCTGTCATAGTTTGCCAGGGATGCTATGGCAAATACCACACACTGGTAGGCTTAAGCAACAGTAAATTTTTGTCTCGTTGTTTTGGAGGCTAGCCAGGCCAAAACAAGGTCTCTGCAGGCCAAGCTTTCAACTGGCGTGTATAGCTTGCAGGTGTTGGCTTGCGGCAATCCTTGGGGTTTCTTGGCTTGCATCTTTGCTTCCGAACCATGGCAATCTGCGTCATTCTCTGCCTGCTACTGACTTCTGGCTTCTTCTGATTGATGTGTCCAAATTTCCTCTCTTTATAAGGCTCCTATCATGCAGATTAAGGGCCACTCAAATTCAATTTGGCTGCCTCCAAATAGGACCTTCGAAGATCCTATTCTCAAATGAGTCCATCTTTAACTGATAACACCTTCGAAGGTTTATTTACATGTCTTTTGTGAGGCATATCCAATCCTTAACAGATCCTTGGATCAAAAGGAAATCCTTGGGCAAAGACTGCCCCAGTTTCTTCTCTCATAACCAGGACATCTCCTTAAGGCCGAAATGATGAATGTTCTTGAGTTTCTAAGCTTTCTTGTACCATATGATCTCAGTATCTAAGAATAGTAAGTATTTGATTCAGTAGTTCATTTACAAAGAATTTTTGTCTTTTTAGAAATAATTTTGGAGGAGTGAAGGTGAATGGCAATATACAAGGACCTTATTTTAAGCATTTTTTTTTATTTATCAAAGAAATGACTTCTAAACTTTTTCTGGTTTTTCTAATGAAAAACTATTAGGGACTCAGAGGATAGAAACAAAATGTTCCTTGGACTACCTTCTCTTTTTTTTTTCTTTTTAACTTTTTATTTGAAAATACTTTCAAATTTATAGGACAGTTACAAAAATAATACAAACCTCATACGAAACACAGAACCACAACATAATCCTACTCGCCCCTGAAACCCAGGACCACTTTAACATTTTGCCACATTTGCCATATCATTATGTCTATGTCTCTGCCTGTCCATCTGTGTCCATTTGTCTGTCTATTTATCAGTCCATTTTCTGAACACTTGAGTATAGGTTTATACATCATGCCCCTTGAATACTTAATACTGTCATAAACATGTCCTAAGAATAAGGATATTCACTTATGTAACCACCCAGAGTGTAGTTATCAAGTTCAAGAAATTTAGTGTTGATATGAAGCCTTATGGTTTATATTCCAATTTTTTCTTAGGTCCTTTTGGGCCTTTCCCCCTTAATTACTAGATCTCATCCAGGATCATGTATCACAGTTATTTGTCACTGTCTCTTTAGTTGTTGTTGTTGTTTTTTTTTAATTGTGGGAGCATATACAACATAAGCTTTCCCATCTCATCCACTCCCAAGCATTCCATTCAACAGGATTAATCTCATTCACAATACTGTGGTACCCTCACCACCTTCTGGTTACTACAGCTTTTCCATTGTCCCAAACAGAAACCCTTCACTCATTATGTATTAACTCCCCATTCCCCTGTTGTTCTGCCCTCTACCCCCACCTCTGGTAAACTGTACTCCACTCTCCATCTCCATGAATCTGCACATTCCTTGATATTTTCTTTGTAGTTAATGAGTTTAAATTTAATATTCTGAAGCTAAGTGTCTTCTTCAGTGATTGATGTCCTCTGCCTTTAGGGGCAGCCACCCCTGCCCATCAGCATAGGGTTTTTCCAGGAAGACCACTTCCAGACCTGACACCATACACTTAGCTAGCAGCGTACAAAGGGAACATGTACAGCGGTAGGGGTGGGGGTTGTTAGGTTACAATGGAATTTTTGAAGTCCCCTATTCCAGACTCTTCCTCTGATCCTTGAATCCTTTTCAGCATCTTTTCCTTAAGTGATCATCTCCTCCATGCTTGAATTCTTCCACTGAAGTAGCTCATTCCATTTATGACTACTCTGTAGGGAAGTTCTTCCTTTTTCTAAATTTAAGTTTTTCCCCTGGTAGTTTTTACCTATTGACAGTTGTGTTTTTTCTCTTGGTAACCTACTGGATTGAGTTACCCCTTTCCCCTCCTTTTTTTACATGAAAGCCCTTCAGCTATCAGGAACCAGTAATTCTGCTTTGCAAAGTGCTTTTCTTCCTGTGCTTTAGAGGTAACCCTGCTGAGACAGGTCATTCCTTTGCCAGCAGGTGTCAGCTTCAGGACCTGTGGCTGCCCAAGCCCTTCCACCTCCTGAGAGGGAGGGATGGGGGAATGGTTTGTGGCAAGTTCAGGTTGTTCTAGCAGGACCGGGTATCACTTACTCTTGGCTTTGCAGCGTTCATACTTATATTCACACTCACAAACTTTTGAATTCTTCACTATATGTATTAAGTTCCCTTCTCTTCCCTGAATTAACATGATAATCAAGAGCTGTTACTCTGTGTAACTTTATGCATATATCAGATCTTAGGCCAAAATATAAAGTCTATAAAATAATAAGGCTATTAAAAAGAGCCCACCAAATATACCAATCTTACTCAGTTTAGTAGATGTCTGTCAAAATCCTCTCCTTAAGGAGGTGTTAGTCTAGTGATATAGTCTGTTGATATAGTCTGTTCTTAAAACATTTTGGAGCTTCTGGAATTTCCTTTAGGATCACTTTATGAACTATATGAAAAAATTAGTTTTATCTTTTTAAAAAAATTAAACTTTTTGTTTTGAAATAATTTCAAACATATAAGACAGTTGCAAAAATAATATAAACCCAAAACAGAGAATTCCTACATATCCCTACTCCCACCAGATACCCAGAGCCACAAATTTAACATTTTTCCATCTTTGCTATATTATTCTATCTAGCTAACGAAAAATACTTCTGAAATTTTGAGGTCAGGTTGTACACGTATTCCTTGAATACAGAATACTTCCATGTACATTTCGTACAAACAAAGATATTCTTTTATGTAATCACCTTAATTTAAGTACAGTTATCAAGTTCAAGAAATTTAACATTGATATAAAACTTGCATTCTATAGACTAGTTTTTTCTTTTGTCCCAATATGCCATTTTTAAAACAGTTTTATTGGGATTAATTCACATACCCTACAGTCCATCTAAAGTGTTCTAGTATATGCACCGTCTTCTAGTATATGAACAGTGTTGTGCATACATCATCACAATCGGCTCTATAATATTTTCACCCACAAGAAGATTCACTATATTATACAGTCCATTTTTCATCCTCTGGCTTTCCCTCTAGCAACATTAATGACCCTGAACTTTCCCTTTCAACCACAGTTATACCCACATATCACTGTTACATTTACTATAATGTGCTCCCATCATCTCCATCCATTTCCAAACATTTGCAATCAACCTTATTATTTATTCTTCACAAAAAAAAGCATCAGCTTCCCACTCTTGGTCCTCATTCTATCTTCTAGTGACCTATATTCTAGATCTTAACATCAAGAGTTTGCTAGTTATATTTGGTTCATATTAGTGAGCCATACAATATTTATTCTTTTGTGTTATCTTATTCAATGTAATGTCCTCAAGGTTCATCCATGTAGTCACATGCGTCATGACTTCATTTCTTCTTACAGCTGCATGATATTCCATCATATGTGTATACCACATTGTTTATCTGTTCGTCTGTTGATGGATACCTGGATTGTTTCCATCTTTTGGCAGTTGTAAATGATGCTACTATGAATGTCAGTGGCAAATGTCTATGTATATCCCTACTTTCAGTTCTTGACTCGGTATATCCCTAGTAAGTGGGATTGCTGGATCATATGGCAGTTCTATACTTAGCATCCTGAGGAACCACCAAACTCTTCCACAGTGGCTGCACCATTTTACATTCCTACCAGCAATGAGTACTTGTTCCTGTTTCTTCACATCCTCTTTAATACTTGTAGATTCCTACTTGTTTAATACTGGCCATACTAGTAGGTGTGAAATGATATCATGTTGTAGTTTTGATTTGGATTTCCCTTACAGATAATGAAGATGAACAGCTTTTCATGTGCTTTTTAACCATTTGTATTTCCTCTTCAGAAAAATGCCTATTCATATCTTTTGCCCATGTTATAATTGGGTTATTTGTTTTGTTCAGTTGTAGGATTTCTTTATGTATACAGGATATCAAGCCTTTATCCAATATGTAGTTTCCAAATTTTTTCTCCCATTTAGTTGCCTGCCTCTTCACCTTTTTGACAAAGTCTTTTGTGGCATAGAAGCATTTGATTTTGAGGAGTTCTGTTTATCTATTTTTTCTTTTGTTTCTTGTGCTTTGAGTGTAAAGTCTAAGAAGCTACTTACTATTACTAGGTCTTGAAGATGTTTGCCTATATTTTCTTCTAGAAGTTTTATGGTCCTGTCTCTCTTATTTTATGTCTTTTATCCACTTTGAGTTAATTTTTGTATAAGATCTGAGGTAGGGGTTCTCTTTCATTCCTTTGACTATGGATATCCAGTTCTCCCAGCTCATTTATTGAAAAGACTATTTGGACCCAGTTCAGTGGATTTGGGAGCCTTGTTGAAGATCAGTTGACCATAGATCTGGGGTTCTATTTCCAAACTCTCAATTTGATTCCATTGATTAATTTGTTTTGACCACTGTGGCTTTATAATAAGCTTTAAAATCAGGAAGAACAAGTCCTCCTGATTCATTCTTTTTTTTAGTATGTTTTTGGCTCCTCTACAATGTTGTTTTTATCATTGTAGCTTTGTGATATGCTCTAAAGTCAGTAAGTGAGAGTCCTCCAATTTCATTTTACTTTTTCAAGATGTTTTTGGTTATTCATGGTCCCTTAGCCTTCCAAATAAATTTGGTAGGTGGCTTTTCCAATACTATAGAGTAGGCTATTAGAATTTTGATTGGGATTGTGTTGAATCTGTAAATTCATTTGAGTAGAATTGACATCTTAACAATATTTAGTCCTCTAATCCATGATCTTAGAATGTCCTTCCATTTCTTTGATCTTAGAATGTCCTTCCATTTCTTTAGGAATTCTTTGATTTCTTTTAGCAATGTTTTATAGTTTTCTGAATACAAGTCCATTATACATCCTTGGTTAAGTTTATTCCTAGATATTTGAGTCTTTAGTTGCCATTATAAATGGGTCTTTTTCCCCCTGATTTCCTTCTCCAATTGCTCATTATCCCTGTATAGAAACAGTTTTTTTTTTTTTTTCTGATTTTGCCTATTAATTTGGTATCCCAGTACTTTGTTAAGCTCCTTTATTAGGGCTAATAGCTTTGTTGTAGGTTTTTTGGGACTTTCTAAGTTTAGGATTGTACCATTTACAAATAGTGAAAGCTTTATTTCTTCCTTTCTGATCTGGATGACTTTTATTTCATTTTCTTGCCTAATTGTTCTAGCTAGAACCTCTAGCACAATGTTAATAGCAGTAGTGACTAAGTATCCTTGTCTTGTTCCCAATATCAACAGGGAAACTTTCAGTCTTTGACCATTGAGTACAATGTTAGCTCTGGATTTTTTGTATATGCCCTTTGTCATGTTGAGAAAGTTGCCTTCTATGCCTGTCTTTCAAAGTGTTTTTATCAAGAAGGGCATATTAGATTTTTTTTAAAAAAATTTATTAGTAAAACTAATCAACATACAATATGAACATTCTTCTTTTCATCACATAGTTGTTATATTCATCATCATGATCATTTCTTAGAACATTTGCATCAATTCAGAAAAAGAAATGAAAGAAGAAGACTAGAAAGAAAGCCAGCAGATGTTGCCATGTTTGCCATGTGCCTTTCCAGTTGAGAGAGAAATGCTGAACTTCATCAGCTTTTTTTGAAAAATTTTTATTGATAAAACCAATCAACATACACTATGAACATTCTTTTTGTCATCACATAGTTGTATATTCATCAACATGATCATTTCTCAGAACATAGGCATCAATTCAGAAAAAGAAATAAAAAGAAAATAGAAAAAAATTCATACATACCATATCACTTACCCCTCCCTTTCATTGATCACTAGCATTTCAATCTAGTAAATTTATTTTAACATTTGTTCCCCCTATTATTTATTTATTTTTAATCCATAGTCTTACTCATCTGTTGATAAGGTAGATAAAAGGAGCGTCTTTTTGACACAAGGTTCTCACAATCACAGTCACATTGTGAAAGCTATATCATTATACAATCATCTTCAAGAAACATGGCTACTGGAACACAGCTCCACATTTTCAGGCAATTCCCTCCAATCTCTACACTACATCTTGACTAACAAGGTGATATCTATTTAATGTCTAAGAATAACCTCCAGGATAACCTCTCGACTCTGGAATCTCTCAGCCATTGACACTTTATTTTGTCTCATTTCACTCTTTCCCCTTTTGGTTGAGAAGATTTTCTCAATCCCCTAATGCTGAGTCTCAGCTCATTCTAGCGGTTTTCTCAATCCTTTGATGCTGAGTCTCAGCTCATTCCAGGATTTACAGGGAGTCCTGTCCCACATAAATGGGAGGGTGGTGAGTTTGCTTGTTGTGTTGGTGTTGGCTGGAGAAACAGGCCACATCTGAGCAACAAAAGAGGTTCTCTTGGGGGTGACTCTTAGGCCTAATTTTAAGTAAGGATGATGTTAGCTGTGGGTTTTCATATATTCTTTTTATCATGTTGAAGACATTTCTTCTATTGCTATCTATTCTTTTTATCAAGAAAGAATGTTGAATTTTGTAAAATGTTTTTTCTGCATCAATTGAGATGATCATGTAGTTTTTCTGCTTTGATTTGTTGATATGGTGTATTACATTAATTGATTTCCTTATGTTGAACTATCTTTGCATACCTGGAATATATTCCCACTTGGTTATGGTGTATAATTCTTTTAATGTGCTCCTGGATTCAGTTTACAAGTATTTTGTTGAGGATTTTTGCATCTATATTCATTAGAGAGATTGGTCTGTAATTTTCTTGTAGTGTCTTTGTCAGGCTTTGGTATTAGGATGATGTGGTTTCATAGAATGTTAGGTAGTTTTCCCTCCTCTTCAATTTTTTTGAAGAGTTTGAGAAAGATTGGTACTAATTCTTTCTTGAATGCTTGATAGATTTCACATGTGAAGCCACCATCCTGGACTTTTCTTTTTTGGGGAACTTCTTGATGACTGATTCAATCTTTTTACTTGTGATTGGTTTGTTGAGGATATCTGTTTCTTCTTGAGGCAGTTTTGGTTGTTCATGCCTTTCTAGTTCTTGAATGCTTGATAGATTTCACATGTGAAGCCACCATCCTGGACTTTTCTTTTTTGGGGAACTTCTTGATGACTGATTCAGTCTCTTTACTTGTGATTGGTTTGTTGAGGATATCTGTTTCTTCTTGAGGCAGTTTTGGTTGTTCATACCTTTCTAGTAAGTTGTCTATTTCATCTACGTTGTCTAATTTATGAGCATATAGTTGCTCTTAGTATCCTCTCATTACTTCCTTTATTTCTGCAGAGTCAGTGCTTATGTCTCTTCTTCCATTTCTGGTTTTATTTATTTGCATTCTCTCTCTCTCTCTCTCTCTCTCTCTCTCTCTCTCTCATCCTCTCAGTCAGTTTAGTTAAGGATCCATTGATTTTATTGATTTTCTCAAAGAACCAACTTCTGGTTTTATTAATTTTCTTGATTGTTTTCCAGTTCTCAATTTCATTTATTTTTGCTCTACCTTTTGTTATTTCTTTCCTTTGGTTTACTTTGGGATTAGTTTGCTGTTTTTTCTCCAGTTCTTCCAAATGAAAGTTAATTCCTCAATTTTTGCTTTTTCTTCTTTTTTAATATAGGCATTTAAGGCAATAAATTTCCCTTTTAACACTGCCTTTGCTGCATATCCCATAAATTTTGATATGTTGTGGTTTCATTTTCATTTGCCACGAGTGATTTACTGATTTCTCTTTTAATTTCTTCCTTGACCCACTGGTTGTTTAAGAGTGTATTGTTGAGCTTCCATATATTTATGGATTTTCTGGCCTTCTGCGTGTTATTAATTTCCAGCTTCATTGCATTATGATCCGAGAAAGTGTTTTATTTAATATCAGTCTTTTAAAATTTATTGAGACTTGCTTTATTACTCAGCATATGGTCTATCCCTGAGAATGATCCATGAGCCCTTTAGAAAAATGTGTATCCTGCTGTTGTGGGGTGTAATGTTCGGTAAAAGTCTGTTAAGTCTAGGTCATTTATCTTATTATTCAAATTCTCTACTTCTTTATTGATCCTCTGGTAGATGTTCTATCCATTGATGAGAGTAGGGAATTGAAGTCTCCAACTATTATAGTAGAGGTGTCTATTTCTCCCTTCAGTGTTGTCAGTGTTTACCTCATGTGCTTTGGAGCACTCTCACTTAGTGCATAAATGTTTATGATTGTTATGTTTACTTGTTGAATTGTTCCTTTTATTATTTATTTATTTATTTATTTAGGTTGTTTCTTGTTTTTTTAAAATTTTTAAATTTTTTGTAAATATAACAACATACAAACATGAACATTCATATAATATGATCATTCCATTCTTGGTATATAATCAGTAACTCACAGTATCGTCACATAGTTGTAATATTCATCACCATTATCATTTCTTAGAACACTTGCATCAATTCAGAAAAAGAAATAAAAAGAAAAAAGAAAAAAACTCATACATACCATACCCCTTAGCCCTCCCTCTCATTGACTGCTAGTATTTCCATCTACGCAATATATTTTAGCCTTTGTTTCCCCTATTTTTAGCATTTCAATCTACTAAATTTATTTTATGAATTGTTCCTTTTGTTAATACATAGTGTCATTCTTTGTCTCTTTTCATTGTTTTACATTTGAAGTCTAATTTGTTGGAGAGTAGTTTGCTACTCCTGCTCTTTTCTGATTGTTGTTTACATGAAATATCTTTTCCCAACCTTTCACTTTCAAACTATTTTTGTCCTTGGGTCTAAAATGAATCTCTGTAGACAGCATATAGATAGGTCCTATTTTTTTTTTTTTTTTTTTTTTACATGGGCAGGCACCGGGAATTGAACCTGGGTCCTCGGGCATGGCAGGCAAGCACTCTTACCTGCTGAGCCACCGTGGCCCGCCCGGTCCTATTTTTAAATACATTCTGCCAGTCTCTGCCTTTTGACTGGGGAGTTTAATCCATTAACATTAATGTTATTAGTGTAACCAGTTTGCCTTTTGTATTTTATATGTCAGATCTATTTTTTTTTCCTCTTTTTACCATTACAGTTAGTCTTCATTTCTGCACTCTCCTCCAGGCCTCTCTCTCCTGCCTTTTCCTATCTGCCTGTAATGCTTCCTTTAGTATTTCTTGCAGAGCTGGTCTCTTAGTCACAAATTCTCTCAGAGATCGTTTGTCTGAAAATATTTTAAACTGCCTCCTCCTGTTTTTGAAGGACAGTTTTGCTGGATATGGAATTCTTGGTTGGCAGTTTTTCTCTTTTAGAATCTTAAATATATCAAACCACTGTCTTCTTGCCCCCACGGTTTCTGCTGAGAAATCCACACATAGCCTTATTGGGCTTCCCTTGTATGTGATGGATTGCTTTTCTCTTGCTGCTTTCATAAGTCTCTCTTTCTCTTTGACCTCTGACAATCTGATTAGCAAGTGTCTTGGAATATGTCTATTTGGATCTGTTCTGTTTTGGGTATACTGTACTTGGAGCTGTAATTTTATGTCTCATAAGAGGTCAGAAATTTTCAGAGATTATCTCCTCCATTAGTCTTTCTTCTCTCTTTTTTTTTTTCTTCTCTTCTTCTGGGTTACCCACAAGTATATTTGTGCACTTCATGTTGTCTTTCAGTTCCCTGAGACCCTGCTCATATTTTCCCATTCTTTTCCCTATATTTTCTTTTATGTATCAGGTTTCAGATGTCCAGTCCTCTAGTCCACCAATCCTTTCTTCATCCCTTCAAGTGTATTGTTATAGGTTTCCATTATTTTTTTTCCCCATCTCTTCTGTTGTGCCTTTCATTCCCATAAGTTCTGTGATTTGTGTTTTCAAACTTTCGAGGTTTCTTTTTTTGAGTTGCATGGTCCAGAAATTGAACTCGGGTCTCCCACATGGAAGGCGAGCAGTCTACCACTGAACCACATGCACTCTATAAAGTTTTGAGTTCTTTTTGTTTTCCCAATGTCTTCTTTGTATCCTCCCTCAACTCATCAATTTGATTTTTTTTTAATTTTTTATTAATTAAAAAAAACAACAAGAAACACAAACATTCCCAATACATACACTCAGCAGTTCACAATATCATCACATAGTTACATATTCATCATCATGGCATCACCTGGACAAACCAACAAAATCTCATGTCCTTAAGGTGTTCAATCAACTATCTATATAAGTTATATTAGGAGATGCACTAGTCAAAGTATAGATTTGTACCAAATAAACATTTTTTGCTTTAGTCTCACACATTAGTTGAAAATTTAAACTATTAAGTACCATCTATTTTCAGCACACTGCAGTAATGACATTCTTTTGTTCTTCCTCATGCAAAAACATTCTTTAAATTTGTACATTTAGTCACTATCATTATACAATCTAGGCATTCCTAGATTACACCATCTCAATCTTTATTGTCTATCTTTCTTTGTGATTTCATTTATGTCCCAGCCCTCCTCCCTCTATCATTCTCATATGCAGCTTCATTCAGTGTTTTAATATAATTGTATTACAGTTAGGTAATATTGTGCTGTCCATTTCTGAGTTTTTATATTCAGTTCTTTTGCACAATCTGTATCCCTTCACCTCCAATTACCCAATATCTTACCCTATTTCTATCTCCTGATGGTCTCTGTTACCAAGGAAATATTCCAAGTTTATTCACTAATGTCAGTTCATATCAGTGAGACCATACAGTATTTGTCCTTTTGTTTCTGGCTAATCACACTCAGCATAATGTCCTTAAGGTCCATGCATGTTACATACTTCATAACTTGATTCTGTCTTACAGCTGCATAATATTCCATCTTATGTAAATGTCACAGTTTGTTTAGCCAACTGTCTGTTGATGGACATTTTGGCTGTTTCCATCTCTTGGTAATTGTTAATAATGCTGCTATAAACATTGGTGTGTAAATGTCCATTTGTGTCCTTGGCCTCGTGTCCTTTGAGTAGAGACAGCATATAGATGGGTCCTGTTTTTTAATCCATTCTGCCAGACTATGTCTTTTTGATTGGAGAGTTTAATCCATTAACATTCAGTGTTATTACTGCATGGGTAGTACTTTCTTCTACTCTTTTGCCTTCTGGATTTTATATGTCATATCTAATTTTCTTTCTTTTTACCTTTACTCATAGTCTTCCTTTTTTTTTTTTTTTAATTAACGGAAAGAAAAAAAAAAGAAATTAACACAACATTTAGAAATCATACCATTCTACATATGCACTCAGTAATTCTTAACATCATCACATAGATGCCTGATCATCGTTTCTTAGTACATTTGCATCGGTTTAGAGGAACTAGCAACACAACAGAAAAAGATATAAAATGTTAATATGAAGAAATAAAAGTAGTAATAATAGTAAAAAAAAAAAAACCCTATAGCTCAGATGCAGCTTCATTCAGTGTTTTAACATGATTACTTTACAATTAGGTATTATTGTGCTGTCCATTTTTGAGTTTTTGTATCTAGTCCTGTTGCACAGTCTGTATCCCTTCAGCTTCAATTACTCATTATCTTACCCTGTTTCTAACTCCTGCTGGACTCTGTTACCAATGACATATTTCAAGTTTATTCTCGAACGTCCTTTCACATCAGTGGGACCATACAGTATTTGCCCTTTAGTTTTTCTCTAGGTCCATCCATGTTATTACATGCTTCAGAAGTTTATCCTGTCTTAAAGCTGCATAATATTCCATTGTATGAATATACCACAGTTTGTTTAGCCACTCTTCTGTTGATGGACATTTTGGCTGTTTCCATCTCTTTGCAATTGTAAATAACGCTGCTATAAACATTGGTGTGCAAATGTCCGTTTGTGTCTTTGCCCTTAAGTCCTTTGAGTAGATACCTAGCAATGGTATTGCTGGGTCGTATGGCAATTCTATATTCAGCTTTTTGAGGAACCACCAAACTGCCTTCCACAGTGGTTGCACCATTTGACATTCCCACCAACAGTGGATAAGTGTGCCTCTTTCACTGCATCCTCTCCAGCACTTGTCATTTTCTGTTTTGTTGATAATGGCCATTCTGGTGGGTGTGAGATAATATCTCATTGTGGTTTTTATTTGCATTTCTCTAATGGCCAGGGACATTGAGCATCTCTTCATATGCCTTTTGGCCATTTGTATTTCCTCTTCTGGTAGGTGTCTGTTCAAGTCTTTTTCCCATTTTGTAATTGGGTTGGCTGTCTTTTTGTTGTTGAGTTGAACAATCTCTTTATAAATTCTGGATACTAGACCTTTATCTGATACGTCATTTCCAAATATTGTCTCCCATTGTGTAGGCTGTCTTTCTACTTTCTTGATGAAGTTCTTTGATGCACAAAAGTGTTTAATTTTGAGGAGCTCCCATTTATTTATTTCCTTCTTCAGTGCTCTTGCTTTAGGTTTAAGGTCCATAAAACCACCTCCAGTTGTAAGATTCATAAGATATCTCCCTACATTTTCCTCTGTTTTATGGTCTTAGACCTAATGTTTAGGTCTTTGATCCATTTTGAGTTAATTTTTGTATAAGGTGTGAGATACGGGTCTTCTTTCATTCTTTTACATATGGATATCCAGTTCTCTAGGCACCATTTATTGAAGAGACTGTTCTGTCCCAGGTGAGTTGGCTTGACTGCCTTATCAAAGATCAAATGTCCATAGATGAGAGGGTCTATATGTGAGCACTCTATTCGATTCCATTGGTCGATATATCTATCTTTATGCCAATACCATGCTGTTTTGACCACTGTGGCTTCATAATATGCCTTAAAGTCCGGCATCGTGAGACCTCCAGCTTCGTTTTTTTTCCTCAAGATGTTTTTAGCAATTCGGGGCACCCTGCCCTTCCAAATAAATTTGCTTATTGGTTTTTCTATTTCTGAAAAATAAGTTGTTGGGATTTTGATTGGTATTGCATTGAATCTGTAAATCAATTTAGGTAGGATTGACATCTTAACTATATTTAGTCTTCCAATCCATGAACACGGTATGCCCTTCCATCTATTTAGGTCTTCTGTGATATCATTTAACAGTTTTTTGTAGTTTTATTTATATAGGTTTTTTGTCTCTTTAATTAAGTTTATTCCTAGGTATTTTATTCTTTTCGTTGCAATTGTAAATGGGATTCATTTCTTGATTTCCCCCTCAGCTTGTTCATTACTAGTGTATAGAAATGCTACAGATTTTTGAATGTTGATCTTGTGACCTGCTACTTTGCTGTACTCATTTATTAGCTCTAGTAGTTTTGTTGTGGATTTTCCCGGGTTTTCGACGTATAGTATCATATCGTCTGCAAACAGTGATAGTTTTACTTCTTCCTTTCCAATTTTGATGCCTTGTATTTCTTTTTCTTGTCTAATTGCTCTGGCTAGAACCTCCAACACGATGTTGAATAATAGTGGTGATAGTGGACATCCTTGTCTTGTTCCTGATCTTAGGGGGAAAGTTTTCAATTTTTCCCCATTGAGGATGATATTAGCTGTGGGTTCTTCATATATTCCCTCTATCATTTTAAGGAAGTTCCCTTGTATTCCTATCTTTTGAAGTGTTTTCAACAGGAAAGGATGTTGAATCTTGTCAGATGCCTTCTCTGCATCAATTGAGAAGATCATGTGATTTTTCTGCTTTGATTTGTTGATATGGTGTATTACATTAATTGATTTTCTTATGTTGAACCATCCTTGCATACCTGGAATGAATCCTACTTGGTCATGATGTATAATTCTTTTAATGTGTTGTTGGATACGATTTGCTAGAATTTTATTGAGGATTTTTGCATCTATATTCATTAGAGAGATTGGTCTGTAGTTTTCTTTTTTTGTAATATCTTTGCCTGGTTTTGGTATGAGGGTGATGTTGGCTTCATAGAATGAATTAGGTAGTTTTCCCTCCACTTCGATTTTTTTGAAGAGTTTGAGGAGAGTTGGTACTAATTCTTTCTGGAATGTTTGATAGAATTCACATGTGAAGCCGTCTGGTCCTGGACTTTTCTTTTTAGGAAGCTTTTGAATGACTAATTCAATTTCTTTACTTGTGATTGGTTTGTTGAGGTCATCTATTTCTTCTTGAGTCAAAGTTGGTTGTTCATGTCTTTCCAGGAACCCATCCATTTCATCTAAATTGTTGTATTTATTAGCGTAAAGTTGTTCATAGTATCCTGTTATTACCTCCTTTATTTCTGTGAGGTCAGTAGTTATGTCTCCTCTTCCATTTCTGATCTTATTTATTTGCATCCTCTCTCTTCTTCTTTTTGTCAATCTTGCTAAGGGCCCATCAATCTTATTGATTTTCTCATAGAACCAACTTCTGGTCTTATTGATTTTCTCTATTGTTTTCATGTTTTCACTTTCATTTATTTCTGCTCTAATCTTTGTTATTTCTTTCCTTTTGCTTGCTTTGGGATTAGTTTGCTGTTCTTTCTCCAGTTCTTCCAAGTGGACAGTTAATTCCTGCATTTTTGCCTTTTCTTCTTTTCTGATATAGGCATTTAGGGCAATAAATTTCCCTCTTAGCACTGCCTTTGCTGCGTCCCATAAGTTTTGATATGTTGTGTTTTCATTTTCATTCGCCTCGAGGTATTTACTAATTTCTCTTTGACCCACTCGTTGTTTAAGTGTGTGTTGTTGAGCCTCCACGTATTGGTGAATTTTCTGGCACTCCGCCTATTATTGATTTCCAACTTCATTCCTTTATGATCCGAGAAAGTGTTGTGTATGATTTCAATCTTTTTAAATTGTTAAGACTTGCTTTGTGACCCAGCATATGGTCTATCTTTGAGAATGATCCATGAGCACTTGAGAAAAAGGTGTATCCTGCTGCTGTGGGATGTAATGTCCTATAAATGTCTGTTAAGTCTAGTTCATTTATAGTAATATTCAGATTCTCTATTTCTTTATTGATCCTCTGTCTAGATGTTCTGTCCATTGATGAGAGTGGTGAATTGAAGTCTCCAACTATTAAGGTATATGTGTCTATTTCCCTTTTCAGTGTTTGCAGTGTATTCCTCATGTATTTTGGGGCATTCTGGTTCGGTGTGTAAATATTTATGATTGTTATGTCTTCTTGTTTAATTGTTCCTTTTATTAGTATATAGTGTCCTTCTTTGTCTCTTTTAACTGTTTTACATTAGAAGTCTAATTTGTTGGATATTAGTATAGCCACTCCTGCTCTTTTCTGGTTGTTATTTGCATGAAATATCTTTTCCCAACCTTTCACTTTCAACCTATGTTTATCTTTGGGTCTAAGATGTGTTTCCTGTAGACAGCATATAGAAGGATCCTGTTTTTTAATCCATTCTGCCAGTCTATGTCTTTTGATTGGGGAATTCAGTCCATTAACATTTAGTGTTATTACTGTTTGGATAATATTTTCCTCTACCATTTTGCCTTTTGTATTATATATATCATATCTGACTTTCCTTCTTTCTACACTCTTCTCCATACCTCTCTCTTCTGTCTTTTCGTATCTGACTCTAGTGCTCCCTTTAGTATTTCTTACAGAGCTGGTCTGTTGGTCACAAATTCTCTCAGTGACTTTTTGTCTATAAATGTTTTAATTTCTCCCTCATTTTTGAAGGACAATTTTGCTGGATATAGAAGTCTTGGTTGGCAGTTTTTCTCTTTTAGTAATTTAAATATATCATCCCACTGTCTTCTAGCTTCCATGGTTTCTGCTGAGAAATCTACACATAGTCTTATTGGGTTTCCCTTGTATGTGATGGATTGTTTTTCTCTTGCTGCTTTCATGATCCTCTCTTTCTCTTTGACCTCTGACATTCGAACTAGTAAGTGTCTTGGAGAACGCCTATTTGGGTCTAATCTCTTTGGCGTGCGCTGCACTTCTTGGATCTGTAATTTTAGGTCTTTCATAAGGGTTGGGAAATTTTCAGTGATAATTTCTTCCATTAGTTTTTCTCCTCCTTTTCCCTTCTCTTCTCCTTCTGGGACACCCACAACACGTATATTTGTGCGCTTCATATTGTCATTCAGTTCCCTGATACCCTGTTCAAATTTTTCCATTCTTTTCCTGATAGTTTCTGTTTCTTTTTGGAATTCAGATGTTCCATCCTCCAAATCACTAATTCTGTCTTCTGTCTCTTTAAATCTATCATTGTAGGTATCCATTGTTTTTTCCATCTTTTCTACTTTATCCTTCACTTCCATAAGTTCTGTGATTTGTTTTTTCAGTTTTGTTGTTTCTTCTTTTTGTTCAGCCCATGTCTTCTTCATGTCCTCCCTCAATTTATTGATTTCATTTTTGAAGAGGTTTTCCATTTCTGTTCGTATATTCAGCATTAGTTGTCTCAGCTCCTGTATCTCATTTGAACTATTGGTTTGTTCCTTTGACTGGGCCATATTTTCAGTTTTCTGAGCGTGATCCGTTATCTTCTGCTGGCGTCTGGGCATTTTGTCAGATTTCCCTGAGTGTTGGACCCAACAGGTTGAAAGATTTTTCTGTGAAATCTCTGGGTTCTGTTTTTCTTATCCTGCCCAGTACGTGGCCCTCATGGCACACGTTTGTCTGAGGGTCCCACCAGTAAAAGGTGCTGTGGGTCCTTTAACTTTGGAAAACTCTCGCCGTGGGGGAGGTTCGCCAGCCGAAGCGGCTTGGAAGAGTGCCAGCCGGCCCGGGGGTCCGAACGCGGGGACGGTCACCGGCCGCAGCAGCCCGGGAGAGCACCCGTCTGAATTTCCTGGTCGGCCTGGGGAGCCTAGTGTGGTGGGAGGGCGCCAGCCGCCGCGGCCTGGGAGAGTGCACCGTTCCCAGCCGGACCGGGGAGTCACGTGTTTGGAAGGGACCTCCCCCGGTCACCGTTCTCCGCAGCCTGGGGATTTTTGATCCAATTCTCTCAGTTGGTCTGGGGTGGCACGCATGGTGGGGGCGCCAGCTGCCGCGGCTTGAGGGGACCACCTGCCCAATTCTGCCAGCTGGCCCGGGAAGGAGGAGGGGAGGGACTCCGGCCGCTTGCCGCCCCGCCCGGGGAAGCCCGCGCCCCTCGGCGATCTCACCGGAGTGGGTTCTCCCAGCCAGTCATCCGTTCCAGGATGGGGTACGCTGTCTTTTTGTTCTCTGTCGTGGCTCTGGGAGCTGTTCTGTATTGTTTCTACTCCCCTAGTAGCTGTTCTGGAGGAGGAAAGGTGAGGATGGCAAGGCTGTCGAGGACGGTGGCGCAGGAGCCGGTGATGGCGGAAGAGGGCACGGTGGTGGTTGGAGAGCCGCTGGAGTAGGAGGAGAAAGGGAAGGATAAGACGGCGGCGGGAGTGCCGGCGGAAAAGGGGGAAGAGGAGGGCTAGATGGCGGTGGGAGCGCTGGTGGAGAAGGGGGAAGAAGAGGGCTAGATGGCGGCGGGAGCGCCGGTGGTGAAAGAGGAAGAGGAGGGCTAGATGGCGGCGGGAGCGCCAGCGGAGAAAGAGGAAGAGGAGGGCTAGATGGCGGCGGGAGCGCCGGCAGAGAAGGGGGAAGAGGAGGGCTAGATGGCAGCGGAAGCACCGCTGGCGGAGAAGGGGGAAAGGAGGGCTAGATGGCGGCGGGAGCGCCGGCGGAGAAGCTGTTAATTAATTTTTTTTTTAATTAATAAAAAAAAAATTACAAACAAACAAAAAAGTGGCCTTTCACATTCTTTTACTGACTGTCTCTGAAATCCCACTATTTCTGTTTTGCATTTACCTGGGTAGATCTGTTTCCCTAGCCGCCTTCTTTCATCCTAGGTCTTTGATTCCTCTGGGCACACCTGACTTCTGAGGCTACAGGTACTCACCTTTGTTTGCCAAGAACACCTGAAGCGTCCCTTCCTCCTCCACAACAGGATGCTGAACTGAGCCCCTCCTGCAAGGGCTGCTCCTGGGGGTGGAGAGCTGAAGGGGTCTGAGTGACCAGCAGCCCCTTCAGGTTAGAGCAGCAGTTTCTTTTGTGGGTGGGACAAACACATTTGAAGTGAACCGAAAGGCAAATGTTCAGATTCCATCCATGGTCACCACTACCTGGTATTTATTGAAAATTTGCCGTTTGTATATGACCATTCTTCATAAGCCATATGAAGGGGATAATGGAAAAGAAAGAGCTGCTGATTACTAGAGCTATAGCCAATAAAGGTGGGCTCAAGTAGATGGAAGGTGTTCTAGTTTGCTAGCTGCTGGCATGCAATATACCAGAAACAGAATGGCTTTAAAAGGGGGAATTTATTAATTTGCAAATTTACAGTTCTAGGCCAAGAAAATGTCCCTGTTAAAGCAAGTCTATAAAAATGTCCAAATTAAGGCACCAACAAGAGGTTACCTTCACTCAAGAAAGGCCAATGAAGTTCAGGGTTGCTCTCAACTGGAAAGGCACATGGCGAACATAGCGATATCTGCTAGCTTTTTCTCCAGGCTTCTTGTTTCATGAAGCTCCCCCAGGGGCATTTTCCTTCCTTATCTCCAAATGTCCCTGGCTGCATGGGCTCTTGTGGTTCTTGTGACTCTCCAAATGTTTCCTCTTTTAAAGATTCCAGTAGAGTAATCAAAGACCCACCTGGAATGGGTGGAGTCACATCTCCCTCTAATGAAAGGTTAATACCCACAATTGGGTGAGTCACATCTTTGTGAAGATAACCTAATCAGGTTTTCAGCCTATAGTCCTGAATAGTGATTAAAAGATCCACAAGATGGATCAGGATTAAAACATGACTTTTCTAGGATACATAATCCTTTGAAACCAGCACAGAAGGGTATGTGGGATTTGGTAAAAATTATGTAGGTAAGTAATGAGCACCTCAGTAGTGGTACTTGGTTGACTTTCCTAAAATAGCTGGTAGACCCTTCCTACCTTGCTGGGAAGACCACCCACTGCAGAAAGTGAAGCTTTCTCTTTGGAATCTGGGGGTGTCATTATTCAAAGCGGGTGCTGCAAGCTTTGACTGAAATGAGATCTCTTGCAGGAGCTCTCTTTCACACAGGGCAATTCGGAACCCTCAGGCCAGTGAATCTGTCACAGTCCAGTCTGGGCCCTGGAGCCCTTCTGCCAGTTCATGTGTAGGTAAGGGTCTCTGGCCTTGAACCAGGTTCCCACATGTCTCTCTGACTCTCCTTTCATCCCAGGTCACCAATGGTGCACGCTTCCAGGATGAGTACATCACAGACTTGCTGGTGTTTGGCTTCCTCCAGAATTGCCCCAACTGTCATTTCCACAAAGAGCTGGAGTTGTTGGGCCATGAACTTCCCCTGCAGGCTCACCTATGGGAGGGCTACGATGATGAGCTGCAGACTGATGGCAACCGATCCAGCTACTTCCACCTGGAAAGAAGGGAGGCAGGTCAGCATCTGAATTAGCCTTCTTTGCCCCAAATCGGGACATTGCTGTTGCTAGTAATGTTTGGGAAAGGTTGGTGCTGGAATGGACTTTAGGACCCTTTGGGCTCTGTCTCTACATCTGCAGTTTCATTTGTGTCAGTGGTGATTTGGTCTGTACTTGATTACCTCCAGTTGTGTTGCACTCTTTACCATTTTGGTGACTCTTAGAAAGTTTTTCCCTTCTGATGAACCAAATCTTCCTCCGTTTACTACTACTCATGATTCTACCGTCTGGTCCAATGTTGAATAGTAACAAATGATTCCAGTGTAACCAAAGTTTGGGAACCACTGACCTAGATTATATAACTCAAGGATTCTCAAATTTGGGATTGTATAATTGCAAGAACCTGGGGGAATTTTTAAAAAATACTGGTGCTGGGGCCCCATACTCAGAGATTCTGACTTGATTGGTCTGGGGTATGCCCAGGTCTGGAAAAAGCACTATCAGTGATTCTGATAACACAGCCCAATAAATACTACCTTGCCCAGACCTAACTGAATCGCCTATCAGTTGAAATCCACTCAGTTTCTTTAGTGCCTTTCACCTTTACTTTCATATATATTATGACTTGATTACCTGTAAAATAACTAGAGCATTAAAGTTTTCTGAACTTTATTTCCAGATGAGGAAACTGAGGCCCAAAGGAGGGTAAATGGTTTGCCCCAAATGTCCGGTCAGTGGGTACCGCAGAGCCGCACAGAAAGCCAGGACTTAGAGCCGGACTGCTGCCCACAGTTGCATCAATTTGCTGACTTTACCGTTTCCTGACCTTAGTCCCTGAGCTCTATTCCCAGCTTCTCTTTTAACTCTCCTCTGCCACCAGTGCTACCTCCATGGACAGAGGCTGTCCTAAGATGAAGACTGGAGCAGGCTGGCAAGGCCTTTGAGCTGCCACTCCTAGACTTGGCCCTAAAATAGTTTCTCAATGATGTGCACTTTGGGATTGTGTGAGGAAGTCTCTCAGAAGGCACAGGCCCTGGACTCGACTCCAACTCCTTGACCAGAAGGTCCTAGGTGGGGAACTTCCTAGGTTTTTCTGATGTAGCCCCTGGTTGGCGTCACTGTCCTGAAAGCCTAGGGTGATTGAAGGCCTCAGGTAGACCCAGGCCTGCTGAGCTGCCTCAGATTATACTGATATGGAAGGGTGCACTGCCCTCTAGTGGCACTGGGGGAGACCAACAGCCCATTTAGCCTTTTGACCTTTAGCCCTGCCTTAAATGGGGCAGGTGGGAATGGGGCAGTGATTCCCTGATTGCTAGGGTATGCCAAAAACTCTCTGCCAGTGTGTCTTCTGGCCCGCCCTAAATTGGAGCAAACACTTGGCAATGTCCAACTTCCTTTAGAAAGGTTCAAGAAGAGAGGTGGGCGCAGGAAGGGCGTTAGTATTAGAGGCTATTGCTGCCAGCGTAGCCTGAGGTTGAGGTGCATACTGTGCTGCTTACACTCATACCCCCTGCTGCTCTGCCACTCTTTTCCACACTCTCCCTTGCCCTTAAACTGCAAAGCCTGGCTTGACCAATGGCATTTGCAAAAGTGATTTTGGGGCTGTACACTTAACACCACCTCACTTCCCCTGCCGCCCAGACACACACAGTAGAAACCAGGCATGCAGGCTCAGTACCTGGCAAGACTTAGAAGCAAATGGCAGAGCAGAGGCTCTGGACATCTCGATTGCATTGCATTCATTCATTAAACTAGACACAGATGAATCAGACACAAATCTTTTTTTTTATTTCTCATTAAAAAAATTTTTTTTATTAATAAAACAACATACAAACACACAAACATTCCTAACATACAAACATTCCATACATGGTATGTAATCAGTGGCTCACAATATTATCACACAGAATGTATTCATCACCATGATCATTTTTTTGAAAAAGAAGTAAAAAGAAAGATGAAAAAAACTCATACATCCCATATCCCTTACCTCTCTCATTGACTGCTAGTATTTCCATCTACCCAATTTATTTTAACCTTTGTTCCCCCTATTATTTGTTGTTTATTTTTTATCCATATTTTTTACTCATCTGTCAGAGGAGAATGGGCATGAGTAACTTAAAAGGTGGAAAGGAGAAATTCCATGAGATGCAGATTCTGGACTTTGGGGGCTAGAAAAGGTGACTTTTTGCTATGTGGAGAATCAGGAGAACATTCATCAATGCAACTGCAATTGATCTGGGCCCTGAAGGATAGGTACAGTTTGGCTTTTTGGAAGTTGGGACAAGGGAATGACAGCAGCTTAAGGAAAATCCTGAAGATGGGAAAGCCCAGAGTCCGTAAAAGGCAGAATGAATAGTTAAGTCTGGTTAGAACATTTGAAGGGAATAGTGACCCATGAGGGCAAAGGTAAGTTGAGGCTGGGTTATGAGGTGTCACTTAAGCAGACATGAGCGTTTGGAAGGTTTTGAGTAGAGAAGTGATGTATTCATAAGTAGAAGCACCATGGCCAGGAAAGAGACAGATGAGGTGCCTAGGGCCCTCAGCCCCGATGCCTCCTTAAGTCTTGCACATGAGTTCGTTGCTTGCTTTGCCTTAGTCTCAGCTCTGAGAAGTATGTTGTGGAGAGTAGAGAATATTTCTGGGGAGTAGGGAGATAGGGAGCAGGGAATGAGATTAGGAGATTATTGTAATGAGCAGGGGTGGTGCAGGGCCCCACACCAAGCGGTAGCAGTGTGATGGATAAGGGAGACAGGCGTACCTGCCCTGTAAGGTGGGACATGGCAAGTGATTAAGGGTGTACGCAAAGGCTAAGATAAGAAGGAGCTTTATATCCTGGGTAAATAAGCCAAAAGGGACTTGAAAGCACAGAAAAAAATATCAAATTTAATGGGAGAAATAATAATAGCTGGCATTTATTGAATGTTTAGTAAGCTAGGTACTGGCTCAGTCACATTTTCGTTTTCTCATTCTTCCATGCAACTATTGAACACCTACTATGTGCTGTGCAAAGTTTTAGGTGCTGGGTGTTTGGTTGTGAACAAAACAGATGAAAGAATCATGGCCTTTATAAAGCTTACATTTTGGCAGAGGAGTCAGCCAAGTAGCATAAACTGGTAAATTCTACTGTATCCTATGGTAGCTAGTGCCAGGAGAGCAAAAGGAGAGAGAGGCAATAAGAAGCCTGGCTCTGGTAGGGTGGATATTTGTTTGGGACATGGGCCAGAGCAAAGTCTCCCTCTGAGTATGGCAGAAAGTCAAGTGCAAGGAAGAGTGAAGACATCCAGGTAGGAGCAGTAAGTGGGGAGACCAGTATAGTGGAGAATGGGACTTTAAGTGCAAGGGAAAGTTTCCAGTTAGCGACAGGGGGCAGATTAGATGGGGTCTTCTGAGTCATGGTGAAGACTTGGGCTGTCAGAGAGGATGTGGTTGGGGAAGGTGTGATCTTCACAACTGCCTTGTGGGGAAGGTTGGGGAGGAAAGTTCATGGTCTCGTGACTGAGAAGGGTGGATGTGGACTAAAGTGTGTTCCGACTACAGGGCCTTGGTCCTTGGTCCTCACACAGCTGAGGCCAACACCTGACCCTGGACATTGGGGTCTGGAGCTGACAGCGGTGCAGGCTGCCTGCTGCCAGGCTCATGCCTTGGGTGTGCTCAGTCATGAATGCCCATAGCCTCACTCACCCTTCCTGTGGGTAGATCTTAGATCTTCAGTCAGTAAGAGAGTTGCTTCTTGAGCTCATTTTCTGCTCATTCAGGGCACTCCCTGTTCTTGCTCCCTGAACGACTAGTCCCCAAGTCTTTATTCTGTGACTCTTGGAAAGTGGGCCAAATGCTCTGCAGATCACCATGGCTGCTGTAGGGACAGGAACTTGGTTTGTTCTGAAACAGAATCCTTTCCTTTTTCTGGGGGTGGTATAGGGTGGAGTAAGGGTGTTCACAGGGCCATTTTCTGAGTCTGCTTTGTCTCTCTTACCCCCTGCCTGAACATTCAGACTCTGAACATCAAGAGGAAATCATCCAGAACATCGCCAGGCATCTCGCTGCAATAGGGGACAGGATGGACAGCAACATCCATCCGGGACTGGTGAATAACCTGGCCCAGCAGTTCATGAACGTGAACCTGTCAGAGGAGGTCAGTGAGGGGAGAAAGCTCTCTGGTGCCTCTTCTGGAATAGATGGGATTTTCCCAGTGTCAGCTGAACAATAAACTTTGTCCTGGGTCTCTGGTCAGGCAAACTGGGATTTGGTGAGGTGACCTCGTTCCTGATGGTCAGGTCTGGGGCTCAGTGGCTGTTGTAGTTTGCTAGCTGTCGGAATGCAACACACCAGACACGGATTAGCTTTCAATAAAAGGGGATCTATTTAGTTGATGTATAGCTCTTCAGAGGAAAGGCATCTAACTTTCAACGGAGGTTCTTTCTTAACGTGGAAAGGCACAGGGTGATCTCTGTGGGCCTTCTTTCCAGGCCTCTGGGTTCCAACAGCTTTCCCTGGGGTGATTCCTTTCTGCATCTCCAAAGGCCTGGGCTGAGCTGAGAGTGCTGAGATGAGGTATGCTGAGCTGCTTAGGCTATGCTATGTTGAGCTCTCTCATTTAAGCTCTAGCCGATTAACTCAAACATCCTTCATTGCAGCAGGCACGCCTCCTAACTGACTGCAGATGTAATCAGGAACAGATAAAGTTCATATGTCATCGGCTCATGTCCACAGCAGTTTAACTAGGCATCTTCACCTGGCCAAGTTGACAACTGAATCTAAATACCACTGTGGCCTTCTACAGAAGAATTGGAAATTGAGTCAGAGCAGGGTTCAGTGTCTTTCAGAAGATTAAGTGTACATTTAGAAACCTCCAACCTTAAGTTAGAGTCAAGAATTTAAGGATAAAAACTTCAAATAACTGTTAGCATAATATATATGACTCTTCCAGAAATAAATCTTATTCTTTTTTCAGTTTTAGAGAGTTCTATAGAGATGCCAATAGAGAACTTTGTCACTTACCCAGGTGTGACAAGAAAAGCAAAATTTTAACCAGCTGCTCAGGCTATTTGATTGTGGTCAGTCAATGTACAAATATTTACTGGGCTTCCACCATCTGCATGGCACTATGAGGGATAAAAAGAGAAGTCCAGGGCATAGTGGCCTTCCTGAAGAGACCTAGTGGGAGCCCCCAGTACGCCAAGTCTATCAAATAAATGCCTGCAACTACAGGAGTTAGAGGAGAGGCTCTGTTTTTTTTTCTGACATCTACCAGCTGCAAACACATGCCTTTCACCACCTATAAATCTGTTCATCCTTTAAGGTTCAGCCAAGTCAAGTCTCCTGTCCTCCAGGGAGGCTTGTCCCATTCCAGTGATCTCTGGGTTGCACGTTCAGTAGCAGCTCTCATAAAACATATAAGCTTTGGCTTGTGCTCTGCCTCCCCGACACTAGGTTAACTTCTCTTATTTGATTTTGGATGGGAGTTGATGAGCTTGAAGAAGATCCTTTCAAGTCTAATGGACTGTAGTCTGTCTCTCCTATGTAGGTGGGAATGCAACATGCAGCCGCCTTTATCTCCCTCCCTTTAGTAGGTCTATCTATACCAGGAAGGTGGCCATAAGACATTGTGGGTAATTAACTGTTCTTGATTTTTAAGTGTCTTCAGGGCAGGCATGACTTAACATCTCATATTCCATTAGCATCTTAGAATGGATTATGGCACATGAACTTGAATTTAATCACTCCAGGGAGTGACCCCAGTCTTCCCTTTCCGTTCCCTTTAAAATGAAATTGTTTCTCACTCTATCCGCCCAACTCCCTAGCTAGTTCATAAATGCTTGTCTCTGAAAGGGAAGTATGCTTTTTCACACTTGTTGTTCGGGTGTTGTTTGGGACAGTTTTTCCTTTGTGAGGAAAGAATATTAGTAAACCAGATTCTGTGGGGCCGTTCTGATTTTACCTTGCACAGGACAGAAGGAATTATCTGGCTGCTGTCCTGGATCAGGTGATGCGGACTTACCCTTGTGACATGGAGGAGGAGAAGACCATGCTGATGTTGGCCATGCTGTTGGCCAAAAAAGTGGCTGATCATACTCCGTCCTTGCTCCATGATGTCTTTCGCACTACTGTGAACTTTATCAACCAGAACCTGCTCACCTATGTGAGGAGCCTAGCCAGAAATGTAAGACCCAGTGCTCTCACCGAGTCCTCTTAGTTCTCGCTCCAAAGTCTAGCTGTTCAGCAGTGCCTGCTGCTGCACAGCTGTTTTTATTTCTTGTCCTCCTGACTCTGGGGAGCAAGCCACAAGAAGGCTGCTACAGACCTTCCTGTTCAGGAAGAATGGCTTGGTTTTGCGTTCATGAGCAAGAAGGTTATATAGTAGAAAGTGATAACAAACACCTCTTTTTGAGCTTTACAAGCTTTATTTATTTACTTATTATTTGGCATGGGCAGGCACCGGCAATTGAACCCGGGTCTCCAGCATGGCAGGCGAGAATTCTGCCACTGAGTCACCATCACACTGCCCTGTTATGTACTCATTTTTAGCCTTTCATTTAAAAATACTTTCCAACTTATGGGACAATTAGAAAAACAATATAAACCCCATAAAAAGAACTCCAGCATACCTTTACCCAACTCCCCCAGATGCCCAGAGCTATCATTTTTAATTAAAATTTTAATTTTAACATTTTGCCACATTTGCCATATCATTCATCTATCTATATCTTGGTCTATGAATCCATTTTCTGAACACCTGAGTGTAGACTTTATACATTATACATCATGCCTCTTGACACTTAATTCTGCCATGTACATTTTTGGAGAAAAAGGATATTCACTATGTATACACCTTAAGTGCAGGTATCAAGTTCAAAAATTTAAAGCTTACAATCTATATTCCAATATTTTCTAATGTTCCAATAATGTCTGTCCCTTTGAGCCATTTCTCCTCCCTTGCTAGATCCCATGTATTGCATTTAATTGTCATTGTTTCCTCACTGGCTCTTTCTTTTTAAAACTGTGGGTCCATATAGACAACACAGTCTTTTCTATCTCTACCACTCCCAAGCATACCGTTCAATGGGATTAATCACATTCACAATATTGTGGTAGCCTCACTACCTTCCATTACCAAAACTTTCCCAAACAGAAACCGTAAACCCATTATGCCTTAACCTCCTGTTCCCCTGTTCCCTGTCCCTCGCAAGTGGTACTCTAATTTCAGGCTACAATCTTGCATAGTCTCTGTTCGTTTCTTTGTAGTTACTATAGGGCTTAAATTTAACATCCTAAAAATCCATAACAAATCTCATTTGCTTTGAAACCAAGTTCAATAGTGTACATAAACTATGTTCCTGTATATGTTTATACCCGTACCTTTTTTTAGTTCGCACACATTACATGTTTATAAATTATAGATTTAAAATCAATGACTTCTCATTCAATTTTTTTTTTAAAGCACACACACCATATAGTCCATCCAGCATGTACAATCAGTGGTTTTCAGTAGTCACAGAATTGACTCATCACCACAATCAATTTTAGAACATTTTCGTTACTCCAAAAAGAAAATCCCCATGCCCCTTCCCCATATACCTCCTTATTATTGATACTTAGCATTGGAATGGTACCTTTGTTACAATTGATGGAAGAGTATTATAATATTACTGTTAACTAGAATCCGTCGTTTACATTAGGTGTTTTTTTTCCCCATATACCATCCTATTAATACCTTGTAATAGTAACATATATTTATTATAGTTCATGGAAGATATTCTTATATTTGAACTATTAAGCACCTACATTGTTCAAAAGAGGTTCACAATATTATAGAGTTCCATATTTCATCTTCACGTTTTCCTTCTAGTGACATACACAACCCTAAATTATAATCCCCTTTCAATTATAATCACGTTCAGTGCTGTTAATTACACTCCCAGAAAAGTGTTACCATCACTTGTTTCCATTTCCAAACATTTACAATCAAACCTTATTTAAAACTCTTCAGAAATTAAGTATCAGCTCCCCGTTCTCTGCTTTCATTCTATCTTCTGGTGACCTATGTTCTATATATTAACTCTGAGTTTGCTCATTATAGTTAGTTCACATTAGTGAGATTATACCATATTTGTCCATTTGTGTTTGGCTTATTACATTCAACATAATGTCCTCAAAGTTCATCCATGTTGTTGCAGGCATAAGGACTTCATTTCTTCTTAGCGCTGAACAATATTTCATGTATATATATATACATTTTGTTTATCTATTCATCAGTTGACAGATGTTTGGATTGTTTCCATCTTTTGGCAATTGTGAATAGTGCCTCTATGAACATCAGTGAGCAAATGTCTGTTTACATACCAGCTTTCAGTTCTTCTGAGTATATAACTAGTGGACTGCCAAATCATATGGCAGTTCTATACTTAGCTTCCTGAGAAACCGCCAAACTGCCTTCCACGGCACCTGTACCATATTACATTCCCACCAACAATGAATAAGTGTTGCTATTTCTCCACATCCTCTCCAACACTTGTAGTTTCCTGTTTGTGTAATAGCATCCATTTCCAGCAAATGTGTAATTTTCTGTTTTTTTTTTAAACAGTAGCCATTCTAATGATATCTCATTGTGGTTTTGATTTGCATTTCCCTAATAGCTAGTCATGTCGAGCATCTGTTCATGCGTTTTTTAGCGATTTGTATTTCCTCTTTGGAAAAATGTCTGTTCAAGTCTTTTGCCCATTTTACATTTGTATTGTCTTTTTATTGGTGCAGGATTTCTTTATAGATTCTGGATACTAAACCCTTATCAGATGTGGTTCCCAAATATTTTCTCCTGTTGAGTAGGCTGCCTTTTCACCTCTTTGACAAGGTCCTTTGAAGCACAGAAATATTTAATTTTGAGAAGGTCCCATTTATTTATTTTTTCTCTCAATGCTTATGCTTTGGGTGTAAAGTCCAAGAAACGACCACCTATCACAAGATCTTAGAGATATTTCCCTACATTTTCTTCTAGGAGTTTTATGGTCCTAGCTCCTGTATTTAGGTATTGATCCATTTTGAGTTAATTTTTCTATAAAGTGTGTATATGGTTATCTAATTCTCCTAGCATTGTTTGTTGAAGAGTTGTTCTGTCCCAGTTGACTGGACTTGGCAACCTTGTCAAAAATCAGTTGACCGTAAATGAACGGGGTCTGTTTCTGAACTCTCAATTAGGTTCCTCTGAGCAATCTATCTTTATACCACTGGCATGCTGTTTTGACCACTGTAACTTTGTAATATGCTTTAAAGTCAGGAGTTACAAGTCTTCCAACTTCATTTTCAAGATGTTTTCGGCTCTTTGGGGGCACCTTACCCTTCCAAATAAGTTTGACAGTTGTCTTTCCCATTTCTTCAAAATAGGTCTTTGGAATTTTGATTAGGATTGCATTGATTGTGAAAATCAACTTGGGTAGAATTGACTTCTTAACAATATCTAGTCTTCCAATCCAGGAACATAGAAGGTCCTTCCATTTATTCAGGTCTTCTTTGATTTGTTTTAGCCATGTTTGTAGTTTTCTGTGTACAAGATCCTTTACATTCTTGGTTAAGTTTATTTCTAGATATTTGATTCTTTTAGTTGCTATTCTGAATGGAATTTTTTTCTTGATTACTTCTTCAGACTGCTCACTACAAGTGTATAGAAACAATACTGATTTTGCCATGTTTATCTTGATACTCCCACTTTGCTGAAGTCTTTTATTAGGTCTAGTAGCTTTGTTTTAGATTTTTCATAACTTTCTAGCTATAAGATCATGTCATCTGAAAATAGTGAAAGTTTTACCTTATCCTTCTGATTTGGATACCTTTTACTTCTTTTTCTTCTCTAAGCGCTCTAGCTAGAATTTCTAGTACAATGTTGAGTAACAGTGGTAACAGTGGGTATCCCTGTCTTGTTTCCAGTCTTAGAAGAAAAGCTTTTAGTCTCATTCAGTATGTTAGCTGTGAGTATTCATATCTTTTATCATGTTGAGAAGTTTCCTTCTATTCATATCTTTAGAAGTGTTTTTATCAAGAGAGGATGCTATGTTTTTTCAAATGCCTCTTCATCAATCACGATGGTCATGTGGTTTCCCCCTTTGATTTGTTAATGTGGTATATTGATTCTGGTGTTGAACTACCCTTGCCTACCTGGAATAAAACAGACTTGATCATGGTGCCTTATTCTTTTAATGTGCTGTTGGATTCGATTTGCAAGTATTTTGTTGAGGATTTTCTGCATCTATATTCATTAGAAGTTGGTCTGTAATTTTTTTTTCTTGTAGTGTCTTTGTCTGGCTATTAGCGTGATATTGGCTTCATAGAATGAGTTAAGTAGTGTTCCTCCTCTTCAACTTTTTGCAAGTTTGAGCGGAATTGGTATTAATTCTTCTTGATAGAATTTACCTGTGAAACCACCTGGTCTTGGGCTTTTTGTTTGTTGGCAGGTTTTTGATAATTGATTCAAGCTCTTTAATTGTGATTTCTTCTAACAGTCACTGTAGTTTGTTTGTGTATAATTTAGTAAATTGTCCATTTCATCTAAGTTGTCTAGTTTGTTGGCACACAGTTGTTCACAGTATCCTCTTATGATCTCTTATTTCTGTGGGATCAGTAGTAATGTCCCCCCCCCATTCCAGATTTTATTTGCATCTTCTTTTTCTCTTTGTCAGCCTAACTTATGGTTTGTCAATTGTATTGATCCTCTCAAAGAAAGAACTTTTGATTTTGTTGATCCTCTCTAGTGTTTTTTGTTGTTGTTGCTCTCAATTTCATTTATTTCTGCTCTAATCTTTATTTCTTTCCTTCTGCTTGTTTTGGGATTAGCCTGCTGTTCGTTTTCTAGTTCCTTCAAGATGTGCTAGTTAGTTAGGCCTTTGATTTTGGTTATTCCTTCTTAATGTAGGCATTTAGGGTTATAAATTTTCCTCTTGGCACTGCCTGTGCTGCATCCCATAAGTTTTAATATGCTGTGTTCTCATTTTCATTTGTCTTGAAATATTTATTGGTTTCTCTTGCAATTTCTTCTTTGACACACTGATTAAAGGTATGTTGTTTAAGCTCCATATATTTGTGAATTCTCCATATATTTGTGAATCACTGCCTGCCAGTGATTTCCAGCTTCATTCTGTTATGCTCAGAGAAAATGCTTTGCATAATTTCAGTCTCTTTAAATATATTAAGACCTGTTTTGTTTCCCAAAATATGGTCCATTCTTGAGAATGATCCATGAGCACTTGAGAAGAACTTGTATCTTGCTGTTTGGGGTGCAAAGTTCTCTGTTTCCTAATTGATCCTTTGTCCAGATATTCTGTCTATTGATGAGAATGGTATATTGAAGTCACCAACTATTATTGCAGAGATGTCTATTATTCCCTCCAGTAGTGCTGGTGTTTTGGGATACCCTGGTTAGAGCATATATACTTATGAGGATTATTTCTTCTTAGTGGATTGCCCCTTTTATTATATAGAATGTCCTTCTTTGTCTCTTATAACAGTTTTGCATTTGAAATCTATTTTGTCCCATATAAGTACCCCCACTTTTTTCTGGATACTGTATGTTCAGAAAATCTTTTTCCAACCTTTCATTTTCAACCTATTTCTAATATTTGGTCTAAGGTGAGTCTCTGGTAGACAGCATATAGATGGAGCGTATTTTTAATCCATTCAGCCAATCTTTTTCTATTGATTGGGAGTTAAATCCATTAATGTTCAATGTTATTACTGTTAAAGGTAGTGCTTACTTCAGTCATTTTATCCTTTGACTTTTATATGTCATCTTTTTTTGTCTCTTTTTTTATCTTTTAGTTACCATTACTGATTATCTTCATTTCTGTACTCTCCTCCAAGCCTCTCTTTCCTGTCCTTTCTTTCAGCCAGCAGAACTCCCTTTAGTAGTTCTTATAGTACAGGGCTCTTATTAGCAAACTCTTCAGCTTCTGTTTACCTGTGAATATTTTGAACTGTCCCCCCCCTTTTTTTTTTAACATGGGCAGGCACCAGGAATAGAGCCCAGGTCTCTGGCATGGCAGGTGGAACTCTGCCACTGAGCCACTGAGCCACTGTGGCCCGCACAACTGTCTTTCATTTTTAAGGACAATTTTTCCAGATAAAGAGTTCTTGTCATCTATTGTGCCTTTTATTCACATACATTGTTACTTTTCTTTGCATGCTTTCACATTCTTCTTCATGCTCACCAAGTGCATTCTTCCTTCCATCACTTCTTTAACTATGATTTCTGTCATCTCCTTGAATTTGTTTAGATTGGCTAGTTTTTCCAAATTTTGTGTTTCCTCTGACGTTTTTTCCTTTCTCTGGGCCGTATCTTCCAGTTTCTTGGTTTGGCTTATAATTTTTTGCTGATAACTGGGCATCTGATTATCTTCATGAGATTATTCTGAAGGTCAGTTTCTGTCATCTAGTATTTTATTGTTGATTGGGCTTGTGTTAAGGCTCTTCTTTGACACTTGGTTTGTCAGTATTTCCCAGCCAAAATGGGGCCAGTGACTCAGTGTGTGCAGACCAGTTCCTAAGGGTCCCGGGGAGTTGGTGAGGAAAATCTTCAAAAAGCCTTTTTTCTGCCTACCCAGGGGTGTACTTTCCTGGCCTGTTCAGCAAGTGGCACTCTTTTGCAACCCACTGCCTGCAGCTCTAAGAAGGTGGGGTATTTTTAGCCCTCTGGTGAATCCACCCCTGACATAGGGCTAAACAGTGGCACAGTGGTGGTGTCTGGCATGGGACCCAGCAGTCTAGATTCACCAGCCAATGGCTTGATCAGAATTGGGCCATGCCCCCTCTGTTTTTGGGAAAGACGACTTCCATGGCTTTCCCCATCTGCAGCAGCCCAGCAAGTTACTTCCAGTTTTTCACTGCAGTTTCTCAGTATCTTCGTTCTGCTATTCCCTGGATGCTGTGCAGTATTCCCCTGCTCTCCAGAGCTCCAGAACACTTGTTTCAGTTTATGCCTGTCTACTAGCTGATTTTGGAAGAGGAGTGAGCCCTGCAACTCCCTATTCTGCCCTTCTCCCAGAAGTCTCTCTCATTACTCTTTTATGCATTTGTCTTTTAGATAATGTAGGAAGTAAAAATTGGAACTATAATCCAAAATACAGTTGAGCTTTTTATATTTATCCATGTTGTTTTGCTTATTAGACATCTTTATTTTTTCACGTGGTTTCCATATATTGTCCTTTCCTTTCAACCTGCAGAAATCTGTTCAGCGTTTAGTGATGAACTCCCTCAGCTTTTATTTATCTGGGTATATCTTAAGCTCTCCCTCATTTTTGAAAGGCGTTTATGCTGGATATAGAATTTTTGGTTGGCAATTTTTTGCTTTCAGTACTTATTAATATATCTTCTTACTGTTTTTTGTCTCCATGGTTTCAGATGAGAAACTGGTACTTATTTTATTAAGGCTGGCTTGTATGTGACATGTTCCTTCTCTCTGCACCTTACAGAATTCTCTATTTTCAGCATTCAACAGTTTGATTATAAAATGCTGTAACTTGGGCCTATGTGTTCATCTGTCATTTCCCTGATTTTCTTTAGTTCTTTGTCCATGTTTTCCTTTATCTCTTTTTTTATTAAAAAAATTAACAAAACATTTAGAAATCATTCCATTCTACATATACAATCAGTAATTCTTAATATCATCACATAGTTGCATATTCATCATTTCTTAGTACATTTGCATCAATTTAGAAAAAGAAATAAAAAGACAACAGAAAAAGAAAACGATAATAGAGAGAAAAAAAAAAACTATATGTACCATACCCCTTACCCCTTGCCTTCACCTACCACTATTTCAAACTGAATTTATTTTAACATCTGTTCCCCCTATTATTTATTTTTATTCCATATGTTCTACTCTTCTGTTGATATAGTAGCTAAATGGAGCATCAGACATAAGGTTTTCACATTCACAGAGTCTTATTGTGAAAGCTATATCATTGTTCAATCATCATCAGGAAACATGGCTACTGGAACAGAGCACTACATTTTCAGGCAATTCCCTCCAGCCTCTCCATCCTTTATCTCTTTCAACATATTTAGGACCATTTAAAAAAAATTTTGTCTGTAATGTCCCAGATCTGGTCCTCCTCATTGATGATTTCTAATGTTTTACTCTCCTCCTTTGCCTGAGCCATTGTGTCCTGTTTCTTTGCATGTTTTGTAACCTTTTTTAAACCTGGTCATTTTTTATTTTGATAGCTAATTACTGGAATTTAGACTGGATTCTGTTCCTTTAGCTTGTGTCTAGCTATTATTATGGCTGAGTTTTCCTCAATTCCCAGGAGCTAACAAACAGAAATGAAGGGGAAAAAAAAGAAAATGCCTATCCAGTCTTTGTGGATAAGTGCAAGTGCTGGCCTTCAGGGCTTATCCATACACTGTTTAGGGAATAGCTCCAGGCCAAAGTATAGGGGCTGCTGTGATCCTACCTATGCATGCATCTTTTCTTGGGCATGAATAAATGGCTATAAGAATTCCCCTAGTTACACAGTTCCAAATGTTACACAACCAGCAATCCCTTGCCCCAGCAGCTCAATCTGTCTGCTCTCCCACTGTATTTTGTAGGAGAGCTTGGTGAGCTGCCTTCTACGGGCAAGGCAAGTTCTGGGATGGCAAATCACTTAGGACCACTATTAAACAGATTAGGCCAGATATACTTACATCTTCCCAGTATGTGCACAAGGGGTACTTTGCTCCCTTCACAGTCAGAACCAGGGCTGACTCTGTGCTGAGCCAGTAAGAGGTCAGGGAGGGAACAGCCAGTGTATCACAAAATCCTACTGCTTTTAAGTAACCTTTTTCGTGATTCAGTGTTCATCTTGTTACTATAGTCCATCTCTTTTCTGAGGCTGTTTTCTCCTTCTGTCAGTTTTCTTTTTCTGAATTTTTTTAAAATTAAAAAAAAAATGACAAGAAACAAACATTCTTAACATATGATCGCTCTGTTCTACATATATAATCAGTAATTCACAATATCCTCACATAGTTGCATATTCATCATCATGATCATTTCTTAGAACATTTGCATCAATTCAGAAAAAAAAAAGACAACAGAAAAAGAAAATGAAAACAGAAAAAAAAATTATTCTGTCAGTTCTTTTGGTTGTGCAGAGCTTTTGTGGGTGGACAGAGCTCTGAAGACTCTCATGCCACCATCTTTTTTTTTTATTAATTAAAAATTTTTTTTAAACATAACATACAAAAACGAACATTCTTACTATATGATCATTCCATTCTTGGTATATAATCAGTAACCCACAATATCATCACATAGTTGTATATTCATCACCATGATCATTTCTTAAAACATTTACATCAATTCAGAAAAAGAAATAAAAAAAAAAAACTCATACATACTATACCCCTTACCCCTCCCTCTCATTGATTGCTAGGATTTCCATCTACCCAATATATTTTAGCTTTTGTTTCCCCTATTTTTTTTTTCTATACCCCTCATCCCTCCCTTTCATTGATCACTAGCATTCCAATCTACTAAATTTATTTTAACATTTGTTCCCCCTATTATTTATTTTTATTCCATGTTTCACTCATCTGTCCATACCATGGATATCAGACACAAGGTTTATACAATCACAGTCATATTGCAAAAGCTATTATTATTATACAATCATCTTCAAGAAACATGGCTACTGGAACACAGCCCTACATTTTCAGGCACTTCCCTCCAGCCTCTCCAATATACCTTAACTAAAAAGGTGATATTTATATAATGCATAAGAATAACCTCCAGGATAACCTCTCTACTCTGTTTGAAATCTCCCAGCCATTGCACTTTATTTTGTCTCATTTCTCTCTTCTCCCTTTTGGTCTAGAGGGTTTTCTCAATCCCTTGATGCTGAATCCCAGCTCATTCTAGGATTTCTGTCCCATGTTGCCAGGAAGGTCCAACCCCCCAGGAGTCATGTCCCACATAGACGGGGGAGGGCAGTGAGTTTGCTTGTTCTGTTGTCATGCCACCATCTTGAACTGACTTTATTTTTAATTCATTCTTATATGAGAGGGGAGATGAAGACTTAATAGTACTAACAAAATCATAATAATGTGTGGTATGGACACTTAGAATGTGAAAATGGCTGAGGACCTGACCTGAGCTTCCTTAGTCTGTTCTCAGCTTTATCTTCTAGCAAAAATAAATATAACTTCAACTTTTGAAAACATGCTTGCCAAGGATAATGGAGAGAGACCAAAAGGAATAGTCAGAAGAAGGGCCTTGGGGAGATTGCCTAAAACCTTCCCCAGAATAGTCCATCCCATAAAGAGTATATTAAAAGTCACAGTTCTTCACGGTACTGTCCCAGAAGACAGGCTGCACAATATTTAAGCTTGTTTCATAGTCCCAAATAAAGTTTAGTGGCTGCCACTTATCTGTGAATTTGGAAACATTAGTGAATGTTTAGGCTTGAATAACAGGTCCATAGCATTACTCGGGCTTTGTTTTAAAGAAAACAGCTAGCCTCTTAATGTTTCCTTAGTATTTACTGTCTGTCTGCTATGGCCTTCAGTCATACCGGTATTTTAGAATAGGAAAATGAATATAAATCTTATTCAGGTGTTAAACCATGCAGAGTTTTTGGAAGAGGTGAGGCCTGAATGAGTTCTTGGACAGCGTTCCCAAAAGCCTTCTAAAGGGGGAGCAGTTGGGCAGGATATCAGCAGAGATCTGTATTGGCAGTTCACCAGATACTGAGGGGCTGAAAAGTCTCAATTCCTTCTGACCTGCCAAGATGCCTCCTTATTGCATCTTAAGTGATCAGTAGATGTAAATAGCCAGGTCGCAGCACCCTGAAAGCCACCGTTTACAGTCGCCCCCATGTGGCGAAAAGGTTAGATGCAGTGACATAAGGATCGCAGGCTCCAAAGAATGTGGTTTGCACAAACTGTAGATTCACTTCTATTGACTATGGCAGTAGAGTTCTTACATACCAAATACTGATCTGTTAATTAGACTGGCTAATTCTAGCTTTTTCTCCTTTCTTGCTCTAGGAGAGGGAATAAATGGATGACTACAAACACGTGACTGGTTAAAACTTGATGTGGTGACAGCCGGAAAGCTGCCTCTGATGGAGATGAAGCCACGCTCACTTACAGAAAGTTCTTAAAGATAGGCAGTAGATTATAGCTATTTATTTCTCAATAGTTTAAAAAATTTTGAAAGCTGGTAACCCATATAGAAATTTCTAACATTAATATACTTGAAAGAAAATAACCTGCACATATTTGAATGGGTTTCATCCCATCTCCCAAATCTATCTACACATTGTGCCTTTATCTTATTTCAGCTGCATAGGTTTCCACTTACAAATTCAATTTAAAAACAGGTTGTGAGGGGTGGGCCACAGTGGCTCAGCAGGCAGAGTTCTCACCTGCCGTACCAGAAACTCAGGTTAGATTCCCAGTGCCTGCCCATGCAAAGCAAAACAAAACAAAACAAAAAACAGGTTGTAAGGCAGAAGGCAAAAACATATTAATGTTTTTTCTTTTTAAAAAAATCTTTACTGTTTAAAGTGCAGTCTGATGCACTGTCTTACAGCCAGCAATATCCTATTTGAAGAGAGCCAAGGACTGGAGAAGAAATGCACAAATACTTACAAATGAGAAATTCCACTGAAAATAGAGGAAACACCTTAATACTAAGGAAGTGATCTTTTTTAAAAACCAAATGCATTAAAAATTCTGGGCTAAGCTGCCGTGCTCAAATAACAGAAAAATCAGGCCTCAAAATATACAGGTCTGATTTTTTTCAACTTGATTCCCTTTTATCTGAGTCAGGAAGAACCACAGGCAATTGAAAAGGGTGAAGGTGATTTCAGGGCCCATGTCAACCATTATTTCCAAAATCAGGTGACTAAATGTACTTTTCATTTGTAAGAAGTAGAATACACTGATAAGAGTTTTAAGCTGTTGGGGATACCTGAAGTTACTGCCTATACCCTGTAAGGTGACTTATTAGTCTTCTGTTTTCAATTTCCAGTCATATCTCTCAGCTCATCCAGGCCTAAGAAGCCACACATGGTGAAAACAGGTTTCTAGGCTGATAAGATGAAAGAGCAGTTAAACTTTTTAGAATTCAGCAGTTTGAGCTGGTTGCCTTCTCTAGGGCCACAGAATACAGGTAATAGCAAAAGGAAGATCACTTCAGTGGCAACAAAACGAACAGATGCAAGCTCTAGGTTTAGAAATAACGTAACACTGGTGTGTTGCCGGCTGTCAGCTGTTTCCTAGGATGCAGTTTACAAGCATGACAGTGGATGCTGGGTCCATCGTCCACACTACCCTTTTGCTCCAACGATGCTCCAGGTGCAGCTCTTCTTACTGTGAACATGATGCTTTGGGGAAACATAGAAACAAGAATAATGACAGTACCAATAAATCATTTACTATTACCAAAAAAACTTCTCTGTTCCTTGAGCATTAAATTCATCAAAGAGAAACAACTCTACATCATTCTGCATTAAATGTACACCATGCTAGGGGCTCAATCTGCAATAGATTAAACATTCTAAAAGCGAATTAGATACATTGCTGTGCACTATGAAGGTCTTTTTGAAATAAATCTTCCAGTAATGCTATTACAGTGTATATTTTGAACTGAATTAAAAAAAATGATTACTATCACAATGGAAACAAACTGAATCACACATACATACATACAGCTCATGCATTACATACAATAGTCAGTACAAATTCTCACTAGCGGAATCTATTTCTTCCACAAAGGAACAATTTAAATACAAGCACTCTCGGTGCACAGGTGGTTTGGTGGTAGAATGCTCACCTGCTGTGCAGGAGACCCAGGTTTGATTCCTGGCCCTGTACCCCCCCCCCAAATAAATGAAATCAAAAAATAAATACAAGCAGTCAATTCTAAATTGATGAAAGAGAAAAGAGTTCTGAAACAGCAAATAATCCCAGACTATCTCATAGTACCTTTAATCTTTCACAGCATCTTTACTTTCCAGCATTTTGTTTAGATGAATACAGTAGGCCACTGTTTTAATGCAGTTTATATAGATTTTAGTTTATAATTTCCCAGATCAAGTCTAAAATACCTTCTCAGTCCTTAAGCGAGATTGTCACCCTTTTTCCCCAAAACAACATTGTAAAAGGATTGTAGCAAAAACGTATGTTCCGCTCTTGAGCACATCCCAACCATGGTGACTCAGGCTTATCCTGGAAGTTGGTGGATTTCGCACTGGTAATATAATTCTTGTGGCTATAAACAAGACTGTCAGATTCAGAGAATGTGCTTTTCATTCTGTTTTTGTTTTTTTAATATTTGAATTCTTTAAGCATGGAAATTCCTGGGTTAAAGATTTGTTGTTTTCTCCAACAACTTCATTAGCTGTGCTGACTGGGAACTAGAATATATCCTCTGGATGTTATGACATGTTTTCTGAACCTGAAGTCAAACCAAACAGACATGAACTTTGAAGAGTACAAGACTGATTATCTGAGACGATCCCTCCATATAAATAAAAAAATGAATCCATGGATTATCTTCAAATTGCATTATATTGTACCCTCCAAAGCATTCTCCCCAACACAGAAAGCATGGTTCATAGATTTGAATTTTGTTCCTTCTATGTTCCTTTCCCCTGATGAATAATTGGCCAAAAGGCAGGCACTAGAAGGGAAAAAAAGGCGCTGGAGTAATGCACAATGATAAATTCAACAAATCAGAGCTGTAACAGGGTCTAATGGTATTTCATACAGAAAAAGGAAACATGCTGCTTAAGTGAAATGCTTATCAATTACCAAAATTACCATTTAATTCCAATATTTGGGGGGGAGGTAAGAGAATGAGTCAATAAACTGAACTCAGTCTATGAAGAGGTTAGGTAAGAAGAGGCACTTTTAATCCAAAGGAATTAAGAAATGGAAGACTATGATAGCAGGAAAAATACAAGTCTAGGAAAAATTTCTCTCTTTTCCTTTACTGCTAGCCAAGGAACAATCTATAGAATTCTCTTGCTAGAAATCAGAAAGTGAATTAAATTACAGAAATCAGGAACCAATGAATTATTCTGGACTGTATGGAGACTAATGGTGCTTTAACTTCCTTTATTTCTGGGGAAGGCAGTATAAACTAGTAATCTTAAAATGTTAAAACTTGTTCTAAATAGTACATTAATTAACCAATTTCTTCCAGTGGTGCAAAGAACACTGAAATAAGTAGATCGTTACAAATTTTGGGTGAAAACAGTGTAAGAATCACCTGGACCTGCAGCTACTTTTTAACTTATTACAAATCTTTGCAAATATCCCTGAGAACAATCCCAACCTGAGCTTACTCTGCAGCAGCTGCCCAGCTAGGGCTCTTTTGTAGTGTAAACAAACATGAAGGACCCTGATGGCTTTTAATTCACTACACATGGCAAGTGAGGCTGAAGTTAAACTGTCTGTATAAAGAAAAGGGAAGACATATGTTACCATTTTATTATCAAAACAGTTTGCAACTCTCCATGGAGCTTTCTTTGTGAGGTAGCTACCGAATAGTGACTGAATTTCAAGGAGTTGGTAATCTATAGCTTAAGCTCCTATTAACTTTACCCCATCCCCACCCCCCCACGCCTGTATTGGGAGTTGCTATTGAGCCAGTTGTGCCTTGGCTGTGCCTGGTCAACCCTCCTGACTAAATCAGGGACCTGAGTGTCAAGTCATGCCTAGAAATAGCCCCACTCCACCCTACATCCCTACCCAAAGCACAGGCCCGGGAGAGGGAGCAGAGGGAAGAAACTAGGAAGAAAAGAAGAGAGAAAAGGGAAGTGTCATGGTGCTGCCTCACTTAGCACTTGGTGATAAACCTGTCAGGCTACTTAATCCTGCCTACAAGCAAAAACACTTAACACACTAACCAAGAAAGCAAAGGAAAGATCTATACCAGGGACAGCTAACTCATGAATCGTAAGACATCTCTCATTCAATGTCAAATGAGAACACCTGGTACAACCAGAAGTTGGGAACAGCCCACTCCCTGGTTGGCTGACATGCTCACTAACTTTCACCAGCCATCTCTGGAGCCTTGCTTCAAACTGGAGAAGGGTCCTATTGTTGCCAGTGGCGCTGCACCATACCAGGGCACTGATTGTGGACAGTGGTGCACAGGCCATCCGACCACACCCACTTGCCCTTCACAGGTTGCCCTTGTGAGTGGCATACCTGTTTGCAATGGCACATCTGTTTGCAGAGAGCCTGCCAATAATGCTTTGCAGGATCACCAAAAGTCTGGTAAAATCTGGAAAACGCTAGACTTGGAGTCAGAAATACTTAAGTAATTAGCTTGCCTTTCATATGCTGGAAGACTGAAAAATTACTAAACTCTGATTAGGGTTCCTCAATCTACAAAAAGGGAATAAAAGGAATATCAATAGCAATCAGAACTGTGAAGGTGAAATAAGACATATGAGAGCATTAAAACAATCCCTGGTATATTGTAAGTGCTCAACTAATATGTACTAAAAATATACTCATGAAAAAGTCTTAGGAAAAGGATATCCTAATATGGAAAAAATGTGCCCCCTAAATTCAGACCAATCTCAATAGAACCTTCTCAGTAATGAATGGCACAATAGGAGGTTTTCAATGCTAATGTGAGATCTTGTTCCTGTGAGGAAGTGCAAATATTTTTCTGGCCTCAAGTGTGTTGGTGAGTTTTTAAATGAGATAATGGTGTGGGTGAATTAGTCCAGAGGCTATAAATTCTCTAAGTGATCAGACAGGCTACTAATCCTTTTGATGAACGGGATAAAGTTCTTTGAGAGAGATCTGTCTGAATGGACACGAGAAACTAAAAGGAAAGAGAATGAAATAAAAGTCTTACCCTTAATACCTTTCATTTCTAGAAAACATCTCTGAATAATTCAAGAAATTTTATGAGTATGACATTTGTCCACAGGTCCTGCCTTTAGGGGGGAAAAGACAAGGAGCAGATACTACTTTTTGAATTGGCAGAGGAAACTGGTACAAAGGCTGAGGAAATTAATCTCCACAGGAAATTCATGTTGGCTATGAATGAAGAAACCATGTTGCTGGCTCACTGTTTATTCCCCTAGGACAAATCTAGGCAGTGGGTGCAACTGACATAAGGATGGGGCAGAAATATGGGAAAGGAGATATCAAGGATGCCTCTGGGTGGGACATGAGGGAACCAGATGGTCAACAGTTGCATTCATTTATCTAGAAAGGTCTTCAGAAGGCAATGATGGTCACAAGAGCACTGCTAAGGCACACTGTAGGTACTGATTTCTGTGGGTCCAGAATTAACTTTAGAACAGAAAGGATAAATCGGCATTCTCTATTTCTGGTGTTTTTCTCTAGAAACCTCTGGCTTTTTACCAAGTGACCAGAAATCAATACACTCAACAGAACAATTAAGAGTTTGAACAATTAAGAAGAGTTCCAGAGGACTTCTAACTTTTCCTCAATAGTGCAAAGAATGAGGAATGATAGGATGAGATTCTTAATTCTGCCATTTGAGTTCCATTAAACAAATTGAACTTATTCTGAATCTTCCCTTTACCTTAGATTTAGATGTTATGTAAGTGATGGGCGCGGGGGGAGTGGGGAGAAAAGAAATAGCTTCCTACTACCAGCCCCCAATCAAAAGAGGTGGAGTTTGAAGATAATTTGAAAATATATACTAGCAAAAAACAGGAGCTGCTGTAAGCTGCAGTCCTCGTTAGGGCCATTTCCCACCACTGCCATTGGCAGAGGATAATGATGTGGAGAAAGAATGAGAACAGTATCATCCTACTACTCAAGAACCAAGAAGATTCTATCTAGAGAATGCCAACATAAAAAAATTTCTATTTACCATTACCCGGAATAATATGACTGATCAAAATACTCTGGGTTAACGTTTAACAGATGGGGGAAAAAGCAGCCAGCAGTGTCATCGATATCACACTGCTTCTTTCTTTCTGTGAAGATCCCAGACCCAAATATCCTAAGCTTCAGATCTCCTTTCAGCAGCTCAGAAATGAACCTGATCAGTACTGCCAATGAATGGGTTTGAGGATCCAGGGGTTAAAAGTGTTCAACACTGGAAGGAAAATATTTTAGTATAAAAGGGAAAAAAAAAGAATCGAGATAACTCACCAGTTTTCTCTGCTTTTGACCTATGCAAACACAAAAAGCAATTAAAATACAGAGTACTCTAACACAGCTGTCAGAATGCATGGAGAAAAAAATTTCACAATCTAATTTTTTCCTTCTCTACCTATTAACTGGGGTGTACCTAAACCCTTAAAAACATCACTCCCAAAATGGTACACTAACTCTCAGAACATAAAGTTACACTGCATCATAAAGTTGTAACAGACATACAAACACACTCTTAACCAACTTCTAAATAGTATTGCTTTTGGGAGATCCCATTTTAAAAAATTAAACATTTAAAAAAAGAAAGCACATTTAAAACATCAAGGTTTGGTGACCAGGGTAGGTAAAGTAATTTTATTACAAATTTCAGGATCTAAAAAGTAACTTGTTACATTTACTAAGATAGATCTGAGATGAATTTTTGCATCAAGCATGTGTCCTATATAATGACACTGTGATCCTCAGGCATAAAAGGACACAGTTCCACCCCTCCTTTCAGGATGGGATCAGGCCAGATGAAAGGAAATTATACTGACACAACTAGCATATACTGGTTGGGTTTGTTTTTGTTTATCTCCTTGAAGAGTTTGGGTGAAGACGCCTCTGTCTTTGAACTCTGGAAGTCAAACCAGAATCTTTAGGGTAGCCTCTGTCTTGAGATTGAAGCCTCCTTTCCCAGTTTTTATTTCAGTGCTTTTAAGGAGACTTTCTATATTTACTAAGAGTTATGATTCAATTGGTTTTGTAAACCCAAATATGAAACTCCTTACTATATGGCAAGAGATCCACATAGGAGCCAGGTGCCCAGTAGTGAGACTAAGGCCAGATATGGGGAAAACATACCAGCCCAGGGTCCTAGATGGCAACCCTCCAAAAACAAGAGATGCTGCTGGCAAGTAACTGTAAGGTGAGGACAGTAGCCATAGACAAAAAGGGTTGGAGGAGACCTCAAGGTAATGTAGGCCATCCTCTTGCCTCTAAATAAGACAGGGTTACATGCCCTTATACTCATACATAGGGAACCCTAGGTCATTTTATTTTATATTTACTTAGTTTTTTAAAAAAAGATTCCTAAAGGCAGCATTTTTACAAGGTGTGGCTGTCAGAAGTTTCAGGGATTTGATGGATCTGAGCAAAAAGTACAGAGTGAGCCCTATGCTGTGGGACCTTAGAAGGAACCTGGGGTGAAGAGGGGCAGTGCCGTACCTGAGAGGCAGCTGAGATAAAAGGGGAGAGCAGGGCTCACTACAGGACAGAAAGAGAGGAAAAGAAGAAGAGCCAAATAGGAGTGGCTGTAAAACACAGCCTGCTTATCAGAAAAGATGAAATTCCAAGGGGATGAAGAGCTGAAAAGCCAGTAGCTAAGGAGCCCACAGCTAAGCCCTCTTACCTGGAAATTTCTATCCAAGATTCTCCTGAACTAAGCCTTTAGAGCAATGGTTCTCATCTTTGGGGTCTCCTCACTCCCCAGGGGACATTTGGCAATGTCTGGAGACATTATTGTGGTCACAACGGTGAGGATATGCTACTGGCATCTAGTTGGTAGAGGTCAGGGACTCTGCTAAACATCCTACAATGCACAGAGCACCCTCTACCACAAAGAATGCTCAAAATGTCAATAATGCCAAGGTTGAGAAATCCTGTTTAAGGGCGAGTATTTTACTCCTAAGATTCTGATTCTAGTGTGAGCCCAGCCCCCAGATCTTACAATCAGACAAATGGGAATTCCCTCTACCTCAAGCCTTATTGAATGGATCAATCCACTGCCCTACTTAAGCAGAGGTCCCCAATGATCCCAGAGTTTTCTACAAATGTCCAGTCAGCTACTGGTGGTTCAAATTCCAGTCAATACCACTAAACCTTAGATCATCTTCATCTTCTCTCTTCTGAAAAAGCTGCTATTTCTTTCTCAGAGCCAATGCCACACCCACTGCCACTGCTAGGATGGCAACAGCAGCAGCCCCTCCAAGCAGCAGAACCGACTTGCCCTCAGACAGGGGGAGGGCTTTCTCTTCTCCAGCACTGGAGGGCTCTTCCCTAAGACTCTCTTTCCTTATACTTATCTCTTCTTCGCTCAGCAGTGGTTTTGTGGGTTCCAGTGCAGAGACCACCACCTCTTCCAGTTCAATAGGTTCACTTTTTGCTGTTCTCATCTCTTCTTCATCAAGTTCTACAAACAAAGATGTGGCAGGGCTGGCTTTCTCAACTGCAACTGTTTCTGTGTCAGGTTCACTTGTATCCAGCAAAGAAGTGGCAGTGATAGGTGGAAGCAAGGAAGCTGGGGTTTCAGAGAGTGCCTGTGGCAACTCACTGGTCAGCAGGACTGCAGAAGGCTGAGCAGCCTCTTCCATGCCCTCGGGTATTTCTTCTTTCTCCACATGCACAATGTCAGAATTAGAAGAGTTGTTCTCACTCTTCTCTCCAGCTCCATTGCTATCTAAGCTTTTGACTTCTTCAGGATCCATTGCAATCTGCTGCCAGGACTCAGGACCAAGGGACACTGGTAGGCTCTCTGTGTGCCAGCTTTGGCTGGCTGACAGCGAGACAGGTAAGCTCTCTGACTGCCAAGAAGTGGTCACAGTTGGAGACTCTGGGGGACTGACTTGTGCAGAGTTGTCACTGGGTAGGATATAGATGTCATTACTGTCTTCTGCAATGATTGCAGGGTATTCCTCCTCTTCCAATTCAAGGTTAAAGACAGTGCCCTAGGAAAGGAAAAGGAGGGTTAATACAAAGAATGGTAAATATAAATTTATGTAAATACAAATTTAAAAATGTAAATACAAATAAAAAGACATGTAAATTGGGGATGAATGGGGATTCTTTCCTACACTCAGAAATATATACAGAGTTTAAACCTACATCAGTTTTCTGGATTGAGCACTTTTATTGGTAGGCCAACGCAGAGGAAGAATTTTTAACAAGAATACAGTCTTGTACTGCTCAACTGATCTGAACTGATATTTAATTCTCTCCCCCATATATATATATATATTCCATGCAATAATTGCAAAACAACAGAGAAAACAAAGACAAGAACCTTGCTCTCAAGTAATTTATTATTTAGTAGAGTACAAAAATAGCATTATCTCAAATGCTATGCCATAGTCAATATGCTACTAAGAGTTCAGATGGGAAAATGACTTTTTTGGTGGCAGTTAGGGAGGGCAGGGAGACCACAGAAAGCTTCATGGAGGACATCTGAAGAAAGGCTAATATTTTGACAGGTGAAGCCAGGTAGAGGACACTAACAGTAAAGGCACATAGATATAAAAAGGAGGACAGCATGTGAACCCAGTTCAGTTCCTACAGAGTGTACACAAAGAAGAAGAGACAATTCCATTAGGATAGGACTGTGAAGGAACCTGAATGATAGAGAGCTAAGAATTATGGACTTCATACAACAGGCACTGTTAGTCACTGAAGTCTCTGAGCTCCCAAATGACAATCAGTGAGGCCTATACTTTAAAATTACGCAGATACCCAGGGATGAGCCTGGCTTTGGCACCGTGGGATCACCAATGCCATCTTGACCAAAAGGGGGGTAGGAAGTGTAATAAATAAGGTATCAGTGGCTACGACAGTTCAAACAGAGTCGAGAGGCTACTCTGAAAGGTCACTCTTTCACGAGCTTCAGTTAGACACTGCTACCTGTCATAACTTGCCAAACCCCAACCAAAACCATTCCTGCCAATCTTGAAGAATACCTAGGGCATATAATGAGATTCTACAAAGGTTCCATGCACCAGGGTAACTTTCCAAACTTACAACCTCCAGATCGGTCCCTGGACCAGGTAAGTCTTGAAAGGCAGAGGGGCCAGCCCTTCCAGAACATCAACTAGATCCATCCCCCTATCCCATATTATCAACAGCTCCTTCCACCATGAAAAAGTTAGAATGGCCATAGCCCAAATACCCCTAAGTGAAAGAAAGATCAAAGTGATTGTAGAATTAGAGAAGAACAGGCTTAACAAATGAGTATGAGTGCTGAATCAGTATATAGATATTTCTTTTAGTCTCCAGTACCTTAGAGCAGCTAGAAATAAAACCTAAAATTGTGGAATTGTAACCCATACCAAACTGTGAAATCTGTTCTTCAACTAATTGTTGCAATGTACTTTGAAATTTATTGCTTTTTTGTATATATGTTATTTTTCACACAAACAGAAAAAGAAGGAAGAGTATAACAGACAAGATAGAATTTAACAAATGAATTTGACTGCTGAATCAATATATTGATATTCCCTTTGGTCTCTAGTGTCTTGGAGCAGCCAGAAGAAAAAATGAAAAATCATGGCACTGTAACCCATACCAAACCTCCAAAATCTGTTGTATAACTACTTGTTAAAATGTACTTGGAAATTTATTGATTTTTTTGTATATATGCTATTTTTCACAATAAAAAAAAAGTTAAAAAAAATTACTCTGATAGCCAAGCCAGAACAGATTAGAACAGAGATACCAGAAATGAGGGGAAACTCTTGCTTCCTTCTTTAGCAAGAGTCTAAACAAAAGCAATAAAGACCGATAGTGCAGGTCTTCATCTCTATGCGTAACAACTTAAACAGGACCCACTATGTGCCTATTGTATATCAGGTGCTGTTTTAGGCACTAGGGCTTTCAAACCTTAATTTTTTCATTGATTGTTAAAAAATCAGATAATGTTTTTATAGTTCTTAGCATACTACCGTGTAAGTAAGCAATCAATAAATAGTACTATTATTCTTAGCATTGTTTAGAAAAATGTACACCAAACATCTCTAGAGATTATTGCTAAAGAGCAGGATTACAAGAAAACTGAATTTTTTTACAATGATCATGAATTTGTAAAATACATGTATTCTCAATTTTTTCTAAAAGAATGTAAATATAAATGAGGTTCTGCTTCCTCCTGGGAATTTGAGATAGTGGATGTTCAACAATCTCATCACTAATTGTGAAATAATTTCACTAACAGAAGTCACTTGAAGAGAATTTCCTGAATTTCTTTTGCACAAGACTCTTGGATGAGATATGTGGATAGACTATTACAAATCAGTGTCTTTTTTCATTTTTTAATTTGCAATGAAATATAATTCAAATAAAATAACACTCACTATTTTAAAGTATATGATACAGTATTCTGCAGTTATCACCACTATTTAATACCAGAACATTTCCATCAACCCCAAAAAGAAATCTCCTGTCCTTTTGTAGTCACTCCCAATTCCTTGCTTCCCCATTCCCTGAAAACCTCTAATTTACTGTCTGTCTTTGGATTTGTCTATGCTGGACAGTTCATATAAATGGAATCATACCATATATGGCCTTTTGTGTCGGGCTTAACATTTAGCATAATGTCTTTAGGATTCACCCATGTTGTAGGATATATCAGCACTTCGTTTCTTTTTATAGCTGAATAATATTCCACTGTATGGCTGTACCACATCTTGTTTATCCATTCATCCATTAATGGACATTTGCATTATTTCCACATGTTCAGTATCATGAATGTTGCTATGAATATTCATGCACAAGTTTTTAATTTACAGAGGTATGTTCCTAGGAGTACAATGGCTGAGTCATATGGTAATTCTGTTTAAATTATTGAGGAACTAACAAGCTGTTTTCCAAAGCAAATACAGCATTTTACTTTCTGATCAACAATGTATGAAGGTTCCAATTTCTCCAAGTCCTCGCCAACACTTGTTACTATCCATTAAAAAAATTTTTTATTTTCATCCTAGTGAGCATAAAGTGGCACTTCCCTAATGACTAATGATGTTGAAAATCTTTTCATGTGCTTATTGGCAATTTGTATGTCTTTGGGGAAATGTATATTCAAATCTTTTGCACATTTTTTTAATTGGGCATTTTGGTTTTCTTATTACTGAATTTTAACAGTTTTATCTTTTCTTCTTAAACAAGACTGCTATACAGTTGGATATTAAGATAGCCAATTGTTTTGGAGGATGGGGAGAGGTTGCTTATAATTCAGTTTGAGCCCAGAGGAAATATGGGGGTAAATAAGGATGTCTTGAAAATTAATTTTGAGTGGCCAGGAACACATGCTACTTAATAATTCCATTTTTTTAAAAATTATTTTTTAGAAGATCTTTGCCAATAGCACCATTCCTCAAATGGATTCCTTTTTGAGGTTTTAAACCCCATATGATATCACAACTATAATCTTACAGAATTCCATCTCATTTCAACTCTCATTTTCATTAGTATAATGATAATATAAAATCACTCAACATTTCTGGGACTATCATCAACTATGAATGCTAACAAAGAGTGTCTTCACAACCAAATGTAGCACATAAGGATTGTATACTCATCAATGGCACAGCTCATTGATTATCGATAGCTAGAAGATAATGCTTCTCCTACCAGAGAATATAAACTACAAATATGACTTCTACATTATTTCTCTGTCTTATCCCATACTTAATAATTTTTTATTTTAGACAGCATCCAACTCATCATCTTCCATTTTCTCTTATCTAATCACTAAGCCCTAAATTATCTCAATGGATTTATTCCTAAATGTATCTTAACATATCTAAATATATTTCCCTCCCCTTCTCTCAATATTTCCTATTATTCTAATATAAACTAGCACTATCTTGCACCAGAATTATTGTAAAAGATTCCTGACTAGCTCCTCACCCCTACAGTCCAATCTGGAGAAGAAAAGCACCATTTCACCAGTCAGCTAAGCCACAAACTTGGGAGTCATACAGGATTTCTCCTATTCCTGAAGTAGTTACTTCTTATTGTCAGGAACTGTGTTATTTAGGTGCTAGTGATAAAATAATATCATCTCTGTCCTCAAAGAGTTTAAAATGTAGTTTAAAACCTAGTAAATGGGCCCCTATAAAGCTTTGAACAACCAGCAAGAACTGGCAGAATCATCTTTCTCAAAGCTCCAGAAGACACTTAAGGTACTATAGTAACAGAGTGAAAGCCAAATCAAGAAAAAGGCTACTTAAAAGCAGTAAGAAGCTATTCAGAGGTGAAAATCTCCTTGAAAACGTGGGGTGTGGGGTGTGACTCCTGGACATGAGTCTGGCCCTGACACTGTGGGATTTACAATGCCTTCCTGACCTGAAGGGGGATCAGAAGTGTAATAAAATAAGGCATCCGTGATCAAGAGAGATCAAATGGAGTCAAAAGAGTCTATCCAGGAGGCTACTCTTCTGTAAGCTTCAGTTAGATAGTGCTAATTACCAGGGTTTGCTAAACCCTCCTGTTAACTTTTAAGATCACCTAAGGCTCAAACTGAGATTCTATAAAGGTTTCATGCACTAAGTTTGCTTTCCTGGAACATATAATTCCAAGAGGGTTTCTAGGTCAGATAAATCCTGAAACTCAGATGGACCAGCCTCTCCAGGATTATCAATTAATTAAAGCCCCTGTCCTTTAGTGTCAACACCCCTTCTCAACATGAAAAAGTCAGAAAAGGTATCACTCAAAGATCCCTATAGACTGGGAGAAGGATTAAAGGAGGAGGAGGAGATATAACAGAGAAAATGGGATTTAGAATGAGTATGGCTGCTAAATCACTGTACTAATATTCCTTCTATCCTCTGGTGTTTTGGAGCACATAGAAGAAAAAATCTGAGATGAGAGAATGGTAGCACATGACAAACTCTGGGAACTGTTCTCTACCTACTTGTTGAAGTGTGGTTTGAAAATTATTGCTTTTTTCTCTCTTTGCTTTGTGTATCTGTTTTATTCTACAACCAAAAAAGAAGGGGAAAAAAAAGCAGTAGGACACCTTGGCTGGCCCACTCCTCACTGGCTCAGTACAGACATGCACATACTTAAAGCTTGTCTGTTTGGATTAGTCTCTTTGGTGGTAGCCTGAGGGACTGAACCAGGGCACTGGTCGCATGCTCACAGTATCAGCACTTATCCTGCATGGCAGGAAGCTTACTGACCTCTCCTACAGGACACTGTGGGAAAGCAGTAAAGCGACTGCCCAGGGTAAGGGATTACATGGTATAAGGCATACAATGCAGTACCAGGGATTGTGAGGAAACTATTTCCTAGGGAAGAAGGGACATTCATGCAAATGGGGGAATTCCTAGGGCCACATGCCCAGAAAGCATCTGAGAGGCCCTATGCTTTGGGCTCTAAAGTCATCGTATGGATAAAGCCCTGAAGAAGAGCACTTATATAGGTCCATGTGCAAAGGAGCTTTCCTTTTCCCTTCTTTTTTTTTTTATTTTAAATCCTAGCTCCTGATGTTCAAGGAAATCTTATAACATTAGCTGGATACAACCTTAAGGAACAGATGCCTCAGTTTAAAATACAATTATAACACATTTAAATAGCAAAATGTCCAGGTTTCAACTAGAGGTCAGAAAACATACAAAGAAACAAGAAGCAACGGGCAAGATAAAGACAGAATATGGCAAGTGGCAAGACAGAGGTGGCATGTTACCTGCAAGGGAGCCCCGACAGTACTGAGTACTGGTTTTTCATTGGAAACCATGGAGGCTGGATGGCAGTAGGATGGGATATTTAAAGTGTTGGAGCAGGGAATTGTCATCCAGGAATTATGTATCCAGTAAGACTGTTTTTCAAAGACGAGGGAAAGACTGGGACATTCACAGATGAATAGGGGCTAAAGAAGGTTCTCAGACTGTATGGCCCTACAGGAGATGCTAAGGATAGTTCTGCAGACTGAAAGGAAAGGACACGAGAAAACAGATTGGAGTCACATGAAGGAATGAGTATCTATGGTGGGGGTACCAACATGGAAAGATATAAATGCCAGTACTTCTGTATTTTGGGTTTGTAACTCCATTTTTTACTTTCTATGGGATCTAAAAGGCAAACACATAAAATGTGTTTGTATGGCATACCATAAAATGTAATGATGAGTCAGTGATTTTGGACTTTAAATGTATAAATATGCAATCTGTGACAAGAACTACAAAAAAGGTGGAGGAACAGAGGGTACAGGAACGTAGTTTGCACATAAGTTGGTATCAAAGGAAGTGAGAGTGTTATAGATTTGGGATGTTGGATTTAAACTCCATGGTAACTACAGGGAAAGTGTCAGAGGATGTACAGTTTGCAGAGATAAAAACTGCAGTACAGGTTGCCTGGAGCAGAGGGAGAAGGTATACAGATAAGTAAAACATATCGATTAAAGATAAATAAATAATAGGGGGAACAAATGTTAAAATTAAAAAATATATATATTGGGTAGATGGGAATACTAGTGGTCAACAGAGGGAGGGGTAAGGTATATGGTATGTATGAGTTTTTTCTTTTTTATTTCTTTTTCTGGAGTGATGCAAATGTTCTAAAAAAAAAGATTGTGGTGATGAATATACAACTATGTGATAACATCGTGAGCCAATGATTGTACATCATGTATGGAATGTTTGTATGTTAAGAATGTATGTGCTTGTACGTTGTTTTATCAATAAAAATTTTAAAAACATAAAAAAAAAAGAATAAGGAAGAACCAGCCAGGCCAAAGAAAGATAGAAAGATGCTTCCAGGCAGCAGGAAAAGCATTAACAAAAACATGGGGCTGAGAAATGTCACAATATATGCATGCAACTACTAGTTCTTCAGAATTTCAAGACAGAGAGTGAAGAGGAACCTGGAGCTGTAAGGAAAGGTCAGGAATAATACCAAAGTATGGAATACATTCTCTATCTCAATATAAAACAAGGGTATGTATTTATCTCATGGAAGGTGAATTTTTCCCTCAGTCTGCCAAGTTTGCAAAGATCTTGGTTCTATTGGTCCTATTAACTGAATTTTTCCTCCCAAATGGTACCTCTTAGATACCATCAATAAGAGATGAGTCTAAGGTATCTCTGGCCATTAGACAAAGGCTCAATTTGAATTCTGCATAAGATAAAATGGCACTCCGTTTGAAATCTATTTCTAAATATCTGACTCCAGATAAAAAGCAAGAGGACAAAGTCATACAATATTTATAATAAGACATTATTACCTCTTGAGCACATATTTTCTTAGGAAACCAATTCTAAAGTTCTGAAAAGGCTACAGCAGAGTAAATGGTATTAGAAAAGGTAAGGCCAATCTTTCCTTTCTATTCCTAGAACGATTATTATCTAGAGCCCAAATCTGTCATACTTATTAAGGTGCACCGCACAAGAGGGAAAGCTTATCTTGGCAAGGTTGCTCATTGTCCCTCTCAAGAGCTAAAGTGAATTCCAAAGTCCTGTCCTCTTATTCATGCAGATGGTGGCATTCTTAATATTTTGGGAGCGGAGAAGCTTTTTAAAAAATTACTTTTAAATGTTTTTTTATTGTGAAATATATATGCAAAGAAAAGAAAAAGCAATAATTTTCAAAGTACACTTCAACAAGTAATTATAGAACAGACTCCAGAGTCTGTTATGGGTTACCATTCCACTATTTCAGATTTTTCCTTCTAGCTGCTCCAAAACACTGGAGGCTAGAAGAAATATCAATATAGTCATACTCAGTTAAATCTTATGTTCTCTGTTCTAACTCTATCTCCTTTGATTCTTCTCCCATTCTACAGGGATCCTTAGGGTATGCCCATCTGACTTTTTCATGTTGAGAAGAGGTGTTGACACTAAAGGATTGGGGGATGTAATTACCTGATAATCTTGGAGAGGTTGGTCCACTGGGTTTCAGGATTTTTCTGGCCTAGGAATCTTCTGGGAAGTTTAGGTTCCAGGAAAGCAAACTAAGTGCATGTAAACTTTAAAGAATCACAGTTTGAACCTTAGGCATTTCTAAGAGTTAATAGGAGTGACGTTGATTGGGGGTTAGCAAACCATTGCAATTAGCACTAATGAAAGCTTGCATAAAAATAGCCGTCAAAATAGCCTTTTGATTCTATTTGATCTCTCTCAGCCACTGATAACTTACTTTATTAAACATCTTTTCCCCCTTTGTGTCAAGGTATTGTTGTCAGGGTGGACCATGGTGACTAAGCTAGCAGAGTTCTCGCCTGTCATGCCAGATACCCGGGTTCGATTCCTGGTGCCTGGCCATGCAAAAAAAAACAAACAAACAAAAAAAAGAGTTGTTGATCCCATGGCTCCAGAGCCAGACTTATCCCCAGGAGTCACACCCCATGATGTCAGTGAGACTTTTACCCCTGAATGTCATGCAGGGGGGAAGGTAATGATTTCCCTTGCAGAGTTGGGCTTAGAGACAGAAAAAGGTCAGAGCTGAGCAACAAAAGAAGTTTCCTGGAAGCAACTCTTAAGCTTTGTTATAGGTAGTCTTAGTTTGGAAGCAAAGAACTTTTGCAAATATGATTAAAGGTATGAAACTTTAAAAATGTGTATTCATATAAAACAGCATACAGTTTTAGGGGAAATTTCAGACTCCCTGAAGCATATCCATGACCTCTAAATACTTTATGACTGGTCTGGCTCCTTTAGAGTCTGGCTGTAATTCCACACATCAGGATCACTCAATCTTGTTTCTTCTGAACTCTTAGAGAGCTTTGAGACTGGGCCACACACTGTCACAATTATACTTTTTGTACCAAATTTCTCACTAATTTTTTTCACATGTATTATTCTTCTCCACAATTGGATTACGAATACCTCAAGAAATGAAAACATGCTTTAAATTTGATATCCCCAATAATGCTTTGCATATGCCAAGCAAATTTAGTTTTAGTGATGCTCAATAAATGTTTGACTCATTTACTGAGTCAAGCAAATGCTTGGTCCATATTTGGTTATAAAAGCTCTGAACATTAGCTGTTTTGATTTTTTCAGGCATAGCTGGGCACAGCAATCTGTTCTTCTTCATATTTCTACCAGAGCCCTAGTGCTGAAGGTAGAATTCAAACCCCCATCTTCTGACTCAAGCCGCACTGTTCCATCAAACCCAGAACATCTTCCCTCTCAATTCAGCCCACCTGAATCCTTCTCATTATCTCTTAAAGGATTTATCTATTTCTCTTTGCTATAAAACATGTAGCAAACAGTGTAAATCTTTCTTATATCTCCTACTAACTATAAATTCCTGGAGACTAAGGATATGTTCCATAACATCTTTATTGTATTGGTTTCTTTTCCCAGCTCCACTGTGATTTCTCCACTTATAGGATTCCACACATATTTATTATATTAATGCCTAATCTTAAAGTCCTTGGTAACTTAGACAAGCTGGTCCAATTGTTAAACCTACATTTCTTCCACTGAAGGACAGCTGTCACTTCCCTTTCTGCATGACTGCTGCCTTGGAATCATGAACCCACACAGATGGGACATTCTTTATCTGCAACATAATATGTACCATAACCTGCTGTTCTAGACCTCCAAGCTTCTCTGAGGAGGAAGTACATCTGTTTTCAACTTCTACTATATGCAGAGAAGACACTCAGTGGGAATCTGCACAGGGTTGAATTGTTTCTGGAGTGTTTTTTCATAACTTTTTCAAAGCTCAATTTAGAATATATTCTATATGGCACAAACACAGATGATATAAAACATAAGAAATGCATATGTCCTAGCAGAGTTCTCTTGCTATTCTGAATCATGGCCCCTTCAAGCTACCTAAGCTAGATCCCAAAGCTCATCTAACTCCTTTCTGCTTTCCAACATAAATCCATTACCTCTTTCAAGACATGACTTTTTTCCAAGAAGCCTTTTCTGATTAAGCCTACTTTCTTGTACAACTGCCATTTCATTTCTTTCTGTTCTATATCTACTAAAAACTCTATACTTTACTGTGTCTCTCTTGATATTTATTTAGTTTAAACAATTGGCTCCATTATGTTTAGGTTGTATTTAACCACTCATCTATGTAGTAAATTCATAGTATATACTGTTATACTGACTTTGGTTTGAAACCATATGTACCCCCCCAAAAAAGCCATGCTGTTTTAATCCTATCTTGTGGGCACAACCTATATTGTGGGTTGGATCTTCTGATTAGATTATTTCCATGGACATGTGAGACCACCCACTAGCAAGAGTGAGAATGAAACCTTCCAATGAGAACCTAACAAATATGGCTTAGCAGCTGTACAATACTCCACCCTCAAAACTCTAAGTACAGCTAAAAGCAAAGGTAATGAGGCCTTGTTGAAAGGTAATGAGAACTTGCTGAAGATTAAAAATTTTTCTAGGGCAGGCCATGGTGGCTCAGCAGGCAGAGTTCTTGCCTGCCATGCTGAAGACCCAGATTCAATTCCAGTGCCTTCCCAGGCAAAAACATTGTGACACTGCATACTTTTAAAAATTGTGTTGTCTTTCTATTAAGTGAGGAGGAAAAATTGGGGAAAAAAATTAACAAAATTATAACATTGAATCACAGCCTACTACTCCAAGAAGCAAATAAGACCACCTTATTTTCTCAAAGAATTTGCGTTTCAGAGTAGTACAAAATAGTCAAAATACATACTTTACTGCAAGTGACTTAAAACAGTGTTTCCCTCAAAAAACTAAAAAACTGTATTAACCATTCCCAACCCCCAAGTGAATTATTTGGATATAAAGAATGTAATTTCTTATGTTCATTATTCTTAGCCTATGACTCCCATCTGCTCTCACTCTCTACAAATTTCGTAATCTGTTTTCATGCTACTTCAAAAGATGTACAGTAAAGCAGCCTTACAATTATACAATTCTTCAAATGGAAGGGTTATCCAAGGGTCAGAGACTTTCTAAATGCTCACTGATAGGAATTCTTAACAAGTGTGGTAATTAGGTTCAGGTGTCAATTTGGCCAGGTGAAGGTGCCCAGTTCTGTTGCTATGGACATGAGTCAATGGTATATGTATATGAAACTCATCTGTCACTTCTGTAGTCGGCTAGGAGGCGTGCCTGCTGTAATGAATGATGTTTGATTTAATTGGCTGGATGCTTAAATGAGAGAGCTCAACGTAGCATAGCCCAAGCAGCTCAGCATACCTCATCTCAGCACTCACAGCTCAGCCCAGGTCTTTGGAGATGCAGAAAGGAATCACCCCGGGGAAAGTTGTTGGAACCCAGAGGCCTGGAGAGAAGGCCAGTAGACATCGTCCTTTGCCTCCACATAAGAAAGAACCTCAGTTGAAAGTTAGCTGCCTTTCCTCTGAAGAACTATACGTTAACTAAATAAATCCCCTTTTATTGAAAGCCAATCCATCTCTGGTGTGTTGCATTCAGGCAGCTAGCAAACTAGATCAGCAAGTTACTTATCCTCACTTCTAAAAACAGAACCTCTAATAGCAAGAACTGATAAAATAAAACAAAATACAAAAAGAGCCATAACTAAGAAGATAAGAACTTTTATTCTCAAAAAGGAGACCTTCCCTACTTTTCCTTTAGCGCTCTAAACTGGGTGAAATGGAAATTTCAAAGGCTCCATCATGAAGAAGTAAGGTAGAAGTTAACAAATTACCCTGGGAATTAGTGTAAAATCTCTTTTATCCTTACATTTAATAGCTCACAACTAATAAAAGATTTAAGACCATTCTTTATTTCACATCTAGGGGCTTTTTTTTTATCTCATTTATAATCAACAGCTGTGTCAAACACATTGCTTCAAAAGCCAATTCAGATTAATTGCTTTTTTCTTTGATGTCATGATCTCCCTACCTTACAATTTATTTCTGTATTTAGGGCAGGTGACATTTTAGTGAAGAGTCATCAAACATCTTGTGTTCTTATATAAGAAGTCCTAAAGAAAGAATGGATGACCAATGAGACTTTTACCGTTAGGGATTAATTCATATAAAGCAAAAATATAAAAAGACAGGCCTCTCTCATAACAATCACCAACTTTCACTAAAAGTTAAAGAGCTGTTTTGGGGTAATACCTCATCTAAAACTTAGGACATTAAGGAAATAGCATCTATAAGTAGTTTTAGAGTCATTCCAACAACCGAAATCATTTTGAAACATAAAATATTTATATTTTGGAAGTATTTATCTTGGTGACCCCATGGATGTAAAAAAACACAAAGGAGTAACTTCAAGGGCTCAAAAATATAAAACTAATTTGTACCAGCACATATCTAACTCAACCTGTCTGGATAGCTCATTTGAACAATTGAAACACAGGGAGCACAGAATAAAAAAGAGGTCCTTTAATCTTGCATAGCTTAATGTAATGCCTGGATACAGCCTACAATATATTAAGCAAAGAATCAAGAAGCATTAGCAAAGTCCACTGAGGGATGGGAAAAAAATATGAAACTATTAAACTTTACCATCAGGGAATCCTCTGATACTGTGCCCAACTTTAGATACACCCAGATCGATAGGCATTGTCTTCGATCATGAGGCTTACTCTGTGAAGCTTATACAGGTAGTGGAAAAGCTAAGACTACCTATAGGCATGCCTAAGAGTTACTTCTGGAGGACCTCTTTTGTTGCTCAGATGTGGCCTCAGTCCCTCTAAGCTCAACTGTGCAAGCAAGTGACATCATTGCCCTCCCCCCTAGGTGGGACATGACATTCAGGGGTGAAAGTTTCCCTGGTTATGTGAGAGAGGACTTCCAGGGATGAATCCAGATCTGGCACCGTGGGATCAACAATTCCATCCTGACCAAAAGGGGGAAAAGAAGTGCAACTGAAAAAAGTATCAGTGGCAGAGCTTTCAAATAGAGTTGAGAGGCTACTTTGGAGGTTGCTATTACCCAAGCTTCAGTTAGACCTTGCTACCTATCATAACCTGCCAACCCCCAACCAGGACCATTCCAGCCAATCCTAAGAACACCTAGGGCAATATATAAGATTCCACAAGGGTTCCATGCACTAGAGTAACTTTCCAGAAAACTACAACCTCCAGATGGGTTCCTGGTCCAGGTAAGTCCTGAAACCTGGAGGGCCCAGCCTCTCCAGAACATCAGATAGCTTCATCTCCCTACCCCATGTTAGTGACAGACCCTTCCAATATGAAAAATTTAGAATGGCCATAACCCAAACACCCCTATAGAGAGGGATGGAAAGATGTAAGGTGATGGTGGAGTTATACAGAGAAGAAGGATTTAACAAATGAATATGAATGCTGAATCATTAATTGGTATCTCTTAGTCTCCAGTTTTTAGAACAGCTAGAAGTAAAAACCTAAAATTATAACCCATGTCAAACTGTGAAATATGTTCTACAACTAATTGTGGTGCTGTGCTTTGATATTTACAGCTGTTTTCTATATATGTTATTTTTCACAAAAAAAGAAGGAAAAAAGTCAATTGCGATGATAAAATATTTAAACGCTCTAACCTACATTCTAGAAGGAAAAATATGAGAGGATCGTATGGTGGTTCATGACAAACTCTGGGACCTGTCCTATAACTACTTGTTGAAGCATGCTTTGAAAACAATTGCTTTTTTATTTCTTTGCTTCATATATAGTTATACTATACAATAAAAAAAACTAAAAAAGGAACAAAGTTCTAAGACATGCTACAACACAGATGAACCTTGAGAACATACTAAGATAAACCAACAGAAAAGGATAAATGTATGATTTTACTTATGTAAGATTATCTAAAATTGCAAACCCATAAATCTAATTTACAGAAAGTAAATTAGAGATTACCAGGGGCATGGGAGAAAAAAGGGATGGGGAATTATTGCTTAATAATAAATATTGGACCAGAGCTTCTGTTTTGATGATGAAAAAGTTCTGGAAATAGTGGTAACGCCACTGAACTGTACACTGGTTAATTGATTAAAATGGGACAGTTTAAGTTATGTATATTTTACCACAATATAAAAAGAAAAAAAAGGCAATTTTTCCAGTAACTACCCCTACCATAATAAAAACTTCAAACCCTACAGTATATGTGCCTTCCCTGCTTTATTTTTCTTCACAGCATACATCAGCATCTACACTACACATCACAATTACTTGTGGGCCTATCTCCCTCCATTAGAATATAATGTGAACTCCACTGGATTGAGAATTTCCTCTGTTCATAGTTGTATACCCAGAATCAATAAATTGTTGAAGGGTGTATAATTGCTTGGTAAGAGCGAAGCTGAAGGAAAAGGATGAATTGAGATACACAAGTAAATGCTGGGGTGATTTATAAATATTATAGAAACAAAAGACTTTAAGACAAAAAACATTATAATGTAAAAAGGTTCAAACCAAAAAGAATGAATAATTTTAACTTCTAGCAAAATATCCTCCAAGTATATAAACCACAAATTGATGAAACTGAAAATCTACCCCCATAAGAGCAAATTTCAATATAACTCTATTAGTAAATGACAGGTCAATAGAAAAAAAACTGATAATTACATAAAAGATTTAAGTTGCATAATTATCAGGATTGATTGAATGGACACACAGAACTCTGAAACAGTTACAGAATATCCATTCTTATAAAGCATGAACAGAACAGACCTATTTTTTTTTTTTTACCTGACTATGTATGTAACAGGCCATAAATCAAGTTTCAATACATTTCAGGAATTTGGTACTATGATGACCATGCTTTCTGATGAAAACGCAATTAAATTAGAAAGCAATACATTTCTAAATAATTCACAAGTCAAAGAACATATTATAATGAAAATTTTTAAACTGAACAAATTGAAAAATAAGGAACACATGTCAAAAACGTAAAGATGCAGGTAAAACAATACTTCAAGAAAAATTTATAGCTTTAATTACTTCTAATGGAAAAAAAGCTTGGAAATGAATAAGCTAAGCAATCAACCTAAGAAGTTTGAGAAAACTGAATAAATCTAAAGAAAGCAGAAAGAAAGAGGTAAAGACAAGAGAAAATATACTTCAGGAAAGATATAATAGCATAAATAATAGTCAAAGTTGGTTCTTGGAAAATACCTATTAAATAGACAACTGCCTCAAAAGATTTATAAAGGCATGAGAGAACATTCTAGAGTAGTAGAAATCTCTATCTTGTGTCACTGGGTAACCACTGTTAGCATACAACTGTCAAAACTCAACAAAATAAACATTTAGGATCTGTGCATTTTAGATATATACATTATATATCTAAAATACATTTTTATATATTTTATATTATATATATATATAATATTTTAGATATATACATTATATACCTAAAATATATATTTCTTACATATAAGCTCAATGTAAAAAATTAAATCAAAAGAAAGAATAAGAATGGAAAAGTATATACAGTATCATATGTTACAGAGATTTGGTTTTTGGAATAATGGAAATGTTCTATAATTGACTGTGTTGATGAATGCACAACTATGTGATGATACTGTGAACCACTGGCTATATACTTTGGATGGATTGTATGGTGTGTGAATATATTTTAGGAAAACTGCTAAAATAAAACAAAACAAAAAAAAATAGGACTCTAACTGTGGATGATGACTGTGGTCAATAGTACAAATATAAGAATTTTCTTCCATGAACTAAAAGAAATGTATGACACTATTACAATGTGTTAGTAATAGGGTGGTACAGGGGAAAAATACCCTAATGCAAACTATGGACTATAGTTAACAGTAATATATTAATATTCTTCCATCAATTATAACAAAGGTACCACACCAATGCTAAGTGTTAATAATGAGGGGGCTTAAGGGGTATGGGGTTTTTCTTTTTGAAGTCATGAAAATGTTCTAAAATTGACTGCAACAAGCAGTGTGGATAACCAAAGCTATAGGCTGAGCCCCAAGTCTTGGGGTTTGTTCATATGAAACTTAACCCCACAGAGGATAGGTCAAGTCTACTTAAAATTTAGGCCTAAGAGTCACCCCCAAGAGAGCCTCTTTTATTGCTCAGATGTGGCCTCTCTCTCCAGCCAACATGATGAGCAGTCTCACCACCCTCCCTGTCTCTGCGTGGGACATGACTCCCAGGGGTGTGGACCTTCCTGGCAACGTGGGACAGAGATCCTGAAATGAGCTGAGACTCGGCATCAAGGGATTGAGAAAAACCCTACAATGAGCTGAGAATTAACATCAAGGGATTGAGAGAACCTTATTGATGAAAAGGGGAAGAGTGAAATGAGACTAAGTGTCAATGGCTGAGAGATTCCAAACAGAGTTGAGAGCTTATCCTGAAGGTTATTCTTACGCATTAAGTAGATATCACCTTGTTGCTCAAGATGTAGTAGAGAGGCTGGAGGGAACTGCCAGAAAATGTAGAGCTGTGTTCCAGTAGCCAGGTTTCTTGATGATGATTGAACAATGATCTAGCTTTCACAATGTGACTCTGTGATTGTGAAAACCTTGTGTCTGATGTTCCTTTTATCTACCATATCAAGAGATGAGCAGAACATATGGAATAAAAATTAATAATAGGGGGAACAAATGTTAAAATAAATTTAGTTTGAAATGTTAGTGATAAATGAAAGCGAGGGCTAAGGGGTATGGTATCTATAATCTTTTTTTTCCTGTTATCGTTTTCTTTCTTTTTATTTCTTTTTCTAAATCGATGTAAATGTTCTAAGAAATGATGAATATGCAACTATGTGATGATATTAAGAATTACTGATTATATATGTAGAATGGAATGATATGTTAATGTTTTTGTTTGCTGTTAATTTTTTTAATAAATAAAAATTAAAAAATATATATAAACTTAAAAATTGACTGCAGTGATGAATGCACAACTCTGAGATTATAGTGAGAGCCACTGACTGTACACTTTGGATGGACTGTATGATGTGTGAATATATCACAATAAAACTGCTGTAAAAATTAATTAATTTAAAAGATAAGAGGAGTTTTGAGACATGGAAATTGGAGTGCAGAAGGGATAGTTGCTAATACTGAAAAATTATTTTAAACTTATTTTGATGTGATAATGGTACTGTAACTTGTTAAAATAAAAAGAACATTTTTTAAGATATACACAGTGAAATTTTTACAGATAAAATTATATGATGTCTGCACTTTGCTTCTAAATAATATTAAGGGGGATAGGCCAATCTCATTCAATGAAATAACAAAAATTACAGGCCAACCTCACTCACTGACAATAATACAACTTAATGTGAAACAATAAAAAGCATTTGTTTTAATATGAGGAAAAGCAAAGGATTCATTCCTGTTAATACCAATTCTACTACTAAAGCTCTGGAGATATTGGTTAGTTCAATTAAAAAAAATCATAAATGAGGAAAAACCATCATTATCATAGATAGTATACTGTCTATGAAGAAAATCCAAAGGAACCTTTGGGCTTATTTATCTGAGATAAATAATCAGAATTATAAGAGTTTAGCAAAGTCACTGGATATAAAATCAATATGGAAAGGTCAATTGCATTTCTATATATTAACAAGAAAAAAAGTTCTTAGGAATACAGTTAAAAAAACATGTATAAGGCTTCTATGAAAGAAATAATAAAACTTTTTTGGGACTTCTTTTTAAAAAAAGATCAAAATAAATGGAGGCTGTATTATGTTGATTAACTGGAAGTGTCAATACCAGGTGGCAGTTATCCTGAAAATTACAAGTTCAATACAATTCTAATAATTTCCAGAGTCTAACAACAAAATTCTAAAATTTATACTGAAGAACAAAGAGTCACTTTGAATATGACATCTCTAAACGATAAAGAAAAGGTGGAAAGACTCTATTACACAGCAAAAGCTCTAGTAATTAAGATAGTACAGTTTTGGCACAGAGACTGATCAATAGGCCAAAGGAACAGAAGAGAAGATAAACACACATATATGGAAACTTGAATTGACTTATTAGTCAGTTAAGGAGAGACTAATCAATAAATGGTGCTACAGCAACTGGTAATCTGTATGAAGCAAAACTAGGTCCCTACCTCAAACCATATTAAAAGTTTCCAGACACATTAACTATAAAAAGCAATATAATAAAAACTTTAGAAAACAACATAAAAGAATATCTTTATGAGTTTATTATAAAGGCTTTCTTAAGAAGCTAAAAGCATAAATTATAAAAAAAGAAAGATTATTAAACTATGTGAAAACCTGTAATTTCTAAACTCTAAAAAATAAAATATAAGCTACAAATTCTGAGGATATATTTGCTATATATAAATAACTAGTCAGATACTAGTACCTTGTTACTTATATAAAGGAACTACAAAGAATTCAATAGAGATGTGGGCAAATGACAAGAACCCAAGGTATTGTGCAGAAGAAATACAAATGGCTCATAAACATGGAAAGATGTTAAAGATCCTTCGTGCTCAGAGAAATGTAAATTAAATCCACAATGAACTAAGATTTTATATGCAGGATTAGTGAAAAAGCAATAATTCTCTAAATGCAATGTTGTATACTGGGTTAGGTCCTGGAACAGAAAAGGAAAAGGGCATTAGTGAAAACTGGTGTAAATCAGAAAAACACTTGGGAAAACATTTGGGCATTTTCTTGCGTATTAGAACATACATATTTATACTCCAGGATCCAGAAATTCTACTTCCACATATATACCTTAGGAAAGCTCTTCCAATTTGTAAAACAACATTCTTAACAGCAATATTTGTAATAGCAAAAAAGAAGGTAGGGTGGTGCAACGATGCTTAGTGGCAGAACTCTCACCTGCCATGCTGGAGACCCGGGTTCAATTCCCGGTGCCTGCCCATACCAAAAAAAAAAAAAAAGGAGGTAGTGTCAATGCATCAACCTAGATCACGCAATCTCAAAGGAGATGATATCGAGGTGAAAACTGGTTCAGGGGTATGTCTAGAGAATCTTAGTGTGGTAGTTAGATCTAGTTGTCAACTTGGCCAGGTGAAGGGATTTAGTTCTCTTGCTGTGGACATGAGCTAATGGTACATGAACCTCATCTGTTGCTCATTACACCTGCAGTCGGCTAAGAGGCGTGCCTGCTGTAATGAATGATGTTTGATTTAACTGGCTGGTGCTTAAATGAGAGAGCTGAACATAGCACAGCCCAAGCAGCTCAGCATATCTCATCTCAGCACTCACAGCTCAGACCAGGCCTTTGGAGATGCAGAAAGGAATCACCCCAGGGAAAGTTGTTGGAATCCAGAGGCCTGGAGAGAAAGCCCGCAGAGATCACCCTGTGCCTTCCCACATAAGAAAGAGCCTCAGTTGAAAGTTAGCTGCCTTTCCTCTGAAGAACTATACTTCAACTAAATAAATCCCCTTTTACTGAAAGCCAATTTGTCTCTGGTGTGCTGCATTCTGGCAGCTAGCAAACCAGAACACTTAGATATTACAATAGTTTGTGGTCTGCCAAACGGACACAATTCACAGACAGATCTATATTGTATCTGTAGTATTAAAATTTCATGGGGGGGGGCGGGCCGCAGTGGCTCAGCGGGCAAAGTGCTTGCCTGCTATGCCGGAGGACCTCGGTTCGATTCCCGGCCCCAGCCCATGTAACAAAAACGGAGAAACAGAATACAATAAAAACAAGAAAATGTTTAAAAATGTTTCCCTTTCTTCCTTCCTTCCTTCCTTCTATCCTTCCTTCCTTCTCTCTGTCTTTCCTTTAAAAAAAAAAAAAAAAAAAAAAAAAAAAAAAAAAAAAAATTTCATGGGGGAAGGAGGGAGATTCTTAAGAAAAGAAATGTCTAAGAAAGGCTCCTTAGGGGAGTGATAAGCTAAAAAGGTTGAGAAATAACAATCTAGATGAATTTCAAAGCCATAAGGAGAATCAAAGTGTTGGCTATGTTCTTTTCTTTGGACTGGGCCAACAGATACAAAGAATTTCATTTTATTACTCCTCATCCCTTGCATTTTTTGCCTGTATGAAATTTTTCATAATTAAGAATTATTTTAAAATAGCACATATCAACTTATATTAACTTTGTATGAACACTGACTGTCACGCAACTTTTTTTAAAAGAAAAGATAAAAAAATAAATAAGTAATAGCTCATACCCAGCCACCTTGCTGAATGATGTATTCCGCTGCATAGTCTTCCAGATATGTCATGCCAAACTGCAGTAGTGTGCTCAAGGGTTCTTGACCACGTCTTGTCAATTCTAAAAGCATTTGTTGCAGCAAAACCAGGGGCACCAAAATCTTCAACGCAAAGATGAGAGGACAAAAAAAAAAACACTGAAATTCTTATCATTCATTTTATATATTCAGTTATTGGATAAAAACATAATCAGCTGTTAAAAAAACCCAATACGATTTTTCTGAATATTGCATGTAAGTTTATTATTATGATAGAAATGATAATTATTATACAAAAATAATTGAGTTCTTATAACACACCAGGTACTTTGAATTACAATAAGGCAATCTCTTAACCATCCTATGATAATAGGTATTATTAATATCCCTGTCTTTACATGAGGAGCTGAAGTTACAATAAAGGCAAAATAGGACTCAAAACCAGATGTAGGGCCACGGTGGCTCAGCAGGCAGAGTTCTCGCCTGTCATGCCAGAGACCCAGGTTCAATTCCTGATGCCTGCCCATGCAAACAAACAAACAAACAAAACAAAACAAAAAACCAAGATGTAACTTAAAAGTCCATGATCTTTCTTGATGTGAATAACAAATACCAGTGACTATTATTAGGCGATTAAAAAAAAACCAGTAATTATAGGATTATAGGATTGTTTAAACAACAATTCAACTGACCAAACTATAAGCTTCCTAGCTGGATTTTTTGAAAATACAGCTTTCTAAAACTTAATATTAGGAATAAATATTTTTTTCAAGAATATTAATTAAAACAAGTTTAAGATGATCTATATCATTTATCAACATGGTACCTAATGAGTAAAAGATAGAAGTCATGTTCTAGGCTCACTGATAATACATCTTTTTTTTTTTTTTAGTAGTGTTTTTCTGGAATTGAGATGTCAAAACTCCTTAAGGGGTGATATATGCGATCTCTATATTTTATGTATGACTTTTCTATAAACCTACAACTCTAAAAAAAACAAAACAAATACTCCATAGAGAGCACTAATTCAGAATAGGTCAGGTCCTATATATATATATTCTTTTTTTTTTTTTTTTGCATGGGCAGGCACCGGGAATCAAACCCAGGTCTCTGGCATGGCAGGCAAGAACTCTGCCTACTGAGTCACTGTGGCCTGCCCCCAATATCTTTTTGATAAGACATTTTCTACAGTATCTATTGAGTTTCACCATTTTTTAAATTGCTTCCACATAATTATCTATTTGGTTCACATTTTAATACTATGAGATAACTAGGTACATAAAATTTTCTCCATTTCACAGAGATTAAGAAACTAAGGCTCTACAAGGTTTAAAAAGACCTGCCTCAGCTAACAAAACAAACTATAAGCAACGTTTTCTGACTTGTACAGAAGGAATTAAATTTCTACCCAACTTTTCCAATGACTATTTCATTGAAAGACATTCTGACAGCTTAGTCAGTCTGAACCTTAGTTCAAAGACTCCTAGGCTTAAACAGTAGGAACTATTTTCTAGTTCCTAATGTAGATGAATCATTCCACCAAGTTCATACACGTAGATGCATTCCACAGCTCTAGTTTTATGACAGAATGAACTTTTTCCTATTTTAACCACCCCAAATTTAGCATGCTAATACCTCTCTGACCTTATCTTTAAATATTTACTATTTGGGGGGAAGATAGAAGTTGACATCAGAGCGACCTGGAAAGTAGTTAAGAAATTACGTATCAATCAATACTTCATCAAAACAAAAATTGGCCTGTCACTATTTAAAATGTTGGCATTTTTTTATGAGCTCATAGATGAATTTGGTTTTAACTCCCAGAAACTGTTTTCAACTTAAAGAAACTAAAAACTTCATAATTTAAGTTTATATTTAAACTCAAAGCTTAGAGAAAGCTTTGTTTATTTCTTTGAGAAGTATCACATAATCAGTATGTCATTAAAATATTAATAATTACCATCACCACCATGATGTATGGAAAACCTATGTACAAGGACACTTTACTCACATTACCACATTTAAATTGCATAACAATCCTATAATGAATCTTTATTTTTATCTTACGGATGAGGGAATTAGTCTCAGAAAAATTGAGTAATTTGACTAATATTATCCGTTAGATAATTAGCAGAAATGGGATGCAAACCTAGGCTAATATATCTTTTTATTGTTGAGTTATACGAGTTGTTAATAGATTCTGGGTATAAATCCCTTATCAGATGCATGATTTACAAATAGTTTCTCCCATTCTGTGGGCTTTTTACTTTCTTCATGGTGTCCTTTGAAACAAAAAGTTTTAAATTTTGATGAAGTCAATTTCATTTGTCAGTTGTGCTTTTGGTATCATATAACTCAAGGTCACAGAGGTTTACTCTTATTTTCTTCAAAGGGTTTTAGTTTTTAAAAGTCATTATGTATATTAAAAATATTACATTTTAACTAATTAAAACATAAAACCTTTAAATTAGGAAACACTACAATTCATATTTTAAAAATAGAAAACCTCAATTTTATAAGTTGTTTGATATTAAGAATTTAAAACTGGATTTTAAGAATCTTAAAGGAAAACCAATTAATTCAGCCATGTACTTCTAAATCTCTGCTTGGTGCTCACTAAATTCTATTTATCACATGATTTTACCTTAAAAAATACAAGATCCTTTATGAAAAAATGAAAACTAAAAGCTTCTATGAATCAATAAAAGTAAACACCTCAACAGAAAAATGGACAAAGAATGAAAACAGTTCATAGAAAAGGAAATAGAAATGGCTTCTATACATATAAAAATATGCCTCCCCTTATTTAAACTAAGAGAAATGCGAACAGAAACAAAACTAAGATACTATTTTTCATCACCAGATTATTGAAGGTAATTCGCTATTAGTACAGATATGAAGAAACATGTACTCTTATAACATATATATATAATTCTACAGTTACCTCTGGAAAAATATTTAAGAAACTTGGTAATAGTGGTTGCAAGGAGGAAGGCAACTAGGTGACTAGTGACAAAGGAAAGAGATAAATTTACTTTTCAAGTATAATTTTCTGTACTTTTCGCATGTCATGCAAAAGTCATTAAAGACAATAAGAGAGGTATTATTTGTCCATACTGAATGACTCTGTATCAATAAGTCATCAATATCAAAAAGTCATCAAAATTCATGACAGAAACTAACCAGAGTCCACAGCCTTTCTTAAAAATAAAAGGAACTTCATATTGAAAAGAACTAAGTATTTTTAGTTAATCATCTACATGCGATCTCTTTGGTCTAAAATATCAAGAGGTACTCATATGACTGGGAAAAGAATGCCAAAGGAAATTAAACCAATTCCAGATCCTTGTTAGTGGACTGCCAAGGTAATAACTGAAGAATGACAAAAATATTTCTGCAGAAGAGAACACACAGAGAAGACAATGAATTTATATTTCATATTAATATTCTTTGGCTTTTAAATAAATACAGCCCCAAGGGTTATAGCAAAATCTGAGAGAAAGAGTGCGGCAAACACATACCTCTGTTTCTTGACATTCTGAAAGAACTGTAGCCAAAAATATAATGAAACCCCTTCTTAACACTAATGGAGAAGATTTAAGGCTATAAATAATAATATATTACACTTTTTCCACAGTAGGAAAAGCTGCATCCTATTAAAAAAAAGAACAACCCTGACTTAGCAGAGTAAGACACTTTCAGGCTCTGTCCCAGCACAGAAGCTTTGACCCATCAGCAAGAAATGACAGAAACATCTTTCTCAAAACTCTAGAAAACAGTTAAAGAACTGCAGTAATAGGGCAAGTGCAAATCAAGCAGAAGGTTTCTTGAAACAGTAGGATCTAGTGATGCCCTGGCTGGCCTCTCCCCTACCTCTACTGGCTTGACACAGAACAGGCCTGAGCTCTCTGTGCAGATCTCTGGTCCCAGTTCAAGAGGGAGTAAAGTAACCCTTGCACACATACTAGGAGTGCATACGTCAGGCCCAATCTGCTGATGGTGTCCTGGGGGAACACGATCTCAGAACTTGCCGAAATGTATAGAAGGTGGCTCAGTGAACTCTCCCACAAAATGCAGGGTCGGGGAGAGCAGTCAAGTAGCTGCCTGGAGCATGGGACTGTAGGGTACAGACATACAGTGCAGTGCCCAAACCAGGAGGAAACTGTTTCTTAGGGAAGAGGGGACACTGGGAACCATTTAAATGGGGGCTTTCCTAGGGGCAAATTCATATGTCCATGACCAGGGAAGTCCCTAGGTTTTGGCCGGGAGCTACTCTTCAAACTCATTGTATGGATAAATCCTGAAGGACCACACTTGCACAGTTAGATGAAAAGCTTGGAAAAGGGCAGCATTTTGCCTCTGGCAGGAACACTAAAGGAAACTTGTAAATCCACCTTGTTGTACTTCATTCATATCTATTTCAAAGGCCTGGGACTTTCTGTACCTCAAAACATTCTAATTTCCCATAATTATCCACTAATATGTAACATTTTAAAGTTATTTGTGTTTAAGTTCTATTACCTCTTAGGAAAATGAGCTGCAAACTTTGTTATATAAAATAGTACTTCTTTTTATATGTTTCAAATTGATCTCTTCCAGGTGCCAACCTAGTTATAGCATATAGCATATAATAATCTAGCGATAAATCTGCAATCTACTTTCACTCCTCTCTTAATTTTAGTCTTACTCATACTCCCTCTCATTTACTGTAGTTTCAGGCTGCAAATGGCTAATCGTTTAGTCTGTCCTTCACATGACAAGTCCTGGATTGCTTTGCTTATTTAGATATCCTTTTTGGATTTTCTCCAACTATATCTTTAAAATCACAGAACCTTAGATTTCTTTTTATAGGAGGACTAACATTTTCTATTTGACTAATACTCTTTTTGGTAACTGATTCATGGGATGTGAGATGATTCCATTTTCCCCTTCATTCATCATACAATCATTGCATAACTTCTCTATACCAGGCTTATCTATTTTACCTATCTCACATTTTACCTTCACAGACTGGTAAGATGACTTGTAGGCCACTATCTTGCAAGTACAGTTGAGATTATTTCTCTTTAGTTCACTGTAGAGGAAAGCCAAGATGGTGGCTTAGTGAGGTGTAGGATTTAGTTCGTCCTCCAGAACAGCTAATAAATAGCCAGGAACGGAACAGAACAACTGCTGGGGCCACGTCAGTAACCAGACACACAGTGTACCCCAGTCTGGACAAGATGGACCAGCTGCAAGCCTACCCACAACTGTGAGTTTCCTAAGCAGTGGCGGCCGGTGCCCCTCCCCCACAGACTGCTTCCCAGAGGGGAAAGGGAAGAGAATTTACCAGCAGCAAGGGCTGAGGGCAACCAAACTCCACTGTGGAATTAATTCACAAATTCAGATTGCTAAAAGTAGGCCCCCAGCTCAGCTGAACCTCCAGTAAAAGCCGAGGTTGCTAGGTTTTGCCCAGGCATAGAGGGGTAGGGCTGACAGAAAAAGAAAAAAGAAAAAAAAAAAAAAAAGGTTTATTTGGATCTGAAAAGGCCTGGGCCCTGAAAGAAAGGAGGGGGCACATAAGACCTGGAGATACACAGAGCAATGTACCAATTTAAGCTCTTGATTGGCTAACCCAAGGAAAGGGGCTCCTGCTCTGAAAAGGATTGTTCTTTTTCTTTGTTTGTGGCTCTGTTTTCACAGCTGATGACTCTTTAGATACAGCTGCAAGGATTCTCAGGCTCCAAATGCCCCAGGATTCGGCAGAATTGAACTTGTCTGAGTGTTTGTCTGGAGTCTGTGCCTTCCCCAGGAGAGAGGTGTGATCCAGCTCAGGTGGAATCTCTTCCTCAAGGAATTCAGACCCCAGGGTCTGGAAAAGGGAAGCAATTAAAGCCAGCCTACAACCTCTTGTCTATCTCAACCATGGCCCCAACAGGGAGGGTCTGCTGAAGTTAAAGGTACCACATCACCTTATGCTGGTGGGAGTGGCAAGCAGAAAACACCACATACTGGGCAGGACAGGAAAAACACAGAGTCCAGAGACTTCATAGGAGTGTCTTTCAACCTGCTTGGGTCTCACCCTCAGGGGAAACTGACAGAGGTGACTTTTTTCTCCTGACAGGAGGCCACTTTGGTCTAGGAAAATCTGGCTGGGATCTATAATACCTAAGTAGACCCTCCTAAGGAGTGGGGAGGCACCATACAGGCAGGGCGAGAAACAAGAAAACAAGAACTTTAAAATTTGGATCTGTTAAACAAAACCAAAGCTAGAGGACTAGAAAAAGTTGAACTGAATGTAAAAGAACAGACAGATGAGAAAGTCATCCATCAAAAATCCTAGGTAAAAAAAAAAGTGAAAACAATCTCCAGAATAAAATGATTAAGGTAATTAAATGCCTAGATGCCAACAAAAAATAACAAATCATACTAGGAAAACTGAAGATATGGCCCAGTAAAAGGAACAATCCAACAATTCAAATGAGATACAGGATGTTCAAACAGACATGAAAAACCTCCTCAAAAATCAAATCAGTGAACTGAGGGAGGATATAAAGAAGGCAAGGAATGAACAAAAGAAGAAATGGAAAGTCTGAAAAAAAAAACAAATCACAGAACTTATGGAGTGAAAGGCACAGTAGAAGGGATGAAAAAAACAATGGAAACCTACAATGTCAGATTCCAACAGGCAGAAAATAGGATTAGTGAACTGGAGGACGGAACATCTGAAATCCAATGAGCAAAAGAAAATATAGGGAAAAGAATGGAAAAATACGAGCAGGGACTCAGGGAGCTGAATGATAACATGAAGCACACGAACATTTGTGTTGTGGGTGTCCCAGAAGGGAAAGAGAAGTGAAAAAGAGGAGAAAAACTAATGTAGGAAATTATCACTGAAAATTTCCCAATTCTTATGAAAGACTTAAAATTCACAGATAGAAGAAGTGCAGCATACACCAAACAGAATAGATCCAAATAGGTGTGTCATATGTCAAAGAGAAAGATAGAATCGTGAAAGCAGCAAGAGAAAAACAATCCCTCACATACAAGGGAAGTCCAGTAAGGCTATGCATAGATTTCTCAGCAGAAACCATGGTGGCGAGAAGACACTGGGATGATAATATTTAAGATACTAAAAGAGAAAAACTGCCAACCAAGAATTCTATATCCAGCAGAATTGTCCTTCAAATATGAGGGTGAAATTAAAACATTTTCAGACAAAAAATCACTGAAAGAATTTGTGACCAACAGACTGGCTCTGCAAGAAATACTGAAGGGAGCACTAGGACAGATACGAAAAGACAGAAGAGAGAGGTGTGGAGAAGAGTGGAGAAATGAAGACAATCAGTAAAGGTAAAAAGAAAAAAAATTAGATATGACATAAATCCAAAGGGCAAATGTAAGAAGAAAGTACTACCCATACAGTAATAACCCTAAATGTTAATGGATTAAACGCCCCAATCAAAAGACATAGACTGGCAGAATGGATTACAGAACAGAACCCATCTATATGCTGTCTGCAGGAAATGCATCTTAGACCCAAGCATAAGCCTAGGATGAAAGTGAAAGGTTGGGAAAAGATATTTCATGCAAATAACAATCAGAAAAGAGCAGGAGTAGCTATATTAATATGGAACGAATTAGAGTTCAAATGCAAAACAGTTAAAAGAGACAAAGAAGGACACTATGTATTAATAAAAGGAACAATGCAACAAGAAGACATAATGATCACAAATATTTATGCACCAAGCCAGAATGCTCCAAAATACATGAGCAAACAATGAAAACACTGAAAACAGAAATAGACACATCTACCATAATAGCTGGAGACTTAAATTCCCCACTCTCATCAATGGACAGAATATCTAGACAGAGGATCGAAAAAGAAACAGAGAATTTGAATAACACAGTATGAGCTACACTTAACAGACATATATAGAACAGAACACCCTACAACAGCAGGATACACCTTTTTCTCAAGTGTTCATGGATCATTCTCAAGGACAGACCATATGCTGAGTCATAAAGCAAGTCTCAATAAATTTAAAAGACTGAAATCATACAAAACACTTTCTCAGATCATAAAAGAATGAAGTTGGAAATCAATAATAGGCAGAGTGCCAGAAAATTCACAAATATGTGGAGGCTCAACAACACCCACTTAAACAACCAGTGGGTCAAGGAAGAAATTAGAAGAGAAATCAGTAAGTATCTCAAGGCAAATGGAAATGACAACACAACATATGAAAATTTATGGGATGCAGCGAAGGCAGGGTTAAGAGGGAAATTTATTGCCCTAAATGCCTATATCAAAAAACAAGAAAGGGCAAAAATGGTGGAATTAACTGTCCACTTGGAAGAACTAGAGAAAGAACAAACAAACCCCAAAGCAAGCAAAAGGAAAGAAATAACAAAGATTAGAGTAGAAATAAATGAAATTGAGAACATGAAAACAACTGAGAAAATCAACAAAAACAGAAGTTGGTTCTATGAGAAAATTAATAAGATTGATAGGCCCTTAGCGAGGTTGACAAAAAGAAGACGAGAGAGGACGCAAATAAATAAAATCAGAAATGGAAGAGGAGACATAACCACTGACTCCACAAAAATAAAGGAAGAAATGAGAGGATATTATGAACAACTTTATGCTAACAAATGAGACAATGTAGATGAAATGGACAACTTCCTAGAAAGGCATGAACAACCCACACTAACTCGAGAAGAAATAGACGACCTCAACAAACCAACCACAAGTGAAGAAATTGAATCAGTCAGTCATTAAGAAGCTCCCCAAAAAGAAAAGTCCAGGACCAGATGGCTTCACAGGTGAATTCCACCAAACATTCCAGAAGGAATTAGTACCAATCCTGCTCAAACTCTTCAAAAAAACTGAAGAGGAAGGAAAGCTACCTAACTCATTACACGAAGCCAACATCACCCTCATATGAAAGCAAGACAAAGACATTGTAAGAAAAGAAAACTACAGACCAATCTTCCTAAATGAATATAGATGCAAAAATCCTCAACAAAATTACAGCAAATCAAATCCAGCAACACATTAAAAGAATTATATACTGATTATATATGTTGATGTTTTATTTGGTTTGTTAACTTTTTTTAATAAATAAATAAATAAAAAAAAAGAATTATACACCATGACAAAGTAGGATTCATCCCAGGTATACAAGGCTAGTCCAACATAAGAAAATCAATTCATGTAACACACCATATCAACAAATCAAAGCAGAAAAAGCACATGATCATCTTGATTGATGCAGAAAAGGTATTTGACAAAATTCAACATCCTTTCTCGTTGAAAATACCTCAAAGGGTAGAAATAGAAGGGAACTTCCTCAAAATGATAAAGGGAATATATGAAAAACCCACAGCTAACATCACCCTCAACGGGGAAAAAACTGAAAACTTTCCCCCCAAGATCAGGAACAAGACAAGGATGTCCACTATCACCACTGTTATTCAACATTGTGTTGGAAGTTCTAGCCAGAGCAATTAGACAAGAAAAAGAAATACAAGGCATCAAAGTTGGAAAGGAAGAAGTAAAATCTCACTGTTTGCAGATGATATGATTCTATATGTCGAAAACCTCGAAGAATTCACAGCAAAACTTCTAGAGCTAATAAGTGAGTACAGCAAAGTGGCAGGTTACAAGATCAATACTCAAAAATCTGTACTGTTTCTATACCTTAGTAATGAACAATCTGAGGAGGAAAACAAGAAAATGTTCCACTTTATTCAAAGAAATAAAATATTTAGGAATAAATTTAACTAAAGACACAAAAGACCGATACGAAGAAAAGTACAAGAAATTGTCAAAAGAAATCACAGAAGACCTAAATAAACAGAAAAGCATACTGTGTTCATGGACTGGAAGACTAAATAGAGTTAAGATGTCAATTCTACCTAAATTGATTTAGAGTCAATGCAATACCAATTAAAATCCCAAAAACTTACTTTCCAGAAATAGAAAAACCAATATCCAAATTTACCTGGAAAGGCAGGGTGCCCCAAATAGCTAAAAATATCCTGAGAAAGGAAAATGAAGTCAGAGGTCTCACGCTACCTGATTTCAAGGCATATTATAAAGCTATAGTGTTCAAAACAGCATTGTATTGGCATAAAGACTGATATACTGACCAATGGAATAGAAAAGAATGTTCAGATATACACCGTCTCATTTATGGACAACTGATCTTTGATAAGGCAGTAAGGCCAACTCACCTGGGACAGAAAAGTCTCTTCAATAAATGATGCCTAGAGAACTGGACATCCACATGTAAAAGAATGAAAGAGGATCCATATCTTGTACCCTTAACAAAAATTAACTCAAAATGGATCAAAGACCTAAACATGACATCTAAAACCATAAAACTTTTAGAAGAAAATGTAGGGAAATATCTTATCAATCTTTAATGGTAGGCAGTTTCCTGAACTTTACACCCAAAGCAAGAGCACTGAGGGAAAATAAATAAATGGAACTCCTCAAAATTAAACATTTTTTGTGCATCAAAGAACTCTGTCAAGAAACTAAAAAGACAGCCTACACTATGCAGACAGTATTTGGAAATAATATATCAGATAAAGGTCTAGCATCCAGAATATATAAAGAGATTGTTAAACTCAACAACAAAAAGACAGACAACCCAACTACAAAATGGGCAAAAGACATGAAGAGACACTTCTCAGAAGAGGAAATACAAATGGTCTGGCAATGAGGGAAAGGCAAATCAGAACCACAATGAGATACCATCCCACACTGACCCGAATGGCCATTATCAATAAAACAGAAAACACAAGTGTTGGAGGGGATGTGAAGAAAGAGGCACACTTATCCACTGTTGGTGGGAATGTCAAATGGTATTAAATGCTGTGGAAGGCAGTATGGTGATTCCTCAGGAAGCTAAGTATAGAACTGCCATATGACCCGGCAATACCACTGCTAGGTATCTACTCAGAGGACATGAGGGCAAGAACACAAACGACATTTGCACACCAATGTTTATAGTAGCATCATTTACAATTGCCAAGAGATGGAAACAGCCCAAATGTCCGTCAACAGATGAGTGGCTAAACAAGCTGTGGTATATACATACAATGGAATATTATGCAGCTGTAAGACAAAATAAAGTTATAAAGTATGTAACAACATTATGCTGGTCCAGATTAACCAGAAATAAAAGGACAAATACTGTATGGTCTCATTGACATTAGTGAATGAACTTGGAGAATTTCAGTTGGTAACAGAGGCCATCAGGAGATAGAAATAGGGTAGATATTGGGTAATTGGACCTGAAGGGATACAGATTGTGTAATAGGACTGAATATAAAAACTCAGAAATGGATAGCACAATACTACCTAACCGTAATACAATAATGTTAATACACTGAATGAAGCTGAATGTGAGAATGATAGAGGGAAGAGGCCTGGGGGCACAAATGAAATCAGAAGGAAATAGACGATAAAGACTGAGATGGTGTAATCTAGGAATGCCTTGAGTGTATAATGATAGTGACTAAACGTGCAAATTAAAAATGTTTTTGCATGAGGAAGAACAAAGGAATGTCAATAATGCAGGGTGTTGAAAATAGATGGTAATTAATATAATAAACCTTTAACTTATGTGTGAGACTACAGCCTGCAGCAGGAAAGTGTGTGGTGTCAGGGCCTTGGTGGATGATGAATCTGCATGCTCCAGTGCATGGGCTCCTTCCTGGGAGGTGGACAGGGCCAGTGCAGTAGAGGTAGGCCCACTGGGAGTGTTCAAGGTGCACAGCATCACAGTGGATCACAAGGAGCTCATCCATGATGTCTTCTGACTTCCATGGGCAGTGGATGGCAACCTGCTCCAGTGACCAGAGCAACAAGGTCTGCTAGCTGGAAGACACACAGTGGATCTGCGTGGCATGTGACGTGGGCCCACCCTAAGTTTGAACAGGTTTTAGTTTCCTGTTCCTTTGACTGAATAGCAGCTATTCAGAGAGAAATAGTAGGAGAACTGAATGATAAATTGTAAGGACAGAGTCAATGGGTGAAGAGAACAACTTCAGTGGATAGCAGAACATCAGTTACCAATGTGAAATTTGCTCCCAAGCTTATGGCTCTTATGTTAACAACTTGTACAGGAGATGGTATCATAAGACTATATGAGGCACAAGATGTTATGAATCTCAGTTAGTGGTCTCTGCAGCATGAGATTTCATGTAAGCTGAGCTGTAGCTGTATTTCCTGGAATCCTTCAAGCTTCTGCACTCATTGCCCCATAATAGCTATAGGAAGTGATGCCAGTGGTCCAAAAGCAATGGCCAAGGTGCAGATTTTTGAATATAATGAAAACACCAGGAAACAGCAAAAGCAGAGGCTCTCATAACCATCACTGACCCTGTATGTGATATGTTTACTCCAAATTGGGGTGGTCTTTCCATATTCTGGCTATAGCAACCAAAGATTATGAGGATTTTTACTCTAAAACCTATGAGGAAAGAACTTACTTCCTCTGGTGGGCCAACAAAATTCAAAATCCATGCAGTGGCTCAGTTTGATAAACATAACTTCCAGATCTGGTGAGTTGGAATATAATGGGAACACTAGCATCTTCAGGAGATGGTAGCTGTGTAAGACTGTAGAATGGGAACAATACTAGCATCTTCAGGAGACAGTGGCTGTATAAGACTGTGGAAAGCTAAATATATGGACAATTGGAAGTATTCTGAAAGGTAATGGGAGCCCAGACAGCTCCCTGCTGAGTTTCCCTACTCAAACCCTTCCCTAAGTTTCAATATTCTAAATTGAAAAAATTCAATAAATGGATCTTCTGCTGGCAGAAAGCACAGCTGAGTACAATCTAACAGAATAACTCTGCTGTTCGCTGCTTGTTGCATGAATACAGCAATGGAGAGGGAGTTCCTTTTCCCCTAACCCAGTGTCATGTGACATCTCCCGAGATGCACCAGCAAGCAGCTTGCTTGCTACTAAATATAGTCCAACAGTCATTTAAACAATCGTGTATTTCATTTTTTGTTCTAGCCAGTTTACTGACGCCATTTGAAACATCCAAAATATAAATGGATAGTCTTTTTGTTGAGACACTGCCACCAAAAAGTTTTTTGAAATGTTCCTGAACACTCCTAAAACAAGTTTAAAAATGAAAAGGAGATCATCTTTACAAGTAGTTGAGAGGAGGGTAAATTATCATTTGATTCCATTTGCAGAATATAGGCTTGTTTCTTTTGTTTTCTAGAACAGTAAGCTAAAAAGAAGAATTTTTATAATTTCAATTTGAAGAGTGAATAAATAATTTTCATAAGATTATTCTGAGTGCTAATTTGTTTACCTCTTGTAGAACTGGTTTATATTAATGATATTATTCGGTACAGCTTTATCATTCCTTTGTAACAATTAAAAAAAATTAGTAAAGGAGTGAGAGAAGTAGTAGTTGTAAAGTGAAAGTAATTTGACTGTACAGTTTGTAGTCAAGTTAAGCATTTGGTACAGCTTTGTCTACAATTTGGCAGTAAAATGAAAACACCTTTATCAGTTTTTAATTTGTAATCACTAGAGAGACAAATGTTTCTGATTTTGACGACAAAGCTATAAATTTTTAAGTTTTTAAGTTTACTAAAACAAATATTAGCTGATGAACTGAGAAGTAGAGAATCAGAGAACGTCCAGTTGGTGCAAATAGCCTAACATGGAAGACCAGAGCCCTGAGAAATGCACAGAAGGGGAGAGGGGAAATAAGAAGTAAGCAAAGCCATGTTCCTTGAACACACTACCCTTACCAGCATAGCCCAGAGACCTACGACTCACCCCACGCACCTGAACCCTGTCACCTGCCTCCCCTCCCCGAATTCCAAGCATTCCCACATTGCCAACCCCTCGTGTATGTACCCATTCCCCACCCCAAGTGCATGCACTCCAGTGCAAGCCCAACTCACCTTGCCTGCAAAAGTGCAGTCCTGCCCTGCCCTTCCTGAGCCCTAGCTCCCCATTCCTGTCCCCTGCAGGCAGTCAACAGAGCATAAGGCTGAAGGCTCTTACGTCTCCATTCCCAGGCTACACCCATCCCAAGCCCATACAGTCATGCAACGCTACCCCCCCCCCCCCATCTCTACGCACGTGTACATCTGCTTATGGTCCTCCCAGATCTGGGCATGCACATGGGCTCTAGTCATACTCCCTCAGTTCTGGGCAAGCACTGACCTGCGTAGCCAGGTCACATTCAACCCCAGCCCACAAAGGCACAACACCGACCTGCTGCATGTGCATATAGGGCCACGTGCCTGAGACAAGCAGACACCAGGGCCAACCGCCCAGATCCGTGAATGTGCACAGCCACATCCTCCCTGCTACTGGGCACCCATGTGCACAGGCACCTGTGCCTATACCTGCGCTGCAACGCATCACCGCACTGTTCTGCCTTGCCCTGTGTCCTGCATCCTGCTCCACATCCAACCTGCAAATACAAGGCTTTAGACTACTGAAGGAAATCAACTTTCAAAGTAAACCAATCAAGACATTTACAGGGCATGAAGACAGCAGGAGATCACTAAGCACATCATGATGCAGACAGATATAGCCCAGCCTAACAATCAAATTAAAACACCAGAAAAGACACAGATGACAGAACAACTAATCAAAGATGTTCACATAACTCTACTAAATAAAGTAAATGGGATGGCTAATGACATAAAGGAGATCAAAAAGACACTAGAAAAGCATAAACAGGAATTTGGAAGAATAAATAGAAAAAGAGCAGATATCACATAGATTAAAGATGCTGCAGACCAAATAAAAAACATACTAGAGACACACAACAGCAGATGTGAAGAGATATAAGAAAGAATGAGAGAACTAGGGGACAGGACAACTGATTCTGAACACTCAAAACAGCTAATGGCACAGAAAACATTCTCTCTAAAATAAGGAAGAAGTGGTACCCAGTGTCAGCACTGTGATGAGATTCAAAATTGTACTAGACGTGCTAGTCAGAAAAAATAGGTAAGAAAAAGAAATAAAATATATCCAAATTAGAAAGCAAGAAGTAAAACTTTCCCTATTTTCAGAAGACATGATCCTACAATTCGTTAAAAACCATTTATTACTAGAGCTAATAAATGAATTCAGCAAATTGGTGGGGTATGAGATCAATATGCAAAAATGAGTAGTGTTTTTATAAACTAATTTGAACAATCTGAAAAAGAAATTTAAAAAATCCATTTATAATAGCAACAAAAGAATCACACATCTTGGAATAAATTTAACCAGGGATGTAAAGGACTTTTATATTGAAGCCAACAAAACATTACTAAAACAAATCAAAGAAGTCCTAAATAAATAAAATAGAAGGACATTTTGTGTTCATAGATTGGAAGAGTAAATTTTGATAAGATGTTAATTTTACTCAAAGTGATTTAAATATTCATCACAATCCAACCAAAATTCCAACAGCCTTTTTGCAGAAATGGAAAAGCCAATAATCAAATCTTCATTAAAGTGTAAGAGGCCCCCAAAAGCCAAAATCATCTTGAAGAACAAGAATTAATTCAGATATAAACTCTTCTACTTACAGTCAACTGATTTCTAATGATGGTGCCAACTCCACTTAATAAACTGTGCAGGGAAAACTGGATACCCATATGCAAAAGATTGAAGGTAGACCCTCTACCTCACACCATATTAAAAATTAGCTCAAAGTGGATAATAAAAGGTCTAAATATAAGAATCAAACCGCTAAAACCCCTAGAAGAAAACAGGGAAGCATCTTCAGGAACTCGAGTTAGGCAATGGTTTCTTAGACTTCATACTAAAAGCATGAGCAAAGGAAGGAAAAAAAAAACCCAGATAAATGGGACCTCATCAAAATTTGAAAGTTTTGCGCATCAAAGTTCTTTACCATGAAAGTAAAAAGACTATCTACAGAGTATTAATAATAGAGGGGTATATGAGAAAAATGTACCTATTATAAACTATGGACTATAGTTAATAGGAATATTTTAATGCTCTTTCATCAACAGTAACAAAGGTACCATACCAAAACTATGGACCAATAATAGGGGAAGCTCAGGGGTACCGGAGGACTTGGGTTTTCCTTTTTATTTTTATTCTTTCCTGGAGTAATGAAAATGTTCTAAAATTGATTATGGGACTGTATACACAACTATATGATGATACTGTCAGCCACTGATTGTTCAGATAGTTTGTATGGTATATGAATATATCTCAATAAAACTGCATTTAAAAAAAAAGATGGAAAAATTTGAACTGGATCTCAGGGAAATGATGGACAAAACAAAGCATACAAATATAAGAATCATTGGTAACCCAGAAAGAGAACAAAAGAGTAAAGGGCTAAAAAGATTAGTTGAAGATATAATGGGGGAAACTTCCCAACCCTCAAGGACACAAATATGCAAATCAAAGAAGCTCAAAGATCTCCAAATAGAATAAATATAAAAAAAGGCCTTCCCTAAGACACAAACTAATCCGTCTGTCAAATGTTGAAGAGAAGCAGAAAATCCTTAAAGCAACAAGAGAAAAACAATCTACTATATATATCAGGGAACCACATAAAATTGAGTTCAGACTACTCAAGCGGCACTATGGAGGTGAGTAGGGAGAGGTAAGATATACTTAAGATCCTGAAAGGGAACGACTTCCAGCCAAGAATTCTGTACCCAGCCAAATTGTCCTTCAAAACTGAGGGAGAGATTAAAATTTCCACAAATAAATCCTGAAAGAACTCCTCAAAAAGAGACAGGACCTACAAGAAATACTAAAGGAGTTATGTCAGTTGCAAAAAAAAAAAGACAACAGAGTGAGGTTTGGAGGAGAGCACAGAACTGAAGAGTACTAGTAAGGTTAACTTACAGGATAAAAAGAGAAGGAGAGGAAAGAATGTATAGAAAACAAATAAAATCCAAAAGATAAAATGGTGGATTCAAGAAACACCTTTTCAGTAACTACTCTGAATGTTAACAAACTAAATTTACAAATTAAAAGATACAGATTGGCAGAATGGATTAAAAGACATAATTCAACTGTATGCTGCTTACAAGACACTTACCTCAGACACAGGATACAAACAGATTGAAAGTGTAAGGATAGAAGAAGATGTTCCATGCAAGTTGTAATCAAAAGAAAGCAGGAGTAGCTATATTAATATCGGAAAAAACAGACTTTAAATGTAAAGACATAAGAGACAAAGAAGGACACTATAAATAAATTAAAGGGACAATTCACCAAGAAAATATAACAATCATAAATCTTCATGCTCCCAATGAAGGAGTTAACAAAGTACATGAGACAGAAAATGGTAAAACTGAAGGGAATTACAGATCCTTCAACAATAATAGTAAGACACTTCAATACACCACTCTCCTCTAGAGATAGAACAACCAGACACAGGATCAACAAGGAAATGGAGAAGTTAAGCAACTTTGATAAATGAATTAGACCTAAAAAACATATACTGGTCATTACACCCTGTGTTGGCTTGAAATGATGTATGTATCCTAGAAAAGCCACGTTTTAATCCTAATCCCATTTTGTAAAGGCAGCCATTTCTTCTAATCCTTATTCAACATTGCATGTTTGAAAGTGTCTTTAGATCATCTCCCTGGAGATGTGATTTGATCAAGAATGGTGGTTAAGGTGGATTAGGTAGAGGCATGTCTCCATCCATGTGGGTGGGTCTTGATTACTTTCTGAAGTTTCATAAAAGAGGAAACATTATGGAGAATGAGAGATTCAGAGAGCACAGCAGAATGACATAGTCATGAGAAGGAGAGTCCACCAGCCAGTGACCTTTGGAGAGCAAGAAGGAAAATGCCTCCTGGGGAGCTTCATGAAACAGGAAGCAAGGAGAAGAAGCTAGCAGATGACGCTGTGTTCGCCACGTGCCCCTCCAGATGAGAGAGGAACCCTGGGTTCACCGTGTGCCTTTCCAGATGAGAAAAAAAACTGTGCTCGCCATGTGCTCTTCCACTTGAGAGAGAAACCCTGAACTTCATCAAACTTCTGGAACCAAGGTATCTTTTCCCGGATGACTTAGACTGGACATTTCTATAGACTTGCTTTAACTGGGACATTTTCTCAGCCTTAGAATGGCAAACTAGCAACCTATTAAATTCCCCCATTAATATTTTTTTAACTTATTGTATTTCATTTTTTTAAATACCAAAAAAAACCACAAAGCAAATGCAAACATTTCTACTTTGATCATTCCGTTCTACACATATAATCATTAATTCACAGTATCATCACATAGTTGCATATTCATCATCATAATCATTTCTTGGAACATTTGCCCCTATTCAGAAAAAGAAATAAAATGAAAAACAGGAAAAAATTTATACATATCATACCCCTTACCCCTCCCTTTCATTAATCATTAGCATTTCAAACTAAATTAATTTTAACATTTGTTCCCCCTATTATTTATTTTTATTCCATATGTTCTATTCGTCTGTTGACAAGGTAGATAAAAGGAGCATCAGACACAAGGTTTTCACAATCACACAGTCACACTGTAAAAGCTATATCATTGTTCAATCATTCACAAGAAACAAGGCTACTGGAACACATCTCTACATGTTCAGGCAGTTTCCTCCAGCTTCTCCATTACATTTTGAATAACAAGGTGACATCTACCTAATGCGAAAGAAGAATCTCCAGGATAACCTCACAACTCTGTTTGGAATCTCTCAGCCACTGACACTTTGTCTCATTTCACTCTTCCCCCTTTTGGTCGAGAAGGTTTTCTCAATCCCCTGATGCTGAGTGTCAGCTCATTCTAGGGTTTTTCTCAATCCCTTGCTGCTGAGTCACAGCTCATTCTAGGATTTGTGTCCCACGTTGCAGGGAAGGTCCGCATCCCTGGGAGTCATGTGCCACGTAGACAGGGGGAGGGTGGTGAGTCTGCTTGTTGTGTTGGCTGGAGAGAAAGGCCATATCTGAGCAACAAAAGAGGTTCTCTTGGAGGTGACTCGTAGCCCAAATTTTTTATTTTTATTTTTTATTTTTTTTATTAATTAACGGAAAAAAGAAAAAAAACAAATTAACCCAACATTTAGAAATCATACCATTCTACATACGCAATCAGTAATTCTTAACATCATCACATAGATGCATGATCATCGTTTCTTAGTACATTTGCATCGGTTTAGAAGAACTAGCAACACAACAGAAAAAGATATAGAATGTTAATATAGAGAAAAAAATAAAAGTAATAATAATAGTAAAAACAAAAAAAAACAGAAAAAAAAACCAGACAGACAAAAACAAACAAAAAATAAAAACAACAACAACAACAACAAAAAAAACCTATAGCTCAGATGCAGCTTCATTCAGTGTTTTAACATAATTACTTTACAATTAGGTATTACTGTGTTGTCCATTTTAGAGTTTTTGTATCTAGTCCTGCTGCACAGTCTGTATCCCTTCAGCTCCAATTACCCATTATCTTACTCTGTTTCTAACTCCTGCTGGACTCTGTTACCAATGACATATTCCAAGTTCATTCTCGAATGTCAGTTCACATCAGTGGGACCATACAGTATTTGTCTTTTAGTTTTTGACTAGACTCACTCAGCATAATGTTCTCTAGGTCCATCCATGTTATTACATGCTTCATAAGTTCATCCTGTCTTAAAGCTGCATAATATTCCATCGTATGTATATACCACAGTTTGTTTAGCCACTCTTCTGTTGATGGACATTTTGGCTGTTTCCATCTCTTTGCAATTGTAAATAATGCTGCTAAAAACATTGGTGTGCAAATGTCCATTTGTGTCTTTGCCCTTAAATCCTCTGAGTAGATACCTAGCAGTGGTATTGCTGGGTCATATGGCAATTCTATATTCAGTTTTTTGAGGAACCGCCAAACTGCCTTCCACAGTGGTTGCAACATTTGACATTCCCACCAACAGTGGATAAGTGTGCCTCTTTCTCCGCATCCTCTCCAGCACTTGTCATTTTCTGTTTTGTTGATAATGGCCATTCTGGTGGGTGTGAGATGATATCTCATTGTGGTTTTGATTTGCATTTCTCTAATGGCCAGGGACATTGAGCATCTCTTCATGTGCCTTTTGGCCATTTGTATTTTCTCTTCTGATAGGTGTCTGTTCAAGTCTTTTTCCCATTTTGTAATTTGGTTGGCTGTCTTTTTGTTGTTGAGTTGAACAATCTCTTTATAAATTCTGGATACCAGACCTTTATCTGATATGTCATTTCCAAATATTGTCTCCCATTGTGTAGGCTCTCTTTGTACTTTCTTTTTTTTTTTTATTAATTAACAGAAAAAAAGAAATTAACCCAACATTCAGAAATCATACCATTCTACATATGCAATCAGTAATTCTTAACATCATCACATAGATGCATGATCATCGTTTCTTAGTACATTTGCATCGGTTTAGAAGAACTAGCAACACAACAGAAAAAGATATAGAATGTTAATATAGAGAAAAAAATAAAAGTAATAATAGGAAGAACAAAACAAAACAAAACAAAACAAAACAAAAACCTATAGCTCGGATGCAGCTTCATTCAGTGCTTTAACATGATTACTTTACAATTAGGTATTATTGTGCTGTCCATTTTTGAGTTTTTGTATCTAGTCCTGTTGCACAGGCTGTATCCCATCAGCTCCAATTACCCATTATCTTACCCTGTTTCTAACTCCTGCTGTACTCTGTTACCAATGACATATTCCAAGTTTATTTTCGAATGTCGATTCACATCATTGGGACCATACAGTATTTGACTTTTAGTTTTTGGCTAGACTCACTCAGCATAATGTTCTCTAGGTCCATCCATGTTATTACATGCTTCATAATTTTATCCTGTCTTAAAGCTGCATAATATTCCATCGTATGTATATACCACAGTTTGTTTACCCACTCGTCTGTTGATGGACATTTTGACTGTTTCCATCTCTTTGCAATTGTAAATAACGCTGCTATAAACATTGGTGTGCAAATGTCCGTTTGAGTTTTTGCCCTTAATTCCTTTGAGTAGATTCCCAGCAATGGTATTGCTGGGTCGTATGGCAATTCTATATTCAGCTTTTTGAGGAACCGCCAAACTGCCTTCCACAGTGGTTGCACCATTTGACATTCCCACCAACAGTAGATAAGTGTGCCTCTTTCTCCACATCCTCTCCAGCACTTGTCATTTTCTGTTTTGTTGATAATGGCCATTCTGCTGGGTGTGAGATGATATCTCATTGTGGTTTTTTTTTTTTTTTTAGATTTTTTTTTATTAATTAAAAATAGAATTAACAAAACAATTAGAAATCATTCCAATCTACATGTACAATCAGTAATTCTTAATAACCTCACATAGTTGCATATTCATCATTTCTTAGTACATTTGCATCGATTTAGAAAAAGAAATAAAAAGACAACAGAATAAGAATTAAAACAATAATAGAAAGAAAAAAAAACAAAAACAAAAAACCTATACCTCACATGCAGCTTCATTCAGTGTTTTAACATAATTGCATTACAATTGGGTAGTATTGTGCTGTCCATTTCTGAGTTTTTATATCCAGTCCTGTTGTACAGTCTGTATCCCTTCAGCTCCAATTATCCCTTCTCTTTTTTTTTTTTTAATTAACGGAAAAAAAGAAATTAACCCAACATTTAGAGATCATACCATTCTACACATGCAATCATTAATTCTTAACATCATCACATAGATGCATGATCATCATTTCTTAGTACATTTGCATTGGTTTAGAAGAACTAGCAACATAACCGAAAAAGATATAGAATGTTAATATAGAGAAAAAAATAAAAGTAATAATAGTAAAATCAAAACAAAACAACACAAAACAAAACAAAAACCTATAGCTCAGATGCAGCTTCATTCAGTGTTTTAACATGATTACTTTACAATTAGGTATTATTGTGCTGTCCATTTTTGAGTTTTTGTATATAGTCCTGTTGCACAGTCTGTATCCCTTCAGCTTCAATTACCCATTGTCTTACCCTGTTTCTAACTCCTGCTGAACTCTGTTACCAATGACATATTTCAAGTTTATTCTCGAATGTCCGTTCACATCAGTGGGACCATACAGTATTTGTCCTTTAGTTTTTGGCTGGATTCACTCAGCATAATATTCTCTAGGTCCATCCATGTTATTACATGGTTCATAAGTTTATCTTGTCTTAAAGCTGCATAATATTCCATCGTATGTATATACCACAGTTTGTTTAGCCACTCTTCTGTTGATGGAGATTTTGGCTGTTTCCATCTCTTTGCAATTGTAAATAATGCTGCTATAAACATTGGTGTGCAAATGTCCGTTTGTGTCTTTGCCCTTAAGTCCTTTGAGTAGATACCTAGCAATGGTATTGCTGGGTCGTATGGCAATTCTATATTCAGCTTTTTGAGGAACCGCCAAACTGCCTTCCACAGTGGTTGCACCCTTTGACATTCCCACCAACAGTGGATAAGTGTGCCTCTTTCTCCGCAACCTCTCCAGCACTTTTGTCATTTTCTGTTTTGTTGATAATGGCCATTCTGGTGGGTGTGAGATGATATCTCATTGTGGTTTTGATTTGCATTTCTCTAATGGCCAGGGACATTGAGCATCTCTTCATGTGCCTCTTGGCCATTTGTATTTTCTCTTCTGATAGGTGTCTGTTCAAGTCTTTTTCCCATTTTGTAATTGGGTTGGCTGTCTTTTTGTTGTTGAGTTGAACAATCTCTTTATAAATTCTGGATACTAGACCATTATCTGATATGTCATTTCCAAATATTGTCTCCCATTGTGTAGGCTGTCTTTCTACTTTCTTGATGAAGTTCTTTGATGCACAAAAGTGTTTAATTTTGAGGAGCTCCCATTTATTTATTTCCTTCTTCAGTGCTCTTGCTTTAGGTTTAAGGTCCATAAAACCGCCTCCAACTGTAAGTTTCATAAGATATCTCCCAACATTTTCCTCTAACTGTTTTATGGTCTTAGATCTAATGTTTAGATCTTTAATCCATTTTGAGTTAACTTTTGTATAGGGTGTGAGATATGGGTCCTCTTTCATTCTTTTGCATATGGATATCCAGTTCTCTAGGCACCATTTATTGAAGAGATTGTTCTGTCCCAGGTGAGTTGGCTTGACTGCTTTATCAAAGATCAAATGTCCACAGATGAGAGGGTCTATATGTGAGCACTCTATTCGATTCCATTGGTCGATATATCTATCTTTATGCCAATACCATGCTGTTTTGACCACTGTGGCTTCATAATATGCCTTAAAGTCAGGCAGTGCGAGACCTCCAGCTTTGTTTTTTTTTCCTCAAGTTGTTTTTAGCAATTCAGGGCACCCTGCCCTTCCAGATAAATTAGCTTATTAGTTTTTCTATTTCTGAAAAATAAGTTGTTGGGATTTTGATTCGTAGCCCTAATTTTAAAGTAGGCTTGACATATCCTTTGTGGGGTTAAGTTTCATATGAACAAACCCCAAGACTGGGGGCTCAGCCTATAGCTTTGGTTGCCTGCACTGCTTGTGAGAATATCAAAAATTCAACTTGCGGAAGTTGAATTTCTGCCAATTCTCACCATTCCCCAAAGGGAACTTTGCAAATACTTTTCCACTCACTGATCAAATCACTCTTGGATTCATCGGGGTATCACTCTGGACAAACCAACAAAATCTCATGTCCTACCCAAGATTTCAAGAACTTATGCTGTTGAATCAATCTATCTACATAAGTTATATTAGGAAATGCACTAGTCAAAATATAAATTTTATACCAAATAAACATTTTTTGCTTTAGTCTCATACATAAGGTGAAATTTTAAAATATTAATTACCATCTATTTATAGCACCCTGCAGTAATGACATTCCTATATTCTTTCTCATGCAAAAACATTTTTAAAATTTGTACATTTAGTCACTATTATTATACACCCTAGGCATTACTAGATTATACCATCTCAATCTTTATCGTCTTTCTTTGTGATTTCATTTATGCCCCCAGCCCTACTCCCTCCATCATTCTCACATTCAGTGTCTTAACATAATTATATTACAGTTAGGTAGTATTGTGCTGTCCATTTCTGAGTTTTTATATTCAGTCCTGTTGCATAATCTGTATCCATTCAGCAACAGTTACCCAATATCTACCCTATTTCTATCTCTTGATGGTCTCTGTTACCAACGAAATATTCCAAGCTAATTCACTAACGTCAGTTCATATCAGTGAGACCATACAGTATTTGTCCTTTTGTTTTTGGCTAATCTCACTCAGCATAATATCCTCAAGGTACATCCATGTTGTTAAATATTTCATAACTTTATTCTGTCTTACAGCTGCATAATATTGCATCATATGTACGTACCACAGTTTGTTTAGCCACTCGTCTGTTGATGGACATTTTGGCTGTTTCCATCTCTTTGCAATTGTAAATAATGCTGCGATAAACACTGGTGTGCAAATGTTCTGTTTGTGTCTTTGTCCTTATGTCCTTTGACGAGATACCTAGCAATGGTATTGCCGGGTCATATGGCAATTCTATATTCAGCTTTTTGAGGAACCGCCAAGCTGCCTTCCACAGTGGTTGCACCATTTGACATTCCCACCAACAGCAGATAAGCGTGCCTCTGTCTGCACATCCTCTCCAACACTTGTCGTTTTCTGTTTTTATTGATAATGGCCATTTTGGTGGGTGTGAGATGCTATCTCATTGTGGTTTGGGTTTACATTTCTCTAATGGACAGGGAAGTTAAGCATGTCTTCATGTGCCTTTTGGCCATTTGTATTTCCTCTTCTGAGAAGTTTCTGTTCAACTCTTTTTCCCATTTTGTAATTGGACTGGCTGTCTTTTTGTTGTTGAATTGAACAATCTCTTTATAAATTCTGGATACAAGACCTTTATCTGATATGTTGTTTCTGAATATCGTCTCCCATCGTGTAGGCTGTTTTTCACTTTCTTGATGAAGTTCTTTGATGTGCAAAAGTGTTTAATTCTGAAGAGTTCCCATTTCTTTCTTTCTTTCTTAAGTGCTCTTATTTGGGTGTAAGGTCTATAAAACCACCTCCAAGAATAAGATTTATAAGAAATTTCCCAACATTTTCTTCTAACAGTTTTGTGGTCTTAGAACTAATGTTTGGGTCTTTGATCCATTTTGAGTTAACTTTTGTATAGGGTGTGAGATATGGGTCCTCCTTCATTCTTCTGCATATGGATATCCAGTTCCCTAGGCACCATTTATTGAAGAGACTGTAACAACCCAGGTGAGCTGGCTTGACTGCCTTATCAACGATCAGTTGCCAATAGATGAGAGGGTCTATATCTGAACATTCTATTTGATTCCATTGGTCAGTATAACTATCTTTATGCCAGTACCATGCTGTTTTGACCACTGTATCTTCATAATATGCCTTAAAGTCAGGCAGCATGAGACCTCCGACTTCATCTTTTTTTCTCAGGATACTTTTAGCTATTCAAGGCACCCTGCCCTTCCAGGTAAATTTGGATATTGGTTTTTCTATATCTGAAAAGTAAGTTGTTGGGATTTTGATTGGTATTGCATTGAATCGCTAAATCAATTTAGGTAGAACTGACATCTTAACTATATTTAGTCTTCCAATCCATGAACATGATATGCTCTTCCATCTATTTAGGTCTTCTGTGCATTCTTTAAATAATTCATTGCAGTTTTCTTTCTATAGGTCTTTTGTGTCTTTAGTTAAACCTATCCCAAATATTTTTTTTCTTTTGGTTGCAACTGTAAATGGAATTTGCTTCTTGATTTACCCCTCAGATTGTTCATTACTAGTGTATGTAGAAACACTACAGATTTTTGAGTTTTGATATTGTAACCTTCCACTTTGCTGTACTTTTTTATTAGCTCTAGTAATTTTGCTGTGGATTTTTCAAGATTTTCAACATAGAGTATCATATCATCTGCAAACAGTGAAAGTTTTACTTCTTCCTTTCCAATTTTGATGCCTTGTATTTCTCTTTCTTGTCTAATTGCTCTGGCTAGAACTTCCAACACAAAGTTGAATAACAGTGGTGATAGTGGACATCCTTGTCTTGTTCCTGATCTTGGGGGGAAAGTTTTCAGTTTTTCCCCATTGAGGATGATATTAGCTGTGAGTTTTTCATATATTCCCTTTAACATTTTGAGGAAGTTCTCTTCTATTTCTACCCTTTCAGGTATTTTCAACAAGAAAGGATGTTGAATTTTGTCAAATGCCTTTTCTGTATCAACCGAAATAATCATGTGGTTTTTCTGCTTTGGTTTGTTGATATGCTGTGTTACATGAATTGATTTTCTTATGTTGAACCTTCCTTGCATACCTAGGATGAATCGTACTTGGTCATGGTATATAATTCTTCTAATGTGTTGCTGGATTCCATTTGCTAGAATTTTATTGAGGAATTTTGCAGTTATATTCATTAGAGAGATTGGTCTGTAGTTTCCTTTTTTTGTAAAATCTTTGTCTGGCTTTCGTATGAGGGTAATGTTGGCTTAGTAGAATAAGTTAGGTAGCTTTCCCTCCTCTTCATTTATTTTGAAGAGTTTGAGCAGGATTGGTACTAATTCCTTCTGGAATGTTTGGTAGAATTCACCTGTGAAGCCATCAGGTCCTGGACTTTTCTTTTTTGGGAGCTTCTTAATGACTGACTGATTCAATTTCTTCACTTGTGATTGGTTGGTTGAGGTCGTCTATTTCTTCTCGAGTTAGTGTGGGTTGTTCATGCCTTTCTAGGAAGTTGTCCATTTCATCTACATTGTCTCGTTTGTAAGCATAAAGCTGTTCACAGTATCCTGTCATTACTTCCTTTATTTCTGTGGGGTCAGTGGTTATGTCTCCTCTTCCTTTTGTGATCTTATTTGCATCCTGTCTCTTCTTTTTGTCAGACTTGCTAATGGTCCATCAATCTTATTGATTATCTCATCAAACCAGCTTCTGGTTTTATTGATTTTCTCAACTGTTTTCAATTTCATTTATTTCTACTCTAATCTTTGTTATTTGTTTCCATTTGCTTGCTTTGGGGTTAGTTTACTGTTCTTTCTCTAGTTTTTCCAAGTGGACAGTTAATTCCTCGATTTTTGCTCTTTCTTGTTTTCTGATACAGGCATTTAGGCAATAAATTTTCCTCTTAGCACTGCCTTTGCTGCATCCCATAAGTTTTGCTATGTTGTGTTTTCATTTTAATTTGCCTCGAGATATTTACTGATTTCTCTTGTAATTTCTTCCTTGACCCACTGGTTGTTTAAGAGTGTGTTGCTAAGCCTCCACATATAATTTTCTGGCACTCTGCCTATTATTGATTTCCAACTTCATTCCTTTATGATCTGAGAAAATGTTTTGTATGATTTCAGTTTTTTTTAATTTATTGAGACTTGCTTTGTGACCCAGCATATGGTCTATCCTTGAGAATGATCCATGAGCACTTGAGAAAAATGGGTATCCTGCTGTTGTGGGGTGTAATGTTCTAAAAATGTCGGTTAAGTCTACCTCATTTATTTTAATGTTCAAATTTTCTGTTTCTTTATTGATCCTCTGTCTAGATGTTCTGTCCATTGATAGAGAGTGAGGAATTGAAGTCTCCAATTATTATGGTAGATGTGCCTATTTCTCTTTTCAGTGTTTGCCACATGTATTTTGGAGCACTCTGGTTTGGTGCACAAATATTTATGATTGTTATGCCTTCATGCTGAATTGTTACCTTTATTAGTATATAGTATTCTTCTTTGTCTCTTTTAATTGTTTTACTTTTGAAGTCTAATTTGTTAGATATTAGTATAGTTACTCCTGCTCTTTTCTGGTTGGTATCTGCATGAAATATCTTTTCCCAACCTTTCACTTTCAATCTATGTTTATCTTTGTGTCTAAGATGCATTTCCTGTAGACAGCATATAGATGGGTCATGTTTTTTAATCCATTCTGCCAGTCTACATCTTTTGATTGGAGAGTTCAATCCATTAACATTTCGTGTTATTAGTGTACGGGTAGTACATTCTTCTACCATTTTGCCTTTTGGATGTTATATGTTATATCTAATTTTCCTTCTTTTTACTGTTACTCTTAGTCTTCCTTTCTACACTCTTCTCCACACCTCTTTCTTCTGTCTTGTCGTATCTGTTTCTAGTGCTCCCTTTAATATTTCTTGCAGAGCTGGTCTCTTGGTCACAAATTCTCTCCGTGATCTTTTGTCTGAAAATGTTTTAATTTCTCCCTCATTTCTGAAGGACAATTTTGCTGGATATAGAATTCTTGGTTGGCAGATTTTCTCTTTTAGTAATTTAAATATATCATCCCACTGTCTTCTTGCCTCCATGGTTTCTGCTGAGAAATCTATGCATAGCCTTATTAGATTTCCCTTGTATGTGATGGATTGCTTTTCTCCTGCTGCTTTCAAGATTCTCTCTTTGTCTTTGACCTCTGACATTCTGATTAGCAAGTGTCTTGGAGTGAATCCATTTGGATCTATTCTCTTTGGGGTACACTGCACTTCTTGGATCTGTAATTTCAAGTCTTTCATAAGAGTCGAGAAATTTTCAGTGATAATTTCCTCCATTAGTTTTTCTCCTCCTTTTTCCTTCTCTTCTCCTTCTGGAACACCCAGAACACATATATTCATGCGCTTCTATTGTTATTCAATTCCCTGAGTCCCTGCTCATATTTTTCCATTTTTTCCCTATATTTTCTTTTGTTCGTTGGATTTCAGATGTTCCGTCCTCCAGTTCACTAGCCCTATCTTCTGCCTCTTGAAATCTACCACTGTAGCTTTCTATTGTTTTTTTTTTCATCTTTCTTACTGTGCTTTTCATTCCCTTAAGTTCTGTGATTTGTTTTTTCAGACTTCGATTTCTATTTTTGTTCATTCCTTGCCTTCTTTATATCTTCCCTCAATTCACTGATTTGGTTTTTGATAAGGTTTTCTATGTCTGTTCGTATATTCTGAATTAATTGTTTCAGCTCCTTTATCTCATTTGAATTATTGGTGTGTTCCTTTGGCTGGGCGATATCGTCAATTTTCCTAGTGTGATTGGTTATTTTTTGCTGGCGTCTAGGCATTTAATTACCTTAATTAGTTTATTCTGAAGATTGCTTTCCCTTCTTTTACCTAGGGTTTTCTTGCTGGATGAATTTGTTGTCTATCTGTTCTTTGACATTCAGTTCCGCTTTTTTTGGATCTCTAGCTTAGGTTTTGTTTAACAGAGGAGAATTTTTCAGTTCTTGTTTTCTTGTTTCTTGCCCTGCTCATATGGTGCCTTTTTCTCCCCACCCTTAGGGGGTCTACATGGGTATTATATACCCCAGCCGGATTTTCCCAGACAAAAGTAGCCTCCTATCAGGAGGAAAGAGTCACCTGCGTCGGTTTTCCCTGAGGGTGAGACCCAGCAGGTTGAAAGTCTTTCCTGTGAAGTCTTCGGACTCTGTTTTTCTTATCTTGCCCAGTATGTGGCACTTGCCTGTCTGCATGTCCCACCAGCATAAGATGATGTGGTACCTTTAACTTTGGCAGACTCTCTCTGCTGGGGGCATGTTGGAGACAGAAGAGAGGTTGTAGGCTGATTTTAATGGCTTCAGATTACCAAGCCCTGGTGTCTGAATTCCAAAAGGGAGGGATTCCACCTGAGTTGGGCTTCACCGCTCCCCTGGGGAAGGCACAGGCTCCAGACAAGCCCTCAAATGAGCTTGTTTCTAACTATGCCTGGGGCAGCTGTAGCCTGAGAATTCCCGCCACTGTATCCAAAGGCAGTCAAGCCTTTGTAGAAACACAGTCACAACAATCTCTGTTTCTTTTTTTTTTCTTTTTCCGTCAGCCCTGCTTCCTTGGTGCTGGGGTAAAAATGAGCGACCTCCACTTTGACCAGGTTCACCAGAACTGGGGGCTTATTTTTAGTAGCCACAATTTGTTATTTAATTCCACAATTGGTGTTTGGGTGTGCTCCCCTGCTGGTAAAGTCTCCTTCCTTTCTCCTCTTGGAAGCCGCCTGTCGGGGCGTGGCGCTGGTCACCGCGGATTGGGGAACTCACGGTTCTCAGAGGGTTCACAGCCTGTCCAGCTGGTCCAGACTGGGGTATGCTGTGTGTCCGTTCACTGACGTGGCCCCATGAGCTGTTCTGTTCTATTTCTGGTTATTTAGTAGTTGTTCTGGAGGACGAACTAAAACACGCACATTGCTAAGCCACCATCTTGGCCTGGATGTAAATTCCCGTTTTTAAAGCCATTCCATTTCTGGTATATTGTATCCTGGCAGCTAGCAAATTAGAATACACCCCAAAACACCAGGACATACATTCTTTTCCAGTGCTCATGGAACATTCTCCAGCATAGATCACATGCAGGGGCACAAAACAAGTCTTTATAAATTTAAAAACAATGAAACTATTCAAAGCACTCTGATGACAATGGAACGAAGCTGGATCTCAATAATCACCAAAGCACAAGAACTTTCACAAATATATGGAGGTTAAAACATACTTTTAAACATAAAAACAAACTTTTAAACAACCATTGGGTCAAAGAAGAAATAGCCAAAGAAATCAGCACCTATCTGGAGATTAATGAAAATGAGAATACAACATATCAGAATTTATGTGATGTCGTAAAGGCTCTGGTGAAAGGGAAATTTATTTCCCTAAATATTAAAATATTAAAAAACAAAGAGCAAAAATCAAGGACTTAACTGCTCACCTGGAGGAACTTGAGAAAGAACAGCAAACTAACAACAAAGCAAATAGCAGAAGAGAAATAACAAAAATGAATGGGAGAACAAAAGAACAAGAGAAAGAATCAATAAAACCAAAAGTTGGTTCTTGGAGAAAATCAATAAAATTGATGGGCCACTAGCAAGACTGACAAAGAAAAAAACAGAGGGGATGCAAATAAACAAAATCAGAAATGAGAAGGGGTTTGTTACCACAGACCCTGAAGAAATAAAAGAAATCATAAGAGGATACTATGAACAATTATATGCCAACAAACTAGACAACTTAGATGAAATGGAAAAATTCCTGGAAACACACAAACAAGCTACACTGACTCAGGAAGAAACAGAAGATCTCAACAAACTAATCACAAGTAAAGAGATTAAATCAGCCATCAAAAATTTTCCTACAGAGGAAATTCCAGAGCCATCTAGATGGCTACATAGGGGAATTTTATCAAACATTTCAAAAACAACTAACAACAATCCTTAAAATTTTCCAAAAAACTGACGAAAAAGAAACACTACTTAACACATTTTATGAAGCTAGTACCATTTTAATACCAAAACTGGGTAAAGATGGTATAAAAAAGGAAAACTACAGGCCAATTTCCCTACGGAATACAGATGCAAAAATTCTCAATATAGCAAATTGAATCCAAGAACACATTAAAAGAATTGTACACCATGACTACATGGGGTTTATATGAGGAATGCAAGGATGGTTCAATATAAGAAAACCAATTAATGTAATACCGCACATTAACAAATTGAAAGGGAAAAAAATAATCACATGAACATCTTGATTGATGATAAAATAGTATTCAACAAAATTCGACCTCATTTTCAGATAAAAACACTTCAAAAGGCAGGAATGAAAGGTAACTTCCTCAATATGATAAAGGGTGTATGTGAGAAACCGATAGCCAGCATTGCCCTCAATGGAGAGAGACTGAAAGCTTTCTCCCTAAGATCAGGAACAAGACAAGGATGTCTACTGTCACCAGTATCATTCTACATTGTGTTAGTAGTTCTAGCGAGAGCAATCTGGCAGGATAAGGAAAGAAAATGTATCCAAATTGGAAAAGAAGAGGTAAAATTTTCATTATTTGCAGATGACATGATACTGTACTTGGAAAATCCTAAGAAATCTACAACAAAGTTATCTGAGCTAATTAACAAATTCAGCAAGAGGGTGAATATAAATTCAGTGTGCAAAAATCAGTAACATTTCTATACACAACAATGACATGAGGAGTCAGTTAAGGAAAAAATTCCATTCAAAATAATAACTAAAAGAATCAAGTACTTAGTACTTATCTAGGGACGTGTGCTGGTTTGAAATGATGTATGCACTCTAGAAAAGCCATGTTTAAATTCTAATCCCATTTTGTAAAGGCAACCGTTTCTTCTAATCCCCATTCAGCACTGTATGTTTGAAGCTGTAATTAGATCATCTCTCTGGAGATGTGACTCAATCAAGAGTGCTTCTTAAATTGGATCGGGTAGACACATGTCTCCACCCATTCCAGGTGAGTCTTGATTAGTTTACTGGAACCCTATAAAAGAGTAAGCATTATGGAGAAAAGGAGAGATTCCACTAGCCAGTGACCTTTGGAGATAGAAAAGAAAGAAAATGCTTGCCGGGGAGCTTCATGAAACAGGAAGCCAGGAGAGAAAGCTAGCAGATGACACTGTGTTCGCCACGTGCTGAGAGAGAAACCCTGAACTTCATCTGCCTTCTTGAACCAAAGTATCTTTCACTGAATGTCTTAAATTGGACATTTCTATAGTCTTGTTTTAATTGGGACATTTTTTTGGCCTTAAAACTATAAACTAGAAATTTATTAAATTCCCTTTTTTAAAAGCCATTCTGTTTCTGGTATATTGCATTGCAGCAGCTAGCAAACTAGAACAGGACATAAACAACTTGTACGTAGAAAACTATATAACACTGCTAAAAGAAATAAAAAAGGATCTAAATTGAAGGAAAGACATTCTATGCTCATGGATAGGAAGGTTAAATACAATTTGGGTAGATGTCAATTCTACCCAAATTGATCTACAGACTCAACACAGTACCAATAAAAATTCCAACAACCTACTTTGAAGACTTGGAAAAACTAGTTACCAAATTCATTTAGAAGGGAAAGAGACTCTGAATAGCTAAAAGCATTCTGAAAAAGAACAAAGTGAGAGGAGTAATACTTCCTGACTTTAAAACTTATTATAAAGCCACAGTGGTTAAAACAGCATGATACTGGCACAAAGACAGAAGTACTGACCAATGGAATTGAATCGAGAGTGCAGAAATAGACCACCAAATCTATGGCCAACTGATTTTTGACAAGGCCCCCAAATCCACTGAACTGGGACAAAATAGCCTTTACAATAAACAGGCATGGGGGAATTGGACATCAATAGCCAAAAGATTTAAAGAGGACCCTTATGTTACACACTATACAAAAATTAACTTAGAGTGGATTAAACACCCAAATATAAGAACTAGGAACATAAAGCTTTTAGAAGAAAATGAAGGGAAACATCTTCAAGACCTAGTAATACAAGGTAGTTTCCTAAACTTTACACCCAAAGCACAAGCACAAAAGAACAAAATAGATAAACGGGAATGCCTCAAAATCAAATTCTTCTGCACCTCAAAAGACTCTGTCAAAAAGGTGAAGAGGCAATCAACTCAATGGGAAAAAATAATTGGAAATCACACATCAGACAAAGGTTTGTTGTCCTGCATACATAAAGAAACCATACAACTCAACAACAAAAGAACAAACAACCCAATTATAAAATGAGCTAAAGACATGAACAGGTATTTTTCTGAAGAGCAAATACAGATGGCTTAAAAGCACATGAAGAAATGCTCATTTTCATTAGCTATAAGAGAAATACAGATCAAGACTACAATGAGATACTACCTCACACCTATAAGCTTGGTTGCTATTAAACAAACAGGAAACTACAAACATTGGAGAGCATGTGGAGAAACTGGGACACTTATGCACTGTTGGTGGGAATGTATAATGGTATAGCCACTACAGAAGACAATTTGGCGGTTCCTTAGGAAACTAAATATTGAGTTGCCCTATGACCCAGCAATAGCATTACTTGGTATATACCCAGAAGAGCTGAAAGCAGTGACACAACAAACACCAATGTTCATAGAAGCATTATTCATAATCGTCAAAAAATGAAAACAATCCAAATGCACACTGACAGACCAATGGATTAACAAAATGTGGTATATACATACAATGGAATATTATACAGCAGTAAGATGAAAAGACAACCGGAATCACAGGACAAGATGGATGAGCCTTGAGGACATAATGCTGAGTGAAATAAGCCAGACACAAAACGATAGATACTGTATGACTCCACTTTTATGACCACGGTAAAGTAAATCAGAGGCTTATAATACAGAATACAGGGGACTTAGCAATACATAGAAGCTAGCAATCGGTGAATGGTTAGCTAATGAGGTTGAACTCAGATGTAAAGGAATAGACAGAAGTGAAGGCGGTTCTCTAGTGGGTCTTTTAAGTAATATTACCATATTGCAGGTGAACATGATTGAAAGCGGTTGTACAGACCTATGTGTCTCACTGATTAACAACAGAAATTAAATAAGTTATTGCAAAAACTACTTCAAAAGTAAAAAAAAACAAAAAAGACATTAGCCTTGGAAACAAATACTAATATATTTAAAAGTAAAATCATAAGACGTCTAAGATCTGCTTCAAAATAATCTGGGAGGAGAGTGGAAAAAGTGTACAGGGGATCAGACGAAATAAGATCAGCCATGTATTGATAATTATTGAAGCTGAATGAGGGATACATGGGGTTTGTTATACTACTCTCAGCGCTTTTGAGTATGCTTGAAAATTTAAGAAAATGTTTTAGAAGATTAGTAAGTTAATATACTGCTAAAAATTAAATGTGACAAATAGTTCATTTATCTTTGCTGTTCACTTTTCTAAAGGATGATATAGGGTATCTGATAACTATTACAAATTATTCAGTATTTTGGCACATATCACTCCAATTCTTTTTCTAGGTATATATACTCTATATATTTGGCTTTTATGTCCTTTTTTTTCTTTAACAAAGAGAAGATGGTGCTGTAAACACGGATTTGTAAACAGTTTTTCATTTCATTCCATGTCTTTTGATATATTTAAAAAGCACTCTATGGGGGTATAGGTAGTTCAGTGGTAGCATTCTCGCCTGACATGCATGAAGACCAAGGTTTGATTCTCAGCTCATGCACTCTAAAAAAAGAAACAAATGGTGCTGTAATACAGGATACTCACACGGAAAAGAATGAACTGTGACCTCCCACTACACAGCATACAAAAAAAAAAGTATTCCATCATGATGCCTTGAAAATCCAATCTCATATGAACTGATATTCGGTTTGCCCTAACTTGCCATGCTTTGTAGACATTTTTTCTCTTCTCTCTGATGGGTGTCTCATTTGAGTCACATTTACTTATGGTTATAGTCATATAAACAAAGTTACATTAGAATTTTGAAAACATTTATTAAATTCAATTTCATATTTGATGCTAAATATAATATATGAGCTCACTGCTTCATATGAGTCAATGTGATTTTGATGGGGGGGGGGAGGCGTTCATTTAATCACCTGTTATCATAAGCCATGTTCTTTCCAGCCACAGAAGACTTAAAAGGAGAGTAATACAGGACTCAGCAGCACAAGTAACATTCTAGTCGGCACACTTCATTTATATAAGGTATTCAAGACATAACTTGAAAGTCAGTAGTTGGTCCCTTGCCTAGAAATGGACTAAAAAGAAAGAGGGAATAGAAAAAAAGGCAGAGTAAAGAAAGTAAAACACTGGGGTTTACTCTGATTTCTGAGGACAGTCCTAGCTAGGATTGGGGTGGGGTGAGGTGGTGGTACACGAGAATTGATTATAACAGTCACTAGACAGAAGTGAAACAAAGAGAATACAAAGTAGGGAAAGCAATATTAGATATCTAAATATCTGTGGATATCATAAGAAATATATCTTTACCAAACTTATTTATTTATTTATAAAAACTATTTCAAATGGCCACATGAGTTTTTTTTTCTCTTCCAAGAAAGCAACTGAAGCAAACGGTCACATATTTAACAAAAGATTTATAGTTAAGTAGCACACTAGAACTCCATAATACTGACCATTTGAGAACAAGGTCTCATTTATTAAAACTAACAAAATACTTCTGTTAATGGATGGTGGTGATGGTAGTACAACATTGTAAACATAATTAACAGTATTGCATATATTTGAACGTGTTGAAGAAGAGAAATTTTAGGCTATATATATATTACTAGAATAAAAATTTTAAAAAAACAACACCATAGGATTGTACAACAACACGGTGAGCTGTAATGTAAATTATGGACTATAGCTAACAGTTCAATTATAAAAATGTTCTTTCATCAATAGTAACAAATGTACGACACCAATGCAAGGTGTTATTAATAGGGGGTATATGAGGATGTGGCATTTTATATATGATTTTTCTGTAAACTACAACTTCTCTATCAAAAAAGCACTTCACATATACTATCTCAATTTTTTTTTTTTTGCATGGGCAAGTACCGGGAAACAAACATCTCATTTAATTTTAACAAAACTCATGAGGTTAGTAGTATCATCTCCATCTCACAGATGAGAAAACTAAGGTTTAGAGAGCTTAATCTGTCCAAAGATACAAATCCAGTCCAAGGCAAAACTGAGATTTGAAATGAGTCTGATAACAAAGCCGATGTTGCTAATTACTACTCTGTAATGCCTCCAAAGCCTTAAGGTGAGTTAAAAAACATACATCAGTTTGGTGTATATATAGTCTAACCCATATTATAAACAATTCTGAGTAGAGGTGACTATTTTACTGGATTTGCTCATCCCCAGCAGCAACCTATCACTAAGGGCCATCCTTCTTCCTCATATCAAGTTTAGATATGACCTATTGCAGCCCCTTAAATGCTCTTGCTTGTAAAAGCAATAAACAGAACAGTCTGAGATAATGGATAAAATGGATAAACAGTATGTATGGTACAGTGGAAAAGACACTGAAGCTGGAATGAGAAGTCCTTCTTCTCAAATACTTACTAGTCAAGGGGTCCTATGCAAGTCATTTAACTTTTTTTCTCTGATTATTTACCTAGTCTAAATAAATAGATACATAATTAAGTAACAAAACAAAAGTTATTAAACCCGATTCTGCCTTCTGCAAAGGACAGCTGTGATGATCAAATGAGATGTGACATGAAACACTTTGTAAACAATGAAATCCAAGTGGTGTTTGTTTAAGAGAACCAGAAAAGGCAGTCTTCCAAATAGAAGTCCTTAGTCTTTCTCTCCTAAGACAGATGCAAATGTTAACAAATAACCATCTGGAGGTGTCATGTCTAACACAGAGAAATAAAGAAATAACAGGAAATTCAGGACGGATAAGAAGGAAAAGCGGCAAACTATGGTAGGAATATTTTTAAGTCAAACGGGACCTTAGCAGCATTAATAAAACAAATGAAGAATCTACTTAACATAGTTGGCTTTATTTATACACTAAATAATAAGCTTCGACAGTTTCTTCTTTTACGATGCTAGCAATTCGTCCTGTACTTTATCATTAGCACACTAAAATCTTGTGAGAGAAAATATAATTTGGTTAATACCTTATTCCAGCCGCTGGCATGAACTGCAGTCTCCTGTGTACATTCCCGATATGACTGGTATGTCACTGGCCTGTAGAAATTTTTTAAAAGTCTGTGTCACAAAGAAGGATAATTCTAAATTTCCAGATGAATAAATACAGTCACTAGAATGTTACTCAATTCTTTGCTTAAATGACAAGGAATATTCAACAAATTGTTTTGAATAAGATGAGACTTTTTACTGTGGTATGCATTTTTCTTCAAGCATTCGCTATAGGCAAATATATGCTAACAGCTTGGGAGAACAGTTATATAAATATTTATCCTAATAATTTTTTTGTAATTGCTTGAAACGTATTTGGTAGGACTTCTATGATGCATATAAATAATTGAATTATTGTTAAGGATCAAATAATAACTAAAAACTATCTCAATAAAAGTAAAAGCACAATTTTAATTTTTTAAAAAGACAAATCATCTAAAATATTGATGAGCTAAAGGAACATCACCTGTATGACTTTTCAAATTAAGGATACATGGCGTTGTAATAAACAAGGGTAATATCAGAGCTCCACTTTTAACTTGGAATCTTATGAAATAAAATTTTAGAGGGCAGAGATTACTTTCATGTAAGTCCTATTCACACCAAAAGTTCAAATTGTTGAATGATGATAACAAAACTTCCTCATTCATTTCTGGGTCAACTTTAAGTAATATATTCTAAGGGCCAGTTTCATGTGCAAATGAAGAAAAAAAGCAATACTGGATCCCAAGTAACATATGAAGGCATACATTGCTTGAATAATAGAGTTAATGAGATTTACACCTCCCTCCTCTTTTGGGGGCAAAATTTTATCATATGGAAAAAGGAGAAAGAGGAATCCTGCTTTTACAGAATTTAAAAATCCCACTCCAAAAGTAATTTTTGCTCTGACCACTCTGTTCCCTAAGATTAGTAACAGATATCATTTATTGGTAGCCTACTATGTTAGTTTATATTTTTATATGTTTACAGCATACATTGTATTACATATTATTATATTACATCTTAAGAAACCAAAGCTGAGAAAAGCTTAAGAAACTATCCCAAGACCTTATAGTTGGCAAGAAGCAGAGGAGGAATTCACCTCATCTTATCTGGCTCCAAAAACCATACCTCTGCTCCCACTTTAGTTAGATTTTTATTTTTTATTTTTTTTATTTTATACATGGGCAGGCACCGGGAATCGAACCTGGGTCCTCTGGCATTCCAGGCAAGCATTCTTGCCTGCTGAGCCACCGTGGCCCGCCCGCCCACTTTAGTTAGAATTTTGACATCTGCCATGACAATGTCTAGATGCTATATGTAGCAAATAAGCATTTGTGCTGAAGGTATAATATACACACCAGATTCCAAGACTTAATCATAAAAGAAAAGAACATGAAATATCTCATTAGTAATTTTTATACTGATTTGTTGTTAAAATAATGTTTTAGACAAACTGGGTTGAATAATATATATTAATAAAATAAAAAAAAATAATTTCACTTTACTCTTTATTTCCACTTTTTTTTTTATGTGACTGCTAGAAAATTTAAAATAATAAATGTGGTTTGCATTATATTTCTAGTGGATAGCAGTGGTCTAGATCCATCAGAAAACTTCTAGTGACAGAGGTATCATTCTCGTATAAAAGATCAATACTACAGCAATGCTGAAAAAAGATGAGTTATCCGTGATGACTTTTTTAATGATAAGATGTTATGCCTACCCTCCTGACATCACATTCCCATTAAAGTAAACTTTAGACTTTTAGAAGGTTGAACTAATAGATTTTTATAAAACTCAAACTTCTGCAGATACTATAAGGTCTACCTACCTATATTCTCCCTAAAGCATTATTTGTGTATATCAGTCCCTTAACTTCCTTTCCTGAACTGTTTGACGGTGGGTCACAGTAGTTTTTACTGGTAGTTTGTCTATCAGGCTAAAGTAATTTTAGCATCCTTCAGAATGAAACATGATTTGAAACATTATATGTACACACATATATGTACATAAGTGATCCAGCAGATTAAAACATTCAAAGGAAATCTAATGCAAAGAAAAGAAAGTAGTTGAATGGCCAGTCCTACCTAGCAAGATATTAGAATAGACCAAAAACAAGGGGTGGGCACTTTTTTGTTGGTGCTCTTCTACACAAGGAGTTCAAGGAGTTCAGGAATAATTTTTCATTTTAACAAAACAGTGTGGAAGATAAGTGATATATTCTACCTTTAAAAATGTTACCTTCAAGCTGTATAGTACTTCTGATTTGTCATTGGTTAGTTATTTTAAGGCATTACAAATAAAGCTTAAAAACTTTCAAAGTAGAATTCTAAAAGAATATTTATTCATAAAGAGACCTGAATTTAATATGCAACCAGAGGAAACACTTAAAAAACCAACTATATCAGTTTTCAGGGTTTGGAGAAAAACAGAGTATTCACCCAAGACTATTTTCTTTTAAGTAAAATTTACTTTTCTTGTAAATTTTTCTTGTAAAAGTAAAATTTACTTTTCTTGTAGTATACATACAAATTTACTTTTCTTATTGAAAAGTAAATTTTACTTTAAATTATGAAAAGGACTCCAAAAACAACATTTTTCCCCTTTATAATACTGTTTTAATACTTTATAATACTGCTACTCTCAGCCTCAATAGTTTTTACATTCATGTTTTTTTTTTGTAAAGTAGCTTTCTTTCTTCACATCTTTATTAAACTTCTCTATATAAAATAGCTGAAAGTATAACTGCTCTGGTTGAAGAATAATGGGGAGACCCCAAAGAGCCCCACCCACTCAACTCTTCAACCTATCCCTCATCTTTGCATGGGCCCCTTAAGCTACCTCGGTGGAATCCTAAGGTTCCATAAGCATTTTCCTTTTCTCCACAGTTATTTTTAAACTTTTCTATATAACCATTAAGGGAATCCAAAAATGTTTTCATTTCACTCCTTCCTTTAAATGATTTTCATATTTGCTCAATTCATCAGAACAAGCAGTAAACTGAATCCTTCTAAAATCCAAATTGCTTCCTTCTAACTATGGTAAATGATAAACTTCGCCTGTTTGAAAGTAAGGAATTAACTTACTACATTTTAGGGCATCTGAACTGTGGTCCTTTCAGTGAAGGAAGTCTTCACCATGTTTTAGAAAGTTGTCAATCTTCATAAAGACAAATATTTTTTCTGATGAGTATCAATTCCTTAATGATTCTCAGCATAGAATTAGGAGAAATGAATTTTTAAGATTTACAATAAATGACTTAGCTCAATTTTAATGTATTTTCACCATTATTTCCTTCTTGCCTTTAGCTTTAATGGTCAGAACCACAGCTGGGAGATAAGTTTCCACTCTAAGAATATGAAAGTAGTTCAAGAGGGAGATATGCAACCCCAAAGTTTAACAACAGTTGGTATATCCAAAATACAGATACATAACGTTAATCCTACCATACAGTGCAATATATAAAACCCTAGTCATTATTTTATGTTGGCTGCCAGGAGGAAGGGTAGTAAAAAGTGGTCAGAACAAATAAAATAGCTTATACATACAATTTAGTAAAAGTATTTGCTGAAACCTGATAGTTCTACAAGTAAACAGAAATTAACAAATTCCTGTTAGGACAACTAAATCACTGCTTTAATGCAAAGTTGTCACTGAAAAACACAAAGGTACTTTGGGAAGGTAAAAGAAGAAAAACTGGGCAGGCCATGGTGGCTCAGCAGGCAAGAATGCTTGCCTGCCATGCCAGAGGACCCAGGTTCGATTCCCGGTTCCTGCCCATGTAAAAATAAATAAAAAAAAAAAAAGAAGAAGAAGAAGGAAAATAATAGAGAAAAGAAGTGACACTATTCACCTAAAACAAAGCCCTAACTGCCTGAGAGATATAGAGACTACCTAGAGAAGCACATTCCCACTAAGCAATGGTAACTCACTGGCTGAAGAGCATTTGTAATGCTTTATGCAGAGGCTCTTTCAGTTCCTGTGATACTCTTTCTCCAAGATGGGCCAAGCAGTCTTCTATTGAGCTTTCTGGGTTAGCAGGGCTGAACACTGGAGAGGTATGACGGTCAAAGCCTGTGCTGGCAAAGCCTGGAGACAAGCAGAAGAAAACCTAATATAACAAACAACATCAAAAGTTGTGCTATCCTAGCTGAATGGGGTAGGGCAGGAGTCAATAAGCCACGGGTCAAATCTACCCATAGGGAATATTTGTAAGGCCAGTGAGCCAAGAATGATTCCTACATTTCAAAATTATTTTTAAAAAATAAATACTATTTCCTGAAACGTAAAAATTAAATGAAATACAAAATTCAGTGTCCATAATGGAGTTTACTGGAGCACAGCTACACTCACATTTGTTCACCTGTTGTTATAGCCATTTTCATGCTGTGGCAGCAATTGGTAGTTGTGACAGGCCAGACTAAAATATTTGCTTTCTGGTCCCTTTGTAGAAAATGTTTGCTGATTCCTTACCTAAGGCAAGCTACTAATCTCTCAATGTCTCAACTTTCTTTTCTGCAAACTGGAGATAATAATATCTACTTTGTAGGGTTAAGTTATTTAATATATATATATGAAATAAGTACGTATATAAAATATGCTGGAGGTATCACGTATCAAAAGCAAACATGTAAATCTATAATAAGCTCAGTAAAGGATAGCTATGATTATTTTCAAAAAATAAAGTTTTGTTAAAAAGGCCTGGGAAATTAAGACACCTACTATTGGGAACAAGCAAATAGTTATGCATCAGATAAAAAGGTCAGATAATCATTATAGATATTTATTTTTTCTGGAAAACAAAAATTAATAGGTCTTCAATTCATACATTAGAATGAAGCTCAGATATAGAAAACTATTCAAATGTACAGCTTAGTGAATTATCATAAAGGATATATCCTTTTGAATCACCACCCATGACAAGAACAGAACTGTCATTCACTCCAGAAGCCCTCTACATGCCCCACATTTATAGTCCCACCCCTCCCTCCAAAATAACCATGATTCCTGTTTTCAGAGTAGTTGCTTCTTTGCACTTATAATCCAGTTAGGGATATCCAAATATTATAAAAATATCCCATAAAAACAAAAACTTGGTATCTCTAGAAATCTGTTTTATTTATTAATTTTTTTTTTTTTTTTTTTTTTTTTTTTAAGGAAAGACAGAGAGAAGGAAGGAAGGATAGAAGGAAGGAAGGAAGGAAGAAAGGGAAACATCTTTTAAACATTTTCTTGTTTTATTGTATTTTGTTTTTCCGTTTTTTGTTACATGGGCTGGGGCCGGGAATCGAACCGAGGCCCTCCGGCATAGCAGGCAAGCACCTTGCCCGCTGAGCCACCGCGGCCCGCCCATTTATTAATTTTAAATTAAAAAAATACATAACAAACTCAAACATTCATAACAAATGATCATTCCATTCTACATATATAATCAGTATTCACAATCTCATCACATAGTTGCATATTCATCATCATGATAATTTCTTAGACTCTGCATCAATTCAGAAAAAGAAATAAAAAGACAATAGAAAAAAATTCATACATACCATATCTCTTATCCCTCCTTTTTACATTTATTTTTTATTTGATACATAACCACATACAAATACAAACATTCTTATATAATTCCATTCTTGTTATATAATCAATAACTCACACTATCATCACATAGTTGTATATTCACCATCATGACCACTTCTTAGAACATCTACATCAATTCAGAAAAAGCAATAAAAAGAAAACAGAAGAAAATTCACACACACCACACCCCTTACCCCTTCCCTTCACCGATCAACAGCATTTCAATCTACTAAATTTATTTGAACATTTGTTCCCCTATTATTTATTTATTTTTAATCCATATGTTTTACTTGTCCTTCAATAAGGTAGACAAAAGGAGCATCAGACACAAGGCTCTCACAACCACACAGTCACATGGCCATATCATCATATAATTATCTTCAGAAACATGGCCACCGGAGCACAGCTCCACATTTTCAGGCAGTTCCCTCCAGCCTCTCCATTACATCTTGACTAACAAGGTGATACCTATTTAATGCGTAAAAATAACCTCCAGGATAACCTCTCGTCTCTGTTTGGAATCTCTCAGCCATTGACACTGTATTTTCTCTCATTTTGCTATTCCTGTTTTTGGTCGAGAAGTTTTTCTCAATCCCTTGATGCTTAGTTCTTTGATGCACAAAAGTATTTAATTTTGAGGGGTTCCCATTTCTTTCTTTCTTTCTTCAGTGCTCTTGCTTTGGGTCTATAAAACTGCCTCCTATTATAAGATTTATAAGATATTTTCCTACATTTTCTTCTAAAAGCTTTATGGTCCTAGAGCTAATATATAAGACTTTGATCCATTTTGAGTTAATTTTTGCAGAGGGAGTAAGATATGGATTCTTTTTCATTCTTTTGCATGTGGCTATCCAGTTCTCTAGGCACCATTTATTGAAGAGATTGTTCTGTCCCAGGTGAGTTGGTTTGACTGCCTTATCAAAGATCAATTGTCCACAGATGAGTGGGTCTATATCTGAACACTCTATTCAATTCCATTGGTCAGTATATCTATCTTTATGGCAGTACCATACTGTTTTGACCACTGTAGCTTCATAGTATGCCTTAAAGTCAGGTAGCACGAGACCTCCCACTTCATTTTCCTTTCTTAGGATACTTTCAGCTATTCAGGGCACCCTGTCCTTCCAGGTAAATTCGGATATTGGTTTTCTATTTCTGAAAATTAAATTTTTGGGATTTAAATTGGTATTGCATTGAATCTGTAAATCAATTTAGGTAGACTTGACATCTTAACTCTATTTAGTCTTCATGACTGAACACGGTATGCCCTTCCATTTACTTAGGTCTCCTGTGATTTCTTTTAACAATTTCTTATAGTTTTCTTTATATAGGTCTTTTGTCTCTTTAAATTTATTCCTAAATATTTTATTCTTTTGGTTGCAATTGTAAATGGAACTTTTTTCTTGATTTCCCCCTCATATTGTTCATTACTAGTGTATTTTGTTGATCTTGTAACCTGCCACTTTGCTGTACTCATTTATTAGCTCTAGTAGTTCTGCTGTGGATTTTTGGTGGTTTTCAAAATATAATGTCATATCATCTGCAAACAGTAAGAGTTTACTTCTTCTTTTCCAATTCTGATACCTTGTATTTCTTTTTCTTGTCTAATTGCTCTGGCTAGAACTTCCAATACAGTGTTGAATAACAGTAGTAATAGTGGACATCTCTGTCTTGTTCCTGATCTTGAAGGGAAAGTTTTCAGTTTTTCCCCATTGAGGATGATGTTAGCTGTGGGCTTTTCATATATTCTCTTTATCATGTTGAGGAAGTTCCCTTCTATTCCAATCCTTTGAAGTGTTTTCAACAGGAAAGGATGTTGAATCTTGTCAAATGCCTTCTCTGCATCAATTGAGATGATCATGTGATTTTTCTGCTTTGATTTGTTGATATGGTGTATTACATTAATTGATTTTCTTGTGTTGAATCATCCTTGGATACCTAGGATGAATCCTACTTGGTCATGGTGTATAATTCTTTTAATGTGCTGCTGGATTAGATTTGCTAGAATTTTGTTGAGGATTTTTACATATATATTCATTAGAGAGATTGGTCTGCAGTTTTCTTTTCTTGTAATACCTTTGCCTAACTTTGGTAGGAGGGTAATGTTGGCTTCATAGAATGAGTTAGGTAGCTTTCCCTCCTCTTCAATTTTTTTGAAGAGCTTAAGCAGCATTGGCACTAATTCTTTCTGGAATATATATAAATATATATATATATATATATATATATATATTTATTAATTAACGGAAAAAAGAAATTAACCCAACATTTAGAAATCATACCATTCTACATATGCAATCAGTAATTCTTAACATCATCACACAGATGCATGAGCATCGTTTCTTAGTACATTTGCATCGGTTTAGAAGAACTAGCAACACAACCGAAAAAGATATAGAATGTTAATATAGAGAAAAAACTAAAAGTAATAATAGTAAAAAACAAAAAAAACAAACAAACAAAACAAAACAAAAACCTATAGCTCAGATGCAGCTTCATTCAGTGTTTTAACATGATTACTTTACAATTAGGTATTATTGTGCTGTCCATTTTTCGAGTTTTTGTATCTAGTCCTGTTGCACAGTCTGTATCCCTTCAGCTCCAATTACCCATTATCTTACCCTGTTTCTAACTCCTGCCGGACTCTGTTACCAATGACATATTCCAAGTTTATTCTCGAATGTCGATCCACATCATTGGGACCATACAGTATTTGTCTTTAAGTTTTTGGCTAGACTCACTCAGCATAATGTTCTCTAGGTCCATCCATGTTATTACATGCTTCATAAGTTTATCCTGTCTTAAAGCTGCATAATATTCCATCGTATGTATATACCACAGTTTGTTTAGCCACTCGTCTGTTGATGGACATTTTGGCTGTTTCCATCTCTTTGCAATTGTAAATAATGCTGCTATAAACATTGGTGTGCAAATGTCCGTTTGAGTTTTTGCCCTTAATTCCTTTGAGTAGATTCCCAGCAATGGTATTGCTGGGTCGTATGGCAATTCTATATTCAGCTTTTTGAGGAACCGCCAAACTGCCTTCCACAGTGGTTGCACCATTTGACATTCCCACCAACAGTGGATAAGTGTGCCTCTTTCTCCGCATCCTCTCCAGCACTTGTCATTTTCTGTTTTGTTGATAATGGCCATTCTGGTGGGTGTGAGATGATATCTCATTGTGGTTTTGATTTGCATTTCTCTAATGAGCATCTCTTCATGTGCCTTTTGGCCATTTGTATTTCCTCTTCTGAGAGGTGTCTGTTCAAGTCTTTTTCCCATTTTGTAATTGGGTTGGCTGTCTTTTTGTTGTTGAGTTGAACAATCTCTTTATAAATTCTGGATACTAGACCTCTTTCTGGAATATTTGGTGGAATTCACATGTGAAGCCATCTGGTCCTGGACTTTCCTTTTTGGGGAGCTTCTTAATGAACATTACATCCCACAACAGCAGGATACACCTTCTTCTCAAGTGCTCATGGATCATTCTCAAAGATAGACCATATGCTGGGTCACAAAGCAAGTCTCAATAAATTTAAAAAGACTGAAATCATACAAATCACTTTCTCAGATCATAAAGGAATGAAGTTGGAAATCAATAATAGGCAGAGTGCCAGAAAATTCACAAATTTGGAGGTTCAATAACATACTCTTAAACAATCAGTCGGTCAAGGAAATTACAAGAGAAGTTAATAAATATCTCAAAGCAAATGAAAATGAAAACACAACATCTGAAAATTTATGGGATGCAGCAAAGGCAGTGCTGAGAGGGAAATTTATTGCCCTAAATGCCTATATCAAAAAAGAAGATAGGACAAAATCGAGGAATTAACATCTAAAAGTTATCAATCACTTTCAAAAAATATTATTACATCCATCTAATGTTAACCTATTGCTCCTAGAAGTCTACACATTTTACAACAGAGTTAAGCATGTACTTCTTTAGAAAGCGCTTGTCTCAAAGAAAGAATTGCTGCAAAGTTCACAAATATGTTGCTGTTCTGAGTAATCGTGAGGTCTTCCATTTTATTGATCCATGTTGGGTATTATGGGATTCTGTAAATGAGTGTATTTAAGCCTTCTGTTGCTCTTTTTTCCTTCTGTAACTACTCAGAAGTCTGCTATTACCAGAATATGGACAAAGGCTTAAGAGAGAGCCAGAAATTTTAATCAGTTAAAAATATCAGTATTAGAAAAAATATATAAAAGAGAAAACTAATATTAGGTTTCTGGATTATTTGTAAATTTTTATTGGTATTCTTTCTCTATGAACTAAATACAATTTCTAAATTTTCTTCTTAAAGATTATTGGGTAAGATATGTCCATGCAAAAACTTATACATGAATATTCATAGCAGCATTAAACCTATAAGTCAAAAAGTGGAGGTATTAAACCTGTAAGTCAAAAAGTGAAAACAGGGTGGGCCACGGTGGCTCAGCAGGTAAGAATGCTTGCCTGCCATGCCCGAGGACCCGGGTTCAATTCCTGGTGCCTGCCCATGTAAAAAAAAAAAAAAAAGTGAAAACAACATAAATGTTCATTAACTGATGAATGGACAAACAAAATATCGCATACCCACACAAGGGAATGTTATTCGGCCTTATACAGGAATGAAGTCCTGATACATGCTACAACATGGATGAAACTTGAAAACATGATGCTAAATGAAAGATATCAGACACAAAAGGTGACGTAATGTTTGATTCCATTTATATGAGATGTCCAGAATAGGCTAATTCAGAGACAGAAAGTAGAATAATGGTTGCTTGGGGTAGAAGCAGTGAGAATAGGAAGTGATTGTTAATATACATGGAATTTTTTTTGGGGGGGGGTTTGAAAATGTTCTAAAATTAGACTGTAATCTATGGTTACACAACAGAGAATATACTAAAAACCAATGAACTGTATAATTTAATAGGATGGACCATACTGTATGAGAAATATATCTCAACAAAGCTGTAAAAGAAAAAATCATTAGGCAAGATATTCAACGCAGTATTACTTATGGAAGACAAGAGAGGCAAAAAAAAAACCCCCAAGTGCTGCCCTTACTCATAGGGGGACAATTGTGAAAATACTTGTTCAATCAATGGAATTTCTTGCAGTTAGTGAAATAACTACTAAAAAAGTTTATGATGCAATGTTAAGTGCAAAAAATGTGGCTACAAAATGACGAACATTACTATTGTAACTATATATAGTATGTACACAGAAAAATGAAAGCAGATTTTTTTTTTCCTTTAATGTTATAACTGGTATATAAATACATAATTACAAATCAAACCATGCTGAATGAAAAAGACCTTAAAGTGATCATTTGGCACATTACTTAATACCAAGAGCTACATCTAAACCGCTGGGTATAGCTGAGGAACTTTTATAGATATATCCCCCAGGAAAGAGAAAGGCTATCTTCTAGTCTCACCCTTAAAATTCTATGTCAATGTAAGTTATGTAATACTGAGAACACTTTACTGTAGAAAACAATAGTAATTAAACCGTACCAAAACAGAACCTACTAATTAACTAGGTAAATAAGAACAAACAGACCTTCAGAAATTTCTTTGTCCAGGGATTTTAGCTCTTCTTCAATTTCAGTTTTAACTTTTAATAGAACTTCTTGATCCACAGACAGTGAAGCTACATCTAGTTGAACTCCTGAAATCACACAAAAAAAGGTTACTATAGAAAGTGGGAGGGAGAAGTCACCAGAATCACGGCAGTATTTTAACTATTAACTCAGAAAGCACAAAATCAAAACTCATTATCAAGAGTAGACCTACTGGGGTGGGGGACATTTTTATTTTTTTAAGTTAAAAAAATAGCCTTGGGTGGGCCATGGTGGCTCAGCAGGCAGAGTTCTCACCTGCCACACTGAAGACCCAGGATCAATTCCTGGTACCTGCCCATGTTTTAAAAAAAAAAAGCCTTAGTAGAAGTATTTGGTCTGTTTACTAGGTGTGAAGTCTGTTAAGTATACAAAAGAATGGGATGAGCCTACATCTTTCCAGATGTTTCTGTCAGGAACAGGGAAAAAGAGCAGAACTTTCAGAAATACAAGAGGTTGGGAAAGGACTGGTCATTGAGTTCTCTCCATCTGTACACAATGTATTCTTTTGGGGGTGTTGTGGGGGTGGTATGGGCTGGGAACTGAACCCAGTTTCCGGCATGGCAGGCAAGCATTCTACCACTAAACCACCCATACACCCATTACATGATATTTTGGTAGTGGGAAAAAGTGTTCATTCCCCCACTTACTAAATCCTTTGAGTTAGGATTATGATCTCCACTTCATAGGTAGGAAATTTGACGTACAGGGAAGTTAAGTGCCCAAGGACACATGGACAGCAAGTGGCAGAGCTGGGACGCAAACTCAGGCAATCTAGCTTTAGTGTCTGGGCACTACACTACTCTACATTATCTCAAAATGCTTTAAAATGTGGGCTATATAAAAATCAAACACAGCCCCAAATCAAGAACTGCCTCTATAATAACAATATTCTAATCACAGTAGTTCTTACTTAGGCGTTTTAAAATCTCTGCCTCAGAGAATTGAATAAAATAATGGTCCGTCATCTCAGAGGTTCTGCAAGTAATTTCAGAGCATTCAAGGGCCCCAGGGAAATCAATCAAGAAGAGTAATCGAAGAGACGTGAGGGAAGAAGAAAAAAAGTGAAGAAAAATTAGTATTCAAAGAATAGAATAGAAAGGAGATGAGAAAAGTTCTCCAGAAGGTCAAAAGTGGGTAAATTTTGGATGCAGCAGTATGGTTCCATTCATAGGTTTAAAAAGCTTACATAGGAAGCTCAAATTCTAGTTACCTTGTAAAAAATATTCTTTCTTCAGTAGATAAACTTCATTTCTTGTTTCAAACAATTTCAGATAGTAGAGGAAAGACTTTCATTTGAATAAGAAATTTCTGATATAACAAAGTCAGATCAACCTACATTCAACAGAATCTGCATTCCTGGGACACAGGTCAGAGTCACAAACACACCAAATATACTGGCTTGGTTTCAAATGAAGGAATTCAAGGAAGTCAGGATGCTGCTGGGCCATTCTAGGAATCTGGATCACACAAGGTTATCTGAACACCCAAGGATGTTTGAACCAGATATTTAATGATCAAACTGGCTAAAGAGGAGTAATTTAATGTTTCCCTGAAGACATGAGACAAGGGGTTGTGAGTGGCAGCAAAATTGCGACCTCGGTATAAGAGAAAGCCCTATGATCAACTATACTCTTCTTTGCAAGACTTCCAGCAAAGAGAAGCAACATAGCTTGGGCGACCAAGTGTGTATGTACCTGTAACTCATTCACTCACTGGAAAAGCATTTACTGAATACCTGCTATTTATCAGGTGTTGTCCTGAGCATGCTAAGTAGCACAAAAATGAGGAAGACTGTTTCCGTCAAGCTATTTATAGTCTTAAGGAGTTTAGGAGGGGCAAGAAAACCAAACATTTGTCTTAAAAGGCACCTACTACTTAATAGGCAGTGTGCAAAAAATTTCATCCATTTTATTTTACTTAACTTTCATATCACTCCTATGAGGGATGAAATAATAGCTCCACCTAAAGAAGAGGAAGCTGTGATATGGATAGCTCCTCCACAGCAATGAAGGAACTGTGATTTGAACCCAGGTCAATGTAATTACAACACCATCAAGTCATACTGTGGTCACATCATCTTCTATTGTTGTGTGACCTTTGCTAGAGCTAAGCCATATAAAGGAAGGAAATATTTCAGAAACATTCTTGACCTAGTAAAGGAGACCTGACAGGTTGTCTAGATCAGTAATAATGTATTCTGATACTGACAGTCATGGCTCTTTAATTTACTCTTCATGCAATCCTCAGCCCAAGTGAAGGTCTATTATCATTAACAGCCTTAAACTCTCTAACATAAGCAAATTCTGAATATATCAAAGTACTAGGTACAAGTTATTCTCATGCAGTAAAAGGAAAATCAAGGGCAGGCCACGGTGGCTCAGCAGGCAAGAATGCTTACCTGCCAAGCCAGAGGACCCGGGTTCGATTCCCGGTGCCTGCCCATGTAAAACAGACAAACAAATAAATAAATAAGGAAAATCAAGGTCTCGGTCTTTAGATGGAATAGAAAACAAAGGAAAAGAGTCTGAAGGAGAAAATTAGACCAAATACTTGACAATTTACTAACATTTTCTGCTTCCGATATTTGGAGACATTCATTATTTCATCTAAAACACTGAATCCAAGTCTAATACCCTTCCCACTCAGAATATAGTTATAGATACATTTCTGGTACTTTTTCAGTTGGTCACATCACTGTTTTCTACCACCAAGTTCTCAAAAATTAGGATAAGCCTTTTGTGTGGCATTATAATTTTTTGCAAGCAAATTTAAAAACTCTGAATTTAAAGGTAAGCTTATATATATTTAGGCTAAGAAACTTGATTATTCTGTTATCTGTGGATTTTTAAAACACTACTTGTGCCAGTTTGAAACTATTATATACTCTAGAAAAGCCATGTTTTAATTTTGATTCCATCTTGTGAAGGCAGCTGTTTCTTTTAATACTGATTTAACAATGGAGGCAAGAATCTTTTGATTAGAAGATCTCCATGGAGATATGACATACCCAATTGTGGATGTTAACTTTTGATTAGATGGACATGTGACCCCACCCATTTCAGTGGGTCATGATTAGATCAACGGAATCCTTTAAAAGAGGGAATATTTTGGAGAAAGGACTGAGCTGACAGAAATGACAAGGAGCCTATAGAAACAACAGAGCTGACACAGAGAGAGCCAACAAAAAGTTCAGGGATGACAGAGAGCAGAGACACGAATGTCTGGAGATGCTTGGGGCCCAGCAGACATTGCCATGTGCTTTCCCATGAGATGTTAAGCAACTCAGAACCTGGTGAGAACCAAGAGAAGCCAAGAGATAAAGTCAGTCCCAGAGAAGCAAAGTGAGGAAACCCCAATGGATAGAAACTGAAAACAATGGAGCCCAGGAGCCCAGCAGATGCCAGCCACATGACTTTCCAGCTGATAGAGCTGTTCCAGAGAGTATCAGCCTTTCTTGACTGAAGGTAACCTCTTGCTGGTGCCTTAATTTGGACACTTTCACTTAATTAGAACTGTAAGCTTGTAACTTATTAAATTCTCCTTTTTAAAAGCCATTGTAGTTTTGGTGTGTCACATTCTGGCAGCTAGTAAGCTAACATATCACTGAAAACAAAAGTTTAAACATTTCTATATGTCAGAGATACTGTGATTCATTTCCAGCTTCTGAAGTTTGCAAAAATAAGATTCTTGGGGGACACAAAAAAAATTTCCTTAGGTATTTCTAGCTGAAGAGCATCACCCTTCAATGTCATGATTAGCACATACTTTGCTTAATATTTCACTTATTTTGCCTCATAAATACTGTAGATGAAACGAAGAAGCAATAGATAAAAACTTTAAAATATTACATAAACAATCTATTATGCAAAAATTAGAGTGTCCTAGACAGTAAATGGCCAGAAAACATGTGAAAGATGCTTAAATTCATTAGCCACTAGGGTAATGCAAATCAAAACCACAAGATACCATTTAGAACTCCTAGAATAGCTACTATTAAAAAAAAAGAAAGAAAATTATAAGTATTAGAGAGGAAGTGGAGAACTAATATTCATTCATTGCTGTGTCAATGTAAAATAGTGTAGTAAGACAGTTTGACACTTCCTCAAAAAGTTAAGTATAGAATTACCATATGATCCAGCAATCCCACTCATAAGTACATACCAAAAACAAAACAAAACAAAAAAAAACCTGAGCAAGGACTCAAACAGATAATTGTACACCAATGTTCATAATTAGTCACAACTGCCAAAAGACAGAAGCAATCCAAAAGTCCATAGACTGATGAACGGATAAACAAAATGTGGGATATACAAACAATGGAATATTATCCAGGATTAAAAAGGAATGAATTTCTGATACATGCGATGACATGCAGATACGTGAAGACATCATGTTAAGTAAACTAAGCCAGACACTAAAGGATAAATATTGTACTATCTCATGATATGAAATAATTAGAATAAGCAAACTCACAGAGTCAGAATCTAGAATAAAGGATACAGGGTATGAGTAGGAAACAGGAAGTTAAGGCTTAAAAGTGCAGAGCTGTCTGTTTGGGTCAATGGAAAAGTTTTGGCAATAAATGGTGGTGCTGGTAGCACAACATTGTAAATGTAATTAACAGCAATGAATGATACATATTTGAACAGATTAAAGGGAAATTTTAGTTTATATATATGGTACTAGTAAAAAAAAAAGTTTTTAACCCATGGAATTGCACAAGACAAACAGTGAACCCTAAGTTAAACACCAGACTATTATAAAAATGTGCTTTTATCAATTATAACAAAAACTCCAAACCAATGCAAGATTTTAATAACAGGATGACATATGGGAATGTTGTATTTTATGCTTGTTCTGTAACACACTACTTCTTTACAAAATGAATTAAAAAGTTATGAGACAAAGATATGATATATTAATAAAAGCAACAACCTACTGAGAAGATATAATGATTATAAGCATGTAAGCAACAAATCACAGAGCCCCGAAATACATAAAGCAAGCACTGGAAAAACTGAGGGAGAAATAGTTTTACAATAATGGTTGGATATATCAATTTAAGACAGGACTTGAACAATATGATAAGCAAACTAGACCTAACAGACATAGAACACTATACCAACAATAGCAGAATACACAACCTTTTAAAGTGAATCAATGCAAACAAAAGTTGGTTCTTTGAACATATCAAGAAAATTAACTAAACTTTAGCTGGACTGACAGAGAAAAAAATGAGGATACAAATAACTAAAATGCAAAATGAAAGGGAGAAACAGCATTATCAGTTTCTTAAAAAGTGACAAAAACAATTATTATATGATTCAGCCATTTCATTCCCATGCATCTTCCCAAGGGAAATGAAAGCATATGTACACTCAAATATCTGTACATGAATGTTCATAGCAGCATTATTCATAATAACTGAAAGGTGGAAACAACTTAAACGCCCATCAACAGGAAATGGGTAAATGAAACGTGGTGGACCCATAGAATAGAATATTTGGCAACAAAAAGGAATGAACTACAGATAAGTACAACAAAGGGGAACATTGTGCTAAGTTTAAAAAGTCAGATACATCGAGCAGATTGAAATGCTAGCAGTCAATGAGAGGGAGGAGTAAGAGGTATGGTATGTATGAATTTTTTCTTTTTTTTGATGGAGAGATGCAAATGTTCAAAAAAATTAGCATGATGAAAGCACAACTACGTGATGATATTGTGAACCACTAACTGTATACCACGTATACAGTGTTTGTATGTCAAGAATGTTTCTATATTTGTTAAGGTTTACAGTAAAAGAAAAAGGCACAGAAGATTACATATTGCATGATCCCATGTATGAGTGATGGAAGAGTTCTGAAACTGACGGATTTTAGTGATGATTACACAACTGTATAAATTTACTAAAGCTCAATGGACCATACACTTAAAATGGGTAAATTTTATGGGATATAAATTATGCCTGAATACTACTTTTAAAAATTAAAAAAAAAAAATGAAAGGGAGGAGGACATAACCATTGATACTATAAAATTAATATGGTTATAAGAGAATACTACAAACAATTGTATGCTAACAAATGAGACAATCTAGAGGAAATGAGTAAGTTCCTAGAAACACACAACTAATATAAACTGACTCAAGAAAAAATAGTCTAAACTGGTTGATAAAAAGTAAAGAAATTGAATCAGCAATCAAAAACTTTCCAACAACAACAACTACTAAATAACCAGAAACAGTACAGAACAGCTCCTGGAGCCACAACAGTGACCAAACACACAGAGTACCCTAGTCTGGACCAGCTGTAATGGCTGCGAGCCTCCCTAGAACCGTGATTTTCCCAAGGCAGGGCGGCAGGCTGCTGGCGCCCATCCCCCACAGGATGCTTCCCAGAGGGGAAAGGAAAGAGACTTTAACAGCAGCAGGGGCTGAGCCCAACCAAACACCAATTGTGGCATTAATTAACAAATTCTGAAGACTAAAAATAGGCCCCCAGCTCAGGTGAACCTGGTCAAAGCGGAGGTCACTCATTGGACTAACAGAAAAAGAAAAAAAGAAAAGAAACACAGGTTTTTGTGGCTGTGTTTCTACAAAGGTTTGGCTGCCTCTAGATTCAGCAGCAGGACTTCTCAGGCTGCAACTGCCCCAGGCACAGAAGAAATAAGCTGTCTCAGGGCTTGTCTGGAACCTGTGCCTTCCCCAGGGGAGCGGTGAAGCCCAACTCACGTGGAATTCCTCCCTTTTGGAATTCAGACACCAGGGCTTGGTAATCTGAAGCCATTAAAACCAGCCTACAACCTCTGCTCTGTCTCCACCACGCCCCAGGAGGGACAGTTCGCAACAGTTAAAGGTACCACATCACCTTATGCTGGTGGGACCTGCAGGCAGACAAGCGCCACATACTGGGCAGGGTAAGAAAAAGAGTCTAGAGACATCACAGGAAAGTCTTTCAACCTGCTAGGTCTCACCCTCAGGGAAAACCGACACAGGTGACTCTTTCCTCCTGATAGGAGGCCAGTTTTGTCTGGGAAAATCCGGCTGGGGTATATAATACCTATGTAGACCCCCCAAGGGTGGGGAGAAAAAGGCACCATACGAGCAGGGCAAGAAACAAGAAAACAAGAACTGAAAAATTCTCCTCTGTCAAACAAAACCTAAGCTAGAGATCCAAAAAAAGCTGAACTGAATGTCAAAGAACAGATAGACAACAAATTCATCCAGCAAGAAAACCCAAGGTAAAAGAAGTGAAAGCAATCTCCAGAATAAACTAGTTAAGGTAGTTAAATGTCTAGACACCAGCAAAAAATAAAAAATCACACCAGAAAAATTGAAGATATGTCCCAGTCAAAGGAACAAACCAACAATTCAAACGAGATACAGGAGCTGAAACAATTAATTCAGAATATACAAACAGACATGGAAAACCTCATCAAAAACCAAATCAATGAATTGAGGAAGGATATGAAGACGGCAAGGAATGAACAAAAAGAAGAAATGCAAAGTCTGAAAAAACAAATCACAGAACTTATGGGAATGAAAGACACAGTGGAAGAGATGAAAAAACAATGGAAACCTACAATGGTAGATTTCGACAGGCAGAGGATAGGACTAGATAACCGTAGGACGGAACACCTGAAATCCAACAAGAAACAGAAACTATATGGAAAAAAATGGAAAAATATGAGCAGGGACTCAGGGAATTGAATGACTATACGAAGTGCATGAATATACGTGTTGTGGGTGTCCCAGAAGGAGAAGAGAAGGGAAAAGGAGGAGAAAAATTAATGGAGGAAATTACCACTGAAAATTTCCGAACTCTTATGAAAGACTTAAAATTACAGATCCAAGAAGTGCAGCGTACTCCAAAGAGAACAGATCCAAATAGACGTACTCCAAGACACTTACTAATCAAAATGTCAAAGGTCAAAGAGAAAGAGAGGATCTTGAAAGCAACAAGAGAAAAGCAATCCATCACATACAAGGGAAACCCAATAAGACTATGTGTAGATTTCTCAGCAGAAACCATGGAGGCAAGAAGACAGTGGGATGATATATTTAAATTACTAAAAGAGAAAATCACCAACCAAGAATTCTATATCCAACAAAATTGTCCTTCAAAAATGAAGGAGAAATTAAAACATTTTCAGACAAAAAATCACGGAGGCCAGCTCTGCAAGAAATAATAGAGGGAGCACTAGACACAGATACAAAGACACAAAAGAGAGAAGTGTGGAGAAGAGTGTAGAAAGGAAGACTAAGAGTAAAGGTAAAAAAGAAGGAAAATTAGATATAACATAAAATCCAAGAGGCAAAATGGTAGAAGAAAGTACTACCCGTACAGTAATAACACTAAATGTTAATGGATTGAACTCCCCAATCAAAAGACACAGACTGGCAGAATGGATTAAAAAACATGACCCATCTATATGCTGTTTACAGGAAACACATCTTAAACCCAAAGATAAACATAGGTTGAAAGTGAAAGGTTGGGAAAAGATATTTCACGCAGATACCAACCAGAAAAGAGCAGGAGTAGCTATACTAAATCCAACAAATTAGACTCCAAATGTAAAACAGTTAAAAGAGACAAAGAAGGATTCTATGTACTAATTAAAGGAACAATGGAGCACAAAGACATAACAATCATAAATATTTATGCACCAAGTCAGAATGCTCCAAAATACTTGTGGCAAACACTGAAAAGAGAAATACGCACATCTACCATAACAGTTGGAGACTTCAATTCCCCACTCTCATCAATGGACAGAACATCTAGACAGAGGATCAATAAACAAACAGAGAATTTGAATATTACAATAAATGAGGTAGACTTAACCAACATTTTTAGAACATTACACTCCACAACAGCAGGATACACGTTTTTCTCAAGTGCTCATGGATCATTCTCAAGGAGAGACCATATGTTGGGTCACAAAGCAAGTCTCAATAAATTTAAAAAGACTGATATCATACAAAACACTTTCTCAGATCATAAAGGAATGAAGTTGGAAATCAATAATAGGCAGAGTGCCAGAAAATTCACAAATATGTGTAGGCTCAACAACACAGTCTTAAACAACCAGTGGGTCAAGGAAGAAATTACAAGAGAAATCAGTAAATATCTCGAGGCAAATTAAAATGAAAACACAACATATCAAAACTTATGCCCAGCAATACCATTGTTAGGTATCTACTCAAAGGACTTAAGGGCAAAGACACAAACGGACATTTGCACACCAATGTTTATAGCAGCGTTATTTACAATTGCAAAGAGATGGAAACAGCCAAAATGTCCATCAACAGAAGAATGGCTAAACAAACTGTGGTATATACATACGATGGAATATTATGCAGCTTTAAGACAGGATAAACTTATGAAGCATGTAATAACATGGATGGACCTAGAGAATATTATGCTGAGTGAGTCCAGCCAAAAACTAAAGGACAAATACTGTATGGTCCCACTGATGTGAACGGACATTCGAGAATAAACTTGAAATATGTCATTGGTAACAGAGTCCAGCAGGAGTTAGAAACAGGATAAGCTAATGGGTAATTGAAGCTGAAGGGATACAGACTGTGCAACAGGACTAGATACAAAAACTCAAAAATGGACAGCACAATAATATCTAATTGTAAAGTAACCATGTTAAAACACTGAATGAAGCTGCATCTGAGCTATAGGTTTTTTTTTTTTTACTATTATTACTACTTTATTTCTCTTCTCTATATTAACATTTTATATCTTTTTCTGTTGTGTTGCTAGTTCCTCTAAACTGATGCAAATGTACTAAGAAACGATGATCATGCATCTATGTGATGATGTTAAGAATTACTGAGTGCATATGTAGAATGGTATGATTTCTAAATGTTGTGTTAATTTCTTTTTTTTTCTTTCCGTTAATAAAAAAAAAAATTTTTAAAAGAAAGAAAAGCATAGGATTGCACAACACAAACAGGGAGCCCTAATGTAAACTATGGACTACAGTTAGTTAATAGTATAATTATAATAGCATTGGTTCACCAATTGTAACAAACCTCCACACTAATGCAAAGCATTAATAACTGTATGCGTGAACGTGACATATGGGCACTCTGAATTTTCTGCACTGTATTTCTGTAAACCTATAGCTTCTCTATTAAATAAAAAAATAATTAAAAAAAAAAACTTATGGGACGCAGCAAAGGCAGTGCTAAGAGGGAAACTGATTGCCCTAAATGCCGATATCAAAAAAGAAGAAAGGGCAAAAATTGAGGAATTAACTATCCACTTGGAGAACTAGAGAAAGAAGAGTAACCTAACCCAAAAGCAAGCAAAAGGAAAGAAATAATGAAGATTAGAGCAGAAATAAATGAAATTGAGAACATGAAAACGATTGAGAAAATCAATAAAACCAGAAGCTGGTTCTATGAGAAAATCAATAAGAATGTTGGACCCTTAGCGAGGTTGACAAAAAGAGAGAGGATGCAAATAAATAAGATCAGAAATGGAAGCGGAGACATAACCACTGAACCCACAGAAATAAAGGAAGTAATGACAGGATACTATGAACAACTTTATGCTAAGAAATTAAACAATGTAGATGAAATGGACAACTTCCTAGAAAGGTATGAACAACCAACAATGGCTCAAGAAGAAATAGATGACCTGAATAAATCAATCACAAGCAAAGAAAATGAATCAGTCATTAAGAAGCTCCCCAAAAGGAAGAGCCCAGGACCAGATAGCTTCACATGTGAATTCTGCCAAACATTCCATAAAGAATTAGTACCAATCCTGCTCAAATGCTTCAAAAATACTGACAGAAGCCTACCTAACTCATTCTATAACACCAACATCACCCTCATACCAAAGCAGATAAAGATATTACAAGAAAATTACAGACCAATTTCTCTAATAGATACAGATGTAAAAATCCTCAACAAAATTCTTGCAAATCTAATCCAGCAGCACATTAAAAGAATTATACACCATGACAAAGTAGGATTCATCCCAGGTATGCAAGCATGGTTCAACATAAGAAAATCAATTCATGTAATACACCATATCAACAAACCAAAGCAGAAAAACCACATGATCATCTTGATTGATGCAGAAAAGGCATTTGACAAAATTCAACATCCTTTTTTGATGAAAATACTTCAAAGGACAGGAATAGAAGGGAACTTCCTCAAAATGATAAAGGGAATATATGAAAAACCCACAGCTAACATCATCCTCAACGGAGAAAAACTGAAAACTTTACCCCCAAGATCAGGAATGAGACAAGGATGTCCACTATCACCACTGTTATTCAACACTGTGTTGGAAGTTCTAGCCAGAGCAATTAGACAAGAAAAAGAAATACAAGGCATCAGAATTGGAAAGGAAGAAGTAAAACTCTTACTGTTTGCAGATGACATGATACTATATGTCAAAAAACCTGAAAAATCCACAGCAAAACTACTAGAGCTAATAAATGAGTACAGCAAAGTGGCAGGTTATAAGATCAACACTCAAAAATCTGTAGAGTTTCAATACGCTAATAACGAACAACTAGAGGGGGAAATCAAGAAAAAATTCCATTTTACAACTGCAACCAAAAGAATAAAATATTTAGGAATAAATTTAACTAAAGACACAAAAGACCTATACAAAGAAAATTACAAGAAATGGTTAAAAGAAATCACAGAAGACCTAAATAAATGGAAGAGCATACCGTGTTCATGGACTGGAAGGCTAAATAGAGTTAAGATGGCAATTCTACCTAAACTGGTTTACAGATTCAATGTAATACCAATTAAAATCCAAAAAATTACTTTACAGAAATAGAAAAACCAATATCCAAATTTACTGGAAGGGCAGGGTGCCCCAAATAGCTAAAAATATCCTGAGAAAGGAAAATGAAGTCAGAGGTCTCACACTACCTGATTTCAAGGCATAGTATGAAGCTATAGTGTTCAAAGAGCATGGTACTGGCATAAAGACAGATATACTGACCAATGGAATAGAAAAGAGTGTTCAGATATAGACCCACTCATCTATGGACAACTGATCTTAGATAAGGCAGTCAAGCCAACTCACCTGAGACACAACAGTCTCTTCAATAAATGGTGCCTAGAGAACTGGATAGCCACATGTAAAACAATGAAAGAGGATCCATATCTCACACTCCATACAAAAATTAACACAAATGGATCAAAGACGTAAACATGAGACCTAAGACCACAAAACTTATAGAAGAAAATGTAGGGAAATACCTTATAAAAATTATAACAGGAGGCGGTTTCCTAGACCTTACACCCAAAGAATGAGCATTGAAGAAGGAAATAAATAAATGGGACCTCCTCAAAATTAAACACTTTTGTGCATCAAAGAACTCTGTCAAGAAAGTAAAAAGACAGTCTACACAATGTGAGACAGTATTTGGAAATGATATATCAGATAAAGGTCCAGTATCCAGAATACATAAAGAGATTGTTAAACTCAACAACAAAAAGACAGACAACCCAATTACAAAAGGGGCAAAAGACATGAACAGACACTTCTCAGAAGAGGAAATACAAATGACCAAAAGGCACATGAAAGATGTTCAACTTCCCTGGCTATTAGGGAAATGCAAATCAAAACCACAATGAGATATCATCTAACACCCACCAGAATGGCCATTATCAATAAAACAGAAAATGACAAGTGCTGGAGAGGATGTGGAGAAATAGGCACAATTACCCACTGTTGGTGGGAACGTCAAATGGTACAACCACTGTGGAAGGCAGTTTGGCAATTCCTCAGGAAGCTAAGTATAGAACTGCCATATGACCCGGCAATACCATTGCTAGGTATCTACTCAGAGGACATGAGGGCAAAGATACAAATGGACATTTGCATACCAATGTTTATAGCAGCATTATTTACAATTGCAAAGAGATGGAAACAGCCAACATGTCCATCAACAGACAAATGGCTAAACAAGCTGTGGTATATACATACGATGGAATGTTACGCAGCTGTAAGACAGAATAAAGTTATGAAGTATGTAATAACATGAACTTTAAGGACACTATGTTGAGTGCGATTAGCCAGAAACAAAAGGACAAACACTGTATGGTCTCACTGATATGAACTAACGTTAATGAATGAACTTGGAGAATTTCAGTTAAGAACAGAGGCTATCAGGAGATAGAAATAGGGCAGATACTGGGTAATCGAAACTGAAGGGGATACAGACTGTGCAATGGGACTGACTGTAAGAATTCAGAAATGGATAGCACAATACTACCTAACTGTAATACAATTATGTTAGAACACTGAATGAAGCTGAATGTGAGAACAAAAGAGGGAGGAGGCCTGAGGGTACAAATGAAATCAGAAAGAAAGATAAAACAATAAAGACTGAGACGGTATAATCTAGGAATGGCTAGAGTGTTTAAGGATAGTGACTAAATGTACAATTTTAAAAATCTTTTTCCATGAGGAAGAACAAAGCAATGTTAGTACTGCAGGGTGTTGAAAATAGATGGTCATTAATATCTTAAAACTTTATGTGTGAGAATAAACCAAAAAAATGTTTGTTTAGTACAAAATTCATATTTTGACTAGTGCACTTCCTAATAAAACTTACTTGGACAGCTTAATTGAATACCATAAGCACATGGTATCTTGAGTAGGGAATGAGATTTTGCAGGCTTGTCCAGAGTGATGCCTCAATAATCCCCAGAGTGATTTGAACAGTGAATAAAAAAGTATTTGCAAAGCCCTCTTAGGGGAATGGCGAGAAAGAAGGAAAACTCAACTTCCCCTAGTGGAGAATTCTTGATATTCTCACAAGCAGTGGGGGCAACCAAAGGAATAGGTGGGGCCCTCAATCTGGGGGATTGTTCATATGAAACCTTTGCAGGCTTGGCCTGCAAAGGATAGGCCAAGCCTTTTAAAATTAGCCCTCAGAGTCCCCAAGAGAACCTCCTCTGTTGCTCAGATGTGGCCTCTCTCTCCAGCCAACACATCAAGCAAACTCACTGCCCTCCCCCTCTCTATGTAGGACATGACTCCCAGGGGTGTGGACATTCCTGGCAACATGGGACAGAAATCCTAGAGTGAGCTGGAACTCAGCATCAGGGGATTGAGAAAACTTTCTCCACCGAAAGGGGGAAGAAAGAAATCAGACAAAGTGTCAATGGCTGAGAGATTCCAAACAGAGTGAAGAGGTTATCTGGGAGGTTATTCTCACACATTAAATAGATATCACCTGTTTAGTTAAGGTGTAATGGAGAGACTGGAGGGAACTGCCTGAATGTAGAGCTGTGCTCCAGTAGCCACGCTTCTTGAAGATGACTGCATAATGATATAGCATTCGCAATGTGACTATGTGATTGTGAAAACCTTGTGTCTTATGGTCCTTTATCTACCTTATCGACAGATGAGAAAAACATACAGATTGAAAATAAATAAATAATAGGGGGAACGAATATTTTTTAAAAATTAGTAGATTGAAACGCTGGTGACCAATGAGAGGGAGGGGCAAGGGGTATGGTATATATGAATTTTTTTCTGTTTTCTTTCCATTTCTTTTTCTGAATTGATGCACATGTTCTAAGAAATGATCATGATGATGAATATAGAACTATGTGATGATATTGTGAGTTACTGATTATATATCAAGAATGGAATGATCATATGGTAAGAACGTTTGTGTTTGTATATTATGTTCAATTAAAAAAAAAAAGAACAGCCAGAAACGAGCTAGAGAAAATGTCGATAAAGAGAGAGACGTACCTATTCACTGTTGGTAGGGAACTGAGAGGTGTAGCCCCTGGGAGGGCAGAGTGGTGGTTCCACACAAGGCTAGGGGCTGTCATATGATCCCGAAGGTCAGTATATACCTGGAGTGTGGAGACAGGAATGGACATTTGCACAGTGGTGTTTATGCGGGCAGTGTTCCTGATCCACAATGGATGGAGGTAGCCTAAGGGCACTATGACTGAGGAATGGAAGGGGAAATTAATGATGTATACATAAATAGACTATACATAGAATTGCTACAAAAAGGAATGACGTTGTGAGATATGCAACTAGGTGTATGAACCTTAAGGACTGTATGTTGAATGAAATATCAGGAACAAAAAGACAAATATTATCATGTCTCAATCATAAGGACTAACTATAATATAAAAACTTGGTGAACTGAAGTTGAGAATATGGATTATCAGGTTGGAGCCTATTGTAAAGGGTCCTAGATTGTAAGCTCTTATAGCAGTCACATATATTCAGAAATTGTAACTGTTATTTCTAAATTCCAAGATACTGAGCTATTTGTTTATCACCTGGTCATTCCCAGAAACTTTGGATATTCGTGTGACACTGAAATCGAGAAATCAGGATTTAAAGGATGATTTTGATTACTCAATCATTATATAGATATTCCTTTTTGCTTTCTGGGATATTGGAGTAGACAGATGTAAATACCTGAAAGCCCTTAATTATAATTAAGCTGCCCAGATATTGGAAATGATTGTAAAAGCCGTTATCTTGTGTCTTTGTGACTATAAAAGCTGTTACAACCTGTATCTGGTTCTTTTCTTGTAGGGCAAAGGCCCTAATGCTAATGAAGTCAGTCATTAACTGGCCTCAGCCTGGGACATTAGTAAACCATATCAGACAGATTCTGCTATTGAAAGATAACTTGTCTTCCTTCCTGTTGATTTATACCTTTAGTATAGAAAGATAGCTCTGCCTCCCCTCCTTTCAACCTTTTAACCTATGTTTTCCTATTGAAATAACACTGTTTCCTTTACTGCTTTGAACCTGCTATTCGAAATGACCTTACCTTCCCTTGCTCAAATCCTTAAAAACCTTGAACCTAACCTAAACTCGGGGAGACAGATTTTTGGGTCGTTAGACCATCTGCTCTCCTACTCTCCTACTACATGCATAGTATAAACTCTCTCTCTTTAATCCCAGTGTCTCAGGAATTGATTATTGAGCACATTGCACAGTTGAATCCACGGCCTTTGTCTGCTAACAACACCTGAGACTCAGAATTAGAGCTCTGAAGCTATGAAAGTCAGCAGAACCCCATACAAAGATGGTTTAAAAAGTTGAAAAAGTGATCAGACTTTGAGTAGATATATGAATGAAGCTGATCCGCATAGGACTAAGGTAAATCAGAATACAGGGTAAAGGATGATATGGTCCATATTTTAAAACTTCCAACTTCTGAGTGAGATCAAAGATGTTTATTTGGTGCAAAATTTAAATCCTGGGTAGTGCATTTCCTAATTTAACTTGTATGGAGAGTTCCAGGAAGATGGCGGAATAGGATAGGTCGCATTCATCTCTGCTCCAAGGAACAGCTTAAAGAACAGAAAACAACCAGAACAATTCCAGGGTATAAGTGACCTGGGAGGGTCTTCTACACCACACAGGGAGACCCTGGTTGAACAAAGTAGAAGAAATGAGATACAGAGAACCAGAACCCATTCAGCTAGTGCAAACAGCCTAACACACCCCTTTCCAAAGAGAGGCTCAGTGCCCCCAGGAATGCAAGGACAGGGAGATGGGACAAGGAAGTAAGCCAAGTCATGTGTTTCTTGAAAGCACTACCCTTACGCGCACCACCCATGATCCATGATCCCCCTACACCCCATGTACCTAAAGTCCATCACACATGTGCACAATCCTGTCCCAGCCTGACCCACCTCTCCCTGGAAAGAGCAGTCTCCTGAGACCCGTGTCCAGCCACCTCCCCTGCCCTACCCTCTGCAGTCAGTCACCTACACATCCAAGCTGTGGGCACTCACTTTCATACCCAGGCCAAACCTGCACCCCATACACATACAGTTAGTTGCACAACCCTGTCCCCCCTTCCTCCTCCACCTCCAGTTCTGTACACATGCACATGAACATATAGCCACGCAAAACGTGCACATGTCCACACCTGCCATGTCCCCTCAGCTCCAGACAAGTGCTGACCTGAGCATCTCAGCCACACTTGTCTCCAGACCATGCAGGCATAATCCCACCCCACTACCCTGAGCTCTGCCCAAGGGCACACCCAGACCCTGCCCACCAGACTCACACATGGAAAACAGCCACAACCTCCTGCTGGGGACCTGTGATTGTGAAAACCTTGTGTCTGTTACTCCTTTTATCCAAGGTATGGACAGTTGAGTAAAAACCATATGGACAAAGAATAATAAATAATGGGGGGACAAAGGGTAAAACAAATTGGGTAGATGGAAATCCTAGTGGTCAATGAGAGGGAAGGTAAGGGGTATGGCATGTATGAGTTTGTTTTTTTTTCCTTTTACTTCTTTTTTTGAAGTGATACAAATGCTCTAAAAAATGTTCATGGTGATAAATACCCAACTATGCGATGATACTATGAGCCACTAATTGTATACCATGTATGTGTGTGAGGATTTACCAATAAAAATATTAACGTATATATATATATATATATATATATAATCCAGTGTCAACTGAATGTACATTCTCAATGTAATTACCACCATCCAATTCCAAAATTTTCCATCACCTAAAACAGAAACTGTGTACTAATTAAGCATTAACTCCCAATTCCTTACCCCATTCTCCCCATCCCCATGGCTCCTGGTAATCTGTGTTTCAATTCCTTACTCTCTGAACTTACTTATTCTATTTACTTCCTATCAGTGAAATCATACACTACTTGTCCTTTTCTGTCTGGCTTACTTCATTCCCATGTCTTCAAGGTTCATTCATATGGTCAACATCTATCAGAACTTTACTCTTTTTTACTCCTGAATAATATTCCACTATACACACACACACACACACACACACAATATGTTTATCCACTTGTCTGTAGATGGTGCCTTGATTTAGATTTTCTCTTAGCCTCAAAACCATGAGCTAATAAATCACCATTGTTTAAGTAGAAAAGAAAATAAAGAAATAAGCCCATACATCTAGGTCAACTGATTTTTTAAAAAATATATTAACTGGGGAAAGAATGAATGGTCTCTTCAACAAATAATGTTAGGAAACCTGGATATACACTTGCAAAAGAATGAAGCTGAACCTCTACCTCACATCATATACAAAAATTAACTCTAAATCGATCAAGGACATAAACCTAAAACTATAAAACTCCTAAAAGAAAACAGAGGGGAAACCTTTACAACCTTAGATTTGGTTGTGATTTCTTAGATGTGACAAGAAAAGTATGAGCAACAAAACAAAAAATATATAAAATGTACTTAGTCAAAAATAAAAGCTTTTTGTGAGTCAAAGAACATAATCGTAGATAAAACGCACTTTGCCAAAATTAAAAGCCTTTTGAAAGTCAAAGGATAGGATCAAGAAAATGAAAAGACAATGTATAGAATGGAAGAAAGTAATTGCAAACTATATATCTGATAAGGGTTTAGTACCCAGAATATATAAAGAACTATAACAAATGGACAACAAAATGACAGACAACCCAAATAAAAAAATGGACAAAGGTTCTGAATAGGCACTTACTTCTTCAAAGTAGATATACAAATGGTCAATAAGCAGCACATAAAAAGACTTAACATCAGAATGTAAATCAAAGCCATAAAGAGATAGCACTTCATATCCACTAGGAAGACTCTCCATTTAAAAAACAAACAAACAAAATAAGTATTGGTGGGGATGCGATGAAATAGGAACACTTATACAATATTGTGCAGTCACTATTTAAATCCTCAGAAAGTTGAAAATAGAATTCCCATGTATCCCAATAATCTCTTTTCTTAGTTTATAACTCAAAGAATTAAAAACAGGAACTCTAAGAGAAATTTGCAGACCAGCGTTTATAGCAGCATTATTCACAATTGCCAAAAGATGGAAGCAACCCAAGTGTACATCAACTAATGAATAGATAGATAAAATACAGTATATAGACACAATGGAATATTATTCAGGCATAAAAAGGGATAAAATCCTGATAACATGCAAACACATGGATGAATGAACTTTGAAGACATCATATTGAGTGAGAGAAGCCAGACACAAGAAGACAAATATTATACGATCTCACTGAAATCAAAAACCTACAAGAAGCAAACTTCAGAGACAGATGGTGGTGGTTTATACGGTACCAGGGGCTGGGGATGTAGAGCAGGAAGAAGGAATTATAGCTTAACTGATGAATCATTTCTGTTTGAGGTAATAAAAAAATATGGGTAATGGATATCAGTAATGGTAGCACAATATTGTGAATATAATTAATACTGAATTGTAAATTTGTAGTTAAAAAGGGAAAATTATGAGCTATAAATTTGTTACTACAATATTTTAATAAAAAAGACCACAAATTGAAAGTCATGCATAAATTCAGAGAAGCACAAAACAACAACGTATATTTTCAGGTTAACTCAAATGGCACAAGTTAAAAGAAATAAAGAGAATAAGTCATTTTACACAAGAAAATACGGGATCTGATCTGATCCCTAACATTCAGGGGATAGTAAATAGTTCAGTCAATCATTGAATCACAGAACCTTATAGTTGGAAGGGTCTAAAAGGGCTATCTAGTCCCTTTTCCTCATAACATGAGGAACATGGGACTCAAGAGTTTAAATGACACCCAGGCTCAAAGAAACTGTGCAGAAACTACATTAGAAACTAGGACTCTAAAAAGCAGCTATCCCTGAATCCTAGAACATATGATTATGATTTTTGATGCACAATGACAGACAAGGAATACATGAATACTTCCTCTGCCACCTGCTCTTTTTGGAAAATCAATATACCTAAAGCATACACACACCCACACCCAAATCACACCACCACCAGTACTATCAGCATTCCAAAAAGTAAATGACAACAATGATTTGGTTACCATATGTCTCACCCTGCCAGCTTAAAGAAAAGCACCTGATTAAAGAAGTGGATATTCTCACGAGACTAATCTGATGCTGATTACACACGACAAATTGTCAACTTGATTATAAACCATGTGGAAAACCTAAACCAGAAAAAGTCTATTACTGTCTGGACACAAAGGGCTATTTATTGAGCTAACCAATGACCAATAATTAAATGAAATTCAGTGATTTTCATTTAATTAACTTTCCCCACCCAGAGTTTCAAAAGCATAGAACTACTCAGTGAGAAAAATGCAGCAAAAATTTTGCACTATAAATGTACAGAAAAATATTTCCAAAATAAACATTTTAGCATGCTAAATTCCACTCACCTCTGTTTCAAATGAAGAGTCAGGTGAGTCAGCAATTATGACATTTCAGCCCTAAAAATCCATTTACGGACTTAGGAAGTAAATATCAGACAAACAAAATTATGACCAGTGTTATGGAATAAGGCCTCCAGAGAAAAATACTCTTTAAGTGTATGGTTCCCCAAATTGGGTGCACACTAATTTACTCATTAAAAATAAATAAAAATTCATTAAAAGTATTAATTCTCCATCTCCAATCTGGAGTATCTGGTTCAGAAGATGTGTGGTAGGGCTCCACGATCTTTGTTTCAATAAGTATTCAAAGTATTAGCACTGTTAATTAGGGTGCTCTTGACAACCTAAATAATTATAATGAAATTTAAAACTTCTAAACATATATAGCTTTTACCATGTAACTGTGAAAACTTGTATCTGATGCTCCTTTTATCCAGGATATGGACAGATGAGTAAAATAAAATAAGGATAACAAATAAATAAATAATAGGGAGAGGGATAGAGGGTAAAAATGAGTAGACTGAAATACTGTTGGTCAATTAGGGAGACAGGTAAGGGATATGGGATGCATGAGTTCTTTTTTTTCTTTTGATTTCTTTTTCTGGAGTGATACAAATGTTTTAAAAATGATCATGGTAAAAATACACAACTATGTCATGGTATTGTGAGCCACTGATTGTATAATATGGATGGACTGTACTGTGTGGTGATTTCTCAATAAAAATATATTTTTTAAAAACATAAACTTCTAAACATATTAACAACATGGTTTACTTGATAGCGAAGAAAAAATTTCCCGAATGATACTTTAAGGAATAGTAAATAAGAAACCAGATTTTTTTAAAAGCCAGCAAAGATGATGCTTTTGAGATTCAATGTTACACAACTACCAGGCATCCCACAGTTTGGGAGATAGATTTGACTGAGGACAGATTTTAGGGGGAGGAAGCCAGAGAAGCAAAAAGAATTCTATAATCTACCCACATAAGGTCTGGTTTATAGTGGTCAGGATCAAACAGATCTTATTTCCAAAAGGAAAAAAGTTTGAGAAAGGAATAAAAAGAGCACTCATCTCCAGAAATAATATGTTGTGACTCACAGTGTGGTATGGGGTTGTAAAGAATCTTTCTTAAAAAGGTGACTTGTGCCGGAGACCGGGGTTCAATTCCCGGTGCCTGCCCATGCAAAAAAAAAAAAAAAAATGTTGATTTGAAATGGCAATACAGCCCAAATTGATCTACAGATTCAACCTAATCCCTATCAAAATCCCAACTGGTTTTTGCAGAAATGGACAAGTTTGATCCTAAAGTTCATATGGAATTGTAATTCATATGGAATAGTGAAGGCAACCTTGAAAGAGAAGTATAAAGTTGGAGGGACCCATTTCTTAATTTCAAAACTTACTAAAAAGCTACAGAAATCAAGACAGTGTGGTACTGCCATAAAGACAGATATATAGATCAAAGGAATAGAATTGAGTTAATTTTGTTTTTTTGGTGGGGGGCAGGGAGGGGTGCATGGTCCGGAAATCGAACCCAGATCTCCACACATGGAAGGCCAGCATTCTACCACTGAACCACCCACGCACCCTAGAATAAAATTAAGAGTCCAGAAATAAATCCATATATTCATAATTAACTGACTTTCAACAAGGGTGCCAAGTCCATCCAGTGGGGAAAGAAAAGTTTCTTTAATAAATAAAACTGTATATCCATATACAAAGAGTGAATTTGAACCCCTAGTCCCAACCATATACAAAAATTAATTCAAAATGGCTCAAAGACCTAACTTTAAGACCTAAAGCTATAGAAGTTTTAGAAGAAAACACAGGCAAAAATCTGCATGACTTCATATTAGGCAATGGTTTCTAAGATATGACACCAAAAGTACAAGCAATCAAAGAAAAAGTAGAGATGAGATAAAAGAACCTTATCAAAATTAAAAGCTTTTATGCAAAGGGCACTATTAAAAATAGTGAAAAGAAAACTTAGAATGGGAGAAAATTGTTGCAAATCAGGTATCTGAGAAAGGTCTAGTATCCAGAATATATAAAGAACTCTTCTTACAATCCAACAATAAAAAGATAAATAGACCCTACTTTTTTTTTAATGGGCACAGGATTTGAATAGATATTTTTCCAAAGTGAATATACAAACAGCTACAAAGCAGATAAAAAGATACTCAACAACTTCACACCCATCAAGACAGCTATTACTAAAGAAGAAAAAAACTACTTGAGCATAACGAGTATTGACAAGCATGTGGAGAAACTGGAACCTTAATACATTGCTGGTGGGAATATGAAATGGTGCAGCTGCTGTGGAAAACAAGTTGGCAATTCCTCAAAAAAAGTTAAACTCAGAACTGTTACATGATCCAGCCAGTCTACTCCTAAGTATACACTTGGAAGAACTGAAAATATTTTCACAGAAAAATTTATCAATGAATATTCACAGTAGCATTATTTATAACAGCCACCAAGTAAAAGCTGCTGCTTAAAAAATATATATATATATACACACACAAGTCTATATCCAATCACTTCTAGCAAACAAACCAATACAGTCTCTTCTGAAAAATTATTTCAGAATAGTGGCTTTAAAAACCATAAGCAAGGCTTGAAAATTATCCACCAGACTATTTATAGTGACTCACTACAAAGAAAAAATAAGGGCACAGACATAATCCCTCAATTATCACAAACGACAGTCACTAGGAAACTAAAATGAGATACTTAGAAAACACATCCAATAAGAACTACCAGAAAAAGGAAATTTAGGCTTAATAAAACTAGAAAATAGGACTAAATGTATTTTATTGGCAATCCCTAAAAAATGATAGTGGCACAATGGCAAAGTGTAAATATTTCAATTTTTTAAATAAGTGCATTTAGTTACAATTTTAGTAAATTTCAAAAGGAATTGTCAATCTTTAAATTAAAATTAAGCAATCCCATATTTGACACTAGCATGTACTGTAGGTTTAATTAAATTACAGATATACTTTATTTAATTGCCACTGGGTAGACACAAAGTAGATGTAATATTCATAAAATATAATGTCTACCCTCATTTTAAGACAAGCATCCATGCCACAGGTTCCCATGCTGTAAATGTCGGCAAGAGAAACTAAAATACAAAGGAATTATTTTATTTTAATTACAGATACGATTCAAATACTGTTTTCCAGTGTTTTAATTACCTGGTAGTTTCTACTTGAAAATTAAATATACATTTACAGCAGTGCTTCTTAATCTGAGATTCTGGGGGTGAGGGACAGCCATTAAGGTCCAATAATTGTATACAAAGTTTAGCATATGAGCATTTTTCTGGAGGAAACATCTATTTTTTCTTTTTTCATCAAACATATCCTCAAAGGGGTCTTGAAACAGGTAAACAATGTGTGTGAAGATATGTCAATAAAAATATTTTTTTAAAAAATGATGAGAAAAACTTGGATGATTTCACAAATATAATGTCAATAAAACAAAATTTAAAAAAATTTGTTGCTCAGATGTGGCCTCTCTCTCCAGCCAACACAACAAGCAAACTCACCACCCTCCCCCCGTCTATGTGGGACATGACTCCCAGGGGTGTGCACCTTCCTGGCAACGCGGGACAGAAATCCTAGAATGAGTTGGGACTCAGCATCAAGGGATTGAGGAAACCTTCCCGACCAAAAGGGGGAAGAGAGAAATGAGACAAAATAAAGTGTTAATGGCTGAGAGATTCCAAACAGAGTTGAGAGGTTATCCTGGAAGTTATTCTTACTCATTAAATAGATATCATTTTGTTAATCAACATGTAGTGGAGAGACTGGAGGGAACTGCCTGAAAATGTGGAGCTGTGGTCCAGTGGCCATGTTTCTTGAAGATAATTGTATAATGATATAGCTTTCACAATGTGACTGTGTGATTGTGAAAACGTTGTGTCTGATGCTCCTTTTATCTACCTTGCCAACAGACCAGTAAAACATATGGAATAAAAATAAATAATAGGGGGAACAAATGTTAAAATAAATTTAGTAGATTCAAATGCTAGTGATCAATGAAAGGGAGGAGTAAGGGGTACGGTATATATGGATTTTTTTCTGTCGTCTTTATTTCTTTTTCTGAATTGATGCAAATGTTCTAAGAAATGATCATGATGATGAATATGCAACTATGTGATGATATTGTGAATTACTGATTATATATGTAGAACAGAATGATCATATGTTAAGAATGTTGTTTGTTTGTTGTTACATTTTTAAAAAAATTAATAAAAAAATTTTTTTTAATGAGAAAAATAATGTACCTTGTGCCCTGAACAGTACTCCTAAGGGTCAATGACACTAACCCTTGGCCTACATTCCTCCTGCGGGTCCCAGATAAAGAAGGCTATCCACCCAGAGATGCACTGACTCCTGGTTCCATAAAGCAGTGCAAGTATTGTTTCCTGGTATTGGAGTTGACGCCCCAGAGACAATAATCAGGAACCTATCCTTAATTTCAGCTACCACAGCTAATTAGACGGCACAAGCCCTAGAAGAACAGAGCAGTCTGAGCAACCTCAACATGGGTTGTAATGGATAGCAGACTAGTTTTAGACTAATACATCCTGGATGAACACAGAGGAATATGTATGGTTGCCAACAGCTCTGGTTGTATTTGCTTTAATATCACTGTTTAAGAAGAACAATACACACATGCCATAAAGAAAAAAGCTAAAAGCTTCTCTGAAATACAACCTACTAGTACCCTCTGGAACTTATTTAGTTGAATCCAGGATACTCAAGTGGATAGTTAAGGTTAACGAGCAAGATGGTCTCATCCTGCTAAATGGATGATCATAGCCCTAGTCTTTTGATAACAGCCCATGAGACAAAGTGAATGGATTTCACTGAATATCACTGCATTGAATCTTGAGGGATGGATTTCTGGAAGAGGCAGTCTACAATGAGCCCTAAGTATCCCTGTACATCCTTACCGAGTGGACCAGACTGCAAGGACTAACTGCCCTCCAACCCGGAGTCATTACACTATGGTAGTCACAAAGGCTATTCGATGACTACAATGTGAATACCTTGTGACTACTTGCTCCCCGAAGAGGGGAACTGGCTGCTTTTTCTTTGCCATAAAAGGTGCTGAGCCCTTAGCTCTGGGTTGCTCAGCAGCAGCATAACCTACTGTGTGCAATGTCACCATATGCATTCATCACATTCTTCCACGGGGTATGGAGATAGGGGAACCAGTGCTGTCATGCTAATGCCCCTGGTGTCTGCTAGGCTGTGAGTGATAAGCTGCCTTGCTGTGTGTGATCCACTGGGTCCTGCTATCTACTTTTTGTACCTCTGGAGTTCTACAAGGATAGAATATAAAAAGCATGTTTCAAAAAATTAATTTCCAAGATCTTTCTTCTCAAACTGAAATGTTGTACACACACAATCCCTACCCCAGGTGAGTTCATCCTTTATGTATTAATCACTATCAATGCAAATGCCCAGCTGCATCCCCTGTAAGTAAAAATTATCTATTATGGTAGATATCCATTGGGTCTAAATACTTAAGACTTAGAACAATGGGATCCAGCATTTTCAGAAGTTATACCTGGTTTTTAAGACAATATGCAAAAAATTAAAAAGATATGCTACATGTACAGGGGTGAAAGTCTCCCTGGAGACATGGAAGATGACTCTCAGGGATGAATCCAGACCCGGCACCATAGAATCAACAGTTCCATCTTGACCAAAAGGGGGAAAAGAGGTGTAACTAACAAAGTATCAGTGGCTGAGAGAGCGCAAATAGAGTCGAGTGGCGACTCTGGAGGTTGCTTTTACTCAAGCTTCAGTTAGATCTTCCTACCTATCATAACCTGCCAACCCCCAACCAGGACCATTCCAGACAATCCTATAGAACACCTAGGGCAATATATAAGATTCCACAAGGATTCCATGCATTAGAGTAACTTTCCATCTGGAAACCTCCAGATGAGTCCCTAGTCCAGATAAGTCCTGAAACCTAGCCCAGTCTCTCCAGAACATCAGATAGTTTTATCTTCCTACCCCATATTAGTGACAGACTCTTCCAGTATGAAAAATTTAGAATTGCCATAGCCCAAACACCCCTAAAGAAAGGGATGGAAAGATCAAAGGTAATGGTAGAGTTATACAGAAAAGACAGGATTTAATAAATTAATATGAATACTAAATCATTAAATTGGTATCTTTTTTAGTCTCCACTATTTTAGAGCAACTGGAAGTAAAAACCTAAAATTGTGGAATTATAACCCATGTCAAATTCTGAAATATGTTCTACAACTAATTGTGGTACCGTGCTTGGAAATTTATAGGTTTTTTGTACATATGTTATTTTTCACAAAAAAAGAAGGAAAAAAAGTTGAATGTGATGGTAAATATTTAAGCCCTGTAACCTCCTATATTCTGGAGCAGCTAGAAGGAAAAATCTGAGGATCGTATGGTAGCCCATGACAAACTCTGGGATCTCTCTCGTAACTACTTGTTGAAGAGTGCTTTGAAAACTATTGCTTTTTTATTTCTTTGTTTTGTATATATGTTATACCATACAATAAAAAGTGTTTTTTTAAAAAAGGTATGCTACATGGTATTGTAACCAAGAAATTAGGATTTAAGGGATGATTTTGATAATTGACGCATTACACAGATTTTCCTTTTTGCCTTCTGGTATACCGGAGCAGACAGAGGGAAATACCTGAAATCTCTAAATTGTAATCCAGCTGCCTTCATCTCTTATAATGATTATACAGCCTTTATCTTGTACCCCAGTAACTGTAAAACTTTGTGACATACCTTTATTTGTACCTTTTTATCCAATTTTTCAACTTTAGAGTCTTGTATTCACTAAAGACAGCCCCTAATATTTATTAATGAAGGGGCCTGGGTTAGCCCAGCACTAACCTACCCCAAATCCAAAATTATCTTGCTAACGGAGATTGAATCTAACCACAATGGGCCTGTCTGACCTGTATACTAGCTTAGACTTGAATCTACAAGTCACCTATACCTCATTACAATACTAAAAATCACTCTCATCATCACACTAGGCCACCATTTTCTTATATTCTGAGACTAAGCATGTAATCAATCTGTACATGCTCAATAATTAGATCACCTCTAATTACATCATCTGAGGTCACTGAGTTCATTATTCTAAAACCTGCCCATCTTTTAAATTTTATGCAACTATCAGAATTACTGGAGTTCGGGGAGACAGATTTTTGGGGGGCTGATAGGCTATTTGATCTCCTGCTATATGCCTAGCAATAAACTTTTTCTCTCTTTAAAACCCCGGTGTCTCAGGAATCAATCATTTAAGCACACTGGGCAAAAGAATCCACTGCCATTGTCCAGTAACAATATGACAATTTGCAGGCACATTTATTTTAAATGAGAAGCCTCCCATAAAAATATGATTACTCTTTGATTCAGCAGTTTGACTCTAGATAAGTGAGCAAAAGTAAATAACTCAAAACAAAAAAGAAAAGAGCAATATACAGTAGAAACGCTCTTAATCAACCTCCCCTGAGGTGATTTGCTATTTTGAGTGACACACTCTGTTCACTCTGTAAAACACAGTGAATATATCACGAATATATCACAAGTGAACACATGCAGCCAGGAGACCACTCTCTAGTACACTTGCATAAGCATAACTTGCATGCTTACCAAGAATCTTTTATTTCTTCCCTCAACCTCCTTATGAAAGTTAGACCTATCATTGTAACTGAGCAATCTATTTAACAGTATAGACACATTGAAATATGACTTGCTGTTTCTATGAAAACTAAAGTAAATGCTTTGGAAAGTTCTTTATCAAATTAGGTGTGGAAGAAATAATTATATAAGATTGGGGGAAAATCTCCATATGTTAATTGTAAAAATATTTGTATCTTCATACTTTCCTGAAATTAGGAAAATATTTCCTAACACAGGTCATTATTATACAAATGCAGATATTTGTAAGAACTTTGTACTTGATATTTTGAGACCATTCACAGTTCTGATACAGATCAAATGATATCTAAATTAGTGTTTAATACTTGGAATTTAAGACCTTTGCTATCTGAATATGTAGATTTTTTTCCTACTTACCTTATTAAATTGGCGTATGAAACTTACCTGCGCAAACATAGGCTTTATAATGATTATATAGACACTTTAGTTCATATAATTTATTTAAATATGCCTACGGTTAAGCTAACTAAGATATCCATTGTTGGTGGTTCTAAATATATTGTTTGTTTTCTTAAATAAAAAAAAATGGGAGGAAATCATAAAAATCTAGAAATGATCCTTCAATCAGATTGTTTTACACAGGTACTTTGTTCCCAGTCCTCTTTAAAGAACATAAATTAGAAATCATATATATTAAGAGTTACACTAGAAATATAAAATGGAATTCCAATCAACAGACCATTATTCACAGAAAATCACTCTTATAGTAAAATGAAAAATTTGGCTAGTCTTTGTTCCCAGTTTCTCTGGAGATAACTTCTGAGTCTTTGAACTTTCCAGAGATAAGAATGGTTTTATTATTCCTGGAGGCCTCACCAAAGCACCTGGTAATTTATATGCTAAAGAGATGACAGGCCATGTCAAGTCAGCTGGACCTACCTGACCTCTGGGAGGGGAGATTGTAGACTGAGTTCAACCACATGAGAAGTGATTCCAACAACCATGCCTACATAATGAAATTCCATATAAACTCTGGACACCTAAAGCTCAAGTGAGCTTCCATGATTGAGAAGATTCATTTCTGCTGTACAATAAGAGAAATGGGTTGATTCCAGGTGGAAAGGACAAGGAAGTGTGCATTTGAGATCTTCCCACACCTCACCCTATACACTTCTTCTTTTGGTTTATCTGCATCCTTATACTATAATAAAACTAAATCGTAAGCACTGTCAGTAAGTTCTGGGAGTTGTTCTAGTGAAATTATCGACACAAGGGGTGATGGGAACTCAAGAATTTGTAGTCAATTGGTCAGACTGTGGGTGACCTAGGCCTGGTGCCTGAAGGGAAATCTTGTAAAAGACTGCCCTTACCAAGTGGAATCTGGCCTAATTCCAAGTAGTTATAGTCAGAACTGAAGTGAACTGAAGTGAACTGAGTTACTGCAGTATTTGCAGTCGCTGTGGGATGTGACAGAAGTTTTGATACATTAGTAGCCCCACATCAAGATTAGCAAACAAATGTATATTTATTAAAATTTAATTTAAAAAAATTGTTTATAACCTTTAATTGACCTTTTCAATTAAAGTCTTACTATCAGTCCCAGTGACCTAGGTCAGAAAGCTTTTATGGCTAACCATCAATTTTATAGCAGTGTTATTGATAAAAAAAGATTAAAACTAGAAATTACTCAGCCATACAATAATGGAGATTAAGAATAGACACATGCAAATATGTTTTAAAATGAAAATGAGCAAAATAATAAAAATCACAGATAATTCATTTTAAGCATGTAAAAACCATATACTGGTAAAGATTAGATGACAACAAAATTAAAATAGTTGCTGCATGAATTTGGAGATACTTGGTATCATTCTTCTTTTCTTAGTTTTTAAGATCATTTTCATGTAATTTTCTTTACCTTAGGGTGTTTCAAGTGTCATTCACTTTACAAAAAAAGGAACATGCCCACTAATTATAAGTAGGTATTTATATTAGCATTGTTAGAACACCTTCTTCACCCCTCCTAACTGTTAGAATAGCTACTGGAGTCTACCTTTACTGAATGCACAATAATATCCCTTACTGAGAAAGAATGGTAGCAGTTAAATGAAAATTACCTCCATGGCTGTAGCAGTTTAGTTATGGATAAAATATTTAGGAAGATGATGATAGATCTTAACATCTTAAGAAGACTTACTCAGACTCCAGTAACTGTTCTAAGCTAGTTTGGCAAATTATTTAAAAAAGGATACAGACAACTTCACAGTATAAAGAATAATGTAAGCTTTGAAACCAAAAACTCACCATCAGATACATAAATTGTATAAATCTAGTATTCTTGAAATAAAGTCAATTCAAGGAACTTAATTGTATTGCAAATTTAAAAATAAATACGCAATTCTAATCCATGTCTTAAGTATGAAATCTATAAAGACACAGATTTCTATTTATTGACATGGATATATACATTTTCATTGGTACCAAAGCCAAGATCAAGGTATTAAAACCACCAAAAAAAAAAACTGCTGCTTCTATCAAGGGACTGAGAAAATCTTCTAGATGATAAGGGGGAAGAGAGAAATGAGACAAAATAAAGTGTCAATGGCTGAGAAATTTCAAACAGAGTCAAGAGGTTATCCTGGAAGTTATTCTTACACATTATATAGATATCACCTTTTGAGTTAACATATATTGGAGAGGTTGGAGGGAAGTGCCTAAAAATGTAGAGCTGTGTTCTAGTAGCCTGTTTTGTGAAGATGATTGTATAAAGACAGATTTTGCAATATGACTGTGTGATTGTGAAAACCTTGTGTCTGATGCTCCTTTTATCTATGGTGCGGACAGATGAGTAAAAAGTAGGGATTAAAAATAAATAAATAACAGGGGGATCAAATGTTAAAATAAATTTAGTAGATTGAAAAGCTAGTGATCAATGAAAGGGAGTGATAATGAGCATAGAAAAAAAAAAAAGGGAAACAAAGGCTAAAATATATTGGGGCAGGCCAGATGGCTCAGCAGGTAGAGTTCTTGCCTGCCATGCCAGAGACCCAGGCTCGATTTCTGGTGCCTGCCCAAGCAAAAAAATAAAAAATATTGGGTAGATGGACATACTAGCAGTCAATGAGATGGAGGGATAAGGGGTATGGTATGTATGAGTTTTTTTTCTTTTTATTTCTTTTTCTACAAATGTTCTAAGAAATGATCATGGTGATGAATATACAACTATGTGATGATATTATGAACTGCTGATTATATGCCAAAAATGGAATGATCCTATGGTAAGAATGTTCGTGTTTGTATGTTGTCATGGTCTTGGCAAAGATGGCGGCTTACCAAGGTGTGGGATTTAGTTCGTTCTCCAGAGCAGCTAATAAATAGGCAGAAACAGAACAGAACAACTGCTGGGGACACGTCAGTGACCAGAAACACACACAGCGTACCCCAGTCTGGACCATCTGGACCAGTTGGACCAGCTGCAAGCCAATCCGAACCATGAGTTCCCCAAGCTGCGGCAGCGCCTGTCCCCCACAGACTGCTTCCCAGAGGGGAAAGAAAAGAGACTTTACCAGCAGCAGGGGCTGAGCATAACCAAACTCCAATTGTGGAATTAATTAACAAATTCTGAGTACTAAAAATAGGCCCCCAGCTCAGCTTAAACTTGAGTAAAAGCAGAAATCGCTGGTTTTTGCTCCAGTGCAGAGTGGGCAGTGCTGATGGATAAAGGGAAAAAAAAAAAAAAAAAAGTCTGGGCACTGAAGGCAAGGAGGGGGCACACAGGACTTGGAGATACACAGAGCAACATACCAATTTAATGTCTTGATTGGCAAACCCAAGGAACAGGGGTACTGCTCTGAAAAAGATTTTTCTCTTTTGTTTTGGTGGTTGTGTTTCTACCACTTGACTGCTCTTTGGATACAGCTGCAAGGCTTCTTGGGCTCCACTCCCCCAGGCATAGGCAGAATTAAGCTTGTTTGAGTGTTTGTCTGGAGCCTGTGCCTTCCCCAGGAGAAGGGTGGGGCCCAGTACAGGTAGAATCCCTCCTTCAAGGAGTTCAGACCCCAGAGTCTAGAAAAGTGAAGCAATTAAAACCAGACTACAACTCTCTTCTCTGTCTCCACCATGCCCCAAGCAGGGAGAGTCTGCTGAAGTTAAGGGTACCGCATCACCTTCTGCTGGTGGGACCCACAGGCAGACAAGTGCCACACACTGGGCAGGATGGTAAAAATGGAGAGCCCACAGGAAAGCCTTTCAATCTGCTGGGTCTCACCCTCAAGGAAAACTGACGGGGAGGTGACTCTTTCCTCCTGACAGGAGGCCAGTTTGGTCTGGGAAAATCTGGCTGGGGTCTATAATACCTAAGTAGACCCTCCTAAGTTGGGGGGGGGGAGAGAGGAAGGTACCATACAGGCAAGAAACAAGAAAACAAGAACTGAAAAATTATGATCTGTTAAACAAAACCTAAGCTAGAGGTCCAGAATAAGTTGAACTGAATGTCAAAGAACAGACAACAAAGTCATTCAGCAAGAAAATCCTAGGTTAAAAAAAAAAGTGAAAACAATCTCCAGAATAAACTAATTAAGGTAATTAAATGCCTAGACAGCCAGCAAAAAAAAAAACAAAAACGAATCATATTAGGAAAACTGAACATATGGCCCAGTCAAAGGAACAAACCAACAATTCAAATGAGTTACCGGAGTTGAAACAATTAATTCATAATGTTCAAACAGACATGGAAAACCTCATCAAAAATCAAATCAGTGAACTGAGGGAGATCAAGAAGGAAAGGAGTGAACAAAAAGAAGAAATCGAAAATCTGAAAAAAATCACAGAACTTATGGGAATGAAAGGCACAGCAGAAGAGATGAAAAAAACAACGGAAACCTACAATGTCAGATTTCAAGAGGCACAGGATAGGATTACTGAACTGGAGGACGGGACGACAAAAATGACGAGCAGGGCCACGGTGGCTCAGCAGGTAAGAATGCTCACCTGCCATGCCAGAGGACCCGGGTTCACTTCCCGGTGCCTGCCCAAGTAAAAAAACAAAAACAAAAACAAACAAACAAAAATGACAAGCAAAAGAAAATATAGGGAAAAGAATGGAAAAATATGAGCAGAAACACAGGAAATTTGAATGACAACATGAAGCGCACAAATATACATGTTGTGGGTGTATGTTGTCAGGTTAAAAAAAAATTTTTACATTAAAAAAAAAGTAGCTGCTTCTATTGTATAACTGTATAACTTTTACAGTGTGACTGTGTGATTGTGAAAACTTTGTGTCTGATTGCTCCTTTTATCCAGGGAATGGACAGATGACCTTGGGGAAAAAAAGGATAAAAAATAAATAATACTAGGGAGAAATAAAGGGTAAAAATTGGGTAGACTGAAATACTGTGGGTCAATGAGAGAGAGGAGTAAGGGGTATGGGATATATGAGTTCTTTTTTTTTTTCTTATTTCTTTTTCTGGAATGAGGCAAACGCTCTAAAAATGATCATGGTGATGAATAAACACTATGTGATGATACTGTGAGCCAATGACTGTATAATATGGTTGGACTGTACATGTATGGATATCTCTCAATAAAAATATGTTCAAAAAAGAGTAGCTGTTTCTGCAAACTGGATCTGGAGAAGGAAGGGTTAAGATAATAGGCCTATTTTTTATAAACCTATTAGTATTATTTGATTTTATAACTGTGGTGGTTTGAAGTTGTTATGTACCCCAGAAAAGGCCATGTTCTTTTAATCAATACCTGTTGTACATGGGACCTTTTGATTAGGTTATTTCAATTGAGATGTGACCCACCCCATCCAAGGTGGGTCTTAATACTTTTACTGGAGTCCTTTATGAGAGGATAAAACACATGGAAGTAGAGAGATGAAGCCAAGAGATACTACCATAGAGAAAAAGCCCTCTGAGGAGATGGCAGAGGAAGCCACTAAAGCCAAAAGCTGAAACCCAGGAGAGAAGGACCAGCAGAAGCCAGTCATGTGCCTTCCTATGTGGCAGTGGTGTCCCAGATGCCAGAGGATTTTCTTCAGAGAGGGTATCCTCCTGTTGATGCCTTAATTTGGACATTTTCATGGCATCAAAACTGTAAACTTAGTAAATTAATAAATTCCCATTGTAAAAGCCAACCCATTTCTGGTATGTTGCATTCCGGCAGCTTTAGCAAACTGAAACAAAAATCATATGTTACTTTGATACAAATTAAAATATACTTTCATATATGAAGTTCTTAGTTCTTATTACTATTTAATATCACTACCATAAGCCAAAGAAATACCTTGAGGTGAGGACAAATGTTGCTCTTGCAGCTTCTCCTGAGAGAGGAGTCCCAAGTAGCTGAGGACAACATACTTTGTTTCATAGTGAAACCCTACAGGCACAGCAGTAGAGGACGCCATTGAGTTGGCTGGCAGAGCTCCAAAGAAGTCAATATATGTGTAAAACCTAAAAACATAAAAGTATTTTTTTAGTTTAAACTTTATTACATGCCATTACATTTTCCCAAAGACCCCAATTATTCAACTAAATACCAAAGTGGTTTTTTTCCCAGACTTTTCTCCTTCACAATAACCTTTAAAACAAAAGCAACCTTATAAGTGGGAATTTACCTATTCAGATTTCAGATCAAAAGCATATTTCCCTTTGTACTATTGCTTTCTAGTTTCTCTATTTTCACTTATGTGGCAAAAACACTAGTTCCCTTCCTTTCCACTCTCTCTTCTTCCCCATCCCGGATACATGGTATATGTTCTTATTTCTTTTATTAATAAAACTTCCTAAATTTTAGCTAGGTCCATGTCCACACAGCTTCAGACTACATTTCCCAGTCTCCTTTGCAGCTTAATGTGCTATATGATTAATCTGAGTGATTAGAGGAATATGAGCAGAAGAGATAAGTGCAACTCGAGTGTCCCTCCTGAAAGACTTTCTCTTTCCTCCTTTCTATGGTTGGGAATGTGAATATGGCAGGGAGCTAGCTTTAACCATGCAAACAAGGACACCACCCTGGGAGATGGTAAAACAAGACACAAAGAACCCAGGTCCCTAGAAGACCACATGGAGCAGAGCTGCCCTGCCAGCCTCGGCACACCTCTGACAGCTATTTAAGCCCCTTTATTCTGAAATTCATTAGACACCCTAACTTTTATCCTACTCAATATAATCCTACTTCTTCACATGGACTTGGCAGCTATTTTATTTACCTACAAATATCTTGTGCCACTCTTAAAAGAGTTTTTCTAAATTGTTTCCCTTTTTAAACAACAAAAATATGGACAGCTTAAAAGTCTCAAGAAATATCCTGCGAAAGGAACAGAAGTTTAGATAACTTACAATGGGAAAGGGACAGGCAACACTGGCAAAATCTAATATTTGAAATAAGCAAACTAAGACAAATGTCCTAGAATAATAATGGAAAGCATTTCCAGAATTTGAAACATATTAAATAAGAGTGGCTACATAAAGAGATAAAAGAAAAATGATATGCAAATCTGCTTAGAATAGTTAAATATCTTTTTTTTAATACATTCATGTTGCTAGGAATATCACTGTTTTCTATGGCTATCAAAAGAATTCAACATTTTTTTTTAATAGCTCAGATGCAGCTTCATCCAGTGTTTTAACATAATTACATTACAATTAGATAGTATTGTGCTGTCCTTTTTGAGTTTTTGTATCTAGTTCTGTTGCACAGTCTGTAACCCTTCAGCTCCAATTACCCATCGTCTTACCCTGTTTCTAACTCCTGATGGTCTCTGTTACCAATGACATATTCCAAGTTTATTCTCTAATGTCGGTTCACATCAGTGGGACCATACAGTATTTGTCCTTTAGTTTTTGGCTAGACTCACTCAGCATAATGTTCTCTAGGTCCATCCATGTTATTACATGCTTCATAAGTTTATTCTGTCTTAAAGCTACATAATATTCCATCGTATGTATATACCACAGTTTGTTTAGCCACTCCTCTGTTGATGGACATTTTGGCTGTTTCCATCTCTTTGCAATTGTAAATAATGCTGCTATAAACATTGGTGTGCAAATGTCTGTTTGTGTCTTTGCCCTTAAGTCCTCTGAGCAGATACCTAGCAATGGTATTGCCGGGTCGTATGGCAATTCTATATTCAGTTTTTTGAGGAACCGCCAAACTGCCTTCCACAGTGGTTGCACCATTTGACATTCCCACCAACAGTGGATAAGTCTGCGTCTTTCTCCGCATCCTCTCCAGCACTTGTCATTTTTTGTTTTGTTGATAATGGCCATTCTGGTGGGTGTGTGATGATATCTCATTGTGGTTTTGATTTGCATTTCTCTAATGGCCAGGGACATTGAGCATTTCTTCATGTGTCTTTTGGCCATTTGTATTTCCTCTTCTGAGAGGTGTCTGTTCAAGTCTTTTTCCCATTTTGTAATTGGGTTGGCTGTCTTTTTGTTGTTGAGTTGAACAATCTCTTTATAAATTCTGGATACTAGACCTTTATCCGATATGTCGTTTCCAAATACTGTCTCCCATTGTGTAGGCTGTCTTTCTACTTTCTTGATGAAGTTCTTTGATGTACAAAAGTGTTTAATTTTGAGGAGCTCCCATTTATTTATTTCTTTCTTCAGTGCTCTTGCTTTAGGTTTAAGGTCCATAAAACTGCCTCCAATTGTAAGTTTCATAAGATATCTCCCTACATTTTCCTCTAACTGTTTTATGGTCTTAGACCTAATTTTTAGATCTTTGATCCATTTTGAGTTAACTTTTGTATAGGGTGTGAGATACGGGTCTTCTTTCATTCTTTTGCATATGGATATCCAGTTCTCTAGGCACCATTTATTGAAGAGACTGTTCTGTCCCAGGTGAATTGGCTTGACTGCCTTATCAAAGATCAAATGTCCACAGATGAGAGGGTCTATATGTGAGCACTCTATTCGATTCCATTGGTTGATATATCTATCTTTATGCCAATACCATGCTGTTTTGACCACTGTGGCTTCATAATATGCCTTAAAGTCCGGCAGCGTGAGACCTCCAGCTTCGTTTTTTTTCCTCAAGATACTTTTAGCAAGAATTCAACATTTTAAAGTCCCTATTTCTTCCATCTTCAAGGGGCAATGCTATTAAATAGTATTAAAATATCCAGTAAATCCAACAACAGGCCTAGAAACAGCTGATTCAACTTTAAAAGTTAACATGAACTTCAGAAAGTTACTTCAAAATTATTAACACATATTCTATTTGTCCAAAGAAAGGGAAAAAGCATTACAGCTTATATCACAGGAATGAAAACCACATATACTGTATTCTTACAGGTAGATATTTTATTCCTGAAAAGCTTAAAATATTTGATCACATTTTTACACTGTTACCATTTAACAATAGGGGGAACACAGTATTCTAAATTTACAGATAATAAGAGAAACCTATCACAGCAAAGTAAGTTTTCTGAGGCCCATCAGTCAGATGGTGGCCAGCACCGGCAACTGTGGTGGACATGTGCCTTTTTGTGGTTCCCTGGCATTGAACCCAATTTCCTCTCCATGGCGAATTCTCTACTGTGTTAGCCTTGGTTGGTAAGAGAATATGCCTCCCCTGCTACAACAAAAGCTGAAGTAAGTCAGACATTTCCGCTCCTCATCCCTGAAACCTAGGTATATGTATGTAATCTAGGCTCAGCCAAGTCAAAGGCTTCCACATAGGATTTGGAATCTAGAGAGACATTTAAAGATAATTCATGGAGAAAATGGTAGGAGTTCAGCAGCAGCTATGGTGAAGATCCAGTAGTACTGTCTTAACTATTCTATTCTTGTGACCTGACTATGCCTGAGAGTCCACGGCCTAGTCTTCCGTCGTTCTGGCCTATTTCCAAAGCCTGCTTCTCCCGCTTTCTTATTCATTCTGTGTGCTATCCAATAACCTTTCCATAAGTTAATTAGAGTCTACTTAAGTTAGCTAGAGCCAGTTTGTGGTTGTGCTGTTTACAATCAAAACCTAACCAGGGGCGGTGCGACAGTGGCTTGGTGGTAGAGTTCTCACCTGCCATGATGGAAATCCAGGTTCGATTCCCAGTGCCTGCCCATCTAAAAAAAAACCTAACTGGTACAGGGGCCAAGACAGGAACCTAATTTTCTTAAAACTACTAAGGCAGTTCCCCATCAATTATAACACACTACTTTTATATGAGGTTTAATAGACTAAATTTATAGTTTAGAAAAACCTAACTATACATCAACTGAAACAGAAGACAATGCCTTCTGATCATTTTTTTTTATTCATTCAAACATTTCTTTAAAAAAAAGTTGATTGTGATGATAAAAAAATATTTATTTCTTCTAGCCTATGTTCTGGAGCAGCTAGAATGAAAAATCTGAGATGATGGCATGGTATAGCCCATGATAAACTCTGGGCTCTGTCCTATAACTACTTGTTGAAGAGTGCTTTGAAAACTATTGCTTTTTTTCCTTCTTTGCTTTGTATGTATATTATAGAATACAATTTAAAAAAAATTTTTAATAAAATTAGAAACATTTCTTCAGGTATAAGGCCCTCTATAGGTATTAGGCACCAAGATAAATGTTATAAATTACCTGCCCTCCAGAATTTAGAACTGAGTAGAGGAAAACAAACTATATAAACAAATAAGAACAATAAAGTTCTATGATACAAGTCAGTATCCATGAGGGAGAGAGAAGAGAAACCCAAAAGAGGAATCAGGCAAGTCTCTCTGGGGAAGGGAAAAAAGAAAGTAGAAATCAGAAAAGGCTTTATAAAGTAAACCTGAGTTTATAAAGTAAAACTTGAGTCAATTTTGAAAGAGGAATAGTTGGTTCACTAATTTCAGTAGTTGGGGAATGAGGCAAGGATGAATTTTAGACATAAAGACATCTAAGAAAAGTTCACAGAAGCATTTTGAAACAGCTGAAGCACTACAAAAACTGAGGAGTTCGGCACGGCTAGATCATAAGAAATAAGGGGGATGAGGGGCTTAGCAAGAGTAAGCAGCAGTCCCCCTACCGGTGTGCTCTGTATACTAGAGCATGCTAGGGAGTTTGAGATTTATCCTGCAGGCCAGGATTATTTTAACCATGCTCAAGAACAGGCATCTATGAACCCCTAAAGCTGTATGAAAATTCTATGTGCGTAAGCATTTTTCTGGAGAGAAAGTCACTCCATTTCTTTCATTAGATTCTCAAAATGGTTCATGATGCAAATCAGGTTAAAAACTACTGTAGAGAGCCATAAGAAGTCATCAGGAACAACTGAAGGGTTTTAAGCAAGGGAGGCACATCAGCAGATTACATTTTAGAGAAATCATCCTGGAGGCAGTATGGAAGTTTGGAAGACAGGCAAGGAGATAAGTCATAACAATAGAAAATTCTAAATAAGATTTTTTGGGAGGCCTAAACTTGAGCAGGAACACTGGAAAGGAAAGGGTGATGGATAAGAAAAGTATTCAGAGGAGATTCAAAGATTTGCAACTAACTCAGTGAAAGACTAACGTAGACAGTTGTATGGAAAGTGAAGCTACATTTCTCAAACAAGAGAACACAGGAAGAGTTTCTTTGGGGAAAAGGATAGGTTACACGTTCATTTCGGGGCATACTGAATGTTCAAGTACCTATGAGTTTCCCAAGTGGAGATGTAAATAAGCAACTGGACATACAGGTCTTAAACTCAGGAAAGAGCTCTGCACTTAAGATGCAAAAGTGTAAATATTCTGCACAGATCTAAGGGAATAAAATTACTTCAGAAAAGTGGATGTAACAGTAATTTTCAATGGGAAAGGGAACTTCAGAGGGAAAAGGAGTAATATAGTTTGAGAAAGCATATTCAACAAAGTTTTCTGTTTTTGTTTTTAGGTGTATGGTCCGGGATTCAAACCTAGGTCTCCCACATGGAATGCAAGCATTGTACCACTGAACCACCTGTGCACCCACAACATACAGTTTTATACTTGAAAAAGGAAAAACTACCTTTTTTTTTCAGACAACAAAACATGAAAAGTAACGTTCAGAAATCTTCAATCTTCTTTTTATCAATGGTGGGGAAACAAGGGGGAAGAAAAACCACCCCCGTTCCCTGTTACGAAAATAGGAGGCAGGAAAATTTCTATCTACCAAAAGGGGACACAGTTTCAAAAAAAAAAGAGAGAGAAATACCAATCTGATGGGAAAAAAAAAAGCAACACCACCAGCAAATTAGAACTCAAGGCAACACTAACATTTAAGGGGTAACTAAAAAAATGAAAAGCTAGCAGAGAAGACTTCTTATCTTCTTATCCAGACAAGACTTCTTATCTTCAGAGAGGTACGAAGAAAAGTATGAAGGAGTCACAGAAGCCAGGGGAAACATCCCAATAAGAAAATAATGAACAAATGTGTCATACTGAAATGTGTGTAACAACATTCCTGAATACCCAAAATAACCTTAAGAAAGGACAAAGTTGGAGGACTCAAAACTACAGTAACCAAAACAGTGTGGTCCTCGCAGAAGTATTGGTATATGGACCAAAGGAGAATAGAGCACCTGGAAATAAACCCATATATTTATGGCCAACTCAATTTCAACAAGAGTGCCAAATCCATCCAAAGGGGAAAGAATAGTCTCTTAAACAAACAGTGCTGGCACAATGGGATTTCCACATACAAAAGAATGAAATTGGACCACAATAACATATGTACTCAAATTAAATGCACAAATAGATTATGGGAAAGACAAAAACAAACACACAAAAAAGAAAAACATATCAAGGACCGAAACATAAAAGCTAAAAGCAGAAAACTCTTAGGAAAAAAAGCACCAGAATAAATCTTAATGAAGTTGGATATTTGGCAATGCATTCTTAGCAATGACACCAAAAACACAAGCAACGAAAGAAAAAAATAACAAGCACAGGAAGAAAAAAATAGAAAAACTGGACTTCACCGAAATTAAAACTTGTGCACCATGGGATATTATCAAGAAAGTGAAAAAACAATCTATAGAACTGTAGAACACAGTTACAAGTTATATATCTGATAAGGGTCTAGTCTTCAGCATTTAGGAACTCCTGGTGTGGTGTAAGGGTAGTTCAGTGGTAGAAGTCTCGCCTGCCATGCAGGAGATCTGGGTTGATTTCTGGACCATGCACCTCCCAAAATAAAAAATAAAAAAAAGAACTCCTAAAACTCAACAACCAAACGACAAACAACCCATTTTAAAAAGGGCAAAGGACTCAAACAGGTATTTCTTCAAAGAAGATACACAAATGGCCAAAAGGCACATAAAAGATGTTCAACACCCTTAGGAAAACGCAAATCAAAACCATCATGAGATACCACTGCACACCCATTAGAATAGCTATTATTGAAAAAAACAGAAAATAACAAAAGTTGACGATGTTGCAGAGAAAAAAACTCTTGTACATCGCTGGTGAGAATCTAAAATGGTGCAGCTCACTGGTGTTTCTGGCGGCAGTGTTCGTGAACCACAATGAATGGAGGTGGCCTAAGCGTGCAAAGACTAAGGAATGGAAGGAGGAACTATGGTATATATATACTAGGGACTACTGGAAGGAATGAAGTTGTGAGGCATGCAACTAGATGAATGAACCTTGAGAGCTGTATGTTGCATGAAATGTCAGGAACAAAAAGACAAATATCATGCCTCAATCAAATGGACTATCTACAATATAAAAATTCAGTGAACTAAAGTCGAGAGCATGGGTTATCAGACTGGGACTTATAGTAAAGTTTCTTAGATTGTAAGCTCTTACAGCAATCACAGATAATCAAGAGGTATAACTGTTAATTCTAAATTCTGAGATGCTGAGCAATTTGTAGTTAACATGGTCTTTCCCAGAAACTTCAGGTATATATGTGACACCTGAGACTCAGAGTTAGAGCTATGAAGCTATGAAAGACAGCAGTATCCCATACAGGAACTGTTTAAAAAGTGGTCAGACATCAAGTAGAGATATGAATGAAGCTGATTTGGACAGGACTAAGATACATTAGAACACTGGATAAAGGATGATACCCATATTTTAAAACTTCAACTTCTGTGTGAGAACAAAGCTAAAGATGTTTATTTGGTGCAAAATTTATATATTTTGGGTAGTGCATTTCCTAATTTAATTTGTATGATCAGTTTAGTTCACACCATAAGTACATGGAATCTTGAATAGGGCATGAGATTTTGTTGGTTGGTTCAGGTTAGTGTGATGCCCCAATATATTTCAGAGTGATTTGGACAGTGAATAAAGAAATACTTGCAAAGTCCCCTTGAGGGAATGGGGAGAAAGGAGGAAATATTCAATTTCTCCATTTGGAGAATTACTGACATTCTAGCAAGCAGTGGGGACAACCAAATCAATAGGCTGAGCCCTCGATCTTGGGGTTCACCCTATGAAACTAAACCCCGCAAAGAATAAGCTAAGCATAATTAAAATTAGGCCTAAGAGTCACCCCCAGAGAATCTCTTTTGTGGCTGAGACCTAAGCCAACATGGCAAGAGAACTCACTGCCCTCCCCCTCTCTATGTGGGACATGACTTCCAGGGGTGTATCTCCCTGGCAATGTGGGACAGAAATCCCAGGATAAGCTCGGACCCAGCATCAAGGGATGGAGAAAACCTTCTTGACCAAAAGGGAGAAGAAAGAAATAAGAAGAAGTAAAGTGTCAGTGGCTGAGAGATATCAAACAGAGTTGAGAGATTCTCCTGGAGGTTATTCTTATGCATTATATAGATGTCCCCTTTTTAGTTTAATTGGAGTGGCTAGAGGGAAGTACTTGAAACTATAGATCTGTGTTCCAGTAGTCTTGTTTCTTGAAGATGACTGCATGAAGATATAACATTTACAATGTGACTTTACGATTGAAAACCTTGCGTCTGATGCTTCCTTTATCTAGGGCATGGACAGATTAGTAAAACACATGGATAAAAAATAAATAATAGGGGGCGGGCCACGGTGGCTCAGCAGGCAAGAATGCTCGCCTGCCATGCCAGAGGACCTGGGTTCGATTCCCGGTGCCAGGAATATAAATAAATAAATAATAGGGGGAACAAAGGTTAGAGTACTATGGGTAGATGAAAATACTAGTTCTCAATGAGGGAGGGGTAAGGGATATAGTACGTATGATTTTTTTCTTTTTATTTCTTTTTCTGGAGTGATGCGAATGTTCTAAAACATGATCATGGTGATGAATATACAACTATGTGATGATATTGTGAGTCACTGATTACACATCATTATGGAATGTTTGCTTGTATTTGTATGTTGTTTACAAATAAAAAACATTTTAATTGTTCTCTAACTTGTTATATTTACACTTCTTAGATTTATAAAAAAAACCATATTCCTGAAGGCACTTTGAGCCATATCCTCCACCCAGATGCCACAGACTAAATCTAGTTCACCAAGTTTCCAAATTTGATTCTTAGCCAAATGCTCTCCAAGTTTTCTTACAGCTCTTCAAATTTTCTTACAAAACTCAACTGCCTAATTATAAATGTAGCCTTAATTATGAATTCCACAATTTTCCATCTTCCATATTCATCATCCCACTTGCAAAACAGTCTTGGCTCTAGTATACATGTTAATATCCATATATTTGATGATTTATTGTAATATATTCATTCCTCAACAATCCACAGTAATGAAGATAATACAAATTTAAATCATTTAAGCTTTAGAATATATTTCTGAGATTTCTTTTATTTTTTATTTTTTTGCATGGGCAGGCACCAGGAATCAAACCCGGGTCTCCAGCATGGCAGGAGAAAACTCTGCCTGCTGAGCCACAGTGGCCTGCCCCACTGCTAAGATTTTAAATGAGTGTTTAGCATTCTAGTTATAAATAAAGCAGACCTAAATATACTGGATCTGAGTATAAAATAAAATAGCCATCCAATTTCTAATTTAGCTTGAGCTTCCAGCTGTATTACAAAGGGGCAGCTCATTCAGGCCTATGGTTAGATGGTACAGACAGATCACAGGACCACTTAATATGTTTGTATTAAATTATACGAGAGAGGCATTGCCAAATATAAACCCCAAAGCACTACTACACTGTCATGTATTCTAAGGGTTTTCTGGGATTAGAAGGCATCCACTTCCTTTACAACATTCTGCAGTACCTAATTTGCATCTGGCATGATGGGCTCTTGTATTTCTAACAAATACTAAAAATAAATTAGATCTGTGTTACACTTCCATTTCCAAAACACTTTTCCGTGTGTTGTCACAGGAATCCTCTATGCTAAAAAGAAAAAGGTAAAAGTCTCAATTTTATAGATGGAGAAACAAAAATAGACTATTTATTTGTACAAAATCATACAGCTAGTTAGTGCAACGTTGAGTTAGCTACATTCTCTTCATTTCCTAACCCTTGGCCCTTAACTGCATTTAGTCAGCACATGCTCACTGCATGGCAGGCAGCAATGTAGGAAAGAGGGATGCAGAGGTAGAAAGTTCTAACATTTGCTTTTCAGTAAACCTAGAAGTGTTCTAAAAACTAGTCTATTAAAAAAAGTACACTAATAACAGCAGGAAGAAATAGTAGAAAAATAAAATGGTTTTTCCTTATATCCATTGGTAGGTTATCTAATACCAGAGACCTAAAGAACAAAAAGAAGCAAATCTGTCAATTTTGAGAATGGATCTGGGGTAAAAAAGAAGACAGACTGGACGGAAGGTAAATGTGATCAAGGGACTATCATCCTGAGCTTTTCTGGAAGCAAGGGACAACACTTCAGGTCCATTCTACTATTGCCTCTTCAACACAGGAAGAGTATATTTTGGACCTAAAAGACACACATTCTTGTAAAAACCTTCTTTTTCACTCTTTAAATTACACCTAATAGAACTTTTTAGAATTCAAATTAGGTGCAAGTTTTCTTGATATCAAGAAGTGTTTAAATAAATGACCTTAAATATAAAAGCTGAAATCTTCATAATTCAAAGAAACCTACTGAATACCTCTGTGACCCATCTGTTTCTTTCCCTGCCACACACCTTTAGTTTGTTCCTCTATTAAGCTGCACACAGGTGTCAGCCAGACATTCTGAGCAAGCTTAGGTGACTTAATTCTGTATTTATATATCAACTTGGTGGCATCTCTGAAACCAGCAGTAAATAAACAGCCATGATTCTTCAATAACAAACATATTATCTATACTTTATAACAAAGGGTTTGCTTTTATTTTTTAATCAAATTTCTATTATGTACACCAGTGCAAATTCCAGAATTTTAGCACTAACAGCACTGCAGAAGTTAAGCACATTTTATGAACTATAACCAGAAAGTATGCAGAAGCTATTGAATTCTACAATAAACTCTTATGAAAAACAAATCTGCAGCAACATCAAAGTCTTTTGTAGTTTCCCAAATCTGTATGATCACAATCACCTAGGATGCTTGTTATAAATAGAAATTCCTAGTACCTACCTCTGACTAATTTAGAAGACCATACCTACAATGTATCCTTTAATGCCACAGAACCATAACAAACACTCGTTAAAATTTAAGTTTTAATGATATTTTTTCAGCAGCCTATTTTCTTTCCATTTAAGTAAAATTACAGTGTAATAAGATTGTTAAATACTCTAGCAAAAGAGAGTTGAACATGTCTATAATCCCAGTTTTTGGAGAAAAATAAAAATCCACAGATAACTCAATCAAAAATCAAAACTCTGGAATTTTAAACATTAACAAGCAAAACTTTTTGATTACTAAACATCTAATCTCAAGGCTCACTGGTGGTTTCAGTAGAAAATAGTTTCAAAAGTTCCACAAATTAACATGAAATCCAACAACTAAATTTTCAAATCCATGTTTTATTAAGTTACCACAGAATTTTAAAACTTTCTCCAAAAAAAAGTTTAAATAAAATAATCCTAACAAAAATTCCAAAACTGTAAAAAAGTCACCCCACCCAACTCAGAAATGCAACTGAACAAGATGTCATTTTTAAAACTCTAAGTACTCGAGGCAAAAACCAAGAACTCTAGCATGGACTATGCCTTCCAACTGAAACATGCCTAACTGAAACACTCCAGTTCAATCCTGTATAAAGAGCAGCCTAAAAATATTTTAACTCAGCAGTTGGCAATTGCAGAAAAATTACTTACAGAAGAATGCCTCACATTCACCCTTTCCCCATAAACTTACAAGCACAAAATCTGACTTTTGCAGTAATTAGGCTTTCTATATATGATAGATAAACTTATGTAAAGGGAGACATTAAAATCCAGTTAACTGGGCAGGCCACTGTGGCTCTCAGCAGGCAGAGTTCTAGCCTGCCATGCCGGAGACCCGAGTTGGTTTCCCCGTTCCCCGTGCTTGCCCATATAAAAAAATTTTTTTTCAGTTAACTTTTGCACTCCTAATTATGTACCAGAGAGAAATGAAAACACAAGTCTACCCTAAAACTCGTAAGTGAATGTTCATAACAGCCAAAACGCAGAAATAACCTAAATGTCCATCAATTGTTGAATTGATGACAAAATGTGATGTATTCATACAATGGAATATTATTCAGTCATAAAAGCAAATGCAGTACTGAGACATGCTACAATATGGATGAACCTTGAAGATATTTATGCTAAATAAAAGAAGCCAGCCACAAAAGTCAACAAATATTCTATGATTCCATTTATACAAAACGTCCAGAATATGCAAATCCATTGAGACAAAATCCTGGGAGGGGGGAGGAGAGGGCACAGCAGAGAAGGGGATCCGTAGAGGGTTTCTTTTGGGGGTGAAGAAAATGTTCTAAAACTGATTATCATGATGGCTGCACAACTCTGTGAATATACTATAGACCACTGAATTGTACAATTGGTAGATTGTATGGCATGTTAATTATATCTCAGTAAAGCGGTTACTACTCGGAAAACAAGCCTCCCCCAACTCTGTAATATGTATTAAACAAGAACTCTTGGTGACCATTTATTTGTAGTAAGAAACAAATGAAAATGAAGATTGAAAAACAACAGATTAAAAAGCAGTAGGGTGGGTACTTAGTGGTTCAAATTTTACTATGTCTACACAATTAGTATTGTTGCAAATCACTTGCCCTAAAAATCCTGTGTAGAAATTTAATATTTATTAATTGATATGCTAGTGAGCACTGCCTTTCTTTACAAAGCCGGTCGGACTCACCCTAATACATCCTTCGAGTGAATTAAACTATTCGGGTACAATCTTCGGTAAGAAAATAACTCATTTGAATAAAAAAATTATAATCAGACTAGTCCTTGACCGTTCGGAATAGAGGATCGTCAAAACCTTTTACGGCTTAAACATTTTCAAGTTGAACGTATAACTGTGCAGGGTACATTCAGCCAATCGTGTATATGAAATATAAGCAGTTGATCATGTACACAAACACTTGCTTGGGGAGAGGGGTTTTAAAAAAGGTAGCTCAAGGGTGTGGCAACGTATTCAAGGTCACACAAGTCAGGGCAGAGATCAACACTCCAGTTTACACCTAACTTCCAGGGGGAAACCTAGTGTCAATTTCGCAAAATGACTTTTTATTTATTTTGCTTTAGATCATAAAGCCAAAACGGGGGGGGCGGGGGTTGGTACTGTAACTCGATTCGAAACTTCTACATAGAGGCAGTGAGACAGCTATTCTGGATAAACAAACACTTGTGCGGGGAGTGGTTAAGAGCTAAACAAAGCTACTATCAGTCAAGAGCTTGTGAACAACTGCCCAAATCCGTCCTAGGCTAAAACCCCAACTCGAAAAGCCAAGGAGTCCTCCCTCACAGCCGGTTATGAAGGAAAGAAACTTATCCTCTTCACGGAATGTTGGGTAAGGAGGCAGGTTATACTGGGGGAAAAAATGTATCAGAAGAGCAGTGAATTAAGAATTAAAAATCTGGGATTTTTAACAATCTATGGACGATTCGACTGGGAAGGACAAGTGATCTATAATCATTCCACGTGAATCGCATTAGAACCTTTTCCGAAACCAAAAAGATGTTCACATTCCCCAATCTGGTTCACATGGAAACGGAAACGGGTTTTCCATGTGAAAATACTTGCGAGGAAGAAGGGCAGAATAAAGAACGGGCCGAGTTCCCAAACCTCAGAAAGAATAAAGAACGCGCCGAGTTCCTAACCGTCAGAAAGAAGCTCCGTTCAACAAGCGTCCGCTGGGGGCCACCCTGGACAGATCCCGATATAATGAAACGAATTCCTTAGCTTCGCGAACCTTCGGGCCAAGGGTATAGGTCGCGCACACACATACTCACACAAACTCTCACGCGTCGCCGGGACCACTGGGTAGCCGGTGGATCGATACAGTCTCTGGGACCTTTCCTTTTCACCAGCTCTGCCTGCCCGGAACCCCACTCCCCTCACCTGGCCCTGGCCCCTGCCCCAGAAGAGCTGAAAGAAGCGGTGGCGGCAGCAGTTGCTTCCGACAGGGTCCTGCAACTGTGGTGTCTGCTTCAACCCGCGGCCTAATCTACCGCCGCCGCCATGATGGAGGGTGAGATCACCCCCAGCGCGCTTGCGTCACCGCCGGCTTCAGGGCTGCCGGGAACGTGGGCGTTTCCTTCTCTTCTGCGGAAGGACTGACCAGTGAAGGCTGGAGGTCTCTTCGCGCAGACGTGACCCGATAGAGCAGACCCTGCTCAGCGCGCCGCTGCCTGGAGCCGCTTACAGTTGTGGTCCCTGGGGTTGCGGCGTGTCTCTTTCTAAGTTATTTCCGGACATAGATGGCTTGGAGAAAGTGGAGTGAAAATACTGACCACCCTTTTGTGGTGTGGGAAGATGTTGGCTTTTCCGAGAAAGGAGTATTGCCGTATCCTCAGAATATGTTCAATTCTACAAATACGTAATTAGCTTCAAGTGTGTGCAAAGGAGCGGGTTAGATCCGTGTAGAGACGGGTGTTGTGGGGTTCGTACACATTTTAGGGGGGAAACAGTCCTAAAAGTTTGGGAAACATCTGGGAATATGGAAGTGAGGTGGGGTAGAGAGAGCATTTTAGGCAGAGGAAGCGTCCTGGTCAGAGGCACGCTGGCGATAAAACAAACCTTCTATAGTAATCCATTTTGAATACTGTAGGAGAAAGGAGGAAGTTAGGGCTGGAATGGAATCTTGTGTTCTCGGCCCCTAAGGGCAATCCATGAAATATTAGGTGTGCTTAATTGCTGGTTGTTTGCTTGAATCCAAGCATCCTTTGCGGGAGAACTTGTAGGTACTGTAAGAGAGGATGTAACAATTAAACCATGCTTTAGGGAAGTCAGTTTGCAGGCGAAGTACCTGGAATGAATTTAAATAAGGAGAAAGTTGAAGATAAGGAGTTGGTAGGCTGTTGAAAGGAGGTGATGAAAGCCTTGTAGGGAATGACTGCCAATGTGGGCAGAGTTTCCTTTTGGAGTAATGTAAAATTGATTGTGGTGATTATTACATAACTCTGTGAATATACCAAAAACTTGAGTTGCAGTATATGAGTTATATCTTAATAACCTTTAAAAAAATGATTTAAATCTGAACGGTGTGGAATAATAGAAACAAAAAGTGGTGGGAGCATGTGTCATTGGAGGCTATCATTGGACTGATTAAAAATGGTGGTGTTTGTTAGTCAAGATGTAATGGAGAGGCTGGAGGGAACTGCCTAAAAATGTAGAGCTGTATTCCAGTAGCCTTGTTTATTGAAGATGATTGTATAATGATATAACTTTCACAGTGTGACTGATTGTAAAAACCTTGTGTCTGATGCTCCTTTTATCTACCTTCTCAACAGATGAGTAAAACATATGGAATAAAAATAAATAATATGGGAACAAATGTTAAACAGATTGAAATGCTAGTGATCAATGAAAGGGAGGGGTGGGGGAGTATGGTATATATGAATTTTTTTTCTGTTGTCTTTTTATTTCTTTTTCTGAATTGATGCAAATGTTCTAAGAAATGATCATGATGATGAATATGCAACTATGTGATGATATTGTGAATTACTGATTATATATATGTAGAATGGAATGACCATATGTTAAGAATGTTTGTTTCTTATCATTTTCTTTAAAAATTTAAAAATTAATTTAAAAAATAAAAAAAGAAATGGTGGTGTCCAGGAGGCTGGGAATGGGGCTGCTAGTTGTATACGGAGAAGAACTGAAAGTGTAGGCAGGAATGGACATTTGCACAATGGTGTTTATGGCTGCAGTGTTCCCATTTGCAATGGATAGAGGAGGCTTAAGGGTACTGTGCTGGTTTGAAATGATGCATGTACCCTAGAAAAGCCATGTTTTAATCCTAATACCTATTTTGTAAAAGTAGCCGTTTCTTCTAATCCCTATTCAGTATTGTATGTTTGAAACTGTAATTAGATTATCTCCCTGGAGATGTGATTTAACTAAGAGTGGTTTTTAAACTGGATTAGCTGGAGGCATGTCTCCACCCATTTGGGTGGGTCTTGATTAGTTTCTGAAATCCTATAAAAGAGGAAACATTTTGGAGAATGAGAGAGATTCAGAGAGAGCAGAGCAGAATGACATAGCCACAAGAAGCAGAGTCCACCAGCCAGCGACCTTTGGAGATGAAGAAGGAAAATGCCTCCCGGGGAGCATCATGAAACAGGAAGCCAGAAGAGGAAGCTAGCAGATGACACCGTGTTCGCCATGTGCCTTTCTACTTGAGAGAGAAACCCTGACTGTGTTCATCATGTGCCTTCTTACTTGAGAGAGAGACCCTGAACTTCATCGGCCTTCTTGAACCAAGGTATCCTTCTCTGGATGCCTTAGATTGGACATTTCTATAGACTTCTTTTAATTGGGACATTTTCTCTGCCTTAGAACTGTAAACTAGCAATTTATTAAATCCCCCCTTTCTTAAAAGCCATTCCATTTCTGGTACATTGCATTCTGGTAGCTAGCAACCTAGAACAATAATCCTTTCAAACTGGCACAGTCATCAAAAACAAGGGAGGGGGTGCAAGCATAGGTTAGTGGTAGAATTCTCGCCTGTCATGCGGGAGGCGGGCATTCAATTCTTGGTCCATGCACTTCCCAAAAAACAAGCAAAAACAAACAAAAATTCAACAAATGGTGCTGCAATAATGGGCTACTCTCATGGAAAAATGATGAAACGTGACCCTGTTGTACAGCATACAAAACAACAAGGGAAGTAAGTAAGTCCTTACTGGATGTGCACAGAGTCAATAAGTAGATCAGGATTTTGAGAAGAAAAAAAATTTATTTAGCAAAAGCTAGCCTCACGAAGGTAGAAGGGTAGTCCTCAAATCTCTCTCACCCAACTGGATAAACTTTGCATTTTATAGCATTCAAAGGCAGGCAGACAGGTTTTGGATAATGAGAAGGCCATCTGAATGAGGAGGTCAGAGACATTCTAATTACTTAGTATGGACAGAGTAATTACCGTCTTAGGCTACTGTGCGTCTCAGGCAGGCAGAATCTGGCTAGAATTGACTTGGTTCAGCAAGATAGTTTAGGAATTAGAGGTGTTTAGTTTGGAGTTGGCTCATATTAATCAGTAAGAGGCTATTTGCAAGGAAACCCAACTTAAGGGGGCTGTTTGCAAGGGCACCTGGCTTTAGGGTTACAAAATAAGATAAGGGGTTAATCACGAATTGTCTTCTTATTGCCCAGTTACAGGGTGCAGTTTCAAAACATAGCAGCAGCAAAACAAAGCATCTGGGTTCAGTGAGTGTATTATTTATTAGGTAAAGTTTTCTCCTAGGTTAACTTTCTTTTTAACTGCATGTCTTTGTGGTTAAAGCCAATTATGGCTGGTCTGATTGAAGTCGTTAAAAACAAGAAATTATCTAAAGAGTGTGTAGGTGGAGATTTTGGAGATTGGAGAAAAGAGAGATGGAAACTTTTACAACTGTGTCAATGAGGGAGCTGTTTCGGAGAGTGGAGAGTGGATGGGCGGAGCTGGGGGTGGGGGTGGAACACGGGCCATGAAAGACTGGTCAGGTTCTATTACCCTGTCATAGCCAAGAGCAGCCTAAGGAGACAATTCAATGTAATGTGGTATACTGGATGGGATCCTGGAACAGAAAAGAGACGTTGAATTTAAACCAAGGAAATCTAAATAAACCATGAGCTTTAATAATGCATCAACATTGGTTCGTGAATTGTGACACTGTACCATGAGATGTAAAATGTTAATAATAGGGGAAACTGTCTGGCTGCTTGCGGAGCTGGTTGGTACACGGGAATTCTCTAGCTCCTCAGCTTTTCTGTAATCTATAAATCTAAAACTTTTTTAAAAATAAAATCTGTTAATAAAATATTGATGAATTTGCTCGCATAAAAACAAGGTCAAGTAAAATTATAATAAAGTCTGGTTTGGATATAAATAAAATAATCAAACTAAAAAAAAATGCAAGGGCTCTGAGGCTGGAGAAATCCAAAAGGCCCGACTAATTTCAGATCAGGAACTCCTTATCTTCTTTCTCTTAACAAACAGCAGGCATGTCAAGAGAGGAGCATAGGTGAAATCATCCAGCGACCAAGAGCACTCAAGGGCGGGGCGACTTGCGCATGCGCCCAACCAGGGTAGGGCGGGGTTAGGGCGGGACTTCCCCGGGCTCCTCTCTTCCTATTGGCTAACACGTGCGTGGAGGCTTGACAGAGCCGTCCCCTGGCAGGAACCGGAACCCCGGATTATAAAGCAAAGGGAGACCAGCCCTGCGTCGGGTTTTGTTCTTCGATTCTTCCACCGTCTTTTTCAAATCTAACTTGATACTCCTCCACTGGGCTAGCAACTTTCGCCATGGCCCTCAGCGATGCTGACGTGCAAAAGCAGGTGAGGGGAAGCCGCGGCGTCGGTCCCGTGGGTGGTGGGCGAGTTCCTTGGGCCAAGCCCTGATGCCAGAGGAAGGTTCCTTACCCGAAGTTCCCGGGTCCTAGTGGTCTGTCCTGGGAGGGTGATAAGCTGACAGGTATCATTCCGCAGCTCATGTGACTGCTGCGAGTCTTGCTCACTGCCCTCTTGCTTGCTCGCGGTCGTGTGAGCGCGCTGGCTCTTTGACGCGGATTTCGGCAGTCCCTGTTTTCCAAGGGTCTGGCTGTAATCGACGGGGCAGAGATCAGTGCAGTGATCGAAAACAGATTCTTCATCACTTGATTTTTAATCCTGAGGGAAGGGCTCACGGTGTATGAAAGAAAAGAAATAGTATTGAGGGAAGAAAGCTGCTTCTAGTGTTGTTTTGACGTCATTTATTTGGTCTTGGAGGAGTCTCATAATGAATTGCAGTGGCTTGTGGCCCACTAGGCCGAATGCTAATATTTATCAAATCCGGTAACTCCTCTTTTTCTTAGGCTATGAACCTCAAAGCCTACCAGTGTTTGGCACAAAGTAGATGAGCCAGAGGTTGTGGAGAGTTAATTCTTATGGAAGTCGTGGACCTACATTAATTTTGCAAGTGTATAAGCAGCCCTGGGAAACTTGTTTTATTAAAAAAAGAAATACCTTCAAAATAGTGGACATTAGGAATGTTGTAATGCCAAAGTCTTTGAGAGGGATTAATTTTATTGATGGAGCTATAACTAACCTGAGGAAAAGAGGTTTCATTTATCCATCATTACATATAGTAGTTATAGTGACAATAGGGTTTTCAGAAGAGGAAGTTTAAGGCTGCTGTTTAATCACCCCATAGTTTAGAGAACTAAACCCACTTCTTTTCGAAGTACTAGGAAAATTCTCTGACTAAAGTGCACTGACTTATGAATCTTCTTAGATGAGCAATGAGGTGAATGTTTTTTTCCTTGGATGTTGCCATTTCCTTGAAAATGTCTCTTCATTTTATTTTTAACATAGCACGCACTAAGAAGAGTGGAGTGTTTTGTTTTAACTGTTCTAGTGCTGACCACAAAAGGAAAATCAGGGTAACAAAAGCATCGATGTAAGACCTTAAGAAATCTTACAGTATTTTTACAAAGCAGAGGGTTTTTTTTAATTAATTTTTTTATTTTTTAAAAAATACCAAAAAACACCAAACAAATGCAAACATTCGTAACTTTTGATCATTCCATTCTACATATATATCAGTAATTCACAATATCATCACATAGTTGCATATTCATCATCATGATCATTTCTTGGAACATTTGCATCTATTCAGAAAAAGAAATAATAAGAAAACAGAAAAAAATTCATACATACCATACCTCCCACCCCTCCCCTCACCGATCACCAGCATGTCACTAAATTTATTTTAGCATTTGTTCCCCCTATTATTCATCTTTATTCCATGTTTTACTCATCTGTTGATAAGGTAGATAAAAGGAGCATCAGACACAAGGTTTTTGCATTCACACAGTCACATTGTGAAAGCTATATCATTATTCAGTCATCTTCAAGGAACATGGCTACTGGAACACAGCTCCACATTTTCAGGCAGTTCCTTCCAGCCTGTCCACTACATCTTGACTAACACGGTGATATCTATTTAATGCATAAGAATAAGCTCCAGGATAACCTCTTGACTCTGTTTAGAATCTCTTAGCCATTGACACTTATTTTGTCTCATTTCACTCTTCCCCCTTTTGGTCAAGAAGGTTTTCTCAATCCCCTGATGCTGAGTCTCAGCTCATTCCAGGATTTCTGTCCCACGTTGCCAGGAAGGTCCACACCCCTGGGGGTCATGTCCCACGTAGACAGGAGGAGGGTGGTGAGTTTGCTTGTTGTGTTGGCTGGAGGGAGACCCCACATCTGAGCAACAGATGAGGTTCTCTTGGGGGTGACTCTTAGGCCTAATTTTAGGTAGGCTTGACCTATCCTTTGTGGGGTTAAGTTTCATATGAACAAACCCCAAGATTAGGGGCTCAGCCTATAGCTTTCATAGTCCACACTGCTTGTGAGAATATCAAGAATTCAACTTGGGGAAGTTGAAATTTCCCCCTTTCTCACCATTTGCCGAAGGGGACTTTGCAGATACTTTTTTATTCTCTGTTCAGATCACTGTGGGATTTATCGGGGCATCACTCTGGACAAACCAACAGAATCTCATGTCCTACTCAAGGTTCCATGTACTTATGGTGTTCAATTAAGCTGTCTACATAAGTTATATTAGGAGAGGGCAGAGGGTTTTTAAAAAACATATAACATCACTGCTTTTGATGTTAAATATAGGAAAAATTTGATGCAGTGGAAAGGTACGATACACTCCACATACTCTAGTTTTCACAATTTTAGATGAAAGAAAGAAGAAATCCTATATTTTGCCTGCACTATTAGAACATTAAGCTCCTTGAAGGCAGTAGGTTTATTTTTCTCACTGTATTCCCAGCAGTGAGAGGGCAAACACAAAGCACATAAAAATATTTGTGAGTATTCGCTTTATTGTGTGCATAGTATAGTTATATAGTTCATGAAATTTTCAGAGGAATCTCACCCCCCAAAACTTAAGTGCTGGAATAGCAGGAAAAAAAAATTTGTTTTGTTTTGTTTTTTTATAGCCAGATTTTTCTGCCTTAGAGTTAGAAGTTAAATGCCCTAAAGGGGTTGGATATTTCTATGCTTGTCACTCCTAAAGAGAGAATATAATCACGTTGACTGTAAACAGGCTCTGCTGGTCTAGTCAAATCTGGTAGCAGAGGGTCCAGTATAAATGATAAGGCAGTTTGAATCAGGGCTTGCCTTTAGAGGCCAGACCAGTCTTTTATAAACATCTGTTTTGATAATTATATAAAGCTAAAATTCCAGACTAAGTTCAGTGAGGCTTCAAGCTGGAGACACCACTCCCACCTCCCCAGCCCCCAGATGTGTTGGGAGTAATCCTTTCAGCAAGGTCACAGTAATTTTCCATAAATGTAGATTTGGAATAGGTATCTCCAGTATTTTAGAGCTTGAGTTTTTTCTTTTAAATATTTTATCTATAAAAATAGGTTCTGATCAACATAATTATTTTGGATCTTTGAGAATAGGGTAGCTCTTAAGAAATTTGATGAAAGAATAAATCTGTCCCTTCTAAAACCATACTATATGTTTTCTTAACTCACTTTCTTTTAACTTTTTATTTTGAAGTAATTTGAAACATATAGGACAGTGGCAAAAATATTAAAAATCAGTAAGGCGAACTTCAGTGTCCTCTATCCAGATACCTAGATTTACCAATAACATTTTGCCACATTTGTTATAGCACTCTGTTTCTCTCTCTCTCTCTCTTTATGTTTATCTGTTTTCTAAACATTTGAAGAGTAGATTACACACATCATTGCATACATATTGTGTTCAAGGATAAGCACAATATTTCCACATGTATTTCCTAAGAAAATGATACTCACTTTTGTAAATCTCACTTAAGTATCTTTATCAGGTTCAAGAAATTTAACATTAATAGAAAGCTTACCAGTCTGTATTCCAATTTTTTTCAGATATCCCCATAATATACTTTTGGGCATTTTTAGCTCCATTATCAGATCCAGTCCAGGATCATATATTACATTTAGTTGTCATTGTCCCTTTAGTCTCTCTCTCTGTCTCTCATTTTTTATTTCAAAGCATAAATTTTTCCTTCTTAACCATTTCTAAGCATACAATTCATTGGTATTAATCACATTCACAATGTTGTGCTACTGTCACCACCTTAACTCATATTTATACACCTGTATGCACCTTAACTCATATTTATACACCTGTATGTACCTTCATTCACAAATATTTATCGAGTACCTATTGTTGTCATGGTTGTTCTATGTTCTGTGCCTACAGTGATATTAAAGACAGAGAAATCCCTCTACTCATGAGAGAATTAATAACTACAATTAATTAATAACCTAAAAGGCCTATGAATTTTTGTGATTAGTATTTTTTTTTCTGGATTTATCTCTCCTTCCAGGTGAAGTGCCTTATGAAATGGAATTATCATTTGCTACTAAAGACAATTAATATTCTAAATTGGATCAATCACTACAAGCTCCATTCACAAGCCTTCAGTGGACTTTATTTTCCAGTTGACACCAAGGATCTAAAACCCTTTAACATAGCATTTAAGACCCTTCACAATCAAGCTCCACATTCCTTTTTTTCCTAGCTTTGTTGAGGAGAGGAACAAGTAAACAGTTTTAAATCTGTTTAGATGCTATGAGAGAAGAGGTTCAGGGTGCCCTAAGTGCACATAAGTGGAGTTTAGGAATGATTTCCTGAAGAAAATAATTTTTAAGCAAGCTGAAGCCCAAGAAGCTAGCTAGGTTTTCTGAATGATTTTTCTATAAACTTGCAGCTTCTCTAATAACAACAATATAAGGAAGTCAGCTAAATGAAGAGGAGGAGGAAAAAGTTCCAAGTAGAAGGAAGGAACAGCATGTTTGAAATCTTGCAGATGAGAAAGAGAATGGTGAACTCAAAGAACTGAAAACAGAAATACATTTAGTAATGACAGAAACTATGAGTTTAAGGAATGGTGAAGGGCCTGTACATGTGAACAGGGAAGATAAGCAAAGATCATGTACCTTCTGTGCACTTAAGGGCAAGTAGAAATTTTAGCGGGGAGGATGCTGCATGATAAGATAAATATTTTAAAAAGACCTCTAATGTAGAATAGCTAGGGAAGGAACAAGACTTGAGTCAGGAAGACAAATTTGGAAGCTGCCTGGATGATTCTGCTGAGGTAGATGATGGCAAGGACTAGGATAGTGGCTGTGCAGATGGAGAGATGTAGACAAATTAAAGAGCTATCTGAAGAGAGAATTGTTAGACCTTTGGTGATTGATTAGGTGTGAGAACTGAAGTACAAGGAAGAGTAAAGGTTGGGTGTTAATGTATTTCCCCAGGATGGAAACCAAATTAGGGGTTTGGGTGGGGAGTGAAAAGCAGTTGATGTTGCATGTATTAAATTTATGGTTACTGTGAGTAGGATAGCCAAGAATAGCAGTCTGGGAAGGACAGAAAGAAGAACATGGCTCCAAAGGAGATCGAAAGGAGTAACTGAAGAAAGGAGGAAGAGATCAAAGATGCAAGGGAGAAGACTGTTCAGTAGGGAGTGTTGGCCAACATATCAAGTAAGATGAGGCCAAGATTTAAGGTTAAGGATATTTGTTGTGATTTTGTAAGAGTACTCTTAGTGGAGTGAAGAGAGCAGAAATTAGATTAAAGTGTGTTGAGGGTGGGAGGTAAGAAATTTGTAAGAGTAGCTCTGACACTTTTTTTAGAGAAAGAGAAGATGCTGGCTGAAGGGGGATACAAAGTGGAGGAAGGTATATATGCAGTCCTTTCTCCCCCATAGACTCCAAATTGCTTGTGGATAATTTGTCCTATTTGTCGGCGTTATTGTATATTTTGTCTTGTCCATTTACTAAAGCATATTTCAGATTGTAATTTCCCCAAGGACAGAACGATCTCACCTATTTTTTTTTTTTTTAAAAGGAAAGACAGAGAGAAGGAAGGAAGGATAGAAGGAAGGAAGGAAGGAAGAAAGGGAAACATCTTTAAACATTTTCTTGTTTTATTGTATTTTGTTTTTCCGTTTTTTGTTACATGGGCTGGGGCCGGGAATCGAACCGAGGTCCTCCGGCATAGCAGGCAAGCACTTTGCCCGCTGAGCCACCGCGGCCCGCCTCACCTATTTTTGTGTGTAGCTTCTGGCACATAATATGCATGCAGTAAATGATTGATTATTGAATGAATCAGAAAAGATAGACATTATATTTTCTCTTATTGAATTAAAAAATAAAATACCCTTCTTGTTCCTTATAGATTAAGCACATGATGGCTTTCATTGAACAAGAAGCTAATGAGAAAGCAGAAGAAATAGATGCAAAGGTAAGATTCCATTTTCTATGTAGTTTTAAGTATCAAAGTCTTGTAGTGTTTTCTTTTGCTGAACAGTATTATTAGTAAGTCTGCTTAACAATGTGGTACATAGAACTAGTAAGAATATCTCTGTATCTTCGATGTTTTCTTCAAAAAATATTCCTTTCTAGTTGTTCAGATTGCAATTGTTTTTTTCTTTTCTTTTTTATTCAGATTGCAATTTAATGGAAGGGGATAGAAAAGTAATGGATAGGTTAATTTTCTCATGGAATCCAAAATTCAGACATTTGGCAATGGGTCTAATTGTGATGGTTTTTTAGGGGAGGGTGTAGTATTTTTTATTGTTGTTTTGGCTTTTTCATTACTTTGGGCCCCTTGCACCAATAAAAAGTTTGGATGCATAAAAGACTTGAATGAATACTTTGCCCATCACAAAAATGACATTCATACAGTATTTAAAGTACCTATTATGTTTCCAATTGTACATTATTTATACCAGTTTATTTCCTCAACAGTGTATCAGATTGTCCTTTTCTTTAACTGTAGTTAAAATAAGTAGGCATTTTAAAAGCTTGCTTTTAAATTATGACCAGAATATGTCATCTACCATTTTATTTTCATTGTCTTTTTAACTTATTCTACATTAGTCACATTTTTCACTTGCCAGGACAGCCTAAAAATTGTTATGTACTTGGTATTTAGGACTAAGACTTTCTGAAATCTTGAACTATTAAATTAATTCATAATTTAAGAAAAACTGTTTTGCTTCCTGTAATATATAATAGTCAGTCAGCCCCATTTGACCTAGTTGTGGTCATTGTAGAAGCACTGCAGTTTCTTGTTATTAGCTCCCATATTTCTCTCTGGGCCAAATACAGAAATTTAATTTCAACTGGCAGATACATTCCTAATTAAAAGTCTAATCCTTGTATAATGCCAACATGTGCACTTAATTCCTATGATGTTGGAAATATATTCTTAGGCATTTATTTAAAAATGTGAAAGCTTGGGTACCTGTGCCAAACAGTAAATATTTAAATCAGCAATTTTAGGTACTTTTACCGAAATTATAATTTCATACTACTTAAAATCACAGACATCTGATATGCTAAGATAACCTCAATAATTTGCACTGATAAAACTACAACTTATATTTGTATGATTATTTATAATCTTAAAAGGATTGTAACTTTTATCTCCTTTATTTAACTTACAAGAAAATAATGCAATTTTTTATTATTTCATTTTGCAAGGAAGGACATTAAGACTGAGGTTCCTCAACTTATAAGTTGACCCACAGTAACCCACATCTTCTAAAGTCCTAATTCTGTGTTCTTTCATTACCTTATTGGTAAGCCAGTGGATTGAATTTAGAATATATCATTTTTTTCATTAACAGAATCAGTCTTCTGATTGATAATAACTTTGTTGTTTTAGATATGGAATAAAATAATCATAGGGATTATGGTCATCAGCAACTTAAAATAAAATTTGGTGCAATGAATTAATGTGAATTAATTCCTGGGTAGGCAGAAGAAGAGTTCAACATTGAAAAAGGTCGACTTGTGCAAACTCAAAGACTTAAGATTATGGAATACTATGAGAAGAAAGAAAAGCAGATTGAGCAGCAAAAGAAAATGTAAGTAGATCCTCATCATGGTAATGAGCTGAAGAAGCTTTAAAAAGTTTGTGGGACGAGAGGACTGAGCAGTAACTTTGGAGTTGAGCAGAGATGGGTTCAAGCCCAGACCCAACCACATAATACTGATCTGACTTTGGTTGAGTTATGAATTTGTCTTTTCTTGTTTGTGAAAATGGAAAACACAAATGGAATAACTGCTGTGAAAATGCTTGCTATGTCGTAAATACTCAATAAATACTTCCTTGTTTCCTTATCTTTGAAAATAAGTTGATAGAAACCACTAAATGTGTCTAAGTGCATTTCTCTTTGGTCATTAGAAAGAGAGCTATTTGTTGCTTATCCAGTCTTCATTGTACATATAGAAAGCTTTACATTTATTTCTCTACAGTTTGTCTTTTTATGTGCTGATGATGCTATTTTTCTGTACCTTTTGTAGTCAGATGTCCAATTTGATGAATCAAGCAAGGCTCAAAGTCCTCAGAGCCAGAGATGACCTTATTACAGTGAGTAATTAGCCCTTATTAGGTAGAATATCATAAAATTGTATTCATTTGCCTATTTTAGGTTATTTACTAGTTAATACTAGTTAATTAAGGATTTGATGAGAAGCTTTTTAGAAAACATTTGTTCAGCAATGTTTAAGAATTTGAAGTATGCAAATCATTATACTAGGCATTATGAGAAATAAAAAACTTTCCTAAATATGAATACCAAGGACTGTCACACATATCAGAGACATTATCTTTATTGCTCAAAGTTAATAGGTTCTGTAATGTGGGGTATCTAGTATGTTACCTTTTTTTGAAGATTAATGGCACTAAGTGGGAAGGATTCTGAGAAGGATAATCTAATACATTAGAAATCCTTTTGATGATACATTCCTGATGCACAGTTGTCTGTCTCATATGGTAAATTTAGCTTTTAAAACCAGATGTAAACACCCTAGTGGTTTAGTAAGTTTTATTTCTAGTTTTAACCTATATGTCTTTATTTTCTCTTTGCCTTGACTTTTTCATTCACTTATTTATATTTTATTAGTTGTATTTTCTAATTTGTCTTTATTTAAACTGTTTAATGGCTATATTTTTGTAAGCTGTTTTAAATTCTTTTAAATAAATAAGAAAATTTTAGGTGGCAGAGATAAGATAACTTGACACCTGATATTCAGATCATATGTCAAATAGTCCAATTAAATACTCAGATCGTATGTGATATGAATATTCATTCATTTGTGAAATATTTGATTGTATACTAAGGGTCAGGCACAGATCTATGTACTGGAGTTACATTAAAAAAAAAATCCTTGCCTTCATGGGACCTTAACATCCTAGTGGGTTGTATTTAAATGATTAAAACAAAAATACTGAGTGTCATCTCTTTTTTTTTTTTCTACTTTTCTAAACTTTCGCCTTTTTCAATACTAGTCCTTCTCAATGTCTTCCCCCTCTCTTTAAAATAGTCACATGATTATTTTACACTTCAGTAATATCTCCTTTCATCATACACAGCGATTTTCAAATGTTGAGGGGTGGGCTATAGAGAGACTCCAGTTGTATAGCTTGAACTTATTTTACTTTTAATAAAAGGAAGAAATTCAACTTTGGATAGTTTCTCAAAATACAGTTATCTGAAATTTTCTTTAACAGATGGATCAAAAGTATCACAAACTTAATGAATGTTGTGTTCTGACCTACCAATCGGCTGTTTCCCCATCTCTCCCTCTTCAAGGGCCTCCCCATTCCCTGAGATGTAATAATATTGAAATTAGACCAATTAATAAGCCTACAATGACCTCTAAGTGTTCAAGTGAAAGGAAGAAGTCATATGTCTCTCGCTTTAAATCAAAAGCTAGAGATGATTATGCTTAGTGAGGAAGGCATTCCAAAAAGTCGAGATAGGCTAAAAGTTAGGACTCTTGGGACAAACTTTAGCCAAGTTGTGAAAGCAAAGGAAAAGTTCTTGAAGGAAATTGGAAGTGCTATTCCATTGAACAGAGGAATCAGAGGAATCATAAGAAACTGAAACAGCCTTGTTGTTGATAAGGAGAAAGTTTTACTCGTCTGGATAGAAGATCAAACCAGCCACAACATTCCCTTAAACTAAAGTCTAATCCAAATCAAGGCCCTCACTCTCTTCAATTCTATGAAGGCTGAAAGAGGTGAAGAACCTACAGAAGAAAAGTGTGAAGCAAGCAGAAATTGGTTCAGAAGATTTATGGAAAGAAGGTTTCTCTGTAACATAATCATAATGTACATACGAGGTACACCAGCAGGTGCTGATGTAGAAGCTCAAGCCACTTATCCAGAAGATCTTGCTAAGATAATTGATGAAGGTGGCTACACTAAACAGTAGATTTTCAATGTAGATGAAACAGCCTTCTTCAAAAAGAAGAGGCCATCTAGGACTTCTCATGGCTAGAGAGAAGTCAGTGCCTGGCTTCAAAGCCTCAAAAGACAGACTGACTATCTTGTTAGGGGCTAATGCAGCTGGTGACTTGAAGCTGAAGCCAGTCCTCATTTACCATTCCAAAAATCCTAACGCCCTTAAGAATTATGCTAAATCTACTCTCCCTGAGCTCTGTAAATGGAAGAACAAAGCCTGGATTGCAGCATTATCAATTTAGCATGGATTACTGAATATTTTAATCCTGCTATTGGCACCTACTGCTCAGAAAAAAGAATTGCTTTCAAAATATTGTTATGACAGTGCACCTTGTTATCCAAGAGCTCTGATGGAGATATATAATGATATTATGTTGTTTTCATATCTACTAACACAACATCCATTCTGCAGCCCCTATATCAAGGAGCCATTTGTGCTTGAAAGTCTTTAGTGTTAATATTTTAAAAATACATTTCACAAGGCTATATCTGCATGCCAATTTGAATCCCTTCTGTACCCCAGAAAAGCCATGTTTTCATCCTGACCCAATTTGTAGGGGCAGCCATTTCTTTTAATCCTAAGTCGATATTGTAGGACAGAAACTTTTGATTAGATTTTCTCCATGGAGATGTGTATTAGTTAGGGTTCTCTAGAGAAACATAATCAACAGGGAACACTCACAAATATAAAATTTATAAAAGTGTCTCATGTAACTGCCAGAACGCAGAGTCCAAAGTCCACAGGGCAACCTCGGAAGCCAACGTTTCCGATGGAGGGTCTAGATGAACGCCATCGGAGAGGCTCACAAACTGAAGCAGGAAAAAACCTGTCTCTTCTGAATCCTCGTTAAAAGGCTTCCAGTGCTTAGATTAAGTATCACTCATTGAGAAGACACTCCCCATAGGCTGGTTACAAATGGAATCAGCTGTGGATGCAGCTGACATGATCATGATGTAATTCCATGATATGTCCTCATCACAACAGACAGACCAGCACTTGCCCAAACAGACAAGCACGTACCACTACTTGGCCAAGTTGACGCATGAACCTGACCGTGACAGTCCACCCCTTGTCAACTTGGCAGCTATACATACTGCCTTAAACCATACCTAATTTCTAAATAAAACACACCTTTTTTCTTTCATCTAACAATACTCAACTATCCTCCATATAACTGGAAACACATTAAATCTCTCCAGAATAGGGTGCAAAACCTTGGGTAATATTCATTCTTAAACTTGATATCTTACAACTTAAATGGTATAACATGAACAAAACAGCATTACAGTCCTCGTTTCTGTAACTGATCACGTGGTCGAAGTTCATATTTATCACGCTCTTCTTCCACTACCCATTCGATGTTCCCTTTACCTTCAGCAAACACTTCAGCTGGCCGTGGTTCTTTGCCTGGTGGGGTAACCCAGACTTTCACTTCTGAAGTTTCAGAGCCATTGGTAGTCCTGCTTGGATTGGGTTGTTGCAGTTTTCCATTGATTTTAATCACAGGGCATGGAAATACTAAAAGATGCCCTAGGGGATCTCCTATATTCCAGGAAAACTCTTCTTTATCTCCATTATGTAGTTCCAGTCCTACTTCCCCTGATGGTCAGGGTCAATCACCCCAGACAATAATGTAATTCCCTTCTTGGCTTGTTGATCCAATGGCATATGTAACCAAAAGTGACCAGATGGCAGTCTTAGATTCCAGTTCAATGGAATCATTGTTGTTTCTCCTGGAACAACACTCCTGGAAGCACTCCCTGTTGTGGAACTAAAACTCGTAGACCAGCAGAGCTCAGGGTCGCAGGGATAGGAAGCAGAAATTTTCCTGGTGGATCACTAGGTGTAATAGTGAGTGGTACCACTCCCATTTCCACCCCTTGGTTCCTGGACCCATGGATCCTGGCTATGGGAGAAACAGCACCATACAGCGGACGCTGATTCTGAGCATATGCAGCTTCCTGGAGAACATTACTCCAGTCTTTCAGGATATTGCCACCCAGTTGGCACCATAATTGAGTTTTCAAAAGGCCATTCCACTGTTCTATCAATCCAGCTGCTTCTGGATGATGGGGAACATGGTAAGACTAGAGAATTTCATGAGCATGTGCCCATTCCCGCACTTCATTTCTTGTGAAATGTGTTCCTTGATCAGAAGCAATGCTATGTGGAATACCATGATGATGGATAAGACATTCTGTATGTCCACAGATGGAAGTTTTGGCAGAAGTATTGCATGCAGGGAAAGCAAACCCATATCCAGGGTATGTGTCTATTCCACTTAGAACAAATCACTGCCCCTTCCATGAAGGGAGTGGTCCAGTGTAATCAACCTGCCACCGTGTAGCTGGCTGGTCACCTTGGGGAATAATGTCATATTGGGGGCTGAGTGTGGGTCTTTGCTGCTGGCAGATTGGGCACTCAGCAGTGGCTGTAGCCAAGTCAGCCTTGGTGAGTGGAAGTCCATGTTGCTGAGCCCATGCATGAGCTCCATCCCTACCACCATGACCACTTTGTTCGTGAGCCCATTGGGCAATGACAGGAGTTGCTGGGGAAAGAGGCTGATTGGTATCCACAGAACAGGTCATCTTATCCACTTGATTATTAAAACCTTCCTCTGCTGAAGTCACCCTCTGGTGCACATTCACATGGAACACAAATATCTTCATGTTTTTAGCCCACTCAGAAAGGCCTATCCACATACTTCTTCCCCAGACCTCTTTGTCACCAATTTTCCAATTATGGTCTTTCCAAGTCCCTGACCATCCAGCCAAACCATTAAACAACAGCCCATGAGTCAGTATACAAACGCACCTCTAGCCAGTTCTCCTTCCGAGCAAAATGAACAACCAGGTGCACTGCTCAAAGTTCTGCCCACTGGGAGGATTTCCCCTCACCTCTGTCCTTTAAGGACACCCAGAAAGGGGTTGCAGTGCTGCAGCTGTCCACTTTTCAGTGGTACCCACATATTGTGCTGTACCATCTATAAACCAGGTCCGAGTTTTCTCTTCCTCAGTTAGTTCACTGTAAGGAACTCCCCAAGAGGCCATAGCTCTGGTCTGAGAAAGAGAAGGTAATGTGGCAGGAGTGGAGACCATGGGCATTTGGGCCACTTCTTCATGTAACTTACTTGTGCCTTCAGGACCTGCTCTGGCCCTATCTCGTATATACCATTTCCATTTTACAATAGATTGCTGCTGCACACGCCCAACTTTATGGCTTGGTGGGTCAGACAACACCCAACTCATGATAGGCAACTCAGGTCTCTTGGTAATTTGGTGGCCCATGGTTAAGCGTTCAGTCTCTACTAAGGCCCAGTAGCAGGCCAAAAGTTGTTTCTCAAAAGGAGAGTAGTTATCTGCAGGAGATGGTAAGACTTTGCTCCAAAATCATAAGGGTCTGCGTTGTGATTCTCCTATAGGGACCTGCCAAAGGCTCCAGATAGCATCTCTATTTGCCACTGACACTTCCAGCAGCATTGGATCTGCTGGATCATACGGACCAAGTGGCAGAGCAGCTTGTACAGCAGCCTGGACCTGTCGCCGAGCCTCCTCTTGTTCAGGTCCCCATTCAAAATTGTCAGCTTTTCTGATCACTCAATAGGAGTTGCACACCCAAATGAGGAATATGTTGTCGCCAAAATCCAAAAAGACCAACTCTGCGTTGTGCCTCTTTTTTGGTTGTAGGAGGGGCCAGATGCAGCAACTTATCGTTCACATTAGAAGGGATATCTCGACTTGCCCCACACCACTGGACACCTAGAAATTTCACTGAGGTGGAAGGACCCTGTATTTTTGTTGGATTTATCTCCCATCCTCTGACATGCAAATGCCTTACCAGTAAGTCTAGAGTAGTTGCTATTTCTTGCTCACTAGGTTCAATCAACATGATATCATCAATATAATGGACCAGTGATGTCTTGTGGGAATGAGAAATGATCAAGGCCCCTGCGGACAACATTATGACATAGGCTGGAGAGTTGATATACCCCTGAGGTATAACAGTGAAAGTATATTGCTGACCAGGCCAATTGAAAGCAAACTGTTTCTGGTGGTCCTTACTAATAGCTATTGAGAAAAAAGCATTTGCCAGATCAGTAGCTGCATACCACATACCAGGGGATGTATTGATTTGCTCAAGCAATGATACCACATCTGGAACAGCAGCTGCAATTGGAGTTACCACCTGGTTGAGCTTACAGTAATCCACTGTCATCCTCCAAGACCCATCTGTTTTCTGCACAGGCCAAATAGGAGAGTTGAATGGGGATGTGGTGGGAATCACCACCCCATGCATCCTTCAAGTCCTTAAGAGTGGCAGTAATCTCTGCAATCCCTCCAGGAATCTGGTATTGCTTCTGATTTACTATTTTGCTCAGTAGGGGCAGTTCTAGTGGCTTCCACTTGGCCTTTCCACCATAATAGCCCTCACTGCATGAGTTAGGGCCAGTGTGGGGATTCTGCCAGTTGCTCAGTATGTCTATGCCAATTATACATTCTGGAACAGGGGAAATAACTACAGAATGGGTCTGTGAGACAGACCTGAGTTAAAACTCCATTGATCACCTGGCCTCCATAAGCCCCCACTCTGACTGGTGGACCAGAGTGATGTTTTGGGTCCCCTGGGATTAATGTCACTTCTGAACCAGTGTCTAATAATCCCTGAAATATCTGATCATTTCATTTTCCCCAATGCACAGTTACCTGGTAAAAGGCCGTCAGTCTCCTTGGGGAAGGCTTGGAGGAAGATTAACAGTATAAATTTGTGGCATTGTAACAGGGTTCTCCCCCAAAGGGACCTGGCTTCCCCTTCATTCAAGGTGCTCTGGGTCTGTAAACTGTCTCAAGTCTGGAAATTGATTAAGGGGCTGTGACTCTGTGTTTTTGTAATTCGTGTTAGACTTCTGTTCACTTGACCTAGAACTCTTGTTTATACAGCTTGAACAAGAATTTAGTGGACTGCCCTTCTGTTGTATTTTTAGGTACCCCATGATTTACTTGCCATTGCCACAAATCTCTGCGAGTCATATAATTTTGATGCCTGCTTTGCGTTTGCTATCTATTATAATAGCCACGTCTACCTTGCCTTTGACAGTTAAGTGCTACCACCTGGCTTCTCCCAACTCAGGATCCGGTCATCCCCACTGTGTTTAAGGATTCCAGCTCAGTGATAGCAGTTCCTACAGTAATATCTGACTTACAGAGAAGTGCAACCACAGAGCTCTTCAGGGATGGTGGTGCTAGTCTCACAAATTTATTTCTCACTGTTCTGGTAAAAGGTGCATCCTCTGGGACATTCCTGGGATGTAAGAGCAGGCTTTGCATGATAATTCCAATCTAACATTCCAATCTCTCTAATCCTCTGGATCCCTTCATCTACATTATATCAGGGCAGTTCTGGCTATTCAACCTCAGGTAATGTCAGCCACCTTTTGATCCATGTTTCAACCAACCATCCAAACAGTTAATACTTTTTCTAACCCCTTGAGCTATAACATTGAATGCAGAATCTCTGCTTAGTGGGCCCATATCAATAAATTCAGCCTGATCCAGCCTTATATGCCTTCCACCATTATCCCACACCCTTAAAAATCCATTGCTACACATACTCCCCTGATTTCTGTCGATATAAGTTGGAAAACTCACACACTTATTTTGGAGTATAATGTACCTCCCCATGTGTGATACTTTGTATCTCAACTTTAGGGGCCTGTTGGAACTTCAGTCTAGTTATAGGTCTGGAAGAAATGATGGGTGGTAAGGGTGGGTCATGAAAAGAATTAGAAATATCTTCCAAGCCATTTGCTTCAGGGCCTTCAGTTGCAGTTTCATCTGGTGAGACAGGATTAATCACTCTAGGGCTAATCCCTTCAGGTGTAAGTTGGGTGGCCAATTCCTCAAGGCAGGCTGATAGTTATGTCCTCAGGGCAAACTATTACAGGGTAATCTAGAGAAGACTCAGAATGACCTAGGGTTTCAACCTCACTCCTGACATCATTATCCATCCATATGTCACCATCCCATTTTTCTGGGTCCCACTCCTTTCCACTCCTGGGTCCCACTCCTGCCACTTTAATGGCAGACACCATGCAACACTGAGATTTCAGTTTACATTGTAAAGTTGCTACTCTGACAATATGATTCTGAGTCTGAATTTCAGAGATCTCAAGTCTACAGCTACAAGAAATAAGATTTTCCTTCAGGATACTCATAAAAATGTCTACATCTGTCAGACGGTGCTTAAGCTTCTCGTTTGAAGCCTTAAGCCCATCCCTTTCACTCCTTAATGTAGCCTGTGTATTTAAGTGTATCTAACGACAACCAGCCAACATCTCTGTACCTCTTATTTCCACAAAACTCTGTAATGGTATAAAAAACATTGTCCCCCAGCGCCTGGCTTCATACAAGCGAGGCATTAGGAGACTAGAATGGTGATATTTTGACTATCTCTTTTGCCAACTCACTCCATGGATTGGGAGTGTCATTCTGATTATGCAAATCAGAGTCCTTAGTGCCTTTGAGTCCAGTCAGAGTAGAAAACCATTCATAAAAACCCATTTTTAAGATTCTGTTTCTTAAGAACCACTGCTGGTACCAAGATGTATTAGTTAGGGTTCTCTAGAGAAACAGAATCAACAGGGAACACTCACAGATATAAAATTTATAAAAGTGTCTCATGTGACCACTGGAACTCAGAGTCCAAAATCCACAGGGCAACCTCGGAAGCCAACGATTCAGATGGAGGGTCTGGACAAACTCCACAGGAGAGGCTCGCCAGCCAAAGAAGGAAGAAATCTTTCTCTTCTGAATCCTCCTTAAAGGGTTTCCGGTGATTAGATTAAGCATCACTCATTGCAGAAGACACTCCCCTTTGGCTGATTACAAATGGAATCAGCTGTGGATGCAGCTGACATGCTCATGATTTAATCCCATGAAATGTCCTCATCACAACAGACAGGCCAGCACTTGCCCAACCAGACAAACAGGTACCACCACTTGGCCAAGTTGATGCATGAACCTGACCATGACAAGATGTGACTCCACCCAGACAAGGTGGGTCTTGATTCGTTTACTGGAATCCTTTGAAAGAGGAAATGTTTTAGAGAAAGCTCAGAGCTGACAGGGAGAGCCAATGTAGATGTTTGGCAATTGAGATAATAGCTGGCTGCTAAGCAAGGACTCACAGAAATAGAACTTGGAGAGAAGAAATCTCTGGCCCCGGCAAATGGTAAACTAAGGGTTGAAACCCATAGTTTTGTCCTAGACCAGCTAAGTTAATGCCCATAGACACTTAGAGAGGAAACAACTGGCATCAGAAGCTAGAAGCAGTGGAACTAAGAACAAGGACCAGCAGATGCCAGCCACGTGCCTTCCTAGATCACTTTTCATTAAGCCAACGCATCTTTCTCTGGCTGACTGAGGACATATTTATGGCCTTAGAACTGTAAACTTGTAACATAGTAAATTTCCTTTTTAAAAGCCATTTCACTTCTGGTATATTGAATTCCAGCAACTTAACAGACTAATACAAGTTGCTATAGATTCCTTAGAGAGTTTTGAGCAAAGTCCACTGAAACCTCCTGGAAAGAATTTACCATTCTAGATGCCATTAAGAATATTCATGGTTAATGGCAAGAAGACAAAATATCAGCATTAACAGGGGTATGGAAGAAGTTGGTTCTCATTTTCCTGAATGACCTTGTTGGAGGGGGTGATGGTCAAGACTTAAGTGACGTGAAAATATCAAGAAAATTAGAATTTAAAGTGGAGGCTGTAACTGAACTGCTGCAATCTCATGATAAAACTTGAACAGGTGAAGAGTTACTTTGGATGAGCAAAGAAAGGAGTTCTTGAGATGGAATCTACTTCTGAAGAAGGTGCTGTGAACACTGTTGAAATGACAACAAAGGATTTAGAATATTATAGAAACTTAGTTGATAAAGCAGTGACAGGGTCTGAAAGGATTGTCTCCAATTTTGAAAGAAGTCCTGTGGGGTAAAATGCTTTCAAACAGCATCATATGCCACAGAGAAATCTTTCATAAGAGATAGAGTCAATCAATGTGGCAAACTCCATTGTTGTTATCTTAAGAAATTACCACAGTCACCCCAGCCTTCAGCAACCACGTGTCTTTTTGTTGGAGGATCCTGCCTCAATGTTGATGGTTGCTGACTGATCAGGCTGGTAGTTAGGCAGCATTTTTTTTTCTGTTTAAGATATTTTTATTAACAAATCTTCACACACATATAATCCATACATCATGTACTATCAGTGGTTCACAGTATCATCACATAGTTGTGTATTCATCACCATGATCATTTTTTAGCACATTGCATCACTCCAGAAAAAGAAAACATCATACATCCCATACCCCTTACCCCTCCCTCTCATTGACCAGTAGTAGTATTTCAATCTACCCAATTTATTTTACCCCTTATCCCCCGTTATTTATTTATATAGTATCCATATTTTTTTCACATCATGCAGTCACATTGCAAAAGCTATAACATTATACAATCATCTTCAAAAAAACGTGGCTAGTAAATATGTATAGTATAACATACAAAGCAAAAAAATAAAAAAGCAATCGTTTTCAAAACGTTCTTTTTTATTAATTAAAATAAACGTTTACTGACAATTACGAAGAGATAAATAGAATCAAATTAGTTTTAAAAACATTCAATTGATTTAAAACATTGACTGTTACAGTCACTTAATAGTTTTGAACACTTATAACTACTTTTGTTTCACTTTTAATTAATTTAACTCTGATTTAAAAACTATTTTCACTGCACCTGAGCAGGTCTTGTTGGCCACAGTGAAATGTCTGTGTAAGTACCCATTAAATATGCATTCACATTCATGCTGATATATAATACATATACAGACACAGACAGTAGCAATTCTTATACAGAATTCAAATATTCAGATTTTTCTTTATAATTTTGTTTAATGTGGTAGGATGTTTTTAATGATGACCTAGAATACACTGAAGATTCTACAGGGGCTCCTGAATACTGAAAGGATGATAAATTATATTGTATCCTAACTGTAGTTGGGTTCTTTGAAAATAAGGAATTCATTTCCATAATAGTCACTCTCAGACAGAAATTATTATTGAAATAGTAGGGTGTGTGTTCTGAAATTTTAGCTTGGAACTTCAAAAATTATGGTCTCTATATTAGTATTCATCTCCTGTTTATTTTCCATAATATTTTTTTAATTAAAGTTTGGTTCTGAGCTCCCCCTCCTCCAGACACACTTGCCCAATAATAGAATTCATTAAAGGCATTCAAAGCACTCTTCAACAAGTAGTTATAGGACAGATCCCAGAGTTTGTCATGGGCTACCACAATCCTCTCAGATTTTTCCTTCTAGCTACTCCAGAATATGGGAGGCTAGAGGGCTTAATTTTTTTTTTTATCATCACAATCGAGTTTCCTAATGTTCTTTGTGAATAATAACTTATATGCAAAACTATAAATTTTGAAGCACATCACCACAACTGTAGATCATATTTCAGAGTTTGACATGGCTTACAATTTCACAATTTTAGGTTTTTACTTCTAGCTGCTCTAAAATACTGGAGACTAAGAGATATCAATTTAATGATTCAGCATTCATATTCATTTGTTAAATCCTATCTTCTCTGTATAGCTCCAACATCACCTTTGATCTTTCCATACTTCTCCTTAGGGTTGTTTGGGCTATGGAGATTCTAAATTTTTCATATTAGAAGGGTCTGTCACTAATATGGGGTAGGGAGATGGAACTACTGATGTTCTGGAGAGGCTGGGCTAGGTTCTGGACCAGGGTCCCATATGGAGGGTGCAGGTTTCTGAAAAGTTACTCTAGTGCATAGAACCACTGTGGAATCTGATATATTGCCCTAGGTGTTCTTTAGGATTGGCTGATATGGTCCTGGTTGGGGGTTGGCAGGTTATGATAGGTAGCAAGGTCTAAGCTTGCATAAGAGCAACCTCCAGAGTAGCCTCTCGATTCTATTTGAACTCGCTCTGCCATTGATACTTTATTAGTTACATTTCTTTTCCCCTTTTTGGTCAGCATGGAATTGATGATACCACAGTGTCAGGTCTGGATTCATCCCTGGAAGTCATCTCCCAAGTTGCCAGGGAGACTTTCATCCCTGGACATCATGTTTCACGTGGTGGGGAGGGCAATGATTTCACTTGAACTTGAAGACTTGGGTTTACAGAGAGTGAGGCGACATCTGAGCAACAAAAGAAGTCCTCCAGAAGTAATTTTTAGGCATGCCTATAGTAGTCTAAGCTTCTCGGCTACCTACATAAGCTTCACAAGAGTAAACCTCATGATCGAGGGCATGGCCTATTGATTTGGGTGTCCCTAAATTTTGACAAGTATCAGGGGATTCCCTGATGGTAAGGTTTAATAGTTCCATATTATTAACAGTCCCATCCCTCAGGGGACTTTTGATCATTTGCTTAGTATACTTTAGGATATATCCAGGCATTGCAATAATCTATACAGGATTAAAGAACCCGTTTTTTATACTGTGCTTCCTGTGTTTCATTTGTTCAAATGAGCTATCCAGATAGGTTGAATTACATTATGCACTACAGAAAATTACAGTTCCAGACCAAATAAACCTTTTTTCCATTGGTCTCAAAGTGTATGTGTGGTTCTAAAATATAGGCACTATCTTACTTACCCGTGTTCTGAATTACTTTAACCCCAACCTGTTCAGCTTCGTTCTTACTCTAAATATCAGGTTATATATATATAACAACCTCTCAAAATCCAGAAATAATAATCACCACTCCAGACTTAATGTGTCTGCTCTAAAAGCTTGCAATCTAGGCCCCTGTTTTCTTATAAGCATTTTCTGAAGGTGACCATACTGTTCTTCTTATGTTTATGGCTTATTTTGTTTCACCAAATGTCCCACGTGTTCGTTCACATCATTACATGCCTCAAGACTTTGTTCCTTTTTGTAGCAGCACAGCCTTCTTTCATAAGTATACACCATCATTTTCACTTCTCTGTCAGTGCATCCTTCAGCCACCTGCATTCACAGGGCATCATGTAGGGGGCCCAAAGACCACAGTTCACTAACATTCTCAATTTTAGATAATTTAAATTGTTCCCAGTAGAAAGAAAACCAGTAAACACACCCTCACCAAGTAGGAAATCCAAACCTCCTCTTAACTCTTGTCCCTCACCACATTATTTACCTCTGCTGTGGCTGTAGTAGTGCTGATGGTTTTCTTCTGAACATAGCTCATAGCATGCAATAGCAGTTTTCCCCCTGTACCCTGGACTTACACACTCTTTGTACAAGAATCATATCTTTGAAATAATTCTTGGTAGAACTAATTCATATTTCTAGTGTTAATTAGTGGGAACCCCTTTCAATCTTGTTCATCTTCAATATGATAATATTACTTATAGACCCACTAGAGAACCACCTTCACTCCTGTCCCCTTACATTGGAGTTCAACCACATTAGCTAATGGTTTACCTATCTCTAGCTTCTATGTATCTCTTAGTTCCCTATATTCTGTATTATAAGCCTCTGATTATGCCTTTATGCTGGTCATAAAAGTGGAATCATACAGTATTAATCCTTTTGTGTCTGGCTAATTTCATCCAGCATTATGTCCTCAAAGCCCATCCATCTTGTCATGTGCTTCAGGACATCCTTTTGTCTTACTGCTGCATAATATTCCATTGTATGTATATACCACATATTGTGGGTCCTCTCTTCTGTTGATGGGCATTTGGTTTGCTTCCATCTTTTGGCATTTGTGAATAACGCTGCTGTGAACAACGGTGTGCAAATGTCTGTTTATGTCGGCTTTCAGCTCTTCTAGTTATATACCAAGTAGTGCTATTGCCGGGTCATAGGGCAACTCAAAATTTAGTTTCCTACTTAACTGGCAAACTGTCTTCCATAGTGGCTGCACCATTATACATTCCCACCAGGAGTGCATAAGTGTGCCAGTTTCTCCACATCCTCTCCAACAGTTACAGTTTCCTGTTTAACAGCAGCCATTCTTACAGGTGTGAGGTGGTATCTGGTTGTAGTCTTGATTTGCATTTCCCTTATAGCCAATGAAAATGAGCATCTCATCATGTGCATTTGAATCATCTGTATTTGCTCTTCATAAAAATGCCTATTCATGTCTTTAACCCATTTTATAATTGGGTTGTTTGTTCTTTTATTGTTGAGTTGTATGATTTCTTTGTATATACACCAAATCAAACCTTTCTCTGATATGCGATTTCCAAATATTTTCTCCCATTGAGTTGACTGCCTCTTCACCTTTTTGACAGTCTTTTGAGGTGAAGAAGCATTTGATTTTGAGGAGTTCCTATTTATCTATTTTTTCTTTTGTGCTTGTGCTTTGGGTGTAAAGTTTGGGAAGCTACCTCCTATTGCTAGGTCTTGAAGATGTTTTCCTATATTTTCTTCTAGAAGCTTTATGGTGCTAGTTCTTATATTTAGGTGTTTGATCCACTTTGCGTTAATTTTTGTGTAGGGTATAAGACAGGGATCCTCTTTCATTCTTTTGGTGATTGATATCCAGTTCTTCCATGCCCAATGATTGAAAAGACTATTTTGTCTCAGGTCAGAGGATTTGGGGGCCTTGTCGAAAATCATTTGACTGTAGATTTGGTGGTCTATTTCCATACTCTCGATTTGATTCCATGGGTCAGTGCTTCTATCTTTGTGCCAGTACCATGCTGTTTTGACCAGTGTGGCTTTAAAATAGGTTTTAAAGTCAGGGAGTGTTAATCCTCCCACGTTGTTCTTCTTTTTTAGGATGCTTTTAGCTATCCGTGTCTCTTTCCCTTCCAGATGAATTTGGTAATTAGCTTTTCCAAATCTTCAAAGTAAGTTGTCGGAATTCTCATTGCTACTCTGTTGAATCTGTAGATCAATTTGGGGAGAATTGACATCTTAACTATATTTAACCTTCCTCGCAGGAGGAGGGAATGCCTTTCTACCAACTTAGATCTCCTTTGATTTCATTTACAAATGTTAGGTAGTTTTCAGTGTACCAGTCCTTTATGTCCCTAGCTAATTTCATTCCTAGGTACTTGATGCTTTTTTTTTTTAATATAGCAACATAGAAACACGAACATTCTTACTATATGATCATTCCATTCTTCATATAATCAATGACTCACAATATCATCACATAGTTGTATATTCATCACCATGATCATTTCATAGAACATTTGTATCAATTCAGAAAAATAAATAAAAAGAAAAAGGAAAAAAACTCATATATACCATACCCTTTACCCCTCCCTCTCATTGACTGCTAGTATTTCCATCTACCCAATGTATTCTAGCCTTTGTTTCCCCTGTTTTTTTCTATACCTCTTACCACTACCTTTCATCGATCACTAGCATTTCAGTCTACTAAATTTATTTTAACATTTGTTCCCCCAATTATTTATTTTATTTTTAATCCCTGTTTTACTCATCTGTCTATAACATAGGTAAAAGGAGCATTAGACACAAGGTTTTTAAATCATACAGTCATATTGCAAAAGCTATATCATTATACAGTCATCTTCAAGAAACTACTGGAACACAGCTCTACATTTTCAGGCAGTTCCCTCCAGCCTCTTTAATATATGTTAACTCAAAAGGGGATATCTATATAATGTGTAAGAATAACCTCCAGGATAACCTCTCGACTCTGAGATCTCTCAGCCACTGACACTTTATTTTATTTCATTACTCTCTTCCCTGCTTTCGGCCAAGAAGGTTTTCTCATTTCCTTGATTCTGAATCCCAGCTTATTCTAGGATTTCTGTCCCACGTTCCCAGGAATGTCCACGCCCCTGGGAGTCATTTCACATGTAGAGAGGGAGAGGGCAGTGAGTTTGCTTGTTGTGTTGGCTGAGAGAAAGGCCACATCTGAACAACAGAAGAGGTTCTCTGGGGGTGACTTTTAGGCCTAATTTTAAGTAGTCTTAGCCTATCCTTTGTGGGGGGTGAGTTTCATATGAACAACCCCCCAGATTGAGGTCTAGGCCTATTGCTTTATTGTCCCCACTGCTTGTGAGAATATCAGGAATTCTCCACATGGGGAATTTGAATTTTCCCCCTTTCTCGCCATTCCCCCAGGTGAACTTTGGAAATACTTTTTTATTCACTGTTCAAAAAATCACTCTGAAATTTATCAGGGCATCACTCTGGACAAATCTACAAACTCTTATGCCCTACTCAAGGTTCCATGTACTTATGGTGTTCAACTAAATTGTCCACATAAGTTATATTAGGAAATGCACTAGTGAAATTATAAATTTTGTACCAAATAAACATTTTCTGCTTTAGTCTTACACATAAGTTAAAGTTTTAAAATGTGAATTACCATCTATTTTCAACACCCTGCAATATTCACATTACTTTGTTCTTCCTCATACAAAAACATTTTTTAATTTCTACATTTAGTCACTATCTTTGTACACTACAGGCATTCCTAGATTATACCATATCAATATTTACCATCTATCTTTCCTTCTGATTTCATTTGTGTCGCAACCCTCCTCCCTCTATCATTCTCACATTCAGCTTCATTCAGTGTACTAACATTATTGTATTAGTAAGGTAATATTGTGCTGTCCATTTCTGAAGTTTTACAGTCAGTCCTGTTGCACAATTTGTATCCCTTCAGCTCCAGTTACCCAAAATCTACCTTATTTTTATCTCCTGATGGTCTCTGTTCTTAGCTGAAATTCTCCAAGTTCATTCATTAATGTTAATCCATATCAGTGAGACCATACAGTATTTATACTTTTGTTTCTGGCTAATCTCACTCAATATAATGTCCTCAAGGTCCATCCATTGTTGTTACATACTTCATAACTTTATTCTATCTTACAGCTGCATAATATTCCATCATATATATGTATCACAGCTTGTTTAGCCACTTGTCTCTTGATGGGTATTTGGGCTGTTTCCATCACTTGGCAATTGTAAATAATGCTGCTATAAACATTGGTGTGCAAATGTCCATTTGTGTCCTTCCCTTCAGGTCCTCTGAGTAGATACTTAGCAATGATATTGCCGGATCATATGGCAATCCTATACTTAGCTTCTTGAGGAACCACCAAACTGCCTTCCACAGCGATTGTACCATTTCACATTCCTACCAACAGTGGATAAGTGTACCTCTTTCTCCACATCCCCTCCAGCACGTGTCATTTTCTACTTTATTGATAATGGCCATTCTGGTGGGTGTGAGATGATATCTCATGGTGGTTTGGATTTGCATTTCCCTGATAGCCAGGGAAGTTGAGCATCTTTTCATGTGCCTTTTGGCTATTTGTATTTCCTCTTCTTAGAAGTGTTTGTTCATGTCTTTTGCCCATTTTGTAATTGAGTTGTCTTTTTGTGGTTGACTTTAACAACCTCTTTATATATTCTGGCTACTAGACCTTTATCTGATATATCATTTCCAAATACTGTCTCCCATTGTGTAGGCTGACTTTTTACTTTCTTGACGAAGTTCTTTGACACACAAAAGTTTTTAATTTTGAGGAGTTCCCATTTATTTCTTTCTCTCATGCTTTGGGTGTTAGATCTAGGAAACTGCCTTCTATTATAAGATATCTCCCTACATTTTCTTCTAAAACTTTTATGGTCTTAGATCTAATGTTTAGGTCTTTGATCTATTTTGAGTTAATTTTTGTATAGGGTTTGAGATATGGATCCTCTTTCCTTCTTTTGCATGTGGATATCCAGTTCTCTAGGCACCATTTATTGAAGAGACTGTTCTATCCCAGGTGAGTTGGCTTGACTGCCTTATCAAAGATCAATTGTCCATAGATGAGAGGGTCTACATTTGAACACTCTATTCTATTCCATTGGTCAGTATATCTATCCTTATGCTAGTTCCATGGTGTTTTGACCACTGTAGCTTCATAATACTCCTTAAAATCAGGTAACATGAGGCCTCCAACTTCATTTTTCTTTCTCAGGATATTTTTAGCTATTCGGGGCACACTGCCCCTCCAGATAAATTTGCTTATTGATTTTTCTAGTTCTGAAAAGTAAGTTTTTGGGATTTTAATTAGTATTGCCTTGAATGTGTAAATGAATTTAGGTAGAATTGACATCTTAACTATATTTAGTCTTTCAGTCCATGAACATGGTATGCCCTTCCATTTATTTAGGTCTTCTGTGATTTCTTTCAGCAATTTCTTGTCGTTTTCTTTGTATAGGTCTGTGTATCCTTAAATTTATTCCTAAATTTGTTCTTTTGGTTGCAATTGCAAATGAAATTTTTTTTCTTGATTTCCTCTTCAGATTGTTCATCTATAGTGTATAGGAACACTACAGATTTTTCAGTGTTGATCTTGTAACCTGCCAATTTGCTGTATTCACTTATTAGCTCTAGTAGTTTTGCTGTGGATTTTTCGATGTAAAGTATCATATCATCTGCAAACAGTGAGACTTTTACTTCTCCCTTTCCAATTTTGATACCTTGTGTTTCTTTTTCTCGTCTAATTACTCTGGCTTGAACTTCCAACACAATGTTGAATAACAGTGGTGATGGTGGACATCCTTGTTTCATTCCTGATCTTAGGGGGAAAGATTTCAGGTTTTCCCTGTTGAAGATGATGTTAGGGTGGGTTTTTCATATATTCCCTTTATCATTTTGAGGAATTTCTCTTCTATTCCTATCCTTTGAAGTGTTTTCAACAAGAAAGGATGTTGAATTTTGCCAAATGCCTTTCTGCATCAATTGAAATGATCTTATGGTTTTTCTGCTTTTATTTGTTGATAGAGTATATTACATTAATTGATTTTCTTATGTTGAACCATCCTTGCATACCTGGGATGAATCCTACTTGGTCATGGTGTATCATTCTTTTAATGTGCTGATGGATTCAATTTGCAAGAATTTTATTGAGGATTTTTGCACCTATATTCATTAGAGAGATTGGTGTGTAGTTTTCTTTCTTCTAACATCTTTGTCTGGCTTGGTATGAGGGTGATGTTGGCTTCATTGAATGAGTTAGGTAGGCTTCCCTTCCTTCAATTTTTTTGTAGAGTTTGAGCAGGATTGGTACTAATTCTTTCTTGAATGTTTGGTAGAACTCACATGTGAAGCCATCTGGTCCTGAACTTAGCTTTTTTGGGAGCTTCTTGGTGACTAAATTAGTTTCTTGTGATTGGTTTGTTGAGGTCATCTATTTCTTCTCAAGTCAGTGTCAGTTGTTCATGCCTTTTGTGCTGGTTTGAAAGGAAGTATACCCCCTAAGAAAAGCCATGTTTTAATATAAATCCCATTTCATAAAGGTAGAATAATCTCTATTCAGTGCTGTACGTTTGAAACTGTAATGAGGTCATCTCCCTGGATGATGTGATTTAGTCAAGAGTGGTTGTTAAACTGGATTAAGGGACGAGACATGTCTCTACCCATTTGGGTGGGTCTTGATTGTTTTATTGGAGTCCTATAAAAGAGGAAATATTTTGGAGAATGAGGATTCAGAGAGAGCAGAATGATGTAGCCATGAGATGCAGAGAGTCCATGAGCCAGCAACCTTTGGAGATGAAGGAAAATGCCTCCCAGGGAGCTTCATGAAACAGGAAGCCAGGAGAGTAAGCTAGCAGATGATGCCTTGTTCGCCATGTGCCCTTCCAGCTGAGAGAGAAGCCCTGACTGTTTGCCATGTGCCTTCTCACTTGAGAGAGAAACCCTGAATTTCATCGGCCTTCTTGAACCAAGGTATCTTTCCCTGGATGCCTTTGATTGGACATTTCTTTAGACTTGTTTTAATTGGGACATTTTCTTGGCCTTGGAACTGTAAACCAGCAGCTCATTAAATTCCCCCCTTTAAAAGCCATTCCATTTCTGGTATATTGCATTCTACCAGCTAGCAAACTAGAACACCTTTCTAGAAAGTTGTCCATTTCATCTACATTGTCTAGTTTGTTAGCATAAAGTTGTTCATAGTGTCCTCTCATTACCTCCATTATTTCTGTGCTGTCAGTGTTTATGTCTCCTCTTCCATTTCTGATTTTATTTATTTGTATCCTCTCTCTTCTTCTTTTTGTCAACCTTGCTAAGGGTCCATCAATCTTATTGATTATCTCATAGAGCCAACTTCTGGTTTTGTTGATTTTCTTGATTGTTTTCATGTTCTCAATTTCATTTATTTCTGCTCTAATCTTTGTTCTTTCCTTTTGCTCGCTTTGGGGTTAGTTTGCTGTTCTTTCTCCACTTCTTCCAAGTGGACAGTTAATTCCTCAATTTTTGCCCTTTCTTCTTTTTTGATATAGGCATTTAGGGCAAAAAATTTCCCTTAGCACTGCCCTTGCTGTGTCCCATAAGTTTTTTTTTTTTTTAATTTTTTATTAATTAAAAAAATTACAAGAAACACAAACATTCCCAACACATACACTCAGCAATTCACAATATCATCACATAGTTGCATATTCATCATCATGATCATTTCCCAGAACATTAACATCAATTCAGAAAAAGAAATAAAAAGACAACAGAAAAATATAACAAACAGAAAAAAAAATTTTACAGGCCATACCCCTTACTGATCCCTTTCATTGATCACTAGCATGTCAAACTAAACTATTTTAACATTTGTTCCCCCTATTCGTTATTTTTATTCCATATGTTCCTCTCATCTGTTGACAAGGTAGATAAAAGGAGCATCAGACACAAGGTTTTCACAATCACACAGTCACATTGTGAAAGCTATATCATTATACAATCATCATCAAGAAACATGGCTACTGGAACACAGCTCTACATTTTCAGGCAGTTCCCTCCAGCCTCTCCATTACATCTTGGATAACAAGGTGATATCTACTTAATGCATAAGAATAACCTCCAGGATAACCTCTTGACTCTGTTTGGAATGTCTCAGCCATTGACACTGTCTCATTTCACTCTTCCCCCTTTTGGTTGAGAAGGTTTTCTCAATCCCTTGATGCTGTGTCTCAGCTCATTCTGGGATTTCTGTCCCACGCTGCCAGGAAGATCCACACCCCTGGGAGTCATGTCTCACTTAGACAGGCGGAGGGTGGTCAGTCTGCTTGCTGTGTTGACTGGAGAGAGAGGCCACATCTGAGCAACAAAAGAGGTTCTCTTTGGGGTGACTCTTAGGCTTAATTTTAAGTAGGCTTGACCTATCCTTTGTGGGGTTAAGTTTTATATGAACAAACCCCAAGACTGGGGGCTCAGCCTATAGCTTTGGTTGTCCACACTGCTTGTGAGAATATCAAGAATTCAACTTGGGGACGTTGAGTTTTCCCCCTATCTCACCATTCCCCAAAGGGGACTTTGCCAATATTTTCCACTCACTGATCAAATCACTCTGGGATTCATCAGGGCATCACCTGGACAAACCAACAAAATCTCATGTCCTATACAATGTTCCATGTACTTAAGGTGTTCAATCAACTATCTATATAAGTTATATTAGGAGATGCATTAGTCAAAGTAGATTTATACCAAATAAACATTTTTTGCTTTAGTCTTACACATTAGTTGAAATTTTAAAATATTATTAATTACCATCTATTTTCAGCACACTGCAGTAATGACATTCTTTTATTCTTCCTCATGCAAAAACATTTTTAAATTTGTACATTTAGTCACTATCATTATACATTCTAGGCATTCCTAGATTACACCATCTCAATCTTTATTGTCTATCTTTCTTTGTGATTTCATTTATGCCCCAGCCCTCCTCCCTCTATCATTCTCATGTTCAGCTTCATTCAGTGTTTTAACATAATTGTATTACAGTTAGGTAATATTGTGCTGTCCATTTCTGAGTTTTTATATTCAGTCCTGTTGCACAATCTGTATCCCTTCAGCTCCAGTTACCCAATATCTTACCCTATTTCTATCTTCTTATGGTCTCTGTTACCAAGGAAATATTCCAAGTTTATTCACTAATGTCAGTTCGTATCAGTGAGACCATACAGTATTTGTCCTTTTGTTTTTGGCTAATCACACTCAGCATAATGTCCTTAAGGTCCATTCATGTTGTTACATACTTCATAACTTGATTCTGTCTTACAGCTGCATAATATTCCATCTTATGTAAATGTCACAGTTTGTTTAGTCAACTGTCTGTTGATGGACATTTTGGCTGTTTCCATCTCTTGGTAATTGTTAATAATGCTGCTATAAACATTGGTGTGTAAATGTCCATTTGTGTCCTTGGCCTCGTGTCCTTTGAGTAGAGACAGCATATAGATGGGTCCTGTTTTCCATAAGTTTTTGAAAATGAAAACACAACATCTCAAAACTTATATTATGTTGTTTTCATTTTCATTTGCGTCAAGATTTTTACAGATTTCTTGTGATTTCTTCCTTGACCCACTGCTTGTTTAAGAGTATGTTGTTGAGTCTCCATATATTTGTGAATTTTCTGGCACTCTGCCTATTATTGATTTCCAACTGCATTCCTTTATAATGAAGAAAGTGTTTTGTATGATTTCAGTCTTTTTAAATTTATTGAGACTTGGTTTGTGACCTAGCATATGGTCTATCCTTGAGAATGATTCATGAGCACTTGAGGAATAGGTGTATCCTGCTATTGTGGGGTGTAATGTTCTATAAATCACTGTTAGGTCTAGATCATTTACTGTATTCTCTATTTCTTTATTGATCCTCTGTCTAGATGTTCCGTCCACTGATGAGAGTGGGGAATTGAAGTCTCCAACTATTATGGTAGATGTGTCTGTTTCACTTTTCAGTGTTTGCCTTATGTATTTTGGAGCATTCTATCTTGGTGCATAAATATTTGTGATTGTTATGTCTTCTTCTTGAATTGCTCTTCTTATTAATACATAGTGTCCTTCTTTGTCTCTTTTAATTGTTTTACATTTGAAGTCTAGTTTGTTGGATGTTAGTATAGCTATTCCTGTTCTTTTCTGATTTTCATTTGCATGAAATATCTTTTCCTAACCTTCCACTTTCAACCTGTGTTTATCCTTGGGTCTAAGATGCATCTCCTGTAGACAGCATATAGATGGGTCCTGTTTTTTTAATCTATTCTATCAGTCTGTATCTTTTGACTGGGGAGTTTAATCCATTAACCTTTAGTGTTATTACTGTAAGGGCAGTACTTTGTTTTACCATTTTGCCTTTTGGATTTTATACGTCATATCTAGTTTTCCTTCTTTTTACCTTTACTAATCGTCTTCATTTCTACACTCTTCTCCACACCTCTCTCCCCTGTCTTTTATGTATCTGTCTCTAGTGCTCTCATTAGTATTTCTTGCAGAGCTGGTCTCTTGGGCACACATTCTCTCAGTGATCTTTTGGTCTGAAATGTTTTAATTTCCCCCTCATTTAAAAAAATTTTTTTTATTAATTAAAAAATTAAGAACAAACAAAAACATTAAACATTAACATATAATTCTGTTCTACATATATATTCAGTAATTCTCAATATCATCACATAGTTGCATATTCATCATTTCTTAGAACATTTGCATCAATTCAGAAAAAGAAATAAAAAGACAACAGAAAAGAAATAAAACAAGAACAGAAAAAAAAAAGATTATACATACCATATCCCTTACCCCTCACTTTCATTTATCACTAGCATTTCAAACTAAATTTATTTTAACATTTGTTCCCCCTATTCTTTATTTTTATTCCATATGTTCTACTCGTTTCTTGACAAGGTAGATAAAAGGAGCATCGGAGACAAGGTTGTCACAATCACACAGTCACATTGTGACAGCTGTATCATTATTCAATCATCCTTGAGAAACATGGCTACTGGAACACAGCTCTACATTTTCAGGTGCTTCCCTCCAGCCTCTCCATTACATCTTGAATAACAAGATGATATTTACTTAATGCATAAGAATAACCTCTAGGATAACCTCTCGACTCTGTTTGGAATCTCTCAGCCATTGACACTTTATTTTGTCTCATTTCACTCTTCCTCCTTTTAGTCGAGAAGGTTTTCTCAATTCCTTGATGCTGAGTCTCAGCTCATTCTAGGATTTCTGTCCCACGTTGCCAGGAAGGTCCACACCCCTGGGAGTTATGTCCCATGTAGACAGGGGGAGGGTGGTGAGATTGCTTGTTGTGTTGGCTGGAGAGAGAGGCCACATCTGAGCAACAAAAGAGGCTCTCTTGGGGGTGACTCTTAGGCCTAAATTTTAAGTAGACTTGACCTATCCTTTGTGGGGTTAAGTTTCATATGAACAAACCCCAAGACTGGGGGCTCAGCCTACAGCTTTTGTTGTCCACACTGCATGTGAGAATATCAAGAATTCAGCTTGGGGGCGGGCCACAGTGGCTCAGCAGGCAAGAATGCTTGCCTGCCATGCCAGAGGACCCAGGTTCGATTCCTGGTGCCTGCCCATGCAAAAAAAAAAAAGAATTCAACTTGGGGAAGTTGCATTTCTCCCCATTCTCACCATTCCCTGAAGGGGGCTTTGCAAATACTTTTCCACTCACTGATCGAATCACTCTTTCCCCCTTATTTTTGAAGGACAATTTTGCTGAATATAGAATTGTTGGCTGGCCATTTTTCTCTTTTAGTATCTTAAGTATATCCTCCCACTGTCTTCTCTCCTCCATGGTTTCTGCTGAGAAATCTATGCATAGTCTTTTTGGGCTTCCCTTGTATGTGATGGATTGTTTTTCTCTTACTGCTTTCAAGATTCTCTCTTTCTCTTTGACATTGGATATTCTGATTAGTAAGTTTCTTGGAATATGTCTACTTCGATCTATTCTGTTTGTGATATGCTGCACTTCTTGGATCTGTAGTTTTAAGTCTTTCATAAGAGTTGGGAAATTTTCAGTGATAATTTCCTCCATTAGTTTTTCTCCTCCTTTTCCCTTCTCTTCTCCTTCTGGGACACCCACCCCACATATATTCGTGCACTTCAGGTTGGCATTCAGTTCCCTAAATCCCTGCTCATATTTTTCCGTTCTTTTCCCTATATTTTCTTTTGCTTGTCAGATTTCAGATGTCCCATTCTCCAGTTCACTAATCCTACCTTCTGCCTCTTGAAATCTAACATTGTAGGTTTCCATTGTTTTTTCATCCCTTCTACTGTGCCTTTCATTCCCATAAGTTCTGTGATTAGTCTTTTCAGACTTTCGATTTCTTCTTTTTTGTTCATTCCTTGCCTTCTTTATATCCTCCCTGAATTCATTGATTTGAATTTTGATGAGGTTTTTCCATGTTTGTTCTAACATTGAGAATTAATTGTTTCAACTCGTGTATCTCATTTGAATCATTGGTTTGTTCCTTTGACTGGGCCATTTCTTCAGTTTTCTGAGTATGATTCCTTATTTTTGGCTGGCATCTAGGCATTTAATTTCCTTAATTAGTTTATTCTGGATATTGTTTTCACTTTTTTACCTAGGATTTTCTTGTTGGATGAATTTGTCTATCTGTTCTTTGACATTCAGTTCAGCTTATTCTAGACGTTTAGCTTACATTTTGATTAACAGATAAGAATTTTTCAGTTCTTGTTTTCTAGTTTCTTGCCCTGCCTGTATCATGCCTTTTGTTTTTACCTTAGGAGGGTCTACATAGGTATTATCAGCTGGATTTTCCCATACCAAACTGGCCTCCTATCAGGGGGAAAGAGTCACCTGCGTCAGTTTTCCCTGAAGGTGAGACCGAACAGGTTGAAAGACTTTCCTGTGAAGCCTCTGGACTCTTGTGTTTTTCCTGTCCTTCCTGGTATGTGGCATTTGTCTGTCTGCAGTTCCCACCAGCATAAGGTGATGGTACCTTTAAATTCAATAGAGTCTCCTGGCTGGGGGTGTGTTTGAGACAGGGGAGAGGTTGTAGGCTGGCTTTAAATGCCTAGGTTTTCCAGACCCTGGAGTCTGAATTCTTGAGGGAGGGAATCCACCTGAGCTGGGCCCCACCCGTCTCCTGGGGAAGGCACAGGCTCCAGACAAACACTCAAACAAGCTTAATTCTGTGTATGCCTGGGGCAATTGGAGCCTGAGAAGCCCTGCAGCTGTATCCAAAGAGTATCCAAGCCTAGAAACACAGGCACAGAAAAGAAAAAAAAAATCCCTTTCAGAGCAGGACACAGCCGTTCCTCAGATTTGCCAGTCAAGAGCTTAAGTTGGTACTTTGCTTTGTGTTTCTCCAGGTCCTATGTGCCCCCTCCTTTCTTTCAGGGTGCATACCATTTCAAATATTTTGTGCTGTCCAATCCAAAATAACTTGTTTGTTTTTTTTTTCCTTTTTTTTTCTTTTTCTGTCCCTCTGCCCCCTCTACACTGGGGCAAAAACCAACAACCTCAACTTTTATTGGAGGTTCAGCTGAGCTGAGGGATTATTTTTAGTAGTCAGAATTTGTTAATTAATTCCACAATTGGACCTTGATTGTTCTCATCCCCTGCTGCTTGTAAAGTCTCTTGCCTTTTCCCTGTGGGAAGCAGTCTGTGGGGCAGGGATGCCGGCTGCTGCAGCATGGGAAACTCACAGTTCTGGGTGGGCTCACAGCCAGTCCACCTTGTCCAGACTATGGTATGCTGTGTGTCCAGTCACTGATGTGGCCCCAGTAGTTGTTCTGTACTGTTCTTGGCTATTTACTAGCTGCTCAGGAAGATGAACTAAATCCCACACCTCACAAAGCCGCCATCTTGGCTCCTCTTCTATCCTGCAAATATTTTTTTACTGTTCAAATCACTCTGGGATTTATTGGGGCATCACTCTGGACAAACCTATAAAATCTCATACCCTACTCAAGGTTCCAGGTACTAATGGTATTCAGTTAAACTGTCCACATAAGTTATATTAGGAAATGTACTAGTCAAATTATAAATTTTGGTACTTGATTCCTTTAGTTGCTATATTGAATGAAATTTTTTCCGTAACTGATTTCTCAGCTACGTCATTGCTTATATATAGCAGTGTTACTGATTTTTGCACATTAATTTTATATCCTGCCACCTTGCTGAATTTATTAGCTCAAGTAATTTACTGTAGATTTCTCAGGTTCTTCCAAGTATAGTATCATATCATCTGCAAATAATGAGTTTTACTTCTTCCTTTCCAATTAGGATGCCTTTTATTTCTTTGTCGTACCTGATTGCTCTAGGTAGAACTTCTAGCACAATGTTGAATAATAGTGGTGAGTGTGGGCATCTTGTCTTGTTCCTGCTCTTAGAGGGGAAGCTTCTAGTCTCTCTCCATTGAGTATGATGATGGCTATCAGTTTTTCATATATTCCCTTTATCATATTGAGGTAGTTAGCTTTGATTCCTACCTTTTGGAGTGTTTTTATCAGAAAAGGATGCTGAATTTTGTCAAATGCCTTTTTCAGCATCAGATAAGATGATCGTGTGATTTTTCCCTTTGATTTGTTAATGTGCTGTATTATATTAATCATGTTCTCATGTTGAACCATCCTTACATCCCTGGTATAAACCCCACTTGGTCATGGTGTATAATTCTTTTAATGTGTTGTTGGATTCAATCTGCAAATATTTCATTGAGACTTTTTGCATCTATGTTCATTCGGAGATTGGCCTGTAGTTTTCCTCTCTTATTGCATCTTTACCTAGTTTTGCTATTAAAATGATACTAGTTTCATTAAAAGATTTAGGTAGAGTTCCTTTTTCCTCAATTTTTTGGAAAAGTTTGAGTAGGATTTGCTGTTAGTCCTTTTTAGGGTGTCTGATAAAATTCCCCTGTGAAACCATCTGGCCCTGGGATTTTCTTTTAGGAAAATTTTCGATGATTGATTGTATCTCTTTACTTGCGACTGGTTTGTTGAGGTCTATTTCTTCTTGAGTCAGTGTAGCTTGTTTGTGTGTCTCCAGGAATTTGTCCATTTCATCTAAGTTATCTAGTTGATTAGCATATAGTTGTTCATAGTGTCCCCTTATGATTTCTTTGATTTCTTCAGGGCCTGTGGTATCACACCCCTTCTCATTTCTGATTTTATTTACATCCTCTCCATTTTTTCTTCATCAGTCTTGCTAGTGGCCCATCAATTTTATTGATTTTCTCAAAGAACGAACTTTTGGTTTTATTATTTCTATCTATTGTTCTTTTGTTCTCCCATTCATTTATTTCTGCTTTAATCTTTGTTATTTCTCTTCATCTATTTGCTGTGATGTTCTTTCTCAAGATTCTCCAGGTGTGCTGTTAAGTCCTCGATTTTTGCTCTTTTTTGTTTTTTAATATAGGCATTTAGGTCAATAAATTTCTCTCTTAGCACGGTCTTTGTCACATCCCAGTTCTGATAAGTTGTATTCTCATTTCTCTTCATTTCCAGATAGCTCCTGATTTCTCTAGCAATTTCTTCTTTGATCCACTGGTTGTTTAAGAGTATATTATTTAATCTCCATATATTTGTGAACGTTCTCATTCTTTAGTGGTTATTGAGATCAAGCTTCATCCCATTGTGATCAGAGTATAATAATTTCAATGTTTTTAAATTTATAAAGACCGGTTTTGTGCCCCAGCATATATGAGCTATCCTGGAGAATATTTCATGAATTCTAGAGAAGAATGTATATCCTTTGCTTTGGGGTGCAATGACCTATATATGTCTGTTCTGATTTATCAAGTTACTTAACTTCTTTATTTCCTTGTTGATCTTCTGTCTGGTTGTTCTATATAGAGAAGAGAATGGTGTATTGAAGTCTCCTATTATTATCATTGAAACATCTATTGCTCCCTTCAGTTTTGCCAATGTCTGTCTCATGTGCTTTGCAGCTCCTTCTCAGTGAATTAACCCTTTAATTAGTATATAGTGTCCTTCTTTGTCTTTTATGATGTTTTTACATTTTAAGTCTATTTTGTCTGATATTAATATAGCTACTCCTGCTTTCTTTTGGTTACAGCTTGCATGGAAAATCGTTTTCCATCCTTTCACTTTCAATCTATTTGTATCCTTGTGTCTAAGATGAGTCTCTTGTAAGCAGCATATAGCTGGATTATGTTTCTTAATTCATTCTGCCATTCTATATCTTTTAAATAGTAAATTTAGTCCATTAACATTTCCAGTTATCTCAGGGAAATAACTGAAACATTTCAGTTTCTTGAACAACCATCTTATCTTTTTTATTTTATTTGTCAGATCTATATATTCTTTTCCTTCTTTCTCTTTGTATTTTTTAAATTACCCTTAATGGTCCTCTTCAGTTCTGTGCTGTCCTGCAGACCTCCCTCTCCTGTCTTTTTATTTTTTTTTTTTCAGCCAGCAGAACTCTTTTTAGTATTTTTTTGTAGGGCCAGTCTCTTGTTGACAAATTCTTTCAGGACTTCTTGTCTGTGAAAACTTTAATCTCTCCCTCAGTTTTGACAGACAGTTTGGCTGGGTACAGAATTCTTGGCTGGAAGTCTTTCTCTTTCAAGATCTTAAATATATCATACCACTGCCTTCTCACCTCCAGGGTGCTAATTGAGTAGTCAGAACTCAGTCTTATTTGGTTTCCCTTGCATGTAGTAGATTGTTTTTTTCTTGCTACTTTTTGGATTTATTCTGTTTGGAGTTCTTTGGGCTTCTTTGACTTGTATATTTATGTCCTTTATGAGGGTTGGGAAGTTGTCCCCCATTATATTCTCAACTATACCCTTCCTAGCCCTTTACTCCTCTGTTCTCCTTCAGGGACACCAATGATTCTTATTTTTGTGCGCTTTGTTTTGTCTATCATTTCCCTGAGATCCAATTTAGTTTTTCCCATCTTTTTTGCCATTTGCTGTTTTGAGTTTTCAAAGTCAATTATCCTGTCCTCTATATTACTTATTCTTTCTTTTGTCTCTTCAAATACGGTGTTGTGTGACTCTAGTATGTTTTTTATTTGGTCAACAGAGTCTTTAATCTCTGTGATATCTGCTATTTTTCTATTTGTTCTTTCAAATTCCTCTTTATGATGTTCTACTGACTTCTTGATCTCCTTTATGTCATTTGCTGTCCCCTTATTTTATTAAGTAGGGTTGTATGAACATCTTTGATTAGTTGTTCCAAGTTCTGTGTCTCCTCTGGTGTTTTAATTTGGTTATTAGGCAGGGCTGTATCTGTCTGCACTGTGATGTGCTTAATGATCTTTTGCTGTCCTCATGGCATGTAAATATCTTGATTGATTTACTTGGGAGTTGATTTCTGTCAGTAGTCTAAGGCCTTGTGTTTGCGGGATGGTTGTACAGCAGGGAGCAGGGTACAGGGTGGGAAACTCAGTGCAGTGATTTGTTTCAGGGCAGGTATAAGTACAGATTGGGGATGTTAATGCTAACGCTTGTGAACTTGGGTGCCCAGCAACCAGGGAGGATGTAGCTCTGCGTGTGCACCAGTCTTGGAGGCATAACCCTAGTGTGCACTGGTCTAAGGCATAGGGCCCTTTGTGCCCATGTATAGAGCTGTGACATCAGGTTGGTGTTATGCCTTTGTGGATTGGGGGCAGATGTGACCCAGCGTGCAGGTCAGGACTTTCTCAGAGCTGGGAAGTATGGCTGTGGGCCATGTACATGGGTGGTTCTAGGATTGCTGTAAAGTGCAATCCCCAGAGCTGAATGACATGATTCAGGGCCCATGCATATGCAGGGGCCTAGGAGTGCCGAAACTGATGTGCAGAGCTCAGAGGGGCTGGGGTGAGGCTGCATGACATTACTGGCAGGGGGGCAGTGGTAGCCTGGGTATGGAGGTTAGTGCCACAGCCTTTATGCTCTGGCAACAGCCTGCAGGGAACAGGGGCAGGGAGGTAGTGCTCGGTAGGGTTGCAAGGGAGATGGGTTGGGGTTGTGGGGGGGGCAGGTACATGCACTAGAGGTTGGTGGAGTGGGGGTGCGTGGAATGTGGGGAATGGGAGCAGGTGATGGGGTTCGGGTGCGTGGGGTGTGGGGTGAGTTGCCAGTCATTGGTTCTGCACTGGTGAGGGTAGCACACCCAGAGAACACGGACTGGCTTACTTCCTAGTCCCTGGCTCCTGTCCATGCACTCACACGGACTCTGTGCCAGGCTCCAGCTTTCTGCCTCTCAGTTCCTTGGCCTCTGCAACCAGGGCCACTCTTTGTGGTGCAGAAGGCTCCCCCGCATTAGCTGCACTCCTGAATCACTGCCTCAGTCACTCTCCTGTTCCTTTTGTAACTTTTCTGTGGAGCAGGTTAATTTCAGCTACTGTATTCAGCCATCCTCCCAGAAGTCTTACACATATTTTTTTACTCATCCCTCCATACCCCAGATAAGAGGGGCATCAGACAGAAGGTTTTCACAATCCCACAGTCACATTGTAAAAGTTATATCTTTATACAGTTGTCTTCAAGAATCAAGGCTACTGGAACACAGCTCAACAGTTTCAGGTACTTCCCACCAGCCATTCCAATACACCATAAAGTATAAAGGGATGTCTATGCAAAAGAATGAAAGAAGACCCATCTCTCACACCCTATACAAAAGTTAACTCAAAATGGATCAAAGATCTAAACATTAGGTCTAAGACCATAAAACAGTTAGAGGAAAATGTTGGGAGATATCTTATGGATCTTACAACTGGAGGCGGTTTTATGGACCTTAAACCTAAAGCAAGAGCACTGAAGAAGGAAATAAACAAATGGGAGCTCCTCAAAAGTAAACACTTTTGTGCATCAAAGAACTTCATCAAGAAAGTAGAAAGACAGCCTACACAATAGGAGACAATATTTGGAAATGATATATCAGATAAAGGTCTAGTATCCAGAATTTATAAAGAGATTGTTCATCTCAACAACAAAAAGACAGCTAACCCAATTACAAAATGGGAAAAAGACTTGAACAGACACCTATCAGAAGAGGAAATACAAATGGCCAAAAGGCACATGAAGAGATGCTCAATGTCCCTGGCCATTAGAGAAATGCAAATCAAAACCACAATGAGATATCATCTCACACCCACCAGAATGGCCATTATCAACAAAACAGAAAATGACAAAGTGCTGGAGAGGATGCGGAGAAAGAGGCACACTTATCCACTGTTGGTGGGAATGTCAAATGGTGCAACCACTGTGGAAGGCAGTTTGGCGGTTCCTCAAAAAGCTGAATATAGAATTGCCATACGACCCAGCAATACCATTGCTAGGTATCTACTCAAAGGACTTAAGGGCAAAGACACAAACGGACATTTGCACACCAATGTTTATAGCAGCGTTATTTACAATTGCAAAGAGATGGAAACAGCCAAAATGTCCATCAACAGACGAGTGGCTAAACAAACTGTGGTATATACATACGATGGAATACTATGCAGCTTTAAGACAGGATAAACTTATGAAGCATGTAATAACATGGATGGACCTAGAGAACATTATGCTGAGTGAGTCTAGCCAAAAACTAAAGGACATATACTGTATGGTCCCACTGATGTGAACAGATATTCGAGAATAAATTTGGAATATGTCATTGGTAACAGAGTCCAGCAGGAGGTAGAAACAGGGTAAGATAATGGGCAATTGGAGTTGAAGGGATACAGACGGTGTAACAGGACTAGATACAAAAACTCAAAAATGGACAGCACAATAATACCTAATTGTAAAGTAATCATGTTAAAACACTGAATGAAGCTGCATCTGAGCTATAGGTTTTTGTTTTGTTTTGATTTTACTATTATTACTTTTATTTTTTTCTCTATATTAATATTCTATATCTTTTTCGGTTATGTTGCTAGTTCTTCTAAACCGATGCAAATGTACTAAGAAATGATGATCATGCATCTATGTGAGGATGTTAAGAATTACTGATTGCATATGTAGAATGGTATGATTTCTAAATGTTGGGTTAATTTCTTTTTTTCCGTTAATTAAAAAAAAAAAGAGAGAGAGAAGGGGTAATTGGAGCTGAAGGGATACAGACTGTACAACGGGACTGGATATAAAAACTCAGAAATGGACAGCACAATACTACCCAATTGTAATGCAATTACGTTAAAACACTGAATGAAGCTGCATTTGAGGTATAGGTTTTTGTTTTGTTTTGTTTTGTTTTTCTCTTTCTATTATTGTTTTAATTCTTATTCTGTTGTCTTTTTATTTCTTTTTCTAAATTGATGCAAATGTACTAAGAAATGATGAATATGCAACTATGTGATGTTATTAAGAATTACTGATTGTACATGTAGAATGGAATGATTTCTAATTGTTTTGTTAATTCTTTTTTTAATTAATAAAAAAAAAAGTATAAAGGGATGTCTATATAATGCGTAAGAATAACCTACAGGATAATCTCTTGAGTTTGTTCAAAATCTCTCAGCCATTGAAATTTCATTTTATCTCATTTCTCTCTTCTCCCTTTTTGTTAAGAAGTCTTTCTCAATCCCATGATGCTGAGTCAGGCTCATTCCAGGAGTTCTGTCCCATGCTACAAGGGAGATTTACACTCCTGGGAGTTGGGCCAGGACCAGCCTCACAATGGGTTCTGAGTTGACTATTCCGATGTGTGGATAACTCTCCCCCCACCCCCACTCTTTGTAGGATCTACTAAATGAAGCAAAGCAGAGACTCGGCAAGGTGGGAAAAGATACAACCAGGTACCAAGTGCTGCTGGATGGACTGGTCCTCCAGGTACCCTCATAGGCCATAGTTCTTAGAAAATTTACAAGCTGTATTATAGACTGATTGTTTATTTTTTTTAAATCTTAACTTTTTTCCTTTTCTTCTTTATGTATAATAGAGAGAAGTGTGCTACAGAGGTGGGTGGTAATGTCTTATCTGATAAGACTTCCAGTCTGTTTTAATTCTTTAAAATTAAAGTGTCAAATTTGCTTGCAACCTCCAACTTTAAACTTCTCTAATTTGAGTTCACCATAAATATATCCTTTAGATACTGGAAATATGGCTTTATACATTTTAATCGTTTACTGTTTTGCTGTGAATCTATATTTTACTTGTATTGATTACAATAGCATTTGTCCTCAGGCTCCCAGATGAATTTTGTCTCTACCAACAGAGCATTGGATGCATATATGTGATTTGTGTGTTCATAATGTCTATGCTATCCTTTCCGGAACTTGCCAGGGGACATTTTTTCCAAACTAGATGAAAAAAACCATAAAAGCATCTTATTTTGCAGTTGTTTTTATCTTATTAAAGTTTGCATTTCCTGCTAATTGTGTCAGATTGTATTTTAATAGGGCTTGTACCAGTTGCTGGAGCCCCGAATGATTATTCGTTGCAGGAAACAGGATTTCCCACTGGTTAAGGTAAAGAGTTTCAAAGAGGTCTATTTCTCTCTCCCTCTCTCTCTCTCTGTAAGATCAAAGCACTAGGCATAACTTGCATACTCTACCAGATGACATCTTAACCACAGAAACTAGAGGAATTATAGCACACTGTGTATGCAAACTCAACCTTCCTTAAGCCTCTAATTGCTTTCCTTAAAGAGGCCTAAGTTGCCATCTGAGCTAGTACCTTCCCTTCCTAGGAATTTTGGAATTCCTTAATCAATCTTCTGAAAATCAAACAATAAAAGTAGCATCAATAGGTATAAAGCAAAGGCTTCTCCATCATAAAGAGGCAGACGACTCTCAGGCCAGCAAAGTTTGGCTCCAACTATGTAAACATATTCTTGTTTGATGTAATTGGTAGCATATCAAACATTGCAGTGTTCCTCCATGTGCTAAGGGAAGAGGTTACCTGGTCTGAGGGCAGGACCTATCTGGCTCTATGGTAGGTACATCCAAGTTGTAGTAATAAATGGATGCTTCAAACTGAAGAAGACTAAGGCTACTACATTTCAAATCATATAGTATGTCATCAAGTTGTGCTTCAGATTAAAACTCTTACATGTAACTTGCTTTAGAGCAGGAATGTGAGAGTTTAGTTCCATTGGTCAGAAGAACATAGGTATTTAGTTATACAGTCTCTAATATAATGAATAAATTACAATTCTGGTCTGTAAATCACTTCCATGACCTTGATTCGTATTTGTGCTGACATTTATGAGCCTGTAAAGCACGGCTAGGCATTATAATGGCGTATTTGCCAAGGTGATGTGATTCTATGCAGACTTTTGTGAGTTGCCATATGGCCTTTTCTAGGCAACAGCTAGGGATTTTGCTGGCTGCCAAGCAAGTGTTGCCTTGAAAGGTCTACTATGTCACCAAGTAGCTCTCTAAAATGGTGCTACAGTAGATTTGAGGAACAGGGAAGAGTTAAATAGATGCTTCCATTTGTTCAAATAGTAATACTGGCAGAGAAAAACATTAAAGTTTCTTCAACTCCTTCCAGAAAATATTTGCATGTACATAAAATTGTTCAAAGACAGAGTCTTCCACTAATTATGTTTTGTCATTCCAATTGCAGTGTGGCAGTAAAAACCTATTGCCATATCTAGTCTAGTACATGAAATAGGGGTATGCTTGCTTATATACTTAGGCTGATGATTTTTTGGAATTTGTGCCATAGTTTCTACAAAAACTTCTTGTTCTCTATTTTTCTAGGCTGCAGTGCAGAAAGCAATTCCTATGTACAAAATTGCCACCAAAAAAGATGTTGATGTCCAAATTGATCAGGAGGCCTACTTGCCGGAGGATATGTAAGGAACAGTCTTGCTTTTTACACCTTGCACCTCCAACTGGGAGATAGGCCATTTTTAAGATTTCCTCCAAAGATAAGAGTGTGGTTGCTGCCTTCAGTATTCTTCAGTTGTAAAAGTCTAGCTTATGGTCACTCAGTTCATCCTTCAGAGGCAGCTCTATTTCTGTATCCAGGATTGAAGCTAACTCCAGGTCTCTGCATTGGGACACTACTTCTAAGTTGTTATCAAAAACAAGAAGAGTAGTCATTCTGAACCAATAATTAGGTTGACTGGAGACAGAATTGCAAGTACCAGTGCATGGAGCCAGAGTGCTTCAAAGTATATAAGGCTAATACACCGAAGAGAAAAATAGACACCTCTACCATAATAGTTGGACCATTCAATTCCCATTCTCATCAATAGATAGAACATCTAGACAGAGGATCAAAAAAGAAACAGAGGATTTGAATAATATGATAAATGAACTAGAATTAACAGCATTTTAGAACATTATACCCCACAACAGCAGGATACACCTTTTTCTCAAGTGCTCATGGATCATTCTTAAGGATAGACCATATGCTGGGTCACAAAAGCAAGTCTCAATAAATTTAAAAAGATTGCACTCATACAAAACACTTTGGATCATAATGGAATGAAGCTGGAAATCAATAACAGGCTGAGGGCCAGAAAATTCACAAATATGTGGAGACTAAAAAACACACTATTAAACAACCAGTGGATCAAGGAAGAAATTACAAGATAAATCAATGAATATCTCAAGGCAAAAGAAAATGAAAACACAACATATCAAAATTTATGGGATGCAGCAAAGGCAGTGCTAAGAGGGAAATGTATTGCCTTAAATGCCAATATTAAAAAAGAAGAAAAAGGAAAAATCGAGGAATTAAATGTTCTCTTGGAAAAATTAGAGAAAGACCAGCAAACTAACCCCAAAGCAAACAAAAGGAAAGAAATAACAAAGATTAGGGCAGAAATAAATGAAATTAAGAACATGAAAAGTATTAAGAAAATCAACAAATTCAGAAGTTGGTTGTTTGAGAAAATCAATAAAATCAATGGACCCTTAGGTAGGTTGACAAATACTGTAAGGTCTCACTAATATGAACTAACATTAATGAGTGAACTTTGAGAGTTGAAGTTAAGAACAGAGGTTATCAGGAGTTAGAAAGAGGGTAGAGATTGGGCAATTAATACTCAAGGAATACAGATTGTGCAATAGGACTGATTGTAAGAATTCAGAAACGGATAGCACAATACCACGTGGTTGCAATATAAATACAGATAGAGGATAAATGCTGAGACAGTATAATTTGGGAATGCCTAGAGTGAACAGTGGTGCTAATTAAATGTACAAATAAAAAAACATTTTTTGCAAGAGGGAGAACAAAATGAATGTCAGCATTGCGGGGTATTGAAAATGGATAGTATGTAGGAAAAAGTATAATCAGTGCAAGCTAGGGTCTGTAGTCAATAGTATCATCGTAATATGCTTCCACTGAATATAATAAAGGCATTATGCCAAAACTAAATGTCAACAGGTAGGGGGGTCATGGGGGAGGGGTATGGATTTTTTGTGAAAGAAAAGGAAGTATCTCATAGATCATGTGACAAAGGCATGTTGGATTGTATGATGTGTGAATAAAACTGTTTAAAAATGAACAGAGAGAAATAACTGCTAGAGAAAAGGTGGAGAAAGAGATGTACCTATTCACTGTTGGTAGGGAAACTGAGAGGTGCAGCCCCTTGGAGGACAGTGTGAGAGGCTAGGGGTGGGGTAGCCATATGATCCTGGAACCCCGTTGTTCAGTATATACCTGGAGGAACTGAGCGTGGAGACAGGAATGAGATTTGCACACTGGTGTTTATGGCGGCAGTGTTCAGAGATTCACATTGGATAGAGGTGGCCTAAGTGAACAACTGAGAAATGGATGGGAGAACTGTGATGTATACATACCATGGACTACTGAGCAGCTGCAAGAAGGAATGAAGTTATGATGCATGCAAGTAGGTGAATGAAGTTTAAGGACTATATATTGAATGAAGTGTCATGAACAAAAAGAGTAGCATCATGACTCAATCATATGGACTAACTATAATATAAAAACTCAGTGAACTGAAGTCAAGAGCATGGGTTATCAGGTTGGGACCTATTGTAAAGGATCCTAGATTTGTAAACTTATAGCAGTCACATATATTCAGGAGATGTAACTAAATTCTTGATACTGAACTGTTTGTATATAACTTCATCTTTCCCAGAAACTTCAGGTATTTATTTGACACCTGAGATTCAAGAGTTAAGAGCTCTGAAACTATAAAAGTCAACAGTACCCCACACAGGAACTATTTATAGAGTTGAAAAAGGGATTACACTTCAAATAGATACATGAATGATCTGGAAACAACTAACGTAAGTCAGAATACAGGGTAAAGGATGATATCATCCATATTTTAAAACTTCAACTTTTTTTTTTTTTTTTTTTTTTTTTTTTTTTTAATAGGAAAGACAGAGAGAAGGAAGGAAGGATAGAAGGAAGGAAGGAAGGAAGAAAGGGAAACATTTTTAAACATTTTCTTGTTTTATTGTATTCTGTTTCTCCGTTTTTGTTACATGGGCTGGGGCCGGGAATCGAACCGAGGTCCTCCGGCATAGCAGGCAAGCACTTTGCCCGCTGAGCCACCGCGGCCCGCCCTAAAACTTCAACTTTTTTGTTCGATCAAAAGGAGAGATGTTTATTTGGTACAAAATTTGTATTTTGGGTAGTGCATTACCTACTTTAACTTGTATGTTCAGTTTAGTAGAACTACCGTAAATACATGGAATTTTGAGTAGGGTATGAGATTTTGTTGGCTTGTCCAGGTTAATGCCTGATATATCCCAGAGTAATTTGAGCAATGAATAAAGAAGTATTTGCAAAGTCCCCTTGGGGTACTGGAGAGAAAGGAGGAAATATACACCTTCCCCATTTGGAGAATTTCTGATATTCTCGCAAGCAGTGGGACAACCAAATCATATAGGCTGAGCCGTCGATCTTGGGGTTTGCCCCTATGAAACTTATCCCTTCAAAGGATAGGCTAAGCCTAACTTAAAATTAGGCCTAAGAGTCACCCCCATTTGGGTCTGAAGCCAGGAAACCTCAGCCAGGAGAGTGGACCCACCCATATACATGGAGAGGATGAGTTTGCCCTGAGGGCAGAGGATGAGTCTCCCATCTCCTTACAGTGGAAGAATTGTGCTGCCTCAGGCCTTTGAGAAGGTACAGCAGGCTCCTTGGGGACTGGGGAGAGCCTGGCTGCCACCACATGGAGGGGTTGAACGTGTGCGCACCAGAAATGGCAGAGAGCCCAGATGTGGCCCGGATGCCTGGAGAGAACGGAACGGAGAAAAGGGTGGTCTCCTCACTGTTCCCTGAAGTTGATTTGGAAAGAGGTGGGCCACTGTATAGGCCCTTGGATAAGGGTGGACTGCCACTTCCTAAAGCTGAAGGATAAATGACTTTCAGACTGAAATCCAATGGTCTTTGCCCTGTAGGTTTTCAAAACTGTTTGGGTCTTGTGACCCCTGTGTTCCTTCCAATTTCTCCCTATGGAAATGAAAACCTGTATTCTGTGAATGTCCTCCTTTGCATATTGGCTCCAAATAACTTGTTTTGAGATTCATAGGTCCACAGCCAGAAGAGAATTTTTTGCACCTTGACATTGTTTAAGGCGATGTGTGTAGTTGCCAAGTTGACAAGGGGTGGCCATGTGGTAGTTAGATTCAGTTGTTACCTTGGCCAGGAGAAGGTACCTAGTTCTGTTGCTGTAGACATGAGCCAATGGCCTGTGAACCTCTTTTGTTGCTGATGACATATGCAGTCGGCTAGGAGGCATGCCTGCTGCAACGACTGATATTTGACGTAATTGGCTGGTGTGTAAATGAGAGAGCTCAGTGTAGCACAGCCTGAGCAGCTCAACATACTTCATCTCAGCACTCACAGCTCAGCCCAGGCCTTTGGAGATGCAGAAAGGAATCACCCCGGGGGAAGTTGTTGGAACCTAGAGGCCTGGAGAGAAGGCCAGCAGAGATTGCCCTGTGCCTTCCCACATGAGAAAGAACCTTAGTTAAAAGTTAGCTGCCTTTCCTCTGAAAGACTAATGAAATAAATCCCCTTTTATTAAAAGCCAATCCATCTCTGGTGTGTTGCATTCTGGCAGTTAGCAAACAAGAACTCCCAGAGAACCTCTTTTGTCGCTCAGATGTGGCTTCCCTCTCTAAGCCAACCCGGCAAGTGAACCCACTGCCCTTCCCTCTACATGGGACATGACTCTTGGGGGTGTAAATCTCCCTGGCAACGTGGGACAGAACTCCTGGGATGAGTCAGGACCCAGTATCATGATTGGGAAAGCCTTCTTAAAAGGGGAGAAGAGAGAAATGAGACAAAATAAAATTTCAATTGCTGAGAGAATCCAAACAGTTGAGAGTTTATGCTGGAGGTTATTCTTATGCATTATATAGATATCCCTTTTTATGTTTATGGTGTATTGGAGTGGCTGGTGGGAGGTGCCTGGAACTGTTGAGCTGAGTCCCAGTAGCCTTGATTCTTATAGACGATTGTATAAAAATATAACTTTTACAATGTGATTGTGTGATTGTGAAAACATTGTGTCTGATGCCCCTTTTATCCAGGATATGGAAGGATGAGTAAAAAAATATGGATACAATATAAATAATGGGGGGATAAGTGGTAAAATAAATTAGATAGATGGAAATACTAGTGGTCAATGAGAGGGAGAAATAAGGGGCATGGTACATGTCTTTCGTTTTTCTTTCTATTCCTTTTTCTGGAGTGATGCAAATGTTCAAAAAAATGATCATGGTGATGAATACACAACTATTTGATGATATTGTGAGCCACTGATTATACACCATGTTTGAGATGTATGTGTGTGAAGATGGGTCAGTAAAAATATTAAAGGAAAAAAATGTACTAACCATGGCCTTATGAAGGATATGATCTGTTTAGCAAAACCAGAGGAGATACATGAAACACAGAAACTGGAGAGATTGGAAATAGTAAGAAATTAATAGGGCCATAATCCATAAAATGTTCCAAAGAAATTTGCTAAACTTTTTCCAGCCCTTGGGTTGTAGTCTGCTTATTTGTAATGCTGCAGAAGAATATCATTCCCTGAGGTAAAAGTAATAGAATTTTAAAGAAAAGAATGCCTGAAGTGAGATGTGGCTAGAGGGTGGGACTTTATGGGGGTTTGGCAGAAGGAGCCAGTGGCACCTTTTATCTGATACGCAAAGTATTGCCTAATCAGTATTCCCTGTTAACAAGATAAGAGATACATTAGTGAAATCATTTTCTAGCAGTTTATGAACTGGTATAATCTTGAACCAACCACTTAGTTACCAGCTTTTATCTATCTGCTGATATGCAAAATGGAACCAAACCCTACCCTTTTCATTTTGTGGGGATGGCTGGTTACAATTAAATGAGGTCTTGTAACTGGCGTTTACTAGGCACTGGGAAATTACAGTTTATCAGCATAACAGAAGACTTTAATTTTAAGCATGTTGCTTTTGTTTATTGACTTCTGATAGTATTTATTTTATTACTCAACAATTTTTTTTTTTGCATGGACAGACACCAGGAATTGAACCCAGGTCTCTGGCACAGCAGGCGAGAACTCTACCACTGAGCCACTATTGCCCGCCCAGTTCTGATAGTATTTAGACAACCACATACCAAAATTGCTTTCCTCCAAGGAAGTCTAATAAGTGTACCATGTATGTTTCTTTCTCAAATCTATAACTGTTATTTCCTGTGTTCTCTGCAGAGCTGGTGGTGTTGAGATCTATAGTGGAGATCGTAAAATAAAGGTTTCTAATACCCTGGAAAGCCGGCTGGATCTCATAGCCCAGCAGGTGAGTGTGGGCTCACTACTTTTAGTGGGTCTGTTGCTGCTTTCAAGTGGTACAGAACACATGCTCATTCACTGATGTCACTCTCTTTCCACATTTTTTTCTTTTTTTACATTAAAAAAAAGGAATGGGGATTAGGCATTCAGTGGCATTTACTGAGGTAATAACATTCAGATGAGGAAGGATTTGGGGTCAGAACCTGGGCTTTGTTTATCTCACACTATACTTTATATACATTCAGAGGTACTGACCAAAGTCCTCTCTTGCTAAGAGAGGAGAACTAAAGAAAATACTTGTTTAAAGGAATTACTGTAGGACTGCTGGCTTTTCAGATGTTGTTAGGTTGCACATATGAACTCTAAGAAATAAGCAGGGAAAATTCTAATTGTTCCAAAGTTCCAAGCAGCTTCCAATAGTGGTAGCCTGTTGCTGTGGCTACTAAGTTAGTGATTCTCTAACTTAGAAGTACAATTAACTGTTTGTGCAAATACATGTCTTACCGGGAATGCACTTTGACCTTAAGTATTATCTTCTGGTAACTTTAAAACCTTCAAACTTTGCTACTTATTACCGCAGCCCCTAGCCTCACACAGCTTTTAGATTCATTAAAACTAAGTAAAATTAAAATGTCAGCTCTTCAGTACACTAGTGAAAATAATGCTCAATAACTGTATGAGGCTAGTGGACCACATAGCCTTAGAAGTTTGAAGTTAAATCCTCTTAAGGGTTTTTCAGTTGCCAAAATGAACATTCTGCATAAACTTGCATTGCAACTTTTCTGTTCAGTCATTCCTGGCACATATTAGGCACTCAAGAAACATTTATAGCAAAAAAGAGTGTAGGTGATCCAGAATTTTCCGATAAGGTTGTACTGTCAATGGGCTCATCTCTTCTTCCTGTGTCACAGCATAACAAGAGGCCTGAGACATTTAATGATGTTATTTTTCATTGTCCTCTGTTTTACAGAGCTTTTTAAGCAGCTGGTCTTAGCCCCATATTAGTTTCTCACCATGGATTCTATCACAGTGCTTGAGATAAGAAAGGACAGATTTAATATCCTTAGCTTGTGGTTACCATCCCAGCCAAATAGGAGTAAATGGTTTTCTGCCTGTTTAAAATGGGCAGTTGTTCCAAGTTCTCCAACTGACAGCACTTATTAAAGAAAAGTATTTCTTCACAGATGATGCCAGAAGTACGGGGAGCCTTGTTTGGTGCAAATGCCAACAGGAAGTTTTTGGACTAAGCCTTTGGGAGGTGGAATTCATTCCACTCTTCTGCTGCTATGATATGGAAGTTTCTGATATTTGAAGAAACAAGATTATCTATTTAACCTCCTCTTTGCTGTTCTAATATTGTTGTGTACTTATCAGTGGAATACTCTTCTGTAGGAAATGCCCTTGGCTGTCTAGTTGTTAACAATGGAGAAAGTTTCACTTAAAATGATCAGGACCCTACCTTGAGTTCATTTAAAATTAATACAACTCTCCATTGCAGCATGAAGGTGAAGAATTGGTTGGTGGTTGCATGAACTTCCCCGAGTCTTCCACTCTTCTCTAGCTCTTATAATCTAGTCTAGAGAGTGATATGTCTGGCATTTTATCTTTATGTTTAAAACTCATATGGGGCATCCCTTCCTTTCAGCTGTAGTAATTTCAATGTTAACCTTTCTGAACCTAGAAGTTTTCCTTATTTGTAAATGTGATTTAAAATCTAAGCCCTGAAAATGAGCTTTGTTTATTAAAACAAAAAGTTTATGTGGATCTAATTGTGGTTTTTGTTTGTTTTGCAAAGCACTACAAGTTAATGGTTCAAAGAGTAAAGTTCTTACTGAAATATCTAGAAAAGAGCCATTTTCCATTATCTTCTTCAAAAAAGTTTTACAACTTTATTGAGAGAAGACTTTTATCAGCTTTAGCAGACTCAGAGAAGAAAGGAAACTAAGGGTTTGGGGGAGTTACTTTGTGCTAGGCCTAAATATTTTCACAAAGGCCTTTTCTTTCTCCCATTGCCCTTTTATTTTTTCCTCAGATGACTGCAGAGCTGCCCAATGTCTTGTAGCTGATAAAAATTAGCAGAACAAGAATTTTAATTTGGGTCTGTCTGACTGTGTCTCATCTTAGTCGAGAAAGAAGCCACTGTTTTAGCACCATCCTCTTCCTCCCTAACCTGAGTTTTAGATTAGATGGGAACTAATGCAAATAACTTCTGGAACGGTATTTTGTTCATAGGACTTGACCCCTCTTGTGTGACATTATTTCTCTTCTCTAGAGCAGTCTTGTAGGGAAAGGAATTGATGTGCATGAGAAAAGCTCTGCCACAGCAAACTCACTTCTTAAGATGATGAAATTATTTAGTGATAGACTCAAGACTCAAAACCCAGTGTTGAACTGCACTACACAATGAACCCTAAGGTAAACCATGGACTATAGTTAATAGGACCATTATAAAAATTTGCTATCATCAGTTGCAACAAATGTTTCATACCAGTGCTCAGTGTTAATAATAGGGTGGCATATGGGAATCCTGTATATTATGCACGATTGTTCTGTAATGCATAAATTCTCTAATAAAGAAAAAAAATCACCCTAATATTATTTAAAAATAAAGTATTCCATTGGCTATTATCCTCTATCCTCATAAGTAACAATTAGAAAAATAAGTGAGAGTTACCTGTTTCAAGTGTTTATTTTAAGGTAGTTTGGTTCTGAAATGGATGCAGAAAGGAAGATGGCAAGCATCATTCATTGTAGCCTGTTTCTTCCACTGTTGACAAGATGATACATTTAACCCATTGACTTGACTTCAAATAGTGTTTCTTGGACATAGTGAGGATGGGTCCAAAAGCTGTACCCCGGGAGGATTTGAGGCAGGCTGGCTGACTGACTTTGCCAGGCTCCTCAACTGGAATCAGCCCAATCCTATGACTTAAAAGGGTCTACTTGGTTTCAGATGAGGTGATAACTTTGAGGGCTGTCACAGTCCCCTTGAGCTTCTGACCCTCCTTTTCCCCAGTCAGTGTTAGAACTAACCATAAATGACTTAATTCAGGATTAGCAAAACAAAATCCTCAAACTAACTCAAGTGTACTAAGTGTGAGTAAACTAGAAATGTACAATGTAGGACAAACCTTTCTATCTTTACTGTTAAGGTCTTGAAATTAAAACAACCTAAGCTGGTATCATTTTTGTTATTGTTGAAAAGTCAATTAGAGGCTCCTGAAGGTAGCTGTACCCCAAAAGGAAATTAATGAGTTACTTTGAAGGGAGAATAGGGATATAACCAGCCTGCTTCTTAGAATAAAGTTATTTCTTCCCAGCTGAGGTAGTACTACAAGTTAGAGAACAGAGTACAAAGTGAATGTGCTCTTACCCTCTCTAGTCTAGGTAAAATGTGCCAGAGAGATGGCAACAAGTGAAGGGATCTGGGTTCCAGCTGTATCTACTACAAAAACTTTAAGATTTGCTCTCCAATACCCATGAAGTAGACACCTTGTGCAATCCCAAAGAGAGGTGCTATGACAAGGGCACGGCAACCTGCTCCCTTCATGAATGCGGAAGGTCCCTCCCGGATCCAGAGTTTCCTAGGGAGAAAGAAGAGCCTGGTGAGCGGATGGACAGGAACACACAAGCAAGTCCTCAGTCATATCTTCTTTCTTTCTCAAAGCTCTACTTCCTTTGTTAAGAGTAGGTATCATTTTCACAGTTACAGCAAGATCCAAGGTGTGGGGGAGACATACCTCACCCATTTTGCCTGTGCAGTTTGCTTACTTAGCAATGGGGCAAAAGCTCTAGAAAACAGATAGACTTGATCTAACTAGAGTCTTGGGGCAAGAGATGCTGTAGGGATGCAAGGAAAAGAAAAAAGTTTCCAATACATCTTGTTTTTAGAAAGGTAAGTGAAAGGGACAGTCTTCAAAGAGATCCAGAGTTCAGTGTAGTAAAGGAACAAAATTGATCTCTAGAACTGGTGAAGTTGGAATCAGTGTGCAGGTGACTATCCCATCAATGTTCTGAGGGGGTGCTGGGCTCACCTGGCACAGTCTGTGATCCCACTGTAGACTTCCTCACCCAAGCCTTTCTTGAGGGTTTGGATTCGAGTTTTCAAAACTAAATGAAGCATAAGTGAAAATAAGTAGTGAACATCATGTCTTTTGTGTTCTGGTCTCAACATGAAGTGGTTGGGTTTCCTTCTAGAACTAACATATGAAACTGAATATCTGCAATAGAAATCCTCCCCTCTTTGGGCCTCATTTGTAAATGAGAGAATTAGGGACTACAAGATCCAGGGACAGAAAGGCCTACCCACAGGCTCTGGTACTGAGTGCCAGAGGAACTAGATGCAGTCCCTAAAGATAGCTGAAGGATTGTCCTCCCACACTTGGTTTAACTCCTATTAGCCTCAGATTTTAAAATGCCAGCATTCATTTATAGCTGATGCTCTCACCTATGCTTGGGTCAAAAAGCTAATGAAGGTGAGGGAATTTGTCAGTGAAAAGAAATACAGTGAAGGCATTCTTAGCCCCACTTTCTGTTAGGACTGGCAGTCACAGGTTGAAACCCAAGGGGATTTTCAGGATTGGGGCTGTTCCATCTTAATCCTAAAAGTGCGAAAGTACTGCTTATCCCATAAATGACTAGACAAATGCCTGATTTGTAAGGCCAGTCAGCCCTGAACCCCTCTCATATCTCCCATGCACTCACCGTCCAGAGGTGTTACTGCAACAGCAGCTAAGGAACCTGCAGCACATCCTGACACGAAGGAATGAGCAAAGGAAGCTTTCCCAGTGAGCTTGCTGAACCCAAGTTTGTTCAGGTTGGCAAACAATGGGAAGTAGATGATGGAGAAGGGAATGTCTCTGCAGGAGAGAAAGAATCTGAGCTCAATGCTGCTGTAGGGCTTCTACCTAAGGTCACACAACAAGGCTTTTCCCTGAGCTATATGGGGCTGTGATGATCAGAGACAAGTCACAACTGCCTGTTCCTCCTCTGGTACCCTGTAATGTAGGTCTGGACAGCATAAGAATGGATTTGTCTTGCCTCATCACTCTGCCCCACCAGCACCTGCAGCCTCTTAAGGAGGAGCCAAATGTGGTTTCAAAGCCTGGAAACCTTTTAGGTAAAACAGTTAAGGTCAGAGCTAAAGGTGAGCAAATAAGTGCTGAAGAGCTATAAGCTAAAAATGTTGAGGGGGTGGAGACAGATAGGAAGGTGAAGTTCATTTATCTGTTACCTAGGTGATAGGACAAAACTAGCCACAGGTCTGGTACCCTTCTACCAACGTTTAGGATTTTGTCCAAGAGCTTGGTGGCTCAGCAGCCAAGGAGCAAGACAAAAAAAGGGGGGGGGGGGCGGTTAAAAAGAGGGGATATATCCATTAATTAATAAATGATCTATAATTCTTTATAGATAGGGCATCTTGGGTGCCTCTGGGCTACAGACATGCAATACTCATGTGGACCTGGTTTTTGGAGAAGAGCCTGCAGTTTTCAGTGCTCCAGATACCCACCCATTCTGTGCAACCCTGCAAAATTCTGGTCAAGACAAGAAACAAGTTCTATGCTTGCTCTATGGTTTACTGTGCTGGGTTTGGAATGGAAAGGATATAGAGAGAAATAGGGGCAGTGATCCTTCTTGGCCTCCTGTTCCTTCACCCTGTTTACTCAGGCCCCAAGAGACCAAGATTGGCTGGGTCCTGGTTCAGAAATAAAGCCTCACCTGAGGAGGGTGGCACCCAGACCCTTGTAGAGGCCAGGCAGGCCCTGTGTATGCAGCAACTCCCAGGCAATGACAGTGGCAGATGTACACTTGGGGGCACGCGCTGGACCACTGGAGTAGGATCTGGAGGAGGAAGGTGCTGAGGCTGAACTTTGGGGATGGGTGGCTGAAAGGAAAGGAAAGACTCCCCATCACAATCTAGCCCCAAAGGGAGCTGCAAAACACCTTCCCAAAAGTTCACTCCTGATGCCTGTTCCCTGGGACAAACAGAGGGAAGACTAGACGTGAGAAGATTGTTCTAATTTTAGAATACTAATATTTGGGTCCAAGGAAATCTTTCTAGGATCTGTGTCTTCTAATGAGTGATCCTGCGTAAGAACAGAAGTTCTTCCTGAGTGAGATGGGTGGACCAACTGTTTTAAGATTCTATTGAGGTGGCAGCTGCATAGGATGCTTCACAAACAAGTGAGATGCTTGCTTGCTTGACAGAAAGCTGTGGTAGCACCCTCCAAATTCCTTATCCTCCCACCAAAATAGAGCTTTTGATATGCGTTCATATCTAAATCATCTCAGCCTATGTGAATTGTTGTATCCTGTTATCACTTTGGAACACAGGAATCCCATACATCTCCCTAATGTGTTGTGGTAAATTCCTTTTGTCTGTCCAAAAGCTCTCCTTCAGTCTTCCAGGGGAGCTTCTTTTCTCTAATATTCTAAGGTTACATGAACATGTTCTTCCCTGCCCCTCTCCCCCCAATATAGGATTCGATTCTTTAGATGTCAACCTGCTTTAGTTGAAAAGTTCAGAGCCCGTCATCATTTGATGAGTTCAACATCTGATAAACAGAATGGGATTATTTTTCCTGAGCATATTAAATCCAGCATTTCAAATGTGGGTGAATGACCACATGATTCAATGTACTGAAATCGTATGAATGTGAATATGCATTTCCTTAAATCTTGATGTTGGAGAAGCTTTGCTTAGACTACAAATCCTTGCTAAAAGGAAGATATTTCATTTCCCAAGTTTGTTTGGTACCAGCAGGCCAGTATTTCATTATAGAAAGCTCATTACTGCACATATTTTCTTAGAGTTATAATCTAGGTACAGGCCTCAAACAGGCCTAAACTTTGAGAAGTTAATCAATTATGAACACTTTAACCATTGTCATCTTTAAATACACATAATTCATCTGTACACTATCTCTCACTTCCTTTTAAATGTTTTAGTACTAAACTTCTCACCCAGGTTGAGAATCCCTAAACGTTACAGGGATTTTATTCTTTGCAGATCAAAGTATAGGGTAGTTTTTAATGTGTGAACTGGTGATTTGCCTCAACAACATAAATTTCCTAATAATTAGCACTAAATACTTGCATATAAAATGCCTTATTAGTCAGAGAAGTGCATTTGACATTTTAAATCTTTTCTTTATGGAATTAAATTAAAAGAAATCTATTAATTTTTTTTAAATTATGCCTGCAGAATATTTATCCTATATTATTTGATTAAGATGCATTATTTATGTTTTCTTCTTTTTGCTTAATGGTTTGGGTGTCTCTTATTTACTCCTAAAGGGTTCTTTTGAGTATTTTGTAAATGTAGTATCTTGGGGGAAAGTCTGGACCAAATACTTAAAAAGCACGTTAGTTGAAGAGTGTAATATATAGTCCTGGCTCTTCAGCTTCCTTAAATTTCATGTTGGGTAACCGTGTTGGGTGCTGACAAAAATTTCAGAACAATGACTAAGTTGACATGTAACCATTTTTCTATAGTCCATACACATTATGGCAATTAATTAGTCTATAGTGAATGAATACTTGAAAAGCCAATTATAACATTTCACTCAACTTTTCACTCCTACAAGTCACCTTGTGGAATGCCTTTCCTACTTTCACTTTGAAGGGGGCTTATAATCTCCTAAAATCCCTAGCTAGGTCTATCTGCTGCGGCGGCCACTGTGATTCTGTTTTTTGAGTAGGTGCCATGTTTATTTGTATTGCCTGTGCTCGGTTCCCACGCCCATTTTGGGCCACTTGCTGTGCACATCTCAGATGTCGGTTGGTATGTCCTCTGTTGTTCTCCAGGAAAGCTGTAGCCTTCCCCGTTTGAAACAACCACTGAGAGTAAATGCAGAAAAATCCAAGTGTAAACAACCACTCAAGAATATATCTAGTTCCTTAATAAAGAAATGAATCTCTTTCTAGAGCCAGTGTTTATAAGCACTGCAAATACCCTTTTCCTGAGTCATGAACTTGGGTCCACAGAAAAGCAGTCTCGCTCACGTTTTGTATTTGATAAAAAAGTGGTGGGAGTTACACGCATCCTGCACTGTGGGGGAAAAGAAAATGCCATGGGGCTATCCTTGCTGCTTCTTGCTCTAAATACCCTGCCAAGATACTGTGCAAGCCAAACTGTGCAAAGGACTGGAACTGGAAAGAAGGCTACAAAGGGTGGGGGTTGGGAGAGGGCAGTACTTTCCAGTACCTGAATGCAGTATCTTTCTGCAGTTTTATTTGCTTCATGTTGGTCAGATCCCACATGCAAATCTTGTTTAATCCTAGCAGAAGGGCAACACATTTACTGGGCACAGTGCCGTCTAGACATCTAAGTCAGGAGAGGCCAAATTTCTCTTCAAGGGAAAACCAAAAGAATAAGAGAGATTCTCTCCCCCTTTTTATGCCTTCCTACTAAAGGCTAGCTTCTGTGGCATAAAACACCTACTGACTGAAATTGTTAGCGAGCAAGCCATGCCTTTCTTAAGATCTTAAATCAAGCCTATATGTCCAGGTAATATGATAGTGATATTAGTTGTACATGTTCTCTCTCCCTCTTGAATCCTGATTTGCATTTCTGTTATTTCTTCTAGAGCTGGAAGTGTTGAAATCTACTATAAATTTGTAAGATATCATAAAATAAAGACTTCTATTGACCTAGAAGGGTAATAGGATCACACAGTCTAGCAAATGTGGGCAGGTCCGTGAGGCAATCTATTCTGATCACAACCCTTTATCCATCCCTCATGGGGTCCAGGACCAGTCTCACCCAAGCGTCCAGCATCCTGCAGCTGAATCTTGAGCATTTCCATGGGACAGGTAACCACCACTTGGCACATTCCTGCTCCACATCCAGCTAGCATCTCCAACTTCAGATTCTGCTGCATCCTGTGGAACCAGAAACCAGGCTCCTTCAGTTCCATCAGCCCTGCTGCCCCAGCTAGGCCATCTACCCTCCTCAGTAGTGCAGATTTCCATGGATGGTATTTTGGTCCTGTCCTAGTCAGCTGCAACTCACCCAGTGGGGCAAATCATCACCTGCCCCTCACGCTTGCTCTCCTTAGAGACATAGGATTAAATTTAAAACAAAGGTGGCTAGGGAGTTTGCACCCACACCGAAGTTGAAACCAGTAACCGAGAAACTACCCATTTCTGGTATTCTCTGATCCCTTAAGCAGTATCACTAGGACAATGGGAAGCATGAGAGAACTATAAAGTGTTTGGGGCTGACAAATACATGTGCACACAAACATATACATAGTCTAAATTATCTATATACTCTTAATCTACATAGAACCTTCAGTTTATACTAAACACCATTCAATTTCCCCTTGCAAAAAATATACTAACCCTCAGCTATACATATGCATATATTAACATACATGCTATGCTGCAAGTAAACTGAGGCACATTTGCAATTCTCCCCCTGCCCCTCTCCACAAACCACAAACACACAGTAAAAATGTCCACCCCCAGCCCCACCCACCCCATACCCATCTTCCAGGAGCAGCTGCCGAAAGAAGTCATTGGCTGCCAGCTTAATGGCCTTCTCTGGAGTGACCAGGGTCAGGTTCACTGCAGCCCCTAGAAGAGGAAACAGAACAGGAAGAGGTAAGGCCAACCCAGAAGGATGCCAACACTGAAAACCTGCTCCCAGCCCAGCCAGTGGGTCTCTAGAGGTCAAGGAGGGCTCCTCTGGACTATTTGATTGAAACATTCATTTTCTTTCCATCCTCCTGCTTAACCCCTTCCCCGACTTCATCTTCCTCTGTTTGATGTATTTTTTTTCTTAGTGGTCTTATTAGCCCAGTTGTCAGGATGTCATTTTATTTTTGTCCTTGTCAGGGTTGTCCACCTTTGAAGATAAATGAGCAGTTCTCAATATTATGCCCAGTATTGAGCCCCTGGAGCACACGGATTAGGCTTCAGTGACTCTGCCCTACTCTAGCCTGGCCCCATGGGGCAGTTAGTGGTTCAGCAATGTTTTTATTTTATTCTTCCTGGATACTAGCAGAGCAGCTCCTTGCAATGCCACCTTTGGAGCCATGTCCCAAGGCATAATCACAGCTGGGTGGCCCTGGGGGGTGAGCGGTAGAAAAGCCACCTCCTGACTCCTACAAAGGACTCAAAACCCTTCCCAGTCTCTGAACCTTTAGCCTCTCCCCTTCCACAACTATGAGTAGCGGGACCCAATACCCTTAGAGAGAGACAGAGGAGGGAGAAGGGAAGTGGGAGGAAAGAAGAAGGAGACTTGTTTCTTTCTTTTTTAAAAAATTGTGTTAATATACATAACATAAAATTTACCATCTTAACCGTTTTTAAATGTATCATTCAGTGGCATTAGTTATATTTACAATGTTATGCCACCATTACCACCGTCTTATTACCAAATCTTTTCTGTTACCCCCACCGGAAACTCTGAACCCATTAAGCTAAAATTTCCCCTCTCCACAGTAACCTCTAATCTATTTTGTGAGTTTCCTTATTCTAGACATTTCATATATGTGGAATCATACAACTTTAGCCAGCTGCTTTTGACATCACAGTGAGAAAACAGGGGCCAGGCCTGGGAGTGACCCCAGTATGCTCCACTCCCTCCCAGAAGCCATGACCACCTCTGTCTCAAATAAAGAGAATCAGGGCTAGTAATCACCTGGTGCCCCCAAACCCCGTCCTCAGAGTTCCCTGGGAAAAAGCAACCCCTACTCCCAAAATTCTATAATCTCACAAAGTCAGATGCCCTGCACTATCTCACAATCCTCACTTGCTCAAGAGCGCCCCTGGGAAGTCTGACAAGCTCACCTCGGTACATGCCAAAGAAGCCCTCAGCCTGGGCTGTCTTCATCAGGCAATCTATCCTAGGAGCAGAGGCCAGAAAAGGATTTAGTGGGAAATAGGAGGCTGATCCTTCAGCCTTCTCCCAGGGTCCCCATCCAGGAGGGCACCCACCCCACTGACTGATCCCCCAACCCCCTTCACACCCTCATTTACACACTCCCTAAGGATTGAGGCCCCGGTTTCCCTGCCTCCAGTTCCCCAAGACTTACATTCCTTTGTAGATATCTTTCCCAAGCTGGTTCTGCAGTCGTGTCTTGGCCAAGTCAATGGGGAACACACAGGTCACCCCCACAAGCCCTGCCACACCTCCATTGATGAGCTTTGCTGTGATACTGAGGCCAAGGAGAGGAGGGAGATACCAAGAAGGGGAGGGAGGAAGGAAGGGACAGAGTCAGGGCTCAGAGGTCTGGCCATGGTGGGGGAACAGGAACAGAACAAAGTATAGGAAGGGAGCCCCCAGGGGCAGACCCCTCTCCTGGGCCTCCAACCCAACCCCAGCAGTCCTCATGGCCTCCCTCACCCAGGCTCCAGTTGCAGAGACAATCTGGGGACTGGGAGCAGGGGTCCCAACCCACCTCCTACAGGACAATTGCACTCACCTTTGCTGAGGCATCACATCCTACCCTGACAGGAAATATCTGCAAGTGCTTCTGGGAAGGGCCCTGTGCAAACTCTGCCCCCTGGGGTACTTGGGCTGTTTTTTCCCCATTTTGAAGGCACACACGAAGAGTTTTCAAACATACTATTCTGGGCTTACTGTCAAGCAGACTGAGTTGCCTCCCTCTGGGAGCCCTCACTTCCCTCTCTGTAAGCCTGGCCTTAAAGGGTTTTGTGGGACTAAGTAAGCAAATGCACTCACATTTCTGAAAATAAGGGCCTCCAATTGGCATGAGCTAACCAGAGGCATAGAGGTGGGAGTATTGAGATCATTCATTTTAGTCCAAAGAAAAGAAACATAATGCTTTAGATACTGTGGCCTCTCTCATCATGGCTAAGTAAAGAATTTCTGGAAGACTGAAAATAGAATAAAAGCCTTCTCAGACTCTTAGAACCTAGCAAGTTTCTTTCAGGTCAGAGGCCGACTGTGAGCAAACTATTTGGAGACAGATTATCTGGAAGGCCGAGTCTGTAATGTTGGTCTGCCTACAAATGACTCTTGATAAACAAGTAGTAAACTTTGGGACAAGTAGAACTGTGATTCATATTTTCCCATCTAAGATGCACTTTCAACAATTACATATATATTATCTCCATTTGGGACAGTCAGGCCTTGTCAGTGCTTCCCCAGTCCTCAGCTTCATACATCAGGGCTCTGGAGAAGCTGACTGATTTGCTGTTGCCCAAAGTCCTCCCCCCACCAGCTCCAGCTTACTTCAAATCCTGGTTGGACATTTTGCAGGAGCTCCAACTGCTGGCGGCTGCAGGAACCAGGCTCTTGACTCCTCAGGGCTGGTCGCTGTCTGGGATGGCTGGGGGAAGCAGTGGTATGGGATTCCTGGCTCTAGAACCCCAGAGTAGGTTTTGAGACCTACTAGTAGGTTTCAGAGACCAAGCTACACTACGTTTCTAGATTTATTTAGAATTTTCATAATAAATGGAAAGCATGGGGGACAGTGCTTAGGAAATGGAAGCTACAAAAATAATTATTACTGCCTCTGAGGAAGGTTCCTATTTTAGCCCAAGAGGCTGTCAGGAACCATTCTGATGGAGGCTGGTCTGAGCTCTGGAGAGCCTCTACTGTACCAGCTAACTCCAAGCTGCTTTAGGGTCCTCTTTTCTCACCTCCTCACTGTTCTCTGAGGCTGCCAGCAATTCTTTGTTGTCATCAGGTATTTTATTTTGGGAAGGGAGAGAAAACAGGAGGGGAGGGGCTCAATATTTTCCAGGTGGTTTACTAATCCATTCAAGAGAAAAAACTATTGTGTGCCACGTACTATTTCAGGCCTCAGGATACAGCAGTGAACAAAAGACTAAAATCCTAGTTCTGGGGGACTTAAATTCTAGAGGAAGAAGCAGACAATAAGTAAATCCTTAGGATATCAGGTAATGATAAATGTTACAGAAAAAAAATTCAGAAGGGAAGGAGGCTAGGAAACATCAGTGATGCCGGTGCCTTGACCAAGTAAGGATTCATTGAGAACATGACTTCTAAGAGTCATAGGAAGTAAGGGAGTTGAGTCCTGCATATATCTGGGGGATGAACATTTGGGGCAGAGTCAGTGCAAAGGCCCCGAGAGCAGTTGGCCAGTGAGGAGTGAACAAGTAAACAGTGGAAGATAAAGTCAGAGAGAGAACCAAGTGCAGGCACAACCACGTGAGGCCTGGTGAAATCTTTGCCTTTTATTTTTCTTAAAAGAAGCAATTGGGGAGTCAGGGTTAAGGACAGGAGTGCCATGCTTTTAACCTATTTTGGCTGTGGGGTCAGGAAAAGACAGCAGGAGCTCAAAGACAGAAGTAGAAAGACAAATTAAATTATTGCAATAATCTAGGCAAGAGGTAATGGTTGCCTATATCTGGGTGGTGACAGGAGGAGGGCGAGATAATTTATGGATTTATGTTAAAGGCAGGGCCAACAAGATTTTTTGGAGGGAAAAAGAGCAGGCAAGGGGACACCAGGGATTTTGGTCCAAGAAATTGAAAGATGGGTTCATGGTGTTTAGGTCTATAACACATAAAACTTGGATCTTTTGGAGAAGAAAGGAAGCTAGTCTGGATAGGGAGAGACAAGGAAGTGGAGCCAGCACATCTGGAGGAAAAACAAAAGGTGGAGACATTCCTAATTGTGTTCAAATTCCTGGTTCCAGCTGCATTTCTGTCCTTGGATTCCAGGGGACTCAGCTGTCCTATCAAACAGTTGATCTTACTACTTAACTTCCTAGGATTGGTCACTTCCTGCTGCTACTAACCAAGAGTCTTAGTTATTCCTGAAATCAGTAATGGGAGTGAGAACTTGTGAATTACAGATCTCAAAGCGTGGAATCAGCTGAGAGAAAGTAAGGTATAGGCATGAGGGCTCCCCATCCTGGGTTGGAAAGCTGGTGGTTCTTGTGCAATATCATTTGTCATATCTTGAAATATAAAACATGAACCTTCCAAAAAATGGAGCTTTAGGGGACTTTGTGGCAGAATGTCAGGAAATTAGTATGCTGCCTATTCTTTGAGGCATTTAACAAATTGTTATGAGAAAAAAGACAGTCTAATTCTAGGCAACCATTTAAAAAATTGATAGAAACAAAAGGACACAGTAACTTTTTAAAGAAAGCCCTACCCTTTTTGTCTGAAGCAAGAAAGCCAATAATGGAGAACCTTATAGCTGCCCTCATGGGGCACTGCTAATTCTAGAGCTAAAAGACTATTTTAGAAATTATGATTCCCTGGCTATAGGAATTGGGATATTTAAAAGCTGGAGAAATGAGGACTAAGCAGATGTGATGACGTCTCCACTATGAAGTGTGTCTGCCTGGTGTTATGTGTGCACATTGTATGGGTGCATTTCAGAGCTCCAGCCTCACCATCCCTAGCTTAGACAGACTGTGCCAAGCCACGATAAATCCCAGCCCTGGCAGTTCCCTTTACAGACCTAAGTATTCAGAAAGTATGACTTGACAAGCTTTCTGGCACTGGTAAATAAAGGTATCAGTAAACAGTCCCAAAAAGGAAACTGAGTATTAGCTAGTTAGGGTTTTAAAGGAGTCCTATCACCTTTGAGAATCCCAAACTTGGTGACAGGGCCTACAATTTCTCAATCCCTAAAGCTATACCTAGGTTCAAGTGTTTGTCACTCTACAATTTGTTGAGTGCCTACTATGTGCCAGTTGCTGTTCTAGACATGGAGATAGTCTCTGCCTTCACCATATATACATTCCATTGTATACTCCTGGTTCCAGCATGATAGGAAGAGACTTCTAAAGTGATACAGGTCCCACAGAAGCCCTATTGCCTGACTATGGAGTTAACTATTCTCCCAAGTAATTTGGGAAATAATGGACACTCATTAAATTAGCTAGTCCTATCCCTTAGTTGCGATGTAGGCTTAAGACTATTTATTGTAGAATGGATAGCATTCTCCTTTCTTCTTTTCTAAATGGAATTCAGGAAAGACAAAATTCTGGTTTTCCAGAATTGGAAGCATTGAGGAGTGTTGGAAGCACTGAAGTAAACTGATCATTCAGACAGTGGGATGCAGCATTATGAACAGCCGTATCTGGAATTCTTTGGGACCAAGAGGAAAAGGACTGGAGTTGGCTCAGAGGCTCTGTACATTCACCTCTGGATGCAGGATCTGGTTATGTTGTCCAGTGATTTCACAGTGAGAAGACACAGGCACTTATAATTTTACATGTGATAAATGAACCATAGTAGGAGGAAGAAATTTGGACGCATGGAAACTCACGTGTTTGTATGTCTCTACCCATCAAAGGGTGGAATGTAGTGGAACAGCTATTGTCATGTCTCTCATCACCCCCATTTCCCGGAACCAACCCCCGCGAACTCACCATTCCATCTGGCCGCAGTGGGAACGGGCCCCATCCTCCTGGGTTATATGGCTTGTCTAAACATGGGCACCTGGACTTTAAGCCAAGTTATTTAAACCCTCCCATAGGAACTCCTCTCTGACAGAGTTTTTATCTGTATGTTTTATGAAACATATAAACCTGATACTTCTTGCATATAAAATTTCACAGTCATATTTACTGCCATTTGGTTTGGGAGACAGAGATTTGTACCAAGAGAGAAGAATAAAGCAGACTCAGAGATAAGAAGACAGGAACAGATCCACAGAACTAAGCAAATAGGAGATAGAATGGTGTTTGAAACCTGATTACATGGTGACCTATTTCATTCCTGTCCTTGGGCACCAAATGAATATCCCAGACTTTAGTGAATTCACTTTTTGTGATAAGGTAGTTAATTTCTGTAACTCATTAACCAGAGTCCTTAATAAACATAAAACAAAATAACACCTTGAATTCTATTTAATGACAACTGAGTGGCTTAGATAATGAGTACTATAAGAGTTCAGAGACGGGCAAGGATAGCCTTGGAGAAGAGGCTCGAACTTGAGGTGGGTCTTAAAAGAATAAGGGGAAATGAAAAAGGAGAAGAGAAAGTGGAGGGCAGTCTGGAGGCGAGCATGGAGAACAAACCTCACATTCGGAGAGCACTAGCCGGCAGGAACAGAACTGTGGGAAGAAGGCTGCCAAGGTGTTAGGCCGTGTTCTAGAAGACCTTGATTGCCAGATTCTATTATGTGCTCTGAACAATTCAGTCATTTCTTTATTTGATCATGTACTTAGTGCGAAAACACTGAATGCCTCTAAGGAGGAAGCTACCAATGTTGAACATGGTATGAGGGCACGTATTTTGACAGAATGGGTTGAAAGGAGGAAATTTGAGGGGGCAGCAGTCTGTTAGGAAGCTATTGTAAAGCAATGAAGTGGTGAGGGAAGGGTAAAGGGGTGGACAGGAAAGAACAAGGGTTAGCTGGGGTAGAACTTTCTAAGAAAAAAAAGCGCCTGTACTTAGAAGCCAGAGGATCTGAGAGATTGAGCAGGGCAAATTTAAAGAGGCGGCTTCCTTTTTTGAGCTTTCCCCACCTGTGGGGAAGGGGAGAAAATAGGATAGAAACCAAGGCTTCAGAGATTGTCTCCTCCAGAACTGTGGGAATCAGCAATGCACACCAAGCTTGGCAGAGAACCTTTGAACTAAGGACACCATTCTGCCAGGGTGTGGTCTGGCGCTAGTCCTATAATCCCCCCAGGCATCACACATTCAGGAGTGTTTCCAGGCACTGCTCCTAATCCCTCACCCCTGCAGAAACATGTCCTAGTCTGTGGATGGTGCTGGCTACAGAGTCAGAAGCAGACAGTCCCACTGTCAAAGTACAGCCCCCTTATCACTGACCTTAGCACACCGACTATAGTGTTCCTGGGGCTACTCAGGACTCCCCCACTCCACAGGCACTCCCCAGCCCTAACATCAAAGCTAATCTGCCCGACAGCCCATCCAGTCAGCTTTACTAGGAGACATCTAGCTCACAAGTATTTAGGGAGTAATTCTCTTTCATTAATAATGAAGGAATGTTCTATTTCTTAAAGAACTTAAACAGATGTCAGAAAATTCGGAAAGCACAGAAAGTTTGATTCTTAATTGCATGGCTTCTCGTGACCATATTTAGTAGAGGTTATCCAGAGCCACAATTATTTAGAGAAATTACTCTAGTTGGCAAGCCACAGGGACCAGAGAGTTCTCCTCCCACCCTAAAACATCCTATTCTCTTGACTTCTGTAACTCCAGAGGCTCTCCCCGGGGCCTCTGACCATGACAGGTAGGTGTTCCTTGGTCGCTGATGCCTGCCTGTGCCTCTTCTACTGTCTGGAACGAGCTTGTCTTCCCTGGGCTTTCATGAGCACCCACTGCTGACAACCCCAAAGTCTCTCAGCTCAGTCTCTCCCCACTTCACATCCCTTTCAGCTTCATTGCCCTAAATTGATTCCCCACTGTGGCCAAGTGAGCTAAGGGGCAACCCTGGGCCAAATGATCAGCCTGCCACTTAAGCACTTCCCTAAATTAACCCTGCTCTTGAGACAGTTTCCCAACTCCCTATCTGCTTCTGGCCCCTCTCGCCCTCCCCACCCACACAGAACTTTAATTTTCAGGAATACATTATAGCCTCTTACGTCTGAGATTTGCACATACTTTGCCCTCTTCCCAGGACACTCTTACCCTCACCTACACCCAACAAATTACATTTTTCTTTGGATCTCAGCTCAGGTGCCACTTTCCCTATAAACCTCTTTTGAGCTTTCCAAGTCTTGGCTAGGAGACCTTTCAGTGATCCCATTTAATACCTGGTTTTAGCACTTGCAAATCGTATGACAACTACTTGCTTACTGACCTGTATCCCTATCAAAACTCTAAATTATTTGAAGGGAAAGGTACTCTTTGAGCTAAATCCCCAGGGCCTGGTGCAGAGGCACTCAATAAATTATTCTTGGATCAATGAACCACGAGGATTTATTACCTGTACCTTTGCACAGCCAGTCTTATTGGACAGTTCCATCCTTAGAAGCCAGTCTTGTTGCGAGGAACTGGGGGACTGGGGAATGGTCTCAGTGATGAGGACTGTCAGGCCCTTGTTCCAGCCCACTTCTTCTAGTTAGCAGAGCAAGAGCATCCTTCTAGGCATGAGCTCCTCACACTAGTAGCCAAGAGCCAATTCCTAAGTCAGTGCCAAAGAAATACTTGCTTCTTGGTTCAGATGTTGCCAGGAAACTCCAGTCAGGGAGATGTCACTTTCTTCTGTCTACCTCCTTTCCTGCTTGCTACTCTGCAGCAACTGAGATGGGAGACCCTTTTTCACTGGCTGCTCTTAACTCATCCTCCCATGTTTACTTGGAGGAGAATTTGCTAAAAGAGGGTTTTTACCTACCACCTGCAAGCCAGATACAAATAGACAAGACAAACACTTACCTGCTTTAGGTAAGAATCTTCTGCCTTGTCTGGATCCCAAGATAAAGGCTAGATTACATAGCACTGCAGCAAAGAGTTGGTTTACAGTCCAGACTGTGTGTCCCTCCCTCCTCATCCCTACAGCCGTACTTTCACCCTGGGGCAGAAGGAGGAGCTAGTAATTTAACTCTTCCATTTCCTTTCCCCCAGCCCCTCTCCCCACTATGTTACACCTTTAACTAGGTTGGGATTGACTCAACCCCTAAAGATGCAACTACAAAGCCAAGCCCAGGTGGGGCTGCTGGTATGACTGGGACAAAAATTAGGGGTGGAAGTGGAGGAGGAGTAAGGGGAGATTTCCCATCCATTCAGAGGCCTGGAGGCCAGGAAGGACAAACAACCAAAAATCAATGCAATGGAGACTGGGCAAATACCTTTGTAAAACATCTGGTACCAGGAGCTGAATCTCTCTTTTTCAGTATCATGCACTTTTCTAATTGATTCTAATTGAAATAATCAATGATTTCATTGATTCTGTATTTTCAGTGAGAATGTTTTCCTTAAGATCTGCAAAACCCTGAAAGACAGAAATCTACACTTCATAGCTTTTACTGGCCAAGAGGCCACACACTGCAAGAATGTATCTTTTTTTTGCTTGTTTCATTTAGGGTACAGCTGCTGGGACTGTCATGGGTTGAGCTGTGGGTGGGCCACAATATTGATTTGGCACTTTCATACCCTTAAGAATGCGACAATCCTGAGAAGGTTTCAGGGAAGAAGGGCAATTGATGTGGGTCTTGAAGGAAAGCCAAGGTGTTGAAGGAACCAGCTTCTCTTGAGGGGCAAGTGATAAGGTAGTAGGGGGGAGAATAAAGCTTGTAAATCGTTCTGTGTCCAGATGGTACAGGACCATGTTGCGAGTCAAGAATTTAGGAGATAGGAATGAGCATTGACTAGACTTTGGGTTCTAATCCCAGCTTCCACTTCATCTCACTTTAGGCATTTCACTAAACTTAGTGCTTTTCTTCTTCTCTCAAAAGGGAATGAGATTTTTACTTCATATGATTGTCATGAGGACTAAATCAGAATAAGATTGCTTTTAAACTGGTTTGAATCCAGCTCCCTCTGACGAGCTGTGTGACTTCAAACAAGTGACCTAACTTCTCTGCTTCCTTACTCACGCCTGCCCATAATGTACTTAATAGTGCCTGGCATACAAATGATCAGTTTCTTCTTCCTTTTTCTGGTGGGTAATGGAAAGTTGATACAGGATATGGAGTAGAGGCCCAAAGGGAGCAGGGTTGGCTTATGGCAGCAGCCAAGTGGTTTGTACAAAACCAGGGAGATTATGAGATAAAATGAGAGCATACGTACAGGAGGAAAGGAATGTGGGAACAATCAATAGAGCTTGGCAACTGATTAAAAGGGGGCAGGGACATTTATCAGGTCTGGAAATAAATTTACAAATTACTTCAGTAATAAAATATTAAAAACAATGACAGCAGGATTTCTAGTTGGCAATGTCCTATAGGAATTTGAAAAGGGTACCAGTGTATGGCAAAGAAGTCTGCATTGAAGATGGAAACCCAAGTCACCTACACAGAGTGACAGTTTAAGGCTGCAGGTGAAAATGAAGCTGTCTAAAGGGAAGAGCATAAGGAAGAAAAGGACAGAATCTTGGGAAATGCCTACCTGCACTTGGAAGCATGAGGCCAGAATATGTGAGAGACAACTGGGAGAATGAAAAATAGTTTCAAGAGGGTGTTGCTCCGACTGTGAATTGTTACAGAGGAACTCAGGCTAAGAAACGGAAGTCAGAAGTTCTAGAAAGGTAGGGAGGGAAGGAAGCCAAAATGGAGGAGGCTGGTAGGAGAGAAAATGAATGCAGACTATCTTGTAAGGAGTTTGGATGAAGGGAGAGAGGCATATATGTTGGCTTACATTTTCAAATCATGGAAACTCAAGCAGTATTTATAGGCAAGGAAGAATCAGAGAAAGAAGGTAAATGATGGGATATAGTTACAAAATAGGTAGGAGAGATTGCAATCCAAAGCACTATGAGGCAGCTTTGGCATGGGAATGTTATTGGCAGGAAAAAAAAAGGTTTGTAAAGTACACAAAAGTTAAGAGGAATATATTAGGTCACCTCTCTCTTTAAATAACAAGGAAAAGCCATTACTGTTGGTGAAAAAGGATGGGATAAGACACAGTACTCTCAAAATGTCCTGTAGCAAGCAGCATGTGGGAGCTCGTTAGAATGCAGAATCTCAGGCCCTGCACCAGACTAATCACCAGAATCCATCTGATTTTAGCTTCTCCACAGTGACTGATGTATGTATTAAAGTTTGTGAGACATTAGTTTGGGGCAGTAGTTTACTACTTTCACTGAACAACATAATTTACATGTGGAGTTTTAAAAAAAAATCCTGATGCCTACCCAGGCTGCACTCTACACCAATTAAAACAGAATCTCTAGGGGTGGGACCCAAGTATCTGATTTTTTTAAAGCCTACATAACCCCTACTGGGTGGCCTAGATTGATAAACGTTGGTTTGGGGCATTGCAAAACCAACCATGAGCTCATTAAAGTTTGTTGACTAAATAAATTGCAACAGCACCTGCAAGAGATGTCACAGGGAATAAACGAGGTCATCAAACAGCAAGGGCCTCATACATGCCTGGATAGCAAGATGTTAGAGAAGGACTGGGTTTAGTTCCCCCCAAATACCAGTCTGGAAGATGGAAAATGGAACAGAAAGAGCAGAAACTGATATTGAGATTTGATGGAACAAAGTGGGAAACAGAAGCAGGCTGTCAAGGAGGGCAGGCCCAGGGAGATGGGGTAGACAACCAGACTGGTACTGGGATTGGTGTAGAGTGTCAGTAGTGAGCAAATTACTCAATTTTGTATCCATTTTGTTCTATTCTCCACCCCCCAGGTTTGAAATACAGAAGCATCTATTTCCTTTACTCCATGTTAACCACCAAGGGAGCATGAGCTTTATTTGTACTAGAATAATGCTATACTAAACTATGAACCTGCTTTGAATGGGATATACCACCCAGATTAGGTATGCCTAAAGTCTTAAATGTAAACACCAGGTCCATTCCTGTGGTCAATATAGTTTGCACCAGAACCATTAGGAGTGCTTGTTAAAACATAGATTCCTGAGCCCACCCAGTTTCTATTTTCGATTTAGCAGGACTGATGTGAGACCTGAGAACTGCCATTTCTTACAAATTCCTAGGGGATGTTATGCAGCTAGTTCAGAGACTATAATTTGAGAACCACTGCTATAGGTCATGTGACTATGTGAAGACAATCAGACCTATTACATAAGGCTGGGGCAGTGAGGAAGCATGTCATCACTTCTCTCAACACAATTTCATGGAGATCTACTTGAAGTCTCCAGGAAATGTCCCTTTATTATCACATTGAAGATTATTACTGATGTCTGTGATTTTGGAATTACAATATGATCATCTCCAATTACCTTAGGAAAATTAAGCCAGGATGAAAGATAAGAAATTAAAGGAGTTCAAGAAACTAGGATTTCGAGACAACTGCATGGGAAAAAACTATGAATATAGCCCCCAAACTGGAGAGACCGTGGTTCTCCAAATCTAGCCTGTACACTAAGTTCTGTCCAATTTCAGTGCTGAAAACACCAACACCCCACCCTCCTGCTATGATTAAATTGCAAAGAAGGAATAAAATATCTTTCTTTAATCCACTAGTTACTTTAGCAAATTAGTATTCTGGTAGTGCAAGGAAATCAATCACCAACTTCCCAGTCAAGTTTTAACAGTCTACCTTGTTCTCCAGTTTTCATTTATTTTTCTCCCTTTAAGTCTGAGCATAGGAAACTAATTGTTCCTTTTGTATTCATAGTAACAAGAAAAAGTGTAACGCACACAGTGGGGTTAATAAACACTTACTGAAAACTTGGCAGAGGGTCAGTCGATCTTCATCTTAGCTCTTGGGACAGTCACGGGCCAGGCTTCCCTCAGATCTTCTCTATCTTCCTACTGCTGACAAAATTCCTTCCCAAAGCACAAACCTTGGGTACAATCCAAGGAACTGACTCTATTCCTTTTAAAATTCTGCCCATTCATTTCCCGGTGCCTGCCCGTGCAAAAGAAAAAAAAAATCTGCCCAGCTTTTGCTGGCAAGAATGGGTCTACTCCTTCATAGTCACATGCTGTCCGGAATAAAGTTCAAGGTCAGGATGCTAAGAGCAGGTTGAGCTTTTCTAAACCTGAACACTTTCTAAAGGGTGCCTGAATTTATATGCATATCATGCATACAGAAGAGGCTTGGGATTTCAGCACCTAAGAGCCAAATCTTTTCTAGCTACTTTCCTGGCTAGTGTTGCACAGTACACCTTGCCCTGAAGGTTTTTGCTAAACTTGCTAAGGGAACAGGAAGAGTGAGCCCTGGTGGCAAACACAGGACTGAAATAGATACACAGATACTCTCTTTTTTTAAACAAACATGAGGTCAGGGAAACAGATCTGCAGAGAAACCCAGAGGGTGGGGGTGGGAGTGGGGGGCAGGGACAGTGAAGGCAGTCCAGCTAATAGGCTGCAGCATGGGCACTCAAATACTCACCAGCCAACAGGAATGATTCAATAGCATTTCTTCTAAAAGGTGCCTATGGCAATAACAGTTTAATGAGATTTTCCTCTTGCTCTGGAAAGATTCCAGTGTCAAGGTTGGTGTCCAGAGAGCCCAAGACTGGGTTCTTTTCACACCTCTGTTAATGGTACTCTCAGAGAATGTAGATTAGAGTTAAAGCAAGCTCCCAAAGGGACTACTTGTTTATAAAATTAGGATGCCTTCCTTCCCAATAAAAGGAATTGGTTTAGAGAGAAAAGATATTAATCTTTAACAAAAGAAGCACCTTTGGATGTGTCCAAATATCAAAGTGGAAAGTTCATCAGAATTCCGAACAATTTAAGGCTTCCTTCCTTTTCCCTAATTGTGCCCTACAAGTACTTTTTCATGTTCCAATTTTAAGAATGAAGCTCCCAGAGACAGATAATCTTTGTTATTCTTTCTTCTTTCTAGCACCTTTTTAGTTTCAACAAGTATTAATGTCAACTAGCAATAATTTTAGAAATAAAGACAAAAGGGGTTGCAAGGGTAGTTCAATGGCAGAATTCTTGCCTGCCATGCGAGAGACCAGGGTTCGATTCTTGGTCCATGCACTTCCCCAAAACAAACAAACAAGCAAAACAAAGAAAGAACCAAACAAACAATAATTCAATAAATGGTCCCACAATAATGGGCTACTCACAGGGAAAAAGAATGAAATGTGACCCCTGCCACACAGCATACCAAAAAAGAAAGAAAAAAAAAGAGAAATAAAGCTAAAGCTACCTACTATACCAACATTTTTGAAATGCAATATATGTATGAGTGTGTATGAATGTGTATACATACATATGTGTGTGTGTGTATTTTTTTGGTCCAAAGGAGATAACTCTGGGACACCCTAAACTGCACTCAGCTAAGAGCTAAGTTAACCCAAATCATTAACTATCACTATCAAAAAAGTCTGGCCTTTGCTAGATGAAGAATTCATGACACAATAAAAGCATTCCAGGCAGGAAATCCAAAAGTTAAAACCAAAATTTACAAGTATTTTAACGGTCCAACACTAATCTGTAGAATGAAGCAGAGTTAGGAGTGTGGGGATGCCAGAGGCTCAGATGGACTGTGCCTTAACTAAGCTGGCATAACCCTAGAGGAAGCTACTCCAGAGCAAAGCACCCTTCCCACTTTGTCCCACCAACATAAAAAGAAACGCAAGAGAAGCACTTCAGAGACACAATCTGACTAGTGTTGTGTCAAAGCTGATGCTTAATAATGATTTTCACTTTAAAATAAGATTTTTTGTGCTGTTCAAAAATTTTGGAAATTTTTGCTGCTGACATAAAAAATGTGATTGACATATTTTATAGGAAAAATGCTTTTTCATGGAAGAATGACTGAATGAAAGGCTCAAAAATATGAGCTACTGGCAGTAATACATCCTTGAGGATAATCTGGCACATTCAACTGGAGATCAAAACAAAGAGCTTCCATTACCCTAAAAAGTTATAAACCCAAAGTGAAAAACAGATTTGGCAATCAGTACTATTTGTGGTGGGATTTTCACTTAGTGAGACTGCTTATTTACAAGCCAACTATTTAAGGATAAAATGGACTAGGAGCCTTCGTGTCTTAGTTTAGGCTATAACTGATGAGAATATGGCTACTTTCTACCTGTTCTCCCCCCCACTCCAATAAGAAAGCCCTCCCAGGAACTGGAAGTAAAAATTAAAATAAAATGGGCAACAGGACTGGATATAAAAACTCAGAAATGGACAGCACAATACTACCCAATTGTAATGCAATTATGTTAAAACACTGAATGAAGCTGCATGTGAGGTATAGGTTTTTTGTTTTTTTTTTCTTTCTATTATTGTTTTAATTCTTATTCTGTTGTCTTTTTATTTTTTTCTAAATCGATGCAAATGTACTAAGAAATGATGAATATGCAACTATGTGATGTTATTAAGAATTACTGATTGTACATGTAGAATGGAATGATTTCTAATTGTTTTGTTAATTCTTTTTTTAATTAATAAAAAAAAAAACCATAAATAAATAAATAAATAAATAAAATGGGCAGAAGGAAAACCACCCGCAGTTTAGGCTTACAGTTCCACTTCTGACACTTGTAATGAACTCACAGATGGTCTCAGACTCCGGCTATCCCATCCCTACCCCACTATCAACTTTACTTTTTACCTACCTGGGCCCCCAGTCCAACCTAGACTCTGGAAGGGAATGTAAATTAATGTACAGCAGGTACATAAAACCTAACTTTTGCCAGTGTTGTACAAAGAGCTAGGTAGGTAGTATTAGCAGTGGATGTACAAGGTGAGAGCTGACCTCCCAGCTGGGAAGAGTACTTTAACCCTGACATTGTTAAGAATTCTTGTTTTAGTACTGTTTTAAAGTACTTTCCAGGCAATGCACCCTTCTCACCTGTGTTAGAGCTGCTGTTCTCACTGCTCCCCATTTGGACTGCCACCAGCTCTGTGGAGTCTTGATGAAGTGGAATTGAGACGGGATGACATTTTTAGATGATTCCAGTGCAGCCTGAGCATTTGCCCCAATGATAAAAGTGACACATGGACACACATACCACACACACACACAACAGAGCCTTGCTATTTTAAGAATGTACTTTATACAAAATAACCAGTTCATATGGAAATAAATCTACAGACCTCCAAGGATCAAAAAGCTTTTCAAAAATTTCTTTTAAAAAAATTATCCAAAACACAATATTGAACTAACTATTGAGGTAAATGTCGCTCTCAGTGAAACAGGGAATCAGCAGACCATGACAAAATATACACAATACAAAAATAAATAGCATTCCGCTTTCCAGTGCTGGCCAGGAAAGTTTACATGGCTTTGCAGCAGGAGCAAAGAATCCCTGACACTGTATGCCACTGGTAGAGACTAACCTGAGCTCCCAGGAGCTGTATGGAAGGCAGCAGAGCGAGTACCCGAGCCCCAGCTAGGAAAAAAAAAAGGGGGCCACTAATAGTATACCCAATTGGACTCAGCACTTCAATAACTTACTTGACATCCACCCCCGTGTCTCAACCCCTACCCTCACCTGGCTCAAAAACACATGCAGGACAATCAGCTAGTGCCCAGTCATTACTATAGAAGAATTAAGTCAGTCCCCCTTGGTATAGAGACTAGATTTAAACAAAAAAAGGTCAGTACCAGCCCTGTAGCAGTCCCTCCAAATGTGTACTGAGCAAAGGTCTACAGAGTCTAGACAGTGAGCAACACCACCTAGCTTTGACACAAAACTTGTACATGGCCCCATTTGAGAAATGGATACAGCAATGTTCAAGTTCTGTTTCCCAAGAGAAAGAATAGCAAAACTGCAGGTGCTTAGAAGTACAGGAACAAAGAATCCAATCTAAGCGAAAGAGAAAAAGGGAACCTGGTTTCTCTCCAGTCATGAAAGTCCAAGAAGGAAAAAGCCTCTGCATACTCATCCAGATTCCAAGTACCTTCACTGAAGCTAGTACTGAGAGCTATCTGCAGGGACACAGCCCCAGCCAGACCCATAGGATTGTAAAACATGGACTCACTAATAAGTGGAAGCAACTTCCACAATGAAGGGCCATGAAGAATATGGCCGGGGGTGAAATGACAGGAAGGAGGCAACAGTGCTAGAAAACTGTGTAAGCCTTCGATTTTTGTGAAAATATGCCAGGATTATGATATTATATAATCATTATATAGTCCTTTCCTTGGGACTGCTGGCTTAAGACTTGCGAAATTTCAAAGTAAAATTTGAGTAGTATGCTCTTTATAGGTTTGAACTTTCATTTAAAAAAGAAAGAAAAGTTCTTCAAATGGTATGGGACTGACTGCTCATTCTGACAGCTATAATGATGGGATCACTAGGATTCTGTGTTTGGACAGCATTAGCATGCTCTGACTCCAGTAGGAATCACCATAAATTATCATCATAACACAAAAGGCAAAGTACATGGGAGAAAGACACCAAACAGTTAGTTTGATAGCACTTTCAAAGTCTATAATCTACACCTAAAACTGAGATTTAATTGAACCAAGGGGCACAAACCATGGGCCTTCAGGTTTCCAATAAACATAAAAATAGAGATGAGAATGAAAGTCTGCCTTGGGAGAGCAGCCCAACCTGAGCTTGCTATAGAATAAAATATAAGGTCTTGTATGCTACCAAAAGAACTAAATCAACGGGAATGAGGAGAGATTGAGAAAGAGTTTAATTTTATTTTTAAGGGGCAGGGTGGTATAAGTTACATGAACAAGAATCTTGCACATTTTGTCCTTACTCTCCACATGCATCCACCATAATAAATTGCAGAGAACAGCTCCTGCTTTTTTAAATTAACAGACTCACAGGGAAAAATAAAACAGAAGCCCCCTAAAAGGCTCTACTTTTCTTTCTTTTGCATCTTGAGGAAAACAGTTCGGAACTTATTAACAACTTTAACAGTGGTTAGCCATGAATGTAAGGTCAAATTGGTGTGATCATAATTCTTACTCTCTGTGGATCTCAGCTATCTACCTCCTGGGGACCACTGAGAGCCATGTACTGACAAGGTGACAGAGACCTACAGTGTGAAATGCCGTTCTAACCTGAGAGCAAACCTTCTTATGACACCCTTATACACTATTTCTAATTATAACATATCACACACCATCATTTCCCTAACGTAGATGATGGCAAATGTGTCTGCATCTGCTTTAAGACATTGCATTTGCGAAAGACACTTGGAAAAGAAGTGCTGGAGGAGGGAGAGTAGATGAGAAACAAGATCCTGCAGGTTAGGGAATGAGTGGACTAATGGTTCCCAGCAGGTCACAATCTTGTGTGTGCCTGCAATCTTACACCTCAAAGATGAGTAAAAGCTCAAGACAGCCAAACAAGGGGTAAAGCACTGATACCTGAAATGCACAACCAAATTCCCTGTGGGATGTAACAAGGCTGACAATTTTGCTTTTGTTCTTGTTCACAGTGTTACATTTAATACAGTAGTTCAATTTCCTATTGTCCTTCTTTAATGCTTTCTCCCCCCACCTGCATACCAAGGAGGGAGACTGAGGAAGAAGGAAGTTACTGATTCCTTCCTATTGTTCACAGTTTTTCTCTAGCAACAGGGTTACTGGGGATGAGGGTGGCGAGTAAGAAGAAAGGATTACCTCCAGCAATGTGTATACCATGAGGGCAGAAGGAAGGCAAACAAACCCACCCCACTATTTCTTCCAGTCCACTCCTACCCACCCTCAAAGGGTATTCAGTACAAAGCACCCCTAAACTTTAGCACCAGTGGCCCTGTGGCTACTTCACTCCCACTTAGGGAGGAGTCGCAGGCCTATCATTCAAATCAGCTTTCACAGGAAAAGAAAAAGACCATGGGCAGCAGAATGCTCTGGGCCCAAAACAGGCCTAAGCAGCCCCAGAGTAGAAACCAGCTGGTCTTTTCCTCCAAGCTGCTTTTGCACAAACAGAAACTAACATTCTGATCACATTAGCTTATATTAGCTCAAGGGCAGGTGGAGACCTATTTACAAATCTTCTAACCTGTTTTTCCTGCAGGAATAACTCCCACAGCTTCACTCTTCCACACCACATCACTAACAAGAATTAGGATCAAATGAGAATATGGCCTCAAAACTTATCTCTTACAAACATACCAAATTTAAAACCAAAGTCTATGAGAGAAAAATTAGTATTTTGGGACACTGTACTTCAGAGGCCTCTTTGTCCCCTGCCCAACTCTCATGTCTGAGCCCTAAGCCTCAGCACCAGTTAATAAGCATTAACTTCTTTGTATGCATTTCCACCATACCTAAACTAGGATTTGGATTCCACTGGTATAACCTGGACTTGTCATATTTCCTTTCCCACTGACAGCATGTGTTTAGCAAATTTTAAACAGTACAGTTCCATGTTTCATCAAGGATTCTAAAATTGGTGGGAAGAATTTTATTGGCCTATTCCATGAGGAATTTGTGAGAAACTAGGGCAGATTACTATTTTATGGAAGCTCTTCTACTCTCTCAAAACATGCTTAAAAATATGCTATTCTTTACAAAGATCTGTCATTCCAGGACATTTCCTTAGTTTTATTCTATTTTTTTCCTTTTTCTTTTCTTAGCGTGATGTCCATACATTTAAAACATATAGGTGCTAGCTTTGGTGGCATCTCAACTCAAATCAACGTTAAACAGGGAGACTCCAGTGTAACTCGCTTCTAAAACTGTAATAAAGTAATTTTAATACTGTAAAATTGTTTCCTATCACAGATCCAAACGATTTCTAAGAATCTGTTCTTGACAGCAATTTTAAATCACCATAGCTGATTTTACTATGACTCACCTAAAATGAATAAAAACTAAATATATTGAAATATTCCTAAATTCAAACTGTAAGTCTAGAGAATACATTTTTCCTATTCAAAATTGTGCAATTTCTTTATTGATACTAACATATACAAACCTGAGTAGTCACTTCCACAAAATGTGATTCGAACCAGGAAACTTTACCTGAGGCTTTCTAGATCAGTCCTGCAGGCCCACCAGGAGACGACAATTCATTTTACCTTCTAATAAGTGAAACTCCCTTAGTGATCCCAATTCCCAAGATTGGTTTACAACTATCTGGTAGGACTGGTGGCAAATAAGGGATAATAGGTTTTAAAGGGGCACCCACTGTTCAAAAAATTCAGGATTTGGGCCACCAGAGTGAACGAGCAGCCTGCCTTCTGGACTGAAGCCTCTGGGGTACGCCCTGTGAGAGCACGTTGCCACCAAACTGGGAAACAAAACAGGTTAGGGGCTAGGTGCAACTGTACTCTCTTAGGCTAGATGGAAGGAAGGCCTTCAGCTTTTAAAGGACGGACAGCCACTAAGGAAAGACAGTGACATTTTAAAAGATTATAACTTTCCTTTTCTCCCACTTCCCAAAGTATTCAGCGTGATATGATTGTAAACAGTAAAGTATCACTCCAGTGCTGTGTGCGCCCACCCCAGATGGGACTCCCATTTCTTCCATGTTCCCACCCACCCTTCCCACTTTATGTACAATACATTCACCACCAACAACAAAAATTATCTTAAAAGGCAACAGGAAAATTCTGTAAACTGGACCCAGCTCCAAACACATTAATACTACAAGTAGTAAATTGTACCTCCCTTTCCTACATATACCTGAGTTTAGCTGCTCATGAAAGTTTAAAAATATCACTCCATTCTTAAGTAGGCCCTCTCCCCCAGTTTAAAATTATTTGCCCTGTACAAAAGTCTCAGGATTCGGAAAAGTCGCCCTAATTCCACGTTCACTTGTTCTTCTTGACTGTCTCCATCAGCTCTGCAATAAAGCCCTGACCCAGGACCTTTGGGAGCTGTGTGCTCTCATTGAAGGAGTGGATTCTAGGGCCCCATGAATGGTTTCAGCTCTTGGATGGCATGAAGGAAGTACTGTGAAGGATGGGGGGATAGGAGTAGTGATGGGCGAGGATCACTTCCCCAAATTCTCCATATTCCAGTCTTCATGTGCAGCTTTCCATTTCCTTGGGGGTTATATTTCCTCCTTGGACTAGCTCTGAGAGAAAACGAAATGAAGAAGACACAATTGTTAAAAAAAAAAAAATTGAAGAAGCTGAAGAAGGAAAAGTTGTACACATTCTTCTTCATCTGGGAAAACGGATTGATGTGGTGTCATCAGCTGCGGTTTACTCGCAGAGGATGGTAAACCAGGACTCCAGAGTCCTGGGCCTCATCACTTAGTAGCTGTAGGACTTCTTGCCTATCAGGGAATGATGATGATGGTGGTAATGACAAGAATAATTACTTGATGGGGACTAAGGAAAGGATGGAATGAAATATTGCATGCAGAAAGAAATAGCATACTTGCTGGCACAAAAGCAGCAATCAAAGACAGCAACTGTTATTTAGATGAGTCTCTCTCAAATGAAATAGGCAGGAATAAAATGGACAAGGAATCTTATCAAAAGAAATGTTGGCAGTCAGTTTGGAAGAAATGTTACAAACTCCTAACACATCTGGTTTTCATATAAGAACAGGAAGAAGGACCACGAAGAAAGCAAAAAGAGGCAACTTATGAGGCATCTCCTATTCCTTATTACTGAGCCAGCTGGGAGCACTGGGCCTCGGAGGTCTTTCTGGCCTGGTTACTTTGTACATCAAACACTTTTCAGGAAAAGTTCCTGTATCAATAGGTGTGCTGGTCTGAAGCATTATGCACCCCAGAAAAATTAAAGAAGCCAAAGATGTAAAATTGTACACATTTTTCTTTGTCTGAGAAAACAGACTGCTGTAGTATCATCAGCCGTGGTTTGAAAACAAAAGTCCATGTTCTTTTAATCCACCCTCAACTGAGATGTGAACCACCTCATTTAAAGACTCTAGTCCTTATAAAATTTACAAAACATACAGAAGCTAAGACATGAAATTGAGAGAATTTCAGAGAAAAACCCCAGAGAAGCTGAGAGGACTCAGAGTAAACAAGAGATGAAGCCACTGAAGGCAGAGGCTGAAGTAATGAAACCTGGGAGAGAAGGATGACAGATGCTCTTCTGTGCCTTGTTATCTGACAGAGGAGTCCAGGTATCATCTTGTAGATGCCTTGATTTGGCCATTTTCATAGCATTAGAATTGAAATTTGTAAGCTAATAAATCCTCATCATTAAAAGCCAGTCTGTTTCTGGCATACTACATTTCAGCAGCTTTAGCAAAGCAAACAATAGGGTACTTGACAAGATTTTTCAAAATAGCAATGAGGTCATGCACTTATTACCACCAGGAAGAATAAAGAGAAGCTCTAAATTTTGAAAGACCTTACCTGATCCAGAGGAAGGGTTGGGGGCTTGTGTGGTGGCAGCTCTTCCTGTGATATTATTGGAGCCGGGGTCTTTGGAAACGATGACTGTGACTGCACAGGATGCATTTGTATTCTACAGCCACAAGAAAGGGATGGTTATAAATTAATGAAGACATATAAACCACAAAGGGAAAAAAGATAATTCATCATGAAGTGCAGGGGCAGATACTGTCTTAATCATCCATGCTATCAAACAGCCCCATCGAAAATGAGACAAGAGGACATTATCGATCTCCTGGTATAAGGCAGTAAAAATGCATGGGATGTCCCCTATATAGTGCTTCTGACAAAAATATTCACCCTACTCTAAATGTAAGGAAACAAGATGAATCCAGAACCTGGGACACTCTAAACGAGAACTGGCCTGGGCTCTATAAATGACAAAACAAAACAAATTATGGGAAGACTGTCATAAATTGAGAGAGACACACAGGTGTCAAATGTAATGGGACCTTGGTTAGGTCCTAGACAGGAAAAAAAAATCAAAGTTAAAAAAAAAACATGGGTACAAAAGACATTTGGGGGGCAACTGAGAAAATTAAACTCTATATTAGCTTCTATTAATGTTATTTTCCATGGATGAAAAAGTAGTTGAGATTCTGTAGGAAAATGTCTTTATTCTTGGGAGCTGCATGCTGAAATAGTTATAAATGAAGGGTCATGATATTCACAACTTACTTTCCATTGGTTTAGAAAGAAAAAGGCAAAAGAAGATAAGAGAGAAAAAAAATATTTAGAGAGAGAGAATGGCACAGGGAGGGGCACATTGGTACTTTAGCTGTGTGGTATTGGTTTCAATACTGGTTTTCATCATCAGCAACTTCACTTTACCATCTTTTATATGTTATTAATTCAAAAACTTTCTGGAGCAGCTCAGCTTACTGGGTCCTAGAAGTATCACTTTCCCAACTGTTTTTATGAATGTGCTCTCATGGGGATAGCTTCTGCCACCAGAGATAGGAGATGAAATGAGAAATAGGGAGTAAAGCTTTCACATTATATGTGCTCTCCTTTTCTCCGCCCCAGGGTCTGAAAGAGGCTTTTATACCTCAGAGTATCTGAACCCAACGGCAATGCCAATGACCTCTACCCATAGCTCTTAAAACTGTTAATTATAAAGTTTCCAGGATCAAAATCTAACTAAACAATCATTTAACTGGCAATAACGAGGGGAAAATGTCAAAGATAAATTTGGGTTCTATGCCAAATATACTTCCATCAAGTCTCCAAGATCAAAGATTCACATGCTCTTCTTAGCTGCTGATCACTGACGTTTATCTTCATTCCTAAGGCAATTTTTCCTTTTAAAACTAACACCACCACCACCACCCCTTTTTTTAGAAACAAACAAAAAACAATCCATTCTTACCCTGATGGTCTGTACATTTCCTGGAAAGGTCCCCTTATCCCACTTCCTGTGCCAATCTGTTCCATCATTACAGCCTGAAAGTGCCCCAGGCCCTCCTCTTGGCAGCGGTAGATGGGGCCCTCCTGTGGGAGGCCGTTGGGTTGGGCAGCTACTGGATGGTGAGGGGGGTGTGCAGCCACAGGAGAAGAGTAAACCCTGGGCTGGAAATGACTGGCCGGCCGCTGAGGTGTATAAGGAGGCCCTGTTTGTAGCATTACACCATGGGGTGGAAAAGGAGAGGAACCAAAACCCATCCCTGAATTCAGAGGTGGAGGAGGAGTTCCATAAAGATATTCATTGGCTGACAATGAACTCTGTCGCTTGGTAGCTGCATTATGGTTGTCCAGGTCTAAAAATTCTTTGGGACTCTCTGGCCTCTCCATAGATTCATCCAGCTTCCCTTCTTCTGGACCAGTATTCTGTCCATCAGTTGGGACAACCTTAGCAGCCATGGCATCCACTTGGGTTGGGGAAGTTAAGGCAGCATTTAGTGTCTCACAGACTTGCAAATTAGCAATGGCATTAGTATCTGAGAAGAGGGGCTTTGGTGGGAGTGGTTGGCCAGGTGGCCCACTTGGGCTTCCCTGGGGATGGAGAGGTCTCTGCCAGTCAGAAAAGCCCTGTGGACACGTATAGTAAGGAGTTCGCTGATAGTGATGGTAGGAAGGCTGGGGTGGTGGCTGGTAAGAGTATCTCATTCCTTGGTGGGGGCGATACCGTGGGAAAACTCCTGTATGAGGGTTATTAGACTGAAAGCTCCTGGGGGGAAAATGCTGAGGATGTGATACTGAGGATTTCCCTCCTATCACAGGGCCCAATCCCTGCAGGGCTGGATTGATGTGGTAATGTGCAGCTGAATTTGGATATTCCAGGCCAGGCATATACAAGGGAGAAAACTGGCTCATGGTGCCTCCCATCAAACTGGGATCTGTGTTGGGAGGTGTAGTTGTGTTCTGACTTGCACAGGGCAGGGTTTCGTGCAATGCTTTGCCTCGGGGGCAGAGAGGCTTTTCTGAACCACCAAGGCCCATCCCCTCAGATCCACATGGGGATGCTTCTCCTATCACACCATTTTCAGGTAAAGACCCTCTGTCTGCTACAGTGGAGATGTCTCTCATGCATCCTTGGGCTGTGCTGTTATAGCTGCTATCCGAGGGCCAGGCATTCTTGCCCTTTGTTACTTTACAGTTGTCTCCAGATTCCAAAGACTTGCTTTTGAGCTCTAGACCCTCTGTCTCCCTTTCTTGTGGTGAGCTCTGCCTGGTGCAGGTGGTCTGCAGGGAAGGTGTAAGATGAGGTAGTTGTTTGAGGTACCCCCCCTCTGAAGCACCAGCACTTGGTGGTCTCTCCTCAAGCCCAGGCAAAGGCTCTGCTGCAGGAAAGAACAAATAATAATTCAGTAGCTGAAATGACATTACTGAGGGAGGTGATGAAATGAACATGATATACTGCCAGATGAGAGATGGGATAAGGCGGATACATGACCACTCAGGACTCAGATGGAAATTTCTAGACTTCCTGAAAGGGGTCAGAATGTTGGGTTTTGTTTTCCACTATATTCTCAGTAGTACTAGCACACAAGATGAACTCAATCTTTGTTGAATATCTCAACAAGAAACCTACACAACACAATTCAAAAGCCATCTTTTGATGCATATTAAAGAATACTGACTGATATTAAAGAAATTTCATAAAACCCAATCAATTTAATTTATTAAACTCAAATTAATCACAACCACAGAATTTTTTATCTTGTTATTTTATCAACCCATGAATGTGCTCTCATTATCTTTACTATGTTTTTTTCCTAGGTGTGGTCAAAATAACTCATACAAAGATTCTAGTAACAGAGGTTAAAGACAAGAGTAAGGATTCATAAATACCTTTAAAGATCTTCTAAGATTTCAGGGCACTTATGAACTAAAGTTGGCTTTAAAAATCAAAGGAAAGAGCTGTGCAATAAAATTAAGATCTATCCTTTGCACAGTTCAGTCAACATAAAACATGGTAACCTGTAAATAAGACTTATTCAAGGACTCACTAGTGGGACTCTTCTGAATTTTTGATTTTCAGATACCCTTTGAAACCAATACTTGAATATTCTGCTAGAGGTGGTATTCAAAAAGTAAGGCTTTACCCAAAGAAACATTCAAAGTAAATTTGAGTTCTAGGCCTACCATCAATTTCAAATATTATATGCAATCTTCACCATGTGTCTCCATTCTGTAGCCATGTACTGAGACAATCACATGCAATACAGGCTGGACATCTATCCTAAAAGGAAGTATTAATTACACAAATTAATACTTCTTTACCTCTTTCTCCTCCAGTTTAAAGTTTACTCTCCTAAATGGCATTTCTAAGAAACTGCACCGAGATCCACTAGCTCTCACTAGTCTTCATTCTTATTAATATGGGTATGTATCCATGGAATAGAGGAATGGGAATAATTAGACATTAAGTAAATACTGAAATCATTTCATAATGATAATTTTCAAGACAAAGTTTTAAAAGGCAGTATGATGGTGCCTTGGTTAAGAATATGGATACAGTCAGTCTGTGTTCAAATCTTAGCTCTACCATTTACAAGGTGGGTGAGGGCAAGTCATTTACTAGCTCTGTGCCTCAGTTTCTCCAGCTGTGAAAACAAGGATAATCTCAAAGGCTCATTCTGAGGATTAAATGAGTTAATCTTAGAAATAACTTTCTAAAAGAGGGCATGGCACAGTATGTGCTAACTCTGTGTAACAATCACCATTATTAACAGAAAACCTTTTTGATCTTTGGTCTGAAAGCAATACTATAGTTTTGGTCCAATCTGGAGGAGTTCAAGAAAAGGAGGCTGGAAACCGTTTTCATTTGGCTTGAAATTCTATGTGAAAAGATTAATCATGAATTCACATGTTAAATTAAGAGCCAAAAATCAGATGAAGTGACAATGCAAATTACCTCGGTCACTGTCAGGCTCTTTTGTTTCACTGTTATCCTGTGTCCTCCCAGGGTCCCCCAAGGCAGGTTTGGGGGCTGCCACAGTTACTGAGACTGAGTAAGCTACCTGTGGAAAAGGGCCAAGTAAATGGTGGGGGACAGGCTGTCGGGGGTGGTAAGGCACACCTGGAGGGCAAACGCGGGAGGACAGCTGCTGCATGGCAATCATCTCTGGGCTGTCCATCATGGAGTCCCCTCCTGGCACCCCGCGGAGGGCCTGGGTGGACGCCCCAAAAAGAGAACTCTGTGCTGCAGCAGAAGGGGCCTGTAACCGATGTCCAGTGGATTTACAGGGTTGACGCATATACCCTGAAGAAGGAATTCCATGAGGTAGGAAGCTTGATTGTTCAGTCCACTGGTTTGGGGGGAGAGGTGGTCTCATCACTCGTGAATCCATCATGAGACCCAGAGTGCGAGGCTGGTGAGAGGGTCCTGGCCCCATGGGGGGCTTCTCATCTGGCCCTAAGGGACCTGGGTTTGCAGCACCATGGTTCCCATTCCAGACAGCAGAGTGTACTCGATTTAGATACTTATAGGATCGGTACATGTGGCTGGGAGGAATTTCTGAGCTTTCAGGAAAGTCTGGGGTTCGAGCTGGAGCCCCACCATGCCTCGGAGGAATAAATCCTGGTTGGAAGTGAGGAGGAGGATATATGCTTCCATCTTGACTGGGGCCACTCATCTGCCCAAGCTGCAAGGATCCAGGATGTGACCCCATGTTAGAAAGGCGTGTTAGCCCACCACACATGGGCTTCTCTTCAGGTGTCCCTAGCCTGGGTCCTCGATGATTGCTGATTCCAACTGGAGGCTGTAACAAGAAAACAGTGGCACAAAATAAGGCAGACTTTTTAATGTGTTTAATCTATGTGGACAAACTCTTCAGGATAGGAGACTGAATCAAAATTAACCAGAGAAGAGAATGTATTTCTAAAGCTTAACCTGTGGGACTCTTTGCAACCGCATTTTCTGAATAAATCACTTACCTGCATGGCAAAAGGTTGATGCTGCGGTACAGGCTCTCCAGGGTGTAGTTCTGGGACTCTAGGGGAGCCATATAAGTTGGCAGGATCTGATCCCCGCAGTGGGCCAAACGTTCCCGGTACTGTTGGCCTCTGGAGGCCATTGGGGAAAGAAAAAAGGGGTAAAAAAGAGAAAGCACAGACATCAGTAGAGAACAGGACTTCTCTGAAGATGAATGTCATGCTGAGATAACAGAGTCCTACCAACTCAGCATAAAGTGACAAAAGAGGGAAGACTGCTGGGATGTTGGCTCACCTAGACCTCGACTAGCCAATTATATGCCTCAAATGCTTTCATCTCCAGAAGAAGGGTAAAATCAGTGTTTCGTGATCTATTTTTTTTCCCTCCCAATCTTTTTCATTATCACCCCCTAAGGAGCCTTTTTAGCCACATTTTCCCTAATCTCCATAACGAAATTTTAATACCACAGATAATACCATATATCAGTTTATGTACTTTAAGTACAGCTATGCTTTTACACATAGAGTAAGATTTTTTCACCCTCCGAAAACCAATTTTGTCCATGTTGAGCAAGAAGTAAATGATTCAGAGAAAGGAAGATTTAAAGTAAAGGAAGGATAAAGGACAGATGGGGGGTGAAGATTTAGCAAGATACAGAAAAACTGTTTTGGAAGAGGAGCCTATTAAACAGCCTTTACATTCCAGGAATTCACCAATCAGAGGAAACCACAACACAACCGGGCTACTCCTTACCATCTGGTTTAAAACAGGTGCCTGGTTGGGCATCCCACCATAATGCAGGGGACAGGAAAAGCTTCGGTCATTGGAAGGGCCCACTTCCCGAGGGGGCTGTGCAGAGCTGCTCCTTTGACCGTCCCCTGTGGAGGGGGCTCGGCGTGCAGGGGGCAATGACTTCCCTCCATTCTCCAGGGGCTGCTGCTTCCTGCTCGGTCCATCAGGGTCTCTAGAGCGGGTCCATACATGGCTGCCACCACTTCGCCCGGCACGACTTCGTCTCTTCTCCCGCTTTTCATCCTCTCTGATCCAAAATTCTTCATCTGTGTCTCCATCTTCACCAGGGAAATGTTTCGTCATTGCCCGATGGAAACACCTCTCTAAGTTGTCAGACATCTTGGTATATTCTACAGACACAGGGAGATACACGGACTGACCTCTATATAGTTTACAGGCTACAAAAGACAATTTCCTTACTAAAACTGGTAAAAACTTTGAAACGTGGGTTTGAACTCTTTAAACCTGGGTTTAATTTAACTTGATTGCATATTATGCTCCATGGCTATGCATACAAGATGGAGAGATGGTCTCCGTCCACAGAAGCTCAAGGTTATATAGCTCTGATGGGGATCCAGGATTATTATTCCAAACTAGTAAAACTTTATTTATGGTGAAGTCAGCCTTCTAAATACTAAATGCAGTCTCTTCCAATGGGTGAAAGGAGAGGATGTCTGGCATACACTGCATAAGTAGTTGGAATGGCCAATTCCATAGTTTTTTTAATTTAATTTTTTTCTTTTGTATATTATAACATACACACAAAGCAAAAAAAGAAAACAGCAACGATGTTCAGTACACTCTTTAACAAGCAGTTACAGAACAGATCCCAGAGCTTGTCATGGGCTACCATATAATACCATCCTCTCAGATTTTTCCTTCTAGCTTTTCCAGAATATAGGAGGCTAGAAGGAATAAATATTAAAGTGAGAAATTTTTTTTTTCTTGGAGGGGGAGCTGCATGGGCCAGGAATTGAGCCAGGGTCTTCCACGGGCAAATGTGAGTTCTACCACAGAGCCACCTTTGCACCTGCCAAATCCACAGTTTTTAATGCACATTCTCTTTATAGTCCCAAAGGAAGGTCTGAATCATTGGGATGTTTATTTCTCAAAGAGAAAGCATTTCATTCTTGATGATAATGCACAGCAAATGAAAAGCCTAAGCAAACTCCTCCCCACTTACCACTACTTTCCCCATTATATTTTCGACAGTTCTTGAACATAGTCTTCATGTCATTTACAAATTCCTCCTTGGTACAGTATAAGCCTCCATTCAGTTTTTTCTCCATGCTTGAAATATCCATGGGGACCTAAAAGAGGATACATAACTTTTTAATTAAAAATGCTGGAGGAGTCAAGATGGCAGCTTAGCGAGGTACTTAATTCATCCTCCAGGGCAGCTAGTAAATAGCCAGGAACAGTACAGAACAACTGCTGGAGCCACGTCAGTGAACGGACACACACAGTATACCCCAGTCTGGGCCAGCTAGACTGGCTGTGAGCCCACCCAGAAGCATGAGTTCCCCAAGACGCTGTGGCCGGTGCCCCTCCCTCACAGGATGCTTCCCAGAGGGGACAAGAATGAGACTTGACTAGTAGCAGGGGATGAGCACAACCAAATGCCAATTGTGGAATTAATTAACAAATTTTGACTACTAAAAATAGGCACTGAGCTCAGCTGAACCTCGAGTAAAAGCAGAGGTCTCTGGTTTTTGCCCCCAGCACAGAGGTGGCAGGGCTGACAGAAAAAGAAAAACGAAAAAAAAAACAAAAAACAGGGTGTTTTGGATTTGAAAAGGTCTGGACCATGTAGGAAAGGAGGGAACACACAGGACCTGGAGATACACAGAGCAATGTACCAACTTAAGCCCTTGATTGGCAAACCCAAGGAATGGGGAACTGTTCTGAAAAGGATTTTTCTTTTTCTTTTTTGTGGGTGTGTTTCTACGGATTGATTACTCTTTGGATACAGCTGCAAGGCTTCTCAGGCTCCACTACCCAAGGCATAGGCAGAAACAGGCTTGTTTGAGAGCTTATCTGGAGTCTGTGCCTTCCCCAGGAGAGCAGTGGGGTCCAGCTCACATGGAATCACTTCATCAAGGAATTCAGACTAGAGGTATGGAAAAGGAAGCATCAAACCCAGCCCCCAACAGGGGAGATGCTGCTGAAGTTAAAGGTACCGCATTACCTTATACTGGTGGGACCTGCAGGCAGAAAAGCGCCACATACTGGGCAGTATGGGAAAAACACAGAGTCCAGAGACTTCATAGGAAAGCCTTTTAATCTGCTGGGTCTCACCCTCAGGGAAAATTGACAGAGGTGACTCTTTCCTCCTGAGAGGAGACCAGTTTGGGAAAATCTGAACGGGGTCTATAAGACCTAAGGAGACCCTCCTAAGGGGAGGGGGAAAGGCACCATACAGGCAGGGCAAGAAAAAAAAAAAAACAAGAACTGAAAAATTCTGATCTATTAAACAAAACCTAAGCTAGAGGGCTAGAATAAGCTGAACTGAATGTCAAAGAACAGATAGACAACAAAGTCATCCAGCAAGAAAAACCTAGGAAAAAAAAAGTGAAAACAATCTACAGAATAAACTAATTAAGGTAATTAAATGCCTAGATGCCAACAAAAAATAACAAATCATACTAGGAAAACTGAAGAAATGGCCCAGTCAAAGGAACAAACCAACATTTCAATTGAGATACAGGAGTTCAAACAATTAATTCAGAATGTTCAAACAGACATGGAAAACCTCATCAAAAATCAAATCAATGAACTGGGGGAGGATATAAAGAAGGCAAGGAATGAACAAAAAGAAGAAATCAAAAGGCTGAAAAAACAAATCACAGAAATTATGGGAATGAAAGGCACAGTAGAACAGATGAAAAAAGCAATGGAAACCTACAACGCCAGATTTCAAGAGGCAGAAGATAGGATTAGTGAACTGGAGGACAGGACATCTGAAATCTGATAAGCAAAAGAAAATATAGGAAAAAGAATGGGAAAATATGAGCAGGAACTCAGACAATTGAATGACATTATGAAGTGCACGAATATACAGGTTGTGGGTGTCCCAGAAGGAGAAGAGAAGGGAAAAAGGAGGAGAAAAACTAATGGAGGCAATTATCACTGAAAATTTCCCAACTCTTATGAAAGACTTAAAATTACAGATCTAAGAAGTGCAGCATACCCCAAAGACAATAATTCCAAACAGATGTACTCCAAGACACTTACTAATCAGATGTCAAAGAGAAAGAATCATGAAAGCAGCAAGAGAAAAACAATGCATCACATACAAGGGAAGCCCAATAACACTATGCATAGATTTATTAGCATGGAGGTGAGAAGACAGTGGGATGATATATTTAAGATACTAAAAGAGAAAAACTGCCAACCAAGAATTCTATATCCAGCAAAATAGTCCTTCAAAAATGAGGGGAAATTAAAACATTTTCAGAACAAAAAATCACTGAGAGAATTTGTGAACAAGAGACCAGCTCTGCAAGAAATACTAAAGGGAGCACTAGAAACAGATACGAAAAGACAGGAGAGAGAGGTGTGGAGAAGAGTGTAGAAATGAAGATTATCAGTAAAGATAAAAAGAAGGAAAATTAGATATGACATGTAAAATCCAAAAGGCAAACTGGCAGAAGAAAGCACTGCCCATACAGTAATAACACTAAAGGTTAATGGATTAAACTCCCCAATCAAAAGATACAGACTGGTAAAATGAATTAAAAAACAGGAAGGACCCATTTATATGCTGTCTAGAGGAGACGCATCTTTGACCCAAAGATAAACACAGGTTGAAAGTGAAAGGTTGGGAAAAGATATTCTATGCAAATAACAATCAGAAAAGAGCAGGAGTAGCTATATACTAATATATAACAAAGCAGACTTCAAATGTAAAACAGTTAAATAGACAAAGAAGAACACTATGTATTAATAAAAGGAACAATTCAATAAGAAGACATAAGAATCATAAATATTTATGCACTGAGCTAGAATGCTACAAAATACATGAGTCAAACACTAAAAAGAAAAATAGAAAAATCTACCATAATAGTTGGAGATTTCAATTCCTCACGCTCATCAATGGACAGAACATCTAGACAGAGGATCAATAAAGAAACAGGGAATTTGAATAATACAATAAATTAGCTAGACGGAACAGATATATATAGAACATTACACCCCACAACAGTATGATAGACCTTTTTCTCAAGCGCTTATGGATCATTCTCAAGGACAGACCATATGCTGGGTCACAAAGCAAGTCTCAATAAATTTAAAATGATTGAAATCATACAAAACACTTTCTCAGATCATAAAGGAATGAAGTTGGAAACCAATAATAGGCAGAGTGCCAGAAAATTCACAACTATGTGGAGGCTCAACAACACACTCTTAAACAACCAGTGGGTCAAGGAAGAAATTACAAGAGAAATCAGTAAATATCTCGAGGCAAATAAAAATGAAAACACAACATATCAAAATTCACGGGATGCAGCAAAGGCAGTGCTAAGTGGGAAATTAATTGCCCTAAATGCCTACATCAAAAAAGAAGAAAGAGCAAAAACTGAGGAATTAACTGTCCACCTGGAAGAACTAGAGAAAGAACAGCAAACTAACCCCAAAGCAAGCCAAAGGAATGAAATAACGAAGATCAGAGCAGAAATAAATGAAATTGAGAACATGAAAACAATCAAGAAAACCAGCAGTTGGTTCTATGAGAAGTTGGTTCTATGAGAAAATTAGTAAGACTGATGGACCCTTAGCGAGGTTGACAAAAAGAAGAAGAGAGAGGATGCAAATAAATAAGATCAGAATTGGAAGAAGGGACATAACCACTGACCCCACAGAAATAAAGGAAGTACTGAGAGGATACTATGAACAACTTCATGCTAATAAACTAGACAATGTAGATGAAATGGACAACTTTCTAGAAAGGCATGAACAACTAAAACTGACAGTGTCACTGTGTGGTTGTGAGAGCCTTGTGTCTGATGCTCCTTTTCCATACCTTATCAATGGACAAGTAAAACATACGGATTAAAAATAAATAATAGGGGGAACAAATGTTAAAATAAATTTAGTAGATTGAAATGCTGGTGATCGGTGAAGGGGAGGGGTAAGGGGTATGGTATGTATGGATTTTTTTCTGACTTCTTTTTATTGTTTTTTCTGAATTGATGCAGATGTTCTAAGAAATGATCATGATGAATATACAACTATGTGATGACAGTGTGAGTTACTGATTATATAACAAGAACAGAATGATTATATGATAAGAATGTATTTGTATTGGTTATGTATCATAAATAAAAAATAAATTAATTAAAAAAAAGAAAGGGAGGGGTAAGGGTTATGGTATGTGTGGATTTTTTTGTTGCCTTTTTATTTCTTTTTCTGAATTGATGCAAATGTTCTAAGAAATGATCATGATGATGAATATGCAACTATGTGATAATATTGTGAATTACTGATTATATATGTAGAACAGAATGATATGTTAAGAATGTTTGTGTTGTCAATTTTTTGTTAATTTAAAAATTAATTTAAAAATTTAAAAAATAAAAATGTTGGAGGAAAAAAACATCTCTTAGTTCTTAGGAGATGAAAGAATTGTGCTGTTATGATGTGCGCAAGAGTCTAATATATATCCAGCTGCCCTGATTGTCAAGGAACAACACATACACTTAAACTAACAAAATAAAAAAAAACAAGAAAGACATCATATGGTATGATACGCATAATTTAAAAGTCACCTCTACCTTAATAATCTGATAATAGTTGGGTGCATAGGATTCATCCACAGGTTCCAGAAAGGGCCAGGAATCCTTGTGAGCCTTTACAACATCTAGAACTGAGAATCAAAGAAGAGAGTGTATCTAATAGGCACACAAGGACTACTTCTATCAATAATCTAATAGTTGAGAATGGGAACTGACCTTTATACATGGCAGTGAAATCATCATCCAACTCAAAACTATAAAAATAAAAGAAGAAATTAACAGTAACTCTACCTTTTTGCCTTAGTTTTTTTAGTTCAATCGAAGTGACAAATCTGATGAACCTAAATTTGAAACATGCCTAGTAATTTTGTTTAGCTATGCCTATGACACTGATGACACTTCCTGAAAACAATATGAAGCAAAAAAGGGGGAAGATCATTTCCCTCATTTATAAAATGATCAGGTTGTTCTACATGATCCAGAATTCAATTTGTGATTCTACAATCCTAACTACAACACATTCTTTCTCAGCCTTGATTTTATCCCAATGAATATTTTTGCAACCTAAAGAATAATAATCCCTTCCCCACCAAATAGATATGACTTTTATATTTCCAACACTTAACAGAAATTTCCACTGTGGAGAAAAAAAACACAGTATCTAGAATTTAACAGGAAACATCTACTTAAAAATATATTTAAAAGATTTTGGCTTTGCATACTTCCAAGAAACATTTTTGCATAACAATATTGATTCTGATTTCATCATAAATTAAAGGGTTGAATAAAAGTATACTTGTGCTCCTACAGACAGTGAGAGCAAGAATGTAAGTGGAAAGAGAAGGTAGAGAGAAAGAGAGAGATATGGTATGTGTCTGTGTGCATGGGAAAAAACACTGTTGTCAGCTGTGGGTTTGAGTTCCACCTCTGACACTTAGTGTGTTTCCCAAATTTTATAAAGGTAATGCTATTACTTACTGCATAGGGTTGCTATAAGATTTAACAAGGAATAGAAGTATACAGTACAATGCCTGGGTGCTTTATAAATGTCAACAATTGCTATTGTAGTAGCTGTTGTTATTAAATACTCACAGGTCCTTAGTCTTTTTTTCTTCCCTCATGGGAGAACTGGGGTCTAGATGGGAGAGTTCTGGGGGGAGCTCCTTTCCTTGAGCCAGCAGCCATGCCCGTTCTTCCCTGAGCTTTCTCCTTTTAGCACGATCTACAACAAACACAGTACTATGGTATGAGCTAAGTACCCTCTAGATGACTAGATATTTATTAATCATTTTGCAATAAAAAGGGAACAAAGCACCAAAGCAGTATCACAAAATTCTTTTTGTTCCATTTGCCCCCTCTTTGGCAGTTTGGATGTTTCTGTAAACGGAAAATATATGAAAAACATAAACTAGTGGGACCTAGTCCACTTATTCAGGCTCATGCTGAGGGATAAAGTTGAAGAGGCAGGTTGGATTGGGGATGGTAAGATAGCAGAAAACAGAAAAAAAGCGAATTAGAAGAAAAAGGAAATAGAAGTTGAATGAGGATTATCCTTCTTAGACTACCAGAGGCCCTTCCTATCTTTGTCTTAAGAAAAGAGTATTTCATACTTTGGGACCAGACTCAACCCAAGTTATCTGGATTTTACATATACACATTCACGCTCTCAAGATTTCACATTTGTTATAGCATCCATGCACATCAATTATCTCTGTTCCCCACTTTTCCATAGGCAACTAACCCCCACCAAGACAGTGGTAGTGATAAGTTTAGGTGGAACAAGACAAAGATGCAACTAGAACTGGCAAGGAGCTGGGCAGCAGGAACAAATTTTTCTGGCTCCTGGGTTTGGCCATGTGCAATACACTTGGTATTCCACTCCAAGCCTGATGGGTCAATGCTGCCTGCAGGAACAAGAAGATGAGACACACAGGAAAGTGATGAGATGAAAAGGAGCATACTGTCAGACAGCAGAATAAAAACGGAAGGAAGAGAATCTGAACAGAGCCTGTTTCTTTCCTAATTCTAGTTCTATTCCCTAAGGGACAGACTCCATGCCTGTTTGCTGCCATGAACACAATCCTGCAAACAGTACTTTCCCTGTCAAGTTTCATGTGACTTGTTCTTTCGTCCCTGAATTATTTTCATTGATAAATTCAGAGTAATAAACGAATTAAAAGCACTTCACTTTCCCATAGGTGTTAATTTGAGGCCAAATGAAACCACAAAGTCTCAGTAACTCCTGTTTAAAAAACAAAAGGTACTTTACTATCACCAACTTTTAATATTGTTTTTTTAAGAGCATAACTTCAAGCTTAAAATGTAACTAAATTAATATATACTCACGTATCTACCTGCCAAACTTTAACAATTTGCCTTATTTACTTTAATAAAGTATTTTATATAATTATACCACTACTTAATAATCCATTTTCTACTTGACTCCAATGTTTAAAATTTGTAAGCAACACCATAATGACATTCTTTTAACATTAGAGATAGGAAGAAGACATGCTACAAGAATAGACATTACAATATTGTTTATGTGGCTGAATTCTTATTAGTATAATCTCTTGGAGTTTCTAATCATAAGCTCCTTAAACAACATTCTTTCTTTGTAGAGAACTGTCTTAATTTGCCAGGCCTGCTGAACAAAGCACCACAGGCTGGCAAAATTTTATTGTCTCACACTTTTGAAGGCTAGAGGGCCAAAATCAAGGTGTCAGCAGAGACAATCTTCCCCTTAAGTCTGTAGGGTTCTTTCAGTGGCTTGTCAGCAATCTCTAACTCAAGTATTGCCTCTGACACAAGGCCATCTCTCTGTTTATACAGCAGTTGCCTGTGTCTCTTTCCAAATTTTCTCTCCTTGTAAGAACTCTCGTCATATGGCCTCATTTTAACTAAATAATACCATTATCTTAGTGCTACATTCTACATAATTTCCTGGATATATCTTCTAGTCCAATTACTGTCTTTTTCATGTGTAACTAAGGTGTTTAATCCAGTTAATAAGTTATCTGCCCAAATTACCATACTTTATCTTTCTATAAATTCTATCTGTTGCCTTCACATCTGTACTTTCATCAGTGTCAGGCTTTCTTGTGTTTCAATTTCCTTCTTTTTATTTTTGAGGTAAAAAAATCACCTAACATGAAATGAACCATTTACCATTTTAAAGTGTACAATTCAGTGATATTTGGTCCATTTATGATGCAGTGCAGCCATCAACTCTAACTCCAAGGCATTTTCATCACTCCAAAGAAGCGCTGTGCCCACTAAGCAGTAACAACCCATTTTTTTTTTTTAACATGGGCAGGCACCGGGAATCAAACCCGGGTCCTCTGGCATGGCAGGCAAGCGTCCTATGGCCCGCCCTGTAACAGCCCATTTTCCCTTCTCCCCAGCCTCTAGCAACCACTAACTTGTTTTCTGTCTCTAGGGATTTATCCATTCTGGATGTTTCATATAAATGGAATTATACAACATATGACCTTTTGTGCCTTGCTTCTTTGACTTAGCATATTGCCTTTGAGATTCATCCATGTTAAAGCATGTATCAGTACCTCATTACCTTTTTTGGACATGTCAACATTACCATTTTCGTTTGTAGCAACTACTAACTGCTGTTTTATGCTCCCTTATGCGCTCTGAAAACTAATTGTCTATTCATCATTAGCAGGTATCTGTGGTAATTATTTCTGGTTTAGAGGCAGTGTTTGTCCAAGGAGGTTTTGTTTGTTTTGATAGCTAACCCCAGAGTCTCACTTTAGGAGGTAATATTTAAGATATTGCATTGGCTTGGGAATTTCTGGACCACAGAAGCATAAATTCAAACCTTAAAACTTATGTGAGACACAGATGATAGTTTCACCACTTAGGAACTTTCCACAATCTCAACCTTGCCCAGAATGAGACAACTGAGTTTCCTGACCTCTCCCTAGGTTAATGGACAGATGTCTACCCCCAGTACACTGAGCATGCAGACTTCTGAAGGTTCTGATTCACAAAGGGGTCTAATTTCCACATAATTGTTTTTACCGGGCCAAAATATTTCCCTATCCAGGTGCGCACTAACATCCAAAGATTAGTATTTCCAAGAATCATCACCCCATACCCACAATTCAAAGAGCTCCACTGAAAAATACAAGGAAATAAAAGCCAACGTTATTATCTTGAGGAATGTAAATCTAACACTAGAAAGAAAACATTTGCAAAATCTTACAAGTAGAATATGCTACATAATGTGGCACAGGCTGAATTAGTTAAGAGTATACTCAATGCACTTCAGAGTTTTAGAAAGAGGAAATGATCCAGATAGGTGTGCAGTTAATCTATTAAGAAAGAGAAAGCATTACTTAAAAATGGGAGGAAAAAGTACATGGGTGAGAGGGTGGGCCACAGTGGCTCAGCAGGCAGCGCGCCCACCTGCCATGCCGGAGACTTGGGTTCGATTCCTGGTGCCTGCCCATGCAAAAAAAAAAAAGTAAAAAGTACATGGGCTAGAATCCTTCAGTTTTCATGGCCAAAAATTTACCTAAAACTTCAATCAAAACACTCCGCTAACTAAAATCAAATATATAATTTATGTTATTTTATTCAAAAATTTTAAAAGGTTCAATGAAACTTACTTAAAAGTGAAAAAAAAAAAAGACTTGGTCTATATACAACCAAGTCATATAGCCACATGATGTACAAATTATAAAGTTCAGCTTATAAATACAGTTGTTATGAAGAATCATCTGGAGACCACTGTTATCCTTTGCATAATAGAACTACAAATAAAAGAAAATCTCATTGCATTATGACCAAACTTGGACCTAGGTCTAAGAAAATTACTTTGCCTAATAATATTAATGTTAAATTCTAGATCTGTATACTGCCATACCTAAAAAAACATCTCTAAGACTTTTCATAAAACATTCTCATTTGTGTTAAAAATATTTCTGGGAAATTTTGTTGTCATTAACACCTTAAGATTTTTTTCAGTTCTACAAGTGGGATGTAGCCGAGATCAAGCAACAAGCAAGAAACTGTAAGGCACATAGAGAATGGCAAACACAAGTGGTTAGGAAGGAATGCAGAGGCAAAGAGATTGCTGGATAGAGGTGAACAAACATGACAGAACACAATTCACAAGACATCTTAATAGGTGTTTTTAGAATTAGTTTAGATAAATGAGCGGAGTTGGTTTGACTGGGCTTTGGCTGGAAAAGGGATATTCTCATGAAGACATATACCTATCTAGAAATTGTACAGAAAAAAACACATACCTTCCACTGCCTTGACCTTTTCCTCCAACTCCCGTTTCCTCTCTTCCTTTAACATCTGTTCCTGCTCCTTTTTCTGCACGGCCAGGAGAATCTGACGTTCTTCCTCCTCCTCTTTGCGCTTCTGTTTTTCTATTCTGTTAAGCACAGGGGTCTCCTATGAGGATGCCAATAAGTGTATTAAGTGAATACACAATAATATAAGACCAGGTAAGATGTGAAACTCTCTGAGTTAAAATTCAAATTATCAAATTCAATCTATTCAAATAATTACTACTGGATAGTAACTGAATATCTGTAAATAAATAGATATACACAAGTTGACTTTAACATTGGTAAAACATATACATGCATATTTATAAACACAACAAAGAAAAAACACAATGGGGTCCAATGATTTACACAACTTATAATATTAGGAGATAAGCTTATGGAATAATATACCAGACAGGAGAAGAGAAATTGAAGCAGTTTAGAGAACTCCATTCACTTAGAGTTAATATTTGATCAAAGTAAAAATTTTTAAAGTACACTTATCTAAGTACAGTTTACTAAAAAGGGTGAGAGGCAGTCATTAGGCAGAATGCAGACTAACAATTTCAATTATATGTATCCTTTTATAGCCCTCAACTTTTTCCTTACTAATCAAACAATAAAATGGGGGGGGGTATTGGTGGGAGGAGTCACCACTTTGTCTTAAGATACAGAAGAGATGTAGGAGACTACACAGAAATTCATGAAATTACTCAAAGACCACACAGTATGTTTCCTTGTTTTTCAACCCAAAAAATAAAATTATAAAGATTTCACGTGGTCACTAGGAATGTGATTAGCTCAGAAATCTAGCTCAAGAAAAAATTTAATTAAAAAAAGTTTTAATAGAAGTTCAATAATAAAAACAAAAAAAGATAAACAAAGGAAAATAGACCTTACCGTCATATTAAAGTTTTAATACGTGAGCAAAAGTTCTATAAATAAGCTTAAATCAACATTTTTAAAAATAGTAAAAACATCCTAAATGTTTAATGAAAATGTAGTCGTTAAAAAATGTGTTTCTGAGGCTATATGATATATATGATCTATGAAATCACAAACAATAGTAAATGAAAAACATTGGTCACAAAATATTCAACATGATTCCAGTTTTACAGAAAAATAAAAGACCTGAAGCAGATACATTAAAATGTACAGTGATGACTACTGAATTATTACCATGACTTCCACGGATTTCTCTATTCTCCGAATTTTCTATTAGAGCCTAGAATTCCTTTGGATTTAGAAAAACCCTTCCCCAACAAACTCAAGAAATCAACTAGTATTCCATGATCCAATGTGATATTACTTCTATTAACTTTTTCCTCTCTCCATATCATGACATATTCAGTGATTCTCCTTAAAAATCAAAAAAATAAAAAAGTGTTAAAAAGTACCAAAAAGTTAGAAATTGTAGATTAAGGTAAAATATTTAAAACTGATCACAGATTGTCAAGACATTTTGATAACAATGAACCAAGGATTTTAAAACTTCAGAAAAATGTAAATGTAATAATGACTGCTGCTTTTTTAAATGAGGCTCTATGTCATTAAAAAAAAATCCTTATATACAGATTATCCTCATATAACATAAAACTAACCTCTTAACGTGAAAAATTTCAACGTCATTTAGTAAAATCACAATGTACAACCAACACCCATCTAGTTTTAAAACATTTTCATCATTTGCAAAAGGAACCCTGTAGCAGTTAACCAATCACTTCCCATTCCTATTGTCCTCTGACTCAGGCAACCCCTAATATGCTGTTTCTATGGATTTACGCATTCTGAATATTTCATACACATGGAATCATACAATATGCTACCCTATGTGCATACATACTTGTTTTTAAAATACAGTAATATTTATGCTGAACACACAAAATATAAAATTTTATTTGAATTTACAGCATTAAGAAAAACAAACTAAGGCTCCAGGAAGGTCTAAGAAACTTGAGAGAGTAATAAGGAGGTCAAGAACTATACTGGATATGGCTTGATGCCTGTGCCCAACGGTGGCCTTTCTCCTGATGTTTCTGTCCTTGACTTCTCTCTTATTCCTCTTCTCATCCATTTTCTCCCGATTTCCCCACACCTTACCATCTGTTTTCCTTGTGATCTCTTTGTTCCACATTTCTCATGCCCAGTTTCTCTTTCACTATGCTGTGTTATAATTTTAGTAGTCCTAACTGATATGAATTCCCAACAATTATTTTATATAAACTGCATCACATGTATCTGGGAAAAAAAAACTATATTGTCAACCAAGAATCTTCTTTAAAACTTAGAAGCTAATTTACAGCCTTATACATCAAGATGAAGCAAGTGCTAATGAAAACACAGAATAAACTGAAGGACAGAATTACCTAAAGATAAAAAGCAAGCACAGTCCCTATAAACAAAAAGCAAACAAGCAAAAACACTGAACAGCATATAAACAAATCTTACACTCTTACATTGCCATTTTTCTTTAAAATATGTCTGTGGCTAACAGGGTGTGGATGATGTTTAAATGCTTTGCAGACAAGAAAAGAAGCCTGCTAGAATCAAGGTGGGATTTTAATGAGAACCTAATTATAAATACAACTTTGAAATCCTCTACAAGATTATAAATACAATGTCAGGTTTAAGCAGTGCCCACAATTCCCTTTCCAGGCTCCTCCTTCCCTAGGGCAGGTAATCAGACTTGCTGGCACCCTAGCCAAGCACAGCAGCACCCTTTGGACTGCATCCCCACAAACAGCTCCCTAGCAACAGCAATGTCCAGAGTCTCCTGACAAAAATAACCACTGAGGCCCTAACCCTGTAAGTTCAGAGAGACAGTATCCTTTCACCACTATTTTCCCCAGGAGTCACAATTAAGAAAGTTTTTGAGGCAAAAAGATTGGACTCCTGGGTGACCAATGTAGGTCAGAAACCTCTAGATTTGTCTGCCATTCAAACAAAACACAAAAGTCATGCTACCTGGTTTTCTCCAGGATTTCTGGCATAACAGATATTCAGATTGTCTACAAAAGCAGTTACTTATATCTAACACTAAAGAGCAAAACAAAGAGAAACACTGGCAAGAATCAACCAAAAGACAGTTTAGTGTTCAAGGTAGGCTTTTGTTTGCAGCAATGAAGAACTTTTCTGTATGCACTGACCATGCAATCTGAAGTGTAAATTAGGGCATTCAGAACTCAGCCCAGGGCAGTGAAGAGAAAATAGGAAAGGGAGCTTTCCAGGAGATGTTAAGGGCAAAAGCAATAAAGATAGTGAATAGGACCCAACAAGGCAAGAGAAGCTAGAAAACAATTTGAGGACTATGGTTAGATACCAATTACCAAAGGCCATTCCAAAACTAATAACTACCAAGGGGAATAAGAGACAAGGAAGGGAGGAAGTCAGTCATTACAGAATCACCAATCCAAAGGTAAATAAATGTTGGGCAATTTATTTCCTGGCAAGAATATATACATCTATGTGCTGAAAAAGAGACAAAGGCTAAATCAAAATATACTGAAGTAAACAACAATTTATTAGCTTCTCTTTTTTAGAGGCTCAAGCATTACTTAGTTAATGATAAGATCTCTGTAATATACCATCATGTTGTCACTTTAAGATTCATGGAAATATTACTGCAACATACCAGCCAATGACAGTCTAGAGTAAAGCTACTGTCTCCCAAGGCTTAACCTTCTATGAGCATTATTAAGCTGCTTAAATATTCACTGACACAAACAGCTAAGGAATGGTTAAGAAGCACAAATATCTGGACTGTGTTAGTCCATGTGGAGAAGAACCTACCTGGTAAACACAAAGAGCAGAGCAGACAAGGCTGTTAAAGGAGGTGCTTAAATGTAGTGAGCAGAATGCAGGGGCAGAGAAAAGGCCATTCTGTCCAAAACCTACAGCATGGAGGAGGTACAAGGGGGATGTAGAATTGCTTTCCAAATGCTCTGAATTTGAGTGCTTCTCCTGCCTTATCCCTTTATTTTACTCTTGCATTTGACTCCATGATCAAATATATTCTTAGAAGCAATCTACATTCTTTAGGCTGCATTCCCTTTCTATCTTGTCAATTTTTAAATATGAATAAATACAAGTATTCGTTTGATCATATTTTGCAATGCAATGCTAGATAAAATCATTTAACTACTCTAGTCTTCAGCTACATTATGAAAAAAATATCCCTGGATGCTGTTTAGGAAAGCATTTTATTAATACCTAGTTGTTGCCCCAAACATTCCTCTTCAACCTACATCTCATCACAACTTCCACCTGATTCCTTTCACATTTCAGAAAACCGAGGGGCATCCAACGTGAACTCCTGAATATTTTCTTGCTCCTCAAAAGGAACGTCCTTAAGTTCTTTTCCTTTCCTCTGGTCTTGGAGAAAGGTGCACAAACTTCACTCCATGGTTTGAGCACTTCGTTGTACCAGGGACAACTGTACCACCAACATCCATCTCTTTCTCATGTATGGATACCTTTCATGTACAAGTTTCATATCCACTTCAGAAGGAGCCTGTCACAAGCTCTCCTCAACCCTGCTTCCTTCCTTCCTTTTACACTGTTTTCTTTTAATATCAGGAGTTTCTAAAAGACAAATAATATGGTAACCACTAAGAACACATCTTTTATTCACTACCCAACCTCTTGAACTCTGACCCCGCACTCACAATTCTTTACTGGAAGTAGAAAATACTAAGTATAGGAGTAGAATCGTAACTTTCAGCCCTGGCTCCTTTTCTTCTCCATTCTAGCCTACGTTTCCAAGAGTAGGATTTCCACTAAGCTCTCTTGCTGGGGGTGATCTTGCACCTCCCTGGTTTTCTTAATAAAAATCATTCCTCATGCTGTGACCGGAGAGACAATTATATCTATATAATGTGTAAGAAAAACCCCCAGGATGTTTTTCACAAAAATCTAGTAACACGTCCTCCCTCCTGGCTCCCTATCAAAGATACAGCGTGATTCAAGGCTCTCTGAAATACCTTTCCAGCATTTTGTTTCACCATATATTACAATGTATCTTCTATGCCAGTCACATTTGGATATAAACTGTTCTTTTGCCACACTGTACACTTTTCTGCCTGTGTGCTCTTATTTAAGTTAGTGTAGTATTTAATGCCCTCTGCCCCAATTCCTCCATCCTCCATCAAAATCTTAAGCATCCTACAAGGTCAGGTCAACTACAAGTCTGATTGTCCCAATTTCCCTTTCTTTACCTGGCTATAATTCCTTCCATCTTTGTATTCATGATTTCTATTGCATCTATATCTATTACAGTGCTTATTATTATCTAAGCAGATGAAATATGTTTATGCCTATCAACCCAGGAGATTGTAAGAGCCATAAGAATGTCTTATTTGGGTTTTTAATTCCTTTCAAATGTACTCGACATATAAAAGTGTCCAATGAAGTTGTGTTTTGCTGTTTTTAACCGTGTATGTGTGTGTACACATGCACGTGCACATGGGCCAGGAAATGAACTCCAATGACGTAATGAAGTTTTGACAAGATGAAAACAATCATGTAAAAGTAAAAAAGTAGAAGTAAAAATAGCACATCATGACCCACTAAATTATGGGTGGTAACTTTTGATTAGATGGTTTCCATGAAGATGTGTCTCCACTCATTCAAGGTGGGCTTGCTTACTGGAGCTCTTTAAAAGGGAACCATTTTGGAAAAAGCTTTTGGGGTGAGAGAGCCCACACAATCAGAGAATTTCGGAGATGTAGAAGGAAAATGCCCCTAGGGAAGCCTTATGAAATGAGGAGAGAAAGCTAGCAGACGCTGCCTTGTGCTCTTCTAGCTGAGAGAGAAACCCTGAACTTCATCAGCCCCTTCTTCGGAGTTAAGGTATCTTTCTCTGGATGCCTTAATTTGGATATTTTCACAGCCTTAGAACTGTAAACTTGCATCATAATAAATTTCCCTTTTAAAAGCACACACCCCCCCAAAAATAGCACATAAAATAAAACAGAACAATTTTTTCTGAACACTTATGATTCCTTATCTTTACTCTCATACACACTCACCTCTTACTGACAGATCTGATGGAAGGTGGTTAGATATCCACTTAGGTTCCAACTCTGCCTTTGTTTGCTGTTGATACTTTTCCCAGAGTTAGAAATGAGGAAAAGATAGATTTGGGGCTTCTCAGCTACTGCCAGTAGAACAGTAGCCAGATAGAGAGACCTTTAAGGCATGCAGGTAATGTTTTTATCTAAGGAGGGCAAAGGTATCCTTAGGGGGCAGACAGTGAAAATCACTATAAAAGTCTATAAGGTACTAAGCAAGTTCATTCTTTAATAATTTAAAAAAATCAAACACCAAAATCTGAAAGATACCTAAGTATCTTCTTTGATGATCTTTATCACTGGCAACAAACTCCCTTAACTTAATTTCAACATTTAAAGAAGTGTTTTGTTTTAAATTACTAGGGGGAAAGCCAAGTTCTATCACCTTCAGCAGAAGGGAATGGATCTGAAGAGGACATTGTAAGTTGGAGGCAGACCTCCCTTTAAAACGCAGCTGGGTGGCAGTACTGAGAAGGGAGAGCAGCTACGCAGACAGGGGAACAAAGAGGTAAGTAGGAGTGGGACAAAGACTCAGTAACTTGGAATCAGAATTGATCCTGAAATATGTAAGTTGCCTGATAGCTACTGCTGAAGGAAATTTCAAAGAAGGAATTAAAGAACTACTGAAGAAAAGTTAGGTAATTATTTTAAGGGCTAATATTCATTACCCCAGGTAAGTTTGAATTAGCATATGGAATTTTGTGAAAAGCAACCCACAGCTTCACTGTTAGAATTTATTATTTAGAGGCAGCAAGCAAGGGCCTTGCCATTAAAACAATGTAACTTCTGTGGCTTCAGTATCAAAACCAGCATTATCCAGGTTTGGTTTTTGTACCACTTAATCCAGAATCTTGTGGCTAGTTGAAGAATCAATGCTATGAGAGATTAAAGGACAGAAAAACTCAATGACAGTAAAGTACAGTTTACACATCCTCAAGATTCTGCAAAGCAATAGTGATAGATTTAATGAGACGGTAGCTTTAGAAAGCTTTTCTTATCCACAACACGAGAATGACCACGTCTGAGCGCAAATGCAATCTCAATTATCAAAGGATGTCATGATATTCTTTAATCAGTTTTCCTGCAAAGTTACCATAGCAGTCTCCTCAAGTAGACTCATGAGCATCTCCTTTAAATCTTCAAGACCTTAATAGGCAGAGATCTCTGCAACTTTAAATAAATATAAAAACTTACCATAAAATTGTCTTCTAGCTTTAAAAAACTGTGAATCATTGATTGTATTCTTTGCCTGGATTATATGGTATATGATATCTCAATAAAATTGCATTAAAAAAACAAAACTGTTTTCCAAAAAGACTGTACAACTTGGCATGCTGTTAGCACCTGAGACCAATAGAAGTTTCATCCCAATTTTGCCAAATCAGGTAAAGTTACCCACAGGGAACATGGTATTGTTTTCCCACATACTTTACTAATTAACTGTAATCAATTTTTTGTAATGGCCCTCCCTAATTATTTTAAGCTATGCAAATATTACTGTCTGTAACACTAACTATACAAACTTTCATGGATTTACTTCCCCTTTTACTTAAATATTTACCACAAAAGCTTAACTTTTAAATGGTCAAAGGAGGACTTTACCTCTTGATACTCTTATTTATAAGTTTAGAGAGGTGTTATACTTCTGAAGATTTATCAAATCTGCTTTAACTGTTTTCTGGCTTGCATCTACTTTGGTAAGAAATGTGAATTTAGTTTTTCAAGATTTCTCTTCAATTATCCATGATCATAATAAACAAAGGGGTTGTTAAATACCATGCTTTGCACACTGACAGGGTTCTTTCATTTAATTCTCACAAAAACTATGGTGAACTGAGAAAATTAAAATTCAGAGAAATCAAGTAACTTATCCAAGAGAAATCTAGAAAAAGGCAGAACCATAACTCAAAGATGTTTGAAAGAAAAGCCCATGACTCTTCTGTAATACCACATTCACAATTTCTCTACTGCCTGGTTTTTGTGTGCCTCATTTGCACACTATGCTTTAATGTATAATGGTGTTTATTTGTGAGCCCTGTATTCTGTTCAAATGAAATATGTTTTAATTTTCACATTTGAATCATAGGCTTTTCATTATTAGAATGGAATCCTTCTTGCTGTATGTAATAAGGATAGGTGGTAGTAGGTTAAAAGTCAGCGAAAGCAGGTAATTAAAAAGAAATGCTTCAAACACTTAGGATAACAATATACAAATATCCTGCCATTCACCAATCCCAAGATGCAGGGTCAAAATCTGTTTGTCTGTATGGCTGCACTGATAGGGGTTTCCTCTGCGCTTTCACATAAAAACCATTCACTTAAGCAAAAGGAGACTTCAAGGATGCTTGTAAACCAAGTGCAGAATTCTTCTAATTTAAAAAAAAATTTTTATATCCAATCTTTTTAACCCTAATTCGACAGTCAAGTTTTTAAAAGCAACTGGCTTAAAAAAGTTTTTTTTTTAATTGCAGCAACATATACATACACAAATTATACATACACACACACCATACACATGCACACCAAAAATTTCTCATTTAATCCAATTTTAAGTGTATAATTCAGTGGCATTAATTATATTTACAAAGTTGTGCTACCATCACCACTATTCATTATCCAGAACTTTCCATCATCCCAAACTGAAACTCTGTACCTATTAAGCAATTTTCCCTCAACCCCCAGTAACCTCTAATCTACTTTCTGTCTGTTTGAATTTGTATATTGGAGAGATTTCATATAAATGGAATCATTCAGTATTCGTCCTTTGGTTTCTGGTTCATTTGATTTAGTATGTCTCAAGGTTAACACACATTGTTGGATATATCAGCGCTTCCTTCCTTTACGTGGCTGTATAATATTCCACGGTACACCATATTTTCATATATTCATTCACCTGTCAACAGACATTTGGGTTGTTTGCACATTTTATCTTCTATGAATAATGCTGCCATGACTTCATGAATTTTTATAAAAACTTTTAGAGAAACTATTTATGCTCATTTTATTGGTTTAAAACTTTTGATTACTTCCATGATTACAATAACAAGTACAAAGAGCACAAATAGGCTCATAAAAATATAACTGTGATGAACACATAATTCAACTGGTGGATACCAACTACAAAGATAACAAAAAGCTGATAAATCTATACAGTCCAGGAGCAAGTAAGTTATACTAGTTGGTCTATTAAATGATGGCCCACTAAGAATGCTTTTTTGTGTGCTCATGATACTGGTTACCTCATTACTCCTACTTACAATATCTAAATTCATCTCTTGTTTTGGAGGAAAATTTTTATTCATTATTCCTCCGATTTTGACTGTTATTTTTTAAATTTATTTTTTGTTATATTACACTGGACCAGACTTTCAAACCAATAATTAACAGTATTCCATTCTTAAGATTAACCCTGGTAGGTTACAATGTGTTAGTCTTTTGGTGGAGAGATGGATTTCCCTTGCTAGCTTTAAGAATGTGAAATTTATATTAATGAATGAAAACAGTATATGTGTGCCATGTGTGTTTAATTTTTTCAGGATCTAAGAAATGCCTGAAAAAACTGAGTAGCTTCCAAATTTACAGCTTAATTTTTTAAATGTTTAGAAATTGTCCTTTCCTTGAAGGTATAAAACATTTTACCTGTAAATATATCTAAAAGCTTCTGGGGTTTTTGTGAAAACAACTCTAATTACAGTCTGTTGAGATTTTCTAGTACACAATTTAGATTCTCCTATTTTTGTAGTTAACAGTCCATTTCACTGAAGTCTTCAAATTTATAACAGTGTATATATCTCTTAAAATATTAAATCTATTATTCTATTTTCTAGTTTCTAATTTCATGATTCTCCAAAATTACATTTAAGGGTTATCTTACTTAATTTTTTTCTCTGACATGGAATCATTATAATCAGCTGATAATATATCAGCACATATTTTATCAATAACACCAGGCCTATGTGTGTAAGTTTATATTTTCCTCATTTCACCCCTAAAATCTTAGGAAGAATACCACAGTAAAAAAGAAATTATAGAAAACTTTAAAACTGATTGTGTATATGATATAAAGGTAATTTAATGTGCCACCATTGGTCCTATCAATATAAGTGAGTAATATAAGAGGTGTTGTAAAATCATGAACTTCTCTTTATACTACAGTTACTTATTAATAATGTATTTCAATTCTTGGGAAAAATTATCACAGTGGTTTAAAGACAGCAAAAATTAAATGAAATTGTTTATGTGGTATGGAATTATACAAACTGACATGCAGATTTTCTGGATCATCCATGACAATATAAACTCATACTATTAAAGACAAAGGTGACTTTCTGGAGCTTTCCCTAAAGCACTGAAGCTACACTTGTCATATATTTACTGTTTTACACTTCTCCTAGAGGTACTGTAGGTATAATTTTTAAATATTTTCTCTTTAACTCATTGCCAACTATTCAGAGATCTCTGCCTTCTATTAGCATGTATTAACAATCAAAAGTATTTACATTGTTGAAATGAAATAAGCAAGCTGAATGATACACTGAGCATCCAACATAGATAAGGCTTTACATTAAGTGCTGAGTAAGGCTGAAGGGATGAGTAAGACATGGTCTGGGAGCTGAAGAAGTTTAAACGACTCACAATAAAGTAAGACAAAAGAAAAGATGTCAGCGAAGAAAACCCTATGCCTGGCATAAAGAGGCACAGTTCATGAAGCCAGTGAGTTTAAGGTAGAGACTTAAAAGTGGAGGGGGAAGATGGGCCACAGTGGCTCAGTGGCAGAGTTCTTGCCTGCCATGCCAGAGACACAGGTTCGATTCCCGGTCCTGTCCATGCAAAAAAAAACACAGTGGAGGTGAAAAGAAGCTAGAAAATGTTTGAATTAGAGTGTACATGCATGAAAATATAGGATGGACATACAGAGTTTGTGAAAATACAACTTTGCCTGTTAAGCAGGAGAAGGTGCCTAGAGCTCAGGTGAAAGAGGGCACAGGGCTGATAGTGGATTTACAGGGACAAAAACACCCAAACTCTTGTTGTTAGTGGGAAACAGACCTGGAGAAGATGATTTGTAAAAAATCTATAGATGGTATGCACAGGGTGATATGAAGCACACCGGAGGCTCAGCGAATGTTTCCTGAGGAATGTAATGGGAAAAAGAAAGTTGGTTCCAGATTGTTAAAAGCCTCTGCAGGTACTGGGGGATTAGGGTGGCCATCAAGAACTTTTTGGAATAGGGAGAATATTATATGATGATAGGGTATAGCATGAGGTCATATCTAACTGAGAGGATGAAGGACTGTTCCAGGCCAGATGAACATCTTCAAATGCCCCAGTTAAGAACCCTTAAATAATGAAGCATTGTGATGATTAAGTTCATGAGTCAACTTGGCCAGGTGATGATATAGACGTGGTCAAGCAAGCATTGGGCTGACTGTTACTCTGAGGACACCTCGTTGACTTAAATCATCAGTAAACTGATTGCATCTATGGCTGAGGATATCTAAAATCAACTGAGGAGATTGCCTTCAACAATGAAAGACGCCTCACCCTTTAGGCTTTAAAAGGAGAAGTGCTGATTTCAGGAAGCAGAAGAAAGAGTTCTCCCTCTATTTCAGCGAGATTGTTCTCCTGGGGAATTCACTGAAAACCTTCATTGGAGTTCCCTACGGAATTTGGACGTGTGCATCCTCAAAGTCACACGAGACAATTCTTATAAAAATCTGATATTTACAGGTATCTCCTGTTGGTTCAGTTTCCCTAGAGAACACTGACTAATATAAGCATCATACCTAACACAGAAAGGAGGAAGCACCTGTCAGTGTTCGCATACCTTCTGGGCAATCATGTTGCAGATCTCAGGCAGGAAGTCCTCACTGAGGAGCTTATAGAGCTGTCGTTCTCTCAGAGAGGTCCTCTCTCGAAAACTCTCTGTGACCTGTCTCCATTCTTCTTCTGTTTGGCACAGGAGCCACCAAGTGCCTTGCCCTGGCCCTTGGGACCCTAGAAAAGAAAGCGAGAAGGTCAGTACCACAGATCTGACTAGGACATTTCTCCCTATTTATTTTCAATTTGACTTCCACCCTGGGCCTGGGTCATGATTAAAACCAGAGAGTTAGAGGGGAAAAAAGACCTGCTCCTTTTTAATTTTTATAGAAAATTAAGGTATATTTTTGGCTTTCCTAGTACCATCACTATTTACAATAAAATTAAGAATGCCCAAAGACAGTTCAAATAGAACTAATATGACCTGCACTAGGGAGATTTTAGTATCGTAGAAATGCCTAGGTATATACCCAAATGGTTTTGAATTTGAGCTTTTGTAGAACCTATCTCTTCTCAGGTATATTGCAATGCTGTAAATTGCTACTACCCTCCACCCAATTTATGATAACTGGATTATAGAATTGAAATCTAGGTAGGAAACCAGTATACTCCCATACAGAGTAAAGAATGTGCTTGTAAAAAAGCTTCTTGCATTCCAAGAAGCTGCTCATCCATTTGAATGTTTGAGCATCTAATATATGTGCCCAGGTAATGGGACACAAACACAAAAAGACCTAGTCTGAACATATCCATCAGACAGAGATGAGCACAGGACAGCAACAGAGAACTGAAGGGTTAAAAGGCGAGTCTGAAGACTACTGCAATAAAATTTACTGGAAAACAGAGTAACTATCATAATATAAGGGAATCATTCTTATTTAATCCTTTCTAAACTTCAACAAAGGTCATTACCATTTCTTGCCTGTGGCTCAGATGCCAAGAAGTTTTCTTGCTGCTTTTCACTGAAACACAGGAAAAGGAGGCACCAATTAAAATAAAGACATGTCCCAAAATACTGTTTCTCCCAAATGGTAGACTCAATTAATTTTGTACAAGGATTACATCTGTGTGCCTGTGTCGAGGGCTAGGGTTAGGAGAAGGAACTACTCTACTAAATAAATGAACGCTAAGGTGTAGTGGTGTGGGTACAGAATGGGAACTTCGACCTTACCCTTTTTGAGTACTAATACATAGGTAAACAATGTTATGGCAAAAAGATTAATGCATCACAAAATATTAAATTTTAAAGTATTTTTTGGAAATCAAACAGAATTGAAGTCTACAGGACACGTTCTGTGGGGTTTTTTTTTTTTTTTTTTTTTTTTTTGCTTTCTAATATTTACAGCAGTGTTGTTTACTAGAACTCTCTGTGAGGGTAGAAGGGTTCTGTATCTGTGGCCAAGAGTCACATGTGACTATTGAGCACTTGAAAAGTACATGGTTTGAGGAACTGAATTTTAAGTCTTACTTAACCTTTGAACATTTAAATTTAAATGTGTGTATAAAAACTGTATTGGACACACAGCGCTAAAGGAATAAAATCACCAGTAGAGGGTAGCATAAATTCATGTATGCTTGCTAAATGAGTCTACATCCCCAAGACTGAGGCACCTCAACTGTTGGTACCTGCAAGGAAATGGAGATAGGGGTAAAAAAGCTTTCTGAATATATAAGATTTGAATTTGTAATAAAATCCAGAAGTAGATGTTGCATGAATAGAACATAAGAATTATGAAACATTTCTCACAAGAGCAGTTGGGAGGAAACAGTAGCTGCCACTGCTAGTCAAATTTCTAGAAAATTAAGTAGAATACAGATTCCTGAATTTAAAAAAAATCTTTTTAATTCCTGAATTTAAAAAAATTCGGCCATACTTAAAATTAAGCCTTTGGGCCATACTTAAAATTAGAACTGAGAGTCACCCCCTAGAGGACCTCTTTTGTTATTCATATGTGGCCTATCTCTCTCTTAGCCAACAAGGCAAGCAAACTCACTGCCCTCCCCTTCTTTATGTGGGAAATGATTCCCAGGGATGTAAACGTCCCTGGCAACATGAGACAGAAATCCTAGAATGAGCTGGGACTCAGTATCAAGGGACTGAGAAAATCTTCTTGATGGAAAGGGGGAAGAGAGAAATGAGACAAAATTAAGTTTCAGCAACTGAGAGAGTTCAGAGTTGAGAGTTTATCCTGGAGGTTATTCTTACGCGTTACATAGATATTCCCTTTTTAATTTGAGGTGTATTAGAGAGGCTAGAGAGAAGTGCCTGAAACTGTAGAGCTGTGTTCCAGTTGCCATGTTTCCTGAAGATGAATGTATAATGATACAGCTTTCACAATGTGACTATGTGATTGTGAAAACCTTGTGTCTGATGCTCCTTTTATCTACGGTATGGACAGATAAGTAAAAAATATGGATTAAAAATAAATAAGGGGCAGTGCAATGGTGACTCAGTGGCAGAATTCTTGCGTGCCATGCTGGAGACTGGGTTCAATTTCCAGAGCCTGCGACTGACTGACTGACTGACTGACTAAATAAATAAATAAATAAATAAATAAATAAGGGGACTAATGTTAAAACAAATTGAGTAGATTGAAATACTAGTGATCAATGAAAGGGAGTGATAAGGAGTATAGAAAACAAGTAGGGGGAACAAAGGTTAAAATATATTGGGTAGATGGAAATACTACTGGTCAATGAGAGGAATGGGTAAGGAGCATGGTATGTACGAGTTTTTTCTTTTTATTTCTTTTTCTGGAGTGATATAAATGTTCTAAAAAATGATCATGGTGATGAATACACAAATATGTGGTAATATTGTGAGCCACTGATTGTGCACCATGTATAGAAAGTAAGTGTGTGAAGATTTTTTCCAATTAAAAAAAAAAATTGGGCCATAGCCCAATTACCCCTAAAGATTAAAGGTGATGGTGGAGTTATACAGTGAAGACAGGATTTAACAAGTAAATATGAATGCTGAATCATTAAATTGATATCTCTTTTAGTCTTCAGTTTCTCAGAGCAGCTAGAAGTAAAAACCTAAAATTGTGGAATTGCAACCCATGTCAAACTCTAAAATCTGTTCTACAACTAATTGTGGTACTATTCTTTGAAATTCACTGCTTTGTGGTATATATGTTATTTTTTCACAAAAAAAGAAGGGAAAAAAGTCGATTGTGATGATAAAAAAAAAATTTAAGCCTTCTAGCCTTCTATATTCTGGAGCAGCTAGAAGGAAAAATCTGAGAGGACTATATTGTAGCCCATGACAAACTTTGGGATCTGTCCTGTAACTACTTGTTGAAGAGTGCTTTGAAAACTGTTTTTTTTTATTTCTTTTCTTCACATGATATACTATACAATAAAAAAGTTAAAAAAATTGTAACTGATTTATTCATAATCTGATTTCCTGATTTCAATGGTTAATGAACAACAAGCTGAAAATTGGCCCAATCCAGCCATTTACATTAAGTATCTAGATGTTCTAATATTTACAGGAAAGAAGCTTTTTGTCCAGTATTATTAGAATTTTCAAACATATGGTCAAACTTTCATGGGTTTATAATGATAGAGCTGATTTAGAAATAAAAGCATATTTACATAGTATAGGCCAGAATTTGAAAACAGACAAATTAGGTAGAATTCCTAAAAGACAATGAAAAAGAATATATAAAAAGTTTTTACTAAATGCATAAAATTTCTCAAATGTAACAATCTTTTTCCATGCTAAAATTAAATATTAATGAAAAAGTTTTAAAGTCTTATCTTTATCTTAGCAAACTGCATTTGAATACTAACAGTCATCCTGGGACATGTTTGCCATTAAAATTTCTTTAATGAGAGAGAATTAACTGCTAAGTGAGATATAACACCAATAATATCAAAATATTGATTATTAGTCAAAATTTAGTCACAGAAATAACTTCGCTTCATCCTTGAAAAAATGAGTGGTACAACAGTTTATAAACTAATAGCACTGTCAGTGACTACATCTTTAAATTGTCACATACACTGTCTTGTTCAATTTAATCTACTTCATCGTCCAATAAAAGAATATGCTCAGAGAGGGTAGGTAATAAGCTAGAGGTCACACAATGCTGGCTTCCAGATGCCCCCTGCCTACTCAATAATTCCATGAGGATGCTGAACCAGTCTCCACACTCCAAGTCCCACACCTTCCCATGGCCAGATTGGAAATAAGTGAAACCTAGGGATCTTTCCAACATGAGGGTCTATGACCACAGACCAAGACTAACAAGGTTTGTTTGTTTGTTTTACCTCACTGCAATCTCCTCCTGTAGTTTCTTCCGTTTGGGGGGTCTTCCTCTTCTTTTTCCTGTTTTTCCAGGAACATTTGAGACGTTTTTTTGTCCTTCATTTTCCCTAAGAAATGGTATATTAAATAGAAATGTTCTGATACAGGATTGAGGTGTCATATATGGTTTTTTAATTAAAAATACAGTATTCCTGGCCATGAGCTTATAAAAAATGATTAAGTGGAGCAGTCACAGAGGAAGATAGGGTGACTTACTCTCTTTTAGAATGGGGAACCAAGGAAAACTGACATTTTGCAATAGTAAGGCCTGAGTAACACCTAACAACTTCCTAAATAGCATAATAAAGTCTAAGTGAAACAGGTTGATAGCATCCTTTATGATGCTATGAAAGGAGGCCCATTCCTCATTTAGGAAGCATTCAGGAGGGCTTATGCTTCTTCAGGCATCATTTTAGGTCCTTCTAGACCTATACTGCTGAATCCTAAGGTTACTAGGGCAATATCTTTCACCACTCTAGTAGGAGAGGCTACAATTAATTCCTTTTTATTTTGTATGAAATAATTCTTCTCTTCTCTTTCCAGGCACTGGTAATTAGAGCTAATTTCAAAAAATTTGTGCAGTTAGCTAATTTCAAAAAACTTGTACAGTAGAATTCTGATGCATTTAAGCTTAATGACATTTCTATACAACACATATCATGTTCATATCTTTGAAGAATGTACCTGCTTAAAGAGAATTCTCCATTGGTATTTCCTTGTACTGGGTCTTCCTTGTACATTCGTGTTCCATAGAAATACCAATACAGTGCCCCAGAATTGTCTTCACCCAGTGGTTCCACACGGAGACTGTCTGCATCCAGACCCTAGGTAGAAGAATAGGTAAAAGAGGGATAGGGAAGTGGGGAACAAAATGAAACAAAAGAAAACTAAAATGAGGGTTCAAAATTTATACTCTTGACAACCTTTGTTTAAAAATACCTAAGTATCTTCAGTATTCAATCAGGGCATATGAAACACCGATAATGGGAAAGCAGGTGCCTTCTTTAAATAACAGGATACAGAAATATTTCAAATGCTAACCCCTCCTTTGCCACTGCTCAGTTTTAATGAAGGGGGGGGCAGGGGAACCAAAAGGAATTACAATGTACATTTCATATATTTGGTTTTGATTTGTTACTATAGCCTATGTGCACCATGAAAGGGAAGACAATTATAGTAGGCTAACGTGAAAGCTTTGTCCCATGTGATCCTCTATTGTAGCACTATCATAACCTATAGCAACTCATTCCAGCTGAGATCCTGCCATACAGCTCCCAATTTACCCCAGGGTCTGACCTGTATTGCCCTTCCCACTGCTATTCAAGTCCTTGAATTCTGAGTAAAGACTGTGCTAAATTACACGGTGATTTTTATAACATGTCCATGAGCAGGGCTGAACTGAGAATTCATCAACACATTTCATCATTTCTGATTGAACAGGATTAGAAGCTAACCTCCCTGTGAGTGAAAAACAATAACCTACACCATCCCTCCCTCTGAGATATACTTCTAAAATAAATAAGTGCAATAGAGAGCTAAGAGGGAGGGAAGAAGTAGACATATCTTTCTTGTCCAGTACTTTATTTTATTATTTGCACGTACGTGTATAGAGGATCAACTTCACCAGCACATATGAAGGTTCATGGTCCTTGGAACTTTCAATAAATATTTCAGTTGTGTTCAATTTTAGACCATGGGTAATAAAATAAAACTCAGTAGGCTAATTTAATTGTTGTTCTGGCTGATGACAAGGAAAATGAATAAGTGTCTTGGAGTTTCTATTTCAGTGTGGACTCAAGAGCATACTTAAAAAGACAAAAACAAACTAGAAATTAAACTTATACAGATTTTCTTGGTTATGATAAACATGGTTTTGTACACATTGTTGTTATCAAACAAAAAGAGCTCCCAGACCAAAACACAAGCCAAAATCTGACTTCACTTAGTACTTTCAGATTTTTATATTCTGACCACATTCCAGATTCTGGCTTTCCTCTCTTCACCTTGAGAAGATCGAAGACATCATCTGCGTCTAGCCGATAGTCACAGAGACGGTGTAGGATTTCCACACGAGTGCGAAGCGGCAGGTCTTGGAAACAGGCTTCTCTCAGGGGGTTGGGTTTTCCTTCTTCAAGCTCCCAGCGATAGTTGATGATGTCTTCTAGGTAGCTGTGGAATGTCTGAGACCTAACCAAATGGCCCAGAAACACAAAAATACATTAACATAAAATAGAGGAAGAGTTGGAGAAGAGAGAGAAAGAGCTGATGATGTAATAGCTGACAAATCTTAAATAGAAAGCAAGAAATGAAAAGCAATAATAGGAGAGTTCTGAAAGACCCTCACTGAAGCTTCATCAATTATACATCTACTTGGACATTGTATTTTGTCAAATTCCAAGGAGAGTTTTTCACAGAACAGGGTATTTTACTTTAAATCACAAATAGCACATGCCAGGTAAAATAGGTTAAAAGTTCTAATACTCTATATTAAAGACGTGAAATCGAAGCAACAGCCTTATCTTTGCTTATACCTTCGATAATACAATTAAAAAGACGCTACATACTTCAGAAAGATATTCAATTCAAAATCATGACTTAGGTGGCACACAGAAAAGAAATTCAGTCTTTCTAGCCTAAATCATTTAATTCAGGTTAAGATGCATTGGTGGAAAAGCTCTCCAGCATGCAAGGAGCTATTTTCATGTGCAATTATAATTTTATATTTAGTAATCATAAACTTCAGGGCATGTTACAAAACACTATATCCTAAATTTTGAAGATAGTTTTTCATCAGAATACATTTAAGACAGCTTGATGACAATTTATATCCTTTTTTGGTTGGAGTTGGATTAGTAATTCCACAACTGAATTTTAAACAGAACCTAAAATGTACCTTGCATACAATATAATAAAATACTGTTTAATTGTTAGATGGTTATTATTTATGTCAACGATTAAAACATCTAAATATAATTTCACCGAAGTGTGATTTAAACATTTTTTTCTCAAGAAGCAAAGAGGTTTAAAGGAGTTATTTGTCAATATGATTTTAAAAAGAGTTATATGCCATGTTGATCTATAATCTAATGTAGTTATATTTGTAGAAAAAGTCAAGAGAAATATTCAGGGGAAAAAATTAAATAGCCTAAGGTAAATAAGAAATTGAGAATTTTTGCTTTTCAAAAGAGAAGAAACCTCTTTACCTTATTATCATCTCCCTGGGGAAAATGTGTTACCTTATCAAGACAGTGTAATAGTTCTATATATCAAGACTCTCACAAATTTGATTTGATTGCAGCATGCAGAAAGCATGAATGCTAGCATATTAATAATACCTGCTTGAACCTTAATGGGTTTAGATTGGCTTCCTTCCTCTCTCCAACGCCTGTGAAGTTGGTGCTGCCCAGCCCAACCCCCACCCCTGGGAGGGAGGAGCTGGGTAAAGGTAGCTGAAACTGGAGGTAAAAACCAGACAGTGTAGCTATAGTGAATTTAAAAATAAAATAGGGTGTTGTTTTCTTTTTTTTTTTTTTTCCCAGTAACCAGGAGTGTTAAGATGCAATTTCCATTTGGTAATAAACTTTTATTGACTACATGCTTTCTAGACTTCAATGTACATCGAGTTCACCAAACAATAAAACTTGTTTTACCTCTAGTAAAGTGAAATATTCAATCTGTGACACTGTGATTGTTTCACCAGACTGGCAACTTGGCTGAAGCATGGAGCCAAAGAGAGGCTGGGCCAGGCCAGGGAGACCACTCTCATTCAAACATGAGGCAAAGGAAGCACAAATACAAACCAGTAGAACAAACATAGTGTGTGTGTAAAAAAGTATCGGTTTTTTTTTTTGCGTGTGTGTGCCTACAATCTGAAAGCCCCTACTTGTCTCAAAGAATTGCATGTTTGAGATTCCTTCCCAACAGCCCTCTTCTCTCACTCAAGTTCAGTTACATCACTTTTGCTAGAAGTTTTCTGAAGATGTGCCACTTTACCACAGATAATTGAGGGCTTACAATCCAAGATAATTCAGTTTCCTTGTATAAAAATCTATATCCCTTTCTTTTAAATATCAGAAATTGAAGGGAGTGTGAAACTGGGATAATTTGAAATGAAAAGAAGACTCCAAGAAGCTAAAAATCTGGCTAATACTTTGTACTTAGAGGTTCTTAACTTTCCATAGGACATAAACTGCTTTTAAACCCATACCAAGTTCTGAAATCTGTTCTACAACTAATTGTGGTACTGTGCTTTGAAGTTTATTGCTTTTTTTGTATATATGTTATTTTTCACAAAAGAAAAAAAAAGTCAACTGTGATGATAAAAAAATATTTATGCCTTCTAGCCTCCTATATTCTGGAGCAGCCAGAAGGAAAAATCTGAGAGGATCATCTGGTAGCCCACGACAAACTCTGGGATCTGTCCTATAACTACTTGTTGAAGAGGGCTTTGAAAACTATCGCTTTTTTTTTTTTATCTCTTTCCTTTGTATATATATTTTATTATACCAAAAAAAGGGTTTAAAAAATCTGATTAAGACCAGAAAAATGAACACATACAATTTGCATGCAATTTTAAATTTTTTAATTTTAAATTTGATGGCACTATGCTGTGAAAAACTGATATGTAATTCCTCAGATATCATTTCTAGATTACCTGCAATACTCACTGTTTTACACAACCATTCAGCTCACTGCAATGCTCTCTTAATGATTCTACATACCTGTCTTTCTGAAATGATTCTGAATCATAATGAAACTTTTCATTAGAATATGAGTAACAAAAAGGTGAAGCTACTTGAGGTTTTGAGTACAAACAAGACAAGTTTCCTTCTTATCTGACTCATTTTCTCATTCATTTTCCATCCTACACCACAGCAGGAAAAGCCAATGGGTGTTACAGAGAATCACAAAAAGGAAGAAAAGTAGGTGAAGGAAAGTATTAATTCACTACCATCTCTTAATTATCTCTATTTCTCTTATAACAACATTTAAAAGGGAGAGAGAACAAGAAAGAGGGGTACCACTTGCATGAGAGAGAGAATGAGAAGGGTGAGTCAAGATTAGGAGTTTAAGACTCCTAGTGTTGATTTAGCCATTCTTCAGAATCCCAGCCAAGAATTTCTAAGCTTCCTCCAGGCAGACCATGCTCCTATTGGTGAGACCGATGCTGACAAGGATGGCACAACCCGAGTCAATTGCTACAGCCATTTGTGTAGAAAATGAAATACATGCTATATAAAGCTAAGGCACATCTAACATCAGTACTTTATTCTGACAAATAAGGACTTTTTGTTCTAATAAAGCAGTAAGTAAAAGGTTCTCTTAAAAATATTTGATAAAGCATTGATTCTTGTGGATCATAAAAGAAACTGCTAAATAACGAGTAACACTATAGCCTCTGATAGTCTCTGATAAGTGGAGGGAGCATATTTTAGCCCTACAGCAATAATCAATAAAGAAAAAAAGTTGAAAAGCCAAAAGAGAAATAGTTAAATACATTTTTTAAAAATCATTTAACCTAAAATAAAGTATTAAAAGAACAATAGTAGGGGAGAGAGGAAGAAGCAGAAGGAAGCACAAGAAAAGACACTCAATATCATTAATCATATTGAAAATGCAAATCAAACCCATAATAAGATACCAGCACTTCATACCCATTAGGATGGCTAAAATTAAAATGCAAATCTAATAAGTGTTGACAGAATGTGGAGAAACTGTAACCCTAATAAACTGCAGAGAACATAAGATAATGCGGCTGGTTTGAGAAAGTATAGAAGTTACCCCCCAAAAAAAGATCAAGAGACTTACCATATGAGATGGCCATTTCATTCCTAGGTATATATACTGAAGAGAAATGAAAACATATATCCACACAAAAATTTATGCACATTTTAAAATTTGTACATTTAATCACTATCTCATACAACTCATACCTCTCACTCCTTCCTCTCACTGACCACTAGTTTTCAATCTGCCCAATTTTTTGCCCTTTACCCATCCCATTATTTATTTATCTTTTTCTTTTACTCATCTGTCCATACCATGGATAAAAGGAGCATCAGACACAAGATTTTCACAATCACACAGTGACACTGTAAATACTATAGTGTTATACAAGTGTCTCGAAAAATCAAGGCTACTGGAATACAGCTCAACAGTTTCTGATACTTTCCTCTAGTCACTATAATACACCATAATCTAAAATGGGATCTCTGTATAACGCATAAGAATTACCTCCAGGATAACCTCTTGACTCTGAAATCTCTCAGCCACTGAATACTTTCTCTCATTTCTGTCTTCCCCCTTTTGGTCAAGAAGCCTTTATCAATCCCATGATGCCAGGTCCTGACTCATCCCAGGAGTTCTGTCCCATGCTGCCAAGGAGATTCACACCCCTAGGAGTCATGTCCCTTGTAGAAGGGAGGGCACTGAGTTCACTGCTGAGTTGGCTTTGAGAGAGAGACCACATCTGAGCAACAATAGAGGTTCTCTGGGTACGACTCCTAGGCATAATTTTAAGTAGGTCTAGCTTTCCTTTACAGGAAAAGTTTCACAGGGGCAAGCCTCAAGATCAAGGCCTCAGCCTACTGAACTGGTTGTCCCCACTGCTTGTCAGAATATCAGGAATCCCCAGATGGGGAAATACAGCATTTCCTCTTTTCTCCCCAGTCCCCCAAGAGAACTTTACAAATACTTCTTTATTCACTGCCCAAATTACTCTGGGATATATCGGGTATTAACTAACCTGGACAATCCAACAAGATTTCAAGCCCTATTCAAGAATCCATGTACTTGTGTTCAATTAAACTAACAAGTTAAATTAGGTAATGCGCTACCCAAAATATAAATTTTGCACCAAATAAACACCTCTCCCTTTGGTTTCACCAGAAGCTGAAGTTTTAAAATATAGACCATGTCATCCTTTACCTGTATTCTGATTAACCTTAGTCCTAACTAGGTCAGCTTCAGTCATATCTCTATCTAGGAATAGGAGTTATATATGAAAACTTACAAAACACTGCTAAATTAAATCAAAGAATCTAAATAAATGAGAGAATGTTCCATGTTCATGGACTGGAAGACTAAACATAGTCAAGATGTCAATTCTATTGAAGCAATTTACAACCAAAATCGTATAGTCTTCTTTGTAGAAACGGAAAAGCCTATAATCAAATTTATAAGGGCCCCAAATAGCGAAAGTCCACTTAAAAAAAAAAGAGGGAAGACTCATACTTGCTGATCTTAAAACTTATAAATCAAAGCAATAAAAATAACATGGTAAAATTCTTGCCTGCCACGAGGGAGACCTGGGTTCAATTTCTGGCCCATGACCCCCCGCCCACCCCCACCCCCAAAAATCAGCAAATGGGGTACAATAAAGAGATAGTCACAAGGAAAAAGAATGAAATTTGACTCCCTGCAACATAGCACACCAAAAAATAATAATAATAATAACAACATGGAAGTAGCACAAGGGCAGAAATACTGACAAATGGAATTGAATTCAGAATTCAAGAATAAACACTCATCCAATTGTTTTTTGACAAGGTGTCAACTCCACTCATTGGGGGAAAGAATAGCCTCTCAATAAATGGTACTGGGAAAATTGGATAGCCATATGCGAAAGGACAAAGGGGATCTTTACCTCACATTACATACAAAAATTAACTTAAAATGGATCAAAGACCTAAATACAAGAATCAAAACTAAAAAGTTCTTTGGCTCCTAGAAGATAACATAGAGAAGCATCTTCAGTACCTGGTGGTGTAGGCATATGTCTTCTTAGTATCCATTAGCTGATGGGTAAACAAAAGGGGATATATACATACAATGGAGTATTGCTCAGCCAGAAAAAGCAATGATGTTTTGAAACCTGAGATAAATGGATGACCCTTGAAGACCGTCATGTTGTGTAAAAGAAGCCAGACACAAAAGAACAAATATGGTATCATCTCACCGAAATGAAAAAATCAGAATAAGCAAATTCATAAAGTCAAAACTAGAATATAGGTTACCACGGGCAAGGGAATAGGAAGTTAATGCTTAATTGGTACAGAGTTTCTACTTGGTTTGATGGCCAAGTTTTGGTAGTAGGTGGTAGTGCAACATTGTGAACATAATTAACACCAGTGATTTATATATTTTGATATTGTTAAAGGAGATATAGTGTTTCATCAGTTCTAACAAATGTATCACAGTAACAGAAAGAGTTAAAGAGAAACTATGGGTACTGAAAGTGGAACTCTGTTTTCTCCATGATTTTCCTGTAAACATACAACTCTAATGAAAAAAAAAAGTACACATGTACCCTCCCCCCAAAAAAGCTGAAATGATAAAACTTTTCAAAGAAAATCTTCGTGAGCATGAAGTAGGAACTACTTTTTTGAGGAAACAAGAAAACTTCAGAACATATTGGAAAAAAACTGATAAATTGGTCTTCATCAAAGTTAAGTCTTTCACTCTTAATATACTGTCATGCAAACAGAAAAATAAGCTACTAAACAAGAGAAAAATTCCAAGTATAGTATATATATATGACAAAAGACATATCCAGAACATATAAACAATTCTCACAACTCATTTTTAAAAATCAAACAATTTCAATTTAGAGCAGATTTATGAGGGCAGTAAGCTAAACATCACTGGTCATCAGGAAAATACCAATTAAAACGACAACGAGATGCCACTTTAGACACAATAGAATCAGTAAAATAAATAACTGACTGAAATCAAAATCAGCAAATGCTGGCAAAGATATGGAACAACCAGAATATTCATGTTACCAGTTGGAATGTAAATGTTGAAACTGCTTTGGAAAGTAGTATGCAGTTTTAAAACTGAAGATATTCTCACCATATGACCCAATAATTCCCTATAAAAACGAAAACATATCCATACAAAGATCTATACCCAAATACTTATAGTAACTTTTATAATAGCCAAAACCTGGAAGCAAAGTAAATGTCCACCAACAAGTAAACATATAAACAAAACTGAGGTATCATTTTATACTGAAATACTATTCAATCCCTCTAAACGTTCCAAAAAGGAATCCTCTTACTGACACACATAACTGCATGTATGACTCTCATATAGACATTTGGCTGATGAAAGATGCACAGAGTACATACTGTAAAACCCCATTCATATGGATCCGAGAATAGGTAAAACTTATCTAAAAAAATCAGATCAGTTGCAAATGTACTAAGAAATGATGAATATGCAAATATGTGATGATATTAAGAATTACTGATTGTATATGTAGAATGGAATGATATCTTAATGTTTTGTTTGTTAATTTTTTGTTAATTAATAAAAAAAGTTAAAAAAAAAAAAAAATCAGATCAGTGATTGCCTGAGGATATGGTGTTTGTGTTGGGGAGTGTTCTAGTTTGCTAGCTGCCGGAATGCAATATACCAGAAACAGAATGGCTCTTAAAAGGGGCAATTTAATGAGTTGCTAGTTTATAGTTCCAAGGCCAAGAAAATGTCCCAATTAAAACAAGTCTATAGAAATGTCCAATCTAAGACATCCATCCAGGGAAAGATGCCTTGGCTCAAGAAGGCCTGACGTTCAGGGTTTCTCTCTCAAGTGAGAAGGCACATGGCGAACACAGTCAGGGCTTCTCTCTCGGCTGGAAGGGGCACATGGCAAAAAGGGCGTCATCTGCTAGCTTTCTCTCCTGGCTTCCTATTTCATGAAGCTCCCCGGGAGGCGTTTTCCTTCTTCATCTCCAAAGGTCACTGGCTGGTGGTTCTCTGCTTTGTGGTGCCGCAGCATTCTCTGCTCTCTCTGAAACCTCTCATTCCCCAAAATATTTCCTCTTTTACAGGACTCCAATAAACCAATCAAGACCCACCCAAATGGGTGGAGACATGTCGTCCCCTAATCCAGTTTAACAACCATTCTTGACTAAATCACATCAACCAGGGAGATGATCTCATTACAGTTTCAAATATACAGTATTGAATAGGGATTATTCTACCTTTATGAAATGGGATTTATATAAAAACATGGCTTTTCTTAGGGAGGCGTACTTCCTTTCAAACCAGCACAGGGAGTCTGACTAACTACAAAGGGACACACAGGGAACTTTCTGGAGAGATGGAAATGTTCTATTATCTAGAGTCGTAAGGTGATTCATGGGTACATGAATACGTGGGAAAAACATATTAGTGTGGACACTTGGTCATATGAAGTTAATTATTTTATCTATATTATCTCAATATAGAGGAGTTTAAATCAACATATTTAATAAAGGCACTATAATTTCCATTAAAAATTCCATTAAAAAATTATAGGGCACTTCTCAATAAAGAAAAAGAGATGCTGCCAAAAAAGCAACTGACTGATGGATCATTTTAAATCACTAGAATATTTTCATGTATATAGGTCCATAAAATGGACTGATTAGAATTGCAATTCCAGGGAGAAGCTATGGAATACTGGGAAAACCATCAAGAGCATGCTACCAACAGATCAAAATTCTGTATTTAAGTTTATAAAGTCGGAAGAAATAGGCAAAGAATCCCTCAAAATAAAGGAAATTAAAACAAGCACCCAAATGTCCACCAGTAAGTTTAAGTTAAAGAAAATTACCAGCAACCTGGACCAATGGTTCTGGACCAGTATCTAAAGATGCATCTTGTAAAGAAAGCAAATTCTGGGTGGGCCATAGTGGCTCAGCAGGCAGAGTTCTCACCTGCCACCCCCAGAGACCTGGGTTCGATTCCCGGTACCTGCCCATGCAAAGAAAAAAAAAGAAGAAGAAGAAGAATGCAAATTCTCAGGCTCCACTCCAGGCCTACTGAATTAGATGGCGATGGCCCATAACCTATGGTTTAGCAAGCTCCCCAGGTGATTCTGATGCCCACTGAGGTTTAAGAATCAGCACTTCAGATGTAGTTTACTACATTACAACACTCTTCTTACCAGGTGTAATCACTTTACTAAACAGTGTTAATCATTCCCATAAACTTCTTTATAAGTTTCCCCTATATGTACATTGGGAGAGATATCCGATCACCTTTGCCATTATTACACTGTCTAGAAGCAAGTCACAGGTCCTGTCCATGCTCAAGGGGAAGGGTTTATCCAAAGGCATAGCAGTGCAAATAAGGGGACTGTCATACCTACTATCTGTTATGACACCACATTTGGTGGGTGGGAGTTGGGGGGAGCTGGCAACAAAATGAATAAATTCCTGAAGAACTTTTTTAACTGAAATTTTATTCTCTTTTAATTCATTTATAGGATAGGGTTGTGTTTAAGAGCTTGAGATCTCTGAGTTAAACTGCCAGGGTCTAAATCTGTTCTATATTAATTACCAGCTGAGTAACCTTGGGCAAGTTATTTAAACTCCCTGGGCCTAATTTCCTCATCCCTGACAGATGGATGAGAGAGGATTTTATAATAGAAGGTTGTTATAAGGATTAAATGAGAGTTCCTGAAAAGCATTCACAGTGGTTCTGAGGACACAGTTAGGACATGTTGGTTAGTATTATTTTCACAGGCAGAACACAGTATTATGCTCTCAGTTTGGAGCATAATTTAATTGAAGAGTGTGGGTTCCATATGCCAGTTGAAAGGTTAGATTGAATAAGTGGGAACTAGAAGAATAAACAATTTAGTTTTCTAAAACAGGTCAGCAAACTATGGCTCGTGAGACAAATCTGGCCTGAACTGTGAAGAATGATTTTTATATTTTTAAATGGGTGATTAAAAGAATCACAAGAAAAAAATTTCATGACATGAAAATCATATGAAATTCAAACGGCAGGGTCCACAGTTTTATCAGAACACAGGCATGATCAGTCATTTTATTGTTTGTGGCTGCTTTTGCAGTATGATGACAGAGAGACCAGAAGACCCACAAAACCTAAAATACCTATTATCTAACCCAGTGTGGAAAGTTTGCCAAATCTGAAATGTCTGTTTCAAACATGCAATCCACAGAAAATAAGAGATGGAAAATTGCTCAGCATATGTAGAAACTAATGATAATGTTTCTATACCTGAAAAAGGAAACTGACATTTATTAACATGTTCTAAAAAACTGTTCAAAGGTTTCTCATTAATTACTCCACTTTCCCATTTTATGGATAAGGCAAGTTGTGCAGAAGGAGATTAAGTAACTTTAATAGCGATCATTCATTTACCCACATTCCATTTTCTTTAGGATAGAATGAAATTAAAACTTGAAAGAATCATGACCATGCATTCACTCTACACTGCATGTGGCTCATCAATGATGGGACGAGACAACTACCACTTTAGGGAATTTCTTTTAATGTAAAAAGTAGAATCTGTCACAATGTTCTTTCTTGGTCTGGATGTTCGATACAGGTTTTTTTTTTTTTGGTCAAACTTTTGTCAAAATTCATTCAGCAGAATGTTTAAGAAATGTGCACTTTTCTACATGTCAAGTATACTTCAATAATAAGTTTTTAAAATGCCTATGCCTGAGTCCCACCCCAGACCAAATGATTCAGAATCCTGGGATTATCACTTCTCAAAAATTTATTTGGCAATCCAGAAATATTTTCATTTCATTAGATTTGTTTACAAATAAAAATAATTGCTTAATGTTTTCTATAATAGTCAGTGACATCTCAAAGGAGAGCTGTGAAGAATGTACCGTGGGAAATGCTGAACAATCACATGCATCCTTTCCTGCTCTGATCACCAGCTGCTGCCTTTTTTGGCAGGGATGGGGTGGGGGGGTGCAAGGTATGGGAATCAAATCCTGGTCTCCTGCATGTAAGGCGAGCTTTCTAGTACTGAACCACCTTTGCAGCCTACTGCCATTTTGGGGTGAACAATTTTTCATCACCACTGGGGGGACCTGTGCTATTGCTCCCGGCTCCCACTCCAAAGGAGAATGAATGCTGAGAGCACTGGGCTCTTTCTGTTTCTATCCTCTGAAGGCTCTCTTTCTTATTTTTCTTCAGTAGTAGAAAAGTCAAAGGAAGAGGGGAGAAAAACAACCTTCTCTCCTCCTATAGTATGCATTTGAAATTTTATGACATTTGACTGAAGTCACTTTTTTTTAGAAATTAACATTTCTAAATGATCACTGCAAGAGATCATTTACGAATAACTGACTATTGTGATAAGAGGCAACCTAGTATTTATAAGAACTGCTATAATTCAACACTGGAAGCTCAGCAAACAATTTTTGTGTCTCTCCAGAATACTGACCTCTGTGCAGTCTAAAAAGACAAACGTTGTAGGGAGCAGTAAAAGGAACAAATGACAGAATGAAACAAGGCATCTTCATGTTACAGAGAAGCCAACATAGCCAGTCCTGACATGATACATTATGAAATATAGAAATACTATTTTTATCTCATATAAATAAATATATGCAAAAGAGAAACCTTGGTTATACAACTCATCCTTGTGCCCCATCTTCAGAGTAAGGATGAAGACTTATGCTGTATACTGTATTAGGGGCTATTTTCAAACTTATTTTTTAGATGGTAAAAATCCATTAATATGTTAAGATGATAAAAACCCAACAATCTGAGCAACAGGCTTAAATTTCTAATTTTATGATAGGTGCCTAAAGATTCAAATTCTTATTCTTTCAATTCCTTACACCTCATCCTGTTGTAAGGGCAAGATGATGTGGGAACTCATCTCCTAACTGGCTACGTGACCTGCTGGGTAACTTAAGTTCTCTGCTCTTTCCCTATAAAATGGGGCCTTACTAATCTATGACACGATCAGCACCATCACTTCCTCTTCACTCATGGGGATACTACAAAATGAAATGAACCCATATGAAAATAAATACAGAATTTAGGAAATACTGTTGGTAATGAAGCAAATGTGATTAAAAGCAAATAATTAGGTGTGTATCTCCTACCCATGGCATTTAATTTTGTTCTGGAAGTTATAATTCATGGTCACTATGATAAAAGCATGTGTAGTAAGGAGACAGCCTCTAAGAGGTTCTTCAGTGGTTCCGCCTGCTGATTTTCACAATCTTGTACAATAACCACCCCCCTGAGCATGGAAGCTGAGACTTGCTTTTAAACAAAAGAAAATGGAAAGGGTTGAAGCTCACATGGTTATGTCACGTTATGTAAGACTGCATCCTAGATGACCAGCAATTTTCTCCTGTTCGTCTTGAAGAACCAAACAGTCATGTTGTGAGAGGGTCATGTGGCAAGGAACAGTAGGGGAGCAGAAGCTCCCAGCCAGCAGCCAGCGAAATCCTACAACCTCAAAATGCATCTGCCATTAATCTGAATGAAATTAGAAGCTAATTCTTTCTCAAGCAAGCCTTCAGGCTAGACCATGGTGGGCTAGAACACTGATGGAGCCCAATTAGACCCTGAGCACAGGACCCAGCCACAGTTAAGCCATGCCCAGACTTCTGATCCAGAGAACTGAGAAAATGAAGGGTTTTTTTAATGTCACTAAATTTACATTAATTTGTTCTGCAGTAAAAGGAAATGAGTGCATGGATCCTCTGCCACAGTCAAGCCTTGGAATAAATCCAGTCTAGCCTGGCACCTCCATTGCAGTCTTGTAAAAGATCCTGAGCCTGGCTTGCCAGGCCCTCCAGACACCCAACCACAAGCTCGCCTAAGCTGCTTCCAGATTCCTGACCCAAGGAAACTGACATAATATTTGTTATTTTAAGATGCTAAGTTTTAACAAAAGAAAATACAGGGGAAAGAATGGGAAAATATGAGCAGGACTCAGGGGACTGAATGACAACATGAAGTACACGAATATACATGTTGTGGGTGTCCTAGAAGGAGAAAAGAAGGGAAAAGGAGGAGAAAAACTAATGGAGGAAATTATCACTGAAAATTTCCTAACTTTCTTATGAAAGACTTAAAATTACACATCCAAGAAGTGCAGCATACCCCAAATAGAATACATCCAAACAGACGTACTCCAAGACATTTACTAATCAGAATGTCAGATGTCAAAGAGAAAGAGAGAATCCTGAAAGCAGCAAGAGAAAAGCAATCACATACAAGGGAAGCCCAATAAGATGATGAGTAGATGTCTCAGCATAAACCATGGAGGCAAGAAGAGAGTGGGAGGATATATTCAAGTTACTAAAAGAGAAAAATGACCAACCAAGAATTCCATAACCAGAAAAATTATCCTTCAAAAATGAGGGGGAAATAAAAAACATTTTCAGACAAAAAAATCACTGAGAGACTTTGTGACCAACAGTCTGGCTGTGCAAGAAATACTAAGGGGAGCACTAGAGACAGATACTAGAAGAGAAGAGAGAGAGATGTGGAGAAGAGTTTAGAAATGAAGACTATCAGTAAAGGGAAAAAGAAAAAAAAATTAGATGTGACATAAAAAATCCAAAAGGCAAAATGGTAGAAGAAAGCACTACCCTTACAGTAATAACACTAAATGTTAATGGATTAAACTTCCCAATCAAAAGACATAGACTGGCAGAATGAAGTAAAAAAACAGGAACCATTAACATGCTGTCTACAGGAAACGCATCTTAGACCCAAGTATAAACATAGGTCGAAAGTGAAAGGTTGGGAAAAGATATTCCATGTAAATAACAATCAGAAAACATTGGGAGTTGGTCTACTAATATCCAACAAATTACGACTTCAAATGTAAAACAGTTAAAAGAGACAAAGGACACTATATATTAATAAATGGAACGATTCAACATGAAGACGTAACAATCATAAATATTTATGCTTTGAGCCAGAATGCTCCAAAATACATGAGGCAAACACTGAAAAGAGAAATAGACACATCTACTATAATAGTTGGAGATTTGAGTTCAAATCTCATCAATGGACAGAACATCCAGACAAAGGATCAATAAAGAAACAGAGAATCTGAACACTGCAAAAAATGAGCCAGACTTAACAGACATTTATAGAACATTACACCCCACAACAGCTGGATATACCTTCTTCTCAAGTGCTCATGGATCATTCTCAAGTATAGATCATATGCTGGGTCACAAAGTAAGTCTCAATAAATTTAAAAAGATTGAAATCATACAAAACACCTTCTCAGATCATAAAGAAATGAAGTTGAAAATCAATAATAGGCAGAGGGCCAGAAAATTCACAAATATATGGAGGCTCAACAACACACTCTTAAACAACCATGGGTCAAGGAAAAATTACAAGAGAAATCAGTAAATATCCTGATGCAAATGCAAATGAAAATACAACATATCAAAATTTATGGGATGCAGCAAAGGCAGTGCTAAGAGGGAAATTAATTACCCTAAATGCCTATATCAAAAAAGAAGAGCAAAAATAGAGGAATTAACTGTCCACTTGGAAGAACTACAGAAAAAACAGCAAATTAACCCCAAAGTAAGCAAAAGGAAAGAAATAATGAAGATAAGAGCTGAAATAAATGAAATTGAGAACATGAAAACAATCGAGAAAATCAACAAAACCAGAAGTTGGTTCAATGAGAAAATCAGCAAGATTGATGGACCCTTACTGAGGTTGACAAAAAGAAGAGAGAGGATAGGATGCAAATAAATAAAATCAGAAATGGAAGAGGAGACATAACCACTGTCCCCACAGAAATAAAGGAAGTAATGAGAGGATACTATGAACAACTTTACGCTAACAAACTAGAGAATGTAGATGAAATGGTCAACTTCCTAGAAAGGCACAAACAACCAACTCTGACTCGAGAAGAAACAGATGACATCAACAGATCAACCACAAGTAAAGAAACTGAATTAAGTCATTAAGAAGCTTCCCAAAAAGAAAAGTCCTGGATCAGATGGCTTCACATGTGAATTCTACCAAACATTCAAAAAGTATTATTAGTACCAATTAGGCTCACAGTCTTAAAAAAATTGAAGAGGAGGGAAAGATACTTAACTCATTCTATGAAGCCAGTATCACACTCACAGCAAAGTCAGACAAAGACATTACGAGAAAAGAAACTAAAGACCAATCTCTTTAATGAATATAGATGCAAAAATCCTAAACAAAATTCTTGCAAATGGAATCCAGCAGCACATTAAAAAAACTATACACCATGACCAAATAGGATTCAACCCAGGTATGAAAGGATGGTTCTATATAAGAAAATCAATTAATGCAATACACCATAACAACAAATCAAAGCAGAAAAACCACAAGACCATCTCGATTGATGCAGAAAAGGCATTTGACAAAATTCAGCATCCTCTCTTGTTGAAAATACTTCAAAGGATAAGAATAGAAGGGAACTTCCTCAAAATGATAAGGGGAATACATGAAAAACCTACAGCTAACATAATTCTCAATGGGGAAAAACTGAAAATGTTCTCCCTAAGATCAGGAACAAGATAAGGATGTCCACTATCACCACTGTTATGCAACATTGTGTTGGAAGTTCTAGCCAGAGCAATCACACAAGAAAAAAAGAAATACAAGGCATCAAAATTGGAAAAGAAGAAGTAAACCTCTCACTGTTTGCAGATGATATGATACTATATGTCGAAAACCCTGAAAAATCCACAGCAAAACTACCAGAACTAATGAATGAGTACAGCAAAGTGGCAGGTTACAAGATCAAAACTCAAGTCTGTAGTGTTTCTATACACTAGTAATGAACACTCTGAGGGGAAAATCAAGAAAAAAATTACATTTACAATTGTAATCAAAAGAATAAAATATTTAGGAATAAAATTAAAGACACAAAAGACCTATACAAAGAAAACGACAAGAAATTGTCAAAAGAAATCACAGAGGACCTAAATAAATGGAAGGGCATACCGTGTTCATGGATTGGAAGACTAAATATAATTAAGATGTCAATTCTACCTAAACTGATTTACAGATTCAATGCAATACCAATTAAAATCCCAAAAACTTACTTTCCAGAAATAGAAAAACCAATAACCAAATTTATCTGGAAGGGGAGGGTGCCCCAAAGAGCTAAAAATATCCTAAGAAAGAAAAATGAAGTTGGAGGTCTCACACTATCTGACTTCATGGTGTATTATGAAGCTACAGTGGTCAAAACAGCATGGTACTGCCATAAAGACAGATATGTTCACCAATGGAATCAATATATATATTCAGATATAGACTCTCTCATCTATGGACAACTGATCTTTGATAAGGCCGTCAAGCCAACTCACCTGGGACAGAACAGTCTCTTCAATAAATGGTGCCTAGAGAACTGGATATCCACATGCAAAAGAACGAAAGAGGATCCATATCTCACCCCCTATACAAAAATTAACTCAAAATGGATCAAAGACCTAAACATGAGATTTAAGACCATAAAACTTTTATAAGAAAATGTAGGGAAATATCTTATAAATCTTTAATAGGAGGCCGTTTCCTTGACCTTACACCCAAAGCATGAGCATTGAAGAAAGAAATAAATGGGAACTCCTCAAAATTAAACACTTTGTGCATCAAAGACCTTTGTCAAGAAAGTAAAAAGATAGCCTATATAATGGGAGACAATATTTGGAAACAATATATCAGATAAAGGTATAGAATCCAGAATATATAGAGAGATTGGTCAATTCAACAACAAAAAGACAGATAACCCTATTACAAAATGGGCAAGAGACATGAACAGACACTTCTCAGTAGAGGAAATACAAATGGCCAAAAGGTACATGAGAAGATGCTCAACTTCCGGGCCATTAGGGAAATGCAAATCAAAACCACAATGAGATATTATCTCACACTCACCAGAATGGCCATTATCAGTAAAACAGAAAACGAGAAGTGCTGGAGAAGATGTGGAAAAAGAGGAACACTTATCCATTGTTGGTGGGAATGTCAAATGGTACAGATGCTGTGGAAAGCAGTGTGGAGGTTCCTCAGGAAGCTAAGTATAGAATTGCCATACAACCCGGCAATATCACTGCTAGGTATCTACTCAGAGGACATGAGGGCAAGAACACAAATGGACATTTGCACACCAATGTTTATAGCAGCATTATTTACAACTGCCAAGAGATGGAAACAGCCCAAATGTCCATCAACAGACAATTGGGTACCAAGCTGTGGTAGATACATACAATGGAATACTGTGCAGCTGGAAGACCAAAACAAAGTTATGAAGTATGTAACAACATGGATGGACTTTAAGGATATTATGCTGAGTGAGATTAGCCAGAAACAAAAGGACAAATACTGTATGGTCTCACTAACATGAGCTGACATTAGTGAATGAACTTGGAGAATTTCAGTTGGTAACAGAGACCATCAGGAGACAGAAATAGGGTAGATATTGGGTAATTGAAGCTGAAGGGATGCAGATTGTGCAATAGAACTGATTGTAAAATTCAGAAGTGGATAGCACAATACTACCTAACTGTAATACAATAATGTTAGAACACTGAATGAAGCTGAATGTGAGCATGATAGAGGGAGGAGGTCTGGGGGCACAAATGAAATCATAAGGAAAGATAGATGATAAAGACTAAGATGGTGTAATCTAGGAATGCCTAGAGTGTATAATGATAGTGATTAAAAGTGCAAGTTTAAAAATGTTTTTGCATGAGGAAGAACAAAGGGATGTCAATAATGCAGGGGTGTTAAAAATAGATGGTAATTAATATTATAAAACTTTAACTTATGTGTGAGACTAAAGAAAAAGAGGTTTATTTGGTACAAAATTTATATTTTGACTAGTGCATTTCCTAATGTAACTTATGTGGACAGCTTAATTGAACACCGTAATACTTGGAAACTTGAGTAGGACCTGAGATTTTGTAGGTTTCTCCAGATGATGCCTCGATAAATCCCAAAAGGATATGAACAGCGAATAAAAAAGTATCTGCAAAATCCCCTTGGGAGAATGGTAAGAAAGGGGGAAAATTCTACTTCACGAAGTGGAGAGTTCTTGATATTTTCACAAACAGTGGGGACAACCAAAGCAAAAGGCTGATCCCCCAACCTTGAGGTTTGTTCATATGAAACGTAACCCACAAAGGATAGGCAAAGCTTACTTAAAATTAGGCCTAAGCGTCACCCCTCCAAGAGAACCTCTTTTGTTACTCTGATGTGGCCTCTCTCAGCCAACACAACAAGCAATCTCAGTGCCCTTCTCCTCTCTACATGGGACATAACTCCAAGGGATGTGGACCTTCCTGGCAACGTGGGACAGAAATCCTAGAATGAGTTGGGACTCAGCAGCAAGGGATTGAGAAAATCTTCTCGACCAAAAAGGGGAAGAGAGAAATGAGACAAAATAAACTGTCAATGGCTGAGAGATTCCAGAGTCAAGAGGTTATCCTGGAGGTTTTTCTTACGCATTAAGTAGATATCACCTTGTTATTCAAGATGTAATGGAGAGGCTGGAGGAAACTACCTGAAAATGTAGAGGTGTGTTCCAGTTGCCATGTTTCTTGAAGATGATTGTACAATGATATGGCTCTCACAATGTGACTGTGTGATTGTGAAAACCTTGTGTCTGATGCTGCTTTTATCTACCTTGTCAACAGATGAGTAGAACATACGGAATAAAAATAAGTAATAGGGGAACAAATGTTAAAATAAATTTAGATTGAAATGCTAGTAATTAATGAAAGGGAGGGGTAAGGGGTATGTACATATAATTTTTTTTTCTGTTTTCATTTTATTTCTTTTTCTGAATAGATGCAAATGTTCCAAGAAATGATCATGATGAATATGCAACTATGTGATGGAAAAAAAAAATGTTCATATTGTATGTTGATTGGTTTTATTAATTAAAATTTTTAAAAAGGATGGAATGATCATATGGTAAGAATGCTGATTCTTGTATGTTGATATATTTAATAAACAAATAAATAAAAAAATTCATCTCCATAAAAAAAAATGATGCTAAGTTTTGGGGTAATTTGTTACACAACAATGGATGACTTAACATAGCATGAAACAGATACAACAGTAGAAATACTATAAGGAGAAATTATTTAATATTCCTAGGAAATCAAAGGAGAATCAATAAAACAAAAACCCCAAGGGTAAACTGAGTAGATTCAAGATTTATACAGAGAAACTGTTCTTTTTTTTTTTTTCCAAAAACAATCATAATATAAATGTGATTCTTCTCTTCATAGCAACGAAAATTATAATACTCAGGAAAGTGTCTGACCTTAATTAACAAAGCAGTAACTTTCTATTGAGTGATTTATAAAGGGACTGAATAAATGAGCACTCTAAATATCGTGACGATGTCAGTTTTGCCCAAATTTAGTCAAAAGTTTATTTGATTCTAAAGAAAATGGTAATGGGATTTCTTATAGAACACAACAGAATTGGGCAATCATTATCTGCAAGAATTACCACACAGGACTAGTTAGCAGCATTTTAAAATCAAATGATAAACTGGAGGGACTTGCCCTATCAAACATTTAAAAATAAAATAAAAGTTATAATCGCTCCATTGTTGTTACTGTGTCCCAGGGACTATTCCCAGTGTTTTACAAACACTATACTGCTTCATCCTCATAATAATCCAGTAAGACAGATACTATTGTTTTGCTCCTTTCATAAATGGGGTAAAAAAAAAATCAAGGCAAAGGACCACATGACTAGTGAGAGGCAGATCTACACAGTGGAAATCAGAGTGAAACAGACGGAAGATGCACCCTAAAAGAACCAAATGCCCAGAAGTAGATGCTAGTACATGTCATGAGTTCACTTATTTACTGGGCATGATAATATATGGTACTGCCAGGGCAAGCACCTAATATGAAGGCTCAGTTCACATATCACTTCTGCATACTAGGTTACATGCTCTGCTGACACTCTCTGCTTTGACCTTGGAGCACTTATCATACATTTGTATAATTTATAACTGTATAACTATTATAATATAATAATTACTGCCATTATTAGTGGACCCCTCCTTGCCTTACCCCAACATAGGATTGTAAGCTCCGTGAAGGCCTGGAGAACATGCTTGTTCTCCCTGTGCCGAGGAGCTGGCATGTAATGGTTCATGTGCAGAGCGAACATGGTTAGAGGACAAAACACTTCATGTATTGATGGTCCCAGGAACAACTTCTGTAGTGGGCTGCCTGGCCATTTGTTTAAAAATCTTAAATGGCATTTCTTTTGACTGAGGGATTTCACCTCCAGAAATGTATACTAAGGAGACAATTTACCAGGTATGCAAACATTTAAGCTCAAGGCTATTCATCACGGAGTATGTACAACAGTTAAAAGCTAAACACAAATGCCCACCAAACAGATAGGATTATTTGACAAGTATGTTCATAATAAAAGTGGTTACAAGAAAAATTCTATAATCCAATAAGAAAATATACTAAAAACTTAGCAAATATCATGTTTGAGTGGTAAGACATGATTTTTCCCCCTTTTCTTCCCGTTCTTTGTCTAGCACAACAACTTGGATATTCTAAGAAACAAACGTATTACAATAAGAGGAAGGCTAGGGGCAATTAACTTTATCCTGAGGAATACAGACATCCACACTGAGAAAAATGGCATTTAGTCAATCTCTTTCTCACCTTGCAACCACAAGTTCATTGAGGATTAGTATCAGAACTATTTTCCCCAACCCTAATAGACACATAAGAGAGAGCTTACTAGAACAAAAATATTTGAAATACCAGCTTTAACTGCCTGGAAAATATAAAACATAACAATCCAAACCCGTGGCGTGGTGGTAGACGACCAAGAGACTGGAAAACCCACCGTGTATCAGCTTTTAGCAAGTTTGCCCTATGGTTCTGTTCTGTATAGAAATATGGCAAGGAAAGGGTATAACAAATCAGGATCAAAACGAGGGAAAAGGGCCACATCAGAAACTTTCTTTATTTGGCTGTAGAGATAAAATTTTTCCCCAAGTATCTACACATCTCAAAGGCATGGAAAACTATTTACTTGGCAGTTGTGGGGTGAGGAAGCCTAGAGGCTCAAAGTTAAAAATTACTTTATATCGACAGAAGATATTTGAGTGGCAGAAATGTAGTAAAACTTAAATTTAATAGGCAACATTTTCCCAATACTGCAAATAAAAATCAGAAAGGCATATATTATTAAGAGGACGAGGTTATTTATACACTTGAACATGTTAGCTGCAATATTCAAGAGTAAAGGATATTACAGATTTCAGAGAGTGAAATAAATGTAAGGATTATAATAGAATAAAATTTCAACAGCAGAAGGAGCCAAATACAGGGCCTGGTGATCCATTTGTATATACTCAGTCTACACTGTTATTTATTGGCTAATAATCAGTTCTCATTTGTTTTAGGAGATATGCAATAGCACTATGGCCAGGTTCCTATGTAAGAAATACTGAGTAAGACCAGGATTACTCACGTGATATCCCTTCGTTGATAGCAGCCCTGAAGCAGGCAGGCGATCAGGTCACTGATAAACTCCACATCATCTCTGTGAAGAGCTGCTTCTAACTCCTAAGAGGGGAGGTGGGGGGGGGGGGGGCGGAGAGAGAAAGAGAGACGGACAGATGAAACACAGAGATCTCTTATATTACACACAAACCCCAAAGAACTTGATTGTGCAGCAGAAGTCTGTCCATGGCCTCCCACAGCTGCAACCAGAAGATCAGCTCAAGTCCAGCCTTTTGTATATCTCTGGGGTCTATTTTTCTCATTGTTCCTTACCAAGCCCCATTCCTGTTACCTGCATACTGAAGAAAAACATGTATATATTTCTTTTTTTATAAATCAATGCTACTTGCAAAATTTCCAGAGAACTTAAACTTCTATGACTATGCTACACTGCCTTCTATTTTAATGGCAAGAGAGACTAAGGGAGCGATTATGCAACAGATTATAAAGTGTTCTTCAGTTACCTAACAGTTCCAACAGGTAAATGTTCTACAATAGCTTTAAAGGTCACTGCCTTTAAACTGCATAGGAATTAAGCAATGTGGCAATTTTTATATTGGGGGGCACCAATATGACTGATGATGGCGATTGCCAGAACTGAGACTAATCTTACATCATCTGAAGAGAAGTGAGGCAATGTCTATGTTAATGGCCTAATTCTAGGTGAAATATATTTGCTTTCCTTGGGCTTTACATAGACAATGCTAAAGACTGTGTTCATGTCAGCATAGTATTCTAAACAAAGATTAGTTAAGAGGGACCACTAGGACAAAAAGTGGCTGTGGGAAATTCTAGGGGATCCTACTTCTCTTCTCAATCAATCCAAAATAAGCCAATATTTTCTAAGACAATGGAATATGTTCTGCTTTATCAATTTTTACATCACAGAAGTTTGCCAGCAGTTTTTTTCAACCAGATTATTATGTATTCTCTACATACAAACCATTTCCCGAGGATCCACTATGCTTATGGACTGATCAGCCCATAACCAGATCTGTAATCCAGAGAAAACGCAAACATATGTGGACCTTAATAGCAGTTTTAAAAGCCTGAGGTATGCACAAGATGCAATTTCTGATCTTAACACCAATGACATGGTAGTGTGTACTAAAGAAATAGTCTGCTCCTACTATAGAAATACTAACGTTCTTTTGGCAACTATTTTGTTGTTCCATTTATTCTTTTACTTTGAAAATTTCTAAGTTTGTAAATATGAATTCTAAAGCCTCACAGGACAAAAAAACTGCTAGGCTTACTAACTGGTACAAACACACATAATAAACCAAAATAAGGTCTCCTATACTGCCCTGAAATCTCAAGTTTGGAAATGATATCCTAAATTCAAAGACAAGGAATGAAGGTTAAAAAAAAAAACACGTTGCTTTGACTTACATAATTTGGGAATTGTTAACACATCTATCACAATGGTTCTTATACTCACATTAATTTATAAATTCCTGTGGGCAGAATTCTTTTCTACATTCTAGTTAGTAGTTATCCAGAAAAACAAGAAACCCTACCAACCAGAGACAGGAAGGATCTGGACTTCAATTAGCCAGAATTCACTCATCTGACAAATATTTACTAGTCACCACCATGTATAAGATAATATACTACTTCTTAAGTACTTGGGGGGGGGGGGGTTCAGTTAGGAGAGATAAGAGGGTACAGAAAATAAAACAAAGTAATTATCACTATTAGAGAAAAGATGCTAAGGGTGCTATGGGAGCTGAGGAGAAAAAGATTACTTCTGGCCAGGGGGAGCCTGAAAGAGTTCACGAAGAAGGTCATACCTGAGATGGGGAAATTATAGCTGTGTAACAATGGTGGAAAGAGAAGACATAACCAGGTGCAGGGAACCACCCAAGCAAAGGTGGGAGGATATTAAATTTACTGAGCTACTGGATAGATTATGTGAAGGGGAGTAATGTGAGCTAAGATTGATAGATGATACTGAACACCAAGCTAATGAGTTTGGCCTTTCTTTGGAAGACAATGGAGATCCACTATAGTTTATGTGTATAAGAGGAGAGGTACAGTATAAGATGAATTCCAATGGCAGACAATAGGAGTTCAGCAAGCATCCAGGAGAAAGGTCTTGAAGGACTTAATGACGGAAATAACAGCAGAACGGGAGAGACATGAATCAAGATCCAGCAGAAGTAAATGAGAGGCAAAGAAGGATTTGAATGGCTGTAATTATAACGGAAACCAAACCCTCAAAGCAAGAAGTCCCAGACCTCCTTCTCTGGTAGATAAGTCAAATTCACTGAATGCTAGTGCTGAAAGGTAAATTTCCAGATCAGATAATTCAATTCTTTCAATTTAAAGATAAGGACAGTAGGTCTGGAACGGTTAACTGGATCTTCCAAGGGTGCTCAGCAACAAATCGGTCAGTCATCCAGCCGGTGATCTTTCCACATCCAAGGCTGCTTTCCCACTAGCTCATTTCTCTGTTCTAGAAAGGACTGATGATTTTAACAATTACAATAACCACTTCAATCACATACCTCCAAGCCCTTACACATACCATTCTCCCCATATAGAAATCCTGTCCTTCTCCTCTTCTGACAAACCTACTTTACATGAAAAATTTTATCCAAAAAATCTTCCTAAATGAGCTCTACTTCACTGGTTTCTACACAACTCCTTCACAGTACTGTAGTATTTTTAAACATTGCTTTATATTTTGATTAGACCCCTCTTCCCTTCAGTGAGTAAATAAAGGGGACCATGTGATTTCTTGAATAAATGCAGTGTGTGTGTCCTGCACTAGCTGGTATCTCTCAGTATTTTTAAAGAGTGTAAGTACCAAATCAAACTACAATAAAAGCCACATCCAAGGAGGTAAGAATTGGGAAGACTTCAGCAAAGAAGGGACTGCAGGAAGTCTGCCAGATCAATTCCAGGAAGGTGTTGCATGGTGAGAGGAGTGTGTCAAAGTTCCTGGCATGTGTGAGGTGTGCCAAAGTGCTCTTGCAAATTGAAGATTATGGTGAGGATGATGGCCAGAGAGGAGAGGTGAAGGTGGAAAGGCAGACTAAGAACACCCCATTGGGATCTTGTCTGAAAACTGACCCAAGAATGTAGACTATTCTCCCATATATAAGTGTGAGAAAAGAGGGAAAAAGAGTCCCAAGAGTAGTGTGCAGAATGGTGGGGTGGGTCCCAGAGGTGGAGATCACTCTCAGCCTGGAAGCTGGTTAGAGCAGAGTACTCACGGGCCACGTTGGACTTAGGAAAACCAGAATTTGCATTATAACAAGAGGCCCATTACTCATATACACACTATATTTTGGTCTAAAAGATAAAAGGAACCTGTGGAAGACAAATAACCGAACAAAAGACATAAACATACTGAGCAGTAGAGGTGAAGAGCACAGCCCCATATGGCCAATTATACTGTTATAATTAAATCATGCAGATGAAGTTACTTCATCAATAGGTGAGCCATTTATAGTTCATTCTTCTGGCTCTGAAACCACTAAAATGTATTGAATCATCAAATATAATATAGATAACTGTATGAATGATTAAATATTTTTAGCAGACCACTAAACAATCTACTCTAAATACAAGATTAGTTGTGACTAGTGGGAAGAATGGGTCATTTGCTCCCTATAGAATAATGTCATTTCTCCAATAAACTTTTTAAAAAACAGTAAGAATGTGAAAACTTGTAATCTCCAAACAATATCAACTGCCAATATGCTTTAAGTACTGTCCCCAACCAACCAGCAAACAGAATTACAGACAATTAGCCAACTAGGAGCATCAAAGACAAAATAAAAACAAATACATACAAAGGCTGAGAGTAACATGGGCAAGATAAAATATCCTTAGCCCACATTTGCTAATATGTAAAATTATGAATTTTCAAGTTCAAGATTATTAACATCTAGTTAACTTACAGCAGTTAATCAACTGTATATAAGTAGCTTCTTTCTAAGTCTAAGAACAATTTCTTAAATATATAGCCAAAAACTGAATTATTAATTTGTAGAGCAAATCTATATTTTCATCAATAAATTCAAAGTATTTTTTCAATTCCCATCTCAATTTTTTAAAATGCCCTATGGGTGGTGGGAAGCAGGAGACTGGATGCGTTTGATATTGATGAGATTCTAGTTTTGTCTGGATGCTATATTCACAAATGGGGATGTTTATAAATGAATGAAACCTTAGATCCGGGATGACAATATGTCATGAATAAATGATTAATAAAATCTATGAACCTGAGGTTTAAAAAGAGAAAGAAAAGATTCTTTCACTAAATTTTCTGCCTGCTTCAGTAAACAGGCTTCATTGCTGACTCAGTCATAGTTTCTTTGACATTATCAGGAGAAACTGGGGACTAACATTCCTATCTTAATTTTAAAATAATCTCTTCCTTCTACCGAACTGTGGTAGATAGGTTAAACAGGATTGGTAAAAACTTCTCCCTGGTGATCCCGGGGTAACAATCGAAGAAGGTTATTACACAGAAGGGTAGAATATCAGGGACAGAGGACTGAGTAGGCTTGAATTGTCTCTCAAATGATTTAAGTATTGAGAAAAACTCCGTGTCATTTATAAACATAATACAACCCCTCTTCCCTGCCTACCATTTTCCCCAATTAACTATCCTTGCAATATAGTTCCTAACTCATAGGTCAGTAAGACAATGGGGTTCAAAATATAAAATCGGTTTATAAACATAATCTCACAATATTATGTTTAACATATCAGATGCTACCTAGATAACCCACAAAAAAAATATGCAGGCCCATGCTGACTTGCAAGGTGAGAAAGCTATCAGTGAGTGAACTTTTAGCTCACCAAAACCCAAAATGCAAAAACCAGTGAAGACTGGAATGAACAACAGATGATGAACCAATGCCATGGAGAGCAAAGCTTTTATCTTTTCCCTTTGGCAACCAGTTAACCTATCAGTTAGTAGGAAACAGATGAGCCAAAGTACATACCAGCCTCAGTTTTCACCATTCAGGGGTGAAACACAGACTAAGAATATCAGAAAACGAGAACAAGGAGGAAAAGAAACAGGAAAGCACTTCAACCCTTTTCAACAAAAGAACTAGCTTCCAAGTTGGTAATTTTCTCATTCAAGTGTCTTATCCTCTAAGGGCTGTTGAAATGACTAAATGAGACAACACTTACAAAAAGCAAGCAGAAAATGCTCTAATAAAAATGTCTTTACAATTATTTATCTTCTTTACAATTATAGTTTGTGGGAAAAGAGCAAAAACCTAAGAGATAGATAGAAAGTGGTCTTCTGAAAATTCGGAGGGGGTTTTTAAACAATAGAAATTAAAATTCTTTTAAAACATGAACATATTCATGAGCCAATAAAACTATCTCCAGATAACTATTTGGAAATCAAGGTTATTCAAAACTTTACTGCTTAAGGCTTCAACCCAGAGCTTAAGTCTTAGAGTAAGGCAGTAAGGGATACCTTTCTTAAAGTTCCTACCCCCTACTTTTTTTTTTTTTCCTTTCTCTCCTCCCCTTTTGTATTTTCTTTTCACTGTGAGCACTGAGCTGTGAGTGCTGAAATCTGAACCTTGCCAAGAGGACAGAAGAGGAGGGGGAAAATAGCAGGAAAAAAAAAGGCCAACCAGCACAGAGAAGAGAGACGGTTACTACAGCTCCTCTGCAGCTTCAGAGAGTAGCAGGATTTGTCCCCTTTGCAGCTGGTGTCACAGCTCATCAGGGGCAAGTCTGTTTAACATGGACCCACTGTCTCTGCCCTTAAGACCAAATTCTTCAGTCAGAAGTGGCTGCCAGGAAAAGAACTCAAAACTGAGCAAGGGGAATGGCGCCCCCCATGCAAGAGAGGAAAGGAACAGGGCCTGCAGCACACTGCCTGGAAAAGAATTTACAATTGACTCCTTTTAAAAGTCCTGCTTGCCCAATAAACAAAGATAATTTCCAGGTGAAGACTGTCAAATGATGAGTTTAGAACATTATTAATTCCTTTAATGTACACAACCACCCACTTAACACCTTTTCTTAAATGACATCACAGGTACTTTTTGTTGTTTGATACTCCTAAACCCTATAGAGATTTTTTAAATAACTCTTTAGCTAAAAGGGGTGGTAAAGAGAGAAAAACTTTCTCCCCCCAACTTCTGAATAAAGATCAAGAGCACAGATTTGCACCACTGCCGTTCAGTCACACAACACTCTTTTGAGTTTAGTTAAAAAGGAAAATACATATGTAAAGAAAAAGAAGTCATGTTTGTTGTATTTGATTTTAGAAGGTTACAAATCACCCTAATTTGCACAAGGACCAACTGCAATTCAGTGTCTTGGTCAAACATCTGGGCTTCTGTATAGAACCCAAGACTGCTCTTACACAAAGGAGATGCAAAACAGGCCCTCTTGAAGAACTAACCCAGCTGCTATCCATGAGAGAATGCCTGGAGTGTGGGTTTAGAATACACGAGGAAATAAGCACACAGGCCTCCAGAAGGCAGCCCTGACTTTGGCAGCTGATGCTTTCTAACTGGTATGAATTAATTTAATCCCAAAGGCATGCCCCATGCCAATTTAGGCTGCAAAATATAAATCAACTCAAGTGGGTATAATGGTGAGGGACCTGAAACTGGCTCTGTAATATTTGCAGCTGACCAAGCTATTTATCCCAGGAATTTCCAAAGGCTAGCAGGTCTACACTGCTGCATTGTTGCAACCCTAGCAACTCCTCTCAACCTTCCCGGAAACAGCTGGGCCAAGAGCAGACACCACCTTTTAAGATGTTGACTCACAACAGAAAGGAAACCAAAATAAATAGCTACTCATATCAAATTTATGGCTGCAACTCGAAAATACTAGACTAACTGAAAAATAAACCTTAATCCAATAAATTTCTAAATCAAGAAAAAAATGATTTTTTGAATATATAAACACCAAACATGGTTCCAAAGGTTTAAAAAGGCCCAGAAGACCTGGCACTATGGGATCAACAATTACATCCTGACCAAATGGGGAGAAAGAAGTGTAATTAATAAAGTATCAGTGGCAGAGAGAGTTCAAATAGAGTCGAGAGGCTACTCTGGAGGTTGCTCTTACACAAGCTTCAGGTAGACCTTGCTACCTATCATAACCTGTCAAACCCCAATCAGGACCATTCCAGCCTATTCTAAAGAACAACTAGGGCAATTTATAAGATTCCACAAGGGTTCCAGGCACCAGATTAACTTGCCATAAACCTACAACCTCCAGATGGGTCCCTGGTCCAGATAAATCCTGAAATCTAGCCCAACATCTCCAGAACATCAGATAGTTCCATCTCCCCACCCCATATTAGTGACAGACCCTTCCAATATCAAAAACTTAGAATTGCCATAGCCCAAATAACCCCAATGAGAGGTATGGAAAGATCAAAGGTGATGGGGAATTATACACAGACAACAGAACTTAACAAATGAATATGAATGCTGAATCATTAAATTGGTATCTCTTTTAGTCTCCAGGATTTTAGAGCAGCTAGAAGTAAAAGCCTAAAATTGTGAAATTGTAACCCATGCCAAAGTCTAAAATACGTTCTACAACTAATTGTGGTGCTGTGCTTGGAAATTTATACCTTTTTTGTAGGTATATTATTGTTCACAAAAAAAAAAAAAAGGAAAAAAAGGTCGATTGTATGATAAAAAAGTATTTAAGCCCTCTAGCTTCCTATATTCTGGAGCAGCTAGAAGGAAAACTATGAGAGGATCATATGGTAGCCCATGACAAACTCTGGCATCTATCCTGTAACCACTTTTTGAAGAGTGCTTTGAAAACTACTGCTTTTTTTATTTCTTTGCTTTGTATATATGTTATACTATACAAGACAAAAGGTTAAAAAAGGGGGGGGGGGGGGCAGAAGTTTCATGGGTCTTCTCCCATAAGAACAGAAAATGCCTATGACATACAAAACAATTTCTGAACAGTGAAACAGTTGGAAAGCTTTCAGCCTGTTCTATGAGGCTACGGTGCCAGGCAGGCATAGCCACACACAGAAGAAATCTGGACTGGCAGGTTCCTGGCAGACCATTTATAGCCTCAGATACCAGATCCAGCAGTCTGGACCTCAACGCTTACAAGGTTTTCAAATGAGAGACAAGAGTGTCCAGAATATAAGAAATGACAAGGTAAAAATGGTACCACCTCCTAGAGTTTTACTCTGAATTTCAGTTTCTCTTTATTGCTGTTTGGGGAGATGTCTTAAAGATAAAAAAAAAAAGAGACTTCACCAAAGAAATAATGTTCACAGTTGCTTCAGACTACAGCTCTAGGTACAAGGGCTATGGACTCAACTCTAGGACTCTGAGGTGATGCAGTCAAATTCTCTGAAATTAGGAGTCCACTACTGGATTAGATGGAAACTGTTTTGGGTACTAGGGAACCACCAAAGACTTCTGAAGAGGGAAAAGAAAAAATAATCAAACCTGAAAGATTAATCTAGATAAAGTTTGCAGGACACACTGTGAGGGAGAGAGACTAGAGGGTGAGAAGAGCCCTGATCCCTTCCAGGGAAGAGGTGATGGGGCCAATTCTAGATATAACAGTGGAAATGGAAAGGATGAGATGAAAGGAAAGAGTTTCAGAAGCAGAGGCAATAGGATTTTTGTGACTGACTGTATGTGGAGAAAAGGGGACAAGTTCCAATCTTCTCTTCCCCCAAAAGTACCTTTAAATGTATAAACAGAATTAAGGAAGATAAAGTTGAATAGCGGCTAGCATAGAGGGGTTAGAGACAACAAAGGGTGATGTAGAAGATAAGCCCCTAGAAATTCAAAGTGGGAAATAATCTTGCAATGTTTTAATTCTAGTTGTCCTGGTCTATGTGAGAATGGTGAAAAATGCACGTACACAGAAATTTTATGTGTATTACGGTGTGCATGTGAGGCGGGGCTCTCTGATTGAATCAATTTAGTCAGTTCACCAAGAGACAGATGTGCTATCTAACAAGCCCTAGCATTTGGACACATACGCCAGGTTCATTGTTAAGCGCTGGAGATCCAAAGGGAAAAAAGAGAACCCTACCCTTAAGCCTAAGATAGGGGAAGGGGCACAGAGACAAAAAATAATAATAATAAATTCTTTCAAGGTGATGGAAACCACAACAGAGATATGGTCAAAATGCTGCAAAGATTAGCAAAGGCTGAAAGATGAGCAGGGTACTTGGTAAAATTAAACAAAGTGTTAAGAAATAAGGAATGAAATGTTAAAAAATAAAGATGACAATAAAATGTGCCTAAACTGCTAGTATTGCCCAGTGCCTCCTCAGAGTACCTGGTCAGGGATTCTTTACCAAAAAAACGAAAGAGATTTGCATGAGGAACAACCAGTCTAAAAGAAGAGTATATATGACTGATGATCAGATATGATTAGAGATTATACATATGAAGATTACAACTAAGAGAATATTATTAGATTCTCATTGGAGGAAAAAAAAAAAAGAATGTTATATAACTGAAAGACAACAGCCTAAATGTGATCTATAATGGGAAAAATGTCCTAAGAAAAAGAATTTGACAGTGTTTATTCAGCCCTTTCCTAGGTGTTCTGGTTTGCTAGCTGCTGGAATGCAACACACCAGAGACAGATTGGCTTTTAATAAAAGGGGATTTATTTTGTTGGTTCTTCAGAGGAAAGGCAGCTAACTTTCCACTGAGGTTCTTTCTTACATGGAAGGCACAAGATGGTCTCTGCTGGTCTTCTCTCCAGGCCCCTGGGTTCCAACAACTTTCCCCAGGGTGATTTCTTTCTGCATCTCCAAAGGCCTGGGCTGAGCTGCAAGTGCTGAGATGAGGAATGCCGAGCTACTTAGGCTGTGCTACATTGTGTTCTCTCATTTAAGCACCAGCCAATTAAGTCAAACGTCACTCATGCAGCAGACACGCCTCCTATCCCACTGCAGATGTAACTAGCAACAGATGAGGTTCACGTACCATTGGCTTATGTCCACAGCAACAAGACTAGGTGTGCTCACCTGGCCAAGTCGACAATTGAATCCAACTATCACACTGGGCGAGACACACTGATGATACTCCATTGTGGGACAGGAATATTTCATCAAGCCTGGGAGAAATTATTTCCTAAAGACCAACTCATCTCTTCCTGCTCCCTGAACAATAAATGGGTTTTGATATTAGAAAAGTGGTATGATTATCACAGAAACTTATCTAACCAATCTTAAATGAACACATTCTCATTCTGAGGCACTGGGCCTACTGATATGGTTAAGTTTGTGAACCTACAAAGCTAAGAACCAATTTCAGTAATCTGAAAGCAATCACAACAGTACAAGATTCAAGTTTAATTGGAAAAAAGGTACATGGATTGTGTTTAGAGAGGGAACACCTTGCAAATGGAACTGGCAAACAAACAGGTATGATTGTTTTGGGGAAAGACTAAGAAAGGGAAAAAGTACAAGCAACAAATAGGAAGCTGCTTCTGCAAACTTGGAAGCCATTTCAAATTCAATTCAATAAACATTTATTGAGCATTCACAGGAGGTGCAAACATTTTTCCTTTCTCAAGAATAAAATATGGCAATGCATAGACAAATAGCTCAATATTCTAGGATTTTTAAATATACTACTTCTTTTACCACTAAATCTTAGGACAATAAGATGAACTAAAATGATGCAGTATAAACAGAAATCAAGTAGTCTGCCATTTAAAAATCACACAATTTCACACTCCCTGTTGTACTGGACATAGGGGAGGACTTACTACCATCCTAACAGCTAAAGAACACCCTCCTCTTTCCGCCTAGAACACACCTCTCAGATCCTTCTGCCTTCCTATCTCCCAAAGGCAAAATGGCAAATGAGCTTCTAATTTGTATGTGTCTAACTTTTCTCTCACAACCACGATTATGAAACACTTTCTATTATCCTTCAATGTCTCCATTTTCTTTCAGTCCTTTTTAAATTTTTTTCAATAAGATGCTTATACAACAACAAAAAGGCATACTCCCCTTTCTTCCACAAAAATCTTTTATACTTTACCTACACAGCAAAAAAACAAAAGGCAACTCCAGTTTAAAAGGTTACTAATCTCTCCCATCCTGGAAATAAGAACCTAATGAGGAGCTCTCTTCTAGATAACAGATGTAGGGCCAAAAATAGAGACAAGTTTGGCATCAGTTCATGGTCTCATACTCTTATCTTTCTGAAATCCCGGTGGGATTATGTAGAACAAAAAAGCAGAAGCACTCCTAGATTGGTTTCATTCACTTTCTCATTTTTCACCAACTTCATCACTAACAACAAAGCAGCCTAGTCTGGAGGGCTAAAGGTTGGTTCCAGCAATACAGGCAACCATATATTTTTTTACATTCAAGGTTTAAGGATTTGAGCCCACTCTTCAAAACCTTAGTGAGACCATATTTGGAACCAATTTAGAAAATTAATTTTATCTTCTTTAGGGCTTCTGATTTAAAGACCTCCCACGATCTCAGATTTTAGGATGAGGACAGTTGATTTTTCATGCTACATTGTATTATGATAATTTTCCCTTATCCTTATCCCTTGCCCTCCCAAGACTAATTTCCAAGGGTTATCTACTTTCTGATGTTGTAAAATGGGGGGAGAAAATTAGACAGTCTTTCCTTTACTATCCAAATGAATGAAAATAACCAGTGGGGGGTAAGTAGCAAGACAAAATACCTTCAAAGTAAAAATTCTAGGCTTCACCCTACAAAATTGGCAACCATGGTTCTGGAATGGGAGCCCAGATTTTTTTTTTTTTAAGTATCCAGATGAATCAGATTATCACCCATATCTGGGAATTTCTGCAGAAAGTAATCACTAGTTCTCAGACCTTTACCCTTTGTTATTTCTTAGATGCTCAGTCCTCCAAGAGTTTATCATTTGGTTTTAAGTGTTAAACTAGCATGCATATATATATACAGTTATCCATTTGAAGTAGATTGAACTATTGTTCCCAGTGATTTACAAGTTTCCCCCAGTAGAATTATACTTCCCATCACTGTTGACATCAGGTTTTTCAAAGCCACTTGCTCATGAAACTTGCTTTTGGCCAGGGAAATTTAAGTAATGTATGCCACCTCTGAGCAAAAGGTTAAGATTATCACACAGTTCAACCATGGCTTGTTTCTCTTTACTCAGAAAGAAATTGCTCCTTTAGCCTAGATCGCAGAAAAAAGACAGAAGGAACAAAGTCAAAGCTCATCTACAACTGACAATATGAGCAGAAAACACTTTGCAGTTGCAAACCAAAGGAACTTCTGGTGTTATTTGTTACTGTAGCATAATCATGCAAAAGCTGCCTGATAAACTGAACTAAATCCTTCAGCTATGTAGAAGACAGCTGAACCACTTGGATGACATTCTGTCACCTGAAACTTAAGATCAAAATGGAATGATCTAGATGAGGGAGCCAAGACGGTGGCTTAGCAAAGTGTGGGATTTAGTTCGTACTCCAGAACACGTAATAAATAACCAGAAACAGTACAGAACAGCTCCTGGGGCCATGTCAGTGACTGGACACACAGCGTACCTGAGTCTGGACCAGCTAGACAGGCTGCGAGCACCACTAGAACTGTGAATTCCCTAAACCAGGGAGGCCAGCGTCCCTACCCCACAGGCTGCTTCCCAGAGGGGAAAGGAAAGGGACTACCAGCAGGGGTTGAGTGCAACTAAGCTTCAAGTGTGGAATTAATTCACAAATTCTGACTACTAAAAATAGGCCCCAGCTCAGGTGAACCTGGTCAAAGCAGAGGTCGCTGATTTTTGCCCAGGCGCTAAGGGGGCAGGGCAGACAGAAAAAGAAAAAAAACAAAAAACAGAGGCTTTTGTGGCTGTGTTTCTACAGAGGCTTGGCTGCCCTAGGATACAGTGGCAGGGCTTCTCGGGATGCAAATATCCCAGGCATAGGCGGAAACAGCTTCTTTGAGAGCTTCTCTGGAGCCAGTGCCTTTCTCAGGGGAGGGGTGAGACCCAACTGAGGTGGAATCCCTCCCTCAAGAAATTCAGACCCCAGGGCTTGGTAATTTGAAGCCATCAAAGCCAGCCTACAACCTCTCCTCTATCTGCACCACGACTCCAGCAAGGAGACTCTGCAAAAGTTTAAGATACTGCATCATCTTATGCTGGTGGGACCTACAGGCAGACAAACGCCACATGCTGGGCAGGATAAAAAAAAAAAACAGAGTCCAGAGACTTCACAGGAATGTCTTTCAACCTGCTGGGTCTCACCCTCAGGGAAAACTGATGCAGGTGACTCTTTCCTCCTGACAGGAGGCCAGTTTGATCTAGGGAAATTGGGCTGCGGTCTAGAATACATAAGCAGACCCTCCTAAGGGTGGGGGGGGGGGGGCACCACACAAGCAGGGCAAGAAACAAGAAAACAAGAACTGAAAAATTTTCCTCTGTTAAACAAAACCTAAGTTAAAGGTCCAGAAAAAGCTGAACTGAATGCCAAAGGACAGACAAAAACAAATTCATCCAGCAAGAAAACCCTAGGTAAAAGAAGTGCAAGCAATCTCCAGAATAAACTAGTTAAGGTAATTAAATGCTAGATGCCAGAAAAAAATAACAAATCACACTAGGAAAATTGAAGATATGGCCCAAAGGAATAATCAACAATTCAAATGAGATACAGAAGTTGAAACAATTAATTCAGAATACACAAACAGACATGGAAAACTCAACAAAAAGCAAATCAAGGAATTGAGGGAAGATATAAAGAAGGCAAGGAATGAACAAAAAGAAGACATCAAAAGTCTGAAAAAACAAATCACAGAACTTATGGAAATGAAAGACATGGTAGAAGAAACGAGAAAAATAACGGAAACCTACAATGGTAGATTTCAAGAGGCAGAAGGTAGGATTAGTGAACATCTGAAATCCAACAAGAAAAAGAAAATATAGGGAAAAAATGGAAAAAATATGAGCAGGGAATCAGGGAATTGAATGACAATATGAAGCGCACAAATATATGTGTCCTGGGTGTCCCAGAAGGAGAAGAGACAGGAAAAGAAGGTGACAAACTAAAGGAGGAAATTATCACTGAAAATATCCCAAATCTCAAGAAAGACTTAAAATTACAGATTCAAGAAGTGCAGCAAACCCCAAAGAGAACAGATCCAAAAAGACGTACTCCAAGACACTTACTAATCAGAATGTCAGAGGTCAAAGAGAAAGAGAGAATCTTGAAAGCAGCAAGACCAAAGCAATCCATCACCTACAAGGGAAGCCCAATAAGACTTTGCGTAGATTTTCAGCAGAAACCATGGAGGTGAGAAGACAGTGGGAGGAAATATTTAAGATACGAAAAGAGAAAAACTGCCAACCAAGAATTCTATATCCAGCAAAATTGTCCTTCAAAAATGAGGGACAAATTAAAACATTTTCAGACAAAAAATCATTGAGAGGATTGTGACAAAAAGATCGGACCTACAAGAAATACTAAAGGGAGCACAAGAGACAGATACGAAAAGACAAGAGAGAGAGGTGTGGAGAAGAGTAAAGAAATGAAGACTACCAATAAGGGGAAAAAGAAAAATTAGATGTAACATAAAATCCAAAAGGCAAAGTGGTAGAAGAAGTACTACCCATGTGGTAATAACACTAAATGTTAATGGATTAAACTCCCCAATCAAAAGATACAGACTGGCAGAATGGATTGAAAAAAAGGACCAATCTATATGCTGTCTACAGGAAACACATCTTAGACCCAAGGATAAACATAGGTTGAAAATAAAAGGTTGGGAGAAGATATTCATGTAAATAACAAACAGAAAAGAGCAGGAGCAGCTATACTAATATCCAACAAAGTCGATTTCAAATGTAAAACAGTTAAAAGAGACAAAGAAGGACACTATGTTTAATAAAACGAACAATCCAACAAGAAGATATAACAATCATAAATATTTAGGCACCAAGCCACAATGCTCCAAAATACATGAGGCAGACACTGAAAAGAGAAACAGACACATCTACCATAACAGCTGGAGACTTCAATTCCAAACTCTCATCAATGGACAGAACATCTAGACAGAGGATAAAACAGAGAATTTGAATAATACAATAAATGAGCTAGACTTAACAGACATTTATACATTAAACTCCACAACAGAAGGATACACCTTTTTCTCAAGTGTTCATGGATCATTCTCATGATTGAAATCATACAAAACACTTTCTCAGATCATAAAGGAATGAAGTTGGAAATCAATAATAGGCACAGTGCCAGAAAACTCACAAATATGTGGAGGCTCAACAACACACTCTTAAACAACCAATGGGTCAAGGAAGAAATTACAAGAGAAATCAGTAAATATCTCGAGGCAAATGAAAATGAAAACAACATATCAAAACTTATGGGATGCAGCAAAGGCAGTGCTAAGAGAGAAATTAATTGCCCTAAATGCCTATATCAAAAAACAAGAAAGGACAAAAATAGAGGAATTTACTGTCCACTTGGAAGAAGTAGAGAAAGAACAGCAAATGGAAATAAATAACGAAGATTAGAGCAGAAATAAATGAAATTGAGAACATGGAAACAATCCAGAAAACCAGAAGTTGGTTCTATGAGAAGTTGGTTCTATGAGAAAATTAGTAAGATTGATGGACCCTTAGCGAGGTTGACAAAAAGAAGAAGAGAGAGGATGCAAATAAATAAGATCAGAAATGGAAGGAGACATAACACTGACCCCACAGAAATAAAGGAAGTAATAACAGAATACTATGAGCAACTTTATGCTAATAAATACAACAATGTAGATGAAATGGACAACTTTCTAGAAAGGCATGAACAACCAACTCTGATTCAAGAAGAAATAGATGACCTCAACAAACCAATCATAAGCAAAGAAACTGAATCAGTCATTAAGAAACTTCCCAAAAAGAAAAGCCCTGGACCAGATGACTTCATGGTGAATTCCACCGAACATTCCAGAAAGAATTAGTACCAATCCTGCTCAAACTCCTCAAAAAAATTGAAGAGAAGGGAAAGCTACCTAACTTATTCTACAAAGCCAAAATCACCCTCACACCAAAGCCAGACAAAGATATTACAAAAAAAGAAAACTACAGGCCAATCTCTCTAATGAGTATAGATGTAAAACTTCTCAAAAAAATTCTAGCAAATCAAATTCAGCAACACATTAAAATAAATATACATCATGACCAAGTAGGATTCATCCCAGGTATGCAAGGATGGTTCAGCATAAGAAAATGAATTAATGTAATACACCATATCAACAAATCAAAGCAGAAAAACCACAAGATCATCTCAATTGATGCAGAAAAATCATTGGACAAAATTCAACATCCTTTCCTGTTGAAAACTCTTCAAAGGATAGGAATAGAAGGGAACTTCCTCAAAATGATAAAGGGAATATATGAAAAACCAACAGCTAACATTATCCTCAATGGGGAAAAACTGAAAACTTTCCCGCCAAGATCAGGAACAAGAGAAGGATGTCCACTATCACCACTTTTATTCAACATTCTGTTGGAAGTTCTAGCCAGAGCAATTACACAAAAAAAAAGAAATACAAGCCATCAAAATTGAAAAGGAAGAAGTAAAACTCTCACTGTTTGCAGATGATATGATTCTATATGTTGAAAACCTCGAAGAATCCGCAGCAAAACTTCTAGAGCTAATAAATGAGTACAGCAAAGTACTGTACAAAGTACAGGTTACAAGATCAAAACTCAAAAATCTGTAGTGTTTCTACGTACACTAGTAATGAAGAATCTGGGGGAAATCAAGAAAATTCCATTTATACTTGCAACCAAAAGAATAAAATACTTTGGAATAAATTTAACTAAAGATAAAAAAAGACCTATACAAAGAAAACTACAAGAAATTGTTAAAAGAAATCACAGAAGGCCCAAACAGATAGAATACTGTATTCATGGACTGGAAGACTAAATATAGTTAAGATATCAATTCTACCAAAATTGATTTACAGATTTAATGCAATACCAATTAAAATCCCAACCACTTACTTTTCAGAAATAGAAAAACTAGTAACCAAATTTATCTGGAAGGGTAGGGTGCCCCAAATAGCTAAAAGTACCCTGAGAAAAAAATGAAGTCGGAGGTCTCATGCTACCTGACTTTAAGGCATATTATGAAGCTACAGTGGTCAAAACAGCATGGTACTGGCATAAAGATAGATATATTGACCAATGGAATCGAATAGTGTTCAGATATAGACCCTCTCATCTATGGACAATTGATCTTTGATAAGGCAGTCAAGCCAATTCACCTGGGACAGAACAGTCTCTTCAATAAATGGTGCCTAGAGAACTGGATATCCATATGCAAAAGAATGAAAGAGGACCGATATCTCACACCCTATATAAAAATTAACTCAAAACGGATCAAAGACCCAAACATTAGATCTAAGACCATAAAATTGTTAGAGGAAAATGTAGGGAAATATCTTATAAATCTTATACTAGGAGGTGGTTTCCTAGACCTTACACCCAAAACAAGAGCACTGAAGTAAGAAATAAATAAATGGGAACTCCTCAAAATTAAACACTTTTGCGCATCAAAGAACTTCACCAAGAAAGTAAAAAGACAGCCTATATGATGGGAGACAATATTTGGAAACAATACATCAGATAAAGGTCTCGTATCCAGAATTTATAAAGAGATTGTTCACCTCAACAACAAAATGACAGTCAACCCAATGACAAAATGGGCAAAAGACTTGAACAGACACCTCTCAGAAGAGGAAATACAAATGGTCAAGGGGCACATGAAGAGATGATCAATTTCCCTAGCTATTAGGGAAAGGCAAATCAAAACCACAATGAGATAAGAAATCATACCCACCTGAATAGCCATTATCAATAAAACAGAAAATGACAAATGCTGGAGAGGATGTGGAGAAACAGGCACACTTATCCACTGTTGGTGGGAATGTCAAATGGTACAACAACTGTGGAAAGTAGTTTGGTGGTTCCTCAAAAAGCTAAATATAGAATTGCCATATGACCCAGGAATACCATTGCTACATATCTACTCAGAGGACATGAGGGCAAGAACACAAACAGACAATTGCACACCAATGTTTATACCAGCATTATTTACAACTGCGAAGAGATGGAAACAACCAAAATGTCCATCAACAGAAGAGGGGTTAAATTAACTGTGGTATATGCATATGATGGAATATTATGCAGCTGTAAGACACAATAAATATATGAAGTGTGTAACAACATGGATGGACCTTAAGGACATTATGCTGAGTGAGATTAGCCAGAAACAAAAGGACAAATACTGTATGGTCTCACTGATACGAACTGACATTAGTCAACAAATTTGGAGAATTTCATTGGTAACAGAGACCGTCAGGAGGCAGAAATAGGGTAAGATATTGGGTAACTGGAGCTGAAGGGATACAGATTGTGCAACAGGACTGAACGTAAAAACTCAAAAATGGACAGCACAATACTACCTAACTGTAATACAATTATGTTAAAACACTGAATGAAGCTGAATGTGAGAATGATAGAGGGAAGAGGGCTGGGGACACAAATGAAATCAGAAAGAAAGATAGACGATAAACACTGAGATGGTATAATCTAAGAATGCCTAGAGTGTATAATGATAGTGACTAAATGTAGAAAATTTAAAAATCTTTTGCATAAGGAAGGACAAAGAAATGCATTACTGTAGGGTGCTGAAAATAGATGGTAATTAATATTTTAAAATTTTAACTCATGTGTGAGGCTAAAGCAAAAAATGATTATTTGGTACAAAACTTCTATTTTGACTGGTGCATTTCCTAATATAACTTATGTAGACAGCTTAATTGAACACGACAGGTACATGGAACCTTGAGCAGGACATGAGATTTTGTTGGTTTGTCCACAGTGATGCCCCGATAAATCACAGAGTGATTTGAACAGTTAATAAAGGAGTACTTGCAAAGTCCCCTTCGGGGAGTAAAGAGGAAGGGGGAAAATTCAAATTCCCCACATTGAATTCTTGATATTCTCACAAGCAGTGCAGACGGTCAGGGTTGTGGGCTAAGCCCCCAGTCTTGGGGTTTGTTCATATGAAACTTAAACCCACAAAGGATAGGTCAAGTCTGCTTAAAATTTAGGCCTAAAAGTTACCCCCAAGAGATCCTCTTTTGTTGCTCAGATGTGGCCTCTCTCTCCAGCCAACACAACAAGCAAACTCACCACCCTCACCCTGTCTACATGGGACATGACTCCTAGGGGTGTGGACCTTCCTGGCAACGTGGAACAGAAATCCTGGAATGAGCTGAGACTCAGCATCAAGGGATTGAGAAAACCATCTCAACCAAAAGGGGGAAGAGCGAAATGAGACAAAATAAAGTGTCAATGGCTGAGAGATTCCAGAGTCAAGAGGTTATCCTGGAGGTTATTCTTACACATTGAATAGATATCACCTTGTTAGTCAAGGTGTAATGGAGAGGCTGGAGGGAACCGCCTGAAAATGTGGAGCTGTGTGCCAGTGGACATGTTTCTTGAAGATGACTGTATAATGATATAGCTTTCACAATGTGATTGTGAGATTGTGAAAACCTTGTGTCTGATGCTCCTTTTATCTATCTTATCAACAGATGAGCAAAAGATATGGAATAAAGATGAATAATAGGGAGAACAAATGTTAAAATAAATTTAGATTGAAATGCTGGTGATTGGTGAGGGGAAGGGATGGGGGTTATGGTGTGTATGAATTTTTTTTTCTGTTCTCTTTTTATTTCTTTTTCTGAATAGATGTAAATGTTCCAAGAAATGATCATGATGATGAATATGCAACTATGTGATGATACTGTGAATTACTGATTATATATGTAGAACCGAATGATCAAAGGTTGCGAATGTTTGCGTTTGGTGTTTTTTGTTATTTTTTTTTTTTAAAAAGAATGAAGCCAACCTGGTTGGGACTCAGGTAAATCAGAATACAGGACAAAAGATGATAGTGTGTGTACTCTAGAACTTTACCTACTATATAGACCAAAGGCAGAGAGGTTTATTGTGTCTAGAACCTAAATTTTCTGTAACACACGAGCTAATCATCCTGTCTGGATAGATCAGTTAAACAGCCCAAACTCCTAGAGTCCAGAACAGGAATGAGACTTTGTAATTCTGTATAGATTAATGTAATATCTTGGAGATATACCAGACTATGGTGGGCTGATATTTAAAAAGTATCGGTAGAATACCTTGAGCAGCTGAAGAAAAAATATGGAACTATTAAACTTTCCCATCTGGGAAACCCCAGGTACCCTCCCAACTATTGCGAAATAGGCCAAGCCCTTGATTTTGAGCCTTGTCCTTATGAAGCTTATTTGTGTAGTGGAGAAACTAAGACTACCTAAAATTATGCCTAAGAGTTGCTTCCAGAAAACCTCTTTTATTGCTCAAATGTGGCGTCTCTCTCTCTCTCTCTCCAAGCCCAACTCTGCAAGAAAAATAATTACCCTCCCTCCTACATAGGACATGATATTCAGGGGTGAAAGTTTCCTTGGCAATGTGGGATGAGCCTGCCCCTGACACTGTGGGGTCAACAATGCCTTCCAAATGAAAAGGGGGAAAAGAACTGTAACAGAACAAAACATCAGCGGCTAAGAGAGTTCAAATAGAGTGGAGAGGCTATTCTAGAGGTTACTCTTATGCAAGCTTCAGCTGCATATTGCTAATTCCAACAGATTCCTAATCCCCAACTAACATCACTCCTGTTAATCCTAAAAACACCTAGGGCTCTAACTGAGACTATATAAAAGTTTCATGCACTAAATTTACTTTCCTAAAACCTAAAACCTCCATTGGGTTTCTAGGCCAGATAAGTCCTGAAACCCAGCAGGGCCAGCCTCTCCAAGAACATCAACCAGTTCCATCCCCCTATCCCATATTATCAACAGTCCTTTCCAACCTGAAAATGTTAGAATGGATGTGCTGGTTTGAATCTGTGGTGGACCCCAGAAAAGCCACGCCCTTTAATCCTCATTCAATATTGCTGGGTGGGAGCATTTTGATGGTTTCCATGAAGATGTGACCCACCCAATTGTGCGTGGTAACTTTTGATTAGATGATTTCCATGGAGGTATGTCTCCACCCACTGAAGGTGGAGCTGCCTACTGGAATCCTTTAAAAGAGGAAATATTTTGGGAAAGCGTCCCTTTTTTGTAGAGGCACATGAAAGCTAGCAGATACCGCCATGTTCACCATGTTCTTCCAGCTGAGAGAGAAACGTTGGACGTCATCAGCCTTCTTGAACCAAGGTATCTTTCCCTGGATGTCTTTGATTGGATATTTCTATAGATGTGCTTTAATTGGGACATTTTCTTGGCTTTGGAACTGTAAAGGAGCAACTTATTAAATTCCCTTTGTTAAAAGCCTTTCTGTTTCTGGTATATTGCATTCTGGCAGCTAGCAAACTAGAACAATGGGCATAGCCCAAATACCCCTAAAGATCTGGGGAAAGATCAAAGGAGAAGAAGGAGTTGTAACAGAGAGGATAGGATTTAACAAATGAGTATGACTGCTGAATCATTATATTGGTATTTCTTTTAGCTTCTGGTGTTTTGGAGCAGCTAGAAGGAAAAACTAGAAACTGTGGTGGAATGTAAGCCCATGCCAAACTGTGACATCTGTTCAATAGCTGCTTGTTGAAGTGTACTTTGAAAATTATTGCTTTTTCTTTCTTTTCCTTTTTTACTTTTTGCATGTTATATTTCACAATAAAAATGTTTAAAAAAATGGAATGATCTTTTCTTCTTAAGAAATGAGACAACCATTCTCTATTTCTTTGCACTTGCATCCTCAAGAATAGAAAATTCTATGGCAGGGAAGCACATACTGGCATGGAGAAATCAGAAAAGGATTAATGTACAGGAAAAGAAACAGAAGATTTTGACTAAACTATTTTGGAGGTATATAGCATATTGACATTCATTAGCTTATTACTTGTCACAACAATCCTTCAAAGTATTAATACCATTTTACAAAAAGGAAAGCATGGGCTGAGGCAAAGTTTTTTCAGCAAAGGTATCTCTCAAAAAAAATAGAGTTACCATGAACATAAACGCTTACCAAGTTTCTTCTTTTACAAGACACTCAACTGTTAGTTTGGATAACAGATACCAGGGAACACACTAGTCTGAACCAACCTCTATCAATGCCAGTTTTGATACTTACACAGGTCATCTGAGTGAAACCATAATAAAAGAAGGCAAAAAAAAAAATCACTTAACTGGCTTAGTAACTGCTCTGGTGGTATAATACCAGCTATAAGAGTTTTATGCTATAAAAAAAAACACTTTAAATAATATCTGTTTATCTTATAATGATCACAAAACTATCCTACCACTAAGTAAATAGGTACTTCGAACTTGGAACCAAAAACCATTATCAGAAGCAGATTGAAAAACTTAAGACAGAAGTAAAGTACTCTGGAAAACTGTAGTTGAGTTCTTCAAAAGTGGTTCTAGAAATGATGAAGAAATTTTCATGAAATAAGAATGGCTGACAAAGGGTAGTTATTATTAATTTTAAAATCCAGATGACATTAAATGTTTATGTAAAATAAACCCTAAAACAAACTTTACCAATAGATATTTGACTGTTGCATTTCCATCATTAAAAGTTTATTCATCTAGGGTGGTGCAATGGTGGTGCAATGGCAGAGTCCTCACCTGCCATGCCAGAGACCTGGGTTCGATTTTCGGTGCCTGCCCAAGAAAAAAAAAATTTTTTTATTCATCCAGATGGGTTCCTAGGCTTGATAAGTTGAAACCCAGAGGGACCAGCCTCTCCAAGAACATCAACTAGTTTCATTTCCCTATCCCATGTTACTGACAACCCTTCCCAACACGAAAAAGAATGGGCATAGCCCAAATACCCCAAAAGATTGGGAGAAGGATCAAAGGGGAAGGAGGAGTTGTAACAGAGAAGAAAGGATTTAATAAATGAGTATGACTGCTGTATCATTATACCGACATTTCTTTTAGCCTCCAGTGTCTTGGAGGAGCTAGAAGGAAAACCCTAAAATTGTGGAACTGTAACCCATAACAATCTCTGAAATCTGTTCTATTACTACTTTTTACAATTTACTTTGAAATTTACTGCTTTTTTATATATATATTATATTTCATAATAAAAAATATTTTTTAAAAAGTTTATTCAAGCAAATTAACTCCCCAAAACCTTTACTGGAGTACTGCCTTACTTTAAGTATATGTAGTGACTTGTATTTGGGTAACAGCACTTCTAAGGTGACTAACCAGGATTCTTAAGTCATGCTCTTTTTTTCATTTCACCAAAAGGAATCACAGTTCTTATAAAGGAAGAGACCATAAAAGTCTGGAAATGAGTTAAATGTGTAGAGAACAATATTTACATTATCCCTATTCATTTAAAACCTAGCTTAACTGGGTACACTTTATTCTTTACCCAAATGCAAAATTGATCAGAATCACTACCTTATAGCCCACCCAACTCTATGCCCAATATCCATCACAACTATTTGTCATACATATCCATGAACATATGAGTTCATGGGTTCCAGTTTGAAAGGCATCATTGTAATTTCCACATGAGAATTATACTGGTTTCTTCTGATCTAGCTGACTGGTGAAAGAAGTTCCTATTTTCCAATTAGGTTTTATCTACACCTGTAGTGTGGAAATGTCAAGATCATAGTAAGATGCAGTTGAAAGATAAAAAGAAACAAGTGACGAGATGTTGAATTTGATGCTGCAGGAACTTGATGCATTTAGTTGGAAGAATAAAGGAATAATATAGGTAGAAGATAAGGAAGTAGATTAGGGATATAAAAAAGAAAGAATGAAATCAAGATATAGGGTTACTCGGTGACTATAACAAAAATATTAGACATAGGGCCCTACCCTGATCAAGATAGTGAGTGAAATGCTTCAGGGCCTGGTACACCCACAGAAATGTTGAACAATTGGCAGAAACATCTTTGTCAAAGCTTCAGAAAACACTGAAAAGACTATAGTAACAGGGCAAGCACCAAGTCAAGGAAAAAAAAAATAAAGCAGTAGGATCTAATGGTGCTCTGCTGGCCTTTCCCACACCCCTCAGTGGCTAACTGCAGGACCAGTCCACGCTCCCAGGGCAAATCCATGTCCAAGCTCTGGAAGGAGCAAAGTAACCCTCCTGTACATACTGGGAGTATGTATGTCTGGCCCGATTTGTCTGGCAGTGGCTTGAGGGATTTGCCTTCCCAGAACTTGCCCTGACAGTAGAAGATAGCTCACCAAGCTCTCCTACAGAACACTGTGGGAGAGTAGTCATGCTGTCCGGAGCAAGGACTGCTGGCTGTAGGACATATAGTTTCTGAACCTTGAAGAAACTGCTTGCTAGGGAAGAGGGGACATTGGGGATCCTGCAAAGGGGGAATTCCCAGAGAGAAACGCAGGCAGCATGCAAGCCTAAAACAAGATGCACGTGCAGATAGGATCAGGGAGGCCCCTATGATTTGGTCTGGAGTTATTCTCTAAACTCACTGTGTGAATAAGTCCTGAAGGAGCGCACACTGCCACAAGTCAATCTGCAAGGACTGAGAAAGGTGCTTTCTATTTTTCTTCCTTGGGTTTTTGTTTTTCTTTGTTTGTTTTTGGGGGTTGGGGGTGGGGTGGTTCAGCTCCTGGCATTCTAAGAAATCTCTGCCACGATACAAGCTTAAGGAACACCTCCAAGTCTAAATTCCAGTGATAAACACGTACCAAGTAAGATTTTTAAGATACTCGGAGAGCTAAAGGAAAATTTACATAAAGAACTAAAGGAAATTAGGAATACAACAGATGAACACAAAGAGAGTATCAACAGATAGGGAAATTGTGAAAGGGAACCAGAGCTGAAGACCACAGTAAGAGTTTAAAAAAAATAAATAAAATCCTCTAGGGGTTCAACAGCACACTGGAGCTCCAGAAGTGAACTTGAAGAAAAGACAACTGATGAGTCTGAGGAGCAGAAAAAAGAATGAAGAAAAGTGAATAGAACCTGAGAATCTGTGGGACATCATAAAGTGCATCAATATAAACATTGTGGAAGTCCCAGAAGGAGAATAAAGGGAGAAAGGGGAGGAGAGAATAGTCAAAGAAGACATCAATATACATATCTAAGCCCTTCAACAAACTCCAACAGGATAAACCCATATAGATCCCATGCCATGGCATATTATAATCAAACTGTCTAATACCAAAGATGAAGAGAGAATTCTGAAAGTCACAGGAGACGCAACATGTCACATGCAAACGAGCCTCCATAAGATTAAATGTAGACCTTTCACAGAAACCAAGGAATCAAGAAGGCAGTGGAAAGACAAATTTTAAATGCTGAAAGCCAAAAACACACCAAAAAGCCAACCAAGAATTCTATTTCTGCCAAAACCTCTTCCATAAATGAAGATGAGATTAAGACATTCCCCCTCCCAAAAAACACAAAACCTCGAGGGAGTTCAATCACTATTAGACCAGCCCAACAAGAGATGGTAAATTTTACGGGCTGAAAGGAAAGGACAGAGGGTACATGGCTGGTTCAGTGATATAATGCTCACCTGCCATGCAGGAGACCTGGGCTTAGATTCCCGGCCTGTGTACCCAAAAAGAGAAAAAGAGAAAACTAGAAAGGACAATAGACAATAGATCAAAGTCACATGTTGAAATAAAGATCTTGGGTGAGGGCAACCAGCTGTGTAAATATACGAGCTGTGTTTATTTCCTACAAGATTTAAAATGCAAATGCATAAAATGTAATGAGAAATAAGTGGTTTTGAAAATACAGAAACACACAATCTGTAATAAGAAGTGCATAAAGGTGGGGGAAGGATGAAGGAGTATAGGAACATAGTTTGTGTATACTACTGAAATTAAGTTTGTATCAAAGCAAATGAGATCGTTATGTATTTAGGATTAAATCTAAGTCCTCTGGTAACTACAAAGAAAATACTGGTGAATATGTAAGTTCATAGAGAAAGAAATTAAGTAAAGCTTGCCAGGAGTTAGGGAGGGGTGGGGGATGGGCAGGGAGAATGGAGAATTAATAATAATGGGTATAAGAGTTCTGTATGTGGGCATAAGGGTTCTGTATGGGGAGATGGGAAAGTTTAGTAATTGGAAGATGCAATGATACCGCAATATTGTGAATGCTATTAATCCCTTTGAATGGTATGAACTGGGTATGGTTGAGACAGAAATTCTGAATATATGGTCCCAGAACTTAACGAAAAGGAGGAGAAACTATAGAGAGAGTGACAATTAAATGCAATAAATGATTCTAGACGGGCTCTAACAAGCAAGGAATAACAAGCTCAAAGGGATGTTATTGACACATGAAAAAATTAGAATATTGACTATTAGCTTTAAATCATTCAATTTCTTGAACTTGATAACCGTACTTAAGATGGCTACATAAGTTAATATTCTTGTTCTCAGGAAATGTTACAGTGGTGGTATTCAGTGTTCAAGGAGCATGGTGTATACGATCCTACACTCAAGTGTTTAGAAAATGCATTGATAGACAACAGATAGAAATATATACTTTATAGAATTCAGTATTATGATGGTATTTACATGTAGAAGAAGAGGCTGACAGCTCCAGGAAAGGCCTGAAAGCTGGTATTTGTATACAAGAAGCAGATATTTGTGTACTGTTTATAACAGCATTATTTACAATAGCCAAAAGGTGGGCACAACCCAAGTATCCATCAGTGGATAAAACAAAACTACACTAAAACCTGTTGAAAAGCACTGGCTAATATAATCACAGAAGACTTTTATTTCTTGAAAATGAAATGAGCATAAAATAAATGTTGATAGTTGCCAATCTTAACTGAAATTGGGCCACAGTTAAGAAGAACGACATGGTGGCAGAGAAAGATGCTCACTGAGAAAGAGTATTGGGGATGATGAATAAAGAGCTTCATTTTCAGTGTTCTTCAATCCACATATTCTTTTTCCATTTCCACTGTCACTGCTCGAAGAAGGACAAGTTTTGATAATCAATCTCTCTCACCTGGACTTCCAAACTGCCTTCCACTCGCAACAGACAGAACAACAGATTCAGTTTCCTAAAGTTCAATTCTGATTGTTTCACTTAAAAAAAAACAAAACAAAACAAAACATTTTTATTGTAGTCCCAGAGATAGAGCACAAATTTTCCTATTTTAACCACATTCAAGTGTACATTTCTGAAATATCAGTTATATTCACAATACTGTGTTACCATCACCAACAGCCATTTATCTTTTTCACCACCTCAAACAGACGCTACTCACCCATTAAGGTATAACTCTCCCTTTCCACCTCATTTCTCCCCTCGCCCCTGCAAACTTATAAACCACCACCTATCTGTCTTTATGAAGTATACTTCTCAAAGATATTTCATATAAGAGCATATAATATTTGTCCTTTTATGTCTAGATTATTTGTTATTACACTCAACATCATGTCTTAAACCATGAGTCTCATCCATGTTGCAGCATGCATCAGAACTTCATCCTTTATCATGACTGATAATATTCCATTGCATGGATATACCACAATTGTTTACCCATTCATCCACTGATGGATACTTGGGTTGTGCCCACCTTTTGGCTATTGTAAATAATGCTGTTATAAACAGTACACAAATATCTACTTCTTGTATACAAATACCAGCTTTCAGTTCTTTTGGGTATGCTCCAAGAGGATTGCCAGATCATATGGTAATTCTATTTTCAATTTTCCAAGGAAATGCTGAACTGATTTCCACAATGAATACAACATTCTAAGTACCACTAGCAATGTATAAGAGTTCTATTTCTCCACATCCTTATCAACACTAATTATTTTCTTTTATTTTTTTAAATTACAGCCATCCTAGTTGGTGTGAAGTGGTATCTCTTGGATTTGATTTGCATTTACTTGATGACCAATGATGCTGTACATCTTTTCTTATGCTTATTGGCCATTTGTATATCTTCTCTAGAAAAAAAGTCTATTCAAGTCCTTTGCCCATTAAAACAATTTTATTAGAGAATATGCAGATTTACAGAAAAATCATGCAGAAAACAGAGTTCCCATAAACCCCTCTGGTTGTATCACTTTAATTTAGAAGTTTCTAAAAACTTCACCAAATCACCAAATTGAGTATACAGTCAAACTTTTAAGCTAATCATTCAAACCCCTCCCCAAATGACCTCAAGCTAGCTTTCAATATTCTCTCCCTTTCCTCTAAGACAGATACACTTACAAAGAACTAATCAATTGAAATTTTAAAAAAGAACAGGGACTTCCCAACCTTCTCATGTCATTTCTTGTATTTATTATAAATAAATTCCTCTTGCTTCCCTTCACTTCAACCCATTTTCATTGGTTGCTAAATATGGCAAACATGTAAGGAAGAGAGTGATTTTTCACATATTCTGGTGCATAGAGGATTGTTTAAGACAACCTGTGAAAAAGGCTGACCTCAGTTATAAGTCTGCCTGAGCCCCTAGCAAACTCCTGTTAATTAGAGACTGCCAACTGCTTTTACCTGGACAAATCGGTCTATTGATAATGAAAGCCCACGGACTCCTGTGGCCAGTAGTTTTAGAAGAGAGAGCCTCTCAAAGTCTGGAAAATTCTAAATGAGAGCCCTGACCCCAAAAAGGAAGTATGGATGGAGGAGGGGGTATAGGAAGAGTGCTATGTTTGTTTTCTGCCTGAAGGACCCATTGGCTAGAAGTACTTGAAAAGGAAAAGGAGTTTAAAAATACAGTCTCAACAAAGTGAGAATATTTAAAAGATCAAGGAAATGATGCTTTTATTTTTTTAACTCGCCATTGTTTTTAGGAGATTGGCTGAAATCAAAATAGCAACAGTAAGTTGTCCAGCAAAAGAATGCGCTCTGAGAAAAAGAAGCTCTAAACTAACAGAGAACAAGACCTTCCACATCTAGAATTAACTAAGATATTCTGCTTAAAGGGAATTTCCTGCTTTTGGAGATAAATAACAAGGACTGTCAGCACAGCAGCTCAGTTAATGGCTGGCACAAGGGAGTAATTTCATCACAGTAAATTATGAAAGATTCCCTGATATTGAGAATTAGGGATGCAACCTCAAGGACTTGATAGGTCCACAAGGAGGAGCATGGCCTTCCTCAAACAGGACTTCAAGATGCTATAAAAGGCCAGTAAAAACCAAGCCAAACTTGTCAACCAAATCCTGACATGTGGGGGTGAGGTGTCAAAGACTGATAACACCAAAAGAGAACCAGGAGGAATGAAGTCTTATGCTAAAAAATAAAGATGTGATGCAAATGGCAAACTCTATACCCCACTCTATTATGGAAAAGAAAAATGTGGACGTGGCCATGTACACAATGTTTAAGATAAAAGTGATTGGCCTATCACTAGACTCAGAAACTCATAAAATCTAAGACTCTGTTCACACTTGTCAACCTAAAGCTTTAAACTAAAATGAGAGGGAGGGGAAGAGAAACGACAAGGCAAGAAACTGTACCCCAAGATTCAAAAAACCTGAGTCATTAGGGAACACATGAATCATCCATGAACAGTCCTTACGCCCACTCAATGGCCCAGAATGAAGAAGTAACCACAGGGATGATTCTAACTTGCACAAGTATGAACAGATAAGTGTCATACATGAGGGGTTACTGAGGATACTAGATTGTCTTCTGGGCCAGGGAAAGAGAGAGAGTCTATAAAAATAAATGAGTTGGAGGGGAGAAAAGGTGCTGATCTAAGCAACTGTGGGAATGAGAGGAATCTGTAAGACTAAAGGCAAAAGACATTGTACATAAGCACTGTACTCTAGTTGATGAAGTTGTTTACTACAAGAGTATAGGTTAACAATTCCAGTTCTACCACACATGTACATTGGAACTGAACCACCAAGCAAGTGGACGGCAAACACTGGGAGTCAGTTTTCTTACTGTTGCAATGGGAGTTTATAGCTAAGCAAGGGATGGCAGTTAGAAGGATTCATGTGATAATGGTTTATTAAAGTTGGAGTCATCGGTATAAAGTAATCTTTAGATTACTGATACAGATGGTTACATATTGTTCTAGCTTGCTAGCTGCTGGAATGCAATATACCAGAAAAAGAATGGCTTTTAAAAGGGAGAATTTAATGAGTTGCAAGTTTACAGTTCTAAGGCCGAGAAAATGTCCCAATTACAAGTCGATAGAAATGTCCAGTCACAGGCATCCAGGGAAAGATACCTTGATTCAAGAAGGCCTATGAAGTTCAGGGTCTCTCTCTCAAGTGAGAAGGCATGTGGTGAACACAATCAGGGCTTCTCTCTCATCTGGAAGGGCACATGGCAAACATGTCGTCGTCATCTGCTAATTTTCTCTTCTGTCTTCTGGCTTCATGAAGCTCCCTGGGAGGCGTTTTCCTTCTTCATCTCCAAAGGTTGCTGGCTTGTGGACTCTCTGCATCTCATGGCTACATCGTTCTCTGCTCTCTCTGAATCTCTTTCTCCAAAATGTTTCCTCTTTTATAGGATTCCAGTAAACCAATCAAGATCCACCCAAATGGGTGGAGACATGTCATCCCCTAATCCAGTTTAACAACCATTCTTGACTAAATCACATCAACCAGGGAGATGATCTCATTACAGTTTCAAATATACAGTATTGAATAGGGATTATTCTACCTTTATGAAATGGGATTTATATTACAACATGGCTTTTCTTAGGTGGCATTCTCCCTTTCAAACCAGCACACATGTGGAAATATTTTCAGATGTGTATACACAGGTTAGTATACAAACACGCATTTGCTTGCTGTCAGCTGAGATGGTTGAGAGGCACTAATACCCCAAAAGCAAAGAGCACGCCTAAAACCCAAATCTTGGTTTCTAAGACTAGTCTTCAATAAAAGGAATGAAGGCTCCTTGGAGAAACGGCTAATACTAGGACTGGGACAGTAAATAATATGCCTGGGAAGTCTTAAAGTGCCAGAAAAGTAAAGAAGTGCTCAGAAAACAAAAACAAACAAAAAAACATAACGAAGGGGTATTGAAAAGAGAAACAGGAACAAACTGAAAGAGCTCCAAATGCTAAAGCTGGAACAAAATTAAGGACTACTGGACTATTAAATATAAAAAAGATATAAAATACACTAAAATACAAAACAAAAATATCAATGAGTTGATATAGCTATAATTTAAAAAAATAATAAAATACTGAAACAAAATGCTATGTAGTTAAGGCATATTTTATGGTCTAATGAAATAAAACCTTTAAGTAGGAAAAGTCATTCTCCCACAAACCTCACTTTTGTAGGAAATATCTGAATGAGAAAACAGAAATGGACAAACAGAGCAGTGGGTGTAGGGTGAGAACATCTCAGGAATAGTTACTGGGCAAGGCAGAGAATTTGGGCTGTAGCACCTAGATTTATTCCCACAGGCAAGAACAACCCGAAGCGATTTACACCTATAACACTCCAAGGACCTCTCTGCATTAAACATGGAGATTATGAAGGGATTGGGTTCTGGTGGTAGCATTGGGTGTTTTGGAGGTATTTGTTTACTATTTTGTTTCAGTTATTTATGATTTATACCCTATTGTGCACCAGGCAAATAAAGTGTGGGAAACACCTGAATAGCATATACAATGTTGTTGCTGGTCCAAATAACTGGCCCTTCATAAAGACAACTAAAAAAGTCATTTATATATTCAGTTTAAGAAGCTGAAAGGGTGAGATGCTTCTAAAGACTAAGTTGGCTAAGGCTGCATATTTGGTAAACCCATGTGAGAAGCTGGTGACACACTTTCCTGACTTGACTTTCAAAAAGAACAGAGGTCCCTCCTATACTTCAGTCACAAAGAAGTTTGAGATTTCATATGTTGCTTTTCTTTTCTTCTCTTCTTCCACCCTTCCTCTGTTCTGTACTTTTGGTTGTATTGAGTTGCATCTTTCCTCTGGATCCTTTCAGTAAAATATAAACCCTAGGATGCCCCCTTGGGGACCTAAAGGCCTGAGAAATACTGCAGTGTTGGATTTTACTACAACTGGCAATATTCAAAAGGGCAGCCTCAGACAGAGAATAAAAGCAAAACAAATTTTTTAGAATTTGTGCTTAACTAATGGAATTCAAGGATTACCTTATCATACGCAAGAGTTAATTTGGAAACAGCTTCATCATTAGACAATATCCATTATTGTAGAAAAATGTAAGGCAGATAAACTGTTGATACGTAGTTAACATCCTAGAAATGTTTGTGTAACTGAATACTTGGGAGGGGAAAATATGCTTACAGTGAGGGAGGAGGGTTCTCTTTTACTTTGAGTTTAAGGTGTTCTATTTTGTGTTTTTTTTATAACTGACATGAATGGTAGCTCAACAGTTAATGGCTCATTTTCAAGAAGTTGCAGGTCACTATTATGCAAATGTGCTAATCTCATCTGAAAATTTTAGAACCCCTGAATGAAGAGGCTTTGTTCCTTTGAAAGGAAAATTTAAAACTAAGTACCTAAAATGGATTAGACACACAAAAGTCAATACACACACTAAATTCAAAATTCCAGTTCTTTAATAATTGTATTTTTAATAGGTGCTTTCAAAGAATATTTGGTAATTACCCAATGCTACAATAAATTAACTTGAACAGATATAGGAAGCAAATGGTATTAACAAAGATTAAAAATATATATGCATACTAGTTTAAATTACTTACAGTAGTCTTTCTCTAGACTATGCTAGAAAAAAATTTTTGCTCATTTTCTTTTTTAATTTAACAGAAGAGTGTCGCTTGTAATTTGTTTTACATGCTGTAATAACAGAATGGACCTCTGAAAAAGAAAAGTAAGAAACTGTCTACATCACAGGGAGACAGGTAGGATTAGGTATAGGGGTCTACTGTTACACATATTGAGTCTGAAATGTCTGAAGAATACATAAGTGAGTGAGTCCAATAAGTAAGAAGCGTGGCACTCAGGAGATGGAGTTTGTGTTCAAGCTAAGATTGCTACTTTCAGTGGCTTTACCACTCTAGGCAGAAAACAGAACATTAACATTTAAAAAGAGGATGAAAGAAGAGGAACCTGAAAAAGATAAAAAGAATAGTGGGGTGGGAAAATAGGATCTGAGAGTCCAATATGGTAGGCATGATCAGCAATGAATTGCTGCTGAGTCCAAGATCTGATATAGAAAAGGAAGTTTCAATGCAAATATGGATGTTTCTGCATAGCCTATTCATCTCCAGGTATCTGAATGTCTATTTGTACTTTTTACCAGAAAAGAATACATATGACTAGTATAAATCCACCCTCCAAAACTAAGAATCTCCTCAATTAAAAGTTATCTAGAAGTCTCTCAAAATATTAAGATAGAAAGTTCTGTAATGACAGATCTAGATTTGCTCTCTATTTGCACTGTTCAACAATGTAGCCATGAGTCAGATGTGGCAAATGCACACTTAAAATGTGGCTACTGCAACTGAGGAACTAAAATTTTAATTTTACATAATGTAAATTTAAATAGCCACACATACCTGATGGCTACAGTGCAGCTCTAAAACAACAGTTCTCAACCTTGACTATATAATAAAAATACCTGGGAGAACTTTTTAAATCCCAATACCTATATATAACTTAAGGTCCTTTTTTTTTTTGCATGGGCAGGCACCGAGAACTCTGCCTGCTGAGCCACAGTGGCCCACCCCCTGTATTTTATTTAATTTAAAAAGTTTGGGGTTTGTGAAGCCCAGATATCATACATATATATATATACACACATATATACTTTTTAACTCTTGGATTTTTTTAAATGCAGCCAAAGTTGAAAACTACTGCTCTATAAGAATGCTTCTCAAACTTTAATGTGCATAGAAATCACCTCAGGAATTTCTTAAAATGCAGATTTTACTTCATTTAGGTCTGGACTGAAGCATTCCTAGTGAGCTTCCAGATGATGTGCTGGTGTTCATCATATAAAGACTATACTTGGAGTAGCAAAGCTCTAGAACCAAATAAACCGGTATGGCATCTAATTCTCCTAAATAAAATGAAAACCTATAGTATAAACCTTCTCTAACATATGACAATTAAGTCTTGTAACTTCAAATAAGGTATATGAAATTCTAACAAATCCAGGTTGTTAATATATAGCATTTAAAAGCACTGAAGAACATAAAAGTAGCAAGGGGAAGGGAATAAACTTCAGTTCTTTGAGAAATTAAGATCAAATCACTTCTTCAACAAGAAACTTTTATTCTTTTTTGTCTTAAATAAGAATATTTGGTGGGTTTTTGTTGAATATTCTTTTTAGTTTAGCTATTGGTTTACCTTCTGCATCATCTTCCTTGGGAAGTATAGTCACTATCCTGGACATAATAAATACTGTAAATTCAACTACCTTCTTACTAGAGGCTTTCACTAAACTTTCGATTTTGTTTAGAAGGAAAACATGTTTTTCTGGTTAAAAACAGCTTGCCCAGACTAGTTCTTTTAGGGAGTAGCTCTAGGGTACAACTTTAGTGTTAAGAGTATAACATTCGTATTTCTCATTTTACACAACTTCCCCAATGGGAAGTCTTTTGATAGTGATATGATATTCAAAGCTATTTTTAGGTACTACTTACCAGCCTGACAACTTTATTCATGTATCACCTGGTGCTTCAGATGCTAGTTGAGGTTATAACTATCTGTCTTAGCCAATGTTATAGGCTGAATTGTGTCCCCCAAAATGATATGTTGAAATCCTAACCTCGGGTATCTGTGAATGTGACCTTATTGGAAATAGTGTCTTTGCAGATGCAATCAAGTTAAGATGAGGTCATACTGAAACAGAGTGGGTTTTAATTCAGTATAGTTGGTATCCTTATAAGAGAAGAGAGAGAGATACATAGAGACAGGAGAATGCCATGTAAACACAAAAGCAGAGGCTAGAGCTCTCCAACTACCTCAGGAACTACCAGCAAACATTAGGAGTTAAATGAGGCAAGGAAAGATTCTTCTCTTTAGGTTTCAGAATGAACAGGGCCCCACTCACACCTTGATTTCATAACTTTGTAATGGCAGCTCTAGGAATCTAATACATCCAGCAACAACTTCACTATTTACAATCAACTATGGACGGACTGAAGAAACACAAACTAGGTGTGACAAGAAAGAACCAGAGAGACTGAACTACTAGGGGTAGGATGCACAGAGGACAGAAGACCCCCTGCAGAACTTAACTCAGAAACTAAGCTACTAAATTAGCAGGAGTCCAAAAGTTTCTTTAGATGTTGTTATTTCTTTTCTCATCTTCTGGATCAGAATTAAAGATGCATAAACACTTGGAACTGAAGATGAGCTTCTCTCCTCCCTATCAGTGCTTCCTCCACTATCTGCCCTCAGCTACCAGGGGAGTCTCTACATGAACCTTGTTGTTTGTGTAAAGGGACCTTGCCCTTTTTTCCTTTCTGAACCTTCGAAATTAATTTAAAAGATAATAGGACCATTTAAAAGAAGATTACAAGTACTAGTAAGTTAAGCAACTAGAATCTTCATAGGGAAATTAAACTACTACCATTGGATATTACCAAATAGTACACTTAAACATAAAACTAAACTAAAAACACACCAGTTTTAACTTGATGCCAAACTTTCTACCTGCTTTGTTTTTTCATGTATTATAGATATAAGTATTTGGGAAGTGGCTGGAGGAGAGGTTTTGTTTGTTTTTAAGAAAACAAACTAAAAAGCAGGAAGATTAGCTCAGAGGCAGACGATACAAATACACATCACTAACAAGGTCAGAGAGCAAGTAAATGGAACCCAATTAAAGAATGGAAAACAGTCTCTTTAAATAAGGAAGAGGTTTATTTCAAGATGAAGCTTAAAATCCAAACATTTATGCAAACTATTAGCAAAAGCCCATTGATGGCTATAACTTATTCGGTCATTAAGCAAAGCTTTTAATGACTCTATGGAATCATGTGAATTACTGTAATCTAATGTTTATTAAAAGCACTGTTTATAACTTCCATAAGCAAATGCACATATAAAAATGACAGCTCTATACAAAATAAAAATACAACATGACTATCATGACATTAAAACATATAAAGCTATTATAATTTAATCAATGTAGTGTAGGACTAAGAACAGAAATAGATCCACAGAACAGACATATGTATGTATTTAATATCCTCATGGTGGCATTTTAAATCCACAAAGAAAAGGTTAATCAATAAATGGTTTTGGCATAATTGGTTAATTGTATGGAAAATGTTAGATTCCTCCCACACCATGCAGCAGACCAAAATCCTTACGTATTAAATTAATTAATTAAAATCGTAAGGGTGCATGGGTGGTTTGGCGGTCGAATGCTGGCTCTCCATGCAGGAGACCCAGGTTTGATTCCCAGACCATGTAACCCTCCGCCCCAATCCCCCAAAATATATATCATAGAAAGTGACAATAGTGAAATGAGGAGGGCCTTTCTAATCATTCAAAGAAGAAACCTTGAAAAGTCTACTATACGTAATCTGTGCATCAAAACAAAACAAGCCATAAATAAAAAAACAAAAAACAGTAAAGCACTGCAACTAGACAAATGGCAATCTTATATGTAAGGAACTCTATCTAAATCAATATGGAAAAAAACACTTTAATACTCAATAAAAAAATGTAAAAGAAAACAATAACAGAAGAAATACTATTAGCATTACTATTAGTAATACTATTAGTATTACTGCCACACACGATTATTCAAGAAAAACAATGTATTTCCATGTTTTGCCTATTAAACTGGCAGACAGTAAAAGCTCATGTTATCAGTAGTTTTCCCACACTTCTACAGTAAAAATATTACTTTTATGAACAAGTACCAGGATAGATTTTATTAATTAACTGGCAGTAAAGTTGATTTTTATCACAAGTACTATAATTACTAGTTTTGTGATCTCTGGCAAATCACTATTTAAAAAACAAATATTTATTGAGAAATCTTCACACCTACATTCTATCCAAAGTGGGCACTCAAAGGCTCACAATATCATCACAGTTGTGCATTCATCACCACGATCATTTTTTAGAATATATGCATCACTCCAGAAAAAGAAATAAAAAGAAAAGAACTCATATATCCCATACCCCTTACCCCTCCCTCACTGACCACTAGTATTTCCGGCTACCCAATTTTTTTTTGCCCCTCACCCCCACCCCCTTTTATTTATTTGTTCTTAATTTTTTACTCATGTGTCCATACCCTGGATAAAAAGAGCACCAGACAAGTTTTTCACAATACACTGTCATACCGTAAAAGTTATACAATTATACAATCAAGACTACTGGAACACAGCTCAGCAGTTTCAGGTACTTCTCTTCAACCACTGCACCATAAACTGAAAACGGGTATCTATATGTATAAGAAAAACCTCCTGGATAACCTCTTGACTGTGAAGTCTCTCAGTCACTGAAACTTTTTGTCTCATTTCTCTCTTCCCCCTTTTGGAGGGAAAAGCTTTCTCAATCCCATGATGCTGTGTCCCAGCTCATCCCAGCAGCCTGTCCTATGTTGCCAGGGAGATTTACACCCCTGGGAGTCATGTCCCACATAGAGAGGACAGTGACACCTGCCAAGTTGGCTTTGAGAGGCAGGCCACATCTAAGCAACAGAAGAGGTTGTCTGGGGGTGACTCTTAGGCAGGAATAAGCCTTATAGAGGCAAAGCCCAAGATCAAGGCCTCGCTCAATCATACGGACTAATTATAATATAAAAATTCAATGAACTAAAGTTGAGAGAATGGGATATCAGGTTGGGGCATACTGTAGAGGGTCCTAGATTGTAAGCTCTTACAGCAGTCATATATTCAGGAGGTGTAACTATCTATTAATTCTAAACTCTCAGATATTGCGATGTTTGTATATAACATGGCCCTTCCCAGAAATGTCAGGTATTTATGTGACACCTGAGACTCAGAGTTAGAGCTCTGAAGCTATGAAAATGAGCATTACCCCATACAGAAAATGTTTAAAAAGTTTAAAAAGGGCTTACACTTCAACTAGAGATATGAATGAAGCTGATCTGGATAGGACTAAGTAAGGTGTTATCAGAAGACTGGGGTTCATATTTTAAAACTTCAACTTTTGTGAGAGACTAAAGAAAAAAATGTTTATTTGGTGCAAAATTTATATTTTGGCTACTGTATTTAATTTAATGTGTATGGTCAATTTAATTGAACACCACAAGTACATGGAATCTTGAATAGGGCATGAGATTTTGTCAGTATTGCCCAGGTCAGTGTGATGCCCTGATAAATCTCAGAATGATTTGGACAGTGAATAAAGAAGTATTTACAAAGTGCCCTTGGGGGACTGGGGAAGTGGGGGGGGGGGGGTATTCAATTTCCCCATGTGGAGAATTTCTGATATTCCTGCAAAGGATAGGTTAAACCTACTTAAAATTAGACCTAAGAGTCACCCCCAGAGAACCTCTTTTGTTGCGCAGATGTGGCCTCTCTCTCTCTAAGCCAACATGGCAAGCGAACTCACTGCCCTCCCTCCCTATATGGGACATGACTCCCAGGGGTATAAGGCTCACTGACAACATGGGACAGAAATCCTGGGATGAGCCAGGACTTGGCATCCAGGGATTGAGAAAACCTTCTTGACAAAAAGGAGGAAGAGAGAAATGAAACAAAGTGTCAGTGGCTGAGAGATTTCAAACAGAGCTTATCCTGGAGGTTATTCTTATGTATTATACAGATACCCCCCTTTTAGCTTATCTAGGGTATGGACAGATGAGTAAAAAATATGCATAAAAAAATAAACAAATAGAGGTGGGCCACAGCGGCTCAGCAGGCAGAGTTATCGCCTGCCATGCTGGAGACCCGGGTTCGATTCCCAGTGCCTGCCCATGCAAAAACAAAAACAAATAATAGGGGAAACAGTTGAAATAAATTGAGTAAATTGAAATACTAGTGGTCAATGAGAAGGAGGGGTAACAAGTATGGTATATATGAGTTAAAAATCTTTTCTATTTCTTTTGCTGGAGTGATGCAAATGTTCAAAAAAATTACCATGGTGATAAATACACAACTACGTGATGATACTGTGAGCCACTGATTGTACACTATATAGAATGTTTGTATGTTTGTTAAGGTTTGACAATAAAAATATATTAAAAAAAAAAAAAAAAGATGAAGTCCTCAGCCTATTGAACTGACTGTTCCCCCAGTTTGCAAGAATATCAGGAATTCCCCAAATGGGGAAATTGGATATTTTTTTCTTTCTTTCTATCTCCCCAGTCCCTTAAGGATTCTTTGCAAATACTTTTTTATTCTCTGCCCAGATCACTCTGGGATTTATCAAGTTATCACACTAACCTATACAAACCAACAAGATCACAATCCCTGTTCAAGATTCCATGCAATTATGGTGTTCAAGTAAACTGACCACACAAGTTAAATTAGATAATGTGCTACCCAAAATATAAATCTTGCACCAAATAAACATCTCTTCCTTTGGTTTCACACAGAAGTTGAAGTTTTAAAATATGGACCACATCATCCTTTACCCTGTATTCTAGTTTACCTTAGTCCTATCCAGATCAGCTTCATTCATATTTCTAGATGAAGTCTAATCACTTTGATAAATCACTTCTGCATCTCTAGTTTATAATTGTTTTACAATCCAAAATCACATCATGTAATCCATCACCCCCCCTTTAAAAAAAAAAAGCTCATAAAACATAAAGGAATTAAAGTTAACAATACTTTGGAGAAATATTTCTCAATTTGTGGCCTGTGTTCCTAAAACATGATACTCAAGGTGCTTATTTAAAATGTAAACTGACAAGCTGCCTACTAGGTAAAAATCTCTCCGAGGCCCACTGAACTGTATTTTCAGCAAGCTTCTGTTGCTATGTTCTCATGAACACAAAGTAAACAGTGTCAAGCAGGACTAAGTTCTGAAATTTTACTAAGAACACTTCCATAATAATGTATTCTGCCCTTCCTCCTTGCATCTTCTGATGCAAAAGTGGTACAGAGTTTAGTAATGTAATTAATCCCAAATTTGTTCGACGTTTAAAAGATATAGTTTGATTCTAGGTAGAAGATATACCATAGCTTTGTGCAGAAAAATAAGTTTAGAGCATCTAGATTGCCTTTCTTTTTTTTAGATTGCCTTTCTTTTTGGGAGACAAAAACCGTAAGATAGGGTATGGCCTGATGTAATTTCACTGTGGAATTTTTATTTTATACTTGAATATATATTCTATAAAATACTCACCTCCGGCGGGCCACGGTGGCTCAGCAGGCAAGAATGCTTGCCTACCATGCCAGAGGACCTGGGTTTGATTCCCAGTGCCTGCCCATGTAAAAAAAAAAAAAAAAATTCTCACCTCAAGGTGATCTATACTGTTGATTACACCTCTGTAAAGTTTTGTTTCATAATGCATTTTAGCCAAACTTATCATCTATCCTAGACTTGTCTCTATATAAAATTCTTCAATCTAAAAAGAGATACTTTTACTAAGACTGAAAAATAACTGGTTCACAGTCTGGGACTGAGATATTCAGCTAACTTATCCTCTAGCAATATCCTCAAAAAGAAGAACTTTAGTTACTCCAAGAAAAGAGGTCACAGAGTAAGTCACAGGGAAACCATTAAATCCTTGGAAAATCTCCTCAGGCAAGTTTTTAAAGAAAGCTTTCATCAAGTTTGAGTTAATGAGCTGTTACCATGTACAAATACTGGCAACTGGTTTAAAATAGCCATAATATAGCACAATTATTATTTACTAAAATTGAAAAGCGGCCCTTGTCATCTTAGTACATTATCATACTTGTGCCTTCCATCCTATTCTCATTTATAATGCCAGCAGGAAAGGTGTAACTCATTCAGTATCACTCCAGACCCCAACAACAACCAGTATTGCGACCTCAACACATGCCATTTTAATGTGTTAATAAACCCCAGCAATCCTGAGTAACTGCAGAATTACAGACATAATCCTCAACAGAGGTATGTTACCAACTGGTTGGATATGAGGTTCAGAAAACACAGGGTAAGCCCACAATAATTATGTAGTTGTCACACTGAGTAGCTCTGTTTTTTCACAGCTTATTTAAGACACAAACGTAGAAAGTCTAGGAATGTCTAAAAGACCACCTGCTAAATCGCCTAGCCTTGGCTTCTCAGGGCCAGACAGAGGCGAGTGAAGGGGTTGAGGGTTAGTGATACCTAATAAATGTGTTGAGAAAGCACTGAATTCAAAATTTCTTCTTTTTCTTCAACTCACTGCCATGTAACCTTCCTGCTCATTTCTGCACAAGGAAAGCTACATTCTGTATAGGATCAGGAACCAGATGGGTAATCAAAAGGCCCTAGGGAGTCAGGAGACAAGGTTTAGTATATAAACGTGTGCTGTATAGTCCTGCCATAAAAATAGATGAAATTAGGGCCACAGTGGTTCAGCAGGCAGAGTTCTCACCTGCCATACCAGAGACCTGGGTTTGATTCCCGGTGCCTGCCCATGCAAAAAAGAAAAAGATGAAACAGACTTCAATTTTTCATTCAACAAGGCAAAGAGGATGAGAAATTGAGATGTATAATAAAGACAAGCAGATTTTATATGACATCAAATTTGGGAGCTTGGAAGCCATTTGACATATCACTAATTTTAGAGCCTGAGTTACTGTTTTTAGTTTTTCCTTTAAAAGAAAAAAACAAACCAACCATTTATACACACCAAATTTGGGCTTAAACTTTTCATTCGTACTTTTTATTCTGGGAACTTCATATATGCAATCTTTTATCCTCTTTTCTTTATCTCCCACATAGGTAACCACACATATTAACAATGAGGTATATACCATTTCTTCTTTTTCACAATGTCCATATAATCACATATGAAATTCATACATACATACACAAAAGACATGAGAACTAGCTTCTTCTTAATAGATTAATATTAACCACACTTCTCTGCAAACTGCTTCTCATTTATCTTGTACAAATTCTGCCAAGATTTCACAAAGGCAGCATCAATCCCATTTTCTATTTACAACATAGGAGTACCCATTTCCAACAGATGTTACTGTTCATTTTAACATTTCAGATACTTGTTGGTAATTCAGATTTGTTCTTCAGTGACTTTCCTATTCACATTCTTTGCCTGGTGTTCCACTGGGATGTCTGAATAGTATAGTATTGGTATTAATTCTTTGTCATCTGTTTGCCAATACTTTTTTCTTAAATCATCTGCCCACTGACTTTGTGTATGGTATCTTTTGCTATAAAAGTATTTAAATTTTTTTATGTGGTACAATGTTTGTTTTGTCTTTTATGTCTTAGAACAGAGGTCAGAAAACTATGGTCTGCCACCTGTTTTATAAATAAAATTTTATTGGAATACAGCCCTGTCCATTCACTTGTGTAGCAGAGTCAAGAAATTTCAACAGAAACTGTCTGGTAGGTAATGCCTAAAATACTCACTATCTGGCTCTTTACATAAAAAATGTGTTGACCCTTGCCATAGAATATCAAGAAAATTGGATGTCTGATATTTCTCCCCCCAGAAAATTTAAGCTCCAAAAGGATTTTTATGTTTTCTTCATTGCTATACTCTCACTGCTTAGAACAGTATTTGTGAAATGATAAACGCAAAATTTTCAGAATTAATCCAAGTCTTCTAACTTTTATAGTCTTAATTGTAAATACAGTATTAGTGATATTTGAATAATACTGTTAAAAATTATTTTTCTTAGCAATGTATAACTTTGTTGTGTTTTATTGTGGAAATGTATGAGAAATAACACACTAAAGTTTATTTGTTTTGGGGGAGGTGGAATGGGGATGGGGGAGTCCAAGGCCAGGAATCAAACCCAGGTCTCCCCCCATGGAAGCACACTAGAGTTTTACAGCTGAAAATCATCAGCTATCATTAGACCACTTTGAAAGTCATCCATTCCAATATTAAGGACATAACTGTATAGGGGGAAATTACTATAACATTTCAGGTTCATTTTGTTGTTAAAAATCAATTTATTTTAAGAGACCCTTCATATACAGGCACAAAATCATAGCACTCAACAATTTGCTGCTCATTACAAGCTACTTTTCAGTTGACAAGTCTGATCACAATGATTAAATATTTTACACCAAAAGCATCTAATGAGGAGGTGAAAATTTTTCTGATTAAAGTTAATGACTGCCAATACTATATAACTTTAGATTTTGGGTTTAACTTGTCCATAATGAATATAAAATAATCCAGATAGTTTGTAACCCATGCCATAGGGGGCATTTTATTGTTATTTGCTTCCAAGCACAGCTTTACAAATGCAGCATAAGATTAGTATTTGATTTATAAATCGTGGCAAAAAAATATTTGTAAGCCTAAAATATAATGTTCAATCTTTTTAATATTTCTGTTCCAATGAAAGTTTTCCTAATAAAATATTGAGGGAAAATGTTCCAAGATCATATAAAGAATTCTCATAATTATCACAACATAATCTCATTTCTATTAAATCACAAATAAACTTTGTCCCTTTAAGCTAATAAATTCCTACAATAAACAACATCTATATTTCAAATCATAGTCAATGAACAGTAAGTCATACTATATATCCTTATACTTAGGAACATTATTCCTTTAACTTTTTTAGACATTTTGGAAAACATGCATAGCTCCTAATGAAAAACAACAATATTCACCTTACATTTTAATGACTGAAAAACTCTAAAATCCTTTTTGATCCCTATGCTATTTAGACATTTGTATTTACAGTTAACAGTTCTCCTAAAAGGAAAAAGGGTAGCTCAGCAAGTTAAAACATATCCAAACAGGAGATTTGTTATAAAGCAAGAACTGTCATTTACCAAATTTATCTATAATAATCTGCCCCATGGAAAGAAAGGGAGGAGGATGGTAATGAAAGAAAATAGAAAAAGAACAGGATTGACGAAGAGAAAAAACAGAATAAAAATTAAAAACTACTTCCAAATTGCCAAAGGACTGGGTATAGGGGGAAAGAAATCTCTTTTGCATATATATCCAGAAAGTTTGTGTGTGTCAGCACACGGTGATTACAGTTCCAATAAGCTAGAATTTAAATAAAAGGTTGAAATAGCAGCAAATAGATGAAAGGCAGCTCCTTTAACATTTGCTCTTGGAGTCCAGCAACTCTCAGCAGTTGGCTGGAGACTAAGCTGGACGATCCTGTGGAGCTCCAACAAAGGGACGAAACAAACTCAAGTCCCCAGGGCCCCCTCCCGACAACGCGTGAAACAACTTGATAAATGATTGCTCTGTCAGCGGACGAAGAGATGGAGACGTCTGGGAGCAGAGGGGGAATGTATCTAATTTAGGAGGCCCAGGGGGGAGAGGAGAGACAAGAACAAGGCAGAAGGGCCCAACAGGAGCAAGACCACCTTATGACACAAACATTCAACAACAGAATCTAGACGCAGACACCACAAAACCAAACGGTATCTCAAGAACTGAAGTTAGTATAACATGACACCTCTGGCAGTCTAATTCCTCCTTGGTTACTAGGACTCTGGGGGGAAATTTTCACCTTCCATAACCTATTCTTTAGCCTCAAGTCCAAGCTTAAGAAAGCACTGCTCTGAAGTCACTTCATTCCTTTAATGATGACATGAAATACAAACTCCATGCTCCCTATAGCCAGTACAGGCTTAAAGGTTGGTGATTCAGAATTTAAAGACAGAAAGGACAAGAGCCCAATGTCTACCTCAATTCAAAGAAACATTAATTTACCCTAAAACAAAATACAGGAGTTGTTCACATCTGGGGCCCAACACTTCAAATTGCCCTCCCTCCCTCTTTTTGAGTGTGTGCACCAGCTATTTATACAACCTTTTCCTGGCTGAGGAATGATATTGGTCCCATAGGACTTCCCTTTTGGAAGACCTCACTGGTGACAAACTCCTTCAACAATGCACAGGCATTTGAGAAGTAGGCACAGAAGGCATCTCTAATTGAGAAAAGGGTTGGTGGGATTGTTAGTGGTATAAATATCAGTTTTTCAAACGCAGTTACCCAAAGAGTAATTAATTTTAACCCAAAAGGGAAGTTCTTTTACCACAAGCATCAGATGAAAGACCATTAAGCAAGTTTGCTAAAATACATGTCAAAGTTAGGAGCAAACAAGTGGCAAGTATAGAATTCCTAATTGACTCAAGCCTTTCATATGTCACTCCAATTTTTCATTTGATGAACCAGAGACAGTAATGTGGTTGTTTTAATCAAAGTAATCATGGTTTGTTTTACTGCGTATAAAAGTTTAATAAAGGCCAAATTAAACTTTGACTGTAATTATGCATAAGTAAAATTAACTGCAAATTGTATACCAAGAAAGTGAAGTTAAAGAATTTACCTTCTCTGATGCCCTTGGAAGACTACTGACAATTCATATGATACGGTCCAAAGCTCATTTATAACAGAATGTATTTCACATCTTCTGGCATAATAATTAATGGTTAGAGAGTTACTGTACTGTTGAAGGGTACAGGGCAGTGATGAGAAAAACATCATTTATCTGGGTGGAATTGGAGGGTCTTGCTCCTACTAGTTTAATTTTTCTTCGTAGTAAAAGCAAATCTACTGAGTCTACTCTGGGTAAAATGTATTCCTGGCCGTTCAAGAATTCACACCAGATTAGACAAAAATGGATATTCTGTGACCGATCTCACTTACTAATTTCCCAGAAACCTGCCTTGTGAGGATACACAGCTTTAAAGGGGTCTTAGGGCTTCCTAAATTTAGAAATGGGAGAGTAAGAGGCACTCTACTATGACTCTCACTTTGAGACAAGTTAATTCCACTCTACCATGACTCTCACTTTGAGACAAATTAATTCACACCCAACATTTCACAAAAGTATAGTTTTGAAATTATACAGCCCTGTCTCTAAATTCTATCTACTTCACTGCCCAACCTCTCTACCTTAATCACACAACATCATAACATTATATAAAATCAAGATATCTCGCTTGTACTGAGAAATGAGAAGTTCTGCCATGGTTCTTCCTGACAAGAGTCAGCAGGAGCTAATGCCTCCTTTTAGACTGGATATGTACCTCCAGTTCACCAACTGGACATCAGGCCCACCCACTCATTAATTACCTGTCTGACATTGTAGGTGATGAGTTTCTATAAAGACTAGTAATCCAGCCTATACTGGCCAATCCCAGTAATCCAGATTAAACATTAATGGTTCTTTCTTCCCATCTGTCTCAGATAATCCTGGATGCTCCCCTAAATCTTCCTTCACTTGGCATTAACCTTTCACCTGTAGCACTCAGGATTTAACACAATACTCAAAGTATTTTCTAACCATTAAGAAGACAGAACTAGCACTGGTTTATTCTGAAAAGCAGTAGATAAACATCTTCCATAAGCCTGCATGGCTACATATGAAACTGCTAAAGAAAAGATACACAAACAAATCATAAGCCAGGAAGGTAAGTAACAGTGACGGCTTAGCTAGGAAAACAGGGGCTGTAATGCATGATTCGGGAATATTTGTTTGTGCAGGCTACTGGAAAAGGGATGAAAGATCAATGTGAACAAAGCAAAAAAGGAGGGTGGGAGATTTAAATGGCAACAGAGCAGAGTTAGACAACACTTGCTCCTGATAAATTTTCTATCATCACTTCTTAAGGCAGTGTTTCCCTAAGCACGGTCCTTGTATCAGAATCTCCTGAATCCAATCCCAAAGAGTAGGACTTCAGAAGCTGCATTTTAAATAAGCTCCCTAGTGCATCTAAAACACATTTATGACTGAAAGATTACAAATGTCTACTACAGCTGCCTAAAGGGTTCATCAAGAATGAGGGCTCACAGTGTCCTCTTTCTGCACCGCTCCACTGTATTCTCACTCATCCTAAAGAAACCTCATCACTAAAGCAATAATCACACTATGTTTAATTGTTTATGGAACGTCTCCAAAGAGAAGCAAAGAGTCTCTTTTTTTTTATTCTCTTGGATAGTAAAGTGCTTGGCACACAGTAAATGTTCAAATATTTATTCAATTAAGTTATTTCACCTCTTACCTTATTTTAAACACTACAGAAGGAAAAGGTTTGACTAAGTGATTTCTAAACATCTAATATTCTAACATGTTTTATGTATTAGAGCAATGTTTCTCAACCTATTTCTTATTAGTACCCTCCTATAAAGTCTTTTAAGACTTTTATTTCCTAATCGCCTCCATTCCCCAAGAAATTTTAGTATTACAGATAAACTACATATCTATTTATGATGTGGCCCTTTATAGGTCACAAACTATTGTAGTAGCAAAGATTTTTGTCATATCAAAGTTATAGGCTGAGCCCCCAATCTTGGGGTTTGTTCATATGAAATTTAACCCCACAAAGGATAAGTCAAGCCAACTTAAAATTAGGCCTAAGAGTCACCCCCAAGAGAACCTCTTTTGTTGCTCAGATGTGGCCTCTCTCTACAGCCAACACAACAAGCAAACTCACCACCCTCCCCCTGTCTATGTGGGACATGACTGCCAGGGGTGGGGACCTTCCTGGCAACATGGAACAGAAATCCTGGAATGAGTTGAGACTTTGCATCAAGGAATTGAGAAAACCCCTAGAACGAGCTGAGACTCAGCACCAGGGCATTGAGAAAACCTTCTCCACCAAAAGGGAGAAAAGTGAAATGAGACAAAATAAAGTGTCAATGGCTGAGAGATTCCAAACAGAGTCGAGAGGTTATCCTGGAGGTTATTCTTACGCATTGAACAGATATCACCTTGTTAGTCGAGATGTAATGGAGAGGCTGGAGAGAACTGCCTGAAAATGTGGAGCTGTGTTCCAGTAGCCATGTTTCTTGAAGATGCTTGAATAATGATAGAGCTTTCACAATGTGACTGTGTGATTGTGAAAACCTTGTGTCTGATGCTCCTTTTATCTACCTTATCAACAGATGAGCAAAACATATGGGATAAAGATGAATAATAGGGGGAACAAATGTCAAAATAAATTTACACTGAAATGCTGGTGATCGGTGAGGGGAGAGCTGGGGGTTATGGTATGTATGAATTTTTTCCTGTTTTTTTTTATTTCTTTTTCTGAATAGATGCAAATGTTCCAAGAAATGATCATGATGATGAATAATCAACTATGTGATGATACTGTGAATTCTTATTATATACGTAGAGCGGAATGATAAAAAAAAAAGATTTTTATCATTTTGCCCAAGAATTGATCACTCTGTATTACCTCCACTGATAATGCATTCAATTGTGTTTAGGATAATCACCACAACATTGGAATGATAGGGGGAGAATGTTAATCCAATACTTAGTAATATTTAATTATAACTTCTTAGACCAAATCAACATATGATTTGAATTGACATGTGCTACTGACAACATTTAAAATATTACCATCAGTTTTACAATTAAACTTTCTCCAAATTGGGTATAGTACTAACAACGTTCTTGTAAAATATCTATCAACTATTACTAAAATAAACTATATGTGAAAAGTTTTTGTAAACATTTTTTAGACACAGCAAGCCCAGGGCTTTAAGCACATACTGAATTTAACCAGTAAGTGATAGTGCTCTTACCTATTCAAAGAATTAACCCTCCTGCTTGCCTATGATATAATGTTAAACCCAATGTTAGTGCACCACTTAGACAATCAGAAATACCAGGAAAAACACGATGAGTGTGTCACATTTACGGATATCACTAAACCATCTGACTGCCATCTATACTGTACGTAAGAGCTTATGAAAGCTTATAGAAGAGTATATAGTGTGTGCCTCCGTAAATGTGGAGTTCACAAATAGGCAAAGCTAACCTATAGAACTGACAGATATGTGTTTGGGTGATAAATAATAAAGAAAAACAAAAACATCATTAACCTAACGACCAGGGGAATTGCATGAAAGGGAATGGTTGGTGTATAGATAGCATGCTATGCTGGTTTGAAAATACTATGTACCTCAGAAAAGCCATGTTTTAATCCTGATGCCATCTTGTGGAAGCAGCTGTTTCTTTTAATCCTGATTCAATACTGTAGGTTGGAATCTTTTGGTTAGATTATCTCCATGGAGATGTGGCACACCCAATTGTGGGTATTAACTTTTGACTAGATGGAGATGTGGCTCCACCTATATCAGGTGGGGCTTGATTAGTTTATTGGAATCCTTTAAAAAAGGAAACATTTTGGAGAAATCTCAGAAAGACAGAGCCTAGAGAAACGACAGAAACCTCAGAGCAGACAGAAACTTCACAGCAAAACTAACACAGATGTGAAAATGTGGAGAACAGAGACACGGATATTTGGAGACACTTGGAGCCAGCAGACATCACCATGAGATATAAACGAAGCCAGAACCTGGAGAGATTCAAGGGAAGCTAAGAGATGAAAGCCAGGAACAGAGGGTGGAAGCACGGAGGACAGGAGGAAGGGACCAGCAGATGCCATCCATAAGACTACCCAGCTGACAGAGGTGTTCCTGACACATCTGCCTTCCTTGAGTCAAGGTGCCATAATCTGAACATTTTCACTAACTGAAAACTGTAAATTTGTAATTTATTAAATTCCCCTTTATAAAAAGCTGTTCTAGTTTTGGTGTATCCCATTCCGTCAGCTTGCAAACTAACACAGATGCCTTCTGGGTTAACAATAATATTCTATTAGTTGACTTAATGGCTAATATGAGGGGATTTTTGTAATAGTAATTTATAGATTGTATATTTGTTCCATGTGCTTTTTTATATGTGTTTTATTCACAACAAAAGTAATTTATAAACAGGGAAAAAAGTTTATGAAAGTTATTATCAAAAAGGCAACAGCAAGTGTTGACAAAGACAGGAGAGACTGCAACCCTCACAAATGCTTGTGGGAATGCAAAACGGGTTAGGTGCCTTGGGAACATAGTTGACAGACGACCCAGAAATTTCACCCCTTGGTATATAGACAAGAAAAATGAAAGCATATGTCCATGCAAAAACTTGGACATGAAATGTTCATAGCAGCATAGTTCATAACCCAAAAAGGTAGAAATCACCCAAATACCCATTAGCTGATGAGTGGATAAACAAAATGTGATATATATATATACATATATATATATATATATATATATTCTGGGTCTTTTGTCTTTACATAAACTTATGAATCAGTTTGCTGAAATCTAGAAAATAGCTGGCTGGGATTTAGATTGGGATGGTGCTGAATCTAGATAAAATTGGGAAACCAAAAACAAAGTTGGAGGACTGACTAACCTGACTTTAAGATTTATAAAGCTACAGTAATAAAGACATGTGGTACTGGCAAAAGAATAGAAAAGTAGGTCAAATAGAAAACAGATCAATGAATCAAGAGCAGCAGACCCACACACATATTATCAACAACCACAGGCTAGGATAAAATATTTGCAAAATATATATCTGATAAAGGAGTTATATCCAAGAACTCTTAAAACTCACAACAATAAGAAAACAAACCAATTTTAAAATGACTAGAAGATCTGAACTGACAACTCACCAAAAATATACAGATGGCAAATAAGCATATGAAAAGATGTTCAGTATCATATATCCTTAGGGAATTGCTAATTAAAACAATGACATACCACTACACACCTAAAAGAATGGCTAAAATCCAAAGCACCAACAACTGAATGCCAATGAGTATGTAAAGCAACAGGAACATTTAGTCATAGCTAGTGGAAATGGAAAATGGTACAGCCACTTTGGAAGACAGTTTGGCGATATGAAGTTAAACATAAGCTTACCATACAATCCAGCATTGCACTCCTAGGTATTTACCCAAATGAGTTGAAAACTGTTATCTATACAAAAACCTGCACATGAATGTTTATAGTAGTTTTATCCATAATTGCCAAAAACTGGAAGCAATCAAGGGATCCTACAAGAATAGGTAAACAAACAATTTCATCATACAATGAAATATATGCGCTATCAGGCCATGAAAAGACATACTGACTGAAAAGATGCTAGTCTGAAAAAGCCATATACCGTATGTTTCCAAGTATGACATCTGGAAAAGGCAAAATTATGGGAACAGTAAAAAGATCATTGGTTGGCCAGGGATTTAGGGGAAGGAGGGAAAGAGAAAAAGAGGCAAAGTGCAGGGTATTTTTAGGCAGTGAAACTATTCAGTATGATGCTATAACGGTGGACACCTGATATTATGCATGTCAAAAACCAAGGAACTGTACAACACAGAGTAAGCTATGACTTTAGTTAATAATGTATCAATATTGATCAGTTGTAAGAAATGTACCACACTAATGCAAGATGTTAACAATAAGGGAAACTGTTCTGAAGGGGAGGAGAAATATATGGGAACTCTGTTTCATATATATATAAGCTCGGTTTTTCTGTTAATTTAAAAATGTTCTAAAAAATAAAGTCTTTTAATTTTAAAAAATGCAGGACACTAGGAAACGTGTTCATTCATAATTATAACAGGCATGAAAAAGAATTAACAGGTTTAGGCTCCAATGATAAAATTCAAGATGGAAACAGTTTTTTTAATGCTTCTATTTTAATTTATTGAACTGAGGTCACACAGTGCTATATAAAAGTAAAGTACTGAAGGCAGTTATTTAGAATCTATATACAAATTATTATAAGCTAAGGCTCAAGATAAAATGGACTACCTTGAGAGATGAATTAAGGTCAAGCAAAGGCTAAGGGATTTTTGAAGGTGTTCTAGACCTTAAGCTTACTGAGAATAGGAAATGTGTCTGCATAATATTTTCTGTGTCGGGGGTGATGCTCGAAGCTTTACATATAAACTATTTGAACTCTTCCCAACAACCTTGCAAGGTATGTACATTATCTTCATTTAAACTAGTTCAAAACCAAACTTTTCGAAGACTAGAAGAAAACAGTTCAAGTAATTAATCTAAGCTTTGGTTCCCTGTGATCTACGAAAAAAATAACAATCCTAACTACTTCAGAGCTGTTGTAAAAACTAAATGAAATAAGGTATATCAAGCATCCGACATTTAACAAACACTCAACTTTCTGTTTCTTTTACCCCAGTTTCAGCAAAAACGAATGTTATATTCTGGAAACTAGCAAATTATGTGTGGATGATCAGGGTTAAAATCAATACTTTAAAGGCCATCAGTGTTCACCAGTTGCGAGCACTTAATCATGCAGCATAAATCCAACAAACTGTGGTGAAACAGAGCACTCAAAAACAGTTGTTTGTGTTACGAGAAAATAAAAAAGTTAATCTAGCACATATTCAAGTGACGTGTTACCACAACAATGCTAAATAATAATTAGATACATGCAGTAGGCAGTGTGACTGACTGTAAGCACTATGACTTTTGCTACCATAATAATTGTTTCTATGGTAATTTGGGAGCCAAGCCATGAGCTGTTGTGAAAACCAGTAGAAGTTACTATCACCACAAGCCATAAGTGACAATGTAAGCATGCTCTTCTCTTTCCCGGGGACTCTTTGAAAAAGACTTGGCTGGATATTGAGACGAAGACAGGCTGCACACAAATATGTAACGCTTCACACTTAAGCTGCAACACTTCTTTTCCCAGAATTAACATCGGACAGGGCAGCCTAGCTCTGACAGCTGGCAAGAGGAGAAAGGTAATCAATCACAGGAGCTGTGGGGGTATGTTGCATAGAGGTGAAGGTTAGAGATAATTTAGAGTGATGAACTACAAAGGGATGACTGAGGATAAGTAGTTGGTAGAACACTTGGAGAATTAGGAGGCAGGATAAGAGGGCCAGATGGAAGAACAGCCAAAGGAGATGTAGGAAGTGAGGCAGGGGCAGGGGCAGAGGCTGGAGCAGGGGGAAGAGGGAAAAGGAGGAGTGGGGAGAGATGGGGAGTGGAGGAGGAGGGAAACAGAGGGCCCCTGACCAAACCCTCCTTTACACCTTCCTGCAAAATCCAAACACTGGTTAGCAATATTGCATTTGAGTTCTCAAATGCAGTCATATGAGCACTAAAAAAGAGAAATGAACACTCACACATGTATACTGGTAACACTATAAATTCACTATCTCTATCATCAACCAAGGCTCCAAGACCCCACTTCCAAGCCTTCATTTGCCATTCTTAAATATTATTTCCCCACCACATCTATTGCCCCATCATTCTCAGATGGTTTTGTCTCCTTTATACATGCCTACTAGATATCTCTACTTCAAATACTTTTCTCTAGAAAATCAACTCAGTATTTTGAAAAATGGTAAATACAAAGGGCAAAAATCATACATTTATCTTACCTTATTTATAAAGACTATCTCAGGATAATAAAATGCTGAAAAGCTACTCTTCATAAAAGTATTCCAGGTAGTAAGCAAAAAAAAAGAAATGACAGTTTAGCTAGTGGAAATGGAAAATGGTACAGCCACTTTTAGAATAAAATTTCATTTATACATTTATTTCAGAATAAAATTGTTTAACCAAGTCCATGGAACTGCACAACAGAAACAGTGAACCCTAGGTTATTCATGGATTATAGTAAATAGTACAATTAAATGTGCTTTCATAAATTGTAAAAATATAACATACCCCACTATATTCTGTATTATAAGCCTCTGATTTTACCTTTATCATGGTCATCTGAGATGGTGTAGTAGCCCATGATAAACTCTGGGATCTGTCCTGTAACTATCTGTTGAAGAATGCTTTGAAAAGCATTGCTTTTTTTCTTTCTTTGCTTTGTATATATGCTATACTACACTATAAAAAAGAAAGAAAAGAAAAAATATATAAACCATACTAAAGCAAGGTATAAATAACAGGGAGGTATATGGGAATCCATATTTTATGCATTATTGTTCTGTAAACCCCTAACTTGCCTAATAAGAAAACAAGAAAAAAAAGAGGGAATGACAAAATTAAAATACCATCACTGTTCTAACTCTTAATGGAATAATGATCTAGGCAATGATTATTAAGGGCTACTAACAAATCAAAGAGGAAGACAACAAAACATTACGTGCTCTTCCTAATGGAAGTAACACCACACCACCTACTATGAATTCTTGGGTGGGGGGTGGGGGAGATAAACTGTATTTGAGCTGTATTTGAGCAAATTTAACTACAAATGTACAGGACATTAAGAGGGGAAAGAGGAACATGCTAAATGACTCCATGAGGATGAACTCAACAAAATCCAAACTGGGAAACTGTAAAGAAAAAGGAGAAGGCTCTATCCCTCCACAGAAGCTTTGAACAACCAAGAACTGGTAGAAAGAGCTTTCTCAAAGCTCCAGGAAAAAAGTTAAAAGAAAATATTAATAGGTGAAAGCACCAAATTTAAAAAAAGAAAACTTATAAAGTGGTAAGGTCGTAATAAGTAAAAAAATAAATAAATAAATAAAAATAAAGAAGGTGGTAGGATCATGGCATGTCCTGGCTAGCCCCTCCTCTCCCCTCCCCTTCACCAGCCCTTGCTCCTAATATGCATATCACTGGTCCGAGTTCTGGAGGAAGGTCCTCCTACACATATTGAGAGATCATGTCTGTTTAAGCCCAATCTGTCTGGTAGTGGCACTCACCTTCCCAGAACTTGCCCACCATGTAGAAGGCAGCTAAATGAGCTCTACTACAGAACAATGGGAAGCAGTCAAGATGTGCTACTTGCAGCAAGTTACTGCAGGCTGTAGACATATAGTGCAGTGCTCAGACTGAGGAAACTGCTTTCATGAGGTGACATTTGTATCTGTGTAAAGGGGAAATTCCCAGGGCCACAAAAAAGCACACTGTGAGACAGGATGAGCAAAAAGAATCAGGGAAGGCCCCCTAAGCTCTGGCACATAACTATTGTTTAGTTATGTGCCAGAGCTCACTATCTGAAGAACACTTCCACAAGTCAAACTACAAGGACTGGAAAAGGTGTTTTCTACTTTTCCTTCCTTTTAAAATTTTTTTTATTAGCTTCCGGTATTCAAGGAAAACTGTGTCATAACACCAGTTGGATACAAGCTTAAGGAATGGAGTCACACAGTTTAAGTCCCAGGAATAACACCTATTTTCAGTTTTCAACAAACGATTACAAAACATACAAGGAACATGACACAGCGGCTAAGGCAAAGGAGAAAATTACAGCATTAGAAACTATCGTTGAGGAGGACCAGACCTATAACCTACCAGCAAAGACTTTAAAATACAGCCCTAATTATGTGAGAAAGCTAAGAGAAAACAGGGACAAAGAACAAAGGAAAGCAAAAGACAAACACAAAGAGGATATCAATAGAGAGATGCAAATCATGAAAAGGAACCAAGCAGAAGTGACCATAACAGTAAAAGAAACTTAAAAGGGATTCAACAGCAGACTGCAGCTGGGAGAAGAATCAGTGAATTTGAAGATAAGCATTGAAATCAACCAATCTGAGAAGCAGAAGGAAGAAAGATTGAAAGAGCCCGAGGAAATTATCAGAGAGTATGCAAGCTCACAGAGAAAGAAACTAAGAGTATGGGTTGCTGAAGGCAGGGAGGGGGCAGAGGTAATGGGTAGTTCATACAAAATGTTATAGGGCTTTATCTCTGCAAGCGAAATCATTGCCTTTCCCCCTACATGGGACATGATATCCAGGGGTAAAAGTCTCCCTGGCGGCATGGGAGATGACTCCCACAGCACTGACACCATGGGATTAACAATGCCACCCTGACCAAAAGGGGGAAAGAAGTGTAACTAATAAAGTATCAGTGGCTGAGAGAGTTCAAACAGTCGAGCGGTTACTCTGGAGGTCACCCTTATACAACTTTCAGCTAGACATTGCTACCTATCATAACTTGTGCAAATCATTCCAGCCAATCCTAAAGAATACCTGGAGTAATATATAAGATTCTACAAAGTTTCCATGCACTAGGGTAACTTCCCAGAGATCTACAACCTCCAGATGGGTCCTAGACCAGGTAAGTCCTGAAACCTAGAAGGCTCACCTTCTCCAGAGGACCAGCTAGTTACATCTACCTATCCCATATTATTGACAGCCCCTTCCAACATCAAGAAGTTAGAATTGCCATAGCTTCTTTCAACATAAAAAAAAAGTTAGAATGGACACAGCACCTTCCAACATGAAAAAGTTAGAATGACTATAGCCCATTCCTCAAGAGTGGGACAGAAAGATCCAAGGTGATGGTGGAGTTATATGAAGAAGGAAGGGTTTAAAAAACGAAAATGACTGCTGAATCACTAAATTGATATTTCTTTTAGTCTTCAGTATCTTAGAGAAGCTAGAAGTAAAAATCTAAAATTGTGGAATTGTAACCCACGCCAAACTCTGAAATTTGTTCTACAATTAACTGTTGTGCTGTGCTTTGAAATTTACTGTTTTCTATATATGTTACTTTACACAAAAAAGAAAACAAAAGGTCGATTGTGATGATAAAAAAATATTTATTCCTTCTAGTCTCCCATATTCTGGAGCAGCTAGAATGAAAAACCTGAGATGACAGTATGGTAGCCCATGACAAACTCTGGGATTTGGCCTGTAAAAAAAAAAAAGAGAACTTCCCGAATAAGCTGGTGGCTTAGGAATGTATGTGTTTTAGTTCGTCCTCCAGAACAATTACTAAATAACCAGAAACAGTACAGAACAACTCCTGGGGACATGTCAGTGACCGGACACACAGTGTACCCCAGTCTAGATCAGCTGGACCGGCTGCGAGCATCCCCAGAACCGTGAGTTTCCCAAACAGCAGCAGCCAGCACCCCTCCCCCCCAGTCTGCTTCCCAGAGGGGAAAGGAAAGAGACTTTACCAGCAGCAGGGACTGAGCCCAACCAAACGCCAATTGTGGAATTAATTAACAAACTCTGACAACTAAAAATAGGCCCCCAGCTAGGGTGAACTTGGTCAAAGCTGAGGTCACTCATTTTTGCCCTGGCACCAAGGGGGCAGGGCAGATGGAAAAATAAGGAAGCAAAAAAAAAAGGAAACAGGTTTTTATGGCTGTGTTTCTATAAAGGCTTGACTGCCTTTGGATACAGCATCAGGGCATCTCAGACTGCAACTGCCCCAAGCATAGGCAGAAACAAGCTCGGCTGAGGGCCTGTCTGGAGCCTGTGCCTTCCACAGGGGAGGGGTGAAGTTCAACTCAGGTAAATCCAGTTGGTGGATTTGGTGGTGTCAACGAATTCAGACACCAGGGTTTGGTAATTTGAAGCCATTATAACCAGCCTACAACCTCTCCTCTGTCTCCACCACGCGCCCAGCAGGGAGAGTCTGCCAAAGTTAAAGGTACTGCATCATCTTATGCTGGTGGGACCTGCAGGCAGACAAGCACCACATACTGGGGAGGATAAGAAAAACAGAGCCTAGAGACTTCACAGGAAAATCTTTCAACCTGCTGGGTCTCACCTTCAGGAAAACCGATGCAGGTGACTCTTTCCTCCTGATAGGAGGTCAGTTTGGCCTGGGAAAATCCGACTGGGGTCTATAATACCTAAGTAGACCCTCCTAAGGGGGGAAGGGGGAGGCACCATACAAACAGGGCAAGAAACAAAACAACAAGAACTGAAAAATTCTCCTTTGTTAAACAAAACCTAAGCTAGAGGTCCAGAAAAAGCTGAACTGAATGTCAAAGAACAGATAGACAACAAATTCATCCAGCAAGAAAACCCTAGGTAAAAGAAGTGAAAACAATCTCCAGAATAAACTAATTAAGGTAATTAAATACCTAGACACCAGCAAAAAATAACAAATCACACTAGGAAAATTGAAGATATGGCCAAAAGAATAACCCAACAATTCAGATGAGATACAGAAGCTGAAACATTTAATTGAGAATACACGAACAGACATGGAAAACCTCATCAAAAACCAAATCAAGGAATTGAGGGAGGATATAAAGAAGGCAAGGAATGAACAAAAAGAAGACATCAAAAGTCTGAAACAACAAATCACAGAACGTATGGAAATGAAAGGCATGGTAGAAGATGAAAAACACAACAGAAACCTACAATGGTAGATTTCGAGAGGCAGAAGGTAGGATTAGTGAACTGGAAGATGGAACATCTGAAATCCAACAAGCAAAAGAAAATATAGAGTAAAAAATGGAAAAATATGAACAGGAACTCAGAAAACTGAATGACAATATGAAGCGAACGAATATACGGGTTGTGGGTGTCCCAGAAGGAGAAGAGAAGGGAAAAGGAGGAGAAACCTAATGGAGGAAATTATCACTGAAAATTTCCCAACTCTTATGAAAGACCTAAAATTGCAGATCCAAGAAGTGCAGCGTACCCAAAGAGAACAGATCCAAATAGATGTACTCCAAGACACTTATTAATCAAAATGTCAGAGGTCAAAGAGAAAGAGAGAATCTTGAAAGCAGCAAGAGAAAAGCAATCTATCACATACAAGGGGAGCCTGATAAGACTATGCATAGATCTCTCAGCAGAAACCATGGAGGCAAGAACACAGTGGGATGATATATTTAAATTATTAAAAGAGAAAAACTGCCAACCAAGAATTCTATATCCAGCAAAATTGTCCTTCAAAAATGAGGGAGAAATTAAAATATTTTCAGACAAAAAAATCGCTGAGAGAATTTGTAACCAAGAAAACAGCTCTACAAGAAATACTAAAGGGAGCACTAGAGACAGATATGAAAAGACAGAACAGAGAGGTGTGGAGAAGAGTGTAGAAAGGAAGACTATGAGTAAAGGTAAAAAGAAAGAAAATTAGATATAACATATAAAATCTAAAAGGCAAAATGGTAGAAGAAAGTACTACCCGTGCAGTAATAACACTAAAGGTTAGTGGACTAAACTCCCCAATCAAAAGACATAGACTGGCAGAATGGATTAAAAAACAGGACCCATCTATATGCTGTCTCTACTCAAAGGACATGAGGGCAAGGACACAAATGGACATTGCACACCAATGTTTATAGCAGCATTATTTACAATTACCAAGAGCTGGAAACAGCCAGAATGTCCATAAACAGACAGGTGGCTAAACAAACTGTGGCATATACATACTATGGAGTATTATGCAGCTGTAAGGCAGAATAAAGTTATGAAGTATGTTAACAGCATGGATGGACCTTAAGGACATTATGCTGAGTGAGACTAGCCAGAAATAAAAGGACAAATGCTGTATGGTCTCACTGATATGAACCGACATCAGTGAATAAACTTGGAATCTTTCCTTGGTAACAGAAACCATCAGGAGATAGAAATAGGGTAAGATACTGGGTAATTGGAGCTGAAGAGATACAGATTGTGCAACAGGACTGAATATAAAAACTCAGATATAGGTAGCACAATACTACCTATCTGTAATACAATTACGTTAAAACACTGAATGAACCTGAATGTGAGAATGATAGAGGGAGGAGGGCTGGGGGCATAAATGAAATCACAAAGAAAGATAGACAATAAAGATTGAGATGGTTTAATCTAGGAATGCCTAGAGTATATAATGATAGTGACTGTTCTAGTTTGTTAGCTGCCGGAATGCATCACACCAGAAATGGATTGGCTTTTAATAAAAGGGGATTTATTTTGTTAGTTCTTCAGAGGAAAGGGAGCTAACTTTGCACTGAGGTTCTTTCTTACGTGGAAAGCACAGGATGGTCTCTGCTGGTCTTCTCTCCAGGCCCCTGGGTTCCAACATCTTTCTCCAGGGTGACTTCTTTCTGCACCACCAAAGGCCTGGGCTGAGCTGCAGTGCTGAGATGAGAAATGCTGAGCTGCTTGGCTGTGCTATGTTGCGCTCTCTCATTTAAGCACCAGCCAATTAAGTCAAACGTCACTCATTGCAGCAGACACGCCTCCTAGCTGACTGCAGATGTAATTAGCAACAGATGAGGTTCACGAACCATTGGCTTATGTCTGCAGCAACAAAACTAGGTATGCTCACCTGGCAAAGTTGACAACTGAATCTAACTAACACACTGACGAAATGTACAAACTTCAAAAATGTTTTTGCATGAGGAAGAACAAAGGAATGCCATTACTGCAGAGTGCTGAAAATAGATGGTAATTAATATTTTAAAATTTCAACTTATGTGAGACTAAAGCAAAAAATGTTTATTTGGTACAAAATTTATATTTTGACTAGTGTATATCCTAATATAACTTATGTAGATAGTTGGTTGAACAGCATAAGTACATGGAACCTTGGGTAGGACATGAGATTTTGTTAGTTTGCCCAGATTGGTGCCCCGATGAATCCCAGAGTGATCTGATCAGTGAGTGGAAAAGTATTTGCAGAGTTCCCTTTGGAGAATGGTGAGAACGGGGGAAAATTCAACCTCCCCAAGTTGAATTCTTGATATTCTCACAAGCAGTGTGGACAACCAAAGCTACACGCTGAGCCCCCAATCTTGGGGGTTGTTCATATGAAACTTAACCCCAAAAAGGATAGGTCAAGCCTACTTAAAATTGGGCCTAAGAGTCACCCCCCAAAAGAACCTCTTTTGTTGCTCAGATGTGGCCTCTCTCTGCAGCCAACACAACAAGCAAACTCACCACCCACCCCGTCTACGTGGGACATGACTCCCAGGGGTGTGGACCTTCCTGGCAACGTGAGACAGAAATCCTAGAACGAGCTGAGATTCAGCATCAAGGGACTGAGAAAAACTCTAGAATGAGCTAAGACCCAGCATCAAGGGACTGAGAAAACCTTTTTGACCAGGGGGGAAGAGTGAAATGAGACAAAGTGTCAATGGCTGAGAGATTCCAAACAGAGTCGAGAAGTTATCCTGGAGGTTATTCTTATGCATTAAGTAGATATCACCTTGTTATCCAAGATTTAATGGAGAGGCTGGAGGGAACTGTCTGAAAATGTAGAGCTGTGTTCCAGTGGCCATGTTTCTTGAGGATGATTGTATAATGATATAGCTTTCGCAATGTGAATGTGTGATTGTGAAAACCTTGTGTCGATGCTCCTTTTATCTACCTTGTCAACAGACAAGTAGAACGTATGGAATAAAAATAAGTAATGGAACAAATGCTAAAATAAGTTTAGTTTGAAATGCTAATGATAGATGAAAGGGAGGGGTAAGGGGTATGGTATGTATAACTTTTTTTTCTGTTTTCATTTATTTTTCTGTTGTCTTTTTATTTCTTTTTCTGAATTGATGCAAATGTTCTGAGAAATGATCATGATGATGAATATGCAACTATGTGACGATATTGTGAATTACGGATTACATATGAGAATGGAATGATCATATGTTAAGAATGTTTGCATTTCTTTCTTGTAATTTTTTTGAAACTTTTAAAAAATTTTTTTATTAATTAAAAAAAAGAAAAGAAATTAACACAACATTTAGAAGTCATTCCATTCTACATATGCACTCAGTAATTCTTAATATCATCACAGATGTATGATCATCCTTTCTTAGTACATTTGCATTGATTTAGGAAAAGAACTAGCAAAACAGCAGAAAAAGATATAGAATGTTAATACAGAGAAGAAAATTACAATAATAATAATAAATATATATATATATAAAGGAAAAAGAAAAAACAAAAAAAAAAGATACAAACAAACAAACAACCAAAAAAAACTATAGTTCAGATGCAGCTTCATTCAGTGTTTTAACATAGTTACATTACAATTAGGTATTACTGTGCTGTCCATTTTTGAGTTTTTGTATCTAGTCCTGTTGCGCAGTCTGTATCCCTTCAGCTCCAATTACCCATTATCTTACCCTGTTTCTAACTCCTGCTGGTCTCTGTTACCAATGATATATTCCAAGTTGATTCTCAAATGTCGGTTCACATCAGTGGGACCATACAGTATTTGTCCTTTAGTTTTTGGCTAGACTCACTCAGCATAATGTTCTCTAGGTCCATCCATGTTATTACATGCTTCATAAGTTTATTCTGTCTTAAAGCTGCATAATATTCCATCGTAGGTATATACCACAGTTTGTTTAGCCACTCATCTGTTGATGGACATTTTGGCTGTTTCCATCTCTTTGCAATTGTAAATAATACTGCTATAAACATTGGTGTGCAAATGTCTGTTTGTGTCTTTGCCCTTAAGTCCTTTGAGTAGATACCTAGCAGTGGTATTGCTGGGTCGTAATCCATTCTGCCAGTCTATGTCTTTTGATTGGGGAATTCAGTCCATTAACTTTTAGTGTTATTACTGTTTGGATAATATTTTCCTCTACCATTTTGCCTTTTGTGTTATAAATATCATATCTGATTTTCCTTCTTTCTACACTTTACTCCATACCTCTCTCTTCTGTCTTTTCGTATCTGGCTCTAGTGCTCCCTTTAGTATTTCTTGCAGAGCTGATCTCTTGGTCACAAATTCTCTCAGTGACTTTTTGTCTATAAATGTTTTAATTTCTCCTTCATTTTTGAAGGACAATTTTGCTGGATATAGAAGTCTTGGTTGGAAGTTTTTCTCTTTTAGTAATTTAAATATATCATCCCACTGTCTTCTAGCTTCCATGGTTTCTGCTGAGAAATCTACACATAGTCTTATTGGGTTTCCCTTGCATGTGATGGATTGCTTTTCTCTTGCTGCTTTCAAGATCCTCTCTTTCTCTTTGACCTCTGACATTCTAACTAGTAAGTGTCTTGGAGAACGCCTATTTGGGTCTATTCTCTTTGGGGTGCGCTGCACTTCTTGGATCTGTAATTTTAGGTCTTTCATAAGAGTTGGGAAATTTTCAGTGATAATTTCTTCCATTAGTTTTTCTCCTCCTTTTCCCTTCTCTTCTCCTTCTGGGACACCCACAACACGTATATTTGTGTGCTTCATATTGTCATTCAGTTCCCTGATCCCCTGCTCAAGTTTTCCATTCTTTTCCCTATAGTTTCTGTTTCTTTTTGGAATTCAGATGTTCCATCCTCCAGTTCACTAATTGTAGCTTCTGTCTCTTTAAATCTACCATTGTAGGTATCCATTGTTTTTTCCATCTTTTCTGCTTTGTCCTTCACTCCCATAAGTTCTGTGATTTGTTTTTTCAGATTTTCTATTTCTTCTTTTTGTTCAGCCCATGTCTTCTTCATGTCCTCCCTCAATTTATTGACTTGGTTTTTGAAGAGGTTTTCCATTTCTGTTCGTATATTCAGCATTAGTTGTCTCAGCTCCTGTATCTCATTTGAACTATTGGTTTGTTCCTTTGACTGGGCCATATCTTCAATTTTCCGAGTGTGATCCGTTATTTTCTGCTGGTGTCTGGGCATTTAATCAGATTTCCCTCAGTGTGGGACACAGCTGGTTGAAAGATTTTTCTGTGAAATCTCTGGGCTCTGTTTTTCTTATCCTGCCCAGTAGGTGGCACTCGTGGCGCTCATCTGTCTGCGGGTCCCACCAGTAAAAGCTGCTGTGGCTCCTTTAACTTTGGAAAACTTTCACTGTGGGGGCAGGTCGCCAGCCGAAGCAGCTTGGGGGAGGTGCCAATCCGAATCTCGCAGTCAGCCCGGGAAACTGCGCATGGAGGGGGGGCGCCGGCCACCGCGGCTTGGGGGCCGGTCCAAATTGCCCAGCCGGCCCGAGACTCCAAACGTGGCGGGAGGGCCCTGCTATCCAACGTTCCTAGTCGGACCAGAAAGCCACGTGTGTGGAAGGGACCCCGGTCGCCAGCCGCCCCGGCCCGGGGAAACGCACACCCCTCGGTGACCTCACCGCAGCGGATTCTCCCTGCCCGTTCAGCCGTTCAAGAATGGGGTACGCTGTCTTTTTGGTCTCTGTCGTGGCTCCGGGAGCTGTTTTGTATCGTTTCTGTTTCTTTAGTTGCAGTTCTGGAGGAGGAACTAAGACCCGCGCGTCTTACTAAGCCGCCATCTTCTCCGGAAGTGTTTTTGAAATTTTTTAACTTAATTTTTAATTTTTTTTTTAAATACCCAAAAACACCAAACAAACACAAACATTCTTTTGACCATTCTGTTCTACATATATCATCAGATAGTTGCATATTCATCATCATGATCATTTCTTGGAACATTTGTATCTATTCAGAAAAAGAAAACAGAAAAAAATTCATACATACCATACCCCCCACCGCTCCCGCTCACCGATCACCAGCTTTTCAATCTAAATTTATTTTAACATTTGTTCCCCCTATTATTCATCTTTATTCCATATGTTTTACTCATCTGTTGACAAGGTAGATAAAAGGAGCATCAGACACAAGGTTTTCACAGCCACATTGTGAAAGCTGTACATTATACAATCATCTTCAAGAAACATGGCCACTGGACCACAGCTCCACATTTTCAGGCAGTTCCCTCCAGCCTCTACACTACATCTTTTTTTTTTTTAAGTGTTCAATTCAGTGGCATTAATTATATTCACAATGTTGCACAAGCATGACCACTATCTATTCCCCAAATTTTCATCACCCCAAACAGAAACTCTTTATCCATTAAGCATTAATACTCCATTCCCACTCCCCATAGCTTCTGGTAATCTCTACTTTAGCACTTGTTCCCCCTATTATTTATTTTTATTCCATACGTTCTACTCCTTTGTTGACAAGGCAGATTAAAGGAGCATCAGACACAAGGTTTTCATAATCACACATTCACATTGTGACAACTGTATCATTATTCAATCATCCTCAAGAAACATGGCTACTGAAATACAGCTCTACATTTTCAGGCAGTTCCCTCCAGCCTCTCCATTACATCTTGGATAACAAGATGATATCTACTTGATGCATAAGAATAACCTCCAGGATAACCTCTCTACTCTGGAATCTCTCAGCCATTAACACTTTTGTCTCATTTCTCTCTTCCCCCTTTTGGTCAAGAAGGTTTTCTCAATCCCTTGATGTTGAGTCTCTGTTCATTCCAAGATCTCTGTCCCACGTTGCCAGGAAGTTCCACACCCCTGGGAGTCGCATGTAGAGAGGGGTAGGGTGGTGAGACTGCTCGTTGTGTTGGCTGGAGAGAGAGGCCACATCTGAGGAACAAAAGAGGCTCTCTTGGGGGTTTGTAATTTTTTTTTTAATTTTAAAATTAATTTAAAAATTATGTCGAAAAAAGAGTGCTTTGAAAACTATTGCTTTTTTTCTTTCTTTGACTTGTATTGTTATAGTATAAAATTTTAAAAGTTAAAAAAAATTTTATAGGGCTTCTGTTTGGGGAAATAGGAAAGCTGAAGCAATGGAAGGTGGTGGAGGTACTGCAACCTAGTGAATTTAACAAATCCCACTCAATGTTATGCTTGGGAATGGTTAAAATGGGAATGTTCAAGTTGTATATATGTTCCCACAAATTTTTTTAAAAGCCAACTAGAGAGATACTGACAATGCATAATCCTGGATGGGATCTAACAAGAGAAAAGCGAAGACTCAAAAAAACATTGTTATTGGGATATATTAAAAACTGCAACTCTATTTTATATAAATTCTATAGAATATAAAGTTTGTATCAATGTTAAATTTCTTGAACTTCATATTGGCACTTACAGTATACACATAATAAATATCCTTGTTCTTAGGAAATGTACATGGCAGAATTAAGTGTTCAAGGAGAATGATGTATAGAGTCTACATTCATTTTCAGAAAATGAATATACAATAAATACACAAACAGAATGATACGGCAAATGTGGCAAAATGTTAAAACTAGTGGCGCAGGTGTTCATACAATGGATTGATAAAAGACAGGAATAGATAAATGGATTGACAGATGGCAGAAAAACATATGGCAAAATGTTAAAACTGGTGGATCTGGGTATCTGGAGGGGTAGGTATATATGTCAAAGTTCTCTGAATGGGGTTTGAATTCATTTGTAAGTTTTCTGTAAATTTCAAAGTGTTTCAAGATTTAAAAAAGGAAAAGAAGAAATGTATAGAACAAAAAATGTGTTTTCTTTTTTAATCATAAGACAATTGGTGATATTAAGGAAACCTTTATAACATTTTTAAGTGTGATAATGCATTGTTTTTTTTTGTTTTGGCTAGACAAACTGATATATTTATAGATGAAATTATGATGTTTGGGGGTTTGTGTCAAATAATCTGGATAGAGGAAAATACATGAAACAAATGTATTTGATAACTGTTTACATGATGGATATAGGGGGTAGGGTGTGGTATTTAGTAATCTCTCAACTTGGTATATGGTTGAAAAGAAAATTCCTCCCTATTTCATTCATCAAAAGTAGAGTCCTGGGAAGTAGAACAGAATTCTTTCTCCCTCACTCCCAACACTGAATTATTCTTGAAGGCTCATAGTTTCTATGTTCTTTTCTTTCTTTTTAACATCTGTCTTTATGGGTCCATATTCTTTATTCCCATGATCACCACTTTGTTCAGGGTCAAAATCATCTTTCATTTATTATTTCTACCTGCTACCAGTCTCCCTGTCTCCAGGCAATAGCTCTGCAGTTTCCCTGACAATAGAAATCAATAGTCAAAATTGCTTCTTCCTCTGTCTGAAATGTTTTTCTCCTAAGTCCTCCCCTTATACCTAGCTAACTCCTACATCCTTCTTCAAAACTTAACTCAAGCTCTGCTGTCATGGGGAAGCCATCTTAATCCCAAGTGTGTCTGCTGTGTGTGCATGTTATGCTCTGCACAGACCTATTACTCTCAGTGCCCACAGCACATAGCACCAATTTACTTATCTGTATCTTGACATTCCATACTCCACACTTAAAACCTGATATGTTACAGGACTCAAAAAATAGTTCTCAAAAGTAAGGAAGAACCACAATGAGATATCATCTCACACCCACCAGAATGGCCATTATCAACAAAACAGAAAATGACAAGTGCTGGAGAGGATGCGGTGAAAGAGGCACACTTATCCACTGTTGGTGGGAATGTCAAATGTTGCAACCACTGTGGAAGGCAGTTTGGCGGTTCCTCAAAAAGCTGAATATAGAATTGCCATACGACCCAGCAATACCATTGCTGGGAATCTACTCAAAGGAATTAAGGGCAAAAACTCAAACAGACATTTGCACACCAATGTTTATAGCAGCGTTATTTACAATTGCAAAGAGATGGAAACAGCCAAAATGTCCATCAACAGACGAGTGGCTAAACAAACTGTGGTATATACATACGATGGAATATTATGTAGCTTTAAGACAGGATAAACTTATGAAGCATGTAATAACATGGATGGACCTAGAGAACATTATGCTGAGTGAGTTTAGCCAAAAACTAAAAGACAATACTGTGTGGTCCCAATGATGTGAATCGACATTCGAGAATAAACTTGGAATATGTCATTGGTAACAGAGTTCAGCAGGAGTTAGAAACAGGGTAAGATAATGTGTAATCGGAGCTGATGGGATACAGACTGTGCAATAGGACTAGTTACAAAAACTCAAAAATGGACAGCACAATAATACCTAATTGTAAAGTAATCATGTTAAAACACTGAATGAAGCTGCATCCGAGCTATAGGTTTTTGTTTTGTTTTGTGTTGTTCTTACTATTATTACTTTTATTTTTTTTCTCTATATTAACATTCTATATCTTTTTCGGTTATATTGCTAGTTCTTCTAAACCGATGCAAATGTACTAAGAAACGATGATCATGCATCTATGTGATGATGTTAAGAATTACTGATTGCATATGTACAATGGTATGATTTCTAAAAAAAAAAAAAAAAAATGGACAGCACAATACTACCTAATTGTAATGTAATTATGTTAAAACACTGAATGAAGCTGCATCTGAGCTATAGTTGTTTTTTTCTTATATATTTTTGTATTTTTTATTTTTATTTTTATTTTTTCTCTATACTATCATTTTATTTCTTTTTCTGTTGTCTTGCTATTTCTTTTTCTAAATCGATGCATATGTACTAAGAAATGATGATATACATGATCATCATACATCATACATCATACATGATGATCATGTGATGATATTAAGAATTACTGATTGCATATGTAGAATGGAATGATTTCTAAATGTTGTGTTAGTTAATTTTTTTTTAATTAATTAAAAAAAAAGTAAGGAAGAGTTACAGAGTACAAAAAAGAATGGGACTGTACAGGCAATGGTGGCTCAGAGGCAGAGTTCTTGCCTGCCAGGCCAGAAACCCAGGTTCAATTCCCAGTGCATGTCCATGTAAAAAAAAAAGAAAGAAAGAAAGAAAGAATGGGACTAACAAGTTAGAAGGTAGTTTTGGGGCTCTAGAACACATCTGTTTCGTAACAAGAATCATCACAGAGCATGGTCACACTCATGAGAGCAAGTTCTTTTTAATCAGAACTACATGCAGTTTATGATCTCTAAATACCATACCACCACATCTGGACTCTAATGAAATAAAATGGAAGGAGGCCAAAGATAAGTGCAACAAAGGATTCTGGGGTCTGTTCTGTAACTACTTGTTGACGAATGCTTTGAAAATTACTGCTTTTTGCTTTCTTTTTTTTGTATAAATATTATACAATTTAAAAAGTTTAAAAAACTTAAAAAAAAAAAAAAAAAAAAAAAGACAAGTAAACTCACTTAACACTGAACCCAAGCTTCAAAAACAGGATACAGAGAGAAATATTCCTGAAATTTGACCCCTAAACTATGCCATACTGAAAGGCAAGGACTATGCCTTATCTTTGATCTCTCTCTTGAATGGTACAATTAACTGGCATAGAGCAAGCAGTCAATAAATGTTCCTTAAATTAATGTCTAAGGCTAAGACTTAGCTTTTTTAATTATCTACTTTGAAATAATTTCAAACTTAGAGGAAAGTAGCAAATATAATACAAAAATGTTAGAGAACTTCAATGTATCCCCTACCCAGATACAGCAACTTTTAACATTTTCCCATTCTTTCTCTATCTATCCAACCATTAATCCATATACCTTTTTATTTATGTATTCTCCAAGTATCTGAGTAGTTTGCATACATTCGTACTCCTTTACCATTAAATACTTCCATGCATATTTCCCAAGAACAAAGATACTCAGTTACATAACCTTATTAAGTATAATGATTAAGTTCAAGAAATTTAACATTGATATAAAGCTTACAATCTATATACTAATTTTTAATTATTTCCCAAAAATGTCCTTTTGGGCATTTTCTCCTTCATTATTAGGTCCTTTTTAGGACCACGAATTGCATTTAATGATCTTTGTCTCTTTAGTCTCTTTTGCTTTTTTTAAATTGTGATAACATATATATAACATAAAATTTTTCTTCCCAACCACTTGCTAGCATACAATTTAATGGCATCAGTCACATTCACAATGATGTGTGACCATCATCACCACCATTCATTATCAAAACTTTTCCATCATCCCAGAGACTCTGCACACATTATAATCCCATACCTCTTTAGCACCCTAATTCCTATCCCTGGTAATAAGTGCTCCATTTTCTCTATTTATTAATTTGCATATTATAGTTATTTCATTTAAGTGGAATCATACAATATTTGTTTTTTTGTGTGTGCCTGGCTTATTTTAATCAACATGATGTCTTCAAGATTATGTGTAAGATATAGCTTTAAAGATAACTTTTGAGAATCTGAGCTAAAATGCATATCCTAGGTTGGTGTCAAATAAAACTGACCAAAACCAATTGGTCAATTTTGAGATCAAAATAAATGCACAATACCACTTTACAATACACCCTTTTTTTGGGGAAGTAACGACTATCTTCTCAAACTCTGTTTTATCCCTTAGCCTAGTCTGATGACATATTACAAATATGAAAATATTCCAAATGTGCTTACCAAAGCAGAATCTTAAGGGTTATAAGGCTCTGAAAAAATGATGCAGGGAAGGCACAGCACTAGGAAAAATCTTAAGGTGGGAAAGGAAGGTATTTTTTATGCATAGAGATTTTTTAAAAGTGATAAACACATGAAAAATATGTATAAATAAAGTAATAAAATTTTAATAAGATGAGTAAAAAATTCCTTAATCAAATTGTTGAGATGCAATTATACTTGTGCACCAATGTTCACAGCATTATTCACAATAGCCAAAAGGTAGAAAGACCCAAGTTTCCATTACAAAACATCTCTTGTTAAAATAGACCACCAGGGTACTCGCTTCGGCAGTACATATACTAAAATTGTAACGATACAGAGAAGATTAGGATGGCCCCTGCGCAAGAATGACACACAAATTTGTGACAAGTTCCATATTTTTTAAAAAGAGACTACCAGGAATCTATACTGCTCACTAACAAGAAAGGTCTAAGGCAAAAATTAGAATAACTGCTAACCCATCACGGTCCAGACCAAGGTATCTAGACTGTTGGAGGCTGTTCTATGTTAATTTATGACATCTCCATTTTATCCTACTTGTGGTATATATATTAACTGCCAAAAGTATATTAAAGTCAACTATAATAGAATAGTATATTCAGGTACAACACTGTTCTACTTTGCTAGCTGCTGGAATGCAATATACCAGAAACGGAATGGCTTTTTAAAAGTGGAATTTAGTAAGTTGCTAGTTTACAGTTCTAAGGCCGAGAAAATGTCCCAATTAAAACAAGTGTATAGAAATGTCCAATCAAAGGCATCCAGGTAAAAATACCTTGGTTCAAGAAGGCCGATGAAGTTCAGGGTTTCTCTCTCAAGTGAGAAGGTACATGGCAAACACAATCAGGGCTTCTCTCTCGGCTGGAAGAGCACATGGCGAATACGGCATCATCTGTTAGCTTTCTCTCCTGGCTTCTGGTTTCATGAAGCTCCCTGGGAGGTGTTTTCCTTCTTCATCTCCAAAGGTTGCTGGCTGGTGGACTCTGCTTCTCGTGGCTATGTCATTCTACTCTGCTCTCTCTGAATCTCTCATTCTCCAAAATATTTCCTCTTTTATAGGACTCCAATAAACCAGTCAAGACCCACCCAAACGGGTGGAGACATGTCGTCACCTAATCCAATTTAACAACCACTCTAGACTAAATCACATCATTCAGGGAGATGATCTGATTACAGTTTCAAACATACAGTATTGAATAGAGATTATTCTACCTTTATGAAATGGGATTTATATTAAAATATGGCTTTTCTTAGGGGGCATATATCCTTTCAAACCAGCACAAACACTTTATTGAAAAATAGCTGAGTAAATAACCTTATATTAAGAAATCACCACAAGTATAACAAAGGTATAAATTCTCCAATACTGCAGAAATGACTTCTAAAAAGAATTTGGTGCAGGAGATGAATACAGAAGCTGTGGTGCATACTAATGGACTGCAGACACTGAAGGAGAAATGATGCAGCATACAGCTTTCTTCTCCCATTTAAAGTAAATACATTATAACTATAAAAAAAATTAGTATCAGGTGATGCAGATGAGCTAAGCTGAAATTTTGAATGGTTGCATTTGTATCTTGTTCAAGGCACTTCATCACTACCATTTTCTGGTGCTAATCAATAGGGTTAACCCACTGTCACCATTACCTATACTTTGCTGCTACTTAAGGCCATCATAAATTATATATGAAATAAAAAGTCAAAATACCTTAACAAGCGAATTCACCATTTGACTTCCAAACTACAGCACATAAAAGGGCAAATATATCAAGAATGGTAAGATATATTCTCTCTTTCTGTAAAGGTGTAGCAAAATTTGTCAATATGATTAGCAAGTCAAACATCCTAAATATTCTTAACAATCCACTAAAACAAAATGTATTATGATGAAAAACTCTTTGTATTCCTAGTGGTTAGCACATAAATGTCAGACCATCAAAACTTTCTGTCCTACAAAATGATTTTCAAACTTTTACTATACTTGGAAATATTATAGGTTACATTGTTTCCAAGTGTTCTGATGCATGTGGCCACTAAATTATGATGTCATTTTAACTGCAGTCCCAGAATTTTACACATGGTACTAAATGATAACACTATTATACAATTTTGGGCAGAGAAGATACAATAATCTGACTCTTTTTTTTTTATCATATACAAACATTTCACCTTCCTTCTCTCTATTCATGGTGAGAAGGAATAGTGGTTTCAGATATCACACAATACTGTTTTTACACTCCGTGTTCTTCTATATGGTATGAGTTCTTAAGGTGAATTTTTTTTTCATTTTGAGTGCCTTGAATTTCACAACACCATGAAATAACTGAGGAAACCCAGAGATTTTTTAAACTGGGGTCTGTAAATCACCATCCTGAAATCATTCAGAAAATGTTGACTTGTCCATGGGTATTCTCTGGAGGTACATATTAAATAAAGATTATACGTCCAGTTAACACAGCCAGCATTATAATGAATTATACCTAGGATATCAGTCATGTACCAACTTCCACCAAAAATACTCCATAATTTGCCAATTCTTTAGTAGAAACATACAGCTGAAAGTGGTTCACCTTGCACTCCTACTTCAACAAGTAGGACAAAAAGAGCAGAATGCTGAACCAAAAAGAAGAGACTGATACAAAAGATAACAGACTAAAAGCCAAGTCCCAAATACCGTTTAACTGTCTAGGTATGGGGACTTTACAAACTTAGGTACTTTACAATCAGTAACAAAGTACTTTAAAACTTTATATCATATCCCAGAGTAATCTAGTCAGTGAATAAAGAAGGATTTGCAAAGTCCCTGTTCTAGTTTGCTAGCTGCCAGAATGCAATATACCAGAAACGGAATGGCTTTTAAGAAGGAAATTTAATAAGCTGCTAGTTGACAGTCCTAAGGCCTAGAAAATGTCCCAATTAAGCAAGTCTATAGAAATTTCCAATCACAGGCATCCAGGGAAAGATACCTTGATTCAAGAAGGCCAACGAAGTTCAGGGTCTCTTTCTCAAGTTGAGAAGGTAGATGGGAAACACAGTCAGGGTTTCTCTCTCAACTGGAAGGACACATGGCAAACATGGCGTCATCTGCTAACTTTCTCTCCTGGCTTCCGGTTTCATGAAGCTCCCCAGGAGGTGTTTTCCTTCTTCACCTCCAAAGGTCGCTGGCTCATGGACTCTCTGCTTCGTGGTGCTGCAGCATTCTCTGCTCTCTCCGAATCGCCTTCATTCTCCAAAATGTTTCCTCTTTTATAGGACTCCAGAAACTTATCAAGACCCACCCAAATGGGTGGAGACATGTCATCATCTAATCCACTTTAACAGCCACTCTTGATTAACTCACATCTCCAGGGAGATGATCTGATTACAGTTTCAAACATACAGGATTGAATAGGGATTATTCTGCCTTTATGAAATGGGATTTTGATTAAAACACGGCTTTTCTAGGGGACATACATCCTTGAAAACCAGCACAGTCCCCTTGGAGGACTTGGGGAGAAAGAAGGAAATATTCAATTTCTCCCTTTGGAGAATTTCTGATATTCTCACAAGCAGTGGGGACAATCAAGTCAATAGGCCAAGCCCTTGATCTTGGGATTTGCCCCTATGAAACTTATTCCTGCAAAAGGTCATTGACCACTAATATTTCATATACCCAATTTATTTTAACCTTTTAATCTTTTTATTCATATTTTTGGATATGGATTTCTGCCTAGATAAAATGAGCATCAGACACAAGGTTTTCACCTGATTCTTGAAGACAACTGTATAAAGATACAACTTTTACAATGCAACTGTGGAATTGTGAAAACCTTGTGTCTGATGCTCCTTTTACTCAGGGTATGGACAGATGAGTAAAAAAAAACATGGATAAAAAATAAATAACAGGAGGGATAAGGGGTAAAATAAATTGATTAGATGGAAATACTAGTGGTCAAGAGAGGGAGGGGTAAAGAGTATGGGATGTCTGAGTTTTTTCTTTTTATTTCTTTTTCTGAAGTGATCTGTATGTTCAAAAAAATGTTCATGGTGATGAATATACAACTATCTGATGGTATTGTGAGACACTGATTATTATACTATGTATGGAATGTATGTATGTGAATATTTGTCAATAAAAATATTTTTTAAAAAACTATATCGTCAAGCATCACTGAGAAGCTCTGTCCTCCTAGGGATCTACAGTGGTTAATATTCCATCTTCTAAATGCACATGAAATTGGAACTAGCTTTAGACTGCACATCTAGCTTACTGAATAGTTTGGAGAACATAAAACCAAATGAAAAACTAGACTTTAGACCCTGCAACAAGACCATCATTACTCTGACATCAAATATTTTGTTTTTCTTGCTGTGATCCACAGATCTGAACAATTGAAAGAAATAAGCAGCTAAGCAACTATAGGACAAATGAGCTTGATTACAAGAGACAATCACAGACAAGATATACAAATACCTTAAAGAACAATCATAAGTAACCAAAATAGAACACTACAGCCTCAAGACTCTGACTCTAGACCCTGAAGGATACTTGCCTGGAAACAAAGAAAGCTTACAAAGGAAAATGTACTGTGAGTACACATTTATTCCTCCTTTCCTTCATACTCTTCCAAGGTCATCTTCCAAGGTCAGAACTACACACCTGCTTATTTGTTCTCCAACCCGTTCTTCCACAAGAGTAATTCTCTGACTTGGGTCCCTTTAAAAGAAGTCCACATCCCACGCAGATAACCCTCTACTTCACCACTGACTACAGCAAGATCTAAGGTTCTGCAAAAGATGACTTTCCAACAGGGTCCAAGGAAGGTTTGTATGCTCCAAGGGAGGGTATTCTGAAATAGGGGAGTCAAGTACTTCTGAAGAAAATGTAAGAAAGACTAATCAAAAGTCACACTACAGCCTGTCTGCAAAAAAGAGATCACCCACCTCCAAGGACAGAATTCAGGTGTACAAACAGACTGGCTGGACACAGAATGCCAAAAAAGTGGTTGAACACCTCTGGGGAAGTGGCTGTGGTTCCAACTCGGCTTTAGCCAAGGAAGCCCACCACTTGTTCTCATAAAAAGATATAATGTACCACTAATATAGACTCAAGTCATATTTAACCCCAAGAATTGCTTCAAAAGAGCCCTTATAGGTAGACTTAGGGGCTCCCGGATATAATTTCCCCAATGTCCAAAGTCCTATTTACCTTTAGCAAGGGTTCTCCTTCACCTTTTCTCTACCTCACAATAATCTCCTTCCATCAGTTACCTCTGCTGAAGGCAAGAAGGGGGTAGAAACAGGCTTCAACTTAACTTCCTTCCCACTATGTGAAAACTATCAAAAGCTACTCTTTAATTCAACTAGGAACCAAAGGCCTCCTTAGCCCTAAGAAAAGGAGCTAAAACTTAGGGAAGACTGCTTTAGGCACAAGCAATGAAAAAAGCAGGTGACAGATCAAGAAAGTGAAGTGCACTTATAGTAAAGTAACAGAATGACTTTACCACCTGGGCTTAACAGCATCCTTAATTACTATTTGTATTTTGGAGAAACCAATTAGCATAAATAGAATGACCCTTCCCCAGTCATTTCTAGTTATAATAGATAAGAACACCCAATCTGCAGCTACAGATATGGATCTTCATTTATTCCACACAGAAGAAATGAGATAGTTTATCAGAAAGTTAGCCACAACAATCAAGAACATGACCAAAACAACAAAAACTAGTATATTTGATTCCCAGAGCCTGCCCAAGCCAAAAAAAACTTAAAAACTAGTACAAAACCTTTAGTACGTGTTCTAGTTTGCTAGCTGCTGGAATGCAACACACCAGAGATGGATTGGCTTTTAATAAAAGGGGATTTATTTTGTTGGTTCTTCAGAGGAAAGGCAGCTTACTTTCCACTGAGGTTCTTTCTTACGTGGAAGGCACAAGATGGTCTCTGCTGGTCTTCTCCCCAGGCCCCTGGGTTCCGACAACTTTTCCCCGGGTGACTTCTTTCTGCACCTCCAAAGGCCTGGGCTGAGCTGCAAGTGCTGAGATGAGGAATGCTGAGCTGCTTAGGCTGTGCTACATTGCGTTCTCTCGTTTAAGCACCAGCCAATTAAGTTAAACGTCACTCACTGCAGCAGACACGCCTCCTAGCTGACTGCAGATGTAATTAGCAACAGATGAGGTTCAGGTACCATCGGCTTACGTGCGCAGCAACAAGACTAGGTATGCTCACCTGGCCAAGCTGACAACTGAATCTAACTATCACAGTACGGATATTATGTAAAATCAGAAAAAATCTAGATGCCCAATAATAGGGGACTGGTTAAAGAAATAAATGATGATATATCCATATTTGAATTTTAATAGACTTAAACAGGTTCAAAAAAGATCAAGTAATATATAATTAATTGGAAACATTCATTTTCATCTTTTTCTTGCTTACCTGAATTTCTACAGTAACTTTTTTATAACAGAAGGTATTATTTTAAAATGGCATTCACTTAACCTTTTTTATTTACTTATTTATTGTGAAAAATAACATATATACAGAAACATAATGAATTTGGAACACTGCAACTATTAGTTAAAGAACAAATTTCAGAGGCAAGTATGGGTTACAGTTCCACAATTTCAGATTTTTCTTCTAGCTGATCCAAGACACTGAAGAATAACAGAAATATCAACATGATTCAGCAGTCATACTCATTTATTAAATCCTATCAACCTTGTTATAACTCCCCTATCTCCTTTGATCTTTCTCCCAATCTTTAAGGGCTATCCCCATTTAAATTTTTCATGTTGGAAGGGGCTGTCATTAAATATGGGATAGGAGCATGAAACTAATTGATGTTCTAGAGAGGCTGGCCCCTCTGGGTTTCAGGATTTATCTGGTCTATGAACCCATCTGAAGACTGTGGGTTTCTGGAAAGTAATTACAACACATGGAACCTTTGCAGAATCTCAGATAGAACCTTAGATATTTTTTAGGTGTGACAGAAATGGTTTTGGTTGGGGTTTGGAAAACGATGGTAAGTAGCATTATATAGCTGAAGCTTGAGTTTAAGGGTAGCCTCCAGAATAGCCTCTTGATCTGATGACTTCTCTTAGCCACTGACATCTTATTCTGTAACATTCTCTTCCCCCTTTTGGTTGGGAAGTATTGTTGATACCAGGTGCCAGGGTCAGGCTCATTCCTAGCAGTTATAAACCTTGTGGTCAGGGAGACTTTTACCCCCAGAGGTCATGTCCCACTTAGGGGGAAGGGTATTGATTTTACTTGCAGAGCTGGGCTTAGAGAAAGACAGGCCACATTTAAGCAACAAAAGTCCTCTGCCATTCCAGCCAGTCCTAAAGAATGCCTAGGGCCATATATAAGATTCTACAAGGGTTCCATGCACTAGAGTAACTTTCCAGAAACCTACAACCCCCAGATAGGTCCCTGGACAGATAAGTCCTGAAACTTAGAGGCCCCAGCCTCTCCAAAGAATCAGATAATTCCATCTCCCTACCCCATGTTGGTGACATTCCTATCCCTATGCCTTCCACCATGAAAAAGTAAGAATGGCCATAGCCAAGTACCCCTAAAGAGAGGGAAAGAAAGATCAAAGGTGATGGTAGAGTTACACAGAAAAGACAGGATTTACAAATGAATATAATTGCTGAATCATTAAATTGATATCTCTTTTAGTCTCTAGTATAGTAGAGCAGCTAGAATTAAAAACCTAGACTTGCAGAACTGCAACCAATGCCAAACTGAAATATGTTTTAGTATTAATTGTTGAGCTGTGCTTTGAAATTGATTGCTTTTTTTGTATATATGTAATTTTTTCACAAAGCAGAAGAAAAACGTCTATTGTGATGATAAAATATATATATATGTATTCCTTCTAGGCCTCCACCATTCTGGAGCAGCTAGAAAGAAAAATCTGAGATGATGGTATGGTAGCCCATGACATACTCTGGGATCTGTCCTATAACTATTTGTTGAAGAACACTTAGAAAACTATTGCTTTTTCCTTTCTTCGCTTTGTATATATGTTATATTATACAATATAAAAAAGTTAAAAAAAAAAAAAAAAAGTCCTTTGAAAGTAACTCTTGGGCATAACCGTAGCTAGGCTTAGCTTCTCCGCTACGTAAATAAGCTTCACAAGAACAAGCCTCAAGAGCAAGAGCTTGGCCTATTATCTTGGGAGTCCCAAATGTTTGAGATAGTATCAGGGGTTTCCCTGGTGGTAGAGTTTAACAGTCCCATATTTTTTCTCCCACCTCTCAAGAGATTTTGCCAATAATTTTCAATTAACTACTCAAAATACTCTGGGATGCATTTACTTAACTTTCAAAAATAAAAATTGGAATCAAGATGCCCAGGGTCTGGATTTTACTAGATAAACAGAAAGATAATTCATATATTCAAACCTACCTAATCCAAGTCTTCAATTCTTCACTGTACATTACAAGTGTACTTGATCCAATGCGATGCTTTCAGTAAAACCTGGCTTTCACATCCTATGTCCATTACATCACATTCTTGCACTCAGGGGAGGGAGAGATGGATCTTTCACCCAAAATTGGACAGCAGGACTGATGGACTTGTTCCAAAGATCTAAGCCACCATCTGCAGCATTCTATTAATCCTCTCTTCACCTCATCTGTCCCATTCTCAATTCTGTTTCTATACCCTTTGCATACCACAAGGCAGGCAGAAACATATTATTTAATTAAAGTAATTCTCAAATAAAGCAATTCACATTATTCTCAACCCCAAAATATTACTCTGCCTAGTGCTAAAGACTACAGAAGATACTTTTAAACAGTATAATATATGGTCTCTGATTACAAAGAACTTAAGAGAGGCCAAGTAAAAACAGAACTCATAAATGTGAGGCTTCCAGGCATGGCACTCATGGTTCTAATCCCAATTCAACCCGCTACCTTATGGTATGACCTTGGACAGTTTCCTCATCTGTAAAATTATACTTAAATCTAAGTATAATGGTCTCTAACATCCTTTTCAGCTCTTACCTTCTGTAGTTCTAGAGACAATCGACCAGGGAAAGGAATGATAATTGTGGGTTTCCAGAACATGTTACGAATTACCTATGAGCAATACAATGTAAATCTAACCGGGAATATAATCTCCAATCAGTAAGAAGCTCGTTCTTACTAACAAGCAGGATGATCAGAAAATAAATGAAAGAAAATACATTTTTCTCACTGAATGAAAAAATGTTGATCCAGGTTATTATGTAAACAAATCTACGTAAATAGAGTGGAGCAGTGACATAGAAAATAAAAACATTAGGTCAAATATTCACTGAATGTCTACTATGCATGAAGTTCTTCATTAGGCATAGTTAAGAGCACAAAAATGTATAAAACACAGTCCCTGAAACTAAACATGTAGGAAGTTTAGTTCACTCATTCATGCAGCAAGTATTTATTGAACACTTACTATGTGCAGGGACAGTTCTAGGTACTAAGGATACAGAACTGAACAGGATAGAAAAGATTCCTGCAGTGATAGAACTCACATTCTCGCAGGGAAAACAGACAATAAAGTAAGCAAATAAAATAAGTAACTCCAGAAAAAGAAAACAGTGAGAGGACACTCTCACAGTCTTATGTCAAGGAGGTTGTACTTTAAACTGAGTGATCAAGGTCAACAGAATATTGATCATTGATCATTGTCGGAACTGGTGATGGAAATTCACTGTATTATTTTCTCTACAATACTCAAAATTTCCCAAACAAGCTATATACACAGGATGATCAGGGAAGGTTTCATTCATTGAGATGACATCTAAGCAAAAATCTGAACACTATAAGGAACAGGCCCTCTCTCCCATGCCTTCCAGGTAGAGGAAACAGCTGGCTACAAAGACCCTAACGAGCTCAGAACCTTTAAAAGAGAGGGAAAGCAGGGGTGGGGGTGGAGGTGGTGGGTGGAGGGGAGGAAATGTGGCTTGTGCATGAGTTAGAAAGAAGACAGTATAAGACAAAGCCAAAAAAGTAGAGAGATACAAATGTTGTGGGGGCCCAAGTAAGCAATAGAAAGGGATTTCAAATTTATTCTAAATGTAAGGGAAAACCATTAGAAGATTTTTAAGCAGAAATGAAAATATAAAAATATACTTGTTTATTTTGTTTTAATTACAAGATAATAGAAATTAGGTGCTAAATTAGGTATGGAAAGAATTAATATTTTAGAGGCATTTTTATCTACTTAATTATTTTTTTTTTAGTTTTTTTTTATTAATTAAAAAAAGAATTAACAAAACAATTAGAAATCATTCCAATCTACATGTACAATCATCTACTTAATTATTTATATTTAATTTATACTGATACTAAACTTAGTTTGTAATCACCAAACACACCAATCCAAGCACGTCAATCCACAACCTGGAGAGGTGACCCAGACGCATTCGGGGTGAGAGAAAAATCAGTTTAGGATTGAAAATTCTGTTACAAAGTCTAAGAAAAATGCTAATCAAACAAAATGTGGCTAGAATTTCAGAGAGAGGGGGACAAGACTTTAAAGAACTTATTTAAAGAAGAGTAGCATTCTAGTTACTGTGTTATCTGCCATATATGAGAGGAAACAGAGGCTCAGGACAGAATGATTTGCCCAAATCACACAACTTGTAAAAGGAAAACTGGACTTCAGGTACATTTTTCCGACTTTCCCACCCAGTGTTCTTTACAGAGCACTCAAAAAAAAAAAAAAGTAAACCTAAAAAAAATTTTAGAACTCATTACCAAAGGCTGAGGACAAAATTATGTAAATCACTGAAGGTAAAGTTCTGGAAATCCATGTTCTAATCAAAATTCAAGATAAACGGACTTTAAGCCAGGGTTTCTAGAGCTCAACACTACTGGCATTTTGACTTAATTCTTGCTGTGGCGGGTGCTGTGCATTTTAGAATGCTCAGTAGTATCCCCGGCATCTACCAAATGCCAGTAACATTCACTCCCACCTCCAATTTGTGAGTACCAAAAACGTCTCCCAACACTTTCAATGTTCTCTAACGGACAAAATCACTCCCAGTTGAAAACCACTATTAGGCAAAATGCCTAACTTCTCTGTATCATAATTACAGCCATCAGTTTTTTATCATCTATGAGAAGCTAAAATGAAGTCCTCTTATTCAAGGTCTCTTCCAACTTCATATTTTATCCATGGACAATTATTTATAATTCAATGCAGCCCTCTCTTCACCCCCCTTACTCATCTCACCAGGTTGCTGCAAGATAAAATGAAATAACTAAAAGAATGCTTTTACACAAAGTCTCCTTAAAGGGAGTAAAATTGGCTATATGAAGAGAGTTCCTCTTAAGACTCCTATCCAAAAGGATTGCTGGTATAAACAGCTTTTCCATTAAGACCTTAAAAACACTAGTAAAGAAACAATCAAGTTGTCAGAGGATTATAGTTCCTGAAACTGTATTTTTTTAATATGTACTTAATATTCCCCTTAAATTAGGTACTTGCCTAAAGAATGACTAAAACATATGCTTCTTTATTTCACCAGTTTTCAAGGAGGGTTTTAATTGCAGACTCCTCCATTTTCACATGACAGTATCCCCAGCTTGCAAGACAGTAAAGGGTTAATTTAATTAGTTCTGTGTATACTCAAAGAATTACAAGCAACTTCATTTAATTATTAAGTAGCCAATCGGGTAATCGTTGTGGCTGATTAGTGCACTAATGAAATAATGTCTTCCCCTTCAAAGCTGTCATTCCAATCAGGAGACAGCTCTTCAGCTTGAAGAAAGACCTGGCAGGATTTCCAAAGACTCATGCTATGAATTTGGGGAGAGTGAAACTAATTCATTTCATATTTCACCCCTTTTGTATTGGAAGATAAAAAAGTTCTGAACTGACATTTATTGAACAGCCCAGCCAACAACCACAAAATACAAATTCTTTCCAAGTGCACACAGAACATTTATCAAGATAGAACATATTATGGGCCATAAAACAAATCTTAATAAATACAAAAGGAGTCATTGTCATACAAATTACGTTCTCTGAACAAATGGAATTAAATTAGAAATCATTAAGAGTAAGCTCTCTGAGATATTACCAAATATTTAGAAACTAAGTTCACACTTTTAAATAACCCACAGGTCAAGAAAGAAATCAAAAGGGAAATGGGAAAGTACGTTAAACTACATGAAAATAAAAGCATAAAATATTAAAATTCAAGGGATTGTACTAAAGCGATCCTTAGGGGGGAATTTAAAGCACTGAACATCTCTATTAAAATATTAGAAAGGACTCCAATCAACGACCTCATTTTCCACTTTCAGAAACTAGAAAAAGAAGAATAAATGAAATGCCAAAATAAAAAGTAAAAAAAATGAAATAAAGATCAAAATGAAAACAAGGAAATAAAAAAGGAAAAACAACAGAGAAAAAACAATGTAACCAAATTCTGGATCTTAGAGAACATAAATAATAGGTTAACTAATCGCCAGATTATTCAGGCAAAAAGACATAAATTACCGAATCAGGAATAAGAGAGATTTTATTAAATATTCTACCAAAACTAAAAAAATAAGATAGGAATATGATGAACAACGTCACGCCAATAAACAAAAAACTTTAGTCAAATAATTTGACAAACACACTATCAAAATTCATACAAAGAGAAACAGGATTATGGGAAGATGGGAGAAAAGAAAGCTCCAGAAATCAGTTTCTTCACCAAAACAACAATTGAACTGGCAGGAACTGTCTGAATCCAGGGCTACACTCAGGAAAGAGCAAGATAAAGAAGATGGCAAACTACTAGTAAATATCAGTGAATTTCATCCTCCAAGAAGCAGCTACCATGTCCAGTCCCCAAACCACATGGCAAGCAGTAGTTAGGACTACAGCCCAGCTCCTGGTGCACCCTGAAGATGCCAGGGTGGGCTAGAAGGACGTAGTCCTCCAAACTCCTGGTTGTGGGGTGTGAATGAGCCTTGATCAGCTACTTCAGATCACTACAAGGCTGGCACTGAGGGTGGCCACTGCTCTCATACCCTCAAGCAAAAGGAACAGAGGTGTTTTAAAGAGACAGTACTTTTTTTTTTGCTCTCCCCTTTCCAATCCATGACTAGGAGCAGCAGTTTGCAAAAGCTGAAAGACAGAACGACAGGTAGACAGACAGATAGAAGGAAGGAAGGGCAATCCTAGAGGGGTAAAAGAACTAGATTTCTAGAATTATAACATAATACTCAGAAAGTCCAGATTTCAACAAAAAAATTATAAAACTCACAAAGAAACAGTAAAATACGGTCAATTCATATGAAAAAAGAATCTTCCAGAATCCACTGAGTAAAACCATCTTATGCTCAATGAGGTAAAAGAATCCATATGCAAAGAACTAAAGAAAATTAGAAAAATGTCTGAATAAATAGAAATTAAAATTGTGGAGCTTTAAAAAACAGTAATGAAAATGAAAAACTAAGTTATCAATTTAACAAGAAGTTTAACAAGTAAAGGAAGTTGAAGGATCAGCAAACTTAAAGACAAGACAACTGAATTAACCCAGTGTGTGAAGCAGGAAAAAAAAAAAAGAACAGAGGCTAAGGACCTCTTGGCCATCAAGCATACCAACATATGCATGATCAGAGTCCCAGACCTACAAGAGAGAAAGAAAAGGGCAGAAAAGTATTTGAACAAATAGCAATGAAAACTACCCCAATCTGATGAAAGACAGGAAAATACATATCCAGGAACCTTCACAAACTCCAAGCAGAATGGACTCTGAGATCTACACCAAGATACAGTATAGCAATATTATAAAAATCCAAAAACACAGAGAGAATTTTCAAAGCTACAAAAGAAGAGTGACTTGTTACTCATAAGGGCTACCCAGTAAGATGAACATATTTCTCATTTAAAAAATCATAAATGCCAGAAGTCAGTGGGATGACAAATTTGCCAGAAGTCAGTGGAACGACAAATTTAATGTCCTTTAAGTAAAAATACTGTTAACTGAGAATTCTCAATCCAGCAAAATAATCTTTCAAAAATGAAGGAGAAATTAAGACATTCACAGATAAACAGAACTTGAGAGAGTTCATTACCAGAAGACTTGCCCTACAATAAATAATAAAGGAAGTCCATCTGATTAAAATAAAAGCACACAAGAAAGTAACTCACAGGAAGAAAACAGAACACTGGTAAAAGTAACTACACAGATAAATATAAAGTCCTCTACAATTGTACTTTCGGTTTTTAATGGCTCCATCCCTCCTCCCCCATATGACTGAACAGGCAAATGAGTAGGGAAAAAAAATTTTAAATCTACATTACTGGGTATACATTAAATAAAGATGTTATCTGAGATAAGAATATAAAGGGGAAGGTTACCCTAGTGCATGGAACCTTTGTAGAATTTTATATATTGCCCTAGGTGTTCTTTTCCCCCTTCTGGTCAGGGTAACTTTCCAGAAACCTACAAACTCCAGATGGGTCCCTGGACCAAATAAATCCTGAAACCTAGAGGACCCAGCCTCTCCAAAACATGTTAGTTCCATTTCCCTACTATATATTACTGAGTGTTGCTTCCTGTTGAAACGGAGCTCAAAGGATATTAAGGAATGATGAGAAAAAAAGAAAGGAAGAAAGAAAGACACAGAAGGGCTCAGGGGGTCTGAAGTCTGTCTGAAGTAAACTCAAGCTTCAGACCCCCTGAACCCGTCTGTGCCTTTCTTTCTTTCTTCCTTTCTTTCTTTCTGACCTAACAGGCAAGTATCCTTTGTATCCATAGAGTTAAGCATATAGGTCTTTCTAAAATTGGAATTAAATTTGACACCAGTTTTCTTCTTACTGGACCTGGGAATCCTAAACTTGTATTTAGGATATTTTGGTAAAGTTGGATTGGCCCATGTTAGGGCTCACAGATAATCCCAGTAAGTATAAATATGTCCCTGTCCTTCAGCAATCAAAATTGTATGTCCTATAGTATACATTACCCATTTAGTTATTTTTGTCCGGGTTGACATGTCTGGGTTTTATTCTCTTCGAGGGAATCCAAACTGAAGTTCCGTCATCTGCAATGACAAGAGCAAATCCCCTACCCCACACCTTTACCATTCCTGGTTTCCATAAATCATCTTTAACATCTTTCCAATAGATTGGCTGCAGCTGCAGTTCTGTTTGGGAACTACAATCCCGAACTGCACACCCCGTTGGGGACCAACCTGCCACAGGAACCATCAATGAGCACTGACCACCGTTTGGTATGGTACCTTTCTCACTGAATACTTACTGACTCAGGTGTACATGAATCCCTATATTAAGGCAGCCCATCAAGAACAAGCCCAGAAATCAGTTCTTAGAAATTACAACTGGTGTGGGCAAGCCAGGCTGCAATGACTCCATAGGCTGAACCACAGTATCAACTTTTATCAAATCAGTCAACATTCTCCATTTTCCTGACCTCCCTCCTGCAATAAATATTGGAGAATTCCAAGAACCACGAGACTCCTCTAAACGTCCTGCTCCAAACTGTTCCCAAATCAACCGAGTCAGAGCCTCAAACCTCTCTACAGATAAGGGCCACTGCTCAACCCAAAAAGGCCCGCCTGTAGTATTTGTAGTGGATGTCCCTGGAGCATCTCCTCACTTTATGCTTTAAGAGCTCCCTTATTAGGTCCCTGTTTGGGCACCAATTGCCGAGTCCGGCTCAAGCAACTGTCGAAACGGGGTAAGAAGTGGTAGTGGGAGATTGAGAAGAAACACAACTTAGAGTTTAAGACAAAGCATGAGCCAGGTAGTTCATTGCCTGACTGAACACAATAACCAAATAGACACAGGAATATTTTCCCCATCTTATATTCACTGCGAAGCCTTCATAACGAATTTCCATTACTTAAGATTTAAAACATTATGGCCTTAAGGCTGAAACCAACAACAATGTTTCTGAATGAGATCAAATAAGCTTACTAATTCAGATGTTTTAACAGGCACCCCAGTAGCTTTAACACACACACATACTCCTCCAGCCGCCTATTATGATTACCCGTTACCCTGATGATCCAAGGGAAATGCTTACTTTACCAATATGACTCGAGTCCTCTTCTATCGGCTGGACACACGTTCCTCTAATGAGACTTTTCCTTGGTTCCTTAATATTGATTTGGAGTCTTCTTCTTCGAGCCCCACGTTGGGCGCCAAATGTTGCTTCCTGTTGAAACGGAGCTCGAAGGATATTAAGGAATGATGAGAAAAAAAGAAAGGAAGAAAGAAAGAAAGACACAGACGGGCTCAGGGGGTCTGAAGTCTGTCTGAAGTAAACTCAAGCTTCAGACCCCCTGAGCCCGTCTGTGTCTTTCTTTCTTTCTTCCTTTCTTTTTTTCTCATCATTCCTTAATATCCTTCGAGCTCCGTTTCAAGAGGAAGCAACAACTGAGGGCCATTCCAAACTCTGAAATCTGTTCTACAACTAATTGTTGTGCTATGTTTTGAAATCAATTTATTGTTTTGTATATATGCTATTTTTCACCAAAAAAATCTATTGTGATGATAAATAAATATTTATTCCTTCTAGCCTCCAATATTCTGGAGCAGCTAGAAGGGAAAATCTGAGACGATGGTATGGTAGCCTATGACAAACTCCGGGACCTGTCCTGTAACTACTTGTTGAAAAGTGCTTTGAAAACAATTGCTTCTTTCTTTCTTTGCTTTGTATATACGTTACATTATACAATAAAATAAGCTTAAAAAAAAGAATTCAAATATATATATAAAGGGTAAGGGACAGATAAAGTCAGGAGTCAAGTATGTATAATCTTTAAAACTAGGCTGGTACTAGTCAAACTGGGTTGCCATTAGTTTAAGATGATAGCTGTTACTACAAAGATGTTAATTGTAATTACACAGTTAACCACTATAAAATAACTTAAAAATATAAGAGAAAAGGAAAGAAAGGAATCAAAATGGCATACTATCAAAAAAAAATTAAACACAAAAAGGATAGTAATGGAGTGATTGAAGAAGACAAGTATAAAAGACAAATAAAAAGGAATAGCCAAAGGGCAGAAATTAAATCCATCCTCCTCAGGTATTACCTTAAATGTCAATTAATTTAAGTCCACTATTAAAGACAGAGACTGGCATATTGGTTAAACAGCAATAAAAGCATTATCTATCTAATCTATATGCAGTCTACAAAGAGACTCACTCTAGACACAAAGAAAGTAAAACGGTAGAAAAGACATCCCATACAATCAGTAATCAGAAGACAGCCAGACAACCAAGGGATTGAGAAAGCCATTTTGACCAAAAAGGGGAAAAGAGAAATGAGACAAAATAAAGTTTCAGTAGCTGAGATTTCAAACAGAGTTGGGAGATGATCCCGGAGGTTATTCTTATGCATTATATGGATATCCCTTTTTAGTTGATAGTATTTTATGGATATCCCTTTTAGTTGATAGTATTTTAGAGTGGCTGGAGGGAAGTACCTGAAATTGTTGAACTGTATTCCAAATAGCCTTGATTCTTGAAGATGATTATATAAAGATATGATTTTACAATGCGACTGTGGGATTGTGAAAACCTTGTGTCTGATGGTCCTTTTAGTCAGGGTATGGACAGATGAGTAAAAAAATATGGATAAAAAATAATTGGGGGATAAGGGGTAAAATAAATTGGGTAGATGGAAATACTAGTGATCAATGAGAGGGTGGTTTAAGGGGTATGGGATATATGCATTTTTTCTTTTATCTTTTTATTTCTTTTTCTGGAGTGATACAAATGCTCTAAAAATTGATCACGGTGATGAATACACAACCATGTCATGATATTGTGAGCCACTGAATGTACACCGTGTATGGAATGTATGTGTGTGAAGATTTGTCAATAAAAATATTTTTTTTAAAAACGAGAGTCAAATAGATGTGGCCTCTCTCTCTCATTCAACTCAGCAGGTAAACTCACTGCCCCCCCCCCCCCCCCATAAGGGACATGATTCCCTGGGGTATAAATCTCCCTGGCAATGTGGGACATGACTTCCCAGGATGACTCTGGACCCAGCATCATGGGATTGAAAACGGATTCTTAACCAAAAAGGGGAAGAGAAATGAAACAAAATAAAGTTTCAGTGACTGAGAGACTTCAAATAAAGTTGAGAGGTCATTCTGGAGATCATTTTTATGCATTTATGTAGATACCTCTTTTTAGTTTTAAGCATATTAGAACAGCTAGAAGGATATACCTGAAATGGTTGAACTGTAATCAAACAGCCTTGATTCTTGAAGACTACTGTATAATTACACAGCTTTCACACCGTGACCATGGGATCGTGAAAACGTTGTGACTGACACTCCCTTTATTCAGAATACAGACAGAAGAGCTTAAAACTGAGGAAAAATAAATAAATAAATAACAGGGGGAGATAAGGGATATAGGATGTTTCGGATGTTATTTTTTATTTTTTGCAGTAACAAAAATGTTCAAAAATTGATTGTGGTGATTAATGCACAACAACACAATGACACTGTGAACCACTGACTGTACACTTTGGATGATTATACGGTATATGAATATATCTCAATAAAACTGTACTAAAAAAACATAATGTAACAGTTCAATGAAGAAGCAGATGTAACAATCCAGCTATTTTCTATTAACCCAAACATTTTTTAAAAATTGCAAAAATGTTTAAAAAGGGAGAGAAAGAGCGTCAGAGTACTTACATTATTGTCTGACAATATACACTTGAAGTAAAAAAAAGTTTACAAGACCCAACGAAGGTTATTATATACTGATAAAAGGTTCAATCCAGCTAGATATGATGATTATAAATATATATGGACCTCACCAACACAGAGTTCCAAAATACATGAAGTAAAAATTGACAGAAATGAATAGAGAAATAGATAGTTGACCAATAACAGTTGGAGGCTTCAGTAAACCACTCTCCATAATTGCTGGAATATATATAAGGGGACCAATAAATTAATACAGGACTTAACACTATTATCCAATTAGATCTAATAGACATATACTGACACACCATTCAACAACAGCAGGATACACAATTTTTCAAGCGCACAGAAAACATTTTCCAGGATAGAGCATATGTTAGGTCACAAATCAAACCTTAATAAATTTCCAAATACTAAAATTATGCATACTATCTATCACTCTGGACCACAATGGAATAAAGCTAGGACTCAATAACAAATGTGTTGAAATTTTACAAATATGTGGAAGCTAAACAATGTATCAAAGAAGAAATCACAAAGGAAAACATGAAATATTTTCAAGTAGAACATACCAAAATTTATGGGATGCAATGAAGGCACTGCTCACAGGGAAATTTATAGTTCTAAATGCCGACATTAAAAAAAAAAAAAAATCACATGCAAAAAACTATCATCACACCTAAAGAAACTAAAAGAAAACTAAACCCAAAGTTAGTAGAAAGAACGAAATAATAAAGACTAGAACAGAGAAGAATGAAGTAGAGACTAGAAAAACTATCAGAGAGAATCAACAAAACCAAAAGTCAGTTTTTTTGAAAGATCAATAAAATTGATAACCTTTAGCCAGACTGACAAAGAAAGAGAGGGGTCACAAATATCTAAAATTGGCACCAAAAGTGGGGACAGTACCACCATAATAAAATAAAAAGGATAACAAGAGGTTATTATGAACAAGCGTATGTTAACAAATTAGAAAACAAATTCCTAGAAACATACAAATGATCTAATCTGACTCATATAGAAACAAAAAGCCTCAACAGACTCATAAGAAGCAAAGAGATTGAAATAATTTAAAACTTCCCAACAAAGAAAAGTCAAAGCCCAGATGGTTTCACCACTCAATTCTACAAAACATTTAAAGAAAATATTTAAAACCAAAACTTCTCAGTCTTACAAAATACAGAAAAGAAAGAATTACTATCTAACTCATTCTATGAAATCATCATTACTCTGAAACCACAATAAGATAAAGACAGTATCAGAAATGAAAATTATAGACCAATATCCCTTTGAATATAGATGCAAAAACAAACATCCTCAACAAAATATTGGCAAATCAAATAGAACAGTATATTAAAAGGATTACACACCATGACCAAATCGGATTTTACTTCAGGAATGCAAGATGGTTCAAAATAAACAAAACAACGTAATATTACCACATTAACAGAAGGAATGAGGAGAGAGGAACACACAATCGCCTCAATCAACACAGAAAACATTGTTTTTCATGACAAAATCATGATAAACACTCAGGAAATGAGGAACAGAAAATCTTCCTCAACATGTTAAAGGGCATTTATGAAAAACCTATCATACTCCATGGAAAAAGATGGAAATCTTTCCCTTAAAGTCAGGAACAAGAAAGCATGCCCATTGTCACCACTGTTATTCAACATTTTACCAGAAGTCCTAGCCAGAAAATTTAGGCAATAAGAAGAAAGGGCACCCAAATTGGAAAGGAAGAAGTAAAACTCTTCCTATGTTCAGGTTCCTTAGAAAGTTAAGTACAGAATTAACATATGAACTGGCAACTCATTTCTCAGTATATACCAAAGAACTGAAAGCAGGGACTCAAACAGATAATTGCACACCAATGTTCATAGCAGCATTATTCAGAAATGTGAAAATATGGAAGACCCAAGTGTCCACCACCAAATGAATGAATAAATGAAATGTGGTACATACATACATACATACAATGGAATATTATTAAGCCACAAAAGGAATGAAATTCCAAAACATACTACAACATAGACGATAAAGATTGAGATGGTGTAATCTAGGAATGCCTAGAGTGTATAATGATAGTGACTAAATGTACAAATTTAAAAAGTTTTTGCATGAGGAAGAACAAAAGAATGTCATTACTGCAGTGTGCTGAAAATAGATGGTACTTAATAGTTTAAAATTTCAACTAATGTGTGAGACTAAAGCAAAAAAATGTTTATTTGGTACAAATCTATACTTTGACTAGCGCATCTCTTAATATAACTTATGTAGATAGTTGATTGAACACCTTAAGTACATGGAACTTTGTATAGGACATGAGATTTTGTTGGTTTGTCTAGGTGATGCCCTGATGAATCCAAGAGTGATTTGATCAGTGAGTGGAAAAGTATTTGCAAAGTCCCCTTCAGGGAATGGTGAGAACAGGGGAAAACTCAACTTTCCCAAGTTGAATTCTTGATATTCTCACAAGCAGTGTGGACAACCAAAGCTATAGGCTGAGCCCCCAGTCTTGGGGTTTGTTCATATGAAAATTAACCCCACAGGGGATAGGTCAAGCCTACTTAAAATTAAGCCTAAGAGTCATCCCCAAGGGAACCTCTTTCGTTGCTCAGATGTGGGGTTAAGTTTCATATGAACTCTCCAGCCAACACAGCAAGCAGACTCACCACCCTCCCCATCTACGTGGGACATAACTACCAGGGGTGTGGATCTTCCTGGCAGCGTGGGACAGAAATCCCAGAATGAGCTGAGATTCAGCATCAAGGGATTGAGAAAAACTCTACAATGAGCTGAGACCCAGCATCAGGGGATTGCGAAAACCATCTCAACCAAAAGGGGGAAGAGTGAAATGAGACAAAGTAAAGTATCAATGGCTGAGAGATTCCAAACAAAGTCGAGAGGTTATCCTGGAGGTTATTCTTATGCATTAAGTTGGTATCACCTTGTTATCCAAGACGTAATGGACAGGCTGGAGGGAAATGCCTGAAAATGTAGAGCTGTGTTCCAGTAGCCACGTTTCTTGAAGATGATTGTACAAATGATACAGCTTTCACAATGTGACTGTGTGATTGTAAAAACCTTGTGTCTGATGCTCCTTTTAATTACCTTGTCAACAGACGAGTAGAACATATGGAATAAAAATAAGTAATGGGGGAACAAATGCTAAAATAAATTTAGTTTGAAATGCGAGTGATTGATGAAAGGGAGGGGGGTAAGGGGTATGGTATGTATAAATTTTTTTTCTGTTTTCTTTTTATTTCTTTTTCTGAATACAAGAAATGATCATGATGATGAATATGCAACTATGTGATGATATTGTGAATTACTGATTATATATGTAGAACAGAATGATCAAAATAGGAATGTTTGCGTTTGTTTGGTGCTTTTTGGTATTTAAAAAAATTAAATTAAATTAAAAATACATTAAAAAATGGGCAAAAGACATGAATAGACATTTTTCCAGAGAGGAAATACAGATGGCTAAAAAGCACATGAAAAGATGCTCATTTTCATTTGCTATTAGGGAAATACAAAACAAACCACAATGAGATATTATCTCACACCTACTAGAATGCACACTATTAAACAAACAGGAAACTACAAGTGTTGGAGAGGATACAGTGAAACAGGAACACTTATTCACAGCTGGTAGGAACGTAAAATAGTACAGCCGCTGGGGAGTTTGGCGGTCCTCAGAAAGATAAGCATAAAGTTGCCTTATGATCCGGAAATTCTGCTACTCTGTATATACCCAGAAGATTTGAAAACAAGGACATAAATAGACATTCGCACACTGATGTTAATAGCAGCATTATTCACAATTGCCAAAAGTGTCCATCAACAGAGGAGTGGATAAACAAAATGTGGTACATATATACATATATATGATGGAATATTATTCAGCAGTTAGAAAAAATGAAGTCCTGAAGCATGCAACAACATGGATGAACCTTGAGGACATTATGTCAAGTAAATAGAGGTGATGGTAGCATGTTATTTTGAGAATAAGTAATAGTATTAAATGGCGTAGGAATGTGGTAGAAAGGAGAAGTTTAGAATCATGTATGTCACCAGAAAGAAAGTTGGAGGCTAAAACATGGGAATGTATACACAGTGAATCTTGTCGTGGACTACAACTGTGATTAATTGCACAAACATTAAAAAACATTAAAAAGTTCTTTCATGAACTTTCATGAACTAGAACAAATGTATGACAAATGTATGTCATAGAACAAATCTATGACAAGATGTGGTGGTTTGAAGCTGTTATGTACCCTATGTTGGGTGGGACCTTTGATTAGATTATTTTCATGGAGATACAGCCCTGAAAATTCTCGATGGGTCTTAATTAGTTTACTGGAGCCCTCAAAAGTGTTCACACAGAGAGAGGGAAGAGAGGAGAGAGATGAAACCAAGACACAAACGTCTAGAAATACAGAAGAAGCTGAGAGAGCTGTTTGAATCCAGAAGCTGGGAAAAAAGGACAACAGACATGTCATGTGCATTCCCAAGTAACAAAGAAATGGATGCGACCAGCCTTTTTTGAGAGAAGGTATCCTCTTGTTGATCTCTTCAATTTGGACATTTTCATGGCCTTCAAATTTCACTTGTAATTTAATAAATCTCATTTACAAAAAGCTAATCCATTTCTGGCAAATAACATTCCAGCAGCTTAGCAAACTGAAACACAAAGAGTTAATAACAGAGGGTATATGGGGGAAATGTAACTATAGCAAACTACAGACTGGAGTTAACAGTAATATTTTAATATTCTTTCAACAACAGTAACAAATGGGGCGGGCCATGGTGGCTCAGCAGGCAGAGTTCTTGCCTGCCATGCTGGAGACCGGGGTTCAATTCCTGGTGCCTGCCTATGCAAAAAATAAAAAAACAAAAAACAGTAACAAATGTACCATATCAATACAGCAATAAGTGGAATATGAGGCATAGAAGGATTTGGGTTTTATTTTTTATTTCTTTTCTGGAGCAATTTAAATGTCCTAAAATTAATCGTGGGGATCTATGCACAACTATGTGATGATACCGTGAACCACTGACTGTACACCTGAATGTTTTGTATGGTGTGTGAATATATCTCAAAAACTCTGGATATCCATAACCAAAGGAATGAAGGTGGACCTCTACACCTCACAACATATACAAAAAAATCAACTCCAAATGGATCATAGACCTAAATATAAAACCTAAAATAAAGCTTTCAGAAGAAAACATATTGGAAAAGCTTTATGATCTTGAATCAGGCAAAGATCTTTAAGTATAATCAAAAAGAAGTGATAAATTAGAAATCATCAAAATTTAAAACTTCTGAAAAGACAACCCACAGATGAGAGAAAAAATTTGTAAATCTAACATATTTCTGATAAAAAAAAACTTATATCTGGAATATTTACACAACTCTTACAACTCAACAGACAGAACAACCCAAAGAAAAACTGGGCAAAAGATCTGTACAGATATTTTACCAAAGATACATGAATGGCTAATAAGCACACGAAAAGTGCCCAACATACAGTCATTGGGGGATACCAATGAACTATCACTTCATACCCTCTAGAATGGTTATAATAAAAGACAAAAACAGGTGTTGATGATGATGGGAGAAACTAGAAGTAAAACTGGGCAGCTGCTCTGAAAAATAGTTTGGCAGTTTCTTTAAAAGTTCAGTACTAAAAAAAAAAGTTAAGTATTAACTCTAATTCCACTCCTAAGGGACTAAAAAAAATGCATATCAACACAAAGACTTAAGAAAAGATACATCTCAACTAATTTACAGTAGTAAAAAAGTGTCAACAATCCAAATGCCCATCATATGTTAAATAGATAAATAAAAAGTGTTATGTGTGTACAAGGAATACAATCTGATCATAAAATATTCAAAAAATAATTTGAACAGCAAAATAAATAATTATAGCACTGGATTAAAGTCCAAAGAATAAAATTAAATCCATGAATCCATAATGATATAAATAAATGAATGAAGAGAAGGAACACAACTATCTAAAAAACAATTCCAAGTAATTTATGTAGCAAAAATCCTTGCTCCAGTAAGTGGTGTTTAATTCCCCTCCTTTGACTGTCAGTTGGACTTAGTGACCACCTTCAAAGGAATAATACAGATGGGGAAAAAACAGGAACTTTACAGCAAAGAACTTGGTTGACACAACCAAATGATAAAGAGTAAGATTACCAGGGATAAGTCATGTTGGCTTCATGTATTAATAGATACTGCATGTTCATATGAAACCAGAAGGAAAGAGGATAAAAACTGAGATGATTTAGTTTAGGAATGCCTAGATTTTACAGTAATAGTGATTAAATGTACACATTAAAAAATGTTTTTGATGTTTTTGCATGAGGAAGAACAAAGGAATGTCATTATTGCAGGGTGCTGAAAATAGATGGTAATTAATATTTTTAAATGTTACCTTATGTGTGAGACTAAAGCAAAAAATGTTTATTGTTACAAAATTTATATTTTGACTAGCACATTTCCTAATATAACTTATGTAGACAGTTTGATTGAACACCATAAGTACTTGGAATCTCAGGTAGGACATGAGATTTTGTTGGTTTGTCCAGAGTGATGCCCCGATGAATCCCAGAGTGATTCGATCAGTGACTGGAAAAGTATTTGCAAAGCCCCCTTCGGGGAATGGTGAGAACGGGGGAAAATTCAACCTCCCCGAGTTGAATTCTTGATATTCTCACAAGCAGTGTGGACAACTAAAGCTATAAGCTGAGCCCCCAGTCTTGGGGTTTGTTCATATGAAACTTAACTCCACAAAGGGTAAGTCAAGCCTACTTAAAACTTAGGCCTAAGAGAGCCTCTTTTGTTGCTCAGATGTGGCCTCTCTCTCCAGCCAACACAACAAGCAATCTCACCACCCTCCTCCTATCTACGTGGGACATGACTCCCAGGGGTGTGGACCTTTCTGGCAACGTGGGACAGAAATCCTAGAATGAGCTGAGACTCAGCATAAAGGGATTGAGAAAAATCCTAGAATGAGCTGAGATTTAGCATCAAGGGATTGAGAAAACCTTCTTGACCAAAAGGGGGAAGAGTGAAATGAGACAAAGTGTCAATGGCTGAGAGATTCCAAACAGAGTAGAGAGGTTGTCCTGTAGGTTATTCCTACGCATTAAGTAGATATCACTTGTTATTCGACATGTAATGGAGAGGCTGGAGGGAACTGCCTGAAAATGTAGAGCTGTGTTCCAGTAGCCATATTTCTTGAGGATGATTGAATAATGATATAGCTGTCACTATGTGACTGTATGATTGTGAAAACCTTGTGTCTGATGCTCCTTTTATCTACCTTGTCAAGAAATGAGCAGACGGGCCACGCTGGCTCAGCAGGCAAGAATGCTCTCCTGCCATGCCAGAGGACCTGGGTTTGAGTCCCGGTACCTGCCCATGTAAAAAAAAAAAAAAGAAAGAAAGAAAGAAACGAGTAGAATATATGGAATAAAAATAAATAATAGGGGGAACAAATGTTAAAACAAATTTAGTTTGAAATGCTAGTGATAAATGAAAGTGAGGGGTAAGGGGTACAGTATGTATAATCTTTTTTTTTCTGTTATTATTTCTTTTTCTGTGGTCTTTTTATTTCTTTTTCTGAAATTGATGCAAATGTTCTAAGAAATGATGACTATGCAACTATGTGATATTGAGAATTACTGAATATATATGTAGAACAGAATTATATGTTAATGCTTTTGTTTGTTAATTTTTTTAATTAATAAATAAATCTATAAAAATGTTTTTGCATGAGGAAGAACAAGAGAATGTCAGTATTAAAGGGTACTGAACATAGATAGAATATGGGAAAAAGTACAATCAATGTAAGCTAAGGTCTATAGTCAATAGTAACATTGCAATATGCTTCCACTTAATGTAACAATTAAGTGTTTGGCATAAATTATGCCAAAACTAAATGTCAACAGGTTGGGGGATTGGGAAAGGGGTATGAATTATTTGTGGAAGAAAAAGAAATGTCTTCAGATAGAGCATGGTGGCGAAGGCACATGTATACACTCAGGCTAGCTTGTATGATATGTGAATAAAACTGTTTAGAAATGAACACAGAGGCCTTGCAGAAACCACCACCCATCGACGCAGTTCCCCGCTCACAGCAACTCACAGTTTCCCACTGTGTTCTTTGACATCACCGTCAATGGTGAGCCCTTGGGCTGTGTCTTCTTCGAGCTGTTTGCAGACAAAGTTCCAAAGACAGCCAAAAATTTTGGTGCTCTGAGCACTGGGGAGAAAGGATTTGGTTATAAGGGTTCCTGCTTTCACAGAATTATTCCCGGGTTTATGAGACATGGTGGTGACTCCTCATGCCATAATGGCACTGGTGGCAAGTCCATTTTCCATCTACAGGGAGAAGTTTGATGATGAGAACTTCATCCTGAAGCAAACAGGTGCTGGCATCTTGTCAATGGCCAATGCTGGACCCAACACAGTTCCCAGTTTTTCATCTGCATGAAGACTAAGTTGTTGGAAGGCAAGCACATGGTCTTTGGCAATGTAAAAGAGGGGCTGAATATTGCGGAAGCCATGTAGCACTTTGGGTCCAGGAATGGCAAACCAGCAAGAAGATCACCATTGCCAACTATGGAAAAATCTAATAAATTTGATTTGTGTTTTGCCTTCACCACCAGACTATTCCTTCTGTAGCTCAGAAGAGCTTTCCACCTCCTCTGGTCTGCCTCAATTTCCTATCATTGCTGCTCTCGATGCAGTTCTTTGGGTTCTACATTATCCTCCCCTTCCAAGTCCAGCTGGATTGCAGAGTTAAGTTTATGATTATGAAATTATAACCTAAACAATAACTTAAAAAAAAATGAACAGAGAGAAAGAAATGATAGGGAAAATGTAGAGGAAGAGATGTTCCTATTCACTGTCAGAAGGGAAATGAGAGGTGCAGTGTGGTAGTTCCACAGGAGAGTGGGGGTGGTTCTGTCATATGATCCTGAAATCCTGTTGCTCAGTATATATTTAGAGGAACTGAGTGTGGAGACACGAATGGACATCATTTACACACTGTTGTCTCTGGCAGCAGTGTTTCTGATCCACAATGAATGGAGGTGGCCTAAGGGTATGACAACTGAGGATGGAAGGGGAAACTATGGTGCACATACAATGGATTAACTAGGTGGCCATAAGAAGGAATGAAGCTGTGAAGCATGCAACCAGGTGAATGAACCTTAAGAGTTATATGCTGAATGAAATGTCAGGAACAAAAAGATAAATATTATCATGCCTCAATCCTATGGACTAACTAGAATATAAAAATTCGATGAACTCAAGTCAAGAGTATGGGTTGTCAGGGTCCCTTATTGTAAATGGTCCTAGATTGTAAGCTCTTACAGCAGTCATATATTCATGAGGTATAAGTGTTAATTCTAAATTCTGAGATACTGAGCTGTTTGTACATAGAACGGCCTTTCCCAGAAACTTTGGGTATTTATGTGACACCTGTGACTCGGAGTTAGAACTCTGAAGCTATGAAAATGAGCAGTACCCCATATAGGAACTGTTTAAAAAGTTGAAAAAGTGATCAGATATCAAGTAGAGAGATGAATAAAGAAAATCTGGATAGGACCTAAGGTATATTAGAAGAGTGGGTAAAAGATGATATCGTTCATATTTCAAAACCTCAACTTGTGGGTGAAACTAAAGGGAGAGATGTTTATATGGTACAAAATTTGTATTTTGGGTAGTACATTTTCTAATTTAACTTTTATGATCACTTTAGTTGAACACTGTAAGTACAAGGAATCTTGAATAGGGCAAGAGATTGTGTTGGTTTGTCAGGATTAGTGTGATGTCCCGATAAATCCCAGAACAATTTGGGCAGTGAATAAAGAAGTGTTTACAAAGTCCCCTTGGGGGATTGGGAAGAAATATTCAACTTCCTTATCTGGAGAATTTCTGACATTCTCACAAGCAATTGGACAACCAAATCAATAGGCCGATGCCTGGATCTTGGGGTTCGCCCCTATGAAACTTATTCCTGCAAAGGATAAGCTAAGCCTACTTAAAATAATGCCTAAGAGTCATCCCCAAAGAACCCCTTTTGTTGCTCACATGTTGCCTCTCTCTCTAAGCCAACTCAGCAGGTAAACTCACTGCCCTTCCCCCCTACATGAGACATGACTCCCAGGGGTGTAAATTTCCCTGGTAATGTGAGACAGAAAGCCTGGGTTAAACTAGGACCTGGCATCTAGGGATTAAGAAAGCCTTCTTGACCAAAAGGGGGAAGAGAGAAATGAGAAAAAACAAAGTTTCAGTGACTGAGAGATATCAAACAGAGTTGAGAGGTTATTCTGGAGGTTATTCTTATGCATTATATAGATATCCCTTTTAGTTTATGGTATATTTGAGTGGCTGGAGGGAAGTACCTGAAATTGTTGAGCTGTGTTCCAGCTGTCTAGATTCTTGAAGACGACTGAATAAAGATATAATATTTACAATGTGTGTGATTGTGAGAAACTTGTGTCTGCTGCAATGAGTAAAAAATATGGATAGATAAATGAATAAATATTGGGGGAACAAAGGGCAAAATAAATTTGGTAGATGGAAACACTAGTGATGAAGGAGAGGAAGGGGTGGGATATGGTATGTGTGGGTTTTTTTTCTTTTTTTATTTCTTTTTTTGGAGTGATACAAATGTTCCAAAAAACGATCATGGTGATGAATACACAACTATATGATGATATTGTGAGCCACTGATTGTACACCATGTATAGCATGTATGTGTGTGTAGATTTCTCAATTAAAAAAATTTTACAAAAACACTGCATGCTGATATCACACATTCTCTGACAGGATACAAAAAGGATATTTCACCAAATCTGTAATCTCATGCTAACCATGAGAAAATATTGGACAAATCAAAATGAGGAACATTCTAAAAAATATCTAAATATGCTGATCTTTAGCATGCCCTACTACCAGCATGTACACACCATATATAAACAAACTCCATGAATTTTAACTGATGCAGAGGTAGAGTGTTTTCTCCCTGGTTTTTATATGATCACTTTACTCTTATAATCAGTGGAAGACTGACAAATGCAGACTTCATTCCACATTCTTCATTATTCATGATAAAAAAAAAAAAAGCTGATATCCATATCTTATATTTGTTTTCCATGTGCATATCATAGGCCTCAGAATAAATGTACTGGATGTGCCAACAAGCTTGGAGACACACAGCCACTTGACCCACCTGCTTTTCACCTTGTTGAAAAAATCCTACTGGGATAATAATCTGCTTCTATACTGTGCTAATATTGCACTGATCTAATTCATGTCCAGAAATGGGCTTGGGCTCTAATTTAATCTCTAACTACCACCTTCTACTCCTCCTTCCACTCCCACCACAGTCTGGCTAAAAAAATTTGTAATCAATTCATTCCCTTTTCCAATGTCTGTCATCCTGCTGAAGAGGTCTGGCCCTCATTCTCTTTTTCCCAAGGGTGGGCTACAGAACAGCTACCCTTACATTTCTATTTAAGCTTCTCTTAATTCGTATATCTTCATGTCTTGCTTTGTTTTGTATGGCAAACCATGTACTTTTATTAACTTATTTGTAAAATTTTAATAAATATTTGTCCCACCCTACCACTTAAAGATGTTGTAAAAATGAGGATAATGATGAAGCATTCTAAATTAAGAAAGGATGTAAATCCATCCACTCAGTCCATTTTAAGTGTTGTTGGTTCTACATGTTTGGTAGATAGATGAATAAATAAAAGAATGAATAAATAAGAAAAAAGAAAAAAATAAGTACGTGACCAGTATTCTTCAAAATAGTTAAGGTCATGAAAAACAAGGAAAGACTGAGAAAATGCCAAAGATTGAAGGAGACAAAGGAGACATGATGTCTAAATGTAATGTGGTATGCCAAACTATCCTGCAACAGGAAAAGACATTAAGGGTAAAACTGCTGGAATTAAAGCTAAGTTTGTAATTGTGGAACTGGAACCCATACCAAACTTTAAAACCTGTTCTATAATTACTTGTTAAAATGTACTTATTGCTTTTTTGTGTGTATATTATATTTCACAGAAAAAAAAAGTAAATCTATAGTCTGGTTAACAGTACTGTGTCAATGTTACTTTCTTAAGTTTTGATAAATGTACTATTGTTGTCTAAGATTAAAACACTAGGGGAAGCTGGCTGAAGGGTTGTGTGTGACTAGTGGGCCAAATTCAGTCTGCCACCTGTTTTTATAAATAAAGTTTTAATGGAGCACAGCCACATCATTCATTTACTCATTGCCAACAGCTGCTTTCATGTTACATGAACAGCGTGGCCAAGAGAAATCATCTGGCTAGGCAAAACCTAAAATATTTACAATTTGGCCTGGCCCCTTCTTCATAGGAAATTTTGCTATGAATTCTCAGTGCTATCATTGCAACTTTTCTGTTTATTTAAAATGATTCCAACATTAAAAGTTTTTTTTTTAAAGTTAAATGCCTCCTATCATATATCCAGCCATTCCACTCCTAGGTATATACCAGGAAAATGAAAGCATATGTCCAAAGAATCGTACACAAATGTTCACAACTTTAATAGCCAAGCAACCCAAATGCTCATCAATGGGTAAATGGATAAACAGTGGTATATCCATAAATTGGAATATTATTCAACAATAAAAAGGAATGAATTATTGGAACACATTACAGCATGGATGAATCTAAAACTAATCATGATAAAAAATTTAAAAGCCAGGCCAATACAGAAAGTATTATACCATCTGATCCCATTTATATAAAGTTGTAGGAAATGCAAATTAACATGCATTGACAGTAAACAGTGTGGAGGGGCAGAAGGTAAGGATTATAAAGAGGCATGAAAAAAACTGTGGTGGTGTGGCTTTGTTCACTACCTTTACTGTGATTATGGTTTCACAGGTATACATGTGTCAAAATTTATTATATTGCCCACCAATGCGTAGTTCATTGCATGTCAGTTATACCTCAATAATGCTGCTAACAAATAAAATGTAAAAAAAATTCTTCTGGTCCTCCAATATCAAGCAGTGATATGGAGAAAGACTAATGCACCGCCAACAATCTCTTCAAGCTGCTAATTTTGGCCATACACCCTCCTCTCCTCCAGAATATTTTTTTCCTTGGAGGAGATAGGGCTCTAAATCATAACCACATTTGTTCTAGAAGAAATCTAAAACTAATTTTGTAAAGACATAACTCTCCTGGGGTCCTGCCTACCAGTTCTCAAAGGCAAATGAGATTACAGTTGCCCAGAAGCAGCAAGACACTTAGAGAACAATCTCCCTCTTAAAATAATCCTCCTTTGGCCTTCCCAGGCTTACTGTCTTTCTCTCTGTTCCTTAGCCTAGGAGAAAAGGAGAAGGCAGCAGCTGGCAAAGGAGTTCCTCCTTAAAACAAAGATACCAAAATGAAATGACCCACAATTAACAAAGCTACAAGAAATACAACATCTCCAAAGAGCTTCCTAGCAAGTAAAAGAACAGGGGGAAAAAAAGCCTTGGGAGTATCAGTCTCAGGCTTCTTTTCCTATATCCTTTTGTTTTTTTTTTTCACATGGGCGGGCACTGGGAACTGAACCCAGGTCTCCTGCATGGCAGACAAGAACTGCCACAGAGCCACTATTACCCGCCCAGTCTCAGGCTTCTTTAACCTTATTCTGCTCCCTACCCCACCATCATCATTCAGTTACTTTCCACCTTGTTATCCATCCTTTAGTACAGATAATCAATTTATCCCTCCACAGCTCAATGATCAGTTGCCACCAAGTTCTCCCCTCCCCATATACCCTTCTCTATTTTTCACAAAACAAACCCTCTCCCTTAATCACTTAGTTTGGCAGGAACACTGAGGGCAATCCTAGAGACTGCTTCAAAACTACAGTCGAGGGGGAAAGGTCTGAATTTTCCATCTTCAAAGATGTTAATATATTTTTAAGAACGATGTCAATAAAACATATCTGATACTTAAGTCACATGAACATGTATTTATTTTAATTGTTGTCCCTGTAGATACAAAGAAGCGCCAGACATCATCTCGGCCCTCAGGGAGTTTAATGGAAAATTCAAGAGCTCAGACAAATGCAGAGTCAAATCTGAAGTAGATGTTTTTTTAAAGTAGTAGAATGTTTTAGAATTTAAAACAATATAAAACACATCCAACTATGATATATAGATAAACCAAACATTAACTTGATAATTATAATAACCCTAATAGATGAAAAAAGTTATCATAATGAGCAGTAACATGGCAGCATTAACCATAAGACCCAAATTTTGAAGAGATGCTAAAAGTATTTCTTGAATTTGAAGATTTCTGGACAAATTTTCCTTTAAATTCGAACACTGAAAATTCAAAGAGGATGAAATTATATTAAAATTTTTACTTTAGTAAAAAAATCTGTCATTTCCCACACTCCTGGTATATTCATTCCGCTCATCCTATCCCAAATTAACATTTACCTCCTCCAATCCAAACAGAAGTATGTTCCCATAGAAGACCTCGTACTTAGAACCGTAAAATGTTAGACCTAAAACAGAAGTTACTTCACATTACAAATGAGAAAACGGGTTCAAACAAGAGACACTCCAAGGTTCCAAGGCTAAGGAAGTGTTCTATCTCCCAACCAATGAGGACTCCAAGTTTTCTACTCATCCTGAAGATTTCTCAGACTAGTGCTTTTCACATTGTAATGTACACTGTGTGTGTGTGTGTGTGTGTGTGTGTGTGGTGGGGGGCGGTTAAACTGCAGATTCTAATTCAGAAGGTAAGGTGAAGGAGTACGCATTTCAAAAACAGATGAGGCTGAAGGTGCTGGCCTGAGGACTACAAATGGAGCAAAAAAGTCCTCTATCATTTGATTAAATCCTATCTAATTTAGATAGACTTATTACTTATTATCAATGACTCAAAATCTGTACTTAAATCTCCCTAATGCAGGACAAATATCATATGATTTCACTTACATGAAATAAGTAGAATGTGCAAATTCAGAGACAGAAAATTCAGTTTACATGATCTATCACCCATACTAAACTTTAAAATCTGTTCTACAACTACTTGTTAAAATGTACTTGGAAACTTATTGCTTCATTGTCTATATATTTCACAATAAAAAAGTTTTTTTAAAAAAAGTACAGTTTACGAGGGGGCAGGGAAAAGGGAACAAGGAATTAATGTTTAATGGATGCAGAGTTCATATTTTGGGTGATGGAAAAATTGTGCATGTAAAAAATACCACTGTATACTTGAAAGTGGTTTAAACAGGAACTTCTATAGTGTATACATTACCACAATATTTTTTTTTAAAACCTAAGCACAACTTCCTTAAGAACACTGGCTCTTATGTTTCTTGAAGATGATTGTACAATGACATAGCTTTTACAATGTGCCTGTGTGATTGCAAAAATCTTGCATCTGATGTTCCTTTTATCTACCTTATCAACAGACCACTAAAACATATGGAATAAAAATAAATAATAGGGGGAATAAATGTTAAAACAAATTTAGATTGAAATGTTAGTGATCAATGAAAGGGAGGGGTAAGGGGTATGGTATGTATGAAATTTCTTCTGCTGTCTTCTTTCTTTTTCTGAATTAATGCAAATGTTCTAAGAAATGACCATGATGATGAATATGCAACTATGCGATGAAATTCTGAATTACTGATTATATATGTAGAACGGAATGATCATAGTTAAGAATGTTTGTGCTAGTTTGTTTTTACATTTTTTTTTAATTTAAAAAAGAAAAAAAAGTAAAAAAAAAAAGTTTATACATGTCTCTATCATACCAAAAAAAAAAAACAAACAAACAGACAAACCTAAGCATAGGCGTTCCTTGATTCATATGACAGTTGAAGTCCCAAAAACACAGGTGAATGTTAAAACACTGCAAAAAATATTTTGTGCTTGTAAGTAAAAAGGAGTTTGGATTTAGATTCAAATACAGTTTTCATCTAAAAAAATTATTTAAGACAGGGCAGGCAAATTTGTCACTGCTGGAACTGTCCTGTACACTTCAGGAACTTCTATAGTGTATACATTACCACAATATTTTTGTGTATTTAGTGTATACATTACCACCTAGCACACCTACCCCACACATTAAATGCCGTAGTCCTCCCAATGACACTATGACCAAAAATGCCCCCACAAATTCCTTGAATAAACCCCGTGCCTAACTATTCCTCTCTTATCAGCCCTTGTCTAACCATGGCCAGTTAATTTTGCCTCCTTTCCTCATATCTGTCTTTTCATCAATATTGTCCTTTCCCTAGTTCAGGTCTTATCATCCCTCACTTGGGATGCTGCAACAGTCCTGTAACTTGTCTCCCAGGTTCCTGTCTGCTCATTCTACACTGTTGGGGACTGACTCATCTACTCCACAAAAGACATGTTCAAGTCTCAATCTGCGTTTCTGTGGGTGTGAATCCACTTGTAAATAGACTTTCGAAGGTGTTATTAAAGTGTGGACTCATTTGTGAATAGGATCTAAATGAGGCCAAATTAAATCAGGTTGGGCCTTTATCTGTATGAATGGAGTCATTGTTAAGTCAGAAGAAATTCAAATGCAGTCACTCAGACAACGCCACCAGAGGAGACAGAGGAAGAAATTTAAGCCAAGGAACATTTTTTAAAAAATAATTTAATTCTCTCTGTATATTTCTGTCCATATGAGCCAACAGAAATCAAGAATACACACTTTAGTGGGTCATGATGAGCAGTAAGATGGCGTCTGCCAGCAGAGTCACTCATGTAGTCAAACCACATATTCCATTAATAAGGTTCCTTGACAGAAGACACAACCAGAAACTCAATGTATCAGAAGCTTTGAGATCAACAGCAATACCATCTCACTCTTCTGCAATTTCACAGCATTCTATGGGAAGTAAATCACCAGATTTGCTGATGTATCAGGTCCTCCAGATACTGCAGAAATAATAAAGTCACTACCTCAGAAATACAGAAGGAAACCTATGTCTGAATCAAATTATCCAGAATAAATACTGACGGGGATGCAGTCTATCATCAAAAAAAATTATTATTTTTACAATAAAGGGATTTCCAAATGACAAGTGAACTATTGTACATTAAACAACTTTAATAAACTATTCTGTATAAAAATGAAAGAAAATTTAGATGGACATTTGTATCTTCCACTTTAAGTACCTTGGTCAGCTTCTCCAAAAGCTTACCTAAATATTTATAAGTTTTATAATTATTAAAGCATATGTTTTGGCCTATTAACTTAACTTTTACCATTGTTGAGCTATTGAAAGCAGAAGATGTCTAGTAAAATATCATAGGTTTCCCCTATTTCACTTTTCTTTCAGGGGCTGTTTAGGAAAGAATTTATCAGGCAGAATTACTACTGCTGATTAGGATCAGTGAAATAATGATTCCATTATATGTTCTCAATTCTTTCATGTGTTTACACTGACAAGGTTACTGGAATAACTGGATTAATAAGCATATACTTCTTTAAAGGATAAAAATATAACCAAGGTGAAATAGGTGAGGTTGTGGTATCTGAGGCTGAGGAAATAACAAAAAATTATTATTTGTAACCTCCATTCAGAAAAAACAAGAAAGAGTATAAAATAGAAAATAAAGAGTTCAGTGAATATAGCATAGGAATAAGTGAAGTGTTTGACTAAAAAGTGCAATTACATTTTGGTAGATGTTAAACTGTCATTTCTTTGGTTTATTTTAGCATTTTGATTGTGATCATGTGTGCAAATTCTGATAACTCAGTAACTTTCTCAAACTTAATGTCTGAAAACCTCGTAAAATCAACCTAAAGATTTACTTTATTAAAGTAATTTATGAAACAAAAAAAAGAATGTAACTTTTAAGCCAATTCATGTGGCAAAACTAGAATTCAGCTTAGTGAAATGTTTAAAATATATACATTTTAAAAACCATGTTTTTACAAGATAAAAATCTTCCACATGCAACAAATTGCAGATCACTGAAATTTTAACTCTTTAGATGATTTCAGCCCAGTTCTTGATTTCAGTATCTAGAGACACTCAAAAAGAAAGTGTCAGTAGACTTTTTGATTTTACGTTTTTCTCTCTTGCTTCGACTACTTGCTACATACTTTAAAGATGACAACAAAGGTGCTCTTGCATGACCTGTGGCTTTTAGATGTTCTAAAAGTTTGTTCAGGGATGGAAATTTCCCATGGCAGGTTGTACAGCTGATAAGACCATCACTCATTATTTGTGGTTCAGCAGGTACTTTGACAGATCTTTGTGTATCTTCGGCCTTCTTTCCTTTGGGTTTAGGTGAGCCAGCATAAGAACTCTACAGACTCCAGGAGAAAGCATGACCCGATTTTGAACTTTCTACCCTCTAAAAACATGAGACAACAAATTCTTGTTGCTTAAGCCAACCAGTGGGTAGTATCTGTCATGGCAGCCCTGGGAGACTAAGACATATACCAAGCGAAGTGAACCTTCTACCCTGCAAAGATCATTTATTCATTAATCAAAAATATTCATTGCACAGAAATCATATCACTCTCCCACGCTCAAACTTTAACAAGTCATCACCTACAGTTTTCAAACAGTGCTCCAACTTTATGTTTTATGTATTGAGTTTCCACATGAGATTTCCTCTTAACAGAGTGATCTACAACTCTAAAGAAGTTTGAGCAAGCAATTGCTCACCTTCCATGTGGAACACACAGGCTCAATTCCCGGACCATGCACCCCACCAAAGTTTGAAAACCCCTTCTTTCTATCTTCAGGATTAAATCTAAATTAAGCAAATAGTCTCACTAACTAGCCCTCACACCTCACTATTAACATGGCCTCATCTCTTGCCACTCACATCACCTTCCAAAAGTGCTTCCTATAATAGCTGATATTCCCTACTATCTTCGGCAGATGGGCAAACATACATCTATGTTTCTACATAGAGCATAGGCTGTTCCCTCCACCTAGCGCCTCCTCCCTCCACCTATCCACCTGCCAATTCAGCCCCAGCCTTTCAGGTTCTGTTCTAGCTGTGAAACCTTCCCCCAAAACTTCCTTGAGAGCTTTACATGCATACACTGTAGTATGCATGTGCTTGCACTGAAACAAAGCATCTTACTGTACTACAACTGCACTATAATAGTCTGCACATTTGTCTCCTCTCTGAACTTTACATTTTTGCAGGCAGTGACCATGTCTTTTTATCTCTCTCCTTCTCTCTCTATGGCACCCAGCAGTATGTACACTCAGCAATCTTTTCAGGGGTTGCTTGACTGGGAAGAAGTGAAACCTACTAAAATAAACTAAGCAAAAAAACAAAAGAGGTGACTCTCTTTAACCAAACTGAAATTATGATACAATTAAGACCCAACAGCACTTATGAAGTAGTAAACCAACCACGACAAATGACAAAAGATATTTTCCTGACAGAGGAATCGGGGGTGGGGGAATAACCTGAATATAAATTCATTAGATATTATAAAATTATTTTAAAATTTCCTTAAAAGTTTTATTGGTATTGTGATTGTACAGGATAATGTTCTTATTCTTAGGCAATGGCTGTTGAAGTAGTTTGTGATGTGTCTTTGGCAAAAAAAGTGTGCATGTGTGTTTATATACATATGTGCATATACATACGAAGAGATTTTAAAATGTAGTAAAATGAAAACGGTTGAATCTAAATGTAGAGTATGTAGTTGTTCATTGTATCATTCTTCCAAATTCGCCATAGGTTTGAAATTTTTCAAAATATAAGTTAAATAAAAAATAGAAATTCATATAATCAAATAGTTTGTCTATACAATATCAAAAACAGTTCATTTAGTCCCTCTTCACTACTGAACCAACTATTCTGAATAGTCAGGTACATTCTAATCTAAACAGCTTTAAATAAAGTGTTCAATCTATAAACTGAACAAAACCACAAGCAGGCACAGAAGTATAGGCTAGGGTCCCTAGGCTATAGGTAAGTCCACAGGCTGCAACTCTCCTCTTGGAGCTCTCCTCTAACACTGCAGGATCCCTGCTTCTACCATCTGTCTGCTTCATTACTGTTTCTCTTTTATTTCCTGGCTTTCTCCACCTCAATATTACTGTTCAAGTAGGTGGAAAACAGGCAGAACCTAAACATTCTGGACAGGACAATCAAAACTACCATTAGCCAGCCAAGTAACTTTGGGAAAGCTACTTAGCCCTGACTTTTTTACTGTAATATAAAGTGGCTGAGGGTTGATCACACCAAAGTATCTACTAGCTCTGAAATCTTTTCAGTTAAGGAATCCAGTATTTATAAATTTTCTTAATTAAAGTTATCATCGAAATAATCATAAATTCAGATGCAGTTTAAAAAAAAACAACAAACAAAACAGAGAAATCCCTCAGACACCTTGCTACTCTGGCATGGTTTGCCCTCATGGTAACATTTGTAAAACAATAATATCAAAACCAGAATATTCACACACCTTATTCAGATTTCCTCAGTTTTACTTGTACTCATTTGTGTGTGTTTGTGTTCTTAACTTTTAATTCCACTGATCTACCAAGTAGGCCCTTAAATACTGGAAGATTCAAATGTTTAAACACACCCAATCTGATTGTACCAAGAGTTTGCTTTTTAAATTATCATGCACCAACTATTTCAAGTCTACTCTTTATTTCCATCATCACATTATTTTTAAGATCCTAGAGTAAATGGATCCAAAATAAACACACAGTAGTGTTGATGCTTGTGAGGCACCACTGCAACCATCTACAGATGAAAATCCCCTTCAACAACCTAAAAGACGGGAGATTTGTCTTTTCCAACATATGATTCACTATGTTCCAGAATTTGTCTGGAAAAAGAAGTCAGAACTTTGACCCTAAGGGTTAATCTACTAGACTTTCCCAGGCAACATCGTTCCTTCAAAAACAATACCACAGGGGACTTTCGGAACAAGATGGCAGCTTAGCAATGTGAGCGTTTTAGTTCGTCCTCCAGAACAACTAGTAAATAACCAGAAACAATACAGAACAGCTCCTGGGGCCACGTCAGTGACACAGTGTATGCCAGTCTGGACCAGCTGGACCGGCTGCGAGACCCCCCAGAACCATGAGTTCCCCAAGCCGCAGTGGCCAGCGCCCCTCCCCCACGGCTGCTTCCCAGAGGGGAAAGGAAAGGGACTTTACCAGCAGCAGAGGCTGAGCCCAACCAAACGCCAACTGTGGAATTAATTAACAAATTCTGACTACTAAAAAAGGCCCCCAGTTCAGGTGAACCTGGTGAAAGCGGAGGTCGCTCATTTTTGCCCTGGCACCGAGGGGGCAGGGCTGACGGAAAAAGGAAAAAAAAGAGAAGGAAACAGAGGTTTTTGTGGCTGTGTTTCTACAAACACAGCCTTCTGACTGCCTTTGGATACAGTGGCAGGACTCCTCAGGCTGCAATTGCCCCAGGCACAGGCAGAAACAAACTCGTTTTGAGGGCTTGTCTGGAACCCGTGCCTTCCCCAGGGGAGGGGTGACGCCCAACTCAGGTGGAATCCCTCTCTCAAGGAATTCAGACACCAGGGCTTGGTAATTTGAAGCCATTAAAACCAGCCTACTACCTTTCCTCTGTCTCCACCATGCCCCCAGCCAAAGTTAAAGGTACAGCATCATCTTATGCTGGTGGGACCTGCAGGCAGACCAGAGCCCAGAGACTTCACAGGAAAGTCTGTCAACCTCCTGGGTCTCACCCTCAGGGAAAATCGACACAGGTGACTCTTTCCTCCTGATAGGAGGCCAGTTTGGTCTGGGAAAATCCAGCTGGGGTCTATAATACCTATGTAGACCCTCCTCAGAGTGGGGGGGGAAAGGCACCATACAAGCAAGGCAAGAAACAAGAAAACAAGAACTGAAAAATTCTCCTCTATTAACAAAACCTAAGCTAGAGGTCCGGATAAAGCTGAACTGAATGTCAAAGAACAGATAGACAACAAATTCATCCAGCAAGAAAACCCTAGGTAAAAGAAGTGCAAGCAATCTCCAGAATAAACTAATTAAGGTAATTAAATGTCTAGACGCCAGCAAAAAAATAACAAATCACACTAGGAAAACTGAAGACATGGCCCAGTCAAAGAACAAACCAACAATTCAAATGAGATACAGGAGCTGAAACATTTAATTCAGAATACACAAACAGACATGGAAAACCTCATCAAAAACCAAATCAAGGAACTGAGGGAGGATATAAAGAAGGCAAGGAATGAAGAAAAAGAAGACATCAAAAGTCTGAAAACACAAATCACAGAACTTATGGGAATGAAAGGCATGGTAGAAGAGATGAATAAAAACAATGGAAACCTACAATGGTAGATTTCGAGAGACAGAACATAGGATTTCTGAACTGGAGGATGGAACATCTGAAATCTGGCAAAAAAGAAAATATAGGGGAAAAAATGGAAAAATATGAGCAGGGACTCAGGGGATTGAAGGACAATATGAAGCACATGAATATACGTGTTGTGGGTATCCCAGAAGGAGAAGAGAAGGGAAAAGGAGGAGAAAAACTAATGGAGAAAATTATCACTGAAAATTTCCCAACTCTTATGAAGGACTCAAAATTTCAGATCCAAGAAGTGCAGCGTACCCCAAAGAGAATAGATCCAAATAGACATACTCCAAGACATTTACTAATCAGAATGTCACAGGTCAAAGAGAAAGAGAGAATCTTGAAAGCAGCAAGAGAAAAGCAATCAATCAGATACAAGGGAAGCCAAATAAGACTATACGTATTTCTCAACAGAAACCATGGAGGCAAGAAGACAGTAGGATGATATATTTAAATTATTAAAAGAGAAAAACTGCCAACCAAGAATTCTATATCCAGCAAAATTGTCCTTCAAAAATGAGGGAGAAATTAAAACATTTTCAGACAAAAAATCACTGAGAGAATTCGTGACCAAGAGACCAGCTCTGCAAGAAATACTAAAGGGAGCACTAGAGACAGATACGAAGGCAGAAGAGAGTTGTGGAGAAAAGTGTAGAAAGGAAGACCATGAGTAAAGGTAAAAAGAAGGAAAATTAGAAGGACATATAAAAGCCAAAAGGCAAAAAGCCCAGGCAGTAAGAACACTGATATTGATGGATAAAGCTTCCCAATCGGGGTACATGGACTGGCAGAATGGATTAAGGAACGGGACCCATCTACTTGCTGTCTCTACTCAAAGGACATGAGGGCAAGGACACAAACGGACATTTGCACACCAATGTTTATAGCAGCATTATTTACAATTACCAAGAGATGGAAACAGTCAAAATGTCCATCAATAGATGGGTGGCTAAACTGTGGTATATTCATATGATGGAATATTATGCAGCTGTAAGACAGAATAAAGTTATGAAGTATGTAACAACATGGATGGACCTTAAGGACATTATGCTGAGTGAGATTAGCCAGAAACAAAAGGACAGATACTATATGGTCTCACTGATGTGAACTGACATTAGTGAATAAACTTGGAGAATTTCGTTGGTAACAGAGACCATCAGGAGATAGAAATAGGGTAAGATATTGGGTGATTGGAGCTGAAGGGATACAGATTGTGCAACAGGACTGAATGTAAAAATTCAGAAATGGACAGCACAATGCTACCTAACTGTAATACAATTATGTTAAAACACTGAATGAAGCTGAACATGAGAATGACAGAGGGAGGAGGGCTGGGGACACAAATGAAATTAGAAAGAAAGATAGATGGCAAAAATTGAGATGGTATAGTCTAGGATTGCCTAGAGTGTATAATGACAGTGACTAAATGTACAAATTTAGAAAATGTTTTTGCATGAGGAAGAAAAAAGGAATGTCATTATTGCAGGGTGCTGAAAACAGATGGTAATTAATATTTTAAAACTTCAACTTATGTGTGAGACTAAAGCAAAAAATGTTTATTTGGTACAAAATTTATATTTTGACTAGTGCATTTCCTAATATAATTTATGTAGACAGCTTGGTTGAACAACATAAGTACATGGAACCTTGGGTAAGACATGAAATTTTGTTGGTTTGTCCAGAGTGATGCCCCAATGAATCCCAGAATGATTTGATCAGTGAGCGGAAAAGTATTTGCAAAGTCCCCTTTGGGGAATGGTGAGAACGGGGGAAAATTCAACCTCCCCAAGTTGAATTCTTGATATTCTCACAAGTAGTGTGCACAACCAAGTTATAGGCTGAGCCCGCAGTCGTGGGGTTTGTTCATATGAAACTTAACCCCACAAAGAATAGGTCAAGCCTACTTAAAATTAGGCCTAAGAGTCACCCCCAAGAGAACCTCTTTTGTTGCTCATATGTGGCCTCTCTCTCCAGCCAACACAAGAAAACTCACCACCCTCCCCCTGTCTAGTGGGACTTGACTCCCAGGGGTGTGGACCTTCCTGGCAACATGGGACAGAAATCCGAGAATGAACTCAGACTCAGCATCAAGGGATTGAGAAAAACCCTAGAATGAGCTGAGAGCCAGCATCAAGGGATTGAGGAAATCCTCCTGACCAAAAGGGGGAAGAGTGAAATGAGACAAAGTGTCAATGGCTGAGAGATTCCAAACAGAGTCAAGAAGTTGTCCTGGAGGTTATCCTATGCATTAAGTATATATCACCTTGTTATCTAAGAGGAAATGGAGAGGCTGGGGGGAAGTGCCTGAAGGTGTACAGCTGTGTTCCAGTAGCCATGTTTCTTGAAGATGATTGTATAATGGTGTAGCTTTCACGGTGTGACTGTGTGATTGTGAAAACCTTGTGTCTGATGCTCCATCTATCTACTTCGTCAACAGATGAGTAGAACATATGGAATAAAAATAAATAACAGGGGGAACAAATGTTAAAATAAATTTAGTTTGAAATGCTAGCAATCAATGAAAGGGAGGAGTAAGGGGTATGGTGTGTATGGTGGTTTTTTTTTCTGTTTTCATTTTATTTTTCTATTGTCTTTTTGTTTCTTTTTCTGAATTGATACAAATGTTCTAAGAAATGATCATGAGGATGAATCTGCAGCTATGTGATGATATTGTGAATTACTGATTATACATGTAGAATAGAATGATCACATATTGGGAATGTTTGTGTTTCTTTGTGTAATTTTTTTTTAATTAACAAAAAAACAAACAAACAAAAAAATACCATAGAATAAGGCAACACCATCTACTTTTAGAGATTAAATGAATAGCCATAAAAATACTTTTTATGCACCCTCAACAAAAACATTTAAAAAGCAACTTCAAAAGCAACTATAAACATCTTGAGGAAAAAAAAAAACGAAGCTGGAGGTCTCGCGCTGCCTGACTTTAAGGCATATTATGAAGCCACAGTGGTCAAAACAGCATGGTATTGGCATAAAGATAGATGTATCGACCAATGGAATCGAATAGAGTGCTCAGATATAGACCCTCTCATCTATGGACATTTGATCTTTGATAAGGCAGTCAAGCCAACTCACCTGGGACAGAGCAGTCTCTTCAATAAATGGTGCCTAGAGAACTGGATATCCATATGCAAAAGAATGAAAAAAGACCCATCTCTCACACCCTATACAAAAGTTAACTCAAAATGGATCAAAGATCTAAACATTAGGTCTAAGACCATAAAACAGTTAGAGGAAAATGTTGTGAGATACCTTATGGATCTTACAACTGGAGGTGGTTTTATGGACCTTAAACCTAAAGCAAGAACACTGAAGAAGGAAATAAATAAATGGGAGCTCCTCAAAATTAAACACTTTTGTGCATCAGAGAACTTCATCAAGAAAGTAGAAAGACAGCCTACACAATGGGAGACAATATTTGGAAACGACATATCAGATAAAGGTCTAGTATCCAGAATTTATAAAGAGATTATTCAACTCAACAACAAAAAGACAGCCAACCCAATTACAAAATGGGAAAAAGACTTAAACAGACACCTACCAGAAGAAGAAATACGGATGGCCAGGAGGCACATGAAGAGATGCTCAATGTCCCTGGCCATTAGAGAAATGCAAATCAAAACCACAATGAGATATCATCTCACACCCACCAGAATGGCCATTATCAACAAAACAGAAAATGACAAGTGCTGGAGAGGATGCGGAGAAAGAGGCACACTTATCCACTGTTGGTGGGAATGTCAAAGGGTGCAACCACTGTGGAAGGCAGTTTGGCGGTTCCTCAAAAAGCTGAATATAGAATTGCCACACGACCCAGCAATACCATTGCTAGGTATCTACTCAAAGGACTTAAGGGCAAAGACACAAACGGACATTTGCACACCAATGTTTATAGCAGCGTTATTTACAATTGCAAAGAGATGGAAACAGCCAAAATCTCCATCAACAGAAGAGTGGCTAAACAAACTGTGGTATATACATACGATGGAATATTATGCAGCTTTAAGACAAGATAAACTTATGAACCATGTAATAACATGGATGGACCTAGAGAATATTATGCTGAGTGAATCCAGCCAAAAACTAAAGGACAAATACTGTATGGTCCCACTGATGTGAACGGACATTCGAGAATAAACTTGAAATATGTCATTGGTAACAGAGTTCAGCAGGAGTTAGAAACAGGGTAAGACAATGGGTAATTGAAGCTGAAGGGATACAGACTGTGCAACAGGACTAGATACAAAAACTCAAAAATGGACAGCACAATAATACCTAATTGTAAAGTAATCATGTTAAAATACTGAATGAAGCTGCATCTGAGCTATAGGGTTTTTTTTGTTTTTGTTTGCTTGTTGGTTTGTTTGTTGTTGTTGTTTTTTACTATTACTACTACTTTTATTTCTTTTCTTTATATTAACATTTTATATCTTTTTCTGTTGTGTTGCTAGTTCCTCTAAACCGATGCAAATGTACTAAGAAACAATGATCATGCACCTATGTGATGATGTTAAGAATTACTGAGTGCATATGTAGAATGGTATGATTTCTAAATGTTGTGTTAATTTCTTTTTTTTTCTTTCCGTTAATAAAAAAAATAAAAATAAAAATAAAAATAAAAATAAAAAAGCAACTATAAAACTTCTGTAAGAAAATCTTTCTGATCTTAGGTTATGCAAAGATTTCTTAGATTTGATGCCAAAAATTGGATCCAGAGAAAAAAAAATTGATAAACTGGACTTCATCAAATTTTTAATTCCTGCTCTTCAAAAGACACTTTTATGGGCGGGTATTCTGGTTTGAAATGATGTATGTACCCTCGAAAAGCCATGTTTTAATCCTAATCCCATTTTGTAAAGGCAGCCGCTTCTTCTAATCCCTATTCAGCACTTTATGCTTGAAACTGTAATTAGATCATCTCCCTGGAGATGAGATTTAATAACTGGAGGCATGGCTCCATCCATTTGGGTGGGTCCTGATTAGTTTCTGAAGTCCTATACAAGAGGAAACATTTTGGAGAATGAGAGATTCAGAGAGAGCAGAGAATGCTGCAGCACCTCGAAGCAGAGTCCATCAGCCAGCGACCTTTGGAGATGAAGAAGGAAAACGCCTCCCGGGGAGCTTCATGAAACAGGAAGCCAGGAGAGAAAGCTAGCAGGTGACCTTCCAGCCAAGAAAGAAACAAGGAACTTCATCAGCCTTCTTGAATCAGTTATCTTTCCTTGGATGCCTGTGATTGGACATTTTCTACAGACTTGTTTAATCGGGACATCTTCTTAGCCTTAGAACTGTACACTAGCAACTCATTAAACTCCCCCTTTTAAAAGCCATTCGTTTCTGGTATATTGCACTTTGGCAGCTAGCAAGCTAGAACAGTGGGCAACGGTGGCTCAGTGGCAGAGTTCTTGCCTCCCATACTGGAGACCCGAATTCGATTTCCAGAGCCTGCCCATGTCAAAAAAAAAAAAAGACACTTATGAGAATGAGAAGACAAGCCAGAGACTGGGAAACAATATTTGCTAGGCATTATTATACTATGCCTGATTTTAAAAAAAGAAAGCTATATGTGGAATACAAAAAGAACTCTCAAAACTCAAAGAAAACAACCCAATTTTAATTTTCAAAATGTGCAAAGGATCTCAACAGATGGCCTCCACCAGTGACGATGGATGGCAAATAAGCACATAAAAAGATCCTCAACCTCATTAGTCATTAGGTAAATGCAAACCACAATGAGATAGCACTACTTCCTAAAATAGCTTAAACACAAATAAAAACCCTGACAATAACAACCGCTGGATGCAAAGCAAATGAAATGCTCACACATTACTGGTGTGAACACAAGAAACCACAAACCAGTCTTCCAAGTTAAACATACATTTTTACCATATTACTCAGCATTCCTATTCTTGGGTAGTCACACAAACATCTGTATGCAAAAGTTTATGCAGCTTTTTCATGGTCACCAAAAACTAGAAACTCAACTCCAATGTTCTTTCATTGGTGAATGGCTAATCAAACTGTAGTTTGTTCCTACAATGGAATATTATTTGGCAATAAAAAAAGAATGAAGTGCTGATATAGGCACCAACATGGATGAATCTCAAATGCAGTCTGCGAAGTGAAAGATGGATGCCAGAAGCATAAGGCTACTGTGATTCTATGTATGTGACATAGGCAAAAATACAGTGACAGAGAACAAATAAGCAGTTGCCAAAAGCTGGAGGAAGACGCTAACTATAAAGGAGCATAAGGAAAATTTCTTGGGTGACAGAGCTATTCTATATGTTGCATATAGTGGTTGGTGGTGGCTATACTGTGAAGAGTCAAAAGAAAAAATGTAAACAAACCAAATATCCATCAATAGTTTGAAATGAAAAACAAATTGCAATATAGCCACACAACAGAACACTCACTATTTAGCCATAAAAATAATGAACCACTGATATACACAATAATATGGCTGCATCTAAAAAATCATTATACTAAAGTTAAAGGAGCCAGATTCAAAATACATACTCTAAAATTCTATTTATATGAACTTCTAGAAAAGGTAAACTGATCTATAGTGATAGAAAGCAAATCATTGATAACCTGAGTCCAGAGTGGGGAGGTCGACTACCAAGGAGGCACAAGAAAATACTTGGGAGTGATAAAAAAAGTTCTATATTTTGATTGAAGTGGTGGTGGCTACAAGGGTATGTGCATTTGTCAAAATTCATCTAACTATACACTTAAAATGGGTGTTCTTTACTGCATTTAAATTACAGTTCAGTAAAATTTATTTTTAAAAAGCAATTTGTTTCGTATTCAGCAGTTTAATCCAAATTAGCACAATATACTGAAGTTTGTTGCAATTTTCTCACTATATTTTAATTTCAAAACCAGTAAATATGAAGAACATGCAGATGTTTTTCTTTATTATTTAGTTCCTTTCTGCAAAATGATTGTTATAATATCCATATTCTTATCATCATAGTTCAAAATCCAAAATAAGGAAAAATTTGGTAATTAACACTTATTGAAATCTACTTGTGCCTGGAGCTGCAATGCATCGGCTCATCTGGCTCTCATCATAACCCTATGGGGTAAGCAAGGAACCAATGCTGCAAACAAAGATGCTGAAGCTCAGAGACAATAGGTAACTTGTCCACAACTAGACTGGAGCCCAAATCTGTCCAACTCCAGAGCCAGTGTCATTCCAATAAACTCTCATTTTTATTATTATTTCACTAATATACTTCCAACTTGAAATTTAAATCAAGTTACTAATTTTTCCCTGTTACTTGGTTAAATGGGTTGGTTTCAACCTGCTTAAAAACTATTCCTACATACCTGGAGGGAGTGAGTGTTGGGGACACAAATGGACATCTGCACACTGGTGTCTATGGCAGCACTGTTCACGATCCACAATGGATTGAGGTGGCCTAAGGGTACAACAACCGAGGAATGGAAGGGGGAACTATGGTGCACACATAGAACAGACTACTTAATGGCCGCAATAAGGAATAAAGTTGTGAGGCATGCAATTAGGTGAATGAACCTTAAGGACCATATGAATGAAATGTCAGAAACAAAAAGACAAATATTATCATCCATCACGCATATGGACTAACTATAATATAAAACTGTGAACTGAAGGTGAGAGTATGGGTTATCCGGTTGAGGCCTAAAAGGGTCCTAGCCACTTATATTCAGGAGTTGTAACTGTTATTTCTAAATACTGAGATACTGAGTTATTTGTTTATAACCTAGTCATTCCCAGAAACTTTGGGTATTTATGTGATACCTGAGACTCAGAATGAGAGTTCTGAAGCTAATGAAAGTCAGCAATACCCAATACAGGAACTGTTTAAAAAATTGAAAATGGGATCTGATATCAAATAAAAACATGAATGAACCTGATCGGGATAGGATTTAGGTATATCAGAATACAGGGTTAAAGTATGATATTGTTCATAATTTAAAACTTCAACTTCTGTGTGAGACCAAAGAAAGAAATGTTTATTTGGTGAAAAATTTCTATTTTGGATAGTGCATTTCTTAATTTAGTTTGAACGGTCAGTTTAGCTAAACACCATAAGTACACAGAATCTTGAATAGGACATGAGACTCTGTTGGTTTGTCCAGGTTAGTATGATACTCCATTATATCCCAGAGAAATCTGAAAAGTGAATAAAGAAGTTTTTTCGCAAGGTCCCCTTGGGGGACTCAAAGAGAAAAGAGGAAATATTCAACTTACCCATTTGGAGAATTTCTGATATTCTCACAAGCAGTGAAGACAACCAAATCAATACACCGAGCCCTCAATCTTGGGGTTCACCCCTATGGAACTTATTCCTGCAAATAAGTAGGCTAAGCCTACTTAAAATTAGGCCTAAGAGAATCTTTTCTGGCGCTCAGATGTGGTCTCTCTAAGCCAATGTGGCAAGTGAACTCACTGCCCTTCCCCACTAGGTGGGACACAATTCCCAAGGGTATAAATCTCCCTGGCAACGTGGGACAGAAATCCCACTATGAGAAGGGACCCAGCATCAAGAGACTGAGAACGCCTTCTTGACCAAAAAGAGGGAAGAGAGAAATGAGACAAAATAAAGTTTCAGTGGCTGAGAGATTTCAGAGTTGAGAGTTTATCCTGGAAGTTATTCTTATGCATTAAATAGATATTCTGTCTTAGTTTATAGTGTATTAGAGTGGCTGGAGGGAAGTACCTAAAACAGCTGAGTCTTGAACAGTTCCAGCAGCCTTGATTGAAGACAGTTGGATACAGTCGTAACTTTTAAAATGTGACTGTGAGACTGTGAAAACCTTGTGTCTGTTGCTTCTTCTATCCAGAGTACAGACAGATGAGTAAAAAAATATATATATGGACAAAAATTAAATAGGGTACATTGGTAGAATGCTCGCCTTCCATGCGGTAGACCCGGACCATGCACCCCCCCAAAATAAATAAATAAATAAATAACAGGGAGGACAAAGGGCAAAATAAATTGGGTAGCTGGAAATACTAGTGGTCAATGAAAGGGAGGGTTAAGGGGTATGGTATGTACGAGTTTTTTTCTTTTAACTTTTTATTTCTTTTTCTGGAATGATGCAAATGTTCTAAAAACTGTTATGATGATACACAACTATGTGATGATATTGTGAGCCGCTGACTGTACACTATGTATGGAATGTCTGTGTGTTACGATTTATCAATAAAAATACATATAAAAAAATTTTAAAAACTGTTTCTCTGAGAGAATTATTTGATAGGTAGAGAGTTTCTGTTTTAGATTACAAAAGACATAAAGGTGTTCACTTGTATTTGTCTATCAACTTTAGTGCATGTTTGCAATTTTTCAAAGCAAAAGGAAGAAAAAAATGAAATCCAAAGTTTAGAAAAATGGTTCCACTTTTCTTCATCCACTTTAGATGAACTTTCCAAGTTAATAAAAAGAAATAAAAAAACTCTCAAAAAATGTTATGAGATACTACAAACAGTTTTGGATCAAACATTTAAAATAAAATCCAGTTTTGGATCAAACATTTAAAATAAAATCCAGAAATGAATTCTATGAATGACAATTGATAAAAATCAAAGGAATGATGGAATTTCAAATTAACTATTTGGCAACCAGGATATAATAATTGATTCAGGCAAAGAATCATGCATGGAATTTTAAATTAATGGATGGAAATCTATTGAGAAATAGGATGTTTACATGGTATTTCCCTAAAAGAGAGTATTAATTATGAAAGGAAAAATACATAACTTTACAGTAGAGAACCAGGCAGATACCATCTTAACTAAGCGATCAAAAGGTAATAATACACATGAAGAGATGCTCAATGTCCCTGGCCATTAGAGAAATGCAAATCAAAACCACAATGAGATATCATCTCACACCCACCAGAATGGCCATTATCAACAAAACAGAAAATGACAAGTGCTGGAGAGGATGCGGAGAAAGAGGCACACTTATCCACTGTTGGTGGGAATGTCAAAGGGTGCAACCACTGTGGAAGGCAGTTTGGCGGTTCCTCAAAAAGCTGAATATAGAATTGCCATACGACCCAGCAATACCATTGCTAGGTATCTACTCAAAGGACTTAAGGGCAAAGACACAAACGGACATTTGCACACCAATGTTTATAGCAGCGTTATTTACAATTGCAAAGAGATGGAAACAGCCAAAATCTCCATCAACAGAAGAGTGGCTAAACAAACTGTGGTATATACATACGATGGAATATTATGCAGCTTTAAGACAAGATAAACTTATGAACCATGTAATAACATGGATGGACCTAGAGAATATTATGCTGAGTGAATCCAGCCAAAAACTAAAGGACAAATACTGTATGGTCCCACTGATGTGAACGGACATTCGAGAATAAACTTGAAATATGTCATTGGTAACAGAGTTCAGCAGGAGTTAGAAACAGGGTAAGACAATGGGTAATTGAAGCTGAAGGGATACAGACTGTGCAACAGGACTAGATACAAAAACTCAAAAATGGACAGCACAATAATACCTAATTGTAAAGTAATCATGTTAAAACACTGAATGAAGCTGCATCTGAGCTATAGGTTTTTGTTTTGTTTTGTTTTGTTTTGATTTTACTATTATTACTTTTATTTTTTTCTCTATATTAACATTCTATATCTTTTTCAGTTATGTTGCTAGTTCTTCTAAACCAATGCAAATGTACTAAGAAATGATGATCATGCCTCTATGTGATGATGTTAAGAATTAATGATTGCATGTGTAGAATGGTATGATCTCTAAATGTTGGGTTAATTTCTTTTTTTCCGTTAATTAAAAAAAAAAAAAAAAAAGAGAAGGGATAATTGGAGATGAAGGGATACAGACTGTACAACGGGACTGGATATAAAAACTCAGAAATGGACAGCACAATACTACCCAATTGTAATGCAATTATGTTAAAACACTGAATGAAGCTGCATGTGAGGTATAGGTTTTTTGTTTTTGTTTTTTTTGTTTTTTTTTTTCTTTCTATTATTGTTTTAATTCTTATTCTGTTGTCTTTTTATTTCTTTTTCTAAATTGATACAAATGTACTAAGAAATGATGAATATGCAACTATGTGATGTTATTAAGAATTACTGATTGTACATGTAGATTGGAATGATTTCTAATTGTTTTGTTAATTCTTTTTTTAATTAATAAAAAAAAAAAAAAGGTAATAATAGGGTGCACAGAGGTTCAGAGGTTAGAATGCCTGCCTTTCATGCAGGAGACCCAGGTTCGATTCCCGGACCATGCACCCCCCAAAAAAGTTAATAATAATCACCAACACCACTAATGGAACCAATCAACATCATGCAACTCCCTCATATGATGCACTGAGAACATCCCTGGAGCATTCCTAATAAAAATACTAAAAGCTAAATCTAATCATGAAGCTACAGCAAACAAACCCAAATTGAGGGGTAAGTGATATGTTGCTTTTTACTCTTCCCAAAATGTCAAGGATCATGAAAAACTGAAAAAGTGCTCCAGGTTAGAGGAAACTAAGGAGACCTGATAGGTAAATGCAATGTGTGGTCCTAGATTAAAGACCTGAATTAGGAAAAAAAATTATAAAATAAGGGAAAATAATTTATAAAAAACAATTTAGTCTGGAATGGCAATTATTATTTCTGGATTTTGAGAGACTGTTTTATATATGCATACCTGGTATTTAGAAATAAGAACGAAGCTGATCAGGTTGGGATTAGGGTAAATTCAGAACACAGAAGTAAGGAAGACATTGTCTGTATGTCCGAACCTCACCCACGTTTTGACACCAAAGGAAGAAAGATTTATTTTGTTCGGAAACTATATTTTCTGTAGCGCATAATCTAATGCAACCTGTCTGGATAGCTCATTTAAAGAACTGAAACAAAAGGAGTCCCAATTTAGAATGAGGTCCTCTAACCCTGTATAGCTTAATGTAATGCCTGGATACATCTTAGAATATATTAAGCAGATAAACAAAAAAAAAAAAATTGGCATGGCAAAGTCCCTTGAGGGATGGGAGAAAATATATGAACTATTAATTAAACTTTACCATCAGGGAAACCCCTGATACTGCGTCAAACATTAGGGACACCCAAACCAATAGGCCAAACCCTTGCTCTTGAGATTTCTTCTTGTGAAGCTTATGTATATAATGAAGAAACTTAGCCTACCTACAGGTATGGCTCAGAGTTATTTCTGGAGGACCTCTTCTGTTGTTCAGATGTAGCCTCACTCTCTCTAAGCCCAACTCTGCAAGTGAAACCATTACCTTTCCCACTACGTGGAACATGACATCCAGGGGTGAAAATCTCACTGGTGGCGTGGGAGAAGATGCCCAGGGATGAGTCCAGCCCTGGCACCTTGGGATCAACAATTCCATCCTGACCAAAAAGGGGAAAAGGAAGTGTAATCAATAAAGCTTCAGTGGCTGAGAGAGTTCAAATAGAGTCGAGAGGCTATTATGGAGGTCATTGTTGCAAGCTTCAGTTAGCCACATTACCTATCATTCAGTTAGTCATTGCTACCTATGATAACGCCAAACCCCAACCAAAACCATTCCAGCCAACCCTAAAGAACACCTAAGGCATTATATAAGATTCTATAAATGTTCATACGCACAAAAGTAACTTTCCAGAAACCTACAACATCCAGATGGGTTCCTGGACCAGATAAGTCCTGAAACCCAGAGGGCCCAATCTCTCCAGAACATCAGCTAGTTCCCTCTCCCCACCCCATATTACTAACAGCCCCTTCCAACATAAAAAAGTTAGAATGGTCATAGCCCTAATACCTCTAAAGAGTGGGATAGCAAGATCAACGGTGATGGTGGAGTTATACAAAGAAGGGAGGGTTTAACAAAGGAGTATGATTACTAAATCATTAAATTAATACTTCTTTAGGCTCCAGTATCTTAGAGCAGCCAGAAGTAAAAGCCTAAAATTATGGAACTGTAACCCATGCCAAACCTGAAATCTGTTCTACAACTAACTGTTGTGCTGTGCTTTGAAATGTATTGCTTTTTTGTATATGTGTTATTTTTCACAAAAAAAAAAGTAGATTGTGATGATAAAAAAAATACTTATCTCTTCTAGCCTCCTATAGTCAGAAGGAAAAATCTGAGAGAATGTTATGAAAGCCCATGACAAACTCTGGGATCTGTCCTGTAACTACTTGTTGAAGAGTACTTTGAAAACTACTGCTTTTTTCTTTCTTTGCTTTGTATATATGCTATATTATACAATTTAAAAAGTTAAAAAAATTATATATAAGTATTTATATTGGATCAATTGACAATATAATAAAATACCATAAACTACAGATCTTATTCAGTATCAATTTCCTGATTTTGATAATCGCATTGTGATAATATAAGAGAATGCCATGTTTTAAGGAGGAAAAAAAACTCTGAAATGTCAATGGGTATGTCTGCAACTCACATAGGCAGTCTAGGAACAAAATGATATTGATGGATAATGGGTGGATGGAAAAAGGGAAGGAGGAGATGGAAAAGAGATAGGAGAAGGGAGGAGGAGGTAATGATAAAGCAAATGGTGTAAAATTTAACATTTGAGGAATCAGGGTAAAGGAGATTCAGGAATTTTTTGAACTAGGCCTTTCAACTTTTCTATAAATTTGATATTCTTTAAAAATATACAAGTTTTCTAAAGAGTTCCAGCCAGTGTTTCAGGAGTAGGAAAATAAAAGTAATTCAATCTTAAAGGACACTGACTATTCTTCACATAATTTAGAGAAAAGAAATCTGAATTTCTCTCACCTCATTTCCTGACTCGTTTGCTTCAACTCTTAAAGACTCCTTCAAAATGCACAAGATAAAAATTTAATATCCCCTATCTTCCCAAAGCCCCCAAATAATCTGCACTGATAATGATAAATTCTCACAGATACATGACTTAGATCATTTACCAATGAATTTTTATCTGAAAAAGCCTCAGTGTTTCATAAACCCCGCAATCAAATACTTATCAGTCACATGAGTTCAATTTTCCAGTGAAAATTGTACAAAAGGCAAGCAAAACAGTACGGTAAAAGGACTGAAGTCAGGCTGCGTGGGCTCTTCTGGTTGTGTGGCATTGGGCAATTCGCTTCACCTCTCTGTGCGCCTTAGTTTCCTCATAACAGTGCGGGATAAACGTGAAGGCTATACCTCACCAGGGAATTAAAAGGAATACATAGGCTGATGCATAAGCAATACCTCAAGCAGTGCCTGAAGTATAGCTGGCATCAAAATAATCTTAGCTTTCATCATAAAATACAGGATAAAGTGACTATGAAGAAAACTCAAAATTTTAAACCCCAAAAATAAAAGGTAAGTAAAGAAGTCTAATGATTTAAAAAACTAATTCTATCTTGGAAAAAAATTTTGTCATGATAGTGAAAAATTAAAAATAACCTAAACACCCCATAAAGAGTTAGTTAAATAAAGCATAAAACAGCCATTCAAAGAATACTCTACAGCTATTAAAAATCACAATATATTGTGAAGAAAGGGCATATTAATGACATAATATCATTAGCTGAATAAAGCAGGATTCAGAGTATGTGAAAGTATGATACCCCCATTACAAATAATTACGTGTGTGTATACATACACACACACACACACACACACACAGAGAGAGAGACAGATACACAGCTTTCATTAGGCTCTTTGGGGTGAGAGGGGGACAAGGAATGCAGACACCCTCAGAAGCCCTAAATTCCTGCAGGATACACACCAGTGGGCTGGAGCTGGGATTAATTTAATGCTATCTTTCTCTTTTCTGGCTCCTTCACATGCAAGATTTTTGGCTTGCATCACGGCTTCTTGCAGTGACCTTTTAGCTTCTTTTCCACACTAACCCGATAATCCTTGCATTTCCTAGGTTATACTCCCAGGAAAGGGAATTTGATTGACCCAGTTCATTTTTTCCTGCAAGATGGATTATAGATTACCGGCCAGGCTACAGATTTAGTTGGCCTTGGGGAAAGGGGAGGGGTGGGAAGAGTTGCCAGAACAACCTCCAAAATTTTCTGTAGAACCAGTAGGGAGAGAAAACAAAAACAAAAAGCCTTTCTGCTGAGTTATAACTTCCCCCGTCATGGGAACATGTTATTACACAGCACACACAGCATTAATAACTGAATATCTTACTGTACACAAATTCCCATTAAAAAAGGATCACAAGACCCATTAAGTGGTATCTTCAAGATAATCTTAGAGATCATTAAATACTTGACAGGGAAAACTAAAAACTTAAGTATTCTAAACAATGAATAAAAAAGAAAAAAATCTGAAATTCAAATGACAAAAAGGGTACATTTCTAGGTCCAGATTTCCATTTTCATTTTACTAAACTGGAAGTTAAAATACTGAGTATCTGACAACGCTGGGTGGGTACCCACCCTCTAACAATCAGAGAAGGAGAGAACACAGAATCACTGGTATAAAACACGGGTACCTACTACGGCTCCTGGCCAGAATTTGGAAAGGGCTGGCTTCTCTTAGAAAAGATGCCCTACAGGTGACCTTTTCCGTATAATACCAAAATGTTAACCACAATAGGAAATGGGATTAACGTAACTATTTCTTTTTACAATGGTTAAATATCATGAAAAAAGTAAAGAAGTTCTCCCTTTTCCACCATTCTCTTCAGCTTTCTCAAGAGCTCTTTTCCTCCCTCATTCCATGAGAATGCAGTCTTGGTCTCTCTCCCTCTTTCGCCTCTGCAACTCAAGAGCCTTCTCTGAGGTCAACTTTGCCCCCTTCAAACCACCAACTCAGTGGCTGCTTTCAATTCTAACCTTCCAGTACGTCTCTGTGTCCTTTAGCAACCAGACCTCGGAGTTGTAGAATCCATCCTGTCACCACGAGCAGCCATTAAGCCTGGGTGCTTAATGAGGTCACTGAGCTGCCATACATACCTGCCAGGATTCCACGTTAAAGGACAGTCGACAGTGTTTTTTAAGCCACTGTTGGCACAGCATTCTGTTCCTTGCAGCCAAAAACATTCTAACTATGATGTGTCCTTCTTTTTGCACCGTGGGTCAAGTCCTGCCCATTCTTGCTTCAATAATTACAGTGACAAATGTTCTTTCCTGTTATCACTACCTTCAGCATTTCACTCTAATAGTTAAAGTAGTCTTTTTCCCCCATTACTCTGTTCTATTCCAGCTACCAATACCAGATTTAACCTAAAATGTAGCACACAGGACTTCCTTACCTTATTTCCCACTGCCTGGAGAAAAATGATCTCAAACACCAGCGAGCCTGGCATTCAAGGTATGCCAAATAGCTTCCTACTACTACCTCTCAAATCTTATCTCCATCAGCCCCCTAAAAAAAAAGAACTCTCTGATCTAGGTGGCCATACTGAACTATTCCTTATGAACCCCCGAATCCTGCCTTCACCAGAAAGCATTTCACTCCTGATTACTGCCTCTCTCTCAGTTCCTACAGCAGTTGTATTCTCTACCAACACTTTAGCACATAACAGGTTACACTATATCATTGCCTTTCTTTTTTAAAAACTTGGACCCTAATTCTCCAGGGTAGGAGACTTTAATGTTAGTGGAGATGACAATTACAAATAGAAAAGTCACTGAGTGGGATGAGATCTTCCTGTTTTCTTTTAAAAATTTCATTTTTACTTTTTCTGAAATATTTTCTAAGTTACATAATACAAAAATCCAAGCACAATCATGGATAATGAAGATGGGGATCATCCTTGAGGGTGATGAGGATACAGGTATACTCACTCCACATCAATTAGAGCATCCCTTCCCAACCTTCCCCTCCCCCTAACATACTATAAGGAAGACTGGGTGCCTGATTTAACTATACAAAGGAAAATGGGAAGAAAGGTATTTTATAGGCAGAATGTGGGGAGAAATAAATAGTAAATTTGTGTAGGAGTCTACCCAAATGAATATCAGTCTATGGGTGGAAAAAGAAAAATCCCTTAATATGGCAACAGGTAAAAGCTTTACTTAAATCACCTTTCCCCTACACAACAGTTTCCCTGAAACAAAGAACTCCAGGACACTGATTATAAAAATTGTCCCCCACACCTAAAAGAATATGCAAACACAACCTTTCAGAGAGAAGAGACACAATGGAATTGGAGAAGAGAAAAGCTTTGCAAAAGAAGTAGATCTGTTAATTTAACACATTTTCTGTCAGGCAAATCAACTGTCCTTACTGCCATTGTTACTGAAACAATGAACACCCAGGGAAGGGGTGTTCATTAAAAGGAACTGGCCAGAAGAAAACACTCTTGCAGTCAACATGACAGCCTAACTTCATTTTCAGTTGTAAGTCTTTATTCGTTCTCAGGAATTATTAATTGGAGATGATTTAAAGGATCAACACTGAAAATGAGAGACACTGCCATAATCATGGCACTATCACTTCCTCTATTTGCAGTGATTTTTGAAGATTACAGGTGGGTAGAAAAGATTGGGGACGACATCTTCAGAAGAATACACACGTACCGTCTGCTGTGACAACCGTTCACACATTTAAATTCAAGTGGGCACAGGCCTCAGTGACATGTTGCCAATTCAGGCACCTGCTCTAGCAAACCCACCCTAAGGAAAAACTACACCTGACTTAGCTCCCACTGGGAGAAAAAAGTTGACCATTACAATGTGAAACTTACAAGAACATTATATTACTGAAGCCAGCCAAACATCTCTCATAAAGATTCCGTGAGGTCTGAGTCTTGAAAGAGGAGAATGAAAGACTATCTTCCACACATTTTTACATAAACCATATTACATTCTAAATGGGTGTGTGGGTGATAAAGTACAAAAGAACACATAAGAGAATTATGCTGAGGGTTCATGTGCCCTTCGAGGAGAAAACTGCCTTGGCTGTAGAAGCCAACTGACTTCACACCAACGTATTTACACAAATTCTGGGATTTAACACCCTGATGCAGGCCAGAAATTCTACCCCTCCTCTGCCAGTGCGCAGCACAAATCCTAGGACAAGCACAACAATGGAGCAGGGAGAAAAAGTGTGGTCAAGACTTAGTTCCCTCCCTGCCAAGACAAATAAAGAAAAACAAACAAATAAAAATGCTGAGGGTCTGTGGGTCCCAAATACCCCAAGATGGAAAAATCGCCTTTGAGATGGATACATTCAGTGAAACACATCTTCAGAAGCCACAGATAAGTGATTACAATTTTCTGGAATTTCTATGCTTTCTTCCAAGAAGCTCAAAAAGCCCTTCACAGTGCCTTACTACTATCTATGTCGCCATCACAACAGAACTTTTTCTCCAACCAAAATGAAAATCTATCTGAATCCATATTCTGTCATACCTGCCTAAGAGCAAAATCAAATGAGAGATATCATGAAAAATATTTAGAGGAGCCAAAAAAAAAAAGGTTCTGTGGTCAGTGTGTGCTAAACGGAAAGTCCTGGTGGAATAATGAACTTCATGTAACTTGATATATGCTTATGTCCCAAATGTCTACACACATACACACCTTCAACTTAGGTCCTACTGAACTTTTGACCTGGCCATGGCTAACCCCTACACACTCGACCACTATGCAATGCTCAAGAGATTTGTCAAGGAGGTCCTTGTGTTTTGACAGGCAAAGGCAGTGTTGAGGCCAGCAGAAGCCAGCCCCAGGCTGTGGCACAACACCCCTCCTCCCACCACAGCGCCAGGGAGGTCTTTCTTTAGAGGGAGGCCTTTATCAGAGCAGTCAGCTGCACGGCTCCCTCCTTAGTACCCCAAAACCATTCTTCTTCCCGGAAGTAACGCCTCAAGAAAAAAAAATTTCCCAGGTTTCTAACAGCAATTGCTGATGATATGCACATCTGGAGCACCTTTAACTTTCTTTCATTTCAATAAACAAAAATATTAGAGGTTTGCCCTTTTTAGGTAAAAGCATTTTCAGGGCGAGAAAAAAAAAAAACCACAACACCCTCAGAAGGAAAAACCCCCCTACCTCAAAAGCAGTGTACTTTCTCTATAATGACCAATACTGAAAAATGTTCCCTACTTATGTCCTGAGGTAGTGGTTCTCAAGCAAGGGTGATTGTGTCTCCCCCAGGAGTCACCTGGCAATGTCTGGAGACATTTTTATTTGTCGTGACTGGCACCTAAAAAATAAAGGCCAGAAACACTCCTCTTAAATATCCTACAATGCACTTGACAGTTCCCCACAAACAAAGAATTATCTGGCCAAAAATGTCAAGAGTCCAAGGTTGAGAATCCCTGAATTAAAGGAACCAATGGAAGCCTAAGCTTAGTATTATTCAATCGATCTTTCCTCAATCGTAAGAACTGCTGGGGGGGGGGGGTGACAAAAAAATGACTTTTCCTAAGTTTTCCAATATAAATTTATTGATATGTTAGACCCTAATGTAAAGCATCCAAGAAACTATCCAATGAAATATGAAAATACGGAAGAAGGTCAAAGTACAAGTGAACGGCACAAATTAGGAGCTACAACTGGATTTTATTCAAAGTTCTAAGTATGAACGTCTTTTTTTTTTTTTCTTGTCTGGGCAAGCTCCTGGGAATCAAACCCAGGTCTCCAGCTTGGCCAATGAGAATTCTGCCACTGAGCCACTGTTGCATCGCCCTCATCGTCTTTTAAACACGAGGAAACGAAAGAAGTGAGGGAAAAATAACATAAATCAAGACCTTCCTCCTCCAGAATTCCTCAAAATCTCAAAATTCAAAATCTTAACTCAATTCGAAAAAACAGAGATAGTGAAAATGTCAGTCTTTGAGTCTCAAAAGCTACTTTCAAAGTAGCTTTTCAGACAGGATTTCCACAGAAAGAGAAATAAATTCATACAATCTGCAAACACACCAAGTATGGATATGCAGCTTTCACTCTGTACAAAATTAATTTGTAAGACACAGTACCTAATATAGCTCAGAACCTTGATCCTAACTGGTGAGATCAGTGATCTTCTGAATCTGTTAATAGTGCTATGCTTGCTTAGAATCACAGAACTTTAGACCTGGAAAAAACATAGGAATCATCTAATCTAAAGATTCCATTTTATAGATGGGGCATCTGAAATCCAAAGCAATCTGCCTAAGTTCACAATTCAAGTGAATATACATATATATTTGACTCTCTGCTTCTTTTGAAGCCTCTCTTGATCAAAGAGCAGATGGTAAGTTGTACTAAGTGCTGCTAAGTTGTATTTTAGACTTTCTTAACTGTGTTCCACAAAATTAAGCAAGGCTGAACTTAACTTCCATCTTAAAGCAAGCCAGATGCTAGCTTAAGGCCATCCTTCAGAGGTGAGAGGGTATTACCCCTTCTACAGCCGTAGAAGCTTCACAAGGTAGGACCCTCTGCCTTCTTTGAACATACTAGTATAAATAAAAAGGGCAATCACTTTTGGAGAGAGTTCCATTATCACAGAACATTCAGCTCTTTCAGGATTTCACATTACATGAAGATTTGCCCCTTGGTAATTCAAATCCTGTTCTTGGGCTTTCCTCTTCTGAGGAGCAGATTCTGAATCTTCAGAAGACACTTATCATCTGAGATCTCACTAAATAGATGGATATGACAAGACATAAATTTTTAAATCACTCACCTCTGTCAGTCCTACCAACTGCCATCTTCCCAATTAGCTCAGACCTAGTTGGCCTACTTTAAATTGCAACAACCCACTCCCTCAACTTCGTCCTCTCTATGTTTCTGCCTGCTTTATTCCTCATCACTCTCTGACATGTTATATACTTTCCTGGCTTATTTGTTTTGTCTGTCTCCTCCCACTAAAAAAAAGGGGGACAGCTGCATGTTCACAGCTGGTACTGTGCCTAGCACACAGTAAGTACTCAATAAACATCTGCTGAAAGAAACCAATGAACACATAACCTTGCCCCTCAGCACTGAGGCTACGTTCTATACCCCACATTATTCAGAATCAAAGAACCACGGAATTGTACTGTACAATCTCAGCCATTATTTCTAGGTCTAGCACTTCATTTTATAGACAATGAAAAATAGAGACAGTGTGATGTAGAAACAGCAGCACAGAATTTTCAGTAGTAAAGAACCTGAGATCCAGGTAAGAGTCCCAATGTAAGCAACTTAGCCTCTTTAAGCTTCTAAAATCTGCATCTGTAAAATGAGGATAATCCCTACACCTCATGGTGATGGTTAAAGATGGTAATATTTAAAGTGAGACAGCATCTTGAAAATATACAAAGCACTATCCAAGTGTCATTTATCATTTGGTTACTCTGACCTACCAAAGGTCAGAAAGCTAGTTAGTGGCACAATTAGAATTGGAATCTATTTTCCAATTCCAAGCGCAATGCACATCTGGGATCACAAAACTAGGTTTCTGAGTCCCCTAATTAGGCCCACTTACTCCTTTATGTAGTTCAATGCCTTGCAACCTTTGTATGGTTGGGGACCTCCTTCAGAATTTGATGAAAGCCTTAGGCCTACTCTCCTCCAGCAAAGCCCACATGAGTAATGTACACCAGAATATAATCAAGGAGCCCAGTGCTGAGCTTCAGGGTTAGGAACCACTGATATGACTCAAAGTCTCACTCAGCAATTTTTAGAACTTATTTTCATATTCAATAACTTACACCTTGGTGTGCTTGATTAAGGGGCCAAATGCAAGGAAGCACCAAAGGCAGAATTCAGGAATTAGAGATACTGCCCTTAGACCATGATTAGGTGGGAGATGTCACCCACCTACAACCACAACCAGGAAGGAGATACCTGGAAGGCAATAGATTCTGTATGTAAAAGACGGGAGGCTCAGGAAAAAAAGGTGAACAGGACAAACAGGTTATTTTGATCATGTTGCTACTATACCAAACTGTTCATATTATTGTATATCACTACTTACAAATAGCCACCCTAGAGGTACCAGTTTCCTCTCTAGAGAAAATGTGCCCAAAATGTCTGTGATGGGATTTCTATCCCCTGCCAACACCTGCCAATACCTGCCACGATTAATGTCAGGCCAGATTATTAAAAATCATCCTATCCTTCCCTAAAGTGAGACATACACTCACCAGACTGAGCACTTGGCTAGGAAAAAGGCCAGTACTAAATCTTTGAACAAGTCAATTAGCCATTCTTCACTTCTAAAATCAGAACAAATTTAGCCAACTTAATCCTCTGGAATGTAAAACAATTATAAATACTTGACTTCAATAGAGTGTTATACAAATGTGGCTCTGAAATATTAACAGGTAATCTGAGCAAAGGAGGCCAATTATGAGCTTTGATGGGAAATCCCCCAGCTACGTGTTAAGCATACAGTAGTTGCTTAATGACACCAAACATTGAATTCATTGTTATTAACCTACTGTCCTCCAGCTATACCTCAATACGCTCAACTGAAAAACTGGGGGGGGAAAACAAAACCTTATCTGCCATATAAATACATTGTGAGTATATTTAGGAATTTTTTAATATGTTAATGTTAGCAGCTTTTATCCCTGAGTGGTGGGATACAATGTTGACAGTTAACAGCTTTTAACCCTGAGTGGTAGGATTATGGGTGACTTTAATTCTCTTATGTTTTGCTATGGTCTTCCAGTTTTCTAAAATGTTCATGCATTACTTTCATAAGAAAGAATTGTGAACAACTTAAATAAAGCACTGTCCACATATTCACAGATGTCTGGTCAATGATTATAGAATCCTTCCAGGGGCAGCTAGAGCACAACATGTAAATCCTTAAACATACCCAAAAACCAAGAATCAAGTATACTGACTCTTCTACAGAAATCTGATATTCAAGGTTGATTAGCAGAGTAAAAAGATTTTTTACACGCAAAACTAAAAATGTCCACACTCTGAGGATCAGTTCTCTAAGTGGGAGGTCTTGCCCTCTTGCAGAACTGCAGCATGAATCCTCTCAGGCCTTCACCTATCTGAGAGAGTGCTTCACTTTATATAAATAGAAGCCAAGTCCTTGAGGATCTGTTTCCCAAATTTTCTATAAACCACTGAGGTCAGTCTGGCAGTCAAGGGTAAAATGAAATCTTTCCCACAGCTGAAAACTGGTTTCCTAAAAAAAGCTGACATCTAACTTCTACCATTTGAAGTTGCAATAAATTAAGTTTGCAGGACCTTTCCACCTGGCCTAACAGGAACCACTTCAGTATTAAAATTGTTTTTCCTTTTTGTAAGGTTCTTCCACTATATCACAAAGTCTAATCAAGGGCCTGTTTCTCAACCCATCAGCACAATGAACCACTGGATTAAAAAGCCAACTTCTTTTCACCTAAGCAAAATAAAAATAAAAAACAAACATTTATTTACGCTTAGAAAAATCAAAAGTGGTAGTGTTTTCAGTGAGTTCTGTACTGTCAATGACTTAAATCTGTCAGAAATCTAGAAAACTAATTCATATTTTAAATTTAAATTTTTTATAACTACTGAAATCAAGTTAAAATTTACATCAACTACATCAAAACACCCCTAATATGAGAAGGATTACACAAGAACTGCAGAAGGGAAAAAAGTCACTTGTCATTTGTAATCAATCTACTGATCATCTCCGAATAAAAACAGGTATGGGGCTTATATGTAATACTGAGAACAAGCAAATTCATAGATATATAGTGGACCACAGGTTACTAGGAGCTGGGAACCAGGAGGTGAGGGAAAGGAAGAATTATTGCTTAATGGGAACAGAGTTTCTGTATAAGGTGATGAAAAAGTGACGGTAATGGAGTTGGTGACGGCAGCACAGTATAAATGTAATTAAAACCACTAAATTGTACACTGGAAAGTGGTTAAAAATTGAGAGTTTTATATGTTACTACAATGAAAAACTTTTAAAAAACAAGTATGAGTAATTCATAAGACATGTACAGGCAGGATCACGAATATTCATTCATGGTTCAGTTATTTCAAATAGCATATATTTTAACAACAATAAAAAAAAGTGTCACTTCCAAGAAACACTAGGAAAGAGAAGACTAGTCATCTCAAATCGCCCTGATTATTCACCATGTAACTACAACGATTTTTCATTTCTGCACTAAATACAAATTTGACCTCCTTGATCAGCTTACATTTCCTTTAGGAATTAAGCCAGCTAATACTTAGAAACCACAAGTTTACTTCTTAGAACAGAAGGCAAGTTATTTATAGATCAGTCTAGATCTACTGTAATAACTTAAGACAAAGTTAGTTACCTCTATTTTTCCATCACCAAAATGGGAATACACGTTTCTCATTTACATGAGAGACAGCTTGTCCCACAGTACTTCTAGAATGGGTCCTTAAACTTTAAACTGCTAATCCTAGCATCACTTCATCTTTATTTTGCGAGTAGAAAAAGGGCTATGGAGCAAGTTTACCAGCACCCAAGATGGCATTGTCAAGCACACCTCCCACAACAGCAGCCACCATTTTGAGCAGAAGGATATAATCAAACTACTTACAATTTTATGCCACCTCAAAGAAAACTCAGGACATCAGAATAACTGCTAAACATCTCTTAACTTTTAGCATTCCCAAATCTCTGACTTCTGTGCCCCAGTTTCCCTTCTTATAGTCAGTTATGTCAATGTAAGCAGTTGTCTCTGGTGTTTTCCAAGAAGTCCCGTGAAAATCTTTATTAAAAATTATGCTTGCTACGTTCATTTCAAACTATGAAAACGAATACTGAGGAGCTACGTAAAATGCCTAAGTTATTACATCTTCCTAAAAACAGATGGGGAAGCCTACAATTTAATCACATTGTTTTAATCAGCTTAAGGAACTAAGAATCGCTAAAAGCCAGGGAGCAGCCCCAATTTATCCGTCTACATTCCTCTTCATTCTCCCAACCCACCCCTTTTTATTTTCCCGATTTCATTAACTCTGCAATAAGAGCAAGTTCCTACATTTCATATGAGAAGCAAATGGTATTTCAATAAACAACTGAATCTAAAAATAAAGGTGGGGCAAAAATCTTAAGAGGCGTAAACCAGTTAAAAATCAACCAGAAAAATGGCAGAAAGTAACCTATGCGTGAGCGGAAAGGGAACAAACGATTTGCCCCTCCAAAACAAGTGATTAATATTTTCAGTACTTCGGCGAATCCACTGGAAGAACTGAAAAGAAAAACTGACCAACAAATAAGTTTCCATTTACCTTTGTTCAAAAGAAAAAGGGTGATAGAGTTCACTTCACATATTGCCACAGGAGAGAGAGCAATGCAACCTGCCAACCAATCAACTATTTTAGACCCCTTTCCAAAAAATAAAAATAAAAGAAAGGCGGACGCTAGTGGAACTGGCTGTTCGTTTCAGCCATCGTGTGCCTTCCGTACCTCACACTCCCGCCACCATCTCTTACTACTGGGACCCTCGGATTTTAGTGCAATTATCACAAAGCCTCGGGTTTCAAAGAACCTTCGGCCTGGCCAGAAAAGCCATTTCTTTTCCACCACGTTCGCCCGGGGGGATAATGGTGGCGAAATCAACTCGAGGTCCCCGAATAAAGAAGGCTGTATTCCGTAAGAAAAGGCGCTGGAAATGAATAACGGAGTCCCAAACTTTACTCCGTGGCCTGGGAGTACAGAGCGAGGGCTCGTCGAAGGACACCTACTCCGAGCGGAGGCCCCCCCATCTCCGGCCGCCCGAAGTTAACCCAAAGCACCCCCCCGAGAGGTGCAAGCCGCCGGGAGTCTGCGAAGTGCGACTCCCCCCGCCCCCCTCCAACTTCGAAGTGTGGGCAATGTTCTCCCGGCACGACAACCCCTCCCCCAGCACACCCCCAGCGGCGCCCCCACCCGGGTCCGAGCTAATCCACCGCTCACCACCAACCCCCGCCCCATACCGCGTCCCCGCCCGAGCAGCTGGCGCGCCGCTTCAATGGCACCGGGAAGGGGCGCGCGCACTCGCAACACACTCGGCGGTCCCTCCAGAGAACTCCCGGGAGGGCTGCCGGGTCCCCGCTCCTACAAAAGCCCACTCTCGCCCTCCGCCCCTTCGCCTCCCCCCACTACCCCTAACCCTCCGCCTCCTCCGGAAAGCCGCGACGAGCCCGGTGGCCGCCCGAGAGGACGTCCCGAACCGGACGCCAGCACTTGGCGTCCTCGGCAAAGCCCGTGGCCGCCCTGCCGGCCAGTGCGCGCCTCAGCCCCCCACCCCCCACCCCTTCCAGGCGAAAATCTCGGGACGAGGTTCCTGGGACCCCCGAGTCGGGCAGGGGGTAGCGCGGCGCAGCGTGCACCGCCTCGCCGCTCCTCGCGGGCACACTCTCACCTCGATCTCAAAGTCAGGCAGGCGGAACGCGGTGCGAAAGAGCGAGCAGAAGTGCGCGATGGCCGGCACTTCCCACCAGGAGCGGAGCTCGCCCAGCCCGGCCGCGCCGCCCTCCTCCGGGCACATCTCCCCGGCGCGGCAGCGGTAGCGGCGGCGGCCCGCTCGACCGGACTCCGGCCGGCGCAGTGCCTCAGCGCCTCAGCTCCCGGCGCGGGGGGCGGGGGCGGCGGCGGCGGCTCCTCCCGCGGCGGCCGCCGCTCAGCGAGTGCATGGGCTGAGTGCGGGCGGGGGGTGGTGGCGGCTCGGGGCCCGCGTTACTGAGGCGGCCGCGGCTCCGGCTGCCGGCGGGCACGGCGCGCTAGTCCCATCCTGCTGCTGCGGCTGCGGCCGCCCCCAGTCCCATACAATATAATCATCTCACCGCTGGGGAAAACAGATGGGGCTGGGGGGGCGGGGGGAGGGGGCCGCGCGCGGGCCTGGGGGAGGGGCCGCACACGAGGAGGGGGCGGGGCTGCCGCACCACAACAACAACCCCCGCCCCCACCCTCCGCCCCCGACCCGGACAGCTGCAAGCAAAGAGAAGGGGAGGGGAGCGGTGGAAGAGCACCCCAGGAAAGCGGAGAAGTGGGGCATGAAGGGAGCGAGGGGCATCACCCTTGAACTGTTCCGAGGTGCTCTCCTCTTCTCACGTGATTGAGACTAAGGAGTTTGAGGACTTTTACGAGGGAGGACAATAAGAGTCTCTCCCACCCCCCCACTTGGCCTTAGTGGTCGCGTCCTTTTAAAGGGACCGCTGGGTGGTGCTTTCCGTAGGGGCGAAATTCAGAAATGTGCACGTGTGGGGAGTTCAGTTATTATTGATGCTGATGGTAGTGTAAGTGAACAAGTGGGATGTCCACCCCGAAAACCTAAGGCCAAGGGAAATTAAGTGGTTTCCACCTGTTCTGTAAAGCTTTTATTGCATCCAAGAGTGGTGCTCCAAGATCTAAAAGTGGCTCTTTTCTCCCAGGGAGCAAGGCGGTGGGGCTGGTTGAGCTGAAACTAAGTAGGATGGAGGCTGCCGAGCCACGAGAAGGGTGGGGAAAGGGGAGGCACCAATCAGCAGCCGTGCGGGAAGAGAGAATCACACACACCCCCGCCCCCCGCCCCCCCAGGGAATGGACACGTGTGACCGCCCTAGAGAAGACGGACTTGGAGCCCTGCAACTGCCCTTGCTGGAGAAAAGCTGCTTGGAAGAATGAGCACAAAGTGCTTAAAGAGCTTGGGTAGGGGGATGGAAAAAGTGCGATCGTACGTCTGGGAGTGTTGTGGTGGAGGTGAGGACCTGCACGCCTAGGCTTGGGGAGGTGATCTAGAAGGGTGTCGAGGTGTGTGCTTTAGAAATGTTAAAAACTGTACTACTTTGAACTCTGCTAAATCTAAAGAAAAAACAACAACAGAAATCTCCTCAAAAACAGACCAGAAGTTTGAGGAAAACTACATTGAATCCCCAGATACTTGTATGCACGTTGGTCACTGCAATTATTTTAATACTGCGTTCTACTCAAGTTTCAAAGGGCCTTAGCTGCGTTCTCCACCTCTCAGATAGGAAACCCTGCTCATGACGCTTCCCCAAAATTAATCAAGCTCTTAGTAAGTAAGAAGCACAATACAAAATGTACAGCAATTAAAGATCTTCTACCTTTGAGCAGTGTACAGTCTGGATGGAATGGCAAACGTGACGGAGTGTTCTAGATCAATTTTGAAATGGGCTTTCTGGGTAATTTCCCCACCCTTCCTTCACCTTATTCTGATCATTTTATGACCTTTTGTGTTTTTATAAGGCAACATCTAAAAACAAGATAAATTCTAAAAGAAATGTGTCTTTTGTGAACCAACTCAACTCAAAATATTTCATCTTCTAACACTGATTTTTTTCCCTCTGTTCATATAGAAACAGCCCAAGAGTTCTGCTCTTTACATTACCTAAAATTATTTAATAATAATTTTAAATGTGTCTTTGAATTCTACTTTGTTTTAATCTTTGACAAAAATGAGCACACATCTAAATGTTCCCAAAGAGCAAAAGCTATATTTTTTGTGTGTTTTTGAAGCACGGCTACACTAGAGATACGCCATTAAGAGAAGAAAGGTGACAAATGAGTGATAGGTCCTGGATGGAATTCATCACGTAACCTTAGTTAGATTTTTTTCCTGGACATTCTCCTGTCTTTCTTCATTTCCTCATATTAGTTGGTTTTTCATACTTTTTCCACCTTTTTTTTTTTTTAGTCTTACTGTTTTTCTTCACATTTGTTTCTAATCCATTATTTCCTGATTTCCTGACTCTTTTTCCTCCACCTCCTTTTTCCTGGTTGTCCTCTTCTCATTTCTGCCTTGTATCTTTGATCAGCCTTTAACTTTTATACCTGACCTCTAAATGTCACTACTAGTAGTAATAGTGCTAGAATGTTGGCAATACCAGGAAGTAGAAAGGCTAGAAGATTGGGCTAATCTTTAATTACTCTAGTTACAAACTTCCTCCCAATCTGGAAGCAACTCTTCTTGTCCTTTTTCCTCCTGTAAATCAACAAAGCTGTTCTGGAACTGAAGGTGCCCCCTGGTGGTGGTTAGAGATTTGTCTTCCTGTCTTTCCCCTCTGCCTGATTTGCTCTCTGAGCTGCCATTTTCTTCCGGCATATGAAGAAACCCTCCGGATGTTCATATGGCCTAGCACGAGTCTATTTCTTTCAATCATTCCCTAACTCTGGTCCAGTCTCTAATTTTTTTTGCCTGGCTCCTCACCTTTATCCCTGTTTCCTTACTCTTCTTAACTCTCCACTATACCCCATCCCCATCTCTGGAGTTTGGCACCAGTTGTGCCCTCTGAGCCAAGGAATTTAGTATATCTTGGGTCTGGCCATAAAACTGAGCTCTGCGTTTCCCTGAGCTTGGGTCTACCTAGAGGCTGCCATTTGGACCCCTGCTTCTGCCATTAGAATTCATGCCCTAAATCTTTGACCCTGCTTTGAACATTTGTTTATTATACTCCTGTCCCACCTTTCCCCTTGAACTTAACTGGAGAAGATTGGTCTTCCAGACTCCCAGTGTTATCTCCCAGAATCTAGATTAAGGACCCCTGTGCCTGCCTATATTTTAGACACTTTCCCTCTTTCCTTTCTCCCATTGATTCTGAGTATTGCCTTGCTCTTGGCTTTTTCCCAGCCTGGTCCCTTCTTTCACTTTCTAAACACTAGTTCTCTCAGTTTCCTTAAATACACATGCACATAGTTCATACTTTTTCCCTTTCATGCTCTTGTTCTGTTTTATTTGTCACTAGTGTCATTAGCCTCAGATGACTTTGAAAATGCCTGGAAGTAATTCTCTTTCATATTCTCCACCACCCTCCATTCCATATTCTCACCTGATTAAATGTTTGCCATTTAAAAACCCCTCGATATTATTAGTTTTGTTTTCTGTTTTGTTTATTAATGTTACAGAAATACTTACAGTCCCATTGCAAATCATATAATATTTCAGCTACGATGGGAATTACTTACAGGTTCCTCCTGGAGGATAATCTGGGAAACTAATACCCTTCACCACACTGTTTCTTTGGGAGATACATTGCAAACTCCGAACATCAACTCAAAACATTTTGACCTGATTTCTTTGAACTTTGGAATGGATGAGACAAATGAAAGTGTGGCTTCTTCAGTCACCAGTGCTTACCAGGACTAGAATACAAATCTTCTAACTATTCATCCAATTTTCTATTAGATATCATGGCACTGCTCTTTTCTACCTACTACTGGGTTAGTAGTTAGGAAATCTTGGTTGTGTCTTAGGAAAGACTCAATCTCTACCTCGTCTGTGAGAGGAAGGGCTTGAAGAAATGGTCCCTGAATTTATCTGTTTTCACCTTTAAAATAGAACCAGGTTAACCTAAAAATTTAGATTCAATCATGTCACTCACCTGCTGAAAATCCAGTGACCCTCCCTTGTGCAAAATAAAAAGTCCCAATTCTTATGGATTTTTATTCAAGACCTGCCACAATTTGACTTCCACTTGCCGTTCCAGGCTTGTCTGCTATCTCTGCTCCCACCCTATCCCACCAAAGACTCCTTTCCTTCCGCCAAACTACTTCATTCAGGTACCTGAACCTTTTGGCATCCTGCCTTTTGACCATGCCCTTTCAATTATCTGGAATGCCTTACAACTCACCCTCTCAGATCATGACCTACTCAAAACTCACTTCCTTCTTAAGGCTTTCCTGAAACACCCTAGCTTGGAGGTGTCTCTCCCAGTACTCTTACACAAGAAATTACAGTTTGTATGATTCATTTATCAAGAATTTCTTTGGGTCATCTTTCTGCTATTTATTTTGAAGTATTACTTAAATATCTTATTGTAGTTGAGGGTTGTCTTCTCTTCCCTACTAAATTAGACCTTTTGCAGGTACAGGATCCTTCTAATACGCAGTGTTTAATTATTAATTTGATTATAAAACTATGATGTGAGTGATGGCATAAAGTCATAAGAAATCAGAACTCCTTTAAACGCCTAGTGTGGATTTGTTTACTTAGTCCTTCCTCTGCCTGTTTACTTTCTCCCTCAGGGAACTCATTTGCGCTCACAGCCTTATTTGTCACACCTGTATCAATAACGTCTCAATACCCATCTTCAGTTTAGCATCTCTCCTGAGCTCTAGTGTCATTTTCCCAATTGCCACTTGGATGTCTCCCAATCTCTTCAAACACAATATGTTAAAAGGGGGGGAGGGGGAAGAACTCAGCATTTTTCTAACTCATACCCCCTTAGTGATTTTTTAATTCTTTCAGCAGAACAATTGTATTCCCAGATTCCTGGGCTCACTTGGGACGTTTTCCTCTTCTTCCTCTAGCTCAGAATCACAGTTTTCCTGGCTCTTCCTTGTATCCACTTCTTTTTAACACCAGTCTCCACTTCACCCAGTTGCTTTTCCTCTCGCTATTTTAGAAGTCTCCAGCTGGTTTTCCCTCTTGTAGTTTCTCCCCTATCTGTTCTATCTTGCCCAATATAGTCAGCTTTATCTGTTTTAAGAAGGTGGACTGAAATTTTTTTAACTTTTTTTTATTGTATAATATAACATATACACAAAGCAAAGAAAGAAAAGGCAATAATTTTCAAAGCACTCTTCAACAAGCAAGGTGGACTTAATTTTAGTAATATGTTTTCTTAAATCCAGTATACCTAAAATAATATCATTTCAACATGTAACCAATATAAAATATTCATGAGATATTTTACAGTCTTTTTTTTTTCATACTAAGTCTTCTAAATATGGTGTGTATTTTATACTGACAGCACTTATCAGTTCATACTAGCCACATTCAAGTGCTATTGTATTGGACAGCATAGGTCTACAGATCTCAAGCTGCCCCTCTGAACCATTGCTTCTTGGCTTCTTCAAACTCTTCCTCTCTTTAAAGACTCCAGGTAGTATCTCCCTAACCATTCTGGCCTACCTCAGACTTTCCCTATCTACCTCTGTTATGAATGCTTAATTTCCCTCACTAAACCATAAGCTCTTTCACAGGGGAGTAGGCCACAGGGCTCCTTTATTTTTGTCCTCCCCCTTCCCTTATAGCAGCCTACAAGTAATTTATCATAAATAAATATTTTTTGAATAAATGTGCTATATATTCACTAACCTTTAATGCTCACAAAAAACACTAGTTACTCTATATTTTTTAAATGGTAAAGAAGGTCTGTGGTTGAAAGCTATTTATTATTGTTGTTGTTTGTATGCTGAATGGCAGGGATAACATTTCATTCTTTTTCCATTTGAGTATCCCCTTTTTGCAGCACCATTTGCTGAATTTTGTTTGTTTGTTTGGTTGGTTGGTTTTTCTTTTGTTTGTTTGTTTGTTTGGGCAGGAATCGAACTCGAGTCTTCTGCACGGTAGACGAGAATTCTACCACTTTGCACCCATGAGTATTATTTTTAAAGTGTACCTGTACTTGCTGTTACTATATAATTTAGTTAACCAACTAATTTTAAGATTACTTTCAGGCTAGCCATATAAATTTGATTTTCTGTTTCCACTTCATTTCTCCATTTTACAGTGATTGCCAAAATAATTTTTCAAAATGTTTTACCCAATCTTGATCTCTTCCACTTATTGTATCAGCCTTCTTAGCTGTTCTGGTTTTTGATTATTGTCATAATACCATCAAGATCCATCTGCCTCTTCATTTCACGTGACACTGAGCTAAGTGCTATACGGATAAAATTGCCCAAGGTACACACTCATCGTTTTCCATTAAAGGCAGAAATGCTGCTCTGGGATATAGGGCACAAATGGGCAGTGAGTGAGCAAAAGGCAAGTCAGAAAAGGATTAGGCATATTTTCCCTTTCTTGTGGCCCTGATGCTGCCATTGTTTATATTTATGCCTCCTTTCTCTCCCAACAGCCTTCTGGGTCTTTCCCAATTCTCCTTCCCACCTGCCTGATGCCTGTGGTTCCCACATGTTTATCTACCAAGGGAAGCTTGGTGTATACCTTTGACTATCTGCAAAGAAAAATTGGGAAATGATACATGAGAGATCCAAATGGGATCTCTCCCATTTTTGGGAAGGTGACAGAGACAACAGGAGGTAATTTACTGAAAGAGAAAGTGGCAGAAAGTTAAAAAAAAAAAAAAAAAAGAAAGAGAGAAAAAGAAAAGAAAAAAAAGTGTGTTGGGATAAGTAGCCAAAGACACTATAAGAATTCTCTGTGAACAGAGAATTGAGGTCAGAAATTCTTTAGCTAATAAGAAATTCTTTAGCTTGTGCTCAGTGTAAGCACCCCTTCATTTCCAGAGATTTCTCTAAGCATTGCTCTGGTTAATTAGCCTCCCTAAAGCCCAGATGGAAGTGGAAAGGTGCTCAGTTCTGTGGCTCACCTTTCTACCTGTACACACCTTTCCTCAGAGCTCAGCAGGACAGGGACTTTTATCACTATGAATTGTGTTTTTTCTAAGCTCCCTCTTTCTTCCATGGTGCTTTGATAACAGCTGTGAGGCTGCCTATGACCCACGCTTGGCAAGCAGCTCTCTTTATTTTTGCTCTTAAAACTGGTGATGTATTATTGCCATGAAACCGAAGTGCAGGCTTGAACCCCTCCTGACCCCATTGAGAAAAGCCTCTCGTACTCTCAGAGGTAGCCCCAACGAGGGAAGCTGCTGCTCTTTCTGCTCCAGTTTAAACCAGCCTGGTTCAGAGGTGGGAGCCAGGCCCTTACCAATTCTGCTTTGACATCATATGCAGCCATAAAGGAGATGATTGCAAATGTTAACTCAAAGAATGAGAATAAAAGGGAGCCCCTTCCCTCTTCGATTCAAGATCCTCCACAGATTTTCTTGCCTTCTAAACAGCTCTCCTTCAATTCTGTTCTATAAATTGTATCTAAGAATCAGCCCTCCTGCGTTCCTTAGATCACTTAGTCTTCATTTATGCTGCTCTATTCCAAAATTCCTCCCTGAATTCCTGTAGTGTCCAGCTCTGGCCTGCCTCATTGTGGTATCTCCCCTTGTTCTTGACACCAGGTCAAATAGCTTTGTAGCATCTCAATTCTTGGTGCCATTCAGGAGCTGGTGAATCTTAACGAGTTTTTCCCTTAATCTCTTTTCAAAGAGGCCACAATCCTTAATTTCTTAACTTTCTTTTTAATTATTTTAGCTCCTTGTGTCATTCCTTTGGCTTCAAACTGTCTCTACTCAGTCTAAAGGTCACATTATTTTGGAATGACGGAGTGCCCTGTGTTGTATACATGCAGGCTCAAACTCCTTAGCTGAGCACTCAGGTCATCTCCAAATTATTTTCTTCAACATGGAAATAAAAATTTAGGGAGAAAATTCAGTCTCTGGCCTGGAGAATTTTTAGTGCAATTGGTAAGCCTGTCCACATAGTATAGAATATAAACATACCATGGGGTGTTAAAGTAATAAAGGGGAGTTAGAAATAACCTAACCCAATTGGCCTCTTTTAGAAAGGAGTTCAGAGAAGAAAATGTTTAGTGTGAGTTAGAGTGTTTGGGGGAGGTTTCTTAGAGGAAGGTGGATCTTCAATTGGTGAAAAACTCAGTTGGCTGCCTTCATTCAGAGTATAAAAATTTGAACAAAATTTATTGAATTAGAAACCAATTATGTACGAAACATTTTTTTTAAGTTAAAGTGACATTTATACTCAAAGTGATATTTAGTGGGGAAACAATATGACCTGGGATTCTAGTTCTAGCTTTAGTACCTAGCAACTCTGTGACCTTGCGTGTCACACTGCATTTTCTCAAATGTCAAATAATAATAACACACATCTTCATCTCATTTACCTCCACAGTTTCTAAATGGCGCTAATATATAATTATTTCAACTATAAACTTTCATTAGTTCTAAATCTACTCAACTCAAAAGTGAGGTTTTTTTTTGTGTTTTTGTATGTTTTTTAACATAAACATTTCAATTTATCTGGGCAGGTCCCAAATGAGATATTTTCTTGAATTGTTTATTTATCCCATGCCTGCATAATTAAGATGGAGGTAGAAAGGACTATAAATATATCTTCTATTGTGTCTGAACAAATAAAATCTTTTTCAGGGCAACAGCTATGACATCTCCTGGATCTCTTCTTAGGCACCAAGAATCTGTTCATTGCTTCATTGATTCTACTGTGTTTCGAGAATGGAATGTATTTCAGTTACCATCATTGTAAAAATCATGTATTGGTACGCTTTTGATTTCTTGATCAGAAAATATTTTTTTTTAAGTAGCATGAAAATTAACTTCCCAGGTTATTATCTTTAATTTTTATCTAAGAATAAAGAGTAACCATTTATATAATCTAAAGTTATTTACAATAATTAGAGTAGACACTGTTCATTTTATTACAGTATAGGTCAAACTATTACCATGTTTAAACTAACCTTGTTCTTTAACTAAAAAGAAAAGAAAAATTTTCTACTTTTCATGAATAAAACTTTGAGATTGACTAATTGTTTTCTAATTTGATTGAACCAATCAAACATTCGAAGACTGTTTACTGAGCAGCTACTATGATCTAAGCACTATTGTGGAAGTTGAAGCATAAAAATTCCTATGAAATTCAAAGCTGTTATGTTTATATTTTCATAATTTTTAACATTAGCCAAGCCTCCTCTCCTGTCACCTCACCCAACAACAACTGAAGCAAGGCCCATCAGCAAGATGTTACCTTTGTGACACTAAAGATCTAAAAGTGTGGGAACTTTATTGGAAAGAGACCTGTTGGTGAAAAAGGAAAATTATGAATGCATCCTGTGATAACTGTGCTTATTATTGTAATGATTTGGATGTGATTATTCCCGTAAAACACACACAGTCCAGACAATGGCTTTTAGTTCTGTTCTCTTAAACCACCAAAATCAGCTAATATTTTGATATAATCTTTATATTAAAACATAATGGCCCACCCCTGCTTAGACTAAACAACTGGAGTTAGCGAGTTTCTTGATTAATTGTAGAAAAGATAAATCTCCAGACACAATGCTAACTGCTAAGGTGGGAATTCTGAAAGCGTCTCTAACAATTCTGGGTCCCAAATTAGTCTCTCGGCCTTCTGAGCAGGAAAGGGCACTTTCATGTGCCCATTTCAAACCCAACTTCCAACCAGGCTTTCTAGCTAAAGGTTGGATATGACCTGTGGAAAAGAAATTGATACCATCAATCCATACGCAGGGTTCAAGTGTCTGTCTGAGTCTCAAAACCCATAACAAATGGCATAGAGTAGCATCTCTTGTTGGCAATTCTGACCACAGCCAAAACGGAGGTGGCGACAGACCATCCAAGGCTAGATAGGGAAAGTAGCAGGAAAAATAGTGATTGGTCAGCAGTCTTAGAAGAATGAAAGATTCTATATAAATGTCATTACTCTAAGTTGGATCTGAGGCATAGGGGCTGGATGTTCAGGATTGAATCATGTCATGTCCCCCCAAAAAGGAATGTTCAGGTCTTAATCCACATTCTTGTGGGTGTGAACCCATTCATAAATAGGACCTTTGGAGATATCATTATTAGTTAAGGCATGAACTCAAACATGTGTGTAAAAATAGATGAGACCAAATTAAATCAGGGTGAGTCTTAATCCACATGACTAGAGACCTTATAAGCACAGGAAATTCAGATGTAATCAGTCAGTAGAAGCCAGAAGTCAGCAGAAACCAGAGAGGAAGGCGCAAGGAGACAAGGATCACCAAGCAACAGAGGATATCTGGAATGCCACAGACTCCAGGAGAAAGTAAGCCCTGCCCATACCTTGATTTTGGACTTTTAGACTCTAAAACCATGAAACAACAAATTCCTGTTGCTTAAGCCAACCCATTGTGTAGGATTTGTAATAGCAGCCCTGGCAGACTAAGGCACTGAGCAATAGAAAAGGTCTGTACAACTTCTACGTGTTTTTTGTCCTCTCGTGGAAAATTGAGTTCTTTCTTATTGACATAAGAAATCTTATGTCAATCGACTGTTTGATACTGCACCTAATCTGGGGCATTGTCATAAAAGGGCCTTAACCTGGTTTATAATACAGAATATGGGGGACCTAGAGATACCTAGAAGCTAAAGATGAGTGAATGGTTAGCTAATGAAGTTGAACTTAAATGTAAGGGAATAGGTAGAAGTGAAGGCAGTTCATTAATGGGTCTATAAGTAATATTACCAAATTGAAGGTGAACATGATTGAAAAGGGTTGTGTTAATCCATGTGTCCTACTTATTAACACTACAGATATAAATAAATTCTTACATGAACTACTGTGTATAAGTTTGAAGTATAGGGGGAAAACTGCTATTGCATGCTATGGACTATATTTAACAGGAAATCATCAATATTAGCACAGCAACACCAGGGGTAAATAATGGTGGGAGGGGAAAGAGTTAAGGGGAGGTTTGAATTTTTTATTTGGTGAGGGTGTATTTATTGGTTATCTTTCTCTTGGGAACAACGAAATTATCTAAAATTGAGAGTGTTGATGGACTGTTGACTTTGGACATTATACATGATGCTGAGTGAATAGCAGTGACTGAAGGATGCACTGCTTGAAAAGTAGATTGGCAAACGATGGTGTATACATGTGATCAAATATTGTGCTGCTACAAAAAAGAATGAAGTTGTCAGGCATGCAACATTGTGAATGAACCTGTGGGAATTTGGTGGGGTAAAATAAGCCAGAAGTGAAAGAACAATTATTGCATGGTCTCCTTTAGAAAATGCTTATACGAAAACAGGGGTCTAGATTGTAAGTTCCTGTACAAGTCACATTTAGTCCGGAGTGGTAATTTTTATTTCTGGATTTTGAGGGACTATTTGATATGTACAACCTGGTATTTAGTGATAAGAATGAAGCCAATCAGGTCAGGATTAAGATAATTAAGAATACAGGGGTAAGGAAGACATTGTCTATATTTTAGAACCTCAGCTACTCTTTGAGATCAAAGGAAGAAAGGTTTATTTTGTTCAGAACCTAAATTTTCTGTAGCACATAACCTACCTAACTCAACTTGTCTGGATAGATCATTTAGACAATCCAAACACAGGGGGCCCAGAATAAGAATATGGGCCTTTAATCCTGGGTAGCTTAATGTAATGCCTGGATAAATCCCTGAGTATATTAAGCAGATAATCAAAAAGTATTGTCAAAATCCCTTGAGGGATGGGAAAAAATATGGGACTGTTAAACCTCATCACCAAGGAAACCCCTGATACTGTGTCAAACATTAGGGACACCCAAATCAATAGGTCAAGCCCTTGATCTTGTGGCTTGATCTTGTGACGTTTATGTATGTAGCAGAGAAGCTTAGTCTACCTATAGGTATGCCTAAGAGTTACTTCTAGAGGACCTCTTTTGTTGCTCAGATGTGGCCTCTCTCTCTCTGAGCCCAACTCTGCAAGTGAAATCATTGCCCTCCTCACCACATGGGACATGACATCCAGGGGTGAATGTCTCCCTGGCAGTGTGGGAGATGATTCCCAGGGAGGAGCCTGGCCTCCATAGGATCAACAATGCCATCTTGACCAAAAGGGGGAAAAGAAGTGTAACAAGGTATCAGAGTTGAGAGGCTGAAGATTTCAGATAGTTGAGAGGCTATGCTGGAGCTCACTGTTACTCAAGCTTCAGTCAGACATTGCTACCTATGACAGCTTGACAAACCCCAACCAAAACCATTTCTGCCAATCTTAAAGAACACCTAGGGCATTACATAAGATTCTACAAAGCTTCCATGCACTAGGATAACTTTCCAGAAACCTACAACTTCCAGATTGGTCTCTGGACTAGATAAGTCCTGAAATGCAGAGGGCCTAGCCTCTCCAGAACATCAACTAGCTCCACCCCCCTATCCCATGTTATCGACAGACCCTTCCAATATGAAAAAATTAGAATAGGCATAGTTCAAATACCCCTAAAGAATGGGATAAAGATCACAGGTGATGGTCAAATTATACAGAGATAGTAGGGTTTAATGAATGAGTATGATTGCTGAATCATTATATCGATATTTCTTTTAATCTTCAGTGTCATAGAGCAGCTAGAAGTAAAAAACCTAATATTGTGGATTTGGAACCTATCTCATACTCTGAAATCTGTCCTACAACTCATTGTTGTGATGTGCTTTGAAATTTATTGCTTTTTTGTATATATGTTATTTTTTACAAAAAAGAACATTGTGATGATAAATGCACAGCTATATGATGATATTGATTGTACACTTTGGATGATTACATGGTATGTAAATATATAGCACATTTATAAATAAATAAATAATTACAACCTGCAGTTGTTGTCATTTACACATTACGTGGGCATCTGCCTTGTGTGTGCTGCTTTTAGGTAGCTATGGGAACTGTAAAAATTACACTATCAGATACCAGATTAATTTTTTGCTCATTGGCTTTCCAACCAATTGAGATGAAAGGATAATTCCCAACTGCTGGCGACTCTGTCAACCCAATGGGGATATGAACTATCCAGCTGTGTTCTTTGAGCTCATTCATCATTATTCTCTGAATTAAAGACTCTGCCTGGATTGTTAGTGATGAGCCAAGAAGAATAGAATCAGATAAGCAGATTCTATGGGTGTAAAGAGTATAAATGAGATTCCAGATATGCTTATGCATAATAGGACAGTTGATGAAAGAACATAAAGTGGAAAGGGAAAAAAGTGTGCATTAAATCTTTGAAGTTAAGGTGTTAGTGAGATAATGACCACTTCCTTCAAAGTGTGACTAGCAAGATGGAGCAATGAAAGGAATGAAAGTTAGAAGTGCATCATCATTTCATGGTCAAGAGGTAATTTAGAGGTTATCTGACTCAACCATCCACCCACTGTGGAATACCTACTATGACATCCTGGTGAGAAGTCAGTCTTTAATTGATCACTTTCCATTTCCATTTAACCCAGTTAGTTCTCTGGGTTATTTGTTTGTTTTTTACCTTCTTATTTTGAAATATTATCAAACTTATAGGACAATTACAAAAATAATACAAATCCCAAACAGAGAACCCTAACATATATCTAACTCCCTAGATAATCAGATACTCCAGTATTAACATTTTGCCAGATTTGCCATATTATTCCCTTTTTCTATCTATCCACCTATGTACCTACCTACCTGTTTATTTATACATACTTTTCCAGACTGTTGTCTTTTTTTTTTTTTTTTTGCAATAATTTCAAGTTTACAGGACAGTTACAAAAATAATACAAACCCTGTACAGAGAACACCAACATACTTCCCCAGATACCCAAATCCACAAATTTTAACTTCTTGGTGCATATGTCATATCATTCCATCTTTCTATCTATCTATCTATCTGTCATCTATTTAGCCATTTTCTGAACACTTTAGTGTGGGTTGTATACATCAGGCTCCTTGAACACTTAATACTGGCATATACATTTCCTAAGAACAAGAATATACACTTATATAACCACCTTAAGATCAGTTATCAAGTTCAAGAAATTTAACATTGATATAAAACTTAGTCTATATCCTGATTTTGTCATATTTCCCAGAAATGTCTTTTTAGCCTTTTCTCCTCCCTTGCTGAATCCCATCTAGGATGATGTATTGCATTTAGTTGCCATTGTCACTTTAATTACACTTTCTTTTTTTTTTTTTAATTGTGGTAACATACATACAACATAAACTTTCCAATCTCAACCACTCTCAAGCATACCATTCAGTGGAATTAATCACATTCACAATATTGTGGTACCTTCACTACCTTCCTTTACTAAAACCTTCCCATCTCCCCAAACAGAAACCTTCCACCCAATATGCATTGACTCCCCATTTTCCCTTTCTCCTGCCTTTGGCAACCTATCTCTACGAGCTTGCATATTCTGATATATTCTTTGTGGTTTCCATGCGGCTTAACTTTAACATCCTAAATCCTTTAAGAATCTCATTTGCTTTGATACCAATTTCACTTCAATAGTACACACAAACTATGCCCCCATCCTCCCACCTTTATGTGGTTCTTGTCAGAAATTATATATTTATACATTGAGTTCAAAACCACTGATTTACTTTTACATATTATACTTTTGCCTTTTAAAGATCCTGTAGGAAGAAAAAGTGGAGTTACAAATCAAAACTACAGTAATACTGGCATTTATATGACTATGTCTTTACCCTCACCTGGGTTCCTTATTTTTCCATACAGATTCGATCTTTGATCAATTGTCCTTTCTATCCCAACCTGCAGAACTCTCTTTAGCATCTGTTGTAGGGCTGGTCTAGTGGTGACTTTTGTTGATCTGGGAATATCTTAATCTCTCCCTCAATTTTGAAAGACAGTTTTGATGGATATAGAATTCCTGGTTGACAATTTTTTTGCTGTCAGTCCTTTAAATATATTATCCTACTGCCTTGCCTCCAAGGTTTATGATGCAAAATTGGCACAATCTTATTGATGCTCCCTTGTATATGAGATGTTGTTTCTCTCTTGTGGTTTTCAGAATTATCTTTATCTTTGTCATTTGACAATTTGTATATAATATGCCATGGTGTGAGTCTGTTTGGGCTTACCCTGTCAGAGTTTATTGAGCATCCCAGATGTGTATATTAAGGTATCTCATTAAATTTGGAAAGTTTCCAGCCATTATTTGTTTAGCTATTCTCTCTGAACCTTTCTCTCTTTCTTCTCCTTCTGGGACTTCCATAAGGCATATATTGTTACACTTGATGGTATCCCACAGTTTTCTTGGGCTCTGTTCACTTTTCTTCATTCTATCTTGTTTCTGCTCCTCAGACTGAATGATTTCAATTGTCATATCTTCAAGTTCACTGATTCTTTCTTCTGCCAGGATCAATCTGTTGTTGAACTCCTTGGGAATTTTTAACTTCTGTCATTGTTGTTTTCAGCCCTGTGTGAGCTGAAAAATTTCAAAATCTCCTTTGCCTTGGCAATCACTTCCCATTTCAAACTGGACATTTTGATATTTTAATCTATTATCACTGAAAGGCAGACTCTGAGGTATCTGTTCCTTAAGTTTGTATCCAGCTATTGTTATGACAAAGCTTTCCTTGAATGCCAGGAGCTAATAAAAAAAGAAAGAAAAGCCTTTCCCAGTCTTTGCAGATGGACCTGTACATGTGTCTTCCTTCAGGGCTTATCCATCCAAAGAGTTTAGAGAATAGCTTCAAGCTAAAGCATAGAGGCCTACCTGATCCTTTCTGCACAGGTGTCTTCTCTTAGGCATGCATGTTTGGCCCTAGGAATTCCATTTACAGGGATGCAAATGTTCCCTTTCCCTTTGGAGAGAGCCTCCTCATGGTTCCAGGTACTGTACTATATATCCTACAGCAACCAATCCCTTGCCCCAGGTGGCACAACTTGACTGCTCTCCCACGGCATTCTGTTGGAGAGTTCTATATGTTGCCTTCTCCACACGGGGCAAGTTCTGGGAAGGTGAGTCCCTCAGGTGACCACTAGACAGATTGAGCTAGACATACATGTTCACTGTACTTCCATGAGTGTTACTCTGCTCTCTCCAGAGCCAGGACCAGGGCCCTGCACTGGGAGCATAGGCTACCTCCATGCTGAACCAGTGAGGGGCCAACCACCCCACCAGAAATAGTCTTTTTCTTGATTTCGTGCTCAGCTCATTACTGCAGTCCTTAAACTCTTTTCTGGAACTTCCTAAAAGATGTTCTGCCACTTCCTGCTGGTTATTCAAAGATTCTGTTGGGGACAGGAGTCCTGAAGCATCCCACCCTGCCATCTTGATTGGGGCAAGCAGACTCTTCTCTTTTTGATCAATTCTAATTATTCAAAGAACTTTCTTTTACAGTGAAGTGAAATCTGCCTCTTGGCAAATTTTACTCAGTGATCCTTAATTAAAGAGCAAGATAAAAATGTATTATATCCTCTTCTGCCTTATAGCCCCTAGAAGGCTCTAGTCATTGCCACTCTACGATTTCTCTCTTCTCCAGTTCATTTGCTCAATATTCATTCATTCATTATTTAAGCTGGCCCCTCATCTGCTTTGGTCATTATTGTATTCCTAGCACCTCGAGCAGTGCCTTGAATACTTTAAACAGTAAGTAAAACAAAACAAACAAAACACAAAAGTCATGTGTTGAAGGCCTTTCCTGTGCTATGCATGGTACTCCAGCTAGATTTAGATTTACAGTGTTCAATAAACTACAGTCCATGCACTTACGCAATTAAAGTCTCAAGGGGAAGGCAAACAAGTAAATCAAGGATTACAGTTATCAATACGGGCACAATGTGCTATTGAATACAGATGAGAAATATCTCAACTAAGCTAGGACACTGGAGAATGCTTCCTTGGACAAGGACATGCTTCTGTGGAGTTTGAAGGACATGGAGCTAGCTGGATTGAGAAGGGAAAAACGAAAAGGCAGAGTGACACACAATAGCCAAATAGTTCATGTGGGCTGGAGTGAAGCATTTTTGTTGAAGGTTAGAAGGAGGCTAGGGACATCAGCTACAGCCAGATAATGAAGGGGCTTTAATGTTAAATTCAGAATTGGTGTGTTATGCTAAAATGTTGGAGGAAGCCACAGAAAAAATTTTAAGCTAGGAAAAGATATAACTGTTTTTTTTTTTTTAGGAAAATTATTCTGGAAGAATTAAGGAGAATGGCTTGAGGAGGCAAAAGAAGAAAACAGACTGATGTCAGAAAGACTAGTTAGAAAATAGACTGATGTCAGAATTGCTAAATTCAGTAATTCAGTCCAGAAGAAAGGAGGCCCTAACCTAGGGCATTAGCAGAGGGAGTGAAGGAAAGGGGAAATACTGATTACCTTGTGGAGTATTGGTGACTGAGGTGTGTGGTGCTTGAGAAGTAGGTGTCCTAGATGACTTGGGTGACAGGGCAAGTGATGATGTCACTGCCTGAAAGGAACTCCTTTTTGAGAAAGAGTTTATGAAAGCAGGTTTACCTATTGACCTTTAGGCGTCTTCAAACGTTCAAGGGTGGATATCTACTAGGCAGGTGAATACATAAAATCAGCAGAGATGCACCTGAGGGGACCATTAGCTTGTATGTAAAAGGCTTTGGGAGGTGCTTTCTAAGGGGTGGGGCATATGAAGGGAGAAGGGCAGGAGATGAAGGACGGAGCTGTGGTCTTTTCCTTATTCCTTCCTCACAAGACTTCCTACAAGACTTATTGCAGTCCTGTTGAAGTTTTATGTCAAGGTTCTTCTTGAGATTGTAAATTAAAAACCCAAAAGTGGGCAGTGCAACAGTGGCTCAGTGGCAGAATTTTCTTCTGCCATGTTGGAGACTGGGTTCGATTCCTGGAGCCTGCCCAAGCCAAAACAAAACAAAACCCAAAAGTTATTTCACCAATACAGTTTGGTAAGGTTGCTTCCTTTGCTCTGATATGTTTGATTATATTATAACAACCAAACTTTACATTTTTGGTTCGCATTCTTGGTACTTAATGGGTAAGCTACCGACAACAAAACCCCCCAATTTTTAAAGTAAATTCTCATCAAGCCAAGAAGTCCTCCAACTCAATAATATAATTTTTACTTTGTTTACACAATTTTACACTTACCTGCTAGAGACTAGAGGCTCACCCTCCCATCCAGCGTTAAACAGGCCTTTACTGCTGAAGGCATTGCATGTTGAGTATCATGTAGGGAATGCAAAGAAGTTTCAGAAAAACATTTAAAAATAGGACCTAGAGGAAAACGCTAATAAAATTATGCTACATTGGTGTAGCTGCAGAAAAATCATGCTAAAGGTGCTAATAGGCTCTGCCAAAAACAATTATGGTTTTTCAGTTGGGTCCCGACGGTGCTTAGAGTTCAGGCCCTTTTCTATTCTCACCACAGCTATTCGAAACTGTTCCCACTTGCCTCAAGCCCCAGTCCAACACTGGCCTAACCCTCTCCTGCTCTCAGTTTATACTCTCATCTACTGCTGAGAAAAGCAAGGCATCAGCCATCTCCCTGACTTCCCTGTTCCCAACCTTAAATTTTACTCCTATCTTCCTCTATTCCTCCATCCCCTCAAGGCTCAGATATGATTCTATCCCTTCCTCAGAGACCTGGAGAAGGCAATCTCAATTGCAGAATAGAATTTTCACAGGAGGGAAGGATATCAAAATATTAACATACTTTTTTTCCCTGGAGTGTTGGGCGGACTTTAAACAAACAGATGTATACATGTGACTTTTTAAAAATGTAAACATAATACACGATGGTATTATAAATTATATCTCAATAAAGCTTTTTTTGTATGCTGTATGGCAGGGTCACATTTCATTATTTTTTCCATATGACTACCCCGCTATTGCAGCCCCATTTGTTGAATTTTTGAAATTTTTTTTTGAATTTTTGTTTGTTTGTCTTTGTTTATTTTGACTTGTCTGTTTTTTGGGAAGTGCATGAACTGGGAATTGAACCCAGTTGTCCCACATGGCAGACGAGAATTCTACCACTAAACTACCCTTGTACCTCCCCCTGCTTTTTTTTCTTTTTTTTTTTAAGTAACACATGGTCCCAGCTCCACCATGTATAATTCTTCTCATTGGATGAGTTTCGTAATCTCATTACACCTCAATTTGCTCATCTGTAAAATGGAGAAGATAATTGTCTCATAGTTTTGTTGTGAGGATTAAATGAGTGAAATATTACTGATACATGGTAAATGCTTTAAAAAAAGGAAAATTAAGGAAATACAATCACAATAAGGCAAGTCTCTCTTGGACATATTATTAACTACAGATCCCCCCATCTACCATCTTCTTTCTGCTTTTATGCATTTTCCAAATATTCTGTTATAATTATGTGTAATTTACAAGGAAAAAGGCAATAAACTTACCTTTTAGTAGAAAAAGAAGAAATACATACTAATTATGAGGAATTTTAAAATAAACTAAAAAAAAATAAAATCACCCAAAGTTTTCACCATCAGAAATAACTATTATTAACATGTTGGTATTTTTCCCAGCCTTTTTTCTACATAAATATATATATTTTAATAAAAGGAGATCATACACCACATATGATTATCCTGTTTTTCCCTTAATGTTATATAACATGAACATTTTTATAGAAGATTTAAACTTTTTCCCTTTCATACATTTTTATATATTTTAAGTTTTCTCATAATGAGCATGTATTATTTTTAAAATAATATTCTGTTTCTATTCATAATTATGTATAAAATATATGATATAATAGAAATAATATATGTTCAATGTGTAAAACTTTAAAAATACAAAAAAGAAAGATGGAAAGAATCCATAAATGAAAAAGAAAACTATCTGTAATACCATTACCCAGAGATTGCTACAGTTAACATTTTTGCATTTGTCCTTCTAGGCTAATTTCTTATGTATAAAACTTTTTTAATTGGAAGAAAGAAATCTCCCTGCACTCCAGCTGCATCCCTGCTACCCTTCACCCCCAGTCCCCTGCATGTCTGGAGTTGTATCACAGCTGGTTCCCTTGTCTCCAGGCTCTTTTTTCCAGGCCTTCCTTCCCACCCTGTTTCCAAGTATCTGATCCTGCCACTTCCCTGCTTAAAAATGTTTCCTACAGATTAAGTCCAAACTCTTTAGTGCAGATTGCAAGGATCCCTACAGGCCCTTTCCAACCTACCTGTCTAGCCTGGTTTCCTGCCCCCGGTTCCCACCTTCACCTTCTCCAGCATACACACAGCCCTGCCGCCTACTCATCTTTTAATACAGTACATACTTTCCTATCTCTGAACATCGGCTGACCCTGATTCCTAGGTACTTCTTTTTCTATTCTTGGTGAAATTGTATTTATCCTCCAAGAACCACCTGGAAAGTGACTTCTTGGTAATGCCCTCCCAATACGCATGCCTCTAGTTGAGTTCCAAATGTACTGTAAGATAGTGTAGGGTGCATGCTCGCTCCCCTGAGACATTGTGTACACCTCCTCAGGGCAGCAAGGCACTTGCAGATCATAAATTGTGCACTGCTAGAATCTGAATGGTACCGGATGCATAATATTTTTTAGCTGAATGAATAAACAAATCCCATATCAATCAACTGGTATTTCTGAAGTACCTGCTATGTCCTCATCATGTCCAAGACATTTGTATAATCTTCAAAAGAGTTGAAAAAAAATTTTTTAATTTAATCCAAAATTATTGTCATAATGCCTACTGCTTGCTGTGAGAATGCCAACATAGTGCAAGATATGGGTTCTAGTCTCGAGACTCTTTACGTAGGGAAATACAATTCACTCCATGAAATAAATGTAAATAATAAAAGCAAACTCTTATTTAAAGTAAAGACATGTGGAAGAGCAATGGAAATAGTGCTAGGCTAAGAGTTGGGGATCCTGTTTTTTCCCCCCACTATTCTCTCTTACTAGCTGGATAACCTGATAACCTGGTGTAGGTCACTTAATTTTCTCCCTGAATCTGTTTTCTCATTTGATAAATGAAAAGCGTTGATTTCATTGATCTCTAAGATCCTCTTATTTATGAGATGCCAGGAAAGGGGGCAGTTATTCTGATTTAGAGTTGTTGGAGGAAAGCCGTGGTAAAGGTGAAATCTGAGCTAAACTTGAACTATGGGTGAAATTTGGATAGCCAGAGAAGAGGTGGAAAGGCATTTCAGATATGGGGAAAAACATATACAAAGGGACAGGCAGAGACAGGACTGAGCAGGCCTGTTTGTGGGGTGGAAACTGCAAGGCTATCTATGGTGGAGAATGTCTGTGAGAGAGGATTGGGAAACAAGCTTGGGTAGGTTGCCTAGGGCCAGGAAGGACTTAAGAGGGACATGCTGGAATCAGTGAAGCTATTTTAGGATACTTGGAAAAGGGAGGAACAAGGTAATGAGGGCCAAGATTAGCTTTGCAGCCTGTAGGAAGACAGTGCAGTGGTAGAAAAGAGATTTCAAAGATAGAATCAGCAAGCTGGCTTGGCTTTGCAGTCTGAAGGAAAGAGATGAGTCCAAGACACCTCCAAAATTTTACACCAGAGAAAATGAAACAACAACAACAACAACAACAAAACTCAAGGTCCAATGCCACTAGGAGAGGGTAGGATGCCCCAGCTGTCTGTTCTGTCCATTCTCTTTGGCAACTTAGGGCTGAGGGTCATTGTAGCTCTTCTCCACACCAAACTCCTGAGTACTTAGGCTAAGAACAACTTAGATTGACTTTTCAAAAAATAAAAAAAAAATAAATAATTTTACTATGCTTTGAAATCCTTTACATCCCTCATAATAAGTTTTAATAATTAAATAATTTTACTTTAATGGAGAAAGTCATACAATTTTCTCCAGCCCCCTAAAAAATTAAAGAGGATTTTGAATGGATGGTATTCAAATTTGAAGATCTGAAAAAATATGAACTTAGGTTTTATATAGATAGATTTTATTAAAATGTCATTTTAACCATTAGTTGCCTCAGAAAAGACATCTGGGTGGTTAGTGGATCAAGGTAGAAGGAGGATTTATGTTATTTATTCAAAATGCGAAACCTAAAATAGAAAGCCTAAACTATTAAAGCATACTGAATGGAAATACTTTTGTTGATTTCTTACATTTATTCATCAGCATGTTTTCACGCTTCAGCAAATACTCATGTGTCAAAAATTATGCTACGATGCTGTAAGCAGTTTTTAAAAAAAAAGATAAAATCCCTACCCTCAGGAAACTTATAGCCTAAGGGAGGAGAAACAAGTAATCAAATGATTATGCTGTGATTTTTATTAGTCATGGTGCCAGCAGGATACAGAAGGCACACTCAAATGGAATTCAGAAGAGAATTTACAGACTTTTTACAGAGTGGGGGCAAGGTCAAGGAAACAGCAAAAGATGTTGAGGGACCCAAATTAGCAAGGGCAGGAAGCCATTACCACCTGTGGTAGATTGAACACCAAACCTCAAGGAAAGGCATGTTCTTAATCTGCATCCAGGTTCCAGTAATCATGAACCCATTTATAAATAGTATTTTGCATACATCAAGATGAGTCAGGGTGTGGACTCATTTGTCAATAGGATTTTAGAAGGACCTAGCTAGGTGTGGCCAAATGAATCACGGTGGGCCTTAATCCTATCACTGGAGTCCTTGATAAACAGAAGATATTCAGACACAGTCAGAGAAGACCACAGAGGAAGAGGTTAGCGGTCAGAGGAAACTGGAAGAGCGTACACAAGGAGTGGATATCGCCATGTGATGGGAGGCAGAGATACAAGTCAAGGACTCCCAAGGATTGTGGCCAGCCAGCTCCAGAATGCAACAGACTCCAAGGAAAAAGCATGGTCTTGCCAATGCCTTGATTTTGGTCTTCCAGCCTTCCAAACTCTGAGCCAATAAATTCCTGTTGTGCGGTATCTGTCATAGCAGGCTGACTAACACACAACCCCAAGCAGAAGGCCAAGGATTAAATAAACAGTGTTGGTGGGCCCCAGGTAAAGACACAGTCGGGGGGGAGTGAACTTGCCAGAGCAACAGTCATGAAAGAACATAGCCAGTGTCAGAGCCAAGGTACCAAAGCAGGGAGAGTAAGTGGAGTAAGAAACATTCCCACCTGTTTCTCCTCTCACCTTTTGATTGCTCGTGTCTCTTAAGTGGCTGAAACCACCCAGCTAGCTAGGAAGACTTTAAGGGTTAGCCTCTTGGATCACTTAACAGATGGAGAAGGGTCAGAGAATGAAGACAAGACTAGTATAACCAACTCAACAATGTACTGTTCTATGATAGAGATACAGAGTACAGGACCTCAGGACAGACAGGGCTCAGGCACCTAGCAGAGATCGACCAGGAGGCTGAATCTAGAACTAGGCAGAGAGTGGAAAGCATGCTTGCAAGCAGAGATCCAAGGTTGAAGTGGTGGTGTACTTTTTTTGGAGGGGTTCGGTTCTGCTGGTACAAGGAGCCTGGGTCCCTAATATCTGTAGAGCGGCTGAAGACCTGTCTTCAGTAATTACTGTTGTTATTGTTGTGATTGTTAATTGCAGCCCAATGAAGCCTGAAACTTCTCTTTTCCATGTATGCCAAAAAGTTGTTTTCTGTCTGTTGGTACTCAGATTAGCAGAAGCCATAATATAATAGGATTGTAGTCAATTGAAAGTGAAGGGCATTAACAGTAGCTTTGGATGATACGGGTTCAGAAAGTAATTCTGATTTTCCCTTGGTTCTTTGCTGCTCCGAAGAATCTTCAAAGATCCCAGAAACATCCCATTTGTAATGTTTGGGGAATAGATCCACACCAAATTAAAAATATGTGTGTATGTATTTGTAAAATATTATTGAGACGATTTAAAAATCATACTGGCTAAGGCCAAAGTGGCTAAGCAGGCAGACTTCCCGCCTGCCATGCGGGAGACCCAGGTTCAATTCCCAGTACATGCGCAAGCAAAAAAAAATGAACTTTTGAGAATCATATAGAAAGTGAAATGCTTAGATCAATACCTTAATAAATAGTCCCTCTGAAAAATGGATTGGCTAATAAAAGAAGAGAGATTTTTAAGAGCATTATGAAGTAATTCATGTCATAAAGGATAACTTCTTAAAAGGATAATGCTTAACGCTCAAAATGAATTTCTTAGCATAGAATGTCAGGCTTATTAAGAAACAGGAGTAGGAGAATTTCCTTTTTTTTTTTTTTTTGAGGTAAGTGCTAGTCTCCCTCAAATCCCACTATTCTGGTCATCCCTGTTATCCCTTCAGAAAGCCAGCATTTTATACACTTTGATCCTAGATTTGGGAATAGCTTTGCTATTTAGATTTAATGTGACAGTAGTTTTTATTAGAATGTACATGTACATTGCATATTACTATTTTCATGTCTCAACCACAGTATCAGAAGAAGTGAAAAAAGTAATTAAAACGGAAGAACAGTCTATGAGAGAGCAATACTCTTTTCAGAAGGAACAAAATAAAATTAGACAGTTTAGACAGTCCCAAGAGTAAACTACTTGACATTGGTAAATTTCTGTTATATTGAGACGAGACAGGTGGCTTTCTATGGACACATAACCAGTATTCATAAGCAGAGAATGAAAGGTACCCCAAAGGAAGGTAGGCTCATAATGTGGTACAATAGAAAAGCAATTGAAATAGAGAGAGATTCCCCAGCCTTGTTGCATAAAAGAAGTCAGCAGGAGACTCTACTTAAAAGCAGGGAAAACATCATTTGGGTGGCAAGGAAAGCGGGAAAGAATCATAGGATATGTGCCTTTCCATCAACCAGCTCAGAAGAGGCAGGTCACAGAAGATGTGAAACATGGCATCACCATGCCCGCCCACTGCTGGGAAACCAGCTGCCTAGGACAGCCAGACCTCACGGCCGGCTTTGGCAGCAGCTGTGTATTTGTTGGGCTAGCAATTAATGTCAATGAATTGGAAACTGGGCCACAATGGAAGAAAGAGGTGCTCCCTATCCTTCCCCACAATTCCTTTTCCCTCCAGCTTTGCCCCCGTACTCTTTACGAATGCCAGATCAAAAAGGAAAGCCTAGATTTCCATTTCAACTGACTTTCTGTTCCTGTGGGACTAAAAACCACAGGCTTAAACCCAACTTTCTGGTTCCCTAGAGAGCAGCCACGAAGCAGGACAGAATGCACAGCAGTGAACTTTGAGAGGTAGGCTCCCCCAGAATCAGAAAGGACTGAAATTATTGTCAAATATGTGAGCATATCCTTCAGTGAAAAACCAGGAAGGACTGGCAGACTTGGAGCAATTCAAACAGTTCAATTCAGTTTAGTTCTGTTCGACAAACATCTATTAAGCATCTGCTGTGTGATAGGAACTGTATTAAGCTTAAGGAACACAGAGATGAATCAGATACAGACACTGTCCCCAAACAGCTTTGGAGACTCCCAGGGAAGACAGAGACTATAATTTACTGTTGAGCATTCTCAGAACTAAGACAAGTTGAGGGTATGATGTGGTCCCAAGAAATGAGCAAGCACCTAGTAAGTCATAACAAAGGCATTTCACTAAGGAAAGAGTTTGCCACCAGCTCAGCAAAGCTGCATGCTATATAGAAATATAGGCTCCTTCCAACCTAGAGTGGTTTGTGTGGTTAGTGATACGATTTAGAAACAAATATTTTTGTACCACTCTAATTTGAATTCACAGATCTCCATCTGAGATCCCTGCAGCCCCTGACACCATAGCATCTAGAGGCAACCAAGCCTCCGTCACTGGAGAAAATAACAACTTAATAAAGTATGGACAAAGCCTTTGAGCTGTGCTGGGCCTTCCGGCAGTCCCCGCTGTTACTGATGGCAAGCGGCAAGTATAGGTGGTTTGTACTGGAGAGGCACAGAAGGGTCCAAAGTCATATGTGCCAGCTTTGGAGCCAGCCTGCTTGGGAGAAACGTGGTTCCTTCACTTACTTACCAGCTGTGTAATTTGGGGCAAGAAACTTAGCGCCTCTGTGCTTCCAAGTTCCTCATCTGTAGAGCAGAGATAGCAGTTCCACCTATGTGCTAGGGTTTTTTTGAGGATTATATGGGTTACTCTACATAAAACACTTAGCGCTGTGCCTAGCACATAGCAAGCTTTTAGTAAATGATGGTTACTATTAATATTATAATTATTACTCATACTCTGGGTGGTGGAAAACTTGTTCATATGACTGGGCCAAAAGGAAGAAAATGTATAATCAGCATCTCAATGACTTTGCCCCCATTTTTATCAAGTTGTAGGGTGATAATGGATGCTGTCTCAGCACAGGTGTTATTAGAGAGCAACACCCAAACAAAAACAAACCAAAGCACTTCAGTATCTTGAGACCTACCCTGAAAAACAAGGAGAGAACTAACCTTTAATGAATGCTTCCTATGTGCTACATAAGTGGAGGGTTAGTGCCATTTTATTTAGGAAGATGTTGAGGCTCAGAGAAATTCATTTTTCTAGAGGACTCAGTCAGCAGTATAGGCAAAGCCAAAGAGACAGAATGCAGATTAATGGTTCCTTAGGGCTCGAGGGGGAAGAGGTGTTTGGGGGAAAGAGGGTGCAGCTGCAAATGGGTACACGGTTCTTGGGGGGTGGTGGCGGTGAAGAGAATGTTCTAAAATTAATTGCAGTGATGGTTATACAACTCTGTGAATACACAAATGACACTGAATTGTTCACTTTACATGGGTGAATTGTATGGTGTGTGAATTATCTCTCAACAAAGCTGTCAGCTAAAAAAAAAAGAAAAGAAAGTACACAGTCGGGAATCGTCAGAGTCCAGATTCCTACTTAGGCCAAGAGGATGATGTCAAGGACTGGACTCCTCATTTCCTTACCCTCTCACACCCAGCATAGCAAGGGAATTCTCTTCACAGAAGACACCAGGCAGGAAAAAAAAATCCACTGATCCTAGGGATGGGGAGGTAGAAGAGATGAAGGGAGGCGCCCTGAGCCCTTCTCGCCATGCATGGTGTTCTCTGCACCAGTGAGGACATTGGGTCCCACCCCAGTCCTGCCTTGGCAAGGGGAACAGCTCCGGTCCTAAAGCGAGTTCCCGGGTCCCGCCCTCAGAAAACAGACACCGCGTGCGGTGAGCGCGCTACCTATTGTAGGCTCAGAAACTCGAGAAACCTCTCCTGTTGACTCTTGTTATTTTTGCCTTTCCCTTGTTTATTTTCCTTTTGGCGTCCCTTAATTTTCAAGAAAGTTCCTTTGGCAAATTCCCACTAGTCCCCAATGGAGACTAAGAAGAGAAAGAAAGAGGACTCGGTGTTTTTCCACCGTGCTGGCCGGCACGGCCCCCCAGGTGTACCAATTAAGAGACGTTCCCAGTGCAGGGGGGCAGTGCGATGACCTCAGCACAGGGACCGCCTCCCTCAGCAGGCCGCTGCCAAGGAGAGAGGGAGTCCCAGTCACTGATATGGGAGGCGCCCCAAAACGTGGTGGTGGTGATGGTGGGGGGAAATCTTTGTGGTATTCGTTCCCTTTACTCAGTTTCTTTGATTACATCTGTGGAACGTGGAAGCCAGTATTAATGTTAAAAGTAACAGTTTAACTGGCACTTTAAATGCTATTTATTTTGCAATTTATTCCACTTATATGCCTCCTTTGGGGGCATGATGGGAAAGGTGGCTTACAACCGTATGTTCCTGAAAAGTTGTCTAAGCGTGGATCATATTTTAAACAATTGTGAAAAACATGCTAAAATGTAAAGAAATGCTGCAGAGAACTTTTTTGATGAGAATAATCACCATTTTTCTTTTTTTCTTTGCACTTTTCTATTTCCCAAATTATTGGCAATAAGCATAAATAACATACAATAGGGAAAAATACTTTTTAATTTAAACAAAGGAATAACCCTCAATTTTTTTTGTTTTCTGTTTTCTAAAATTTTTATATTAGCATGCACTATTTTTATATTAAAAGACTTTTTACCACCACCCCCAGACTTAGGTAATTTATAAATTGGAATTTTTAGACATGAATTAGGGGTTTCACATGTATTAGTTTTTCCTGTGCGTTACCTGGTTATCTGTGTTTCTCCTCAATACTCAAAGTCAACACTATCAGTAAGTACCCTCTAAGCATTTGAGTGTGGCTAGGAACAAGTCAATTCTGGTTGCCCACTGTTTTTTTGTTGTTGTTGTTGTTGTTTTTGTTTTAATTCAAAACAGCTATTGTACGCAGGCAACGGTGGCTCAGTGGCAGAGTTCTGGCCTGCCATGCCAGAAGAGACCCGGGTTCGTTTCCCAGTGCCCGCCCATGTTTAAAAAAAAAAAAAAAAAGCTATTGCATTCAGGGAAGCCTGAATCAATATTGATAGCCATTTGTGGCTTTTTCACCTCTGGAGTAGCCTTCCAGTGCTGCCCAATGAGGCTCTTTCTTGTTACTTCTGGTGACTCAAGCAGGTTTGTCTGCTGCTCCTCTTATTCAGTGCTGGGGAATATTGCTTAAAGCTGAGTTTCTACGGACAGCCCACTCCACTGGGCATCCCGTTTACCTCGTAGCAATTGTTCATGTGTATACCAGTCATCCTCTTGATTGTCTTGCTCAGCACATGAAATTACCAAACCTCCTGCCCTTGTACAGGTAAGCCAATTGTTCTCTTGGACCTTTCTTTTGGTGATCTTGTCTTGTATGTTAAGGAAGTATGACTCAAGAATGAAGTTGATGAAAGAAACTAGATATGAGGTCCAGGGAAGGCAGAAGTCATACAAACATAAGACCTAATTCTGATTTCCTTATCTTGTCTCTGTGGGTCTTTAACATAGTCTGAAATTATGCATACACCACTATATTGGTGGTGTCATACATGATGTATGTGCCAGCTACCCAAAAGACAACATGGTCTTTCCTCAGAATGGTTTCTACTTTGATTTTCGGTGCATTCTTTGACCTTAATTAAATTTGGGGACTTTTATTTTTATTGGATCTGAATTATTTGCTTATTAATATCCTTGGAGTTATGGAGGATTTTCCTGGCTCACCTCATCATATCTCCTTCATACTTTGTTAGTCTGCCTGGACTCTTGAAAATGGAGTACTAATATGTGTTGTTTAGATACTGAAATCTTGGTGAGGAGGTGGCTAGGACAAAAAGGCAGTGTGGTAGAGTGGAAAAAAAAACCTCCAAATTGGAAATTAGGTAACTAGGATTCTTGGCCCAATTTTTTTCCCTGTAGTTTTATTATGAACATTTTCACACATATAAAAGTAGATATAATTGTGTGGTGAATGCTTATATACCTCTACCAAGATTCCACAATGAGCTTTTGGCTGTATTTACCTTATCACTTTATCCATTCATCTAGCCATCTATCAATCAATCTTATTTGATACATTTCAAAGTAACTTGTGGACATCAGTAGTCTTCACTTCCTAAACACTTCAAAATGCATTGTTAATAATTAGGGTTCAACAGTGTTTATGGTTCTTTATGTTTAGGTAAAATTTGCATACAGTGAAATACAAATCTTAACAGTACCTACCAATTTGATGAATTTTGATAACTATATTGATCAAACTCCTATCAAGATATAGAACATTACCATCATGCCAGAAAGTTCCCTAACACCCTTCAATGGTCATCCCCACTAGCCCAGATGAAACTGCTATTCTGGTATTTTTTTATCACAGATAAGTTTTGTCCATTCTAGAACTTCATGTAAATAGACTCATACTGTCTATATTGTTTTATGTATGGCTCCTTTCATTCAGCATATTGGGTTTTTTTTGAAATTCATCAGTGCTGTTACAAAATTGTTCTTTTTTTGTTGCTGAATATTTACTCTATTGTTTGAATATACTATTGTTTGCTGAATATTTACTCTATTGTTTGAATATACTATTGTTTGTATATCCATTCTCCTATTGATGAATACGTAGGTTGTTTTCAGTTTGGGGCCATATGAATAAAACTGTTATGAACATTCTGGAACAAATATTTTTTGTGGACATGTACCTTTGTTTCTCTTGGGTAACAGGATTATAGAGGCAGTGAAGGTTTAGTTTTATAAGTAACTCTTAAAACTTTTCCCAAAGTAGTTATACCATTTTACATTTCCACCCACCATATATTGAGAGCTCCAGTTACTCCAAATCCTTGCCAACATTGTGTTGTCAGTCTTTTAAATTTTACCTCCTCTATTGGATGTATAGTACTGAATTATGGTTTTAATTTGCATTTCCCTAATGGCTAATGATTTTGAGCATCTTTTCATATGTTTCCTTGCCTTTCATAAATCTTTCTTTATGAAGTGTCCCTTTAAATATTTTGTCCAATTTTTAATTGGGTCATTTATTTTTATTGAGCTGTAGTGTTCTTTATATATTGTGGATACAAGTCCTTTGTGTCAGACATATTTTTAACTTTTATTTTGAAATTAAACCAGACTTATAAAAAGGTTGCAAAAATGGTATTAAGACAGGGCACCTGGGTGGTTCAGTGGTAAAAAGCTCACCAGCCAAGAGAGAGATCCAGGTTTGATTCTTGGCCCATGTACCCCACCCCCAAAATGATAGTATTAAGAATTTCTGTGTATTTTTTACCCATATTCTCCAAATTTTAGCATTTTACTCTACTGGCTTTGTCATTTGTTCTTTCTTTATACATACATACTTATATACACACACACACATACAGAGGATTATTTCTAATATATTTGAGAGTAAAATGCAGACCTTAAGGCTTTGTACCTCTAAATTCTTTAGTGTATATTTCCTTTAAAAAACATGCATCCTCTTACATAACCACAGTATATTTATCAAAACCAGGAATTTAACACTGATATAATACTACTATCTAAACTTTGGACCTTATCCAAATTTCAATAATAGTCGTATTAACATCCTTTTTTGGTATAAGATGCAATGTGGGATCACATATTGCATTCAGTTATTCCACCTATACTGTGGAACAGTTTCTCATTATTTCTTTGTGTTTTATACCCTTGACATTTTTTGAAGATTACGAGCCAGCTATTTTATAAAAATACCCTTATCTTGGGTTGATCTGATGTTTCCTCACAGTTAGATTCAGGTTATGCATTGTTGGCGGGAATACCACAGAAGGGACGTTGTATTCTTCAGTCCATCCTTTTAGGAGGCATATGATGTTAATTTGTCCCATTACTGATGGTGTTAACTTGGATGACTTGGTTAGGTAGACTCCGCCAGTTTTCTCCACTGTGAACCTACTATTTTTTCCCTTTGTAGCTAATAAATACTTTTTGGATGTATGTTTTGAAGGTATTTTTTCCTCAGTCTTTTGGCTTGCTTAATAATTTTTTAACAGTACCTTTTGATGAGCTGAAGTGCATATTTTGATGAAGTCTAGGTTATTTTTGTGTGTGTGTGGTTATTGTTTTCTGTGTCCTCACAAAGGTATATTTGCCTACTCTCAAGTCATTAAAATATTTTCCTATGCTTTTTTCCTAGTCTTAACATTTAGGTTTCTCTAATCTACCTCGAAGTTGACATTGTGAATGGTGTGAGGTAGGGAGTCTAGGTTCATTTTTCCAACATGGATTTCTAGTTGTTCCAGCACCACTTGTTGAAAACACTTCCCTTTCCCAATTGGATTGCTTTGGTACCATTGATGAAAATCAAATGACTGCGTAAGTGTAGATCTGTTTCTGAATTCTATTATCTTTCACCAATCTATTGACTTATCCTTATGTGTATGCCTAATTTTTTTACATTAATTCTATAAACTAGGTAAATTCAACGTAACTTCTGTAGGCCTCAGTTTCCTCATTTTCACAATGAATTATTGTACCTACCTGATTTGTGAGGCCCTTTGTGTTTATACGATTCTATGACTCTTGGTCCTTGGCACTGTGCCATTCTACTTGTGCTGACCATTTTTGGTATTGCTTTGGTAGCTTGCTTGTTTTCAAAAGAATTATTTTATTGTGAGGATCTTCCCAAATTCTCTCTCTTCCTCATAACCTTTGTGTCTTAGTTCTGCTTCATGATTTCAGAAAAGCAGTTCCTACTATTTAATGTCAATTGGAATTAGTAAGAAACCCTGGTTTCTCTGGTAGGAATGTTTTGTGAAGAGGGAAACGTACCTGAAGTTAGGACCAGCAAGGCAATTGTGTTCTGTAAATAAGGTAACCATGTACTGTATTATCTAAACTAGGACACTTAAAGAAAAAAAATATATATATATATAATTTTGAAAAATAACATATTTTAATGTTAAATTATATGTTAAAATAACATATAATTTAATATTTTATATATGTTATATAAAAATAACATATAACATAAAAAAGCAATAAATTTCAAAGCACGCAGCAGCAGTTACTTGCAGAACAGATTTCAGAGTTTGGCATGGGTCACAATTCCACAATTTTAGGTTTTACTTCTAGCTGCTCCAAGATGCAGGAGACTAAAAGAAATATTGATATTGTGATTCAGCACTGGTACTCATTTGCTACATTGTATCTTCTCTGTTATAACTCCACCTTCTCCTTTACTCTTTTTTCCTATCTTTAGGGGTATTTGGGCTCTACCCTTCCTAACTTTTTCACGTTGGAAAGGGCTGTCGATAATATGGGAGAGGGGAGTGGAACTAGTTGATGTTGTGGAGAGTCTGGCCCCTCCAAACCAGGACACTTTTAAGATTGAAAGGGGTCATTATTAATAAATATGTCAGGGCAACAGAAGTAAACTGGGACTTCCCTAGGACATATGGTAGCCTGGACAATAATCCTCTTAGGACACAACCAAAGGCATTCATTCAATAGCCATTTTTCAAATGCCTGCTAAGTACCAAGCACTGTGGTAAGTACTGGAGAGTCTAAGACAAATAGACCATAATTCCTGCCCTGAGGAGCTTTTAGCTTTAGCTGGAGTAGTAAGTAAAAAGCAGACAACTATAATAAGTTATATAGTTCCATGATAGACATTTGCATAGGGTTCCTTGTGAGGCAGGCAGGAAACCAAGGATACTTGAGCTGAGTTCTCAAGAACAAAGCGTTAGTTAAAAAGTTGTTGGGGGAGGGGGGCGTGGCAGAAGGTAATGCTGTAGAAGACTTTCAGGTACCAGATAAGCACACTGGTAGTGAAAATAACAGTATTAATAATAACAAGTTGGATTGCATGGTGCTCTGGAGTGTTGTCAAGAATTAGGATGCTTGCATGGAAAAAAACAGAGAGCAGCACCTATAAGGAGCAGTGTCAGTGTCGCCAGAAGAAATGAGAACAGCAATCCATGAAAGCCTTGAGCACTCAGCTCCTTATGCAATTTCCATGGAGGCCAATCAACAGCTGCTCCCCAGGGCTCCGTTCTCTCACTCCTCTTTCTGCATTCCCCCTGGATGATCTCATCCACACACAAGGCTTCAAAGGACAGCCACTTGCTGATGCCTTTTAAATGTGGATGCAGGCCCCAAGCTTTCTGCTTGTTCAGAGCCGCTCTTTTGAATATTCACTTGCTCGCTGACCAGCTCCACCTGGAACTCAAATGCAGCAGGTCCGCCGGTATCCCTTCTCCTCTGTTGTCCATTTTACTGAGTGACCTCTCTGCCCATCCTGCTGCTTACACATCAGAAACCTAGGACCCTATAAGTGTCCCTGTTACCTCCATGTCCTTCTGATTCTACCTTCCTTTCCGGACCCACCCTCTTACCTCCATTCCCATCCTGCCTGGGTTGTCACTCTTGTCACTCCCAGCCTGGCTTGTTGCACAGCTTCCACCTCTTCCACCTGTACCCCAACCTGGCCCCATCCAGGCTACCTCCACTCTGCAGCCAATGTGAGTTTCTAAAATGTACTTCTGAGCACCTCACTCCTCTGCCTAAAGCCCTTCAGTGTTAGCACTGAGCTACATATCTGCTGTGATTAAAGGGGATGTGGTAGATTGTTTATATGGTAACGGAAGAAAAGTTTTTTCAAAACTCCGTGGAACTGCATCACACAAACCTTAAGTTAAACCACAGGGCATAGTTAATAGTACAATTATAAAATCATGCTATCATCAGTTGTAACAAATGTGCCATACCAATGCAAGGTGTTAATAATAGGGTGGTGTATGGGAGTCCTGTATTTTTATGAATGATTGTTCCATAAAACCAAAACTTCTCTAATAAAGAACAAACAAAGCACAGCCCTTCTGTGCCTGCCTACATACCCCAGGATAAAGATCACATTCCTTAGCTAGCACCCAAGGCCCTTGTGGAAATGATCAGCCTCTGTGTCTCTGGGCTTCCCCTGCTCCCCTCCCTCACCCAGCTTTCACTCGTCCAGCCATTCCATCTTCCATCGCACATGCTTCAAGTTGTTTCACACCTCACCGCTTTGCACTCGTGGTCCCTTTGCCTCCTCATCCCACCCTCCCTTCTTTAATTGGCCTTCAGAGCCATCCTGCCCCCTCTGAAAAGCTCTCCCTACCCTTCAGAAGCCCTTAGAAGCCCCTCCTCTTAATTTTACCAGCAAAATTTTCCCCTGGCCCGTTTGGAAGTGTGTCTCCCGAATTACAGCAGGGTTTGACATTGGGGGGCTGAAGCCTTCTTTGCTGTGAGGACTGCCCTGTGAACTGCAGGGTGTGTAGTAGATCCCTGGCTTCTAACTACTAGATATCAGCAGCACAAACTCCCACCCTCATCCCCACTTGTGACAATCAAAAATGTCTCTAGACAGGGCAGGGAGGAAAAATATGAAACTATTAAATTTTACCATCAGGGAATCCCCTGATACTGTGTCAGACATCAGGGACACCCAAATCAATAGGCCATGCCCTTGATCCTGAAGCTTACTCTTGTGAAGCTTATGTAGGTAGCGGAGAAGCTTAGGCTACTTATAGGTATGCCTAAGAGTTACTTCTGGAGGATGTCTGCTGTTCCTCCGATGTGGCCTCACTCTCTCTAAGCCCAACTTCGCAAGTGAAATCATTGCCCTTCCCCCTATGTGGGATATGACATCCAGGGGTGAATGTCTCCCTGGTGGCATGAGACATGACCTCCAGGGATGAGCCTGGCCCTGGCACCATGGGATCAACAATGCCATCCTGACCAAAAGGAGGAAAAGAAGTATAACTAATGAAGTATCAGTAGCTGAGAGAGTTCAGATAGAGTCAAGAGACTACTCTGTAGGTCACTGTTACACAGTTAGACACTGCTACCTATCATAACTTGCCAAACCCCAACCAAAGCCATTCTAGCCAATCCTTAAGAAGACCTATGGCATTATATAAGATTCTACAAAGTTTCATAGGCACTAGGGTAACTTCCCAGAAACCTACAACCTCCAGATGGGTCCCTGGACCAGATAAGTCCTGAAACCTAGAAGGCCCAGTCTCTAGGTTTCTCCTTACCCCATATTATTGCATCTCCCTACCCCATATTACTGACAGCCCCTTCCAACATGAAAAAGCTAGAATGGCCATAACCCAAATACCCCTAAAGAATGGGATAGAAAAATCGAAGGTGATGGTGGAGTTACACAGAGAAGGTAGGGTTTAACAAACAAATGTGATTGCCGAATCATTAAATTGATATTTCTTTTACACTCCAAAGTCTTAGAGTATCTAGAAGTAAAAACGTAAAACTGCGGGATTGCATCCCATACCAAACTCTGAAATCTGTTCTACAACTAATTGTTGTGTTGTGCTTTGAAATTTATTGCCTTTTTTTTTTTTTTTTTTTGCATAGGCAGGCACCAGGAAACAAACCGAACTCCGGTTTCCAGCATGGCAGGTGAGAGCTCTGGCTGCTGAGCCAGCATGGCCCACCCTGCTTTTTTGTATATGTTCTTTTTCACAGAAAAGAAAAAAAGTCGATTGTGATGATAAAAAAAATTTAAGACTTTTAGCCTCCTGTATTCTGGAGCAGCTAGAAGGAAAAAATCTGAGAGGATGGTATGGTAGCCCATGACAAACTCTGGGATCTGTCCTGTAACTACTTGTTGAAGAGTGCTTTGAAAACTATTGTTTTTTCCTTTCTTTGTTTTGTATATATGTTATATGATACAATAAAAAAAAATAGGTTAAGAAAAAAAAGTGTCTGTAGACATTACTAAATGTCCCCTGCGGGGCAAAATCTTCCTGGGTGAAAATCACTGCCATGCACTGAGAGCTCTTTTGGGGCAGAAACCATGCCTTCCTAATACTGCCTGTAGTGCTTAAGAAGCAATAAACATTCAATCAATGTTTATATTATGAGTGAAAGAAGAAATAAATGTTGCATCTGAGGTATTATCTCTATCATTCATTGCTGGGGGGACAGTGAAATGGTACAACTTCTATGGAAGGCAATTTAGCAATATCTATAATAATTACTATGACTATACTCACACATGCAAAATAATCACATTCTGGGTTTTTAAATTTTATTTATATATTTATTCATTTTGAAATAACTTCAAATTTACAGGAATTTTGCAAAAAAATACAAAAAAAAATACATAGAACCCCCTCACCCAGATACCCAAATTTATCAACTTTTGATATTTTGTGACATTTATCAAATCATTCTTCTGTCTGTCTATCTATCTATCTATCTATCTATCTATCTATCTATCTATCTATCTACCTACCTACCTACCTACCTACCTACCTATCTCTCATGTAAACATTTGAGAGCAGATTGCATAAATCATGCTCCTCTAACACTTAACAATTCCAGGTACATTTACAGTTATTTACTGAAGAATTATTTTAATAGCAAAAGACTAGACGCCTAACTGTCCATCAGTGGGACACTCTTTATACAAATTATGGTCCTTCATTCAATGGAACGTTATGCAACAGTAAAATAGAATGAGAAATACTCTACGTATTGAAATGGAAAGATTTCCAAGACACATTATAAAATTTATACAAAGCAAAGTGTCAAATGGCGTATGTAGTATGCTACCTTTTGTGTCAAAGGGGGGAGGATTAATAACATATTTTTACTTATTTTACTATGCATAAAGAAACTCTGGAAAGATACACAAGATACTCTTTTTTTTTTTTTACAAGATACTCCTAATAGCAGTAGTATGTGTGCGTGTTTTGGAGGAGAGTGGGAAGGAGATTTTTCACTGTATATCTGTTTCTACTTTCTGGTTTTTAAATACTATAAAAATATTGCCTATTTGAAATCATTATTTTTACAAGAAAGGAAGAAAATTGTAATGGAATTTACATTTAATAAAGTGTATACAATTCCAACTAATTATTAATTCAATAGGTAAAATTTCATGATAACAATTATTCCTACCAAGAAAAGTTCTCTATTAAAATATAGTGGGTACATGGGTAGTTCAGTGGTTAGAATGCCTGCCTTCCATGTGGGAGACCCAGGTTCTATTCCTGGACCATCCACCCCCCCAAAACACACACACACACACACACACACACACATACACACACACACATATATATACATATATATTATATAGTTCAATTCCCAGCCCATACACCACCTCCCCCCCCAAATATATATGTATATATAATATAACTTTCTGAATGCATGCTCACGTCCCATGTAAAAATACGGGGTTTATCCAATCATAATGAGTCTCTTCTACAAAAGTTTCTGCGCAACAGATGTTTTTTCTATTCCAATATAACAGTCAGTAGTTGCTTCTTTTTGTAAAATTATACCTTCAGGTAGCCTTTCCCATCCCGTTCCTCAATATTTACTGAGAAACTAGTAGGTGCAAAGCACTACAGTGGTTGTTTTGAGGGATTTGAAATGGACAAGACATACTTTCTGCTCTTGAGCAGTATATGACCTAGTTAGAGCACACATGTTCCCATGTACATGCCCCCATGACTGTGCAGATAAACCCATGTCTCTATCCTTCACTTTGTTTCAGCCTTTGCTTAAATATCTCATACTTTGACCCCTTCTGAAAACTGCCCCACTATCCCCTCACCCCCCATTCCCTTACACTCAGTTATTTTTCTTTAAGTCACTTAGCATATGGCAAATCATATATCCATTTAATTATTGCTTTGTCTTCTTTAATTAGAATAATGCCTGCCCCATATCCCATAGCGGTTTTCAATAAATATTTGTCAAATAAATAAGTTATAAAACAGTAATGTCTGTGTCATTCCAGATTGTGAGTGATTATAACAACAACATACACAGTCAAATAAGTAAAGATATGTGGACTTGAAGAAGCTGAGAGCATCCATAAGAGTTTGAGGAGCAAAAGCTGAAGAGCTGTTTTAACGAAACCCAGACCAGAGGGCTCACGTATGCTTCACATTCAGAAACAATCCTGGGTGGGCCACGGTGGCTCAGCAGGTAAGAATGCTTGCCTGCCACGACCAAGGACCGGGTTCAATTCCTGGTGCCTGCCCATGTAAAAAACAAAAAAACAAACAGAAACAATCCTTACCCAGCTACTAAAGGAATAGATGGGATCTGCCCACACAAGAGAATGTATTCTGGAATTCTGCACAAAGATGACTGAGTAGAATAAAAAATTCAAGCCAAGGCAGTTGATTTCCAGTGCTCTGATGTAACCCAACCTAAAAACCTAACGTTCTTTAAATGTCTTTGTAGTTTGGGGATTAATATTCTATTGTCCTAATAAATGGAAAGTAGAACTCTCGGTTTTACGTGAGCCCTGTGAAAATTCCCTTGATTGTAATATCCCTTTCCCTACCTTTCTTTGGCCTTAGCCAAAGAGGCGAGCTGAAGCTTTCATTAGATTACTCTGACCTTTCATTAAAGGATCACTTGGCGGCCAGTCTGGGTTTGGCTTGTGTTCTTTTCCAGCCAGCTGAATGACAGGTTGAATGGGTTTAATGCATCTAAGATGATGAGAGAGAAGGTCGGTGACTAATGCATTTAGCCACCTTGTTTCCAGAACAATCACATGAGTGAAAACCTCCTTGTTATGCTTGATGAACCCTTTTAGAGAGAGCTGGGCAGGTATAAAAGTCCTGTGCCAAGTGAGTTCTTGTACGTACATGATACTGTGAAACCAGAGCGTCATTTTAGAATATCCTCTCCACATCTCTGCTCATGGTCATGGTCCTCAGTCCCCACGACGTGCCATCACACTGGCACTTCGGACTACCCCCTCCCTAAAACCCCTTTATCCCTTGACTTCAGGAACCCAACCCTGCACCACTACGTTAGAGGCAGAACAGATTGGAAACAGTGGAGTCAAACTGCCTTACTTGATTGACTTCAGGCTCTGAGCCTTACTGTGTGAGCTTGGGTAAATTGCTTCATCTCTCTGGCACTGTGTTTCCATAAATAGTACTTACCTCATTAGGTTGTGAGAACTGAATGATTCCATGTGTGTAAAGCACATAGAATAGTGCCTGCAACATAATGAGCACTTAAAAGACATTAATTATCACTATTTTAGTTATAATTTTCTTTCTCTGGCTCCTTTTCCAGTTCCCTGTATACAACCCCAGACTTGTCTATTTATCTTCTTTTCTCTATATAGTTTTTCTTTGGGGCATGTAATTCTTTCCACTGCTCCACCTGTCACTTATATGGGAAGGACCATGGCCTCTGTGCTGGTTCTGATTTGCCTCCTGAGCTCTAGCCATATTTCTAGTGTTTACCCAATATGTACTTAATTGTCCCAACAGTTCCAAAATCAACACATCTGCATCCTAACTAATCATCACAGGAAAACATAGTTTTTGATACATCCTAGAGCCTGGGCTGTTTCAATCACTTCTAATCTTTCCTACTTGCACATCACCACCAGCTCATCACAAATTGTTTAATCAGGATCACATTATTCTTGGGCGGGCCACAGTGGCTCAGCAGGCAGAGGTTTTGACTACCATGCTGGAGACCCGGGTTCGATTCCTGGTGCCTGCCCATGTGGGGGAAAAAAAAGATCACATTATTCTCCTGCTTGGAAAACTTTAGGATCTCCCTCTAGCCTTACATACAAAATCCAGACTCTTTAACTCACCATGTAAGGCTTACCTCATTCCCATGCTCCCAGCTACCTCTTTCCCTTTCTCCCCCTACTTCTCTGCACGTGCTCTGGCCTCTTTGACTTTTTCAGTCCCCGTGTCTTTGCTCATATCACTCAGATTTACCCAACTCCAGCTATTGAAATTCTACCCATCCTTCAAAGCCCAGTATATGTGCTATTTCCTCCAGGAGGCCTTTCCTGATTTATCACGCCACTTATGCTCTTTTATACTTTCTACCATTTTTATTGTGTTTATCACATTCTGCCTTACTTTTTACTTATTTATTTCCATGGCTTGGCTCTTCTGTTAGATTGTAAAGTCTTTGTGGGCAGCGATTGGTATATATCTTTGATCAGACGTATGTGGTTCCGTACCCTTCACGTAGTAGAATCTTAATAAATGTGAATGAATGAATAATAGAGTGGCTTGAGCCCCAGCCCATTAGTGTCTGTGTGTATTTTTTTACAAAATATTTGGTGGCAATAACTGCAGCCACCGAGTCATAATCTAAACCAGAAAGTACACTTTAGAGAATAATTGAATTTCCTTGGCTCATTAAATCTTGTAATTTGGGAAGTGGCTTCACTGATGTGGTCATTTTTCTGCTAAGCCCCAACCTCAGACCAACAGTTCATGAACAAACATGTGGAAATGTTTATCAGCTACTAACTACCAGCCCAGGATGAGTGGCTTTGCTGTTACCGACAACCAATCAATCAGAGTATTTAGTTCTTCATTCTCTGTCCAGAAGCTCTTACAGGAATTAGGAGAGATATTAAAATAAATAAATAAATAAAAAGTTTTCGATGTCATCATTGCAAGAAGGCTTTTAATCTGATTATGAGCCAAAATGAACATACTTGAAATAATTAAAAATTAACTAAGGCTAACGTATGATATTGGTAATAAGTATCAGAGGAATTTAAAGAAAGGAACAACAATAATAACAGCATTTGAGTGCTTAGTATTTGCAAGTTTATCACCATTGTTTCATAAGATTTCCGCCCAAATCTTTTTTTGTTTGTTTTTGCATGGGCAGGCACCGGGAATTGAACCCGGGTCTCCAGCATGGCAGGCGAGAACTCTGCCTGCTGAGCCACTGTGGCCCGGCCTGCCCAAATCTTATGAGGTAAGCATTTATATTCTCATTTTGCAAATTCAGGAACTAAGGTTAAGATATTAGGTGATTTGCCTGAGGTCACATAGCTAGTAAATGCTGTCATTTACCAGCCAGGTTTCAAATCCTGGGTCCACTGCTTCCACCCAGGCTAGGTTTTTGGAAGCCCACCTCTGAAGCTGAATTACTCTTCTGCACAAAACTGTACTCGTTCTTTGCTTCTTCAGCAGTGCAATCCCAGCGTCTAGAGATGATATTCAGGGCTCTCCACAACATGTACCACAACCTACCTGTCTGCCTGATGCCCATGGGCTTCCCACCCTGCCCTCCGGCTAGAGGGCACATCTCACACCCAGCTTCTTTTCGTAAATTCTGACGCTGAGGCTTCTGTGTCATAATCAAAACTCTTTTTGTTGTAAGTAATTGAACACACATAAACAAGCCACAAAAATAAGGATAGGGATATGGACAAATTCCATGAAACCCACAGGCAGAACATTGGGTCAGGCTTTCCATGGAACCTGGGCCTGGAACTGCTGAGAGGCAGCCTGACTCCCTTCCTAGGCCAGCTCTCCCTGCGGGCTGATGGCCCATCCCTGCTTCTCCCAGCATTTGTTTCATTCTTCCTCTCCCCTGCATGCTGAGTATATGGTAGCAGATTGCTGCTCTACATTCCCGAGTTCAAAGTCCTCAGTTGTGGAGGTAGAAATTTACCAGCTCCTATGAACCCCAGGTCCAGATTCGCAAAAAAGAAAATCTGCTTGGCAGCCAGTTTCAAGTGTCATCTATGACTAGGCACAGACCTGGCTGTTGCATCCCTTCCCTGTGTGTGGGGTGGGAGCATTTCTTAAACAAAGGCAGCTGAAGACTGATCAGATCACATGAACCCACTGCATTCTACCTTGGCCACCCCGACCTGTAAAAATCCTGATCCCCCTTCCAATCTCAGCTCAAATACCCCTTCCTCTTCTTTGTTTAGTTTTTTTTCCCCTTAGAAAGACTACAGCTTCTTATTTTGTCCAGGTTTATGACCGTCCCATATCACCATTCCTTGTACATAATAAATGCTCAGTGAGTTTGGGTTGAATTAAGTTGAGCTAGTGTGGTAGAAGCCTTCATAGTTGGGTGGGAATTGGCTTGCACCTTCCAGTAGAGACATGATTTCATCAATGGAGGGGACAGAGAACATGAGCCTGAGGAGATAATGAGGGTCCATAAGTAGAAGGGCAGAGAAGAGACTATCCAGAATAGAGGATGGTGTGGGCCTGGGGGTCTTTAAGGTGGAGACTAAAGCTTAGGAGGAGGCTTGAAGGATAGCCAGCCAGAGGAATTAGGCTTAACACCATAGGTGAGTGAGAGGCAACGTAAGGACAGAAAAGTCGCTTGGTGAAAGAGGAAGGTAAGAAAGGAAGATTCATCTGGCAACACTTTATGCAAAGCTTCAGAAAGAAGAGAAAGCAGTGTAGCAGGTGGCAGAACCAACCTAAGGCTAGGAGATCAGTTGGAAGATTGAGCCAGAGCCTCAGGCATGAGCAGGGAGGGGAAGACCAGACCAGGGGACCTTCCCTGGCTGAAGGAGTAGGAAGGAAAATTCCAAAAGAACTCAAAGAAAGAAATGGTGGAACTGGGCCTGTCATTTCACTATTATCACCGATTCAGTTCGAGGTAAAAGGTACTTTACAAATGTTAACAGCACAGTAAGGCAGATTCTGCTGTAACCCTATTTATAGACAAGATAACTAAAATCACACAGATTAAGTAGCAGAGACTGGATTTGAACCCACACCTGCCTGAGTCCAAAACCCTTGCTCTTTTTTTTTTTTTTTAATATTCTTACTGAAAAATCTTCATACACATAGTCCATACCTGGTGTACAATCAATGGCTCACAATATCATCATATATTTGTGTGTTTGTCACCATGATCATTTTTAGAACATTTGCATCACTCCAGAGGAAATAAAAAGAAAAGAGCTCACACATCCCATACCCCTTACCCCTCCTTCTCATAGGCCACTAGTATTTCCACCTTCCCAATTTATTTTACCCCTAATCCCCCCATTATTTGTTTATTTTTATCAATTTTTTTTTCTCATCTGTCCATACCTTGGATAAAAAGACCATCAAGGGTGGTGCGATGGTGGCTTAGTGGCAGAATACTCACCTGCCATGCCAGAGACCTGGGTTCAATTCCCAGTGCCTGCCCATGCAGAAAACAAAAAAGAGCTTCAGACACAAGGTTTTCATAATCACATAGTCATATTGTAAAAGTTATATCTTTATCCAATCATCTTCAAGAATCAAGGCTACTGGAACACAGTTCAACAGATTCAGGTAACTTCCCTTCAGCCACTCCAATACACCATGTGCTGGTTTGAAAGGAAGTATGTCCCCTAGAAAAGCCATATTTTAATCAAAATCCCCTTTCATAAAGGCAGAATAATCCCTATTCAACACTATATGCTTGAAACTGTAATCAGATCATCTCCCTGGATGATGTGATTTAGTCAAGAGTGGTTGTTAAACTGGATTAGGTGACAACATGTCTCCACCCATTTGGGTGGGTCTTGATTGGTTTATTGGAGTCCTATAAAAGAAGAAATATTTTGGAGAATGAGATTCAGAGAGAGCAGAGCAGAATGACATAGCCACGAGAAGCAGAGTCCACCAGCCAGCAACCTTTGGAGATGAAGAAGGAAAACACCTCCCAGGGAGCTTCATGAAACTGGAAGCCAGGAGAGAAAGCTAGCAGATGACGCTGTGTTCACCATGTGCCCTTCCAGCTGAAAGAGAAGCCCTGACTATGTTTGCCATGTGCGTTCTAACTTGAGAGAGAAACCTTGAACTTTGTCGGCCTTCTTGAACCAAGGTATCTTTTCCTGGATGGATGCCTTACATTGGACATTTCTATAGACTTGTTTTAAATGGGACATTTTCTTGGCCTTGGAACTTTAAACTAGCAAACTAGAATACAACATAAGCTAAAAAGGGATATATATATAGATATATAATGCATAAGAATAACCTCCAGGATAAACTCTTGTCTCTGTTTGAAATCTCTCAACCACTGAAACTTTATTTTGTCTCATTTCTCTCTTCCCCCTTTTGGTCAAGAAGGCTTTCTTAATCCCTTGATGCCAGGATGCCAGGTCCTGGCTCTTCCTGGGATTTCTGTCCCACATTGCCAGGGAGATTTACACCACTGGTAAATGGCCCATGTAGTGGGGGGAAGGGCAATGAGTTGGCCACATCTGAGCAACAAAAGAGGTTCTCTGGGGGTGACTCTTAGCCCTGATTTTAAATAGGCTTACCCTATTATTTGCAGGAATAAGTTTCATAGGGGTGAAACCCAAGATTGAGGGCTTGGCCTATTGATTTAGTTGTCCCCAGAAATTCTCCAAATGCAAAGCCCCTGCTCTTCCCACTATCCACACTGCCGGGTTATAGTTGCCAAGGTTCTTAAAACTGTTGCCTTGAGCCAGCATGAGTGAGCCCTATCACATCCTTGCAACGTGGCTGTGCTTGAGACATGCCCTTCCTTGTCCTGTTAGCTTTCCTTGTGTCAGTGAAGCACAGGGAGAAGGGTGTGAGGTAATCCAGGCAGAGGTCTAACAGGGTGGTTTAACCTGTCATACCAGCCGTTTGGCATGTGGAAGGCAGGTGCAGAGCTGGAGCCAGAGACAGGAGCAGGAAGGAAAGTGAGCAGAGGGCAGGAGTGGCTGAGAGCAGAGAAGGCTGCAGGAGTCCCTCTCAAGGGAGGATGTGCTCTGTACAGTTTGAATATATTATATACATTTAAGCCAGAGATTGCCCACTGGTGGGCTGAGAGCTGGATATTGGCCCAGATGTGTTTTCTGTGGCCTGTATTTAAATTTAAAAAAAAATTCTTATTTAACAAACGCATGAAGCACTTACTATTAACTCATTTAATCCTCAGAAATATCTGCTGGAGTAGGTGCTAGGTAATAGCCCCATTTTACAGATGAGAAAACTTAGACCCAGAGAAGTTAAGTAACCTGCCCAGAGAACTCAGCTGGTAAGAGAAAGAGCCAGGATTTGAACTCAGGCCATCTGCTTCGGGTCTGTCCTGTTAACCATGCCTACTTCTCATTCATTGCTGAAATTCTTCTAATCCATTGTTAAACTTTAAAAATCAGGTGTTCATGCCAGAGACCTGGGTTCATTTCCTGATCCCTGCCTATGCAAAAAACAAACAAACAAAGAAATCAGGTTGTTTTGCACAACAATCCAGGTCTTTTACCTCTCTGAACAAACTGAGGAACCTGGCAGCCTTGTGCCTGACTTCCCTACAGGGAACAGCCAACCCATTAGGTAGGGCATGTCCTCTTTCCTCTCTTCCACCATGGTTCCCCCCAGCCCAGCCCCTCACTCACTTAAATGACCTGTCTAGTTCCTGTAGATACTTGCATTTTCTATCTTGAGCCTAAACTGCCACATCCATTATTATTATACATGATGAAGCCAGAATTCCTCATAATTCTGTAAATATATATAAACCTACCGTGTTTAGGCCATGTTTAGGCCTCTTGACTGAGGCTCAAGGGGGATCTCAAAGATGAATAGTAAGTGCTCACAGCGCTCAATCTACAATCCAGCCAGAGAGAGAGCCTCCCTATTCAGTACTGAATCACTAAATAAAACATGAAAAGCACAATGATAGGAATAGAAACAAACACTGGAGGAGCTTAATTCTGTGATAGCGTCATGGAGGTTGGAACGAAGGAAAACAAAGAAGCGAACAGAGTTGATGAGGAGGGGCGGGCTGAGGCAGAGTTAGAGAATTGTGTGAGCCAGACAGGCGGACATACCTTCCAGCTTATGCCTGTTGTCCTGGCCTAATTAAATGGTGTCCGCTTCAATTATTTTTATTTTTTATTTTTTCATGTTCAGGCACAGGGAATCGAACCTGGGTCTCCAGCGTGGCAGGTGAGACCCTTCTATTTTGACGATAAATAATATGGTCACCTCTCACACAGGGATCCTTTGGACATTGTAGTCTCGCCAGGCAAAATCAAGAAAATCTGAGTGGCAGGACTGAATCAATATAAAAGGCCCTGGCCTTAAAGCATGTCTACATTTTAAAGGAAGAACAATGAATAAACAACATGGTAAATGTTGTATTAGCACACAAAGAAAGGTACAGCACACTCAGAGTGGAGACAGAGAAAAAAGTAAGGTGCAAGAAAGAGAAAGGGGAGAAAAATGAAAAGAGACGGGCTTCTCGTTTAGGTTATAGCTCAGTTACAAAATGCTGTTCCTCTTTGCCCTGTCCCTCTTACCCCAAGCCAGGCGCCCAAAACCCAATACCTACCCTCGGGGACCGTCTCCAATGTCCTGGCCAGCTCTGGGAAGATGGAAGACAATTAGGTCCTTTCTGGATTTCCAATCCTTCTTCCATGAGCGGGACAAAAGTGTTGGGAAGTCACGTCCAAGACTAGGCAATCGCCCCGGCTGACATCCTGGCTGCCACCTGCTGAGAAACTCTGAAGCATCATCATTACCTAAGCAAGCCCTGGATTCCTGACCTGTAGAAACTGTGAAGTAATAAATATTTGTTGTTTTAAGCCATTATGTTCTGGGTAATTTGCTGTGCAGCAATAGATAACTGGTATATCCCTTGAGCGGACTAGATCGACAAGAATGTGATTTAATGTCAGCAAGGCTGTGACAAGTCTCCTTGAAGTCTCTTATCAGGACCTGGGGGAGAGGAGACAGGCTTAAAGAGAAACCTGCCCAGGACCATGCAACTAGGAATTGGTGAACCCAGGATTCAAATCAGGCAGACTGATTCCAGAGATAAAGTCTTGGACAGGATTAGTTAGTTAATGCTAGTGAATGGCCATAAACCACATTTGACATGGGTTTGGGTGTCCTTTGGGTGCACTGTAGAGGGAAGAAGTCAGGAAATATGCCTTCAAGAATTAGAGTGGGCTTTGTCCATCAGCAAATATTAGGACTCCTTACCTTTGCAAAGCTGTACAGGGTACCAAATTTTTTTCCAATGCCAGTTCTGGAAAACCACAGAGAAGGCATTGGAAAAGTACCAGATTTATTCTACATATAAGTTTTCTGATAGATTTTGTACTTTCACAAACAAGGACAACTTATCTCAAACCAACTTCCTATGCTGTTGAAGTGAGTTGGGTGGTTCCTTTGCTATTTAAGTTAATTCTTAAAAGGGAGCAGTGGAACCCACCCAGGAAATATTCCTTGGTTTGAAATCAAATCAGCCTAAAACACAAACAAATAAATAAAATGCCTATGGATCAAATACTTCTCAGTCCTTTAAAAATTTTCCCTTCCTTGTGCACTAGAGTGTTCTCAGAAAAAATTAAGAGTGACAACAAAATTCTTCTTAATACATAAATCTCCCTGTCCTTTCTAATTAAAACTCTGAGCTTTCTAATAACAGGCTCCTAGGTTAAAGTGTCCAAATTATTAACCAGAGGCAGAAGCCAGTAAATTATTAGATGTTGCCTTGTTTCTCTTTCAGATATTTGGCCTTTGATGATGATACCAGACTGTTATCTGAACAAGCAAAAAAAAAAAAAAAAAAAAGGAAGAAAGAAAGAAAAGCAATTAACCTGGTTCCATAGAGATGATCAAATGCTAGGAACAGGCCCAGGATCAAGGTGACAGGTAAAGGGAACTTAAATCAGAGCAGAGGAAGCTTCCTCTTAACCTCCTGCCTGAGCTGCTTCTGCTCTCTAAAAGTATCCAATGGGAGCAGCAAGTCATGCTCACTTCAGGGTGGTTTCGAGGTAAGACCATGCACTTGAAGATGGGATTCTAGTCTCCAAGTAACCAAGATGCCCTGTTCTCTGCTGGGTGCTTCAGGAAAGGCTTTCCTTTGAATGGGACTTAATAAACTCGTAAAATAATTTAATAACAAACAAGTTATTATACTTGGCTTAAATAAATTTGGGGTTTTGCAGACTAAGTTTTTAGAACTGAGCTGGCTGTAAGGCATCTAGTTTCTTTCCTTCATTTTAGAGAAATAGAGAAAAAGTAGTTCTGTGACTTGCTCAAGGTTGTACTGAAGATGGGGGAAGGACGCTGCGGCCCCCACCTCCCTAGAGCAGTTCCGTTTTCTTGACTACGTCATCTTGCCTCTAGCCATGATGTCCTGAGCTTTTTGGCAAACTCAACCTTCCTTTCCCAACTCTCAGTAACTAAGGTGTGGTCACCAGGTCGCCACCTTTTCCAGAAAATGGGAAATGGGTGCAATCTCTTTTGTCGGAGACACTGGCAACTTTGAACTTGCTAAAATGGAATCAGGGAGGGGGAGGGGAATGGAAAGCAGGGAGACCATCTACTTTGGCTTCAAATTCAGTCTGTAGTTACCAACGGCATATTGTGAGCCCTGCAGACACCAACCACAGATGTGGTGCATTTTATACTCAGTTCTTTCTAGTTTGGCACAAAAGTTTGGAGAGATGAACCAGTTCCTTAAGATCCCCCCGATTTTGTTCAAGTAGACCCTGATTAAGTACCAAGCAGTGCAAGGCACTGTTCTCTGCCCTCAGAGACTGTAAAAGACAAGAAAACAGTCCTTGTCCTGCCTGTAGGATCTTTCAATCCAGTTGTAGAAACCACCTTGCCAAGAACTCACTAATAAAAAGTGGATGAAAGTTAAGTGCCAAGTGGAGAGAGAACAGCAGTGTGCTGAAGGAGCCCCGAGGGAGAAAGGGTTCACGTGCACTCCTGGGAAAGGAACTGGCGCTTGCCCAGTCCTCAGAGAGCCAATAGGATTTGAACAAGCAGAAGCAGCACAGGGATCCGCAGGCGCAAAGTCACTGAAGCAGAGACATGCCAGCGAGGTCAGGGAGACCCCAGGAGTGAGCAAATGCCTTTCCACATCCCATTCTACTTGTGACACAGGGTGAGCAGGTTGACAGGCTGTTGTGGCCATTCCCAAATAAAAAACGGCCCTCACGAGAGGGTGGGAGCTGGAGCAATTGGGATTTTATGTGAGCCCAGAAGTCACACAGCGATCATGAAGGCACAGTCAGCTTACAGATAGCAGCTTACAGGTAGCAGCTAGAAACTATGATTCATCAGTCATAGTTTCTCTGTGTCAAACTGCAAGAGATGGAAGAAAGAGCCCACCCTGTTCACCCAGGATGAGATACCCTCTGTCCCCTTCCCGAGGAACCAGGAAAACTGTGAGGCAAATTACATCAACTCAGGCTTCCTGAATTGTTGCTTCACAGCATATCTTCTTCTTGCTGTGTCCCGGCCCCTTTGTTTTTCCATTCTTCTCAGCCCTGCCCCCGGGAGTAGGAACTACATTTCCCAGGTGCCCTGGGGCCCTGGCTAATGGGAGGCCCTGGAAGAGGACGGGAGGGTAGGGGAAAAGAAGGGGCCAGGGATTCCTCCCTCTCTCCTTTATTATTTTGGGAAAATCTCCCTCAAGGGATGAGTCTCCCACAGGATTCCACCTCCAGTGGGACAGCATGTCACTCCATGGAACCAGCTCATGGGTCCCCTGTCCCCCACCCACGCATACAGTCAGCACTGGCCTTGGGGGCCTCTAAAGTCTTCTCCTCCTTGAGTCTCACCTTAGGGTGGCAATGGCTTCCTGCAGTTGCTGATTTCTCAATTGCCTTGTTGACTCTTCAGCTCTTCCAACACCTGTGTAACCAATTTCCTGCAGTGATGTCTGTTTTCCTGATCAGTCACTCACTGATACAGCAGAGGAGAGAACACTCATCCATGACCCTGGCGAGTGAGGGTGGAGAAGAAGCCTCCGGCAAAGGGAGAAATTTCTTTGCTATATCATGCTTTGCTTTGGAAGCTATGCGGAAATCAAACACATACCTGCACACCGATGTTCATATTAGCATTACTCACAATAGCCAAAAGGTGGAAGCAACCCAAGTGTCCACCAATGAATGAACGAGAAACAAAATGTGGTACATGCATACAGTGGTAAGTGCATACAATGGAATATTATTTAGCCCCAAAGTGGAGTGAAGTTGTGTACATGCTACAACACAGACGAACCTTGAAAGCATTATCCTGAATGAAATAAGCCAGGCATGTAAGAGCAAATATTGTATGATTCCACTTATATGAAATTTCTACACTATCCAAATTCACAGAAAGTAGATTACAGGGCCTGAAGGGAAGGGGAAATAAAGTGATTATTGCTGAATGGGGAGAGAGTTTCTGTTCGGAGTGGTGGAAAAGTTTGGGAAATAGATAGTGGTGATGGTTGCACAACATTGTGAGTGTAATTCATGCCATTGAATTGTACACTTAAAAACGGTTAAAACGTCAAATTTTATGATATTTTTGTAACATAATAATAAATTTTAAAATTTATTTAAAAATAAATAAAATAAAGGCGGTAACTAAAACACACACACACACAAACTGTCACATACATTTTTCATTGTAGTCCACAATATATCTGTTTTATTTTTATATGAAAATAATGTTCCATGCAAAGCTCAGTGTAAATTCAGAGCTCTAGGAAGATGTGCCCCACTTGTGCTTTGGCACCATTTTTCCTACTCCTTAAAGCTGGTAAGTGGCGGCACACAAACTGGAAATAAAGATTGACTTGCTACTATACGCTAAAACACAGTCCATCTTCCTTACGATTTAAACCATTTACTGAAAGTAAAGTCAAAAAGTCTCTGTCTCCTATATTATCACCTGATGTGATGTGATGGCATATACTATTATATGGTGGGTGTTATGAATTGAATTGCATCCCCCCAAAAGATGTGTTCAGGTCAGTCCTAACCCCAGGCCATGTGAACTGGGAAGTTACTTGTAAATAGGGTCTTTGAAGATGCTAATGGTTAAAAGGAGGCCAAGACGGATTAGAGTGGGCCCTAATCCAACATGACTGTTGTCCTTGAAAGGAGAGGAAATTTGGACAGAGACAGAGACAGTGGCAGAAAACCGGCCATGAGACAGAGGCAAAGATTGAGTTATGCCGCCACTATAAAGAAAACCATAGATGGCCTGCCACCCACTAGGAGCAAGTGAGAGGTGTGGAATAGATTTCCCCTTTAACAGGAAGCATGGCCCTGCTGACCCCATGCTTTTGGACTTCGAGCCATCAGAACCATGACACAATACACTGTTTAAGCCAGCTAGTCATGAAGCTTTGTTACAGCAGTCCTGCCAAACCTAGACAGTGAGTAAATAAAATATTCAAAATTCAGTCCCTCAGTAGGAGGAACGAGCTGACTGGGACCCACAGCAGCTACTGCCAGCTGTAGGAAACAGCCTCCATCAGGAGCCAGGAACCAAGGTGGCCCAGTTCTGCCCAGGTCCTGCTGACCACCCAGCTTCTGAGCTAGGAAGTGGTGGGTGGTATGGTTTTACCTGGGCGGTCACTGACTTCGGAATCTGGTGAGGCACAGAAAGCTTCCAATGCTCAAACAAAAACAAAAATGAAACTTACTTGCTAGCCTTAAAAACCTTAGATTTAACACAGTTAAAAAAGATGTGTATATATATATGTGTGTGTGTGTGTGTGTGTGTATAAAGGTATGACTTCTAGACTTCTACACCTTTACTTTTTGCTTTTTTTGCGAACTGAGAACTGAGATTGGAATTTTGTGTGATTCAGGATTCTTTGGTTATAAGCAACAGAAGTGATTCTGGGTAACTGAAGCAAAATTAAAAAGAGAGAGTGGGGAGGAGGTGTTGGAAAGATAGCTCACAGAATCAAAGGAAGAAATAAGCTAGCAGCTTTGAAAGGACAGGTCATAGGGCACCTCGTGGATCTTGGGGTCCATCTGCCTTCAGCCCCTGTATCCCTAATCAATATTTAAACTCCAAGGAGACAGCCTCTGATGGGCTTGGGATGGGTCAAGTGCCTACCTCCTGGTAGGCGTGGGGAAGGCCCCCAGGGTTGACAGCCCCAATACAATGAGATGAAATAGGGCAAGTGGAGTAGAGCAGTTCCCCCAAAGAAAGGATGCTAGGAAAATCGAAAGAAAAAGAACAACGCGATGTTCAACCCTGTGAGTTGAGTCAATACAGTAGTGGTGAGGACGATGGGCGGGTGGAGACGATGGCACTGGAGGAAGCCTGAAAACAATCTCACAGGGACAAGTCATTTATAACGGAACTCTTGTGGCCTCCCCACTTTGTGGTGACCTTGTGGGTCCCAAGGTGAAAGGCAACAGCTGTCTTTGCTTCTATCCTCTGGGGAGGAAGTTTGGTTCAGTGATTGTTTGTTGAGTTCAGGCAGCGTGACGCCAGGGCCCTGCCTCTGAGGGGGGAGGCAGGTTCAGTGTGACCGTGGAATGGTGTGGAGACAAGCCTTCCTTCTTGCCATGAGGGCTCCAGACAAACACACACCCAAGCCCATCCAGCCTCTGAGATGCACCAAGGGAGGCCGTGCAGGGGGCCCAGATGCCCTTTGGATGTTGACCTTATTAAAGCTAAGAGATGCACTCCAAAACTGCACCTTCCAATACAGTAGTCATGAACCCTGCCATGTGGCTGATCCACACTCAGATGTGCCATGCATGTAAAACACACAGTGGATTTCAAAGACATACTATGAAAAAAAGAACATAAAGTATCTTATTGATAATTTTAAAATATTTATTAAATGGTAAAATGATAACATTTGGAATACATTAGGTTTGAGAAGACAGTATTAAAAATTAAAAATGATTGCATCTTAACAGTTACTACACTAATACAAAGTGTTAATAATGGGGGTGGTAAGTGTGTAAATCTCCCTGGCAATATGGGACATGACTTGCGGGATAAGCCTGGCCCTGGCATCATAGGAGTGAGAAAGTTTTCTTGACCAAAATGGGAAAAAGAAATGAAACAAAATGAAGTTTCAGTGGCTGAGAGATTTCAAATAAAGCCAAGAGGTCATTCAGGAGATTAATTTTATGCATTATATAGACATTCTTTTTTAGATTCTAGTGTATTAGAATATATAAAAGGAAATACCTGGAACTGTCAAACTGCAATCCAGTAGCCTTGATTCTTGATGATTATTGTATAACCATACAGCTTTTACAGAGTGACTGTGAGAGTGTGAAAATCTTGTGGCTGACACTCCGTGCAGGGTATGGGCAGATGAGTAAGAAAATAAAGACAAAAACAATAAATAAACAATAGGGGAAAATAAAGGGTATGAAATGTTTTGGATGTTCATTGTTATTTTATTTTTTGAGGAGTAATGAAAATGTTCTAAAATTTATTGTGGTGAGGAATGCACAACTGTGATGATACTGTGGGCCACTAATTGTACACCTTGGATGATTATATGGTATATGAACATATCTCAATAAAATTGCATTTAAAAAAATAATGGGGGTAGGAGGGGATAATATGGGAACTCTGTATATTCTGCATGATTTTTCTGTAAATGTATAACTTCTCTAAAACGTGTGTGTGTATATATGTGTAGATTTGTTTCATCTGCTTCTTTTAACTTCTTAAAATGTGGCTACTAGGAAATTTTAAGTTACATGGAGTTTCAATTGTTTTTCTGTCAGACAGCACTGTACTTTAATATCCTCCTTTTGCTTAGTATTACAGGCTAGTTTTTCTATTCATCTTTGTACTTCCCTGAACATATAACAGCCTTGAGCAGGTGCTCAGTCAATATTTGTTGGGCAAATGTATAAATTATTAAATTTATTCAAAGCAGTATTAATGCTATGTTTGGAAATCACTGGAGAGATGATAATTAAAAAGGCATATAGTTGGTGCTTATCCTTTGCTTGTTCAATGTTACATACTAGTATGGGGATTAACCCTTTCTGTACCTAGCAAGGCTAATGCACTTAAACTGCCAGATTGGCAAACTTCTGTGGTCCTCTTCCAGTGTTTCCCTACACTGTCTCTGCTTCAACCAGAAGGAAATACCTCCAAGTTTAGAGAGCTTGGCTGAAGTGCTTGCTGGGTGTCAAAGACATGTCTTTACTGAAACGAAAAAGTCTCTATAAACTGTGTTGTTGAATTATGAGGATGGATGGGCCTGTCTTCAACGCCTTCTGAGGTCTGGGGAGGTTGATTTGGGAAGCCGCCCAAGGTCCTAGGACTAGAACTAGACTCCCAGACTTACTTGGGTAACCTTGAACTTCCCAGAGAGAACAGCAGCCATCAGGCATAACCCCCCTCTGCTCTCCTCCCCACCACTTCCATCCATCTTCATCCATCTTTCCTCTTGACGGTCTCAGAGGAAGAAGGGGTGTCCTTACCCCTTCCAGGCTTGTCTTGCCCACCTGGGACCATGCACTGACAGTCATCTCTTGTCTGTGATGTTTCCCTCCTCTCCCTGCGGCTTTTCCTCTGTCCTATCAATATACTCAAGACCGCTTCACCCTAGAATCATTGTCCTGGCCTTGCTCCTGCGACCCCTCCTGCCCCCGCTCTCTCTGCACCTTCTCATCCCTGTCCCTCTCTCTGCGAGCAGACAACCTGCCCTGCAGGTTCTATCTTTCCGTGTCTCTGCTGTGACTCTTGAGGCTCTTGCTCTAGCTTGCCCTTTTTCCTGACACTGATTTCCAGTTTCCTATTAGTCATGATTACTCAGTTACGCCACAGGGAATTTTCCCCAGGACTTACATTCTTTCACTTGTACCCCTTATTTCCTTTAGTTATAGGTTCTCTCTCTCTCTCTCTGTATCTATTTTTTGCATGGGCAGGCACCAGGAACCAAAACGGGGTCTACAGCATGTAGACTCTATTTTATATCCCTTCATTTCTCCTTTATTCTCAGTTTACTCCTTCCTCCTTCACCTCCATTTTTGCTGACAACTAGTATTTTCTTTTTTCTCTTTCAGAATCCACTTATTTATTCCATACTTAATACACTAAGACCCAGGCTCTGTGCTAACTCTGAGGATATTGTGGTGAATAAGGCAACACATTCCTGTCCTCATAGACCCTAAAGTATAACAGAATATACAGACAAGTAAAAGGGGGTTGAATAGAGTCCCCTCTCCTGCCCCCACCCCAAACTCAGGTCCACCAGGAAACTTACCTTCCGTATTTGGAAATAAGGTCTTGGCAGATGCAATTAGTTAAGACGGGCCCCAAGTCCAATGAATGGTGTTTTTATAAGAAACAGAAGCGAACACACAGAGACACAGACAGGGGAGAAGGTGATGTGAAGACAGAGGCAGAGATTGGGGTGCTGCAGCTATAAGCCGAGGAATGCCAAATATGACCAGCCACCATCAAAAGCTGGAAGAGGCAAGGAAGGATTCTCCCCTAGAGACTTCGGAGAGAGCACCACCCTTGATTTCAGGCTTCACACTTGATTTCAGAACTAAAAGAACCAAAATTTCCATTGTTTAAAGCCCCCCAGTTAGTGGTACTTTGTTACAGCAGCCCTAGGAAGCTAAGACACAAGCCAACAGACAATGGCAATATAAAGTGCTCTCATGGGGGAAAGCACAGAGCAGGGTGGGTACTTAATAGAGGGCATCTAACTTTCTCTGGGGACATCAGTGAAGGCAATAGGAAGACAGTAAGCTGAGATCTTAAGGAATCACCTAGGTGAAATGGACACAGGAGGAACTGAGGATCTTTCCAACATGAGTGAAGGAGCAAAAGGCAAGAAAAAAAGGCCAGCACATTTGGTGAACTAAGAGCATTCACTGGGACTGGGCCTCACAGTTCAAGTGGGGAGTGAGCCTGACAATGGTGAGCATTCATAGGATATGGGGCAGGGAAAAGACATGATGAGATTTGTATATTAGAAAGGTCATTCTGGTCTCTTTCTGTGTGGCAAACAGCAGGGAGGGAGGCAAGACTAGTGATCAGATCCCAACTATGAGATTGTCTTAACCTAAGGAAGAAACAACGGTGACTGGAGACGGGGTAAGTAGAACTTGTTTATTCATTTCTTTTTTCCTACAGAGGTTAGCCATTTTTTAATTGATTTTTTTTTCCTTAAATAAAATCAATGCATTTATTCCTTCTAGCTCCCAATGTTCTGGAGCAGCTAGAAGGAAAAATCTGAGATGATGATATGGTAGTCCATGACTAACTCTGGGATCTGTCCTATAACTACTTGTTGAAGTTGTAACTACTTGTCTGTTGCTTTATTCTTTCCTTGTTTTGTATATATGTTATATTATACAATAAAAAAGTTAAAAATAATCAGTGCACTTTCATTATAAAAGCCTCAATCACCATAGTGGGATAAAAATATAATGCTTAGAATCTCCTTAGAACTTCCCTCCTGCAGTTTTACTTCACAAAATTAGATATTGTTAATATTTTATCATTTAACCCTCTAGAACTGCATTTATACATAAGGATAAAGTCATATAAAATGTTTCCCAACATATTACATATATTTAACATATGCCAAAATATGTTAAATCTGGAAAACAATTTCCATGAGGGACAAGTAGATTCTCCTAAAACAGATTTGAAAAATTTCATAAAGATGAGTTCATTAGAAACCAAGTGTTGGGGGAGGGGGTATCTGGGAGCTCTACTTTCTGCATGACTTTTTGTAAACATTCAAACAGCTCAAAAATAAAATAAAAAATCATTAGAAATACTATCACATTGAATATTTTTTTTGGGGGGTGCATGGTCCAGGAATCGAACCCAGGTTTCCCACATGGAAGGCCAGCATTCTACCACTGAACCACCCGTGCACCCAAATTGAAAGTTTAATAGTAAACATTAAGAGTATATAAACATAACATATAAAACACAAATCAACATAGCCTGGGATTTTTCTCACATTCTTCTTCTTTTTTTTTTAACATTTTTTTTATTGTGAAATATAACATAGATACAAAAAAGCAATAAATTTCAAAGATCATTTTTTTTTTTTTAGGAATATATACTTTATTCTTACATGTGAAGACTTGAATTTCGCAAGTTATATGTACATAAAAGGTCAATTTTACATTTTACTGTTGCTACAGAATCTCAGAAGAACCTGAAAAGGTAAGTAGTTACGCATCATAAAGTTTTATTCAAGAAAAATAATCCTAATTTTTTATGGGATAATTTTAGGTATAGTACAAAAAATTTCAAACATTCTGTTAAAAATATGCTGTAGGATATTTTAATACTTACTAGCCTTTAAAATTTTCAAGTTGGCTTCCTATATATTTTAAAGAAACTGCCTATGAAATGTTCTGCAAATGAAGTCAGTTGCAATCTACATTCCATTGTAAGCAGGTCCTCCACCACCTTCGGGTACTACCCAGTTAATATTCTGACTTGGATCTTTAATATCACATGTCTTACAATGTACACAGTTCTGAGCATTTATCTGTAACCGAAATCCATCACCCTGTTCCAAAGGTACAAATTCATAAACTCCTGCAGGGCAGAATCGTTGCTCAGGCCCATCGTATAGCGACAAATTTCTATTTACAGGTATACTGTCATCCTTTAGGGCTAAATGTGCTGGCTGGTCATGTTCATGATTAGTACCACTCAGAGCCACAGATGACAACAGGTCAAAACTGATCTGTCCATCGGGTTTTGGATACTCAATAGGTGTGCAGTCCTTGGCTGGCTTTATCTGATCAGAGTCAAAACCTTTGTGTCTTAGCGTCCATGGCTCCATTCCTCTAAATATCCAATAAAATATTCCAGTGTAAATCATCCCTCCATATACACCCAGTATTCCATGGCAGGAAGGTCTTACATTTCTAACAGCATAAAGTTCTTTCCACACCCATGATTTCTTCAATTTGTCTTCATATTCAGCTACATGGAGTCCTGTTGTCTTTGACTGGAGATTTTCACTTGTTAGTTGATTAAAAATGGATTCTGCTGCCAGCATTCCACTTTTCATTGCTGTGTGGGTACCTTTAATCTTGGGTACATTCATGAAACTAGGGCTACAACCAATTAGTAAGCCACCAGGAAAGGTGAGTTTGGGTATAGACTGAATGCCACCTTCATTGAGAGCTCTGGCTCCATACGCAATCCTTTTTCCACCTTCTAATGTTGGCTGAGCACTGGGATGGTGTTTCCACCTTTGGAACTCTCTGAATGGACTCAGGTACGGATTTTGATAGTCTAGACCAAGCACAAATCCAAGAGCTACCAGAGGTTCACCTTCGTTTAAATGATAGAGGAAAGATCCTCCGTAAGTATGTCTGTCCAAGGGCCAACCAACACTGTGATCTACTCTTCCAGGTTTCCACTTCTTTTCATCAATAATCCATAACTCTTTCAGTCCAATTCCATAGGTTTGGGGATCACAGTTGGCCCTCAAATTAAACTTCTTATAGAGTTGCTTAGCTAGATGTCCGTGGCAACCCTCTGCAAAAATTGTAACTTTGGCATGCAGTTCTAGTCCTCTTTCAAATGTTGTCTTTGGTGCACCATTCTTTTGTATCCCCACATCATTAGTAGCGATCCCTTTCACACTACCATCTTCATGAAAAAGGACCTCAGCAGCAGCATAACCAGGGTAGACTTCAACACCAAGGGCTTCAGCTTGTTCTCCCATCCAACTCACTAAATGTCCCAAGCGTACAATGTAATTGCCATGATTATTCATCGGAAGACCTGGAAGAACTGGCACTGGGATTCTGTATTTCTCTGTTAAAATTCCAAATCTGTCTTCTGTTACAGGAGTGTTAAGTGGAGCCCCCTTCTCCTTCCAGTTTGGAAACAGTTCTTCAAAAGCACGAGGATCAAGGCAAGCACCAGAGAGGGTGTGAGCTCCTACCTGAGCTGCTTTCTCCACTAGACACACACGGATGTCCTTTTCATGTTTAGAAGCCAACTGCTTCAGATGAATAGCTGCAGAGAGCCCTGCGGGGCCTGCACCAACTATTACTATATCTGCTTCCTCTGCAAACCTCTCCATGTTCACTCCTTCCCATCGCTTATCTTTTTCCCGGGGATAAATAGTATAGTGGGTAGTAATTTGAGGTACAACAGAAGTTGAAGACCATCTTTTGGCACACAGAGGTAGATAGTTTTTCTTAATTTTTAAGGCACAAAAGCACTGATAAGCCCGGCAGGGCAGCTTAGCTAGCGGCACCAACATGTTTCTAGTGACCAGAGCTCTCTCAGTCGGACGCACGGGAGACGGACTGTCAGTAGCTCGCCCCGGGCGCCGAACCTCTAGGCCGCGGGGGGCGCCATCACCGGCCCGGAAGCACCAACCCCTCCACTATAGAAGGTCTCTGGGCTCTCAAAGAACATTTTAACAAGTAGTTAAATAAATAGATAGATAGAACAAATTTCAAAGTTTGAACAGATTTCAAAGTTTGGTATAGGTTTCAATTTCACAATTTCAGGTTTTTCCTTCTAGCTGCTCTAAGATACTGGAGGCTAATAAGAAATATCAGTATAATGATTCAGCAGTCATACTCATTTGTTAAATCCTAATTTCTCTATTATAACTCCTGCTTCTCCTTTGATCTTTCTCCCAATTTTTAGGGATATTTGGGTTATGCCCTCTCTAGCTTTTTTCATCTTGAAAGGTGGTATCAACATTATGGGATGGAGTATGGAACTGGTTGATATTCTTGGAGAGGCTGGCACCTCTGGGTTTCAGGACTTATCTGGCCTACAGAACATCTGAAGATTTTAGGTTTCTGAAAAGTAAATTTAGTGCGTGCAAATTTTGTAGGATCTCAGGTAGAGTCCTGGATGTTCTTGAGGAACAGGAGTGATGTTGGTTGAGTTTTGGCAAACTGTCTCATGTTATTCTTGAAAACACATAGGAAGTAGCGGGCCACAGTGGCTCAGCCGCCAGAATTCTCACCTGCCATGCCAGAGACCCGGGTTTGATTCCCGGTGCCCGCCCATGCAAAAAAAAAAAAAAAATTTCTCTGTTCTAATTGCAATGAATATAAAAAGAATGCAGTGGAAAGGGAAGGCAGCATATAGCATATCCAAAAGTCCCAGTGTTACAAAAAAAAAAAAAAAAAAAGCACATAGGAAGCTGAGAGATGGGAGTACAATTTCAGGCTCAGACATTTAGAAACAATTACTTCTTAACAAAGTCACAATATTTCCCACCAATTTGATTTCCTCATATATGGGCTAGAATGGTGATCAAGTGAGATAATATCTGAAGATTTGCTCTATAACCAAGCTAACACTATTAAAACTGTTGTTCTTGTCATTGTTCTTTCAAAATCAAATAGGTTCTGTCAGTATAGACTGTACCAAAGACAACCACCAGATATGGTCAGCATCTTCTATTATGCTTCAACTTGGACACTTCTTTGTTGTATTTCTTCCTCACTTTATAATTCTATTGGCTTATCTGTTTATCTATCATGCCAAGCTGAAATGAGAGTGATAGCTGATCTTGTGCAGTGGGACAATTGTTTAACTTCACCCAGAGGGTGTCCATGAGCGATTTCCTGACTAATTTTTTCTTGGGCTTTGCTGACAACTTTCTTCTTTTTGCTGCTGCACCTTTTTTGCTGCTCTTCTTGCTAATACTTCTGCTACTCCCCCTGCTGCAGCTACTCCTGCTACTACTACTCTTCCAACTTATGCTGCTCCTGCTGCTGCTCCTCCACCTTTTTCCCATTTCTTCTCTCCCCTCCTTTCATTTTCACCATTTCCTATTTGATTGCTCTAGATTTTTTATTAATCTTTTAATTTTTTTAAAAAATACCAAAAAACACCAAACAAATGCAAACATTCTTAACTTTTGATCACTCTGTTCTACATATATAATCAGTAATTCACAGTATAATCACATAGCTGCATATTCATCATCATGATCATTTCTTGGAACATTTGCATCTATTCAGAAAAAGAAATAAAAAGAAAACAGAAAAAAATTCATACATACCATACTCCCCACCCCTCCCTCTCATTGATCACCAACATTTCAATGTAAATTTATTTTAACATTTGTTCCCCCTATTATTTATTTTTATTCCATATGTTTTACTCATCTGTTGATAAGGCAGGTAAAAGGAGCATCAGACACAAGGTTTTCACAATCACATGGTCACACTGTGAAAGCTACATCACTATACAATCATCTCCAAGAAACATGGCCACTGGAACACAGCTCCACATTTTCAGGCAGTTCTCTCCAGTCTGTCCACTACATCTTGACTAACAAGGTGATATCTATTTAATACATAAGAATAACCTCCAGGATAACCTCTCAGCTCTGTTTGGAATCTCTCAGCCCTTGACACTTTATTTTGTCTCATTTCACCCTTCCCCCTTTTGGTCAAGAAGGTTTTCTCAATCCCTTGATGCTGAGTCTCAGCTCATTCTAGGATTTCTGTACCACGTTGCCAGGAAAGTCCACGCCCCTGGGAGTCATGTCCCACATAGACAGGGGGAGGGTGGTGAATTTGATTGCTCTTGGTTTTGATTGCAAGACATAACTGGTTGTTTCTGTATAGCAAGATTTGAAAGTTGAAAAGCACCTGAGCCTTTTTTCATGGGTCACTCTGCCGTGGAGAGATTGCAGGTAGTCTGGATATTGTGTATCTTGGGCTAAGAATTGGTGCATTGAACTCATGATATCTTCAAAGCTCATGTTATGGATGGTACCCTGTAAAGGTGGATTTACATGTGGTTGGAGCCACTCCAGCAATTCTGTGAACTAGATGCACGTGTGTGATTTTTTTATTTTATGACATCATCACCAGCTTGGAGGTCATGCAGATTAGGTCCATGATTGCTCTGCTTTGGATCTTTTCTTCCAGGTGCTCTGCTTGAATTTTAGAGATAGAAAAATCTCTATCACCATTAGATCATTTCACCTAAGAAAAATGGCAATTGTGAGACTCTCCAGGAAAGTCCTTCTGAAGCAACTCAAAATACATAGGGCAAGTCATCAGAAAGGACAGGGTGAAGCTGCTGTCCACAGACAGTTCTTCTCTTTAGAGAAGCCTCAGCTCTATTCTTGTAATGTCTTTCAACTGATTGAATCAGTCCCAGCCACATCACGTAGGGTAATTTCCCCTCGGAAGGCTTTCTTATGCTTCCAGGATGCCATCCTTTTCTGGTTTCCTTCTATATTGATGGTTGTCCTTCTCGTTCATTCATTTCTAATCTCCATTGATTTTCTTGAGCATGTCCACAGTTGCTGTCACTGAAGAAGATGCCAAGAAAAGTAAGTCTGCTTCTGCAACGTGGAAGCTCATTGTCTGGTGAGGAAGACAAAGTTCATTTGCCAAGTAAATAAAGGGTTACGATGCCATGTGATAAGTGTCATAATAGAAGCAAGAGCAAATGACTGCAGGGCTAGGGTTGGAGCAGTGCCAGGAGGTATTCCAGAATGTGGCATCCCCCAAGGGCTGCAGTTCTCATCATCTTCCCTTCCAAGAGAGGCAGGCTTTGCCTCCATCCCTGAAAAGGGCAAGCTTGCCTCTCTTGGATCTAGTGATGACAAAATAAAAGGTTGTTGACGTGAAGCAAGCCTTCCTTTATTCCTGGGAGAGAGGTATGTGTGAGGACAAGGAGTCCAGCAGGTCACTCACTGAAAAGACAGTACCTGAGATTTACTATTACCTGTACCCCAGAGACCACATTATGAAGCTGGTTCTGAGTCCAGAACTTCCCTATCTGGGCTCCAACATGAATTTGTTCAATAGTTTTAGTTCCAAAGGATATGTTAATACATATTTATTATAATCATTTCCTCTCCTTTGTCTACTAAACTCCTATGAATTATTCAAAACCATGTTCAAGTTCTGCATCCTTGGTTCTCTGCTTTCAGCATATAAGCATGCTCAGTTCTTCAACATCCCCCAAACAACCCCGCCCATGAACCTGCGTCACCCCCAAACTACTGTCTGCTCTTTGAATGCCTGGAATACATAGTAGGTGCTCAATTAATATTTTCTGAATGAGTCAAGGAACAAACGAATCCATTAGTTCCTTTCCCCAGATCCTTTAAGACCTCAGTCATCTCTGCCTCTTATGAATTCTTGCAGCATTCTTTCATTTCATGTGAATGTTAATCACAGCTCTGACATCTCTAATGTCGCTTCATTATGGTTTTGCTTAATAGCAGTTACTCCCCCATTTTACAGCCTATCTTTCATACAGCTGCAATAGGGATTTTTAAAAACCACAAGTCTGACACTGTCATCCCTAGTTCACTATCTCCCAAGATTGTTCATCTCCCAGGAGATAAACTGAAGCTGCTAGCATGGTGTGCTGATTTGAAAGGATGTATGGACCCTAGAAAAGCCATGTTTTAATCAAAATTCCGTTTCGTAATGGCAGAATAATCCCTATTCATACCGTATGTTTGAATCTGTAATCAGATCATTTCCCTGGAGATGTGATTTAATCAAGTGTGGATGTTAAGCTCGACTAGGTGATGACATGTCTCCACACATTTGGGTGGGTCCTGATAAGTTTCTGGATTCCTATAAAAGAGGAAATATTTTGGAGAATGAAAGAGATTCGGAGAGAGCAGAGAATGCTGCAGCACCACGAAGCAGAGAATCCACGAACCAGCAACCTTTGGAAATGAATAAGGAAAATGCCTACTAGGGAGCTTCATGAAACTGGAAGCCAGGAGAGAAAGCTAGCAGATGATGCCATGTTCGCCATGTGCCCTTCCAGCTGAAAAAGAAGCCCTGACTGTGTTTGCCATGTGCCTTTTCACTTGAAAGAGAAACCCTAAAGTTTATCAGCCTTCTTGAACCAAGGTATCTTTCCCTTCCGGGTCAAGATGGCGGCTTAACAATGTGCACATTTTAGTTCATCCTCCAGAACAACTACTAATTAACCAGAAACAGAACAGAACAGCTCCTGGTGCCATGTCAGTGACCAGACACACAGCATACCCTAGTCTGGACCAGCTGGACCAACTGCGAGCCTCCCCAGAACCGGAGAGTCCGCCAAAGTTAAAGGTACTACATCATCTTATGCTGGTGGGACTTGTAGGCAGACAAGCGCCACATGCTGGGCAGGATAAGAAAAACAGAGTCCAGGGACTTCACAGGAAAGTCTTTCAACCTACTGGGTCTCACCCTCAGGGAAAACCAATGCAGGTGACTCTTTCCTCCTGATAAGAGGCCAGTTTGGTCTGGGAAAATCCAACTGCCATCTATAATATCTAAGTAGACCCTCCTAAGTGTAAGGGGTGGGGGGGAAATTACCACAAAAGCAGGGCAAGAAACAAGAAAACAAGAACTGAAAAATTCTCCTCTGTTAAACAAAACCTAAGCTAGAGGTCCAGAAAAAGCTGAACTGAATGTCATAGAACAGATAGACAACAAATTCATCCAGCAAGAAAACTCTAGGTAAAAGAAGTGCAAGCAATCTCCAGAATAAACTAATTAAGGTAATTAAATGCCTAGATGCCAGCAAAAAATAAGAAATCACACTAAGAAAATTGAAGATATGGCTCAGTGAAAGGAACAAACCAACAATTCAAATGACATACAGGAGCTGAAACAATTAATTCAGAATATACGAACAGATATGGAAAACCTCATCAAAAACCAAACCAAGGAATTGAGGGAGGATATAAAGAAGGCAAGGAATGAACAAAAAGAAGAAATTGAAAGTCTGAAAAAACAAATCACACAGAACTTATGGGAATGAAAGGCAAGGTAGAAGAGATGAAAAAAACTATGGAAATCTACAATGGTAGATTTCAAGAGACAGAACATAGGATTAGTGAACTGGAGGACAGAACATCTGAAATCTGGCAAGAAAAAGAAAATATAGGGAAAAAAAAGGAAAAATATGAGCAAGGACTCAGGGAATTGAAAGACAATATGAAGCGCATGAATACACGTGTTGTGGGTGTCCCAGAAGGAGAAGAGAAGGGAAAAGGAGGAGAAAACCTAATGGAGGAAATTATCACTGAAAATTTCCCAACTCTTATGAAAGACTTAAAATTATAGATCCAAGAAGTGCAGCGTACCCCAAAGAGAATAGATCCAAATAGATATACCCCAAGACATTTACTAATCAAAATGTCAGAGGTCAAAGAGAAAGAGAGAATCTTGAAAGCAGCAAGAGAAAAGTAATCCATCACATACAAGGGAAGCCCAATAAGACTATGTGCAGATCTCTCAGCAGAAACCATGGAGGCGAGAAGACAGTGGGATGATATATTTAAATTATCAAAAGAGAAAAAGTGTCAACCAAGAATTCTATATCTAGCAAAATTGTCCTTCAAAAATGAGGGAGAAATTAAAGCATTTTCACTGCTTTAATCTCTCAGTGATTAAAAAATCACTGAGAGAATTTGTGACCAAGAGACCAGCTCTGCAAGAAACACTAAAGGGAGCACTAGAGACAGATACGAAGACAGTAGAGAGAGGTGTGGAGAAGAGTGTAGAAAGGAAGACTATGAGTAAAGGTAAAAAGAAGGAAAATTAGATATGGCATATAAAATCCAGAAGGCAAAATAGTAGAAGAAAGTACAACCCGTGCAGTAATAACACTGAATGTTAATGGATTAAACTCTCCAATCAAAAGACATAGTCTGGCAAGATGGATTGAAAAACAGGACCCATCTATATGCTGTCTCTACTCAAAGGACATGAGGCCAAGGACACAAATGGACATTTACACATCAATGTTTATAGCAGCGTTATTTACAATTACCAAGATATGGAAGCAGCCAAATGTCCATCAACAGACGGTTGGCTAAACAAACTGTAGCATTTACATAAAATGGAATATTATGCAGCTGTAAGACAGAATAAAGTTATGAAGTATGTAACAACATGAATGGACCTTAAGGACATTATGCTGAGTGTGATTAGCCAGAAACAAAAGGACAAATACTGTATGGTCTCACTGATATGAACTGACATTAGTGAATAAACTTGGAATATTTCCTTGGTAACAGAGACCATCAGGAGATAGAAATAGGGTAAGATATTGGGTAATTGGAGCTGAAGGGATACACATTGTGCAACAGGACTGAATATAAAAACTCAGAAATGGACAGCACAATGCTACCTAACTGTAATACAATTATCTTAAAACACTGAGTGAAGCTGCATATGAGAATGATAGGGGGAGGAGGGCTGGGGCATAAATGAAATCACAAAGAAAGATAGACGATAAAGACTGAGATGGTGTAATCTAGGAATGCCTAGAGTGTATAATGATAGTAACTAAATGTACAAATTTAAAAAATGTTTTTGCATGAGGAAGAACAAGAGAATGTCATTACTGTAGTGTATTGAAAATAGATGGTAATTAATATTTTAAAATTTCAACTTATGTGTGAGACTAAAGCAAAAAATGTTTATTTGGTACAAATTTATACTTTGACTAGTGCATTTCCTAATATAACTTATGTAGATACTTGATTGAACACCTTAAGTACATGGAACTTTGTATAGGACATGAGATTTTGTTGGTTTGTCCAGGTGATGCCCTGATGAATCCCAGAGTGATTTGATCAGTGAGTGGAAAAGTGTTTGCAAAGTCCCCCTCAGAGAATGGTGAGAATGGGGGAAAACTCAACTTCCCCAAGTTGAATTCTTGATATTCTCACAAGCAGTGTGGGCAACCAAGGCTATAGGCTGAGCCCCCAGTCTTGAGGTTTGTTCATATGAACCTTAACCCCACAGGGGATAGGTCAAGCCTACTTAAAATTGAGCCTAAGAGTCACCCCCAAGAGAACCTCTTTTGTTGCTCAGATGTGGCCTGTCTCTCCAGCCAACACAGCAAGCGAACTCACCACCCTCCCCCTGTCTACATGGGACGTAATTCCCAGGGGTGTGAACCTTCTTGGCAACGTGGGACAGAAATCTCAGAATGAGCTGAGATTCAGCATCAAAGGATTGAGAAAAACTCTAGAATGAGCTGAGACCCAGCATCAAGGGATTGAGAAAACCTTCTCGACCAAAAGGGGGAAGAGTGAAATGAGACAAAGTGTCAATGGTTGAGAGATTCCAAACAGAGTCGAGAGGTTATCCTGGAGGTTATTCTTATGCATTAAGTAGATATCACCTTGTTATTCAAGATGTAATGGAGAGGCTGGAGGGAACTGCCTGAAAATGTAGAGCTGTGTTCCAGTAGCCATGTTTCTTGATGATGATTGAATAATGATATAGCGATATAGCTTTCACAATGAGACTTTGTGAATGTGAAAACCTTGTGTCTGATGCTCCTTTTAGCTACTATATCAACAGAACAGTAGAACATATGGAATAAAAATAAATAATAGGGGGAACAAATGTTAAAATAAATTTAGTTTGAAATGCTAGTGGTAAATGAAAGTGAGGGGTAAGGGGTGTGGTATGTATAATCTTTTTTTTTTCTCTGTTATCATTTTATTTCTTTTTCTGTTGTCTTTTTATTTCTTTTTCTAAATCGATGCAAATGTTCTAAGAAATGATGAATATGGAACTATGTGATGATATTAAGAATTACTGATTGTACATGTAGAATGGAATGATATCTTAATGTTTTGTTTGTTAATTTTTTTTTAATTAATAAAAAAAGTTAAAAAAAAAAGAGCCATTCTGTTTCTGGTAAACTGCATTCTGGCAGCTAGCAAACTAGAACACATGGCATGCAATAGTCTTCAAAAATAGATTCCTTGATAACTTTTCTGACTTATCTCCTGCTTCCAGATCCACAAGACCTAGGGCATTTCCAAAACATTCTGTGCTCATGCCTTCAATGGTCTGCCTTGAAAGCTCTCGCCCCCTCCCCAGAGTCCAATTGAGCAATCACTATCCACAGTTTAATATAACCCCAAAATAGCTCATCTAAGAGGTAGTAGACTGCTTGGCCCCATTGGAAACACCCTCTCCTTTTGGCTCATTCCATTCTTTGTGAAAACTCCCAAACTAGACTCTTAATACAATATGGTATTTTTTTCCCTCTACTTAGTAGTCAGTTCTTTGACAGCTGTGCCTTTGAGGCCTTGGGATCTAATTCCATGGCTGGTAGGAGATGCTTAGGAGGTGCTCCAGAAATATTAGGACAGTCTTCAGGATCTGTGAAGCAATAACTTCAGTGGGAGCTCAGCTGTGGTCTTGGCTTCTAGAACTGAAGTGCAAAATAATCCAGCAGTCAATGTCTATTTTCACTTTTCAATGTCCCTCTTAATCTTTTTTTCTTTTGCCTCCTCCTATCCTTTCTGTCTTCCTGTTCTACTACTCCTCCTTTGTCCAAAATCTCTGGTTGCAAATTTCCTGTTAAATGCACCCATATGGTATAGGGACTACGGTGTAAGGTGCAGGGTTCTATTTGAATTTCAGTAATGAGGAGAATTTTTAGTATTCATGACTTCACTGGATCCTTTAAAAAGTATTTTATGTCTTGACAATAAGCTTCCCTTTTCCTTCTTGCAGATACAAGCCATGTAGAAGAAGGGCCCTTGTCTAAGATTTTGAAGAGCCATGGTTTCTAACCATCTCTTTGTGCATCTAAGGGAGAAGTACAAGGATAAGTGGTCCACAAAGGGCTCTGTCTTGTTACCAGATGGTCTGAAGGAGCAAAATTTGAAAAGGGTCAGGAGGAGTGAAGGGAAAGAACTAAACACTTTTCTGCCTGATAATGTGAGCAGGCTGGTCTGAGGAGAACTGTGTCTGGAGAATTACACGACAGTTAAGTCTTAGGTTTCATGCTAAATTGCCTCTATAAAAGACTTGTACTCGTGTGATATGAGCCTGCATGTTTGTTAAATGGTGCTGCTGCTATGGAAAATAATTTGGCCATTCCTCAAAAAGTTAAACACACCTCAAAAAGCTGAATATAGAATTGCCATATGACCCAGCAATACCATTGCTAGGTATCTACTCAGAGGACTTAAGGGCAAAGACACAAACGGGCATTTGCACACCAATGTTTATAGCAGCATTATTTACAATTGCAAGGAGATGGAAACAGCCAAAATGTCCATCAACAGACGGGTGGCTAAACAAACTGTGGTATATACATACGATGGAATATTATGCAGCTCTAAGACAGAATAAACTTTTGAAGTATGTAACAATATGGATGGACCTTGAGAACATTATGCTGAGTGAGACTAGCCAAAAACTAAAGGACAAATACTGTATGGTTTCACTGATATGAACTGACATTAGTGAATAAACTTGGAATATGTCGTTGGTAACAGACCATCAGGAGATAGAAATAGGGTAAGATAGTGGGTAATTGGAGCTGAAGGGATACAGACTGTGCAACAGGACTGGATACAAGAACTTAGAAATGGACAGCACAATACTACCTAACTGTAATGTAATTATGTTAAAACACTGAATGAAGCTGCATGTGAGAATGATAGAGGGAGGAGGGCTGGGGACATAAATGAAATCAGAAAGAAAGATAGATGTTAAAGATCGAGATGGTATAATCTAGGAATGCCTAGAGTGTATAATAATAGTGAAATGTACAATGTACAAATTTTTAAAATGTTTTGGCATGAGGAAGAACAAAGGAATGTCATTATTGCAGGGTGCTGAAAATAGATAATTAATATTTTAAAATGTCATCTTATGTGTGAGACTAAAGCAAAAAATGTTTATTTGTTACAAAATTTAGATTTTGACTAGAGCATTTCCTAATATAACTCATGTAGATAGTTTGATTGAATGTCATAAGTACTTGGAATCTCAGGTAGCACATGAGATTTTGTTGGTTTCTCCAGAGTGATCCCCCGATGAATTCCAGAGTGATTTGATCAGTGACTGGAAAAGTATTTGCAAGCCCCCCTCGGGGAATTGTGAGAGTGGGGAGAAATTCAACTTCCCCAAATTGAATTCTTGATATTCTCACAAGCAGTGTGGACAACCAAAGCTATAGGCTGAACCCCCAGTCTTGGGGTTTGTTCACATGAAACTTAACCCCCAAAGGATAGGTCAAGTTTACTTAAAATTTAGGCCTAAGAGTCACCCCCAAGAGAGCCTCTTTTGTTGCTCAGATGTGGCCCCTCTCTCCAGCCAACATGACGAGCAGTCTCACCACCCTCCCCCTCTCTGCGTAGGACGTGACTCCCAGGGGTGTGGTGGACCTTCCTGGCAACGTGGGACAGAGCTGAGACTCAGCATCAAGCGACTGAGAAAAACCCTAGAATGAGCTGAGAATTAACATCAAGGGATTGAGAGAAACTTCTCCACCAAAAGGGGGAAGAGTAAAATGAGACAAAGTGTCAATGGCTGAGAGATTCCAGAGTTGAGAGGTTATTCTGGAGGTTATTCTTACGCATTAAGTAGATATCACCTTGTTGTTCAAGATGTAGTGGAGAGGTTGGAGGGAATTGCCTGAAAATGTAGTGCTGTGTTCCAGTAGCCATGTTTCTTGATGATGGTTGAACAATGATATGAGACTCTGTGAATGTGAAAACCTTATGTCTGATGCTCCTTTTAGCTACTATATCAACAGAAGAGTAGAACATATGGAATAAAAATAAATAATAGGGGGAACAAATGTTAAAATAAATTCAGTTTGAAATAGTGGTAAATGAAAGTGAGGGGTAAGGGGTATGGTATGCATAGTCTTTTTTTCCTCTATTATCATTTTATTTCTTTTTCTGTTTTCCTTTTATTTCTTTTTCTAAATCAATGCAAATGTACAAAGAAATGATGAATATGCAAGTATGTGATGATATTAAGAATTACTGATTGTATATGTAGAATGGAATGATATCTAAATGCTTTGTTTGTTAATTTTTTTAATTAATAAAAAAAAGTTAAAAAAAAAGTTAAACACAGAATTACCTTATGGTCTGGGAATCCTGTTCTTAGATATACATCTTGGAATTGAAAGGAGGGACTTAAACAGATACTTAGACATGAATGTCCAAAGCAGCACCATCATAATAGCCAAAAGGTGGGAGCAGCTCAAGAGTTCATCAGCCAACAGGTGGATAAACAAAATATGGTATGTATGTGTATATATAGGCACTGGAATATTATTCAGCCATAAAAAGAAATGAAGTTCCACAACAAAGCTTTTAAAGTGAATAAATGTATTCAGCAAAGTGGCAGTGTACAAGGTCAATACCCAAAAAAGAAGTAGTGTTTCTATATACTAGTAAAGAACATTTGGAAGAAGAAATCAAGAAAAAATTCCATTTGCAATAGAAGCTAAAAGAATCAAATATCAAGGAATAAAACCCACCAAAGGTGTAAAGAGCTTACACACAGAAAACTACAAAACATTACTAAAAGAAATCAAAGAAGAAGACCTAAATAAGTGGAAGTAGAATCCATGTTTATGGATTAGAAGACTAAATATTGTTAAAATATCAATTCTACCCAAAGCAATTTACAGATTTAATGCAACCCCAATCAACATTCTAACGAACCTACTTTGTAGAAATGGAAAAGCAATTCGCCACATTTATATGGAAGAGTAAAGGGCCCCAAATAGCCAAAGCCATCTTGACAAAGAACAAAGTTGGAGGACTCACACATCCCAATATTAAAACTTAATATGAAGCCATATGAAGCCACATTAATCAAAACAAGATGGTACTGCACAAGGACAAACATATAGACCAATGGAATAGAATTGAGAGCTCAGAAATTAACCCTCACATTTATAGCCAATTGATTTTTGACAAGAGGGCCAAGACCACTCCAAGGGGAAAGAACAGTCTCTTCAACGACCAACCACAAATGGTGCTAAAAAAACTGCATCACCATTTGCAAAAGAATGAATGTAGAACTCTGTCTCACCCCATATGTAAAAATCAGCTCAAAGTGTATCAAAGACCTAAATGTACAAGCGAGAACAATAAAGCTCCTAGAAGAAAATATACAGAAGCATTTTTAGGACTTTGTGTTAGGCAGTGATTTCTTAGATTTTACACCTAAAGCATAAGCAACAAAAGAAAAAAAAACAGGTAAATTTAGGAACTCCTCAGAATGAAAAACTTTTGCTTCAAAGGACTTTGTTATGAAAGTAAAATGACATCCTATACATTGAGAAAAAATATTTGGAAACCACATATCCGATAAAGGTTAATATCCAGGATATAAAAAGAAATCCTTCAAACCGAAAACAAAAAGACAAATAATTCAATTGAATAATAGGCAAAATCCTTGAATAGACATTTCTCCAAAGAAGATATATAAATGGCCAAAAAGTACATGAACAGATGCTCAACGTCATGAGTCACAAGGGAAATGCAAATCAAAACCTCAATGAGATTTCATACCTACTAGAACCACTACTAGTCAAAAAACAGAAAATTACATGTGTTGGAGAAGATGTAGAGAAATGGGAATACTTATTCATTGTTAGTGGGAATACAAAATGGTGCAGCCACTGTGGAAGACAGTTTGGTGGTTCTTTAAAAAGTTAAGTACAGAATTACCATATGACCTGGCAATCCCGCTTCTAGGTTTATACTCTGAAAATTGAAAACAGGGACCTGAACAAATATTTGCACACTGATATTCATAGTGGCATTATTCACAATTGCCAAAAGATGGAAGCAACCCAAGTGCCCGTCAACAGAAGAATGGATAAACAAAATGTTGTACATACAATGGAATAATATTCAGCCATAAAAAAGAATGAAGTCCTGATACATGTGACAACATGGATGAACCTTGCAGACATAATGTTGCATGAAATAAGCCAGGCACAAAGAGATCATTGTATGATCTCTCTTATAGGGAATATCTAGAATAAGCAAATCCATTGAGACAGAAAGTAGATTAAAGGTTATCAGAGGTTGGGGCAGGGGAGGAAGAAGGATTACTGCCTATTAACAGTTTCTATTTGAGGTGATAAAACAAATTGGAAATAAATAGGGATGATGGATGCATAATATTGTGAATGAAATTAATGTATGTAATTGGTTAAAATGGCAAATTTTATTATACATATTTTAACACAATTTAAAAAATAGTTCCCCCCAAAAAAGAGAGTGTGTGTTTGGCACAGCAATTCCTGCTGGAAAGTGGAGAGAAGGTGCCAGAGCTCACACTGAAAGCAAGATTAGTAAGGGCCCCTGACTCAAAGTCTCACATACCCCCTGGATCTTGTTGTGAGCCTAGGGCACAGAACAAGCCCCCCCCCACACACACACTTCTCAGTGGGACTCAGGGGTGGGGGGAGGTGGTGGTCTGGGCCCAGGATAAGATGAAAAGGGGAGGGTAGTCTTTCCTGGGATGAGATCATGCCTCTGGCCAGGGTGGGTTTTCTGAAAGGTGAGATGGAGGAGAGTTTCTCAGGATGGGACTGAGAGGGTGGAATACACAGGTGTTCTGGCAAGGAGAAGCAATCCTCAGGTAGGAAGGTAAAGAAAACTTGGTGGGTACATGCACAAGGGGCCCTTCTACCCACGAAAGAGGTTTTAGGTCTGTTGTCCTTGGACTCCAAAAAAAGTCCAATTTTTACATAGTTCTTTGTCCCCCTCTTATAATGTAATTTCCTTTCATTGCTTTACCCCTTCAATAAAGATGTCTTGATGCCCACATTCAGCCACATGTTGGGGTAGGAGGGCTAAAGGGACACCATAGAAGGTGTCCCCTCTGCTCCCCGGAGCCCTGAGGACCTCTGCATGGTGGTCAGCAAAGCGGGGTGTGGGATAAGGGCACAGAGTCTGGAGAGGCAGGGAAGCGCACCCCACACCTACGGGCAGCTTCCAAGTGGTAACTCAGGGAGGGCCTAGGAGAAAACGTGCGTTTGCCTTCTAGAGGACAGCGTGACATATTTCAAACCACGGTTTGAAGCCCAGTAGTGGGTAGTGAAATCTGTTTAAGAGATCTCCACCAGCATTTTTTTTTAGAAAATGCAGTAAACAGAATAGAAGATACCTGACTGCAGTGCTCTAGTAAGAGTATTGTTTTATAAAACTTTTATTTCAGTTACACATGTGTGTATTGTACACATGCACATGAGCTGGATTCATTATGTAAAATATATGTCTTACTGTGAGTCAGCATTAAACGTATTTGAAAGCCACTATGCTAAAGGGCGTCTGGGCATGGAGGCAGATTCTTGGATTACTCCTATAAGGTAAGCAGGACAGGTATTCTAAGCTCCATTTTATAAAGGAGAAACTGAGGAAGTTGTGAAGAAAACAACGTTTCCTGAGACCTGCCGTATGCCAGGCCCCATGCCAAGTGCCTTCATGTGCGTTATCTCATCCGCTTCTCCCCGTGATTCGGGAGTTTCAGCAGCAAAAGAGATTGGGAGTCTTGCCCACAGTCTCGTAGGTCCCAATGTTTCCCAGAGGAGTAATCTGGTTTCCTGACTCTTTCATACTCAAGGAAAAGCCTTGAGAAAGGGGCATTGAGAGAATGACATACTGAGCACAGATGAATGAATCTCTAATGGTTAAATTTTCGGCCTCGGTCGGGGGAGGCATAAAAACCCAGCTCCTTAAATCACACTTCAAAGGCTTCAGCAAAGTCTTAGAAGTAAAACTTGCCCTGGATGGCTGGTTTGTGTGGGAGACAATACATGGACCCTTTTTAGGTTGAAGAGAAACTACTGGGAACATTAAAACCAAGAGCAAGGGATTTCACTGAAGGTCACCTGGAAGTAGAGAACAAAGGAACAGCATTTAAAGGGTATCTTTACCCATAAATTCTTCTCGAAGGGTGAGCAAGTGTTTATTGGGAACCAATTATGTGGCTGCCACCGTGATAATGTATATGGGCAAGTTAAAGAAATACACAGTATATATATATATGTGTGTGTGTATAAAATATATATATATTAGTCTGTGAATATGTATACACTCACATGGACTGTGAAAGGCTAATTAACAGTGTATGTGCAACACAGGAGAGAAAGGGAAAGGAAACTGCAGTAAAGTGGCAAGCCAGGGTTAAGATGAAAGTGTCATGGCTGGGATGTTTCATAGAGACAGATGTGTAATGTTGGAGAAGAGTACTGCAAATTGTCACGGAGTTTTCCAGCCGGCAACCTTTTCATCTGTTTGTAGTTAGTGAGTATAATTTAGGTTTTCCACCTTTCGTATCTGTGATAAGACTAGGAAACTCTCTCTGGGAAAAACTTACTGGGTTTGGTGATAGCAGCAAAGAGGGTAATTAAGTGAATTTATTAATCTGAGAAATTCCGTGATTTATGAGATAGCAAGGAAGCACACTCTCCCAGTAATGTTAGGCGCCTGGGAGTGTTGATTCGTCCTAACCAGGTCTGTCCTTGACATGTTGTGTGACCTTAAGGCCCTCATCCTACTCATTCCCTTCATTTCCTGCTACTGCCCTGGCAGCCGCCCCCCTAACCCCGTCCAGGCCCGTCTGCTTACCCTCTCCTGCACCTTCCTTCACGCCCACCTTCCCTTCCTCACACACAACTGCACAGAGCAGCCCTTCACTCTTTGACATTGTGTTCTGTTTTCCGAAGGGTCTAAGGAGAAAGGAACTGTGGGCAGTCCCCATCCTATAACATTGCCTCCCATGTAGGACATCTCGGCGCTCTTCATTTTATTGCTCCATATATATGCCTTGGTCAGTATCCTATCAGGTTTCATCCAGATGGGATTGTAGCGCTACAAAAGCTGGAGCAAACCCTCTTTGCTGTTCTGTACCCACAGCCCATACAATGCCCTGTGCAATAAATATCAATTGGATTATTCATGAAATTTATCGCCCATTTTGTAAAGTGGAGACCAACAATTGCCTGCCAAGTAGTGTGAGATCATCAGTGGGGAAAGAGTCACATGAAACTAAGGTATTAACTTACATAACATTTCCCTATTCTAAAAAATCAGTAAATACTTTTCCTTTTGTGGTTTTTTTTTATTTAGAAATTTAACTTAATTTATTATATACTTCAATTTAATAATATGTTAAGTACATATGTATTAATTATATTAATATTGAAAGGTTTAGGAGGCAAAAGGGTGAGAAAGAAGAAAGGTACACCAGGAAATTTAAAGTGTGGGGGGGTTTATTTCTGCGCTCCCAGGCAGAACTCACCAAACCCAAGATGGAGGGAGGTGAGTGCACGTGTGGGCTTCGTCGCGGGCAGCTTTTACATGGGCAGGAACTGGGAATAGAACCCGAGTCCTCGGGGCATGGCAGGCAAGCACTCTTACCTGCTGAACCACCATGGCCCGCCCATAAGGATGGAGGTCAGGTGACGTCTGGAAGGGTTGGTTCATTAGTTCTGAAAGGCTGGGAGGGGCGACACAACTTCCGCAGCTCCAGTTGCAGTGCCCTTCCCCGTTCCCCCGACCTAACAAATATCCTCATGAGTATGTAATGCAGTCATAAAGTTCTGGGCAACCATAGTACCTAAATCTCACAATGTGATTTTGCTTCCAAAATGAATATAACTTTTTTTCCTGAGTAAAGAAAGTAGTAGCTAGTATTGGATTTGATCAAAGGTAGTGACATTTTCCTAAAAAAAGAAAGTTGGTTTCTTTGTGTTCTGCAGCCAGTTTTGATTGTTGGTTTATGCAATGTACTCTACGAATCGTATACTTTACATATGATCTTTACTGTATTTTTTCCACATGGTTTCAGGATAAATTTTACACATTGTATGTACTCTGTTCTTCAGTGTTAATAATTGTCATTTATTGAGCACTGACTATGTGCCATGCATTTCACATTTATTCACTCATTTAGTCTTCTCAATACCCTAGGGAGGTAGGTGTTTCTGGGTGGTACGTTGTGTTGCATGTGAATTAAGTAGGTGGTATAATCTTCCACGTAGACGTCAGAGAGCCTCCTTCCCCATCACCCCACTGGGCTCAGGAGCAAAAGGTCATGGTGGCAGGAATGGAGGTCATGTAGGGTCTCACGAACATGATCCTCCTCCATCCAAGACTGACCCGGCCACTTCCACTGTTCTGAGCCAACTTGAATCAGGCCAAATGGGAGCCTCTGTGCTGATCTGTCGTCTTTGCAGACACCTGATGGCAGGTTTATTGCTTTAGACTTCTACCATTATGCAAAAGGTGCGTCTGATTGTCCTAAGTGGAATGAATATGTATTCGAGATTTGAATTTGCTTTCCTTTATTCTGTCAATGTGAGCATTGTGAAGTTAATAAATGCCTTAAATAGCACTAAAGTATCCCTCAAATATTGCTTTACAGGGAAAGAAAAAGGCAATGGATTACTGTCATGAGATTCAATGATCTTACCATCTATTCCCGTAACCAAAAATCTTATAGAACAGTGGCAAGGCATGGGCTACCAAAGAAATAGTTATAACACTTTCAGAGATTAGAGTGCTGGATTACAGAATGCAGTATATGTCTAGACCAGTGACCCAAAATACCCAGAGCTAAGAACCAGTAGGTGGAAGTGGACAAGATTACACCCAGTGACCAAGGCATAAAATTTTTTGCTTCCTGACCTCATGAATGTGATCTCTGCTGATTGAGAAGTGTTAGTACCCAAGGGAGGAATGCTTCTACCAGGAAATACAGTGGAATAGAAACTAGTATATATACCTTGTATTTTGTTCTCTTCTGACATCAGGCAAACAGAAAAAAGGAGAGGTTATCTTGGCTGGAGTTGTTGATTCCAATTATCAAGGGAAGTAAGACTGGATTAAACAGTATGGATGGAGAGGAGTATGGGTCCTGGGAGGTACTCCTAGAAAGTGTTAAGTATAGGAAGAAGACTGCAGGTGGATATCAGGCAGTAAAGCATGGGTTATAGTGGACTTTGGTCATTGGTTTGGTTGCCCATCTCAAACCCTTCATCCTATTTGTGACTCTTCCCCAGTGAGGAAGCCCTATTGAGAGGAATACCCTCTCACCAGGCACACACTCTACTGCCATGGGAGGCTGAAAGATCCAGACATTCTGTTTTCCCCCAGGGAATGAGTGCATGGCCACATGGCCCAGTCAGTCAACTGGAAACCCCTGTCCAACCCTTTGAATCTGTAGGGAGTGCCAGAGATGCAGAAGTGGGTAGAGATTATTATGATTTACAGAAACAGAACTAATAGTCCCTAGAGGCCACGACTGTGGGTGTTTTATCAGCCAAAGTGTTCCTGAGGCAAGTCCTGGATTGGTGGGTTCTTTCTGCTGCCTGAACCGCCTTGGTTTCAGCCCATTTTCTAAGTCTAGTTCTCCAGATATCCTGAAGCTCTCTTTTCAGTCCAATCCTTCCCTGCTTAAGTTAGCCATTGTGATAGTTAAACTCATGTGTCAACTTGGTCAGGTTATGGTGTCTGGTTGTTTGGTTAAATAAGCATTAGCTTGATTGTTACTGGAAGGGTATTCATGAATTTAAATCTTAGTCAGTTGATTGCATCTATGGTTGATTACATCTACAATTAACCAAGGAGATGGGCTTCAGCAATGAGAGAAGTCTCATTCACTCAATTGAAAGCCTTAAAAGGTTTCAGTACGCAGAAGGAAGGATTTTTATTTCCATTTCAGACAGCTTCCTCCAGGGAATTCACTGCCACATTTCTTGAAATTCCCAACTTGTGGCTTCTCCTGGAGAATTCAAGATTACCTTCATCAATTTTCTGACTGGCAGCCTACCCTATGGAATTTGGACTTGCCAATCCCCATGGTCATGTGAGCCAATTCCCATAATAAATCTCATCACATTTACATATATATATATATTACCTATAAATATATGACTAATACAGCCATAGTCATCTGTTGTTTTCAGCCCATAGCTCTAGCTGGTACAAAGGGGAAATGAGCACACACATGAATTCATCTTTTGTTTTGTGGTTAAGACCATATATGACTTTTTCCTCCCTTCCTAACTGCTATAGGTTATTCTTGTCTTGCTTTGTTTTTTACTTCAGTTTTGTATAGACAAGGGATGGTATAAGTGCTGTAAAAATAAAGATTAAAGTTGAGAAGAGCAAAACATTAAGGCATGACAAAGAAAATCTTTTCAGCAACAAGTGTGTTAGTTTGAAACATACCCCAGAAAAACCATGCTCTTTAACTTTGTTTCAATATTGCTGAATTGGATCTTTCTGATTAAGTAGTTTTCATGGTGATGTGACCCACCCAATTGTGGGCAGGACCTTTTAATTAGGTGGTTTCCATGGAGATGCGTCTCTACCCATTCAAGGTGGGGTTGCTTACTGGAGTCCTTTAAGAGGGAACTATTTTGAAAGAAGCTTCAGAGCCCACACAGTCAGAGGCCTTTGGAGATGCAGAAGGAAACTCCCCCACCCGGGGAAGCCTTATGAAATGAGAAGATGGGAGAGAAAGCTAGCAGATGTCAGCATGTGCCTTCCCAGCTGACAGGGGTGTTCTGGACAGCATCAACCTTTCTTGAATGAAGGTAACCTCTTATGGCGCCTTAAATTGGACATTTTCATGGTCTTAGAACTGTAAACTTACAACTTACTAAATTCTCTTTTTAAAAGCCATTTCGTTTCTGTGAATGAAAACCAAAACAATAAGCAATCAGCATTTAGCTACCACATGTCAATTTTCCACCTTGCACTTAAACTAAGCAATAATTCCTAGTTTATGAACTAATGAACTAAAACAAAATGAAACAAAACAACAGAGGAAACAACAAAACAAAACAAAAAGGCAAGATTTGTAGGCTAAAAACTGAATTAAACTCAATATTAGATTTCACTGCAATGAATAATGGAACCAAAATTTTTTTTTAAGATTCCTTTGAAAAAGTTTTTCTTCTATTTCTTTACTTCCTTCCATTTCCTGTGCCTTTCTCTTTTATTGATCTCTTATTAATCTTCTTTTCTCCCCTATTTGCTCTGTCATCATGGAAAACTTTTCTACCTTCTTCTCCATCTTTTCTTGCCCAAATAAGAAACTGTTTGCATTAGCTAATGCTCATCAAATTTAATTATGTGTGTGTGTTTTTATAAAAACTTATAAATGTATATTTCATGGAGAAATATTATTTACTAAACCTGATTTAGTTGGCCATGTGGAGTGTTGACAATCTTCTCTTTACCAAACAATCCTGATTCTTTTTGGAAGCATGAAAACAGTAACTTCCTTCTCCATCTTCTCCCTAGAATGAAATTGAGCATTGGATTGTGACTTTTGTGTGCTCAGAGGAGAAGAACGTTATGAACTGTAAAGTTGGTGTTAGAAATGCTAATCTCACGCATGTCTGAAGGTTCTGTTTCCCTGGAGCCAACAACCAAGGGTAGGTACAGGCAGGATGGATAACGACAGTGAAGACTGAGAGAAAAGAACACTATCATGAGGCAAAGGAGATGGGAAAAAGAAGGGACACAGGACATGGAGGAAAAAGGTGAAAAACAGAGGCAACTGTTCCAATAAAACCTCCAATTGTAAAAGAAGCTGTTCAGAGAAGCTGGCTTCTGAAGGGATGTTCATTTAACTTCAGGTTCAGGAAAGCCATAAAGAAGGTCAATGAGGAAAAATGCTTTTGGGTACGGAACATCCACTCCAGGATGTTTGTAGAGGACCTTTGAAAAGGGCAACTGAAAGGCCTTGCTAAAGACATGCTGAGGAAAATCCAGGGGAGAATAACAACAGATAGAGTTTCCCATGGCTTCTCAGAGGGCAGTTTTATCTGGAAATCTAATGTTCAACGTGAAAACAGTGCACCTGTAGCTGTCCCAGACCAGAACGAGCAAACCAGAACAAGGGAGGAATGAAAAGTCCCAAGAGACTGATTGTTGTGTGACACTAAACCAAACTAATAATAAATTTATCTGTAATGACAATAATGGCCTATTTTACAGAATGCTGTAGAATATATCAATTGTTTGGCATATTCTCATTTAATGTTCACACAGTTCCTAGCAGGCTCGTGTTGTTATCCTCAGTTCATAGTTCAGGAAACTGAGGCTCAGAGCCTTTGAACTTGGCCAAGGTCTCCCAGCTCATAGCAAACAGGTGGCTGGGTTCTGTTCATTGTGCCATGCTGAGCCCCCAGCACATGAAAATTGCACTGTAGTAATTTCTCACAGTGCAGTAAAAGAAAAACCATGGAGGAGGGACATTTAAAAGCAAGAGGAAAAGGCCTCTGCCCCCAAATCCAGGGTGTTTGAAGGGACATCTTTGACCTTTTGGGCATGACTCACAAAGTCGATTTCTGTCTGGATGTTCCCTAGCTGGTTTCCTTACTTTAGGCTCCTTTGCTATTTCCGAAGGTCTGTGAGACGGAATAAATCCTAGAGCTTATTCTTTATGCGAGAAAAATGTGAAGAAGGCCTCTTGAAAGCTTACTGAGGCCTTTCTTTAAGATGGAAAATTTAACACTTTTGTGGTATTTTTCTTAATTGATTTCATAAGTCATGTAGCCTTAAATTGTCCCCTCCCATATATATAAGTATTTCTTGCATAATTCAACAAATAATGTCTAGTTTTTATTTTATCCCCATTAGGATCCATTAGGGACTTACTTGGTTTCATTTTAAAGCACTTTCACAAAATACGTTATCTCAATTCTTTCTTACCACAATCCTGGGAAGGGGCTATTAGGTTTCCCATTGCACGGATGGGGAAACTGAGGCTCATAGATGACAGATCACTTGCCCAAAATCAAGTAGCTAAAAAGTGGGCTGAGCTGGAGCTTCAGACCAAGTCTAGGCTTACAATTAAATGAAATTAATGTGCACGTTTAGAAAGAATTACCAATGGAAAGTTAAAAGGAGGGACTTGGGGAGAAAGAAAGAGTATTTGCTTTGCTTTAGTGACTTTTTTTTTACTATATCCTATTCTCAGGACTGAAAGCTCCAAGTAGAGCTAGGGATGGGAAGAAAAGGGAAGTTATTTAGAGAAATGCTCTTCAGAAACATCCCAAATATATTTTTATTTGTTTTGATTCATCAAGAAAGGCAGACTCCATGTTTTAAATTAATATTTTTCCCAAGGATATTTTAAACCCAGTTCAAGATCCATGTTCAAATCTTTAAAACTTGATAAAAGTACCTGGTTGTTGATTTGTTTTCTTTTTTAAAAAAGTACATCTAGTTGTCTGTTTAAGAAAACAAAAATCATTTAATTTTTCTAAAACTATTGATAGAGAATATTAAATATTCTCTGGGATTGTGAAATAGGAAATAAATTTACTGAGGTCTGAGAAATGGCTTGTGTCTTTTTTTTATTAATTAAAAAATTTTTTTAAACATAACATACAAACACGAACGTTCTTACTATATGATCATTCCATTCTGGGTATATAATCAATAACTCACAATTTCATCACATAGTTGTATATTCATCACCATGATCATTTCTTAGAACATTAGTGGCTTGTATCTCTAACCAGGCTTATTAATTATGTTTTATCTCATAGGATTCCCCTTGTTTGACAAGACAGGAGGGAGGCATGGCAAGGCCTTTGGAATTAGAGAAGCTGCTGCACTTAGTTCTGCTCTATATTTTGCAAAAGGATATATCAATCTACAGATAAAATGCTGGGATTTAAGTTACCATGCAATATTGCGCTTTCTACAGAAATTCTTATTTTGAGGATGATTTTCAGTTCACAATTATATACCAATTCTAAGAAAGTCGGTTTTGATGTGTTTTGTTTTTTTTTTGTTTGTTTATTTGTGGTGAATTTAAGTATCTCCTATTTGGGGAGATGGCAGCCATACAGAGAGGTTGCTGAAATTCTCACTCACTAATGAGATAAACATCGGTTATTGTTCCCAGAATCTTCTAGATGGTGTGACAGACCCTGTGAAGGGCAGACCTCATTGGAGTTCAGCTTTAAACAAAGTGAAGGGGATTCGCTGTGTCAAGGATTTTTTAATTGGCTGTCTGCATTGTGCAGACTCATTAGGTAATTGCCAACATCCTACTTCACTTTGCATGCTATGGACCTGGCTACAGAAGAAGGCATTTGGAGAGAGACCCCACGGGGAGAGGGCTCCAGGCCCAGGCAGAGGAGGGGAGCAAAACAAGGAGGTGGGAGTGGGAGGAGGGAAACAAAAGGAGCGGTGAACAGAAAGGAGAGAATGTCAGGAGAGAGAGAGGGGGCAGAGGAGTGATGCAGCCTGGAGGTGGAATTGGAGACGCCCTTGGAAATCAAGATTCAGAGGAGATGATGGAAAAGTATAAATGGACAAATAAGATCTGAAGAGACAAGAGAAAGCTCGGGCAGAAGCAGCAGCCTACCAGGGGAGAGGAGGCTGAGGGGTGGAGGGAAGAGATGACTCACATCCTAGCGCGTTGTTTATCCAAAGGGCTCCCAAGAAGTTGGAGAACCGAGGTGGGGAAAGGGCTGACTGACTCCATGGGGGAGGGAGGACACCGTGGCAAATTTGAGCTCTGATATGGAGAAGCTGGTGGGTCTCAGGGAGAGGCGATGGTTTCAGAGCAAACAGGAAAATGACTCATCACCCACCAAATTCCACCAGGACGACAATGGGGCTGGGAAAGGAGGATGAGGACATGGCAGTGTGAAAGGGGCCCTTCCCAGGAGCAAATGGGACTTGATTCCAAAAGTAGAACTTAAATAGAAGAAGGAAAAGCAGCATTATCGACAGCAGATTCCTCACCTGCCTGCATGGAAGAAAGTTTCCTAAAAACAAAACAGACCCGAAATCCAACCTATCTTAAATTTGCTTTATAAAGAACCATGTGATGTGTAACAATGAAGGGAAAAAAGGGGGGGGGACCCAAAATATTAATCAATAGAGAAATTATTAAATAAATCGTGACATTTTGACAAGGCAATACTATGAAGCAATTGAAAGAAGAAAAAATAAACACATATACCAAAAGACAAATTATTAAGTTTTATAAAAACAACTTACATGCGGGGATGCGAGGATAATTCAGTGGTAGAATTCTTGCCTGCCATGTGGGAAACCCGGGTTCGATTTCCAGCCTATGCACTTCCCCAAAACAAACAAAAGAAACCAACAAAACAAACAAACAAAAAATTCAACAAATGGTGCTGCAATCGCTGGATACTCACATGGAAAAAGAATGAAACGTGACCCCGCCACACATCATACAAAAAAACAAAAACACCCCCCCCAACTACATGGAACAGTAATATGATTCCCTCTAAATGGATTTAAGAAATATTTGTATGGGCGGACCACAGTGGGTCAGCAGGCAGCGCTCCTGCCATGCCAGAGACCCACGTTCGATTCCCAGTGCCTGCCGTGGGGAAAAATATATATATATATGTATGCACGTATGTCCCAGTGAGTTAATGTGTGAGAAGTGCACACCAAACTGTTGAAAGAGGTAATGAGGTGGGGTGAGGGGCAAAGAGAGCGAAAGCAGAGGTCAAGAGGGGGCATCTGGATTTTATTCTGAATACTTTTGTCTATTATATTAAAAAAAGTCACCAAAAGGCACGATAAAGACTACATAGAAGGACAGTGGACAGAGGCGTCATACTCAAAATTAGTGAGATTTTCTCCAAGGAGGGAGTGAGGGTGTTGCAGAAGTGTCTGGGGATAACTGGGGAGCATTAGGGCTCAGGTCGGGAAGGGGCCAGGGGTCTGTGCGGGACAGCTGCTTCTGTGCAGGAAGAGGGACACCGTGAGAAACAGCATCATGGGACTGATTATCACCATCGGTTGGGTCTTGTCTAGGGATCTCAAAACACTTTCAAGGTGCATGTCTCCCCTCAGCCTTGGGAGACAGGCCTTAATTTCCTGCAGGGAATTTAAGGGCTGCTGGACAGATCACACAGCAAATCACTAGTAAGGCCAGAATTAGACCCCTGGGTGAGAGCCTGCCCGCCTCAGATGGTCAGAGAACTTCAGCTCTGAAAGCCACCTGGAAGGTTTGCCGGTCCTGGCTACCTCCCTCAGAAGGGCTTTCGCCAACTGCCTCTGATCTCATTATGTTTACTCTTTCCCATTGAATCCTTACCTTTTCCTGCCAAACCATTGGTCATTATGTCTTTATTTGGGTTCACTACATGCTACTGGGTGGAACAGCATCCTTCTCTCCCTGCCCCAAATGCACATCCACCTGGACCTCAGAATGGGACCTTATCTGGAAATGGGGTCTTTGTTAAGATGAGGTCATATCGAATTGGCATGGGCCCTAAATCCAACAACTAGTGTCCTTTTAAGAAAGCCATGTGAAGAAACAGAGTCACCCAGGGGGCAGGCCACGTGATGATGGAGACAGATGCATGCACAAGCCAAGGAATGCCAAGAATGACTGGAGACCACCAGGAGCCCAGAGAGGGCAGGGAGCCTCCAGAAGAACAACCCAGCCGACCCCTTGATTTTGGACATCTTGCCTCCAGAACTGTAAGAAAATACATCTCTGTTGTTTTAAGCCACCCAGTGGGTGCTAATTTGTTACAGCAGCCCTAGGAAGCTAATAGGTGCTTAGCGTTTGCTCCTCCACCACCCTGAGAACAGAAAACGTCCCCCTGTCCAATCTGTTTACCACTGCCTTCCTAGCACCCGGCGCAGAGAGGCTGCTCAGCAAACATCCACGGAATGAGTAAGTGCCCAAGCGAGTCCAGTCTTCCCTGTGACCACCTGGATTGCCAAACCCGGCATTTTGAACTTGGCATTGGGTGGGCGGGGTTCTCAGGAAGGTGCTTTGGGAATATGTTGGTGGGACAAAACCCTGGGATTCCTAAGTAGGTCAGCAGGTGAATGCTTGAATCCACAGCCCAACCCGTGGTCCATGAGTCAGTCCCCTTGGCCTGGCATTGAGCAGCTGATGAGACAATCCACTGCCCCCACCCAGGGCTTCCTGCAGGCTGCTTGGAAGAGGCACAGGGGCAGACCCAGAGGGGAGGGAGGGACCAGGTGACTGCACCCTTCAGACACGTGGCCTGGCCGGCTCAGGGAAGCAGGGGTGCTGCCAGGGAAGATGCACATGAGCCTTCCACCCTCTCCCCACGGGAGGCAGTCCCCACCCACCTGCCACGGGGGCCTCCACCCAGTGGTACGGATACCCTGAAAATCTCTCAGATGCCAAGGGCAAAGCTTTCAGCTTCTCCAGTTACTTTGGAGGAGGGTGCCCCAAAGTGCTGGGGAGGTGGGGGGGTGGGGATTTTGCTACTCCAGTGGGTCGCCCCCGCCCCCTAAGTGAGGGGAAACAATGACAGAGAGCAGATGTTTGCCCCCAAGCTCCTGGGGTGGAGGCAGCGTCTCCCACTCCTGCCTCTGTGTAGGAGTCAGCCAGAAGATGACGCTGCCTCCCAGTGGGTGGGAGAGAGGGAGAGGTAGGCTGCAGGAGGAAGGGAGGAAGAAGACTCAAGAGGAAAATTCCTGTTTCAGAATTGGGAGTCCATGTTCTGTGTTCTGGGAGCCCTGCCCTCCCATGCAGCTCCTTCTGAGCTATGCCACCCAGCATCCTGGTAAGCCTGGAATCTGGGATTGGGAGTGCATAGCCTCCCCAGCACCTTCCCTGGCCCTTAGCCTCTCTGTCCCCCCTGCACTCATATTACCTGGGCCTTGCTCCTTGGCCAGACAGACTGACTTCCGACAACTCCAGGGCTTAGAGATTTCTGCATGTTAAGCCCTCAACTGCACCTCTGAAGTTCTGCCTGGCAGCCTTTCTGACAGCTTGGCAAGCCACGACTTTTATTTTCTTTATCCCTGACTTCACTTACTTTAGATCACAAACAAAAAGTGACAAAGCCAGGGGCCCTTGAGGTTTAGGGTCCTAAGGTTTTTTACGCCTCTCACTGATCAGCCATGGGCCTTCTTTGATTTTATGCATTTCAGATGAGAAGTACCTAATCTGCCAAGTAAATCTAAAAGCACCATGTCCAAGATGCCCTGAAATCAATGGACAGGTCTGCCCGGAAGCACGGGAAATAGAATTCCTTTGCTAGACCAAGAGGGGAACTGAATTCCCTTGGGTACCTTGGAGATCTAGTCTATTCTCTAGGGAAGGGCCTGGGCAAATAGGCTACTGCCCTCCTCTGGATGGAACTGGAGGTACCCCAACTTCTCCAACCCCCTACCCCTGCTATGGAGCATTTTCATGTTTCTTGCTGGGACGGGAGAGTGCTTTTCAAAGTTACTTAAGGAACTTCAAATCACAGCACCATCAGATGTCCCAGAACCAAGAATCGCTTTTGTCTTATTTACAGATGAGGGCAATGAGGTCACTTCTCAAGAAACATACGTTTTTTTTTTGTTTGTTTTTTTGGAAAACTCTGACACATGAAAGCAGCAACGCATAAAGACACTTCACCAGGGAAGGCTGCACCAAATAGCACTGGAGCGTCAAGGTCAGTGCATGTGTGTTCCACCCCGGGGCCCGGCTATTCTTGTATGTCATACTGCTTCCGAGCCCTTGCAATCCCATCTTGGGGGATTGGGTGGGAAGTTGGCTGAGACTCATATAGCCCTCCTCAGCTGGGCCAATGTCTTGCTGACATTTCCTTGCTATGAAGCTGTCCCAGACTTAGCAGACAGAGTCGTCTGCTATACCCTACTACATGTTCTGCTCTGCTGTTTACCAGCCAATACCCATCTCTCTGATCCTCAGTTTACTCATTTAATTCCTGAGACCTCAATAGATAATGATTACATGAAATAATGAGTTTTATTATTTATGAAATAATAAAATATTTTATTAATGAAATAATGAAATAAAATTATTTATAATAATAAATAAAATGTGTTTGTTATTAATAAAATAATTTATTTTATTCTATATATGCATATATTTATTATATATATAATATCTATATATGCTCCCAATATAATAATATATATATTATAATATGTATATGCTCCTAATAGGGGAGTTCATTAATTTCCCCTTTTCTAGGACTTTCCTCATCCCTCTCAAATAAAATAAAATAAAATAAAACAAAATAAATGCAGACTGGGCTTGACCAAAAGGGGGAAAAGAAATGCAACAAAATAAGGTTTCAGTGGCTAAGAGATTTCAGAGTCAAGAGGTCATTCTGGAGGTTACTCTTATGCAAGCTTCAGCCAGATATTACAAATTGCCGTGACATGCCAAGCCTCAACTAACAGTATTCCTGAAAACCCTAAAGAAAAACTCTTTGATAGAGTCTGTCTAAGACTCTATAAAAGTTTTACTTATTAAGTTTATTCTTCAGAAACTAAAACGTCCAGATGGTTCCTAGGCCAGATAAGCCCTAAACCCCAGAGGCACCAGTCTCTCCCAGAACATCAACCAGTTGCCTCCCCTACTCCTTGGTGTCAGCACCCCTTTCAACATGAAGAACGTAGAATGGTCATTGCCCAAATATCCCTGAAGACTGAGTGAATGATCAAACGAGAGGGAGGAATTGTAACAGAGAAGTTGGGATTTAACGAAGGATTATGGCTACTGAATCATTATATGGATATTTCTTTTTGTTTCTAGTATGTCAGAACAGCCAGAAGGAGATACACGAAATTGTGGAACTGTAACCCATCCTATACTTTGAAATTAATCACTTTTATGCATATATGTCAATTTCACAATAAAAAATGTTAAACAAACAAGCAAATAAATAAATAAATGCAGACTGCCTCGCTGGCTCAGACGCAAAGACCCCTAACCAATGTCCTGACATCAGTGTTTGCCTGTTTCTAGTAAACGGATGTAGGGCGACTGCCTCAACGTCCCATGAGGTGGGTATAACTATCCCCGTTTTTTGCAATAAAGGAAACTGAGGCTCAGAAAAGTGAAATAGCTCATCTGAGGTCACAGAGTTAGTAAACAGTGAAGCTGGACTTCAGGCTCCCATCTGTCTGATAAAAATCTCATGCCATTACCCCTAGACAATACGACTGCCCTCTTCAACTTGAGTTTTAAAAACGAGTGACACAATGAAATCAGAAGAAAAGATAGATGATAAAGACTGAGATGGTATAATCTAGGAATGCCTAGAGTGTGTAACGATAGTGACTAAATGTACAAATTTAAAAATGTTTTTGCATGAGGAAGCACAAAGGAATGTCAACACTGCAGGGTGTTGAAAATAGATGGTAATTAATATTTTAAAAATTTAACTTTTGTGTGGGACTAAAGCAAAAAATGTTTATTTGGTACAAAATTTATATTTTGACTAGTGCATTTCCTAATATAACTTATGTGGACAGCTTTACTGAACATCATAGTAGATCGAATCTTGAGTAGGGCATGAGATTTTGTAGGTTTGTCCAGAGTGATGCCCCAATAAATCCCAGAAGAATTTGAACAGTGAATTAAAAAGTATTTGCAAAATTCCTTTGGGGGAATGGCGAGAAAGGGGGAAAATTTAACGTGCCCAAGTGGAAAATTCCTGGTATTCTCACAAACACTGGGGACAACCAAAGCAATAGGCCAAGCCCTCAAACTTGGGGTTTGTCCATATGAAACTTAACCCCGCAAAAGATAGGCTAAGTCTGCTTAAAATTAGGCCTAAGAGTCACCCCCAGAGAACCTCTTTTGTTGCTCAGATGTGGCCTCTTTCTCAGCCAACATGACAAGCAAATTCACTGCCCTCCCCTCTCTATGTGGGACATGACTCCCAGGGGTGTGGGCTGTCCTGGCAACATGGGACAGAAATCCTAGAATGAGCTGGGACTCAGCATTAGGGGATTAAGAAAACCTTCTTGACCAAAAGCGGGGAAGAGAGAAATGAGGCAAAATAAAGCGTCAATGGCTGAGAGATTCCAAACAAAGTTGAGAGGTTATCCTGGAGGTTATTCTTACATATTATATAGATATCACCTTTTTAGTTAAGGTGTAATGGAGAGGCTGGAGGGAACTGCCTGAAAATGTAGAGCTGTGTTCCAGTAGCCATGTTTCTTGAAGATGATTGTTTAATGATATACCTTTTGCAATGTGACAGTGTGATTGTGAAAACCTTGTGTCTGATGCTTCTTTTCTCTACCTTATGGACAGATGAATAAAACATATGGGTTAAAAATAAATAAATAATAGGGGGAACAAATGTTAAAATAAATTTAGTGGATTGAAATGCTGGTGCTCCGTGACAGGGCAGGGGGTAAGGTATGTACAAAGTCTTTCCTTGTTTCTTTTTACTTATTTTTCTGGATTGATGCAAATGTTCTGAGAGGTGATCGTGCTGATGAATATATAACTATGTGATGATATTGTGATTTATTGATTATACACCAAGAATGGAGTGATCATATGGTAATAATGTTCGTGTTTGTATGTTGTTATGTTTAAAAACATTTTTTTAATGACTAGAATAGGAATCATACTTTATATGCAGTTTTGTAGTTTGCTTTTTTTAGCTTATTGTGTATATTTTTCCATGTTATTAAATGTTCTTCACTAATAAAAAAGATTATATTGTGAATTACTGATTATATATATAGAACGGAATGATCAAAATAGGAATGTTTGCGTTTGTTTGGTGCTTTTTGGTATTTAAAAAAATAAAATAAAATAATTAAAAAAACAAAATGAGTGAGTCCTCCCAGCTTTCAGGAGACAAACCCATTTCTGCATCCGCCCTGGGGAAGAACCTTGGGGCTATCTTTCCAGGGAGGCCCAACCTGCTCACAGACGGCCAAGGCAATGCAAGGTGAAGGTCAGGGGCTTCCTGAGAAATGCGAGGCAGTGTCTGGCTGTGTCCTTAGCCGGGATTATGTCAGGGATGGACGGGGTTGAAATATAACCAGTGGTTACTGAGGATTCGAGGGTGGGGGGTGGCTGGTGAATGAGGTGGGAGGACGAGGGTGGGGTGGGCAAGGACTCCTGAGCGCTCAGATCCGGTGCCGTTCCCGTAAACAAGCAAAGCCCTCAGCTCCCCGGAGGGCCTGGGAAGCAAATGTGTGTGCATCTTCGCCTCTTTCTCAGCAGCTGTTCGCCGAGGACGCGGCCCTGCCATCTCCGGCAGTCCTTCCCCTCGTCCTTCCCCTGCCCCCAGCGCGAGCCTCAGGAAGTGGAGCTGCTGAGAATCTCTCCTCCAGCCTTGCCTCCCGCCGAGAGTGTCCTCCGCCAGAGCATTTCCTGGCCTAATTAAGCCGGGTAATGAGTAGCTAGGAGGGAGGGGATAAAAGCCCTAGGCGGCTTAGGGCTGAGACAGTTTATGACAGGGGCGTCTGCAGCTGGTGACACTCTTAGCAAAGTTATTTCTCAGAACCCTGGGAAGTTGCGTGTTGTTTCCACAGCCGAGTGAGCCCCGAAGGTAAGCAAGCTCAGGGCGCTTGCGTCTCTGGGGGCCTGGCTGAAGGGTGCTGAGAGAGCATCGGCAAGGGACGTTGGTCCGGGCAAGGTCGGATGCGAGCTGGAGAGCCGCCACGAGCCCCCCCCCCCCCAGCTAAGGCCCTTAACTCAGCCCGAGGCTGGGGTGTCCTTGGTGACCACGTGCCACACTACCCGCGGCGTGGGTTTTATGTTCCATCTGAACGCTAGGACTGGGCACTGCGGGCAGTTTCCTAAGACCGTATCTGGTTCAGGATAAGGAAAGCTGAGCTAGACACACTGACCCCGACTCCCCACAGTCCTTTTTTAAGGGTGCTAAGAATTGTTCACTGGGAAAGACCTGGCCCCCAGCAGCCAGGAATGGGGCCGAGGGGCTTGCTGGCAGGGACCAGGCAGAGATGGAAAGGCCCTCGCGGGGAGCCCTGGAAGCCAGGGCCTGCCCTTCTGAGACACCCAGGGGCCGGGAGGTGACAGTTACCACCACCACCCCACCTCCACAGGCCTCCGGCCAGGACTTCCAACCCAACCCAAATCTGCAAATGCAGCCTCTGCACCAGTTCTCCTCTCGCTTTCGCACCTGTGTGTCTGTTTTTGTTTTCTAAATTCATTTTGCACTCATTTATTGATTGGCCAGGGAACCACAGCGTGTGCGTGGGAGTGGGGTAGGGGTGGGGTGGGGCTGAAGTGGGGGGTGGGGCTGGTCCTGGGGCCTGCTCCAGCACTGGGTCTCTAAGTGAACTGGGGGAGGTCACGTGACCTCTCAGCCAGCTCACCTGTAAAAGGAGGGCATTGCTGATGCCCAGCCTCCACCTGATGCCCACGTCTTCCACCTCAGGGTACCTGATGCACACTTCTGCACGGACAATCAATTAAGCCTCAGTTACCCTGTAATGCAGAGCAGAGTGCACATTTGTGTTTGATGATGGAGGGGCGTGTAATGAATATTTTGAACATTTCAATTTTCTGAATGAGACCTGTTTTCAGGCCGGTCCCAGATCCTCGCTTCCCACTATATTCTTGGTGGAGGCCGCCGTGGTGGGCTTCCAGGGACCCCTCCTCTCTTTCTCATGACTTCTCTCTCCTTTGCTCTTTTCCTCTGCCGTTCTCAAACTCTTGTCCATTTTCTTGCCTGTTTACCTTTCTAAATGAGAAGGGGGTAGTCAGATCACAAATAACCCGGCATTTCCCCCTTTTCCCTCCGTTGCTATAGCAGGAGGAGTCCAGGGCCCTGACCGGAGACGGCGGCTCTGAGCTGCCCCCACCGCTGCCTGGGCTGCCAGCGCTCTCAAGTCCTCGGGGAGGGTCCTCGGAGCCGGCCGCCTGCGGTTCAGACGAGGGAGGGCCATACCAAGAAGAGGGGGGTACAGGCCTGGAAGCTTCCACCCCGTGCCCCTGCCCACCCTGCCAACCCCTTCTGCACCGCAGCAGCTGGGCAGGCCAGGGGAGCCAAACCACTTGGAAAGTAATCCAAGTTAAAAAAGAGAGAGGGGAAAGGATCTTGTCAGATCCCTCGACACAGAAAACTGAAACCTGATACTCTTTGTCACTGAGAGAGGCAGGGAGAGAAAAGGGAAGAGAGACAGAAAGGAAAAGCAGGAAGGCAGGAGAAGGGAAGGTGTGTGAGGCCACAGGAATCCCAGGGGCCCGCCTGAAGCCCTGGACGCAGCTATAACGTGAGTACTCGTGGGTCGTCAGCTCCTCCTGGGCTGACTCCTGATAGGAGCCAAGAGACAGGGAGCTTTCAGCAGGGAGAGCTGGGGCCACAGTGGCAGCTGCCAGAGCCCTGTCCGCTGTCCCAACCTATGCTCCATAGGAACCTTAGTCCCTTTTCTAGAAGGGGTGAGCTCCTCTTTCCCACCCCTTTCTTTTGTGAATAGAGCTGGTTTGAAAAATGTGCACAAAGCTTCATCATGGACCAAGGAGAAGCCATTCTTTCCTTCACCAAATTTTCATTGGCTGGTTGGATAAATGAGAAAGTTGCCATTCTCACTGGCCAACGGCATGGTCAGAGAGGAAAATGACTCCAGCATGACAGGGAAGGGTTACGGGGGTTCATTTTGCTGGGTTACAAGGAGGAGGCTCGGTTAGCTTATTAGTGCTAGGTGCAGTTCCGGGAGCCACGGTGCTTATGACAAAGGATCTGTCCTTGAGGTATAGTTTGCCATCTGGTTGGGACAACAAGGCTTTCAGCCAAAACAATTAGTGAACAATATACAAAGAAGTCCAATAGAGAGCCGAATGTGTGACAAAGCCAGTGGTCCCATAGGCCTGCCCCAGTGTCATTTGCAGAGAAGGCGCCTTTAGGTGAAACGCTCTCTAAGGTCACCCTTTGCTTCCGCGGCTGTTTCCCGAGCCCCTCCCGTGTGCCAGGCACCGGTCTCAGCCCTGAGATATGGCAGTGACCAGGACAGATTCCACCGCTGCCTTGGTGGAGCTTGCCCAAAGGGGTCTGGCTTCATGCTCGGCTATGTGCTTTTGTGTTCAGAGTTCATTTATTTGTTTATTTACATACCATCTGTGTTCAAAAAGAATTTGAGGCAATTTCTGATGAATGGCACAGGTACCCTAAATCTGAAAACCAGCATGAAAGTTGAGGCTCAGGTTGTAAAGGAAGCTGGGGCAAGAGAATAATTGCACCAGAAAACCTAGATGCAAGTCCAGGTTGCAACAACTGAGCCCCAAAATTGGCTCTGAGCTGCCTCGTGGTTGTGTCAAAAAGAAAAATGGTGTGCCTAATAAAAAGGAAGCATTTGTGTGTGTGTGTGTGTGTGTATGCACAGGTCCCTTCTTTCAGGAACTAACCCTGAGGTTTGCTTCTCACCCCGACCCCACATGAGCCCAGACTTGCTCAGGTATAAGCTGTTCTGCAGGAGGACGAAGCTCTTGGCTCCTTTGCACCTGGGTTCCTACCTTCGGGAAGGCCCCTTTCCCCTTAGCCTGGGTGAATACTATGGCCATCCAAGATTCGGCACAGCCATCACCTCTGCTCTACATCCTGTGATATCTGTGGTGATCCTGCGATCAGAGCTGGACGCCATCCCTGTGGCCATGGCCCCCAGTCCCTGCCTCCCTCACAGCCCTCTCTGGGCATTGGACTGGTTCCTGGTTTCTTTCTCTACCATATGGTGAACTTCTCCAGAGCGGAATCTCTGTGTTCCCAGGGCACGGCACAGTGCCTGGTGCAGGCAACCAACAAATATTTGCAACTAACAATTACTTTGCACTTAATTATATGCCAAGCACCATGCTAATTGCTTGATATGTATTATCTCATCGAACCCTTTCAATAACTCTATGACATAGATGCAATTATTGTGCCTATTTTACAGAAGAAGTTGAGATTAAGTGGCTTACCCAAGGGCTCCTTGTTATTGGTGACCAGCCTTCCAACTTAGGTCTGCCTGACTTCAGAGCCATTGGAGAGTATGAGACACTCTTCACACATGGTATTTTATTGGAATTATTTGTATCTAACTAGACTGTGAGCCCTTGAAGGAATAGGGGAAAGTCTTCTTTCTATGCTCACCAATGGGGACCACATACTTTGCCTAGAGTAGGCACCTGCGAGATATTTCTAGGCAAGACAACAAGAGTTCTTAACATGTAGAGAATTATACTGCTGGCTTGAAGTGGCAATAAGTTGGAACTTTACAATGCCCTAATTACTTAGTTGGTTTAATTACATTTGTGGAGTTCACAGGTCTTAGAACTTAAAACTGGAAGGGATTGCCTCAATTTGCTAGGGCTGCCATGAGAAATATCACATGCGTTTTGGCTTAGCAACAGGAATTTATTGTCTCACGGTTTTGGAGGCTTTCTCCCTGTCTGTGGTGTCCTGGTGCTGGTCTGCTGCAATTCTTGGGCATCTTTGGCTTGCAGCTCTGCCTCCGTCACATGACCAGCTCCCTCTCCTTATGTCTGCTCCTCTGGTTTCTGCTGACTTCTGGCTTCTACTGATGGACTGCTTCTAAATCTCCTTTGCTGATAAGGGCTCCAGTCATATGGGTTAAGCCCCCAGCCCCATTCAATTTGCCCTCATTTAAATAGGATCTCTGAAGATGCTAGTCATACTTAAGCTAATAATAACAATTTCAAAGATCCTTTTTTTACACATGCGCTCACACCCACAGGAGTCTGGGTTCGGATTTGAACATGCCTTTGGTGGAGGGCACGATTCAATCCCCAACAGTGACCGTTGAATTTAGTGGGTCCTAGAGGCAGTTGCCGAGAGGCAAAATGGCTTGTCCACGGCTGGGGTGCTCAGCAAGACCCGGCACAGGGCTGACCCCCACCACCCTGAATCATTTCCCATTTTGACTTGAAAATCTGCCTCAGTTTTGCAAACAAGGAGGCTGAGAAGGCAAGGCAAAGTATAGAAGTGAGCAACTTCCGCCAAAGAAGGAGACCGGGGTCCAGGGCTCTCGCCCTCTGGCCAGTTCAGCAGCACATGAAGCATTGCTTCTCCTTCTCCCCTCCTACCTCCACCATATTTCTTAGAGTAGCCACTTAACTGCCTTTCTCTACTGCCCTACATCCTTCTCAGGGGTTTTTAGAGTCTTTCTTGTCTAGAAGAAAGGAATTGGTGTCTATCCATCCTTCTAAGATTTAATGAGACCCTCCTGTGAGCACAGAAGGCTCAGAATTCTAAGGGGAGGTGTGTTCCCTGAGCTCTTAAAACAGTGCTTCTCAAACAAGGGTGATTTGCTTCCACCATCCAGGTGGACATTTGGCAGTGTCTGAAGATATTTTGATTTTTGAGCGTGACATCTGGGGAGGGGGCTACTGACATCTAGTCGGTGCAGGCCAGGGATGCTGCTAAACATCCTGTAATGCACAGGACAATGTCCCCACCCCAAAGAATTATCCAGCCTGTAAAAATACCCTGCTCTAAGGTTAGAAGGAGGGAAGAGCTGCTGTCTTTTGACATCCTCCAGGAGGAGTTTTCCACCTGTCTTACACATACACCCTTCTCCACCCACACACATCCTCACCATCCAGGGGGTCTATGCGTGCCTCCTCATCTGAGTCATACTGAATTTGCCACCTTTCGCTCCTGCCTCTTCCACTGTTCCAATATTCATTTGGTGTTCCCTTTTTGTCTCCCAAAGAATACCAGAAAAAAAAGGAAACTATTTTATTGAGCACCAGGTGGGGCCACAGCAAATGCTCAGTGTTTTATGTTACCGTAACTGTACCTTGTTGCTTAATTTCACCTGAAAAATAAAAAGTAGTTTAATTTGTGAGGTAGATATTACTTTCAGATTCAGAGAGGTTGAGTAACTTGTTGAAAGTTGCACAGCAGTTAACTGTTTCAAACCCAGTGCCTAGCAGACCAGCTCTCCTGAGACTTTGCACATAAAATAATATTGGGGTATGCAGATATGAAACAGTCAGCAAAGGAAAGGCAGGTTTGCTCTTCCCAAACTCTGCCTCTACCTCCTGCCTGTCCAAGAAACTGTAAAGAGAAGGTTCTGAAGAAATATGACACATGGGGGTAAAGACAGAAGCTGGTATGCTGTCTTCCTAGTTAGTTTCTTACCTAAGCTGCTCAGAACTCAGGTGAGACAATTGGAGATGAGATTTAAACACGAAATTGCCCAGAAAACCTCTTGGGGATCTCCACCACCCAGCTCCTGGCACACGCCCTCCTCCCTGGGAGTAGGCACTCTGGGGTTGCTTTCCTGTCTCCCCTCACCAGCCAGGGCCTTCAGTAGGGCCTACCTTGGGCACCTGGGACTTATTAAACAGTCAACCCAGGGTTTCTGACTACCAAATCTAGAGTCTGTTGTGACAACCTTGTTAATAAGATTGTGTGTGTGTGTATGTGTACGTGTGTGTGTGTGTGTGTGTGTGTGTGCACGCCTTCACTGAGGTTTTAAAATGGGCCTTGGCCTTTGGGTCTCCTTAGACTGTCTCCTGTTGCCCTCCAACCCAGGAATCTGCCTCCTCTGTCCTCAGAAACTGAGCTGGGCCCCTCCTTGCTTAACCCCTTCCTTCCAGCTTTCCTGTGCCTTGGCAGAGGGGCTCTTGGCGAAGTGGCCAGACACTGGCTGGCTCTGGGGCCAGCGTGTTCCTTGGGGACTCCAGAGCTCCACGTCTTACTTTCATAAAGCACAACTGTTTTGTTTGAAATGGCTCGGGGAGAGGCAGAGCCCAGGGCTCTGTACACATGTTCCTCATTTGCCATTGGTAGGGAGCAGGGGACTGTGGGGGCGGGGGTGAGAGGGGAGGTTGCTGGGGACTGGTGCACAGGAGGGGAGAGAGCAGGCTGCAGCTGCGGCCTCTGGGAAGTTTGGCTTCAGGGAGGAACAGAGGGAGAGAGTGCGAGGAAGAAGGGGTGGGACTTGGAGACAGGGGCGGTGTCAAGGGGGAGGAGGGAGCAGGTGGTGGCTTGTTTATCTGCTCAGCTGTTTTGTGTCCAGGAGCCTGAGAGAGACAGAAGCAGCTGGGAGGAGAAAAAGCCATGCGGCCAGGGGCCCTATTGGTCCTTCTGCCTTAGCCACAGGTTCTGAAACCAATGCAAAACCACCAGAGAGTAAATCATGTGGGTGCAGCCCTCCCTTCTCCTACCCAGGAGCGTTTCTTTGGGGCCCATATGTTAGTTTCTGCCACGCAAACACCCTGGCAATGCCCAGCTTGCCTTGGTGCAATGGTCCTGATTGGGGCGGCATCCCTGCTGCCTGGATACTGGCGTGAACTCACTTAAATATTCCCAGGGCTTGGTCTGGTGTACTCCCTGTGTGAACTGCCACGGTCCTTGGGGTGGGGGGTGGGGGGTGGGGGGCAAACCAGCTTGCTCGTAGCCAAACGAATGGAGATTGTTCCTGGTGGAAACAGGACAGGGCCCCTTACCCAGTTCCCCCCAGTGTTTCCCTCTAGTTTGAATCTCCCTCTCCAGCAGCCTGGGACCTGCCTGGGGCTCCTCATTGGTCCCTGTCAAGCCCCACTGCCTGTGTTTCATTCGCATGCTAAGTTGCAAGGCTGGGGATGCAACTTAATTTGCCCTGATGTCTTTTTACCAGGTTCATAAACACACTTCGCCCCTCTGCATGTGAGAATGAGGAAAGCAGTTATGCCCTAATGATAGCATCATTTCAAGAGTTTGGTTGTCTCCCCATCTTATCATTTCCTTCTTATTGCTTATTTGTTTAATGAGAACATGTGCTGGAACTTCCTTAGATGATGATGCCCTTTCCCTTCTCCACCGGGGGCGTATCTGTGTGGCCAGAGGACTTTTCCTGCCTCCCTCTCAGAGCACAAAGCTGGTTATGTGTTGACAAAGTATTTGCTTCTCTGGCACCGGGCTGGGAGGTTAGGGACAGCCTAAGACACGCAGGTGCCTTTTGCTGAGGTTGACAATGCAGCTGGTTAAAGGAGAGAGAGAGTGAGGAAGCCCTCAGGTCCCAGCTTGCTGGCCTGCCAGCACTCTGCCCCTCTGAGTTTCCTGGTGCCTGGAGGCTGGGAAGGATGGGAAGGCTGTGGGAGGACTGAGAGAGAGGAAAAATGAGACTGTCCATGTGCGGGTCAGCTTAGCAGAGGCGTTGCATCCCAGCAAGCGGCTAGGTGGGGCCATGGGGAGAGTCAGAAAGCTCAGCTTCTGGTACCTACCTGCCTTGCTACTACCGAGACTCTGGGCCTTCCGGTGTAAGAGGCAGGCTAGGAGACTGCCATCTCAAGGTCCTTTCCTACTCACAGATTCCCTCGCTTTTAGAATGCTAATTTCTTAGTCTATAGCCCATTTCCTGCTCCAGAGACCAGGTAGCCCAATAAAATCACCCCTTCACGCTGGTTGGTAAAGCAGCCAGCTCGCATTCCTGCCTGTCTTTTCCCGAATCCAGGTGTGAAGGCTGTAGCTCCAGCTAAAACTTTCATTACGGGGGAGCTCTGGAAGTTTCCCTCCTGCAGATTACTGGTTCCAAAGGGCAAAAGAGTCAGGATGCCACTTTCCTGACACATTCCCTGTGCGGGTTTCTGTGGAATCAATGGCCCCTCCACCAGATCGCTTGCATCACCTAAACTTACTCTGCAGGGAAGTTCCCGGCACTCCATCGCATGTAAGGTCAGCCCTCGGAGTGACCAAGAGTTTTTGAGTCCCTGCGCTGTGGTCCACAGTACTGGATCTGAGGGAATACAAAAGGCAGATGACATGGTCCCGATCTTGGTAAGGGTGACCGGTGACCTGCTGGTAAATTCTTCCTCATCTCCCATATCCTCCCACAACCTTAAATAAATGGGGAAACAAATCATTAACTTGATTGACAAACATATTTCAAAGGTGATTGTGTAATTTCTTCCTTGTATTTAAGAAAGCTGGCCATGAGGAATTTGTTCGGGTAGAGTATATAACTGCATTTATATTCATAAAAATAATACCAGCTACTGATTATTGAATCCTTGCTGTGTCCCAGGTGTTTGATAGCTGTTTATATACATTATCTTATTTGATTCATCTCTATTATAAGGGCATTACTACTAAAATCTCCATTTCTGGATGAGGAAACATGCTCAAAGATCAGCTTTTTTTTAATTGTGCTAACATGTGTAACACAAAATTTGCCATTTTAAACATTATTAAGTGTATAATTCAGTGTCATTAATTACTTGTACAATGTGGTGCTGCTAGTACCACCATCCATTACCAGAATATTTTATCACCCCAAACAGAAATTCTACCCATTAAACAATAATTCCCCCTGCCCCCGTCCCCCAGCCCCTGATATCTAATTTACTTTCTGGTTCTACAAATTTTTGCTTATTTTAGATACTTATGTAAGTAGAATCATACAGTATCTGTCCTTTTGTGCCTGGCTTCTTTCACTCAGCATAATGTCTTCAAGCTCCATCCATGTCGTTGCATGTGTCTCAGAACTTCTTTCCTTTTTGTGGTTGAATAACGTGAAAGATCGGCTCGTTTGGGGTGGAGCTGATATGTGAGGCCATGTCTCCTTAGCTCCAAGGCCAGCGCCGGCACTCTAAGGAAATTCCAGGCAGCTGGCCGGCATGGCTGAGCCTGCCCCTGCCCTTGTGGGTGGTGTTTGTCTCAGCTGTGTGACGCAGTCGGCTGTCCCCAGGTCGAGATTCCTTTCCTTGCTTTTCCAGCCATTTGCATGGTGTTCTGTGCGGAAGTGTGGCACTGAGGAATTGGTTTAGAAACTTCTTGGGGTCTGGCTTTTGAGACCATTGTGCTCCCTGATCCCTTGCACTGCTGACCATCCCTCTTCCCCGTGACTCTCTGCCTTGCAGGGAGGGCAACCCAGGGAGAGAAGATGCAGGGTCAACTTGTCGGCTTTCTCATTTCAGTTAAAATTATTTCTTCAATATTTTTATTAAGAAAAATCTTCACACACATCTTTTCTATACATGGTGCAGAATCAGTGGCTCACAATATCATCAGATAGTTGTGTATTCATCACCATGATCATTTTTTTCAGATGAGTTATATTTTAAAAAATCAAGTACCCATTGTGTGTGTAAGACCCTGTGTAATGATGGGGGTTTGTGTGGGAAGATAGAAAGACAAGCCAGGCGAGGCTCTTCTCCTCAAGGAGCTTACAATCTTCAAAAATATTCCTTAAGTCTGCGTTTTTGGCCCACTTCTTTTTCCATCTGAGTTATGCAATAATTTTGTCAAGTTCCATACAGTTGGTCGCTGTGGCGTTTTATGACAACTGTACTGAGTCCATTAGATGTTGACCTTGTCTTTAATCTTTATATCCAGGAATGACTTTCTAATTTGTAAATGGTTCTAACTCCAGCACCCAAACTTGCTACTGATCTTCACACTGTGCCATTAATTCCCACTGGGAGAGATGCTCAGGGGGGCTCTTGCTGTTCAATACAGGGTCTTTCTCCAGGACTCCTGCCTTGGCTGTCCAAGTGCAGGACTTCCTGGTCTGGCTCCAGGGAGCTCAGCAGCCTCTCAACTCACTCACAGCTCAGGGGGTCCAGGCTGAAATAGCAGGGGATCCACACAGCTGGGCAGCACACCCAGATGGCGATCCAGGTGGGCAAAACTTGATCAACAGAGAGGCCCTGGCCTCAAGTCCCCATCCTATAGTCAATTTCATCTAGTTTCTAAACTCTTGGTTATGAACAGTTTCTAACACACAGGAAAGTAGAAAGAATAGTACAGTAGATATCCACACATCTACCACCTAGATGTGCAGTGGTTAAGTCTGCATATATGCTCACTCTATCGCTTCATCTATCTACCTACCTTTCGATCATCTATCTTTACATCTCTCTCTATTACTGAATCATCTTAAAGCAAATTAGAAACATAGTGACTTTTCTCCTTTAAATATATCTCCAAAAAGTAAGGACATTGTCCGCATAATCATACCATTGTCACACACATACACACACACACACACACACACACACACACACAAAGAGTAAACTAATTATCTAATTTCATCTGTTATTGAAGCCATATTCAAATTTCCCCATTTACCCCCAAGTATCTTTTTATAGGTGGTTTGATTAAACCAGTAACCAATCAAGGATCATACATTGCATTTTGTTATTTTTTATACATCTGTTTTGAGGTAGAGCAATTCCCTCTCCTTTTTGTAATGACTTTGACTTTTAAAGAGACAGATCTTCTACCTTATAGAATGTCCCATGTTCTAAACTTGTAGTTATTTCCTCCCTCATCATGTTATTTAACTTGTTCACTTATCTATTTATTTCACATAATAAATTGAAGGTTGTATCTAAAAGGCTTGATTAGAGTCTGTCCTATTTTAATATTAGAAGTTGTCATCTGGGAGCCTGTGTACAGGATGGAGACTTGGGGCAGGCAAAGTGGAGGCAGATCCTGGGCCAGGAGGGGCCTGGGGCCTCCCTAGGCAGGTTACTATCACAGATCTCAGAATACAGCCAAGACGGAAGGGCTTTACTCCACCAGTCAGAGACCCAAGAGAGGGTTCAGGCTTAGGACTCTGGTGCAAGAGCCCCCTTGCCAGAATGCAGTTGTCCAGGTTGTTGGAAGCTAGCTGCAGCCAAGGGACCACCTGGTCAGCAGTTCTGGCCCCCTCACTTGGATTGAACTGGCTGGTGATACAGCACAGCACAACGGAGAGGGGGCGGACTTTGGAGCCTATCAGACTCATCGCTGCAGTTTTTCAGTTCTTTGGTCTTAGGCCAGTCACTTGAACTCCCTGAGCATTCGTTTCTTTGTCTGTGAAATGGACAGTATAACTAATCTACGTTATGGGGTTGTTTTAGGGATTAGTACTAACAGACATGAGAAAACTGGCACCTGGTAGGTACTTCATAGTAAAAGCTAATGTCAGGGGCGGTGTGATGGTGGCTCAGTGGCAGAATTCTTGCCTGTCATGCAGGAGACCTGGGTTTGATTCCTGGTGCCTGCCCATGCCAAAAAAAAACAAAAAAAACTAATGTCAGTGAGTGAAGCTCTGAGCACAGGGAAGAACGAATGGCCAATGCTTAGGCTGGCCCTCTTGCCATCCCAACAATCGGGTGGCTGAATGCTCTCCCCCCAGGTGTTGGGGTGGGGTGAAGCTTGAAGCAGTTGGGTAGCCTTCCTGAAGCGACTATTCTTTGTTTAATTAACACAAGTCTGTGGGAGGAGGCTGGCAGCCAACAAAGCCATGTCATAGAGCTCCAGAGCTGGCCACCAGTTTATGGTTATCTAGGGCAACTGTCTTTGCCTGTTTGCTAATTTAACCCAGAATTGTGGTGGTCCATCTGCTGTGACAAGGTCTGTGCCTTTAGCGTTTGTTTCCTTGGTTAACCTCACAGCCTTTTGTATTAGGGCATATTTAGTTTTTAGGATATGTCATTTACACATAAACTCTGAAGTTAAAGGAAGGTGAGAAAAAGTTCATCTCTTAAGTGTTCAAAATAAACATCAACTTTAAATGGTGGAAGGTAGCTTTATATATGAGAAACCCACCCCAGAAAAATATAGTTAAGAAATTGGGCAAAAGGTAGAAAGGAGGGCAGTGTCCTAGTGCTGGCCAGGGGACTGGTGATTAGAATATAACACTGTATCAGGATGTGTTTGGTTTCAAATAACAGAATACATCAGTAAAAGTGGATTGAACAATAAGGGCATTTATTATCTCACAGAACAGACATCCAGAAGGAGACCTTTGGATGACTCAGTAACTCATCAATGAGACGGCTGTGTTTCAGCTTCTCTGTGATTCTCTTGGTTTTCTCTTCATGATCACAAGGTGGCTGCCATAGCACCAAATGTCGTACTCTCTTGTGACAATCAACGAAGATGGTGAAAAGGGAGGTAAATCTTTTCTAAAAGTCCTCCCACCCTCACCCTGCCCCCAGCTAATGCCAATGTTCCCTTACGTCTCTTTGACTGGAACTGGGTCATATGTCTGCTCCTGAGCCAATCACTGTTAAAGCAGAAAGGGTTTCCCAGCCTGGGCCCATCATAGCTTATTCCCTAGGGCTAGGTATAACTTCCCTGAAGATACTGCTGTGCTGAATAAAATAATAATGAACAGGGCGGGCCACGGTGGCTCAGCAGGTAAGAATGCTTGCCTGCCAAGCCCGAGGACCCGGGTTCGATTCCCAGTCCAAAAACATAAAAAATAAAAAAATAATAATAATGAGCAAAGGAAGTACTGGGTGGGACAACCAGCAAGGCTTACTCTAGCAGCTAAAGAATGCTATCTCCTAGTTTACTCTATGAAAAGCTTCGTGAGAAGTGTGCCTGCAGTGAGTCTAGTAAAGATAAGCCAAAAAGCAAGATCTAAGAAAAGTCATCTTTATGTCTAGAAAGAGGTTGACTCCAAAGAGGTGATTGCAAGGAAAGAAACAGACCCTGTTTATTTTGCCACATCAGATATAAACTCTCATTATGAAATCTCAGAATAAGAATACTGGCTTTATTTTTAGAGAAGGCCACATAATAAAAAGAGCAGGTCTTTCCGGTGGGGCCCAAGAACTAACTTTGCACCAACAAAGTAGTCACAATGGCTCTACCACCTGCCAAGTGCCATGGAACCAGGTGTCTGAGGCTGGAGGCCGAATATTGGGGGGGCCCCGCCCTGATTTCATGCAAGGAGCTGAAAAGCACACATTTTTGTCCAACAGGGGCAGCTACTAATTTTACCTTATAAGTAGGAGGGTCCAATTTTGTCCAATCTTCTGATTTTCCAAGAGAAGTTGAAAATTTAAATTTTTTTGTGAAATTATTTCATGTTTCAATGTCAGCAAAAAAAAATTTTTTTAATTAAATATGGTATACCAAACACAAAATCTGTTGGTTGTATTTGGCCAGTAGATAAATGGGGCGTGAGGGAATTTCTTGGGGTAATAAAAATATTCTAAAGTTGACTTATAGGAATAGCTGCCCAACTTGATAAGTTTACAAAAAAAATAAACATCGCTTTTTTGCTTGAAATGGGTAAATGATGTGATAACGTAAAATCTGCCTTAATAAAGTTCTTTTTAAAAAAAGGTCTGTACGTTTGCAGCCTATGGGTTAGAATGTTAATCTTAAAGCTTCTCCAGTACTGGTTTGGGTTTTTTAAATGCCCAACTCTGCCCAACCCTGGAGGTAGCCGGGAATTACTGACATGGGCCCATGAGGGAGGAAGTATTTAAGGGTGCTTAGGTGAGTTGAGTCAAATTCCACGTCCCGCAGTTACTAGATGTGTGACCTTGGGCAGGTCGGCTTCCCCAGAAGATTAAATAAAATGATGTATGTAAAGCAACTGGCACAATGTAAGTCCTCAAGTGACAGTATACTTATTATCAGGAATTCTTGCCAGAAAGTATACCTATTCCCTTAGAACCTTTACTGTAGGTCTCTCCTTTTCCTTCAAGGAATGGTCTCATGGACGGAAGTTCAGATTTAGGCTTCTTTATTTTCTTAGGAGCTTTTTCAAGAAGGTATGGATAGCGCCATTTGTGTTGTTAAAGGTAGAGTCATGCTGAATCAGTGTTTCCCACAAACTGCTAGTGTCCTTTGAAAGTCATAATCAGAAGAAGCTAAAGGAGGCTGCTGTGACTCAAAAGTCTCACCCTATGCAGTTCGGTTTGTCTGTCCATCTCTAGCAATGCCTAAGCGTGGAACTGGGCATCAGCTTGGGCTTGTACTCACTACATGTGTTCGTCAGATTCTGGGCCACCAAATGATACCCACCCTAACAAATGTTGCATCTAAAAGGACATGGGACATTCACTTACTTTCTCAATGAAAGTGATTTCTAATTCACTTGGTTTGGACATATTTTAAAGACTTTCCAAATACGTCACTTGAAAGAGAGGCACACTGGCTATGCTGGCCTCTGCCTTGTAGACTCCTGTGCAGTAAGACCCTGCCCAGAGCACACATGTGTGTGTGCTCTGGAGCACACCTGAGCCAGCCGGTGGGGCTGCAGCCTTCCCCAGCTTATACATGGAGCTCAGAAACTGGGAACAAAAACAGAAGGGCCTTTCAGAGTGGCCATGGGAGGCCAGGTTGGGGTTGGGAGAGCTTCCCCAAGCTCAAAGGCCACTAGGACCCCAGCTCTGAATGGCACCTTAGAACAAAGGGAAGAGAGAACCACGTGTCCAGCCAGACAACCTATTCTAGTCCTCAGTTCCCTGTGTCCTGGGCCTTCTGTCTCTCTGGAATTCTCTAGACCCCTCCTCTTTATCCTCCCCCTTCCCACATCCTTTCAACTGATGCTCTGTAAGAGCAGGAAGTAGCCACTGGCTTCCCAAACAAAGGAGCGCACTACAGCTGGGAATCGAGTGCTCCGAAAGGTCTGGGTGGTTTGGGGTGCGGTGGGAATGGGGTGCTGGTGTGAGCTCACTCACCTTGTCCTGTTAAAGCTGCCAACTCAGGCAGGGATGGGGAGTCCATCTTCTCATTCTCTTGGCCGCCCAAGGGGCTGGGGAAGCTGAGTCCAGCCAGCCTGCAGTCCACATTGGGTGGTGGGTGGTAGGTGAGACTGTGAGGAGGAGCCCAGCAAGACCCATACTTGTCTTGTGATTTTAGAAACTTGAAATGAAACTCTGGAGACTTTTGAGTCATCCTTGATGTGACAGGCCTTCTGACCGGTTTCTACTGTTTTGAACATAAAAATCTGGAGCATAAACCATGGCTCAGAGTAACAAATGCTTCAGTCCAAGAGATTTAGCTGTCATCGACGGGCTCCCTCATTGATCTTCCTCATTCTGATTTCCAATGGCAATTGAAGTCAGTACCACACAACTTAGAACTTGGTTATATATTGCTTGGTGTTGCTCCTGTTTGTTTCATGAGTTTGTCTCACTCTCCCAACAAGAATTACAAGCTCCTTAAAGAATGGGATCGAATAGGCCTTATACTTCAACTTCCAACACCGCCTAATAAATACTTCTTGATCAAATCAGACAATATCTGCATAGCCATGGGGTTCCTGTCTCTTGGCGTTTTTGGCTTTATTTTCACCATTTTCGCAGAGAGAGGGCCTCAGTGAATGTTCCCAGCAGGAAAGAGTGAGCTCTTCCATTAACAAAGGACCAGATAGACCTTTCTGAAGTTTTGTAGGGGAGTACTTGAATCTCAGCTTGATCTGCTGATGCTAACAAATTTTTGCTGTCAACTACATAACCACACCTCCCAACCAGTAAAATGGTTTGGCGTTATTATTCCTTACTAAGATAGAGAAATCGAGGCCTTCCCAGAAGGGAAGTATCTTTGATCACAGGTTAAGTGCCCAAGTTTCTGGAAATCCCCATTGCCAGTCATGTGTCCATATGTAGGAGTTTCCCTTTTATAGTCTAGCTATGTCTTAGGTTAACCTCCTGCTGGTGCTCCCTCAAAAAAAACCCAAAAAGCTGTCTCTGTCTCCACAAAGGAGTTGTTCCCCAGCACCTAGGCACCTGGCTCCCTGCGCCTTTTCCCAATCTCATGCTCATGGTTCCTTGTTGGTGCAAGCAATCTTGTGAAACATGTCATTATGTTGCAGATAAGTACAAGGCCCAAGCTGGACTATGGTTGAGGAGACTCCTAAGATTATTTTTCAGGGGCTTGGCTCCCTTCATACAGGTGGACGGTGCCAGCCAGCCACCTCCATGTGCTATTTAGTTTTGGCTGTTGTTCCCAGCAGGCTAGACCAGGGTAGGCCCAAATACCCAGCTCCCAAATACCAGCCAAGCAGCCATAACTAGGATGGGCATATGGAGATCTGAGTTCCAAGGGGGAAAGACAAGTGAGACCCAAATGGGCAGAGGATCAAAAGGCAGCTGATAGCAGAAGCCCATCAGGGCGTTTGGATGACTGCCTGTTTGTTTGGGAGACCCAACTGCTGCGGGTCTGCCCTGAGTCAGGAGACCCCAGCTCAAAGAGCAGTGGGTAGGCAGACCTCCCCCTGCAGTTTAAACCCTCCAATTCTTTGTTGGGTCTCCACCACACTCTCTTCTCTCCCCGTTCCCTATGAGCATCCAGAAAAGCTACTTTCCTGTTCCCCAAGGTCAGCTCTGCCCCACCACACACAGGACCTGAATTGAGCACACAAACTCCTTTTCAGGTTTGAAAACAAAACAAAACACTTTGCAGTTAATCATTGCAGGTACTTCCAGTAGCCATGCTTCTTGAAGATGATTGTATAATGATAAAACTTTTGCAATGTGACTGTGTGATTGTGAAAACGTTGTGTCTGACGCTCCTTTTATCTACCGTATGGACAGATGAGTAAAATGTGTGGATTAAAAGTAAATAAATAATAGGGGGAACAAATGTTATAATAAATTTAGTAGGTTGAAATGCTAGTGATCAATAAAAGGGAGTGATAAGGGGCATAGAAAAAAAAGGGGAAACATAGGCTAAAATATATTGGGTAGATGGAAATCTCAGCAATCAATGAGAGGGAGGAGGGTAAAGGGTATGGTATATATGAATTTTTTTCTTTTTTCTTTCTGAATTGATACAAATGTTCTAAGAAATGACCATGGTAATGAATATACAACTATGTGATGATATTGTGAGTTATTGATTGTATACCAAGAATGGAATGATCATATGGTAAGAATGTTCGTGTTTGTATGTTGTTATGTTTAAAAAAAAAAATTAAAAAAAATAATTGCAGGCACTTCTTGGTTTGCTTACATTTGCCTTATTTGTGTTCTGGAAGAGTGTTTTCTAGATATACCTATTGTTGACATAGGAATGGTACTTGGGAAGATGGTATGGACTCCTGAGGTTCACAGTTACCTACAACTCCCAGCATGGCTCCCACCACACTGTTGCCTGGGGCTCTGTCTACCTGTGTGGGATGGTAACTGACCCCTGTGAAAATACAGTCAGCCACTTCCTTTCATTGCCTGCCAAGTTTGCCTAACGTAGCAGGGTGGACTTTTCTTGCATTTTTGCTTATGCAATGCTGCGAAGCTTTTGTTGTTACCTCAAGCCCTTAAAACTGAGTGGCTATTTGGAGATCTTCTAGGACAAAGCTATGACCTTCCCCACCTTCTGAAATGCCTCTGCTCTCTCCCTCTACCAGCTCTATCACTCATCCTTGTTATTCAAAGAAAGATGGTATTATATGGGCTAGGACATAAAATGTTTCTCAAACTTAAGCATACATCAGAATCTCCTGTGGGGGTTGGTAAAGCACAGATCTCTGGGTCTCAGCTCTAGCGTTAGGTCTGTAAGTGTCCAAGAATTCGCTTTTCTAATAGGTTTATAGGTGATGCCAGGAGTCTGGTTCAGTTTCATTAGTTTGACAACCACTGGTCTAGGATAATAGGCCATGATAGCCCTTGAGTATGTATCACTAAACATCTGTTCCTAACCTGTGTCTTCGTTAGGCAGGTCTGCTGTAAGAAAGTACCACAGATTGGTTGGCTTAAACAACAGAAGTTTATTATCTGACAGCTTTGGAGGCCAGAAATCCAAGACCAAGATCTTAGCCGGTCATGCCTTCCCTGAGGTCTGGAGGATTCTGGCGGTGGCTTGCCAACAATGCATAACTCAGTCTCTGCCTCCATCACATCGCTGTCCCTCTCTCCACCTGTCTCCTCCCACTGGGTCCAAACTTCCTCTGCTTATAAGGACTCCAGTCATATTAGATTAAGACCCACCCTAATTCAGTTTGGCTTCATCTTAACTAAGCATCTTCAAAGATCCTATTTACAAATAAGTTCACATTCACAGGGCCAGGGGTGAAACCTAAACATGTCTTTGTCAGGGACACGATTCAATCCATCGCAACGTGTTCTCATGCCCACATTCTTGAGAATGGTGAGGACAGCCCGCAAGGGATGACAGCTAGGAGTTGTGAAATATAACCAACAGTACATCTTTGGCCTGACTTCTCACAGCCCTCTTCTCAACTCGTGCTCTAAATTTCATTCAAGGAACTGATACCTCTATAAAAGAATCAAAATTGCAAAAAAGGAAGAGATTTCTTTTTTCTTTTTTTAGCATTTCAAGCTGGAAGAGATGTTTTGAGCATTGAATTAAATTTTTTTTAAATTTGGAATAGTATATTGGATTTTTATTGTTGCCGTACATATTACCACAAATCTAGCAACTCAAAACAGCATAATTTTATTATTTTAGTTTCTACAAGATTGAAAGTCCAGGGAAGCTTGGCTGGTTCCTCTGCTTAGGGTTTCACAGGGTTGAAACCGAGACATCGGCAGGGCTGCTTTCCTTATGGAGGCTCTGGGGGAAGAATCCACTTCCAGGATCCCTCAGGTTGTTGGCTGAATTCAGTTCCTTGTGGTTGGTGGGACTACAGTCCCCTTGCCCCTGCTAGCTGTCAGCCAGGTGTGAGGCAACAGTGTGGTGGGAGCCATGCAGGGAGTGGTGGGCAATGTGAACCTCAGGAGTCCATACTGTCTTTCCAAGTACCATTCCTATGTCAGTGATAGGTGTGTCTAGAAAACACTCTTCCGGAACACAAATAAGGCAAATGTAAGCAGATGAGGCTGCCTGCATTCCTTCTCACGCTTTCTACGAGGTTGAGTCCAACTCATACTTCAAATCTCTCTGACTCCTTTTGCTGAATCTGACTCCAGACATAGAAAGTTCACTGCTTTAAAGGCCCTATGCCACCACCAAGCTACTTTCTATCTTTATGGATTTCCCTTTTAGTCTATTTTTTAACTTTGTGGTAATATAAATAAAACTTAGAATTTGCCATTCTAACCATTTTTTCAGTGTATAATTTAGTGGCATTATTATTAATGGACTTTTGGGCTGTTTCCAAAATTCGCCACCCAAACAATAGCCATCAGAGACTTATCTACTACTTGTGTCTTTTGTTACGTGTGAATGCTGATATTTTTTATTCCAGTGTCTGTTAAGTTGGCAACAAGTTGGCTTGGTGATGGTCTCTTAACAAGCGCCCAACTTGTCCATGGGTATTCGGGTAGCCCAGGAAATGAAGAACTTGACCTGAATTTGGGAACCTGAATCATTGCTGGGCCTGGAGATTCTCTCAATTCTTCCACAACCTGCTTCTCTGCCTTTCTGCAAGACCTCTATCCTAGCTGCACTTCCACTGGGCTGCCATCTCACACACCTCTGAGAGTTGCCACTAACCTCAAGTCCATGTGAATGGCACCCCCTAAGGTTGTGCCACCAGAATGGGGCACCAGCTACCATCCTATCCTCATCCCACTCAGTCTTGCCCCTGTACTCCCACTAAAGGACATTCCCATTTCAGGTATTCAGTGATTAATCCCTTCTGAACTTCTGGTTGGTTTTTAGGCTCTTACCCAAAAGGGGTTACTGGCTTCTTGGGAAGTCATACCAATTTCTTTCATATTTTCTCTGAGTTTTCTGCAGGTGTTTGGAGAAGATTCATAAGTGGATTCTTAAAACTCATTTCTTCCCCCTTCACCCAAAATAGCAAACTCAGCTTAGGGCTTGTACTCGGGGGTATACACCATCAGTCTTGGTCTGTCCCAGGGAGCAGAAGTCTCCTGCCCCTTCCTTTTCCAAAGCCCATGTACCTTTGTTCTGCAAAGGCCTCAATTTCTAGCTCTATTTTGAGATGGAAATGATTGAAGTTTCTTAAACAACTCCCTAGCTGGCCTGCTCTACCTGTTTCTTCAGACTCTCCTGGTGACTCACCAGTGACTCACCACCATCCCCCTGGTACCACCACTGCAAATGATTCTCCGTGGGAAGTCACTGCACATGCAGTATCAGATAGTCATCCATGCCCACCAGGAAGGGGCTGCTCCCTACGCCAGGTTCAGGGGCTGGGGAGAAGTAGACTGAGAAACAATGGCAGGGCCTGAAACCCTGGAAAGATTGTAAAGGACAAGCAGTAAGATGGATGTAAATTTACTTTAAACTTATTGAAATGGATTTCCTTGTATTCTCTAAATAGGGCAGGCTGTTAGATGGAAGATAATATGTGCTGTCATCTCTCAGCATCACATAATATTCTTCACTCACTTTCCTTTGATGCCACTATCATTCTTTCAGGTCTTTGACCTTTCTACCTCAGGACCTTTGCACATGCTTTCCCTTTGCCCTCTAGTTAACCTCCATCCATCCTTCGACAGTTTGAATGTCACTTTCTCTGGGAAACTGTCCTGGTTTAGGCTGGGTCTCCCTCCTATCTTTTCTCACTACTTTTTATTTCCTGTTTTTATCCTTCTGCACCCTAAATGTAATTAATTGATCATTTATTCACTTTCTATCCCTGTGAACTCACTAAGGGCAGGAAACATTTCCCCAGCATCCATTTTATTGCCTGGCATATAGCAGGATCTCAATAAATATTTACTGCATGAGTATAAGAAAAAAAGGAGGAATAATCAGTTATTCCTTCAGCAGTGAACACTTAATAAATACCAGGTACTCAGGGTATCAAAACAAAATTCACTAGAATATAGGTGACCAGCAGACAGAATGAGACTAGAAAATGGGAAGCAGGTGCTTAATATGTGTAGAATGTTAAACTAGGTTGAACTTAAGTATTTGGAAACTCATAGAGGTGAGGGTAGCACGTTATTATAGTATAATTATTAGTGCTAAATTGTGAGTAAATGTGGTTGAAGGATATTTTCGTCACATGTGTCACCAGAAGGAAAGCCAGAGGTTAAAACATGGGAACGTGTAGCACAGCGAATCTTCTGGTGGACAGTGACTGTGATTAACGGTATAAACACAAAAAAAATCTTTCATGAGCTAGAATAAATGTTCCATACTATTACAAAGAGTCAAAAATACAGGAATAGTTGGGAGAAAATGTACCCATTACAAACTTAGAATATAAAGAGCAGGAATATCTTAATATTAACAAAAGTACCACGTCAAAACTAGGAGTTAACAATGGGGGGTGGTTAAGAGGTATGTGATATTTTGGGTTTTCTTTTATATTTTATCTTGTTATTATTATTATTATTAATTTGGAGTAGTCAAAATGCTCTAAAATTATAGTGATGATTGCACTACTGTGTGATGGTATACTTTGGAAAGATTGTATGGTGTGTGAATATATCTCAATAAAATTGCATTAAGATAAAATAACAGAATTCATCATCATTCCTGCAGTCAGGAAATCTGCAGCACAATCTTGGAATTAGGAGTTGTAATTGCACATGAGAAGTGCTAGGAGGAGAGGAAGCCCCAGACGCTAAAGGCACAGTCGTCTCCATCTGCTCTGAGTTCCTGAGATAGTACCTGCCCTCTTCTGTCTCAGATGGGCTTTGGATTTCTAGTGGAAATGCCTTCCTTTGTCACCCTCAGTTTCTGACCCTAGCAATCCTGTCTTCTTTCTACATGCTTGCTCTTCCCTAGAACTTTTCATCAACTATCCTGGGTTCTTGCGTCCCCTTTTGGTCTTTTTCTTCTCTGCCCAGGTTGCTGTTTTGTTGGGGTTTTTTTCATCATGCACCAGTGCCCACCCAGCTTGGCCCCCTTGACTGAGTCAGCTCATCACCCTGACAATAACTGCATTAAAAGATTCATTATTTTCATTTGCATGTAAAAAGTAGTTCTTTTGGTCCTGGGGCAATCTGGCTCTTTAAAAATATATTTAAAATATTTAAGATCACTTCATTTACATTTTAACCAGAGATCTCCAGGTTCCACTTTATGGGAGGGTGGGGTCCCATCACATCTGGCCTTTGTCTTGTGGGTGGGAGAATTGTTGCCTGGGAGGTAATCTGGCAGACCTATAGAGCAATTCCCCATGAAAATGGGTGTTCCAGGTTTGTCTGGGGGTGGCTGGGGGTAGTGATGGTGCCGGGGGCAGTACACAGAGGCGAGCAACAACAGCCAAACCCTGACCTTGAGCCCCAGGGACAGGACCTAACCTAGTCACCAGCCCAACTGAAAGGCTGGGAAGTATTAGGGAATCTCTGGTTGCTCTGTAAAAGCAGTTCATAATTGCGGAGGAATACGCGGAAGTGCGTATTCTCTGCACTTCCATTTCATCATCTGTCAAGTGGGACTGAACCCCTCGTGTGTCTCACCAGGTCACTGTGAGGATTCTGGGAGAGAATTTATGTCCCGGGCTGATCCCACGGTGCAGGCTCAGCTATTGCTATGTAATATCCCAGTCTCCTTAGCCCACCTCCTCTTTCTGGTCTCTGCTGTCACGTCATCTCAGCTTGGAGCTTCCCGGAGGCCACTGTGCAGAGATAGCAGACCTCTGGCTCTCTCTGTGAAACGGGGCCTCATCCCTGCAGGAGCAGCTAAAAGCACATTTTCATCTGTACCTTGGAAAAGGGATGGGTCCCGGGCCCCGGGGTGCAGGCCTTGTCTGATGCCTCAGCTTGGGGGAGGCTGTGGCCCCCCCGAGGCTTTCCTTCCCCTTCTGTACTCTGGGAGCAGAGGAACCAAGTGTCCTCTGAACTGCATTCCCAGCTAGAAGTAGAGTGCGGAGGGTTTTGCATAGTTGGTGGCCAAAGCGCAGAGGTTCTGGGGAGTTCGTAGAGCAAGTCAGACTACGCTTGAGGGAGAAGGATAGCGAGATGGGGGAGGAGTCAAGGCAGGGCTTCCTTCCTAGTCTCCCCCTCCCCTCCCCCTTCTCTCCAGCGCCACAACCATCAGATGCCTTTTCAACTTGGCTTGAAATAAACAAACTTGGAACTGTTTGGCTTGCTTTTGCTTCCCAGTTCCAAGAAATCATCTCCCAAAGGGTCCAGGCTGGGGCGGTGCAAGGGTAGCCCAGTGGTAGAATTCTCATCTGCAATGTGGGAGACCCTGGCTTGATCCCAGAGTTGGCGCATGCCAAAAAAAAGAAATGAGGAATTTCAAAGGGCCCAGGTTACTGGGCCCAGGAAGTATCCATCCCCTCCTAAGTCTCTATTCTTGTGGAGGCAGCTGAGAGGCACATCAAATCCCACCTCCTTCATGAAGCAGCACCCCCACTCCCCTCCCTGACTCCCCAAGAATCTCATTCTTTTTATGTGCATGGATAATGGCAGTGTTTTTTCAGCCCTGGAGACAAATAAGAATCACCAGGGGAGCTTTCAAAAAAACACTGATGAGGGTGCACGGATGGTTCAGTGGCAGAATGCTCGCCTTCCATGCGGGAGACCTGGGTTTGATTCCCAGACCATGCACCCGCCCACCCCCCCCCCCCAAAAAAAAAATTAGAACAAAACAATGTCCATGGCCCAAGCCCCAGGCCCCAAGGCCGGGGAACCTGATTTAATTAAGTGGGGTTTAGACATCTGCCTTTTAGAAGCTTCCCAGGTGTTTGTAAGTGCCATAGAGGTTGAAAACCTTGGGGGCTGGGAAGTGCCTTATTTTCTTCCGCCTGGGCCTTTTAACGTCTGAGTGGATTTTAAAGGGTTACTCAAAGGGTCCTTTGAAAGTGAGTGTCCTGAGGGCTGAAATTGGCCCCTGGGTAATAATAAGGGAGGGGTTGTGGCCTAGAGAAGAGTCTAGTAGGGATGAGGGAAGAGATGTTGGCAGCTTGGTCACTCCTTGGAGCCAGGTGCTTCTGCGGAGGGGAGCAAGATGGTGTGATGCAACACAGCTCCTCTTCTCCGTCAGCTCCACGTCGGGGTCCTGTGGGTCGGCGGAGATGGAAGTGCCCCCTCCACAGAGGGGCTCCAGAAACCCCTCTCCCTCCAAATGATCCGCGCTTGCTTTATTTTTCACACACCATCTGTTTCCTCTTTTCTCCCCCAGGAGGCATTAAGCACAGGCCAGCTTTAGGCAAGCAGAGCCGGCTCAGCCACTGCCTGCGTGCCCTGGGCCCAGTGTGCCCTGGGCCCAGCGTATTCTCTGCACTTCCATTTCATCATCTGTCAAGTGGGGCTGAACCCCTCGTGTGTCTCACCAGGTCACTGTGAGGATTCTGGGAGAGAATTTATGTCCCGGGCTGATCCCACGGTGCAGGCTCAGCTATTGCTATGTTTTTCACCTGGTCTCACCCCTCGGTGCCTGCAGAACCCACGGGGCTGGTTATCTAACTCCTGGGCCCTCGGTTTCCTCATCTTACACAATAGGGACAAGGACAGTGACTTTGGGGAGTTGTGAGGAGTCTGTAGGCAAAGGGCAAAGCACAAAGGCAGCGCTCAGAAGCACTGGTTCCTCCGCTCCCCCTCCCCACTTTCTCTCTTGTCTCCCCTCTAGCCCCTCTCTAGATCTGCTTTCTCCTCTGCCTGCTCAGGCTCTCCGTTGATCTTCCTGAATGGTCACAGATTGGGAGGCTCTGGATGGAGCCTTTTGGTTCAAAGAGGAGGCAGAGAGATGTAGAACGAGGATAAGGAAATGCACTTTAGGGATAAAGGACCTGCTTAAATCAGAGTAACAGACCCGTCCAAAGACCGTCCTTGAGTCCCCTTTTCCTGATGCTCCCTCAATGGCAAGAAGAGAAAGAAGCCTGAGAGGGATAAGGGAAACAACTACTCGGCTTGCTTCATTCACTTATTTGTTCATGGGACGGAGGTTGATCAGGTAGTTAATTCGTACCAGGCACAGCTCCGCCAACGAGGCAGGCCCCGCCCTCAAAGAAAGTGCATCCTGGTGGTGGAGACACGCAGGTCCCTGGAACATTCCGTGCTAAAGCAGAGTCCCAAGCATGGGAGGGGCACCTGGTTTTAGGGTTTGGCCTCAGATGAGGGGAGCTTTTATTTTTGAAAGTAAAAGAAACCCTAAGCTGATCTTGGGAAGCTAAGTAGGAGTTCACCAGTCAAAAGAGGAAGGAAGAGCTTTTCCGGACCCAGAAACCTCTCTGGAGGGAGCCTGGCCAGTTAGCGAAACCGCCAAGAGTGCAGTATGACTGGTTGGAGTTTGTGTGGCCAGTGGCAAGGCGAGCCAGGTGCCACGGGGAGATTTTGCAGGGTTTTTAGAAGGGAAGCGATGTGATCTGATTTACTTTACTAAGGTCTCTTCACCAGAGTGGAGAAAATCCTAGAGAGACCGTGGTTTCACAGGCAGGTGGCCACTCAGACAGCTAGATTATGAGAAGATTTTCAAAGCCAGCCAGCTCCTTCCCCTGTCCTGCTGTTGTTCTTGAAGGGAGCTCAAGAATTACACAGCAACCATCAAACCAGGAAGTGTGAGCAGTCCTGTGGCCTCCTCAACAGCTGGTCATAAAAAGTCCTTGACCTTCAGAAAGCAAGAGTCCCCATGTCTGAAAAAGAGGAAATTCTGGTCCAAATGGGTATGACTACAATAGAGGTCATGTTTTTTCCTTTGGTTTCAGAACCCACTTGACTTTGAAGGTGATGGCAAGACAGATTTGTTGTATAGTCAGTTTAATTGAACACCATAAGTACAGGGATTCTTGAATAGAGCATTAGATTTTGTTGGTTTGTCCAGGTTAGTGTGATGCCCTGATAAATCCCAGAGTGATTTGGACAGTGAATAAAGAAGTATTTGCAAAGTCCCCTTGGAGGACTGGGGAGAAAAAGAGGAAATATTAAACTTCCCCATTTGGAGAATTTCTGAATTCTCACAAGCAGTGGGGACAATCAAACCAACAGGCCAAGTCCTCAATCTTGAGGTTTGCCCCTAGGAAACATCCCTGCAAAGGATAGGTCAAGCCTACTTAAAATTAGGCCCAAGAATCACCCTAGAGAACCTCTTTTGTTGCTCAGATGTGGCCTCTCTCAGCCAACACAGCAAATGAACTCCCTGCCCTCCCCCTCTATGTGGGACATGACTCCCAGGGGTATAAATCTTCCTGGCAACATGGGACAGAAATCCTGGGATGAGGCAGGACCAGCATCAGGGGGTTGAGAAAATTTTCTCAACCAAATGGGGGAAGAGTGAAATGAAACAAAATAAAGTGTCAGGGGCTGAGAGATTTCAGAGTCAAGAGGTTATTTTTAAATTTTTTTTAGCATTTGTTCCTCCTATTATTTATTTTTATTCCATATGTTCTACTCCTTTGTTAACAAGGTAGATAAAAGGAGCATCAGACACAAGGTTTTCACAATCACACGGTAACATTGTGACAGCTGTATCATTATTCAATCATCCTCAAGAAACATGGCTACTGGAACACAGCTCTACATTTTCAGGCAGTTCCCTCCAGCCTCTCCATTACATCTTGACTAACAAGGTGATGTCTATTTAATGCCTAAGAATAACCTCCAGGATAACTCCTCGACTCTGTTTGGAATCTCTCAGCCATTGACACATTATTTTGTCTCCTTTCTCTCTTCCCCCTTTTGGTCAAGAAGGTTTTCTCAATCCCTTGGTGCTGAGTCCCAGCTTATTCTAGGATTTCTGTCCCACGTTGCCAGGAAGGTCCACACCCCTGGGAGTCATGTCCCACGTAGACAGGGGGAGGGTGGTGAGTTTGCTTGTTGTGTTGGCTGAGAGAGAGAGGCCACATCTGAGTAACAAAAGAGGTTCTCTTGGGGGTGACTCTTAGGCCTAATTTTAAGTAGGCTTAGCCTATCCTTTGTGGGGTTAAGTTTCATATGAACAAACCCCAAGACTGGGGGGCTAGTTGATTTTTGATAAGGATATGAAGACCATGAAATAGGGAAAGCATGTTTTCTTGACCAAATGGTAGTACTGGGAAAACTGGAGATCCATATGCAAAAGAATGAAATTGAACCTCTACCTCACAACATATAAAAAAATTAACTCAAAATGGATTAATGACCTGAAGATCTAAAACTGCAAATTCATAGAAGAAAACATAGGGAAATATCTTCAGAACCTTGTATTAAAAAATGAATTCTTAAATATGACACCAAAAGCATGAGAACAAAAGAAAAAATTGATAAATGGGACTTCATCAAAATTTAAAACTTCTATGCATCAAAGGACATTATCAATAAAGTAAAAATATCACCTACAGAATTGGAGAAAATATTTGGAATCATATATCTAATAAGGTTTTAATATTCAGAGTATATTAAAACATACAACTCAACAACAAAAAGACAAACACTACAATTTTAAAATTGGCAAAAGACTTGAATAAACATTTCTCCAAAGAAGTTTACACATAGTCAATAAGCACATGAAAAGATGCCCAAATCATAAGTCAATAAGAAAGTGCAAATCAAACCAAAATGTGATATCAATTCATCTCCTCTAGGATGGCTATTATTTAAAAAATAGAAAATTACCAGTGATGGCAAGGATATGGAGAAATTAGAACGCTTGTGCATTGCTGGTAGGAATGCAAAATGGGACCACTGCGGTGGGACTTGGACAGTTATTTGCATATTGATGTTCACAGAGGCATTAGTCATGATTGCCAAAACGTGTAAACAACCCAAGTGTCCATCCACAGATGAACGGATAAACAAAATGTGGCATAGCTAGATAGTCAGAATATTATTCAGCTGTTAAAAAAGAATGAAATTCTGATACATGCTGCCACATGGATGAACCTGGAAGATATGCTGACTGAAATAATCCAGACACAAAAGGATAAATATGGTATGCTTTCACACACAATATCTAGACTCAGCAAATTAATGGAGACAGAAAGTAGATTAGAGGTTATCAGTGCCGGGAGGAGGGACAATAAGAAGTTGATGGGTACAGATTTTCTGTTTGGAGTAATGAAAAATTTTGATAACAGATGGTGGCAATGGCACCTTTAAATATCGATACTTTAAATACCGTAAATGTAATCAATGCAACTGAGTTGTATACATGATAGCAGTTAAAATGGCTAATTTTGTGTTGAATATATGTTACCAACATAAAAATTTTAAAATAGAGAAAGAAAAAATGTTCATGTAGCCATAAATTATCTCCAATTTTGAAAACCTCTCCTGTCTTGCATTCTGGGGTCACAAAACACCTGTCTTTTTAGGCTTCTTGCCATGTATGTAGGTTCAGTTTTGTAGTCATTGAAAAGAGCCTTTGGTCCCCTTTTTCTGCCCTGTAGATTTTCAGATTCTGAGCAAATTGCAGCTTCTGACAGGCATCTTCAACAAGTGTTAAAAATGGAGAGCCTTGAGCCCCTAATCTTGGGGCTTGTTCATATGAAACTTAACCCCACAAAGGATAGGTCAAGCCTCCTTAAAATTAGGCCTAAGAGTCACCCCCAAGAGAACCTCTTTTGTTGCTCAGATGTGGCCTCTCTCACCAGCAACATGACAAGCAAACTCACTGCCCTCCCCCTCTCTACATTGGACATGACTCCCAGGGGTGGGGACCTTCCTGGCAACGTGGGACAGAAATCCTAGAATGAGCTGAGACTCAGCACCAAGGGATTAAGAAAACCTTCTTGACCAAAAGGGGGAAGAGAGAAAGGAGACAAAATAATGTGTCAATGGCTGAGAGATTCCAAACAGAGTCGAGAAGTTATCCTGGAGGTTATTCTTAGGCATTAAATAGACATCACCTTGTTAGTCAAGATGTAATGGAGAGGCTGGAGGGAACTGCCTGAAAATGTAGAGCTGTGTTCCAGTAGCCATGTTTCTTGAAGATGATTGTATAATGATACAGCTTTCTCGTGACTGTGTGATTGTGAAAACCTTGTGTCTGATGCTTCTTTTATCTACCTTATGGATAAAATGAGTAAAACATAAGGATTAAAAATAAATAAATAATAGGGGGAACAAATGTTAAAATAAATTTAGAAGATTGAAATGCTAGTGATCAGTGAAAGGGAGGGGTAAGGGACATGGTATGTATGAATTTTTTCTTTGTTCTCTTTTTATTTCTTTCTGAATTGATGCACATGTTCTAAGTAATGATCATGATGATGAATATACAACTATGTGATGAAAAGAAAAGATTAAATAGTATAACAAGTTTCTCAAAAAAAAGGAGAGCTTTGTTTCACATTAAGGTGTCTGCACTTGACTGAATATCCTTCCCAAATGGCCTTGCAATTTTACACTGATTGCCTGCTGTGGTCAGATGCTGCTCCTTTCCCACTAGACAACGCTGGGAGCCGATCCAGAAGAGGTCCCCTTGGCAGTGGTGACTCCAGTCACAAAAAGTCACGAGGTTGGCTCCAGGCTGAGCTGCCCTTGAGCACCAAAACCTCCTAGTCGGCCCCTCCTGGGTCTGACCCCTGCTCACATTCCCTGTTTCTGATCCTGTTTCCAGGTAGGAGTGTCCAGTGGTTCTCCCCTTCCCGAGTCTCAGTCCGCCACCCTCCCAGCCCACACAGGTTCTGCCTCTCAGCAGCTTCAGCCTCAAGACCTGTAGCCCTCATGCTGTTCCCCGGCCACGTCCGGAGCCAGAATCCCCAGAGCCAGCCTTTCCGGAGGTGAAATGGGCTCCTCCTTCCCATCAAAGCTTTCGGAAAGAAAAGCTTTATCTTCTTAAGGTCTGATCTGATCTGATATATATTTTATAATCTTCAAATAATTTCTTTTTGAAATTGGCGATTTGTTCCTCTTACCCTTCTGCTGTAATTGATCTTGCTTTTCTTTACTACGTGTGTGTTCCTTTCCGACATCTCTGACTTCAAAAGAAACAGATCCCGAACGTGGGGGAGTTCCTAATCCCTCCGTAACAACCACTTTTGGATTTCTTCTTGTTCAGCAAGTCTTTCTCCTTCTGGGAGAAGAAGAGGGGAGCCCAGGGCCGCCACAGTTCTGGGGGCCGCAAGGCTGGAAGCCCGTGGAGGCTGGGGGCCGCCTTGGGGCCCAAGGCCCTGAGCGCAGGCCTGGGAAGGAGTGGGACGCATGCCTAGTCTGTAGACCACGGGCGAGTCGCGCACGCACGACGCGGTCCAGGCTCACGTTTCCTAGTTTGGGAGGCCTGTTCACTGAGGACTTACCCTGCACCAGGCGCTGTGCAGGCATTCCTCAGTCAGTTCTCACGACTTTCATGATCTCCCATTTTCAAGTCAGAAAGTGAAGCATAGAGGGTTTAAGTGGCATGGCCAAGGCCACACAGCTGGGAGCGGCAAGGCCAGGGCGCAAAGTTCCTCCGCCAGTGCTCGCGGACACTCCAACTTGCTCCTGTGCCTGGAGTTTGGTCTAGTTACGGCTTGGTCCAGAATAATGGCCCCTTTTAGAGCCATTATTCAGCTTGCTGGTTCCCCCTTGCCAGTCTTGCCTTCATCCCTCCTCACTCCCTCGACTGCTCTGGTCCCCTCCGGCCCCATAGCCCAGAGATTCCCCCTAAAGCCTTTACCTTTTATTGTATCTACCTTTCTAGCCTTTGTTCCATGAGTTCCCCACAATCCACAATCACACTTTGAGGAAGGCTTCACTTCCCAAGGGTCAGAAACAGATGTTGGAGTTCCTATTTGTGGTGCTTGCTGCCTAATATTACTGTATTCTAGGTTGTATGCTCATACAACACTCATAACCCCCCAAACACATAAACTCATACAAACACAAACATACACACAGCGCTCCCCCACAAACACACGTGCATATAAACACAAACATGCACATAGCCCCACATGCACACAAACACATAATATACACACATGCACACAAAGACCCCCCGAGCACACAAAGAAACATACATACATGCAAACACATGAGCACACATGCACATTCAGACACATCAGCACACACACACATAAACATGCATGCACAAAAACAGATAGCTCCACATGTATGCATACACATAAAACACACAAAGCCACACATGAATACACACAAAACTCCCACAAACACACAAGTAAACATTCATGCACACATACAGACACCTAAACACATGTGCAAACACAGAAACACACACATGCACATAAACCTGCATTACACACATAAACACATAAATGTACACGTGCATATCAGCCCCCACACAAACACACGTGCACATAAACCCAGACAAGCACACACAAACACACAAAGGCATAAGCCCACCTGCACCCATGTACACCATACACGCGCCTCCACCCTGTCAGACCCCCTCTCCTTCCCGCCTCTCCTCAGGGGCCTGTGAACTGCAGGCTGGAGCTAAGTGAAACCCACACTGGCAGGAAGTGAAACAACAGCGTGAGCTTTTCTGGGGCTTCTGGCACAGCTGTTCGGGGGACAAAGCAAACAGTTGACAGTTTCTGGAGCTGCTCTGAGGTAACCGGGATCTTGGGGTGGGGTGGAGAAGGTCTGGGTGGAGCTGGGAAGCGGGGGCCTCAGGTGACCTGCTGATTGCCTCTCTGCCCCCCACCCTCGGGCGGGGGGGGGTGTGCCTTGCAGTGAGGCGAGGAACCTGGGCTTTCTCCGCCCAGGCTGTTGAAAACAGCTGTGGGCCCAAGGACATTTCCTCAGTCACAGAGGCACATGGTCCTGTCTTTGTTCTTGGTCTGGAAACAAACTGTTTTTATAGAGTTTTCATGCACCCTCTTGGATAAGTAAAAGAAAAGTCCTGTGGAGAAAGGAAAGATGAGGTCAGCATAGCATTAAGCATTGGCATGGACTATTATCCACCTTGTGCTTGACCAGACTGGTGTGAAACCCTTGTCTGACAGGCCAGGCAAAGTCCCCCGAGGTTGGGCCACATGGAATACTTTGGGGTTCTGTCTGAGTTTGCCAGGCTGCTATGACAAATACCATGCATTGGGTTGGCTTAAACAAGTATTTATGAACTCACAGTTTCGGAGGCTAGAAGTCCAAAAGCAAGGCTCCCGGCAAGGCCATGCTCCCTTCCCGGAGTCAGGAGCCTTCTGGTGCTGGCTCGCCACGTTCAGAGGGGTTCCTTGCTTGCATCTTTGCCTCCTGTCCCACGGCGAGCTTCCTCTCCTTGTGTCAACTCTTAAGGTTTCTGTTGACCTCCAGCTTCCTCCTCTGTGGCCTTCTCTGACTGATTGGGTCCCAATGGCTTCTGCTTACAAATGTGCATTAAGGCCCACTCCGGATTAGGTGGGCCACAAACCTAAGAATAACTTCTTCAGAAGGTCCTATTTAGGAGTGGGGCTTTTTGAGGGCTTCTGGCACAGCTGTTGGAGGGACTAAGCACATAAACGCACATGTGCACACACAAACTCATAATTGTACACATACTTATAACTGCCCCCATAAACACACATAAACAGGAATCCTCATTTATAGGAATGGGGATTTGAGGATTAGAATTAAAAGCATGTTTTCTTTGGGGTGCATAATAATTTCTACCTCAGGGTCCTTTTCGCAAGACAATGTTGGAGATTTGGGGACGTGATGAGCTCTGCTGTGTTTCCCTTGGGAGAGAGGGACAAGGGGCTGGGTCGGTGAGTGTAGATGGAGTGTGGGGTGGGTGGGATAGTGACATGAAGTCCCTGACCCTTTTCCCTAGAGATATCAGATGCAGGAGAAGAATTCCTTGGTTATAGTCTGAGGAGATATCTGAGGACTTGATGAAATTGAAGGGAATTCTCAAAAGTCCAGCTCTGATTCTGGGGAGATATAGCTCCTACTATGGCTGTCATGTGTTTCCTTATAAAATTCCCTCTCTGCATCTGATATACCAGAGAATAATTGTGCGAGCCAAAAGGAACCTTGGATATAATCTAATCCAAATAGTACCAAACTTTCCATTTGTGTTCTACTCTATATTTATTTAATATTTTTCTTTAACTTACTTTAAAAATCTTTTATTCAACCTAAATTATAATAGTCACAATATAATGGGTTTGGTGTGTTAATATACGTTTTTAAACTACCTACCTATCAAAATAATTCATATTCTTTTCTTTTGCATTGGGCAAGCACTGGGAATTCATATTCTTTTTAATGCAATTTTATAGAGATATATTCACCCCCCCATCCAATTCATCCAAAGAATTCATATTTTTTTTGTGAAATACCAAAACTCAGATTGTGTGCTACTGATGATACACATCTCACACTTTGGGAAACACTGATCTAGTCCAGTTAATTAACAAATAATAATTTATGGATGAGGCAACTGAGGCCCATAGACATGAAGTTATTTTCTCAAGGTCTCACAAAGAATGGTAAAATTTGGGACTATTCCTATCACCATGTGACAGGAATCAAATTTACAGTTTTGATTCTTTCCAATATACCATTTTATACCTCTTGTCCTGCTGTGTATGCTTTCAAGTGTTCAGACACAATTCTTCCATATAATTCAATAGGTACCCCATATCAAATGTTAAACATAATCTCTAGCAAGAGGAGACTTAATAAACACAACTTAAAAAAAATTTATTTATTAATTAAAAAATTAAGAAACCAAATAAAACATCAACATATATAATCAGTAATTCACAATATCATCACTTAGTTGCATATTCATCATTTCTTAGAACATTTGCATTAATTCAGAAAAAGAAATAAAAAGACAATAGAAAAAGAAATAAAATGAACACAGGAAAGAAAAAAAAAGATTATACCTACCATACTCCTTACCCCTCCCTTTCATTGATCACTAGCATTTCAAACTAAATTTATTTTAGCATTTGTTCACCCTAGTATTTATTTTTATTCCATATGTTCTACACCTTTGTTGACAAGGTAGATAAAAGGAGCATCAGACGCAAGGTTTTCACAATCACACAGTCACATTGTGACAGTTGTATCATTATTCAGTCATCCTCAAGAAACATGGCTACTGGAACACAGCTCCATATTTTCAGGCAGTTCCCTCCAGCCTCTCCATTATATCTTGACTAACAAGATGATATCTACTTGATGCATAAGAATAACCTCCAGAATAACGTCTCAGCTCTGTTTGGAATCTCTCAACCATTGACACTTTGTCTCATTTCACTCTTCCCCCTTTTGGTCGAGAAGGTTTTCTCAATCCCTTGATGCTGAGCCTCAGCTCATTCCAGGATCTCTGTCCCACATTGCCAGGAAGGTCCACACCCCTGGGAGTCATGTCCCACGCAGAGAGGGGGAGGGTGGTGAGACTACTCGTCGTGTTGGCTGGAGAGAGGGGCCACATCTGAGCAACAAAAGAGGCTCTCTTGGGGGTGACTCTTAGGCTTAAGTTTTAAGTAAACTTGACCTATCCTTTGGGGGTTAAGTTTCATGTGAACAAACCCCAAGACTGGGGGCTCAGCCTATAGCTTTGGTTGTCCACACTGCTTGTGAGAATATCAAGAATTCAACTTGGGGAAGTTCAATTTCTCCCCGATAAACACAACTTTTCTTTCCTTTTTTCTTAAATACCTCACTACCAACCTTGACTAGCTGCTCTCTGGAAGCTTTTAGAATCTTTTTTTTAAATGCCAATTAATTTATCATGCTGTGTGAGGTATTCAACAGGTCTTTTCAATCTAGAGACTGGGGTCTTCAGTTTGTGGACAATCTCTTGATTGTTTACTTTATTATTTCCTTCCATTTCTTTCTTTCTTTTTTTCTCTCTCTCTCCTTCTAAAATATCAATTATTTGAGAGCTGGGTTTCCTGAACCAACAATCCTCATTTTCTTCTCTCCTATTTTGTCCTACCTTCTCAAAGTTGTCTTCAACTTCATTTTGTAATATTTCTGTATACATTTTTAAATTACAGCTTTCATAGTTTTTAATTTCTAAAAGGTCTTCCTTACTCTCTGTTCATTTTTCATACCCTCCTGTTACTGTTTCATGGATGCAGTGTCTTCTCTTATCTCTCTAAGGATGTTAATTACACTTCATTTGAATTTTGCTTTTATTTCTTGCATTGTCTCAGTTTCTTCCTGGGTCTTTTCTCTGTGTATTTCATTTTAGGGTCTCTCTCTTTCTTCTGTTGGAGGCTTCCCTCAAATGCCTTGTGATCCTTAGCTGTTTGGTTATATTTAAAAGTGAATGCTGCCGAAGCAGGATGGGTCAAAGTCAGAGTGGTGGTCCTGATCCTGGAGGTTGCAAAAAGGATGAGAAGGACAAGAAAAAGAAATGTGAACCCTCTGTACCAACTAGAATGGGGGAAAAGAAGGAGAAAACAAGAGACCAGATGCTGCTAACAAACTACCGTTGGTGACACTTCACACCCAGTGCCTATTAAATTTATTGAAGTTAGAATTAAAGACTTCTTCTCATGGAGGAAGAATTCATTAGAAATCAGGAACAAATGAAACCATTAGAAGAAAAGTAGCAGGAGGAAACTTCAAAGGTGGGTGAAATGAAGGGGACCCCAATGTCAGTAGGAAACTTGGAAGAGATCATTGATGACAATCACACCATCATGTCTACACCAGTGGGCTTGGAACACTATGTCAGCATTCTTTCATTTTTGGACAAGGATCTACTAGAACACACAGGCTGCTCTGTCCTGCTCAGTCACAAGGTACAGGCAGTAATAGGGGTCCTGAAGGATTACACAGATCCCCTGGTCATGGTGATGAGGATGGGAAAGGCCCCCCAGGAGACCTATGGTGATATTGGGTGGTTGGATAATCAAATTCAGGAAATTAAGGAATTTGTAGAGCATCCTCTCATGCATCCCAGATATTATGAAGATATGTGTATAAAGCCCCGTAAGGGGTCATTCTGTATGGTCCACCTGGCACAGGGAAAACACTGTTAGCCAAAGCAATAGCCAACCAAACCTCAGCCAGTTTCTTAGGGGTGGTTGGCTCAGAATTTATTCAGAAGTACCTAGGAGATGGACCCAAACTCATGTGGGAATTATTTTGAGTTGCTGGAGAACATACACCATCCATTTTGTTTATTGATGAAATTGATGCCATTGGGACAAGAAGATAGGACTCAAATTCCAGTGGCGAGAGAGAAATTCAGTGAACTATGTTGGAACTCTCAAACCAGTTGGATGAATTTGATTCAAGAGGAGATGTGAAAGTTATCATGGCCACAAACTGAATAGAAACTTTGGATCCAGCACTTATCAGACCAGGTTGTATCGACAAGAAGCTTCAGTTCCACTGCTTGGAGAGAAGACCAAAAAGCACATCTTCCAGATTCACACTAGAAGAATGACATAGCCTTGGACAACTTGATCATGGCTAAAGATGACCTATCTGGTGCTGACATCAAGGCAATCTGTACAAAAGTTGGCCTGATGGCCTTGAGAGAATGTAGACTGAACATAATGAACAAAGACTTTAAAAAATCTAAAGAAAACGTTCTTTATAAAAAAACAAGAAGGCACCCCCGAGGGAGGGGCTGTATATCTAAGTGAAACACATTTCTTCAAGAAAATGGTTGGGCATTTTCCTAACCCCTCAGAGGTTGGGGAAGTTGTCCAGAAAAATCCATATTCCAGTTGATTTTTATTAATAAAACATTCTGTGTTTTGAGTCTGATGTGTAGGATGCCCCTTGGGCTGCATTTGTCTGTTGGCCACTGTGCAGCACTGTTTCCCAGTAAAGCATACTCTTACAGAAGTAAAAAAAAAGCAGTGAAATACTGAATTTCTGAGTGCAATTTCTTTCTCCCTATATAAGGGAAGCTTGTTGAATGAAAAGCTTCACTATAAGGAGACTTCATGGTGATCTTTTTTGGGAAACCACCCCCCACCCCATCTGTATCGAAGGTCTGTTTTCTGGGGTCTCAGAGAAGTATCCTTCAATAATCTGCAGCTGCTGGTTTGAGAAAAGGGTGGGAGAAGGAAAATTAGAGTTCCTCTGTTAAATTTGTAGATTTTCACTTAGTCCTCCCGTTTAGCTCCATTGATTTTCCACCTGAGCAATTTCCTCTTCCAGGAATTCCAATGTCCATGGGTGGCCCATCTGAGCATCCAGCCCTGCTCTCTCTGCTTTTGGCTATGGCGATATCTTTTCTCTGCTCCGCCATACCCATAGATGATATACGGAATCGGCTGTTAGTAAAAGAGAAGAAGATGCAGTTGGGGGGCCAGCTGGTGTTGAGGAAACAAGAGATGATGGCCAATGAGAAGCTCATGTCCCTCAAAGAGGCTGAGATAACTGATGCCATGAAGACCCAGAAGTTCCCACCCAGCATGCACTTCTTCCAGGCTAAGAAGCTCATTGAGGAAAGCCAGGTGTTCAGTATCCTGAAGAAGATGCCAAAAGGTAGAGGCTTGGAGAGGGATGGTTTGGGGGCCCTGGGAAGGTCTGGGGAAACCACACTGTTTATCGGAAGCCTTTGCTTCTTCTTTTTTTCTTTGTATGCTGTATGGTGGGGGTCACATTTCATTCTTTTTTCCATGTGAGTATCCCCTTATTGCAGCACCATTTGTTGAATTTTTTTTATTATTAATTAAAAAAAATTTTTAAAAATACCAAACAAATGCAAACATTCAGAACTTTTGATCATTCCGTTCTACATATATAATCAGTAATTCACAATATCATCACATAGTTGCATATTCATCATCATGATCATTTCTTGGAACATTTGCATCTATTCAGAAAAAGAAATAAAAAGAAAACAGAAAAAAACTCATACATACCATACCCCCACCCCTCCCCCTCACCGATCACCAGCATTTCAATCTAAATTAATTTTAACAGTTGTTCCCCTTATTATTCATCTTTATTCCATATGTTTTACTGGTCTGCAACAAAGCAGACAAAAGGGCCTTTGTTTCTTAGTATTCTAAATGGATTGGAGTGAACTCTCTCAACTCCTCTCCTTTGCTTTACTGGCAAACTAGGGAGGGGTGTTTGATGGTGATAGCTGATTCACCTTGCAAACCCAGATCCTGCTTCTGGGGGAACTCTGGCTGAGAGAGACAGTAGGGAGGGGGCTGCAAAAGTAACAGGCCTTACCTGACAAAGTGAAAAAGCATCCAGCCGTAAGACAGTGTCCTGGATTCTAGCATGGAAGCATTCCCTACACATCTTTCCTTTTACTCCTTTCTCTTGCCCTTTTCTGGGGGGCTGATCACCCAGTAACATCCAATATCATGTAGCATCCTGGCACTGTATAAACTAATTCCCATGAATAGCAAATTAATTATAAACACACACATATAAATAGCAGTTTGCAGTTTAAGGACTCTTCTATACTTTATTTAAATTTCATAAGTAGAGGTTAAAAAATAATAACTATGAGGTTGATAAAGTAGATCTGACTATTCCCAGTTGAGGGGACCGTGAGGCTTAGAAAGGGAAATGCATGGACCTCAAACACCTGGGACATCTGCCAGGGGGGCAGTGCCGGGGCCAGGGGCTGCAGGAGAAGAAGAGCAGAGTGTCAAAGTGTAGACTGTGCCCTGAGAAACATTGAGGTCAAAGCTGGTGTCAGGTTTGAAGGGCCATCATGGAGCCCCCAAGGCCAAAGCCTGCAGGTGGGAAGCTAGCTAAATACTAGCCTGAAGCAGGGAAGGGAAAGCCAGCCCTTAGGTGGGGGGTTGGGGGACAGGGAAAGGGGATCAAGGGCGATTATGCAGAAAGGCCAAGTGTCTGAGACCCTTTATCCCGTATTGGGTGGGGAGGCCTCATTGAAACACTTGGCCTCAGAAGTGGATGTGTCCTGTGGATGAGCCCCACATTCTGGTTCTAAGCCAGATGCTTCCCCACTCTACCAAGCTGCCTCTCTTGGAGGAGTCCACCCATGGTTTCTGACTACTGAGAGAGAAAGCCAAGGGAAGCCCTGCTCTTAAACCAGAGAAAGTGGCAGTGGCCATGTCAGAGAGACAAAAGTAGGAAATAGAGCAGCTCTTGGAGTCACAATGAGAAAGCACATTTAGTTCCAGAGGAATTTAGGCTTCCTACATCTTCTTGTCCATCTGCAACCCCCCACTGCCCCCTAACCTGGAATCTGGACTTCACTTCCATGGCTTCACCACTTCTTTCTCTGCTCCAGGGGCCGCCTTACATGTCCATGACTTCAGCATCCTGAGTGGGGACTGGCTGGTGAAAAACGTTACCCACAGGCCCCACTGCCATTTCTGTGTCACCCCGAGGGGGACCATGCAGTTCAAATTTGCTCACCCCACCCCTCCCACTCCTAAGCCAACAGAATGTTCGGAGTGGATTTTGCTGGAGAAATATCGCCAACAGCTGCAGAATGTCACTGATTTTGAAGACAGGTGAGTGTGGTGGTTCAGAAAGCACAATATAGGGCGGGCCATGGTGGCTCAGCAGGCAAGGACGCTTGCCTGCCATGCCAGAGGACTTGGGTTCGATTCCTGGTGCCTGCCCATGTTTAAAAAAAAAAAAAAAAAGCACAATATACAGCTGTGTTTCTCCTGCTATAAACCCACACGTAAAAACCTGGCCTTAAAAAAAAATCAGGAGGCTTTTTCTGTTCTAGTTCTATAGAAGGATACTTTGCATCATGAAAGCATTCCACACCTTTCTTTCCATAGTAGGTCTTGGTGCATTTAAAATCTTATTTTCTCTGCAAAAGACATTTTTAGCAACATTGTTGTTGGATAAAATGATGTTTGCCATGATGTTCAATGACAGCGGGAAGAAGAAAAAGTCCCAGCTCCTAGGGCAATGAAATGACGATCCAGCTGGTGGATACAATTGCTGAAAAACTGATGGAGCAACTTGCAAACAAACTCATTTAGCAATAGTATAAGGAACAATTATTCTAGTTCTAGAACCATCTACAGAGTGCTTTCATGAGGTTATTTTCTTTTACGAAATAAGAAACAGGAGATCAGCCTGGTTAAACAAGTGGCCCCAGGCCACATAGCTGGTGAATGGCCAATTTGGGATGTTAATCTGGGTCCTGTGGTTCCAGGTTGAAGATATTTCTACCACTTTGCTCAAAGAGAGCTTGGTGTAGGATGCATGGGGTCATAGAGGTGAAGCAAGTACAGGGAGAACAGGAGAGCCCTGTTAGGTGAAGTTTCCTCCTGAGCTGTCTCCTGGAGAGTCACAGGACAAGGGCTGATCCTGGGGCGTGGAAATGCTTCCCCTTGCCTCTTCCTTACCATTCCTCCTATGGCTGGTCCTGGTTTGCTTTTGGGAGGAGATGTAAAGTATGTGGGAATCCTACAGGTGCCGAAGGATTCCTCCCCAACTCACCCCCTTGTACCCTGGACAGGATGCTGAAGAATTTCACTCTGATGACTGAGAACCCCGAGGTGGTGTATGCAAACCAAGATGTCGTCTGGTCAAAGTTTGAAAGTATCTTCTTCTCAATCTCAGGACTAGTCCATTACGCACCAGTGTTCAAAGACTATATCTTCCAGGGTCTGCAGGAGTTCTACCAAGACAATGTGTTCTACCTGGAGCTCAGAGCCATGCTCTTCCCGGTGAGCCCAGCTCCTCTCCTGTCTCTGCTCTCTCCTCCTCACCCCCCCCTCCCTCCCATCCTCTCCTCTCCCTTCCCCTCCTCTCCTCTTCTTTTATCCCCTCTGCTCTCCTTTTGTCTACTTTGCTCTGTCCTGCCCTCCCCTCCTCTACTGTCCTCTGGCTTAACTTTCAGCCCTTACCTTGTAGGTCTTCACAGAGCCCACACTAATTTTGGTTAGAGATAGAAAGCACACAGTGCATGGGGACATGTGTCCTTCCAGGGGATATTATGAGCAAGGGAGCTCCAAAATGGACTGGCCCAAGTCAAGCAAAACTGTGACCATGAACGTCCCTCCTCTTTTACCTTCGTTTTTCTTAGTTCCTACTTTTCACCTTCCCCCATGATGCACAGTGCCTCCTAGGAGCTTGGGGTTCCCTGGCCTTGGGCTTTGAGCAGTGTCTCTTGCCTGGACCTCTTGTGATCTGTCTCCTTTCCCATTCAAATGGTGGGAATGGGTGAGCTCCTCTGGGGTCCTTTCTGTGGAGTGTGGTTGAACTGGTGTATTCTGTGGGTAATGCTGCAGTCACAGGAGCAGTCAGAAATGGAATTGGGGCAGGGGCGATGTGGAAAAACAGGCTTCACCCAGTTTCCTGTTTTCTTTCGGCTGAGAGGAGCTGGTGGAAACTTGTGCCACCTTCCTTCTCCCGTGTGCCAGTGGAAAGGTGATGATTCAAACTGAGAGAGGGTGGGGTTCCCATAGAAGACATAGAATGAGAAGAGAAAAGGCCAACGGGGAAGCCCTGCATACAGCAGGCAGGAAGAAGAATCCATGAATTAGACTAAGAAGGAACAGTCGAGGAAGTGGGAGAACTTGAAAAGAGTCATCCCTGAGGCCAAGGGAAGGAGGTTTCAAGAAGAGAGGGCTTGGTGGGTGTATGGGTTGTTCAGACGTAGAATGCTTGCCTGCCATGTGGGAGACCTGGATTCAATTCCCAGCCCAGGCACAACTACCTCCCCCCACCAAAAAAGAAGAAGAAGAAGAAGAAGAAGAGAGGGTGTTAACATAGCAGGTGAGGCCAAGAAACTTCAGATTAAAAAGTACCCATTGGGTTTGGAAATGAGGAGGTCACCTTTGAGCAGTTTCAATGGCAGTAATTTCTTCTCTCACACTTCTGGAGACTAGAAGTCCAAAATCAAGGCATCAGCAGGGTCTTGCTCCCTCCAAAGGCCAGGGGCATCCTTCCTTGCCTTCTTCAGCTCCTGGTGATCGTTGGCCATCCTTGGTGTTCCTTGACTTGTTAGATGCAGCACCTCAATGCTTGGCCTTCTCCTCTGTGTCCGAATTTCTCTCTCCTTCTAAAGACACCCGTCATATGGGATTTAGGGTCCAACCTAATCCAGTTAGTACTGCATCTTAAGTTGATTTTATCTGTAAAGACCCTATTTCCAAATGAGGTAACGTTCTCAGGTTCTGAGTGGACTTGAATGGCGGGGTGGGGGCGGGGGGAGGCATTATTCAACCCAGAGTGTTCCACCAGCACGAACCCAAGACTGAAGTACACACTACCCATGAGATTAATTAGGGGCTATGGACAGGAGGAAGTTCTTCCCCAGTGCCAGTCGTTGGGAGATAAAAGACTGCACTCTACCCAAAGTAAAGAGAAAAGAAGAGAGAGAGAGAGAGAGAGAGAGAGAGAGAGAGAGAGAGAGAGAGCAATGCATGCCCAGGAATGGCTTATAAAATTTAACAGTTTCGCAAGATTTGGTTACAATGGATTTTCAGTAGATTTGGTTATTAGGGAAGGGGTTCTTTACAGTCTTTGACCTTTAACGTCTGTCCCGGTCATGTGGGCGGCTGTGTGACTTGTTGTTAAAATGTTGGAGAGGGCGGGGCCCAGGTCTGGGTCCTTACATTCCACCCCCATACAGCAGACTCCATTGCCCACAGGACAGACACTGCATTCATTAACAGTATGAGACACTAGAACATTAGGAGTTCCCTACACAGAGACAACAACTCCGCAAAACGAGGCCACCATGGCTAAGAAAGGGAATTAAATCATTCTACTGATAATTGGTGAAACCTGTGATATCACTCCTAAATGAGAAAATTCTCTTCCAGATTTTTCTGACATGCTGAATTCTTTCCAGGCCAGCAGGGTATTCTACACAGTACAATCCAAGGCAGGCCAGTGACACCTGAAAGTGATAGTTCAGTGCACACTCAGCATTGAGTTCTGTTGTACACGTAGGTTACCCCAGAAGCCTGTTGCTAGAAGGTATTTGTGACAACATTAAGAGCAAAAAGAATACAAGCTAAATTTCTCTTAGCATACAGATACCACAGCTTTTCCCCCTGCAATTGCAGCGAGATTTTAGGAGTCAAATCCAGTGAACTTGGGCATGATAAGTATCCACAGATTCATACATTCAGTGCCTTGGGGGATGGGGGATGGGGGCCCAGGTTAGTTACATATACAACTTTTGGCATTTCATGTATAAACTGTGGTCTCATACTTAAATTTTGGGTGGCCCCAATTATGGTCAGGTTCATATGTCAACTTGGCCAAGTGGTAGTAGCTGTTTGTCTGGTTGGGCAAGTGCTGGCCTGTCTGTTGCTATGAGGACATTTCATAGAATTAAACATGATCACGTCAACTGCATCCACAGCTGATTCCATTAATCAGCCAAGGGGAGTGTCTTAATCTAATCACTGGAAGCCTTTTAAGGAGGATTCAGAAGAATCCTTTCTTCCTGCTTGGGCCAGTGAGCCTCTCCTGTGGAGTTCATCCAGACCCTCCGTTGAAATTGTCAACTTCACAGCCTGCCCTACAGATTTTGGACTCTACATTCCCACGGTTATGTGAGACGCTTTTATAATTTTTATATTTATGAATATTTCCTGTTGATTCTGTTTCTCTAGAGAACCCTAACTAATACACCAATACTCCATGGGTTTAGGACTCTCAACCAGTCTGGCTGCATTGGCCAGGACCATGGCCAATTGACCTTATTTTCCCAAATTTCTAATGCTTGTGGCACAAGGTAATGTTCATTACCTTGTTGTGGCTGTAACATTGCTGGTCTTTTTACCTGAAATCGCAGCACCTGCATGCCCATCCCCCCCTTACCAATTCAACAGGAGTAGGAACAGCTGTGAGGGCCTGATACAACTGATGTGTCCACTGCTGCAGAGATTGCTTATCATGTTTTAATGGCTGTTTTAAAAGCCCAATCATCCTTTCAATTAACCCTGCTACTGTGGTGTTGTCAGTAAGATATCATGTTCAGTAGCCCAGGCTTGGAACTGTCCAGTAAAGGGTATCCCCTATCACTGTCCCCCCCCCCCCCCAATGCGTGGGGACCCCGAGGAATGCACTGAACTTTTGTAAGCTACATATTGTAGCTCTTTGGTTAGCTTTCCCTACTGGGTAGGCCAGCAACAGTCCAATAGCAATATTTATGGCTATAAAGGCATATTTTGCATCTCCGGATAAGGGAAGGGGCCCATAATAATCTACCTGCCACCTGGTGACCCAAATCTGCTTACGGCTGATGTGACTGAGTTGGTGAGGAAGCATTCTTGGGTATCACAGCAAACAGGAGGGGCAGGCATCCATGACTTCTTTCAGTTTGTTGTCTGGTGATGGGCAGTTGGAATTGCTATGCTAGTCTCCACAGAGTCTGGTACCCTTGGTGTCCCATCTTTCTATGCAACCTTTCAGTAGCCTTGTGCAATGTTGTCTTTAGGCTACAAATTTTTGCTAAGCCATCTGTTTCAGTATTGCCAGGAACAGAATCAGTGTTATCGGCAGAGACACGATAAACAGTTACCTTTTGCTTCTAATAGGTGGTCCAGGTATCTTCCCATACTCATTTTCTCCATAAGGGCCAGTCAATCGCAATCTCTTGCTCTTGCTTCCACATGGCTAGCCACAATGTCAGGCCCTGGTACACTGCCCAACTGTCAGCAAAAATAGTTAATGCATCTCCTTGTTTTTGTGAACAATGACCATCCATACGACCCTTAATTCAGTCCATTGGCAGGTTTGCATAGTCCCATTTCCCACCAGTGTCAGGACCAGGTTACACAGCTACTGCCGTCCAGGTGCCTGTGTGTTGATCCATTAGTATACCAGGCAGACTCAGGTATTCTGCCACATCCGTCCACGGTGGGCACAGAGACAGCAACCTTGGGAGGGTCAGCAGGGAGGGGCAAGTGTTGTTCTTCTGCATAGGAAACTGGCCTCAGGATATCATGCATTTCTGCACTTTAAGACGGTATTGAAAATGCTGCACTACACTAGATAAGCTTTCCATTTCATTAATGTGATTAATTGAAATCTTCTGGAGTGAGGCTTAGTGACAGTGTCCCAGATCCACCCTTGTATGGGGTTGGCTGTTCTTAACTTCACAGGGCATTTCTGAGTTAGTCCTTTAACTTGTAGTAAGGTATTACAGGTAGCACACAGTTGTTTTCCTAAGGGACTGTGCCCTTAGAGCTGTGTAGGTCAGCTCTTTTAACTCTCTTTACCTGTGGCCTTTGCTGTGAGTCCCACCCAAAGCCAATATCGGAACTGGCCATATCTAATTCACAAGGCATATCTGTGTCCACCCCCCATAAAGCCTGAGCCAGTGTGATAGCCAATCTGGATTTTTCAAAAGCAGACTGCTGGGAGGTATCCCATTGCTAGGGATAAGCTTTTCCTAATCAAAACATTTAAACATTTGGACTGAGTGAAGAATGAAAGGTGATCAATACCCCAACAATCCCAAGAAAGCTGTTAGTTGTTCTGGTGTATGCAGCATAGGGAAATATTGCACCTTATCAATTACCACAAAAGGAATAAATTTTGCCTTTCCCAACTATAAATACCCTAGAATTTGACAAGACAGCCAAGACATTGCAGTCCACCCTGATCAATTGCCATCCCCAGCCGTTCAGATGAATTAACAATGACCTGAGGCTGTTTATTTATTTTTATTGATATATATTATATACTCATATACCATGTAATCATTCAAAGTGTACTATCAGTGGTTCACAATATCATCATATAGCTGTGCATTTAGCATCACAATAGACTTCTCTTTTATTTTTTGTGAGAAATAACATATATACAAAAAAGCAATAAATTTCAAAGCACATTGCAACAATTAGTTGTAGAGCAGAATTCAGAGTTTGGTATGGGTTACAATTCAACATTTTTAGATTTTTACCATTAGATGCTCCAACACAGGAAATTAAAAGAAATATCAGTATAATGATTCAACAATCATACTAATTTGTTAAACCCCACCTTCTCTGTATAATTCCCCACCACCTTTGATCTTTCTCCCACTCTTTAGGGGTATTTGGGTTATGCCCACTCTAGCTTTTTCATGTTGGGAGGGGTTATCAATAATATGGGATAAGGGATGGAACTAGTTGATCTTCTGGAGAGGCTGGGCCCTCTGCATTTCAGGACTTATCTGGTCCAGGGAACCATCTGGAGGTTGTAGGTTTCTGGAAAGTTTCTATAAAGTTTCCACGCATTAGAGTATCTTATATAATGCCCTAGATGTTCTTTAGAATTGGCTGGAATGTTTTGGTTGAGTTTTGACAAGCTATGATAGGTAGCAATGTCTAACTGAAGCTTGCATAAGAGTGACTTCCAGAGTAGCCTCTTGACTCTATTTGAACTCTATCAGCCACTGATACCTTATTTTTTACAGTTCTTTTTCCCCATTTGGTCAGGATGGTATTGTTGATCCCATGGTGTCAGGGCCAGACTCATCCCTGGGAGTCATCTCCCCTGTTGCCAGGGAGGCTTTCAACCCTGGATGTCATGTCCCATGTGGGGAGGATAATGATTTCATTCACAGAGTTGGGCTTAGGGAGAGCAAGACCACATCTGAGCAACAAAAGAGGTCCTCCAGAAGTAGTTCTTAGGCATAGATATAGGTAGCGGAGCTTCTCCGCTACATACATAAGCATCACAAGAGCAAGCCTCAAGATCAAGGGCTTGGCCTATTGTTTGGATGTTCCCAATGTTTGACATAGTTATCAGGGATTTCCCCAGTGGTAAAGTTTAATAATTCCATATTTTTTCTCCCATCCCTCAAGGGACTTTGCCAATACTTTTTGATTATCTGCTTAATATACTCTGGAATGTATCTAGGCATTACATTAATCTGTACGGGATTAAGGCCCTCATTTTTATTCTGGGTTCCCTGTGTTTGGATTGTTTAAATGATCTATCTGGACAGGTTGTGTTAGATTATGCACCACAGAATATTTAGGTTCTGGAAAAAATAAACCTTTCTTCCTTTGGTCTCAAAGAGTAGGTGAAGTTCTAAAATACAGACAATGTCTTCCTTACCACTGTATTCTGAATTACCTTAATCCTGTCTTTATTGGCTTCATTTTTATCTCCAAATACCCAGGTTACACATATATAAAACAGCCTCTCAAAATCCAGAAATAGCAATGCGGGACAGAAATCCTAGAATGAGCTAGGACTTACCATTAAGGGATTGAGAAAACCTCAATTGAAAGGCGGAAGAGAGAAGTGAGACAAAATAAAGTGTCACTGGCTGAGAGATTTCAAACAGAGTTGAGAGGTTATCCTGGAGGTTATTCTTACGCATTATGTAGATAACCCTTTTTTAGTTTAAGGTGTATTAGAGAGGCTAGAGGGAAGTGCCTGAAACTGTAGAGCTGTGTTCGAGTAGCCATGCTTCTTGAAGATGATTGTACAAAGATATATCTATTGCAAAGTGACTGTGTGATTGTGAAAACCTTGATCTGATGCTCCTTTTATCTACAGTATGGACAGATGAGTAAAAAATATGAATTAAAAATAAATAAATAATAGATGGAACAAATGTTAGGTAGAGAGAAATACTAGTGGTTAATGAGAGGGAGGGGTAAGGGGTATGGTATGTATGAGCTTTTCCTTTTTTCTTTTTATTTCTTTTTCTGGAGTGATGTAAATGTTCTGAGAAATGATCATGGTGATGAATATACAACTATGTGATGATATTGTGAGCCAATGATTGCACACCAAGTATGAATGTGCATATATTAAGAATGTTCATGTTGTAAATTGATTGGTTTTATTAATAAATATTAATAAAAAATTTAAAAATTACCAAAAAACAAACACACAAACTACACTGTTACTGTTGTAATAAATGCAGAGTTAAAGATTTAAAAAAAATCTAGAAATAACAATTATTACTCTGTACTAAATGTGACTGCCATAAGAGCTTGCAATCTAGGCCCCAGTTTTCTTATAAGTATTTTCTAAATGAGACCATACAATATTTGCTCTTTTGTTTCTGGCTTTTTTTTTTTAGTTCCAGAAAAGAGTTACTAGTTAACATGACATCATCAATATAATGAAATAGAGTCATGCTTTTCAAATCTAAGTTACGCTTAGCTGAATCCTTTGCTACAAGCCTACAGTACATGGTCAGGCTATGTGAATAGCCTCACTGGAGTGCGATGATATTCCTTTTTTCTCCTTCTCAGGTCAGGGCAAAAATGGGTTGACTGGCCCTATTTAAGGGAATACTAAAGAATTGAGTGTTAATTCCTTGTTGCAAAGAGGCAATCTTTGAAAACACAGCTACAAAGGTGGCATCACTCCATCCTTTCTCTCCCAAATTTCTGCTTTTTTTCCTTTTCATAATCAGATAAATAATCTACAGGACCCCAAGCCTTTGGGTCCCAGTCAGGAGAAGTAAGATTATGCCCTCTTACTCTAGCATACTTGCATGCTATTATTTCTAAACTTTTATCTACAAGGCATAGCCTCTCATTTTATGCATTCTCTAAATCGGCTGATTTCTCTGCCTTTCTAACACATCTCCTGCAATGGCCGCAGTGGCTTTGTGAATTTCTGTCTTCCTTAAGACAGCCTGACATAGCTGGTTGCACTGCACATAATGGGAAACTGACTGTAGTACAGACAAACAAGTGTTTACCAAGAAAGCAGGCCACCCCAGATTACCCCTACAGAATCCCCCTTCCCCAGAACTCATGCTCTCTATGGCTGGTAGCTCTTTGGTCTCCTGGCTGGCTCACCAAATGTTCCAGTCCATCACAACCCCAAGATCAAAGAACACACTAGACAGAAGAATACCCATGAGGTTAATTAGGGGCTTATGGACAGGAGGAAGATCTTCCCCAATGATGGCCAGTTGGGAGTTGAAAGTCTGCACTCTGCCCAAAGCTAAGAGAGAAAAAGAGAGAGGCATGCCCAGGAATGGATTATTAGTTTAACAGTCTATGATATTTGGTTACAACAGAGTTTCAGCGGACTCTCATGAGATTTGGTTATTAGGGGAGGGGGGTTTTGCATTTTTTGAGCTTTAACATCTGTCTTGGTCATGTGAGCAGCTGTATGACTTGCTTAGGGGGTGGGGCCCAGGCTCTGGGTCCTTTGACAGAGGTTCTTTTTAGGATAGGGGAGAATTTTCTCACAAAAGAAAGCAGGTTAAAATAGAGAGAAATGGAATTAGAGCTAGAGCAGCAGTCCCTTGGAACAAGGAAGAGGTCATTCTAGCACCTAGGAGAGAGACTTGAACTAAAGAAGTTTCTCTCAGTCTGCAGGGAAGGAGTGAGTAGGGCAAATAGAGACTTTGGAGGGATGAGAGTGGAGTACTGAGAGAGGAGGTCCTGCTCTACCTCTCTTGTGTTTTCTAAAATGGGGGAGACAAAGACATTTGTTGAGACAGGGCAGAGCAGCAGATGTTTGAGAGAACTACCTTGGGGGATGGGACAGGTTGCTGATTGCAGGAGATAAAATGATTGTCTAGAGATCCTGGGCGCTGCCCAGATAGGAGATAAGATTCTGTCAGAGTCCAAGCTGGTGTGTGATTTCCTTCTAGATCAACCCAAGCCTGGGGGTAGAAAATGGTTTGATTGAGCCCAGGTTTACCATTAGCAGGAAAGACACTATGGAAGAAGGTAGAGGTAAGGCAGCTGAGAAGGGAATAGAGGAAGTAATGCCTGGCAGAATGGGGTGGGGGAAGAGCATTCAATGAGAAGAGCAGATGGATGAGAAGAGTTGAAGGTAAGTGAATGGGAACTCACAGGATGGTGGTGAAGGGAGTAAACAACCTGGAAAGAGAGGAGAGGGTGGGAGAAACCAGAATTTCTGAGCTCAGTTCATCTGAAGTAGAGAGTCTGCGTGGGTGATAAACTCCAGGGTGAGGCCATTGACATTGAAATTCTAAGTGGAGTATGTGCCCTTGGGATTCAGAACACCAAGAACTAGGATGAAATCACTCAGGATGATGGCAAAAGTGGGGTGTGGGAGTAAGGGCCTCTCTTAAAGTAGACTGAGAAATGGGGTCCTTGAAGCCCTAAGAAAAGGTTAAAAAATTGTTTTGATTTTTTGAAATAAAAAAATTGTTTTGATTATTTGGTTTTAAGGAAGGAAGGAAGACTGGAGGAATGAATAAGGGAGAAGACTAAAGGAATGAATAAGGGAGAATCTGAAAGGAGGGACTCCTAAGTACCATGAAAAAATAGTTGAATTTGGGGCCTTTCATTTTGACCAGAAGCAAAGAATAATGGGGTTTTCAGGTACCATAAGATCCACAGGTTTGAGCTGGGGAGAGCTGAGGCTCTGGGTTGGGAGCTGGGTCTGTGAAGAGAGGAGCCCTTCCTCCTAGCGAACAAATGTTACTACATATTGAGGGGAACTTTCCAGAAGGCATTTTGGGGAGGGGTGTGTTACGGAATGGGCAGGATTCCTGAATGTTCCATTTGGTCAACTCATAAGAGTTTTTGCTGGTTAAAGGTTTTAAGTGGCTTGAGGAAGGTAGCCTTTGCATAGAGCTCTCTAAATTGTATCTACAATGGAGTCTGCTAATTCATTCAAATACTAGCGGAGCGTACAAACACTTTGATGCCTGATCTTCAAGCTTGTGGCAGGGCTCAAAGGATGGCAGTCCTTGGATTTTATCAAGTCTCATGGTTTTATAGGCTCAGAAATTGTACTGTTTCTATACTCAGAAGTGATAGGACTCCAAATTCATGAGACTGATGTATAAACAAGAAAGTAAAAATAATTGACATAAATTTCAGAGAAAAATGTCAATCCGACCAGACTCTTATGCTTCCTGATCAGAAAATTATCTCCTTGAAGACAAATTTCAAACTCTTTCAGCCAAATTTCAGTCAGAAGGCTGTCTAGTGATCTACAGTCCCAACAAGCCCCGTCCTTGAGCTCTCCGAATCTAAGTCCGTAACAGTGTTCTTTACCTTTTGGAGAGTTTGATGAAAACCATTACCCTTTTCTCAGAAAACAAAAGTATTACAAAAATGAATAGACATTATTTTCACACTGATATACACCTATAAAATGAAACAGATGTTTCAGCAACAAGTTAATACGAAGTGACTGACATTTTGCATTTTTCCCTTTTTGAAAATGCTATCTGGGACCCTCTAAATTGATTTCACTACCCCTGATTTGACATAAAGGGTTCAGGGGCCCTCTAATGAAGGATATACACCTACCCCAAAACTAGTTATTCCAGTTTGGGGATCAGGGACAAAGCTTCCTCAGGCCTTAAGGCTCCCTTTTTATTGTGTCTTGGACTGACTTACCTTCCTCCTTAGAGATGTTAATACCAGCAGGAAGATGAGTTCTGGCTGGGCCTGGGAGAGTTCAGTCTCTCTTAGGTGACTTTGCATCTCCGCTTGGATCTGTTTGCTTTCTGGTTTAACTCTGTCTACAGACTTAAATTTCTGAGTTCTTGAGCAGTGGGTGTGGAGATACCGTTGCCCCTCAGTAGAGCTTATGCTCCTTTTGCAATCAAAGTAGATACGCTCTGGATACCAATAGTCAGGGTATCCCAGCTACATGATCAAGAGTAATCTTCTAAAAGAAAAGAGAGGGTCTGATCTACCCTCTAGCTAGAACAGGGTTTCTGTAAAAGATGAGTGGGCACTTGGCCTGACCTATGTAGGATGGAGGAGACTGTGCTTCCCACAGTTCATTACCTCCTTGGGCCTAGAAACCTGGCTCTTTCCACCCAGGACCCCGCCCTATGTGAGCCCCACCTCCTGGGCATCCCCTCAGCCCCTCCTTCCCACCTTCCTGGGACTCTGGCACTGGATTTCTTCCTCCTTTGTCTTCCTCTCAAGTTTATTTCCCAGATCCCTCCTTCCTTTCCCTGGGTTATCTATGTCATAGCATACAGGCTCTGAATTCCCAACTAGATTTTGAGTTACTTCAGATAGGGACCAGATCTTACATTGCACAGGGTGGTTGGCTGGCACCAAGAGTCATGATGATGTTTGTTGATGGTGGTGCTCAGACTTTGGGGTACGTGGAGGTGCTGTTTAAATTATAAACCCTGGTTTTGGACCCCAATGTCTCAGGATTCTGATTCTGTGTATCTCTGGAAACTGCAATGTTAACTCACCCAGCTGGTTTCTGATGTAGATGGTCTAATCCAGATCATGTTTTTTTCTCCTCTTTTTTTCATTTTTACTGTGGTAACATATATACAATACAAATCTTCCCATTTTAGCTACTTTCATGTATATAGTCAGTGGTATTAATTACATTCAAAATGTTGTGCTGCCATCCCCACCGTTCATTACCAAAACTTTTTCATCACCTCAAAAGGAAACCCTACACCACTAAGCATTAACTTACCATTCCCCCTCACTGCCCACCTACCCCCCAACCCTGTAATCTACTTTCTTTCTTTATGAATTTGCCTTTTCTGGTTATTTCATATAAATGAAATCATACATACAGTATTCATGCATTTCACTCATGCATTTCACTCAATATGATTTCTCCAAGGTTCATCTATGTTTTAGCGTGCATCAGAACTTCATTCCTTTTTATGGTCGAATAATATACTATTGTGTGTGTGTGTGTGTGTGTGTGTGAATGCCATATTTTGTTTATCCATTTGTCTATTGGTGGGCATTTGAGCTGCTTCCACTTTTTAGCTGTTGTGAATAATGCTATTATGAATACCAGCGTGCAAATGTCTGTTTGAGTCCCTGCTTTCTACTCTTTGGGGTATGTACCTAGGAGGGGGATTGCTGGGTCATATGGTAAGTCTATAGTTAACTTTCAAACCACACTTTGAAAAAGGAGTCTCTTCACCTTGACCTTTACAAAGCACTTTATCTACATAACTTCAGTTGAGCCTCACAAGAACTCTGTTTCAGAGGAGGTATTAATTCATTTTACAGATGTGGACACTGAGGCCCAGAAAGGTCAACCTAAGGTCACATGGCTCATGAGAGCCGACCAGACAGAAACAGGGATCCTAATTCTGATCTATTTTCCCATGGCACTGAGCATATAGCAGCCACATTTAAATCAAAAGGAGCTCCCAGAGAGGGCATCCAGCTTCAGTTTCAGCACTTCTGGAGAAGAAATGCCATTTCCCAAGATGGTGCTTTACCTGGCATTGAATTGGCCCTGGGAAGGGGGTAGCCTCATGCTGGGCAAATGCCCAAGTTTGCAGAACCTCAGGCTCTGTAGGAGGGTGGGGGGAAGAAGGTCGTTGAGGGTACGTTTGAGGCCTGTGACTTTCCTCTTGAGCCTGGAGGGGGACGAATCTGGGGAAGTGGCTGAGAAAATGGATTGAAGGAAAAGAGAGAAAGCCTGGAACACAAGAGAAAGTTTGGTCCGGTGGAGAGACCTGGGTGCCAGAGGATGCAACCTGGGGGTTCTGCCTAGCATCCGTGCTCCCTCCCCACTCGGTCCCCGGAGCCAGTCCTCCTAGAAGGTAGAAGCTGGCCGGGATTTCTGATTCCGGTAGAGGCTGAGGGGGATGGGATCTGACCATTTGTTCTGGCCTGACCCTCGAACAAAGGCCTCTAGCCATGGAGAGTCTCAGCCTAATGCCCCCCATTAGCCAGAGTAGGGGGAGCCATCAACACATTAACAACTAAAATCCCGTCTTCACTGGAATTCTTTTGCTGAACCACTTTACTGCCCCTTTCTTGGCTGTGGGGCTAATTCAGGGCCTGGAGATGATGTGGATGGACTATCCTGGCTGCACAGCCTCCTATTGTGTTACTAATGCTCGATAACAAAAGCTACTCGCCTGTAGCAACAGTTGCTAGGCGGGTCTTATCTCCTGGGCTCCATTCCCTTCCCCCACTGCCAGAATCGGAGGCCCAGACTGGGTCCCGGCGTGCTTTAGCAGGGCTCTTTTCAGACCCCAGAGGATTATCCACAAGAGACTGGCCTGCTGGCCCTTAGCAATTGAAGACCTGACGAGGGACATGTCTCAGGGAAAAGGGACCCACGATAGTTGTTATCAGGCATTTTCGGGGTATGCCGCCATGCTTCTAACAAGGACTACTAGCATCCCCCCTTTCCCGCTGCCTCCTCCAACCCACCCCCAGACGCTTGCTTTTTCCTGGATTCTTAGCAGACATGTCATTGAAAACTCCCCCTGGCTTGTTGCTACAGGGACCACCTTTCTGTATTATTGGAGAAACTCTGCAGGAATAGGGCAACTCGAGGTTAGGGGCCCCTCCTCACTGCTCCCCTTTATGATGACACTGTTTGCTTATCTGTAGAATCCACAAAAAGGGGAGTGGTTAACCCAGCTATAGATTAGAATCCCCTGGGGAGTTTACAGAAAACAGGTTCTACTCCAGAGATTCTGATTTAATTGGTCGGGGGTGGGGGGTGGGGGTGGGGGCAAGCGTTTTCTCCCTCCCCGGGTGATTCCAGTGTGCGGTCAGGGCTGAGACACTGGGACCCACTGGGCTGTTACTAGACGTGGAATTGGTGAGTGCTGGGGCAGTCTCAGGACACACGCAGCCCAGGGTAAGCAAGGAAACGTGGCGGAGCTCCAGCCCCCACCTCAACCAAAGGGTGAGGCTGAGTGCCTTTACCTTTTTAAGCCTTACAATCCTCATCTGTAAAATGAAACCCACCTAGCAGGGTCATCTCGAGAATTAAGTGGGACTAGGAATGTGGAGCTCTTGGCATATGCCTGGTACTGAGTAGAAGCTCAATTCATGCTTGTTAAATGAACGATTCTCCAGTAGTGAATGCTAATTGCATTGTGAGTTAGAAACTCTGAGTTCCAGGTTTGAGGTCTGATATAAATCAGTAATTGACTTTGAGCAACTTCTCTTCCCAAGTTTTCCTAAGGTTCCTGCCAGCTTCAAAATTCTACAATTCTGTGATATCGTAGACAATAAAACTTTGTAATCTTATAACAGTGTACATAAATAGGATGTAGTTTGAGTAATTTCTCCATAAATACACAGCTCCTTAATTAAACTTTAGGTAAAGGTTGAGAGCGTGTGTGTTGAGCTTACTGTGCTTCTAACTCACAAAGCCTTATTAAATGGCCATAGAAGCTTTTGGTACCGTGTAGACTTAGACAAACGACGCCACCTACTTGCGCTTTCAAATTGAGTTCTTAAGATATTAACTCCTCTTCCTCCGACGACTGCAGGTTTTGAGTAGTTTTTGTAGTTCTGATAATAGACTTGAGATAATTACAATAATAGCTGCTATTTTTATTAATAGTTACCACTTCTCAGTGCTTTATGAATATTAACTCATTTGATCCTTGCAACAACCCCATGAGGCACGACTGATTTGGAACAGATCACATCTCCCTTGGGTGCTTGAATCCAGAAGTGGACCGAAGCCCCCCAAGTGAGTTGAGAGCCTTCCAGGAACCTGGCTTCTAACCACTCTAGCCACGAGGCCGTGAGGAGCTGCGGCTCACACCACAGTCCTACCCCTTGAGGGGGGTGCTCTTGCACATTCAAATTCTGTCTTAGCTGCTTCCATCAAGCTGCTGTTTCTTTGCAAGAGGCCCAAGCTGTATAAGCCCTGGGCCAGGGCAGGCTTGGAAAGAAACTAGGAAACTGCTCAGGGTGTGGCTTTGGCATCTGCAGTCCCAGGGGCACTCCACGCCATGGGGTCCCGCAGCGTGCTTGGAACCCTGGAAGGTAGGAGTCCCAGCCTCCTCCGGAGATGAGCCCTGGAATGACAGAACCACTCACTGGGAACTGCTGCTGTAGGGGAGCCTCCCTCAATGCAACCCCAGTCCCACCGTTTACTTCTCTCTGCATACTTAACTAATCTGCTAGGGATTGTCTTTTAGGCAAAACTGTCTTTTGACTCATTTGTTTCTTTCTTTCTCTACCTTCTATTCTGCAAATCTCTCTACCTGCCAACATCCATCTAATCTAGACATTGCGGCCCTGAAACATGCTGCCTACAACTTGGTTCTCCCCCCCCCCCCCATGGGCCGGCACCGGGAACCGAACCCAGGTCTCTGGCATGGCAGGCGAAAACTCTGCCACTGTGCCACTGTCGCACCACCCCAATTTGATTCTTTTTTTTTTTTAACATGGACAGGCACTGGGAATCGAACCCAGGTCCTCTAGCATGGCAGGCAAGCATTCTTGCCTGCTGAGCCACCGTGGCCCGCCCCCCAACTTGATTCTTTTAAAACTCCATGTGACCCCAGGCATGACTCCTGGCCCATGGACCTCCCCCCTCCCCACAAACAAAAACAAAAACAAAAACTCCATGTGGACAGTGTTCTTCCTAATTGATTCTGTTTTTGTTTTGAGCACCCACCCTGGTGCAGGATTAGGGGAATTGGGGAGATAGAAATGACATGGCCCACCCTCGGGGAGCACACACTCCAGTTAGGGTGTCTGAGCAGGTGACTCGGTAGTGACAACCCTTAGGCACAGGGTAGAGTTCTGTTCTCCCTGTGGCACACCAGCTGGGCAATGCCCAGACAATTTCAGGTAACAATTCTGCATTCTTTAAAGTATTGGTTCTCAAACTTTTTGGTCCTGGAACCCCTCCCTTTACATTCTTAAAATTTCAAGGCTGTCAAAGAGCTTTTGTTTATTGATTTAGATCTATTGATTTTATACTGTGTTATTAATTAAAGCAGAAAATTTTAAAATGCAAGAACACACAAGCATGCATGCATACATGAACACGTGTGAACGCATGTGCTGGTGGTCAGAGTGATGATAGCAACACGCAGCACTTTGCTTCTGGAAAATTTTACCATCTGCTTATGATGAGAATGAGAGTGAAAAGGACAAATAACATTTTAAGGTTACCATGAAAAGTATTTTGACTCTGTAGACCTCCTGGAAGAGTCTAGCACCCCTACAGGGCTTCTTTGATCACACTTTGAGAACCACTGGGCCCCACCACATCATCTTCCTTCGGCATCAGAGATGTGAAGGTTCTAACCGAGGGTCTGGAAGTCTATTAGAGAGAAGATGGAATTCCTTGATCAATGACAGGAAAGACTTATTTTTAAAATTCTTGGTAAATAACAGCAGTAACACTCAATACCAAATACCCAGCTCACAAGGGAGGTTCTCTGGAATCCCGAGCTGTCCTCCCTTAGGCCAAGCAATCAGAGAAATTCCACCTCTGGATAGCAAGCCCAACCCTGTGGGTTGCTTGGGCCCTGGCTGGGGGCAGGCCTTGATGGGACTTATGAGATGCCGGGGGCAGCAACAGAGGAAGCCAGAGAGCAAAGGCCAATGGGTCAGAGAACAGGGGCTGGAAACAGCTGCCAGCTCACCCCACTGCCCCCAGCACAGGCAGCAAGCAGGACCCCCGGGACATCAAAGAGCCGAAAGACTGCTCCCTGGGCTGGGGGACTGGAGGGTGGTAAAGCTGCCCAGAGTGCAGAGGGCAGCTGGATCGGGGCACAGGGGCACACACAATAGTTGCAGCCAGGAGGGAAGGGGGAGGCCTCTGGGCTCAGGGAAGTGGTGTGACGCCAGTGACTAGTGTGCAGGAGAAAAGGAGGTGGTCCCCTGGGAGCCCCTGCTCCACGTCATGCCCCGGAAACCAGAGCTGGCTCCAGCAAGTAGAAAGGCTTTGTCTGCTTTCGGAGGAGAGATCTCCAGTCTCATTTGCATCTCTCTGCCTCCATCCACTCCCTGAGCATTTCTTTCTCACTTGTGCTCTCAGTCTTGTGTAGAACCACTGTTCCTTAGGCTGAGACTGTAGCCTCCTGACTCCCACGGGACGACCTGGCTTGTTTGCAGAGCAGCCTGCCCTGATTTCCTATTTGCCTTTCAAGGTCCAGCTCAATACCATTTTCCTCCAGGAACCTCCTCTGATCCTATCCAGTTAAAACAAACTACTTCTCCCTCTACCATGCCAGAGCAGGGGTGGTGCCGCTATTTAGCACTTGATTCTTCCTGCTGTGTGTTACAAAAGTGAGCAGGACCTGCCTCTCCTACTGGATTATAAAATCCAGTGCAGACATCTTGCCTTACTTACACCAAGCTTGGTTCCTTACACACAGGAGGTACTTAATTGATGCCCATGGAAAGAAATTGAATCTCTATGTATTATTTCTCCAGAACTCCTGCATCTTGTCCTGACCCTTGACTTCTATTTTCTTTGTAAGGGTGAGACCTTGCTCAGTGATGGGGGAAGTGAAGGTTAGTTGGGGGAGGGAGGTGCAGAGGCACCCGGTATTGCAGGGAATGCTCTCAGGCACTGCTCCATTCCCACTCACTGCGGCTTGGCTTGGCTTGCCCGGTACCTCAATGCCAAGATACCAGCCTCCTGCATGGGCACTTAGAGGGGACCTCTTACACTCCCTTCCCCGTATGCATCTCTCTTGTCCACAGCATCCTTTTCCTCTGACTCACCTACCTCACCTACTTCTCCCTACCCTTGCCCATGCCACTCTTGGGTCCCTAATGGCAGGGTGTCCCACCTGTGGGAGGGAGAATGGGGAGATGAAGTGGCTTTCCAGCTTGTGTCCTCTCCCCAGCTGGCCCATTCTTCACCACACAAGCCTCTACTGAGTACCCCTACCCACCAGGCACTGTTCTAGGTGCAGAGAGCCCAGTAATGAACGAGACTAGTAGAAATCCCTGCCTCGTGGCATCAAAAGGTGTTTCCCAGGGGGGCTCTAGGATTTCCAATAAAGCACTGGAAAAATGTCAGAGGCCCTGAAGACACCAAAAGAGGCAAGTGCAAAGGGCAACCTTATTCTAGAGAAGCTGGGAATGTGGTTCTGCTCCTCCCGCCGCTGCCTCTGATGTCTGCTGGGACCTGCCTCCCTGCAGGTGTATGAACTGGATGGCACAGTGCACAGCAGAGAGTGGTCGGTGAAGACTTACAAGAAAGTGGCTTATGAATTTGCCAAAACTCATCCTGGATTTGTTGGAATCAAAATTATTTATACGGATCACAGGTGAGAGAGAGGTGGGGCTGAGGCTGCAAGGGTTGGGAGTGTGAGATGCGGGCAGGGGTGCTAAAGCCAGAAGGAAGAGGAGGGATAGACACAGGTGATGGAGGTGTGCGCGTTGGTGTGCAAGTGTGCAAAGCGGGGATATGTCCTTGAAATCATTTTTAGTTCAGGGCTCCACAATCAAATGGAAATGAAGAATGGTGGCAATTTTCTGGATCATTCTAGACTGTGACCCGACATTGGCTTGAGTGACCCCATCATGGGAATATCATTTTTGCCTGAATGTTCGAATAACTGTCTCATTTCTTTGCCTCAGTCTGCCCTGGGGTTCTGTCCTGGGATTGGTGCCTAGGCCCTGAGTCCAGTTGGCTCAGCATCTCCATGTGAGACCTGGGGGGTTGTAGAAAGGACCTACTGCTTTCCCAGACAAACTTTATAGGCTTTTATTTTCCTTGCAGTTTGACCAAAGGAAGAGAGCTCCCCTTATGTTGAAGAGCAGCCTGTGACATGTCCACTTTGGGAGATGTAGGACAGCAGCCAAATGGTGTCCCTCTGAGTCGGGGAGGAGGTCAAGCACCGACAGGATGTGGCAGCCCCCGTTGGCTCTGCCCACCCGTGTGCTGGGCTCTGGAGAGCACCCAGATTTCCCAGGACTTCCCTCACCCTCTGTTCCTCTTAAGCCCCCCTGCCCTCCTTGTGGACACTTGGGGGGCTGCTTGAGCTGAGGCCCACCTGGAGCCTGCAGGACGGGGCCAGCTGGACTTGCTCAGAGGCTCCCTCAGCACCAGCTGCCCCTTCCCAAGGCCAGGGGCAGGAGAACGTCAGGGCAGAGCTTCAGTGATAAATGCCCCTGTGCTTCCTTAGGGCTCTGGAGGACAGGAAGTGGGTGGGGTTGGGGAGCCCAGTCTTAGTCCTCACCGAGCTGAGGATTGGAACAAGCCAGCTGGGGGCTGGGTGGAGTTTCTGTCCTCGTATGGCGTTTGCCAGATGTTGCCTTTTGGTGCTTTAGTCTTCATGCTTTGGCCTTGTCCCTGTACTGGACGGAAGCAGAGAGGAGTATCAGAAGGAGGTCAGACAGCTGGGTCGTGGCTTCTGCAGGACCAGGCCTGCCAGAACCAGCGCACGGCTCAAGGTCTGCTGAAAATAGAAGGGCTCAGCGCTGTCAGGGCCAGCACTCTATCAGGGAGGGAGGTGACGCACAGGATTTTGCAGATGTCCAGGGAACAGAAAGCCACCCTCAATGCTGTGCCCACTTCTGAAGCCATCCTCTTAGGGAGGCAGGGTACATTTTGAACAAGGTCAGTTTGCTTCATCCAACTGCAGAGAAAATTTCTTACCCTGACCACTGGCATCAGTTGGGTCCCTGATGGGGATGGATAGGGGCCAACCAGCTCACAAATGGAGCCATTTGCAGCAGTCTGGTCAGGTGGATATTGGTGCTGAGGCTTTGGGAAATAGTTGCTGCATCCTCTGAGTGGGCTAGACCAACCCCAGGACCCAAGGGGGCTGCTCTGGGGTAAGACTTCATCCCCCACTCCCACCCCCTCCAGTCACGTTTCCTCCGTTTTTTCTCTCTCTTTCAGAGTCAAAGATGTGCCTCTCATTGCACAGTCCGTCAAAGTCGCCATGGAGCTCCGGGCCCAGTTCCCCAAGATGGTGGTGGGGTTTGACCTGGTAACCAGCCTTGTTATCCCAATCTGTGAACTGAGAGGCCCCCAGAGGGCGGAGGGCACAGGGGCCGTCGGGGTCTGAGCGGCAGCTCTTTATGAAGGGAAGGCACGGGTTGGGGCCAGCCCACCCTGAAACCTTTGGGGAGGTGCAGGTGGCTGACCTCTGACCTGCTCAGAGTCCAGCAGTGACCATTTCCAGCAGAAAACGGAGAGTTCCAGAATAAGGAAGGGATTCTGGGAGTAGACAATAATTAGGGGCTTATTGCCCATCGCCCTGCCTGCTGCCCTCTTTTCTAGTCCACACTGCCAACCTGCATCGGACTCTTAAAACTGTCCCTGCCCCGTGTAACACACAGAGGGGGTGGTGTCTGGAAGTGGAGTCTGAAATGGGGCAACAATGTCAAGGATGTGGGATTTGTCCTCTCCCCCTTCTTTATCCCACTTACTTCCCCACCTATTTTTGAAGCTGCACAGCTGAAGCTGTTGTTTCTGTCCCCATCTGCAAAAGATCAAAGCCACAGCCAGGCCCTAACACCCAGGCCAGGCTTCTGAGGGGACAGCACTCTAATCTAATTAATTCCTGAATATCATTAAGCCATCTAAATTAATTTGGACTGGCTGGCTAAAGGGCTGTCCTGAGTTCCTCTTAGGTAAACTGCATATTAACCTGAGACCGTACCTAAGCTCTCAGCTACAGACTGTCCAGAGCCCAAAGGAGCGGCAGTGGGGGAGTCATTTTAGTTTGGGGCCAGGCTGCCCTCCTGGGGTCCTCGGGGATGCTCGGAAGACCTGGCCTCTCTAGAAAGGGGTACAAGGTCCTCTGATCTTGTCGTTTCCCTCTACTTGCGGCTCTGACAAAAGTTGCCATGAACGTTAGATTAGAAAGACTATTAGAGGGAGGGCTTCTAGTGCAGAGTTCCCAAAATGTCCACTCAGGCACATCCAGTGGGCGAGGCCTCCGAGGAAGTCGGAGCCCTCAGGGGAATCTGCAGTGGGAATCAGTCGTTGTCCAAAGCGGTCCACTTGCAAGTTCCAAGTTTCTTTCAAGTCTACGCTGCATTCTTCTCCACTGACTATCCATGTTTGTTTTAACATAAACATGCATCATTCCCTCCCTGCCCTCTGTCCCCACAAATTACTAACTGGCATGCTGAAGGAGTTGCCCTTTTTATCCTGGACACCCTTTTTCCTGCCATGCAGCTGCGGAGCCCTGAGGGTACATGTGGCTTGGTTTGAAAAGCATGATTTTGGTGTAGTTACTCCTCAGGTTACAGCTGGGAAACTGAGTCACGGAGAGAGAAACTGATGTCCCCAAGGGCCATGGGTGATGGGGGCCGAGGACTCCAGGCCTCCAGACTCCTGGTTCAGGGCTTGCTTTCTGATTCTCTTCGTCTCTTGGACTCTCTGTCTGCCTCTCTCTGTCTCTCTGTTTCCCTCTCTCTGTCTCTCTTTCCCTGTCTCTGTCTCTCTCTCCTCTGAGGAGCACAGGGCTGAAACACAGGTGGTGTAAGAAGTCAAGGTGGAAGGGGCTGGGAGGGCACAAGGTAAATCCTCTGAATAAGGAAGGAATTATTTGGAGGCAATATTGTACTTTCCTCTCTTGCCCAACCCTTCTCCTCCTCCTTCTTAAAAGGCCACGGGACAAGGGACTTTGGGCAGCAGTAGCTGGGCACAAGGAAGGGCGTTTACTGGTGCAGGGGACACCATTGGCAAAAGCGAGGCATGCACCATGCAGATGCCCCCATGTCTCTCCTCTCTGACCGGCAGGTGGGGCGTGAGGACACCGGCCGCACCCTGCGTGACTACCAGGAGGCTTTGCTGATACCAACCTTGCAAGGCATGAAACTACCTTACTTTTTCCATGCCGGAGAGACAGGTGAGCTGAGCCACAGAGGACACAAGCAGGGCCTGGAGGGAGGAGAGCCCCTCACCATCGCCTGAGAGTCCCAGTGGGCTGTGACCTTATATTTAGAGCCTTTAGCCCTTTTATAGCATTCATCTATTTTTGGAGCCCTTTCATGTGCATTATCTCAGCTAATCCTGGCCACAGCCCCCTGTAGAAGGAATAACATGGTAATTACAACTGTGGCTTGCTGGGGGCCCTCCGAGGATCAGGCATTTTACATATATCATTTCTAATTCTTGTCCCTGTCCTGCCAGGTGTGTATGTTTATCCCCCAGTTTTATAAATGAAGAGCCCAAAGCTCCAAATATGGAGCCCTGGTCCAAAGCTGAAGAGCTGCCAAGTAGTGGAATCTGAATGTGAACGCTCTCTGATGACCTCCGTTTTACAAAGAAACCTGGCTGGCAGGTGGCAGAAGAGGACCCAGAACTGGGTCTGTTCTGTCATCCTGGGGGTTCTGCCCACCACCAGTGCTGAACAGGTGACCCCTTGCTGCTCTGAGCCCAACCACTTCTTTGTTTTCCAGAGCCCAACCCATGGGTCCACTCTGTCTTCTGTCACAGTTGCCATATACCCTGTCCTTAGAAGGTACAAACCCTTAGCAAAAGGAAGACCAGATCATGGCTGAAATTTCAGATGAAGAGTAAAGATTTGGGGGAGGCTGTTCAAATGGGGGCCTAGACCAGGAGGGAGGTAAGATGCTGCACCCCAACTATCAGAGAGCCCCAGGCATCCTCAGGGGACCAAGGAGAAGAGAGGGCAGTGGGAGGCTTGCATTCCCTTACTAGACTAAAACCTTGGTTTATCACACCTTCTCTCCTAAGAAAGGTCCATGTGCAGTATCCCTTTTTCCTGGACATTTTGAGTTAATTTAGCTCCAGTGTACATCAAAGTATATGCTAAAAGATTTAAAGAATTGTATGTAGAAGAGAGCAGTGTGGTTTAGCTTAAAAACTTTGTGGTCTTTTTGGGAAGATGATTATTTCACACCGGAGAGAATTAAAGACCAGTATGAAACAATGTAACATAGAACCTAACCAAATTACAAGATGTGTGGTCCTAGTAGAGGATTTTTCCAGGAGTCAGGTATTTAATTCCCAAGAGAAATATTCTTATTTAAACAAAGAAGAAATCTTTTAAAAAAGAAAGTACTAATATGAGTCATTGATTATATACCTAGGATGGATTGTATGGCGTGTGGATGTATCTCAATAAAATTGCATTAAAAAAAAAAGAAAAAAAGTACTAGATTAGGAAACCAGTGAAATGCAACCTAACATACATGCCCTGGCCAGCAAAGGAAATTCATGGGTTTTATGCCTCACAGAAAAGTAGAATTTTCACACTTTCTAGGTGGATCAGTTTGGATACTTTTGCCTGTCAGGAATGGAGTACCCACATACAGTCAGTTTACAAGCAGGTAATTTGTTATCTCACATAATAAGCAATAACCACCATCCTCATTGAGTTGGTGATTTTGCCCCACTTAGTCTTGGGATGGTGAAGCCATTCAAACCTGAACACATCCAGGAAGTAAAAGAGGAGACAATCTCTCTGGTCCATCTATTTTTGTTAGGGAGGAATCCCCAGCATCTTCCTCAGTAGATAATTTTCCATGCCAGCATTAGAACTGTCCTAGCTGCCAGGGAGGCTGGGAAAGGCAGGATCTGGCATTTTGACCCTCCAAAGAGGGCTCTGCCTGCAAGAAAGGGGTGGTGGGATGGCTGGTGAATGGGCAATGGCCATTGTGATCTGGTAATTGATGATGCCCCAAGCATACTGTTAATTATATATATATATATAAAATTAATGTATGTACAGATAACTATATAGATAGTCTACATGAGAGAATCTGCAACATGTTGCTGCAAAGGTTATAAATGTAGAATTCTAGGGAAATGGATATAGAAACAAAGAAGGAAGAAAAAATATAGGCTGTGGGGTCAGAGAGCCAAAACTCTGAAACACATTTTTTCTATTTTCTAGTTGAGGGTCCTCAGTTGATTTATAAAACCCATGTGTCAACTTTTTTTTTTGTTTCAAAATAAAATAAAATAAGCAACAGGGGAGGCCTGCCATACCTTTCTTCAGCATTGTTATAAGGAGATATATATATATAGTTAATTTCTCTCTCTTGTCTTCCTGAGGTTTGGGGCGGGGAGGGGACCTGGAACCCTTGTCTGAGGATGATGCATGGGTTAGACCCATCCATCCCCTACCAAATACTCTCCCTTCACCTCAGATTGGCAGGGTACTTCCACAGACACAAACCTTCTGGATGCCCTAGTGCTCAACTCCACCAGGATTGGCCATGGATTTGCTTTGAGCAAACACCCAGCAGTCATGGAATATTTCCGGAAAAAGGACATTCCCATAGAAGTCTGTCCCATCTCCAACCAGGTATGCGTGATCCATGGAACTGGTCGAATATAATTTTCTTCCCAACCTCAACCTCTGCTCTGATTCCCAAGCTTTGTTCTGAATAGTTTTCCTCTCCTTAATTCATGCTCCTTCTCTTATTAGTAACGATATTTGGGGATGACCTTTTGCGTAAGCCACTCATGACAAGGAGGGGACCTCAGTGGGGTGGAATTTTGGGCAAAGATGTGGGCAAAGCTAAAGGGACATTGGAGGAGACCAGTGAAGCGGGAAGGGGCCGTAGGATGTTGCTGCTTGTACCCATTTCCTGAGGTCCTTTGTATACCTGCCTGTCTTGCTGTGTTCAGGAGAGCCACTTGGAACAGGACCAAGGGAGAGTCAGACCACAAGTGTGTGGCAGTGGTGAAACTTGGAAAAAATTAGGAAGGGTATGAGGACTGGGTCTATTCCGTACCCAGAAGTCATCCCAGTATTCTGAGTGGTGATGGGGATAAGAAAGAAGCAGTTGGAAAAATGATCGGATTTCAATTAGAGATATGAATGAAGCTGATCTGGATAGGACTAAAGTAAATCAGAATACAGGGTAAAGGATGATATGGTCTGTATTTTAAACTTCAACCCCTATGTGAGAGCAAAGGAAGAGATGTTTATTTGGTACAAAATCTATATTTTTGGTAGCATAATATCTAATTTAACTTGTATGGTCAGTTTATTTGAACACTATAATTACATGGAATTTTGAATAGGGAGTGAGATCTTGTTAGTTTGTACAGGTTAGTGTGATGCCCCAATATATCCCACAGAAATTTGTGAAGAGAATTAAAAAGTATTAGCAAAGTCCCCTTGGGGGATTAGGGAGAAAGGAGGAAATATTAAACTTCCCCACCTGGAGAACTGCTGATATTTATTCCTGAAATTTATTCAGGAATAAATAAAACTGCTGAAATTTATTCCTGGAAGGGAGAAGCTAGGCCTACTTATAATTATGCCTAAAAGTCACCCCCAGAGAACCTCTTTGGTTGCTCAGATGTGACCTCTCTCTCTAAGCCAACTCGGCAGGTGAACTCACTGCCCTCCCTGCCCTACGCAGGACACGACTCCCAGGGGTGTAAATTTCCCTGGCAATGTGGGAGAGAAATCCCGGGATGAGCTGGGACCCAGAATCATGGGATTAAGAAAGGCTTTTTGACCAAAAGGGGGAAGAGAGAAATGAGACAAAATAAAGTGTCAGTAGCTGAGAGATTTCAAACAGATTTGAGAGGTTATCCTGGAGGTCATTCTTACGCATTATACAGATATCCTTTTTTAGTTTATGGTGTTCTGGAGAGGCTAAAGGGAGATGCTGTGTTCCAGTAGCCTTGATTCTTGACGATGATTGTGTAATTATATAGTTTTATAATGTGACAGTGTGATTGTGAAAACCTTGTGGCTGAAACTCTCTTTATCCACGATATGGACAGATGAGTAAAAAAAGATAAGGACAAAAATAAATAAATAATAGGGAGAGGAATAAAGAGCAAAAAAAATTGGGTAGATTGTAACACTAGCGGTCAATGAGAGGGAGGGGTATGGGATATGGTGTTTATGTTTTTTGTTTTTTTTTTAAAATTTATTTATTAGAAAACAATAACAGCAAACAAAAACATTAACATATGATCATTCTGTTCTACATATATAATTAGTAATTCTCAATATCATCATATAGTTGCATATTCATCATTTCTTAGATATGTTTTTGTTTTTGTTCTTAGTTCTTTTTCTAGAGTGATGCAAATATTATAAAAATGATCATGGTGATGAATGCACATCTATGTAATGATAGTGAACCACTGATTGTATACTTTGGATGGACTGTACGGTGCATGAGGTATCTCAGGGAAAATATTTTAAAAAAACACAAAATAAACAACACAGTATGCAAAAAAAAAATGGGAGCAGGTTAAGTACAAAGTCTCACCTCTCCATGGTGATTCTTTTAATGAATCAAAATGTGCCTTTCTTCCTTACCTTCTACCGGACAGGTTTTGAAACTAGTGTCTGACCTAAGAAACCATCCTGCAGCTGCTCTGATGGCCAACGGGCACCCCATGGTGATCAGCTCAGATGATCCAGGTATCTTCGGCTCCAAAGGCTTGTCCTATGATTTCTACGAGGCTTTTATGGGCATCGGGGGCATGAAGGCTGACCTGAGGACACTCAAGCAGTTGGCCATAAACTCCATCAAGTGAGTGTCCTCATGCACTTCCTGCATCCCTACCTGCTGTCCCACCCCAAGTGGGGCACTTTGTGTTCGCTTCTTCTAGAGGTCTGGGGTAGAAGCCTGGATGCTTTCAGAGGGTTTTATCCCTGTTATCTCTGTTTTGCTCCTCCTCTCAGAGTGAGGAGAAACATGCTCTGTGTGCATGTGAGATCCCCTCCCACTACTGCCTGTCCCCTGACCCCTTCCCTGGGGCTGAACTGGGCTTCTTTTCTCCTGCAGGTACAGCGCCCTGCCGCACACTGACAAAATGGATTTCATGCAGGCATGGGAGGAACATTGGAATAACTTTATAGCTGACCTGTCTGAGAGGCTATAGGGAGGTGAAGACAGCCATCGATCACCCAATTCGTCTGCTTCCTCTCATAGTCAAGTGCTGACGAGTTACCCTCCACAAGCTGTCGTCACTTTCTCTTATTCTCAAATCCACTCCAGTATGGTCTCCACCCCCATCTCTTCATCAAAACTGACCTTGTAAAAGTCATCAGTGGCCTTCATATTACTTGACCACTCAGAAATTCTTGACCAGTTGACCAAACTCTTCTTTTGAAATATTCTTCTCTCTCAACCTCATGACAACTCTCTTGGTTTTCCCCTCTCTCTCTGGACATTGCTTTGGGGTTTCCTTTTCTAGATCCTTCTGTCTATCTGATCTCTGTACTGAATTCCCTCAGGACTCATTCCTGGGCTCCTTCTCTTTTCATCTCTTCTCTTCTCTCCTCCCCTCTTCTTGCTCTATACTCTTTTCCTAGATAGTCATATCCATTTTACTGGATTTTAAAATACCATTTATTTGCAAATGAGTCCCACATTTATTTATTCATCTGATGGCTCATGGGAATCTCAGAGACCTACTATGTGCAATTCTGAGCTCTCAACCTCTTCCCTTCAAAAGAATAGTGTCTTCAACAAATGGTGCTGGGAAAACTGATATCCACATGCAGAAGAATGAATCTGTACCCCTCCCTCACACCATATGCACAGATTAACTCAAAATGGATTGATGGCCTATTTGTAAGAGCTCAAATCATGAAACTCTTAAAAGAAAACTTGGAAAAAATCTTCATGACCGTGCATTAGGCAATGGGTTCTTAGATATGACACCAAAAGCACAAGTAACAAAAGAAAAAAAAATTGATAAATTGGGCCACATCAATCTCTTTCCTGCAAATCTGCTCATATCCTGGTGTTTCGCCTCATGGCACCTCCATCCATTCTACCCAGTTGCTCAAGCTACACACTTTTGGAGAAATTCCCAACCCTGCTCTCTCTTGCCTGTTCTCTATATCCAGTTCATCATCCAGTCTAGTCTATCTTGAATCTACCCATTTCTCTCCTCTCTTTTCTCCTTCAGGTTTCAAGTCCAGTGTCACTGTCTCAGGAAGGTTTCTTCAACCCCCTAATCTGTTATCCTTTATCATAGGACATTTTTCATGTCTCTTACCACCATTTGTTATTATGGATATATTTCTGCGTTTCCAGTCTCTCACTCTCCTGGGATTGTAAACTCCACGTGGGCAGGCCAAATGATTGTTTCATGCACACTGTGAGCCTAGAGCCTAATTCGTTTTCAGTAAAAGAACTGTTGAATAAATAGACATCACCAGTGTTTATTGAGCTGGTTGCTGAGGCAGGAGGGAGCAGAGCAGAGTCTCTCCAAACAAAAGACCTCTTGTCATGAGATTTTGGCTCCTAGCATGGTCTTTGGGAGAAGAAAGGAAAGAAGTCAGCCCTGTCTTCACTCCACTAGATGATGTGGAAGAAAATCAGAGTATTTCTTACAAGTCCCAGGGGAACTCTAAGGTCTTCCCTTCCATCATCTGTCACCTGCACTTCCAGCTCGGGGTGGGGTGAGGGTGGGGCACCAGCTGTCTCTCTGGTTTATTACTGTTTTGCTAATGGCACTGGGAAAAAGCTTGCCAACTAGGGGTCCTCAACCACAGGCTGGGTACCCAGGTGGCACAAGGCCTTAATATCCTGTTTAACTCTGAGGGTCTTTGATTCACCACCCTAACCAATCACAATAGCTCTTTTTTCATTCCCAGCTCAGCAGACTTAGATTTAATAAATGGTGAGAATGGGACTTAGCAGAATGGGTGTAGGCAGTGGGTTGGATGACATGACTATGGGGGGGGTATGGGGGAGTGTGGGGGGATGCACGGGATGGAGCACAGGGTTTCTGGCATGGACTTGGTGAAATCAACTAGCTGCAGCCTTTTTTCTTGCCTTCATGCCTAGTTCAACAGACCAGAGCCCTAGGCAGAAAACTACAGCTACTCACAGAACTGGATGCTTGAGTTGTGAAGGTGGCATCAGAGAAGGGAAAACTAGTCTTGGAAATAGGTTGTAGGCATTTATGCCTACAAAAAGCTTGGTGTTTCCCTCAGTATTTTGGGGGATGCCCTAACATAGGTCTTTTAGAAAAACGTGTCTGCCAAGTGAATTTTTGTAAATTAAATCATGCTACACTGGAGCTTGTAATTTACTTAAAGGAAATCTGAAGTAAAAGCTTCTGTTAACAAAAAAATGTTTTTGTAATTTGAATTTAAAAACCCTGCTTTTCATCAAAGAACTTCATCAAGAAAGTAGAAAGACAGCCTACACAATGGGAGATAATATTTGGAAATGACATATCAGATAAAGGTCTAGTATCCAGAATATATAAAGAGATTGTTCAACTCAACAACAAAAAGACAGCCAACCCAATTACAAAATGGGAAAAAGACTTGAACAGACACCTACCGGAAGAGGAAATACGGATGGCCAAGAGGCACATGAAGAAATGCTCAATGTCCCTGGCCATTAGAGAAATGCAAATCAAAACCACAATGAGATATCATCTCACACCCACCAGAATGGCCATTATCAACAAAACAGAAAATGACAAGTGCTGGAGAGGATGCGGAGAAAGAGGCACACTTATCCACTATTGGTGGGAATGTCAAATGGTGCAACCACTGTGGAAGGCAGTTTGGCGGTTCCTCAAAAAGCTGAATATAGAATTGCCATACGACCCAGCAATACCATTGCTAGGTATCTACTCAAAGGACTTAAGGGCAAAGACACAAACGGACATTTGCACACCAATGTTTATAGCAGCATTATTTACAATTGCAAAGAGATGGAAACAGCCAAAATGTCCATCAACAGAAGAATGGCTAAATAAACTGTGGTATATACATACGATGGAATATTATGCAGCTTTAAGACAAGATAAACTTATGAAGCATGTAATAACATGGATGGACCTAGAGAATATTATGCTGAGTGAGTCCAGCCAAAAACTAAAGGACAAATACTGTATGGTTCCACTGATGTGAACGGACATTCGAGAATAAACTTGAAATATGTCATTGGTAACAGAGTCCAGCAGGAGTTAGAAACAGGGTAAGATAATGGGTAATTGGAGTGGAAGGGATACAGACTGTGCAACAGGACTAGATACAAAAACTCAAAAATGGACAGCACAATAATACCTAATTGTAAAGTAATCATGTTAAAACACTGAATGAAGCTGCATCTGAGCTATAGGGTTTTTTTGTTGTTGTTTTTTACTATTATTACTACTTTTATTTCTTTTCTCTATATTAACATTTTATATCTTTTTCTGTTTTGTTGCTAGTTCCTCTAAACCGATGCAAATGTACTAAGAAACGATGATCATGCATCTATGTGATGATATTAAGAATTACTGAGTGCATATGTAGAACGGTATGATTTCTAAATGTTGTGTTAATTTCTTTTTTTTTTCTTTCTTTCCGTTAATAAAAAAAAAATTTAAATAAAAAAAAAACCCTGCTTTTATTACTGTGTGTGTGTATGTTTACATTTTTCCATCAGCTTGAGGTGATATCCTTTTTCCTTCTTTGTCAGATGAGTTTGTCAGGGCTGGAAGACCCCCTAGGAGTCAGTAACCTGCTAAGCTTACTGTAGAGTAAGTCTCCATCCTCTGGCCACTGGATGGATGGTCCCTGCCTGGCCTCCTCCTCACGGATCCTGGAGATTTTGCTCCAATGTGCACAGTTCCTTGGGGAAGGCCAGGGGCTTCTGGAAATTCAAACTGAGGGAATACTGTTACCATTATTGGTTCTGAGAGGTGCAAATCATCCTATTTCCTGGAGGGTTAGAAGTTGGGATTCTACCTCAGGGGAAACCATAGAGCTTTTATCTTTTTATTTTGAAATAATTTCAAACTTTCAGAAAAGTTGCTAGAATAGTACAAATAACTCCCATACACTCTTTTTTTTTTTTTTGTATCGCTCCAGAAAAAGAAGAAAAAACCTCATACATCCCATACCCCTTTCCCACATACTCTTGGCCGAGGCTCCCCAATTGTTAATATTTTACAACATTTGCTGTATCATTCTTTCTTTCTATATCTATCTATCTGTCTATCTATCTATCTATCTAATCTGTATCATCTATAATCTGTATAATTTACCAATCTATATTGGTATCATTATTAATCATCTGTGTCTCTATATCATCTATATATCTGTGTGTCATTTATCTAGCAATCTATCATCTATCTATACCTATCTATACATCTGTCACCTATCAATATCATTTATCTATCATCTGTGTCATCTATCTGTATATCTATCATCTCTATTATCTATCTATCTGTCTAACTATCTATCTGTATCCCAATCTATCATCTTCTTATGCTCTTATTTTCTAACAAACGGAGGTAAGTTGCAGACAATATGCCCCTCACCCCTCAATACTCCTGTATGCATTTCCTAAAAGATGGTGACATTCTCCTTTGTAGCCACAGTGCGACCATCCAAACCAGGAAATTAACATTGATAAAATTGCTACCATCTGGCCCTTCACAGCTTATTTTTCCCTTCTGGTCTGGAACCCAATCCAGGATCACATTTTACTTTGGGTTGTCCTATCTCTTTGGTCTCTTTCAGTCTGAAGCATTCCTCAGTCTTTCCTTGTGTTTTGTGACTTTGACATTGTGTGGAGTACAGGCCAATTATTTTGTAGGATGTCCTTCGTTTTTTGTTTTTCGCATGGGCAGGCAGCGGGAATTGAACCCGGGTCTCTGGCATGACAGGCGAGAAGTCTGCCTGCTGAGCCACCATGGCCCACCCTAAGATGTCCTTTTGAATTTGTCTAATGTTTCCTTATGACCAGAATCCGGCTATGAGTTTTTGAAAGGAATGCCTCAAAAGTGATGCTCTGTCCTCCTCGGTGGTGTCATGTTAGGGGCACGTGGCACAGGGTGGTGTCTACCAAAAAAAGATTGTGAAATTTCAGTCATTTTGCAGGCTGCTTGTTAAACCATGGGTAGTCTGAAAGTAGGTTCGGTGGGAGTTTTGACACCCCAGTAATGAGCAAATGCTACACACCATTGTCTCCTGCACCCCAGAGCCGGCTGTTGGGCATTTGCCAGCATGTCAGTGCACATGTGCCAGTTTATCTGTTACAAGGATATTAACTTTGATTCCTTACAGAAGGTGGTGTCTGCCACGATTTGCCATTAATCAATATTTTGTGAGGAGAGATATTTACTCCATGTGAAAATCTAATTCTCCATCATACTTTCACCTACTAGTTTCTGCCTTGGTTGAGGATATTGAGTGACTCCATTATTACCATGATGGTAGCTCTTCTGGTTATTGATTGCATGTAACAAATTACCCCAAAACGTAGCATTTAAAATAACAATTAAAACTTGTTCCCTCTCACAGTTTGTGTGGGTCAAGAATACAGGAAGTGGGTGTACAAGTGGTTTAGAGGTAGAATGCTCGCCTTTCCCCACCCCACCCCAATCCAGGAAGGCCTCAGCTGGGCAGCTCTGGCTTAGGGTTTCCTTGACAGTCTTCCATCAAAAGAGGCGGGTTGCTGCCTCCTTCATTGGAATGAAGAGGGGTTTGTCACTGTTCTGATGAACAGAGTAGGGCAGGAGAGACACTATGTGGCTTCCAAGGTGAGGTTATAAAAGATGGTGGCAGTCTGCTTTGTTCTTGGAACACTTAGGTTTGCAGCCTTCAGCCTCCGTGTCTGCAAGCTAAGCTGTCTGTGGCCACCGTGCTTTCAGGGAGCTTCCTCAGGAAGGTTTGTCTGCCTCATGTTTAATACCTACCAGAGCTTGGGCCATCTTGACCACTAAGTCCAGAATCTCAGGGTCAAAATGTGAATGACTGGTGTGATCCCTGCCTCTCACGAGAACTGATCACTTGCGGATTGACTAGGATTATGCCTTATCTTTACATACATGTTTCTTTCAACAGTGGTTATTCTAAAAACAACCTCTCCTCCTGTCTTTTCTTCCCAGTGTGGGAAGAGTGTAAGTAAAACATTTGGGGGCTGGGAGAGCTATTGTGGTGCCAGGGGGCAGGGGAGCAATTTTGGATTGGTTTTGTCACAAGAAATAGCCATCACCCTTAAAGCTCACCCATCAAGGTGGGGCCAAGGCAGAGCTGCTGGTCTCATTTTGTCCAGACTTTTAGCCAACAGCCTTTTCCTCCCCCTCCTTCAGGGTGGCCGGGATCTAACCTGCCATAGCTTTTTGCCTAGAAACTGTCCAGAGACCATCTGTTAGGGGGAAGGGGCTTGTCCCAGTTCAGCCAGGCCTCCCTGGGGCTCAGCCAGCTCTGGGGTAGGGAAAGTGGAGGGGCTAGAGTTTTTAGATTTGTTGAATATCAGAGCTGGGAGAGGCCTAAAGGTCATTTTATCTAACGTCTATGTTACAGATGACCTAAGAGCAGAGGGGGTAAATAAATCTCCCAAGGATAATAGGTGAGAGCAGGTTTCCTGATTCTCAGCCTAGTACTGAATCTACACACAGGGGATATTTGCTCCCGGTGCCTGGAGTTCTTTTCTGGTCCTCAGTCCAGAACAGGTTCACCATGACCCCCTGGGGGGGGGGGGGCAGGACAGGCTCAGAGGGTGGCGCTTATCTACCCGGGGACAGCCCCCTCCAGCCTGATTAGGCCAGATGCATCAGACCAGCTGGGAGCAGCTGTTTCCCTCCTGGGACAGGCTGACCCCTCTCCTGACCTCTGGCCGTGTCCCAGCCCCGGAAACAGCCTCAGTTTCCTGTCCCCCTCCCCAGGGAGGAATGGATTCTTGGCGCCGGGGCCTCTGCCTAAGAGCCTTCCCTTTGTCCAGGGTTCCTCTGCAGAGGGCGGTCCTGGGAATCCCCCCGCCCCCTCCGGCCTCAGGCACACAGACAGCCGTGCCCCGCGCCCCGCCCCCGCCTCGCCCCCGAGACCCAGTGGCTGACACTGAGTGGGAAATGGCCTAAGACCGACACATGCGGAAAGGAAGCGGCGATTCGCGTTGAGTCTGAGGGCGCCAGGAGGGGCCTTTCCCGCAGGGCGCCTCCTGGGGGTCACCTGGGGCCGGCGGCGGGCGGACCGCGGGGTGCTGCTGCCTCCTGCTGGCCGCTCCCGCTCCCACGCGGCTGCTTCCGGCAACTCTGCTCTCCCGCTGGTCGGCCTCCAGTCAGAAGGGAGTAAAGCTGAAATAGATGGATAAAATAATAAATATGCGAGAGTAAATAAATCTGAATAAAAATTAATTTCTGAGTGTACAACATGCTTGTGGAAGCAAATTTGTGGAATTCACAAAAGTAGAGAAGAAAAAGAAAAAAGTCACCCAGAATTCCAGTCCCTGGAGTTCATATTTTGGTCGATTTACTTCCCATAAAACGCTGTCCAAGGTTCTCAGGATCTCACTCCTGCTCTCTGTTTCTGCCTTAACACTTGTGGCTACCTCCCGTTCAGACTTGGCTTCCACAGCCATATTTACCCTACCAGAGAGAAAAGACCACTCTTGGCTTTGGGCTGTCCGGTACCCTATATAAATTTAGAGCACCACAGAGAACCATCATAATGAATTCTGTGTTATATCCAAAGTAAACTTTTTGGCTAGGTATACAATCACATTTTCAAAACTTTATATCCTTTGAAAAGTCTTGTGCCTACACACCTCGCGCCATCCTGTTTCTCACCTACCTATTTTCCCACACCATATTTAGTAGCTTCTTGCATATTCTTGTTTTTCGTTATGCAAAATAGGCAAATGCAAAATATAGACTCTACTCCCCCACTTCTAATATAAAACACAGCATATTATTCACACTGCTCAGAATTTTGCTCTTTTTAGTTAACAATGTAACTTGGAGATCTTGCCAGAGTGGTACCTAGAGAGGGTTACAGTTAGAAAGAAAGTCATACCTGAACGAGAACAAATGTTCACCCAATGGTAGAGAAGAAAAGAATTTATTTACCATCTTGCAAAAATGGGCGCACAAGTAAAATATGGCTGGTGCACCAAGCAGTAGAATGCCACAGGTTTTATACCCTAAGCTTAGCACATGGGTCCCTTTCCTGTTTCTTCACTGCTTGGATACTCCAGAGATTACAGCCTATCCGGATAGTCTAAGTAATTCAAATTTCCCACCGAAGTTTCCTGCTTTTGATCATGCTTTACATTTCAATAACCCTGGTCTTATTTATTTAAACTTGTTTCTACCTATATAAGGATTTGGCACCAATTCTAGCATTGTGTCAGAGCCCTCCCCCCACCTTTCCCCGCCCTCAAGACCAGTCTGAGCCATTTTGTAGCCCTTTGTTGAGTGAGTTCATTTCTTTCATCCTGCGCCATCTTGTGTGAAAGCTAAACTTAATTTTATTCCTACAATTACCTTTTACTTTTTTGAACTGCACAATGTTTCACTGGGTGAAGATCCTGCAGTTCATAACTAACAAGGCTCCTACAGGGCAGCTGGATTGTTTTCAAATATCTGTTATCAACATTTATTGTACCCTAAGTTCTTTTTTTTTTATTTTCATTTTATTTTATTTTTTTAAATACCAAAAAACACCAAACAAACGCAAACATTCCTACTTTGATCATTCCGTTCTACATATATAATCAGTAATTCACAATAACATCACATAGTTGCATATTCATCATCATGATCATTTCTTGGAACATTTGCATCTATTCAGAAAAAGAAATAAAATGAAAACAGAAAAAAAATTTATACATACCATACCCCTTACCCTTCCCTTTCATTGATCACTAGCATTTCAATCTAAATTTATTATAACATTTGTTCCTCCTATTATTTATTTTTATTCCATACGTTTTACTCGTCTGTTGACAAGGTAGATAAAAGGAGCATCAGACACAAGGTTTTCACAATCAAACAATCATGTTGTGAAAGCTATATCATTATACAATCATCTTCAAGAAACATGGCTACTGGAACACAGCTCTACATTTTCAGGCAGTTCCCTCCAGCCTCTCCATTACATCTTGACTAAAAGGTGATATCTACTCAGTGTGTAAGAGTAACCTCCAGGATAACCTTTCAGCTCTGTTTGGAATCTCTCAGCCATTGACACTTTGTATCATTTCACTCTTCCCCCTTTTTGATTGAGAAGATTTTCTCAATCCCTTGTTGCTGAGTCCCAGCTCATTCTAGGATTTCTGTCCCACGTTGCCAGAAAGGTCCACACCCCTGGGAGTCATGTCAGGGGGAGGGTGGTGAGTTCGCTTGTTGTGTTGGCTGTACCCTAAGTTCTTAATAATTATTTCTGGAATGAACGAATAAGGGAAACCACACAGGCTGGATTCACTGTGTTTGTAGATGTGATTCTCACCCCCGGCTCCTCTTTGGCATCAACTCAGGCGACGTGCAGAGTGGGTGCTAAATAATCATCTGTGCTTTGGCTGACAGGAGATGGGGTTTTGTTTTATGGGGCGAAAGCCTAGTCCAGGGAGGTTAGAAGCTGGGAGGTTAGAAGCGGAAGTGGAAAAAAGAAAAAAAAAATCTGAGCAGCACTTTGGAGAAATGATAAATTCATTTTCACCTCTCACGGATGCTGTTTTCTGTGGTAGACAGTGCCCACTCGGAAGGGAGGACAGAGGGGTCCAAGGGTCTGTGAGCTCTGGAGTGACGGCCCCGCCCCTCATTCTGTCCCGGACACACCCTGCTGCTCTCAGTTGTAGCTAAGGTTCCAGATCCTCTTTCAAAAACCCTCTTCCCCTTCCTTTCTTCTGAGTAACTGGCCAAGGGCGAAGGGGAACCTGTCCCCAAGCAGTGAATGTTGGCAGACTTGTGAATGGTCCTCTTCAGTGCCCACCCTGCTGACAAGGAAGACCTGCCCAGAGGTAGATGGTGATGTGGGGTGGGATTTGGGGACATCAGGGTGGGAAAGAGAAGACAGAGCTGGTCCTGGAGGTCTCAGCCCAAGCTCGAGCTGTAGCTCTACCACCATTCATATGTACAGTTGACTCTCACTATTCACGGTAGTCATGCTCTATAAAGTCGCCGTGGACACTGAATTAGTGTCTTTTGATCAATACAATCAATACATAACCTTGTTCCATGTGTCTTACTGTTTAAAAGACCTTATTTAAAATATATTGTTGGCCATTGAACTCACGGCCAATGGCACTAAAGCTCATGCTTGAATGGAGCTCATCTAGCACATGTACTTGTAAAGCATAGCAAAGCTTTTTTTGTACTTGGGAAAATTAGGCAGCACTTCAGCACTATACTTGGGGGCCTTTTTTACAGAAATTAACGAAAAGCACAAAAACGTAAAAATGATGCAAAATATATTAGAAAGGACACTTGTTTATGGTATGATAGCGGAAACAAGAAGGCAGCGTTTTGCCTCATTCAACCTCAGCTGGGAACGCTTATGTCGGATGACTCAATTTTTTGGTCACTCTTCACATGACCATGAAAGCACCATGGGTATTGATCTGGAGTTACAAACAGATTTTAGTGAGTAGACAAATTCACAAATATGGATCCATGAACGAGGATGGACTATATGCAATTTGCTGGCTGTGTGTTGGGCACTATTCCAGACACGGGGCATGGAACAGTGGACATGAATGGTGGCATATTGAGGTTGGAGGAGCCAGACCACGTGGACATGCGTTCTTCTCTGATGCCTCATTAACATCACTGAATGCACTGTGCTGGGCATCCTGCAATGGACCTTTCTAGCTCTGACGCTCTGCTCTTCTATACTCGTAAAGAGGAGTTAAACTCAGAGAGAGAAACCACCAGCTTTGCAAAGGAAATAGGAACAAGGGAGGCAAAAGAAATGTCATCTTCTTGAATAAAAATCAAACTCTCACTTAATCTTGGAAAAGAAACCTTCTGGTGGGGACAAATTGGGAGACCACGCAGCCTGGTGGTCTGGGATGGAAGGTTCTGCTCCTCTGATTCTCTGTTTCAGAAGTAATATGATAGAAACTGCTACTGCCTAAGTATCTGTTTTCCCTTTTTCCTTAAAAACAGAACCTGGTTTTTAGTTGGGTACATGGTTGCCAGCAATGAAAACTATAATGCCCAGCCTCCCATGCAGCTTCCTGTGGCCATGTGCCTAAATTCTGCTCGATGGTGTGGGAGTAGAAGTGTGTGTATAACTTCTGGGAAGTATCCTTAAAGGGATAAAGCAAACTCTTTTCTGTCCCCTCTGCCTTCCTGATAGTTGGGATGTGGATGTGATGGCTGGAGCTCAGGTAGACATCTTAAACCATGAGGTAGAGGCTGTGCATTGAGGGTGTGTGTTGAAGCAATCAGATAAGAGGTGTGGATTTCTGACACCATGTGGCACCCTGACAGTCTTCAACTATCTCCAGACTTCATTTACATGAGAGAGAAATAAACTTTTATCTCGGTCAAGACATCGATTGCAATGTTGGATTTTATATTTCTCACTGCCAAATCCAATAACTGATACCAAATATGACAACTGAAACTGGAGTGCTGTGCATGAAATAACCTAAAATGTGGGGCTCTGGCTTTGCAGCAGCAGTCAGGCAGCATGTAAATCAGATATTGCAAGCTGGAGAGCTAATGACCCTTTGTACTTAGTGGTACAATATTGGTTCACCCTGTAGTCTGCTTTACCTTGGAAGGCAGATCATGTGCCAAACAAGGCTGTTTTGGCACTAACAGTACATGAAAAAGTAGGAAAAATTCAGAGTGTTGGTATTTTTAAAATATTTTAATTTTGATCACATATATACAACATAAAATTTCCCTGAAGTGGTTAAAATACCACTTTCAAGCATACAATTCAGTGGCATTAATTACATCCACAATGTTGTGTTACCATCAGCACCAAACATTGCCAGAACCTTTTCATCACCTCAAACAGAAACTCTACACCTGCTAAGCCATAACTTCCCATCCTCCCTCACCCCTGGCAACCTGTAATCTACTATCTGTCCCAAAGAATTTGCATATTCCAGATATTCCATACAAATGAAAATCATATACTATTTGCCTTTTTGTGTCTGGTTTGTTTTACTCAATGTTAAGTCTTCAAGCTTCATCTATGTTGTTGCACGTATCAGGACTTCATTCCTTTTTAATGGCTGAATAATATTCCATTGCATGTATATGCTACATTTTGTTTCATTCATCTGTTGATGGACACTGGGTTGCTTCCAACTTTTGGCAGTTGTGATAATGCCACTATGAACATTGGTGTGCATATATCTGTTCAAGTCCTTGTTTCAGTTTTTTTGGGTATTTCCCTAGAAGTGTGATTGCCAGGTCATATGGTAATTCTATACTCAACTTTCAGAGGAACCTGCCATAAAATATTGTTATCTTCTGGCTGCTTCTTGCTACTTTCAGCAAAGTCATATATGAGAAAGATCAACTCCGGATAAATCTAGGTTGTGAGTAAGCAGAGATAGGTGGGAGGTGGGAATACAGCTTTGCAAAGGAAGATGCTTTCTTCAGGATGAACTATGTCAGGTTATAAAGGCCAACTGCTTCTGTACTTCAAACTGGTTCCAGTGTTAGCAGGAGTCATTCCTGGTCATTCAGAGTCAGCAAGCCTCCTACCCAGAAGGGCAGAAAGAGAATGGACAATATTGTCTTTTTGCCCAAGTTCAGTATTTTCTTCAGCTCCACAGTGGCTGCCATTTTCTTGAAATAGAAGGGACTAGTGGAGCTCAGACCAGTAAATGAAAGAGTGGAGTCTTGAGGCTTCAAAACTATGACAAGGCACAATCTTTGGCTGTGGTTACACTTGGTGGAATTGAGTTAATTATATTGCCAAAGAAACCACAAGCCTGGTGTTAGGGATTGAATTGTGTCCCCCAAAAAGATACGTTCAAGTCCTAATCCCCGGTCTTGTGAATGTGATCCTATTTGGAAATAGGATCTTTGAAGATGATACCAGTTAAAATGAGGCCAAACTGGATTGGAGTGGGCTCTATTCCAATGTGACTGGATGACTAGGTCTTTATAAGAAAAGGAAGTTTGGACACCATGGGTAGGAGACAGCAAAGAGGAATGGTTGAGTCATGGATTTCTGGCAAGTCACTACCAGAACCCTGTAAACAGGGCGAGCATGGCCCCACTAATATCTTGATCTCTACTTCCAGCCTTCACAACTGCCAGACAATGAATTTCTATTTTGTTTTTTTTTAACTTTAATTTTTTTTTTTTTTTTAATTTCTGTTGTTTAAAGCCTCCCAGTTTGCAGTACTTTCTTAGGGCAACCCTAGATAACTAAAACACCTAAGCATGGGCACCATGGAAACTTTCAGCAAATGACTGCTTTATTACTTACACAACACAAAGACTCCGAGAGAGTGAGGAGAAGAGATCCCATTGTGGACGGTCTCCTGGAGAAGCCGAACTGCCCTGGTCAGGGTTGGTGGATGGCAGCTGTCTGTGCACATTGCAGGGGAGAGACCCTGTGCATCTGAGCGTGAGGTATTTATCCACCCAGGGCAAGGGGCCCTGCTACTGAGAATTCCTGACCTGAGAAGCATTTGAACTGCTTGTTCTAGGTTTCAGGGTTTGAAGTCTCATTGGGGCTTTTCATTAGACCTGACATCTCTGGGTTGTGGAATGGAAATGGAAATAGAATGAAATATCAGGTGCAACAGAAAAGAAGGTGGGTGTGTGTATGGGGTGGGGGTGTTAGCGAGGGCTGGGAGATGGCGGCTAAGCCTGCCTGGGACTACACCAGCAGATTATAGAGGCAACCAGAGAGGGTGTGTGTGGAATTCTCTGGGCCTCTCCTGATTTGGGGGGTCCAGGAATTCTTAAGACGGAACACCAGGAACTCTTGAGATGGAACACCTGCTATTCTCTCTGTATACCAGGAAAGTCTGGAGTCTGACCCAGTGCTTCTCAACAGGGGGTGGTTTTGCCTCCCAGTGCTGGAGACATTTTGATTGTCATAGGTGCTTGCTGGGCAGAAATGCTGCTAAATACTCTCTAATGCACAGCATCGTTCCATCTTTCCTTTGTCCCCCAACAAAGAATTATCCCACCTGTTTTAGTTTGTAAAAGATGCAGGAGTACAATATACCAGAAATGGAGCAGCCTTTAAAAAGGGGAATTTATTAAGTTGTAAGTTTACAGTTCTAAGGCCATGAAAATGTCTAAATCATAAGGAAAGCCTATAAAAATGTCCAAACTAAGGCATCCAGGTAAAGATAACTTGGCCCAAGAAGGCTGATGACATTAGGAGTTTCTCTTTCAGCTGGAAAGGCACATGGGGACATCGGCTAGCTTTCTCTCTAGGCTTCTTCAACTGCTTCCTCCGGGGCATTTTCTCTCTGTATCTCCAATGGTCTCTGGCCATGTGGGCTCTGTTGGCTCTAAAGCTTTTTCCAAAATGGTTCCCTCTTAAAGGGCTCCAGTAGGCAACCTCATTTTGAATGGGTGGAGAAACATCTCCATGGAAACCATCTAATCCAAAGTTATCACTCACAGTTAGGTGGGTCACATCTCCATGGAAACCATCAAAAAACTCCCACCCAGCAATATCGAATGAGGATTAAAGAACTTGGCTTTTCTGGGGTCCACAACAGATTCAAATCAGCACACAACTCCAAATACCAATGTCCTGAGGTTAAGAACTCTTGCCTCTATCCTGTTCAGACCCTTCCCTCAGAGTTCCAACCACAGCAGCATCGGGGACTCAGGCACTGGGGGAGGGCCAAGTGAGGATGAGAGTGGAAGGTTCTTTCTGGGACTGTGTGGAGCCGAGGTCCCTGCCTTCCACCTGGGGATCTGCATTTGGAGTTATGGCTGGTGGAGCTCTGCAGGGGGTCATAACTCAGACTTCTAACAATATCGCCTGCTTCCAACCAGCAGCACCTCTATGACTGCTGCCACTCTTCTTTTTTCCTTTTCTTTCTTTTTGTGTTTCTTGACATTTATTTGGTAAAGAAAACATGTCATCTGCCCCTTAGAGGAATCCTAGTCTGGAATCCGCTGATTGCCCTCCCATTATTCCTTAACATGTTCCTTTGGCCTCTGTATTTCCTACAAATTGGACCTAGAGTCTTGGTAAGATTTAGGTTTGATTCATTGGGCAAGACTGTTTCCTGGGGGGTGTCACCAGCTATCTGTACAGAAAATGAAGAGTGGCCAGACCTGTGATGTGTCCACTTTGGTGGGGAGGTCCCTCTGAGGTGGGGAGGGGATCAGGTACCAACAGGATTCGGCAGCCCCTTCGTTTGCTCTACCCACCCATATACTGGGCTCTGGGGAGTACCCAGACTTTCCAGGAGCCTTCCCCACCCCTTCCTCCTGAGTCCCCTGCTCTCCTTGTGGGGACCTGGGGGACTGCCTGAGCTGAGGCCCAGTGCACTACCCAGCCCAGCCTGGAGCCTGCAGCATGGGGCCAGCTGGACTTGCTCAGAGGCTCCCTCAGCAGTAGCTGCCCCTTCCCAAAGCCAGGGGCAGGACAGCCTGGGGGCCGAGATGCAGGGGATACATTTCCCTGTGCGCCCTCAGGGCTCTGGATCACTGGGGGTGGGCAAGGAGTTAGATTTGGAGCACCCTGGGGCATTGTGCAGAAGCTCCCTCTCCAAGTAGTGGGAGGGAGCATCGTGGGGACTTAGGAGGTAAACGGCCTGGGGAAGGGTTGGGGCATTTGTAAATGCCCAGTGTGGGCAGGTGGCAGGGAGTCCAGAATGGTTACCAGGACTTCAGTGGGGCAGCGGTTGGGGGGAGGTGGCAGTGCAGGGTTCACTTGGAATCACACATTCCTACAACCCTGAGGCTCTCTGTCTTCTGGGCTTTCCTTCCTCTTCCCACTTCCTCTGTTGGGTTTTTAAAATTCCCTTGGTCACTCTTCTCTTGCCTCTTCCTCCTTTCCTCTCATCTCTTTCTCTCCAGCTTCCCCTCTTTCCTCCATTATTCCTTTTATTGTCCCTGTTATTTCCCTTGGAAATCTACCTGCATCTGAGATGTCACACGGGACCCAGCCCTGAGGCTCATCCAGAACAGCAGGATCCGCAGGAAGAGGCAGGGGGCACTTGCCAGGTTGAGCTGGGAGCTCTGCAGAAGAAGCCTCATGCTTACCTCCTTAGTTCCCCCGATGCTCCCTCCCCACTACTTGGAGAGGGAGCTTCTCTCTCTACTCAGCAGCCATGACCCAGCTCTGCCCTCAGGAAGCCACGCCCTGTACAGGGGCCCAGGCATGGTGTCCGACCTCCGTCCTCAGGCTAGCACATTACTCCAGGGCCTGGATTACTTGGCCTCTCAGGCTGGAGTCCCTGGAGCAGAAAGTGATGGGGGAGGGCAGAGGATGGAGGCAGGAAGGGAGGGAGAGGACATGGCCATGGCAAGAAAGGCTGGGCAAGTTTAGGGGAGGCGGGAGCATCTGGGTAGCAGCATGGGTTTGACTGGGGGCTCCCTGAGTTCTTTATTTTCTTCTGCAGACGGTCAAAATATCAGAAAGTCACCCTCCTCTCAACAGCTGGGGTAAGAGGTTTAGAGGTCAGTGACAGTGAGCTCAGTACTGGAGTGCTTTAGTCTAGGTGGTTTGTAATTATTTCTGTTGATGTCACTGTGCTGTTTTAAGTGTTGTATACCACAGGAAAAGCCATGTCCTTTAATCCTGATGTAATATTACAGGATGGAAAACTTCAATTATATTGTTTCCATGGACATTTGACAAGGGTATGATCTTTTGATTAGACGGAGATGTGACTCTGCCCATTCAAGGTAGGTTTTGATTAGTTTGCTGGAGTCCTTTAAAGAGGGAAATATTTTGAAGAAACCTTGGATGCAGATGCAGGCACAGACATTAGGAAATGTAGAAGCCCCAGAAGACACAGTTGCTTCAGAGCCAACAGAGACACAGACATTTGGAGATGCTTGGAGCACTGATAGAGACAGCAGATTCCTAGACATGGATGTTTGGAGATGCACAGCCCAGCAGATGCCACCTTGTGCCTTACTATGAAAAGCTAAGCAAGTCAGAACCCAGAGTTGTGTCCCAGAGGAGGTAAGTGAAGACCCACAGATGCCTAGAGAGGAAACCACTGGAATTGGAAGATGGACGCAATGGAACCGGGAACAAGGGCCAGCAGATGCCAGCCACATGCCTTCCCATGTGACAGTCATCAGCCTTTCTTCAATCAAGTTATCTTTCTATAGAAGTTTAGTTGGACATTTTTATGGCCTAAGAACTGTACATTTGTAACTTGGTAAATTCCCTTTTTAATAGCCATCCCATTTCTGATATGTTGCATTCCAGCAGCATTTAGCAACCAATACGGTCATGTAGCTAATAATCAGGGTTACACAATCCATCCATGGCTGGGCCATGTCCCAACTCACTGACCAGGAACCCCCTTCCCCTGCCCCAGATCCGGCACCAGTTCCCAGGGAATCTCCGCAGTTCCTGGGAAGTCTGTGTCACCTCCTTCAGCAGCATCCTTGGGCACAGCTACACTGAATGTCCTGGGACAATTTAGGAACCCAAACTGTGTGACCCTGAGCCCAGAATCACAGGGCCCACATCCCTTACCTGACTTTGTCCATGCAGGTGAGACCAGTTTCCTGAGGTGAACTTGTCCAGGAAAACCTGCAAGGTGCTGAAGCTTGTCTTGGGATCCCTCGGACCCCTGGAGCTTTCTTTCATCTAGCACCTCAAGCTTTCTCCCTCCTTCCCAACTGCAAAATTTGCTTTCAGCATAGGAGCAAGTATCCATTATTTATACTATGGAATTAGTTCACCTTTCTGTGTTCTCTTTTGTAGAGGTCTTAGGTCTAAGTTCTAATCGAAGTAAAAGAAATATGATTCCCTGCCTCTGTGAGCAGCTTTAAGGGCTTTGGTAGGTGAGGCCTGGGAGGTGGCCCAGACACCTGAGATCTTTCTTAAACAGAGGTGGCCAATTATCCCACCATCCAGAGGGGCTGGCTGGGTAGGGGAAGGCATGGTGGGGTCTTTAGTCTGGGGCCAGTGGGGTTGGAGGCTGCTAGGGCATTAAGGGGGAGTCAGTAGATGACATCCATCGTCTTTCTGCTTGAATTTAAACTGGTTGAAAAATCAATATGGGACAGGTGAAAATAAAAATGACAGCTTTTTTACTGATAAAAGCATGTTGGAGAACATGGCTTATGTCAGAGATGCAGTGGGCTCGCTAACACTCTGTGCTGGAATTACATGTATCTGCTCCAGCACTGGCACAGGCATAAAACACTAGGCCCCTCACCACAGGGGCAGACCTACAGCCGGAGAGCAGGCGGGCTTCCAAAGAGAAGGGAGGGCTGAGCCCCACATGCTTAGTGCTTTCCTCCAAGCTCATCAGTCAGGTAAGCCACTATTCCTCTTCCCCAGGTGGAGAGAGGCCAGGTGTTGTTATTATTAGAAGTTCCTTATCTAGGAAACGTGAGGCTTGGAAATCCTTCCCTACAGAGATTAACTCTACCATCCTCTCAGGATTCCTGCTCAGCAAGACTGAAGGGGGTCTGGGGAAAGTGTGTATGTGCGCACGCACGCATGTGTGCGCGAGATAAAACCATCCTGAAATCCCTTTACAGACCGTCTCCCATATACTCTCTTTCTTCTAGTCACAGCATGCTTGGTATTCCTCTACTCTGAGAACCCCTGAACTCAATCTCTCTTTTTCTTTTGTCTACCTTCTTCTGGTGTGAGGCAGACATGCCAATGATCTCCCAGTATCCTTTTCCCCCCTACTTATGTGGAAAAGGAACCCCTGATGTTTAATAAGGCATAAAGCTATGCTACCTAGCCTCCTTTGTGGCTAGGTGTGACATTGGCCATGTGACATGATCAATAAGGTAGAAGTGGTGTATGACACTTCTTGGAATCATACCTGTAGGGAGATGGCCTACTCCTCTTTTCCACTAGCTGGAATATGAACACAATGGCTGGAGCTTGAGTGGTCACCCTGGACCATGAAGTAGAAGTTGTGGTAGTTTGAAGTTATTATGTACCCCAGAAAAGGCCATGTTATTTTAGTCCATTCCTGCGAATGCAGACCCGTTATAGGTGGGATGTTTTGATTGGGTTATTTCAACTGAGATATGACCCACCTCATTCAAGCTGGGTCTTGATTCTCTTAGTGGAGTCCTTTATAAGAGGATAAAACATATACAGAAGCTTAAAAATGAAACTAAGAGAAGTTCATGGAGAAAAGCCCTGGAGAAGCTAAGAGAGCACCCAAAGAAGCTCAAAGAGGAAGCCACTGGAACCAGAAGCTGAAAACAATGAAACGTGGGAGTGGAGGCCCAGCAGACACCAGCCATGTGCCTTCCCACGACAGAGGTGTCCCAGATTCCCATGACAGAGGTGTCCCAGATGCTGGCAGCCTGTCTTCAAAGTCCAGGTACCATCCTGTTGGTACCTTAACTGGGATATTTTCATGGCCTAAGTACTGTAAATTGTAAGTTAATACAGCTCTTGTAAAAACTAATCCATTTCTGGTATAATGCATTCCAGCAGCTTTAGCAAATTGAAACACTAATCAAGGCATTAATGATGGTGAAGTAGCAAAACAGGAGCCTGGGTTCCCAACAAGTTTGTGGTCAAGCTTCTATTGTTCTCCCCAACTTTGTTTGCATGAGAAAAATGAATTTATTTCTTAAGACAGTTTTTTCTTGTTGTTGTTGTTGTTGTTTGGTTCTTTTATTCACAGTCAAACCCAATCCTAATTAATATAAAGTGTGTGCACAGGTGTGAGCAGGCTTATGAACATGTGGTAGGCAAATGCTTGCAAGCAAGTTTATATGGAAAGTAGGAGGTGGGTACTTATTAATTTGACTATGAGGATTAATTGAGCACCATCGTGTGCAAGGCATTGTGACTGAATCTATGAAGAAAGCAGGTTACCTGCCCCAAATTGCTGAGTCTGGGACAACGAGCTCATATGTGCATGAGGGACAATCAAATAGGAACCTCATAGAGTACACCTTCTGTTGTTATTTCTTTCCTGAAATGCACCAGTCCACTTCTCATTCCTGCCAGGGAATGTTGCTGTTTTGTGGGGTTCAGTCCACAGCTAAGGAAGATTGAAAACAAGGAAGACCCAGACAAAAAACCCAGAGAACACACGTGAGGGGGAGGAGCCACAAATAGCAGCGCTGGCCTCCCTCTGAACGCAGCTGATCCTGTAGGTGGGGAAGGGGAGCTGGAAATAGAGAGGGAGCTGGGTCTCTATTCCCAGGTGAGGAAGCTCACAGACTCTGGAACTTAACTCACCCAGCAGCTGTTCAGACAAACCCTGCCTCCTGAAGATAACCACCTGGGGCAATACCACCTGGGAACTGCTTAGAAACGCAAGTCAGAAATCCCAGGGGAGTTCCAGCAATCTATGGTTTAATAAGCCTTCCAGGTGATTCTGATGCATGCTAAAATTTGAAAACCCCTGACCTCTGAACCGAGATAGGGAAGGGGAGAAATGGGGTGGTCTAGTCAGAGCATGGGAGACTTTAATATCCAATTTCTTTAATTGGAATAATACGATGTACTCCAAGCACTAGGGCACCCTCTGAGACAAAAACTAATTTAGAAAATCAACACGAACAAGCCCTGTGAGTAACATGTAACCCAAGACCTGCTAGGCCCTCCTAGCAAACTTTCACAATGCAGCTGAACAAGCACAAAGGGTAAACGGAGAACAGACACAAAGAGTATATAAGTTCTGGGCATAAGGGGAAAGCTGCTATTGCATGCTATGGGCTATGTTTAACAGGAAAACATCAGCAGTACCACAGCAGTAGCAGGGGTAAATAATGGAGGGAGGGACAAGAGTTAAGGGGAGGTTTGGATTTTCTATTTGGTGAGGGTGTGATTATTTCTCTTGGGAACAATGAAATTATCTAAAATCGAGAGTGTTGATGGACTGTTGACTTTGGACGTTATACATGATGCCCAATGAATGGAGGTGACTGAAGGATGCAATGACTGAGAAGTAGATTGGCAAATGATGGTGTATACATATGATTGAATATTGTGCTGCTTCCAAAAGGAATGAAGCTGTGAGGCATGCAATATTGGGAATGAACCTGTGGGACATTTGGTGAGGCAAAATAAGCCAGACACCAAAGAGCAAATATTGTATGGTCTCATTTAGAAAATACTTATAAGAAAACTGGGGCCTACAACCTCCAGATGGGTCTCTGGATCAGATAAGTCCTGAAATGCTGAGGGGCCAGACTCTCCAAAACATCAACTAGTTCCATCCCCCTATCCTATATTACTGACAGCCCCTAAAGAGTGGGAGAAAGATCAAGGTGATGGTGGAGTTATTCAGAGAAGGTAGGGTTTAACAAATGAGTATGAATGCTGAATCATTATATTGATATTTCTTTTGGTCTCCAGTACCTTAAGCAGTTAGAAGTAAAAACCTAAAATTGTAGAATTGCAACTCATACCAAACTCTGAAATCTGTTCTACAACTAATTATTGTGGTGTACTTTGAAATTTATTGCTTTCTTGTATATATGTTATTTTTTACAAAAATAAAAAGAAAACGAGAGAGAGAAGGAGGGATGTAATGGAGAAAATAGGATTTAACAAATGAGTATGACTGCTGAATCATTACATTGATATTTCTTTTGGTCTTCAGTGCCTTGGTGCTAGAAGAAAAAATGAAAAATTGTTTAAAATCTGTTCTATAACTTGTTAAATGTACTTGGAAATTTATTGCTTTTTTGTATATGTTATATTTCACAATAAAAAAAGTTAAAACAAATTCAATGCATCCTCAATTAAAAAAAAAAAGAAAACTAGGGCCTAGACTGTATGCTCTTATAGCAGTGACATTTAGTCCCGAGCAGGATTGTTCTTTCTGGATTTTGAGAGTCTGTTTTATATGAGTACAACCTGGTATTTAGAGATAAGCACAGAGCCGATCAGGTCAGAATTAAGGTAATTCAGAATACAGGTGTAAGGAAGACATTGTATTTTAGAACCTCATCTACTCTTTGAGACTAGAGGAAGAAAGGTTTATTTTGTCCAGAACCTAAATTTTCTGTAGTACATAATCTAACTCAACCTGTCTAGATAGATCATTTAAACAATCCAGGGAGCCCAGAATAAGAATGAGGGCCTTTAATCCTACATAGCTTAATGTAATGCCTAGATACATCCCAGAGTATATTAAGCAGATAATCAAAAAGTATTGGCAAAGTCCCTCGAAGGAGGGAGAAAAAAAATGGAAATATTAAACTTTACCACCAGGGAAACCCGATACTGTGTCAAACATTAGGGACACCCAAACCAATATGCCAAGCCCTTGATCTTGAGAATTGCTCTTGTGAAGCTTATGTATGTAGTGGAGAAACTTAGCCTACCTATAGGTATGCCTAACAGTTACTTCTGGAGGACCTCTACTGTTGCTAAGATGTGGTCTTACTCTCTCTAAGCCCAACTCTACAAATGAAACCATTGCCATCCCCCCTACAAGCCTCCCTAGTGGCGTGGGATCAACAATGCCATCCTGACCAAAAGGGGGGAAAGACGTGTAAAAAATAAGGTATCAGTGGCTAAGAGAATTCAAATAGAGATGAGAGGCTACTGAGAAGGTCACTCTTATGCAGGCTTTGGTTGGACATTTCTACCTATCAGAACCTGCCAAACCCCAACCAAAATCATTCCTGCCAATCCTAAAGAATGCCTAGGGCATTATATAAGATTCTACAAAGGTTCCATGCACTAGGGTAACTTTCCAAGCCTACACCCTCCATATAAGTCCCTGGACCAAATAAGTCCTGAAATGCAGAGGGGCCAGCCCTTCCAGGACATCAACTAGTTCCATCCCCCTATCCCATATTGTTGACAGTTCCTTCCAATGTAAAAAAGTAAGAATGGCCACACCCCAAATACTCCTAAAGAGTGAGAGAACGGTCAAAGTTGATGGTGGAAGTAGGGTTTAACAAATGAGTATGATTGCTGAATCATATCAATATTCCTTTTAGTCTCCTATATCTTAGAGAAGTAAAAATCTAAAATTGTAGAACTATAATGTATACCAAACTCTGAAATCTGTTTTACAGCTAATTGTTGTGATGTGCTTTGAAATTTACTGCTTTTTTGTGTATATGATATTTTTCACAAAAAAGAAAAAAAAGTGACTGTGATGATAAATGCACAGCTATATGATACAACAACCAATGTATGATTAAACTATGACTGAAGTCTCTTCCAATTAGAAATGTAAACAAAACAAAACAAAACAACAGAGTACAGACAAATTTAATGGCTTAGGAACCTTCCAGGTCCAACTAAGGTGAATCGAATAAATATTCTCAGAACTGGGATAAAGGAGAACATCTTAACCTGATCAGTTGTGTTGCAACATGACTGAGAAACAGAATAAAGATGTCAAGCAACAAAAGGCAGTGGTCTGCCTATGAATTAAACAACAGAGGCTGAGTTCATTGGCGTTACTTGGCACTGCCCAAGGGAGAGAGGTGTGGGTGCGGGTGTGGGTGTATGTCCTTAAAGGAGATGGCGTTGACAGACTGTAGCACCCAGGAGTGTCCTTGTTCCTGGAGTTGTGAACTTATCTTTTTTTTTTTTAATTAATAAAACCAATCAACATAAAATATGAACACTCTTTTTTTCATCACAGTTATATATTCATCATCATGATCATTTCTTAGAACATTTGCATCAATTCAGAAAAAGAAATAAAAAGAAACAAAAAAAAATTCATACATACCATACCCCTTACCCCTTCCTTTCATTGATCACTAGCATTTCAATCTACTAAATTTATTTTAACATTTGTTTCCCCTATTATTTACTTATTTTTAATCCATATGTTTTACTCATCTGTCCATAAGGTAGATAAAAGAAGCATCAGACACAAGGTTTTCACAATCACTCAGTCACATTGTGAAAGCTATGTCATTATACAATCATCTTCAAGAAACATGGTTACTGGAACACAGCTCTACATTTTCAGGCCGTTCCCTCCAGCCTCTCTGTGATGTCATAACTAAAAAGGTGATATCTATTTAATGTGTAAGAATAGCCTCCACGATAACCTCTCAACTCTGTCTGGACTCTCTCAGCCATTGACACTTTGTTTTGTCTCATTTCTCTCTTCCCCCTTTCAGCTGAGAAGGTTTTCTCAATCCCTTGGTGCTGAGTCCCAGCTCATTCTAGGATTTCTGTCCCACATTGCCAGGAAGGTCCACACTCCTGGAAGTCATGTCCAACATAGAGAGGGGGAGGGCAGTGAGTTTGCTTGTTGTGTTGGCTGAGAGAGAGAGAGAGAGAGAGGCCACATCTGAGCAACAAAAGAGGTTCTCTTGGGGGTGACTCTTAGGCCTAATTTTAAACTTAACCTTTGCAGGGTTCAATTTCATATGTACAAACCCCAAGATTGGGGGCTCAGTCTATTGCTTTGGTTATCCCCACTGCTTGTGAGGCTATTAAGAATTCTCCACTTGGGGAAGTTGAATTTCCCCTCTTTTTCATCATTATCTCAAGGGGACTTTGCAAATACATTTTTATTCACTGTTTAAATCACTTTGGGATTTATTGGGGCATGACTCTGGGCAAACCTACAAAATCTCATGCCCTACTCAAGGTTCCATGCACTATGGTGTTCAATTAAGCTGTCCACATAAGTTATATTAGGAAATGTTCTAGTCAAAATATAAATTTTACACCAAATAAACATTTTTTTGCTTTAGTCTCACACATAAGTTAAAGTTTAAAAATATGAATTACCATCTATTTTCAACACCCTGCAGTATTGCCATTCCTTTGTTCTACTTCATGTAAAAACATTTTTAAATTTGTACATTTAGTCACTATCATTATACACTCTAGGCATTCCTAGATTATACCATCTCAGTCTTTATCATCTATCTTTCCTTTTCATTTCATTTGTGCCCCCAGGTCTCTTCCCTGTATCATTCTCACATTCAGTTTCATTCAGTGTACTAACATTATTGTATCACAGTTAGGTAGTATTGTTCTATTTGTTTCTGAATTTTTACAATCAGTTCTGTGGCACAATCTGTATCCCTTGAGCTCCAATTAACCAATATCTACCCTATTTCTATCTCCTGATGGTCTCTGTTACCAATTGAAATTCTTCAAGTTCATTCACTAATGTCAGTTCATATCAGTGAGACCATACAGTATTTGTCCTTTTGTTTCTGGCTAATTTCACTCAGCATAATACCCCTAAGGTCCATCCATATTGTTACATACTTCATAACTTTATTCTGTCTTAAAGCTGCATAATATTCCATCATATGTATATACACAGCTTGTTTAGCCACTCCTCTGTTGATGGGCATTTGGGCTGTTTCCACCTCTTGGCAATTGTAAATAATGCTGCTATAAACATTGGTGTGCAAATGTCCATTTGTGTCCTTGCCCTCCTGTCCTCTGAGTAGACACCTAGCAAAGGTATTGCCAGGTCATATGGCAATCCTATACTTAGCTTTCTGAGGAACCGCCAAACTGCCTTCCATAGTGGTTGTGCCATTTGACATTCCCACTAACAGTGGATAAGCGTGCCTCTTTCTCCACATCCTTTCCAGCACTTGTTGTTTTCTCTTTTATTGATAATGGACATTCTAGTGAGTGTGAGATGATATCTCATTGTGGTTTTGATTTGCATTTCCCTAATAGCCAGGGAAGTTGAGCATCTTTTCATGTGCCTTTTGGCCATTTGTATTTTCTCTTCTGAGAAGTGTCTGTTCATGTCTCTTGCCCATTTTGTAATTGGGTTGTCTGTCTTTTTGCTGTTGAGTTGAACAATCTCTTTATATATTCTGGATACTAGACCTTTATGTGATCTATCTTTTCCAAATATTGTCTCCCACTGTGTAGCCTGTCTTTTTACTTTCTTGACAAAGTTCTTTGATACACAAAAGTGTTTAATTTTGAGAAGTTCCCATTTCTTTCTTTCTTTCTTCAATGCTCTTGCTTTGGGTGTAAGGTCTAGGAAACTGCCTCCTATTATAAGATATTTCCCTACATTTTATTCCAAAAGTTTTATGGTCTTGGATCTAATGTTTAGGTCTTTGATCCATTTTGAATTAATTTTTGTATAGGGTTTGAGATATGGATCCTCTTTCATTCTTTTGCATGTGGATATCCAGTTTTCTAGGCACCATTTATTGAAGAGATTGTTTGGTTCCAGGTGAGTTGGCTTGACTGCCTTATCAAAGATCAATTATCCATAGATGAGAGGGTCTATATCTAAACACTCTATTAAAAATTTTTTTATTAATTTTTAAATTAAAAAAATATGACAACAAAGAAATACAAACATTCTTAACATATGATCATTCCATTCTACATATATAATCAATAATTCACAATATCATCACAGAGTTGCATATTCATCATCATGATCATTTCTTAGAACATTTGCATCAATTCAGAGAAAGAAATAAAAAGACAACATAAAAAATTCATACATACCATACCCCTTACCCCTCCCTTTCATTGATCACTAGCATTTCAATCTAAGTTTATTTTAACATTTGTTCCCCCTATTATTTATTTTCAATCCACATGTTTTACTTGTCTGTTGATAAGGTAGATAAAAGGAGCATCAGACACAAGGTTTTCACAATCACACAGTCACATTGTGAAAGTTATATCATTATACAATCATCTTCAAGAAACATGTCCACCAGAACGAAGCTCCACATTTTCAGGCAGTTCCCTCCAGCCTCTCCATTACATCTTGACTAACAAGATGATATCTATTTAATGCGTAAGAATAACCTCCAGGATAACCTCTCAACTCTGCCTGGAATCTCCCAGCCATTGACACTCTACTTTGTCTCACCTCGCTCTTCCCCCTTTTGGTTGAGAAGGACTTCCCAATCCCTTGATGCTGAGTCTCAGCTCATTCTAGAATTTCTGTACCATCCTGCCACAAAGGTCCGCACCCCCAGGAGTCATGCTCCATGTAGACAGGGGGAGGGCAGCAAGTTTGCTTGTTGTGTTAGCTGGAGAGAGAGGCCACATCTGAGCAACAAAATAGGTTCTCTTGGGGATGACTCCTAGGCCCAATTTTAAGTAGGCTTGACATATCTCTGCGGGGTCAAGTTTCATATTAACAAACCCCAAGACTGGGGGCTCAGCCCATTGCCTTGATTGTCTCTACTGCCTCTGAGAATATCAAGAATTCAACTTGGGGAAGTTGAATTTTCCCCCTTTCTCACCATTCCCTGAAGGGGACTCCACCAATACTTTTTTATTCACCACAACACTCTATTTGATTCCATTGGTCATGTATATCTATCTTTATGCCAGTACCATGCTGGTTTTTTTTAATTAACCTTTTTTATTGTATAGTATAACTTAAATACAAAGCAAAGAAGTAAAAAAGCTGTAGTTTTTAAAGCACTCTTCAAAAAGTGGTCACAGGATAGATCCCAGGCCTACCAGACAATCTTCTCATATTTTTCCTTCTAGCTGCTCCAGAATATAGGAGCCTAGAGGGCTTAAATACTCTTTTATCATCACAGTCGACTTTTTTTTGTGAACAATAACATATATACAAAAATGCTACAGATTTCAAAGCACAGCACCACAATTAGTTTAGAACATATTTCAGACTTTGACATGGGTTATAATTTCACAATTTTAGGTTTTTACTTCTAGCTGCTCTAAAATACTGGAGACTAAAAGAGACTAAATCAATTTAATGATTCAGCATTCATATTCATTTGTTAAGTCCTATCTTCTATGTATAATTCCACCATCACCTTTGATCTTTCCATATCTCTCTTTGGGGTTGTTTGGGCTATGGCAATTCCAAATTTTTGATATTGGAAGGGTCTGTCACTAATATGGGGTAGGGAGATGGAATTAGTTGATGTTCTAGAGAGGCTGGGTTAGGTTTCAGGACTTACCTGGACCAGAGACCCATCTGGAGATTGTAGGCTTCTGGAAAGTTACTCTAGTGCCTAGAACCCTTGTAGAATCTTATATATTGCCCTAGGTGTTCTTTAGGATTGTCTGGAATGGTCCTAGTTGGTGGTTGGCAGGTTATGATAAGTAGCAAGGTCTACCTGAAGCTTGCATAAGAGCAGCCTCCAGTGTAGCCTCTCAACTTTATTTGAACTCTCTCTGCCACTGATACTTTATTAATTACACTTCTTTTCCCCCTTTTGGTCAATATGGAATTGTTGATCCTATGGTGCCAGATCTGGATTCATCCCTGGGAGTCATCTCCCATGTTGCCAGGGAGACTTTCATTCCTGGGTGTCATGTCCCACATAGGGGGGAGAGCAATGAATTCACTTGAAGAGTTGGGCTTACAGAGACTGAGGACATATCTGAGTAACAAAAGAGGTCCCCCAGAAATAACTCTTAGGTATGCCTATAGGTAGTCTAAGCTTCTCCGCTGCCTACATAAGCTTCAAAGAGTAAGCCTCATGATCGAGGGCATGGCCTATTGATTTGGGTATCCCTAAAGTTTGACACAGTATCAGGGGATTCTCTGACGGTAAGGTTTAATAGTTCCATAGTCTTTCTCCCCTCCCTCAGGGGACTTTGACAATACTTTTTTATTATCTGCTTAATATACTCTAGGATGTTTCTGGGCATTACAATAATCTATACAGGATTAAAAGACCTACTTCTTATTTTGGGCTTCATGTGTTTCATTGTTCAAATGAGCTATGAAGATAGGTTGAATTATATTATGCACTACAGAAAATTTTAGTTCAAGACCATATAAATCTTTCTTCCACTGGTCTCAAAGAGTATGTGTGGTTCTAAAATATAGACACTGTTTTCCTTAGCCCTATGTTCTGAATTACATTAACCCCAACCTGTTCAACTTCGTTCTTATCTCTAAATATCACATTATATATGTAAAACAGCTTTTCAAAATCCAGAAATAATAATCACCACTCCGGACTTAATGTGTCTGCTCTAAAAGCCTACAATCTAGGTCCTGTCTTCTTATAAGCATTTTCTAAAGGTGATCTTATCATTGTTGTTTTTCTGTTTCTGGACCATGCTGTTTTGACCACTGTAGCTTCGTAATACACCTTAACGTCAGGTAGCGCGAGACCTCTGACTTCATTTTTCTTTCTCAGGATTTTTTTTAACTTATTCGAGGCACCCTGCCCTTCCAGATAAATTTGGTTAGTGGCTTTTCTATTTCTGAAAAGTAAGTTTTTGGGATTTTAATTGGTATTGCATTGAATCTGTAAATCAATTTAGGTAGAATTGACATCTTAACTATATTTAGTCTTCCAGTACATGAACACGGTATACCCTTCCATTTATTTAGGTCTTCTGAGGTTTCTTTTACCAATTTCTTGTTGTTTTCTTTGTATAGGTCTTTTGTATCTTTGGTTAAATTTATTCCTAAATATTTTATTCTTTTGGCTGCAATTGTAAATAGATTTTTTTCTTGATTTTCCCTTCACATTGTTCATTACTAGTGTATAGAAACACTACAGGTTTTTGAGTGTTGGTCTTGTAACCTGCCAATTTGCTGAACTCATTTATTAGCTCTAGTAGTTTTACTGTGGGTTGTTCAGGGTTTTTGACATATAGTATATCATCTGCAAACAGTGAGAGTTTTACGTCTTCCTTTCTAATTTCAATGCCTTGTATTTCTTTTTCTTGTCTAATTCTTTGTCTTGTTCCTGATCATGGGGGAAATTGTTCAGTTTTTCCCCATTGAGGATGATGTTAGCTGTGGGTTTTTCAAACATTTCCTATATCATGTTGAGGAAGTTCCCTTCTATTCTTATCCTTTGAAGTGTTTTCAACAAGAAAGGATATTGAATTTGTCAAATGCCTTTTCTGCACCAATCGAGATGATCATGTGGTTTTTCTGCCTTGATTTGTTGATATGGTGTATTACATGAATTGATTTTCTTCTGTTGAACCATGCTTGCATGCCTGGGATGAATCTTACTTGGTCATGGTGTATAATTCTTTTAATGTGCTGTTGGATTCAATTTGCAAGATTTTTTTTGAGGATTTTTGCATCTATATTCATTAGAGAGATTGGTCTGTAGTTTTCTTTGGCTGATTTTCTTGTGTTGCATCCTTCCTTACATTTCTGATATAAACCCCACTTGGTCACTGTAGTAGTTAGGTTCAGGTGTCAACTTGGCCATGTGAGGGTGCCTAGTTCTGTTGTGGACATGAGCCATTGGTATGTGACGCTCATCCATCACTGATTGCATCTGCGGTCAGCTAGGGGGAGTGCCTCCTAAAATGAGTGATGTTTAGTTTGATTGGCTGGATGCTTAAATGAGAGAGCTCAGAGCAGCACAGCCCAAGCAGCTCAGCATACCTCATTTCGACACTCAACCCAAACCTTTGGAGATGTAGAAAGGAATCACCCCAGGAAAGCTGTGGGAACCCAGATGCTAGGAGAGAAGGCCAGCAGAGATTGTCTTGTGCCTTCCTCAGATGACAACCTCAGATGACAGCTGCCTTTTCTCTGAAGAACTATAAGTTTTTTTTTTTATTAATTAAAAAAATTAACTAACACAACATTAGAAATCAATCCATTCTACATATGCAATCAGTAATTCTTAATATCATCACATAGGTGCATGGTCATCATTTCTCAGTACATATGCATCGATTTAGAGAAAGAAATAGCACGACAACAGAAAAAGAAATAAAGTGATAACACAGAGAAAACACAAATAAAAATAAAAAGTACAAAAATATATAAGAGAAAGGAAAAAAAAACAAAAAAAAACTATAGATCAGATGCAGCTTCATTCAGCGTTCCAACATAATTACATTACAGTTAGGCAGTATTGTGCTGACCATTTTTTTTTTTTAGACATCATACCATTCTACATATGCAATCAGTAATTCTTAACATCATCACATAGATGCATGATCATCGTTTCTTAGTACATTTGCATCGGTTTAGAAGAACTAGCAGTATAACAGAAAAAAATATAGAATGTTAATATAGAGAAAAAAATAAAAGTAATAATAATAAGAACAAAACAAACAAAACAAAACAAAACAAGAACCTATCGCTCGGATGCAGCTTCGTTCAGTATTTTAACATGATTACTTTACAATTAGGTATTATTGTGCTGTCCATTTTTGAGTTTTTGTATCTAGTCCTATTGCACAGTCTGTATTCCATCAGCTCCAATTACCCATTATCTTACCCTGTTTCTAACTCCTGCTGAACTCTGTTACCAATGACATATTCCAAGTTTATTCTCGAGTGTCGATTCACATCATTGGGACCATACAGTATTTGTCTTTTAGTTTTTGGCTAGACTCACTCAGCATAATGTTCTCTAGGTCCATCCATGTTATTACATGCTTCATAAGTTTATCCTGCCTTAAAGCTGCATAATATTCCATCGTATGTATATACCACAGTTTGTTTAGCCACTCGTCTGTTGATGGACATTTTGGCTGTTTCCATCTCTTTGCAATTGTAAATAACGCTGCTATAAACATTGGTGTGCAAATGTCCGTTTGAGTTTTTGCCCTTAATTCCTTTGAGTAGATTCCCAGCAATGGTATTGCTGGGTCGTATGGCAATTCTATATTCAGCTTTTTGAGGAACCGCCAAACTGTTTTCCACAGTGGTTGCACCATTTGGCATTCCCACCAACAGTGGATAAGTGTGCCTCTTTCACCGCATCCTCTCCAGCACTTGTCATTTTCTGTTTTGTTGATAATGGCCATTCTGGTGGGTGTGAGATGATATCTCATTGTGGTTTTGATTTGCATTTCTCTAATGGCCAGGGACATTGAGCATCTCTTCATGTGTCTTTTGGCCATTTGTATTTCCTCCTCTGAGAGGTGTCTATTTAAGTCTTTTTCCCATTTTGTAATTGGGTTGGCTATCTTTTTGTTGTTGAGTTGAACAATCTCATTATAAATTCTGGATATTAGACCTTTATCTGATATGTCGTTTCCAAATATTGATTCCCATTGTGTAGGCTGTCTTTCTACTTTCTTGATGAAGTTCTTTGATGCACAAAAGTGTTTAATTTTGAGGAGTTCCCATTTATTTATTTCCTTCTTCAGTGCTCTTGCTTTAGGTGTAAGGTCCATAAAACCGCCTCCAATTGTAAGATTCATAAGATATCTCCCGATATTTTCCTCTAACTGTTCTATGGTCTTAGACCTAATGTTTAGATCTTTGATCCATTTTGAGTTAACTTTTGTGTAGGGTGTGAGATATGGGTCTTCTTTCATTCTTTTGCATATGGATATCCAGTTCTCTAGGCACCATTTATTGAAGAGACTGTTCTGTCCCAGGTGAGTTGGCTTGACTGCCTTATCAAAGATCAAATGTCCATAGATGAGAGGGTCTATATCTGAGCACTCTATTCGATTCCATTGGTCGATATATCTATCTTTATGCCAATACCATGCTGTTTTGACCACTGTGGCTTCATAATATGCCTTAAAGTCAGGCAGTGCAAGACCTCCAGCTTCGTTTTTTTTCCTCAAGATGTTTTTAGCAATTCGGGGCACCCTGCCCTTCCAGATAAATTTGCTTATTGGTTTTTCTATTTCTGAAAAATATGTTGTTGGGATTTTGATTGGTATTGCATTGAATCTGTAAATCAATTTAGGTAGGATTGACATCTTAACTATATTTAGTCTTCCAATCCATGAACACGGTATGCCCTTCCATCTATTTAGGTCTTCTGTGATTTCTTTTAGCAGTTTTTTGTAGTTTTCTTTATATAGGTTTTTTGTCTCTTTAGTTAAATTTATTCCTAGGTATTTTATTCTTTTAGTTGCAATTGTAAATGGGATTCGTTTCTTGATTTCCCCCTCCGCTTGTTCATTGCTAGTGTATAGAAATGCTACAGATTTTTGAATGTTGATCTTGTAACCTGCTACTTTGCTGTACTCATTTATTAGCTCTAGTAGTTTTGTTGTGGATTTTTCCAGGTTTTTGACGTATAGTATCATATCATCTGCAAACAGTGATAGTTTTACTTCTTCCTTTCCAATTTTGATGCCTTGTATTTCTTTTTCTTGTCTAATTGCTCTGGCTAGAACCTCCAACACAATGTTGAATAATAGTGGTGATAGTGGACATCCTTGTCTTGTTCCTGATCTTAGGGGGAACGTTTTCAATTTTTCCCCATTAAGGATGATATTAGCTGTGGGTTTTTCATATATTCCCTCTATCATTTTAAGGAAGTTCCCTTGTATTCCTATCCTTTGAAGTGTTTTCAACAGGAAAGGATGTTGAATCTTGTCAAATGCCTTCTCTGCATCAATTGAGATGATCATGTGATTTTTCTGCTTTGATTTGTTGATATGGTGTATTACATTAATTGATTTTCTTATGTTGAACCATCCTTGCATACCTGGGATGAATCCTACTTGGTCATGATGAATAATTCTTTTAATGTGTTGTTGGATACGATTTGCTAGAATTTTATTGAGGATTTTTGCATCTATACTCATTAGAGAGATCGGCCTGTAGTTTTCTTTTCTTGTAATATCTTTGCCTGGTTTTGGTATGAGGGTAATGTTGGCGTCATAGAATGAATTAGGTAGTTTTCCCTCGAACTATAAGTTTTTAACTAAATAAATCCCCCTTTATTGAAAGCCAATCTAACTCTGGTGTATTGCATTCTGGCAGCTTTCGCAAACTAGAACAGTCATGATGCATAATTCTTTTAAAGTGTTGTTGGATTTGATTTGCTAATATTTCATTAAGAATTTTCACAACTATGTTCATTAAGGAGATTGATCTGCAGTTTTCCATTCCAAAAAATGAGGGAAAAGGTAGGTAGTATTCCTTTTTTCCTTATTTTTTGGAAGAGTTTGAGCAGGATTGGTGTTAGTTTTTCTTGGAATGTTTGATAAAATTCCCCTGTGAAACCATCTGGTCCTGGGCTTTTCTCTGTGGGAAGATTTTTGATGATTGATTGAATGTCTTTATGTGTAACTGATTTGTTGAGAGCTTCTATTTCTTCTCAAGTCAATATAAATAGTTTGTGTGTTTCTAGGAATTTTTCCATTTCATCTAAATTGTCTAGTGTGTTGGCAAATAGCTGCCAACAGTATTCTCTTATGATTTTTTCTTATTCTTCAAGATCTGTAACAACCCCCTTCTCATTTCTGATTTTGTTTATTTGCATCCTCTCTCTTTTTTCCTTCGTTAATTTAGCTAGAGGTCCATTATTTGAGCCAATTTTTGATTTTGTTGATTCTTTCTATTTTACTGTTTCTACTTCATTCATTTCTACTTTAATCTTCCTTATTTCTCTTCTTTTATTTTCTTTGGGATTAGTTTGCTGTTCTATCTCTAAATTCTCCACATGAACAGTTAAGTCCTCAAGTTTTGCTTCTTCTTTTCTTTTTTAACAAAGGATATAATGCAACAAATTTCCCTATCAACACTGCCTTTGCTGCATCCCATAGGTTTTGATATGTATATTCTCATCATTTATCTCCAGATATATACCAATTTCTTTAGCAATTTCTTCTTTGACCCAGTGATCATTTAAGAGTGCGTTGTTTAATCTCCATACATTTGTGAAAGCTCTGGGTTCTTTGGTGATTATTAAGTTTCACCTTCATTCCATTGTGGTCAGAAAAAGTGCTTTGAATAATTTCAATTGTATTAAATTATAAAGACTTAGTTTGTGTCTCAGCATATGATTTATCCTGGAGAATGTTCCATGTGCAATAGAAAAGAATGTATATTCTGGTGTTTTCGTGTGTAACGATCTATATATGCCTGTTAGGTCTAATTCATTTATCACATTGTTTAGGTTCTCTATTTCCTTGTTGATCCTCTGTCTGGTTGTTCTATCAGTGGAGAGTATTGTAGTGCAGTCTCCCACTATTATTGTTGAAATGTCTTCAGTTTTGCCAATGCTTGCCTCATGTACTTTGGAGCTCCTTGATGGGGAGAGTAAACATTTATGATTGTTATTGTTATTTCTTCTTGGTGAATTGTTCTTTTATTACAATGTTGTGTCCTTCTTTGACTCCTAAGACATTTTTACATTTAAAGTCTATTTTATCTGATATTAGTATAGCTACTCCTGCTTTCTTTTTGTTATAGCTTGAAGAGAAGATCTCTTTCCATCCTTTCACTTTCAACCTAATTGTGTCCTTCGGTCTAAGTTGTGTCTCTTGTAAATAGCATATAGATGGGTTATACTTTTAAACACACTGTGCCAATTGGTATCTATTAATTTTTAGTCCATTAATGCTCAAAATAACTACTGTAAAATCAGTTCTTGAATCTACATTATGCTTTAGTTTTTATTTGTCAGATTTATATATTAACTTTTCCTTCTCTCTCTTTTTAGCCTTTAAATTACCATTACTGGTACTCTGTGCCCTTCTCCAGATCTTCCCTCCTTTTTTTTTTCAGCTGATAGGACTTCCTCTAGCATTTCTTTCTTTCTTTTTTTTTTTACTTTATTGATTTTTTTATTAATTAAAAAAAGAATTAACAAAACAATTAGAAATCATTCCATTCTACATGTACAGTCAGTAATTCTTAATAACATCACATAGTTGCATATTCATCATTTCTTAGTACATTTGCATCGATTTAGAAAAAGAAATAAAAAGACAACAGAATAAGAATTAAAACAATAATAGAAAGAAAAAAAAAACCTATACCTCACATGCAGCTTCATTCAGTGTTTTAACATAATTGCATTACAATTGGGTAGTATTGTGCTGTCCATTTCTGAGTTTTTATATCCAGTTCCGTTGTACAGTCTGTATCCCTTCAGCTCCAATTACCCTTCTCTTTTTTTTTTAATTAACGGAAAAAAAGAAATTAACCCAACATTTAGAAATCATACCATTCTACATATGCAATCAGTAATTCTTAACATCATCACATAGATGCATGATCATCATTTCTTAGTACATTTGCATCGGTTTAGAAGAACTAGCAACATAACTGAAAAAGATATAGAATGTTAATATAGAGAAAAAAATAAAAGTAATAATAGTAAAATCAAATCAAAACAAAACAAAACAAAACAAAAACCTATAGCTCAGATGCAGCTTCATTCAGTGTTTTAACATGATTACTTTACAATTAGGTATTATTGTGCTGTCCATTTTTGAGTTTTTGTATCTAGTCCTGTTACACCGTCTGTATCCCTTCAACTCCAATTGCCCATTATCTTACCCTGTTTCTACCTCCTGCTGGACTCTGTTACCAATGACATATTCCAAATTTATTCTCGAATGTCTGTTCACATCAGTGGGACCATACAGTATTTGTCCTTTAGTTTTTGGCTAGACTCACTCAGCATAATGTTCTCTAGGTCCATCCATGTTATTACATGCTTCATAAGTTTATCCTGTCTTAAAGCTGCATAGTATTCCATCGTATGTATATACCACAGTTTGTTTAGCCACTCTTCTGTTGATGGAGATTTCGGCTGTTTCCATCTCTTTGCAATTGTAAATAACGCTGCTATAAACATTGGTGTGCAAATGTCCGTTTGTGTCTTTGCCCTTAAGTCCTTTGAGTAGATTCCCAGAAATGGTATTGCTGGGTCATATGGCAATTCTATATTCAGCTTTTTGAGGAACCGCCAAACTGCCTTCCACAGTGGTTGCACCATTTGACATTCCCACCAACAGTGGATAAGTGTGCCTCTTTCTCCGCATCGTCTCCAGCACTTGTCATTTTCTGTTTTGTTGATAATGGCCATTCTGGTGGGTGTGAGATGATATCTCATTGTGGTTTTGATTTGCATTTCTCTAATGGCCAGGGACATTGAGCATCTCTTCATGTGCCTTTTGGCCATTTGTATTTCCTCTTCTGAGAGGTGTCTGTTCAAGTCTTTTTCCCATTTTGTAATTGGGTTGGCTGTCTTTTTGTTGTTGAGATGAACAATCTCTTTATAAATTCTGGATACTAGACCTTTATCTGATATATCATTTCCAAATATTGTCTCCCATTGTGTAGGCTGTCTTTCTACTTTCTTGATGAAGTTCTTTGATGCACAAAAGTGTTTAATTTTGAGGAGCTCCCATTTATTTATTTCCTTCTTCAGTGTTCTTGCTTTAGGTTTAAGGTCCATAAAACCGCCTCCAGTTGTAAGATCCATAAGATATCTCCCAACATTTTCCTCTAACTGTTTTATGGTCTTAGACTTAATGTTTAGATCTTTGATCCATTTTGAGTTAACTTTTGTATAGGGTGTGAGAGATGGGTCTTCTTTCATTCTTTTGCATATGGATATCCAGTTCTCTAGGCACCATTTATTGAAGAGACTGTTCTGTCCCAGGTGAGTTGGCTTGACTGCCTTATCAAAGATCAAATGTCCGTAGATGAGAGGGTCTATATCTGAGCACTCTATTCGATTCCATTGGTCGATATATCTATCTTTATGCCAATACCATGCTGTTTTGACCACTGTGGCTTCATAATATGCCTTAAAGTCAGGCAGCGCGAGACCTCCAGCTTCGTTTTTTTTCCTCAAGATGTTTTTAGCAATTCGGGGCACCCTGCCCTTCCAGATAAATTTGCTTATTGGTTTTACTATTTCTGAAAAATAAGTTGTTGGGATTTTGATTGGTATTGCATTGAATCTGTAGATCAATTTAGGTAGGATTGACATCTTAACTATATTTAGTCTTCCAATCCATGAACACGGTATGCCCTTCCATCTATTTAGGTCTTCTGTGATTTCTTTTAGCAGTTTTTTGTAGTTTTCTTTATATAGGTTTTTTGTCTCTCTAGTTAAATTTATTCCTAGGTATTTTATTCTTTTAGTTGCAATTGTAAATGGGATTTGTTTCTTGATTTCCCCCTCCACTTGTTCATTGCTAGTGTATAGAAATGCTACAGATTTTTGAATGTTGATCTTGTAACCTGCTACTTTGCTGTACTCATTTATTAGCTCTAGTAGTTTTGTTGTGGATTTTTCCGGGTTTTCAACGTATAGTATCATATCGTCTGCAAACAGTGATAGTTTTACTTCTTCCTTTCCAATTTTGATGCCTTGTATTTCTTTTTCTTGTCTAATTGCTCTGGCTAGAACCTCCAACACAATGTTGAATAATAGTGGTGATAGTGGACATCCTTGTCTTGTTCCTGATCTTAGGGGGAAAGTTTTCAATTTTTCCCCATTGAGGATGATATTAGCTGGGGTTTTTCATATATTCCCTCTATCATTTTAAGGAAGTTCCCTTGTATTCCTATCTTTTGAAGTGTTTTCAACAGGAAAGGATGTTGAATCTTGTCAAATGCCTTCTCTGCATCAATTAAGATGATCATGTGATTTTTCTGCTTTGATTTGTTGATATGGTGTATTACATTAACTGATTTTCTTATGTTGAACCATCCTTGCATACCTGGGATGAATCCTACTTGGTCATGATGTATAATTCTTTTAATGTGTTGTTGGATACGATTTGCTAGAATTTTATTGAGGATTTTTGCATCTATATTCATTAGAGAGATTGGTCTGTAGTTTTCTTTTTTTGTAATATCTTTGCCTGGTTTTGGTATGAGGGTGATATTGGCTTCATAGAATGAATTAGGTAGTTTTCCCTCCAATTCGATTTTTTTGAAGAGTTTGAGGAGAATTGGTACTAATTCTTTCTGGAACGTTTGGTAGAATTCACATGTGAAGCCATCTGGTCCTGGACTTTTCTTTTTAGGAAGCTTTTGAATGACTAATTCAATTTCTTTACTTGTGATTGGTTTGTTGAGGTCATCTATGTCTTCTTGAGTCAAAGTTGGTTGTTCATGTCTTTCCAGGAACCCGTCCATTTCATCTAAATTGTTGTATTTATTAGCGTAAAGTTGTTCATAGTATCCTGTTATTACCTCCTTTATTTCTGTGAGGTCCGTAGTTATGTCTCCTCTTCCATTTCTGATCTTATTTATTTGCATCCTCTCTCTTCTTCTTTTTGTCAATCTTGATAAGGGCCCATCAATCTTATTGATTTTCTCATAGAACCAACTTCTGGTCTTATTGATTTTCTCTATTGTTTTCATGTTTTCAATTTCATTTATTTCTGCTCTGATCTTTGTTATTTCTTTCCTTTTGCTTGCTTTGGGATTAGTTTGCTGTTCTTTCTCCAGTTCCTCCAAGTGAACAGTTAATTCCTGCATTTTTGCCTTTTCTTCTTTTCTGATATAGGCATTTAGGGCAATAAATTTCCCTCTTAGCACTGCCTTTGCTGCATCCCATAAGTTTTGATATGTTGTGTTTTCATTTTCATTTGCCTCGAGGTATTTACTAATTTCTCTTGCAATTTCTTCTTTGACCCACTCGTTGTTTAAGAGTGTGTTGTTGAGCCTCCACGTATTTGTGAATTTTCTGGCATTCCGCCTATTATTGATTTCCAACTTCATTCCTTTATGATCCGAGAAAGTGTTGTGTATGATTTCAATCTTTTTAAATTTGTTAAGACTTGCTTTGTGACCCAGCATATGGTCTATCTTTGAGAATGATCCATGAGCACTTGAGAAAAAGGTGTATCCTGTTGTTGTGGGATTTAATGTACTATAAATGTCTGTTAAGTCTAGCTCCTTTATAGTAATATTCAGATTTTCTATTTCTTTATTGATCCTCTGTCTAGATGTTCTGTCCATTGATGAGAGTGGGGAATTGAAGTCTCCAACTATTATGGTATTTGTGCCTATTTCCCTTTTCAGTGTTTGCAGTGTATTCCTCACGTATTTTGGGGCATTCTGATTCAGTGCGCAAATATTTATGATTGTTATGTCTTCTTGTTTAATTGTTCCTTTTATTAGTAGATAGTGTCCTTCTTTGTCTCTTTTAACTGTTTTACATTTGAAGTCTAACTTGTTGGATATTAGTATAGCCACTCCTGCTATTTTCTGGATGTTATTTGCATGAAATATCTTTTCCCAACCTTTCACTTTCAACCTATGTTTATCTTTGGGTCTAAGATGTGTTTCCTGTAGACAGCATATAGAAGGATCCTGTTTTTTAATCCATTCTGCCATTCTATGTCTTTTGATTGGGGAATTCAGTCCATTAACATTTAGTGTTATTACTGTTTGGATAATATTTTCCTCTACCATTTTGCCTTCTGTATTATATATATCATATCTGACTTTCTTTCTTTCTACACTCTTCTCCATATCTCTCTCTTCTGTCTTTTCGGTTCTGACTCTAGTGCTCCCTTTAGTATTTCTTGCAGAGCTGGTTGGTCTCTTGGTCACAAATTCTCTCAGTGACTTTTTGTCTGGGAATGTTTTAATTTCTCCCTCATTTTTGAAGGACAATTTTGCTGGATATAGGAGTCTTGGTTGGCAGTTTTTCTCTTTTAGTAATTTAAATATATCATCCCACTGTCTTCTAGCCTCCATGGTTTCTGCTGAGAAATCTACACATAGTCTTATTGGGTTTCCCTTGTATGTGATGGATTGTTTTTCTCTTGCTGCTTTCAAGATCCTCTCTTTCTCTCTGACCTCTGACATTCTAACTAGTAAGTGTCTTGGAGAACGCCTATTTGGGTCTAATCTCTTTGGGGTGCGCTGCACTTCTTGGATCTGTAATTTTAGGTCTTTCATAAGAGTTGGGAAATTTTCAGTGAAAATTTCTTCCATTAGTTTTTCTCCTCCTTTTCCCTTCTCTTCTCCTTCTGGGACACCCACAACACGTATATTTGTGCGCTTCATATTGTCCTTGAGTTCCCTGATACCCTGTTCAAATTTTTCCATTCTTTTCCCGATAGTTTCTGTTTGTTTTTGGAATTCAGATGTTCCATCCTCCAAATCACTAATTCTATCTCCTGTCTCTTTGAATCTATCATTGTAGGTATCCATTGTTTTTTCTATCTTTTCTACTTTGTCCTTCACTTCCATAAGTTCTGTGACTTGTTTTTTCAGTTTTTCTATTTCTTCTTTATGTTCTGCCCATGTCTTCTTCATGTCCTCCCTCAATTTATCGATTTCGTTTTTGAAGAGGTTTTCCATTTCTGTTTGTATATTCAGCATTAGTTGTCTCAGCTCCTGTATCTCATTTGAACTATTGGTTTGTTCCTTTGACTGGGCCATATTTTCAATTATTTGAGCATGATCCATTATCTTCTGTTGGCGTCTGCGCATTTAGACAGATTTCCCTGGGTATTGGATCCAAAAGTTTGGAAGATTTTTCTGTGAAATCTCTGGGTTCTGTTTTTCTTATCCTGCCCAGTAGGTGGCGCTCGTGGCACATGTTTGTCTGCGGGTCCCACCAGTAAAAGGTGCTGTGGGACCTTTAACTTTGGAAAACTCTCGCCGTCTGGGAGGTTCGCTAGCCGAAGCGGCTTGGAAGAGTGCGAGCCGGCCCGGGGTCCGAACGCGGGTAGGGTTGCTGGCCGCCGCAGCCCGGGAAAGCGCCCATCCGAAATTCCTAGTCGGCCCGGGGCGACAAGCGTGGCGGGAGGGCGCCAGCGGCAGCGGCCCGCCCGGGAGAGTGCACGTTGCCAGGGAGTCACGGGTTTGGAAGGGGCCTCCCCCACCCGTCACCGTTCTCTGCGGCCTGGGGATTTCCGATCCAATTCTCTCAGTTGGTCCGGGGGGCTGCGCATGGTGTGGGCGCCAGCCGCCTCTCCAATTCTCCCAGCCGGCCCGGGAAGGGGGAAGGGAGTGACTCCGGCCGCTTGCCGCCCCGCCCGGTGAAGCCCGCGCACCTCGGCGATCTCACCCGAGCGGCTTCTCTCAGCCAGCCAGCCATTCCAGGATGGGGTACGCTGTCTTTTTTATCTCTGTTGTGGCTTTGGGAGCTTTTCTGTATCGTTTCTACTCCCCTAGTAGCTGTCCTGGAGAAGAAACTAAGATCCGCGCGTCTTACTAAGCCGCCATCTTCCCCGGAAGTCCCTCTAGCATTTCTTGAAGGGAAGGTCACTTGTTGACTAATTCTCTTCATCTTTGCTTGTCTTTGAAGATTTTAATCTCTCCCTCAATTTTGAAGGACAACTTGGCTGGATAAAAAATTCTTGGCTGGGAGCCTTTCTCATTCAGGATCTTACATATATCATACTCCTTCCATGGTACCTGTTGAGCAGTCTGAACTCAGTCTTATGCATTTTCTCTTGTAGTTAGTGAATTGCTTTTCTCTTGCTGCTCTCAGGACTTTCTGTTTCTCTTCAACAACTGACAATATGATTAATATGTGTCTTGAAGTAGGTCTATTTGGATTTATTCTATTTGTGGTTTGTCAGGCTTCTTTGGTTTGCATATGTATGTCTTTTATAATAGTTGGGAAATTTCCCCCATTATCTCTTCAACTAAGCTTCCTAGCCCTTTACTCCTATCTTCTCCTCCTGGGACCCTGATGATTCTTATATTTGTGTTCTTTGTGTTATAAATCATTTCCCTGAAATCCCATTCCAATTTTTTCCATCCTTCTTGCCATTTGTTCTTTTGTGTTCAATTTCCTGTCTCTGAGTTCAATTACCTGTCTTCTAGCTCACTTATCCTTTCTTGTGCCTCTTCAAATCTGCTGTTGTGTGTCTCCAGCATATTTTTAATGTGGTCGACAGTATCTTTCATCCCTGCGAGAACCACTATTTTCTTATTTATTTTTTCAAATCTTTCTTTATGCTCTTCGAGTGTCTTCTGGATCTCCTTTATGTCCTTATGAACATCATTGATTAGTTGTTCCAAATTCCGTGTGTTTTAATTTGGTCATTTGTGTGGGCCATAGCTGCCTGAATCTTCATGTGCTTTGTGATTTTCCGTTGCATTCAGGGTATTTGATTATCACGATAAGATAATTTTGTAAGTTGGTTCCTTCACTTATCTAAGGTTTTGTATTTGCTTAGATGTGCATTGAAGGTCCGCTTTTGCATGCAGTTTGTCAGTAATTCCCCATCAAACCAGGGCCGACATCTCATGGAGGAGATGCCTTTCTACTTGAGGCTTCCCAATAGATGGCGCCCTCGAGCTACCTCTTTGCCTCAGATCTGCTTCTCCCATGACTGCCTCTGCCTTCCGAGCAAGATGGAGACCCAATGTAATTCCAGCCAGGACCGCTGATCATGGTGTGCACTGAGAGCCTCCAGCTCTGGGGGTGAGCAGGGTGCACCTCAGCGGAGACTCAACTTATTGGCCAATAGATCTGGTGGCCCCCAGGCTCCTACTTAGGATGACCTTGGGATGTGGGACTGGGTATTTCAGCTGCCCTTGCCTACAGCCAGTCCGGAAATGCCTGGCGGTTGGTCCTGGTGCCCAGCAGAGGAGCCCTGCTGCAGCACCTGGCAGGGCAGCTGTGTATAGTGGGTGGCTGGGCACGCTTCCAGGTTCCCTATAGGAGCTCCTGGCTGCAGAGCTGAGTGGGAACATGTGGTAGTTAGATTCAGTTGTCAACTTGGCCAGGTGAAGGTACCTAGTTCTGTTGCTGTGAACATAAGCCAATGGTACGTAAACCTCATCTGATGCTGATTAAATCTGCAGTCAGCTAGGAGGCGTGCCTGCTGCAATGAATGATGTTTGGCTGAATTGGCTGGTGCTTAAATGAGAGAGCACAACATAGCACAGCCCAAGCAGCTCAGCATACCTCATCTCAGCACTTGCAGCTCAGCCCAGGCCTTTGGAGACGCAGAAAGAAATCACCCCGGAGAAACTTGTTGGAACCCAGAGGCCTGGAGAGAAGGCCAGCAGAGATCACCCTGTGCCCTCCCATGTAAGAAAGAACCTCAGTTGAAAGTTAGCTGCCTTTCCTCTGAAGAACTAACGAAATAAATCCCCTTTTATTAAAAGCCAATCCATCTCTGGTGTGTTGCATTCCGGCAGCTAGCAAACTAGAACAGATTTTGGTACCAAGACTGGGGTGCTGCAGCGGTTTGCAAATACCAGATATGTTGGAACGGTTTTTTGGATGGCTAAGGGAAATGTTTTGGAGGAACTGTGAAGAGAATGATGGAGAAGTCCTGGAGTGCTTGAAAAGACTGTTGATGTAAACAGAACCACTGCCAATCTGGACAAAGGGGGACACAAAAGGGACAAATTGGAGTTTGCAGAGTGAGAACCATGGAACCTCGGGTCTGAAGCCAAGAAACCTCAGCCAGGAGAGTGGACCCACCCATCTACATTGAGAGGGGGAGTTTACCCTGAAGGGTGATGATGAGTGTCCCACCTTGTTGCAGTGGAAGAGTCGTGCAGCCTCAGGCCTTGGAGAAGGTACAGCATGCTGCTTGGGGGACTGGGGAGAGCCTGGCTGCCACACATGGAGGGGCTGAGCATGTGCCCTGGAAACGCAGAGAGCCCAGGTGTGGCCCCGATGCCTGGAGAGAGTGGAGCCGAGAAAAATGTGGTCTCCTCAATGTCCCCTGAGTTTGATTCGGAAAGAGGCAGGCCACTGCATAGGCCCTTGGAAAGGGTGGGACTGCCACTTTCTAAAGCTGAAGGATAAATGACTTTCAGACTTTGAAATCCAATGGTGTTTGCCCTGCAGGTTTTCCTTCCAATTTCTCCCTATGGATTCTGTGACTGACCCTCCTTTGCATATTGGCTCCAAATAACTTGTTATTCATAGGTCTACAGCTAGGAGAGAATTTTTTGCACCTTAATATTGTTTAAGGTGATGTGTGTAGTTGCCAAGTTGACAAGGGGTGGACATGTGGTAGTTAGATTTAGTTAACTTGGCCAGGTGAAGGCACCTAGTTCCATTGCTATGGGCATGACCCAATGGTACGTGAACCTCATCTGTTGCTGATTACATCTGCAGTCGGCTAGGAGGTATGCCTGCTGTAATGAATGACGTTTGACTTAATTGGCTGGTGCTTAAATGAGAAAGCGCAAGGTAACACAGCTCAAGCAGCTCAGCATACCTCATCTCGGCACAAGCAGCTCAGCCCACGCCTTTGGAGATGCAGAAAGAAATCACCCCAGAGAAAGTTGTTGGAACCCAGAGGCCTGGAGAGAAGGCCAGCAGAGATTGTCCTGTGTCTTCCCACGTAAGAAAGAACCTCAGTTGAAAGTTAGCTGCCTTTCCTCTGAAGAACTAACGAAATAAAGCCCCTTTTATTAAAAGCCAATCCATCTCTGGTGTGTTGCATTCTGGCAGCAAGCAAGCTAGAACAGAAGATCTTCCAAGCTAGCTGCAGGGGTTGGCTGGAGGGGAGGGACAGTCTGTTCTTTTGGACCCACACTTCCCCGTGCATTGCTGTTTGCCCCCAATGGGGTCACACCCGAACTCACCCCATTCTCTCTATCTCAATTTCTCCACTTTTTCATTCAGGACCTTCCCATATAATGTAGAAGATCTTCTCTGGTCACTTGCATGCTGGAACTGTAGTGCGGGTCATTTTTCTGTCCTTTCTTTTGTTGTTCCACGGAGCAGGGGTGAACTCAGTCTACCCCATGCCACCATCTTCCCGGAAGTCCCACAATAGCTTTTATGATTCAGCCTTGAAAATTATACGCCTTCACATTTGTCTTATAATATTATTAAAAGTGAGTCATTAAGTCCAGCTCACACTGAATGGAAGGGGAATTGGCCTCTTTCTTTTGACGAGACGATTGTTTAAGAATTTGTGGCCATATTTGAAAATCAGCATGCCAAGAAATCTTCTAATTCATAAATCAGTTTCTATCCCTAGTTTGATAGCCAGAAAAGAAATTAAGAACATCCCAATCCTGAAAAACCATGTCCCCCTGGTAGGATTTACATGTCAGTCTTTGGGATGGCTTGGTTAATGTGAGTCGGTTTTTCAGCTCCCGGTCAACTGTGGGTGACGTGACATAATTAAGATCTTGGCCTCAGAAGCTGAGGGAACCAAAGGCACTGTTAGCCTCAGTGTTCCTGTCTATCCTTGGCCTCCTCCGCCTCCTCCCCAGCTTCCTTGGCCTAAGTACATTACAAGCATCCATTCTTTGCATAATTAAATACAGGGACAGTTCAAAGGGTCTGGAAGTGAGCATTCTATCCATTTCAAATAGTGAGAAATTAGGCTTCCCTTTCCTGCATCAATATCTCCCATGACCAGGGATGGCTCAGAATCTCCACATCCATCCTTAAGTTATTCATCTTCATATCTCCCCCAAGAGCCTGCAGTGTGAAGCTCACAACTGTGCTCAACAGGCGTCTGCTGGATCATTTATTTGTACCCTCCCTGTCGTGACACTTTTCTACCTTGTACCATACTTTTTTCTCCGCTTCCCTATAAAGTGTGAGTTTATAGGGGGAGTCTTCATGCATATACTTCTCTAGGTAGGAAGTACTTCAGCGAATACATACCGAACGAAAGAAAGAAGGAATCACTGGCACCCAATCCGCATTCCTTGATTGACTCTAGCTCAGGGGACTTACATCAAGAGAGGTCTGCTCCTACATCCCTTCCTTGCAGTCACGATTCAGTTTCCTCCACATAATTTATTTTCACTTTTTCCTAAAGTCACCGAGGGTGCTGAGGTTTCAGGCAGGATCCGTGACATGCAGAGAAAGGAGAGGCCACAGGCTGGCCCGGCAGCGCCATCCGAGCACACCAGCCAACTCCTGGTCCACTAAGCGGCGGAACCTTGCACCTTCTCGCTGCAAGGGCGCCTCCTTCGCTCCGGCGCGCCCTTCCCGGGGTCGCCCCCACTTCCTAACCCCGGCCCTTCCTCACCCTGCCCCGCCCTGAGCCTGCGCTCGGGCTGCGGCCGCCCAGGACTACAACTCCCGAGACGCCGCGCGCGCCGCCCGTCCCCGCGCGCCCCGGCTGCGGAGGGCCGGCGCTGTGTGCACGTGCGCGCGGCGGGCGGCCGGATGGCTCTACGCGGGTGGGTAGCGGCGGCCCGTGCGGCCGCGGGATTCCGGTGCCGCTGCCTAGGGAGGGGCTACGCGGTAGGCCGCGCTCAGGTGAGGACGCCCGGGGCCGCCGCCAAGCAGGTGCTCAGGGCTGGGGGTGGGGCCCGGCGCCGCGGGTAGGGAGGCGCGGCCGGCGGGGCGCTCCAGCATCCCAGGGCTCCTGGGAATGGCCTTCTCCAGGCCGCTGACCTCAAGAGCACTTCCTCCTTGCCTTGGGCTCGAATGTCTTCCACGTCCTACCTCCCCTGACTCAGGCGATTTGCAGCACCTTCAGCCTAGAAGAAAATTCACTCCAATTAGAGAGTGACAAAAAAGGAAACTCCAAAAATGTGCACCGAGATTGTACTTTGGCCCTTTGACGTTCTCCATCGCCGGAATTCCTCGACTGTTCTTGTTCCTTTTTCCCGTTCTCAGTGTTGACTCCTGCGCTCCTTCCTTATAGCTTTTCACAGTGAGAACTTTTTTGGTTGTGTTTTTCAACTATATTTGAAAGGGATTTGGGGATTTGAGGTGAGGCCCCTCGAAGAACCGCGCCTTTAGGCGATCACCCCGGGAGCGAAAGTGGACGTGGTGCTGGCGTTTCACTTGGTTCCCATTCGTCTGGGGACCTTGTTTGTCAAAAGCTGTAGGGAGCTAAGAATGTATGTAGGGGGAGAGATGAAGGGCACCGGGGGAAGGGACAGGAAAAGAATTGGCGCCCTGATTTGTAGCAAGTACTTGAGTGATAGCTAATTGTCTTAACAATTTTGGAGGTTAGGAAGGACGTGCAAGCTCGAAGTCAAGTTTTTAAGTGCGTTTTATGAAGTCAGACAGCTGGTAGACGACTGTGCTAGTATTCTGCGCTGGAGCAGTCTCATCCCTAGCCCTTACTCTCCCTGGGCCGTTTTGCCTTTCTTTAAAGGGGATTGCTTTGTCTTCTGCATTCGCAGTTTCTGCACGTAGTAATGATAATATTTTACATTTGTGTAGTGCTTCCACAGTGGCCCTTTGATGCATCTTTAATCACTTATTCATTTTTAAAACGCAGCACTTTGTGCTAGGCACTGTTCTAAGTACTTCACAATTGTATTTTGTGAGTCAGGGGAGGCAGGGCGTGGCAGGGACATTCGAGCCCACAGTTCGTACAATCTTCATAGCGACTCGGTGAGGTAAGTACTATCATTATTCCCATTTTACAGATGGAGGGACTGAGGCACAGAGAGGTTAAGCACCTTGCCCAAGGCCACACAACTGGTGAGTGGCAGAATCTGGTAGCCAGGCAGCCTGGTTCCAGAGTCCTTAAGAGCTATGTTATCGTTGTCCTTATTTTATATATGGAGTAGCTAAGGCTCAGAGAAATTAGGTGATTTGGTCAGTGTCACAGAGCCAGAGGGTGGCCAAACTGAAGTATGGAACAAGAATGTGTTGATAAACTGACTCTGTAATCTACGATGATATAAACATAAAAGATTACTGTAATTTATAGATATTGTATTGGCTCTAGTATCTTTCCTGGTCGTGCGCTATCTCTGAGTGATTTTGTTTTTAATTGACAAAACATAACACACAAACACGAACATTTGTAACATGAACATTCCATTCTTTGTCTATAATCAGTGACCCACAATGTCATTACATAGTTGTGTATTCATCACCATGATCATTTCTTAGAACATTTGCATCACTCCAGAAAAAGAAATAAAAAGAAAAAAGAAAAACTCATGCATACCATACCCCTTACCCTTCCCTCTCATTGACTGCTGGTATTTCCATCTACCCATTATATTTTAACCTTTGTTCCCCCTATTTTTTTTCTATACCCATTATCACTCCCTTTCATTGATGAGTGACTTTTATTGATAGCAAAAAAAAAAAAGGAGAGAGAGAGAGAGAGAGCGAGAAGAAAGGGTGGTGACATAGCATTAAGCTTTAGAATTGAATCTTGCTTACAAGTTCTTTAGCTTTCTAAGCTTCAGTTCCCCATCTGTATATCTGGGTATTATTTACCATGCAGTGGTTTTGTAAGAATAAATAGGATGATACCTGGAGGGTACTTTGCATACTGAATGGCACATAGTAAGTCTTCCCATATGTGGAATTGATTGAATAAGAATGGTTTTCACTGCTATCATTGTTGAAAACATGCCAAACCAATTCCTAGGTAAAAGCAAAACACAAAGGGGCATCTTAGTGATCCCTTCATTTCAGATGAACCTTAAAACCCTGCACATTTTATCACTACCACAAATATGAACTTTAATTAGAGCAGGCCTAGTACTCAGGATTTAAAAAAAAATCAATGGCAGAAAAAAATCAGGATACAGATGCAGAAGAGGATAAAATGAATCAGACCACCCCTTCCATCTGATCTCCAGGCAACTTTGTTGTTTATAGTGCAGGACCTGTTGAAGGCAGAAATGAGCCTGGTGTTAGGAAGGAAGGATTAGGAACCCTGGTGTTATTTACCACCTGAGGGGCTGGTGGTCGTGGTGTTGATTATTCAGTGTTATTTAGAGATAAGGGAGCCTTAAGGATATTGCTTAAATGGTCCTGAAAAATCTTCCAGCTCTAAGCCGGAGCCAGATCTTGTGAATATTTAGGATATTACCACTAAGACCAAAAAAACTGTCTGGTTAAATTTTGCAGCCATCAGCACAGATGAACTCTCTCTCTCTCTCTTTTTTTTTAAAACTATACATTTAAAAAATATCCCAAAACAGAAAATAATATTTTGAACCCCATTTTTCCTTCTCCCAGATTCAGCAATTATTAGCATATTGCCACACTTGGTTTGCTTATCCCTTCCCTCACCCGACCTCTTTCTGTGGCTGTAAATTTATGATGTGCCATTTTACCCCTAAGGTCTTTGGGCTGTATCTCTAAACAAATGAAAATGTTTTTAACATAACCATGATGCCATTATCATGCCAAACAACCTTAATACTCCTTTATATGACTTAAAAATCCCATCCATGTTAAAATTTCCTAATTGTCTCAAAATTATGGGTCAAGTGAGTTTTAAGTTTATACTTTCAATACCGTATGCAGTGTGTCTGAAACGGTCCCAGCTGGTCTCCTTCAACTTGATTCCCTTCAGTCCATTCAGTCCATGTTCCTCTCTGCAGCCAAAGTTTTTCTATACATAGCTATCTCAAACTCCTTAAATTGACCTGGGACCTTTAATGACCAATCCTCCCTCGCCTCCCCCTCTCCCTGTTGCAGGCTCTTGTGGCCACCCACTTTCCTTACCGCTTAACTTGGCATGCTTTGTGGACCGCGCAGAGCTGCTTCTCTGTCCTGTGTCCCCCCACCCCAGGTGAACTGGGAGGCTGAGACCTTGTCTGTCCTGCTTGTCTGCTCTGGTGTTCTCAGCTCACTAGCAGTGGATATTTGTTAAACGAATTCATATGATTAACTCCTTCAATGCTTAGCTCAAAATTCTCTTCTAGGAAACTACCTCTGTTTAATTCTGTTCATTTACTCAGGACTTATAAACTTGGAATTAATTTCCCCTTGCTAGAATGCTGCATTTCCAGTGGGTTCAGTTGTTCTCTAGACTGGTAGTCCCAGCTAAGGAAGGAGTTCCGGGCTTGGAGTCTCTGTGTTCTTTGGTTGCCCCTCTCAGATCCCCATACCTGTAGTGCATGTGGGCTGAAAGAGTATCTTGACTTAGCCAGTACCCTCAAAAGGAAAATAGCAAATAGGTTAAGTTCGAGTTTTTTTGACGTTTGAAAATATCTTGTACATTAGCAGGCGGTTTACAAAATAGGAAACTGAATGAAGTTTAAAAAAAAATTCAACTTTGTGAATCCAGGAAATGCAGATTGAGATGAAATGAGATATTCTTACTTTAAAATTAACACCTGACAATCTAATACAGGCAAGGATAAAAAGTATGTTGCCCGTGGCCATGTCAGTTGATACAAACAATGCAGTTTGTCAGTAGGCATTGCCATTGAGGTATTCCCACCCTTTGAGTTACTGGTCCTACTTTATTGAATCTAGTCTAAAGGAAAATCCAGAATATGGAAAAATCAGTATACACAAAGAGGTCCTTGCATATTTGTATGTAGTAGCAGAAAATGTGGAAAAACTTAAATGTTCCAAATAAAGGAAATCTAATGTTAATAGATTATCCTCTAAGAACCCTATACAACCAGGAATGATGTTGAGGTAGAGCCATAAGAAGTGATAGGGAAAGAGAGCCAAAGGCTATCACCTTCAAAAATGTAATATGGAAAAGAAAGTACAACCTGATTCCATTCTTTGATGTGCCTAGTTAAAGATAAATACATTTATTTATATGTCCATAAGAAGTTTCTGGGAAAATATATGAGAAAGAGAATAGAACTAGGTAGAAGAAGCAGACACAAAACTGTGCAGCATTTCTCTTGTTTACTGTGTGTGCTGTTACAATAAAACAAAAATTTTAAAGATAGTTATGAACACTGTTGTAAAAGATAATGCTTATGAAGTATGTTAAGCAAAAGGAACAAGATGTAAACTTGAATATATCTAAGGAGCTATGCCAAAAACATACGAATAGGAAAAAGAAGATGGGAAGGAGAATATTAATTGGTTGGTTGTGCTAAAGTGTTGCAATTTTGCTTTCTTTTCCAGTTTAAAAATGGTTTATACTGTGTGAAACCAAACAATGGTTTCGATTGTGTGAAAATTTAATGAAATAGCTACATGTTTAAAAATGAGAAAGAAATACCTCCTTAGTTGTGTAAATGGATTTAACCTGTCAGGAAGGCCGGGCCTTCTTTTCTTAGTTTTTTCTGACCTGGTTTTCAAGGGTGGCCCAGGCGTGTGCCGAGCCTCTCTCTGGAGCCCGTCTTTGGGTCCTAGTTCCTCTCAGCTCTCAAAGCTGTCTCTGTCCTCTTGCCTTCTGTGCAGAGCCCACCCACTTTCGGGTTCCTGTTGGACATCGATGGGGTGCTGGTGCGTGGCCACAGGGTGATTCCCGCCGCTCTGGAAGCCTTCCGCAGGCTGGTGGACACGCGGGGGCAGCTGCGGGTGCCTGTGGTCTTTGTCACCAACGCTGGGAACATCTTACAGCACAGCAAAGCCCGGGAACTGTCTGCTCTGCTGGGCTGCAAGGTGAGGCAGGAACCTCATTCCAGCTCCGATGATGCCCCCTTCCCATGGCCAGGTGGGTCAGTGCAGATCGCTCAGCTCTGCTGGACGGATAGTACATGAGTAGAGCCTGGTCAGCCGGGTCATTTTTTGTAATGCATCGGAGAGCACAAAAGCCCTGTCTCTGTATTTGACAGTTTTATTCTACTATCTGTGCATCCATTCCTTTTCTTCTGGGCATCAGGGTTATCTCTTTGGGGTGGTCAAACCCTAGAAAGCCAGGGATGAGGCCAGGGTCTTACCTGTCCAAACCCTGCACCTGGCCTTCATGGGACACACCTGAGTGAGGGGTGCCTCCCACGAGCAGCCACACTCACACATGCTCCGTCCCAGCTCGTACAGTCTGCTTTTATTTATAAGAATGGGTTTAGCTTTTGGGAAGGGACCTTTAGAACTTGGGAAAGTAAATAAGGTGCAGATAAATGGGCGATACTGTCTAAACACAGAATGTGCATATTGAACCTCTCTGGACAGGTTTCAAGAAACATTCTGAGCAAGGACTGCATTGTTAGATTTCTTATTCATGCTCAAAAAGCCAAGTCTTTAAGCAGAACTGATAACAAACTGAAACTCTCAGGCAGGTTTCTTTGTTGGTGACAGAATCTGTGTACCCACCCCGAGAAGCCCAGGGGTAGCAGTGAGCTGGGCAGACTTGAGGGATACAGCAGTCAGAACCCACGTCTGCAGGCATTTCCTGTTTTCTTGTTTTTCTCCCACCTGCATGGTGGCCTCTAGAAGGATTGAGTGCCAGATAGGGCTGGCTTTTTTCTTTTCTGGGCAGCTTTCTGCCTGTCCCCCCCAATAGGTGAGAAAACCCTCTACCTGTCCTCCCATTATTTGCCCTCACTGGTCACATCTTCCTCTGCTCTGTTCTATTTCTTGCCTGTTCCTGCAGGTGGAGCCAGACCAAGTCATCCTCTCCCACAGCCCCATGAAGCTCTTCTCACAGTTCCACGGGAAGAGGATGCTAGTGTCTGGGCAGGGACCCCTGGTGGAAAATGCCCAAGTGTATCCTTTTCGTGTCTCTTGCTCTGGCTGATGAGGAAGGGGCAGGCCTGGGGCTCTCCTCCCCTGGTAAGGCACTCATAGGGAGGAGGAGGAGGAGGCTGGGGCTCATGGGTGTGTGGTGGGCTCTCAGGGAGGGGGCACCTCTCATATGTGGCCAGTCCTCTAGCTTGGTGGTTTCCAAAAGCTAGCCCCCATGCCACTGCACTGGAATCTTCTGGGGAGCTAAAAGCGGATTCCTGGGCCTTACCAGGAGAGTCTTGGTTCACTAGCTCTGGGGTAAAACTCTGGAAATCTGTTAAAATAAGCAAAAAACAACAAGCTCTCCTGGTGATTCTGATGTTACTTGGGGTGCTCAGTTTGCCAGCCAGTATTAAACATCTACCATGAAACCCCATTCCCCAGCCTTTGAGCTTGTTTTTATCGAAAAGCAGAATATCGGTCGCTTTTTTCACGCAGCACATTCGTTCGTGCCCCCTGTGTACCAGCTTGTGCTCTAATAACTTTGCACCTGAAGTCAGTGCTTCCCTCAGAGCACCTAGTGCTGGCCCTGATTCCTCGGATTTCCTTGACACAGGGAATGCATTTTCCCCTTCTGGTCGCATACTCTCCAGCAGCCCCCTCCCCCCCTTTTTTTGAAGTCTAAGCCACATACAATTTATCTTTGGGGTCCTAACACCTCTTAGAGGAGGCGTCAAAGGGGCTTAGGGTCTGTGACTCAGTCATATGTGAGAAGGCAAAAAGAGCACACCTTTGAGAATAAGGGGTAGTGCAGATGGCATATGATAGGAGGCTGAAATGAGTGGGGTCAGTTCTAGGTGCCTTAAGTGGGCAGGGAAAGGGTTTTCCTTGGAGCAGGAATTGCCTGTGGCTTCACGGATGGGCCGCAGGAGAGAATGTCGTTCTGCCAGGCAGGGGAATGTAAGGAGGCCGGAAAGAGGAGGGACGGTAAGGAGGCCCAGTCAGTAGCCTGGCACAGAGGTTGGGATGAGTGGGGGAGATTGGAGAGCAAGCAGAAAGGGGAGTGCCAAGGGTAGGGCACCTCAGACACAAACCTTTCCTTCAATATTCAGCTCGAGTCTCACCTCTCCCTGACTGCCTGCTTCCTAGTTTACCAAGCACCTCCCCCTTGGGAACTCCTCTGCCACAAGGGGCAGTGCAGTCCATGGGACATGTGTTTGTATGGGCACTCAGTATGTGTGAGGGTCTTGAGTCAGGAATCCTCATATGCTTTTGTTCCCTGGCATAGGATGTGGTACCTAGAAGGTGCTTGGTGGCAGCTAATGGTGGCTCATGATGCCACCTCCTCTTGGCAGGACCCTTAGAATTTGTGCTGTCCTTGCTGACTCTGCCTGGGCTCTGATAGGATCCCTCCTGCCTGGCGATTGGGGTTTGACCAGGACAGGGTCCAGTTGCGCCCCCCCCTCCCCCCCGTGAGGTCTGGTGCTTTCAGAAAGGCACCTTCCTCGGCGCTGTCCAGCTTGCTTCCCTGACCTGGCTCTAGACTGGGCTTCCACAACGTGGTTACTGTGGACGAGCTGCGGACAGCCTTCCCCATGCTCGACATGGTTGATCTGGAGCGGCGGCCCAAGACCATGGTAATGCCCGCGTGCACCCCCTCCCAGGGCCTGTGTTCACCTCTGGCCCCCCATTGCTGCATGGGCTTCCTTCGCCCACCCTGCACCCACCTTCCCTCTCAAAGCTACGTTTGGTTCAGGCTTCAACAGTGCTACTTCCTTGGAGAGGAACATCTGGCTGAAGATTTGGGCCCTAGGATATAAACAATGACCCAGAGGGACAAACAGCTCTTAAGTCCTTTCCTTACACATTGTTCGTGACCAGCCAAGAGCCCCTTTCAGAGCTTCAGCATCTCTTCCCTCCGGGAGTTCATAGTCTGCTAGCTGGCCTCCCCAGAGTCACTTGGGAGAATTGCTGATCTTTGTAAAATTAATCCCCACTGGAAAAAGCACTTGTTTGTGAAAGTGACAGAGTCTGAGAATCTGCCCCTGTGTCTTTTGGATTTGGCTCATATTTGCAGGCACTGGTTTCATTTCTCATCTCTTCTGGTCAGCACTAATAAGGCTGCTCTTTGACCCTTGGTTTTATACCCTCTAGATGCTTGGTTTGAACTTTGGGTTTGCACTGTTCAGAGGACAACCACCTGTCACTTTGAGGTGCCCCTTGGCCCTCCTTTTGCCTCAGGTGGACTTTGATATTTTACCCTCAAAATTTAATGACAAGCAGTTGAAAGCAAGCTTAATTGTACCCACTTATATTACTGAATTTAGCTTCTCCAGAGCTTTCCAGTTGAGTAGAGGCACTGTCCCCCTGACCACTCTCCCAGGGCTGTGTGGTTTGTGTGGAGACACAGAATGTCAGAGCAGTAGCTGGGAAGTACCAGGGGCCTCACCTACCCTGGGCCATGTGGCTGGCGAGTGGCAGAGCTAAGACTGTAACCTGGGCAGGGAATGGACTCAAGAGGTTGGGGGAATGGAGGCTCTTGCCTTCTAAACTGATGCTGAGAAGATGGTCTGTCATGCCCTGACAGCCTCCTTTTTCTCCAGAGGCTCCCCTTCATCTCTCATCTCTTGCCTGGCCCATTTCCTGCCTCCTCTCCTTGCTGGAGAGGGATAGCATACCAGGCCTTCCTCGGGCTTCCCTCGTCGTGTGGCATCCCTCAGCCTGTTCTGAGACCCACCTGGCACACTCATCCAACCGTTTCCCATGGCTTCCTTCCTCAGGCCTCTCTAGCTTTTCCTTGGCTTGAGCTAGCCCTGGGAGATGGGCTTCAATGTGTGTGGAATGTCTTTCTTCCTGCCCAGCCTTGGAGCAGGAGTTCAGGTCTGGTGGCGGAAGGTGATCTCTGTGTTGATGGGTCTCTTCTTTGTCTCTTGGCAGCCCCTTCCGAGGAGTGACTTCCCAGCCATTGAAGGTAAATGAGGGCTTCTTGTCAGGGTGTCTGGTTTTCCTCTGTCCTTTCAGGCCCTCATGGCCCTGTTAGTGCACCTGGCAGGCCTGCTTCTAGTAGAGTAATATAGGTGTTATTGGGGTGGGGTTGTAGGTGTGATGGAAGCAGCCTTACAGGTGGGATGGGGGGTGGGTATTATTGGTGACTTAGAAATTAGGAGTAGCCTTGCTATTGGTGAAGTGATTTTCCAAAATAGGAAACAACTCTTGGCAAAATTTTGGAAAAGCATAATATAGGCTTCTCTCAATTTACATGGTCGCTGAATTTTTTGAAAGGTCTGCAATCATTAAAACTGATTGTAAAATCATGTGCGGTTAGGGTTTAGGAGTTAGGGTTTAGGCCCAAGTAGTAGTAACAGGTTGTTCATCCACATGAAAATCAGGTGGGCCCTGCAGCGGTTATTAGGATTGGGACAGTGTTTTATCATGACTATCCTGAGCATCTCATGTCCCCGGCCCCTTCTGCAGCCTTCACCCACTGTGCCATCCATGACAATTAAAATATGCCCTGCATTTTCCAGAATGGCCCCCTAGGGGGCGACACTGCCTCATCGAGAAGCACCAACTTGTTCCTGTTACCTAGTCTCACAGTTCATTCATGGCACCTGCCTTTTGTTGGGAGTATGCTATGTGTACATCTCTGGGTTAAGTGCTCTCTTGATCGAGTCTTGCTTTTATCCTCATAACAGCAGTGTACTTAGGTGTTGTTACTGTGTGGCTTAGAGAGGGTCGGTAACTTGTTCACAATTTATAGGAAAATTGGTTGAGTCAGGATTTGAATTCCGGTCTCTGCATCATTCCAGATCCCTCTCTCATAACCGCTGAGTTATACTGTGACTCAGAGGAGATGTAACTGAGGTACTGGAAGCCGTTGTTGAGGACATGCAGTGGGAGGAAGCAAGCCTGAGACTTGCTGCTGCCCTCTTTTTTTTTTTAGCTCCTCCTGTGGGGTACTGGTGCCAAAGGTTAAAACGGGAACCTATAGGGAGCCCCTTCCCAGGCTCTGGGCTCTGTTCACCATGGGTGAATGGGTGAGTGGCTCTTTCAAGGCTGGTTCAGGGTGAGTGCCATGGGTGAAGTGCTTGGTGGGTAGCACCAGCTGGTCGCAGCTGACCTGAGGACCGCCTCTAGCCCACCTCTGAGAGTAGGCTGTCCCCCCTGCATCCCTCACCCCCACACTTTTGCTCTTGACAGGGGTACTCCTCCTTGGGGAGCCGGTCCGCTGGGAGACAAGCCTGCAGCTGATCATGGACGTTCTGCTCAGCAATGGGAACCCTGGGACTGGCCTGGCTACAGCCCCCTACCCCCACCTGCCTGTTCTGGCCAGCAACATGGATCTCCTTTGGATGGCAGAAGCCAAGATGCCCAGGTGAGAAAGCCTCTACTCCATACCCAGCTGTGCAGACATCATCCGTTCTGTCCATTTTGGGGGCTGAGCACAGGTAGACCACAGGTATAAATGGCCCTTTACTCTGGCCCTCAAGTTGGAAGGCCATCTGATGGCTACGGGGTCCTATTGGGTGTTTTCATCTGCAGAGTTGAGGATTAGAGTCTTTCTCACATTGCTGCTGGCTCCCAGCAAGCTGAGGCTGATTGTCAGCAGAGGAAGGATGGTCCAGTACTGCCCCAGGTCACCCAACTCAGGTGCTCCAAAGAGGTTGGGGTTTATGGCGTTCTCACTCGTCAGTTTTTCTTTTCTTTAATTAATAGACTTTAATTTTTAAAGTAGTTTTAAGTTTACAGAGCCGAAAGTACTGTGTTCCCTTTGCCCTTCTTGCCCTGTACGCAGCTTCCCCCATTATTAACTGTCTTGTCATTTTTAAAGTGTATTTTTGCAGTATGAGATTAGGTATTTTCTCTGAAGTATTGCTCCTAAAGTTAGGATAGGGCATGCTGACAGAATGTGAGGGGATTTGGTTGTGTGGGCGGTGAACTAAATAGCAAGGGGCAGGTTTTGATTTATAAGCCAGATTTGAAGTTAAATTTTCTCTCAATCATTTAACAATTGAAAATAAAATCTCCACATAAATAACACTAAAATATAACTTTGAAGTAGCATAATATCATTTAGAATTTGCTTGAGCTGCAAGAGAAGAAAACACAAGAAAAAAGTGTCTTAAACAAGATAGAGACTTATTTATTTCTAATGTGAAAGAAGTCTGGGGTAGGTAGTCTGGAGGTTGCACAGAGGCGGTACTGTGGCAGGTACCTTCTGTCTTCTTGCTCTGTAATCTTCAACCCTTTGCTGTGTAATCCAGAGTGGCTGCCTGAACTCCAGCCATCACATCAGCATTCCAGGTGGCAGGAAGGAGTGGGAGAGGACTGAGGAGAGCACTCCTTCCCCCATTGTAAATTCCTGGGAGTTTAGCCCAGTAAATCTGCTTTGATTGGCTGTTTGACTATAGCTTAGTAACATGGCCACACCTAGCTGTGAGGGTAGCAAGGGAATGCCCTTTTTTTTTATATACTACTTAGTGGTAATGTGTTCAGTTGAGATGGCACTAAGAAAGAAGGGGAGAGTGGCAACCAGTGGTCTGCCACAAAACTAACACAGAGCCTACAAAACTTTGGTTTCTGGAGTCAGACTCTCTGTGTTGGAATTCTGGCTCTACCTCCTTGAAAGTTACTTAATTTTCCCTGTCTCAGCTTCCTCACTGTGAAAGGGGGATAATAATACGTACCTCATCTCTCTGTCTGCGTCTATTCTTATTCCTCTGTTTCTATCTATTCCTATACTGTATCTGTATCATAACACCTCATGTGATGTGCTGGCTCCATGCCTGTACCTCGTAAGTGCTCAGCATTGGCTCTCCTTTCTTAAAGTAATTTAACTTTGATGCATCACTGCCAGCGCCCTGGAGGATTGCTTGGCATCCGTGGGTACTGCTGAGAGAAAGGCAGTCGTCTAGAAAGGCCTGGGCAGAGGAAGACGGAGCAACTGTGCTTTCTTCTCTGGCAGGTTTGGCCACGGCACCTTTCTCCTGTGCCTGGAGACCATTTACCGGAAAGTGACGGGCAGAGAACTGCGATATGAGGGCTTGATGGGCAAACCCAGCGTCCTCACTTACCGATATGCAGAGGACCTGATCCAGCAGCAGGCGGAGAGGCGGGGCTGGGCCGCCCCCATTCGGAAACTTTATGCTGTAGGGTAAGCGCCGAGCATCTCTTCTCTCTTCCCTTCTCCCTATCTACTTTCACCCTGCTGTTTCCCTTTATCTCCTTCACTCCCTACCCCAAAGTTGCTCTCTGTGCTCTTTGCCTTGCATCACTGAACTTGTTTTTCTCCCGTTTCCTTTTCCGGTGCATCCATCCCGCCAGTGACAACCCTATGTCCGATGTGTATGGTGCCAACTTGTTCCACGAGTACCTGCAGCAGGCACAGCGTGATGGGCGGGAGGAGTCGGGGACTGGAGGCTCGAGGCAGCGGCGGCCCTTGGCGACCCAGAGCTGCGCCTCCATTCTGGTGTGCACTGGTGTGTACAGTCCCAGGGACCCGGATCCCACAGAGCCAGCCCAGGGGCCAGACGAGCCTCTGTTCCACGGGCACCGGGACTTTAGCTTCAGTCCGGGCCTCATGGAGGCATCCCACGTGGTGAATGACGTGAACGAGGCCGTGCAGCTGGTTTTTCGTGAGGAGGGCTGGGCTTTGTAGCGAGGGCTGTGCGGTGGAGACAGCCGAGAGCTGGAGGTGAACCCTTTGCCACCTCTTCCTGCTGCCCCTCAGGCCTGGTGCGACTGGTCACTTGAAAGAAAAACAATAGCTTTTTTCTTCTGAGCAGACGCCACAGAAATGTACCCTGAGTAGCATTTTGGGTGGAATTCTCAGGGTTTCTGGGTCCTGTTCCTGTTTTGCCTCTGCTGGCAGTTTGATCTCAGGCCAATCCCTTTACCCCTGTGCCTCAGTTTCCTTCTCGTTTTGGTCAGGATTTGTGAAAGGGGAGGTGCTGTGCACTGCTGTGCATGTGTCTACAGGGCTCTCGTCACAGAAGGAACCCCGCAGGCCAGCAAGGTGTGTAGTTCACACTCAGGTACTGCTTTTTACTGTGATTTAGATTCTTGCTCATGACTTTGGGTCTTGTTTTTTAAAATTAAAATGATTGTAATAAATAGTCATTATGCAGTTTCTTATGAAGCCCGTTCTGCCTGGCACTCTAAGCCTGTGGGGGAAGGATAGTGGTTGACCTTGAGGCAGAGGCATCTGCGGCATCTAACTCCCATGAGGTGCTGCCCTCAGCTCCCTACCTCTGCCGTCCTCCTACCCCACACCTACACCAGTCTGGGCTGTAAAGCCTGAACCTCCCAGGAAGGAGTTATGCTCAGGCTTTGGCATACACTCAGTACCTTCCCTAGTGTGGAAAGAAAGGGAATCCAGTTACATTTAACACAAACTGATTTACTCCCCTCTTTCTTACAGCTCTTTACTTGCCTACATCTTACTGAATTCTTGATACCTCTCAGGTGCCTAGTAGTCATTTAGAGGTGAGGAGGGAGCAAGGGAGATAGCATAAGAGTGCTCATTAAAGTAGGAGGGGACTGGAGAGCTAGAGTCCCACTGGCTGGGTGAATCACACATCTGAGGAAGGAGGGAATGACAAGCTCTGTCACAACGTGGTGATTATACACAAGGAGAGGCTTGGGCCCTGGGCCTCTTCTCTTTACCTGTGCTCACTCTGTAAGTATTGGGACTTAATGAAGTCCGAAGTCAAGTACCTGACCATCCTCCTCCAGTATCCCAAGCACAGTCTGATTCCTCTGGCCGTTTTCCCCCAGCTGGGACATAACAGCCCCTTCTCGGCACTTAGGCCAAAGGCTTGGAGTTGTCCGGTTTTCTCTCATCCTGTATACAGTCCCTCAATCCTACCCTCCCTTCATCCCTGCCTTCTGGTCCCCACTCACTGGCCCATAAGTCAGATCATGTCTATTCTGTGATCAGAACCCTCCTGGGACTTCCCATCACACTCAGACTAAAAACCAGAGTTACCACATCGTACCTGCCTCCATCCCGCCCCTCCATTACCCACTGGGCCTTACCTGCTGCCTTCTGGGCATCTTTTCCAGGCAGCCCCACTGGCCCCTGGCCGTTCCTTGAACACTGTGACCTTCCTTCCTTGGAGCCTCTGGGCCCACAGTTTTCCCTTCTTACCTCCCAGTGTTTACACAGCTCACCTCATCACTTCATACAGGTCCAGGGTGTATGTCACCACAAAGGGACTTCCCTCAACTCCCTGTTTAAAAACAGCACTCCTCTACCTTTTCCTACGTTGTTTTTTCCCATAGTCCTTTTTACCAGTGACCTATATTTTCATGGCTATTCTCTGTCTTCTACTAAAATATGAGCTGTATGGACTGTCCATATTGATTGATTGATGTGCCCCTGCACTTACATGCTTGACACTTGGTAGGATTCAGTAAATGTTGGTTGAATAAATGGCCCCTGCAGACCCCGCTAGTCCTTGGAAACAACCACAGTTTTCTTTTCTTTTTACCCCTTCAGTGGCCTGGGAAAATGGAAATCCTCTGTGGACACACAGACCTGGAATCAAATCCCACCTCTGTCGCTCATTAGCTACATGGCTTTAGGCAATTTCCTTCACTTCTCTGAGCCTTGGTTTTCTCATCTATAAAGTGGGTATTAGCAATATGTGTTTCATAAGGTTATATGAAAAATAAGTGAGCCATTTTAAGTAGTGTACTGTATCATTTAAGATTACGTTCAGCTGCTTTTAACAGAAATTTGATCACAGTGGCTTGACCAGGAAGGAGACTTTTTTGTAAAGAAAAAGTCAGAGGTCAATCTTCCAGGGCTGGGGAAACAGCTCACAGATGTCATCAAGGACTCAGTGTCCTTCCTTTTGCAAGATGACCCAGGGATACTTTCAAGCATCTCCTTCATGTTCTAAGAATGAAGGAGGAGAAGGCAAAGAGCAAAGCAGGTGGAACTTGATTCCCTTAAGGAGCTTTCCCAGAAGTCCTGCTGTAGCTGACTCCCAGTTATATCTGGTTCATCACAGCTGGGTCATGCAGCACCACTAGCTGCAGAGAGACAGGAGATGTAAAGCTGGAGGGTAATTTGAGCACCAGACAAAATCTCTTGTAAGGAAGAAGGCCAACTAGCAGTACCACCTCCAGTGTGTAGCTGGTACCCAGAAGCCACCTAGCTGTGAAAATTTCTTGAAGTGCTCTGAGAAAAATGGGTGAAACTCCTTGTCTAAGGGCTAGTTGAGCTGCCAGGCTGGATAACAGTTTTCCTAGCCTGTATCTGCATAACAGTTAACATCTTTCAAAGTATTTCAAAGCAGGCATCATTCACTCATGCTTTACTAGAGCCTCATCACATCAGAACCTCTGATAGAGAGAGACAATTCTTATCCAACCCATTTTTTTAAATGAGGGAACCAGGGTGGGACTCATTCATTCTCTTATTCTAAAAGCATTTATTGAGTGAGTGTCTGCTTTGTGCCATGCACTCTTCTAGGCATGCAGCAATGAATGGTCATTGGCAAAAGACTTCGTCCTAGTGGAGTTCACCTTTTCGTGATTATATTGTCCAAAGCCACAGGTGGAAGATGAAGGGGCTGGTTCTAGAGTTTGGTCTCCTGGCTCTGAGTCCAATGTTCTCCCCAAAACACTGTACTGAGGAGCCTCCTCACCTCAGCCAGCCATCTGCTTGTCCTCCAAGCGTTGCTGTACATCCTGGGACAACTGCCATGGTGGATACAACTCAGGGGAGCTCTCCGTGGCCCAGTATGTTGAGCTTACCAAAATGCAATGATGAGAGTGTGGAAATGAGCCTGAAAATAAAGCCAAGCATGGCTCTGCGGGAGTCTAGAATCCTTAGCCCCATACTGAAGTTGACGGGATGACAGCATTTCTGTCTGCCTCTGGCTCTCCCCTTCTGGCTGGCTGGCTATCATTCTGACTTTGTGACTCTGTGGCCATTTATCCCCCTTTCCCACTCGTTTGGCCTCCCTAAAGATATGGCTAGTGAGTCCAGACTTGGTGCCCAGGAGCATGTGCACAGCAACATGGCTACAGTGAATCCAGGTCAGAGGCAGGGCTGGTTGCTCAGCTCCAATTTCAGTCCTGTGCAGAACCAACGCCCTACCAGCTACTTTCATTCCCTCGACCCCAAACTGAAAGAGTCATCTTTTTTGTATTTTAGTGGAGCTGAGTAAATTTTGAGAGACTTTCCAAGTCAATTTGAACAGGAACTAAGCACATTTAGAAAAAAATTATTAAACAGGTGTTAGCATTGAACAATGAATGTGCTTGATCCCTTTAGTCATTACACTGGGGCACTTCCTTTGTGTTCCCCTAGGGGGCAGCAGCTCAGGCTCCTGCCGACTCCTCTCGGTGGACAGAGGCAGGTGCAGTGAGCATGTTGGTAATCAGGTCTCCAGGCAGAGTTGGTGTTGCTGTAGCAACCAGATGCTGTCTTGAGGGTGGAATTTAAAAATCTGCCTGCTATAATAATTTTTTTTTAAATATATCACTGACACTTCCTCAGTGCCACGTGATGCTGCCGCCCCGGCTGTGCAGGGGCGCTTGTTTTTCTGCCTGGGGCTCTTGGCAGCTTCTTTGTGGGTTGGAGGTGGGAGGATTGTCTCAGGGTGTGAACTGCTGGGAAGCTGACAGCCGCAACTTTTCCTTCCAGGCTCCTCCAGCTCTTGGTTTCAAAGCCTTATGTTATTTTCTCTTTCTTGAGGAGGGAGAGAGTAGGGGTCCAGCTTGAAACTCTTTCTCTGTGCCTCCAATTCTGTCTCATACCTTTGGCTTATAGTCCTCTCCTAGAAGCCTTGGCATTCCTGGAACTCTCTCTTTGTAGAGGGAACAGTTGTGTGCCTTCTTCCTGTCCCTGCTTTTTTCTTTGGTCTTTCTGACTCCCTCTTGTGGCTTTATTCACTTGACAAATGAGCATTGACTATCTACTAAGCACAGGGATGAGAAATGAGAAACTGTCCTTGTCTTGGAGGAGTTCAACACTGTCTTGATCCTGGACTTGTTCTATCAGATATCAAACATTTTATAAAGTTACAGTAATTAAGACAGTATTCTGCTGGCAGAGACACAAACCAATGGAACAAAACAGAGCACCCAGAGAGAGACCTACATGTAGATGAGAATGTGGCTTGACAAAATGAAAGTTTACTTCCTCTCATAGTCTAATATGGATCAAGTGGTTCTTCTTGGCCGTTCTCTGAGTGGTGACTCTGGAATCGGGCGCCTTCCATTTTGTGATGTCATTCAAGGTCTCTGCAGAAGAGGGCAAAAGAGTAGATGACTGAATGAGATTTATGGCCAGACCTGAGAGTAGTGTACCTCCAGTGCCAGGCACATGGTTCCAACACACCCACAAAGAAGACAGGAAAGGTGGTCTTCTGGGCTCAGAAAGAGGAAATAGGATTGGTCAGCATCTAGCCTGTCGCTGTTGTCATATTCCTGTTTATTAAGATAAATTCTGTTTTCCTTTAAATTCATGAATAGATGTTGAATGTCAGTTTCTTTGCATTTATTGAGTTGAAAAAAAAGTTTCTTTAATCTGTTAACGTGGCAAATTACATTAATAAATTTTTTTTCGTCTTTTACCCTTTCTGGCCTTCCTGGGATAAAACCAAGTTGCTTCTGTTACATGTTGCTGGATGCTGGTAGCTAGCATTTAGTTTAGGAGCTTCTTGTCCATGTTCATAAGTGAGATTGTCCTACATATTTTAACTTTTTTTCAACTTTTTATCTGGTTTTGATAGGTGGGTAATACTAGCCTCATAAAATAAAGAGACCCTCTCCATCTTTTTCTGTATTCTTGAACAGTTTGCCTAAAATGGGATTATCAGTTCCTTGAGTATTGGAAGCATCTGGGCCTAGTTAATTTTTTTTATGAGGGGAGAGAGTCTTTTAATTACTGAATCAGTTTAACTATTATATGTATCATCAGAATTTCCTACTTTTGATAGTTTTGAAAAGTCTTTTAAAGTGAATTTTCCATTTTGTCTAAGTTTTAAAATATATTGGTGTAACATAGCTGTTTATAATATTCCTATCATTAAAAAAACTGTTTCTGTAGTTAGAGCTCCTTTCTTATTCCTCATACTGCTTATTTATGCTTTCTCTTTTTGTATTAATATCATGCCAGATAATTGTGTAATTAATTGTCAGTTTTGTTGATCCTTTTCATTATTTTAGTTCTTATCTTTATTATTTTCTTCTTTGTGTTTTCATTGCATTTGCTCTGTTCTTTCTCCAACTCACTAAGTTGGATGCTTAGTTTTAAAAGTTTTAGTCTTTCTGCTTTGGTAATATAACATATTACACATTATGTATTTCATATAAACACAAAAGGGTTATAATATCTCTAAGTATTGCTTTGGCTTATCCCACCCATGTTTTTTTTAACTTTTTAAATTGTGTAATATAAAATATATACAAAGCAAAGAAAGAGAAAAGCAATAGTTTCTAAAGCACTCTTTGACAGGTAGTTACAGGACAGATCCCAGAGTTTTTTATTGGCTGCCATACCATCATCTTAGATTTTTCCTTCTAGCTGCTCCAGAACATTGGAGGCTAGAAGGAAAACATATTTTTTTATTATCACAATTGACTTTTTTTTTCTTTTTTGTGAAAAATAACATGTATACAAAAAAGCAATAAATCTTAAAATACAACACAACAATTAGTTACAGAACAGATTTTAGACTTTGGTATGGGTTACAATTTCATAATTTTAGGTTTTTACTTCTAGCTGCTCTAAGATATTGGAGACTAAAAGAAATATCGATACAGTGATTCAGCAATCATACTTGTTTGTTAAATCCTACCTTCTCTGTATAACTCCACTGTATTAGTTAGGGTTCTCTAAGAAACAAATTCAACAGGAAACACTTGCAAATATAAAATTTATAAAAGTGTCTCACGTAACTGTGGGAATGCAGAGTTCAAAATCAGCAGGGCAGGCCGTGAAGCTGACGATTCCGATGGAGGGTCTGGACGAACCCCATAGGAGAGGCTTGCCGGCTGAAGCAGAAAGAAAGCCTTTCTCTTCGGAATCCTCCTTAAAAGCCTTCCAGTGATTAGATTAAGCGTCACTCATTGCAGAAGACACTCCCCTTGGCTGATTACAAAAGGAATCAGCTGTAAAAACAAACAAACAAATAAACAAACAAAAAGTAAAGGGAAGGCCACAGTGGCTCAGCAGGCAAGAACACTTGCCTGCCATACCAGAGGACCTGGGTTCGATTCCCAGTGCCTGCCCATGTATTAAAAAACAAACAAACAAACAAACAAAAAAAGGAATCAGCTGTGGATATAACTGATGTGATCATGATTTAATTGTATGAAAAGTCCTCATCTCGACAGACAGGCCAGCACTTGCCCAACCAGACAAACAGGTACCACCACTTGGCCAAGTTGACACATGAACCTGACTATGACAGTCCACCCTTTGTTAACTTGGCAGCTATACATACCACCTTAAACCATACCTAATTTCTAAATAAAAAACAATAAAACACATTTTTTTTTTACCTAACAATACTCAACTGTCCTGCATATAATTGGAAACACATTAATTCTCTCCAGAATAGGATGCAAATCCTTGGGTAGTATTCATTCTTAAACTTGTTATTTTACAACTTAAATAGTATAACATGAATAAAACAAGCATTACAGTCCTTGTTTCTGTAACTGATCATGTGGTCAAAGTTCGTATTTATCACTACCTTCTTCCACTACCTATTCCATGTTCCTTTTACCATCAGCAAGCATTTCAGCTGGCCTGGTTCTTTGCCTGGTGGGGTGACCCAAACCTTCACTCCTGAAGTTTCAGAGCCATTAGTAGTCCTGCCTGGATTGGGTTGTTGCAGTTTTCCATTGATTTTAATCACAGGGCATGGTAGTACTAAAAGAGGCCCTAGGGGATCTCCTATATTCCAAGAAAACTCTTCTTTACCTCCATTGTGTAGTTGCAGTCCTACTTCCTCCTGGTAGTCAGTGTCAGTCACCCCAGACAATAATGTAATCCCCTTCTTGGCTTGTTGATACAAGGGCATAAGTAGCCCAAAGTGACCAGGTGGCAGTCTTAGATTCCAGTTCAATGGAATCGTTGTTTCTCCTGGTGGAAGCACTCCCCCTTTTGGAACTAAAACCTGTAGACAAGCAGAGCTCAGGGTCACAGGGACGGGAAGCAGAAATTTTCCTAGTGGATCACTGGGGTAATAGTGGTACCACTCCCATTTCCACCCCTTGGTTCCTGGATCCATGGATCCTGACTATGGGAGAAACAGCACCATACAGTGGATGCTGATTCAGAGCATATACAGCTTCCTGGAGAACATTACCCCAGCCTGTCAAGGTTTTGCAACCTAGTTGGCACTGTAATTGAGTTTTCAAAAGGCCATTCCACTGTTCTATCAATCTAGCTGTTTCTGGATGGTGGGGAACATGGTAAGACCAAAAGATTTCATGAGCATGTACCCATTCCTGCACTTCATTTGCTATGAAGTGCGTTCCTTGATCAGAAGCAATGTTGTGTGGAATACCATGATGATGGATACGGCATTCTGTAAGCCCACGTATGGTAGTTTTGGCAGAAGCGTTGCATGCAGGGAAAGCAAACCCATATCCAGAGTATGTGTCTATTCCAGTTAGAACAATCAATACCCCTTCCATGAAGGGAGTGGTCCAATGTAATCAACCTGCCACCATGTAGCTGGCTGGTCACCTCGGGGAATGGTGCCATATCTGGGGCTGAGTATGAGTCTCTGCTGCTGGCAGATTGGGCACACAGCCATTAGCAGTGGCTGTAGCCAAGTCAGCCTTGGTGAGTGGAAGTCCATGTTGCTGAGTCCATGCATAACCTCCATCCCTACCACCATGACCACTTTGTTCATGAGCCCACTGAGCAATGACAGGAGTTGCTGGGGTAAGAGGCTGACTGGTATCCACAGAACTAGTCATCTTATCCACTTGATTATTAAAATCTTCCTCTGCTGAAGTCACCCTCTGGTGTGCATTCATCATGGGACACAAATATGTCCATGTTTTTACCCCACTCAGAAGGGTCTATCCACATACTTCTTCCTCAGACCTCTTTGTCACCAATTTTCCAATTATGGGCTTTTGAAGTCCCTGACCATCCAGCCAAACCATTAGCAACAGCCGATGAGTCAGTATACAAACGAACCTCTGGCAGTTCTCCTTCCAAGCAAAATGAACAACTAGGTGCACTGCTTGAAGTTCTGCCCACTGGGAGGATTCCCCCTTACCAATGTCCTTCAAGGGCACCTCAGAAAAGGGTCCCAATGCTGCAGCTGTCCACTTTTGGGTGGTACCTGCATATCGTGCTGAACCATCTGTAAGCCAGGCCCGAGTTTTCTCTTCCTCAGTCAATTCACTGTAAGGAACACCTCAAGAGGCGATAATTCTGGTCTGGGAAAGAGAAGGTAATGTGGCAGGAGTGGAGATCATGGGCATTTGGGCCACTTCCTCATGTAACTTACTTGTGCCTTCAGCATCTGCTCTGGCCCTATCTCATATATACCATTTCCATTTTACAGTAGAGTGCTGCTGTGCACGCCCAACTTTATGGCTTAGTGGGTCAGACAACACCCAGCTCATGATAGGCAGCTCAGGTCTCATGGTAACTTGGTGGCCCAAGGTTAAGCGTTCAGTCTCTACTAAGGCCCAGTAGCAGGTCAAAAGCTGTTTCTCAAAAGGTGAGTAATTATCTGCCTCAGATGGTAGGGCTTTGGTCCAAAATCCAAAGTATTTTGTGTTGTGATTCTCCTATAGGGGCCTGCCAAAGGCTCCAAACAGCATCTCTATTTGCCACTGACACTTCCAGCAGCACTGGATCTGCTGGATCATATGGTCCAAAGGGCAGAGCAGCTTGTACAGCAGGCTGGACCTGACGCAGAGCCTCCTCTTGTTCAGGTCCCCACTCAAAATTAGCTGCTTCTCTGGTCACTTGATAAATGGGCCAGAGTAGCACACCCAAATGAGGAATATGTTGTTGCCAAAATCCAAAGAGACCAACTAGGCATTGTGCCTCTTTTTTGGTGGTAGGAGGGGCCAGATGCAGCAACTTATCCTTCACCTTAGAAGGGATATCTCGACATGCCCCGCACCACTGGACATCTAGAAATTTCACTGAGGTGGAAGGCCCCTGTATTTTTGTTGGATTTATCTCCCATCCTCTGACACACAAATGCCTTACAAGTAAGTCTAGAGTAGTTGCTCCTTCTTGCTCACTAGGTCCAATCAACACGATATCATCAATATAATGGATCAGTATGATGTCTTGTGGGAGGGATAAATGATCAAGGTTACTACAGACAAGATCATGACATAGGGCTGGAGAGTTATTATACCCCTGAGGTAGGACAATGAAAGTATATTGCTGACCTTGCTAGCTGAAAGAAAACTGTTTCTGGTGGTCCTTACTAACAGCTATTGAGAAAAAAGCATTTGCCAGATCAATAGCTGCATACCAGGTACCAGGGGATGTATTGACTTGCTCAAGCAATGGTACCACATCTGGAACAGCAGCTGCAATTGGAGTTACCACCTGGTTGAGCTTACGATAATCCACTATCATCCTCCAAGGCCTGTCTGTTTTCTACACAGGCCAAATAGGAGAGTTGAATGGAGATGTGGTAGAAATCACCACTCCTGCATCCTTCAAGTCTTTAAGGGTGACAATAATCTCTGCAATCCCTCCAGGAATCAGGTAGTGCTTCTGATTTACAATTTTGCTAGGTAGGGGCAGTTTTAGTGGCTTCCACTTGACCTTTCCCACCTTAATAGCCCTCACTGCATGAGTTAGAGAGCCAATGTTGGGGTTCTGCCAGTTGCTCAGTATGTCTATTCCAATTATACATTCTGGAACCTAGGAAATAACTACAGAATGAGTCTGGGGGCCCACTGGACCCACTGTGAGATGGACCTGAGTTAAAACTCCATTGACCACCTGGCCTCCATAAGCCCCCACTCTGACTGGTGGACCAGAGTGATGTTTTGGGTCCCATGGAACTAATGTCACTTCTGAACCAGTGTCTAATAATCCCTGAAATATCTGATTATTTCCTTTTCCCCAATGCACAGTTACCCTGGTAAAAGGCCGTTGGCCTTTGGGGAAGGCTTGGAGGAAAATTAACAGTATAAATTTGTGGCAGTGTAACAGGGTGCTCCCCCGAAGAGATCTGGCCTCCCCTTCATTCAAGGTGCTCTGGGTCTATAAACTGTCTCAAGTCTGGAAATAGATTAAGGGTCCGTGACTCTGTGTTTTGCAATAGACTTCTGTTCACTTGACCTAGAACTCTTTTGTTTATACAGCTCAAACAAGAATTTAGTAGACTGCCCTTCTATTGTAATTCTAAGTATCCCATGATTTACTAGCCAATGCAACAAATCTCTGTGAGTCATATAATTTATTTTTATTTTTTTAAATACCAAAAAAACACCAATTAGATGCAAACATTCCTATTTTGATCATTCCATTCTACATATATAATCAGTAATGCACAATATCATCACATAGTTGCATATTCATCATCATGATCATTTCTTAGAACATTTGTATCAATTCAGAAAAAGAAATAAAAAGACAACAGAAAAATGAAACAAAAACAGAAAAAGAAAAAAAAATTTACATACCATACCCCTTACCCTTCCCTTTCATTGATCACTAACATTTCAAACTAAATTTATTTTAACATTTGTTCCCCCTATTATTTATTTTTATTCCATATGTTCTATTCGTCTGTTGACAAGGTAGATAAAAGGAGCATCAGACACAAGGTTTTCACAATCACACAATCACAATCACTATGTATAATTTCAATACATATATAGTGAAAGCTGTATCATTATACAGTCATCTTCAAGAAACATGGCTACAGGAACACAGCTCTACATTTTCAGGCAGTTCCCTCCAGCCTCTCTATTACATCTTGGATAACAAGGTGATATCTACTTAATGCGTAAGAATAACCTCCAGGGTAACCTCTCGACTCTGTTTGGAATCTCTCAGCCATTGACACTTTGTCTCATTTCCCTCTTCCCCCTTTTGGTCGAGAAGGTTTTCTCAATCCCTTGATGCTGGGTCTCAGCTCTCTAGGATTTCTGTCCCACGTTGCCAGGAAGGTCCACTCCCTGGGAGTCATGTCCCATGTAGACAGGGTGAGGGTGGTGAGTTTGCTTGTTGTGTTGGCTGGAGAGAGAGGCCACATATGAGCAACAAAAGAGTCCTTGGGGATGACTGTTAGGCCTAATTTTAAGTAGACTTGACCTATCCTTTGTGGGGTTGAGTTTCATATGAACAACCCCCAAGACTGGGGGCTCAGCCTATAGCTTTGGTTGTCCACACTGCTTGTGAGAATATGAGGAATTCAACTTGGGGAGGTTGAATTTTCCCCGTTTCTCACCATTTCCCGATGGGGACTTTGCAAATATTTTTCCACTCACTGATCAAATCACTCTGGGATTCATCGGGGCATCACACTGGACAGACCAACAAAATCTCATGTCCTACCCAAGGTTCCATTTACTTATGGTGTTCAACCAACTATCTACATAAGTTATATTAGGAAATGCACCAGTCAAAATGTAAATTTTGTACCAAATAAACATTTTTTAATTTAGTCTCAGGCATAAGTTGAAATTTTAAAATATTAATTACCATTTATTTTCAACACCCTGCAGTAATGACCTTCCTTTGTTCTTCCTAATGCAAAAATATTTTTAAAATTTGTACATTTAGTCACTATCATTATACACTCTAGGCATTCCTAGATTATACCATCTCAATCTTTATCGTCTTTCTTTGTGATTTCATTTATGCCCCAGCCCTCCTCCCTCTATCATTCTCATATGCAGCTTCACTCAGTGTTTTAAGATAATTGTATTACAGTTAGGTAGCATTGTGCTGTCCATTTCTGAGTTTTTACATTCAGTCCTGCTGCACAATCTGTATTTCTTCAGCTCCAATTACCCAATATACGTATTTCTATTTCCTGATGGTCTCTGTTACCAATGAATATTCCAAGTTTATTCACTAATGTCAGTTCATATCAGTGAGACCATACAGTAGTTGTTCTTTTGTTTTTGGCTAATCTCACTCAACATAATGTCTTTAAGGTCCACCCATGTTGTTACATACTTCATAACTTTATTCTGTCTTATAGCTGCATAATATTCCATCGTATGTATATACCACAGTTTGTTTAGCCACTCTTCTGTTAATGGACATTTTGGCTCTTTCCATCTCCTTGCAATTGTAAATAATGCTGCGATAAACATTGGTGTGCAAATGTCTGTTTGTGTCCTTGCCCTTATGTCCTTTGAGTAGATACTTAGCAATGGTATTGCTGGGTCATATGGCAATTCTATATTTAGCTTTTTGAGGAACCACCAAACTGCCTTCCACAGCGGTTGTACCATTTGACATTCCCACCAACAGTAGATAAGTGTGCCTCTTTCTCCACATCCTCTCCAGCACTTGCCATTTTCTGTTTTATTGATAATGGCCATTCTTGTGGGTGTGAGATAATATCTCATTGAGGTTTTGATTTGCATTTCTCTAATGGCCAGGGAAGTTGAGCATCTCTTCATGTGCCTTTTGGCCATTTGTATTTCCTCTTCTGAGAAGTGTCTGTTCAAGTCTTTTGCCCATTTTGTAATTGGATTGGCTGTCTTTTTGTTGTTGAGTTGAATAATCTCTTTATGAATTCTGGATACTAGACCTTTATCTGATATATTGTTTCCCATTGTGTAGGCTGTCTTTTTACTTTCTTGATAAAGTTCTTTGATGTGCAAAAGTGTTTAATTTTGAGGAGTTCCCATTTCTTTCTTTCTTCAGTGCTCTTGCTTTGGGTGTAAGGTCTATAAAACCACCTCCAAGTATAAGATTTATAAGATATTTCTCTACATTTTCTTCTAACAGTTTTATGGTCTTAGATCTAATGTTTCGATCTTTGATCCATTTTGAGTTAACTTTTGTATAGGGTGTGAGATATGGGTCCTCTTTAGTTCTTTTGCATATGGATATCCAGTTCTCTAGGCACCATTTATTGAAGAGACTGTTCTGTCCCAGGTGAGTTGGCTTGACTGCCTTATCAAAGATCAATTGTCCATAGATGAGAGGGTCTATATCTGAACACTCTATTCAATTCCATTGGTCAATATATCTATCTTTATGCCAGTACCATGCTGTTTTGACCACTGTAGCTTCATAATATTCCTTAAAGTCATGTAGCATGAGACCTCCAACTTCATTTTTTTTCTCAGGATACTTTTAGCTGTTTGGGGCATCCTGCACTGCCAGATAAATTTGGTTATTGGTTTTTCTATGTCTGAAAAGTAAGTTGTTGGGATTTTGATTGGTATTGCATTGAATCTGTAAATCAATTTAGGTAGAATTGACATCTTAACTATATTTAGTCTTCCAATCCATGAACACGGTATGCCCTTTCAACTACTTAGGTCTTTTGAGATTTCTTTTAACAATTTCTTATAGTTTTTTTCTGTATACATCTTTTATCTCTTTAGTTAAATTTATTACTAAAATTTTATTTTTTGGTTTCAATTGTAAATGAAATTCATTTCTTGATTTCCTCCTCAGATTGTTCATTGCTAATGTATAGAAACACTACAGATTTTTGAGTGTTGATCTTTTAACCTGCCACTTTGCTGTACTTATTTATTAGCTCTAGTAGTTTTGCTGTGGATTTTTCCGGGTTTTCAACATATAGTATCATATCATCTGCAAACAGTGAGAGTTTTACTTCTTCCTTTCCAATTTTGATGCCTTGTATTTCTTTTTCTTGTCTAATTGCTTTGGCTAGAACTTCCAACACAATGTTGAATAACAGTGGTGATAGTGGACATCCTTGTCTTGTTTCTGATCTTAGGGGGAAAGTTTCCAGTTTTTCCCCATTGAGGTTGATATTAGCTTTGGGTTTTTCATATATTCCCTTTATCATTTTAAGGAAATTCCTTTCTATTACTATCCTTTGAAGTGTTTTCAACAGGAAAGGATGTTGAATTTTGTCAAATGCCTTTTCTGCATCAATCGAGAAGATTGTGTGGTTTTTCTGCTTTGATTTGTTGATATGGTGTATTACATTAATTGATTTTCTTATGTTGAACCATCCTTGCATGTCTGGGATGAATCCCACTTGGTCATGATGTATAATTCTTTTAATGTGTTGTTGGATTTGGTTTGTTAGGATTTTGTTGAGGATTTTTGCATCTATATTCATTACAGAGATTTGTATGTAGTTTTCTTTTTTTGTAATATCTTTGTCTGGCTTTGGTATGAGGGTGATTTGGCTTCCTAGAATGAATTAGGTAGCTTTCCCTCCTCTTCGGTTTTTTTTGAAGAGTTTGAGCAGGATTGGTACTAATTATTTCTGGAATGTTTGGTAGACTTCACATGTGAAGCCATCTGGTCCTGGACTTTTATTCTTTTTTTTTTTTTTTTTATAATTTTTTATTAATTAAAAAAAATTACAAGAAACACAAATATCCTTAATATATGCTCATTCTGCTCTACATATGTAATCAGGAATTCACAATGCCATTACATAGTTGCATATTCATCATCATGATCATTTCTTAGAACATTTGCATCAATTCAGAAAAAGAAATAAAAAGACAACAGAAAAATGAAACACAAACAGAAAAAGAAAAAAAGAATTTTACATACCATACCCCTTACCCCTCCCTTTCATTGATCACTAACATTTCAATCTAAGTTTATTTTAACATTTGTTCCCCCTATTATTTATTTTTATTCCTTATGTTCTACTTATCTGTTGACAAGGTAGATAAAAGGAGTATCAGACACAAGGTTTCACAATCACACAGTCACACTGTGAAAGCTATATCATTATACAATCATCATCAAGAAACATGGCTACTGGAACACAGCTCTACATTTTCAGGCAGTTCCCTCCAGCCTCTCCATTACGTCTTGGATAACAATGTGATATCTACTTAATGCTTAAGAATAACCTCCAGGATAACCTCTTGACTCTGTTTGGAATCTCTCAGCCATTGACACTTTGTCTCATTTCACTCTTCCCCCTTTTGGTTGAGAAGGTTTTCTCAATCCTGCGATGCTGGGCCTCAGCTCATTCAGGAGTTTTTCTCAATCCCTTGATGCTGAGTCTCAGCTTATTCTAGGATTTCTGTCCCACGTTGCCAGGAAGGTCCACACCCCTGGGATCATGTCCCACGTAGACAGGGGGAGGGTGGTGAGTTTGCTTGTTGTATTGGCTGGAGACAGAAGCCACATCTGAGCAACAAAAGAGGTTCTCTTGGGATGACTCTTAGACCTAATTTTAAGTAGGTTTGACCTATCCTTTGTGGGGTTAAGTTTCATGTGAACAACCCCCAAGACTGTGAGAATATCAATAATTCAACTTGGGGAGGTTGAATTTTCCCCCGTTCTCACCATTCCCTGATGGGGACTTTGCAAATACTTTTCCATTCACTGATCAAATCACTCTGGGATTCATCAGGACCTCACTCTGGACAAACCAACAAAATCTCATGTCCTACCCAAGGTTCCATGTACTTCTGTTGTTCAACCAACTATCTACATAACTTATATTAGGAGATGCACTAGTCAAAATATAAATTTTGTACCAAATAGACATTTTTTGATTTAGTCTCACACATAAGTTGAAATTTTAAAATATTAATTATCATCTATTTTCAGCACCTTGCAGTAATGACATTCCTTTGTTCTTCCTAATACAAAAACATTTTAAAATTTGTGCATTTAGTCATTATCATTAAACACTCTAGGCATTCCTAGATTATACCATTTCAATCTTTATCTTCTATCTTTCTTTATGATTTCATTTATGCCCCCAGCCCTCCTCCCTCTATCATTCTCAGAAGCAGCTTCATTCAGTGTTTTAACATAATTGTATTAGAGTTAGGTAATGTTGTGCTGTCCATTTCTGAGTTTTTATATTCAGTCCTGTTGCACAATCTGAATCCCTTCAGCTCCAGTTACCCAATATCTTACCCTAATTCTATGTCCTGATGGTCTCTGTTACCAAGAAAATATTTCCAGTTTATTCACTGTCAGTTCATATCAGTGAGACCATACAGTATTTGTCCTTTTTTTTTTTTTTTTGGCTAATCTCACTCAGCATAATGTCCTTAAGGTCCATCCATGTTTTTAAATACTTCATAACTTTATTCGGTCTTACAGCTGCACAATATTCCATCGTATGTATGTGCCACAGTTTGTTTAGCCACCCACCATTGAAGGACGTTTCGGCTGTTCCCATCTCTTGGTAAATGTAAATAATGCTGCTGTAAACATTGGTGTGCAAATGTCCGTTTGTGTCCTTGCTCTCATGTCCTTTGAGTAGAGACAGCATCTAGATCGGTCTTATTTTTTAATCCATTCTGCCTGTCTATGTCTTTTGATTGGGGAGTTTAATCCATTAACATTTAGTGTTAATACTGCACCGGTAGTACTTCTACCATTTTGCCTTTTGGATTTTATCTGTCATATCTAATTTTCCTTCTTTTTACCTTTACTCATAGTCTTCCTTTCTACACTCTTCTCCACATCTCTCTCTTCTGTCTACATATCTGTCTCTAGTGCTTCCTTTAGTATTCCTTGCACAGCTGGTCTCTTGGTTACAAATTCTCTCAGTGATATTTTTGTCTGAAAATGTTTTAATTTCTCCCTCATTTTTGAAGGACAGTTTTGCTGGATATAGAATTCTTGGTTGGCAGTTTTTCTCTTTTAATAATTTAAATATATCATCCCACTGTCTTCTCGTCTCCATGGTTTCTGCTGAGAAATCTACACATAGTCTTATAGGGCTCCCCTTGTGTGTGATGGATTGCTTTTCTCTTGCTGCTTTCAAGATTCTCTCTTTCTCCGACATTGTGATTAGTAAGTGTCTTGGAGTATGTCTATTTGGATCTATTCTCTTTGGGGTATGCTGCAGTACTTGGATATGTAATTTTAAGTCTTTCATAAGAGTTGGGAAATTTTCAGTGATAATTTTCTCCATTAGTTTTTCTCCTCCTTTTCCCTTCTTTTCTCCTTCTGGGATACCCACAACACGTATATTCACGTGCCTCATATTGTCATTCAATTCCCTGGGTTCCTGCTCATATTTTTCCATTTTTTCCCTATATTTTCTTTTTCTTGCCAGATTTCAGATGTTCCATCCTCCAGTTCAGAAATCCTATGTTCTGTCTCTCAAATCTACCGTTTTAGGTTTCCATTGTTTTTTTCATCTCTTCTACCGTGCCTTTCATTACCATAAGTTCTGTGATTTGTTTTTTTCAGATTTTCAGTTTCTTCTTTTTGTTTATTCCTTGCCTTCTTTATATCCTCCCTCAGTTCATTGATTTGGTTTTTGATAAGGTTTTCCATGTCTGTTTGTATATTCTGAATTAAATGTTTCAGCTCCTGTATCTCATTTGAATTGTTGGTTTGTTCCTTTGGGCCATAACTTCAATTTTCCTAGTGTGATTTGTTATTTTTTGCTGGTGTCTAGGCATTTAATTACCTTAATTAGTTTATTCTGGAGATTGCTTGTACTTCTTTTACCTAGGATTTTCTTGCTGGATTAATTTGTTGTCTTTCTGTTCTTTGACATTCAATTCAGCTTTATCTGGACCTCTAACTTAAGTTTTGTTTAACAGAGGAGAATTTTTCAGTTTTTGTTTTCTTGTTTCTTGCCCTGCTTGTATGGTGCCTTTTTCCTCCCACCCTTAGGAGGGTTTACTTGGGTATTATAGATGGCAGTTGGATTTTCCCAGACCAAACTGGCCTCCTATCAGGAAGAGAGTCACCTGCGTCGGTTTTTCCCGAGGGTGAGACCCAGCAGGTTGAAAGACTTTCCTGTGAAGTCTCTGGACTCTGTTTTTATTTTCCTGCCCAGCATGTGGTGCTTGTCTACCTGCAGGTCCCACCAGCATAAGATGATGCGGTACCTTTAGCTTTGGCTGGGGGTGTGGTGGAGACCAAGGAGTGGTTGTAGGCTGGTTTTAATGGTTTCAAATTACCAAGCCTTGGTGTCTGAATTCCTTGAGAGAGGAATTCAATCTGAGTTGGGCTTCACCTCTCCCCTGGGGAAGGCGCTGGGGCAAAAATGTGCGACCTCTGCTTTGACCAGGTACACCTGAGCTGGGGGCCTAATTTTAGTGGTCAGAATTTGTTAATTAATTCCACAATTGGTGTTTGATTGGGCTCAGGCCCTGCTGCTGGTAAAGTCTCTTTCCTTACCCCTCTGGGAAGTCTCCTGTGGGGGAGGGGCGCTGGCTGCCACGGCTTGGGGAACTCACGGTTCTGAGGGGACTCACAGCCGGTCCAGCTGGTTCAGATTGGGGTACGCTGTGTGTCCGGTCACTGATGTGGCCTCAGGAGTTGTTTTGTATTGTTTCTGGTTATTTAGTAGTTGTTCTGGAAGATGAACTAAAATGCTTGCATTGTTAAGCCGCCATCTTGGCCCCTGGACTTTTCTTTTTGGGAAGCTTCTTAATGACTGATTCAATTTCTTTACTTGTGATTGGTTTGTTGAGGTCATCTATTTCTTCTTGAGTCAAAGTTGGTTGTTAATGCCTTTCTAGGGTGTTGTCCATTTCATCTACATTGTTGTATTTATTAGCATAAAGTTGTTCATAGTATCCTCTCATTACTTCCTTTATTTCTTTGGGATCATTGGTTACATCTCCTCTTCCCTTTCTGATCTTATTTATTTGCATCCTCTCTCTTGTTCTTTTTGTCAATCTTGCTAAGGGTCCATCAATTTTATTGATTTTCTCATAAAACTAGCTTCTGGTTTTATTGATTTTCTCAATTGTTTTCATGTTCTCAGTTTCATTTATTTCTGCTCTAATCTTCGTTATTTCTTTCCTTTTGCTTGCTTTGGGGTTAGTTTGCTGTTCTTTCTCTACTTCTTCCAAGTGGACAGTTAATTCCTCGATTTTTGCCCTTTCTTCTTTTTTGATATAGGCATTTAGGGCAATAAATTTCCCTCTTAGCACTGCCTTTGCTGTGTCCCATAAGTTTTAATATGTTGTGTTTTCATTTTCATTTGCCTCGAGATGTTTACTGAATTCTCTTGTAATTTCTTCCTTGACCCATTGGTTGTTTAAGAATGTGTTGTTGAGCCTCCACGTATTTGTGAGTTTTCTGGCACTCTGCCTATTATTGATTTCCAACTTCATTCCTTTATGATCTGAGAAAGTGTTTTGTATGATTTCAATCTTCTTTAATTTATTGAGGTTTGCTTTGTGACCCAGAATATGGCCTGTCCTTGAGAATGATCTATGAACACTTGAGAAAAAGGTATATCCTGCTGTTGTGGGGTGTAATGTTCTATAAATGTCTGTTAAATCTAGCTCATTTATTGTATTATTCAAATTTCTGTTTCTTTATTGATCCTCTGTCTAGATGTTCTGTCCATTAATGACAGTGGTGAATTGAAGTCTCCAACTATTATAGTAAATGGGTCTATTTCTCTTTTCAGTGTTTTCATTTTTTGCCGCATGTATTTTGGAGCATTCTGGTTCGGTGCATAAATATTTATGATTGTTATGTCTTTGTGCTGAATTGTTCCTTTTATTAATACATAATATCCTTGTCTCTTTTAATTGTTTTACATTTGAAGTCTAATTTGTAGGATATTAGTATAGCTACTCCTGCTCTTTTCTGATTGTTATTTGCATGAAATATCTTTTCCCAACCTTTTGCTTTCAACTTATGTTTATCCTTGAGTCTAAGATATGTTTCCTGTAGACAGTATATAGATGGGTCCTGTTTTTTAATCCATTCTGCCAGTCTGTGTCTTTTGATTGGGGAGTTTAATCCATTAACATTTAGTGTTATTACTTACGGGTAGTACTTTCTTCTACCATTTTGCCTTTTGGATTTTATATGTTATATCTAATTTTCCTTCTTTTTACCTTTACTCATAGTCTTCCTTTCTACACTCTTCTCCACATCTCTCTCTTCTGTCTACATATCTGTCTCTAGTGCTCCCTTTAGTATTTCTTGCAGAGCTGGTCTGTTGGTCACAAATTCTCTCAGTGATATTTTGTCTGAAAATGTTTTAATTTCCCCCTCATTTCTGAAGGACAATTTGGTGGATATAGAATTCTTGGTTGGCAGGTTTTCTCTTTTAGTAATTTAAAATATCATCCTACTGTCTTCTCACCTCCATGGTTTCTGCTGAGAAATCTATGCATAGTCTTATTGGGTTTCCCTTGTATGTGATGGATTGCCTTTCTCTTGCTGCTTTCAAGAGTCTCTCTTTCTCTTTGACCTCTGACATTGTGATTAGTAAGTGTCTTGGAGTACGTCTATTTGGATCTGTTCTCTTTGGGGTATGCTGCACTTCTTGGATCTGTAATTTTAAGTCTTTAATAAAAGTTGGGAAATTTTCAGTGATAATTTCCTCCATTAGTTTTTCTCCTCCTTTTCCCTTCTCTTCTCCTTCCAGGACATCCACAACATGTATATTCTTATGCTTCATATTGTCATTCAATTCCCTGAGTTCCTGCTCATATTTTTTCATTTTTCCCTATATTTTCTTTTTCTTGTCAGATTTCAGATGTTCTATCCTCCAGTTCACTAATCCTATCTTCTGTTTCTCGAAATCTACCATTGTAGGTTTCCATTGTTTTTTTCATACCTTCTACTGTGCCTTTCATTCCCATAAGTTCTTTGATTTGTTTTTTAGGCTTTCAGTTTCTCGTTTTTGTTCATTCCTTGCCTTCTTTATATCCTCCCTCAATTCATTGATTTGGTTTTTATCAGGTTTTACATGTCTGTTCATATATTCTGAATTAATTGTTTCAACTCCTGTATCTCATTTGAATTGCTGGTGTGTTCCTTTGACTGGGCCATAACTTCAATTTTCCTAGTGTGAGTTGTTATTTTTTGCTGGCGTCTAGGCATTTAATTAACTGAATTAGTTTATTCTGGAGATTGCTTTCACTTCTTTTACCTAGAGTTTTCTTGCTGAATGAATTTGTTGTCTATCTGTTCTTTGACATTCAGTTCAGCTTTTTCTGGACCTCTAGCTTAGGTTTTGTTTAACAGAGGAGAATTTTTCAGTTCTTATTTTCTTGTTTCTTGCCCTGCCTGTATGGTGCCTTTTTCCTCCCACCCTTAGGAGGGTGTCATGGTTAGGGACAGGTGTCAACTTGGCCAAGTTGTGGTACCTGTTCATCTGATTGGGCAAGTGCTGGCCTGTCTGTTGCAATGAGGACATTTCATAGGATTAGGTCATGATCACGTCAGCTACATCCACAGCTGATTCCATTTGTAATCAGCCAAAGGGGAGTGTCTTCTGCAATTAGTGATGCTAAATCCAATCATGGGAAGCCTTTTAAGGAGGACTCAGAGGAGACAGGTTGCATTCCTGCTTTGGCTGGTGAGCCTCTCCTGTGGAGTTCATCCAGGCCATCCATTGGAGTCATCGGCTTCGCAGCCTGCCCTGTGGATTTTGGACTCTGCATTCCTATGGTCACATGAGACACTTTCATAAATTTTATATTTGCAAGTGTTCCCTGTTGATTCTGTTTCTCTAGAGAACCCTAACTAATACATCTTGGTACCGGGAGTGGTTCTTAAGGAACAGAATCTTAAAAATGGGTTTTTATGAATGGTTTTCTACTCTGACTGGGCTCAGAGACACTAAGGACTCTGATTCCCGTAATCAGAATGACACTCCCAATCCATGGACTGAGTTGGCAAAGGAGATAGTCAAAATATCATCATTTGATTCTCCTAATGCTTCGCTTGTACGAAGCCAGACTCTGGGGGATAATGTTTTTGACACCTTTACAGAGTTTTGTAGAAATAAGAGTTATAGAGATGTTGGTTGGTTGTTGTTAGATACACTGTCTACATTAAAGGGTGAAAGGGATGGGCTTAAGGCTTCAAACAAGAAGCTTAAGTGCCGTCTGAAAGATGTAGAGGTTTCTATGAGTATCCTGAAGGAAAATTTTATTTCCTGTAGCCATAGACTTGAGATCTCTGAAAATCAGACTCAGAATCTTATTGTTAGAGTAGCAACTTTACAACGTAAACTGAAATCTCAGTCTTGCATGGTGTCTGCCGTTAAAGTGAGGGCATTGATTGGAAAGGAGTGGGACCCTGAAAAATGGGATGGTGACATATGGATTGATAATGATGTTGGGGGTGAGGTTGAAACCCTAGACCATGCTGAGCCTTCTTTAGATAACCCTGTAATAGTCTGCCCTGAGGACATAGCCGCCCCACCTCCAGCCTGCCTTGAGGAATTGGCCACCCAACCTCCTCCTGAAGGGATTAGCCCTAGAGTTATTAATCCTGTTTCACCAGATGAAACTGCAAATGAAAGCCCTGAAGCAAATGGCTTGGAAGATATTTCTAATTCTTTTCATGACCCACCCCCACCACCCCTCATTTCTTCTAGACCTATAACTAGACTAAAGTCCCAACAGGCCCCTAAAGGTGAGGTACAAAGTATCACACATGAGGAGGTACGTTATACTCCAAAAGAACTGTGTGAGTTTTCCAATTTATATAGACAGAAATCAGGGGGATATGTGTGGCAATGGATCTTAAGAGTGTGGGATAATGGTGGGAGGAATATAAGGCTGGATCAGGCTGAATGTATTGATATGGGCCCACTAAGCAGAGATTCTGCATTCAATGTTATAGCTAGAGCAGTTAGAAAAGGTGTTAACAGCTTGTTTGGGTGGTTGGTTGAAACATGGATCAAAAGGTGGCCAACATTACCTGAGGTTGAAATGCCAGAACTGCCCTGGTATAATGTAGATGAGGGGATCCAGAGGCTTAGAGAGATTGGGATGTTAGAGTGGATTTATCATGCAAAGCCTGCTCTTACACCCCAGGAATGTCCAGAGGATGCACCTTTTACCAGAACAGTGAGAAATAAATTTGTGAGACTAGCACCATCATCCCTCAAGAGCTCTGTGGTTGCACTTCTCTGTAGGTCAGATATTACTGTAGGAACTGCTGTCACTGAGCTGGAATCCTTAAACACAATGGGGATGACAGGATCCCGAGTTGGCAGAAGCCAGGTGGCAGCACTTAATCACCAAAGACAGGGTAGACGTGGGTATTATAATAGACAACAAACTCAAAGGAGGCATCAAAATTATATGACACGCAGAGATTTGTGGCATTGGCTAGTAAATCATGGGGTGCCTAGAAATACAATAGAAGGGCAGTCTACAAAATTCTTGTTGGAGCTGTATAAACAAAAGAGTTCTAGGTCAAGGGAACAGAAGTCTAACCTGAATTACAAAAACACAGAGTCACGGCCCCTTAACCAATTTCCAGACTTGAAACAGTTTACAGACCCTGAGCCCCTTGAATGAAGGGGAGGCCAGATCTCTTCGGGGGAGCACCCTGTTACACTGCCACAAATTTATACTGTTAACCTTCCTCTAAGTCTTCCCCAAGGAGACCGACGGCCTTTTACCAGGGTAACTGTGCATTGGGGAAAAGGAAATAATCAGATATTTCGGGGATTATTAGACACTGGTTCAGAAGTGACATTAATTCCAGGGGACCCAAAACGTCACTCTGGACCACCAGTCAGAGTGGGGGCTTATGGAGGCCAGGTGATCAATGGAGTTTTAGCTCAGGTCCGTCTCACAGTGGGTCCAGTGGGCCCCCGGATCCATCCTGTAGTTATTTCCCCAGTTCCAGAATGTATAATTGGCATAGACATACTGAGCAACTGGCAGAATCCCCACGTTGGTTCTCTAACTCGTGCAGTGAGGGCTATTATGGTGGGAAAGGCCAAGTGGAAGCCACTAGAACTGCCCCTACCAAGCAAAATAGTAAATCAAAAGCAATACCGTATACCTGGAGGGATTGCAGAGATTACTGCCACTCTTAAGGACTTGAAAGATGCAGGGGTGGTGATTCCCACCACATCCCCTTTCAACTCTCCTATTTGGCCTGTGCAGAAAACAGATGGGTCTTGGAGAATGACAGTGGATTATCGTAAACTCAACCAGGTGGTAACTCCAATTGCAGCTGCTGTTCCAGATGTAGTATCATTGCTTGAGCAAATCAATACATCCCCTGGTACCTGGTATGCAGCTATTGATCTGGCAAATGCTTTTTTCTCAATAGCTATTAGTAAGGACCACCAGAAGCAGTTTGCTTTCAGCTGGCAAGGTCAGCAATATACTTTCACTGTCCTACCTCAGGGGTATATCAACTCTCCAGCCCTATGTCACAATCTTGTTCGCAGAGACCTTGATCGTTTCTCCCTCCCACAAGACATCACACTGGTCCATTATATTGATGATATCATGTTGATTGGACCTAGTGAGCAAGAAGTAGCAAGTACTCTAGATTTACTGGTAAGGCATTTGCGTGTCAGAGGATGGGAGATAAATCCAACAAAAATACAGGGGCCTTCCACCTCAGTAAAATTTCTAGGTGTCCAGTGGTGTGGGGCATGTCGAGATATCCCTTCTAAGGTGAAGGATAAATTGCTGCATCTGGCCCCTCCCACAACCAAAAAAGAGGTACAACGCCTAGTGGGTCTTTTTGGATTTTGGCGACAACGTATTCCTCATTTGGGTGTGCTACTCTGGCCCATTTATCGAGTGACCAGAAAAGCTGCTAATTTTGAGTGGGGACCTGAACAAGAGGAGGCTCTGCGACAGGTCCAGGCTGCTGTGCAAGCTGCTCTGCCACTTGGGCCATATGATCCAGCAGATCCAATGGTGCTGGAAGTGTCAGTGGCAAATAGAGATGCTGTCTGGAGCCTTTGGCAGGCCCCTATAGGAGAATCACAATGCAGACCCTTAGGATTTTGGAGCAAAGCCTTACCATCTGCTGCAGATAACTACTCTCCTTTTAAGAAACAGCTTTTGGCCTGCTACTGGGCCTTAGTAGAGACTGAACGCTTAACCATGGGCCACCAAGTTACCATGAGACCTGAGTTGCCTATCATGAGTTGGGTGTTGTCTGACCCACCAAGCCATAAAGTTGGGCGTGCACAGCAGCACTCTATTGTAAAGTGGAAATGGTATATACGAGATAGAGCCAGAGCAGGTCCTGAAGGCACAAGTAAGTTACATGAAGAAGTGGCACAAATGCCCATGGTTTCCGCTCCTGCTGCCACATTACCTTCTCTTTCCCAGACCAGAGCTATGGCCTCTTGGGGAGTTCCTTACAGTGAATTGACTGAGGAAGAGAAAACTCGGGCCTGGTTTACAGATGGTTCAGCACGATATGCAGGTACCACCCAAAAGTGGACAGCTGCAGCATTACAACCCCTTTCTGGGGTGTCCTTGAAGGACAGTGGTAAGGGGAAATCCTCCCAGTGGGCAGAACTTCGAGCAGTGCACCTGGTTGTTCATTTTGCTTGGAAGGAAAACTGGCCAGAGATGCGTTTGTATACTGACTCATGGGCTGTTGCTAATGGTTTGGCTGGATGGTCAGGGACTTGGAAAGACCATAATTGGAAAATTGGTGACAAAGAGGTCTGGGGAAGAAGTATGTGGATAGACCTTTCTGAGTGGGCTAAAAACATGAAGATATTTGTGTCCCATGTGAATGCACACCAGAGGGTGACTTCAGCAGAGGAAGATTTTAATAATCAAGTGGATAAGATGACCCGTTCTATGGATACCAGTCAGCCTCTTTCCCCAGCAACTCCTGTTATTGCCCAATGGGCTCATGAACAAAGTGGTCATGGTGGTAGGGATGGAGGTTATGCATGGGCTCAGCAACATGGACTTCCACTCACCAAGGCTGACCTGGCTACAGCCACTGCTGAGTGCCCAATCTGCCAGCAGCAGAGACCCACACTCAGCCCCCGATATGGCACCATTCCCCGAGGTGACCAGCCAGCTACATGGTGGCAGGTTGATTACATTGGACCACTCCCTTCATGGAAGGGGCAGCGATTTGTTCTAACTGGAATAGACACATACTCTGGATATGGGTTTGCTTTCCCTGCACGCAATGCTTCTGCCAAAACTACTATCCGTGGGCTTACAGAATGCCTTATCCATCGTCATGGTATTCCACATAGCATTGCTTCGGATCAAGGAACACACTTCACAGCAAATGAAGTGCGGGAATGGGCACATGCTCATGGAATTCTCTGGTCTTACCATGTTCCCCATCATCCAGAAGCTGCTGGATTGATAGAACGGTGGAATGGCCTTTTGAAAACTCAATTACGGTGCCAACTAGGTGGCAAAAACTTGAAAGTCTGGGGTAATGTTCTCCAGGAAGCTGTGTATGCTCTGAATCAGCGTCCACTGTATGGTGCTGTTTCTCCCATAGCCAGGATCCATGGGTCCAGGAACCAAGGGGTGGAAATGGGTGTGGTGCCACTCACTATTACTCCTAGTGATCCACTAGGAAAATTTTTGCTTCCTGTCCCTGCTACCCTGAGTTCTGCTGGTCTACAGGTTTTAGTTCCAAAACGGGGTGTGCTTTCTCCAGGAGAAACAACAGTGATACCACTGAACTGGAAGTTAAGATTGCCACCTGGCCACTTTGGGCTACTTATGCCTCTGGATCAACACACCAAGAAGGGGATTACATTATTGTCTGGGGTAATTGACCCTGACTATCAGAAGGAAGTAGGACTGCAACTACATAATGGAGGTAAAGAAGAGTTTTCTTGGAATATAGGAGATCCCCTGGGGCGTCTATTAGTACTACCATGCCCTGTGATTAAAATCAATGGAAAACTGCAACAACACAATCCAGGCAGGACCACTAATAGCTCTGAGACTTCAGGAATGAAGGTTTGGGTCACCCCACCAGGCAAAGAACCACGGCCAGCTGAAGTGCTTGCTGAGGGGAAAGGGAACATGGAATGGGTAGTGGAAGAAGGTAGTGATAAATATGAACTTCGACCACGTGATCAGTTACAGAAACGAGGACTGTAATGCTGTTTTGTTTGTGTTATACTATTTAAGTTGTAAGATATCAAGTTTAAGAATGAATGTTGCCCAAGGATTTGAACGCTATTCTGGAGAGATTTAATGTGTTTCCAGTTATATGCAGGACAGTTGAGTATTGTCAGGTAAAAGAAAAAATGTGTGCTTATTTGTTTTCATTTGGAAATTAAGTATGGTCTAAGGTGATATATATATATATATATATATATATATATATATGTGCCAAGTTGACAAGGGGTGGACTGTCATGGTTAGGGACAGGTGTCAACTTGGCCAAGTTGTGGTACCTGCTCATCTGATTGGGCAAGTGCTGGCCTGTCTGTTGCAATGAGGACATTTCATAGGATTAGGTCATGATCACGTCAGCTACATCCACAGCTGATTCCATTTGTAATCAGCCAAAGGGGAGTGTCTTCTGCAATTAGTGATGCTAAATCCAATCATGGGAAGCCTTTTGAGGAGGACTCAGAGGAGACAGGTTGCATTCCTGCTTTGGCTGGTGAGCCTCTCCTGTGGAGTTCATCCAGGCCATCCATTGGAGTCGTCGGCTTCGCAGCCTGCCCTGTGGATTTTGGACTCTGCATTCCTATGGTCACGTGAGACACTTTCATAAATTTTATATTTGCAAGTGTTCCCTGTTGATTCTGTTTCTCTAGAGAACCCTAACTAATACAGAGGGTCTGCTTAAGTATTATAGACCCCAGCCGGATTTTCCCAGATCAAACTGGCCTCCTATCAGGAGGAAAGAGTCACCTGCATCAGTTTTCCCTGAGGGTGAGACCCAGCAGTTTGAAAAATTTTCCTTTCAAGTCTCTGGACTCCGTTTTTCTTTTCTTGCCCAGTATGTGGTGCTTGTCTGCCTGAAGGTCCCACCAGCATAAGATGATGCGGTGCCTTTAACTTTGGCAGACTCTCCCTGCTGGGGGTGTGGTGGAGACAGAGGAGAGGCTGTAGGCTGGTTTTAATGGTTTCAAATTACCAAGCCCTGGTGTCTGACTTCCTTAAGGGAGGGATTCCACCTGAGTTGGGCTTTACCCCTCCCCTGGGGAAGGCACAGGCTCCGGACAAGCTCTCAAACAAGCTTGTTTCTGCCTATGAATGGGGCAGTTGCAGCCTGAGAAGCCCTGCTGCTGTATCAAAAGGCAGCCAAGCCTTTGTAGAAACACAACCACAAAAACTTCCATGTCTCTCTTTTTTTTCCTTCCCATCAGTGCTGCCCCCTTGGGCCAGGCGAAAATGAGAGACCTCCACATTGACCAGCATCACCTGAGCTGGGTGCATATTTTTAGTAGTCAGAATTTGTGAATTAATTCTACAACTGGTGTTTGGTTGGGCTCAGCCCCTGCTGCTGGTAAAGTCTCTTTCCTTTCCCCTCTGGGAAACAGCCTGTGGGGGAGGCACACCGGCCATGGTGGCTTGGGGAACTCACGGTCTGGGTGGGCTTGCAGCTGGTCCATCTGGTCCAGACTGGGATACGCTGTGTGTCTGGTCACTGACATGGCCCCAGGAGCTGTTCTGTACTGTTTCTGGTTATTTAGTAGCCCTGTTCTGGAGGACGAGCTACACTGCGCACATTGCTAAGCCGCCATCTTGGCCCAGAACCGAGTCATATAATTTTGACTCCTGCTTTTAGTTTGCTGTCTATTATAATAGCCATATCTACCTTCTGCCAATGCGGGATCCGGTCATCCCCATTGTGTTTAAGGATTCCAGCTCAGTGACAGCAGTTCCCATGGTGATATCTGACCTCCAGAGAAGTGCAACTACAGAGTTTTTCAGGGGTGATGGCGCTAGTCTCGCAAATTTATTTCTCACTGTTCTGGTAAAAGGTGCATCCTCCGGACATTCCTGGGGTGTAACAGCAGGCCTTGCATGATAAATCCACTCTAACATTCCAGTCTCTCTAAGCCTCTGGATCCCCTCATCTACATTATACCAGGGCAGTTCTGGCATTTCAACCTCAGGTAATGTTGGCCACCTTTTGATCCATGTTTCAACCACCCATCCAAACAAACTGTTAATACCTATTCTAACCCCCCGAGCTATAATATGAATGTAGAATCTCTGCTTAGTGGGCCCATATCAATAAATTCAGCCTGATCCAGCCTTATATTCCTCCCTCCATTATTCCACACCCTTAAAATGCATTGCCACACATATTCCCCTGATTTCTGTCTATATAAATTGGAAAACTCACACAGTTCTTTTGGAGTATAATGTACCTCCGCATATATGATACTTTGTACCTCACCTTTAGGGGCCTGTTGGAACTTTAGTCTACTTATAGGTCTGGAGGAAATGAGGGGTGGTGGGGGTGGGTCATGAAAAGAATTAGAAATATCTTCCAAGCCATTTGCTTCTGGGCATTCATTTGCAGTTTCATCTGATGAAACAGGATTAATCACTCTAGGGCTAATCCCCTCAGGAGGAGGTTGGGTGGCCAGTTCTTCAAGGCACACTGGAGGTGGGGCAGCTATGTCCTCAGGGCAGATTAGAAGACTCAGCATGACTTGGGGTTTCAACCTCACCCCTGACATTATTATCAATCCATATGTCACCATCCCATTTTTCAGGGTCCCATACCTTTCCAATCAATGCCCTCCCTTTAATGGCAGACACCATGGAACATTGAGATTTCAGGTTACATTGTAAAGTTGCTACTCTAACAATAAGATTCTGAGTCTGATTTTCAGAGATCTCAAGTCTATGGCTGTAGGAAATAATATTTTCCTTCAGGATACTCACAGAAACTTCTACATCTGTCAGACAGCACTTAAGCTTCTAATTGGAAGCCTTAAGCCCATCCCTTTCACTCCTTATGTATCCAGTGTATCTAACAACAATCAGACAACATCTTTATACCTCTGTCTCCACAAAACTCTGTAAAGGTGTCAAAAACATTATCCCCCAGAGCCTGACTTCATACAAGCGGAGAATTGGGAGAATCAAATGGTGATATTTTGACTGTCTTTTTTTGCCAACTTACTCCATGGATTGGGAGTGTCATTCTGATTATGGGAATCAGAGTCCTAAGTGCCTTTGAGTCCAGTCAGAGTAGAAAACCATTCATAAAAACCCATTTTTTAAGATTCTGTTTCTTAAGAACCACTTCTGGTACCAAGTTGTATTAGTTGGGGTTCTCTAGAGAAACAGAATCAACAGAAAACACTCGCAAATATAAAATTTATAAAAGTGTCTCATGTAACTGTGGGAATGCAGAGTTCAAAATCAGCAGGGCAGACTGTGAAGCTGACGATTCCGATGGAGGGTCTGATTGAACTCCACAGGAGAGGCTCGCCAGCCGAAGCAGGAAGAGAGCCTTTCTGTTCTGAATCCTCCTTAAAAGACTTCCAGTGATTAGATTAAGCATCACTCATTGCAGAAGACACTCCCCTTTGCTGATTACAAATGGAATCAGCTGTGGATGCAGCTGACATGATTTGATTTAATTCTATGAAATGTCCTCATCTCAACAGACAGGCCAGCACCTGCCCAACCAGACAAACAGGTACTGCTACTTGGCCAAGTTGGCACATGAACCTGACCGTGACACTCCACCATCACCTTTGATCTTCCTGTCCTTCTCTTTAGGGTTGTTTGGGCTATGGTTATTCTTAATTTTTCACATTGGAAGGGTCTGTCTCTAATATGTGGTAGGGAAATGGATCCATCTGATATTCTGGAGAGGCTGGGCTAGGCTTCAGGACTTATCTGGAGCAGGGACCCATCTGGAGGTTGTAGGTTTCTGGAAAATTACTCTAGTGCACGAAACTATCTCACCCATTTTGACAGGTAATATTTTTATTATCATTAGCTTCTAAGTGTTTTCTATGAGTTATTTAAGAACATGTTTTAAGATTTTCAAATGTATGGGAGGGACATTTTAAAATTATTGCATTTCAATCTGTTTGCTTTGAGGTCAGAGAATAATCTGTATGTGGTCAGGTTTTGAAAATATTGCATATATGTTTTCAAACAATACGTAGTATTTAATTTGGGGGAATACAGAATTTTCTGTTTAGTCAGTAGATCTAGACTGTTAATGATGTTCAACCTTTATATGTCTCTATCAATGTTTGATTACTGTTTAATCTATGAGTCTCTGAGAGTTGTGTTTACATCGTGCACTATAATTATGTTTTCTGCCAATGTCTCACTATAACATCCATTTTTTGCTTTATATACTTTGAGGCTATTTGAGTACCTAAGTTCAGAATTATGATATCTTTCTGAGACTTGGTCCTCTCATAGCAGCAGATATTTATATAGCACTATGTGATGGTTTGAAGCTGACTGTCTCCCGGAAAAATATGTTCTTAAATTTAATCCATTCCTGTGAGTGTGAACCCATTGTAAGTAGGACACTTTGATGAGGTTACTTCAGTTAAGAAGGTGTGGCCCATCTCAATCAGGTTGGTCTTAATCCTGTTATTGGAGTGCTTTAGAAGGTGGTGTGTAATTTAGACGGAGAGAAAGCACCAGAAGCAAGAAATTGAAATTTGACCAGAAGAGAAGAGAGAGATTAGGAGATGCTGCTGTGTGCCTCACCAAGTGACCGAGGAGCCAAGGATCACCAACAGCCAGCCCCAGAACATTGGTCTTTGGGAAGAAAACAACACCTGGATGATACCTTGCTTTGAACTTTCTTTTAGCCTCAAAACTGTAAGCGAATTAATTCCCACTGATTAATCCAAACCACTGCACGGTGTTTTCTTGCGCACTCTAGGAAACAAAGATGCACTATGTGCCAAGCACTTTCTAAGTGTTGTCTGTATAAATTCATTTACTTGTCTAACAACTCTATGAGGTAGGTGCTATTAACACCCCCTTTTTACAGATGCAAAAATTGAGGACAGAGACATTAAGAGACAAAGATTAAGAGATTAAGATTTGCCCAATGTTTCCCAGCTTCTAAGTGGAAGAGCCAGGATTTAAACCCAGGTTCATTGCAGTGTTATACTGTCTCTTTTCTCATTATATGGTGAAATTCTTTATCCTTAATACTTTTCTTGGGCATAAAGGTTTTTCCCCCTAATATTATAGCCACACTGGTTTTCTTTTAGTTAATATTTGCCTGATTTATTTATGTACTGATATAAAACATATGTGTGTTATATATATGTGGACATTGTGGAGGCCATGGAGTGAATGGTAAGACCTACAAGATCACTATTGCTGACTGCAGATAAGTCTAATAAATTTGATTTATATTTTGTCTTTTCCATCAGGCCATTCCTTCAGGAGAGCATCCCATCTCCCAGGTCTGCTCTCAGATATCCTATCATCTTTGTGCTCTCACTGTAGTTCTTTGGGTTCTACATTATCCTCCCCTTCTAAGTCTAGGTGGATTGCAGAGTTAAGTTTATGATTATGATATAAAAACTTACCCCATAAAAAATCTAGTCTAATCTCTGTTATTTGGTAGGACATTTATTGTGATGGCTGATATATTTAGCTTTATTTTTACTAAATATGACATTCTGACTTCCATTTATTTCTGATGAGAGGTTTGCTTTCAATCTAATTGTTTTCCTTCATAAGTAATTTGTTTTGTTTTTACAAATGTACAATTTTATTTATTTGCCTTTCGACAAGTTTAAATACTTGAGGGGTACAGCATCACAGGAATTATTCATTGGCCTTAGCAGGAAGGTTACTATGGAATTTGTTTCTATGGGCACAAGTCACCCTTCCCCAGTTTACTCTGGTTTTTGTTAGGTTTGCCTCTGGGAGCCACAGTGTTGTTATTTTTGTTTGTACACATAAGCACATCTCTTGCCCAAATAGAATTCAGTTTCATCTTGGGCATTAATCCCTTTAATTTTTTCCTATGAATTTCTTTATTTCTTTTTTTTTTAATGTTTTTTATTGTTAAATATAACTATCTATGAAGAAAAGAAGAAAAAGCAATGCTTTTCAAAGTACACTCCGAGAAGTAGTAACAGAACAGACTTCAGAGTTTGTTATCGGTTACCATTCTACTATTTCAGATTTTTCCTTCTAGCTGCTCCAAATCATTGGAGGCTAGAAGAAATATATATATATATATATAGTAAAAAATCACCTATATACAAAAAAGCAATACATTTCAAAGCACAACACAACAGTTAGTTGTAGAACAGATTTCAGACTTTGTTATGGGTTACAATTCCATAATTTTAGGTTTTTACTTCTAGCTGCTCTAAGATACTGGAGACTAAAAGGAATATCAATATAACGATTCAGCAATCATACTTATTTGTTAAACCCAACCTTCTCTGTATAACTCCACCATCACTTTTGATCTTTCTCCCACTCTTTAGGGGTATTTGTGTATGCCTATTCTAACTTTTTCATGTTGAAGCGGACTGTTGATAATATAGGATGTGGGATAGCACTAGTTGATGTTCTGGAGAAGCTGGCCCCTCTGCATTTCAGAACTTATCTGGTCCAGGGGCCCGTTTGGAATTTGTAGGTTTCTGGAAAGTTACCCTACTGCATGAAACCTTTGTAGAATCTTATATAACACTGTAGGTGGTTTTTTAGGATTGAATGCCTTCAATTTTATTTATTTATTAAAAATATTTTTATTGAGAAATATCCACACACGTATAGTCCAACCATATTATACAATCAGTGGCTCACAATATTATCACATAGTTGTGTGTTCTTCACCATGACCATTTTTAGAACATTTGCATCACTCTAGAAAAAGAAATAAATAAAAAAAGAACTCATACATCCTATACCCCTTTACCCTCCCTCTCATTGACCCATGGTATTTCAATCTCCCCAATTTTTAACCTTTATCTCCCCCTATTATTTATTTATATTCTTCTTCTTGTTATTTTTAATCATCTATCCATAAATGATAAAAGGAGCAGCAGACACAAGGTTTTCACAATCACAAATCACACTGTTAAAGCTATATGGTTATACAGTCGTCTTTAAGAATCAAGGCTACTGGAAAACAGTTCAACTGTTTAAGTATTTTCCTCTAGCCACTGCAATACACCATAAACTGAAAAGAGATATCTATATAATATGGAAGAATAATCTCCAGGATAAACTCTAAACTCTGTTTGAAACTCTCAGCCACTGAGACTTCATTTTTGTCTCATTTCTCTCTTCCCCCATTTGGTCAAGAAGGCTTTCTCAGTCCCCTGATGCCAGGTCCTGGCTTATCACCAGGAGTCCGGTCTCACATTGCCAGGGAGATTTACACCCCTGGGAGTCATGTCTCAAGTTGTGGGGGGAGGGTAGTGAGTTCACCTGCCGAGTTGGCTTAGAGAGGCCTCATCTGAGCAACAAAAGAGGCTCTCTGGCAGTGATTTTTAGACATAAGGTTTAGCCTTTCCTTTGCAAGAATAAGCTTCATAGGGGGAGCTTCAAGATCTAGGGCTCAGCCTATTGAATAAGTTGTCCCCACTGCTTGTGAGACTATCAGGAATACCCTAGATGGGGAAGTTTAATATTTCCTCCTTTCTCCCCAGTCCCCCAAGGGCACTTTATTGCTGTGAATTTTGAGAAGAGCTTTGGTTGCAGTTCCCTTTGGTTGCAGAAGAACCACTTAGAGCAGCACAAATGGCCTTGGGCCATAGTCTTCTGGACATATTTGCCATTTCAGAAGTCCTGTTCCCAGCAGGCCCCACCCAGTCCAAGATGACAGAAGGAGCAGTAACTTGCTTTTTCACTGTCTGGTTTCTCTTAAGACCTTTTCCTTGTCTAGATATTGTACAGCTTCACTTCAAAGCATCTAGGAGCAAGCTTATTTTTATTTATTTATTTAGGGTGCATGGTCCAGGAATAGAACCCAGGTCTCCCACATGGAAGGCAGGCATCCTAACTGCTGAACTACCCTTGCACCCAACCAAGTTTATTTTTATCCTTCCTGTTTACATTTCACTGTGATTCCTAAGTCTATGAATGAGTGAAATTCTTTCACTAATTTTGGAAAATTCTCAGCCAAAATTTCTTGATCGTCTCTCCCCTATTCTTCTTACTTTCTCTCTCTGAAGTTTCCATTAGATCTATTTTGGACCTTCCCAATCCCCCCATCTCATGTCTCTTAGTCTCCTTTTTATATATTTTCAATCTCTAGCTCTCTGTACTACATTCTAGAGACTTTTTTTAAAAATTTTTTTATTAATCAAAAAAAAGAAAAGAAATTTACACAACATTTAGAAATCATTCCATTCTACAAATGCACTCAGTAATTCTTAGTATCATCACATAGATGTATGATCATCATTTCTTAGTACATTTGCATCGATTTAGGAAAAGAACTAGCAAAACAGCAGAAAAAGATACAGAATGTTAATATAGAGAAGAGAATTAAAATAATAATACTAATTATATATATATATAAAAAGGAAAAAAAAAACAAAAACAAAAGATACAAACACACAAACAAACAAACAAAAAACCATATTTCAGGTGCAGCTTCATTCAGTGTTCCAACCTAGTTACATTACACTTAGGTATTATTGTGCTGTCCATTTTTGAGTTTTTGTATCTAGTCCTGTTGCACAGTCTGTATCCCTTCATCTCCAATTACCCATTATCTTACCCTGTTTTTAACTCCTGTTGGTCTCTGTTACCAATGATATATTCCAAGCTGATTCTCGAATGTCGGTTCACATCAGTGGGACCATACAGTATTTGTCCTTTAGTTTTGGGCTAGACTCACTCAGCATAATGTTCTCTAGGTCCATCCATGTTGTTACATGCTTCATAAGTTTAGTCTGTCTTAAAGCTGCATAATATTCCATCGTAGGTATACGCCACAGTTTGTTTAGCCACTCGTCTGTTGATGAACATTTTGGCTGTTTCCATCTCTTTGCAATTGTAGATAATGCTGCTATAAACACTGGTGTGCAAATGTCCGTCTGTGTCTTTGCCCTTAAGTCCTTTGAGTAGATACCTAGCAGTGGTATTGCTGGGTCGTAATCCATTCTGCCATTCTATGTCTTTTGATTGGGAAATTCAGTCCATTAACTTTTAGTATTATTACTGTTTGGATAATATTTTCCTCTACCATTTTGGCTTTTGTATTATATATATCATATCTGATTTTCCTTCTTTCTACACTTTACTCCATACCTCTCTCTTCTGTCTTTTCGTATCTGACTCTAGTGCTCCCTTTAGTATTTCTTGCAGAGCTGGTCTCTTGGTCACAAATTCTCTCAGTGACTTTTTGTCTATAAATGTTTTAATTTCTCCTTCATTTTTGAAGGACAATTTTGCTGGATATAGGAGTCTTGGTTGGCAGTTTTTCTCTTTTAGTAATTTAAATATATCATCCCACTGTCTTCTAGCTTCCATGGTTTCTGCTGAGAAATCTACACATAGTCTTATTGGGTTTCCCTTGTATGTGACAGATTGTTTTTCTCTTGCTGCTTTCAAGATCCTCTCTTTCTCTTTGACCTCTGACATTCTAACTAGTAAGTGTCTTGGAGAATGCCTATTTGGGTCTATTCTCTTTGGGGTGCGCTGCACTTCTTGGATCTGTAAATTTAGGTCTTTCATAAGAGTTGGGAAATTTTCAGTGATAATTTCTTCCATTAGTTTTTCTCCTCCTTTTCCCTTCTCTTCTCCTTCTGGGACACCCACAACACATATATTTGTGCGCTTCATATTGTCATTCAGTTCCCTGATCCCTTGCTCAAGTTTTTCCATTCTTTTCCCTATAGTTTCTGTTTCTTTTTGGAATTCAGATGTTCCATCCTCCAGTTCACTAATTGTAGCTTCTGTCTCTTTAGATCTACCATTATAGGTATCCATTGTTTTTTCCATTTTTTCTTCTTTGTCCTTCACTCCCATAAGTTCTGTGATTTGTTTTTTCAGATTTTCTATTTCTTCTTTTTGTTCAGCCCATGTCTTCTTCATGTCCTCCCTCAATTTATTGATTTGGTTTTTGAAGAGTTTTTCCATTTCTGTTCGTATATTCAGCATTAGTTGTCTCAGCTCCTGTATCTCATTTGAACTATTGGTTTGTTCCTTTGACTGGGCCATATCTTCAATTTTCCGAGCGTCATCCATTATTTTCTGCTGGTGTCTGGGCATTTGATCAGATTTCCCTGGGTGTGGGACCCAGCTGGTTGAAAGTTTTTTCTGTGAAATCTCTGGGCTCTGTTTTTCTTTTCCTGCCCAGTAGGTGGCGCTCGTGGCGCTCGTCTGTCTGCACGGCAGTCGGCTCGGGAAACCGCGCGTGGAGGCGGGGGTCGCTGGCCGCCGCGGCTTGGGAGAGTGCCCGTCCAAATTGCCCAGCTGGCCCGAGACGCCAAGCCTGATGGGAGGGCCCCGCTATCCAACGTTCCCAGTCAGACCGGGGAGCCACGTGCGTGGAGGGGACCCCAGTTGCCAGTCGCCCCGGCCAGGAAAACGCGCGCCCCTCGGGTATCTCACCGCAGCGGATTCTCCCTGTCCGTTCAGCCGTTCCAGAATGGGGTACGCTGTCTTTTTGGTCTCTGTCGTGACTCCGGGAGCTGTTTTGTATTGTTTCTGTTTCTTTAGTTGCTTTTCTGGAGGAGGAACTAAGACCCGCGCGTCTTACTAAGCCGCCATCTTCTCCCATTCTAGAGACTTTTGAAATGATGTTATATTTATTAACTCTTTTCATTTGTTTCTATTTTGCCTTTTAAGCCACCCATGAAAATTGTTTTCAGTGACTATTTGAAATCTGGAAGTTCATTTTTTCTTTCCTGTTCTTACTTTTTAAAGTTTGAATTTTTATGAATTAAGTGAATTTTTGTAGTGTATCTTAATGTTTTTAATGATTTTTTAAAATGTTTTTTAAAATTTTTCTATTGTATGATAGCCTTTAATGATTTTAAAACTACTTTTGAGGGCCAACTAAAGTAGCTTGAGATTAACCCTGCTCCATGGATAAGTTAGAGAAGGGACAGGAGGGTGACTGAGGTGGCAATTTGGGAGAGCAGCTGACCTGGGAGAGCCTTCTGCACCACATGTGGCAGCCCTGGTTGCAGAGGCTGAGGAACTGAGAGGCATTGCCGCGGAAACCGCAGGAGTGCAGACTGGAGTGCAGGAGTAAGAAGTAAACCAGGCCGTGTTCCTTGGGTGCACTATCCTCACCAGCCCAGCCTTGTGACTGGGGACACACCTCACACCCCAACCTGAACCCCATCACCCTCTCCCATTCCCAGTGCTCCAGACACCCCCACCCCATTAGCTGCCTGTGCACGTACCTGCCCCCCACCCCCACCCCAAGAGCAGCCCAACCCATCTCTCCTGCACCACTCCTGAGCACTACCTCTCTCTCTGTTCCATGCAGACTGTTGCCAGCGCATAAAGGTTGCAGGCACCAACCTCCATACCTAGACTCCCCCCCTCCATAGTGTCACACAGCCTCACCCTGCCCTCCCTGAGCTCAGTACATCCCTTTATGGCACCCCCAGGCCCACACAAGTGCACAGGCCCCCCAATCACATCATTCAGCTCTGGGAACTGCAATTTACAGCACTCCCAGAACCACGCATGTGCACAGCCCTCAGTCTCACTTCCCAGCTCTGAGAAAGTGCTGACCTATGCAGCCAGGTCACATTGGCCCCCAATCCATGAAGGTCTAATGCCGACATGCTGCACAGCTCTACGCATGTGCACAAAGGGCCTCATGCCTTAGACCACGCACACCAGGGTTATGTTCCCAGACTGGTGCTCCCGCACAGCTACACCTTTCCTGGCCGCTGGGTGCCCACATTCACAATCATTAGCGTAACATCCCCAACCTGCACCCTTGTGCCCTGGAACATTACCATACTGAGAGTTCCACCCCATGTTTTGCTCCCTGCTGTACAGCCATCCCACAAACACAAGGCCTTAGACTACCAAAAGAAATCAACTCCTGAAGTAAATCAATCAAGTTATTTACATGCAACGAAGACAGCAGAAGATCATCAAGCATATCACGATGCAGACAGATATAGCCCTGCCTAATGGCCAAATTAAAACACCAGAGGGAACACAGAAATTGGAACAACTAATCAAAGATGTTCATACAACTCTACTTAATAAAATAAGTGGATAGCAAATGACATAAAGGAGATCAAGAAGACAATAGAAGAGCACAAAGAGGAATTTGAAAGAATAAATACAAAAATGGCAGAAATATGACCAAATAAAAAACATACTAGAGGCACACAACACCAGATTTGAAGAGACAGAAGAAAGAATAAGTGATATAGAGGACAGGATAATTGACTTCGAAGACTCAAGATAGTAAATGGCAAAAAAGACAGAAAAAATTGAATGGGAACTCAGGGAAACAATAGACAAAAACAAAAAAAGCACACAAATATAAGAATCACTGGTGTCCCAGAAGGAGAAGAGAGGAGTAAAGGGCTAGGAAGAGTAGTTGAGGATATAATAGGGGAAAACTTCCCAACCCTCATAAAGGACATTAATAAACAAGTCAAAGAAGCCCAGAGAACTCCAAACAGAATAAATCCAAATAGGCCTTCCCCAAGGCACATACTATTCAGTCTGTCAAATGTTGAAGAGAAGCAGAAAATCCTGAAAGCAGCAAGAGAAAAACAATCTATTACATACAAGGGAAATCAAATAAGACTGAGTTCAGACTACTCAACTAGCATCCTGGAGGTGTGAAGGCAGTGGTATGATATATTCAAGATCCTGAAAAAGAAAGATTTTACAGCCAAGAATTTTCTACCCAGCCAAATTGTCCTTCAAAATTGAGAGATTAAAATTTGCACAGGCAAAGTAGTCCTGAAAGAATTTGTCAACAAGAGACCAGCCCCACAAGAAATTCTAAAAGGAGTTCTGCCAGCTGAAAAAAAAAGACACGAGAGGGAGGTATGGAGGAGGGCACAGAATTGAAGAGTACCAGTAAGGGTAATTTATTTTATTTTATTTATTTATTTATTATTATTTTTTATCATTCTGTTCTACATATATAATCAGTTATTCACAATATCATCACGTAGTTGCATACTCATCATCATGATCATTTCTTGGAACATTTGCATCTATTCAGAAAAAGAAATAAAAAGAAAACATAAAAATTTATACATACCATACCCCTCACCCCTTCCTTTCATTGATCACTAGCATTTCAAACTAAATTTATTTTAACATTTGTTTTCTCTATTATTTATTTTTATTCCATATAAATAAATGTCTACTGATCTGTTGATTAGGTAGATAAAAGGAGCATCAGACACAAAGTTTTCACAATCATACAGTCACATTGTGAAAGCTATATGATTATACAGTCATCTTCAAGAAACATGGCTACTGGAACACAGCTCTACATTTTCAGACAGTTCACTCCAGCCTCTCCATTATATCTTGGATAACAAGGTGATATCTACTTAATGCATAAGAATAACCTCCAGGATAACCTCTCGACTCTGTTTGGAATCTCTCAGCCATTGACACTTTGTCTCATTTCACTCTTCCCCCTTTTGGTCGAGAAGGTTTTCTCAATCCCTTGATTCTGGGTCTCAGCTCATTCTAGGATTTCTGTCCCACGTTGCCAGGAAGGTCCACACCCCTGGGAGTCATGTCCCACATAGACAGGGGGAGGGTGGTGAGTTTGCTTGTTGTGTTGGCTGGAGAGAGAGGCCACATCTGAGTAACAAAAGAGGTTCTATTGGGGGTGACTCTTAGGCCTAATTTTAAGTAGGCTTGACCTATAAACTCCAAGACTGGGGGCTCAGCCTATAGCTTTGGTTCTCTACACTGCTTGTGAGAATATCAAGAATTCAGCTTGGGGAAGTTGAATTTCCCCCCCCCTTCTTACCATTCCCCGAAGGGGACTTTGCAAATACTTTTTTATTCACTGTTCAAATCACTCTGGACAAACCCACAAAATCTCATGTTCTACTCAAGGTTCCATGTACTTATGGTGTTCAATTAAGCTGTCTACATAAGTTATATTAGGAAATGTACTACTCAAAATATAAATTTTGTACCAAATAAACATTTTTTTGTTTTAGTCTCACACATAAATTGAAATTTTAAAATATTAATTACCATCTATTTTCAGCAAGTAAGGGTAATTTAAAGAATACAAAGGGAAAGAGGGAAAAGAATATATAGATCTGAAAAATAAAATGAGAAAGATAGCATGGTGGAATCAAGAAATGCCTTTTCAGTAATAACTCTGAGTGTTAACGGACTAAATTTACCAATGAAAAGATACAGATTAGTAGAATGGATTAAGAAACATAATTCAGTTATATGCTGCTTATAAGAGACTCATTTTAGACATAAGGATACAAATAGATTCAAAGTAAAATGATGAAAAAAGATTTTCTATGTAAGTTGTAACCAAAAGAAAGCAGGAGTAGCTATACTAATATTGGACAAAATAGACTTTAAATGTAAAGATATCATAAGAGACAAAGAAGGGCGCTATATACTAATTAAAGTGTCAATTCACCAAGATAATATAGCAATCATAAATGCTTATGCTCCCAATAAAGGAGCTCCAAAGTACATGAGACAGACATTGGCAAAACTGAAGGGAGAGATAGATGTTTCAACAATAATAGTAGGAGACTTCAATACACCACTCAGCTCTATAGATAGAACAACCAGACAGAAATCAACAAGGAAATAGAGAAGTTAAATAATTTGATAAATGAATTAGACTTAACAGACATATATAGATCATTGCACCCCAAAGCGCAAAGTTACACATTCTTCTCTAGTGCTCATGGAACATTCTCCAGGATGGATCATATGCTGGGACACAAAACAGGAGTTTATAAATAAAAAAATATTGAAATTATTCACAGCACTTCTCTAATCACAATGGAATGAAGCTGGATCTCAATAACCACCAAAGAATGATAACATTTACAAATCTATGGAGATTAAATAACACACTGTTAAAGTGGGTTAAAGAAAGAATTGCTAGAGAAATCAGTAGCTACCTGTAGATCAATGAAAATGAGACTACAACTTATCAGAACTTATGGGATGCAGCAAAGGCTGTGCCGAGAGGGAAATTTATTGCCTTAGATGACTATATTAAAAAACAAGAAAGAGCAAAAATCGAGGACTTAACATCAATCCTGGAGGAACCTGAGAAAGAACAACAAACTAACCCCAAAGCAAATAGGAGAAGAGAAATAACAAAGATTAAAGTAGAGGTAAATGAAAGGGAGAACAAAAGAATAGAAAGAATCAATGAAACCAAAAGTTGGTTCTTTGAGAAAATCAATAAAATTGATGGGCCACTAGCAAGACTGACAAAGGAAAAAGAGAGGATGCAAATAAACAAAATCAGAAATGAGAAGGTGTGTTTTACCACAGACCCTGAGGAAATAAAAAAAATCATAAGAGGATACTAAGAACAACTATACGCCAACAAACTAGACAACTTAGATGAAATGGACCAATTCCTGGAGGCACACAAGCAAGCTACACTGACTCAGAAAGAAACAGAAGATCTTAACAAACCAATCACAAATAAAGAGATTCAATCAGTCATCAAAAATCTTCCTACAAAGAAAAGCCCAGGGCCAGATGGCTTCATAGGGGAATTTTATCAAACATTCCATAACAAACTAATACCAATCCTGCTCAAACTATTCCAGAAAGTTGAGGAAAAAGGAGCTCTACCTAACTCATTTTATGAAGCTAATATTATTTTAATACCAAAACTGGGTAAAGATGCTATAAGAAAGGAAAACTACAGGGCAATCTCCCTAATGAACATAGATGCAAAAATTCTCAATAAAACATTAGCAAGTCGAATTCAACAGCACATTAAAAGAATTATACACCATGACAAAGTGGGGGTTTATACCATCAATGCAAGGATGGCTTAACACTAGAAAATCAATTAATGTAATACAGCACATTAACAAACCAAAAGGGAAAAATCACACGATCATCTCGATTGATGCTGAAAAAACATTTGACAAAATTCAGCATCCTTTTCTGATAAAAACACTCCAAAAGATAGGAATCAAAGGAAACTACCTCAATATGATAAAGAGAATATATGAAAAACCGATAGCCAGCACTGTACTCAATGGAGAGAGACTGAAAGCCTTCTCCCTAAGATCAGGTAGAAGACAAGGATGCCCACTGTCACCACTATTATTCAACATTGTGCTAGAAGTTCTAGCTAGAGCAATCATGCAGGACAAATAAATAAAAGACATCCATATTGGAAAGGAAGAAGTAAAACTCATTATTTGCAGATGATATGATACTATACTTGGAAGATTCTGAGAAATTTATAGCAAAGTTACTTGAGCTAATAAACAAATTCAGCAAGGTGGCAAGATATAAAATTAATATGCAGAAATCAGTAACATTTCTACATAAGCAATGAGCTAGCTGAGGAGTCAGTTAAAGAAAAGATTCCATTCAAAATACCAACTAAAAGAAATACTTAGGAATGAACTTAATTAGGGATGTAAAGGACTTTTACACAGAAAACTACATAACATTGCTAAAAGAAATCAAAGGAGATCTAAATAGGTGGAAAGACATTCCCTGCTTATGGATAGGAAGACTAAATATAGTTAAGATGTCAATTCTCCCCAAATTTATCTACAGATTCAACACGTGCCAGTCAAAATTCCAACAACCTACTTTGAAGATTGGAAAAACTAACTACCAAATTCATCTGGACGGGAAAAAGACCCTGAATAGCTAAAAGCATCCTAAAAAAGAAGAACAAAGTGGGAGGATTAACACTCCCTATTATAATATTTAAATATTTAAAACCTATTATAAAGCCACAATGATCAAAACAGCATGGTACTGTCACAAAGACAGAAGCATTGACCAATGGAATTGAATTGAGAGTGAAGAAATAGACCACCAAATCTATGGTCAACTGATTTTTGACAAGGCCCCCAAATCCTTTGAACTGGGACAAATAGTCTTTTCAATAATTGGGCATGGAAGAACTAGATATCAACAGCCAAGAGAATGAAAGAGGACTCTTATCTTATATCCTACACAAAAATTAACTCAAAGTGGATCAAACACCTAAATATAAGACTAGCACCATAAAGCTTCTAGAAGAAAATGTAGGGAAACATCTTCAAGACCCAGTAATAGGAGGTAGCGTCCTAAACTTTACACCCAAAGCACAAGCAACAAAAGAAAAAAATAGATAAATGGGAACACCTCAAAAATCAAATGCTTCTGCACCTCCTTGTCTTCTACCTGATCTTAGGGAAAAAAGACTTTGTCAAAAAGGTGAAGAGGCAGCCAACTCAATGGGAGAAAATATTTGGAAATCACATATCAGACAAAGGTTTAATGTCCTGTATATACAAAGAAATCATACAACTAACAACTAAAAAACAAACAGTCCAATTATAAAATGGGCTAAAGATATGAATAGGCATTTTTCTGAAGAGCAAATACAGATGGCTCAAAAACACATGAAGAGATGCTCATTTTCACTGGCTATAAGGGAAATGCAGAGCGAGACTACAATGAGATACCAACTCATACCTATAAGAGTGGCTGCTATTAAACAATCAGGAAGCTATAAATGTTGGAGAGGATGTGGAGAGACTGGGACATTTATGCACTGCTGGTGGGAATGTATAATGGTGCAGCCACTAGGGAAGACTGTTCGGCGGTTCCTTAGGAAACTAAATGTTGAGTTGCCCTATGACCCAGCTGTGGCGGTAATGTGTCCGGTCCGGCCGGCGCTGCCGCTTGGGGTCCGTCTCTCAGCAAACGGGGCTGGCGCGAAGACGGAGGGGCGGGAAGGAGGTTGCTAGGCCTCTCTCCGAGGGGGTCTTCTGCTGCCAGCGGTAGGGGGAAGCGTTGGCCTACGCCTCCGGGGGCTCGGCAGGGATTGGAGCGCGCGTGGACGACGAAATCAAACCGCAGGACCAAGTGGAGTTAGCAAGACTGCGCACAAGGACCTTTATTCAAGGAAGTACACTTGATTATATAGGGATGTAGAGGGTAGGGGAGGGTGGATTTCCGAGGGCACTGTGATTGGAGGAGAGGGCTAGATTACTACATATAGGTTTAAAAAGAGGGGCTGGGGGAGGAGTGTTGAAAGAGAAGGGGGTTGTGTGTTCAATGTGGCAATGCAGCTATAGTGTAGCAGGAATGTAGCAAGGAGGAGGAGGAGATAGGTAGAGGCCCAATGAGAGAATTTGTGTGGGGCGACGTGTCTGTTGCCGGGGAGAGGGCTATACAGACGGGGCTCATGGGGCAACTAGGCAGATTTAAGGTTGCGGAGAAATAAGTGCCACAATTCCTCCCTTTTATTTTATAGAAAGAAAAATTGGGGGGTATAGATGATTTGGTGAGGAAGGGCGAGTAGAGAGGGGAGCGAGGCTTACCATAGGCTTAGGCAGCTTGCAGGCTCCCTGGGGGCTCATGAGGATTGTAGCGCGCATTCATGAGCCACGCCCCTGGAGGGTGATCAGTCCTCTGGGTGGGCAACACTTGCTAACCAAACCTGCGCCTGCTGGCGATGGCCTGCATCCGCGAAGGGGTTTTGAAGTTCGTGAGCTGCTAGAGCAAGAAGTTTAGTTTGTTGCTTGTGGTGAGAGATCTTTGTATATAAACATTTGAGCAGGAAGAGGATAATTATTAGAATGAGTAGCAGTATTCCATAGAAGAGAAAGTTAGAGGGCTGGAAGAAGGAGGTGAATTTTTTAAGCAAACTGTTAAGAAGGGAGTTTGTGATTTTGGGAATTATAATGTTTTCCATAGCTAAAATTTGTGTTTGAAGGTTATGGGTATAGTTCCAAAATGAGTCATTATAGGCTGTAAAGATCCAATCACGTAAGGTTAGGCGGGGTCGGGAGGTGTTAACAGGTACCGGAGTAACACAGAGGCGGGAAAAGGGGTAGCGTCCATCACAAGTAGACGAAGCTACTTCATATAGAGCTTCAATATCTAAGGCTAGTAAGTCAATTTGTTGCTGCAGGTTGAAAACCGCCCGGTGCATGAAGAGGTTTATATTGTCCTGGGTCCTTAACGTCCCCGCAGCAGTCTGTGTGAGGTTGTTAATGGCCTCAGCAGTGGTGGATGTTTGAGTCAGCACGACGGCAGCTGTGGCAGCGGCGGCTACTGACGCGACGACGGCAGTGGCGATCGCGGCGGAAACACCAAAGTCTCGTTTGTGGTGAGAGATCGAGGGCAGGCCCTCTGCCTTAACCGAGTAGGGAAGCTGAGGGGCCACCCAGGTGGAAGCGTTCAGAGGGATCCACATTAAACGGGGCTGTATAACAATAAATGCATAAGAATAAGAGTTATTTAAGAAGTTTGCAAGCTCACATTCTGCGAAGTTGTCTGTAGAATTACAAAGGAGGAAGAAGAATGGCGGGTTGACAAAGGTAACTGCTTCAACCTTAACGGTTTCATTGAAAATAAAGCTGTTATCATACAACATCTGGGCTACTGTGGATAAATTTTGGGGTGAAACCGGAGTGTTGTTATACACGGAGGAAAGGGTTATAGGTAAGACTGCCGCTAGCGGGCGCAAGTCGAGGCAGGAATATTTACCACAAAGGTAGCTCGTAGCTATGTACGAGTTCATCAAAAATGATGAAGGTGGAGTTATCGACTGCTGAATATAAGGTATAGGCCGTAGGAGAAGTTGGAGGAGCGGGGTGATGACAGGGTTTCCAGTCAAACCGATTTAGGTGGGGGTAGTCTGGCCGTTCCCTTGTAACGGCCGAGCAGAGGGGAAGGGGTGGGATAGTATGCTGCTCGGGTCGAGTGGTTAGGTTGAGGTTGTTATGTCCAGGATACCACCAGGCGCTCATCAAATGATAACCTGTAATTTTATTGCGCCAGGCCCAGGCATCAAAAGATGTAGAGTTTATTAGGTATACGCAGTTAGGAAAATCTGGAGAGCACGGGTGGCCCTGCTGATAAAGATTATTGCCGTTATAGTCATCATCCCCGTCGTTGCGAAGAAGGGTTAAGTTGAAAACGAGGGACTCCTTGGGCGGTCGGAAATTAGAGAGGTTTAATGATTGTTGAGCCGGCTGAAAGAAGATATTGCAGGGAAGCTGCAGTGAGCAATTGTTAATCTGAAACGTGGGAAAGAGGGGGCTATCAGGGGTAATAAAAAGGACTCCCGGGGGGTGTTGAAGCACTGCCCAAAGTTCCCGGGTTTTTGCTGCGGATGCTGTGGAAAGAAGCGTAAGCATTATTAGAAGAACTTGCTTTAAGCTGGGGGGGGGGGGTTACCACAGCGTTCTCGAGCCTCTTCATAGAGGTTGAGGAGCTGTCTTCTTTGAATTCGAGAGTCGTTTCGAAAGTCGTCTCCTTCGAGGGCTGTCTGTGTCATTTGGAAGACTAGACTTCTCATTCTGCGGCGAACCCGCCTGGTTGTGTAGGGCGGTGGTTGTGGTGTTTGTGGGTTATCTTCTTGTGGAGACCATTCAATTTGCATTTGCTCCATCCGCTTTCTCAGGGTTCTCATTCTGCATCTGTGGCGTCTGCTCGGTCTCCGTGGCCGGACGGATGTTTCTTCCAGGGATCCAGATCGGCTGCGGTCCATTTTCTGGAAAGACACAAGCAAAACCATGCCCCTGGGCAAGGAGAGGGGCTGGCCCTTGCCACGTATTGGTAGCTGGGTCACGCCAGCGAACTGAAGGGACCAGGGAAGGCCTGTATGAAGGTCCCCAATGTTTATGCAGGGGAGATAGTCCTTCTTTATCAAATGTGAGTAAGTTGAGGTGTATGAGGGCAGCTGTGACAAGGTCGCCTGGTGAGGCCTGAGGGAGATTACTCCTCTCTTTTTCTATTTGGATTTTTAGCCTGCGATCATAAAGCATGCAGGTAGACATGAAATTTCTGCCCCAGAGTCAACCGTGCCTGTATACCAGCGATTGTTTATTTTAATTTTGCGGATAGGCTTGTTGGGTGTTATAGGGATTGTCCACATTATGGCTTGGGGCCGGTTTTGATCCGGTTTTGTGTCTCTTGGGAGCGGGGCTGAGACATGCCACCTTTCAAGTTTAAAGGCTGTGCTCTACTAGAAGAGCGGCAATCCCGAGCCCAGTGATAGCCCTTGTTACAGCGAGGGCAGGGTGTCGGGGGCTTGCACTGGGGCCATTGCGGCCTTGTGGGCAGTGGGCTGGGTGTCGTGCAATTCTTTGCCAAGTGTCCAGTTTTGCCACATCTGAAGCAGGCTGAAGTTAGGGTCATGGCCATGGCGATGGCCTGAGCCAGTGAAGCTGCACTAGAGTCTATGTTGCTACATGCAAGTACCCAATCATGCATGGCTTTTTCCTTAATGGGCAGTATTGCCTGTTTACAGGCGAGACTAGCACCCTCGAATATAAGCTCCTTTGCAAGGGCGGTTTGCGCTTGTTCCCCCAGCACTTTTCGTTCACAAGTTTCTGTAACTCGCGAAACAAACGAGGCAAAGTCCTCGTCCTTCCCTTGAGTGAGTCTAGTAAATTTTTCAGGCTTAGCTGCTGAGCAGGAACGGAAGGTGCATAAAGCGACCTCTCTTAATTGGAGCCAAAACCCTGGAGGAGCTTGTGCATATTGTGCTGGAAGGGAGTATAAACCCGTTCCGGTATACGCTTCTGCTGGGAGATTAAGTCCAAGCGCCTGACCGGTAACAGCCTGTTTTTCTGCCTCTGAATTAAAATGTGCTCTCCAATCAACGTATTGACCGGGAGTGAGAATGGCTCGGGCTAGTGAGGTCCAATCATGGGGAGTGCACAGCTGTTGTGATAACTCCTCTAAGAGGTGGGTAGCATAAGGGCTAGCAAAACCATCCTCTTTTACCGCTTTGCGTAGCCGCTTGACCTCGTTGGGTTTGAGAGGGTACCATGCAAGAGGGTGCTGGGGATTAACCTCTGTATTCATAGGAAAACAAGCGACCGGCAGCATCAAGACAGGTTGTGGAGGGAAGGGGTTATTCGAAATAAATGGATTGGAGGGGTTAGTGGGCGGCCAAGATGGCGTGGCCGGAAGGAGGGCAGAGGCACAAAATGGCGGGCAGGGTGGGGCCGGAGCACAAGATGTCGGATAAGGCTCCTCCCCCTGTGGAGGGGTGGCGGCCAGGAGACAAGATGGCAGACATGGGGCGTTAGCTGGAGCATTAGGCTCCACCCCCCGTGGGGGGGGCTGATGGGTGGCATTTCCCTTTTTTGCTCGAGGGAGAAGGAGGAAGTGGCTCGCAAGATGGCGAGGAACCGCCCTCCTTAGGAAGGGCGGGGTAAAGGCACTTCCTGTTTTCTTTGTCTCCGCTCGAACAAGAAGGAGGAGGTTCGCCATTTTGCTCTGTTGCCAGGTTGTTAAGCTTAGGAGGACAGAGTTCGAGCTCATTATTTAGCTGCTCAAATAAGGATTCAGAGTCCGAATTAGCATTATTATGAGATTCCTCTGTATTATTTGAGTTAGCGGCTGATAAGTCTTCTCGGGGGGCGCTACCGGTCGGTGGCCGTGAGCCGTGAAGGCAGGAGCGAATGGTAATAAGCGTAGGCAAGAGTCCGGGGGGAAAACGCTTGCTTTCGTGCTCCATTTTTTGGGTGACTCGATCGATAAGTTGGTCATAGGTAGCAGGGTCCCACAGGTGTCAGGTGACAAGCCACAGGTTGAACAGGAGGTCCCAATAAATTTGGAGTTGACGAACTTTGCATTTATGAGTGTCTAACAGGGCTGCCAGCGCACGGACTTGGGGCACCTGGCGCACCGAAATGCGATTGCCCATGATAAGAGGTAAGTTGTTGCAGTGAGCCGAGGGAGGAAGGGGGCTGAGAAAGGCTAGATATTTTCTCCGATTAAGGGAGAAAAACTAGCAGGGTAATACACCCTACAGCGCAGAGAAACGTTATGGCAAGCAAAACCCTTTCTATTAGACTCCAATCCTTAGGGGCAATTTCTGCTAATATTACTGCGTACACCAGGGCTAGAAGAGAAATCAGCAAGAGCCAGTAATTCATTTAGTTCAGCTCGAGCTTAGAGGGGCTCTCAAGTGAATGAATTTAAGGGCCGGTGAGAGCGGGGGCGCTTACCTGCCGAGCGACGGGAAACGGGGCTGAAGAGAGGACGAGTGGCGGGGAGGTCCCTGTTCGGGCGCCAATTGCGGCGGTAATGTGTCCGGTCCGGCCGGCGCTGCCGCTTGGGGTCCGTCTCTCAGCGAACGGGGCTGGCGCGAAGACGGAGGGGCGGGAAGGAGGTTGCTAGGCCTCTCTCCGAGGGGGTCTTCTGCCGCCAGCGGTAGGGGGAAGCATTGGCCTACGCCTCCGGGGGCTCGGCAGGGATTGGAGCACGCGTGGACGACGAAATCAAACCGCAGGACCAAGTGGAGTTAGCAAGACTGCGCACAAGGACCTTTATTCAAGGAAGTACACTTGATTATATAGGGATGGTAGAGGGTAGGGGAGGGTGGATTTCCGAGGGCACTGTGATTGGAGGAGAGGGCTAGATTACTACATATAGGTTTAAAAAGAGGGGCTGGGGGAGGAGGAGTGTTGAAAGAGGAGGGGTTGTGTGTTCAATGTGGCAATGCAGCTATAGTGTAGCAGGAATGTAGCAAGGAGGAGGAGGAGATAGGTAGAGGCCCAATGAGAGAATTTGTGTGGGGCGACGTGTCTGTTGCCGGGGAGAGGGCTGTACAGACGGGGCTCGTGGGGCAACTAGGCAGATTTAAGGTTGCGGAGAAATAGGTGCCACACCCAGCACTACTTGGTGTATACCCAGAAGAGCTGAAAGCAATGATGCAAACAGACATTTGCACATTGATGTTCATAGCAGCATTATTCACAATCGCCAAAAGATAGAAACAAACCAAATACCCATCAACAAACAAGTGGATCAACAAAATGTGGTATATAAATACAATGGAATATTATGCAGCAGTAAGACAAAATGACATCCTGAAGCACATGAAAAGATGGAGGAGCCTTGAGGACATAATGCTGAGTGAAGTTAGCCAGACACAAAGGCAGAGATACTGTATGAGTCCAGTTTTATGACCAGCATAAAGGTATAATCAGAGGCTTATAATACAGAAGATAGGGGACTTAGAGATAAATAGAAGCTAAAGATGGGTGAACCATTCATTAGCTAAAGAGATTGAATTCCAATGTGAGGGAATAGACAGGAGAGAAGGTGTTTCTCTAGTGGGTCTAGAAGTAATATTGACGATGAACAAGATTGAAAGGGGTTGTATAGACCTACGTGTCCCACTGAATCATACTAGAAATGTGAATGAGTTCTTGTAAGAAGTACTTCAAAGATATGATTCTTGTATAAAGAGTGTTTAAGTCCAGGATACAGGGGGAAAACTGCTATTGCATGCTATGAGCTATGTTCAAAAGAAAACTATCAGCACTACCACAGCGACAGCAGAGGTAAATAATGGGGTGAGGGACAAGAGTTAAGAGGAGGTTTAAATTTCCTATTTGGTGAGGGTGTGTTTATTGGTTTTCTGTCTCTTGGGAACAAAGAAATGATCTAAAAGTGAGACTGTTGATGGACTGTGGACTTTGGTTCCTCTACATGATGCCCGATGAATGCACGTGGCTGAAGGATGCACTGATGGAGAAGCAGAATGGCGAACGATGGTGCATACTTATGAATGAAGGTTGTGCTGTAACAAAAAGGAACAATGTCGTGAGGCATGCAGTGATATGAATGAACATGTGGGACATTTGGTGAGACAAAATAAGCTGGAAACAAACAAAAAAACAACAACAATGGTATGGTCATCTTTAGAAAATGCTTATAAGAAAACGGGTCTAGATTGTAAGCTTTTAGAGCAGACACTACGTCTGGAATGGTGATCATTATTTCTGGATTTTGAGAGGCTGTTATATTTATATAACCTGATATTTATAGATAAGAACAAAGCCGAACAGGTTGGGGTTACAGTAATTCAGAACATAGGGGTAAGGGAGACAGTGTCTATATTTTAGAACCACACACACTTTTTGAGACCAATGGAAGAAAGGTTTATTTGATCTGGAATTGAAATTTTCTGTGATGCATAATCTAATTCAACCTATCTGTATAGCTCATTTGAACAATTGAAACAGGAAGCACAGAATAAGAAAGAGGTCTTTTAATCCTGTATAGATTATTATAATTCCTGGAAACATCCTAGAGTATATTAAGCAGAAAATCAAAAAGTACTGGCAAAGCCCTCTGAGGGAAAGGACTCTGAATGTGGAACTATTAAACCTATCACAGGAATCCTGTGATACTGTGTCAGACTTTAGGGACACCCAAATCAATAGGCCAAGCCCTCAATCATGATGTTTACTCTTGTGAAGCTTATGTAGGTAGCGGAGAAGCTTAGACTACCTATATACATGCCTAAGAGTTATTTCTGGGGGACCTCTGTTGTTGCTCAGATGTGGCCTCACTCTTTCTAAGCCCAACTCTGCAAGTGAAATCATTGCCCTCCCCCTACGTGTGACATGACATCCAAGAGTAAAAGTCTCCCTGGAGACGTGGGAGGTGACTCCTAGGATGAATCCAGACCTGGTACTGAGGGATCAACAATTCCATCCTGACCAAAAAGGGGAAAAGAAGTGTAATTAATAAAGTATCCGTAGCTGAGAGAGTTCAAATAGAGTCGAGAGGCTACTCTGGAGGTTGCTCTTATACAAGCTTCAGGTAGACCTTGCTACCTATCATAACCTGCCAACCCCTCAACCAGGACCATTCTAGCGAGTCTTAAAGAACACCTAGGGCAATTAAGATTCCACAAGGATTCCAGGCACTAGAGTTACTTTCCAGAAACCTACAACCTCCAGATGGGTCCCTGGTCCGATAAGTCCTGAAACCTAACTTAGCCTATCTGGAATATCAGGTAGTTCCATTTCCCTACTTCATATTAGTAACAGACCCTTTCAAAATAAAAAATTTAGAATTGCCATAGCCCAAATAACCCCAAACAGAGACATGGAAAGATCAAAGGTGATGATGGAATTATATATAGACGATAGCACTAACAAATGAATATGAATGCTAAATCATTAAATTATATCTCTTTTAGTCTCCAGTATTTTAGAGCAGCTAGAGGTAAAAACCTAAATTTGTGAAATTGTAACCCATGTCTACAACTAATTGTGGTGCTGTGCTTTGAAATTTATAGCTTTTTTATATATATGTTATTGTTCACAAAAAAGAAGGAAATAAAAGTTGATTGTGATAAAAAAAGTATTTAAGCCTTCTAGCCTCTTATATTCCGGAGTAGCTAGAAGGAGAAATATGAAAGGATCATCTGGTAGCCCATGACAAACTCTGGGATCTATCTTGTAATCACTTGTTGAAGAATGCTTTGAAAACTTTTGCCTTTTAATTTCTTTGCTTTGTATATATGTTATACCATACAATAAAAAAAGTTAAAAAAAAATCCATAGATGACAGGAGTGTTAAAATGTTAAGTGAGATCTTATATATCAATGGCTAAGAGCAATGCCTTGCATATAGTAAGTTCTCAGTAAATGGTAGCTATTATAATAAACAGTATAACAAATAGGAAATGAGTAAAGAACATCAGAAAATGTATGTTTAGATTTAAAAATGCAAATTAAAATGAGATATTTTTTGCCTATCAGCTAGTAAACCATTGAAAATAATAATATTTAAGTGTTGGGTGTAGAATAATGTGACGAGCAGGTTTATATACTACAGTCTGGTGAGAATATACATAGATATAATTTTTCTAATAAATAATTTGATAATGTGTATAATAGACTTATAAAATGAATAGTATCTTGACCAAGCCATTCATTTTCTAAGAATTTATCCTAAAATATTTTTAAATATCCAAAAATAAATATGTACACATGTACACTTATTTCAGTGTTGATTATATCTACAAAAATGAAAATAAACAAATTTCAAATTAAAAAGACCCTACTTCTTGAGATATTTTCTGAATGGTTGCTCTAGGGTTTATGTATACAACTTCACTTATCAGAATCAACTTCAGAATTATACCAATTTTATACCTGTGAGCTCTAGAAAATTTATTCCTATATAGCACTGTTACTTTCTTCCCCATTTGGTGCCATTATTGTAAAATGTGTCAATATATATTATAAATTCAACAGTGCAGTTATCATGATTATATGATTTTAGGTCTTTCAGAGAAGCTGAGAGTAGAATGGAGAGCCAAGTATGCATTTACAGAGTTTGCTATATTATCCTTCTTATTTACATTTCTGGTAATATCTATTTCTTCCTGTAGATTCAAGTAACCATCTGGTATCATGTCCTTGCTTTAGTAAAGCTTTGGTGCCACCCACCTCCTTTGTGCTGTTATTGTCAAATATATTGCATTTATATGTGTTAAAGACTCGACAATACAACTATAATCACATCGTTTTATGCAACTGCTTTTTTAATCAGTTAAGAGAAAAAATATATAGTTACACTATCTTTTATAATTACCTGCACAATTACCTTTACTGGCACTCTTTTTGTGTATGTGAATTTGAATTACTGTCTTGTGTCATTTGCTTTCAGTCTGAAGAACTTTGTTTAGTATAGTGTTTCTTATAAGGTGTATCTCTTGGCAATGGGTTTTATCAGTTTTTGTTTGTCTGGAAATGTCTTTATTTCAGCTTCATTTTTCAAATTGTGATAACATATATGTAATGTAAAATTTGCCATTTAACCACTTTTAAGTGTACAATTCAGCGGCATTAATTACATTTACACTAATGTGCTACCAATACCACCTTTCATTACTAAACCTTTTCATGATCCAAAATAGAAACTCTGTACCCATTCATTAATAATAACTCCCCATTCCCCTCCTACATGCCCATGGTTACCTGTAATCTGCTTTCTGTCTCTATGCATTTGCTTATTCTAGGTATTTGATGTAAGTGGAACCATACAAGCCTAGTTATTTTAAGCCTAGTTGTTTTATTTGTACTTTTGTGTCTGGCATATTTCACTTACAATGGTTGGCATATTTCACTTACAATGTTTTCAAAGTTCATGCATGTTAAAGCATGTTCACCCTCATTTTTTGGTAAATTTTTTTTTTTTGGGAGGGATGCATGGTCTGGGACTCAAACCCGGGTCTCCCACATGGAAGGTGAACATTCTATCATTGAATCACCTGTGTACCCCTCACCTTCATTTTATTTTATTTTATTTTTTATTAATTAAAAAAATTAACTAACACAACATTTAGAAATCATTCCATTCTATATATGCAATCAGTAATTCTTAATATCATCACATAGATGTATGATCATCATTTCTTGGTACATTTGCATCGATTTAGAAAAAGAAATAGCAAGACAACAGAAAAAGAAATAAAATGATAATATAGAGAAAAAAATAAAAAATACAAAAAATATATATTAAAAAACAAACAAACAAACAAAAAACTATAGCTCAGATGCAGCTTCATTCAGTGTTTTAACATAATTACATTACAATTAGGTATTATTGTGCTGTCCATTTTTGAGTTTTTGTATCTAGTCCTGTTGCACAGTCTGTATCCCTTCAGTTCCAATTACCCATTATCTTACCCTGTTTCTAACTCCTGATGGTCTCTGTTACCAATGACATATTCCAAGTTTATTCTCTAATGTCGGTTCACATCAGTGGGACCATACAGTATTTGTCCTTTAGTTTTGGGCTAGTCTCACTCAGCATAATGTTCTCTAGGTCCATCCATGTTATTACATGCTTCATAAGTTTATTTTGTCTGAAAGCTGCATAATATTCCATCATATGTATATACCACAGTTTGTTTAGCCACTCCTCTGTTGATGGACATTTTGGCTGTTTCCATCTCTTTGCAATTGTAAATAACGCTGCTATAAACACTGGTGTGCAAATGTCCGTTTGTGTCTTTGCCCTTAAGTCCTTTGAGTAGATACCTAGCAATGGTATTGCTGGGTCGTATGGCAATTCTATATTCAGTTTTTTGAGGAACCACCAAACTGCCTTCCACAGTGGTTGCACCATTTGACATTCCCACCAACAGCGGATAAGTGTGCCTCTTTCTCTGCATCCTCTCCAGCACTTGTCATTTTCTGTTTTGTTGATAATGGCCATTCTGGTGGGTGTGAGATGATATCTCATTGTGGTTTTGATTTGCATTTCTCTAATGGCCAGGGACATTGAGCATCTCTTTTTTTTTTATTTTTTAATTTTTTTATTAATTAAAAAATATTAACAAAACATTTAGAAATCATTCCATTCTACATGTACAATCAGTAATTCTTAATATCATCATATAGTTGCATATTCATCATTTCTTAGTACATTTGCATTGATTTAGAAAAAGAAATAAAAAGACAACAGAATAAGAATTAAAACGATAATAGAGAGAAAAAAAAACCTATACCTCACATGCAGCTTCATTCAATGTTTTAACATAATTGCATTACAATTAGGTACTATTGTGCTGTCCATTTCTGAGTTTTTATATCCAGTCCTGTTGCACAGTCTGTATCCCTTCAGCTCCAATTACCCCTTCTTTCTTTTTTTTTTTTAATTAACGGAAAAAATGAAATTAACCCAACATTTAGAAATCATACCATTCTACATATGCAGTCAGTAACTCTTAACATCATCACATAGATGCATGATCATCGTTTCTTAGTACATTTGCATCGGTTTAGAAGAACTAGCAACACAACCGAAAAAGATATAGAATGTTAATATAGAGAAAAAAAATAAAAGTAATAATAGTAAAAACAAAACAAAACAAAACAAAAAAACCTATAGCTCAGATGCAGCTTCATTCAGTGTTTTAACATGATTACTTTACAATTAGGTATTATTGTGCTGTCCATTTTTGAGCATTGAGCATCTCTTCATGTGCCTTTTGGCCATTTGTATTTCCTCTTCTGAGAGGTGTTTGTTCAAGTCTTTTTCCCATTTTGTAATTGGGTTGGCTGTCTTTTTGTTGTTGAGTTGAACAATCTCTTTATAAATTCCGGATACTCGACCTTTATCTGATATGTCGTTTCCAAATATTGTTTCCCATTGTGTAGGCTGTCTTTCTACTTTCTTGATGAAGTTCTTTGATGCACAAAAGTGTTTAATTTTGAGGAGCTCCCATTTATTTATTTCTTTCTTCAGTGCTCTTGCTTTAGGTTTAAGGTCCATAAAACCGCCTCCAATTGTAAGTGTCATAAGATATCTCCCTACATTTTCCTCTAACTGTTTTATGGTCTTAGACTTAATGTTTAGATCTTTGATCCATTTTGAGTTAACTTTTGTATAGGGTGTGAGCTATGGGTCCTCTTTCATTCTTTTGCATATGGATATCCAGTTCTCTAGGCACCATTTATTGAAGAGACTGTTCTGTCCCAGGTGAATTGGCTCGACTGCCTTATCAAAAGATCAAATGTCCATAGATGAGAGGGTCTATATCTGAGCACTCTATTCAATTCCATTGGTCGATATATCTATCTTTATGCCAATACCATGCTGTTTTGACCACTGTGGCTTCATAATATGCCTTAAAGTCCGGCAGCTTGAGACCTCCAGCTTCGTTTTTTTCCCTCAAGATACTTTTAGCAATTCGGGGCACCCTGCCCTTCCAGATAAATTTGCTTATTGGTTTTTCTAATTCTGAAAAATAAGTTGTTGGGATTTTGATTGGTATTGCATTGAATCTGTAAATCAATTTAGGTAGAATTGACATCTTAACTATATTTAGTCTTCCAATCCATGAACACGGTATGTCCTTCCATCTATTTAGGTCTTCTGTGATTTCTTTTAACAGTTTTTTGTAGTTTTCTTTGTATAGGTCTTTTGTCTCTTTTTTTTTTTTTTTTTTTTTTAATTAATTAAAAAAAGAATTAACAAAACAATTAGAAATCATTCCAATCTACATGTACAATCAATAATTCTTAATAACATCACATAGTTGCATATTCATCATTTCTTAGTACATTTGCATCGATTTAGAAAAAGAAATAAAAAGACAACAGAATAAGAATTAAAACAATAATAGAAAGAAAAAAAACAAAAACAAAAAACCTATACCTCACATGCAGCTTCATTCAGTGTTTTAACATAATTGCATTACAATTGGGTAGTATTGTGCTGTCCATTTCTGAGTTTTTATATCCAGTCCCGTTGTACAGTCTGTATCCCTTCATCTCCAATTATCCCTTCTCTTTTTTTTTTTTTTTTAATTAACGGAAAAAAAGAAATTAACCCAACATTTAGAGATCATACCATTCTACACATGCAATCATTAATTCTTAACATCATCACATAGATGCATGATCATCATTTCTTAGTACATTTGCATTGGTTTAGAAGAACTAGCAACATAACCGAAAAAGATATAGAATGTTAATATAGAGAAAAAAATAAAAGTAATAATAGTAAAATCAAAACAAAACAACACAAAACAAAACAAAAACCTATAGCTCAGATGCAGCTTCATTCAGTGTTTTAACATGATTACTTTACGATTAGGTATTATTGTGCTGTCCATTTTTGAGTTTTTGTATCTAGTCCTGTTGCACAGTCTGTATCCCTTCAGCTTCAATTACCCATTGTCTTACCCTGTTTCTAACTCCTGCTGAACTCTGTTACCAATGACATATTTCAAGTTTATTCTCGAATGTCCGTTCACATCAGTGGGACCATACAGTATTTGTCCTTTAGTTTTTGGCTGGATTCACTCAGCATAATATTCTCTAGGTCCATCCATGTTATTACATGGTTCATAAGTTTATCTTGTCTTAAAGCTGCATAATATTCCATCGTATGTATATACCACAGTTTGTTTAGCCACTCTTCTGTTGATGGAGATTTTGGCTGTTTCCATCTCTTTGCAATTGTAAATAATGCTGCTATAAACATTGGTGTGCAAATGTTCGTTTGTGTCTTTGCCCTTAAGTCCTTTGAGTAGATACCTAGCAATGGTATTGCTGGGTCGTATGGCAGTTCTATATTCAGCTTTTTGAGGAACCGCCAAACTGCCTTCCACAGTGGTTGCACCCTTTGACATTCCCACCAACAGTGGATAAGTGTGCCTCTTTCTCCGCATCCTCTCCAGCACTTGTCATTTTCTGTTTTGTTGATAATGGCCATTCTGGTGGGTGTGAGATGATATCTCATTGTGGTTTTGATTTGCATTTCTCTAATGGCCAGGGACATTGAGCATCTCTTCATGTGCCTCTTGGCCATCCGTATTTCCTCTTCTGAGAGGTGTCTGTTCAAGTCTTTTTCCCATTTTGTAATTGGGTTGGTTGTCTTTTTGTTGTTGAGATGAACAATCTCTTTATAAATTCTGGATACTAGACCTTTATCTGATATATCATTTCCAAATATTGTCTCCCATTGTGAAGGCTGTCTTTCTACTTTCTTGATGAAGTTCTTTGATGCACAAAAGTGTTTAATTTTGAGGAGTTCCCATTTATTTATTTCCTTCTTCAGTGCTCTTGCTTTAGGTTTAAGGTCCATAAAACCGCCTCCAGTTGTAAGATCCATAAGATATCTCCCAACATTTTCCTCTAACTGTTTTATGGTCTTAGACCTAATGTTTAGATCTTTGATCCATTTTGAGTTAACTTTTGTATAGGGTGTGAGAGATGGGTCTTCTTTCATTCTTTTGCATATGGATATCCAGTTCTCTAGGCACCATTTATTGAAGAGACTGCTCTGTCCCAGGTGAGTTGGCTTGACTGCCTTATCAAAGATCAAATGTCCATAGATGAGAGGGTCTATATCTGAGCACTCTATTCGATTCCATTGGTCGATATATCTATCTTTATGCCAATACCATGCTGTTTTGACCACTGTGGCTTCATAATATGCCTTAAAGTCAGGCAGCGCGAGACCTCCAGCTTCGTTTTTTTTCCTCAAGATGTTTTTAGCAATTCGGGGCACCCTGCCCTTCCAGATAAATTTGCTTATTGGTTTTTCTATTTCTGAAAAATACATTGTTGGGATTTTGATTGGTATTGCATTGAATCTGTAGATCAGTTTAGGTAGGATTGACATCTTAACTATATTTAGTCTTCCAATCCATGAACACGGTATGCCCTTCCATCTATTTAGGTCTTCTGTGATTTCTTTTAGCAGCTTTTTGTAGTTTTCTTTATATAGGTTTTTTGTCTCTTTAGTTAAATTTATTCCTAGGTATTTTATTCTTTTAGTTGCAATTGTAAATGGGATTCGTTTCTTGATTTCCCCCTCAGCTTGTTCATTACTAGTGTATAGAAATGCTACAGATTTTTGAATGTTGATCTTGTAACCTGCTACTTTGCTGTACTCATTTATTAGCTCTAGTAGTTTTGTTGTGGATTTTTCCGGGTTTTCGACGTATAGTATCATATCGTCTGCAAACAGTGATAGTTTTACTTCTTCCTTTCCAATTTTGATGCCTTGTATTTCTTTTTCTTGTCTAATTGCTCTGGCTAGAACTTCCAACACAATGTTGAATAATAGTGGTGATAGTGGACATCCTTGTCTTGTTCCTGATCTTAGGGGGAAAGTTTTCAATTTTTCCCCATTGAGGATGATATTAGCTGTGGGTTTTTCATATATTCCCTCTATCATTTTAAGGAAGTTCCCTTGTATTCCTATCTTTTGAAGTGTTTTCAACAGGAAAGGATGTTGAATCTTGTCGAATGCCTTCTCTGCATCAATTGAGATGATCATGTGATTTTTCTGCTTTGATTTGTTGATATGGTGTATTACATTAATTGATTTTCTTATGTTGAACCATCCTTGCATACCTGGGATGAATCCTACTTGGTCATGATGTATAATTCTTTTAATGTGCTGTTGGATACGATTTGCTAGAATTTTATTGAGGATTTTTGCATCTGTATTCATTAGAGAGATTGGTCTGTAGTTTTCTTTTTTTGTAATATCTTTGCCTGGTTTTGGTATGAGGGTGATGTTGGCTTCATAGAATGAATTAGGTAGTTTTCCCTCCACTTCGATTTTTTTGAAGAGTTTGAAGAGAATTGGTACTAATTCTTTCTGGAACGTTTGGTAGAATTCACATGTGAAGCCATCTGGTCCTGGACTTTTCTTTTTAGGAAGCTTTTGAATGACTAATTCAATTTCTTTACTTGTGATTGGTTTGTTGAGGTCATCTATGTCTTCTTGAGTCAAAGTTGGTTGTTCATGTCTTTCCAGGAACCCGTCCATTTCCTCTAAATTGTTGTATTTATTAGCGTAAAGTTGTTCATAGTATCCTGTTATTACCTCCTTTATTTCTGTGAGGTCAGTAGTTATGTCTCCTCTTCCATTTCTGATCTTATTTATTTGCATCCTCTCTCTTCTTCTTTTTGTCAATCTTGCTAAGGGCCCATCAATCTTATTGATTTTCTCATAGAACCAACTTCTGGCCTTATTGATATTCTCTATTGTTTTCATGTTTTCAATTTCATTTATTTGTGCTCTAATCTTTGTTATTTCTTTCCTTTTGCTTGCTTTGGGGTTAGCTTGCTGTTCTTTCTCCAGTTCTTCCAAATGGATAGTTAATTCCTGAATTTTTGCCTTTTCTTCTTTTCTGATATAGGCATTTAGAGCAATAAATTTCCCTCTTAGCACTGCCTTTGCTGCGTCCCATAAGTTTTGATATGTTGTGTTTTCATTTTCATTCGCCTCGAGGTATTTGCTAATTTCCCTTGCAATTTCTTCTTTGACCCAGTCGTTGTTTAGGAGTGTGTTGTTGAGCCTCCACGTATTTGTGAATTTTCTGGCACTCTGCCTATTATTGATTTCCAACATCATTCCTTTATGGTCCGAGAAAGTGTTGTGTAAGATTTCAATCTTTTTAAATTTGTTAAGACTTGCTTTGTGACCCAGCATATGGTCTATCTTTGAGAATGATCCATGAGCACTTGAGAAAAAGGTGTATCCTGCTGTTGTGGGATGTAATGTCCTATAAATGTCTATTAAGTCTAGTTCATTTATAGTAATATTCAGATTCTCTATTTCTTTGTTGATCCTCTGTCTAGATGTTCTGTCCCTTGATGAGAGTGGTGAGTTGAAGTCTCCAACTATTATGGTATATGAGTCTATTTCCCTTTTCAATGTTTGCAGTATATTCCTCACGTATTTTGGGGCATTCTGATTCGGTGCGTAAATATTTATGATTGTTATGTCTTCTTGTTTAATTGTTCCTTTTATTAGTATATAGTGTCCTTCTTTGTCTCTTTTAACTGTTTTACATTTGAAGTCTAATTTGTTGGATATTAGTATAGCCACTCCTGCTCTTTTCTGGTTGTTATTTGCATGAAATATCTTTTCCCAACCTTTCACTTTCAACCTATGTTTATCTTTGGGTCTAAGATGTGTTTCCTGTAGACAGCATATAGAAGGATCCTGTTTTTTAATCCATTCTGCCAATCTATGTCTTTTGATTGGGGAATTCAGTCCATTGACGTTTAGTGTTATTACTGTTTGGATAATATTTTCCTCTAACATTTTGCCTTTTGTATTATATATATCATATCTGATTTTCCTTCTTTCTACACTCTTTTCCATATCTCTCTCTTCTGTCTTTTTGTATCTGACTCTAGTGCTCCCTTTAGTATTTCTTGCAGAGCTGGTCTCTTGGTCACAAATTCTTTCAGTGACTTTTTGTCTGAGAATGTTTTAATTTCTCCCTCATTTTTGAAGGATAATTTTGCTGGATATAGGAGTCTTGGTTGGCAGTTTTTCTCTTTTAGTATTTTAAATATATCATCCCACTGTCTTCTAGCTTCCATGGTTTCTGCTGAGAAATCTACACAAAGTCTTATTGGGTTTCCCTTGTATGTAATGGATTGTTTTTCTCTTGCTGCTTTCAAGATCTTCTCTTTCTCTTTGACCTCTGACATTCTAACTAGTAAGTGTCTTGGAGAACGCCTATTTGGGTCTAATCTCTTTGGGGTGCGCTGCACTTCTTGGATCTGTAATTTTAGGTCTTTCATAAGAGTTGGGAAATTTTCAGTGATAATTTCTTCCATTAGTTTTTCTCCTCCTTTTCCCTTCTCTTCTCCTTCTGGGACACCCACAACACGTATATTTGTGCGGTTCATATTGTCCTTGAGTTCCCTGATACCCTGTTCAAATTTTTCCATTCTTTTCCCTATAGTTTCTGTTTCTTTTTGGAATTCAGATGTTCCATCCTCCAAATCACTAATTCTATCTTCTGTCTCTTTAAATCTATCATTGTAGCTATCCATTATTTTTTCTATGTTTGCTACTTTATCCTTCACTTCCATAAGTTCTGCGATTTGTTTTTTCAGTTTTTCTATTTCTTCTTTATGTTCAGCCCATGTCCTCTTCATGTCCTCCCTCAATTTATCGATTTCATTTTTGAAGAGGTTTTCCATTTCTGTTCGTATATTCAGCATTAGTTGTCTCAGCTCTTGTGTCTCATTTGAGCTATTGGTTTGTTCCTTTGACTGAGCCATATTCTCAATCTTTTGAGCGTGGACAGTTATCTTCTGCTGCTGGCGTCTGGGCATTTATTCAGATTTCTCTTGGTGTTGGACCCAGCAAGGTTGTAATATTTTTCTGTGAAATCTCTGGGTTCTGTTTTTCTTATCCTGCCCAGTAGGTGGCGCTCGTGGCACACGTTTGTCTGCGGGTCCCACCAGTAAAAGGTGCTGTGGGACCTTAAACTTTGGAAAACTCTCGCCGTCCTGGGGGTTCGCTAGCCGAAACGGCTTGAGCCGGCCCGGGGTCCGAACGCAGGGAGGGTTGCTGGTCGCCGCAGCCAGGGAAAGAGCCCGTCCGAATTTCCTAGTCGGCCCTGGGCAACAAGCGTGGCGGGAGGGCGCCAGCGGCAGCGGCCCGCCCGAGAGAGTGCACGTTCCCCGGGAGTCACGGGTTTGGAAGGGGCCTCCCCCACCCGTCACCGTTCTCCGCGGCCTGGGGGTTTCCGATCCAATTCTCTCAGTTGGTCCGGGGGCTGCGCGTGGTGTGGGCGCCAGCCGTCTTTGTTTCAGGGGACCGCCTCTCCAATTCTCCCAGCCGGCCCGGGAAGGGGGAAGGGAGTAACTCCGGCCGCTTGCCACCCCGCCCGGTAAGGCCCGCGCGCCTCGGCGATCTCACCCGAGCTGCTTCTCTCAGCCAGCCAGCCGTTCCAGGATGGGGTACGCTGTCTTTTTTATCTCTGTTGTGGCTTTGGGCGCTTTCTGTATCGTTTCTACTCCCCTAGTAGGTGACCTGGAGAAGAAACTAAGATCCGCGCGTCTTACTAAGCCGCCATCTTCCAGGAACGGTCTTTTGTCTCTTTAGTTACATTTATTCCTAAGTACTTTATTCTTTTAGTTGCAATTGTAAAAGGAATTCGTTTCTTGATTTCCCCCTCAACTTGTTCATTGCTAGTGTATAGGAACGCTACAGATTTTTGAATGTTGATCTTGTAACCTGCTACTTTGCTGTACACATTTATTAACTCTAGTAGTTTTGTTGTGGATTTTTCTGGGTTTTCGATGTATAGTATCATATCGTCTGCAAACAGTGATAATTTTACTTCTTCCTTTCCAATTTTGATGCCTTGTACTTCTTTTTCTTGTCTAATTGCTCTGGCTAGAACCTCCAACATGATGTTGAATAATAGTGGTGATAATGGACATCCTTGTCTTGTTCCTGATCTTAGGGGGAAAGTTTTCAATTTTTCCCCATTGAGGATGATATTAGCTGTGGGTTTTTCATATATTCCCTCTATCATTTTAAGGAAGTTCCCTTGTATTCCTATCCTTTGAAGTGTTTTCAACAGGAAAGGATGTTGAATCTTGTCAAATGCCTTCTCTGCATCAATTGAGATGATCATGTGATTTTTATGCTTTGATTTTTTGATATGGTGTATTACATTAATTGATTTTCTTATGTTGAACCATCCTTGCATACCTGGGATGAATCCTACTTGGTCATGATGTATAATTCTTTTAATGTGTTGTTGGATTCGATTTGCTAGAATTTTGTTGAGGATTTTTGCATCTATATTCATTAGAGAGATTGGTCTGTAGTTTTCTTTTCTTGTAATATCTTTGCCTGGTTTTGGTATGAGGGTGATGTTGGCTTCATAGAATGAATTAGGTAGTTTTCCCCCCGCTTTGATTTTTTTGAAGAGTTTGAGGAGAGTTGGTACTAATTCTTTCTGGAATGTTTGGTAGAATTCACATGTGAAGCCGTCTGGTCCTGAACTTTTCTTTTTGGGAAGCTTTTGAATGACTGATTCAATTTCTTTACTTGTGATTGGTTTGTTGAGGTCATCTATTTCTTCTTGAGTCAAAGTTGGTTGTTCATGCCTTTCTAGGAACTTGTCCATTTCATCTACATTGTTGTATTTATTAGCATAAAGTTGTTCATAGTATCCTGTTATTACCTCCTTTATTTCTGTGAGGTCAGTGGTTATGTCTCCTCTTCCATTTCTGATCTTATTTATTTGCGTCCTCTCTCTTCTTCTTTTTGTCACTCTTGCTAAGGGCCCATCAATCTTATTGATTTTCTCATAGAACCAACTTCTGGTCTTATTGATTTTCTCTATTGTTTTCATGTTCTCAATTTCATTTATTTCTGCTCTAATCTTTGTTATTTCTTTCCTTTTGCTTACTTTGGGGTCAGTTTGCTGTTCTTTCTCCAGTTCTTTCAAGTGGACAGTTAATTCCTGAATTTTTGCCTTTTCTTCTTTTCTGATATAGGCATTTAGGGCAATAAATTTCCCTCTTAGCACTGCCTTTGCTGTGTCCCATAGGTTTTGATATGTTGTGTTTTCATTTTCATTTGCCTCGAGATATTTACTAATTTCTGTTGTAATTTCTCCCTTGACCCACTCGTTGTTTAATAAGAGTGTGTTGTTGAGCCTCCACGTATTTGTGGATTTTCTGGCACTCTGCCTATTATTGATTTCCAACTTCATTCCTTTGTGATCCGAGAATGTGCTGTGTATGATTTCAGTCTTTTAAAATTTGTTGAGACTTGCTTTGTGACCCAGCATATGGTCTATCTTTGAGAATGATCCATGAGCACTTGAGAAAAAGGTGTATCCTGCTGTTGTGGGGTGTAATGTCCTATAAATGTCTGTTAAGTCTAGCTCATTTATTGTAATATTCAAGTTCTCTGTTTCTTTATTGATCCTCTGTCTAGATGTTCTGTCCATTGATGAGAGTGGCGAATTGAAGTCTCCAACTATTATGGGAGATGTGTCTATTTCCCTTTTCAGTGATTGCAGTGTATTCCTCACGTATTTTGGGGCATTTTGATTCGGTGCATAGATATTTATGATTGGTATGTCTTCTTGTTTAATTGTTCCTTTTATTTGTAGATAGTATCCTTCTTTGTCTCTTTTAACTGTTTTACGTTTGAAGTCTAATTTGTTGGATATTAGTATAGCTACTCCTGCTCTTTTCTGGTTGTTATTTGCATGAAATATCTTTTCCCAACCTTTCACTTTCAACCTATGTTTATCTTTGGGTCTAAGATGTGTTTCCTGTAGACAGCATATAGAAGGATCCTGTTTTTTAATCCATTCTGCCAGTCTATGTCTTTTGATTGGGGAATTCAGTCCATTAACATTTAGTGTTATTACTGTTTGGGTAATACTTTCCTCTACCATTTTGCCTTTTGTATTATATATATCATATCTGATTTTCCTTCTTTCTACACTCTTCTCCATACCTCTCTCTTCTGTCTTTTCGTATCTGACTCTAGTGCTCCCTTTAGTATTTCTTGCAGAGGTGGTCTCTTGGTCACAAATTCTCTCAGTGACTTTTTGTCTGAAAATGTTTTAATTTCTCCCTCATTTTTGAAGGACAATTTTGCCGGATATAGAATTCTTGGTTGGCAGTTTTTCTCTTTTAGTAATTTAAATATATCATCCCACTGTCTTCTAGCTTCCATGGTTTCTGCTGAGAAATCTACACATAGTCTTATTGGGTTTCCCTTGTATGTGATGGATTGCTTTTCTCTTGCTGCTTTCAAGATCCTCTCTTTCTCTTTGACCTCTGACATTCTAACTAGTAAGTGTCTTGGAGAACGCCTATTTGCGGTGCACTGCACCTCTTGGATCTGTAATTTTAGGTCTTTCATAAGAGTTGGGAAATTTTCAGTGATAATTTCTTCCATTAGTTTTTCTCCTCCTTTTCCCTTCTGTTCTCCTTCTGGGACACCCACAACAGATATATTTGTGCGCTTCATATTATCATTCAATTCCTTGAGCCCCTGCTCAAAATTTTCAATTCTTTTCCCTATAGTTTCTGTTTCTTTTTGGATTTCAGATGTCCCATCTTCCAGTTCACTAATTCTATCCTCTGTCTCTTTAAATCTACCATTGTAGGTTTCCATTGTTTTTTTCATCTCTTCTACTGTGTCTTTCAATCACATAAGTTCTGTGATTTGTTTTTTCAGACTTTCCATTTCTTCTTTTTGTTGATCCCATGCTTTCTTCATGTCCTCCCTCAATTTATTGATTTGGTTTTTGAAGAGGTTTTCCATTTCTGTTCGTATATTCAGAATTAGTTGTCTCAACTCCTGTATCTCATTTGAGCTATTGGTTTGTTCCTTTGACTGCACCATATCTTCAATTTTCCTGGTGTGATTTGTTTCACCCCCTTTCCTCTTTTTCAGTTAGCCCAATCGGCGACTTCCGCCTTGATCAGTTTTGCCTGAGCTGAGGGCCTATTTTTAGTAGTCAGAAGTTGTTCATTAATGCCACTATTGGTGTTAGGTTGGGCTCAGGTTGCTGGCGTCTGGGCATTTAATCAGATTTCCCTGAGTGTGCGACCCAGCAGGTTGAAAGCCTTTCCTGTGAAGTCTCTGGGCTCTGTTTTTCCCATCCTGCCCAGTATGTGGTGCTTGTCTGTCTGCGGGTCCCACCAGCAAAAGATGTTGTGGCTTTTTTAACTTTGGAAGACTCTTGCTGCTGGGTGTGTGGTGGAGACAGAGGAAAGGTTGTAGGTTTGTTTTAATGGCTTCAAATTGTGAAATCCTGGGATCTGAATTCCTTGAGAGAGGGATTCCACCTGAGTTGCGTTTCACCCCTCCTGCGGGGAAGGTTCACGTGGTTGAGAGCCCTGAAAGCAGCCCATTTCTGCATTCGGGGCAGTTGTAACCTATGTAATCCCAGTGCTGAGCCCAGAGGCAATGAAGCCTCCATAGAAACAGCCACAGAAGGCTCTGTTTCACCCCCTTTCCTCTTTTTCAGTTAGCCCAATCGGCGACTTCCGCCTTGATCAGTTTTGCCTGAGCTGAGGGCCTATTTTTAGTAGTCAGAAGTTGTTCATTAATGCCACTATTGGTGTTAGGTTGGGCTCAGTCTCTACTACTGTTGGAGACTCTTTCCTTTCCCTCCGGGAAGTCACCTGTGAGGGAGGGTTACCAGCCGCCGCAGCTTGGGGAACCGCTGTTCCAAGGCTCCCAGCCAGCCCGGAAAGCCGCGTGTGTGGAAGGGGCTGCGTTCGCCAGCCACCGCAGCTTGGGGAACCGCTGTTCGGAGGCTCCCAGCCGGCCCGGGAAGCCGTGCGTGGGGGGAGGGGCGCTGGCCGCTGCAGCTTGTGGAACCGCCGATCCAAAGCTTCCAGCCGGCCCGGGAAGCCGTGTGTGGGAGGGCTGCCGCGGCTTGGGGAACCGCTGATTCAAGATTCCCAGCCAGTCCGGGAAGCCGCGTGTGTGGAAGGGGATCCGGTCGCCGGCCACCGCGGCTTGGGGAACCGCCGCTCCGAGGCCCCCAGCTGGCCCGGGAAGCCGTGCATGGGGGAGGGGCATCAGCTGCGCGGCTTGGGGAACCCGATCCAAAGCTCCCAGCCGGCCCGGGAAGGAGGGAGGGAGGGGCTCTGGCTGCCAGCCGCCGCTGCCCGGGGAAGCGCGCGCCTCTTGGGGACTTCACCGCAGCAGACTCTCTTATCCGGTCCAGCCATTCCAGAATGGGGTACGCTGTGTGAATCCCTCACCTTCATTTTTGAAAGATAGTTTTGCTGGTTAAGATTCTTGCTTCACACACACAAAAAAAAAGATTCTTGCTTCACTTTTTTCCTTTCAGCACTTTGGATATGTTATTCCACTGCCTTCTGGTCTCCACTGTTTCTGATGCAAAGTTAGCTGTTAATCTTATTGGTGTCTCCTTGTATGCGACAAGTTGTCTCTTGCTGCTTTCAAGATTTTCTCTCTGTCTTTCAATGTTTTGATTATGACGTATTTGGGTGTGGATCTCTATGATTATCCTATGTGGAGTCTGTTGAGCTCCTTGGATGTGTAGATTAATGTTTTCCATCAATTTTGAGGAGTTTTCAGTTATTATTACTTTGAAATTTTTTCCCTCCTCCCGCCTCTCTTCTCTCCTTTGTGCAATTATATCTATATCAACATATCTACTGTTGAACCTGTAATAAGTTTTTCATTTTGGTTATTGTACTTTTCAACTCTAGAATTTCCATTTGTTTCTTTTGTATAATTTCTGTTTCTTTACTGATATCCTCTATTTGATAAAATGTTGTCATCAGAGCTTCTTCTAATTCTTTTATCATGGTTTTCTATACTTCATTGAACATATTTATGAAAGCTGCTTGGAAGCCTTTGTCTGCTAAGTCCAACATCTGGGCCCTTCAAAGGGAATATCTGTTGCCTACTTTTTTCCTTCTAGGTATGGGTCCCACTTTCCTATTTCTTTGCATGTTTTAGAACTTTCTGGTTTTGAAATATATTTAAATATATATTTTTTGGTTTTGAAATATATTTAACATAATATATTGTAGTAACTCTGGAAACTGATCATGGCGCCATCCCTACCCAGGATTTCTTGTAACTGCTATTTGCTTGTTTGTTTGTTTAGTGACATGGCCTGAATAGTTCAGTGCAGTCTATTTCCCCTGCAGTGCGAGGACTCTGATATCATTCTTCAGAAGCGGCAGCCTTGGGCGTGTGCGTAGTCTACTCAAATTCTCTCCCCTTAGGACAAATGTGGTTTTTAGCTGGGCTCTACTTGACAGTCTCTCCCTGATCTCCCTGTTAAGCTTCTGGCTGGTATGCATCTATTGACATCACACACAGCTAATTGTTAATTGTTAGCTGATTGTGCTTGACAATGCTCTGGACATAAATTGCTCCAAGGTCTGATCAAATCAGAATTGAACTTCTTTGCAGTGGTAGTCTTTGAGGCTTGCTCTGACCCTAGGAGAGCTCTCCTTAGCTATCTCTCCTCTGTTCTCTCTGTTAAACTTCTAACTGGCCTCCTTTAAATTACTAACCATGAAGATCTCCACTGTTTTCAACAGTGCTCTTAGGCTTGAACTTCCCCACAGTCTGTTCCAAATAAAGTTAGTCCCCTTGGGGAGAGCAGTGGAGATCTCTGTTCCTTCACCTGCCTGTACCCTGGAAAGAACCTCTGTGGCATTGCTCTGGAGCTGGGTACAGTGACCCACTTATCTAGAGTGACACGCTGTTTTCTATGAGTGGGTGCTGCAAGGGGGATGGTAATCCCTGGTGTTCTTGGCTTGCCTCTGCTGGCATGGAACCTCCATCTTACAAGTGAGCTGGGACAAGGTAATTGGGGCCCAGTGTTTTCAGCCTGCCATGCCTGGGGTATAGCTTCCATCCTATGAGCAGTGGCTGTGTGGAGAAAAGGAGCCTCAGACCTCTCAGTTATGCTTACCTGGAATAAAATTTCTGTAACACCAAGCTGAAGGCAGTGTGAAATATTGGTGGCCCACCCCTCTTTAACCCAAGGGGTTGTAGACCCATGAGGGAGCTCATGGCACACAGCGTGGCTCTAGGTATCAGAGGAACTCTGGATTTGGAGTATAGGTAGTATCTACCTTCAGAGAGCTCTGAAGAGAGTTTTGAGGTTTCACGTTCCTAATAAGCTGAAACTCCACGGACTCAACCTACTTCAGTCCCAGTTCCCCTGCAGCTGCCCTTTCATTTTCTGAGAGCCAGTATAAGGTGATGGTGTAATTGAGGACTAAAGGACACTGATTGTGTCTTTTCTCATCTTGTGTTCACACAGGGAACTTCTGTGAGGCTACACTGCCGCTCTGACAGTTCCCTCTGGACTTGTTCTTTATTCTTGTTCTGAAGGTGAAAGAGGGCACTGAGCATGAACAGAGAGTGGAACAGTAAAGACTGTGGCCTTGGTTCTGTACTAGGAAATGTTGCTCTGTCCCATGAGTCTTCCTTTACTCCTGAGCTGGCTGGAAGCATCTCTTCTTTTCTCCTAGCCCAGCTACTGCTGATGCAGGAAGGCTGTAAGCCATTGGACTTTGCCTTCCAGGATACAAGAATATTAGGTTTCCAAAGGGGCCTTACCAGTGCTCAGCACTTCACAGGTCCTTTGGGAAGTTATTTCTCAGGTTGAAATCTGCTTAGTTTGATACTGTCTCCGGGATACCTGCAAGCACTGCCATCCTGGGCTTGTGAGGGGTGTAAGTGGTAGGCTGGTAAGAGCACTGGGCTGAGAGTCTGAAGTCTCATCTAACCCTACCTTTGCCCTTCATTAACTATGTTACCTGGAACCAGTTCTTTACCTCTCTGACCCAAATTTCCAGGTATTGGAAACAGCTCAGTTTAAAGAGAACTGAGCTTATTCTATCATGTGCCTGGACTTCTCATCCTTATCTCATCCTTATTTGTGGTCCTGTGGGGCCATGAGCCTGAAAGAAATTGAGCTAAGGAATCTCATGCAGGAAGTCAATCTGACAGATTGACAGAACACTTTCCAGAGATGAAAGGAATAACTTCAAAGGGCTGTTACAATCCAAGTTACCAGGAGTAAAGGCCTGTCCTCAGGAAGGTTCCTGGGAGAAGAGGAGCTAGATATGGCATATGAATCTGAGAGCAGGAGGGAGTGTGAGTGGGCCAGGGTATAGGGCAGAATGGAAGAGGGAGATAGGTTCTTCACTGTTTATCAGGGGCCCAGCTCTTTGTCTTCACCAGCTGCTTTTGCTTCTTCAACTTCTTTGATAACTTGAAATGGAGCCTTGGGCCAGCTTCTATGTTAGCCTCTGACTTGTGTTTTCCTTGGAGAGGGCTGGGAGGCTGGCTATAATCACTCCCATTAGCAGTTGGCAGCTCCCCAACCTGCTACTTTACCTGGGCTGGCTCAGCCCTGACATCTGCCTGACCTGCTGTGGTGCTTACACATGAATGGAGGCTGTTTCAACTGAGCTATGTGTTTGCACCCTGACCCCATGCAGGCTGGCCTTGGTGCAAGCTGGCACAGTTGAATCTCACATGGTGAAGCTTGTGGAGACCAGCTCCAGGAAAGACTACTCCTAGTGCTAGCAGCTCTGCTCCCTGGCAGTTCCCCAAGTACAAAGCCTGGGGAGAGCAGAACTCAATGTGGCCTCAGAAAGGTGTACAGCCCAGAAAACAGCCACCAGTGGCCCACTTATGAATAAATGCTCTCGTGGAGGTTAAGGCATGGGCTAAGTGGAATTATGAAAATAACAGCAGCTACTTTAATTGAGTACATGCTATGAACCAGGTATTGCACTAAACACTTTACATGTCTGATCTCTTTTAATATGCAAATAATCTGTTAAGGTAGGAGAGTGCCCCCCTCCCCTTTTAAGTTGAATAATCTGAGTCTCAGAGAAGTGCAATAACCAGCTTGAGATCACACAGAGCTTTTAAGTGGCCCAGTTGGGACCACCAATTCTAGAGCTCATGCTCACACCACCATACCTGATGATTGGACATCGAACTTTTCAATGATGTGTGTGTCTGGAGGAGGTGGAGATACTGCAAATTGTGTCCTAGAGCACCCATCTACCATGTGTTGGCTGTGCAGACTAACCTTCCAGAGGCAGGAAAAAGCAGGTTCATCTCAAACAGACCCTTCTGCAAGGGGCACATTTAGGAGGAGCAAGGCTTGGGCCATAATCACTGAGGTTCTACTGCACCCCGCCCCTCATGCTACCTGGTGTTCCCCAGGAAGATGAATCCCAGCAGCTGCTGCAAATTTAAAGGGAAGGTGATGGAGGCAGGGAGCATGTACCTTGAAGGACATGGAGAAAGGGGAAGGAGCAGGCCGGCTTTCTGTCTGGCTTTGATGGGCCTGTGATTGGGATGCTTGCATTATCCATGTGTTTCAGGTCTCTTTTGAGCCTAACTGCTCTAGTCATTTCCTTCTCCCCTCAATCCCCAAAAATCTTCACTTCCATGGACTGCTGCCTTCCTGAGTTGTTGCCCAGCTGTCCCACCCCAGTCATGGACTAAGTAAGCCCTTGGGAGTGAGTCAGTATGAGCACTCAGGCTTCATGCAGTCTCTGTCTACTCTGGTGGGATGTAACATTTACCATAACCCCATTTCAGCCTTTGTTTTTATCAAGGTGTCCATACCTGTAACTGTGCTTTTATTTTCCTCTCTGCTAGGTGCCTGTTCCGATTACTTCCAATTCCTGCTTTTAAAAGCTCTGAGAATACCAAACACCTCGCATTGGCTGGGGCCACTGGGACAATCCTTTTACCTGTTCTCTGTTCCAAAACAGTTAAATAAGGGCATAGCACTATCCACTGAATTCCCAACAGGACGCAAGAATTTTTAAACAATGCACCTGGGGCAGCTGTTGGAGGTCCTTTTTATCAGTGTGGCCTGGCTTCACTGTTTTGTTTTGTTTTTTTCCGCATGGGCAGGCACCAATTGAACGGAATCTCGGGCATGGCAGGCAAGAACTCTGCCTGCTGAGCCACAATGGCCTGCCCTCCACTGGTTTTTAAGTGCCTTAAGGAGAGGCAGGATGGCCGAGTGGAAAGAGTGCTGGGGAGGACACAGAGGCCAGAGCTGGCCTTCTGTGGCCAGCAGGGAGGCAAGGCCTGAACCTGGCGCTTGGGGCATGGTCTACCCAGAGCCCACAGATTTGGAGCCACTTATGCTCCAGCGGTTCGGGGGGGGTGAGGCCTCAGAGCCACTTCTCTAGGAATCCTATTTGCAGTGTAGTCCCCCAGCTCCTTCCCCACCACGGCCCTCTTCATTCTGGCGGCTTCTTCCTCTTTCCGTCTCACCCTCCTGGCCCACAGGGCTCCGCAACCTCGGTTCAAATTCCTGAGCACCGCTCCTCCCGCATAGCCCCCTTTTCTTCCTGCTGATCCAGCGAGCCAGGCTTTCTCCTTCTCTGGTCTCTCCTCCTCCTCTCCCCCTTTAATCCAGTCCTGGTTTCCCCGCCGCCAGCTTCCCTTTCCTCTCCATCGGGGCTCGCTCCCGCCCCCGCCCCGCCCGGCGTCACCGCGGTCGGCCCAGCTCCTTGCCTTCCCCCGCTCCCAGCCACCCGGGGCTCGACTCGCCCAGTCCAGTGGCTCCAGTCCGGATCTCGCTGCCTCCCGACCCGGGTACGAGTCCCAGCCGCTGGGGAGGAGGCGGCGGCGGCGGCTGGCCCGGCTCCCTCGGCCGCCTCTAGGCCGGGGTTGGCGCGGAGGGAGCAACTGGGCAGCACCCCGGAGCCCCTCGGAGGACAATGCACCCTGCCCTCGGCAACCCGCGCTCGGTCTCGTCCTCGTCCGCCTCCTTCCAGCCGCCCCCCGCCGCCGCCCGGCTGCAGCCCCTTTTCCTCCGGGGGGGCTCCTCCCGCGGCCGGAGAGGCTCGGGCGACAGCAGCACCAGCACCAGCACCAGCAGAGGGGGAGGCGGCGGCAGACGCGGCGGGGGCGGCGGCGGCTCCCCGAGCAGCAGTACGGGCGCCGAGCGAGAGGACGACGACGAGAGCATCAGCATCAGCAAGCCGCTGGTGCCCGCCACCGCCGCCGCCGCCGCCGCAGCCGGGATCCCGGGACCCCCGGCACCGGGGAGCGCCCCAGCCGCCGACCCCGCGCCCGCCGCCTTCTCCTCCTCGACCACCACCTCCTCCTCCGCCTCCACGCCCACCTCCTCCTGCAGCATGACAGCCGCGGACTTCGGCGGGGGCACGGCGGCCGGGGCCGTCGGGGGACCCGGGGGCCGCTCGGCGGGGGTCGCGGGCGGCACCGGGACCGGCAGCGGCGCCTCCTGCTGTTCGTGCTGCTGCTGCTGCGGCCGCCCCGGCCGTCCGGGCCGCAGGGGTCGGCGCCGCGGCTGCGCCCCCAGCCCTGGGTGCCGCTGGGGCTACCAGGCGCTGTCCGTGGTGCTGCTGCTGGCTCAGGGCGGCCTGCTGGACCTGTACCTCATCGCCGTCACCGACCTATATTGGTGCTCCTGGATTGCCACCGACCTGGTGGTGGTGGTGGGCTGGGCCATCTTCTTCGCCAAGAACAGCCGGGGCCGTCGGGGCGGCGCGGTGGGCAGCGCGCACAACCATCATCAGCACCACCACCACGCGGCGCCGCCTCTGCACCTTCCGACAGCCTCAGCGGGAGCCGGGGCCGGGGCCAAGGGGCGGGGCAGCCGCGGGGGCGCGGGAGGCTCCTGGGGTGGCCCGGGCGCGGCCGGGCCGGCAGGCGAGTTCGCTTTCGCCTACTTGGCCTGGCTCATCTACTCCATCGCCTTCACACCCAAGGTGGTGCTCATCCTGGGCACGTCCATCCTGGACCTCATCGAGCTGCGCGCGCCCTTTGGCACCACGGGCTTCCGCCTCACCATGGCGCTGTCCGTGCCCCTGCTCTACAGCCTGGTACGGGCCATCAGCGAGGCGGGCGCCCCCCCGGGCTCAGCGGGTCCCCTGCTCCTGCAGCCCCAGCAGCATCGCGCCGCCGGCTGCTTCCTGGGCACGTGTCTGGACCTGCTCGACAGCTTCACCCTGGTAGAGCTGATGCTGGAAGGCCGCGTGCCGTTGCCGGCGCACCTTCGCTACCTGCTCATTGCCGTCTACTTCCTCACCCTCGCCTCGCCGGTGCTCTGGCTCTACGAGCTCAATGCGGCAGCTGCGGCAGCTTCGTCCTGGGGCCAGGCCTCCGGGCCGGGCAGCTGCAGCCGCCTCCTACGCCTGTTGGGTGGCTGCCTGGTGGACGTGCCGCTGCTGGCGCTGCGCTGCCTCCTGGTGGTTAGCTACCAGCAGCCTCTCTCCATCTTCATGCTCAAGAACCTCTTCTTCCTGGGCTGCCGCGGCCTGGAGGCCCTGGAGGGATGCTGGGACCGGGGCAGTCGGGCCTCCCCGAGTCGGGCCAGGGGGAGCTACGGTGCTCCACCCTCGGCTCCACCGCCGCCTCCGCCGCTGCCAGCTCCTCAGGGAGGCTCCCAGCTGGGCCACTGCATCTCCGAGAACGAGGGGGGCCCCCATGGCTATGTCAACACCCTGGCTGTGGCTTCCCATAATTGAGGGGGTAAGAACAAGGGGCCTTGTTTTGGGGTTGAGAGTTACCCCCAGCTCTCTCCTCCTCTGTCCTCTCACCCAGATTTGGTGATGCTGTGTTTGAAAGAGGTAACAGTCAAATAGGGCCAAGGGCCAGTGTGTCCTGCTGTACCCCTTGGGTCAAGACTGCTTGGAGGGAGACTAGCAGCTAATGGTTAGGGAGGTAGGTTCACGTATCCTATTCTCTCATCTCTATACTCTAGCTTGATACCCAAAGGGCTGGGTATCTCTACTGCTTGCTTTTCTCACCTCCATGGTAATCCCATCCATTGTGGGTAAGAATGGAGGACAGGAGGTACTTGGGAAGAGGGTGCTGGGCCTTCAGTCTTTCTCCTTGCTTGGAAGTGCCAGCTTCTTCTAGACTGTGGGTAGTGGCTATTGTCCCACACCTTGAAATTGACCCAGAATCCACTGTTTCCCTGATGTGTTGATTGAGTTTCTTCTAGATGGTAGATACAATGTGTACGTGTGTGTGTGTGTGTGTGTGTAGTATTGTTTTCTTGTGTCCACCTTGTGGCCCCTTACAACTGGTGGGAGGCCCTGCCCTCCTCAATCCACATGCCACTACCCTCCTCTTTCCTCCTTGAATTTGTGGCCATGAACTCCCAGAAAAGAGTGGGGCCCCTGGGAGCTGCCCATTTGCTCTCCTCCAAGAAAGAAACTCACCCAGGCCCTTCCTCAACCCTGCTCCTCTCTTCTCAACTCAGGGGGAGGAGGGGTCCATACTCTAAGGACCAAATTACACCCTTTCTTGGGTGAGTGAGCATTTCTACCTCTGTGCTGTCAACCTTTGTTGCATCATGCACTGATGCTGCTTGCAAAAAACAAACACAAAAATACTCAGAAGTTGCTTTCAACGTGGCCACTAAATCCGGCTGGGGTTTGGTGCCAGTGTTATTACAGGGTCTGTGGAGTATCAGCCATTGGCCTGTCCTCCCTCGGGCTCTCCTTCTGTACCCAGACCTCTTGTCCTTCCTGTGGTTTGGTGCTGACTGGGTCAGATCTTGGCTCAGAACAGCAGCTAAGGTGCAGCTCTTGGATGGATGTGAAGTTGGCCTTCCATGGGCCCAAGGGGTAAGAAATCCAATCCCCTAATAGTTCCAAGAAGTGTGGTGTGGAGCAGAAGGGGTGGTGGTGATCTTTCTCTGCTCTGGTTAGAACGCTGCTCCAGTCTTTCTCTATGGGGTTCCTCTGAGGTTGGTGACAACTGCCATCCAGGAGGTGTTCACCTGTAGTTTTGTAGAAGGACTCTTGCAATCTTTGGGGCAAGATAAGTTTATTTTTAGGGGAGGTATGGGTGCAGGAGGTCAGGAGGGAGCAAGGCCAGAAAATACTCACTTTCCTCTACCCCTCCATAGGCTAATGGGGTGGGGTAAAATTTTCAGAATTTGTGTTTTCTCTTCTCCCTTCTTATGTTTGGGAAGTTCAGTTTTGTGTCTAGGGTTAAAAGAAATAAACCGTAGATAAGGGACCAGTAGATGTGAATTTCAGTTTCTACTCCGTTGCTCATTACCTGAGTGACACATTGCTTTTACCCTCTGGGCCTCAGTTTCCTCTCCTTTCAAAACGAGAAAGTCGGGTGAGTGATGTCTAAGTCACCCTCCAACAGTCTTTAAGATTATAAGTCATTAAGTTGTGGGGGCTGGGGAACAAGTGCCAAGCCACTGACCTGGACCGGGGACCCATTTTGTTTTAGTTGGGCTGGGATCCTCTCACAGCACACAGCCTCTTGGGGCCCCTCTTTCCCCAACTTCTTTGGAACTTAACCGGCAGAAAAGGTCTTTGTAGACAGAGACACAAGAGGGCCAATGGCTGCAGAGTTTTCTCCTACTCTCAGAGTGGGGAATTGAGGGGGAAGGGTGATGTTTACACTCAGTGCACTATCTGGACTCCCAGCTCTTTGCCCCATTAGGTCCAATACTGGCTGGCTGGATTTTGCAACAAATTGTATTTTTTTGGCAACAAATTGTATTTTATGCCTTCTTTCCTCTCTGCTATGAATTCCTCTTCTCTCCCTTTGAATTCCATGTGTTCAAGGTTCTGGGGCCCCACTGGCTGCTCTGTGGGCCCCATTAGCTGCTCCCTCTGTTCCCAGACCCTCTCTCCAGCTTTGCTCTGTTTCTCTGCTACCTAATCTCAGTGACTGTGAAAGGACATTGTGTCTGAGCCATGGCCAGCCCCCAGCTGGCCCCCTGACCTAACCCCTTTCTACTTTGAGACCCTGTGTCCCTGCTGAGTGACTGCCTGTAAAATCTCTTGAGTGCTGTTTGCTTCTCTGGTGGAAAGTTGTGATGGGGTCCAATGAGCTGCCACTTCCCTGGGTACTTTGCGAGACTGACTGCACCTGGGCCAATTTGGGCTGAAGCCAGCCTGTTTGGGCCCTGTTGACTGTCTCCAAGTCAACCCTGGATATCCTCTTTCAAACATTTGGTGCAAACTATCTGTGTTCAGGGGTGTTAGTCCCCTCCTTCTGGTGTGTTTTTCTTGGGTTCTTCCCATTCATTCCCTTGCACCGTTCACAACAAGGAATCATCACTAAGGCTTCTTTTTTCCGCTTCTAGGGGCATCTGTGGTGCAGGGTTCAACCTCAGACCTGTGGTTCCCCTGGGTCTAATAACCAGAGGGTGCCCTCTACCCCCAGGCTTACGCCAGCAAATGGTTCACAGACAAGAACCGTAAGTTGAGAATCTAGTCTTGCCTGTCCCTAACATTTGAGCAAGGAAGGTGCTTCTCTTCCTGAGCCTCCCCATCCTTACCTGTTTTTAAAAAGGGATGGGGGTGGGACGGGGAATGGGGAGTTGCTGTTTAACAGTGCAGAGCTTCTGTTTGAGGACTGAAAAGGTCTGGGTAATGGATGGCGGTGATGGTAGCACAATATTGTGAATGTAATTAATACCACTGAACAGCACACTTGAAAGTGGTTCAAATGGGAAATTTTGAGTTGCATATGTTATTAAAATAGAAAGTTAAAAAAAAAGGAGGGGGGGGGGTTGGATTACACCCTTTCTAAAGGCCCTGGTTCTGATTCCACATGTTTTTGTGGAAGAGAGCTAGCTGCAGTCAGAGCCTGGAAGAAAGAGGGAAGTAGCACCTCACTAGAATCTATCGCGGCTTTTTTTTTCTCCTACTCTTTTTAAAAATAAAATCAGACTCTGTTCTGAAAATAAAAAAGAAAACTCGAGACTTGTGACAAGCTTCCTGTGTGATTTGTTTTAAAATCTTTCCTGTCCTGGTTTCCTTACCAAATCCTTAAATGTCACTGTGACATTTGCCATCGTCTTATAGGGTTGTATTACCATTATAGGGACACCTTGGCTATTTCTTTCTAGGCAGCTGGCATACTATTTCAGGAGGCCATGTGGCTTTGGCTTTGGCCTTGACCGTGTGGGTGTCCAGCCAGGTTTTCTGTAGGCAGAGCTAACTCAGATGGACTCTCTTGAAAGTGATTTCCCCAGGCATCTCGGTGCTTCACTCCCATTTCTTTCTATGAATAGCTTACTTGAGAAACTGATTTTTAAATGTTCTGCCCTCCTCCTCTATTACTCTTACTCTAGCTACAGCATGAATTCTGATGGATAAGGGAGAACAGTGCCATGCTTTTTTTTTAAAACATGAAGGAGATTATTTATTTGAGGCAGAACATTGGGTCTGCACCAAAATAAAATCAGAGCCATCCACTTCCCTGAAAACTGCTTTGGGTCGTTACCATATAGTTGGATACATTTGGCAGTTCCCAAGGCCATCAGGAAAGCCAGATCACAGAGTGGGAAATGCCTGGGAGCCTGGGCTCCACTCTGCCTCTTACTAGCTGTGTGGTGTTGGGTAGTCACTTGACCTTCTGGAATGTTTTCATCATTTATGAAACAGGAGTAATATGATCTACCTCACAGAGCTGTAGGAAGAATGAAATGAGGTGACATGCACAGAAATGGTCCTTTCCCTGAAGACATTTATAATCATAATGGGGCAGGGAGTGTGCAGGCAAACCAAACACACATGAAATAATCAGAGAACAATATAAGACCATATCTTCATTTTTCCCCCTAAATTTAGATGCTAAGTAAATGATTAATTTGACTAAGCATATTAGAAATATTTATACATTTCTTAGGGTTCAGCAAGCTAGCTCTCACCAATTTTAACGGGCAGGCATATACAATAGGGCACACGATCAAAGAGGAGGGACAGTAGGAGCAGTCTATCTTCAAGTGGGCAAGGCTGGGACCACACTAGGGCCTCACATGAGCAGTTGAGTCTGACCTGCAGTTCTGGCCCTAGGAAGGGCCCTAAGATATATCATGGGTTTGACTGTGTTGGAGCCTTATGCACATTAGTCACCTCCAAGGTAACTTTTTGTCCATTTTCCTGAACTCCAGAAAGATAAGCCCAGGTCTGGCCACCTTGAAAACCTTTGCATGATCCCAGACAGCCTTCAGACTTCTGCTAAATGGGTTCAACTTCCCCTCCATTTAAGCTCTGTAGTTCTTAAAAAGCAGGGGCTGGTTTTCATTTTCTGCGTGGGTTCCATGGAAGAGATACTGAGCAAAAGCCAACAGGAGGGATGCAGGCAAAAGTAGGAAGCCAGCCAACTTCGCCCCTCTGCTCCATCTCCTCCTTCTTTCAGATCACTGTTGTATCTTCTGCCCCTCGAACCAGAGAGGAAAGGATTCAGCCAACGAATTCATGCTAAGATAATCACCTAAGAAAGGTTCTAGGGTGGAAGAGGCATGTTTGGGCAAGAATTCTTTGCACCTTTCAAATTATGATTCCATGTTCCTCCAATGGGTGAGGCCAAGCAACTGGATTACCCACTTGCCTTAATTAGCATAAAGGGACAGGATGAGAGTGTGGACCCAGTGTGAGGATCTGGGAGAGTCGGTGGGGGCCTGGAGAGCTGGGGAGAAGCCAAATGCAAGGAGATGGGCCTGGAAGCCATTTAGGAGTGATGTGGGCCAACCAACTGGATTACCCACTTGCAATAAGGGTACTCCAACTTGCCAGTACACATGGTATGGGTGGTGGTGGTGTTTGCTTTATTTTATATTCTTTTATAATATAAAATCTGTATTATGTCAATTTTTCCACAATGAGCATATCACTCAGTCAACACTTTTATTAAGCTCTTACTGTATGCCAAGTATCAAAGCATATATTACTTTCATTATCTAAAATAGTAAACGCTAGAGGGAGAGTGTAATTACAGCAGGAAAAGGGGTTAGATCAACAGTGCCCCAGGGTTTAAAAACTGCTCTACTCCAGAGTTAAGACGAGGCGCTTCTTTTTGCCAAGGGGCGAGGAGACCTAAGGAAGCATCAGGACTTCTTACGAGATGCAGCAGGTCCTTGGCAGCAGCAACACCTGGTTGAATGACGGCTGACACTCCTGGAGTGCTACCTGGGTACAGGACACCCCCCTGGGAGTTTCACGCATACATCTCATCACTCCATAAAAGATCCCTATGAGGTAGGAATTACTGCTATCCCATTTTAGAGACAAGGAACCCGAGATCCAGGAATACAACTTGATTACAGTCACTCAAGGATCCATTCCAGTCCGTGTGGACTGTCTCCAGCTGCTCAATCAGGAAGCTCTCCGGCACATGTGGCTTGTGAGACCCAAGCCTGGGCTGGAATGCTAACTCTGCAGTATCCTCCAAGCTAACGCACTCTTGGGCCATTATTTTCCTGCATAATCTGGAGCAGATCGACTCTTACAGTCCTTACCTGGAAGTACTTCTTAGGTAGGGTCAGGGCGAAATAGGGCCAGCCCCTTCCCTTATTTATTTGGAAAAAGAGAACACCAAATGCTATAGAATTAGAAGCCCCCATTGTTCTGTGAGTGCAACTTTTTATACCTGATCCCCTATTTAATTTTCAAAGATAAGCAGAAAATAAGTAAAATTCCTTGCATTCTGATATCCCAGCTCAAACTGCTGAGTGGTGGTTGAACGCCTTTCAAAACCTACACACCACTGAGAACCTTCCTAAGCAGAGAAGCTAGTTTAGGATCAAAATCACAAGCAGCACTCTATCAAATGATGTCTAGCTCAACCTCTAAACTATAATTATCCCTCCTTTTCATTGTTTTTGAATAGGATCTAGACTGTAGGCAGAAAAAGTCATGGAAATGCATATCACGGTCAGAAGCTCACAAGGAGGGAGCGAGCATGCTTGCACCAGACTCGTGACAGGTCTTTGGACAGGAATTGACTATCTGCCCCCTCCCCCTGTCCTGTGCTGCCTCTACTACACTCTGTTTAGGAGAGAGGCCAGAGAGGTGGGAACGTCACAGCTTGGAGGGCATCTGTTCATGGAGCAGCTCTTCTGGGTGCAGCAGAGCTTATTGCCATGGCTTAGAATAATACAAAATAAAGGCATGTCTCTAATAGACTCACTCTTGGCTTTCAGCAAACAGCAGGCACACTTAGAGCAGCAGAATTCCCAGCACTTACAGTGGACAGAAGCCAGTGTGAGGTTGCAGGCTCTGTATAAGAGGGGAGGGGATATCTGGGATGGGGAAAAGGGAGTGGCATAAGAAAGAAGGGATCAAGAAGGCCTGGAGAACTGTATGATTCCATTGATATGAAATGTCCAGAATAAGCAAAATTACAGAGATAGAAAGTAGATTAGTGGTTACTGGGGACTGGGGGCAATAGGGAGTTGTGTGTGGGAGGTGATGGCTAAGGTATACAGGATTTCTTTTGGGGGAAATTACAGTGTTCTAAAATTGATTCTGGTGATGGTTGCACAACTCTGTGAATATACTAAAGAGCCACTGAACTGTATACTTGAAATGGGTAAATTATATGATATATGAATTATACAGCAAGGCCATAAAAAAAAAAAGGAGATAAGGGGACATGGTAACCATGCCTACTGAGGCTATTTATCATTATGGTCTCAAGGCTCAAATTCAAGAAATGGAATCAAAATGGAAAAAAAAAAGGAAAGTGAGTTTCAGGACACTAGGACTGCGGTGTTTTGGCCATTTTGCTGCCAGGCAGAGAGCCCTGGCTCCAGTCAGGGAAGAGTTCACTGTGGTATTTCATTCTCTGGACTCTTAATAAGTGCTTCCTGACAGCTGGGGAAACGCCAGGGAAAGTCCTGGAAGCATCTGGACTCAACGACTCCACCTTCAGGACCACAGAGAAGTGAGATGGAGCCTGCAAGGCTGGTGGCTGGGAGGGCTCAGTTACTTCTCTTTGTCCTCTGGGCCTTTGCTTCTGCTGGGTTGAGTATGAATATACCCCAAACAGCATCTGGGGATGGCAGTCTTGGTGGCTGTGCTGCTGCTCAGCAGAGTCTCACTCTAAGAAAGAGCTCGACAAATTCGGACTTCCTGATCTACAGTAATATGTGACACAAGAGAACCACTAGAAATTCTTATCAGAGTTAACAAACTTATTCTTTCATGGACAATCTCTTTTATATGTACATGCATGTGTGCACGTACAGGCACACACGCACCTCTGTTACATTTGGTTTGTCTCATTTTTCAGAATCCTCTCCTCCTCGCTGAAGCCTGGAGCTATAGCTAAGGGCTCAAAAACAGGCATCGGAGGACCACTCTAACTCAGGGTCACACAGCATCCCAGTCTGCCCTTGGGGACCCCAGAGAGATGGAGCCTTCAGCCTCCCTTAAGGAGGCATTTCAGGAAAAATTCTTTCAAACACTGAATTTCTTCTCAAATGCTCTTTGAATCTTAGGCCTTCAAGTTCACAGTGGAACACCTTCCCAGATTTCCCCTGCCCGCCCACTCCCTCCTGCCCCCACCCTCACTCCAAAATGCTGCAAAATGTGAGCTCAGAATTTCAGATTTTTCTTGCTGCTGAATGCTGCTAGGGTCTCCTTATTTCCACCCTGTCTCTTTCCAAAAATGAGCTACTTTAGTCTGCCTCACTGCAGTTCACAGCCATGGCAGCAAAAGGATGATATCCCTGTTTCCAGCCTGACCCATAGGCCCTCCCCACTGGGCTCTGCCTGCCTCTCCTCCCTCCACTCACCTCCAGCCCCTCCCCACGTACTGTGTCCTTCTCCAGCCACAGTCCCCTGACCCAGGGACTTCCCTAGACTAGGTACCTTGTGTGCATTTTCCTGGTCCCTCTCCTAGCCTCTGTATCTTCACTTTTTTTTTTGGAAAATGTATGATGGACTGGGAATTGAACCCAGGTCTCTCACATGGCAGGCAGGAATTCTACCACTGAACAACTCTTGCACTCCCTGAGCCTCTGTATCTGATGCTCAACTGTTTGCTAGTCTGTCTCTCTCACTGAAATGATAAGCTGAGTGGCAGGGACCATGCCATGTGTGATTTATCTTTGTGTCCTGGAGGCCTGGTACATAGTAGGTGCAAAATAAATGCCAAATCAATAAATGAATGAATGAATGACAAAGACTCAAGCACACTTTTTCACTCACATCTGGGAATGGGCTGTGGATTCTTATGGGGTCAGAAAGGGACCAGGTGGTCATATAAAGGAAGGTGAAGGGGAGGTCCGAAGGCGGAACCAGGAAATTCACTCACAAACACACAAACATATATATACATACATACATATATGCACACTCTTCTCTCTCCTCGCTAGGATTCCTGCTTCTCTGACTCCGTGCAGTCCCAGCCAGAGTTCCTCTGAAGCTCTTGGAAGAAAAGCTGTTGCTGGAGGCTTCTCAAGTTCTCCAGGTCCTCAGAAGAGAGCTGCCCGGCTGGCTTTCCCAGGTCCTCCTCTCCTTCTTCCTCCTCGTTCATCTCTGTCAGTCCATCTGGGGGCTGAGGGGAGCTTCTGGAGATATAGCCCTGGTCAGACTGTACCGACTGCCTCTGTTCCTCCTCGCAGGGCGTGTAGGGGTCTTTGAGGACCACCGGGGGCCCCTCCCATCCCTCCTGGGTCTGGCAGCCCAGACTCTGCTGGAAGAGTGAAAGCATTAAGCCTTCCAGCTGCTCCCGCACGTCATCCAGCAAGATGTCGGGCGAGGTCATCGGCGTGCTGCAGAGAGGCGAGTCCTCTGAGTCCTCCACGGGGAGGAACAGGACGCTGTTCCTCACAGCTCCGCGGGCCTCCAGCAGCGGGACAGCCTCGCCCTCTGTGGTCACCGCGAGCCGGCTGGCGGCGCCGCTGCCTTTGGCCGGAGGGAGGGGTTCCACTGCTTGAGCCGAAGGGCCCCTCTCCACCGGGAGCACCACGGTTTGCAGGGTCTGGGCTGCCAGCTCGCCCTGGAGCTGACGCTCAGGTTCCAGCCTCGAGGCTCCTCTTTCCTCCTCGCTGACAAGCGGTTCCACCACCTGGCTGCCCTCGAGGCCGGGTTCCCGCACCAGGGGCTTCTGTCTGACGATGCCGCCCCCTGCCGGCAGCAACGGCTCTTCGAACACCTCCTCGTCCAGGGACGGCAGATCCTGGTCATCTGCTGAAGCGAAGTTCTCGCGCTCGAACCAGTCCGGGCACTGAACTTGCCACTCCTGGAACCTCTCCACGGCCTCCTTGAGCTGCCAGCCACTGGGGCTCTGCAGGTAGTTTTCATCCGTGAGCTCCCCAACGCGGTGCATCCGGCCAGGCTCAAACATCTCCAGGTCCTGAATGCGGAAGTAGACCTCCTCGAACCTGTCCATGAGCGAGTACCTGGGGGTGATGTTGAAGAGGTCGGGGACATCGTCCTCGTGGCTGATGCCGCTGAAGTAGCAGACGATGTAGGTGCCGAAGCAGGCGGGCTTCTTGAAGTCGGGGAGGATCATGTTCATGGCCGCGGTGAAGAGGTCCCCTGCGGGCTGCTGGCGGTCGCACCGCAACTGGATGGCCGGCTCCTCCCAGCCCAGGATGGCCTGCCACTTGGCCCTGGTGCCCCGGGAGCACAGGATGATGATCTTGGAGTTGCTCTCGACCATTTCCTGCTTCTGACGGCCCACCCAGGTCATGGCCCCCACCTCTGAGATGGCTTGTTCCTCCAGCAGGTCCAGGGCCACCTCGGTGCCGCAGACGGTGAGCAGGAACTGTGCGAACTTCAGGACCACGGCCACGTAGAGGGGGTGGTCGGCTGAGTAGACGATCCAGACTTTTCGTGGCTTCAGGGGTGGGGGTGCCAGCTCAGCCATGGGCAGGGCATCTGGAGAGAGACCAGGGAAGCCGAGGCCACAGGCTCAGCAGTGGTTCTGAGCCTCCCTTCTCTCTGCAGGCTGAGGGCGGGCACTGCCAGCCCGCCTGGACAAGGGGGCCGGGGGGGTGGGGGGCTCCCTGGACCAAGAAGTGAGGCAGGCCTTTTGCAAGAAGCCACACATTCTTGCTTCACTTTTTTTAGCTGCTGAAAAATTGCAGTCTGGTACCTTCTGGGAAAAGGAATCTCTCTCTCTCCCCACCCCCCATCTCTCATTCCTACCTGGCCTTTAGCCTACATTTTAATTAAGAAAAAAAAAAGACATGAAGGCACATCTATGGAATATCTATATCTGCTATATGAAGGAACCCTTTTTCCTTTCCTTGTCCAGATGATTAAAAAAACAAATTAGCCTAGATCTGGCTATTTGAGACAAGCTGGCCAAGACCTGTCAAGACTCCAAAATCTCTGCTGGGGGTGTCAGAGGAGGCTCCTCTACAGGTGAACTCTCCTGCAAGGATATAGGAGGTGAACCCCTGAAGGTGACTCACCCATTTCTTCCAAGAGAGCCTACCACCCTTCCCTTAAAAATAAAAACGTTCCCAAACAGCTCCCTGCTCCCAAGCCAAGGAGATCCTTACTCGAGTATTTGGAGTCACTGTCATATTTTTCACGATGAGACCCTGAAAGGAAAAGAAATCATTGGAATGGCTCTTTTAAATGAGAAATAGGGACCCAGCTCATGGGGGTGGAGGTGGTGTGATGGGAGCACTCTCCAACCCCCGACAAGGGCCAATGCCAAGGAGGACGGTGGCAGCTCCCGAGGCTGTGGTTACTGGGCACTTTAGAACTTTGCAAGGAGACTGCTGTGCTGCGTAGTGATCAAGGACCTGAGTGCGAATTCTGGTTCTGCCACTCCTAGTTCTGTTACTGAGATCTCTGAAACTCAGTTTCTTTCTCTGTAAAATGGGTCTGTGAGGGATTAAGTGAGATCACCTAGAGGCACTGCGCATGTTCAATCGGTTGGTGTCACAGTGACCATTCTGGAGCCCTGACCCCGCGGGGACCTGCTGGGACGGTGATGGGGGCTCCATGCTGGTCCCTCATTTCAGGGCTGGCTCCCCGCCTCTCCCAGTTTGGCCGCCCCTGAGAAGACTTTCCACTTCAGGGAAAACCACTTCTTCAGAAGGGCCCTAGTAGCAGGCAGAAATCTTACAATATTATCTCCAGAACCCACAGGGCCCATTTACGACATTTCCTCCTAGTATTTTTTTGTGGTGAAGAAGGGAAACCCACGTCCTTAATTAAGCAATCACTCGCCTGGGAGATGTTATAAACAAAGACTGCAGAGTACATGTTAACTCTTCAGTGACACACACAAAATCTGCCACTGACCCAGGAAGATATTTAGAACCTTACTTTCAATCCCCAGCCCTTGAGCCTTTTCCAAGAATTGTCAAAAGACAGTCAAATAATGACTGAGGTTTCTTTCTTGTCCTCTCATTCACCTGTGGTTGGGGGGGAACTTCAGGCAACGGTCAGAAGTGCAACAGTAAAAATAAAATGAAAAGCCCCCCCTGATGCCAATGGAGAGCTCTACAGTTTATAAAGCACTGGCAGAGACATTATCTTATAAAACCTTCCCAACATTCCTCTGGAGAAGGGCCAGACTTAGGTCTTCTCAGGCCTGCTTTGGTGTTCTTTCCTCAACACAATAATCAATTAACCAGCTGCTTAATATCCAGTCCTGATGAGCCTGCCATTTGGTAAGGGTGGAGGCTGAATCTCAAGTAATGGCAGAAACAGCCCTGGGTCACAGAATGGGGGGTGGGGGCAGGGAAGGGCTGTCCCTCTAATCTGAAGACCCACTCTCTCCCCTGCTTGGAACTCAGCCAGTGGACAGCTGTAGGATGGAGAGAGAAGGGGTACTGATTCATCATCACCAACAAGCACCTTCCTTGGGTAGCTCATTTAATCCTCACCACCGCCCTGAGAGGGGGTATGACTATCACATTTTGCAGAAAAGAAAACTGACTGTAAGGTTTGTTAAGTCCCTTGCCTACGATTGCAAACCTGGTGAGGTGGAGTGGGATCCACTCCCAGAGGCTCACAGACCACAGGTTGAGCCTGTTGTCTCTCTTCTTCCTGATCTCAGATGTATGAGTCTGGGGGCTTCAGGCTGGGATTGATCAGGTTGTTCCTTTCCCAAAATTCCACCCTACCTCCTTCAAATCTGTTTCTAATAATATTAATTTTACTAACAATAAATATACCTGCGGCCATCACATATTGAGCAAACACTACATGCCAGGGTCTGTGCTAAGAACTCATATGCATTACTGTGTTTAATCCTTACGTGGTGTGGGGATCCTTACAATCATTATAACCTTCACTTTACAAAAGAGAAACCTGAGGCTCAGAGAAGTGAGTAATTTGCCAGGTAGTAGGTCTGCCTGCTTCGGGGGTCAGAGTTTGAGGTCTGGTGTGAGGGAGGCAGTGTCTATGCTTAATTAGAATCTGGGGTGGGGGGCTGGGACCAGAGAAGGGCTTGCTATGAGGCTGGAGCAGGAGGAGGGGAGTGGGGACCCAGGCCCCTTACCAGGCAGCCTCCGAGTCATGCAGATGATGGACAGAATGACGGCGCCCACCAGCAGGACGGCGATGGCGGTGATGAATCCGTACACCCACAGGGGCACGTGGTCTGTGGTGAGCCGGACAGCATGAGCACCGTGGCAGAGGCGGCCCCAAGCCCGCTGGCCCCATCCCACACCATGCTGATCATCTCACCAACCCTGGCCAGGCCTCTCGGGTCAGCCTGGCCTGCCCAGTTCCATACAGGGCTCAGTGGGGACTGCCCACGTGGGTCCTGCAGGGCGGAGGGGAGGAGGGTTGCGCTTACCTATGATGGGAACTGCAAGGAGAACAAAGGGAGAACAATTTTCTTGATTACTGGAAGCGATCACAAAGACCATCACTGACATTCTCTGAGGGCCGGCTGTTGACCCAGACTCGGCCTCAGGCACTTGAGATGTGGGTTACATTAAATGGAATCTCCTACATGAAACCCCTATAGCCATGGATTTAAGAAGGGGGCACCCTGCCTTCCATTTTGGAGGCAAGTGCAATGGTGGGTGGCTGCCCAGGAAAGGAGAAGGGGCTGCTGAGTCTCACCGGTTCTGGTCTGAACCTGGAGCTCGGCTACTTCCTTGGCGCATGACCTTGGGCAAGATTTTTAACATCTCTGCCTTAGTTTCCCCGTCTACAAAACTGGGTGAGTGGGGGGAGCGTCTCCATTTAGGATTGCTGTGACTCAATTTGTGAGGATTGAAAATGGGGCACCCAGTTAAAAGCACTTTGTTTAGTACATGGTACATACTAGGCACTCAATATATTTTGTAGCTATTTAATTATCACTATAACTCTATGACACTTGCAACCCTCATTTTTCAGCCGCAAAAGAAATTGCGAGTCAGAAAGGATAAATACTCTGCCCACGGTTGCCCAGCCAACGAAAGGCAGATTCCAACTCAGGGCAGTGTGGCTCTAAAGCCCCACATTATAACTCAGACCTGAATGACTCCAAGTGAAATTAAACTCTCCCTATCCCCAGCATGCCTCAGGGTAGCTACATCCCTCCTACCTGGAATATCTGGGATTTCCGGGCAGGGGACGGTCACGGAGTGTCGGAGACAGTCATTCAGGCAGCTGCTGAAGAAAGGCTGGATCTATGGGAGCAGAGAAAGGAGAGCAGAGAGATGCCGAGAGGCTGGGGAGACATGGGGCTCCCCCGTCTGAGGTACAGTTGCCGGCAGAGGCCACCTGAGGGTAAGGGACCCTGGCTGGCTACTCCAGACCTGGTGGGCCAGGTCATTCATCAACAGAAGGGCCAGAGGACCCTTGCCCAGTGACGCTAAGAACAGGGCTGGAGAAAGGCAGCAATGGCACCTGGCCAGGATGGTAGCAGCCCTAGAGGGCTAGGAGAGGGCACAAGGCCGTGAGCGGTGCTTCCCTGCCTTGTCCATAGGAATGCTCACCTGCCCGTACACCCCGACACCGGCTAATGCCACCTGCCCACCCCTTCCCCATGTGACCTGCTCACACCACCCCCAGGCCATGCCACCTGCCCAGGCCCACAAGATGACCCCCCATGCCAGCTCACAATACCTGCCCACCTCTCCCCGGTGCCACCAGCCTGCATCCCCCACACTGGCCCAGACTTCCCACCCTGTGCCCGCTCATGCCACCAGCCCACGCCCCAATACACCACCTGCCCACGCCCCACGTTGGCCTATGTCTGCCCCCATGTCCTCCCACACTCCCTACTCATGCCCCTCAACCCCCAGGCCACTTGCCCACGGTCCCCTCCCCAGCCCATGCTGGCCCACATCACACTCACCCACCTGCACTCGATGGTGGCAGCACCAAGAAAAGCTCTGAGGGGTGAACGTGATGTTCCACCGCTGGTGGAAATCCTCCTGTCGGGGCTGGTGGGGAGAGGATGGGCCAGGGGAGTTGGTTAAGGACCTGCTCCAGATCTGCTGCGGGGGGTGCTGCTGAGGACACTGCCCACTGCTGCTGAGGACACTGCCCACTGCTGCTGAGCACACTGCCCACTGCTGCCAAGGACACTGCCCGCTGCTGCTGAGGACACTGCCCACTGCTGCTGAGGGCAATGCCCACTGCTGCTGAGGGCAATGCCCACCGTTGCTGAGCACACTGCCCACCACTGCTGAGGACACTGCACTGCTGCTGAGCACACTGCTCACTGCTGCTGAGCACGCTGCCCACTGCTGCTGAGTCCCCACTTGATGAGGGCTATTCAGAGGGAATATGCCTCTCAAATCTGTTCCAGGAGAAACTACAGTTTTCCAGGCAACTGGTTGGTTGTTAATGCACAAGCATGTGTAATAACTGCTATTTCCCTCTTTGCTTTGGCTGCTGCGCTCTCACCTCGCAGCCATACAGAACCACATGACAAGCATTTTCTGCACTAACTGCATCCCTGGCTTCATCTTATTTCTTTATCTTTATTTTCCCTTTGTCTTGGGTTTCCACATTTCTCTTTTTATCCTTAAATCCTTTTTGGAATAAAGTGAAATAAACAAAGCAAAACAAAAAGAGAACAGAGGAGAATGCAGAGATAGGAAGAAAACAAGGGCTGGGGTACAGCTAAAAGTGGAGGAGGTATCAGCGAAAAGATCAAAAGTTAAGAAAAAGGACTAAGCAGCCCTGGGTACTTATTAACTTAGCACAGTACTGAGCTCTGTACTAACAAGGCCCAGGAGAGCATACAGTCAAGGCCTGGAGAGGTGGTTTGGAGCTATGTTAGAGGGATTAAAAAAGTGGCAGAAAGTTACCGCCGGTACGTGTTCTATTTGCTCGAAGCAGCTTTGGTTCTCCATGTGCGGGAAACTGTTCAGCAGGATCTGATAGTGGGCTGACTCGTTCCACAGGGTAAAGCTCACCAGCAGCTGGTGGTACTCCAGGGTCTCTACTGTGATGTTGGGATCCCACAGGCTACCTGCCGAGGGTACAGACACAGGTGTGTGGGGGGGCGGTGAGGGGAAGGAGAGAGAGAGAGAGTGCGTGCGTGTGTGTGTGTGTGTGTGGCTGCACTCTCCAGTACAGTGCTACCCACTCCCTGGGCAGGGCTGGCCCCCAGCCGCAGTTACCTGAGCTCACACATGGCGTGACCATCCTCATCCTGGGGTCCTCACAGTCTGCCAGCCAAAAAGGAAAAGATGAACCATTAGGCTCCTATTTCGGTCTCAACATCAGGAAAAACAAACTTTTTCCTTCTGGGGAGGCCTGTTCAAAGGTGGCTCCTTCGAACCAAGCCCCAGGGTGGAACTGCTGCCAGTGGCCAGAGGCCCCATCATTCTCTCTAGGCTGAGCCCTGACAGGCCTGCCTCACTCCTCCACTCTCAGGGGCCTTCCAGATTCAAGTGCAATCATCCAGAGCTTGCTGTGGAGGAAAGAATCTTGGCCCACTGCAGTCCCTGCTTTCTCCACCTGCAGCTTCCTCTCCCGTGGGCTGCCCCTGCCCTTTTCCAGGGCTGGGTCCCTCCATAGCAGTGTTTCTCTGACATTCATGGGTAGCATTGTCTACTGTAGGTTCTGACCCAGTAGTTCTGGGCAGGTCCTGAGAATGAGCACACTTAGCAAGTCTCAGGTGATCTGTGGCTGCTACTCATCCGGGGACCACACGTTGAGCATCATTGCTCCATAATTATCTTCTTGTTCCCCCTTCCCCAATGTCCTGGGCTGTAATGCTAATTCAAGAAAACCCACGACAGGTGTGAAATGCTGTGGAGTGACAGGGATGGAGGCAGCCTACTTTAAGAACATGGGAGGGGCTTTAATTTCCTTGACTGCTCAAGCAAATACCATGCATTGGGAATTAACTGGCTCACGGTTTTGAGGCTAGAAGTCCAAATCAATGCCTCGTCAAAGCGATGCATTCTTCCTGAAGCCTGGCGTTCTGGGGCTGCCAGTGGTCCTCGGTCCTGGGCTCCTCTGTCATGTGTCAATGCACATGGCGACCTCTCCCTCCCCTCCCAGGTTCTGCTGACTTTCAGCTCCTGGCTGCTCCCTCTGTAGCTTTCTCTCTCTGTACCTGAACATCATTCTCTTATCAAGGATTCCAGGACCAGGATTAAAACCCATCCTGAGCGAGGAGGACACACTTCAACTGAAGTCACCTCATTGAAAGGTTCAACTTACAATGGGTTCACACCCACAGGAGTGCACTGAGTTTAAGAACATATTTTTCTGGACTACATACAGCTCTAAACCACCACAGGAGGGAACTGGGGAGACTCACTTATTCAACCAAGACTTACTGAGCACCTAATATGTGTGCGCCAGGCACTGCTGTAGGCACTAAGATCTGGTGGTGAACAGGACAAAGTCCTGCCCTCCAGACACTGAGCTCCAGGAGGGGAGACCAACAAAAGTCGAACACACAGCACAGGACACTCGCTGGGGAGTGATGACCGACTTGAGTGTGTGAGTGTGTGTGTGGGGGCAGTGTGGGGTGGGGGGATGGGAATGCTCCAGGGACTGAGCTCATCCCCATCCTCTAAAAGCATTTCCTGAGATCTCTGTAGACAAGGCAATTTGCTAGGTTCTGGGAGCCTGGGGTTTCAGAGGTGGCCAGCTTTGAACAATGGGGACTACTGTAGAGCATGGGGCAAAGTGAGATTCTGGGGACAGAGAAGAAATGTGCACACACATCCAACGGTGTTTTAGAAGATAACCTGGCAGGACGGATTAGAGGGGAAGGGAGAGGGTGTCATGCACAGGGCAGGCATTAGGCAAGGCAGGTAGGACGTGGGGGACAAGTCAAGGGTGAAGGAATAGAGGCTGGAACTGCTGGGAGCAGGGTTAGGACTCTCCCAAGAGTGGTCTGTCTTCTGATACGCTCCGTGCAGGAAGCATGTTCTCTGGACAGAAGGGGGAACCCTGAGACCCATAAACTCATGGGGCCTTGGGTCAGTATCCACCAACAGAGAACAGGCGCTGCCTCGAGGACGAATTCCATGTTCCTGGCCTGCGTGTGTCCTATGGGCGCTGTGTGCTGCCAGCTTGCAGGGGCCGCCATCGTCTTGGGAGGAAGCTCTTACCAGGCACGAAGAAGTCCCGGGACTGGTGGTTCGGGTCCCCATCGGGGATGGGCTTGGGCAGGTGGTGAACCGTCACCTCATATTTCTGGCCAGGTTCCACCACAAAGTGGCTGAAGGTGAAACGCCACTGGAGAGAAGGGAGGGAGGGGAGGCTGGAAGGTCATGCATCTCTCACTTATCCCCAAGGAATCCTGCCCCTGTCTGCACCACCCACTCCAACCCCAATATTCAGTTAAAATACGACTGACTTGAGGACATTATCTTGAGAGAAATAAGTCAGACACCAAAGGACAAAGCCCGATCTTTGAGCTTATGAGCTAGTTACAGCAAGTAAACTCAGAGAGTTAACATCTAGAATACAGGTTACCAGGAGGCAGGAGGAGGGTAGAGAATGGGGAGTAGTTGTCTCATATGTGCAGACTGTTTATCGAGGTTGAATTTAAATGTTTGGAAATGGATAGAGGTGATGGTAACACATAACGGCGAGTGTAATTAACAGCACTGAATGATGTGGGTGATTGTGGCTGAAAGGGGAAGTTGAGAGTCGTGTATGTCACTAGAAGAAAATATAGAAGACAAAACATGGGACTGAATAATACAATGGACCCGGCAGTGGATGATGACTGTGATTAACTGTACAAATGCAGAAATGTTTTTCGTGAACTAGAACAAATGTACATCACTATTACAAGGAGTTAATAATAGAAGGGCATATGGGAAAAAATGTCTTATTGCAAACCATGGACTATAGTTATCAGCAATATTTTAAAATTCTTTCATCAAAAGAAACAAATGTACCACACCAATGCTAAGGATCAATAACAGGGGGTCTAAGGGGTACGGAATGTTATGGGTTTTTTTTGAGTAACAAAAATGTTCCAAAATCGATTGCAGTGATGAATATACATCTATATGATGATACTGTGAACCACTGATTGTACACTGAATGGTTTGTATACAAAACACTGGATTGTACAGTGTATAAATATATCTCAATAGAACTGCTAAAAAAAAAAGTGAATGGAAAAATAACCAAAAAAAGACTAAAACAACAACCTCAACAAGATCCAAAGTCAGAGGCATCAGTAATCTTTGTTTCCACCAGTCTCTCTGCTTATTAATATTTTTTATTGTGAAATATAACACATATACAAAAAAGCAATAAATTTCAAAGCACACTGCAACAAATAGTTATAAAACAGATTTCAGAGTTTGATTTGGGTTGCAGTTCCACAATTTTAGGTTTTTCCTTCTAGTTGCTCCAAGACACTGGAGACTCGAAGAAATGTCAATGCAATGATTGATTTTCAGCTTATTTTTAAAAAGCTAGATGTGGCCTCATCAGGAGACAGCAGTGTCATATGCCAGAGAATTTCGGTCCTCTCAAACCAGAAGGATGGGTCTATGGGATCTGCAGCCAGAGGACCTTGGGGCTATTGGGAGAACTGGCACATAAGAGGCAGTTAAAAACTATTTGTTAAATGACTCTTCCTCCTTAAATGGGAAAGCCAGAGATCTCCTGAGAAGGTTCTGGAGCCAAAAGCTCAGAGGGGGCGGGGCTAGGAAGGTCCCCACTTGCCTTGGGGCTGCAGGCACCCTCCTGGCAGAGAGACAGAACTTTTACTATTTTTCGCTAGACTCTGCTGATCGCAGATGCTGATTTCAGTGCTCATTTAATTACCCTGGAGGAAGGGAGGGGGTCCTTTGCTTCTGGGTGGATTTGGCACAGGGTCCTCGCGCCATCAACAAAGCAGTGTCTAGTTTGGGGGCCCTGATGAAACTGGGGAGAAGGCGTCTGCTTTGTCTCAACTGTCTGTGTCTGTGGGCCACTTAGCAGCTCTCTAACTTCAGCGTGCATCAGAATCTCCTGGAAAATTCATTAAACGCTACTTGCTGGGCCCTAAACCCCTGAGTTTTTGATTCAGCAGGTCTGGGGTGGGGAATGGGGACTCTAGAATTTGCATTCCCAGTGAGTTCCCAGGTGATACTGATACAACCTGGGACGGCAGTTTGAGAACCACCGTTTTAAACAGACCCAAAGAGAATCGACATTTTGCCATCCAGCTGGGAGCAGCAAAATGAGCCTCATTTGCTTGGGCCTCACCCACAGCAGATCTTGGGTGAGGGTAAAATTCTTCCTTCCTGAGGGTGGGCCTCAGATTAATCCAACTTCTTCTAAGAGTGAATAGTTAGGAAGGGTTAGAAGAAAAAGCAGGGGTGGGAGGTGGGGGGCGGCCAGGGCAGTTTTTAATAACACACTCTGTCTCTCAATATTGCTCACAGCAGATATGCCCTCCCTGCAGAGGCAGAGCTTTTGAGTTTCTCAGACTATCCCAGCACCTTCCCATCTTGACCACTCTAAATTAGGGCCTGAGTCTGGGGACAGTGTGCCTGTACTGGTGTCACAGGAGGACTGCAAGCCACTCAGGAGCTGGGGTCTTACCCGCTTGTGATGATGCTCCAGCGTGGAGAGAAACACAAACTTGACACACAAAGCCTCATTCGTGCTCAGCTGCAGGACAGACAACTCTGCGCCCTCCAGGAAGAGGATGCTGGCTGAAAGTCAGAGGGAGGCGAGGAGACACACAGAGGGAGGTGAGGGAACAACCGCTGTGTGGGTCACTTCCCTGGCCTGCCAGGATGAGGAACTCTGCCTGTCTTACCCAACTCTCCACTTCCCGTCCCTTTCAGGTCACTCTCGGGTCTCTGTTAGCTTTCTGCCTTACTTCTCAGCTGGACAAGCACAAGCGAAGCTTTCCCTTGCCCTAGAAGCAAAGGCTGTGCATCTTTATGGCTGGAGGTTTGACAGCATGAGCTGGGTGTCAGGGACAGCTGGGTGTCGGGGCCCTGCCACGCCCACCACCCTTGAAGAGGCTGCAGGGGTCAGGGGCCGGCATCCAGGCTGGGGACCGACAAAGAGAACTTCCCCATGCTCTGTTCACAAATCTACCCCCAGTCTCCTCGATTCACTAATGCATTCTCGACCACTGATGAGGTTTGAGGAATGCTGTTGCAAAAAATGCCAGCCCCAGAATAAAGGTCAAAAACAGGCCGGCAAATGTGTGACCATTTTTCCAATATATATTTGGCATTGCAAGTCATCAACTGAACCCCTTCACTGCTTTTTGTTTGTTTTCCAGGCTGATGGAGGTTTTAGGCTGGGGGAAGGCCTTTCATTAAGGATGGTGGGATAAGAAGATATCCCTGTGGGCTAATATCTAAAATATTTAAAAAGTGTTAACTGCATTGAGTGATTGATCCTTTCAACGCTAAATTCTGCCCTTGTTTCTGAGCATGAACGCAGGATTGGGAGCCCCATTCTGAGCCTAACTGGGAGGGGGAGTTGGACAGGAGGCGCCCAGGGCCCACTGACCTGCCCACTCACCATCTGTCTGCAGCGTCCATTCGATGTGAACCACGGGGAGGAGGTCTCCATGCTGGGTGTGGACCAAGCGCAGCTGGACTTGGACATCTTTGGGGGATGAAGGGGTCAGAGATCGAGGGCGGGTCCAGCTGTCATCCAGGCAGTTACCTGGCAACAAGGAAAAAGCAGCAAGCAGAGAATGCAGCTGGGCCCCCGAGATGCCCCAGCAGTGGGGTCCAGAGATTTAGTTTTTAAACAATTCCGGGACCTGCGACCTTCCAGCCTGGGACCCCAGGCCTGCTCTCCATCTCGCTGCCCCTCTCTGTCTCACCGCCCTGCCCCCTTTTGTCACTGCACACTCAGCAGTCTAAAGGAGGGAAGATGAAGCACACAGCTAGGTTTTGAGTTGAAGCAGTGCACGGATGGGGCACAGAAGGTATGCAATGGGTTGGAAAAAGAGCTGCTTTATTTTTATATTTCCAAGGTCCCTAACTAGCGCAGACATTTCAACTATGTGCCTCGTTCTTGAATGAAACTGCACAACAAATCCACACCTTAGATGTCCCTCACTTTACACTGACAAGATGTGGCAAATCAAATTGTATTATAGATACACAAGGGCATCCCCCTGAGAATACTTCCAAAATTGAATAACAGTTCTGTTTCTCACTTTTGTATACTCAATATTCTTGAGACGAAGTTCAGATCCAAGATTCCCAAGCATCACGCTCCCCGCCCCCCACTGATGGTTATAACCCACACCCCAAACCTGAAGGGGAGTGGCAAAGCTTCTGTCAGATGTCAGCACGAGTTTATCACTTTATTAACAAAGCAACAAGAGCAAAAAAGATGACTTACTATTCTCGATCGTGCAGTTTAGCCCCTGTGGAAAAAGAAAGAAGGTAATTAGAGCTGTGAAGGAACTTTAATTCACAAGCAAGGCTTCAGACGCTCTCCCCTGGCTCACTTTCAAGAAAGAAAAAAAAATGTTAGTCCAGAGAGTTCAAGAGCACTAAATTTGGAAAAAAGACTCAGGCATGCCATATATAAAGCACAGCGGATAAGAGTGTGCATGCTGGAGTCAGAGAAGCCAATTAACTCTGGGACCTTGGGCTAGTCCCATACCTTTTGTGAGCCTAATTCCCTCTCCCTGCCCACCTCCTACTTAAAAATATTTTAATTTTATTTTGGTTTTATATATATATATATATATATAAAATTTGCTATTTTAACCATTTTTAAGTGTACAATTTAGTGGCCTTGATTACATCCACAACGCTGTACTGCCGTCACCACCATCCATTACCAAATTTTTTTCATCATACAAAACAGGAACTCTGTACCCATTAAGAAATACTCCCCCTTCCTCCCACCCCTCAGTCCCTGGTATACTTTCCGTGTTTGTGAATTTTCCTGTCCTAGATATCTCATGTAAGTGGAATCATACAATATCTGTCCTTTTGCGCCTGGCTTATTTCACTTAGCATAATGCTTTCAAGGTTCACTCCCGTGACAGCATGTGCAAGAATGAAATGTGAACGGCCCCCTGTTTCGCTTTTGGACCCACATTTGCAGGGAACCACCTCTTCACACTTTTCTTGGCCGCTTAACTGAAGAGAAACGGGCTGAGAAGGGGTACAGTGAATGGAAAAATGGAATTGGCACTTTGTGAGTAACTGCTAGGAGCTTGGGACGTTACTGATAGACGAGATGCTGAGATTGTTCTCTCAGGGCATCTCGTGAAAAGATCCTCATGCTAAACCACGTGGGGCTTCCAATCTTTGGTCTGGATGATACTGCTGGGAGAGGTGGGGGAGGGGGTGAGGACCTAACATCACAGGATCAGTGCAGGGTGACTTACATATAAATCTCACTTAATCCTCTTAACACACTGATGATTAATACTATCCTTAGCCCCATTTTATAGATGAGGAAACTGAAGGGTAGATATTGCATCATATTGCCTCCTGCTCTGGCAACATGTGTTAACTTTCTAACCCAAAGGAGACCTAGAAGGCCAAAATTAGAAGCCTCTATGTATAATTTAACACTGGGCTTAAGTTTGGTCAGCTGACCCCACTGTGGAAAAAACACACACACATCCAAAACCCGGGCATGAGATGTCGCACCACCACTCATCAGGTAAATGACTGTAGGCAAGAGATCTAATACTGTTGAGTCTCATTTATTTTTTTAATCTATAAGATCAGAATAACCACCTTTATAGAGTTAATAATAAAATGATAAATAAAGATTTCAGGCTGGGGGCTGGCTGGTGCCGATGGCAGTGTGTGTGTGTGTGTGTGTGTGTGTGTGTGTGTGCATGCACATATGTGCGTACATTGGGAGCTTTTGCTTTTCAGTTCTAAGATATCTCTATTGCAAAAAATGTCAAGCAATGGGAAAGTGTTCATGTACTAGTTAAGCTCTTAAACAAAATACTCCAGTGCTCTAGCACTGCCAAGCAGACAGCACACTAGAAGCCCCAAAATTATTACGAGGAATTCTACGAACTGCAGTTCCCAGAGAACCATATCCTTGACTGCTAAATGAGACAAACTGTGGCCAGCATCGGGTACATCAGGTTTCCTCTTTAATTACTGGCTCCCCTTCCTTAGGACTTGGCATATAGTAAACACCCAACAGTGGATACTAATATTATAACGGGAACTGCCGCACATTCAGGCTCGGTGTTGGAACAAAGGAAGGCCCTGGGCAGGACTCGGGCCCATCAGTTTCCAGTTGTCTGAACCAGCAAAATGGACCAAACACATCCTGTGAGGCAGCAAGGCAGACGTCGAGGCCCAGAGAAACGCAAGTTTAAGAACAACAGGTGATTTGGTGTATCTGCATAAGTAGGGTGTCAGGTGTTCACACCTGCCCTCGGACTTTCTCCTTGCTCAGGCAACTGCAACTCTATTCTGCCTCTCTTACGAGGGAGCCGTGGAGGCAGAGTGAAGCGGGGGAGGGACCCAAGGTCCACTCACAATGTGGCTAAGTGGTTAATAGCCTTGAGAACCCTCCACCATTGGCCCTATGCATGCCAATTCGCCTGTATTCTACCTCTCTAGGCTCATCAGCCCTGGGAGTCCAGACTGAATTCCTTTCAGTCTCCCGTACAGCTCCTGGTCATTAAATTCCATCCCCTGGCACCAGGGCTGGCGAACCAGCCCTGCCAGATGTTCTTAGATGTCCGATAACAAAATCCACTTAATTGCCTCTGCTTGTGCTAACAAAGGTTGCTCTCTAATTCCTGGATCGTGGGGAGGTTCACTTCCGTGCACCCTCTCATTTCTCCTCACACTTGAATCTCCTAGGACTGTAACACGGAGGACAGTAAATTGGTTTTTCCTTTTGAGATGGACAGCTCTTCTAGAAAAGGCAAGCACACACTGCATTTCGGGAACCTTCCTACTATTTATTGGTAACTACTCAAAAGACATTGCAAGATGATGCCAACAGGATGTTGGAAGAGTTTGGAATGCAGTCAGTTGATTAACAATTGGGAATACTCCTCTAAATCCTGTGATTAATGGTAATAGCTTTGGTATGTCACCATTTTGTACTGTTTTTGGTTTTGGTTTTTGATATTTTCTTTCCATTACTATTTTGTTTATAATTTTTTATTAAAAACAGCATTTTTAAAATACAAATATTGTATGATCTCACTGATTTTAAACAATTAGAATAAGCAAACTCACAGAGTCTGAATCTAGAATATGGGTTAAGTGGGGAAAGGTAGGGAAGGGAATAGGGAGTTAAGGATTAAAATGTACAGGGATCCCATTCTCGCCTGCCAGGCCAGAGACATGGATTCAATTTCCGGTGTCTGCAAAAAAAAAAAGTACAGGGATCCTATTGCAATGATGGAAATGTTTGGGCAATGGATGGCGGTGATGGGAGCACAACATTATGAACATAGTTATAAGCACTGAAATATATATCTGAATGATTAAGAGGGGAAATGCTACATTGTATATATGGGAACAGAATAAAAATGATTTTAAAAAAATCCATGGAACTACGCTACATAGACAGTGAACCCTAAGTTAAACCATGGACTTTAATTAATTGTACAATTGTAAAAATGTGCTGTCATCAATTGTAACAAACGTTCCACACCAATCAAGTTGTTGTTGGTGGGATGGTATCTAGTAATCCTGTGCTTTATGCATGATTGTTCTGTAAACCCACAAGTTCTCTAATAAAGGAAAAGGAAAAAGAAAAAAATATAGTTCTGAACCTTTAAATACCTCTTTGGCATTTATTAACAGAACTTTGTAGGTCTCCTCATTTAATTTACTGATGTAATAAGTTATGTTGGTAGACTTGCTGATAATGGACCAACTTTGCACTCCTGGAATAAATTCTACTTGGTTATGGTCCATTATTCTGTTACTATTCTGCTAAATTAAATTTACTAATTTAGAATTGTTTGCATCTATATTCATAAGTGAAACTGGTATATAGTTTTTTTTGTACAAGATTTATCAAGCTTTGGAATTTTAAGGCTATGCTAGCTTTAAAGAATCGGAAGATTTTCCTCTTTTTCTGTGGTATTGAATGTCCATCAACAGGGAATGGCTGAATAAAGTGAATCTGAATGTCCATCAAAATGGAAACATTTGAATGACTTGCTCTCTACTATAGAATATTATGTAAATATTAAACAGATACACATGTAAATACTAAACATGGATATCTGCTGACCTGGAGTGATGGCCAAGATGTACTGATGAGTGTGCCAGTTTGAAAGTACGTACCCCAGAAGAGCCATGTTTTAATCCTGATCCAATCATGTGGAAGCAGCCCTTTTTTAAATAATCCCTATCCAGCACGGTAGGTTGGAGACTTGATTAGATTATCCCCACAGAGATGTGACATGCCCAATTATGGGTATGATCTTTGATTATGATCACCTATCCCAGGTGGGTCTTTAATCCTTTAAATGAGGAAATCCTTTAAATATTGGAAAAAGCTTTGAAGCCACAGGGCAGACAGAGCCTACAGAAATAACAGAACCTAGGGAAATGACAGACACCTCAGAGCCGACAGAAACTTCATAGCAGAGTTGACACAGATGCAGACACATGAAGAATAGAGACATGGATGTCTGGAGATGCTTGGAGCCCACCAAACGTTGCCATGAGATTGTAAGCAAGCAAGAACCTGTATTATCCAGAGTGGAATTTCTGGGTCATATGGTACTACCATGTCTAATCATTTGAGGAACTGCAGACCCTTTTCCAAAGCAGCTGTATCATTTTATGTTTCCACCAGCAGTGTATGAGGGTTCCAATTTCTCTACATCCTGGCCAATACTTGCCGTTACCTGACCTGTTGATTCTAGCCATTCTAGGTGGGTGCGAAGGGGTATCTCATCATGGTTTTCATTTGCATTTCCCCGACAACTAATGATGTTGAGCATATTTCATGTTAGGAACCTACTGTTTTTTGTTTTAAACATTTAGAGCCATTTCAAGGAAGATCAACATATTTACTTGGTAAAAATTAATTAAAATACAGAATTTTATCTATGATGCTACCCTAACAAATAAAAGGATTGAAAAGTGAGACAGACAAATGAAAACATTAATTTGCTCAGGGAAATGGAGAGTGAACAATTTTTCCTTAGAATATGAATTCTATTAGAATTTATATGGTACTTAATATAACATTTTCAATAATATAATAAAATGGATTCATGGTCTCCTTCGGGTTCTACTAAGATATATCTCGTTCTATTCCCCACCAACAAATCATCCTTAATTTCTTTACCTCAAACTGCCCATTCTCTAAAAACAGCAGGATCAGAATATTATTTACGATCTGCTAACTTGCGAACATAGCATCATGTTAGGCGTCCTGCACAAACCAGAGAGGGAGACTTGTTCATGATGAAGACAGTGGTAATAGCAGTTAATATTTATTGAGCTTTTCTTCTGTGCCAGGCATTGTGCTAAGTACTTTTTTTGGGTATGCTTTACGGTGGGATCACATCTCATTATTTTTCCATATGTGTATCCTGTTATTGCAGCACCATTTGTTGAATTTTGTTTCTTTGCCTTTTTTTGCAGGGGGTGGTGGGTAATGGGTATGGACCGGAAATCAAGCCTGGGTCTCCCGTATGGCAGGCAAGAAGTCTACCACTAAACTATCCATGCACCTCCTATGCTAAGCACTTTATACACATCTCTCATTTAATCTTTACAACAATCCTAGGAGTTAAGTACTGCAGCACAGCGAGGTCAGCTAAATTGCCCACGGTCCCACTGAGCTGATTTCAAGTCCATGCAGCTTTCGCCAAACCCATGTTCTCAATCACTGCTATGTATACTGCCTCTCTGAATAAGATAATGGGCATCTACAACAGGGAGGTCGATTGTTTCCATCTTGAGTAGAGAAAATAGAGTAGGAAGAAGCAGAGTAGAAAAAAGAAAATATTTCATTCTATTCTGCACATTCTCTGGAAGTTCCTGAGTGCCTTTACCAAGGAATGTGGGCTTTAAAGCTGCACATCCCTGGTTCCATCTCAGGCGACTCTGGGCCAATCACCCAACCTCCATAATACAGGTGACTCATGCCAGCTTTGAACATCGGCCTGGCACCAAGCCAAAGGTGAATGATGCACCAGGTCCAATACTTGCATCTATATCACATCATTTACTGCCCCCCACAACCTGGCGAGGTGAGGCTCAGCAACCTTTACAGGTGAGGACACAGGCTCCTAGCAGAGGGGTCTGGACTGAGCCAGGGCTGCAATATGAGCAACAAGGGAAGTTTGATGCCAGGCCTAGGTCTTCTGGCGCTCAGTGGAGGGTCCCCTCCCCTGTACCACATTGCTGGGTGTTATTTGAGGTCACATAGCTTGTTGAAGGAAGGCTGGTTTGATGAGCAATCAGAGTGAAAAGTTGGGTTTGGTGCCCATAGGTGCCAGGCCACTTGGCTGGTTTTACTATCAGCTGCGACCTCAGCCCTGACTGCTCAAGTGCCCACACCACTCAAGAGTGCCTACCACATATAACTTTTTACACCCTGGAGGAGAGACTGGGTTGAAAGCAGCTCTGGCAACCAGAAGATAAAAGGGTTAAGCCAAACAGCCCTTCTAACACAAGACTAAACCGCAAGTGCTCCGGAAATAATGCTTTTGTAACAAAACACGTATCCTGCCTATAAAATTGTGTGAACATTTTACATGGACCCATCCCAAACTGCTATCTTTCCTTCTGGGCTTTCCTCTGGGCTGGCAGCCATGGAGGAACTGACCAACCCACATGACCGCCCAGGAAATGCAGGCTCTGTTGGCTTCTCTACTACAGTGTTCTGTGGGGAAATCAGAGGCAGCTGGGTTTTGAGGTGCTAAACCCAGGAAGCCAGAAACAGTGTGATGCCTGGTTTCAGCTGACTGGGGCTTTTCAAGCAAAGTTAATTACTCATTCATTCATTCATTTGTTCATTCATTTATTTGTTCTTTCCTTCCACAAATACTGACACATCCTGTGCTTGGGGTTTGGTCAGGCAAAAGCCTCTGGGCTGTCTCAGGAGGGTGCTACCGAGGCCTGAATCCAGCTGGGCTTGAACAGCCCTTCTGGAAAGTGGGTGCTCGCCTGCTTTGAAATGGCTCCCCAGCCTTCATTGTGGAGATGAGGGAACAGAGGCTTCAGCAGCTTAAAAAACTGCTGCCTGAGGTCACAGAGATTGGAAGTGGTGATGTGAGGAAACGAATCTAGGTCTTCTGAGGCCAAATTTGTGGAATTTCCTCCCTCACCATATCATTTTGCACAAGACTCTCGTGAGGGGAGTGAAATTGAGGGGTATAGTTTTCTTATTTTTTTTTTAAGAACCAGTTAAATGGAGGAGAAAAGCTGTTTGTGTCTGGGCTGATGAGGCATCTGTGAGCCAGGGGTGTACAGAGTGGGAAGAAGGGAGGACAAGAACAGGAGATTGCATATAACTCTGACCAACAGGCATCTCACTCCAGCCTTCGCTGGAGTCATGCCATACCCGAGTGAAGACCTTCCGGTAGCTTCCCGCTGTGTGATTAAAGTCAAAGCCCTTTTAGCTGGGCTTTCCTGCCATGCCATAATGGAAGCCCTACTTTCCTTTCCAGCTTCTAGTCTCATTTTCCTGTCACACACATCTGGGCCACCCAAGGGCCTTGGCTCTGGTCCTTTCTACTGCCTGCAATGCTCCCTTTAATCTTAGGGCATCCACAACTGGAAGTCATTTTCCTTTTCCCAGGAATTTTGTCCATTCACTGGTTGCACAAAGAGAACTTGCTATGGGGTGTTTTGTATGGCAGATCCCTGTTTTTCAGTCGTGTTCCCCGACTAGGTGATATAAGACAGATGGGTCCTGGGCATCTTTGTTTCTGGTCTCAGTCTTAGGGTAGTACCTTGTTCTTTGCAGCACCAGAGAAATGACCATCAAAAAGTGAACACTGAATCCTGGATGTTAGAGGGTTTAATACAAAGCATGCCGGGAGGACCTGCAGAGCATATGTCTCCCTGCTTTGCCCAATAGTAGGAGTCACCAAGACTTTTCTCATCATTCATATTATAAAATAGTAATAATTATTTCGCCTAAATGATCACTCAACCTCCACCCTATTTTTGTATATCCTCCACAAAATTAGCTAAGGAGAAATATCCTTTTGATTGTTTCACATGCTCTGACTCAGATGCTGGACATTATTTCTTAGGAATCACTGGGGGTAAAGATGGGGGGGAGGGGTGGAGGATGAGAAAACCAGAAAGAAAGCATAGGAAAGTAAGATCTTGGAGGAGAGAAGAGAGTGTTTTGTTTCTTTTTTTTTTTTCTTAAGATGCCCCCAAACAAGGCAGGTGTGCCACTTCCGTCGGGGCAGTGGGGTACGATGTGACACACCCACCGTTATCCCGCAGCGCTAACCCAGTCTAAAGACCACAGCGGTGGTGGGGGAAGGGCGTGTCCTTAAGAACCACACGCCCCATTCTCCGGGCTTCGTCCCTTTGGGGAGGAGGTGTCACCGAGCTGTCCCGACCGCGGGAGGGACCCGAGTCCGCGCTCCGGCCCTCGGGCTCCCTCCTCACAACTTCCCACCAACGCTTACAGCCGTGTCCCGCCGCTCCGGGTCCCTTAGGCCCAGCTCTTCCGCGCGACTCTACCACCGCGCGGTCCGCGGGGAGCACGGCTGCGACCCGACGGGGCCCCCACCTTCCGCGCAGCCGCTCTCTATACCGGCTCCTTTGGCGTCATCCAATAAGGGGAACAACTATAGGGGAAGCTCCCGAGATCCGGATCAGCCGCCCGGGCTGAGCAAGGGGGTGTATAGGGTGCACCGCATGGAGGCCCGTGGGTCTCGTCCTGCCTCCCCCGAGGGACCCCTCCTCACGGCCCCTGTCTGACCCGCCCTGCCCCCTTCTCTGGCCCGGCCCGGGCGCCTGGTTCTCCTTGGGCAAACTCTGAGGCCCAGCGGAGGTGTCACTTCCCGCCTCCAGCCCAGGACCGGCGGTACAGGTTGTGCAACACGCGCCACCGAGATCTTTTTCTCCAAGTCCCTCTTTTCCCGGGTCCACATCGTAACTTCCACCGCTCCGAGAGCCCAGTCCAGGGAGTTCCGACCTCTGCATCCAGCCTCTGACCCCCTCTGAGACCCCAGCGCAGACTTCCTGCTCCCTCAAGCCCGCGGCGCGCAACCGCCGCCCCCCGCCCCGCCTGCGACCCTCTTTCCGCAGCATCCTCCAGTCCCCGCGCCTCCCCACCTGGGGGTCTCACCTGCTGGGAGCAGACCGGCGCCGGGTGGTCCAGGAGTCGCGGGGCGGAGCGACCAGGGACCAGCACGCTCAGGACCAGTAGCAGCCGCCCCAGGGACCTCGGGAAGACTGCGGACCCGCGGCGCCGAGCCCCCATGGCCCCGGCGCGGTCGCGGGGGTGGGGGCGCGCGGCCGGGGGCTGGGGTGCAGCGGGGACACGCCCCGAGGCCCTTCGTGGGGCTGAGTACTCCCAAACTCGGCTCTGCTCAGCTCAGCCTGCTTCCGGCTTCCAGCCCCGGCCCCAGGGGGCGGGCCGGGCCGAGGGGCGGGGTTTAGCTGAGGACCGGTCCCTGCTCCAGACCCTCCTCCGCCCCAGAGGCCCAGGTGCGCGCTCCTCCCGGCGCTCCTCCCGGCGCTCCTCCCCGCGCTCCTCCAGGCTGCGCAGTCCGTTTTCTGCGGCCCGGCCCGCAGCCCCAAACCAGCTCCAAACTTACTCTCCAGCCTTAGGTGGTCCAAATTTGATTCATCCTCTTATCGTCCATCCGTAAAACCCGAATTCAATTCTTTTTTTTCTCCATTTGTTCTTGCCTCTATTCACACTTCTTTTTCTCTTTGGTCATTTGCAAGCAATTCCGGACTCAAAGGAAGTTTGTTTTCTTAGTCCCTGTCTCTTTTCACTCCATTTTCTGGCTCTGCTTTCTTTGGTTTTCCTTTCTCTTTCTTAAGGCAGCTCCAGGAGCAGACCCATTTGTTGGGGTCTGGGAGAGGAGGTGAGAACAGTCATTTCCAGACTTCTGGCACGAACACTTCCCGGAGGGCAGGGTCTTGTGCCAATTTGTGACCCCACAGCACCCAGCAGTGCCCGACAGAGCTTACTCCACGTCTGCCGAAGGATGTCATCGTGTAATTACATCTAGTCTCCCTAGAGACTCATCCTTTAGAACGTGTGTTTGCTGCATCTGTTCCCTCCGGATCCTTTAAGACCAGACTGATTTGGCACGTATTTCCCTTCTCTGGGTTGTGGCCGCGCCCTCTGGCTCGAATTGCGGCTTCGAGCCAGGTCCTCATCTTTCATCCTAAACGTTCCTGGCCCGAATACTTTAGAAAATCGCACTTTTCATCATCTTTTTAAAGTCGCAAACCCGCGAAGCAGCATTTCCTTCCTAGCAAGTCTGAGTTCCTTTACCTGGTCTTTGACGCTCTCCGAATTTACACTTAGCTTTCCTTTATTTTCCACCCACCTGAAAAGAGCTCCCTGAACAGGGCGATGGACTTTCGTACGTTCAAAGCACCCACTGCTCCTTTCCTGGCTATTGGCAGTCCCTTGGCCACCGTCTCTGTCAGATCCTGCTGAACAGCACCCAGTTAAACTAGGCCTGAAGACTCAGTGGGTGTCAAATAGATGTACTGGTTTATATCTAAAGGGACTTTGGAAAATCCAGCATCATCTCATATATTGAGAATTTGTGCTTTATTATTATTATTATTATTTTACTGTGGTAACATATATAACAAAATCTGTCATTTTATCCATTTTTAAGTGTACAATTCAGCAGTATTAATTATGTTCACTAAACTGGGCTACTATCACCAACATCCATCCCCAAAACTTTTTCATCACCCTGAACAGAAACTCTGTATCCATTCCAATAACCCCCATTTTCTCTCCCTTCAGCCCCCCGTAACCTCTAGTCCACTTTCTGCTTCTATGAAGTTGCATATTCTAAATACTTCATGTACGTGTAATCAAACAATATTTTTTCTTCTGTGTCTGACTTATTTCACTCAGGTTAATGCTTTTGAGGTTTTCCCTTGTAGCAAATGTCAGAACTTCATTACACTTTAGGATTAAATAATATTCCATTGCATGCATAGACCACATTTAGTTTATCCATTCATTTGCTGATGTGCACCTGAGTTGCATCTGTATTTTGACTATTGTGAAAAAATGCTGCTATGAACATTGGTGTACAAGTATCTGGTTTGTACCTAATCAGCTTTGACTGAAACAAAATTAGGGGGATTTTAAGGAACTTGGTCATCTTCCCAAACTTTTGTGCCAAGCTAGCAAGCCCTGATTATGAAAAACACTGCATGGGTGGCTGGTGTCTGCAGGGCTCGCACAAGCCGTTGGTAACTACAGACTGAACTTGAAGCTGAAGCAGATGGCCCCCCTGCTTTCCGTTCCTTCCCCCTCCCTGATTCTAGCAAGTTCAAAGTTGCCAGTCTGCCCAACAGAAGAGATTGCACCCATTTCCCATTTATGGAAAAGATACCTAGCGGCCATGCCTTAGTTACTGAGGGTCAGAAAGGGAAGGCTGAGTTTGCTGAAAAGCTCAGGACATCATGGCTAGAGGCAGGGTGACTTAGCCAAGAAAACAGAACAGCATAGGGGAAGGGGGAACACGGTGTTCTTCCCCCATCTGCGGTGTGACTTGAGTAAGTCATAGAACCACTCTTTCTCTGTTTCTCTAAAATGAAGGAAACGGACTAGATGTCTTACACACAACTCAGTTCTAAACATCTTACGATTTACAAAGTCTGCAAAACTCTAAGTTGGTTTGAACTTGCTAACTTCACTTAAGGTGGATACTTATTTGGCAATAACTCTCCATTTCCCGTCTCCCCACCCCTGGTAACCACTATTCTACTGTCTATGCATTTGGTTATTTCAAGTATTTCGTATAATATAAATCATACAAAATTTGTCCCTTTGTGTCTGGCTTATTTCACTCAGCACAATGTCTTCCAGGTTTAACATGTTTCTTTTTACAGCTTTTTACTTCATTCCTTTTTACAGCTGAATAATATTCCATGGCATGTATATATTGCATTTTGTTTATTCTGCTGCTGATATACATGGCTTGCTTCAACTTTTTGGTTATTGTAAATAATGCTGACATGAATATTGGTGTATAAGCCTGTTTGGGTCCTTGTTTACAACTGAGTGGATGGTATCTTTCTTTTGAAAGGGGGGAGGGAAAGGTGAATGGGAAAAAATGGTGGGAAAGGAGAAGAGCCTTGACAGCTGGCATCTTCCCAGGCAGGTAAGTTCTTGAAAGAGGACACAGGGATATTGAGATCTGGGCATCTATTCCCTACAGGCGGGAATCAGTAAATTTTTCTGTAAAGGGTCAGACTGTAAATATTTTAGGCTGTGCAGGTCATACACCCTTGTCCCAAGTACATAACTTGCCCTCGTAGCACCAAAATAGTTACAGATAATCTGTAAACAAAGGAGTATGGCTGTGTTCCAATGAAACTATTTATGAACACAAATTTGAATTTTGTATAATTTTCATGCATCACACAGTATTTGTCTTCTGTTGCTATTTCCCTAACCATTCAAAAATGTAAAAATCATCTTAGTTCCCGGTACCATACAAAAACAGGCAGTGGGCCAGATTTGGATCTCGCCAGCCCTAGTTTTCTGACCTATGTCCTAAAGCATCTGTATAGGTGGGCCCTTAGAAATTCTCCTTGCAGCCTCCAGGAATGTTTACTCCAGTTTGAAATTGCCACCCTAATTTGGTGGTTCTCCACCCTGGCTGCATATCAGAAAACTTGGAAATGCTGTAAAAATGACCAATGCCTGGTCCCACCCCCTCCATCTGAATTCAGCTGGATTCAGCTGGTCTGCAGTGGGGCCTGGACCTGAGAATCTTTCAAGTTTCCCAGGTGGTTCTATCGGTGCAGCCTGACTTCAGATCACCGAACTAAGTGCTGCCGGCTCTGCGTAGCTCACAGGGCGCTATGCTGCTTTGTGCTGTCGTTGCCGATTTCGTCCAGTGGAAGCATCATAACTGTAAGAAAGAGTCCGTTTTAGAGATTTGAAAATGCAAGGAAATGGATGTGTTCAATTGTTTGAAATACGGTCTTGTCTTGTCTATTAGTTTGGTACTTCCTGAGAGCAAGGATGGTGGCGTTCTCACCCGTCCCGCTCTCACCCCTTCAGTGCTTCGTGGGGTGTGATGTGTTTAGTAAATACTCACCAAGCGCACAGAAACATTGTGCTGCTTTGTTTGTTGCATGTTCTCTGGGTTATTACTGTTCTCTGCCCTGACAGAAGTTTCAACCTGAGGAAACAGATGCTCAACAAACGTTTGTAGACTCATTGATAGATTATGGAAGGTTCAGTAGGCGGACATCAGGAGTTGGAGTAAGGTAGGAACTGGAGAACATGGAGAAAGGGAAATGGTTATGGAGAAAGGGAAATGGTTACTACTTCCATTCCTTGGGAGTGAGAGAGGGGACAGGGTGTCGTTTGTGGTGAGGAAAACAGGTATGAGCCAGTAGATGAGGGCGTAGTCTCTGATTGGCTGGTGTTTGGCTCTCCAGGATCTGGAATAACGTTATTTGTTTATTTGGCTCCCCAACCTCCACCGCCCCAGTGTCTTCTGCTAGTGTAAACTCAGTTAAGGGAGGGACTGAAATTCCCACCATATTCTCAGGGCCTAAAATAGTGCTTGTCTCATAGCAGTCAATCAATAAATGTCTTGAAAAAATGAATGAATGAATGTGTCAAATTCAAATCCTAGTTTTTCTCAAGCTTTCAAATTCAACTCCCAAAGCTTGCCTGTCCATTTACTGATCTAGTCATATTTACATAAAATAAGAACAATCCACTTTTATTTGTTCTTTGATTCATGTGCTGATTAATATATCTGTTTAACAGATTAAATCCTCTCTAAACATTTAACATGAGTTAACAACTTGATTAAATAAATATCCTTAGATATTTCAAGTGGCAGGAGAAATTTCATGTCTGCTTTTCGCAAACATTTTGTGTGCTGACAAGACACACTCATAAAAATTTTTTTTTGGCTTTTATAAAGGAAATTTAATAAATTACAAGTTTACAGTTCTAAGCCTATGAAAATGTCAGACTAGGTATCCAGGAAAAGATACCTTAATTCAGGAAAGTCTGATGGATCTGGAATACTTCTGTCAGCTGGGAAGGCACGTGGCTGGTGTCTGCTGGTCCTTGTTCCCAATTCCATTGCTTACAGCTTCTGATGCCAGTGGTTTCCTCTCTAAGCACCTGCAGGAATTCACTTAGCTCCTCTGGGACAAAACTCTGGGTTCATCTCCTAGCTTAGCATCTGCTGGGGCCAGAAATTTCTTCTCTTCAGGTTCTGGCTATTTCTGTGAATTCTTGCTGAGCACCTGGGCTATTTCTGTCTCAATCTCCCAAATTCTACATTGGCTGTGCTCCCACAAGATAGGATCAGGATTAAAACATGGCTTTTCTGGGGTACGTAATAGATTCAAAGTGGCACACTTGGAATAAAGAGAAAGGAACACCTCCGTGGACAAGGAAAGTGGAGAAACTTATTTACATAGCGTGGTAGTTAGATTCAGTTGTCAACTTGGCCAGGTGAAGGTACCTAGTTTTGTTGCTGCAGACATGAGCCAATGGTACGTGAACCTCATCTGTTGCTGATTACATCTGCAGTCAGCTAGGAGGTGTGTCTGCTGCAATGAATGACGTTTGACTTAATTGGCTGGTGCTTAAATGAGAGAGCGCAACGTAGCACAACCCAAGCAGCTCAGCATACCTCATCTCAGCACTCGCGGCTCAGCCCAGGCCTTCTGAGATGCAGAAAGAAATCAACATGGGGAAAGTTGTTGGAACCTAGAGGCCTCGAGAGAAGGCCAGCAGAGACCATCCTGAGCCTTCCCATATAAGAAAGAACCTCAATGGAAAGTTAGCTGCCTTTCCTCTGAAGAACTTTTCCTCTGAAGAACTAACAAAATAAATCCCCTTTTGTTAACAGTCAATACGTCTCTGTTGTGTTGCATTCTGGCAGCTAGCAAACTAGAACACATATATATTATCTGAATCTAAGACTGTTATTAATTGAGCATGTACCAGGTACAAAATACTGTGATAAATATGGAAAGTGAAATGACTAGGTTTCTGCCCCAAAGGGGTTTTCATTTTAGTTTGGGAAATGAATCCTAAGATCCAGATGATAAGGGAGTTTTGCCTATTTTGTTTCATCATGTATCTCAAGTGCTGGGTGCTTAGTAGGTAGTCAGCAAATATTTATGGAATGAATAAAATATATTCTTAATAAGATAATTAACAAATTATCATTGTGTGGTGCAAGCAATCAGGGAGAGTGAATCCAGGAGAGAGGACAAGCTCCCAGAGCAGGCTGGGTTAGTGGAAGTGGTGGGAGGGGTACGGACATTAACTGGGTAGAGAGAAGAAAGGAGACTTTCTATGCAAGACAGACAGTGTGAGCAAAGGCACATTTCTACCTAAAGTATTCACAGATCCAATCCTATCTATTGAGCACCTTTTCTGGCAGTTGGTGCTGTGTTCGGATCTGCCAGCATACCAATAAACGAGAGGAAGCTGCAGGTGCAGTGAAAATACAAACTTTGGAGACAGATTCAGAATTGCATTCTGACTGCCATATGGTGCCTGTGTGGTCATAGCCAAGCTGATTAATACCTCTGAGGTGTGGTTTCTTCATCTTTAAATGGGGACAAAATTATAGATCTTGCAGGATTTTTTTGAGAATAAAAGCTAATGTATAGTGAGATCTTTATTGTACACAAAAACTAGCACAGGATGGTATCTTATAACTGTACCATGATGCAGCCCTTGCCTTTATTTTTTTTTAATTTTTAAATTTTTAACTTTTTTATTGTATAGTATAACATGTATACAAAGCAAAGAAATAAAAAAGCAATAGTTTTCAAAACACTCTTCAAAAAATGGTTACAGGATAGAACCCAGAGTTTGCCATGGGCTACCATACGACTCTCTTATATTTTTCTTTCTAGCTGCTCCAGAATATAGGAGGCTAGAGGGCTTAAATACTTTTTTTTATCATCACAATCAACTTTTTTTCCTTTTTTTTTTTTTTGTGAAAAATAACATATATACAAAAAGCTATCAATTTCAAAGCACTGCACCACAATTAGTTGTAGAACATATTTCAGAGTATGACACGAGTTACAATTCCACAATTTTAGGTTTTTACTTCTAGTTGCTCTAAAATACTGGAAACTAAAAGGGATATCAATTCAATGATTCAGCATTCATATTCATTTGTTAAATCCTATCTTCTCTGTATAACTCCATCATCACCTTTGATCTTTCCATGCCTCTCTTTGGGATTATTTGGGCTATGGCAATTCTAAAGTTTTGATATTGGAAGGATCTGTCACAAATATGGGGTAGGGAGATGGAACTATCTGATGTTCTGGAGAAGCTGGGCTGGGTTTCAGGACTTACCTGAACCAGGGACCCATCTGGAGGTTGTAGGTTTCTGAGATGTTACTCTAGTGCCTGGAACCCTTGTGGAATCTTATATATTGCCCTAGGTGTTCTTTAGGATTGGCTGGAATGGTCCTGGTTGGGGGTGGGCAGGTTATGATAGGTAGCAAGGTCTACCTGAAGCTTGCTTAAGAGCAACCTCCAGAGTTGCTTCTTGGCTCTATTTTAACTCTCTCTGCCAGTGATACTTTATTAGTTACACTTCTTTTCCCCCATTCAGTTAGATGTAGTTGTTGATCCCATGGTGCCAGGACTGGATTCATCCCTGGTAGTCCTTTCCCATGTTGCCAGGGAGACTTTCACCCCTGGATGTCATGTCCCACATAGCGGGGAGGGCAATGATTTCACTTGTACAGTTGGGCTTAGAGAGAGTGAGGCCACATCTGAGCAACAAAAGAGGTCCTCCAGAAGTAACTCATAGGCATGCCTATAGGTAATCTAAGCTTCTCCACTACCTACAGACTTAGATATCTGAACAAGAAAAATATTTCTAAACATTTAAATAACTCTTGAAAATCCAATAAATCAAACAGTGGTTGGTCAATGCTGTAAAGGCCTCTGTGACTAATCCTTTCTCCCACTGATGCTAGACATGGTCCTGTGAATTGTTTTGGCCAATGGGACTATAGCAAAGGTGACACACTTGAGCTTGCTCTCTCCTGATGCTCTCTGGAATGCTTAGACCTCTTTGCAAAGAATTGGGCCAAGCTATTAGAAGATGCAAGACCGAGTGAACAGAGACGAGCTATCCCAGCTGAGGCCCCACCTAGACCACCCAGTTCTAACCATTCAGATGTTGTCTATTCAGCCACAGCTGAACCAGAGCAGACCAGAAGAGCTGCCCAATTGGCCTACAGACTGGGGAGAATAATAAGAGAACATTTCAACCACTAAGTTTTGGCGTGTTTTATTATGTAGCAAAAGCTAACTGATAGATTGAATTCTTCCTTATTGTAATTTGTAATGGTTCTTTTCAAGTCCCACATTTTTTTTCCTTGAAGCCTGGACCATCCATCCTTTCTTCTTTTTTTTCTTCCTTTTTTGGGGGGCGGGGAGGGCATGGACTGGAAATCAAACTCACAGCATGTCCCACATGGCAGGTGAGCAATCTACCACTGAACCACCTGTGCACTCTTTTCTCCCCTTCTTTTTAAAGGAATCCCTTTCACACTTTTTGTGCTCCTGGCTTGAATTGGTAAAGTAATGAACCCTCTATCCAGGTTGTAGCTTATTATTTCATTGCTTGATTATGTTCCACAGCTTTCTAATATTTCATTTTCTTTCTCTGAACTCTCATTCTAAAGTCATTTGCAGATATCTAATCCATGATCAATGTACCAATCACCCGTCTAACCATAAATTTTGATTTTTTAAAACAAATAAGCAAGTGCATTTTATAATTTGTTGATAAAACAAACAAAGCCAATGAAATACTATTACTAATAATAATACTAAGGTGAAAACAAAGAGAATAACATGACTACCATTAATATATTCTACATAATCTTTTTCATGAATCAAAATTGTCTTCTAGGACACGTTAAATTTTTTTCCCTTCTAGAATACCATTAGAGGCTCATGATTATTTACCAGACTTGTTCAGAAAAGTGTAATGATTATTTCCTTTTTACTGTTCAGATCGTAACATATTGGCCAGTGGAAGGTTCTTTAAGCTGCTTTTTATTTTCTCAGTGCCACCCTAGATATTCTGAAAGCATCTTGCTTTCTGGGCATATTTTAGACCCCAAGATATGCAAGTAGCTATTTTTCATCAAGCTTTGGCTCTTTTAATGGTGAATTAGAGATACTGTTCAGTATTCTAAGGGGGCATATCAAATTGTTTCATGAGTCTGAAATGGGTGATTCTGCTGTGGGTCATTTTTAGTGGTAGAGCTAGAAAAATTATATTTTAAAAGGTCAAAAATTCACAATGCCATTTCCAGTAATATTCCCTCTTTACCCAATCCTTAGTTTTGTTCGGTTTTTTCACGGTTCAAACTCAGATTGCTGCTTATTATTTTACTGAAACATATTCAAACATGAAACGAGGTATAAACTCTATGCTTTCCATAACTTAGAAAACATTTTACAAAATGGAGATAAATGAAATGGCAAAATCAACCAAAATTCAAATAAAATAAAAATGAACAATGATGTTCTTTGAAACAAAGAAGTGCGTTCTGAGTAGCTCTGGCCCAGGTTTGGGCTGTGGGGGCCCATGTTCTCTCCCCACTTTTCACTATTTCAGTCACTGTGGAACTTTAACTCTTGCAATATATTCTGATGTAATTTGGCTTTATTTTGGGCTGAGAGCATCACAGCCCTATTGGCAATATAATGGTAATACAAGTGTAAATTTGGGCCCTAAAATTGTTAATCTGGGCTTAGAAGGTAGACTTCCGCAGGAATGGCGATGACCCAGAATGCACGTATGTGGTGGGAGGAAAATCACTGGGGGAGGATTTATAGACTTACTTGTCTTTACCAGACTGATGTGGAAAACTCTGCTGTTGCCCTTTGAGGTGTGTCTAGGCTTCTTGTGATGCAGGTTTGGATTCATTCATCCACTTATCCACTCATTTACCCATCCATTCTGCAAAGATGACTGCGAGCCAGCTATGGGCCAGGCACCGTTCTAGGCTCTTGGATGCAAAGCAGAGATCCCTGCTCTTGTGAGCCTACATTGTGGGGGCGGGGTGAGGGATGGAAGGATGAAAAGTGTAGACAATAAGCGATAAAGATAATATATAACAATATATATATGTGTGGTATGCTAGGATGTGGAAAATGCTATGAAAAAAAAATAGTGTGGGCCAAGGGAGATTAGTAATCTGGGAGGGGGTGTTATAAATTGAATAGGATGGTTAGGTTTGGCTTCATTAAGAAGTAACAATTGGCAAAGATTAGAGGGAGGCCAGGCATGGGCCACACACAGAGCACCATGGACAGAGAGAACACCAGTGTGATCGAGGACTCAGAGGTGGGAGCGTGCCTAGCAGGTTTAAGGCATAGCAAGGAAGTTAGTGGGGAGAGAGAAGTCACAGGTAGGTGATTCAGGGCCTTCCTTTGAGCTATTAGTAGGGCTTTGGCTTCCACCCTGAGAGAAATGAGGAGCCACTGAGGAGATTGGGCAGGGGTGTGGCGCACTAGATTTTATATTTTAATTGCATCATTCTGGCTGCTTTGGTGAGAAAGGGCAATGGAGGTGTCATAGGTTGAAATTTCCCCAAAACAGAGGACAAAGGGGATGGCTTGTCAGAGACATCCTGTACTGTTTTAGTTTGTTAGCTGCCAGAATGCAACACACCAGGGACGGATTGGCTTTAATAAAAGGGGATTTATTTACTTAACATATAGTTCTTCACAGGAAAGGCAGCTAAATACCCACTGAGGTTCTTTCTTACATGGGAAGGCACAGGGTAATCTCTGCTGGCCTTCTCTCCAGGCATCTGGGATCCAGCAACTTTCCCCAGGGTGATTCCTTTCTGCATCTCCAAAGGCCTGGGCTGAGCTGCGAGTGCTGAGACGAGGTATACTGAGCTGCTTGGGCTGTGCTACATTGAACGCTCTCTTTTTTTTTTTTTTTTTTTTAAAGGAAAGACAGAGAGAAGGAAGGAAGGATAGAAGGAAGGAAGGAAGGAAGAAAGGGAAACATCTTTAAACATTTTCTTGTTTTATTGTATTTTGTTTTTCCGTTTTTTGTTACATGGGCTGGGGCCGGGAATCGAACCGAGGTCCTCCGGCATAGCAGGCAAGCACTTTGCCCGCTGAGCCACCGCGGCCCGCCCTGAACGCTCTCATTTAAGCACCAGCCAATTAAATCAAACATCCTTCCTTGCAGCAGGCATGCCTCCTAGCCGACTGCAGATGTAATTAGCAACAGATGAGGTTCACATGCCATTGGCTCATGTCCACAGCAATAGAACTAGGCACCTTCACCTGGCCAAGTTGACACCTGAACCCAACTACCACATGCACTGACACAAATGGCTTGAACCTTGAGGCTCTTGCATCCAGTCCTAGGATATGGATTCCTCAGAAAGAAGCATGAGCTCAGGCCAGGTGGCTTTCTTCTTTAGAGGCCAGTTCCTAGGGAGGGACTCAACTGTGAGCCATTGGCAGTGACACTCCTGGCACCTGGGAAGATGGGTGATTTGGTGCTGAAGAGTGGATCTGGTGGCACCCCACAGCATCTGCTACAGGACAAGGGTGGGGGTTGGGGAGACCACAAAGGAGGCACAGGAGCCTCAATCCGGTGGGAGATGACTGCCACCTGGTCCGCTGTTGTAGCAAGGCAGGTGGTGAGAAGGGACTGATTTTGGAATCTAGCTGAAAGATAGAAAAGAGGATTTTCTGATAGACTGGGTTTGGGGTAGGATAGAAAGAGGAGTCAAGCACATCTCCAAGGTCCAGCAAAGACCAGAGAGAGGGTAAGAAAAGTGGTCATCAGAAGAGAGTAAATCAACATATACAGTAAAAAACTGGGGGTGGGGGTCGGCATAGAGAAGCCCAAGGGCCGGGTAGAGAGGAGGAGCAGTGGGAGGAGGGGGCTGCTGAGGGGCTCCCGAGAAACCAGGGAGATGAGGAAAGGCCACAAGAGAAATATTGTTGAAGGTTATGAATTGGATTCCTTTAAATATTTTTAAAGAGGCTCAAGTTAAAAAAAATTAAAAGAGATTTCTTAATTTTTTTTTTTTTTAACCTGTTTGGACTGTATTCGTCTACCGCAATTAGCCAAACTCAATCTTGACACTTGCCCTGTTGCCAGGGATGGGTTTAGGGGTGGAGGGGCCCTCGGTCCTGGCCAAGGCTGTGGTGCAGAGGCTGCTGGCTAGGGTGGGGCTGGGTGGTTCTGGGAAGGCCACCCTCCTCCTAAGGAGGGGCCCTTGGAAGGTGCTGTTACCCTCCTCAAAATAATCACAGCAAGAATCAAGCCCCACCCCCGCCACCTTTCCCTCCTCAGTGCTGAGAGCTCATCACGCTTCATCTCTACCAGCCCCGTGACATAGGCATCGTCTCATTTTGCAGGTGACAGACCTGGAGTGAGAGATGTTGGGAGTCTTCCTGCAGGTCACACATCTAGTAGGAAAAAATCATACACATGAAGCCCTTGGAGCCTGGCGCAGAGAGGATGCTGAGTAAATGGTTGTTATCATCATCAATTGTTGGTAGTACAATGACTTCCTTTATTCCAGGAAGGAGCATAGGGTTGTTTGCCAAGATTTTTGTGCTTTATGAATTCACTTTTGCTTTTTTATAGTTTTTCTCTTTCTCCTTTCACTGTGAATTGGCATTTCTAATCACTCTCACCATGTCTACCCGAACCATGGTATAGCAGAAAGAGCTTTGAGGTCCATAGACTAGGTTTCGAATCCTGCTCTACCACTTACGAGCTGTGTGACCCGGGGAAAGTGACTTACCATCTCTGAGCACCAGTGTCCTCATTCGTAAAATGGGAATAATAACTTCAGAGGGTTGTTTGAGGATTAAATGAGATCATGCATATAAAGAACTTGTTAAACATAAGCACATCTCCTGGCACTCAGTCAGCACTCGATACATTCTAGATATTAACACCTTTATTATTCTCTGGATGGCCCATCTGGGTAGGTAGCAACAGCTCTACATGTGAGGTTTCTGTGAGGGCCAAATAAAACCAGGTATGCAAGACTGCTTGATAAATGTTGGTTATAATGTCACATTATAATATGTCCCAATATACAACTATTATATACAAAAGATGTGAGTGCCTAATGGACTGGAAATCTGGGCATCAGAGCAAGAAGAGGAAATAGAAAGAACAACATAAGAGAGAACAATTGGGTGTAGCTTTCTGGGAACTCTGGGTCTGGATCTCCGCCCTCTGAGGAGCTGACGATGCTAAAAGTATATCGGGGGATAACGAGTAAACAACTGAGTAGCTTGAAATACTAGTGGTCAATGAGAGGGAGGAGTAAGGGGTATGGGAAGTATGAATTTTTTCTTTTTATTTCTTTTTTCTGGAGTGATGCAAATGTTCTCAAAATGATCATGGTGATGAATACACAACTATGTGATGATATTGTGAGCCACTGATTGTACACCACATATGGACTATCTATGTGAAGATTAGTCAATAACAATATATATATATATATATTTTTAAAAAGAGTAAATCAGACGGATTCTCATAGGGGTGTGCACTCATCCAGAAAGGCGAGGGGTGTTTTGCTTTTTTTACCCTGGAGCACCCTCACCACACTGTCCAGATCCTCTCAAGAAACTGGGGCCTGAGCCCTGACCCTGACCCTGGCCTGAGGTCCTGGATTCTGGCATGTCACAGGGTAGGTCTAAAGAGGAAGCAGAGATCAGCTCAGGGGTGAAAGTGGACAGTGTGGGTGAGGTGTCCATTTAAAGGGCTTGGCAGGGAAATGGGATCCAAGCCAGAGAGTCAGTGCTTGGGGGCGGTGAGAGGGAGCAAGCCACTGGGGAGAGTGGATGGGAAATGGAGGCGAGAGCTGTAGCTCCGGGGTTGACTTGTGGTCCAGCGGCGCCCGTCATGTGGAGCACAGTGTAAGTGCCCTCTCCCCAATCCTGCCCCACAATGTCATGCCCCCAGACCACCTTTAGAGCAACAGTTCTCATACTGGAGTCCCAATCCTCAGTTTTTGTTCTGATATAAAAAGTTTCTAGAATTATTTTATTTACAACATATCTATTTAAATTCAATAAAACATTGCCAAATAAATTCAGTAGAAGTAGGGTGTTCCAAGTTGTTAAGCCTATCAGTCATGCTTTGCAGAACAGATTGAATGATGGAGAAATATTCCCCAAGGGGAGAATTTTACCAAATTCAGCAAATAATTAGCTTTGGTTTTTGGGAGGCAAATATCAGATGTAGGGGGATCCCCTTGTCTAAACTGTGTATCTTCTCAGCACAAGAACTTTCTAGAATCCTGATCACATGAATGTGGCATGGATGTCAGCACTGTTCTTCTCAGGGGTGTGCTCTTAGCAGGGATGAAAGTTGCTACTTTTCTATTCTTATTTCCATTAGGAATTAGAATTAGTGAGATCTGTATGTGTGTGTGTGTGTTTTGTATGCTATATGGCGGGGGCCACATTTCATTCTTTTCCTATGTGAGTATCCCCTTACTGCAGTACCATTTGCTGAATTTTTTTGTTGTTGTTGGTTTGTTTAGAAAGTGCATGGGCCGGGAATCGAACCTGGGTCTCCTGCATGGCAGGTGAGAATTCTGCTACTGAACTACCTTTGTACCTCCTGTATGTGTGTTTTTTTAAGGTGTCAAGTTCAAGGATTGTGAAACTGAAATCCATGGATAGGCTGTAGGAAGTTTATAAACACGAGGAAATAGTTTGCAAAATGTTTATGTGTGAGTATGCTCTTCCCTGAAAAGAGAGTACATAAGTTTCATCAAGGTTCTTGAAGGAGTTTTGATACAAACAAAACAAAGCCTTGCCACCAATTTAGTCTAATCTTTCTGCTTAATGTATGAGGAAACTGATGAGAAAGGCTCCCCAAGTGGTCAGCAGCAGAACACAGGGGAGAGAGCTTGGTAAAGAGCATGAGCTCTGCAGAGACGTGAGAAGCTCCATGCTCCTACGCTGGGGTCTTCCTGTTATATGAAGCCAGCGTAGGGCACCGTTACATCCTGAATGGAACAATGAGGTTTGAAGGAAGAGAAAGGATGGATGTACGTAGTGGAATAGAAATAATTTGGAGAGAGATTAAGCAAAATGAGTCAAAAGAATCAGAGACTTAGAACTGATTCCTATTTATGAGAGAATGAAACAGTTGTGGTGAGGAACACGGAACTTATGTGAAGGTGCTTGCCAATAACATGGCTAGAGAACGGTGGTTATTGAGAAAGAAGTAAAATGTGAAAATATTTGTAGGATATTTCCCAATCAAAATACCATCACACATTTTTATAGGAATTAATAAGCTGATTCTAAAATGTATATGGAAATACAAAGGACCTAGAATATCCAAAGCAGACTTGGAAATAAAGAATAAAGTTTGGGAAACTTACACTACCTGACTTCAAGATTTATTCTAAAGCTGCAGTTACAAAATAAATTAATGGCACTGGCATAAGGATAAACAAATAAATCAATGGAATAAAAAAGGGAGCCCACAAATTGATGCATATTTACATTTTTGACGCAGTGCCAAAGCAATCCAATGAGGAAAGAAAAGTCTTCTACAGAAATAGTGTTGGAACAACAGCATATCATCATAGAAAAAAATAACCTTGACCTCTATAAACATTAATTCAGGATAGATTATAGACCTGAAAATAAAAACTAAAATTATAAAGCCTATAGAAGAAAACCCAGGAGATCTTTGTGACTTGGGTGTGCTGTAAAGGTTTCCCAGATAAGACATGGAAAGTGTATTAGGGTTCTCTAGAGAAACAAAATCAACAAACGTATCAACAAATATGTCAAAATCAACAAAATATAAAATTTATAAAAGTGTTTCATGTAACCGTGGGAACATAGAGTCCCAAATCTGTAGGGCAGGTTGTGAAGCTGACGATTCCAATGGAGGGTCTGGATGAACTCCACAGTGTGGAGGGCCAGGAGCAATCAATCAGGCCCAAGCAGGGAAAGTCCCCACAACACTGGGGAGGAATGTCCCCAAGAGTTTAGGATTAGGTTGTTGCAGTTTTCTATTGATTTTCATCACAGGGCATGGTAGTACTAATAGACGCCTTAGGGGATCTCCTATATTCCAGGAAAACTCTTCTTTACCTCCATTGTGTAGTTTCAATCCTATTTCCTCCTGATAGTCAGGGTCAATCACCCCGCCAGTAATGTAATCCCCTTCTTGGCTTGTTGATCCAGGGGCATGAGTAGCCAAAATGACAAGGTGGCAATCTTAGATTCTAGTTCAAGGGAATCATTGTTTCTCCTGGTGGAAGCACTCCCCCTTTTGGAACTAAAATTTGTATAGACCAGCAGAGCTCAGGGTCGCAGGGACAGCAAGTAAAAATTCTCCTACTGGATCACTAGGGGTAATAGTGAGTGGTGCCACTCCCATGTCCATCCCTTGGTTCCTGGACCCACGGATCCTATATATGGGAGAAACAGCACCATACAGCAGATGCTGATTCAGAGCATACCCAGCTTCCTGGAGAATGTTTCCCCAGCCCTTCAAGGTGTTGCCAACTAGTTGGCACTGTAATTGAGTTTTCAAGAGGCCATTCCACTGTTCTATCAATCCAGCTTCTTCTGAATGATGGGGAACATGGTAAGACAAGGGAATTCCATGAGCATGTGCCCATTCCTGCACTTCATTTGCTGTGAAGTGTGTTCCCTGATCAGAAGCAATGCTGTGTGAATACCATGACAATGGATAAGGCATTCTGTAAGCCCATGGATGATAGTTTTGCATTGCGTCCAGGGAAAGCAAACCCATATCCAGAGTATGCATCTATTCCAGTTAGAACAAATTGCTGCCCCTTCCATGAAGGGAGTGGTCCAATGTAATCAACCTGCCACCATGGAGCCTGCTGGTCACCTCAGGGAATGGTGCCATATCGGGGGCTGAGTGTAGGTCTTTGCTGCTGGCAGATTGGGCACTCAGCAGTGGCTGTAGCCAAGTCAGCTTTGGTGAGTGGAAGTCCATGTTGCTGAGCCCATGCGTAAGCTCCATCCCTACCACCATGACCACTTTGTTCATGAGCCCATTGGACAATGACAGGAGTTGGTGGGGTAAGAGGCTGACTGGTATCCACAGAACAAGTCATCTTATCCACTGGATTATTAAAACCTTCCTCTGCTGAAGTCACCCTCTGGTGCACATTCACCTGGGACACAAATATGTTCATGTTTTTATCCCACTCAGAAAGGTCTATCCACATACCTCTTCCTCAGACCTCTTTGTCCAATTTTCCTATTATGGTCTTTTCAAGTCCCTGACCATACAGCCAAACCATTAGCAACAGCCCATGAGTCAGTAGACAAACGCACCTCTGGCCAGTTCTCCTTCCAAGCAAAATGAACAACCAGGTGCATTGCTCGAAGTTCTGCCCATTGGCAGGATTTCCCCTTACCAATGTCCTTCAAGGACACCCCAGAAAGGGGTTGTAGTGCTGCAGCTGTCCACTTTTGGGTGGTACCTGCATATCGTGCTGAACCATCTGTAAACCAGGCCCTAGTTTTCTATTCCTCAGTCAATTCACTGTGAGGAACTCCCCAAGAGGCCATAGCTCCAGTCTGGGAAAGAGAAGGTAATGTGGCAGGAGTGGAGATCATGGGCATTTGGGCCACTTCCTCATGTAACTTACTTATGCCTTCAGGATCTGCTCCTGGCCTATCTCAATATATACTGTTTCCATTTTTTGATAGAGTGCTGCTGTGCATGCCCAACTTTATGGCTTGGTGGGTCAGACAACACCTAGCTCATGATAGGCAACTCAGGTCTCATGGTAACTTGGCGACCCAAGGTTAAGCATTCAGTCTCTACTAAGGCCCAGTAGCAGGTCAAAAGCTGTTTCTCAAAAGGTGATAGTTATGTGCAGCAGGGTCTGTGTTGTGATTCTCCTATAGGGGCCTGCCAAAGGCTCCAAACAGCATCTCTAGTTGCCACTGATACTTCCAGCACCGTTGGATCTGCTGGATCATATAGTACTAGTGGCAGAGCAGCTTGTATAGCAGCCTGCACCTGTCTCAGAACCTCCTTTTGTTCAGGTCCCCACTCAAAATTAGCAGTTCCTCTCATCACTCAATAAATGGACCTGAGTAGCACACCCAAATAAGGAAAATGTTGTTGCCCGAATCCAAAGAGACCAACCAGGCATTGTACCTCTTATTTAGTTGTAGGAGGGGCCAGATGCAACAGCTTATCCTTCACCTTAGAAGGGATATCTTGACATGCCCCACACCACTGGACACCTAGAAATTTCACTGAGGTGGAAGGACCCTGTGTTTTTGTTGGATTTATCTCCCATCCTCTGACACACAAATGCCTTACCAGTAAGTCTAGAGTAGTTGCTACTTCTTGCTCACTAGGTCCAATCAACATGATATCATCAATATAATGGACCAGTGTGATGTCTTGTGGGAGGGAGAAACAATCAAGGTCCCTGCAGGCAAGATTATGACATAGGGCTGGAGAGTTGATATACCCTTGAGGTAGGACAGTGAAAGTATATTGCTGACCTTGCCAGCTGAAAGCAAACTGTTTCTGGTGGTCCTTACTAACAGCTATTGAGAAAAAAAGCATTTGCCAGATCAATAGCTGCATACCAGGTACCAGGGGATGTACTGATTTGCTCAAGCAATGATACCACATCCAGAACAGCAGCTGCAATTGGAGTTACCACCTGGATGAGCTTAGGATAATCCACTGTCATCCTCCAAGACCCATCTCTTTTCTGCACAGGCCAAATAGGAGAGTTGAGAAATGATATTAATTCCAGGGGACCCAAAACATCACTCTGGTCCACCAGTCAGAGTGGGGGCTTATGGTGATCGATGGAGTTTTAGTTCAGGTCCATCTCACAGTGGGCCCCCAAACCCATTCTGTAGTTATTTCCCCAGTTCCAGAATGTGGAATCACCACCCCTGCATCCTTCAAGTCCTTAAGAGTGGCAGTAATCTCTGCAATCCCTCCAGGAATCCAGTATTGCTTCTGATTTACTATTTTGCTAGGTAGGGACAGTTTTAGTGACTTCCAGTTGGCCTTTCCCACCCTAATAGCCCTCACGAGTTAGAGAGCCAATGTGGGGATTCTGCCAATTGCTCAGTATGTCTATTTCAATTATACATTCTGGAACTGAGGAAATAACTACAGAATGGGTCTGGGGGCCCACTGTGAGATGGACCTGAGCTAAAACTCCATCGATCACCATAAGCTCCCACTCTGACTGGTGGACCAGAGTGATGTTTTGGGTCCCCTGGAATTAATATCACTTCTCAACCAGTGTCTAATAATCCCCCAAATATCTGATCATTTCATTTTCCCCAATGCACAGTTACCCTAGTAAAAGGCCATTGGTCTCCTTGGGTAAGGCTTGGAGGAAGATTAACAGTATAAATTTGTGGTGGTATAACAGTGTTCTCCCCCAAAGGGATCTGGCCTCCCCTTTATTCAAGGGGCTCTGGGTCTGAAACTGTCTCAAGTTTGGAAATTGATTAAGGGTCTGTGACTCTGTGTTTTGTAATAGACTTCTGTTCAGTTGACCTAGAACTCTTTTGTTTATACAGCTCAAACAAGAATTCATTAGACTGCCCATCTAGGTACCCCATGATTTACTAGCCAATGCCACAAATCTCTGTGAGTCATATAATTTTGACTCCTGCTTTGAGTTTGCTGTCTATTATAATAGCCACATCCATCCTGTCTTTGGCAATTAAGTGCTGCCACCTGGCTTCTGCCAACTCAGGATCTGGTCCTCCCCATTGTGTTTAAGGATTCCAGCTCAGTGACAGCAGTTCCCACAGTAATATCTGACCTACAGAGAAGTGCAACTACAGAATTCTTCAGGGATGATGGTGCTAGTCTCACAAATTTATTTCTCACTGTTCTGGTGTAAGGTGCATCCTCCGAACATTCCTGGGGTGTAAGAGCAGGCTTTGCATGATCCATGTTTCAGCCAACCATCCAAACAAACTGTTAATGCCGTTTCTAACCCCTCGAGCTATAACGCTGAATGCAGAATCTCTGCTTAGTGGGCCCATATCAATAAATTCAGTCTGATCCAGCCTTATATTCCTTTCACCATTATCCCACACCCTTAAAATCCATTACCATATATATCCTCCTGATTTCTGTCTATATAAATTGGAAAACTCGTGCAGTTCTGTTGGGGTATAACATACCTCCTCATGTGTGATACTTTGAATCTCACCTTTAGGGGCCTGTTGGAATTTTAGTCTAGTTATAGGTGTAGGAGAAATGAGGGGTGGTGTGGGTGGGTCATGAAAAGAATTAGAAGTATCTTCCAAGCCATTTGCTTCAGGGCATGGGCATTCATTTGCAGTTTCATCTGGTGAAATAGGACTAATCACTCTAAGGTTAATCCATTCAGATGGAGGTTGGGTGGCCAACTCTTCCAGGCAGACTGGAGGTGGGGCAGCTATGTCCTCAGGGCAGACTATTACAGGGTTATTTACAGAAGACTCAGCATGACCTAGGGTTTCAACCTCTCCACAGATATCATTATCAATCCATATGTCGCCATCCCATTTTTCAGGGTCCCACACCTTTCCAATCTATGTCCTCTCTTTAATGGCAGACACCATGCAAGATTGAGATTTCAGTTTACGTTGTAAAGTTGCTACTCTAACAATAAGATTCTGAATCTGATTTTCAGAGATCTGAAGTGTACGGCTACAGGAAATAAGATTTTCCTTCAGGACACTCACAGAAACATCTACATCTGTCAGACAGCACGTAAGCTTCTCGTTTGAAGCCTTAAGCCCATCCCTTTCACTCATTGATGTATCCATTGTATCTAACAACAACCAGCCAACATCTCTATACCTCCTATTTCCACAGAACTCTGTAAAGATGTCAAAAACATTATCCCTCAGAGCCTGGCTTCGTACAAGCAAAGCATTAGAAAAATCGAATGGTGATATTTTGATTATCTCTATTGTCAACTCACTCCATGGATTGACAATGTCATTCTGATTATGGGAATCAGAGTCCTTAGTGCCTCTGAGTCCATCAAAGTAGAAAACCATTCATAAAAACCCATTTTTAAGATTATGTTTCTTAAGAACCACTCCTGGTACCAAGTTGTAGTAGTTCAGGTTCTCTAGAGAAACAGAATCAACAGGAAATATTAGTAAATACAAAATTTATAAAAGTGTCTCATGTAACCAGGGGAACGTAGAGTGTAAACTCTGTAGGGCAGGCTGTGAAGCTGATGATTTTTATGGAGGGTCTGAATGAACTCCACAGCAGACGCTTGCCGGCCAAAGCAGGAAGAGAGCCTGTCTCTTCTGAATCCTCCTTAAAAGGGTTCCAGTGATCAGATTAAGTATCACTCATTGCAGAAGATACTCCCCTTGGCTGATTACAAAAGGAACCAGCTGTAGATGTAGCCGATGTGATCATGATTTAATTCTATGAAATATCCTCATAGCAAAAGACAGGGCCAGCATTTGCTCACCCAGACAAACAGGTACCACCACTTGGCCAAGCTGACACACGAACCTGACCATGAAAGAAAGTAATAACCATAAGAGGATAAATGACACACTGCATTAAAATTAAAAACTTCTATTCATGAAAATACACCATTAAGAAAATGCGAAGCAAGACAAAGAAAAAGAAAATATATATTTTCAAGATGCATATCTGACAAGGCACTGGTGTCCATAACATGTAAAGAATTCTTATAGAACAACAATAAAAAGAGACAAACAACCCAATTTTAAAAAATGGACGAAGCATTTTGATTGACACTTCACAAAGGTGTGCATATCTATGAATGGCCAGTAAGCACACAAAAAAGTATTCAATATCATTAGTCATTAGGGACATACAAATTAAAACCACAATGAATATCCATTATACACCTACTAGAATAGCTAAAGTTAAAAACACTGACAACACCAAATGTTGCCAAAGATTTGGAGCAAACAGAACTTTTATATCTTGGTGGTGGTAATGTAATGTTGTATAACCATTTTGGTAAGAATTCTAGCAGTTTCTTAGAAAATTAAATATAAATATACCCTGTATCCTAGCTATTCCATTTCTAGGTATTTACCCAAGAGAAACAAAAAACATCCACAAAAATACTTGTACAAGAATGTTCATTAAAAAAAATTATAGTAGCCCCAAACTGGACATAGCCCAGCTGACTATATAGGAGAATGGATAAACTGTGGTATATATAAAAAATAATATGAATTACCGATACAACACAACAGCATGAATGAATCTCAAAAAATACTGTGCTAAGCCATGGATTATTAGACTTCACACCAAAACAGGAGCAACAAAAGAAAAAAAATAGATAAGTGGGACTCCATCAAAATTAAAAACTCCTATTCATGAAAGAACATTATTAAGAAAGTAAAAAGATAACGAACAGAATGGGAGAAAATGTTTAGAAACCATATATCTGATAAGGGTTTACTATCCAGAATATACTTAAAAAACTCCTACAACTCACCAATAAAAAGACAAACAACCCAATTAAAAAATGGGCAGAAGACTTGAATAGACATTTCTCCAAAGAGGGTACACAAATGGATAACAAGCACCAGAAAAGATGCTTGACATCATTTGCCACTGGAGAAATGCAAATGAAAACCACAATGAAATATCACTTGACACTCATTAGAATGGCTATTATTAAAAATAAAAAGGAAAATAACAAACGCTGGTGAGGATGCAGAGAAATGGGAAACTGGTGACTTGGTGGTGGGAATGTACAACGGTGGAAAACAATTTAGTAGTTCCTGAAAAATTAAACATATAACTACCATCTGACCCAGAAATCCCACTCCTAGTATACACAGAAAGAACTGAAAGCAGGGACTTGGAGAGATACTTGCTCACCAATGTTTATAGCAACATTATTTTCAATAGCCAAAAGGTGGAAGCAATCCAAATGTTCATCAGTAAATGAATGGATAAACAAAATGTGGTCTATACATACAATTGGAATATTATTCAGCTTTAAAAAGAATGAAGCACTGATACATGCTACAACATGGATCATGGACAAAACTGGAAGACATCATCTTGAGTGAAATTTCTTAGGAAACATACGTGGAAGTACTAAGTGCTCAGACACAAAGGGACAAGTATGGTAGGAAATAGCTAAAATATGTAAATTTATAGAGACATAAAGTAGAGTACAGGTCACAAGGGATGGAGAAAGGGGAAAGGAGAGCATAATAGGTACAGAGTTTCTGTTTGGGATAATAGGAAAGTTATAGTAGTGGATGGTGGTGAGGGCATAATAACATTGCAAATATTGTTAATCCCACTCAATGGTATGCTTGGGAATGGCTGAGATGGAAAAGTTGTTGTGGTGGGTTGAAGCTGTATGTTCCAAAGAAAAACATGGTCTTAAACCTAACCCATTCCTGTGGGTTTGGATTTATTATAAGTAGGATCTTTTGATAAGGGTTCTTAAATTAAGGTGTGACCCACCTCATTGAGGATGGGTCTTAGTCCTCTTACTGGATTAAGATTAAGGATTACTTAAAAACCACAGAAGCAACCCTAGAATGATCTGAGAATTAACATCAAGAGATTGAGAGAACCTTCTCGACCAAAGGGGGAAGAGTGATATGAGGCTAAGTGTCAGTGGCTGAGAGATTCCAGACAGAGTTGAGAGGTTATCCTGGAGGTTATTCTTATGCATTAAGTAGATATCACCTTGTTGTTCAAGATGTAGTGGAGAGGCTGGAGGGAACTGCCTGAAAATGTAGAGCTGTGTTCCAGTAGCCATGTTTCTTGATGATGATTGAACAATGATATAGCTTTCACAATGAGACTCTGTGAATGTGAAAACCTTGTGTCTGATGCTCCTTTAGCTACTATATCAACAGAAAAGTAGAACATATGGAATAAAAATAAATAATAGAGAAAACAAATGTTAAAATAAATTTAGTTTGAAATGCTAGTGGTAAATGAAAGCGAGGGGTAAGGGGTATGGTATGTATAATCTTTTTTTTTCTCTGTTATCGTTTTATTTCTTTTTCTGTTGCCATTTCATTTCTTTTTCTAAATCGATGCAAATGTTCTAAGAAATGATGAATATGCAGCTATGTGATGATATTAAGAATTACTGATTGTATATATAGAATGGAATGATATCTTAATGTTTTGTTTGCTAATTTTTTTAATTAATAAAAAAAGTTAAAAAACAAAAAGCCACAGAAGCAAGAAACTGAAAGCAACAAAACCTGGAAGAGAAGGGAGAGACCAGAAGAGCCACCATGCACTTTGCCATGTGGCAGAGGAGCCAAGGATCATTGTAGCCGTCTTCCAGAAGAAAGTATCAACTTGATGATGCTGTGATTTGGACATTTCCTCATCCTCAAACTGTAAGCTAATAAATCCCCATTGTTCAAGCTGAACCATTTCATGGTATTTACCCTAAACAGCCTAAGAAATGAAAATAGTTGTGTATATGTTTCTGCAATAATAAGAAAAAAACAAAAAACAAACCAGCAACTGAAGAGCTGATGACAATTGAGTGGAATACATGATCCAATGCATGGGACATATGCAAAAATTGGAGTATAGACTGTAAGCTTTATAGCAATGTTAAGTTTCTTGATAACTGTTCTTAAGGTGGTTACATAAATGGATATCTTTGTTCTTAGGAAATGTACATGGAGACACTAAGTGTTCAGAGAGCATGATGTATACAACTTATTCTCAAATGTTTAGAAAAGAGACAGATGGTAGGTAGATAGATAGAGACAGATGATAGAATGATACAACATATATGGCAAAATGTTAAAAGCCTGGACCCAGGCGTCTGGGTTGGGGATATGCTGGAGTTCTCTGTAAGGGATTTGCATTATATTTGCAGCTGTCTGTAAGTTTGAAAGCATTTCAAAATTGAAAGCTAAATGGTTCAGTGGTAGAATGCTCACCTTCCATGCAAGAGTCCTGGGTTCGATTCCCAGACCATGCACCTAAAAAAAAAAAAAATTGAAAGTTAAAAAGCAAATGAGCAAACAAAGGAAACACCAAATGCTGTGCTAGTGAAAGAAGACTTAGAGAAAAGAGTACATAGTTTATGACTCCAACTACATGAAGCTGGTGAATAGGCAAAACTAATCTATGGTGTGAAAAAATTCAGACCAGTGGTTGCATCTGGGGAATAAGGGTCCAGAGTTGGGGTAGGAATAAACTTGACAGATAAAGCACAGGATGCTCAGTTAAATTGCTCCCATGCAATATTTGGGGCCTTATACTAAAAAATTATTCGATGTTTATCTGAAATTCAAATTTGACTGGGCATCCTGTTACTATTTTTTCCTTAGATCTGGCAATGTTAGGCATGAGGGAACTTTCTGGAGTGATCATAATGTTTTATATCTTGCTAGAAATTTGGGTCACATAGATATATTATAGATTCGCTTACTGCCGGTGGTTGTTATGTCTAGATCAGTTCCTCACTTTTTTTAAATGACATTGAATATTTCACATTTTATATATGCCTGACAGTTTCCTTATAATGTCCTTTAGCATTATTTTTTCTATCCCCTATACTTCCTGTAAGCTGCAAGTGAGGTCTAAAGACTTGATTTGATTCAAGTGAAACATTTTTAGCAAGAATACCTCCCAGGCAATGCTGTGTCATCACAACAGGAGGCTTATGGGTTCAGGTTGTTCCCAGTGATATTTGTTTCATTTATTAATTTTTTTAATCAATCTTATGGAGATAAAATTCACATACCATGCAAGTTACCCATTTAAACTGTTAAATCCAATGTTGTTTAGTCCATCCACAGGGCTGTGTGCCCAACACTGCAATCTACACCACTATCATTGATATTAAGTTTGGTCACTTGGTGATAGTGATAACTACCAGAGAAGAGAGATGTTTTAATTCCACAAAAATGTACTGAGTCCTACAAGCAAGCATTGCATGAGGCACTAGATTCAGGTTTGCCACCAGATTGAGAGTTTGAGAGGTTCCTCGTGAACTTCGAGAGAGCATCTCCAGTGGAGTGTTGGGGCTAGAAGTCATATCCCAAGGACAGAGTGGGTGCTGGGGAAGTGGAACTCCCATAGGGAAGACCTATCTTCCAAGGTCTAAAACATCTCAGGGAAGCAAGCAGTGAGGTGGTGGCCTGTTGGGGTGCAGAGTCACCCTCATGGAGATGCCCTTTCTTCCACCTTCCATAATGGCATGTCCTTGCCCTCTTTTCTCCTCTTGCTCCCCTCTTCCAGGCCTTCAGATGGTGGTTCCATGTTTGCACAGAGCAACTGTGTAGACCAGCCCAGGAGACCTGAAGCCCAACTAAGAGGGAGGAGGAGGAAACTAGCATTAGCTGAGTTAAGAGCAAATGCCAGGCCCTACCATGGGCTTTACACAAATGATCTAGTTTAACCCTCACAAGCACCCTCTAAGCTGGATATTTTAAGGAAGAGCAAACAAGTCTGGAGAGGTTAAGCAATTTACCCAAGGTCACACAGAAGGAATTTTGAGTGCATAAGAATCAAGTCTAAGGAGCAGTTTTGAGGAAGGTGGCAAAGTTCCTCCTGTTCTCCCACCCCCTCTCTCCTCTACCCCTTATCTTGGGCCTCCTAGAGATATTTGGTCCCTTGAATCCTTTATTTCTCCCAGTCTCAGAGCTGCTCCTGCCCCATTTAAAGTTTTTTTGTTAATTGGGGTAATATACAAACTACACAAAAATTTCCATTTTAACCACTTTTAAGTACACAGCTCAGTGGTATTAATTACATTCAAAACATTGTGTGACCATCACCACCATCCATTACCCAGAATTTTTAAGTCACCCTACATATAAACTTTGCACCCTTATGAAGCTATATCTCCCTATTTCCCCTTTAGGACCTGTTACCCTGTTTTCTACTTTCTGGTTCTATAAATTTGCTTATTCTAGGTATTTCATATAAGTGAAGTCATATATTGTTTGTCATTCTGTGTCTGATTTATTTCCTTCAACATGATGTCTTCAAGGTCTACCCACATTGTCACGCATATTAGAACTTCATTCCTTTTACAGCTGAATAGCATTCCATTGCGTGTATTTATCACATTTTGTTTGTCCATTTATCAGATGATGGATATTTGGGTTACCTCTACCTTTTGACTACCTCACAACCCCTTTTGGCCTCTTTTCCTTCTCCACGTAGCCTGAATACAAGGACGATCACACAGATTCCCCACCAGTATTAAGCCATGCAGACCACCTCTACTTAGCAGGTTCTGGTTGGGGAAAATGACCACTTGGATTTATCTGTGGTCAGGGCCTCCACAGGGCGTAATTCCTGGAAATGCCACTAATGTTTTAATCTATCTAAGTGATGCTCCCCAGACTTGTGTAATGCACACAGCAGCATTGTGGGGAGGCCCCAACTGAGGTCAGGTAATTTGCTTAGTTCTCTCTCTCTCTCTTTTTTATTTTTTTTTAACAGTTTTTATTTTGGAATATAACATATAGACAAAAAACCAATAAATTTCAAAGTACATTTAACAAACAGTTATAGAACAGATTTTAGAGTTTGGTATGGGTTACTGTTCTACATTTTATTTTTTCCTTCTAGCTGCTCTAAGACACTGGAGATAGAAAGAAACATTGGTGTAATGATTCAACATTTATACTCTGGTCTCTCAAGGAACTTTGCCTATATATATATATATATGTTTTTGCATGGGCAGGCCCTGGGAATCGAACCCAGGTCTCTGGCATGGCAGGTGAGAACTCTGCCTGCTGAGCCACTGTGGCCTACCCGCCAATACTTTTTAATTAACTGTCCAACATACTCTGGGATGTATCTGGGTATTACATAAGCTATACAGAATTACAAGTCCTTATTCCCATTCTGGGCTCCATGTGTTTAGGTTGTTCAAATGAGCTATCCAGATGGGTTGAGTTAGATTATATGCTACAGAAAATTTAGTTTGGACAAAATAAACCTCTCTTTCTTTGGTCTCATACAGTAGGCAAAGTTCTAAAATACAGGCAATATTATCCTTACCCCTGTATTCTGATTCACCTTAGTTCTGACCTGATCAACCTGGTTCTTATTTCTAATTGGAGCCTGACCTCTTTTTTGGTTTCTTTAACAGTTGTTGTATGTAGCAATGCTGAATTTCAGAGCTGCAGAATTCAAACTCTGAGTCTTAGGTGTTGTTCTATTTGCTAGCTGCTGGAATGCAACACACCAGAGACGGATTGACTTTTAATAAAAGGGGATTTATTTCATTAGTTCTTCAGAGGAAAGGCAGCTAACTTTCAACTGAGATTCTTTCTTACGTGGGAAGGCACAGGGCGATCTCTGCTGGCCTTCTATCCAGGTCTCTGAATTCAACAACTTTCCCCGGGGTGATGTATTTCTGCACCTCCAAAGGCCTGGGCTGAGCTGTGAGTGCTGAGATGAGGTATGCTGAGCTGCTTGGACTGTGCTATGGTTGCACTCTCTCATTTAAGCACCAGCCAATTAAGTCAAACATCATTCATTGCAGCAGGCACGCCTCCTAGCCAACTGCAGATGTAATTAGCAACAGATGAGGTTCACGTTCCATTGGCTCATGTACACAGCAACAGAACTAGGTGTCTTCACCTGGTCAAGTTGACAACTGAATCTAACTACCACAGCTGTCAACAGGTAGCCCAAGTTCCAGGGAGATATCAGGTTGTATATGTATAGCACAGTATCTCAAAATCTAGAAATAACGTTAACAGCTCTGGACTAACTGTGACTGCTGTAAGATCTTACAATCCAGGCCTCAATTTCTTATAGGTATTTTCTAAGAGACCATGCAAAAATTTGTTCCCTTGTTCCTGGATTTTTTTGTACCACATGATAGTCCCAAGGTTCATTCACCTTGTTGCATGCCTCACAACTTCATTCCTTTCTGGGGCCACACAATATTCCATCATATGTATACACCACAGTTCACCATTCTATTTCTCAGTAAATGTATCCTTCAGCCACCTCCATTCATTGGACATCATGTATAATGTCCAAAATCAACAATCTGTGTCTCACATTATCCTCACTTAGTTGTACAATCATCAACACTCTCAATTTTAGACAATTTTCATTGCTCCAAAGAGAAAAATAACCAATAAGCACACCCTCACCAAATTGAAAGTCCAAACATCCCCTTAACTTTTGCCCTTTCCCCTCAATTATTTACCTCTGGTATTGCTGTGTACCGTTGACGTCTTCCTATTAAATATAGACAATACCATGCAATATTCCCCCTATACCCCTCCATTATTGGCTCTTTGTACGAGATTCATACCTTTGAAGTAGGTGATGCTAGAACTTATTTATATTTGTATGTTAATTGGTGGGATACATAGCTCTATACAACCTCTTCCAATCATGTTCACTCTTTTTTTTAGTTTACTAATGCTGCCAGAATGCAATATACCAGAAATGGGTTGGCTTTTTCTTCTTTTTTTTTTCACATGGGTAGGCACTGGGTAATGAAGGGTTGGCTTTTATAAAGTGAATTTATTAAGCTGCAAGTTTACTGTTCTACGGCCATAAAAATGCCCAAACTAAAGCATCCAGAGAAAGATACCTTGACTCAAGAAAGGGCCGATGATGTTCAGGGTTTTTCTTTCAGCTGGGAAGGCACCTGGTGACATCTACTAGCTTTCTCCCCAGACTTCTCGTTTCAAAGGGCTTCCTTGGGAGCGTTTTCTTTCTGCATCTCCAAACTTCTCTGTCTGTGGCAGCTCTGAAGCTTTTTCCAAAATGGTTCCCTCTTAAAGGATTCCAGTAAGCGATCCACCTTGAATGAGTGGGGACACATCTCTATGGAAACCTTCTAATCAAAAGTTCCCACCCACCTTTGTTCCTTTCTTTCTTCTTTTTCAATATGGAACCATCAAAGAAGATGTGGAAAGGATATACTTGAGATCAAAACTCTAGTCCTTTGAGTGGACCTGGCTGCCTGGAGCATCCTTGCCCCTAATGAAGCCACACCTGAAATTCATTGATCTCAGTAGTCCGAGGAATGTTCCAGGCCAGGGAGACCAGAAGAGGCCCACTGTCTTTCATACTCTTTTGAGGCTAGCAAATGCCATGACCCTAGAACCTTCTATAGTATATGAATCCCTGATGTATATACTTGTCAGATAGATAGTGCTGTCACATTCTGGCCTCATCTATTTCTTGGCTCTCCAGAAGGTTAGAATGTATCAATGTGTTTTACTTCAAGAGCCCCTGTTTACCTGGCAATGATTATTGGACCTGGCCCCTGGCACGCAGTTCTTAGCATGTCCTAGTCACCCTCTGGCATGGGGCTCCCCAAATCATGTTCTTGTAGCTCCCTACCACCTGGGGAGCATGCTGTTGGAGAAGGATTATCACCAGGAGTAGCCTGGGCCAGAAAGCTCAGTGTGATCCTTTGCTCTCCTGCCCAACATTTGGTTCACTGGAATGATGGTTGATAGTGGTGGCTAAGGGGTTACATTCTCCTCCCCTTGCAACGATTTTATCATTAACTTGTAACTCATACTGTTCTTGGCCTTTCTTTGCTACCCATTCCATGTGCTCTGGAGTCTCTGAAATTACCTGACTCTGCCTGGTTGCCCATCCTTGGATCAGCTGCTAGTTGGATGTAAATTTGATAGAGGGCAAAAGAGACCCAGAATGATGCTGACTAAAAGTAAGAGAATTCTATTTCTCTCACATGGAAAGATTCAGGTTGGCCTGGAGACTGTAACTCATGAAGCCTAACAAGGCTCCTTTTGCCTTGTTATTTACTCCACCATTTCTGGGGTAACATCCTGGTTTGAATCTAGGGAAAGGGAAAGGGAGAAGGGCCCCTTCCATTTGAGTGTATTAACCAGAAAGTGCACATATCACTTCTGCTCACATCCCATTGATTGGAGATTTCTAGCTGCAAAAGAGGCTAAAAAATGTAGTCTTATTTAAGGTGACCATGTTCTAGGCTAACATTTCTGGTCCTATAAAGAAAGGGTAGGACAGCAGTGTTGCCAAAGAGTAGTCCCATACTCTAGAGCTACGCTTTTACAACTTCCATTTCCATAGGCCAAGGCTTTCACAACTTCCCTTGGCTGTGAAGCAATACCCTCACCTCCTCCTGATGTCTGGATATATCTTCTCTTCCACCCCTCTCTCCCTGGGTGAGGCTGGAATTCAAGGGGATTTGACCAAATTATTCTCGAAGTAAGGTGACAATGTGGTTACGGAATGAGGGAATGGAGACCACCATTCCCTCAGACAGGCACTGAGTCCCAGTTCCATAGATCCCACAGTCACTGCTGCCAAAATAAAAAAACAAAAAAATATTCCATGGAGTAATGTCCACATGCAACCCCACGTCTGCCCTCCATTTTGAGCTGCCATTGAGGAAAGGCTGAACTGGGGCTCCTGCCCTTTTACTTGTTGACAGCTCTTGTATCCTCCTCTTGTTCTTGTAGAAGGCACATTCTCTGGCTCGGATTGGGGCTGAGGTTGCACATTTGCTTTGCTGGAAGTCTGTTCCATCTTTTCTTTACTCCCACTGCCTCCTATGGGTGGTATCGATGGGGAGGAAGTCCTGGTTGTGTCCTGCTCATCAAGAGGGTGAAGGGAGTTCCCTGATGAGATCAGTGACTACAGTTTCCCACATCCCAGGACATGGTCATCAGCAAAGGCCACCAGAGTTGTAGTGACAGGAGCCACTAAACAAGATAATGATCCTTCAACCATGAAAACAGTCTTCCGGTTATGGCATATTGTTGGCGTATATGTCATGTGGTTCTGGCATATTGTTGCTCACTTCCAATATCTAGGTGTGAGACCTATAGATTATCCACTTTGGTCAGCTGGCCTGTGGCCAATTGGTCAGATGGTCAGAAGGCCCATTTGGGTCCCAGCTTCATTGGTTCGTTACGGAGGGTAGGACATTGCCACTGTTTCATCTTTTGATACCGGAACATGATCTCATGCTCTAGAGCAGCAGGGTGACGTGCTTTCAGTTCCTGATTCCTTATACATTCATAAGGCCAATTCCGTCAATCAGGTGAGACGATCTACCTGAGAATTTCAGGTGCGCACCGATGTGCTTTTTTTTGAAAATTAATTTTCTTATTGTGGTAACATATATACACAACACAAAATCCCCCATTTTAACCACTCTCATGTACACGATTCAGTGGTATTAGTTACATTCACAGCATTGCACTACTTTCACCACCATCTATTATCAAAGCACTTCCTCAACCACTGATGTGGTTTAAGTTCAGGGTATTGGTTAGCTCTTCGCAGCTGTACTACAGCTCTTACCACACGAGGAATTCCCCTGGATCATCTAGCCCTGGGTCATAGGCCCCTGAGCACCCTGTCATCCCCAGTGGGAAGGTCCAGGAATTCCTGTGGGCGTTTCGGTTATGATTTCCTCTTGGCAGCCGCTTCAGAAACCATTGGGCTGATGGTCTGGGCCCTGGGTTTGTCAGAACCACACTCCTGTCGGAGTCCTGGGTCTTGGCAACCTGCAGCAGCCTGCAGCGTGATTTTATCTAACGCCAGACGGATCCCGGGAGACACCATCTCAAACACCTTTCTTTCTGACCAAAGTGGGTTGTTACGTGTTCACTTGCTTACTTCCTTATTTATGCAGCTCTTCTAGGTCCTGGGTATATCCCAGAGAACAAAACAAAGTCCTAATGCAGTTTGGTGTTACAAAAAACCCTGCTTTGGTGAGTCTTTGAAGAGGTCTCCAGTTCCCTCTGCCCCAAGGAGGTGGTGTTGACGCAAACCGGGTGGGGCACATCCAGGGTTTTCAGGGAGCCGTCCTGCCACCCACAGGGTTTGCTTCCTTGCTGACTTTACAAACTGGCACCGCCTCCTCCTCCCTCCTCAAATGTCTCCCTCCCCTGCTTTCTGACTGGCTGCTGCTGTGGCAGTCACCTCCACTTCACTCAGCTTTGGTGCTGGCCTCCAGAGCGAGGGAGGGAGCTGTCTTCTGCAGTCACTTGGGACGTCTGAGTGCACATGCCCAGACTGCCCCCAGCCAACCGTATCAGCACCCCCACAGATCCTGCCTCCCTGTGGTCCTGCAGCCCTTGTCCTTATGCTTTCGCAAGTCCTTGTGGGGGACACTAAGGAGAGGGATCGATTCCCTCTGTCCTTTCTCTTTTCCATAAGCATGCGGTGCCTGGGCCTCCGGTGGCAGGTCTGGCCCACTCTCTGTTTCGTCCTACATATTCCACTTCTGGACTGACCCAGGAGTGGGGCTGGGCAGGAGGCCCTATTCCTTATACTTCCCCTCTTAGGTTTTGGGGGGGTCATTGAAGAGGTCAAGCAGATTGCAGCTAATCAGGCTGATGAGAAAAGGAGATGGGAAGAGACCAGGACAAAGATGAGTCCCAGATCCTTGGTGAAGGAAGTCTGGGTCACCACTGTGCCCCCAGTCTATATTTTCAATATTCTGCTGCACTTCCATTGATACTTTAAATAACTGTTTGATATCTACCCAAGATCCTCTTTCCTGGATGCAGCCTTCTCCCTCACTTCCTACATTCAAGCAGCCACCAGCTGTCTGCATTGCCTACCCTACTGTTATCTCAGGCCTCCCCTCCCCCTACCTTGCGGCTTTATGTGAGCCATAGCTTCCTAACTGGTCTTTTGCCTCCATCTGTTCAATTCACTTTCCTCCGCAGAGCCAGGCCAATCTTACATGATGTAAAATACATCAGATCCACCCTCCAAGGAGGGAACCTTGGAATGTCTCAATGGCTTCCTATTAGTTCTAGAATAAACCCAAACTCACAAGATTCTACATTATATGTTCTGGCTCCTACTTACCTCTAAAACTGCACTGGCTGCCAACACTACATTTTGGGCTCTCTAATCCTGAGACCCCTGTGTCTCTGCCCAGCTGTGCCTTCTTCCTTAAACACTCTCGTCTGCTCCCCACCCTCCCTGTATCAGCACTCATTTATCAGATCTCAGGTTCTAAGTTGTGCACCCAAAAAAGCCTGTTTTGGAAGGTTGGATGGGGTACCAGCCCACGTCTTCATAGGACAGTCAGTAGTTCCCTATCTTAAAGTGCTTTTAGCACACTGAGATTGTTTTAAGCTTCTCTGTCTCCCCCTTTATGTCATAAGCTCTGGGAAGCTTCGGCCCTCACCTGCTGTCTTTATTGCTGTAGCCCCAGCATATAATATAGTGCCTAGCACATAATAGATGATCAGTTAATGTTGGTTGAGGGAATTAGTTACCCTTTAACATCATTTTTTATAAATTTGCAAGTGAAAAAGGAAAAACAAACCTCCAGGTGATGTTGTAAAGAGAGAACTGGATCAGCTGGGCACTGGAACTGGACACTGAGCTCCAGTGGTTGGGTAGGGTCAGTGATTCTTTCTTTGTAAAGGACCCAATTCACTACTTCCAATGTACCTCTTTTCCTTGCACTTGCTCAAGACTGCTGCTGCTCCTTCTTCTGTTCATTTCAACGCACAGGTTTAAAATGAACATCCAGGGGGCTTACATAAACTGTCCTTCTACCAGGCTGCTTGCTAAGCAGGAGTTCCTTAAAATAAGTTTCTTTGGAACTTCAGGAATGAAATACTGCTCAAGCCCCCAGTAGCAAGTTGTTTCCAAAGGCGACCTCAACGATCTCTCCCATCCTGTGTGGTTTTTACAATGAGGCTTTACCTCTCCTCTCACCGAGAGGTGGAGACTGTTCCCCTCCCTTTGAGACCGAGATGGCAGAAGTGGCATCGTGTGGCTTCTGAGGTTAGGCTTTAAAAGGCAGTGTAGCTTCCGTTTTTATCCTTTTGGCAAAAGCCAGCTGCCGTGCAGTTAAGAAGTTCGAGCTGGACTGCTGGATGATGAGACAGCACCTGCAGCGAGAGAGGCCACGTGGGGGAACTGAACATGGGGGTCTCTGTGGACTGTGCCGCTCAGCCCAGCTGCCCTCACACTGCAATTTCATGATGTATCTCAGCTGAAGCAGGTGGCACAAGAACCAGCCACCTGAACTCTGCCCAAACTTACGAACCATAGAATCATGCGAAAGAAGAAATCATTGCTGTTTGAAGCCATGACATTTTGAAGCAGTTTAATTTTCAGCAATAGATAACTGAAACCACATCTTTTACCAAATTAGACTACAGTGCATATCTGTATCACAGAGAGGCGTGTGTGCTTACCCCCCAGTACAGTTTTCATTCATTGTAATAATAGTAAAAGAAAAAAAATCCTCCTATAAGTCTACCACCCCAATCCTTCATTTATTTTAATTTTTCTCAATACTTTTCTGGTATGATAGGCATGCATAGTTAATCAGTGTTGTGTTTATGAAGTCCGTAACATTTTTTGGCTCACATCTTTTAAATATTCTATAATATGAAGTGGGAAGTACACATAAAATACTTCTGCTACATTACGAAGTATCATGTTTGTCTAAAAGAAAACAATTTGTTTGAACTGAACTGGCATCTCTCTTATGGAAAACTATTTTTACTTGAAAGTATCAATGACAGAGAAACTAAGGTTAATTGGATTTGGATGTTGGGCAGATACTTTTTTTTTTTAATTGATAAAATCAACATACAAACACAAACATTCTTAACATATGAACATTCCGTGCTTGGTGTGCAATCAATGGCTCACAATGTCACCACATAGTTATATATTCATCACCATGATACTTTCCCAGAACATTTGTATCACTCAAGAAAAAAATACATAAAGAAAAGAGAAGAAACTCATATCTACCACACCCCGACCCCTCCCTTTCTTTGACCACCAGTATTTCTCTCTACCCAATTTATTTTAACATTTGTTCCCCCTATTATTTATTTACTTTTAATTCATATGTTTTTCTCATCTGCCTATACCATAGATAAAAGGAGCATCAGAACAAGGTGGGCAGATACTTTTTTGAAAATAAACAAGGTGAGTTGGTACCTTAAGGAAATCTCCTGCCAGTATTCATCGTCAATAATAAAAGGATGCTCCCAAAAGGAAAAAGAGAATTTTGGAAAACTTGCATCCATCATGTTATGCTTGGAAGCTTTTCAATACTTACAAAGTTCATGGTGGGATTCATGATCATAGTAACAAATGTGACCTTTTGAAAATTTGCAATGAACTGTGCCAATACTGGGAGATTCACATAACTCAGTGAGCCAAGACATTACTTTAAAATGATCAGGCATTGGTACAGGATCCATTCAAAATGCAAGGCAGGGGTAGTACATCAGTGGCTCAGTGGCAGAGTTCTCGCCTGCCAAGCCAGAGACCCAGGTTTGATTCCTGGAGCCTGCCCATGCAAAAAAAAAAAAAAAAAAAAGAAAGAAAGAAAGAAAAAAATGCAAGGCAGATCTAAGGATTTTGATGTAACAATATGAAATAAATATTCAACAATAAGATTTCAGACTACAACTCACCTTTAAGAATCCATCATCAGTGTACTTTTAGAATAGCATCAAAAATGAATATCAACACTCATCTGATAAAGCTATTAAAAATACTCCTTTCTTGGGTTGTCTACACCTATGTGTCCAACTGAAATGATACAAATATAAATAAGTCCTTGTAAGAACTCCTTCACAGGATGATTCTTGTACAAAGAGTGTTTAGGTTCAGGGTACGGGGGAAGCTGCTATTGCACGCTGTGGGCTGTGTTTAACAGGAAAACATCAGCAGGAGCACAGCAACACTGGGGTAAATATTGGGGGGAGGGTCGGGAGTTAAGGGGAGGGTTAGATTTCCTATTTGGTGAGGGTGTGTTTATTGGTTCTCTTTCTCTTGGGAACAAAAAAAGTATCTAGAATTGAGAGTGTTGATGGACTGTGGACTTTGGGCCCTTTACGTGATGCCTAATGAATGCAGGTGGCTGGAGGATGCGCTGACTGAGAAGTAGATTAGCAAACGATGGTGTATACGTAAGATCAAATATTGTGCTGCTACAAAAAAAGAATGAAGTCATGAGGCATGCAACATTGTGAATGAACCTGTGGGAGATTTGGTGAGGCAAAATAAGCCAGAAATAAAAGAGTAATTATTGTATGATCTCCTAGAAAATGCTTATAAGAAAACAGAGGCCTAGATTATAAACTCTACAGCAGTCACATTGAGTCTAGAGTGATAACTATTATTTCTGGATTTTGCGAGACACTTTTATATTTGTATAAACTTTTATATTTGTATAATCTGGAACCTAGAGATGAGATTGAAGCTGATCAGGTCAGGATTAAAGTAATTCAGAACACAGGGTAAGGTAGATATTGTCTATATTTTAGAACGTCATCTCCTCTTTGAGACCAAAGGAAGAAAGGCTTATTTTGTCCAGAACCTAAATTTTCTGTAGCACATAATCTAACTCAACCTGTCTGGAGAGCTATTTAAACAATTGAAACACAGGGAGCCCAGAATAAGAACAGGGGACTTAAATCCTGTAATATGTCCTAGAATATAGTAAGCAGATAATCAAAAAGTATTGGCAAAGTTCCTTGGGGGATGGGAGAAAAAAATATGAAACTATTAAACTTTACCACCATCCAGGAAACCTCTGATACTGTGTCAGACATTAGGGCCACCCAAATCAGTAGGCCATGTCCTTGATCTTGAGGCTTACTCTTGTGAAGCTTATGTATGTGGTGGAGAAGCTTAGCCTACCTATACTGATTCAGCAGTGATACTCATTTGCTGAAGCTGAACTTCTCTGTATAACTTCGCCATCACCTTTGATCTTTCTCTCACTCTTTAGGGGTATTTGGCTTTGGCCATTCTAACTTTTTCATGTTGGGAGGGGCTGTCAATAATATGGGATAGGCCTAACAGTCACCTCCAGAGGTGCTTTTTTGTTGCTCAGGTGTGGCCTTTCTCTCTCTAAGCCCAACTTTGAAAGTGAAACCATTGCTTTCCCCCCTCACATGGCACATGGCATCCAGGGATGAAACTCTCCCTAACAGCATGGGCGATGACCCCCAGGGATGAGTCTGGCTCTGGCACTGTGGAATCAACAATGCCATCCTGACAAAAAGGGGGAAAAGAAGTGTAAAAAATAAGGTATCAGTGGCTGAGAGAGTTCAGATAGAGTCAAGAGGCTACTCTGGAAGTCACTCTTATGCAAGTTTCAGTTAGACGTTGCTACCTATCATAACTGGCCAAACCCCAACCAAAACCATTCCTGCCAATCTGAAAGAATACCTAGGGCATTATATAGGATTCTTCAAAGGTTCCATGTACTAGAGTAACTTTCCAGAAACCTACAACCTCCACATGATCCCTGGACCAGATAAGTCCTGAAATGCAGAGGGACCAGCCTTTCCAGAACATCAACTGGTTCCATCTGCCTATCCCATATTATTGATATCCCCTCCCAACATGAAAAAGTTAGACTGGCCATAGCCAAATACCCCTAAAGAGTGAGAGAAAGATCAAAGGTGATGGCGAAGTTATACAGAGAAGTTCAGCTTCAGCAAATGAGCATCACTGCTGAATCGGTATATTGATATTTCTTTTAGTCTCCAGTACATCAGAGCGGCTAGAAATAAAAATCTAAAATTTTGGAAATGTAACCCATGCCAAACTCTGAAATCTGTTCTACAACTAATCGTCACGATGTGCTCTGAAATCTATTGCTGTTTTGTATATATGTTATTTTTCACAAAAAAGAAAAAAAGAGGAGGAGTAAAAGAGAAAAGATAGTCAAATGAATATGACTCCTGAATCACTATATTGATATATATTTTTTGGTCTCCAGTATCTTCAAGTAGCTAGAAGAAAAAATGAAAAATTGTGGAACTGTAATCCATATCAAAATTTAAAATCTGTTGTATAACTACTTGTTAAAATGTACTTGGAAATTTCTTGCTTTTTTGTATAGATGTTATTTTTCACAATCAACAACTTAGAAAACAACAACAAACAAATAAAAATTCTCCTTTCTTAACCAACAATGTATTTGTATGAGGCTGAGGAAGTAGGGCTTGCCTGTGTAAGTATTTAACTTTTCTGAGGAGCTTGCCTATGAAGAAGACCAGAGAGTGTGTTGTAACTCTAGACGGGGCTGAGAAGGTGGGACAGACCGTTTAGTTGTGCATGGAAAGAATTCTGTAGAGAGGCAGGAATTCAGGTTTCAAAAGAGAGAGGGGATGGCTATTGGAACAGGGTCCCTGAGAAAGTCGGGATGGTATCTGGAGCTCATGTGGAGAAACTAGCCTTTCAAGGAGAAGGATTGTTTCATTTCCTCCATTACAAGGAGGCAGAAATAAGCCTTAAACACAAATGAAAATGGGGCTGTGGATTTGGTAGAAAAAACAGGGAGTTTCCTGACTGGTGATTTCTGTTTTGTCAGTCTAAAGTGTGAAATGAACAGTGTAAGGGAGAGAGAGATTGGAGGTTTGGAAAGAACAGAAAAGATACCAAATGCTCCTTATTGAATCTGCTGATGGTCTATTCCAGGGTTAGACTATTGGGACATCTGAATACTGGAGCCGCCAGAGATCATGGCAGAAATATTGCAGGCTGCATAAAATCCTCCCTTTAAACTATAGAGACTGCATCTGAAGACTCTCTTCCACCCTCTTTTCAGAGCAATGCTGATTGGCAGGTGGCATAGCCAATGGGGAAACTAACTGGCCATTGGAGATGGGCGGGAGAAGTCGGGAGATTCCAAGGAGTGGAGCAGTTGGTGGTGATGGGGAGAGGTTTCCAGTTGAGCGAGAGACCTTCAAGTGCCAGGAGAGTTCAGAGCTGTGGCAACAGAGGTAGAGACACAGGTGATCCAGGGACATCCCGTCCTGGAGAAGCTGGGCTACTGTGGTCAGCACCAGCCTTTTAGTCACCCATCAACTCATGTTATAGGACTTTGAGGTCTTTAACTTGAGCCTACTGGGTTTTGACCACACAGCTCTCCTGGAAGGAGGGAAAGCAAAGGGCTGTGTGCTTGGACACCAAGAATTTCATTTTCCACAGGAGGTGGCAGGTGAGAGTAGGAGGAGCACCATGGCCTAGGTCATCCTCTCCCCACCACCCCTGCCACTTATTTTTTTTCCCATTAAGATCATCCCCTAAACCAGGCTGGAGATATCTACTAAAATCACACAGCTAGAACTAGCCCCTTCTTTTTTCCCTTCTTTCCTCCCCTCACTTAGTAACCTGCTTTTTATCTCTGTGAACTTGCTATCTCTAGTTATCTCTTATAAGTGATAATATACAATTTTGGTCCTTATATATCATGCTTATTTCACTGAGCATAATATTTTCAAGGTTCTTCCATGTTGTGGCAGTTTGCATAAACTTCATTTTTACTTATGGCCAAATAGTATTCCATTGTCTGTATGTACATTTTGTATAAACTATTCATTTGTTGGTGGACGTTTGGATTGCTTCCAGGTTTAGGCTATTATGAATAATATTGTCATAACAGTGGTCTACTAGTATGTGTTTAAACACTGTTTTCACTCTGTTTGGGTATCATGCTGGTATGAAAGGATATATGTACCCTAGAAAAGTCATGTTTTAATCCTAATCCCATTTTGTAAAGGCAGCCATTTCTTGTAATCCCTATTCAGTACTGTGTGTTGGAAACTTTAATTAGATTATCTCCATGGAGATGTGACTCAATCAAGTGGGGTATTAAACGATTAGACGGAGACATATCTCCACCTATTCTAGTGGGTCTTTATTAGTTTAGTGGAATTCTCTAAAAGAGGAAGCATCTTGGAGAAAACTTCAGAATGCCACAGAACCATGAAGCAGAGAGTCCACCAGCCAGGGACTTTTGGAGATGAAGAAGGAAAACACCTCCTAGGGAGCTTCATGAAACAAGAGGCCTGGAGTGAAAGTCAGCAGATGCTGCCATGTTCGCCATGGGCCCTTCCAGCTGAGAGAGAAATGCTGAATGTCACTGGCCTTCCTGAATCAAGTTATCTTTTCCTGGATGCCTTAGATTGGACATGTCTATACACTTGTTTTAATTGGGACATTTTCTTGGCCTTGGAATGTAAATTAGCAATTTATTAAATTCCCCTTTTTAAAAGCCATTCCATTTCTGGTATGTTGCCTTCTGGCAGCTAGCAAACTAGAACAGGTATATACCTAGAAATGGGATTGCTGGGTCAAGTGGTTATTCTATATTTAACTTTTTGAGAGATTGCCATATTGCTTTCTATGGTGGCTGCATCATTTTATATTCCACCAATAATACACTAGAGTTCCAATTTCTCTGCATCCCCTACAATACTTGTTATTGTTTATTAAAAAAATAATTGATGTGTATGGGTGGCACACTGGTAGAATGCTCCTTCAGCTGCCATCTGGGAGACCCAGGTTTGGTTCTTGGCCCATGCACCACCCCCGTAAAAAAAATAGCCACCCTGATGTGTGTGAAGTGGTATCACATTGTGGTTTCAATTTGCATTTCCATAATGGCTGGTGATGTTGAACATCTTTTGCTGTATATGTTGGATTTGTGTGTCATCTTTGGAGAAATGCCTATTCAAGTCTTTTGCCCAGTTTTAATTTTTTTTTTGTCTTTTTGATGTTGAGTTATAAGAGTTCTTTAAATATTCTGGACATTGAATCCTTAATTGGTATATGGTTTGAACCTATTTTCTCCCATTCTTTTGGTGGTCTTTTCACTTTCTTGATAATTGTCTACAAAGTACAAAAGTTTTTTTGATTAAATCAAATGTATCTTTGCTCCTTTTGTTGATCGTGCTTTTGATGTCACATTTAAGATTCCGCCACCTAATCCCAGGTCATGAAAATTGCCTCAATGTTTTCTTCTAAGAGTTTTTTAGTTTAGTTCTTATACTTAAGTCTTTGATCCATTTTGATTTTTGTATATGCAGTGAGGTAGGGAAACTTCATTCTTGCTTAATACAGAACAGCATCTGCATATGGATATACAGTTTTTCCAACACCATTTGCTGAAGAAAGTATTTTTTCCTTACTGCATGTGTATCTGCACCCTATAAAAATCATCTGGCTACAGATGTGTGGGTCTACTTTTGGACTTGCAACTCTGTTTCTCTGACCTATTTTTCTATCTTTGTGCCAGTACCACACTGTTTGATGACTATCACTTTGTAATACAATTTGAAATTGGGCAGTGTGAGTCCTCTAGCCATGTTCTTTTCCAAACCGTTTTGGCTATTCAGGGCCCCTTGCAGTTTCATATAAATTTGATGACTGGTTTTTCCATTTCTTCAAAACAAAAAAAGAGCAGACTGTTTGAATTTTAATCAGGATTGCATTGAATGTGAATATTGCTTGTATATTAGCAATGTTAACTCCTCCAATCCATGAACATGGGATGTCTTGCCACTTATTTAGGTTTCTTTCAGCAGTGTTTTGAAGTTTTAAGTGTAGAAATTTTTTATACCTTCAATTAAATTTATTCCTAGATATGTTATTCTTTTAGATGCTATTGTAATTTGAATGGTTTTCTTAATTGCCACTTTGAATTATTCATTGCTACAAAAATTACTATTTTTTAAAATTTCTATTGCAAAATTCTCAAGTTTATTCTTGATTTCAAATGTCCTCACCAGAATAAAGTTGCTATTCTGTTTCGTAACTCTTTAAAAAATTTCATTCAATTTATGAATTTCTTTAGATTTCTAATATAATATCCTGACTAATATTATATAAAAATTCCAAAGTAAAATTAGACAAACATCATCTTCTAAAAAAATAAAGAAAAGGAAAAAAGACTGCATTATCATGGCAACTTTCATTTGCACAAAGGAAATCTGTAAGAACATATAAAAAATTAGTTGTGATGGTTTCCTCTACAGAGATGGGGCACTGGTGAGAATGGGATAGATAGGGGCAAGTGTGGGAGGGAGATTGTTCATTGTATACATTTTTTAACTTTTAAAATTGTATAAAATAATATACATACAAAGCAAAACAAAGAAAAAAGCAATAGATTTCAAAGCACTCTTCTACAAACAGTTACAGGACAGATCCCAGGGTTTGTCATGGGCTACCATACCATCATCTCAGATTTTTCCTTCTAGCTGCTCCAGAACATTGGAGGCTAGAAGGGATATATATATTTCTTATCATCACTTTTTCCTTTTTTTGTGAGAAATGCTAAACATACTAAAAAACAATAAATTTCAAAACACAGCAAAATAATTAGTTATAGAACAGATTTCAGAGTTTGGATGGGTTACAATTCCACAATTTTAAGTTTTTACTCCTAGATGCTCTAAGATACTGATGACTAAAGGAAATAGCAATACAATAATCGGCAATCACACTCGCTTGTTAAACCTTATTTTCTCTGTATAACTCCATCATCACCTTGGATCTTTCTATCCCACTTTTTAAGGGTATTTGGGCTATGGCATTCTAACTTCTTCATGTTGAAAGAGCTGTCAATAATATGGGGTAGGGAGATGGAACTAGCTGGTGTTCTGGACAGGCTGGTCCCTCTGCATTTCGGGACTTATCTGGTCCAGGGATCCACCTGGAGGTTGCAGGTTACTGGAAAGTTACCCTAGTGCATGGAACCTTTGCAGAATCTTATATTTTGCCCTAGGTGTTCTTTATAATTGGCTGGAATGGTTTTGGTTGGGATTTGGCAAGTTATGATAGGCAGCAATGTCTAACTGAAGCTTGTGTAAGAGTGACCTCCACAGTGTTCTCGCGACTCTATTTGAACTCTCCCAGCCACTGGTACTTTATTAGTTACACTTCTTTCCCCTCTTTTGGTCAGGATGAAATTGTTGATCCCATGGTGCCAGGGCCAGTTTCATTCCTGGGAATCATTTCCCATGTTGCCAGGGAGACTTTCACCCCTGGATGTCATGTCCCACGTGGTGGGGAGGGCAATGATTTCATTTACAGAGTTGGGCTTAGAAAGAGTGAGGCCAAATCTGAGCAACAAAAGAGTTCCTCCGGAAGTAACTGTTTGTCATATCTATAGGTAGTCTAAGCTTCTCTGCTACCTACATAAGCTTCACAAGAGGAAGCCTCAATTCAAGGGCTTGGCCTGTTGATTTTTGTGTCCCTAATGTTTGATACAGTGTCAGGGGATGCCCTGATGGTAAAGTTTAATAGTTCTATATTTTTTCTCCCATCCCTCAAGGGACTTTGCCAATACTTTTTGGTTATCTGCTTACTATATTCTAGGATGTATCCAGGCATTACATTAAGCTATACAGGATTAAAGGCCGTCATTCTTATCCTGGGCTCCCTGTGTTTCAGTTGTTCAATGAGCTATCCAGATTGGTTGCGTTTGATTACGTGCTACAGAAAATTTACATTCTGGACAAAATAACCTTTCTTTCTTTGGTCTCAAAGAGGAGATGACGTTCTAAAATATAGACAATGTCTTCATTACTCCTGTGTTCTGAATTACTTTAATCTTGACCTGATCAGCTTCATTCTTATCTCTGAATATCAGGTTATAGACATATAAAACAGTCTCTCAAAATCCAGAAATAACAATTACCACCTGGACTAAATGTGTCTGCTATAAGAGCTTAAAATCTAGGCCCCTGTTTTCTTATAAGCATTTTCTAAAGGAGACCATACCATAATTGTTCTTTTGTTTCTGTCTTATTTTGCCTCACCAAATGTCCCACAATTTCATTCACATTGTTGCATGCCTCATGACTTCATTCCTGTTTGTAGCAGCACAGTATTTGATCTTATGTATACACCATCGTTTGCTAATCTACTTCTCAGTCAGTGCATCCTCCAGCCACCTGCATTCATTAGGCATCACGTAAAGGGCCCAAAGTCCACAGTCCATCAACACTCTCAATTCTAGATACTTTTTTTGTTCCCAAGAGAAAGAGAACCAATAAACACACCCTCACCAAATAGGAAATCTAACCCTCCCCTTAACTCCTGACCCTCCCCCCAATATTTACCCCAGTGTTGCTGTGCTCCTGCTGATGTTTTCCTGTTAAACACAGCCCACAGCGTGTAATAGCAGCTTCCCCCGTACCCTGAACCTAAACACTCTTTGTACAAGAATCATCCTGTGAAGGAGTTCTTACAAGGACTTATTTATATTTGTACTATTTCAGTTGGACACATAGGTGTAGACAACCCAAGAAAGGAGTATTTTTAATAGCTTTATCAGATGAGTGTTGATATTCATTTTTGCTGCTATTCTAAAAGTACACTGATGATAGATTCTTAAAGGTGAGTTGTCATCTGAAATCATTTTTTAAAATTTATTTATTAATTAAAAAATAAACAAAATAAAGCATCAACATACATAATCAGTAGTTCACAATATCATCACTTAGTTGCATATTCATCATTTCTTAGAACATTTGCATTAATTCAGAAAAAGAAACAAAAAGACAACAGAAAAAGAAAACGAACACAGGAAAGAAAAAAAAAAAAAAGATTATACCTCCCATACCCCTTACCCCTCACTTTCATTGATCACTAGCATTTCAAACTAAATTTATTTTAGCATTTGTTCCCCCTATTATTTATTTTTATTCCATATGTTCTACTCCTTTGTTGACAAGGTAGATAAAAGGAGCATCAAACACAAGGTTTTCACAATCACACAGTCACATTGTGACAGCTGTATCATTATTCAATCATCCTCAAGATACATGGCTACTAGACCACAGCTCTACATTTTCAGGCAGTTCCCTCCAGCCAGATGGCAGTTCTCCCATCTCTAGCTTCTATGTATCTCTAAGTCTCCTATATTCTGTATTATAAGCCTCTGATTTTATCTTTACCATGGTCATAAAAGTGGAGTCATACAGTATCTATCCTTTTGTGTCTGGCTTATTTTACTCAGCATTATGTCCTCAAGGCTCATCCATCTTGTCATGTTTCAGGACGTCATTTCATCTTACTGCTGCATAATATTCTATTGTATGTATATACTACATTTTGTTAATCCACTCATCTGTTGATGGGCATTTAAATTGTTTCCATCTCTTGGCGATTGTGAATAATCCTGCCATGAACATCAGTGTGCAAATGTCTGTTTGCATCACTGCTTTTAGCTCTTCTGTGTATATACCAAGTAGTGCTATTGCTGCATCATAAGGCAACTCGATATTTAGTTTTCTAAGAAACTGCCAAACTGTCTTGCATAGTGGCTATACCATTATACATTCCCACCAGCAGTGTATAATATCCCAATTTATCCACATCCTCTCTAACATTTATAGTTTCCTGTTTGTTTAATAGCAGCCATTCTTACAGGTGTGAGGTGGCATCTCATTGTAGTGTGGATCTGCATTTCCCTTATAGCCAATGAAAATGAGCATCTCTTCATGTGCTTTTGAGCCATCTGTATTTGCTTTTCAGAAAAATGCCTATTCATAACTCTAGACCGTTTTGTAATTGGATTGTTTGTTCTTTTGCTGTTGAGTTATATGATTTATTTATGAATACAGGATAGCAAACCTTTGTGTGATATGTGATTTCCAAATATTTTCTCCCATTGAATTGGCCATTGCTATACAATTATTTTTTGTGTGTTGATCTTGAACCCTGCAATGTTACTGAATTCATTTAATAGCTCTAATAGTTTTCTTGTGGATTACTTTGGGTTTTCTATATATAAGAGAATGTGGTGTGCAAATAGAAATAGTTTTACTTCTTCCTTTTGCAATTCGGAAAAGTTTTTTTTTTTTTCTTTTTCTTGCCTAATTGTTCTGGTGAGAACTTCTAGTGCAATATTGAATAGCAGTGATGAAATTGGGCATTCTTGTCTCATTCCTGATCTTAGGGGGAGAGCTTTAAGTCTTACACCATTGAGTATGATGTTAGCTGTAGGTCTTTCATAAATGTTCTTTAAATACTTGAGAAAGTTCCTTTCTATTCCTACTGTTTTAAGTGTTTTTATCATGAAGGCATGCTGGACTTTGTCATGTCTTTTCTGTATCTATTGACATAATCATGTGTCTCTCCCCAACCTGCTTTATTCTATTTATATAGTGTATTACATTCATTGATTTTCATATGTTGAACCTCTCTTGCATTTCTGGGATGACTCTCACTTGCTCATGATGTATAATCTTTTTAATGCACCATTGGATTTGGTTTGCTGGTATTTTCTTATGGATGTTTGCATCTATATTCCTAAGGGAAATTGGTCTGTAATTTTCTTTTCTTGTAATGTCTTTGCCAGGCTTTGGTATCAGAGTAATGCTGTGGCCTCATAAATGAATTTGAAAATGTTCCCTCCTCTTGAGTTATTTGGAAGAGTATGAAAAGGATTGACATTAATTTTTCTTCAAACATTTGATAGAATTCACCAGTGAAGCCATTTGGTCCTGCATTTTTATTTGGTGGAAGGTTTTTGACTATTTATTCAATCTCTGAACTTGTCATTGGTTTGTTGATATTTTATATTTCTTAAGTCAATTTGGGTACTTTAAGTATTTCTAGAAATTTTTCCATTTCTTCTAGATTATCTAGTTTGCTGTTATACAATTGTTCATACTATTTTCTTATAATCCTTTTTTTTGTAAGCTTGGTAATGATATCAGTTTTTCTTTTTGACTTTCTTTGTAGCTTTTTTTTTTTCAGTCTAGTTAAAGGTTTGTCAATTTTGTTGATGTTTTCAAGGCACCAACTTTTTGTTTTGTTTAGTCTCTTGTTTTTCTGTACTCTATTTCATTTCTCTCCAATCTAATATTATTTTCTTTCTCCTGTTAAGTTTTTGTTTGCTTAGCTCTTATTTTTCTAGTTCCTCAAGAAGTAAAATTAAGGTATTAATTTGAGAGCTTTCTTCTTTTTTAATATAGGCATTCATAGATATAAATTTTTCTCTAAGCACTGCCTTCACAGCATCCCATAAGTTTTGGTATGTTCTTTCTTTGTTTTCATTTGTCTTTAAGTATTTTCTAATTTCCCTTATGAGTTCTTCTTTAACTCACTGGTTGTTTAAGAGAGTGGTGTTTAAGTTCCACATATTAGTAAAATTTCCAGTTTTCCTTCTGTTATTGATTCCTAGCTCTATTCTATTGTAATCAGAAAGGTTACTTTTTATTATTTCAGTATTTAAAATTTATTTACACTTCTCCTGTGCCCTAACGTATGTTCTATCCTAGAGAATGATCCATGTGTATTTGAAAAGAGTGTGTATTCTGTTGTTGCTGGGTGAAATGCTCTATATATGTTGGTTAGATCTAGTTGCTTTATAATGTTGCTCAGACCCTTTATTTCCTTGTTGATATTCTGTTTAGATGTTTATCATGTTGAAAGTGGTGTATTGCAATCTCCAACTATTACTGGAGAACTCTCTATTTCTCCCCTCAATTCTATCAATGTTTGCTTTCTATATTTTGGTGCTCTGATGTTAGGTGCATATATGTTTAAATCTTCTTGCTGAATTGACCCTTTTATCACTATATGATTCTCTTCAGTAATAGTTTTTTACTTAAAATCTGTTTTGCATGATATTGATATAGCACCCTTACTCTCCTTTGACTACTATTTGCATGAAATATTTTTTTCCATAATTTTAACTTCAACCTATTTGTATCTGGATCTAAGATGGGTCTTTTATAAATAGCATATAGTTGGGTCATGTTTTTTTCATCCATTCTGCCAATGAGTGTTTTTAATGCAATTTTATTGGTATATATTATATATTCACTTATCGTATAATCATCCAAAGTGTACAATCAATGGTTCATAGCATTATCATGTAGATGTGCATTCATCATAATCATTTTTTGAACATTTTCATCTCTTCAAAAATAGGAATAAAAATAAAAGTTTAAAAAATAAAAAAAAAATCCCATACCACCCTCAAACCCCTATTATTTATTTATTTTCCCCTTATTTTGTTACTTATCTGTCCATACACTTGATAAAGGGAGTGTCAGTCACAAGGTTTTCACAGTCATATGGTCACACCTTAAAAGCTATATAGTAGGGGGTGCAAGGCTAGTTCAGTGGTAGAATTCTCACCTGCCATGCAGGAGATCTAGGTTTGATTCCTGGCCCGTGAACTGCACAAAAACAAAGGAAAAAACAAACAACAAAAATTTAACAAATGGTGCTGCAGTAATGGGATACTCACACGGAAAAAGAATGAAATGTGACCCCCGCTATACAGCATACAAAAAAAAAAAAGGCTATATAGTTATACAATCATCTACAAGGATCAAGGCTATTGGATTACAGTTCAACAGTATCAGGTATTTTCCTCTAGCTACTCCAATATACCCAAAACTCAAAGGAATATCTATAAATGGCATAAGAATAATCTATTGTCTCTATTTGAAATTTCTCAGCCACTGAAACTTTATTTTGTTTCATTTGTCCTCCCCCTTTTGGTCAAGAAAGCTTTATCACTCCCACAATGCCGGGCTCATCCCTGGGAGTCATGTCCCACATAGCGGGTAGGGTGGAGTCGGCTTAGAGAGAGAAGTCACATCTGAACAACAAACAGATTCTCTGGGAGTGACTCTTAGGCAAAATCTTAAGTAGGCTTGGCTTCTCCTTTGTAGGAATAAGATTCATAAGGGCAAGCCCCAAGGTCAAGGGTCTGCCACATCAAATTGGCAGTACCCCGGTGATTGTCTTCCCCAGGTGCAGAAGTTTAATATTTCCACCTTTTCCCTCAGTCCCTCAAGGGGACATTGCAAATATTTTTTTTTAATCTTCTTCCCAGATTACTCTGGGATGTATTGGGGCATCACACTAATCTGTACAAACCAAAAAGATCTCACTCCCTATTCAAGGTTCCATGTAATTATGGTGTTCAAATAAGCTGATCATACAAGTTAAATTAGATATTGTGCTACTGTAAATAGAAATTTTGTACCAAATAACATCTTTTCCCTTGGTCTCACACAGAAGTTGAAGTTTTAATATACAGCAATGACTGCTTTTTGATTGGAGAGTTTAATTCATTTACATTTAGAGAAATTACTGAAAAAAGTTATTGACTTTTTGTGTCTTATATCTTTTTTTACCCCCCTTTCCTCAATTGCATCTTCCCCTTTTCATTTAGCTGATCTTTTTAATGGCTATTATGAATCATGTATCCTATTTTTTTTGTGCAGATTTTGAAATATATTTTCTTTATGGTACCATGAGAATTATATTTAGCACACTGAATCTATCGTTATCTAGTTCATGATGAATCTAACTTGATCTCAAGAGCCAATACATGCACAGCACCTATCTCTCTCCCCCACTTTTTTCTTCATGCCATAAATGACATCTTTATGCTTTGTGTGCCCAGTAACAAAGACTTATGCTTGTTTTTTAAAATAGTTTTTATTGTGAAATGTATATACAAAAGCAAAAATATTCAAAGTACATTTTAACAAGTAGTTACAGAACAGATTTCAAAGTTTGGTAAGGGTTACCATTCCACAGTTTCAGATTTTTCCTTCTAACTGCTCCAAAACACTGGAAGCTAAAAAAATATTATAGTGATTCAGAAGTCATACTCCTTAGATATATCCTATCTTCTCCATTATAACTACTCCTCTTTTGATCCTACTCCCTATCTATAGGGGTGTTCGGGTTTTGTTCATTCTATTTTTTTCATGGTGAAAAGGGGTGTCAACAATATAGGATGGGGGATGGAATTAGTTATATTCTTGGAGGGGCTGACCCCTCTGGGTTTCAGGACTCATCTGGCTTAGGAACCCTTTGGAGGTTATAGGTTTCAGGAAAGTGAACTTAGTATATGAAAATTTTGTGGAGTCTCAGAGTCCTGGGTGTTCTTTAGAGTTAACAAGAATGATGTTAGTTGGGGTATGCCAAATCATGGCAATTAGGAATATCTAGCTGAAGCTTGCATAGGAGTAGCCTCCAGAAGAGCTTCTCAACTCCATTTGAACTCTCTTAGCCACTGATACCTTATTTTGTTACATTTCTTTTCCCGTTTTTAGTCCAGAAGGCATTGTCAATCTTATGGTGCCAGGGCCAGGCTCAACCCTGGGAGTCAATTCCTACATTGTCCTATACTTTCACCCTGGATGTCATGTCCCATGTAAGGGGGAGGGTAACGATTTTCCTTGCAGAGTTGGGGGGAGAGAGAGAGAAAGAGAGAAAGAGTGGCCACATCTGTGCAACCAAAGAGGTTTCCTGGAAGCAACTCTTAGGCATAATTATGGATAGTATTAGCTTCTCCACTAAAGAAATAAGTTTATAAGGGTAAGCCATAAAATCAAGGATGTGGTCTATTTTCTTGGGAGTCCCTAGTGTTTGAGCGAGTACCAGGTGTTTCCCAGATAGGAAAATTTAATATTTCCATACTTTTTCTCCAGGCCCTCAAGGGACTCTACCAATACTTTTTAGTTATCCAGCCCACCAGAGCCTGAGATGTCTTGGGTATTACATTAAGCTATACAGAATTACAAGGCCTCTTTCCCATTCTGGGCTCCATGTGTTTGGGTTGTTTAAGCTATCCAGACAGGTTGATTTAGATTGTGTGTTTAAGAAAATTTAAGTTCTAGACACAATAAACTTCCTTGTCTTTGGTCTCATTTAGTAGGTGAAGCTCTAGAGTACATACACTATCACTTTTGCCCTGTATTCTGATTCACCTTAGTCCCAACATGATCAGCTTTGTCTTATCTCTAGATGAAGCCTGGTCTCTTTTTTGGTTTCTTTAGCAGTTGTTACACATAGCAGTGCTGACTTTCAGAGCTGCACAACTCAGCTTTGAATCTTAGATGTCACAGAGGTACACAAAGTTCCACGCAAATACCAGCTTATAAACATACAGCTCAGTGTACACTTACAACTTCGGATTGAGTATGGCTACTGGAAGAGCTTACAATTTAGGCTCTAATTTTCTTATAAGTATTTTCTGAAAGAGACCATAATGTATTTGTTGTTTTGTTTTTGGCTTATTTTGCACATCACTTTGTCCCCAAGTTTCATTCTGTTCATTGCATGACTCACAACATCATTACTTTTTTTAGCTTCACAGTTTTCCCACATATATATGTCACAGTTCGCCTTTCAGCTTCTCCATCACTGAACTCTTAGGTCCTCTCCTTCCATTGGGCATCATGGATAACACCCAAAATAAACTATGTCTTACAGTATCCTCACTTGGTTGAACAATCAGCAGCACTGTCAATTTTAGGCAATTTTCATTGGTCCAAAGAGACAAAGAACTAATAACACAGCCTTACCAAATATCAAATCTAAATTTCCCCTAGTCTTTTGTCCCTTCCCCTCAATTATTTACCCCTGGTATTGCTGGGGTACTATTGCTGTCCTTCTGTTAACTATAGGGCATAGCATGCAATATTAGTTTTCCTCCTATACCCTTATAAGATCAGACATTTGAAAGAGTTCATGCGAGAACTTATTTATAATTGTAGTTAATCAGTGGGATACATGGCACTGTACATCCCCTTTCAATAATCTTCAACTTCAATATGGCAATGTTACTGTGGTAGTTAGATTCAGTTGTCAACTTGGCGAGGTGAAGGCACCTAGTTTTGTTGCTGTGGACATGAGCCAATGGTATGCGAACCTCATCTGTTGCTGATTACATCTGCAGTCAGCTAGGAGGCGTGCCTGCTGCAGTGAATGACGTTTGACTTAATTGGCTGGTGCTTAAATGAGAGAGCGCAACGTAGCACAGCCCAAGCAGCTCGGCATACCTCATCTCAGCACTTGCAGCTCAGCCCAGGCCTTTGGAGATGCAGAAAGGAATCACCCCGGGGAAAGTTGTTGGAACCCAGAGGCCTGGACGGAAGGCTAGCAGAGACCATCCCGAGCCTTCCCACGTAAGAAAGAACCTCAGATGAAAGTTAGCTGCCTTTCCTCTGAAGAACTAACAAAATAAATCCTCTTTTACTAAAAGCCAATCTGTTTCTGGTATATTGCATTCTGGCAGCTAGCAAACTAGAACAGTTACTTATAACCTCACTAATTAGCTACCATCAATTCTATCCATTCCCTTACATTTAAGTTCAACCTCATTGGGTAAACTTTCCCCCATCTTTAGCTTCTCTGCACTTCTAGGTCCCCTATATTCTATGGTATAAACGTTTGAGATTATATTTACCGGAGTCATTATAGCAGTACTATACAGTATCTATCCTTTTGTGTCTGACATTTCACTGAGCATCATGTCCTCAGGTTTTATTCATGTTGTCACATGCTTCAGGACCTCATTTCATCTTACTGCTGCATAATCTGTTGTATATGTATACCACATTTTGTTTATCCACTCATCTGTTGATGAGCATTTGGATTGTTTCAATCTTTTGCAGTTGTGAAAAGTACCACTATGAATGTCAGTGTGCAAATGTCTGTTCATATCATTGCTTTCAGCTCTTCTGTGTATATACTGAGTTTTGGTATTGCTGGGTCATGTGGCAACTTGATATTTAGTTTTCTGAGGAACTGCCAAACTGTCTACCAGCAGCAGTTGTACCATTATAATTTCCACCAGCAGTGAATAAAAGTTCCAATTTCTCTACATCTTCTCCAACATTTGTAGTTTTATTTTTGTTTAATAGAAGCCATGCTTACAGGTTTGAGGTGATATCTCATTGTAGTCTTGTTTTGTATTTCCCTTACAGCTAATGAAGAGGGGCATCTCTTTGTATATTATTTAGCCTAATTTACTCTTCAGAAAATTGTCTATTCATATCTTTTACCCATTTTATAATTGGGGTGTCTGTTTTTTTGTTGTTGAGTTGTAGAATTTATGTACACAGGATATCAAACCTTTATCGCATATGTGGTTTCCAAATATTTTCTCCCATTGTTTTTATTTTTATATATTATTATATAATTATATTATATATTATATTATTATATGGAAGGCTGCCTTTTCACCTTTTAGACAAAGTCCTTTTTAAGCACAGAAGCTTTTGATTTTAAGGCATTTCCATTTATGAATTTATTCTTCCATTGCTTGTGCATTGGTATAAAGTTTAAGAAGTTACCTCCTACAACTAGGTCTGGAAGATGCTTCCCTATATTTTCTTCTAGGAATTTGTTTTAGTTTGTTAATGCTGCTGGAAATGCAATATACCAGAAATGAGATGGCTTTTATAAAGAGAATTTATTAAGTTACAACTTTATAGTTCTATAAACTAAGGTATCCAGAGAAAGATACCTTGACCCAAGAAAGGGTGATGGCTTTTGGGATATATCTGTCAACTAGGTAGACATGTGGGTAGTGTCTGCTGGTCCTTTGGCTTCTGGTTTCAAACAGCTTCCCCAGGGAAGCTTTCTTTTTGCATTTCCAAATGTCTCTGTGTTGACTCTGAGCTTTTTCCAAAATGGTTCCTACTTACAGGACTCCAAAAAGCGGATTAAGACTCACTTTAAATGGACAGAGATACAGCTCCATGGAAGCCACCTAATCAAAAGACCCCACCCATAACTGGGTGGCCACATCTCCATGGAAACAATTTAATAAAAAGGGATCCCACCCTAAGACTATGTCTGCCCTCACAAGATTGGATTAGGAAAAAGAACATGGCTTTTCTGGGGTACATAATAGTTTCAAACTAGCACTAGTTTTATGGTACTGGCTCTTATATTTAGGTCTTTAATCCATTTTGAATTGATTTTTGGATAGGGTGTAAGGTAGGGGTCCTCTATCATTCTTTTGGCTGTTGATATCCAGTTCTCCCATGCTTATTTATTGAAAAGACTATTCTGTCCCAGTTCAGTGGATTTGGGGGCCTTATTGAAGATCAATTGACCATGGATTTGATGATCAATCTCCATACTCTTGATTCAATTCCATTGGTCAATACTTCTATCTTTGTGGCAGTATCTGTGTTGTTTTGACCACTGTTACTTTATAGTAAGTTTTAAAGTCAGGAAGTGTTGGTCTTCTTGTTTTTTAGGATATCTTAACCATTTGGGGTCTCTTTCCCTTCTAAATACATTTGATAACTAGCTTTCCAAGTCTTCAAAGTATATTGTTGGAATTTTTATTGGTTTTGCAGTGAATCTGTAGATCATTTTGGGTAGAATTGTCATTTAATGACATTCAACCTTCCTATCCATGTGTCTGGAATATCTTTCCATCTATTTAGGTATTTTTTGATTTCTTTTAACAATGCTCTGTAGTCCTCTGTGTAAAAGTTCTTGACATCCTTGGTTAGGCTTATTCCTAGATACAGTTAAAAAATATTTTTATTGGTGAATCTTATCATAAAAACATTCCATACATAAATCAGTGGCTCACAATATCACCAGAGAGTTGTGTATTCATCACCATGATAATTTTTAGAACATTTGCATCACTCCAGAAAAAGAAATAAAAAGAAAAAACAGGGCGGTGCAACTGTGGCTCAGTAGCAGAATTTTTGCCTGCCATGCTGGAGACCCAGGTTCAATTCCCAGTGCCTGCCCATGCAAAAGAAAAAAGAAAAAACTCATACATACCATACACTTACCCCTCCCTCTCATTGACCACTAGTATTTCCATCTACCTAATTTATTTTAACCTTTGTTCCCCCTATTATTTGTTTGTTTTTAATTCATATTTTTTACTCATCTGCCCATACCATAGATAAAAGGAGCATCAGACATAAGGTTTCACAATCACACAGTCACATTGTAAAAGTTATATCATTATTCAATCATCTTCAAGAATCAAAGGTACTAGAACACAGGTCAACAGTTTCAGGTACTTCCCTCTAGCCACTCCAATACATGATAAACTAAAAAGGGATATCCATAATGTATAAGAATAACCTCCAGGATAACCTCTTGACTCTGTTTGAAATCTCCCTGTCACTGAAACTTTATTATTTTGTCTCACTTCTCTCGTCCCCCTTTTGATAAAGAAGCCTTCCTCAATCCCTTGATGCTGGATCCTAGATCATCTCAGGAGTTCTGTTCAATGTTGCCAGGGAGATTTACACTCCTGGGAGTCATATCTCATGTAGGGGGGGAGGGCAGTGAGTTCACTTGCCATGTTGGCTTAGAGAGAGAAGCCTACATCTGAGCAACAAAAGAGGTTCTTGGGGGTGACTTTTAGGCTTGATTTTAGGTCAGCTTAGCCTATCCTTTGCAGGAATAAGTCTAATAGGGGTGAACCCCAAGATCGAGGGCTCGACTTGTTGATTTGTTTGTTCCTATTGTTTTCAAGAATAGCAGAAATTCTCCAAATGAGGAACTTGAATATTTCCTCCTTTCTCCCCAGTGCCCCCCAGGGGACCTTGCAAATATTTCTTTATTCACTGTCCAGATTACTCTGGGATACATTAGGGCATCATACTAACCTTGATAGACCAACAAAATCTCACACCCTGTTCAAGATTCCATGTACTTATGATGTTCAACTAAACTGAACATACAAGTTAAATTTATTCCTAGGTACTTGATTCTTTTGACTGCTAATTGAAATAGAATTTTTTTTCTTACTTTTCTCCTCAATTAGGTCATTACCTGTGTATAGAAACTGATTTTTGTACATTTATCTTTTTTCCCCAACACTTTGCTGAATTTGTTTATTAGCTCAAGTAGCTTTGCCATATATTTCTCAGGGGTTTCCAAGTATAGGGTCATTGTTATCTGCAACTAATGAAAGTTTTACTTCTTCCTTTCTGATTTGGGTGGCTTGTATTTCTTTCTCCTGCCGGATTACTCTAGCTCAGACTTCTAATACTATGTTGAGTAATACTGGTGACAATGGGCATCCATGTCTCATTCCTAATCTTAGGCAGGATGCTTTCAATCTCCCACCATCAAGTATGATGCTGGCTATGGCTTTTTTTTTTTTCATTTATGTCATTTATGATATTGAGGAAGTTTCCTTTGATTCCTACCTTTTGAAGTATTTATCAGAAAAGAATGCTCAATTTTGTTGTATGCTTTTTCAGCATCAATCAATATGATCATGTGATTTTTCCCTTTTGATTTGTTAATGTGCTGTATTACATTGATCAATTTTCTTATGTTGAACCACCTTGCATTCTTGATATTAACCCCATGTGGTCATGATATATAGTTCTTTCAATGTGTCATTGGATTCAATTTGATGGTATTCTGTGAGAATTTTTGCATTTATATTCATTAAGAAGTTTGGTCTCTAGTTTTCCTTTTTTGTAGCATCTTCATCCAGTTTTGGTATAAGACAGTTAGGTAGCATTTCTTTTTCCTCAATTTTTGGAAGACTTTGAGCAGAATTGGTGTTAGTTCTTTTTTGGAACTAACTTTATTCTTTCATTGCTTGTGCATTGGGTATAAAGTTTAAGAAGCTACCTCCTATTACTAGGTCTTGAAGTTGTTATAAAGTGTTTTTCTTTTGTAGAAAGTATTTTGATGACATTGGATATCTTTACTTGTATTGGTTTGTTGAGACCTTCTGTTTCTTCCTGAATCAGTCTAGGTAGTTCATGTGTGTGCCAGTTTGAAAGAATTATATACCCTACAAAATCCATGTTTTAATCCTGATCTATCTTGTAGAGGCTACCATTTCTTTTAATCCCTATTCAGTAGGTTGAAAACTTGATTAGATTATCTCCACGATAATCTAGTTGACCTGCCCAACTAATCTTTGCTTAGAGGGAGATGTGACTCCACTCATTCCAGGTAGGTCTTGATTAGTTTACTGGAATCCTTTAAAAGAGGAACCATTTTGGAAAAAGTGAGAGAGCCACGAGTGCCAACAGAGCCCACGTGGCCAGAGACCTTTGGAGATGAAAGAAAATGCTCCTGGGGGAGCTTCATGAAACAAGAAGCCTGGAGAGAAAGTTATTAGATGTCGCCATGTTTGCCAGGTGACTTTTCAGTTGAGAGAGAAACCCTGAATGTCATCAACCTTCTTGAATCAAGGTATCTTTCCCTGGATGCCTTGGATTAGACATTTCTATAGTCTTGCGTTAATTTGCACATTTCATGGACTTAGAGTTGTAAACTTTCAACGTAATAAATTCCTCCCTTTTAAAAGCCATTCTGTTTCTGGTATATCACATTCTGGCAGCTGGCAAACTAGAATAATGTGTTTCTAGCAATTTGTCCATTTCATCTAAGTTGTTTAGTTTGTTAGTGTATAGTTGTTCATAGTATCCTCTTATGAATTTTTAAACTTCTTCATGATCCATGATACTGACCCACTCTCATTTCTGATTTTGCTCATTTGCATCCATTCACCTTTTTTTCTTTGTCAGTCTATCTAGGGGCCCACAAATTTTGTTGATCTTTTCAAATATCAACTTTCAGTTTCATTGATTCTTTCTTTGTTTTCCTCTAGTTCATTTATTTTTGCTTTAATCTTTGTTATTTCTCTTTGTCTATTTGCTTTGGTGTTAGTCTGCTGTTCCATTTTTCCAGAGGAGGAGTTAGATCCTCGATTTTTGCTCATTCTTCTTTTTAAATATAGGCATTTAGGGCAATAAATTTCCCTCTCAGCACTGCCTTTGTCACATCCCATAAGTTCTGATATGATGTATGCTCATTTTCTTTCATCTCCAGATATTTAGCAATTTCTTTGACTCACTGATTATTTAAGAGTACAGTGTTTAATCTCCATATATTTGTGAAAGTCTGGTTCTTTGGTGGTGATTAATTTCCAGCTTCATTCTGTTGTGGTAAGAAAGAGTGCTTTGGATAATTCCAACCTTATTAAATTCATAAGGACCTGTTTTGTGTCCCAGTGTATGATCTGCCTGGAGAACATTCCATGAGCACTGAAGAAAAATGTATATCCTGCTGTTTTAGGATATAGCAATCTACATATGCTATGTAATCTGTTAGGTCTAATTCATTTATCACATTGTTTAAGTTCTCTATTTCCTTGTTGATCCTCTGCCTGGTTGTTCTATCTATGGAGGAGAATTGTATATGGAAATCTCCTACTGTTATTGTTGAAATGTCTGTAGTTCCTTTTAGTTATGCTAACGTTTTCTCATGTACTTTGGAGTTCCTTTATTGGGAGCATAAACATTTATGATTGTTATTTCTTCTTGGTGAATTGTCTGTTTTATTAATATGTAGTATCCTTCCTTATCTCTTACGACGGCTTCACATTTAACGTCTATTTCATCTGATATTAGAATTGCTAATAGAACATCTTTTTTTTTTTTGCATAGGACAACTTTTCCCATCCTTTCACTTTCAATCTATTTGTATCCTTGGTTCTAAGATGCATCTCTTGAAAACAGCATATAGATGGATCATATTTTAAAATCTGTTCTTCTAATGTGTATCTTTTAATTGGTGAGTTTAGTCCATTAACATTCAAACTTATTACTGTAAAAGCAATTCGTGAATCCACCATCTTATCCTTTAGGTTTTTTTTTTTTTTTTTTTGAGAGGACTTCATTCTTTCTTCTTTTTTTTTTTTTTTTAGAGAAGTTGCAAGATTACAGGAAAATCATGCAGTAAAGACAGAGTTCTCATATATCCCCTCCTCACACACACAATTCTCTCTCATAACACTTTTCATTAGTATGGTACCTTTGTTATAATTGATGAAACAATATCATATAACTATACTATTAACTAATAGACATTGATGTTCACTTTTATATAGTCCTATATTTAAAAATTTTATTCTAGTGACATATATACAACCTAAAATTTCCCCTTTTAACCACATTCAAAAATATAATTCAGTGGTATTAATTACATTCACAGTACTGTGCTACCAACACCACTATCCACCACCAAAACTTTTCCTTCACCCCAAGCAGAAACTCTGTATTGATTAAGCACTGACTCCTCATTCCCTTCCCCCACCTTGACCCCTGGTAATCCATTAGTTTTTATTTGTCAGATCTATATATTCTTTCCCCACTCTCTATTTTTATCCTTTGAATTGCTCTTACTGGTTCTATTGTATTCTATGACCTCTCCAGACCTCTCTTCTGTCCTTTTTTGCAAACAACAGAGCTCCTTTTCGTATTTCTTGCAGTGTAGGACTCTTGTTGACTAGTTCTTTCAGACTTTGTCTTTGAAGATTTTACTCTCTCCCTCAACCTTAAAGGACAACTTGGCTAGCCTTTCTCATTCAGGATCTTAAATATATCATACCACTGCTTTCTGGCCTCCCTGCTGCCTGTTGAATAATCCAAACTCAGTCTTCTGTGGTTTGCCTTGTATGTAGTAGATCAATTTTCTCATGTACCTTGCAGGATTTTCTGCTTTTCTTCAACATTTGACAGTCTGATTAGTATGTGTCTAAGACTAGGCCTGTTTGGATTTGTTATATTTGAGGTTCATTAGTTATCTTTGCTTTTTTTTTTATTTGTATATTTATGGATTTTGTAGGGGTTGAGAAGTATTCTCTGATGATCTCTTTAACTATCCTTCACAGCCCATTACTCTTTCTGGAACACCAGTGATTCTTATATTTGTGTTTTTGCTGTCCATCATTTCCCTGAGATCCAAGTCCATTTTTTCATCTTTTTTTTTTTTTTTGCTATTTGTCCTTTTGTGTGCTTGAGCTCAATTATTCTGTCTTCTAGTTCAGTTATTCTTTCTTCTGCCTCTTCAAATCTGCTCTTGTGTATATCTAGTATATTTTTAATTTGGTTTACTATATCTTTCATCTCTGTGAAATCTAGTATTTTTCTTTTTAATCTTTCATATTCTTCTTTATGTTCTTCTAGTGTCTTCTTGATATTCTTTATTTCTTGAGTAGTTGTTTCATATTCTGTGTCCCCTCCAGTGTTTAGATTTGTTTATTTAGCTGGGCCATTTCTGCCTGCATCTTCATGCGCATGGTGAGGGTTTTTTTTTTTTTTTTTTTTTATGTCTGGGGCATTTGATTATCTTAATAAGGTTATTTTGCAAGTTGATTTCCTTCACTTGTCTAAAGTTTTGTGTTTACTTGGGTTTGTGTTAAAGATCCCCTTTTGTACTTGGTTTGTCAGTGAATCCCCATCAAACGAAAGCCCGGATCTCATAAGGGGTGTAATTCTACTTGGGGATCTATTAAAAGCTAGGCAGGGGAGGTTCAGTGTTAGAATGCCTGCCTGTCATGCAGGAGACCTGGGTTTGACTCCCGCCCCATACACCAAGCAAAACAAAACAAAACAGTTAAAAAACAATAAAATAAAAAAAAGAATACTTGAGGGTTTGTTAAAAACTAGGTAGAAAAGGGTGCACAGATGGTTCAGTGGTAGAAAGCTAGCCTGTTATGTGAGAGACAGGGTTTGAACTGTCTTTACTGCATCACGTACCAGAAAAAATAAAAGATGGTGGCACATGGCTCAGCCAGTTTCTTCAGCCCCATCTCTCCATCTGTGCACACCCAAAATCCCCTGGTCTCAGTGGCTAAAGGGGAGCAGGAACAGGACCCCATGAGCCTCCTTTGCTGGCTGGGCATCAGGTTGTCTCCATTCCATGTTCTACTTCCTCCCTGGGGGGGATCCCTGGTCTCCACCAAAACCAGGCACCCATAGCAGCCCAATTCAGGGGTGGGAGCAGGCACCATGCACTGATCCGAGGTCCCCATGTACAGGGGAAGCAAGTCTGCCACCCTCTGAGCATAATTTCTATTGAGAAATCAGTTGTTAATCTTATTAAGGCTCGCTTTTATGTGATATGTTGCTACTCTCTTGCCATTTTTAAGATTCTGTCTTTGTCCTTGATATAGGCCAGTTTGAGTATAATGTGTCTTAGTGTAGATCTGTTTGAGTTCATCCTACCTGGCATTTTTTGAATACCTTGGGTTTGTACATTCTTATGTTTCATCAGATTGGGAAGTTTTCTGCCATTATTTTTCAATTATATTTTCTGGCCTTTTATCTCTCTTTTCTCCTTCTGGGACTCCTATGATGCTTATAATGGCCCACTTGATGGTGACCCATAGATTCCTTAGGCTCTGTTCATTTTTGTTTTTCAGTCTCTTTTCCTTTCTTCTCCTCAACCTGGGCAATGTTAATTGTTTTTTTTTTAGAAGTCTGCTTTGTTTAATGTTGCACAAAAAAGCATGAGTAGAGCCAAAAGTGAATTAAACTTTTTCACATTTATTTACAAAATTATCTAGTTCTTCATATTAACTTTACTATTCAAACAATAGAAAGTAGGAGGCAATTTAGGGATTGAGAAAGAGATAAAGAAAAAAACTTTTCTAACATTGTTCATTCTTTTACACTGTATAGTTGTGCTCACAGAGATGGCTCCTTTTTCTTCTCCACTGTGCAGAAATTCGGTTGTATATAAAATTGAACTTGCTAAAAATCTGAGGAAGACTGTAAATTATGGGCCCATATCCTGATGCATTGTCATAGAATTCAAATAATGGTGCAGCTACCAGCTTGTAATTTTTTGGGACTGCAAGCAAGACTTTCTCTTGAAGTTGAACCAGAAACAACTTCTTATGTTCCTTAGGCTTCATAATATGTGTAGAAATATACAGATACTGAGGAAGTTCAAATTTTGGTCTCCTCCAATTACCAATGCAGTCATCAGTGAACCAGTCTTTCAGGACTCCATCTTGATGACTTAGTATCTCTGTCATTAAACATTTTAGTCCTTCAACTTCATCCTCTCCTGGGTTAAATTCACCACCAGGTAATTTGAAGAAGGTTGTCCCAGTTACAGCAGCAACATATGGGGTAGCTGGTGCTCATGTACAATCAAAACTCCTTCTACAGTCCTCCTCATTCCCATTTTATCAAATTCCCCCTTCATATGCTGAAATCTGGCTACAACAGAGCTGTCTTTCTCATAGAGGGGCTCTTTTGTACCAAAAGTATAATTGATAAGAGGGTATAGGTTGATGGTGTGCCCAAAGATGAGGGACTTGGTCTACTGGATGTACTTGTTGCAAACTGATCTTCCCAGGGCCAGCTGGTCTGTGAGCAATTGGGTGGCACCATGGAAATGTTGATAAGCACAGGCTCTGGCTGTTAGTGGAAAGGGGGAGGCAAAGAAAACTTTCCCTGTACAGGTAATGATTATGTGTCTCACTTAGCAGCCACCACCTACCATTAAGATGAGAGCACAAGAGCAATAGTTTTGTTTTTGAGTTTGCTGGTCCTTTCTTCTGCTTCCACCAATCTGCTCAAGAACCACTGTACTGAATTTTTCACTTCAATTTCTGTACTTTTGAGTTCCAGAATTTCCATTTGGGTCTTCTTTCTATTTTTTATCTTATTATTAAAATTCTTATTTTGTTCACATTTTTTTCCTGATTTCCTTTAGACCATATTTTCCTTTAGTTTTTGATACTGTTTATGAGAATTGTTCTAAGATCTTTGATTAGTAATTCCAGGGACTATACTTCCTCTGGGATATTTTCCATTGAATTCTTTTTTCCCTATGATTGGGCCATATTTTCATGTGTCCTTGTATGTTTTGTAAATTTTTATTGAGAACCAGACATTCTATGTATTATGTTGTGGTCACTCAAGAAATTTAATTCTCCTACTCTTCAGTCCACTATACTAAGAACAAGAAAGAAAAAAGGAAAGAATGGAGAGAGAGAAGAAAAAATACTAACAAGCAGATATGAGAGAGAGAGAGAGAGAAGGAGGAGGAGGAGGTGGAGGAGGAAAAAAATGAATATGTTATGTGTTGGTGGGAAGCCAGGAGCTTCTGCTGTTGACTCGGAACCTTGGCCAATATGCTTGGTCTTCCCTCCAGCATCTGTCAAAAGAAAGAGAAAGAAGTACACTGGCTCTTTAGGTCCCTGTAGATGCTGGTGTGAGGCCACAAGAAGCTTCTTTTGAGAGAAAGTGAGGCCAGCATCTGTGCTGGGCCTTCATGGATCTGCCAGACCAAACAACACAAGAGAAAGAAAGAAGAAACCCAACCAATGAAAAAAATGCACTGGGTCTTTAAGAACCGGTAGATGCTGGTGTGAGGCCAGACGCCACTGTTGAAGAGAGGGCTGAAGAGTCTATGCTTGGCTCACAGGGATCAGTCAGATCAAGAAGTGCACGTACACTAGCTCTTTACATCCACATGGATGCTTGTGGGAGGCTGGAAGCACTCCTACCCAGAGGGTCAAAACTGACTGACCTTGTACTTCAACCCCAACTTTTAGAGGAGGAAGTCTCCTCTGCCAGCTCTTGCCCCAGCCAGCTGCTTCTGGAATTTGGACTACACTACCAAAGCCACAGCCATTTCCGGAGCTGCTACCATGGGACAGAGGAGTGGGGGCTGGTTTCTGTACATGTTTCCATTTACAAAATGAACTCTTGGAAAACTGCTGCTTCCTCTGTCACTCCTGTGGTTGCTCTAAATGACCATTCTGGTTCCAGGGTTACCACCATCCTGCAGATGGTCACCGGCAAGGCCCAAGAGGGATGTCCGAGCACCTGGTGAAAGAGCTGGAAGAACCGCCCCTCCTTGGAGGAGCCCTACCCCTGGCTGAGTTTCAGGCTTTTAAAAGAGGGAGAGCAAGGCCCATGCACCAACCTAACTTCCACCCTGTTGTGTCTGGTGTTGTCTCCAGTTGAATACCTTCGAGTATGGGGAGCTCCTTATCTTTACGGAGGACCATAGCCTTTGTAAAAAAAAAAAAAAAAAATTTTTTTAGGTAATTTCAGAGGTGGAGGTACTTCTTTTCCATCTCTCATTTTTCTAGGGGAGGGAAGGATTTGTAAATCTTTTGACTCTGCCATATTGCAATTGCGCTCTTCCTTGCCCCAGTTTTTTCTTGTAGTCTCTGGTCATGGCTTGGGGCTGGATGTGGGTAAGTTTGTGAAGCAGGTGAAGCTCCAAAGTTCAGACTGTGCAGTGAGACAATTCTGGTTTCGCATCTGGGTGCCTTATGGGGGAGTTACCTAACCATTCTAAATATCAGGTTTCACATCTATTAAGCGAGAATAATTATACCTATCTCCATAAGGTTGTTCTGAGTAATAAATGAGATAATAAAACCATAAGTGCAAGTTTGTAGCACAGTGCCTGACACATAATTAGTGCTCTTTAAATATATTGTCTCTTCCCCACCTGTCTCTATTGGCCCCCTTAGCTCTTTTCCTTTAGGATCCATCCCTTCTGGGCAGGCTGGCCAGGTAGTCCTGCATCCATCTCATAATGCTGGAGGCTGCCTTTCAGAATTCCTCAGTGTGTACTGTGATGTAACTTGATACTTCAGGGCATTTAGACATATTGCTAAGTCTTAGATACCTTTTAAAGAGGCTCTCCACACTAGCTATGACAAATTGTCAATAACAACCTAAAGCATTTATTAAGTGCTCTAAACCTCAACTTAAATGATTGACCTGTATCAGCTTACATAAGTAAGAGAAGACCCACAATTACCCAAATTAAGCTAATAAAAGGATTAAAAATTTATTGCTTTTCTATAGAGATCATGTGTCTAAACCACCATCATAGGACTTGGCATAAATAGGATGCCAATAAGTGGTCAAGTTTATTATTATAAAACATGTTGAGAGGCACCTCTCAAGAGTTGCGGATGGGATCAAGAAAGAATAGGGAACATTGTACCTCTGTTCTCTTTGTCTTAGGAGAAAGTTGCAAAATAAAGAATAGAGATTTCTATAGGGTGTCTAAACAGTCACACACAACAAGAGTTGTTCAATTCATATATTTTCTCTCTCCCCTGTTTGTTTATCAAGTATAATCAAGTCCTTACTACATGTCATGTTCTTTGCTGGATGATATGGACCCTGTGAGTATGAAAAAGGGGTGGCTCCTGACCTCTAGAAGCTTATAACCCAGTAGGAGAGGGGAGCAATACACGTGCACTGTGGTGTCCAGAGGTTGAAAGATGGACATCATGGTAGTGCAAATACTGCTTGTTCACAGAGGTATAAAGATATGCAGCTGAGGGGTAGAGATGGATCTAGAACTTGCACAGGCTTCTCAGATGTGCTTAGGGTGTGCCTGGCAACTGCCCTCCCTTTCTGACCATGAATTCCTCTCTTTCCTTTCCTTCTCAACTGAGGTGCTGTCCAAGTGCTCCTGTCTCACCGCCCCCCTGAGCCTCTGAAGAGATGGCTGCAGCAGCAGTGGCTGGACTGATCCCCGTGTTCCACACTGTGGCTGGTGACAAATCTAGCTACTACATCGGGCGGCAGCTGTGGTTTGGCTTCATCGCCGTGTACGGAGTAGTGGTGTATGTGGTCCGTATGCCATGGGCCCCCATCCACGAGGACTTCTGGTGCCACGGCAACATCACCAATTCTTGCTTGGCTGAGTGTTTTGAAAAACGTTTCAACCATCCTGTGGTGGGGATTTGGTACTTCTTTTTCTTTATCTTCCTAGCCTTCTTCTTCCTCATGGAATTCTTCATGGCTCAGATTCGGCATAAACAGATCAAGGCAAAGTCAGTGGAGTCACTGGCGAATGAAGTGGAGGAGGGCTCGATGGTGGGAATCCAAGAACATGTTCCCTGTCCAAAGAAATCCATCATGAACTTCCACCGAGAGAAGATGCTTTTGCTTTTGTACCTCCTGTACTTCATCCTGCAGGTCGGCTCTCAGGGTGTGTTTTTATTCCTTCTCATGTCTCAACACCTGCCCCTGGTGAACCAAGCCATCATCCACTGCAGCACCGTTAGCTGCCCTGGTCCCTACCTCTGCCTGATCAGGGGAACCATGGAGAAGCGAATGTCCATCTATACCCTCATCACCTTGTCCTTCATGATCATCCTCTTCTGCTCAGGTTTTTTCTTGTATACTATTCATCACTACCTGTTAAAGGGCTTCACAAGTACCAAGTCTTGGGCTAATTGAGGTTTGGAAGAGACAACACCCTCCTTACTTAAACTCTTTCCTCCCTCACACTAGGAAGTTTGCATTCCTTTAAATATTGTACCTGGGGCATGGTTTCCTCCTGCCAACCTTCTCTGCTTTCCCTCTTTATAAAATAAATGCTTGTCTTTCTCATTTCCCTCTCTCTACAGCCAGGCTAAGGTTGTCTAACTGTGGGGTGGGTGGGAAGGCACTGATTAACATTTCAAAGCTCTTTCCCATATACTATCAGATTTGGTCCTCACCAGAGCCTCTGGCATTGGGGCTTGTTACTCCATCTCTCCCATAGCTTCCAATCTGGGAGAGTGTTCATAGTTTTAGAACTAAGAGCTTCAAAGATTCTGAGAAAACTGATTTACTTGTGCTCTGGCCCCTCCAAGATTGTTCCTAAAACAGAGAAGAGTAGGCAATTACTTTCCACAGGAAAATTTTCAGCTGGGACTGTGGGGTCAGTGCTCCCTGGTTCTGCCCCTTGGGGTTGCCCAAACTCCCAAGTGTGGGCCCAGTCTTTGTTATGGACTCAGATTTCTACTTCACTTGGGCCTTAGTAAGGACTGAGTAAACCTGGGTGAGTTTATTGGGGAAGGATGGGTGCACCCAGGGTAGGAATGAGGTTCAGTGGGAGATCTAGAGTTTCACTGTACCCATTCTACAGAATCATACCTCACTGTCAGATCTGCTATCTCTTTAGGTGCAGGCACGAATTGTGACTTGCTTCTAACCAAAAGAATATAGCAAAGGCTCTTGTTACTCCTTGACAAGGTTACATTATATGGCAAAGGTGAAGGGATGTCACTCTTGTCATTATGTAAGACTCTATTTTAGCAGATTAGAGGGAAAGGTTCTCCTTTGCTGGCTTCAAAGAAGTAAGCTGTGAGAGGGTCGGGTGGGGGGAGGGAGGGAGTTACAGATTGTAGTTACAGACTGAGTTGCCTCAGCTGAGAGAGGGTAAATCGGCACCTCAGCCATACAACTGCAAAGGAATTGCATTCTGCCAACAACTTGAATGAACTTTGAAATGGATTCTTCCCCAGGCAAGCCTCCAGATGTGAACACAGCTCATTTGACACCTTAATTATAGCCCTTAGAACAGGACCCATGCCTGGTCTCCTGACCCATTGTAATTGTGGGGTAAAAAGTATACATCATTTGATGCTTTTGTTTGTGGAAATCTGTTACACAGCAGTAGAAAACGAATATACTGTGTTTCTGTTTGCTAATGCTGCTGCAATACAACATACCAAAAATGGATTGGCTTTTATAAAGGGGCTTTATTAACTTACGAGTTACAATTCTAAGGCTGTGAAAATGTCCAAATTAGGGTACTAACTAGAGGATACCTTCTTGGAGGAAAGGTAGCATCTGGATTCCTCTGCCACATGAGAAGGCACATGGTGATGTCTACTGTTCTTCTCTCCTGGCTTCTTATTTCAAATAGTTCTCTCAGCAAGTGTTTCTAGTGATTTTCTCTCCAAGCATTTTTGGGCCCTCACTTAGCTTCTTTGGGACAAACTCTGAACTTCATTTCTTAGCTTCTCTTGGCTCTTTCCAGGTTTGGGCTATTTTTGTGAGTCCTTTCTTAGCACCTGGAGTATTTCTGTCTGCAACTCCAAGTGCCTGTGTCTGTTCTCTGTGTCAGATCTCTCCTTGAGCTTCTTTAAAGGATTCCAGTAAACTAAGATCCACCTTGAATGGGTGGGGGTCACAACTCCATAGAATTAATCTAATTAAAAGGTCATGTCCACAAGTGGGTGGGTCACATGTCCTTGGAAACAACAGAAACAAAAGATCCCACCAAACAATGGGTCTGCCCCCACAAGATTGGATTAGGATGAAAAGAACATAGCTTTTCTGGGGGCATATATATATATATTTTTTTTTTTTTTCTGGGGGCATACAACAGTTTCAAACCAGCACACACCAACTCTGGGGGCCTTGTAAAGGTACATGGGCCAGTGAAGTCTGGGTGGTTTCAGCATTAAAGCATCTGTGGACACATGCTTTTCTTCCATCCCATGAAACAATTCTCCTTTGCTCAGCAAGTGTGCTGGATCAGTACCTTCCTTCTTCACGCCCTATTCCATTTTTTCCTTTGCTCAAGTCAGAAACCTTAACTGGTTGGAGTTCTTATTCTGGTGAGGTGGCCCAAACCATCATTCCTGAAGGATCTGAATCCTGAAGAGTCTTGACTTTTTCTGTTTGTTTATTTGCTGTAGTTTTCAATTAATCTTCACTGTTAGGCATGGGGATATACTGGATTCCAACTATAATCCTCCTTTTTGTGTAGCAGCTCCCACCTCCCCATTATGTAGCAACAATTCAATTTCCCATTAGCAATTGTGATCAATCACTCCAATCAGTAGACCAATCCCTTTTTTGGCCTCTTGTTCAGTAGCATAAGGAGCCCACAGTGGTCAAATGACAGTACATCTTCCAAATGACAGTACATCTTCCAAATTGATGGAAAAATTGTGTGTCCCTTGATGGAAGCAGCCCCCACCCTCCTTGGGAACTAACAACTCCAAATCGGAAGAACTCAAGTTTTCTGGATGGGAAGCAAAAAATTCTGCTAGTGTTTTATTAGGTATAATACAGAAGTTTTGCTCACTCTTACTCTTTGATTTCTAAATACATGTATTCTGACCATGTAGGAGACAGTACCATATAATGGTCTCTGATACAAAGCATTTGGTACAGGCTGTAAGACAGATCCCATCCTTTAAGAATGTTGACTTTCAAATGACACTGTAACTGAATTTTCAGTAAGTCACTCTGAACCTTTCAGTTAGGCCAGCTGCTTCTGGGTGATGGCAAGACTGCATGAACATGATCCTATTGCTGCTCTTTCTTTGCTATAAAATTATTTCTTTGAACAGATGCAAATTTGTTAGGTATGAGATGACAATGAACGAGGCATTCCATGAGGCCACAGATGGTAGTGCTGTAAGAAGCATTATAGGCAGGAAAGGCAAGTCCATATCCAGAATGTGTGTCTATTATAGTGAAGAGAAATCTCTGCTCTTCTATGATGGAATAGGCCCAATGTAATCAACCTGTAACCAGGTGGCTGGCTAGTACACCTGGGGAGTTTCCATATAGGGCTCAGCGTTGGTATCTTCTGTTTGCTGGTTAGGCACTCAGCAGTACCAGCAGCCAGTTCAGCCCTGGTAAGAAGAAGTCCATACAACTGAGCATGTACATGGCCTCCATCCCTGCCACCCTGGCCTCTTTGTTCCTGAGTCCACTGAGCAAGAAATGGGGAGTCTGGAGAAAGAAGCTCACTGATATCCAGAGTGCATCATTTTGTCCACTTGATTACTGAGAGCCTCTTTTGCAGTTGATGCCCTTTGGTAAGCCTTCATCTGTGACAAAAATTTAGAGAGTTCTTCTACACTTTCCTCTGAGCTTCTTGACACTGATCTTCCAATCCTGTTCCCTCTAAGTCTCCGACAATCCTGTCAAATTGTTAACAACTGCCCACAAATCAGCTAAATCTCTGTTTCTGGCCATCTTGCAGTTCAAATTGGGCAACCAAATATATTGCTCAAATTTCTGCCCACTTGGAGAGTTTTTCTTCACCAATGCTGTCCTCCAGGGTCATCCCTGAGTGGTACTCTTAAATTTTAGTTGTCCCTCTGGAGCGGTATCAATATATATCACACAAACCCACTGCAAGCAGCCTCTAGTTTTTTCTTCCTCAGGCAACTGTTCGCACAGAACTCCCAAGGAAGCCACAGACCTGTAATGAAGGAGAAGAGTGAATGTAAGAGGTGCTAGTGTCAAATGTATATGCTTGTGTAATTTACTTATATCTCTCTGAACCCAGACCTTTGTATGACATTTCCACTCAATACGTGATTGCTGCAGTGCACACTCAACCTTATGACATGATGGGTCAGGTAACACAAAGTTCATAATGGGGAGCTCAGGCTGCATGGTCACCCGACATCCTATATTAGATGTTTAGCCTCTGATGAAAGCCTGTAGCAATCTAGAAACTGTCTTTCAAAAGGAGAATATTACATACAGAAAGGGGCATAGATGTGTTAGAAAATCTGAGAAGTCTGCACTCTGATTCTCCTATTGGTATTTGTCAGAAGCTGAAAACACATTATTATTTTCCATAGACACTGAGAAAACCATTGGACCAGCAGGATCACAAGGTAAGTGGAAGAGCAGCTTGCACCGCAGCCTAGATTTGTTCCAGAGCCTTTTCTTGATCAGACCCTTACTTGAAGCTGGTAGCCTTATGAGTGACTTGATAGATGGGTCAAGGAAGGACACATGTCTCCAAAATGCAAACAGGATGACCAAGCATTGTGTGTCTTTTTTGTGGCAGGTGGTATAAGGTGCAGAAACTTATTATTATTTACTTTGGTGGGTATATCTCAATGCAATCCAGACCACTGGATCACCAGAAATTTCACTGAGAAGGTGAGATCCTGATTTGTGGTGTTTATCTCCCATCCTCTGGTTCTTATAAGTCTTACTAAGGCATCTAAATTTCTTGCTACTTCCTGCTTTCAGATCCAATCATAATGTTGAAAATATAGAAGACTAGTGTGATATTTTGTCGATTATCAACATGATCAGGATACCTGTGGCCTGCGTGATGGTAGAGGGCAGGTGGGTTGATGTAGCCCTGAGACAAGTCAGGCCATGCCAGGTAAAAGCCACCTGCTTCTGCAAATTGGTATGAAGATAAAAGAAAGCATTATTTAGGTCCCTAGCTTATGCCAGTTGCCAGAGGTAGTACTGATTTGTTACAATAGAGATACCACATATGAGATATCAACTGCAATTAGAGTCACCATCTGGGGGGATATTATTTTTTTTTTTTTTTTGGCATAGGCAGGCACCAGGGATCGAACCTGGGTCTCCAGCATGGCAGGCGAGAACTCTGCCTGTTGAGACATCGTGGCCCACCCCTGGAGTCACCATCTGATAAAGTTCATAATAATCTGTAGCCATTCTCCAACTTCTGCATGGCCTAAACAGACATTGTGCCATTTTGAAAGTATTATGTATCCTAGAAAAGCCATGTTTTAATCCTGATCCAATTCTGTGGGAGCAACTGTTTCTTTTAATCCTGATTTTGTACTGCAGGGCTGGAATCTTTAGAATATCTCCACGGAGATGTGACACACCAATTGTGGGTGTGACTTTTAATTGGTGACTTTAATGGGTGACTCCACCCATTGAAGATGGATCTTGATTTAGTTTACTGGAATCCTTTAAAAGAGGAAATATTTTGGAGTAATGACCGAAATGACAGAAGCCTCAGAGCCCATGGAAACTTCACAACAGAGTTGATACAGATGTGGACGCGTGAAGAACACACAGGTGTTTGGAGATGCTTGGAGCCCCGCAGATGTTGCCATGAGATGATAAACAAGCCGGAATCTGGAGAGAGCCAAGGGAAGCCAAGAGATGAAAGCCAGCCCCAGAAAAGCAAAGTGAGGAACCTCCATATGGACAGAGACTGAAAGCAACGGAGCCCAGGAGCAAGGGACCAGCAGATGCCAGTCACACGACTTCCCGGCTGACCGAGCTGTTCCTGACCCATCAGCCGTTCTTGAGTGAAGGTAACCTCTTCTTGGTGCCTTAATTTGGACACTTTCACTTCCTTAGAACTGTAAATTTGTAACTTATTAAATTCCTCTTCATAAAAGCCGTTTCAGTTCTGGTATATGACATTCCAGCAGCTTGCAAACTAACCCAGTATGTTAAATGGAGATGTGATGGCTCTCACTACTATTGTGTCTCTCAAGTCTTCAATGGGGTACTGCTGTCTGCATTTCCCCCAGGGACAATCCTTCTTGTTTAGTATCTTGTAGGGTGGAGAAGTTCCAAGAGCTTCTGCTTAGACCTTCCTATTATAATCACCCTTACTCTGTGGGGCAGAGAACTAATGTGGAGATTTTCTCAGTTGCAAGTATGTCTATTCAAACTATACATTCAGCAACTAGAGGAATAACCACAGGGTGGATCTGTGGACCTTCTGGGACTTCATCTATCATCTGAGCACCATAAGCCTCCGCAGTGGTGTCTTGGGGCCCTAGGAACTAACATCAGTTCAGAGCCAGCGTCTAATAATTCCTTAATAGTCTGGGTATTCTCGTTCTGCAATGCCCAGTCACTCTAGCGAATGGCTGCAGATCTCTTTGGGGAAGGTCTTGGAGGAAGATTTACTGAATAAACTTGTGGCAAAGCTGCAGAGCCCTTCCTTTCCCCGTCAACCAAGGGACGCTGGTCTTATGGATGGGCTTAGGCCTAGAAACCGGATGAAGGGCCAGGACACCCTGTTGTGGTGTCTCAAATCAGATCTTTGACCACAGACCTAGAGTGTTTTTGATTATATAGGTTCAGGGTCGCTTAACTTTTTCTGTGAAGGGCCAGAAATTGTCTGTCACAATTACTTCACAGGAAAGCAACTGCAGACAATTGTCAACGTCAGGACACAATCTTATATAGTCAGACCCACCGGATCCTGCATGAAACAGAAAAATAAGTCTCTTTGCTTTGGTGAGGAGGTAAGTTTATTGAAGATGTATCATCAAGGAACAGGTCTTGTAAAAAACTTTGTTTCCTCTGGAAACAATTTGGTGACCGCAGCAGGACTCCTGCTGCTTTAAGTGCAGCTCTGATCTGTGTCTCGTCAGCTGCGGGGCTCTCCTGGGCCTCTCGACACTGTGCCGACCAGCTGCCCAGGAATTTTTCCTGGAGGACTGGGACTAGAGGGTCCGGGTGGAGGTAGGTGCCTGCTGTGAAGGGCCTGCAGGTGCATCTGGGTGAAGGTGACTTTGCAATCGAGACTTTCTCTGTGCTGAGTAAGTGTGTGATCTGTTGTCATACTCACCTCGCTTCCTTTTGTTTCAATTAGCCTATTGTGTAAAAAGGCTATTGAGTTGATCCAGGGGTCATGCACATGGACTCAGGAGTCTGAGCCTCACTATCTATGACCCTGCATTTGTGGTTCTCCTTTTGATTTTGCACAGTTGGTGCAGTTTGCAGTTGTGTGGGTGTTCAAGTTTGCTAGCTGCCGGAATGCAACACACCAGAGACAGATTGGCTTTTAATAAAAGGGGATTTATTTTGTTAGGAAAGGCAGCTAACTTTCATCTGAGGTTCTTTCTTATGTGGGAGGGCACACGGTGATCTCTGCTGGCCTTCTCTCCAGATCTCTGGGTTCCAACAGCTTTCCCCAGGGTGATTTCATTCTCCCTCTCCAAAGGCCAGGGCTGAGCTGCGAGTGCTGAGATGAGGTATGGTAAGCTGCTTGGGCTGTGCTGTGTTGAGCCTCTCATTTAAGCAGCAGCCAATTAAGTCAAACATCATTCACTGCAGCAGGCACGCCTCCTAGCCGACTGCAGATGTCATCAGCGACAGATGAGGTTCATGTACCATTGGCTCATGTTCACAGCAACAGAACTAGGTGCCTTCACCTGGCCAAGTTGACATCTGAATCTAACTACCACAGTGGGGAACTGGTGTTTAAGGAAATCCTGCTCGGCTGTTTTCTCTTCCTGATTTCTATTGGTATTACTCAGCCATGGGAAACTCTCAAAATGTGCCAGCTACATCTCCCTTGGGAAATATATATATATATATATATATATATATTTTATCTTTTTTCTTTATTAATTAAAAAAAATTAACTAACACAACATTTAGAAATCATTCCATTCTACATATGCAATCAGTAATTCTTAGTATCATCACATAGATGTATGATCATCATTTCTTAGTACATTTGCATCGATATAGAAAAAGAAATAGTAAGACAACAGAAAAAGAAATAAAATGATAATATAGAGAAAAAAATAAAAATAAAAAATACAAAAAAAATATAAAAAACAAACAAGCAAACAAAAAAAACCTATAGCTCAGATGTTTTAACATAATTACATTACAATTAAGTAGTATTGTGCTGTCCATTTTTGAGTTTTTGTATCTAGTCCTGTTGCATAGTCTGTATCCCTTCAGCTCCAATTACCCATTATCTTACCCTGTTTCTAACTCCTCATGGTCTCTGTTACCAATGACATATTCCAAGTTTATTCTCGAATGTCAGTTCACATCAGTGGGACCATACAGTATTTGTCCTTTAGTTTTTGGCTATACTCACTCAGCATAATGTTCTCTAGGTCCATCCATGTTATTACATGCTTCATAAGTTTATTCTGTCTTAAAGCTGCATAATATTCCATCATATGTATATACCACAGTTTGTTTAGCCACTCGTCTGTTGATGGACATTTTGGCTGTTTCCATCTCTTTGCAATTGTAAATAATGCTGCTATAAACATTGGTGTGCAAATGTCTGTTTCTGTCTTTGCCTTTAAGTCCTTTGAGTAGATACCTAGCAATGGTATTGCTGGGTCGTATGGCAATTCTATATTCAGTTTTTTGAGGAACCACCAAACTGCCTTCCACAGTGGTTGCACCATTTGACATTCCCACCAACAGTGGATAAGTGTGCCTCTTTCTCCGCATCCTCTCCAGCACTTGTCGTTTTCTGTTTTGTTGATAATGGCCATTCTGGTGGGTGTGAGATGATATCTCATTGTGGTTTTGATTTGCATTTCTCTAATGGCCAGGGACATTGAGCATCTCTTCATGTGCCTTTTGGCCATTTGTATTTCCTCTTCTGAGAGGTGTCTGTTCAAGTCTTTTTCCCATTTTGTAATTGGGTTGGCTGTCTTTTTGTTGTTGAGTTGAACAATCTCTTTATAAATTCTGGATATAGACCTTTATCTGATGTGTCGTTTCCAAATATTGTCTCCCATTGTGTACGCTGTCTTTCTACTTTCTTGATGAAGTTCTTTGATGCACGAAAGTGTTTAATTTTGAGGAGCTCCCATTTATTTATTTCTTTCTTCAGTGCTCTTGCTTTAGGTGTAAGGTCCATAAAACCGCCTCCAATTGTAAGTTTCATAAGATATCTCCCTACATTTTCCTCTAACTGTTTTATGGTCTTAGACCTAATGTTTAGATCTTTGATCCATTTTGAGTTAACTTTTGTATAGGATGTGAGATATGGGTCCTCTTTCATTCTTTTGCATATGGATATCCAGTTCTCTAGGCACCATTTATTGAAGAGACTGTTCTGTCCCAGGTGAATTGGCTTGAGTGCCTTATCAAAGATCAAATGTCCATAGATGAGAGGGTCTATATCTGAGCACTCTATTCGATTCCATTGGTCGATATATCTATCTTTATTTCAATACCATGCTGTTTTGACCACTGTGGCTTCATAATATGCCTTAAAGTCCGGCAGCTTGAGACCTCCAGCTTCGTTTTTTTTCCTCAAGATATTTTTAGCAATTCGGGGCACCCTGCCCTTCCAGATAAATTTGCTTTATTGGTTTTTCTATTTCTGAAAAATAAGTTGTTAGGATTTTGACTGGTATTGCATTGAATCTGTAAATCAATTTAGGTAGGATTGACATCTTAACTATATTTAGTCTTCCAATCCATGAACACGGTATGCCCTTCCATCTATTTAGGTCTTCTGTGATTTCTTTTAACAGTTTTTTGTAGTTTTCTTTGTATAGGTCTTTTGTCTCTTTAGTTAAATTTATTCCTAAGTACTTTATTCTTTTAGTTGCAATTGTAAAAGGAATTCGTTTCTTGATTTCCCCCTCAACTTGTTCATTGCTAGTGTATAGAAACGCTACAGATTTTTGAATGTTGATCTTGTAACCTGCTACTTTGCTGTACTCATTTATTAGCTCTAGTAGTTTTGTTGTGGATTTTTCCGGGTTTTCGACGTACAGTATCATATCGTCTGCAAACAGTGATAGTTTCACTTCTTCCTTTCCAATTTTGATGGCTTGTATTTCTTTTTCTTGTCTAATTGCTCTGGCTAGAACCTCCAACATGATGTTGAATAATAGTGGTGATAATGGACATCCTTGTCTTCTTCTTGATCTTAGGGGGAAAGTTTTCAATTTTTCCCCATTGAGGATGATATTAGCTATGGGTTTTTCATATATTCCCTCTATCATTTTAAGGAAGTTCCCTTGTATTCCTATCCTTTGAAGTGTTTTCAACAGGAAAGGATGTTGAATCTTGTCAAATGCCTTCTCTGCATCAATTGAGATGATCATGTGATTTTTCTGCTTTGATTTGTTGATGTGGTGTATTACATTAATTGATTTTCTTATGTTGAACCATCCTTGCATACCTGGGATGAATCCTACTTGGTCATGATGTATAATTCTTTTAATGTGTTGTTGGATTCGATTTGCTAGAATTTTGTTGAGGATTTTTGCATCTATATTCATTAGAGAGATTGGTCTGTAGTTTTCTTTTCTTGTAATATCTTTGTCTGGTTTTGGTATGAGCGTGATGTTGGCTTCATAGAATGAATTAGGTAGCTTTCCCTCCACTTCGATTTTTTGGAAGAGTTTGAGCAGAGTTGGTACTAATTCTTTCTGGAATGTTTGGTAGAATTCACATGTGAAGCCATCTGGTCCTGGACTTTTCTTTTGGGAAGCTTTTGAATGACTGATTCAATTTCTTTACTTGTGATTGGTTTGTTGAGGTCATCTATTTCTTCTTGAGTCAAAGTTGGTTCATGCCTTTCTAGGAACCCGTCCATTACCTCTAAATTGTTGTATTTATTAGCGTAAAGTTGTTCATAGTATCCTGTTATTACCTCCTTTATTTCTGTGAGGTCAGTGGTTATGTCTCCTCTTCCATTTCTGATCTTATTTATTTGCATCCTCTCTCTTCTTCTTTTTATCACTCTTGCTAAGGGCCCATCAATCTTATTGATTTTCTCATAGAACCAACTTCTGGTCTTATTGATTTTCTCTATTGTTTTCATGTTCTCAATTTCATTTATTTCTGCTCTAATCTTTGTTATTTCTTTCCTTTTGCTTGCTTTGGGGTCAGTTTGCTGTTCTTTCTCCAGTTCTTCCAAGTGAACAGTTAATTCCTGCATTTTTGCCTTTTCTTCTTTTCTGATATAGGCATTTAGGGCAATAAATTTCCCTCTTAGCACTGCCTTTGCTGCGTCCCATAAGTTTTGATATGTTGTGTTTTCATTTTCATTCACCTCGAGATATTTACTAATTTCTCTTGTAATTTCTTCCTTGACCCACTCGTTGTTTAAGAGTGTGTTGTTGAGTCTCCACGTATTTGTGGATTTTCTGGCACTCTGCCTATTATTGATTTCCAACTTCATTCCTTTGTGATCCGAGAAAGTGTTGTGTATGATTTCAATCTTTTTAAATTTGTTGAGACTTGCATTGTGACCCAGCATATGGTCTATCTTTGAGAATGATCCATGAGCACTTGAGAAAAAGGTGTATCCTGCTGTTGTGGGGTGTAATGTTCTATAAATATCTGTTAAGTCTAGCTCATTTATTGTAATATTCAAGTTCTCTGTTTCTTTATTGATCCTCTGTCTAGATGTTCTGTCCATTGATGAGAGTGGCAAATTGAAGTCTCCAACTATTATGGTAGATGTGTCTATTTTCCTTTTCAGTGTTTGCAGTGTATTCCTCACGTATTTTGGGGCATTTTGATTCAGTGCATAGATATTTATGATTGTTATGTCTTCTTGTTGAATTGTTCCTTTTATTTGTAGATAGTATCCTTCTTTGTCTCTTTTAACTGTTTTACATTTGAAGTCTAATTTGTTGGATATTAGTATAGCTACTCCTGCTCTTTTCTGGTTGTTATTTGCATGAAATATCTTTTCCCAACCTTTCACTTTCAACCTGTGTTTATCTTTGGGTCTAAGATGTGTTTCCTGTAGACAGCATATAGAAGGATCCTGTTTTTTAATCCATTCTGCCAGTCTATGTCTTTTGATTGGGGAATTCAGTCCATTAACATTTAGTGTTATTACCGTTTGGGTAATACTTTTCTCTACCATTTTGCCTTTTGTATTATATATATCATATCTGATTTTCCTTCTTTCTACACTCTTCTCCATACCTCTCTCTTCTGTCTTTTCATATCTGACTCTAGTGCTCCCTTTAGTATTTCTTGCAGAGCTGGTCTCTTGGTCACAAATTCTCTCAGTGACTTTTTGTCTGAAAATGTTTTAATTTCTCCCTCATTTTTGAAGGACAATTTTGCTGGATATAGAAGTCTTGGTTGGCAGTTTTTCTCTTTTAGTAATTTAAATATATCATCCCACAGTCTTCTAGCTTCCATGGTTTCTGTTGAGAAACCTACACATAGTCCTATTGGGTTTCCCTTGTATGTGATGGATTGTTTTTCTCTTGCTGCTTTCAAGATCCTCTCTTTTTCTTTGACCTCTGACATTCTAACTAGTAAGTGTCTTGGAGAACACCTATTTGGGTCTATTCTCTTTGGGGTGCGCTGCACTTCTTGGATCTGTAATTTTAGGTCTTTCATAAGAGTTGGGAAATTTTCAGTGATAATTTCTTCCATTAGTTTTTCTCCTCCTTTTCCCTTCTCTTCTCCTTCTGGGATACCCACAACATGTATATTTGTGCGCTTCATATTATCATTCAATTCCCTGAGCCCCTGCTCAAATTATTCCATTCTTTTCCCTATAGTTTCTGTTTTTTTTTGGATTCCAGATGTTCCGTCCTCCAGGTCACTAATTCTATCCTCTGTCTCTTTAATTCTACCATTGTAGGTTTCCATTGTTTTTTTTCATCTCTTCTACTGTGTTTTTCAATCCCATAAGTTCTGTGATTTGTTTTTTCAGACTTTCCATTTCTTCTTTTTGTTGATCCCATGCCTTCTTCATGTCCTCCCTCAATTTATCGATTTGGTTTTTGAAGAGGTTTTCCATTTCTGTTCGTATATTCAGAATTAGTTGTCTCAGCTCCTGTATCTCATCTGAGCAATTGGTTTGTTCCTTTGACTGGGCCATATCTTCAATTTTCCTGTTGTGATTTGTTATTTTTTGTTGGCGCCTGGGCATTTAATCAGATTTCCCTGAGTGTGGGACCCAGCAGGTTGAAAGACTTTCCTGTGAAGTCTCTGGGCTCTGTTTTTCTTATCCTGCCCAGTATGTGGTGCTTGTCTGTCCGCAGGTCCCACCAGCAAAAGATGTTGTGGCTCCTTTAACTTTGGAAGACTCTCCCTGCTGGGTGTGTGGTGGAGACAGAGGAAAGGTTGTAGGTTGGTTTTAATGGCTTCAAATTGTGAAGTCCTGGGACCCGAATTCCTTGAGAGAGGGATTCCACCTGAGTTGCATTTCACCGCTCCTGCAGGGAAGGTTCAGATGGTAGAGAGCCCTGAAAGCAGCCTGTTTCTGCGTTCGGGGCAGTTATAACCTATGTAATCCCAGCGCTGAGCCCAGAGGCAATGAAGCTGCCATAGAAACAGCCGCAGAAGGCTCTGTTTTGCCCCCTTTCCTCTTTTTCAGTTAGCCCAATTGGCGACTTCCGCCTTGATCAGTTTCGCCTGAGCTGAGGGCCTATTTTTAGTAGTCAGAAGTTGTTCCTTAATGCCACTATTGGTGTTAGGTTGGCCTCAGTCTCTACTACTGTTGGAGACTCTTTCCTTTTCCTCCGGGAAGCCGCCTGTGGGGGAGGGTCGCCAGCCGCCACGGCTTGGGGAACCGCTGTTCCGATGCTCCCAGCCGGCCCGGGAAGTCACGTGTGTGGAAGGGGCTGTGTTCGCCGGCCACCGCGGCTTGGGGGACCGCTGTTCCGAGGCTACCAGCCGGCCCGGGAAGCCGCGCGTGGGGAAGCGTCACCGGTCGCTGCGGCTTGGGGAACCGCTGTTCTGAGGCTATCAGCCGGCCCGGGAAGCCGCATGTGGGAGAGGGTCGCCAGCTGCCGCGGCTTGGGGAACCGCTGTTCTGAGGCTATCAGCCGGCCCAGGAAGCCGCATGTGTGGAAGGGGCTGCGGTCGCCGGAAATTGTGGCTTGAGGGACCGCTATTCCGAGGCTACCAGCCGGCCTGGAAAGCCGCGTGTGGGGGAAGGTTGCCAGCCGCTGTGGCTTGGGGAACCGCCGCTCCAAAGCTCCCATCCGGCCTGGGGAAGCCGCGTGGGGGAGGGCCGCCACAGCTTGGGGAACCGTAGATCCAAGGTTTCCAGCCGGCCCGGGATTCCACATGTGTGGAAGGGGCTCCGGTCGCCGTGGCTTGGGGAACCCGATCCAAAGCTCCCAGCTGGCCCGGGAAGGAGGGAGGGAGGGGCTCCGGCCGCCAGCCACCTCGGCCCGGGGAAACGCGCGCCTCTTGGGGACCTCACCGCAGCGGAGTTTCTTAGCCGGTCCAGCCGTTCCGGAATGGGGTACGCTGTGTGTCTGGTTTCTGTCGTGGCTCCGGGAGCTGTTCTGTACTGTTTCTAGTTCTTTAGTAGTTGTTCTGAAGGAGGAACTAAGACCCGTGCACCTTACTAAGTCGCCATCTTCTCCAGAAGTCTCGGGAAATATTTTTAGTAATTGGTCTTAATTTGGAAAGTATCAATTAAAAAAGAATTGTTAGTACATTATTGTAACTCTGTGTGGCCCAAGTATAAAATAAGGAAAGGGGCAGAGTAGCTAGAAGATGGGGCTGCTGACCTTCAGGTAATTATCCACTTTAAAAAGTATTACAAGAACAAAAGATTATGATATTTAATAAAAACAACAAATGTGCTGCAGCTTCAGTTAGCTAGCCATTGCTAGCTATAACAGGCTGTCTCAAGAAAGACAAAGAAATCTGCAAGTTAAAAAAAGTTACAGTTTAAAAAAGATATGCCGGCTTTGCTTTCACCTTTGCTTTAGTGGAGAGCCTTCCATAACATTAGATAAATAATACAGAAGTGCTGGCCTGTCAGTTTTAAAATTAGGTCATAAAAAAGACTCTGCCTATCTTAGCTGACAAAGGATTGGGATCCAAAAACCTGCAATCCCTGGTTGGACATCAAGAAATAACTAATGCAATTTAAAAACTAGCAAAAGTGCAAATTGTCAGATCAGCACAAAATCCCTTTAACAGCCTTGTTTGGCCAGTAAGTAAAACTGTGGTTATAAAGGAATACTCTGCTGGGTAGTTAATTAAATTGAGAAAAATTCTAGTAATCGAGACACAAATGCTTCAGCTCATATCCTCCTAATATATCCCATACCTGCTAAGGTGGCTGCCTTATGATACATAAAACAGGGTGGGCATAGAAAACCAGCCATGGGGTGGCAAATGGCAAAAACATTAGGAAACCATAGCAAATACTCTAATTTAAAAACTGTTATACAAAACTGTGAGGCTTGTTCCTAACTTCACCCTCATTCAGTACCCTATAGCAGTGGACAAATACATAAAACCAATATGCCTCTAAAGGATTTAACAAAACTAGAAACAAAATACTTTCATGAATTTCAGAATTCATGCAAAATTAAATCACTGTTTTTTAAAAAACAATGTAATACCTATGCATTTCCTTAATCCTTAAGAAAAAGATTGTATGTTGCTGTTTCAAAATGCATTGACTAAAGTCTTTGAAGTATTTAGCATTATTCTGACAGGTTTCATTTTAATAGTAATTGTATGTTGTGAAATGTTTACTTAAAGACAGTTTCCAAAATTGTTTAAGTAACTTTAGTATAAAAGTATAAAGGACGTGTTTTCATTAAAAGGAAAAAGAAAGTAATTTTGTCCTAAATGGCTGGTTGTTACAGAATATAAAAAAAAGAAGAAGAAAATGTAAAACAAAACCTGAATAAATATAGTATGTCACAGAAAGTTTGCAGAATAAACACATTATAGTCAAAGTTGAGAAAAATTAGATGGGCCTACCTATAATTTTTTTTAAAGCCTTAATATCAGATAATATATATTGATACAGACTACAATTTAGTTTTCTCTCCATTAAAGTGGAAAAGTTTCTTTAAATTATTAGTTTGTTCTTAATAAAAGTTTATAAAAATTTTTTCTAAATATTCAATGTTTTTACACAGGCAGAAAATCTGTGTTTTATCAGAATAACTTCTTGTACTTTATATTGACTTTATCATGTCTTTGGCTGTTTAAGAAAATCAAATCTTCTCACTTTTAAAAGAGCTAAGTCTTTTCTTAATTTTAGCTAAATAATATTAAAAAATATATAAATAATAAATAATATTAAAAAATATTATTTCAAATCTAACTATATAAAACTGTGTTTTCTGACAGTAACACAATTTGTAAATGAATGGGTGTGGCCATGTTCCCTTAAAACTTTATGCAGAGTTTAGGAAGAGGGCTGGCATTGGCTCCTGGGTCAGATTTTGTTAACTCTTGATACACAGCAAGCAATACTTTAGTGGGTTGCATGTTTATTTTATTACTAGGGGCAATGAGATTAATTAGCCACCACTTGATACCCCTGTGGGTCAAAGCATTCTGATTTATCAGTATGTGGCTGCTTCTTTTTATGGTGCACATGCCCATTTTGTCTTTGGCTGTTCCGTGCAGTCTCCTGGCCTTTGTTATGCCAGAATTTCATTGTCCCCATTGAAATCAAGATGATATCCACCTTAGTTACTCCTACTCTACAAATGAAAGTAACCACATGGCTTTTAAAGGACGCAGGTGATCCCCTTGTTTGTTAATTTATTAATTTATTTCTCAACATTTAGGGAAGAGAGTGCCTCCTGGGCCTTTTCAGGGGACATGGTTTGGGATGGTAAATCTACAGCTACATTCTTATCTTCTGAAACCTTTGGATTCCTACCTCGATATCATGCCAGGGAAGCTCTGGCATTGCAATTATTGAGCCCAACTTTCAGTCAACTAACCAAGAAAGACGTTAGAGCCACTTCTAGCTGCATAATTTAACATATAAAAGCTGGAATCTCTAGTAAATGCACTCATAAATAAACGTGGTCTAATCTGGTATTATACTCCATTCTCTTTGGTATAACACCCTTAGACTGAAGACCCCTCCTCCACATTCCTGAGGTTTATATAGTAGTTGTTTTTTTTTTTTTGCATGGGTAGGCACTGGGAATTGAACCCGGGTCTCCGGCATGGCAGGTAAGAACTCTGCCTATTGAGCCACTGTGGCCCAACATTATGCAGTTCTTTTTATAAGCTATCTCCTCCTGGGATATATTGTGCATCTGCACTCCTTAAACATGCTGAGATTTGAACCATATTGTAGGTCAAGTGGCAACAAGGGGTAATTGTAGTAAGTCTTGAGGAAAATGAGCATCACTTTTAAGGCATCTGTTCCAAGTGAAGTTATCATAGGGTTTTCCAGCAAAGGCAGGCTAGTCTTCTCATTCACAGGAGAGGTGATCTACTTCTATCGTCAAGGGATACTCAGAGTGACTGGAGATTTGAGATTCTCAATTTGTTTGAATCTTATCAGATTTCGCCATTCCAAGTTTTAGAGTCCCATTCTTTCCCAGTCAATTTCCCAATCACATGAGAAACTGGGCAAGGACGTGCATTTAATTGTTGTTGGGATTCAGCCTCTTACATGGTTAAATTCTTTTATTTTCAGCAATATTGACCCTGTGTTAACAAGAAATAAGAGGTTATATTAGGCCTGCCCTGGACGCTCTGATTTTCAGACCATGATCTTGAACTTGTCTTCTTTCTTTCTGCACTCAGGAAAATCCATTCCACATGACAATCTTGTTGCTATCACTATTGCTGTAACAATCAAGTACAATAGCCCCTTGTGCTCCCAAGGCACTTGATTTAGTGAACACTTTATCACAGTCAATCACAGGCAATAACTTGATTAATTGGGATATTGCATATATCATGGATAACTAGTATTCAATTTCCCACTGGTAAAAAACTCATCCAACCCAAATGCCTGACCAAATCCATCCCCAAATCCCATTGATAAGAGTCTATCTCCTCAGATTACTCCAAGTTCCGATTCTGTATCTATCATTCAGAGTTCAGTCAGAAGGCAGAAACCGCATCAGTAATTTGAGCAGGAAAAATTTAATAAAAAGTATTGTTAACTCATAAAAGGGGGTTAATGACCAAACCAGAAATAGCAAATTCTGAAAGCAGCTACTGGTTCTAGGGCTGAGATAGAGTGAATTAGGGAGGAACTAAGAACTTAGGAGACCTCTCCACCCACTCACCCTCCCACCTCCCATGGCCCCGCCATTTACCTTAAAGCTGCTTCAGGCGTCTTTAGAGAAGGCGTGGCTGCCACAGGAACACACAATTTCCAGTGGAAAGGGAACTTGCCACGGGTACATAGGCCACAGCTGGTTCATAGGAATGGCCTGCTAGGTGGTGGAGCAATCTGCAGGTAGACAGAGGCAGGCTATTCTGGTCTGCGAGGGCTAGTGAGATGAGCAGTATTGTGTCTCCCACACACAGACCCACTGACTCCTATGCTGGAAAATAGCACAACAAAATGGGCAAGGAAGCCCTTTTATTCTATCTTCTACTGACAAGGTCTCTATTGCTTTGGAGCCAACTGGCAAAAGAGAGATGTTTATAGAGTCAATCTCCAATATCACAAAGTGGGATAAAGAAGGATGGATTTGAAGCTGAGACGTAATAAATTGGTAACTGGGACAGTTGTCAGTAAATTGGATGTATTTAATGGATAAAAAGGCGGCAGCTGGAGGTGAGTGAATGGGAAACAAGGTCTGAGGGCAGTGCGGTAGATAGACAGGGTCAGATAATGTAGGTCTTAATAGATAATAGTAGAAATGTTGGATTTTAATCCAAGTATGATGGGGAAAGCATTGGACAGTTTAGAGCAGGAGTGTGATGTGACCTGCTTTATTTAAAAGTAGTGATCTGGTAATTATGTGAATACTTGAGTTTAGAAGGGCAAGAGTTGAGGCAAGGAAGGCTCTTGTCTACAGGGGGCCAACTAATTCATACTCCATCTACTCTGGGCTATGCTCTCTCTCCTGAGTTCTGACCAAATAACCAAATGGCTTAAGTTGGCTGGGGACAGACTTGTTTTTTTCCTGATGTTCCAGCCCTCCTTACTCTCAAAAGTTTGAACGTGGACAACATATTATGTGGTCACCCTAGTTCTGACTATCTTGAAGACTCTCTTTTTCTGAAAAGAAGCCTGGAATTTCTAGGTTATTTGGCAGAATTTCTGGAGATGATACGTGACTACAACCTCATCGCTAAGTTTGGCAAATGCCCAAAGTGCAGGTCATTCCTCACGACCCTCTTCAAATACTTAAGAGTCCTCTCTCCACAGCTTTTTCCTCCTCTTGTCAAGTTCCAGCCTATTAGCTTAATCCCTGAGATAGAGTGTTGACATTCCTCTAACTTAGGCACCCTAGAGAGGACTAGGGGAAGGTTCCACTGACACCATCCCTACTTTGAGGACCACCATATTCTCAAAAGAACTTGCAGAAGAAGTCTTTTCCAGTGTCCTGATGTTCAAGATGGCAGTCACACGCAGAAGGTTACCCCATCTTTTGTTTCTCATGGACCTTAGAATGGAGGCCAGATCACCTGCCATCGCTGGTAGGTGAAATAGGATACACTTGTCTCATGGAACCTCTCATCCTTTTGCTTAAACCATTACCCTCTTACACCTGTAGCCATACTTCTCCCTTCTCCATTCTTTCCAGTGCTGACAACCATTGTCCCTATTTCCAATCAAATCCTGCTCCGAAATTTTTTATTAATGTCCTCAGACTTTTAGTTCTTGATAGAATGTAATGGAATGATAGAAACTTAAAGCACTCTCTCTCCCAGGGATCTTTGCATTTTAACAGGAATCAAAACTGATATCAGTGGTTTCCAAAATTTGGTCTGAATAAGAAGCTTTTCTGAAATGCAGATGGGTTTCAACTCCAAGAATCTGGTAAAATAGTTCTGGGATAAGGCCCAAGAATCTGTGTTTTAATCTAGCATCTCAGATGACTTGAAGGTGGTTCAGGGACCACACACTGAGGATAATGCCTTAAGTAAAGAGAGGAGCCACTAAATGCTAGAATTGCATGTGTCAGTTGTGAGGGGTGAAGCCTTTATTGGGTATTAGGAATCATGCCACACTGTTCATTGCATGCAAGTATATTAACTATATTGTCTGATTCCAACATTGTGTCACATGGCATGTCAATGGCGCACCATTGCAACCTTTGGGCTAAATGGTCAGAGGCAGGAAAAATATAGTACAAGAGAGGGTGTCATATAAGAGTACTGACTTTTTACTATGCAGTAATCTTCCCTACTAGTAACTGTGGTCCAATGAGGTATCGAATATTCTGACCAGATCAATAACCACAACTCTGGGAAAGAAGAAATGGTCAGAAGCAGACATGATACAGGAACAAGGGGCTGAAGTCCAGGCCAGATCCCTCAAAAGGGGATCTAATGCTTCAGTGTGGCCCTGCACACATGATGGGTGACCTCCCCTTCGGTGACACTTCTCATGGTCAGGTGTAATTCCTGGCATTGACTGTAACTCCAGTCTTTTTTCTGCCATTCAAGAAAACACATCAAAATGCAAGCAAGAGTAATTTCCTTATAAGAAAAGCCTTGAATATGTTCTGTTTGATTAAAAACGTCATTTACAAATTTTGGTGTCCACTGATCGTAAATGACCGGTGACAAATGATACCTCACCACGGACTGTGAACACTGATAGTTTGTGACTTTGGGCCAGGTCTGGTGGAGTGCATGCTCCTGGGGCTGGGGCAGGCAGCAATTGCAGATGAGGTCAGTTTTCAGCTCTGTGCTCCAGCCCTTCCATGCCTCTTTTTTCTCATATGATCAAAGACTCCAGGTTTCAGGGTCTAGGCAGTGTGGCAGGGTGGTGGGAAGCCTTAATGGAGATGGAGACAGTAGGCTGATGTCCTGTAATTCCTGGAATGGACTTGGTCATAACGAGGTGTTCTTATAACTATATGCAGGGAAAACATGTATTTCTGGGATACTTCTTTTAATACTGGGGATGGTTCTGGGAGCTTTGTTGGAGTCAATTTGAGTTATAATAATAATAAGAGCAACAATAGAACCTTGCATTTGTATGGTCTTCAAAGCACTTTAATACACATTATCTTATCTTTCCCCTCCCTTCTTCCCATCTTCCTTCCCTCCTTGGCCACCTTTCCCTCCTTCCCCTTCATTCAGTATTGTACCTTTCCAATTATTTGGGGGGCAGGCCTTCTATTTTTGGATTATCCTGTTAATTCCTCCTATTCTGGCTCCTTTCAACCTTTGGCCATTTATCTATTAACTCTTTTGTGGCAAGGAAGATGTGGATGATGAGATTAATTGCTGAAATAGGTCAAGGATTATTACTGGATTCAAATTTCCCATGTCCTCCCCAGCCTTCTTCCCCATTGGGGAATCTGAGACAATTGAGATAATTGAGAGTCAAGTATATTTTTGTGACCTCTATGAAATAGAAGAAGAGAAGGGATATGGAAGAGGGAAGATACAATTAAACCAGTGTAGACATTGTTAAGAAATTTATTTGCAATTCTTGTTTTTTTTGTCTTTTTTTTGTTTAGTTTTTTAAATAACATCATTCCTTAGATAAAAATGCAATCTTACAGGAATATACATAGTGTCTCACACAGAGATGACCCTGAAGCTCTCTTTAAAAGGTTGTCCCTTCTAGATTCCCTGGCCTTTCTCAAGGGTGAGAAGGCATGCAGGCGAGGCCTTGGACATGGAATTGCTTGACGATTACAAATTGTACAGCACTATTTACAACAGTAAGACTGTGAGGTCGTGGAGCCTGGAGGGGAAGGTGTGGGGGTGCAGGCATGGGAGGTGGTGGTGACAGGTGTCAGGATGACAACAGAGGCACTGTCCATCTTTCTACATCTGAGAACGAGCATCCGAGAGGTTGGGGGGGGGGGCCTGAATGTGGGCCTAAGCAGGAGGAAGTGATTAGAGGAGGGATGGAGGGGCTTTATCTGGAGCCTCTTATGTGGAAGGAGGTTTTGCTTGATAGTCCTGGGGTATCAAAAGAAAACAGCAACATTACAAAATAATAGACAATATTTGGTCTTCAGCAGCTGGGGAGCTGCCACCACCCTATTTCTTAATGAACTTGTTTGTTTTGTGACAGGTTGTTTTCAGCTCCCATCATCACAGACCTTTATTCCTTCGGTGCCCATGGCCTGGAGCCGTGGGAAGGAACAGAAGTTCCTTCCAGGATGTTCTGGGAAAACTGCATGCGTTCCCGGCAGCCAGCGGGGGTGGCGGTGCATAATTTGGTCAGGAAGTCAGGAGACGGATTCCAAGTTTGGGGCAGTGGGATGAAGCTGTGAGGGGTGACTGTGTGATGTGTGGGAGTGGAAAGGTGCCCGTAGCATTTGGATCACTGAAGGTGCTTCCTGAAGGAGCCCTTTGGGCAGGACTGTTTGCCGACAACCATGTGCTGTTGATTCTCAAGTCTGATTATTTTTCTTCTTGACTTTGCTGTAGCATCTCCACACTGGAAAGTCTTGGGGATGGTGGCATACAGCGACCTGGCCACTTTTTTCCTACCATGACTCTACAAAAAAGAGCCTTCTCTTCTCTCTTCTCCTGGCTAACGGCTCAGAAGAGACTTCACACAAGGGAGTCTGAAAATTCTAGCCCTCGGGTTCCCTTGGCTTAACCCCCTGTCTGCTCACCCCTTCTTCCCCAGTGCACTGCTGTTGAACTTCAGCAACTTGAGATGGTCAGAGTCAGAATTCTCCAGGCCTTAACAGAACAAGAACCATCATGTCCAGTTTTGAGTTTTCTCACACAGAAATTGCCCCCTTTTAATACCTATGATCTCTTCCTCCAAGAGGTTTGCCTGATAATGACCTTGGCAAAGCATCTTCTTATGTCTGTGGGGCACAAGTGATTTCCAGACAGCAGGCTGGCAGTAAATTTATAGCCCATGGCTGCTTAAGCATCATGTTATTCTTTTTGGCAACCTCAAACAAGAGAGTTTATTTGAATTCTGAAAATTGGGGTGTATGCTGGAAAGGAGGTTAACCTCTGATTTGAAGGGAGAGAATTTGGTTTTGGTGATGGTGACATTTCAAACTTTAATCACCTAGTCTTTGTCTAGTCTTACTTAGTATTAGACTTAGGGAATTTTCATGGAAAATCCCAATTCTGACTATGTTCATCATTGAACCGGCTTGTTAAGCTTCATATATTCAGTTACAATCTCTGGTTCTCTTTCAGAGACCGAGTAAAAGGCTTTTCTAATATCCTAGGAAGCGCACTTCACCTGCTGTGGATCAAACTTTTTCAAATCACGGGAGGAAAATGTCTTGATTTTAGTATTTTCTCCATGTTGATAAATAATATTTATTTCATAACAATAATGTGTTCAGATGATACTATTTCCGACCAAAGAACTCAGTCTGGTTCTCTCTCTGTTTTTCTCCACATAGTACTCATCCTGCTTGGAGGAGGACAAAATCGTGTATCTAGGACTTCATCCCCAGCACTTGCCCCTTAAGGGTACGTGTGCGCGTGTGTCTTTGCACTGGGTTCTAAGTGCCTAAGTGTCTCCCCAACAGTGTGGAAATCAGGCAGAACCCCATTTACCTGTTATATTGGTACCCGGCTCCACAAAGCAATGTTTCATTGCTTTGAAATAAAAATAATAAATAAATGAATAAGGTTAAATGCAGAAATGGCCTCACAAAGTCCCCATTTCAGAATCTGCACACGAGGGTCTTTTCAGCTCTCTGTCCCTCTTTGAGACCGGGGGAAGAAGGGAAGATGGGGGCGAGAGAACAGCCTAGGGCAAGAGGAAGGAGGCTCCACCCCTGACGAATGTAGACTTCTTCAGCCCTCACATCTCCCCCAGACGGTGCCTGAGAACCTCCCTGTGGGTGACACAAGGGTTTCCCCACCTGCCTTCCTGCTGAAACCTGCTTTAGGTGGAACAGTGGATAATCCTGAAGCAATTCTAAGAGGGGACACTGTGTGGCAGACACTCCTAAGTCTAGCCATACTTTGATTTGGCCGAGAGAACAATGCCAGATTGAAATTTTATTTTTCCTCTCTTCCAAAGTAGATCTTTGTAGCATCCAGCTCTCCCATGGCCATTGTGGGGGCAGTTAAGTCAGATCTTTCCATAAGACAGGAACAGATCCCGGTTCCCCCCCACCCCCCATTTCCCTTCCAGGTCTGCCTGAGCTGAAATTTCCCCAGGTCTTCTTAAAAAAACCAAAATCAAAACAAAAATTGGCTCAGCTTCTATCAGCAAAAGGCCCCCTCCCACCTCCCCACCCCATGGCCTAAAGGGGTCCTCTTGAAGTCAGGCTGCCCGTTTTTTGGGCTGTTGGCTAAACTTTATCTAACTCTAGAGTGATAATTCAATTTCTGTAGGTCTCTAGGGATGGAGACATCATCCTCTTCCTTGGCAATATTTACGATTATGGTTGGATGAGGCTAAAACCCTGATCACCAGGGCTCTATCTCATGCCAAAATTAAGTTCCCGCTGTACTTCTTTGCCTTTAGGAGTAATGGGAGTGTATCAGCTGGCCTCTGCAAAGCAACTGTCATCCTTTGATACCTTATAAACTCCCTGCTTTCAGGGTGCTCTTCCTTCTCAGAATGATATTAACTTTGCTCTACTATCTTCTACTGAATGGTCAGGAGACATTCCGGAAGGAGCACGGCTATGAGAAAGTGATGGGCAGATTCACTCTAGATAAACCTGAAATGTGGCACCAGGGAGAGAGAAGAGGATAGAAGAAAGAAGTAAGGAAGCTTTGCTTCTATGTCCTTGGGTTTCCCAGTTGTTGGGAAGGTTATCAAATTGAGAAGATGGGGAAGTGGGCTATAAATAAGTGATTTCTGATTCAAAGCAGGGAAAAATCCATGAATTAAGCCAAACCTAGGGAAAAGTCCCCCCTTTTGCCCTAAGACCAAAAGAACCTATTAGTAACAGAGAGAAAGGACACAGAATGGAGATCTTTCTGCTGAACACAGCCATGCACATGAATAACCAGCGACCAAAACGTGGACATAAAAGGAGCAGGGCCAGTCGGAGGACAAATACAAACTGAACATATCTTCAAATCCTTTTGGTCTTCCCCAGCCACAGGGAGCTACTTTCCTCCTGTCACTTGGGGGTTGTTAGAAGGGCTAAAGAAGATTTGACAGTTATGTTTTACAAGGTCCTGTGGAAAATTCTACTTTAGGTGGTGAGTGAACATCACTTATTATATGGTGGAGTGAGGTTCACTGATTTCCACACTGATTTTACCAGTCTGTCTGCATGATGGGAATCATATGGCATTTAACTTCACTAGTTAATCGTGAAGTCAGGTGAAGAAAGCTGAATGTCATCTGAATCTCCTTCGCTTGTTGATAGCTGTGTCACTGCTGGCACTGTTTTTGTAGAGTGCACGAAGGAAGGTTACTCAGGTCTTCTTCCTTCTTCCTTGACCACAAGGAAGAAGGGAGCTTAAGGGTGAGAGCAGGGAAGCGCTAGGGGCCCATTGTTGAGGAGGACCCTGGGAGGAGCTGGTATGAGCCTAGCCTTGTAGCCCATGCCATTGGCCAATAAAACTTGGTGATGCAGATGAAAAGTTCGAAAAGAAAATAGGTGGCATGAAAAAGTTGAGTGTGTGTGTATGTAGGGTAAATTAACACTCCAAATTTCTAATGAGGTGCCAAAAGTACAGCAAGAACCAGAAAGCACTAGTCTTAGCATCATAGCAGCAGAAGTTTTGGGAAATTGGACAAAGGATGACAAACTTAATTTCCACAAGAACTTGATGACACTGAAAAGGAGTCAAGAAGGTGTGGGTAGGTGGGGCTTGGAGAAACATGAAGAACCTCCTCTGTTTCTAGACTTTAAGCTAACTTAGGACTATCTGGTATGTCACCCCACTTCTTCATGTGTTAGTCCTTGAAAGCACAACTCATATTCACTGAGGAATGGACTTCTCTCTCTTTTAATTTCTAGCTCGCCAGGGGCCAATGCCAAGAAGAGCAAAGGACTGGAAGAGACTGGGTGAATGTTGGGTCATACTTTCCCTAAACCAGTCCCTTTTTGTTGAAATACGTTAGAAGGAAACAGCACCAACTTGTGGATGGTTTAGGTAGATGTAAAGGGCATAAGAGATGTTCCCACAAAACCTGTTTCCACTCTTACTGTAGACTCCTGATGCTTCCTGCCGTGTCCTGGTCCCCTCCGTGGCTGTCACGCATATGATAAGGATGAGTCTGGAGGAAATTCTGCTCCAGAGTGAGGAAAGGATGGAGAAATGAGTAAGACGGAGTTGACTTGATGGACAAAGATTTTATCAGGTTGCCTTCCTGTAGTCCCTACCGTCTGAGTTTGGGTACAGCAGTTGCCAGCAGTGAGTGTCCTCCTCCCTTCTAATGAATCTGTCTTTAATTTCATCCTCTTAGAGCACACTTTACTGAGGCAAGTTTGTGCTGTGGGAGTGAAGAGTCAGCCACTCTTCCATGGGAGATGCTCACGCCAGCCCAGCGCCTAAGGAGCTGTTCTTGGAGAAATACCAAATCAGAGAACCCAAGCAGAGTGGAAAGAGTGAAGACTGGAATAAAATATGTCTTGGTCTCCCAAAGCAAGATGTGTATGAATATACCTATTATATGATTTCATAAAAACTGAGGGAAATAAAAGCGAACACAAGATATGCAAAACAGTGATGTCCAAACCTGTTTGTGGATGGCAGAATAATGACTTACACTGGTGATACCTTTGCTCATTGTACAGATCAAAAGAAAAATCTCAAATCTTTCCCTTTTCCCCCAACCACACATAGCAAAGCACTTAAGAGTTCAAAGGTAAAGCTTGTCACACTCCAAATACAAAATGATTTACTTTACATGCAGCAAAATATACAAGAAGTGAATTCAAAAACAAACTTAATTCATTATATTCGCTTGGCACAATTGCAATTCAGTTTTAAAAAAATATTTGAAAAATACTGAAACTGACCTGAATTCAAGTATAACAGTTTCTTCAACAGAAACATTATCAATGCAATAAAACATTACACGGAATATATCGAAGCAGAACACCTTCTTGAGTTTTTTTTCCCTTAAATTTCTGTGTTTTTAAAATACAGTTTTAATGCCAACACAACTCACAATTGTATTTTTAAAATGAATATTATTGCATTGTTTTTGCATATCTTGTGGGACAGAAAATGCAAAGAGTTACTGATTCCCGTTTCAGAAGCAGAGACAGTGGTTTGTTTTTGCTTTCAAATGGCCCCAGATTCAGCTCTCCCCACGTTAAACCAGAAAGGGTACTCACTCGTGTACGTGGGCACACTACATGGGTGCATATACACACCAACATGTACACACAGTCGATGCACTACATACACACACACAACACACACACAGACACTCTCACCCATACATGTTTCCTCTCTCTGGCACCCACCAACACACCCAGCATTAAAAGGAACCCAACTCAATCACCCATATGTGCAAGACCATATCAAGTGCATTGCCTATTACTTTTAAATTATAAAACCAAACCAAACCAAAACAAAAAGATTTGTTACTATCTAAGGAAATCATAACAAATTATTGGGCATACATAATGGCTGGTAAAACTCAACGGCTTCTACTGAACCCTCCGTGGAAAAAGGAAATCACGACCTTTCCGTTTAAATAATACCGTAAAACCAAACCCGATTTACATCGGCAAAAGTGAAAACTGTAAGGTGGGCGGCTACAAAACTTTGTAAACACTCTTCTTCCTCCCCTCCCCCTGGGGAAAAAAAATTTTTTTAAAATGAAAACTGCAACATGCTGTTAAGAAAAATGTCAAACCACGAAAGAGCGCTCAACAGAAGCTCAGCACCACCTTGTTTCATCGAGAGCCGGCGGCCCCTTCCCTGGTGGGCCGTGCCAGCCCCTTCCCCGCGCTGACGGCTGGCACAGCGGCCGGGCTGGAGCTCGGCGTGGCTTGTGCAGGCGCAGAGACCCTTGCTGGACTCGGGCCATGCGGCCCGGGCTGCCGCCGCCAACGCCGCCGCGGTGCCCGGGGTCTTGGTGAGAAGCCGCCCCGCTGCCGTGCTACACTCGGCCCTCGGCCCTGGGCTCCGGTCTCCCGACAGCTCCTGCCGCCTCTTGCCACTTCCTCCTCCCTCTCCGGGGTGGGGCTGCGATCCTCGCGGAAGTCACGCCCCCGTTTCATTCTCCAGATCAGCAGGGCCCTGGCTCTATGGAGACAGTGAGGCTCATACAGAATATGTGCAAAATGATTTTTTTTTTTTTTACAAGCGAAGTTGAAAGACACCCGTTTGATATAGGGTCCTTTTGGTGAGGGCTACGGCAGGATGCTGAGGTTCTCTTTTCTGCCCAAAGGCGGCTGTTGGTTCCTGGCGCAGGGCCTGAAATCCAAGGGGAGGGCAGGCGTCTGTGCTCTCCCTCTCCCTCTCCGAGTCTTCCCGCCGCCTCCTCACCTCTCCACCTCTGTGGACACAAACTGGGGTTGTTGCATCTCTTCTCCCTGAAAAGCTGACTTCTCCACACCACCCAACTCTGCGTCTTGTCCCGACAGAAATGAATGAAGACGCTGTTCCGGTTAACTCCAGGTCACGAGAACAGTGAGGCACTTCTGAAACGAACCCATTAGGAACATTGAAACAAATAAAAAAGAAAAAAAAAAAAAAAACACCCCAGCGTCTCCCGGTCCCTAGCTACTGCAGGCTGCTGACATACGCCCTGCTGTCCTGCAGCTCCTCGGCGCCCTGTGGACACTCCAGGGCCGGCACGCAGCTCTCATCCTCGCCGCCCCCTGCTCGGTCCTGCCCTGGGTCCCTGCAGTTAACAAAAGGTAACAGGGTGCCGTTGGGGCTCTGCTGGGCGCCCCCGCTGAGGAGGTTGTCGGCCGCGCTCTCCATCTCCTCCAGGGTCATGGCACAGGCGTCCGCCAGCTCCTGGGTTGTGACCTCGATAAACTTGGGATCTTGAGCAAAGTGCCCCAGTCCTTCTGAGATCAAGACCTAAAAAGGGAAGGGGTGGGAGGTCATGGAGAAGAACCAAAGAGGCAACTTATTACTGGGGCTCAGCGCCTCTCCTTAGGGGGACTAAGGGGCTCCTGGGGGTAACGCCGGAGGTGCGCGTTTGCGTGTGCAGGGTGCTTCTGAGGAAAGGCAGAGCCATGGGGCCGGGGGAGTTTGGGATGCGCAGGCAGGAGGAGAGGTTTCAACTGGGCTGCTTGAATCCTGCCACTGAATGCAGAGACACTCAGCTCACAGAGGGTAGCAGGGCTCCCCCTGGGCTGCGTCAGGGGAGATCTCCACCGGCCCCCTTCTCACTGCTTGTCCCTGGCCTCCCCTTGCAGATGCCTCCCATGTTATTCTGCGCTAGGAAACTTCATTCTCCTTTGATGAAACTCTTAACTCCCGTCCTCTGCCCATTGCCAACCAGCTGCCTTTCTGGGGGGTGAGAATCTTGGATTGTGATGTGAGCAAAACACCTTCCACGTACCTGGCTCGGTTTCTGCTAGGAAGGGCCAGCAGGTGATCCCCAAAGCTCCCCCACCACTCCTGCCAGCTGCTGTGATGACGGGCTATCGCATAAATCAGCTACAGGGCCAAGAGGGGAGGGGAACATTCTTCCCCCAGATATGTTTGTCTTCCTCCCCTTTCCCCATTATTCTTTAAATCCCTGCCCTTTGTTTTTCTTCATAGCACCTGCCCTTTCCTGACATGTTTTATCCTCCTTTATTTATTGCCAGTTTCCCCTCCCCACAACTTGAGCACATGAGAGTAGAGGGTCTGTTTATTCTCAGTTGTGTCCTAGTACCTAGGACTGTACCTGCCCATGGTGGGCGCTCAGCAGGAGCTGTGAAATGGATAATGGCTAATCAAGGCCAAGTGAAGTGTCCTGGAGTTAGAAGGGACCTTAGAAGTCATCTGGTTCAATTCACCATCTTCTGCATGAGCCCCTGACAGCCAGATGGGCCTCATCTCTGCTTGCATGCTCCCAGTGACAGGGGACTCACTACTTCTTGGAACAGTCCTTCTCACTCTGAAGCGTTCTGTGGGCTGAGATCTGGCCTGCCCACCAGGTTGGCCTGCTCCCTCCAATTCTGTATTCAATAGTCCTGCCTGGACTGTAATCTCTTTCCAGTCTCCTTTACAGCTTTGAGATGGCTTCTGAAGTCATCTCCTCTCTGGGATCAACTTCCGTAATTCCCTCAACCAATTCTTCTGTGCCAACCTGGTCGTCCTCCTTTGGGTTTGTCCCAGTTTGTCAGAGGCCCTCTCAAATGTGGTGCCAGGACTGAACCTGATGCCTCGACCAGGGCAGAATATGGTGGAACTGAAAGCTCCCTGGCTCTGGACTGGTGGTTCTCAACTCTGGCTGTGCTTTAGAATCATCCCAAGAGGTATATATAAAAAAAAAATCCCAATTTAATTGGTCACAGGGTCCCAAAGCTCCAGCCCCAACAGAAGCCAATGACATCTTGTACCATCATAATTTTCTGCAGGCCCTGAGAGGGAGGGTCCTTCGGGTCAAGAGATTTGGCATCCGATCTATTTGGGAATAAACTTGGTGCTCCCATCTCAATTCTGGAAGCAAAGTCTCCTTGCTGCCGGGCCCTTTCCCTCCCTCATCGGCTGGGCAGCTTGGACTCACGTACCGCTTCCACCAGGCTGCTGGCACTGCCGTGGAACTGCCTGCCCCGGGCCCCAGCCTGGCTGGGCACAGTGAGGGACACAGGCCGGGCTCTCCGGATGGTGCTGCTACCCCCACTGCAGCTGGCACTCTCCTCCAACCAGGAGGTGCAGGGAATGGATGGGAAGCTGCTGTTGAGTTTCTCGCTGGAGTCAGCTCCCTCCAGCCGCAGGGTGGGTATGGGCCGCGGTGGCCAGCCTCTGCTGCCGGGAGTGGCAGGGGGTGTGGCGCATGGCCTGGGGAACATGGTGGGGGAATGGCTTCTCTGCGGGAGAGGACTCAGTCCTGCCACTGCCAGTGCCTGTAGACACACAAGGAGCACATGTTACTAGGACAGACAAGCAGGTCTCTGCCTTCCAAGCGGCAATGGCTTTCCAGCTACTTCCACTTGCCTGGAGTTCACCCCACCATCGTTTTCATCCATCTGCATCCAACCCCCTCAAGACCTGGCGAAAGTTTCAACAACCCCAAAATATGTTTTGTTATCACCCCAGTTTCAAGTGATCTCTTTCTCCTCCAAACTCAGAGAGCTGTGGTTGAATGGAATAAAGATAATCTGGGTTTTAGTGCTGGTCTTATTTCCTATTAGCTGTGATTTCTCTTGGTCTTTGGTCTTCTATCAGTAGGAGAGAGACAGAGAGAATGATGATGCCTGCATTATCTATAAAATATGAGCACGATGACTTCCTTATCTGCCTTGTGAGGGTGCTGAGAGATTCCAGTGCCATGGGGTGTGTGAAAAAGTATACTGTATGTCATAAAAAGCTCAACAAAACCAGTATTTTGTCATTTTAATTTTTAAAAGTCTTTAGGGCTATTAATAATGTTCTGCCAATGTCTAGCTCAGGTTCTCCTGAACCACTGTTTAAACCTTACACTCTTAGTGTAACCGAACAATTTCTATGTTCATCTCCTCTGCCCCCAAATATCCTTCAGCATCTTGAGGGCAGGGATTATGTCCCACATCTTAGATGCCCTGACGACCTGCTCTGCAAGGTCAGCTGCCCTGATGGGATGTGTTCACAGATAGAGAGTGACCCTGTGGCATGGGACATGTAGCTCTGAGAGGCAGAGGGAATGGGAACAGAGCTGCGTGGGTTGGAAGGTTGTAGAAAGGTTGCAGTGGAGGAATCGAGAAGAGCTTCTTGCCTTTCAGCATGATGAGAATAGCACTGGTTAAATCAATCTCTAGAAGCCTTTAAAAATAGCACACACGATGCCCCACATTCTGCCATCCTCCCTGCTCACTGTTCTTGGTGGTCCCCAGAGCAGGGATTCATGGTTCCCTGGGGGCCTGCGGGAGTATAAGGGGATAGTTTGAAAGCTATGCTCAATATTTCAGAAAGCACAATAGAAATCATATATATTTGGCAATGCCACACAAGATAAGCAAATAGGTTATTTCTTTGAGCTGAAATAATATCAACTTAGCTGAGTCACACTGCCCAGCATATGCTCATTATAAGCTGTGATTGGCAGTAGAATATTTTTGGGTATAAAAATCCCTTAAAGCCTGGGTCTGTGGTAAGGGAGTCAGGAGGTGAAAAGGTTGGGAAATTTTGGTTTAGGTCCTAGTTAGCCTAGTAATGACTGTTCTCATAGTTCCCACTAGTTCTAAGAGACCAAGACTATATTTGATACCAATGTGTTGGATTTTACTGTCTCAGCTGGAGTCAGCTATGCCAAGATCTTTAATCTATTGAAGCTCCCTGGATCTGTTTTCCTTGGACATCCCTCTTCACTCCTGATCATGTTGCCTGCAAGATCTTTGATTGTTTCTGTATTTCAGTGGAAGAAATTTTGTGGAGCTACATTCCCAGGTGTCTACCAACTCTAGGTATGACCGTCATGTCTGCCTGAGTGTCCTGTGGTGTAAGCCAGCATCTGGAGGGAGTGTGTGTGTGTGACATCAGTAGCACTATGAAAGGACAGTTCGCAGAACCGCAGAACCCTGGGGTGGCTAATCCTCCAGGATCGCATGAGTTCCTTCACTCTTTCTTAGAACTTCACCTAGGGAAATGCTAGACCTTGTCAAGACTCTCACCTGAGGAGGAAGAGTGGGCATCCCTCCCAGGGGGGCTGAAGGGACAGGGCTAGGATACAGCAGTGGGTTGAGAGTGTGGTAACTGATTGGTGCCTTGGGGATTGTCCAGCCTGCTAAATGGGGACCAGGGGTCTATCCAAAAGCATGTGCTGACCTGATGGTGAACCAGGTGCAGAGGCAGCACTGTCTTTTGAGAGATGTCCCCTCCTGGATTCTTCTGTCGCTTCAGACACTCCAGGTGGAAGGAGGCCCTTCGACCTGCAAAACCAGCCAAGGAACAAGGGTCAGAATGGCAAAAGAGGACAGTGGTCTGAGATGACTCATATCCAGGGGCAGGTGCAAGGAGTCACATCAATGGTCCAAGATACACCTCCTATTATCCTTTGCTTTGTCTCCAAGACATGTGATGTAGGGTATGTCCAACTTGCATCCCAGCAAGCCCTGCCCCTGGAACTCCCTCTTGTCTCTCTGGAGACCAGCATGGGGTAGAGGGTATTAAGAGCTAGGCCACCTCCGTCTCTTGTTTGTTCCTGAGCGCCTTAACCAGTGTCATCTCAGGGATGACCATTGGGTGGGTCTGGGGAGCACTGCGTGAGTGTTTACCTAGGGAGGCGGAGCGGAGGAAACCCCTCTTTGGAGATTGCCGGATGTCCCTCTTGTCCTCTGGGGGTGTCAGTTGTCGGTTTTCTTCATCCTGATAGGAAAGTCTGGAACAGAGAACTCTTGGGCTTGTTCCTGGAGACCAGGAAACAAATACCCCCCAATCCGCCCACTTAGGGACGCTGGCATCTCAGAAGGCAGTATGGTTTTTTCCTTTGCGAAGGGAACCATACCTGTGCTAACATACGGGATCGGGGAGGGAGGAGCTGGAACTAGCCACCCTATGAAACTCTGCCCTGTTTTCTGGCATCACAGATGTTTCCAGGCTTGCTTTTGGGGCCTTTCAGTTCTTCCTACATAACTGTCTAAGATAAGCCAGGCATCTGACTGGAGGCAGAGGGGGCACTCTTGGGTCAAAGTTATTGAGAAAGTTGGGAAAAAATTCTAGGTGCACAAGGTTCTTTCAAGGAATGGCTGAGGCTCCTCTGCTGACATGGACCCATGCTATTTACTATGACTACTCCTTCAGGCTGAACTTATCCTCCACCTCAATGTCTCCCTGCTCCAGCAACCCCTCCATCATCAACCACACATGAGCAGTTGCCTGCAAAACATATACAACTCAGAGTAGCAGAGTATCTAGTCAATGGCTTCCAAGCCTTTTTGACCATGGCTCACAGTAGAAATTTATTTTACATATTCCCAGAACACACAGACAGACATAACTGAGCTATACTTCATGAACACTACTTACCCTTTATTGCATTCATTGTACTCCAATCATTTTTGTTTTTAGTCTGTTCTATTTCATTTAAAAATGTTGGTGCAACTAAACTGACTTCACAGTCCCTCATGGGTGGCCCCTGCAGCCTGCGGAGCACAGCTTTATCCCAAACCCTTCATTTTACCTACAAGGTCACTGATTCTGCCCCCAGTGCTACTCTGCAAGCTCCCTGAGAGCAGAGACCAGGCCACCTTGCTTTCTTGGAGCTCCCTTGCTCCTAGCACAGCAATTTCTAGCATCTGTGCAGGAAAGTTTGTGGAATGACACCTTTAATGTTCATGCCTCCAAGTCTTTGCTCTCATTTGCAACTTGTAAACTGTCGTTATTATATTCTTTCCTGATTCACTCTTGAAAACCCAGCTGTTTGAGCTAGTACTTGGTACCTGGAAAGGCCACTTTGCACCTCCACCATCCCTGACACCTGTATCCCTTTGTCTGGACTGCTCCATCAGCAATTAGCTAGAAAAGTCCCAAGTTATCTTTCTCTCCTGAGCACTCCTTTAGCTTCCTAAATGGTTTGTAAGCTCTCCTTGAGTGTGGAGACCAGTTTTCTCATGACCTGGTAGAGTGCCTGGATGCGCCAAACCCTTAACAATTGCTGGAAAGGATCAGAGCATATGGTTTGCCTGATTTCCAGGATATGTGGCCACATATTTATTAGAATTTTCTAAAAATCAATTTCTAGAATGCTATCTCTTAAGGAACTTCAGATTTTCTTTTGGCTTTATATTCACTATATTTCATCGAGTCAGAAAAAGAGATGGTATATCATTCCCTCACTCCTAATACACACATTTTGCTGATGGGGGGGGTTTCACTGACTTGGCAAGAGTCTTTCAACTACTCTTTCCATGGTTTTTCTCATTTATTGGATTCATCTTCCTATAGGAAAATGCTAATTTTCCGACCTAGCTCTGCAGGGAAGAAAGCACAGAACTCTGGAAAGCCACACACTGTGCTGGTCATGCTGAGGGCAGACTGAGGTTCCTGTCCCCCCACTTCTTGGTGGCCTGTGACCCCCACACCCTATTTGCCCAACGTATGCTTTCCAGTCACACCCTTGTTTTCTTCCAAAGCCCAGGAAGCTGCTCCTTCCTTACCATAAGTGCTTTTAAGGAAGCCTCTAAAAAAATGTTTCTTACATCATTTTGATTGCAGCCTACAATCAAAAATACATTTTACAATGAGACTCGGTACACACCCACATACACTGGCAATGAAGCAAATGTTTCCTTAGCTGTGCTTACATTTATGGCCCTTCACAATTTCTGATATTTTCTATTCTGTCTATTCTAGTCTATGCTAGACTGTTTTTTATTTTTTTCATAACTGACTCAGTGGATGTTGCAACCTGCCGATAGGTCTGGGCCTACAGTAACAAACCCCTGCTCTACACATTTCAGCCCTGAGAAAAGTCTCAGCACGAGCTTTGCTAACAGCGCCCTCTGCTGGGAAGCTGTACTGGAAAGTGTTTTGTGAAACTTGTTTAATTGTCAACATATGTCTAGATGTGCAGAATCTCACTCTAAAGTATGACTTTGGTTGCAGTAAAAAATGTCTGAGAAACACCGTTTTACAGGTTTTAAGTGAGGTAGGGCCAAGCAAACAAGGGGAGAGAGCGTGTGTATGTGTATGTGTGTGTGTGGGGGGTCCCATCTCTCTCATGAGGTGACAGATGCTCTGCAAACGTTTTGCTGACAGGCGATCTCCTATCCTACCCCAAACTGTGCCCAGAGGACGAATTTCAGGGAGGCGGCTTCTTCTCCAGACCCTCCCCCCCAGCCCTGCACCCCCACCACCCCGTGGCTCCGCCCCAGGCAGAAGGTGACAGAGCTCACATCTCTGTGGAGATTAGGCTGGGTTCGCTGCAGTACTCAGTGTCTTGGCTTATCTTCACTTCACAGGTCTCATCCCGGGAGATGTCCTCCTGACACACCATGGCTATCTGGCTCTCCCGGGAGTGGCACCTAAAATGTCCCAGATGGAAGGAAAAGTCAGAAACTGCCAACTCTCCTCTTCGCTCAGCAAGGAGGGCATCACACACACACACTCACTCGTGTGCACATCCACACTCATTCCACACACTCACCCACATTCATATGCAGACACACACACTCGTACACATATACACACGCTCATAACTGCTGTGGCCTCTTCCTCCCACAGTGGTGGATGAAGTCATGGAGACACAGGCGTGTGGTTAGGGTATCTTCTATGTGGGAAATGGTTTCTGGTTTAGGATCCAGGGAGATCTGAGTTCTGACCCTGATTCAGTTACTCTCTGGCTGTGTAACCATGCCCAAGTCACTTAGCCCACCCTGTGCCTTGGTTTCCCCTTCTACAAAATGGGAATGAGTTATGCCCTGCCTGACATAGAGGCTTGTTATAACAAATGAAGTAACAGATGACATGGTGCTTTGAAGGGTAGAAAGGATCAGCTTTCAGAGAAGGGCCCTGGGGTGATCTATCCAGGGCAAAGTAGGCCAAAGGGCTGTCTGTGCCTTTCCTCTATTACAGGGAGCTGGGCCTTTGGGCATCCGTTGGATAAAGCTGAGAAGTTCCTGGCATCATATTTTGACATGGGTTTGCATTTGACACTGGCTCCTTGAAGTCAAGGCACATAGATGTCTCACTCCTGAGCAGAGAGGAGCGCGCCTGATTCCTTCCGAGCCTGAGCCCCTGATGAGTCCGAGTCCTCCCCAAGCCTGAGTTCTCTCTAAGCCTAAGTCCTTCCTAAGGCTGAGCCCCTGCTGAGCTTGAGTCCCTCCTAAGCTTGGAACAGTCCACATCAGGACGTGCCTTAGACTATGGGGCAGGGCCTCTTGTGCATGTCTCCTTTAACTCTAGTCTGAACGCTCTCCTTTTTCTTGTCTGTGCCAAGCTTGGCACTTCCTTCCATCTTTCTTCTTATGGACTCTCCATGCTGGAGCCCACTCTAAGGAAGGGTAGGGGGAGAGACCTCCCAGGAAGGCCCTAACAGATGGCAGTCCACCCACAGCCAAAGGAAAGAAGAGATGTTGAAGGCTCAAGATGAAGCGGGAGGAAAGGGAGGTGGGAGGTGCTTGGGTGGGGAGCATGAGGGGCTGGTGATGGAGAATGGCAGCAGATGGGCTACACCCCTTCTTGGGGGACCACTTCCCCCGCAGAAGCCATGCCAGCACTGGGGTCCTTAGCTTTTAGCTGCAACAGGAAGTACAAGGCCCCAGAACTAGAACTTCGGTAATTTTTTCTTCTTCACCAAGTTGAAGCTCAGCACGCTGAGTGCTGTTTTTATTGGCTGCAGTGGGAAGGGAGAGCACTTACTATGTGCCAGGCCTTGTGTGAGGTACTTTGTATATGTTAAATGTTTCACTGATAACTGTATTTGTGGGGAGATGAAGAAAATACCCTCATGTCTTCTTTCCTGTATCTGCTCTAAAAATTACTCCGCCCTTGTTTAATACTGAACAAAGTTTAACATGCAGATACTCTTGGAGGGATGGAACTGAATATACATTGAGATGGATATAAATTAATGGTGAATATAGGCTTCCTTAAGAAGAGGTATTACTAAGGCCAGCAGAGGAGAAAGCAGTACCAGAACTAAGCCCTGAAGTTTTAGAAGAGTAGGGTTGCAGAAAAGGGAGGGAGCCATCAAGACATGCCTCTTAAACTTTGATGTACTCCTAAGCAAAGCTGGCCTTTCTGATCAACATACAAAATCCAGTGTGAGCACCCTACTCTGTACATAAAAAACATCAGTACATCTACTGAGTGGAAGAACTCCACATGCCACTGTTGGTTGGTTCAGTATTCCAGAGAGTAGGGTAGATGAGACGGCCAATTTGACTTGTCTATGACCAGACACTAATAAATGCCCAGGCACTATGGGCCTGCAGGTGGCTGCTTGAAAACTGGTGTTATGAAGGGACGGGAAGACCAGCGGGCAAATGTGCCAGCTCCTGGGATAACAGCTATAAGAAATTTTGCACTTCTCCATTCTTTTCTGACTCAAGGGCAGGAAAGAGATTTGTCCTACTACCTGGCAGGCTGGGGATCTGTCTAGCCTTTGGGGAGTACTGTCCTGATCTGAAAAAGCAGCACAATTGGTGCAGTGGCAAGATGCAGAGGTGCGTCCTCTCCCAGCCCCGCCTCAGGAAAGCCAGAGCTGCTGGGATGGACAAGGATGAGACCCTCTGGGGCCCAGGATGCAGTTCCTGAGCCCAAAGCATGGAAAGAGGCACCTACCATCCCAGCATGTCATAGCAACGCATCCTAGAGAACCAGAGAGCAGAGGACGGGAAGAAAAGAAGGAGTCAGGAGGTGGGAGATACAGTCGAAACTACCAGGGATAATCCTACACTGGGGGGCGAGTGGCAAGTGCTACAGAGAAGGGGCTCCTGTCACCAGGAGGGGGTGGAAAAGGGGGTATAATGAAGAGCTGGTAACCCCACTCCCATCACAAATGGGATGAAGGCCAGGCTTGGGCAGACTGGGGAAAGAGCAGAGGAAATGGTTTCTGTTGTCAAGCCAGATGACAAATATCTTGGACGGTTGTGGGCCAATGGTTCCTCTGCCCAGATAGAATGAGAGAGGAGAGGAGGTTCTGTTCAGAGGCGTGGTCCCTCAGGACGCTGCTGGCCAGTGGGGCCATGTTGGCTTACCCTAAGCATGGCTGTCATGTCTGATCAAAGGCAGGACATGAGAGGCAGCACAGTGCCTCTCTCCCTCCTTTGTTGGGGTCCTGTGCAGCAGCCTCCATCCCCAGCCTAAGGGCTGAGTGGTGGGCCTGGGGGCCCAACTTCTCCTCCACCCCTGATGTCCACCAGGCCCGAGTACCTGAGTCCCACGTGCGTGGGTCCTGGCCGTCCCCACCCGCCTGCTTACCTCTTGGAGCTGAGCTTCCAGGCTGCCTCCTGCACCCGGATAGCAGGAGACAAGGGGGGCCCGTGGCCCTCCACGGTGCTGACTGTGCTGGGGTGGCCGGTGGGGTGGGGGAGGCGGCCCAGGGCAGTGTTGTTGGCATTGTTGATGTTGGCGTTGGAGCCAGTGGACGAGTAGCTGCTGGGGGTGAAGGTGGAGTCCACCAGCTTCTCGTGGGATGGCGACTCGGTGTCGCCTTGGCTGTTACCCGCCTTGTTGATGTGCAGCGGGCGCTGGGTGGTGAAGGTCTGGGGGAAGGCGCTCCTGCTGTCGCTTTGGTAGTAGCTGACGTGGTTGCCGAACAGGCCCCCGGCCCTCTGTAGGCAAGACGGGGTGGGGTGGGTGGAGGAGAACACTCCCTTAGCTACCCGAGACCACCAGGTCAGAGAGGCCTCACGGGGCGGCGTGGCACACGGCACGTGGTGAAGGTCTTCACCTGCATGGCCTGGCCACTGAAGAGATGGGGAGGGGAACCTAGGAACCCAAGATACCACGCCTCCCCTCAGAAATGACTGGGACAACGGCGAGCGACAGGACCTCCCTCATCTGGGGAATGGGGTCAGGGGCGAGGATACTGATTGTGAGCCCAGAAGTTTCTAATGAACCCTCTGAAGCCTAGAATTGGATTTCAAGGACAAGTGTAAGATGGCAATCCTACACTGACTGCAGCCTGGATTTGGCAGACAGCACTGTGAGGGCCAAGGGGAGAGGAAAGGGACTAGAAGGTTCTCTCAGACTAGATTTTTAAAAATGGAAATCCAACAGGCATGCAGAGCTAGAAACTGTGTTAGTCAAATTGTTTTGAAAATAAGTTCAAAGAATTTACTACAGCAATTACACGATGGCTTCCTGTTCCCTAGGAGATTCTTAAAGAGCTTAAATTTCTCCCACATTCTCCCTTGTCCTGAATAAGTAGGCAAGTAGCTATTTGCAAGGTTGGTCTAATTTTGACATCAGAATGTCCCTGGGTTTTGGTATAGGAGCAGTTTCAAGATTCTATTTCTGGGGTCTTGCCAGGTGGTAGTAAGAGGGTACCATGTCCCTGCGGCCATTCAGTGATGGGTATTTCATGTTGATGAAAATGATGATGATGATGAGAGGATGCCACAGGCAGGGTGGGCCTATTTGGCCTCCCTGACTCTTCTGTAGCCCAGGAGGGGGTGTGAGGGATTGGGAATAATGGGTGTTTTCAGGGCCTTAGAACAGTGATGGTCAGTAGCTTCTCCCTTGCTATAAAAGGAATTATAACCACAGCTTTCAGGGTTTAGGCAGGTAATGCAAACAAGTAATGAGAGCTGGGTTTAAGAATTCTTGTCATCTTTAGTTTTCACTACTGTAACTGATAGTTGGCCTCAGCATCCAGCAGAGAAGTGACAGGGGTGGAAGGGGCTCTTGTGGACTGGAGAATACAAGCTCCATCCCAAGTAAGTGACCACCAGTGGGTTCCAGCCCTTCATTGCCATGTGGAATCATAAGCCCTATGTTGCCAGATCTGAGTTTTTTGTTGTTGGATTTTTTTTTTATTTATAAAAGAAGCCAGAAATCTAGCTTTTTATTAGGATGCACCAAATGTTGGCAAGCAAAACAGGTCTGCACATTTGATGTGGCCCAGTGACTACCACTTTAGAACTTCTAATATATAAGTTCCCTCTGGGAAGCATTTCCTTTAGGCTCCGTCCCTCCTTCCCTGAAGGCTGTGCTGTCCTGGGAGTCATGATTTGAGATGGTGTCATTTCCAGAAAAGGGAGAAGAGGGGATGACACAGCTAGGCAGGAAGAACTGGGAATCCGTTGCAGAGCTCAGGCTTTTCTCCCTGGGTTCCCTTGGCAGGACACCAGTCCACCCTCTTCTGCTTTAAACTGAACTATGTCAAGGTCAAAGGGAGTGACTGTGGCATTCACCCACCCTGAAGATGTCGTCTTCAGAGGCAGCAGACACAGCCTCCTTCATGGTCTTGTCCAGCTCCTCCTCTGCTGTCAGGTCCCCAGAGATGGCCCGTCGGATCTCGGGACCAATGTCGTGCAGTGTGCGCAGGCCAGCCTGGAACCCAGAGGGATGTGTGAGAACTCTGGTCCTTTTCCACCAGAGCTTCTTGGTTGGCCATCACCCCAAGCCTCCAGGCCCCTGGGACTCCTCAACCCACCACCCTATCCTCTGCTTTTTTGCAAGGCAGGTGGGCCACTGGAAGGTTCATCTGTACATGTCAGCCAGGAGATGTGCTTCCCTGGGCCTCTCTTGCCTGTCCTAGGGTGGAAGAGTCCATCTGTCCATCCAGGAAGGAAGAAGGCAAAGCCACATGAGGAGGAACCACCCAGAATCAGGGGCTGTCATGGGAACTTCAGGAGCTCATGAGAGCTCAGAGGGTGGTGAAGGCAGGCTAGACTGTAAAGGGCAGTGTATATGTGTGTGTATGAGTGTGCACGCATGCACACGAGTGTGTGCATGTGCAGCAGGAGGGAAGGGGTACATTTGCCTTAAGAAAGGCTTGGAGCTCTCAGAGTTTCCTTTTGAAGGCACCTGGCCTCTGGCCTATTGGTGAGTGATCTAGACCCTGCCTGGAGCTCAGTGGAGGTGACCAGAACCTTTCTTGGAATGAGAACCTCTCCTGCTAGCCCCTCACCTGCAGGGACAGAGCATTCCTCTGGGAGGGTTTGCCCACCAGCCCCTGCTCTTTGCGCTTCTTGAATTTCCGGAAGTACTCCTGGATCAGGAAAGTCGCGTAAAACTTGCCAACGGTGACCTCATCATCTAAGATAATATGAAGAGAGGAAAGGGAATTGTAGTCAAATGGGGGAGGTAAGTGAGACACTATTAATTTTTTTTTTTTTTAGTATCCAAACTTTTCTTATTTTTAAAAATGTAATATTTTGAAGTGGTAGGACAAAAAGAGATGGTTTGAAAAGAGAAAAATGTATAAAAAGGCAGATGGTGAAAATCTTGTTCCCACCACATTCCCCATCTGTGTAGCTACCACCTCCCAATAGAAAACCCCTTTTATTAGTTTATTCAGTATTTTCCCAGGGACTCTTTATGAACATATAAGCAAATCTATTCGTATTCCTTCTTGTTTTACAAAAAAAGGTAGCATATTGTCAAAACTCTTCCCCACCTGATTCATTTCACCTGGCTGGCCCTGTCCACTCTCATTTGGTTCCAAAGCTTCAAATGCCCATCATAAATTGGCCAGGTCCCCTACATGCAAATATAGTCCTGCTTAAAGGTTTTAGGGAGGGGTTGGTAGAAGGGAGTGCCTTTCTCCTGTCTGTGTTTGGGGTTTTCCTTTAAAACCAAACTGGACTTTGTGTCTCCATCATGTGGCCTGGCTGGGTCCCTGCCGGGTTGGGCAGCTACACTCAGATGTCACATAATCAGTCTCTGGGTTGGGAACAGATCAGGTGGTGGAGAAGCCTGTAAGTCTGCAAAAGGGGTATTTCAAGCCCAATAAGTAGCCCCTTTGCTGCATCTCCTAGTTCTCTGGAAAGGAGAAGGTGATGTGTGGGGAAACACATTGGGGTAGATCTTGAGGCTTGGGCTGGTGCTCCTGTCCCTTAAGAACAGCCAAATCCATGGCAGGGATGGACCCTTACCCCTGAAAGGGACTCATTTTCATGTGGAAGGGCAAATCACAAGACCCTGTCCAGGGGAGTAGGAGAGGAAGGACAGCATGGTGGAACCAGCATGGCGTTCTGGGATCCCGCAGATCTGGGCTGTCCTCATCATGTGCTCTTGGGCCGGTTGCTTACCTTCTAAGAACTTCAGTTCCTTGAGCAAAGGTCATGGAATTGTTGCAAAAATTAAATGAAATAAAGTATGTAGACCATCAGGAAGTATGGCTCTATTTAGGTGATTATTCATGTAACCCCAGTCCTGCTTTCCCTTCAGGCAGTGGTTCTGGTGGGTGGGTGGCAGGTGGTACCACCTCTTACCGTGTCTTGGAAAGCAGAGGGTGTTTTTTAATTGTCACAGTGATTTGGGGGTGCTACTGGCTTTTAGGGGTTCTAGATGTGTCATAAAGCACAGGTGTGCTTTGCACTACAAACAATAGCTCTGTACACTACATGGCTTTCACACATCTGCTGGACATCCATATGGGAACAATCTGCTCATAAGGACCTAAGATTAGAACTTAACTCTGTTTCACATGTGAACACAGAATATTTTTCACATGATTTTAATATAGCAGGAATGATTTTAATATTTCAGAATTTTCCAGGAATATAACTACTATGTAAATTGAGAGAAGATTTTTTGTTTGAACTTGCCCAAGAGGGGCTCACATTTTGGAAAATGGTATCCCTGATGGCAGTGCCCCTGGGGTATGTGTGTCACTCACTGTCTCTGACCTGCCTGTATCCATTTCATTTGCAGCTGTCACAGTTCTGGTTATTAACATATGTATGAATGTATGCACGTATAGAAACTTATTTAAATATACTCACTTCAAAATTCCAATCACCAAGTGTTGACAATATTAAATATGGTCTTACTTCTTTTAAATACAAACTTATTCACTGTAAGTGGGTGCAAGTGTTTCATCAGTTAACTCTAACTTCTGGCACAGCTTTCTGAGTCTTTATATGTTAGAAAACATTTGATTTTAATATATTTTATATCAGAGTTAAAAATCAAATTAATATTTAGGAATTACATGTGTGGGAAAGTTCTATTAACTATGATTTTCATTCCAGAGAAGAGTAGGGATATTATTTGTTATAAAGAAGAGCTTTGGCTTGATAGGGTCAAAAAAATACCACCTTAGAAGGAACAAAAAGATTTTCAGCCTTTCCTGCAGGGTCCCACTATTCCTGACGCAATCAGCCCAGTGATTTAGGGGGGAACCTCTATGTGGGTTTCTTGGAAGTTCTGCTATGTATGCATTGAGGGACTTGCCGGGTCCCATCTGTAAGAGCTGCACGCTTGGACCAGATTTCCAACCTGACAGCCTGGGGTTGAGCTGGAGAAGGGCTTCTCACCCCTGTCCTTCTGACAAACAGGGCCCTTTGAGCCCCACAGGAAGGGACTGGAGAGAGCAAGCCCCCAGCCAGCCTAGTGGACTCAAGAACTTGCGTCTCAGGGACTTTTCCGCCATTCAGGTGGTGTTTGTCTGGAGGAGGGGGAGGTGGGGCTGGTGGGGAGGGCCAGGGAGCCCAGGGCGGGGAGGGGGGACACTCACCACCTGCAGGGGGCACCACCTGGTCCAGCAGCTTCATGCTGGTCCGTTTCCAGATCTTCTTGATGATGGCGCGCAGCTCCTCGTTGGCCTGTTCCAGGTTCCCTGTGGGAAGGGAGGTGCAAAGCTGAAGGTTGTGGCCAGCCCCTCAGAGGGCCCTCCTCGGGGATGGAGCCCCTGAAGAAAATGGCACTTTGCCCCACAAGGACCCCTCAGTAGCCGGTTTCATTTTCTTGCTTCTGCTCCTTTTCTTTTCCCCCAGGTCTTCCCAATCCCCAGCACCTTCCCCTTCCTCTTTATCTCTGATTTTCTCCCTGCCCCCTTCCCTCCTGTCTTCTGTCCAATTCCACTTCTTTTCCTTCTTTCCTGCCTATTTCTCAGAACAGCAGGTGGTGTCCCTTCATTGTCCCCTCATGTGGGTGGCATGGGAGCGGCAGAGGCTGAGCAGGCGCCTGGGCTGAGCTGCAGGATCAGGGCAGTGTTACCAACAGCTGGAACCACCGGCCCTGTCAGGACGGCAGGGAGGGGCCACTCCCTAGGGAGGGGCGGGTATTTTCCAAGTACCGACTGGCTGCCCAGGGAAATGGGGGTGAATGGAAAGAAGAACAACCTCTCCTGCAAACCTGAACGGTGCATCCACCCACAGTGGTACCTCTGTATCAGAGAGGTCTCTGATGAGTCTCCCAGGAGGAACAGGTGGCAAAACCTAACTGTGTAAGCAGAAATCAGAAGGCACTGGGCTCTATGGTTTTGGACCCACTTGCCACATGAGCTTCTCTGGGTTTAATTTCTCCTTGGTAATCCAGGCTTCATGAGCTGTCTATCCAATGAAGCCTCTAGGATTTCGGCCTTATAAATTGTGACAAAGGAAGCTGAGACCTGCAGAGGGGATGTGGTAGGCAGGATGCTAAGATGTCCCCCCAGAAAGCCACCCAAGGGTATACATGTCCCACATAATCCCTGAGATTATACAGATGATGGATTTTACCCCCATGATTAGATTATGTGATATGGCACACCCGACCTTGGGAAAGGGTGATTATCCAGGTGGGCCTGACCTAATCATATGGGCCCTTTAAAGATAGACTTCTCTCTGGCTGGGAGCAGAAGTAGAAGTCAGAGAGATGGGTTTAGTTGGGTTGGGAGAAAGTCAGCGCCTGTGCTGTGAACTGCTGAGAGAGGTAGCCTCGGAAACTGAAAGCGGTCCCCAGCTGACAGCAGCAGAGAAACAGGGACCTCAGTCTTACAACCTCGAGAAACAAATTCTGCCAATGACTCGACTGACCTTGGAAGTGGATTCTTCCCCAAAGCCTACAGAAGAGAGAATGCAGCTTGGTCAGTATCCTGATTGAAGCCTCTTAAGACTCTGAGCAGAGAACCCAGTTACTCTGTGCCTGGACCACTGACCCTCAGAACTACAGCTAATAAATGAATGCTGTTTGAAGCTGCCATATTTGTAGTAATTTGTTATACAGCAATAGAAAACCAATACAGGGGATGTTTAATGTTATTAGATAGGAGAGGCAGTAACTGTAGTGGTTGAGAGCTCCAGTCCTAAATGGCCCGAGTTTAAGTTCACCTCTGCAGTCCCATGGGAGAGCTGGCCTTGGAAGGAAGCCAAGCAGGAGTGATAGACTTCTGAGTTCCCTGTTTGAGCTTCGGCTCCAGAGGAATGCCTCTGAAGCTAGAGGCATTCCATTTAAGAAACCAATAAACTCCCTTGTGGTTAAAGCAGCTAATGGTTTCTGAGAATTCTAATTAATACAATAGTCAAATATACTTATTTCTGTACTGAACTGAGTAGTATCCTCCAAATGTATGTCCACCTGGAACCTCAGAATGGGGCCTGTGCTGGTTTGAAGCTGTCATGTACCCCAGAAAAGCCATGTTCTTTTAATCCAGTCTTGTCGGGGGCAGATCCATTGTTGGGTGGGACCTTTTGATTAGGTTGTTTCCATGGAGATATGATCCCATCCCTTCAAGGTGGAGCTCTTTATGAGAGAGAGCTCAGAGTAGTGAGATGAAACTAAGATCCACAGATGTTTGGAGATGCTGAGAGACCTGTTTGAAACCAGAAGCCTGGAGAGGACAGCAGATGTTGCATTGTGCCTTCCCATGTGACAGAGCAACCCCGAACTCAATCAGCCTTTCTTCACTGAAGGTAGTCTCTTGTTGGTGCCTTCATTTGGACATTTTCATGGCCTTAGAATTGTAACTTGTAACTTAATAAATCCCCTTTATAAAAGCCAATCCATTTCTGGCAGAGCCTCCAGAAGAAGCCAAACCTGCCAACTCCTTGATTTTGGCCTTCTGGCCTCCAGAACTGTGAGAAAATAAATGTCTGTTGTTTTAATCTTCCCAGTTAGCGATAATTTGTTACAGCAGCTCCAGGAAACTAATACATCTTCAAAAAGGACCTTTCCTATATTTTTCAAACCTTAATTTATTTTCACAAGGTCTATGCAATTGTAGAACTTCACTGATTGTTTTCCCATATCATCCAAACATTTTTAAATATTTTCCTTTATTCCAAGAGAAAAATTTGTTTGGCCTGGTACTGGACTTGGGGTAGCCCTGGTTGTCTGAAGTAGGTATTAATTTCTCTCTAATTCCTTCCATTACCAAAAGTGTGAAGGGTGAGGACTGATGTAAATCTTAGACACACAAACGTAGATGTTTTCTCAGTTTTTTCCTAGTGGCTTCTAAGCAGTTGCTTTTGTACTCCAGTCTTCAGACAATTTAAAAGTATGGGGGGCGGTGGGGGCTGTCTCTGAAGCTTACCCTCGGGTGGTGCTGCAGGCCCTTAGAGAGCTCTTCTGAAATGACTTGGCGTTTAAAAGATTTCCTTTGGTTTCTGACATGATTGGGTTTTCCACATGGCCACCTTTATCTCTTTTTCTCTGGAATGCCTGCTTCTCCATGTTTCACTATTTTTGATCGGTTCCTTTTCACTGTTTTCAGCTACTCGTGTTACTTAATTGGGATCTGGTTTGGTCTGACGGTGCATCTCCAACAGTGCTGAATTTTGGCTTTGGTGCATCAGTATTTTTGTTCCTCTACAGGGTTTATCCATTTACATGGGGCTTTAAGTATTGCATCATATTCCTCTAGCAGTCATTATGTTTTCTCTCCTTGGAAAAGAAAGCCCTTTCTCTGTGAACATAAATGTAATAATTCATTGCAGAAAATCTGCAAAGTAACAAAGGGAAAGTCTCTTGATTCTATCACTCAGGGATGATCAAGTTTAATATGTTAAATATTTCCCTCCAATTTCTCTTCTGTGTTACTCGTATACATGTGTGCATTGAATGAATGAGCATTTCATCTTTTTGGTAGTCAGATATAGGCCTGTTTACATCTATTTCCGATGGAGTTACAGCATTGGCTATTGAAGGTATGCTCTTTAACCTTTGCTTTCTTTTTAGTTTAGCAGCAAAAATTGAACCACTTTATTTTTTAAAGATAAGCTCATAATTTTGACATCTCTTGCTGCATTGAATCTCGTTTTCCTTCATTTCAGATGTTTCTATTATTTTCTGGAAGGATTTAACTGAGAAAAAGCACCTCTCTGGGTTATTCATTGAACTGAATTCCTAGCTGCCACTCTCTTTCTCTGGGTTACTCACTGAACTGAATTCCTAGCTGCCACTACCTTTCTTATATTGCAAATGAAAACTAAAGTGGAGAGAGAATAAATGACTTATTGCACCTGTTATTTGAGGTAAGAATGCATCTCCTCTCTCCCTGCCCAGTGCTACTTCCAATGCACCAAAGGGAAGCACTGTGATTGGCTTAGGGGAAAAGAAAACATGCTGCTGGTCTCATCTGTGTTTTCTCTAATTACTATACCAGTGGGTTTCAATCTTGAGTTCACAAATGAATCATCTCGGAAGCTGGTTCCATGCAGCTTCCCAAGCCCCACTTTCAGAGGCTCACAGTGAGTAGATCTGGGCTGATGCTTGGGACTCAGCATTTTAACAAGCGCCAACAGCTGGTTCTGGAGCAGGTGGTCTTCTGTCCACACTCAGAAACACATGAACCCCTGGACAGCAGGGATTCCATCTTCTTAGGTACATTTAATACAGCTCTTTCCAGCGCAGTTCAGGAATCGATTCAGTTAAGACAGCCCAGGGCACCTTTGTGCAAACTAGAAGGGGTCTCCACACATGCACGCAGCCCTGATGGGAGCACAGGCAAGATTTCACCCCCACATGTCAAATGGCTGATCCCCACCAGTCACAGCCGGCCCAACTGTATGCAATGGCCCTGGCTTTAGTCACCCTTTGCCACCATGACCACTTCCCAACACCGGTCCTTTCATTTAAAAGGAGCATTGAGCACTTGGGAGGCCCACCTGTAGCCAGCAAAAGTCCAATCACCTGCTTCAGGAAACATTCATCCCTTCTGGGTTTTTTGTTTGTTTTAAACTATGTCCTAGGACCTTATAATATCAACCAGAAATTGTTCTGGGGTTTGATGGAAAGCGAGAGCTCAAGTTACACAAGGCTCCTGGAAAGGAGGCGGTTCAGGAAGCAAAGAAAACATACCGCTGTGAACGTGCTCGCTCTCGCCGCGGCTGCTCCGACCTGCGCAGACCCGGAGTGCGCTGGGAGCACGTCGCTGGGTCGTGGGCTCTTCTGCGCCTGCGCGTTCTCCCACGGCCCGTGGGTCACCCTTACCTTCCGTTTTGATCCTCAGGGCTGTCCTGACCAGGGCAAACAGGGTGGCGTTGAACATGACCGTCCCGTCGCTGTTCAGAGGCATGTTCATGGAGACCAAGCGCTGGAGGGGAAGAGAAGGCAAAGCCCGTGATCACGGAGGACAGTTCTATAGGGTCTGGGACGGAGCCCCGCAGCTCAAAGGGGCACGCGGCAGGGGTCGCTGATATGTATTCGAAACCTTTTCAGGGGAGAATCTTGGTTTTTTTTTGGTAATTGCTTCCGTCCTCTCCACAGAGCCGGGGTGGGGTGGGTGGGGGATAAAGTTTGTCCTCAACAGACCCTGGCTTCCCCAACCTCCCCGCCCCATCCCCCGCTCAAACGTCTTCAAGGCATATGATCTGCTCACTCTATGGGCTTCATGAGGTGCTGTACACTCGCATTTTGCGCCAGTTATCAAAGACCCAGCGAGGAGAATCACGGGAGGTTTACCTGCCCGAGACGGAAGGCACCCTCTTTTCTGTCTCTTTAAAAACACACCCCTGCATGGAGCTGACAGAAGCCAGCTGACACTAGCTAGGACTGCATTGCCCTCTCCCCTCCTTTCCTGTCACCATGATTTGCTCTCGTTGCACTGTGCTTTGGTGCAGTGCCCTCAGCACCCACTGGGGTCATTAAAGGAAAAGCAGCACGAGACGCATCATGGTGTCTCTCCTAAGGGTGGGTCCAAGGGGGTGATCCGCCTGATCACAGGGCATCCTCCTGTCCATCTTGGTGCCAACAAGTGTTTTTGTTTTCCAAGAGACTGAATCTTTTTGAATCTCGCAGACAGAATGGTTTGTGTAACGGTCCAACAGCTCTTTTGTCAATGGCCTCTGGAAGCTTAAAGCCCAAGCCGCAGCCTGGCAGGGCCCCTGTCACGGGAGGCAGCTCAGCCTGTCTGCGCTGCACTCGGACCTGCCCTTGCTCCCCATGCTGCTTTCTCCCTCACCTTTAATTTGTGATCTTTTTTTCCTCCTCTCTTCCAAATTCTAAAATCTTTTTTTTTTTTTTTTTTTTTTTTAGCAAAATGGACACTCAAGTAAGAAAAGAGTAAAACAGCACAGGGAGAAGGTTTTGAACACCTTCAACTCTGTTATCCACAGAGTGGATTATCTGCAGAACCAAATCTTTTCCGCTATTTGCTTCTTCCTCTCTACAGCTCCTTGATTTCACTTTTCTCCAACTTTTCTAGCACATTGTTAATCTAGCAATGGGTGCAGAAGGGGGAGACTGGGGGTGGGATGGGAGTTGAAAAAGGAGGGGAGAGAGGGGAAAGGACTCTTCAGGACTTTTCAGCAACTGCTGAGTTATACACAGGGCTGGGTTTAGGGTGAGGCAAGAGAGACACCTAGGCACAAGGTTTAAGGAGGCAGTAATGAATCCTTAGATTCATGCGAGTGTCACACAAGTAAGAGTCGTGTCTTACTTAGCCTTTTTTGAGTTGGGGACTCAGGAATTTAATGAAAGTGATAGAGCCTCTCCCTGCAAAATTTATGAGTGCTTCAGTGATTCTGCTATAATTTTAGGGCCTCCCAGATCCCCAAAGTGAGGTATGGACTCTCTGAAGGACCTGTGATCTCAGGAAAATAATCCCTCATTCACTCATCCTAGGCTGGGAAGTCTCCCCAGCTGTCTTAGTGTGTTTCCTTGGCAGACTGAGCAGAAACCTATGGAGCAGCAAAACCCCTCTCTGAAGTCATTTTGCCAGCTAGGTACATAGCAGGTTAAGAGATGAGGTCTTCACAGCATTGTTCCATCAACGGGTCTGAGAACTCAGAGCTGAAGAGACCCTTAAGATATAATCTGGCTCAGGTCTCTTTTCTTAAGGCATATACTCTATTATTTTCATTGTCTTAAATGACCAATGACCTGACCAGGGTCAACAGGCAAACAAGTCTCTTTCCTCTCCTTTCTCCATGAACTCAGGTCACCTCTTACTTTGCAAGCCACGCGGTGAGGGCACAGCTTCCCGAAACCCAGTGGGGGCTGAATCCGCCGGAGCAGGGTCACCACATCTAGGTGCTTGATACGACCCCTAGAGGAGGATGGAAAGGGTGTTCAGAGGGTCAAGGACCCTTGCCAAATTTATAGTTCTGTCAGTCAAGTTTGGTGCTGAGTTGCAGAATTGCATGGTAAAACTCCAAAACCAATATACATGGGCTTAGATTTTAATCATCAAGGTATAATGAGATTTCCAATATGCTTCAATCAACCAGTCATCTAAGAAGAATTTCCAGAGTGCCTCCCAAATGTGATTGGTTGAGGATATCCTCAGACTGGAGGCAGGATGGAGTCAAGATATGCCTTAGTTCCAGATGTCCTAACCTGAATACTTACTAGTGATTCCTGAAATTAGGACCTCCTGTCCTGCTATTCAACTGAAAAAACAAAAACAGGTATGGTCCTTGACTTAGTCAAAGGTGCCAGGACTCCTATTGCTGGCCCTGGGGAGTGGTGACAGTTCACTGATTCCAGTTGATCCACCCAGTGTTGACCTTTCTAGGACTTCTTCTACAGATAGGACCACTCAATTCCCTCATTCAGCCAGGGGAATCAGGATTTCCCTCTGGGAACTTACTTGGCTTCAGGGTCATACTCTGCCCAGATTCTTTTAAATTCATCCAGATGATGGGGCCCAAGAATGGACCAGTCCCTTGTCAGATAGTCAAAGTTGTCCATGATGACAGCTACAAAGAGGTTGATGATCTGCCGAGAAGAAAGTATGGTGAGGGGCTTTAAGGGCATCTTCCTACTCACTTGCCACTTGAATTCACTTTTCCAGCTGGCACCCATACATGGACCCATTTGCAAAGACCAGCCCTATATCACCACTCAATACACCAGCTCTGGATCTTGGGTCTCTTGGGTATAAACTTGGCATAGCCCTTCTCAGCGCTGTGGGGAGGAGCCCATGCTTCAGCTGGATAGCTTTTCTCATACCCAGCTGCTAGGCAGGGCTGCCAAGGATGGTGGGTGGTTCCATCAACCACCTTTTCCTCGCTTCTCAGCAAAGCACCAAAACAATATGCTCCGCCTAGGTCTCCACACCCATCCCCTCTGCTCTCTGGGACAGCACCACCATGACAAGAGCCAGGAATGTACTAAAGAGATTGTGGATGGGCTTCCTGAGTTCTAACTCAGGGCTTTCTGCCCTCATCTCACTGTGCGGTCCCAGCCTGCTCCTCTGATGGCACTGCCCTGACCACAAGCTGCAGCATTCAAGGGTTTGGAGGGGTCCTGTAATTGCATACCCATTTCCTGTGGCTTACCAGGAAGGCACAGAGCATGTAGAAGCTGATGAAGTAGAAGACAGCGAAGCTGCTGCCGCAGAATGTTTCCCCGTCCGTGCTATTGCTGGGCTCAGACTCCGGGGCACACTTCTTGCCTGGCATGCAGGCCAGCATGATGTCCTGCCAGGCCTCCCCCGTGGCGCACCTGGGGGAGAGAGGTGAGAGAGCCAAACACCCCTGTAGCCAGCCTCACGTGGCAGGCCCTTTCCCAGTCTCTCTGCCTCTGGAGGGAACTACTAAATTGCATCTGGTGTTTATGAGTCCCTGAATGTTTTGGTGAGCTTTACTAAATATGAAAATCTATAGCTTTATTTTGAATGCTTTAAATCTTTATATAGTCGGTAGCACTTTACCTTTTCTGCAGACTTGTTCTTTTTGCAATCCATATTTGGCTTTTGAGATTTAGTCATTTTGATATATTTAGCTCTGATTGATTCATTTTAACTGCTGTATTAGGAGTATACTCCACAAATATACCATTTAAAAAATGTCACCCTCCTGGAATGAACAGTTAGGATATTTCCTTTCTTCTTCCCCTTCTCCTTCCCCCTTCTTCTGCTATTACAAAAATACTGCAATGAATATGCAGGCCCACGTATAGGGAATCTGCTGAAAAGTAGAATTTTTAGGTTGAAGGTATGTGTCTTCATTTTTACTAGGTATTGCTTACTCTCCATGTGTTTGTTGAATTACATTGCTCTCACCAGGTGGAGAAAGGTCACTGCTTTACAGCTGAATCAATACTTGGTATTGGTGAACTTTTAGAAATTTGGCTCAAACAATGGTTACAAAATATTCTGTTGGTTTTAAATTTGAATTTCTCTGATGATTAGTGAATTGAGACTTTCGATGTTAACTTGTGCTGAATTGCACCTTCTATTTTTGCCTGTTTTGTTCATGTGTTGTTTGTTTTGTTCGTTTGTAGGATTCTTTATATATTCTTTTCTTTTCTTTTTTTAAATTTTTTATTGTATAGTATAATACATATACAAAGCAAAGAAATAAAAAAGCAATAGTTTTCAGAGCACTCTTCAACAAGAGGATACAGGACCGATCCCAGAGTTTGTCATGGGCTACCATATGATCCTCTCATATTTTTCCTTCTATCTGCTCCAGAATATAGGAGGCTTGAAGGCTTACCTATTTTTTTATCAACACAATCGACTTTTTTTTCTTTTTTTGTGAAAATAACATATATACAAAAAAATAATTTTCAAAGCACAGCACCAGAATTAGTTGTAGAACATATTTCAGAATTTGACGTGGGTTATGATTCCACAATTTTAGGTTTTTACTTCTAGCTGCTCTACGATACTGGAGACTAAACGAGATATCAATTTAATGCTTCACAATCATATTCATTTGTTAAATCATGTCTTCTCTGTATAACTCCACCATCACCTCTGATCTTTCTATCCCTCTCTTTTAAGGGGTATTTGGGCTATGGCCATTCTAACTTTTTCTTGTTGGAAGGGTCTGTCACTAATATGGGGTAGGGAGATGGAACTAACTGATGTTCTGGAGAGGCTGAACCCTCTAGGTTTCAAGACTTATCTGGTCCAGGGACCCATCTGGATGGTGTAGGTTTCTGGAAAGTTACACTAGTGCATGGAACCCTTGGGGAATATTGCCCTAAATGTTCTTTAGGATTGGCTGGAAAGGTCCTGGTTGGGGTTTGGCAGGTTATGATATGTGGCAATGTCTAGCTGAAGCTTGTGTATGAGCAACCTCTAGAGTAGTCTCTCGACTCTATTTGAACTCTCTGCTGATGGTACTTTATTAGTCACACTTCTTTTCCCTCTTTCGGTCAGGACAGAATTGTTGATCCCACGGTGCCAGGGCAGGATTCATCCCTGGGAGTCATCTCCCACATCACCAGAGAGACTTTCACCCCGGATGTCATGTCCCACATAGTGGGGAGGACAATGATTTCCTTGCAGAGTTGGGCTTAGAGAGTGAGGCCACATCTGATCAACAACAGAGGTCTTCCAGAAGTAGCTCTTAGGCATACCTGTAGGTAGGCTAACCTTCTCCACGACCTACATAAACTTCAAGATCAAGGGCATGACCTATTGATTTGGGTGTCCCTATAGTTTGACACAGTATCAGAGGATTTCCTGATGGTAGGGTTTAATAGCTCTATATTTTTTCTTCCATCCCTCAAGGCACTTTGCCAATACTCTTTGATTATCTGCTTAATATATTCTAGGATGTAACCAGACATTACATTAAGCTATAAAGGATTAAAGGACCTCTTTCTTATTCTGTGCTCCCTGTGTTTCAATTGCTTAAATGAGCTATACAGATAGGTTGAGTTAGATAATCCGCTCAGAAAATTTCAGTTCCAGACTGAATAAATCTTTCTTCCTTTGGTCTCAAAGAGTATGTGTGGTTCTAAAATATAGACATTATCTTCCTTACCCCTGTGATCTGAATTACTTTAACCCCAACCTGATTGGTTTCATTCTTATCTTTAAATATCAGGTTATATATATATACATATAAAACAGCCTCTCAAAATCCAAAATAATTGCCACTCTGGGCTAAGTGTCTGCTACAAAAGCTTACAATCTAGGCCCCTGTTTTCTTGTAAGCATTTTCTCAAGGAGACCTTACTGTTGTTGTTCCTTTGTTAATCGTTTGTCAGTTATATTCATTGCAAGAAACGTCTTTCAGTCTGTGGCTTATCTTTATAAATAAAGCATAAATGCTTTATTTATGGTGTATGCTGATGAATCTAAGTTTTATATTTCAACATGGCCTAATGTATAAGTTTTTCCTCCATATTTTGTACTTTTGGCATCTGATTTAAAAATTCTTCCCTTATTCTAATTCATAAAGATATTCTCCTATATGTTCCTCTATAATTTTTAAAGTTTTTCTTTTCACAATAATGTAATAACCTAGGATTAATTTTTGTATTTGATATGAGTAGAAATATTCTTTTACCTTTTTCTTTACAGGTAACTATTTTTCTTAATACTATTTATTGGGTAGTATATCTCTTCTCACATAACTTATATTTTTATGGATGTATGGGTTTTGTTCTAGGCTTTTTACTCCATTCCATTGGTTTATTTGTCTATCTTGCTACCAACGTCCTCCATGGTCTTAGTTATTATTGCCTTAGAGTAAGTCTTATTCTTCCAACTTGCTGAACATCCTTTCCAACTTGTTGTTCTTCAAAATTGTCTTGGCCACTCATTTTCCTTTTCTATGCCATAGACATGTTAAAATCAGCTTGTCAAGTGCTATGCGTGATCCCTATTGAAAGTCTTATGGGAACTGCATTAAGATGTTGATTAATTTGGGGAATCCTGGCATCTTTATGGTTAAATCTTTTTTTCTTTTATTTTTATAGATGCATTCCTTCATACTTTGGGATTATTTTGCTATTCTCTTTCTCATTACTTAGTTTATTTGCTGTATTTTTTTAAACAAATTAATTTTAGGCTCCTGATATTCCTTTGGTATTGATTGATGTAGCTCATCAATTTGAAATATAGTGTTCTCACACCCTCATTTCTAAGCAGTTGTATTTTCAACTTTGAGTTTTTTAGAAGAGTGACTCAAAAGTTTCCTAAGTGTATGGGTTTTTAAGAGGTCTATTATTTTATGGTTTATTTCTAATTTTACTGTATTGAAGTTGGAGAATTTTTAGGATTTGTTCAAGTCTTTATGACATTTGGTGATATTTCTGGTTGCTTAAAAAGAAAGTCTTTTTTTTTTTTGCCATTTATTGAAAACAGATCTATTAGATTAACTTTTAAAAACTAATCTATTAGATTATTAAAATTTAAAAAAATTTTTATTAGGGAAGTTATGGTTTTACAGAAGAGTCATCCATAAAATACAGGATTCCTATATACCATCCTACCACCACACCTTGTATTGCTGTGCGACATTTGTTACAACTGATGATAGAACTTTTTTGAATTGTATTATTTTTTAACAGTAGTTATCTTTGTTACAATTGATGATTATTAAAATAGTACTATTAAGTGTCATCCACAGTTTACATTTGGTGTATTTCCCCCCCAAATACCACCCTATTACCACCTTGTAGTAGTGTCACACATTTGTTATAATTCATGAAAGAACATTCCTATGCTTGTACTATTACCTATAGCCCATCATCTACAGTAGGGTTCACTGTGTTATACGGTCCTGTTTTATTTTTCAGTTTTTATTCTAGCAGCATACATGGCCTAAGATCTCCCTTTTTAACCAATTCACCTATTGATTCAGTGCTGTGAATTACACTCACAATAATGTGCTCCATCACCATCATCCATTTTCAAACCTTTACACAATCAACCTATAGAAATTATGTACAAATTAAGCATCCATTCCCCATTTCCTAACCCCAGTCTATCCCCTGGTAACCTATATTCTAGATTTTAACTCAATGAGTTTGTGTATTATATTAGCATGTATCAATGAGATCAAACAAGAGTTGTCCTTTGTGTCTGGCTTATTTCACTCAACATGAAGTTTTCAAGGTTCATCCATGTTGTCATATGTATCAAGACTTCATCCCCTTTTACGGCTGAATAATATTCTTTTGTGTATTTAGAAGACATTTTGTTGATCCGTTCATCAGTTGATGGACACTTGGGTTGCTTCCATGTTTTGGCGATTGTGAATAATGCTGCTAGAACATTTCTATCAAATATCTGTTTGAGTCCTGCTTTCAGTTCTTCTGGGTGGTAGTGGGATTGCTGGGTCATATGATAATTCTATAGTTAGCTTTCTGAGGAACTGCCAAACTGTCCTCCACAGCAGTTGCAGTATCTGCAATTACCCCCAACAATGAATGAGTATTCCTATTTCACCACATCCTCTCCAACACTTGCAGTTTTCTGTTTTTTTTTTCTTTAATAGTAGCCATTCTAGTTCGTGTGAAATGATACATTGTGGTTTTGATTTGCATTTTCCTAATAGCTAGTGTTGTTGAGCATCTTTTCATTGCTTTCAAGCCAAGATACATATATTGTATATCCTCTGTGGAGAAAGGTCTATTCAAATCTTTTGCCCATTTTTTAATGGGATTGTTTCTGTTTTTATTGTTGAATTGTAGGATTTTAAAAATATATATTCTGGTTATTAAACCCTTCATGGATATGTGGTTTCCAAATATATTCTACCATTGTGTATGTTTTCTTTTCACTTTCATGACAAAGTCCTTTGATGTACAAAAGTTTTTAATTTTGAGGCAGTGCCATGTATCTATTTTTCCTTTTGATGCTTGTGCTTTAGGTGTAAGTCTAAGAAAGCATTGCCTAATGTGGGATCCTGAAGATGTTTCCCTACATTTTCTTCTAGGAGTTTTATAGTCCTTGTTCTTACATTTATATCTTTGATCCATTTTGAGTTATTTTTTATATAGGGTGTGAGATATGGGACTTCTTTCATTCTTCTTCATATAGATATCCAATTCTCCCAGCACCATTTGTGAAGAGACTATTATTTCCAGGTTTGATGGGCTTGGCAGCCTTGTCAAAAATCAGCTGGCCATAGATGTAAGGGTCTGTTTCTGAACTCCCAATTTGTTTCTATTGGTCAATATATCTATCCTTGTGTCAATACCATGCTGTTTTGACCACTGAAGTTTTAAAGTAAGGAATTGTGAGTCCTCCAATTATGTTCTTCTTTTTCAAGATGTTTTTGGCTATTTGGAGCTTCTTACCCTTCCAAATAAATTTGATTATTGACTTTTCTATTTCCGGAAAACAGGCTGTTGGAATTTTGTTTGGGATTGCACTGGATATGTAAATCATTTTTGGGTAGAATTGACATCTTAATAATATTTAGTTTTCCAATCCTTGAATATGGAATGGCCTTCCATTTATTTCAGCCATCTTTTTTTTTTTTCGAACCCGGGTCTCTGGCATGTCAGGCAAGAACTCTGCCTGCTAAGCTACTGTGGCCCACCCTATTTCAGTCATCTTTTACTTCTTTTAGCAATGCTTTGTAGTTTTCTGTGTACAAATCCTTTACATTCTGGGTTAAATTTATTCTAGATATTTCATTCTTTTAATTGCTATCATAAATGTAATTTTTTCTTGATTTCCTCTTCAGATTGTTCATTACTAGTGTATAGAAACAGTACTGACTTCTGTGTGTAGATTCTGTATCCTGCCACTTTGCTGAATTTGTTTATTAGCTCTAGTAGCTTTGTTGCAGTTTTTTTTTTTTGGAGTAACTATATATAAGATCATGCCATCTGCAAATAGTGAAAGTGTTACTTCTTCCTTTCCAATTTGGATGCCTTTTATTTCTTTTTCTTGCCTAACTGCTCTGGCTATAACTTCTAGTACAGTGTGCACAGTGGGCATCCTTGTCTTGTTCCAGATCTTAGAGGGAAGGCTTTCAGTCTTTCATCATTGAATATGCTGTTAGCTGTGGGTTTTTTGTTTGTTTGTTTGTTTTGTATTTAGCTGTGAGTTTTTTATATATGCCCTTTATCATGTTGAGGAAGTTTCCTTCAATTCCTACTTTTTTCTAAATGTTTTATCAAAAAAGAATACAGGATTTTGTCAAATGCCTTTTTTTCCCCCATCAATTGAGATAATCCTGTGTTTACCCCTGTGCCAGGTGAATTTGTGGTGGACCCCAGAAAAGCCATGTGCTTTGATCCTTATTCAATATTGCTGGGTGGGAGCATTTTGATTGTTTCCTTGAAGATGTGCCCCACCCAATTGTGGGTGTAACTTTTGATTAGATGATTTCCATAGAGGTGTGTCTCCACCCACTGAAGGTGGAGTTGCTTACTGGAATCCTTTAAAAGAGGCAACATCTTGGAGAGTCCCTTTTGGTAGAGCCATGAGAAAGCCAGGGATGCCACCATGTTCGTCATGTGCCCTTCCAGCTAAGAGAGAAATGTTGAATGTCGTCGACCTTCTTGAACCAAGGTATCTTTCCCTGGGTGCCTTAAATTGAACATTTCTATAGACTTGTTTTAATTGGGACATTTTCTCGGCCTTAGAACTGTCAACTGTCAACTCATTAAATTCCCCCTTTTAAAAGCCATTCTGTTTCTGGTATATTGCATTCTGGCATCTAGCAAACTAGAACAACCCCCCCCCCCCCCTTTCTTTGTTAATGCAGTATATTACATTACTTGATTTTCTTATGTTGAACCAACCATGCAAACGTGGGATAAAACCCATTTGATTATGGTGCATAAATCTTTTAATGTGCTGTTGGATTTGATTTGCAAGTATTTTTTTAAGGAATTTTGCACCTATATTCCTAAGAGAAATTGGTCTGTACTTTACTTTTCTTGTAGTATCTTTATCTGGCTTTGGCATTAGGGTGATGTTGGTCTCACAGAATGAGTTAGGTAGTGTTTCTTCCTGTTCAATTCTGTGGAAGAGTTTGAGCAGGATTAGTGTTAGTTCTTCTTGGAATGATTGGTAGAATTCACCTGTGAAGCCATCTGGTCCTAGCTTTTGATTTAAAGTCTATTTGTTGGGAAGTTTTTGATGACTGATTCAATCTCTTTACTTGTAACTGGTTTGTTGAGGTCTATTTCTTCTCGAGTCAGTGTAGTTTCTTTTGTGTTTCTAGGAGAGTGTCCATTTCATCTAGGCTGTCTAATGTGTTAGCATACAGTTGTTCATTGTACCCTCTTATGATCCTTTTTATTTCTGTGGGGTCAGTGGTAATGGGCTTCTTTTCACTTCTGATTTTGCTTATTTGTGCCATCTTTTTCCTTTGTCAGTCTAGCTAAGGTTTTGCCAACTTTACTGATCTTTTCAAAGAACCAACTTTTGGTTCTGTTAATTCCCCCTATTGTTTTTTAATTCTCAATATCATTTATTTCTTCTCTAATCTATATTATTTCTTTCCTTCTGCTTGCTTTGGAATTAGTTTGCTGTTCTTTTTCTAGTTCCTCCAGGTATGCAGTTAGGTTTTTTATTTTAGCTCTTTCTTCTTTTTAAATGTAAGCTATTATGACTATAAACTTCCCTCTCAGTACTGCTTTCACTGTACCCCATATGGTTTTATTTTTTCTGGTTTTTTATTTTAATTTTTTTTCTGTCAGCGCCCCCCTACCCCCATCCCCTGGCCCACCTGCAGGGCGAAAGCTCTTCATTCCTTTAGTGCTTTCTCCATGTTTATCTGTGCTCAGGGCCTGTTTTCAGCAGTCAGAATTTGTTAATTATTCCACAACTGGTGCTTGGTTGAGTGAAGTTTCTTGCTACTTAAAATGTTTCCTTTTTCCTCAGGGGATCTCAGCCATTCCACTCATTCCAGACTTGTGTATGATATGTGTCCAGTCACTGATGAGCCCCACCCCCGCCCCGGCAGTTGTTCTATACAGTTCCTGGCTATTAGTAGCTGCTCTGGAGAATGAACTAAATTCCACACCTCAGTATGCCGCCATCTTGCTCTGCCTCTCTCAGATTCACCAAATTTGAACATTTTGCCACATTTGCCATTTTATTCTGTCTTTTTTGAATATTTGAGAGTAGGCCACATAAATAATGCTCCCTGAACACAGTATTTTCATGGGCATTTCCTAAGAACAAGGATATTCACTTATGTCATCACCTTAATTAACAGATATCAATTTCAAGAAATTTAACATTGATATAAAGCTTACAGTCTATTTTCACATTTCTTCATGGGTCCCAAAAATGTCCTTTGGATATTTTATCCTCTATTATTAGATTCATTCTGGGACAGTGTATTGCATTTAATTATCATTGTCTCTTCCTTTTTTAAATTGTGGAAATATAATACAATATAAACTTTATGTTCAGTGGGATTGTGTTACCCTTATTACCAGAATTCTCCCATCACCCCAAACAAAGTCCTGCACCCATTATGCATTAGTTATTCGTTCCTGTTCCCCACCTCAGAGCTAAGTAACCTGTACTCTACTTTCTGCTCTACGAATTTACATATTCTCTTTCATATAAGTGGAATCATACAATATCAGTACCTTTGTGTGTATCTTAACATAATGTTTTCAAGGTTCATCTATGTTGTCTCATTTATCAGAACTTCATTACTTTTTATGGCTGAATGATATTCCATGATACATGTATATCATATTTTGTTTATCCATTCATCTGTGAATGGACATTTGGGATATTTCCACCTTTTGGCTATTGTGACTATTGCTGCTACTAATGCTGATATACAAATATCTGTCTCAGTCCCTGCTTTCAGTTCTTTTGGATATATATCTAGAAGTAGGATTACCAGGTCATATGGTAGCTCCATGTTTAACTTTTTAAGGACTTGCCAAACTGTTTTCCAAGGTGATTGCACCATTTCACGTTCTTATCAATGAGTGAATGTCCCTCTTTTTACACATCCTTGCCATCACTTATTTTTCATTTAAAAAATAATAGCTATCCTAGTGGTTGTGAGGTGGTATCTCACTGTGGTTTCAATTTCCCTAATGACTAATGATATTAAGCATCTTTTCATGTGTTCATTGGCTAATTCTATATGTTCTTTGGAGAAATATCTATTTAAGTCTTTGGCCCATTTTTAAATTGAGTTATTTATTTATTTTTGTTGAGCTATAGGAATTCTTTTATATTCTGGATATTAAACATTTATCACATATATGGTTTCAAGATACTTTCTCTAATTCAGTTGGTTGTCTTTTCATTTTCTTGATATTCCTTTGCACAGAAGCTATTAATTTAGATGAAATATGATTTCTTAGGTTGTAAAGCTTAAGAATCCATTGCTTAATACAAGGTCCTGAAGATACTTCTGTATGTTTTCTTCTAAGAGTTTTGTAGTTTTATTTCTTATATTTAGGTTGTTGGTCCATTTTGAGTTAATTTTTGTACATGGTGTGGGGTAGGGGTACACGTTCATTCTTTTGCATGAGATATCCAGTTTTCCCAGCACTATTTGTTGAAGAGATTATTTTTTCCCTATTGTCTGGACTTGGCACATTGTCAAAATCAATTTGCCATAGATGTATGGCTTTATTTCTTCCTTTCCAACACGGATAATTTTCATTTCTTTTTCTCTCTGGCTAGAATTTCCAGTACAATGTTGAATAGCAATGATGATAGTGGATATCCTTGTCTTGTTTGTGATAATGGGGGAAAGTTTTAGTCTTTCATTGCTGAGTATGATATTAGCTATGGAATTTTCATATATGTCCTTTAACATGTTGAATAAATTCCCTTTTATTCCTAATTTTCTGAGTGTTTTTAATCAAGAAAGCATTCTAAATTTCTTCCAAGGCCTTTTCTGTATCAATTGAGATGATCATTTGGTTTTTAAATTTCATTCCATTAATGTGGTACATTATATTGATTGACTTTCCTAGTTTGAAACACTCTTGTATTACTGGGATAAAACCCACTTTATCATGGAGCATGATTCTTTTAATATGCTGTTGGATTTAGCTTGCTAGTATTTTTTTGAGATTTTTGTAGCTATGTTCATTAGGGATATTGGTCTTTAATTTTTTCTTGTGATATATTTATCTGGCTTTGGTATTAGGGTGATATTAACCTCATAGAATAAGTTAGGAATCTTTCTTCTTCTTCAATTTTGGAAGCATTTGAGAAAGATTGGTCTCAATTCTTCCTCGAGTGTTTGGTAAAATTAACCATGTAGCCATCTGGTCCTGTCCTTTTCTTTGTTGGGATGTTTATAATTATTGATCTAATGTCTTTCCTCGTTATTGGCCTATTGAGATTTCTATTTCTTTTTGAGTCTTTAGGTAATTTGTGTGTTTCTTCACCTTGGGATGTAGGCACATTTGGTAGTTGTGTCACTTAAATCTCTTCATCTAGTACAGTATTTTCCTCAGCTTTCCCCCCATGTTGTTGACTTGTTGTGTCCTGTAGAATGCACACATTGTGGACTTGACTCTTTGCTTCTTTTTGATGTTATAATTGTTGCTCCATTCCATATATTACCTGAAGCTGTTGAACTGTGTTCAAGTAGCCTTGCTTCCTGAAGATGATTGTATGATGATATAGCTTTTACAGTGTGACAGTGTGATCTTGAAAACCTTGTGTCTGATGCCCTTTTATCCAGAGTACGGACAGATGAGTAAAAAGCTTCACTCAAGAAAGGCCGACGAAATTCAGGGTTTCTTTCTCAACTGGAAAGGCACACGGTAAATATGGCAAGGTCTGTTAGCTTTCTCTCCAGGCTTCTTATTTCATGAAGCTCCCCAGGGGACATATTCCTTCTTCATCTCCAAAGGTCTCTGGTAGTGTGGGCTCTTTTCTTCGTGGCTCTCATCATTTTGTTGTCATTCTCTGTTCTTTCAAAAATCTAGACCCCATAAATTTTGATATGTTGTGTTCTCGTTTTTGGTTGTCTGAAGATATTTACTGATTTCTCTTGCAATTTTTTCTTTGATCCACTGATGGTTTAAGTGTGTGTGTGTGTGTGTGTGTGTGTATGGATTTTCCAGTTCTCTACCTGTTATTGATTTCCAGCTTCATTCCATTATGGTCAGAGAAGATGCTTTGCATAATTTTTATCTTTTAAAATTTATCAAGACTTTTTTGTAACCCAATATGTGGTCTATCCTGGAGAACAGACTGTATATACTGTGTTTGGGGGTACAATGTTCTGTATATGTCTGTTAAATCTATTCATTTATCATATTATTCAAGTTTGTAGTTTCCTTATTGGTCTTATATTCAGGTACTATCTGTTGATGAGAATGGTATACTGAAGTCTCTATTATTATAGAGATGTCTATTTCTCCCTTCAATTTCATTAGTATTTGCTTCATGTATTTTTGGGCACTGTAGTTAGGTGCATAAATATTTATGATTGCTATTTCTTCTTGGTAGATTGCCCCTTTTATTGATATATAGTGTCCTATTTCTTGTAACAGCTTTTGACTTAAAGTCTATTTTGTCTAGTATTAGAATAGCTTCCTTAGCTCTTTTTTGGTTACTATTTGCATGGAATATCTTTTTCCAACCTTTCACTTTCAACCTATTTGTGTCTTTGGGACTAAGTTGAGTCTCTTGTAGACAACATATAGATGGATCGTATTGTTTTTAATCCATTCTGCCAATCTATGTCTTTTGACTGGGTAGTTTAATTCATTAACATTCAGTGTTAATTACTGTAAAAGCAGTACCCAGTCCAGCCATTTTGTCCTTTGGTTTTTATGTGTTGTATCTTTTTTTTTTTCCTTAATTGCAAACATTTTTTTCAGTATAGTTGACCTTTTATGATGTACCTGACTGATTCCTTTCTCACTTCTATTTTTTAAAAAATAAAACTTTGTATTTAAAAATACTTTGTATTTAAAAACACACACACACACACACACACACACACACACACACACACACATATATATATATATATATTTATGTCTTTCATAACAGTTGGGAGTTTTTTGGCCATTATTTCCTCAAATATATTTCTGCCCTTTTTCCCTTCTCTTCTCCTTCTGGGGCACCCATGACATGTATGTTTGTGTGCTTCAACTGTCACTTAAATCTGTGAGACACTGCTCAGTTTTTCTTATTTTTTTCCTCTATTCTTCTTATTGTATGATTTTGATTGTCTTGCCTTCTAATTTGCAGATTCTTTCTTCTGCCTGTTCAAATATGCTCTTATATGCCTCTGGTGATTTTTAATCTCTACTATTATGCCTTTCATCCCCATAAGTTTAGTTGTATTTCTTTTTATACTTTCAATTCTTTTTTCTGCTCACATATTGTTTTCTCAATATCCCTTACCTCTTTATGCATGTTTTCCTTCATCTCTTTTGAATTGATATAGGAGATTTGTCTGAACTTCTTTGATTAGTTGTTCCAAATTTTGTGTCTACCCTCAAGTCTTAATCTGTTCCCTTGACAGAGCCATATCTTCCTGTTTGTTAGTCTGGCTTATAATATTTTGCTGATATCTAGGCATCTGATTATCTTGATGAGTTAAATCTAAAGGTCAGTTTCTCTTTATTCTCTAGGGTTTTACTCTTGACTGGCTTTGTATTAAGGCTTTTCATTGACACTTGGTTCAACTTATTCTGGACCTTTAGAATAGCCTGAGTTTAACTGATCAGATGTTCTCAGCTCATCTTCACCTGCTTCTTGCCCTGGATATGTGGTACAACTTAAGACTATACTTTTTGTGTAATTGCTTCACCTCTAGAAGACAGTTTCCTATCCTCTTTTCCTTCTCTGGGAATCTTGATCTGTTCTGTTTGATTTTCTGCAGAATTTTCTCCTCATCTCCTATGACTAGTTTAAATTACTTCCCTCACTCAGTGCCCCCTTTCTTTACCCTTTTCAGTTCTGGGATCCCCCCATGTTACAGCAGTGCAGTTTAACCCCCACCCCTTCTTCTCTGTGAGGCTTTTCTACCTCTGGTTTTCTCCTTGTTAGGGTGTCCTGCCCTGGGATGCCAGATAGGGTCTAAAATCCAGAAAGGTGGGTCACTCCAGAAAAGTCTGGTTTGTGTTTAGGTTTGTTTTTTAGGTTTGTGTTTAGGTTTAGGTGTTTCTGTCCAGGGAACAGAAACTGGGTTGAGTGCACTACTTGGCAGCTGCCATTCTACCATGGTTCTGTCCCTTTTTGTTTTCCTCCCAGGGCCCCTTTTGTATGCAGCACTCTCAGCAGCTAGTTCTGCCCTGGGCCTCTGTGGACTTGGGTGCCTGTGCCTGGATATGTGGGTTCTGACTCACAAGCTGTGTGGGACCACGTGAGGAGGAGGGCAGAAGACTGGTGGGCCTTGGGATGGAAGTTTCCTACCTGATATTTCTTTCTCTGATTTGGCATTTGTGGAGTTCTTCTCCAGTCTTTATCATCCTCCAGGGTTCTAAGCAAGTGAGATTTGTCTGTTTATTAGGTGAATCTCTGGGGAGGTTTTTTCAGAAGATGTCTTAGGTCACCACGTTGATGATGTCACTCTAGGCTAATTTTTAAATTGTTTATTTAAATGTTCTTTACTCTTTCTTCTATTTTGGACTATTTAATCTTTTATTTTCTAGAGCAGAATCAAGGTTTCCCATTGTATGTATGTGTGTTTTCATTTCCTCTTTATAGTTCCATCAGTGTTTGATTGACCAAGGTCCAAAATATTCTTAGCTCACATGGTTTATGCTGTTTATATTTTCTCAATGGACTTTCTCTTTATATCTTTCATCAATGTCAGATACCCCTCTTTGTCATGTTTGATGTGTTTCACCTGGAATTCTATTTCTTTATTGCTGCACAATTTTTTCGTTAGTGTTTGTCTGGTATACCTTTTTCCATTTCGTTTTTTTCATTCAGTTTATTTTAGTGTGGCTATTATAAATGGACTACAGTTAGATTTTTTAAAAGCCAACGTCAGTGTATTGGATTTTAATAGAGATATTTAACTCTTTTTTTTTGCAATTATTAACATATTTGTTCTTAATCCTGTTTCTTGTTTTATATAGTCTAAGTTCCGTGCTTTCTTGATATTCTTGTTCTTTTTTTTCCTTTCCTTCCTCTTACTGGATTGCTAAGCTTTTCTTTGTCCATTTCTCTTTTTCTGCTGGTTGGCCTTTAAATATTTAACATATTTATGCACACATTTCCCCTAGCTAGCTATAGAGTTAAACAACATCCATTTCCTATTTCCAAATAAGAGAAGAATCTTAGCACACTTTCATATTTATCATTCTTCTGCCATCTCACTTCCTGTTTTTGAGATAATAATTGAATACTTTCAAATTGTTATTAGGGTTTTAGATGTTTTTCCTTAGCAATTATTTAAGCTTAATATAAACTTTATTATTTCTTTGCTCATAATTTATAACTATAACCTTTATGATTGTTTTATCATTACTCTATTCATTTTGTTTCTTAGATTCATTTTTTATTCTGTGGAGTTATATCCTTGTGTCATTATTTCAGAGAAGATGGGGGGGTGGATAAACCTTCTAGGTACTTACATTTCTGGAAATGACCATCTGGCTTTTCTCTTTGAGTGCCGATTAGGATGTGTGCTCAAGTCTAGGTTCAAATGGCATTCTCTCCAGCACTGTCCTTTGCTAACGAAAAGCCTAATACCGATAGATTCTTATATTTCTGAAAATAATTAACTTCTTCCTCTTTGACAGCTTTTAGGATATTTTCTTTATTCTTGATATTTAAAAAATTCATCAAAATATGTCCAGTTAAGGGTCTTTTTGATTAATCTATTTTGCACTAATTGGCCACTCCAATCCAAAGATATAAGTCTTAATTGAAGTTTTCTTGTTTATCCGCTTATTACATCCTCTCCATCACTTCTGTTCTTTTCGTCTGGAATATCCACTAGACATACAGGATTTTCTGGTTCTAGCTTCCATGTCTTAACTATCATTTCATATTTTAATCTCTTTTGGCCGCATTCTGAGAGAATCCCTTGGCTTGATTTTTTAGATCATTAATTAATTCACTCTTTATCTGCATTCATCCCATTTACTTTTCAGAAATTTTTCAACCATTGTATTTTCTCTTTCCAATTCTCTAATTTGTTGTTTTTCATGAGAGGCTGTTCTTTTTTTTTCTTTTTAATTAACAAGATGTGATATGCTCTCTAATCTCTCCCGAGATATGAATTATATTTATTTTCAAATCTTTTGGCTCCATTCATTCTTTTTCCTCTTCATATGTTCGTCCATCTGTTAGCTGAGTGTGGTACTTCACCAGGTTCTCGTGGATTCTTATAGAAAGTTCTTTGGGAATAAGAAGCCCTGTTTACATCTCTGGGGATAAAGTTCTGATTCCAGAAGCTTCTCTCTAGTGACGGCGGGAGACAGAACGGTGGGAAACCAGGTGGGGTGGGCAGGTAGCTTCTCTTTGAGGGTGGGGGTCCCCGAGGGACCCTGCACTGGGAAGCATGGCTCTGCCTCTCAGACCTCCAAACCCAGCCTGATCTCCACTGCTGCTGCTTTTCACTTCCGAATCTTAGCAAAAGCTCTCCAAATGCAGGCTCCCGAGGAATCAGCCTGGCTGTGGCCCCAGGGCTTGCACCACTGGCCCTGAGCTCAGAGAACCCCTGGAACCACTCTCACATCCTCCAAAGACCTTCACCTGTGTGTGTGGGGTGTTTCCCTCAGGTCTTGTCCTTTGGTCAATTAAATTCTACCATTTACTTCCATTTAGGAATTCCTTAACATTTGTGGCTCACTGATAGCCCCCTTTCATATTTTATTCCCTAGCACTGTTGTGGATGTATTCTTTCTAAAAAACATTTTCTGCCATCAAAGACTGAGGAACAGAGGGGAGATGCAGCTCCATCCCCCACAATTGAAGGGGGCACAGGCTGAGGGCTGCTGCCTCAAGGTCACAATGGCCCTGGTAACTCCAGACTCACATCCAGGGAGCCCATCATTTTGAGCAATAATGGATTGGCTTTGGGTGTGGGCACTGGGCTCTGGAGAACTTGGCGAAGGTGGGGTGGGCTATAGAGAGGGTCCCTGGACACTCTGGAAGGGGACCCCATGTGTTAGAAATGGGCTCCCCACCTCTCCCAGTGCTATAGTTTATAGAATAACTGACCCAGGATGGACTTCAGAAGACACCTGGTCTGGGGATCCGATGACTAGGGCTTACCAGCCCTGGCCCAGATGGGAATGGGCCTCACCTTCCCAGCTGTGATGAGTGGTGAGGAAGCCTGGGGCCAACCAAAGGGGCCACCGTGAGCCAGATGAGAAAGGAGAAGTGGGTTGCAGCAGGGGCTCCTCAGGAGCAGGCCTGAGAAACACGCCCTCCCCTCTACACTGAAGGCAGGGGGCCTTCCAAGGAGCTTGAAGGCTCAAGGGTGCCTCTGTGGAGACCTGTGTTCAAACCACTGATGCTCGGTTTCAATGAGAGGCAACTCTGCACACATGGACAAAACCACCCAATGCAGAAAATGGCCCAGGCATGCCCAGGGACCTATAGGAGGGACTTTACAAAGAAACTGAGGCTCACAGACGTGAACTATCTGGCTCAAGGTCACAAAGCGAGTCTGCTGCAGACTTAGACTCCAGCCTAATCAGATTCCAAATCAGGGGCTTTCAGTACTTCACTTTTGATCACCTGTTGCCTTCGGGTGGTTATCAGTTGGTCCGCGAGAGCCCAATGAGAAAGCATGGAAAGTTATTACAAATAATAATGCAACTTCTGGCTTCTTAGTCAGGGGCAGGAGATGCAGTACCAGTTCTCTCTCTCCACACTCTGCCTGGAGGGAGCGCACCCCCCTCCCACAGCCAGAGTCCGGGCAGCACCGTGCAGGTGTGCTGAGCCCCTGTGTCTGCAGAGACCCACCTGAAGAGGAGCAGCACGGCTTGGGGGAAGGTCTGAAAGTTGTTGTTCCGGTTGATCTCTGTGGTGTCATTCAGAGCGATTTTCCCAAACACCTAGCAGAGGGACGGAAGAGGGACTTGGTGAGCTGTGGACAGAGGGGACCCTCATTCCCACCATCGTCCAGGGCTCTCGTCAGGGGTCAGGATGACCTGGCACAGATAAAACGTGTAATAACCTGGACAAGCCCTTACCCCGGCAGGGGACACCTGCAATGTATGCCGGGGCAGGCTCCCGCCACCCTGTCCTCCCTTCAACCCCAGTTCCCCACACCGGACACTTGTAGGGTGCAAAGTGCCCAGAGGCCCTCAGGACGGGTGCCTGAGGCCTGGTGGGAGCTGGGGGCTGAGGGGATGGAGGCGGACGCTGGACACTGGGACGCGGCCTTCTCGTCCGTGCCGCTTCAGCTCTGTGTCCTCAAGCAGGCTTCCAAATTTAGTTCTGGAAGTTTAGTGCGATATGGGATGGGAGTTGGGAGTCTGGGTGGACTCCATTCATCCCTGAAATCATGGGAGGCCTCTCTTTTCATCTGGTCTTTCCAACCTTCTCAATGCCACCATTTTTCAGGTGTGAGGTGGCTCTTTGAACTTCAGGAGATCTTGGCCTGTGCACCTTTGGGCCTTTCTGCAAAGGAACTCATAGGGGAATCTTAAAGAGCTGCCAAGGCAAAGTCCCTGGCTGGTGGGGCGTGCTGGGCATGGGGTTCTTCTGAGTCTGACGATGGGAGCTCAGGCCCAGGAGAGGCTGGAGGGCTCTGCATTTGGGGCAGGAGAAGGTGCCACAGGCTCCTGTGAGGCGAGGCCGCAGGAAATGCTGCACATCTGATAGCAGCAGAGCTCTCTTTCCTCCCTGCCTTCTTCTCAGTCCTTAGCTTCTCCTAAACCACACACTGTGTTCTCAGCCCCTGGGCCTGAGCAGGGCATGCGCTGCAGACCTTCCCACAGCTTCTGAGAAGGGGTTGTGCCTTTCCAGGGGCTTGAAGCACGTGCTCTAAGGGCAGAGCCCTTGGGTGTGGCTCTCGGAATGGCCTCCTGCTTTTGGCCATTCGCCCTGCTGCCTCCTGGGCATCCATTTCAGGGAAATACCTTTTCCTCTGACGTTTAGAGGGAGAGGAGGTGAGCAGTGGGGAAGTTCCCCTTACCTGCATTCCGATCACAGCATAGATGAAGAACAGCATAACTATGAGAAGAGCCACGTAGGGCAGGGCCTGGAAAGAAGCACATGGGACCGTGAGGCCTCCCTCTCTGCAGCTGGCAGCTGCTGACTGGTGTGTGTGTGTGTGTGTGTGTGTGTGTGTGTGTGTGTGTGTGTGTGTGTGCGCGCGTGTGTGTGGAGGGGGGTTTGGGGTGGAGGTTGAGAGCACCACCCAAAACTCCACAGCAGTACTGGGCACCTGGGCAGAGGCTGAGAAATGGGCCCTCCCTTCTCCTTTGAGCCTGAGAAGCAGTGTGTAGCGTACTGGGAAAAGCGGGGTGTGATTCTGCTTTAGTAAAAACAAAACCTCTTCCCACTTATGTATATGCATTTGTATGAATTAGAAGGATGTGCAAGGATACACACCAAGCTAACAGTGGCTACCTCAGGGAGGAGTGGGTGCAGGCAGGACTGCCCCTTTCCTTACACAGCTTTGCCTTGCTTCACTGGGTTGCAATAGGCAGGGATTATGATGACCATGGAAATATTTAATAAGGAAAAATGTAAACGAAAGATCACAGGCTCAAGTCCTATTTCTGCCATTTTCTAGATGGGACCAATAGCAACTACTCCAGGGGCTTTGTGATGTTTTAATGATTTAAGGCAAATAAAGTGTTCATTAGCATCGTGCCTTGTACATCGTTGGCTTTATTCACTCAAGGTTTTATCCACAGGGAAGCTTGGAAGACTGAATCTTCCAGAGCCCCTGCTGCTTCTCCTGGAGAGAGGCATTGTATGGACTCGCTTGCATGGAGGGGGCCTCGGTGGAAAGGGGGCTGAGCCTGTGGCTCCTTTGCTGAGCTCTCATACAACCACTAGGTGGCACTGCATCCCCACGGATGCCTTTCATGTGGTTGGCCCTCGGGCCCTAAATTTAATTCACAGAAATCCCAGTCTGGGGCTCCCCAACAGCCTGGGGACTGAACCTGTATAGTCCTTCATGGGGGCCAGCTGTCAGTCCTGCTCCCACCAGGGTCTGATTTCAGACCTCCCCAGGATACCCTCCGGGTGGAGCAGGGCACTGCTGGGGCTTAGGGGCAGGGCAGGCAGGGCTGGTGCTGGGGTGAGAAGTGTAGCTGGTAATGGAATAAATGTGGGGGTGCAGGGGAGGGCCCAGGTAGGGGCACCAGGGATGGAGGCCCCTCTGTCTCCCCCCATGCCTCTGGGGACACTCAGAGTTGGTGTGAGTGCTGTGAAGATGGAGAAGTATGAGGTCACCAAGCCTCCCTCCCTCCCACTCCGTCAGCTGACATCATGCCGGCTGCGGAGGGTGGGATTCTGGGGCCACAGGCTCTTCCTCGGGTGCATGTGTGAGGGCATTTAACTTGCATGACGCCTGGGGCAAACACAGTTCCATCTTCTTTTTTCCCCAAATTAGGTCAGTGTTTATTTACTTTGGTGCACCACAGGCAAGTCTGCTGATTTAAATCTTTGGGACCCAGTTGTGGTTTGGGGGTATGTGTCTTGACCACCTATTTAAATCGCTGAGTCCTTGAGAGCAGTATCTTATATCTGCTCCCAGTGCCCTCACCTGTGAGAGAGCAGAACTCCCTGAAAAGGGGCTGGACGGGAGAACCCTCCCTCTCTAGCAGTGGGAAAGGTCAGAGGATGGACAGAGGACGGAGGGAATCACAGTTTCCACAGTGCATCGTCCTTTCCAACCTGAAAGTTGATGATGGACTGAGGAAGCCTTGCTGGAAGGGGATTCTGGGGGACCCAGAGCAGAGGTGAAGGAGAGCTGCAGAGCAGATTCCCCCTGTATGGAGCCCCAGGCACGGAGCCCAGCTCACTGCAAGCTGGAGTCAGCTGGGGCCTGGTCTCAGGACTGGCCCGAGGGAGCCCAGCCAGGCTGGGGCACTGGGGTAAGGCTGGATTAGAACCCAGAGCCCCCTGACTGCAAGCCCAGAGAACCTTTAAAGAGCCTGCGAAAATGACTCCCAGGCAGGGCAGGTGCCTAAAGACAGAACCTCTCCTCTGGCCGCCCTGATAGCTGTGGGCTAGTTTGGACCAGAGGCCGGCTCCTGCCACATCCCACAGCCGCGCTGGCCGGGGTGGGGGACAGGAAGGCTGTTTTTCAGACCTGGTGAGGCGCCTTGTCGTGGGAAGTCGGGGTGGCTTTTCCGTGGGAGGGGAGAAACCTGCTGTCCCTATTAGGCCGGGTGGCTTGAAACTGTGCTTAGGGGCTGCCACACCAGCCAACTTCAAGGAATTTAAGTGACCTAACAAGGCTTTACTTCTTTTCAACTTCAAATTTACGTAACGCTCCTCAGAGCTGGCCAGAGAGAGAATTATTCTGGTTTTTTTTTTACAGATGGAAAATGATGGCAGAGAAAAGAGAACGAGTCACGGATTTAGGCAGCCCTGGGTCCAGCTACCAGGACCCTCTACTCCAGGGGAGTGACACCGGGCACCCCAGGGTGGGATGAAGTCCACATTCAGGCACAGCCTGCAGACGTTGCCCAAATGCCTATCTGCAGGAAGCTGAGAGCCAAGATTCTAAAAATGCTAGCATCAGAAGGGCCCACAGAGGTTATCAGATCATCTGGGGGCCCATGGTTTGTCTTTTTTTCAAATTTGTGCCCTAACACAAATGGCCTTTGTCCAATAAATTCTGGTGAAGAAATACGTGAGCGGGAAAGCAGGACTATTTCAGCCTCCCCCCTGCCTCTCGCCCTCCCCTAGCCTGAGCTGGGGGAAATCGGGGTTCCAGAAACAGGCTTTGGAACAACACAAATCCAGTCTGACTCTCTCATTTTAGAAATGAGGGAAGCCAGGCCAGGGGGCGACGCCGCTGTCGTCCAGCCAGCAGGTGGCCGGAGAGGGACTGGCCCCAGGCCGCCTGGACCCTAGAGGGGCGCCCCTTCCCTCGTGGCGCCGCCTCCCTTCGGGCACCGCGCAGCTCCCGGAGGGGCAGCAGCGGGGGCAGCAGAGGCGGCGGCTCCCCTCGGGGCGGGGCGGGGCGGGGCGGCTACCTGGAAGGACTTGATGAAGGTCCACAGCAGGGTGCGGATGCCCTCTCCGCGGCTCAGCAGCTTGACCAGGCGCATGACTCGGAAGAGGCGGAAGAAGGTGATGGAGATACGCGAGTTCTCCTCTGCGTTCTGGAACCCGGCGGCAACGAGGCAGCAGTTAACACAGCAACAAGGAGGCGGGGGGAGGCGAGGACAGGGTGGGCCCTGCTCTCAGAGACGCGGCCCTCGGTGGGGTGGGGGAAGGTGAGGGTGGGGGGGTGGCTGCACGAGGTCCCCTCCCCCGGTGCCCGCCTCTTCCCCCGTGGCAGGTCAGGGTCCACGTCTCTGGGTCGACGCCCAGGCAGGCACCCGGGTCTCTGCAGGGCCCAGCTGTACCCAGGCCCCTGAGCCTGGGCTGCATTTTTCTGTCACCTCCCAACCGGCTTTCCCTTTATCCCTAGTTCTGAGACCCCTGGATGGAGCGACAGGAGATGCCAGGGTTATCTGCCAGGTTTTGAAATCTTCTAGGCCCAGAGCAGCTGTGCTGTGTGCACCCAGCCCCTACCCGGATGCCGGGGGTGCAGCCCCACCCCCTGTCCGACTGGCTGCGACCCGGTGGAAAGTGGGCTCTCCTTCGGGACCTCAGTTATGATCCGGGTGGGTGGGCAGGCTGACAGCTCACGGGGCCAGTGCTGGGTCCTGAACTTCCATGTCACCACCTGCCCCCGCTGGCTACATGGGAAGGGGTCGGGGTGTGAGAACTGCTACTCTGCAGCCCTTCTTTTCCATCTCTGAAGCTGCTGCCCTCTGCTTCCCTCTGCCCTGGAGCCCCTCTAGGAGGCTCTAAGCTCCTCCAGGTTGGAGAGTTGGGTGGGGATGTGGCGGAGGGGTGAGGCAAGGGGAAGCAGCCGCTTGGAGGGAGCCCTAGACAGAGTCTTGCTCAGGGCCGCTCAACTCCCTGGGGAGCCCTGGAGGGAGAGGGACTGAGGCAAGCCGAGGCGGGAGCCCAGGCTCAGGCTGTGGGGTGTGCCTGGACTGGGGGCACCTGGGGGCCTGGGTGCTTCCCCGGCTGAGGCTCTGAGGGGTGGGGGGGGGTGCAGGACAGGCTGCCCCTGTCATCCTCTGCCTGCAGGACTCAGAGCAACGTAAACGGACCCCCCCTCGAACCTCCTCCTGCCGCACCGGCCAGAGGGTTGCAGAGTCCAGGGAGCTGGGTATTTGGTGTAACCCACGAGGGACCACCTTCCCCAGAACCAGTGCAGCTCACCCAGCCCACCCCGGCCCTTCCTGCTGTCAGCACCAGGAGAGAATGGACCCCCATTTCCTGCTACTGCTCCCATCCATGCCTCCCGCAGGGCTCTTCCTGCTCCCCTCGCCTCACTTCTCCTCTTTATTTGGTCAGCCCCTCCCTGGTTCCTACCTCGTTTGCACCCCCTGGCAGTCCCACTGGTACCCAGCCCTCGAGGCTCCTGCAGGCCCTCTACCCCACGGCCTGGTGTGACTGTCCCTGCCGAGGTGGATGCTTCAGAGGCCACTCATCTCGCTCCTGTTCAGAAGGGTCCCCACCCTGAGAGGCAGGAAGGTCGAGGGGTTGCCTCTACCTGTCGCCTCCTCCATCCTCTACCCTGGGGCAGCCACCCCAAAACCACACCAGGAGGCTCCCTCCCAGCTCTCAGACTCTCCAGACAGAAGAGCCAAAATATTTCTTATATTTCAAAGCCAAAGCTGCCTCTCTACCTCCAAGGACTCCTGCTCTCCTCCAGGTGGGGGGCGGGGGGAACTTCTGGGTGAAAAGGGCCCAGCCTGGGGGCCACCGCAGGCCTGGGGAGGGAAGTAGGGGCAGTGATCCTTGTCCTGCCCCCAGGCCTGCCCCTGCCTGTGGGTTCTGAGGTCTTTGATGCCCTTAATCTCTGCATTTCTATCACCTGTGTATCTACTTGGAATTCTATTTTCTCTCCTTAAAAGGAGGTTGTGTTCCCCAGAGGAGTAGGCAGTGGAGGCTTAGGGTTTTATAACTCAGCTGTCAGTTCCACCATGTTCCGGGAAGGAGAGAAAAGAAGAAAGAACAAGCTTCAGCGGGAACCTCGGCTGCGAGTGTCAAGAGTTTGAGAAGCTGGTGCCACAGGGGCAGCTGCATCTGATGAATTGAAAAAAACACAGCCTGCAGTTCAAATTCCACCCTGGGGTTCAGAACCCTCTCTGGTCCTGCCGTTTTCTAACGCTGCACTAGAAAGAGAATAAACACATCTCCATTTGGACACGGCAGTTTCCTCTAATAAACAGAATGACGATGTAATGAAGAAGCAGATCCAAATGGCTCTCCCTGGCAAGTAGGCAAATGAGGCAGGGCTGAGCTCTCCCTGTCTGCCTTTCACCAAGTCTGGGATGGGCTGCTTCGGGGACTGTCACCCACTGGCCCGATCTTAGCTCTGGCCTGCTAACCTCAAGGAATCAACCCGTTGGTCCTTTTCAAAACCCGTGCGTGGCCCTGCTTTGAGCTGTGCGACTCCTTTTGGAGGTGGCCGTTCCAAGGAGAACCCAAGGTCACACTGAGTGGCATTCTTATGGTTACGTCAAAGCAAACCAGAGTCCTCCTTGAGGACTGTTCCGATCAAGCAAGCTACTCTGTTTTCCCTCTTCCAGCCTGCTACAGAAAAGGGAGGAGAGCCTAATTATAATGAGCTTCAGGAATTTAGAAAAATTCCAGGAGTGACTCTACCACCTCCTCTGTAGCAGATCCCAGTTTTAACCTTTTGCTGTGGCCTTAAACACAGAACCTCACGGAGGGCCAGTGGTTACGACGCTGATGGTCAGTCAGAAGTCATCCGTCTGCCTTCCGGTTTCCTGGCTGGACCATCTCTGTCTCTCCTCCTCCCTCTGGAGGCCCCTCCCATGGCCTCCCTGGTGCCCTCTGGCAAATTCCCACATCCGATTTAAGATTAGAGACTTTAGCCAGGGGAGTCCCCGGGATGTTTAACAGGAAATGGTCCTTGGGTCCAGTTCTCTCCCAGTGGCTCGTTAGACAGTCAGGATCACAGTGACTTGTCACCCAGAGGGGAGCCGGGGAGGTAGAGGAGCACCACCACACAAACAGCATGTCCACGGCGCACGCGAGACCAGGCAGGCAAGGCACAGGACAGACACGAGGCTACATGCAACGGGAGCAAGGCTGGGCTCCAAGAGACTCCCGGGTCAGGGAGGGGAAGAGCGGGGCAGTGTTAGAGGGTCACAGAAGCTGGGAGCGTGGTCTGGAGGGTCGGTCTTACCATAGAGGGAGAGCATTGGGTATGTTCAGCTGGCTTTAAAGAAAGGCAGATAGAGATAAGCTGTAATGAGTCTCCAACGAAGATGCCCCGTACTCTGCTAACACAGGAGCAACACAGTGGCAGGAGAGGGCAAAAGGAAACAAGTGAAAGAAATACAAAAGCATAGCCCTGGAAGGTTCTGGGACATCCCTGCGAGTGTGAGCTGGGCTTTACCTAGGCATTCTCCTCCCCTAACCATCTCTGGCCATGAATTAAATAACTTGCTTCTGTTATCGATGAGATCTCCTGGGGTTTGTGGGTGGAGGGTTTATTCATTCATTTTATTAATCACATATCCTAAGAAAACCTTTGAGGGCTGGCACTTTCGCCTACCCTGGGCACTGCCAGCTGAATGAGAAAGGCCTTGCCTCTGCCCAGGGCTGATCCTTGCCCACAATACTGAAGCAAGGAACTCGCAGGCAGTGGCCCCTCAGGTTTAGGGAAGACTGAGCTCTAGTGATCTCAGGGAAGGACCTAAAGAGGCCGCCCTCACCTTCTTCCATCCAGAGGCTGGCCCTCAAATCTTAGGCTTGGAGGGGAGGTGACCTTGCCTGGCTATTACCCTACACCTATGGAGCACCGTGACCCGCTTGAAAGTCCCGTACACAATTCCGGGCCTTGTAATATCTTAGGAAGCTGTGGTCTGGCTGCTGAACTCACTTTGGGGTGTGCCCAGAGGAAGCTGGCCTCAGGGGAATATCCCAGGGTCAACCTTCTCTCCCAGTTTCTGCAGTCTGAACCCCGGGTGATGCTCCTATTCTTTTTTTGGCTCAAGCTTCCGGAGCTCAGCCCCTGACTGCCCTTAACCGTCTGAGCTGTTATCACTTTCTAGGAGGTCGGGACTTTGCTTTTACCCTCCACTTTCAGATGGTTGCTCTTGTGTGTCTGTTTTTAAGGCACAAATGAGGAACGTGTGTAATGGTTTTTTTTCTGAAGAATGGAAGTGTGCACAACTAGACATTTGCTTGCAGAATGAAAATAATTCTTTGGAACAGATTTCTCAGCAAATTCCTATTTTTCCCCCTATAGCAAACTGGTAAGATGTCCTTTTATGAGGATGGTGGTGGAAGAGATATAGGATGAGGAAGGGACGAGAAGGAAAAGGATGCTTCTCTGGTGCATTTACGAAACACATTCTAGATCTTAGTTTCTGCTTCCTAAGGATGACAAGCTCCTGGGCCAATCCACTTGTCTGGAGTGTGCGGGGCCACTAGAATTTGACTAGCAGGCTGAGATAGAATGCAGACACACACACACACACACACACACACACACACAGGAAATTTCATGTCAGAGCACTGAAACCCCTTTTCTAATGCCGTGATAGTCAACCTTGAAGTCAGGCCTCCTGCCCCCCAGGGTGGCCAAATGCCTGTGCTTCTGTGTTAATGGGGCAGGAGGTCTGCATTTCTAAGGCTTCAGTAGAGGGAGGGAGTGTGAGGGTCAGATGAAGGTAAATCTACATTACACATACTGCCAGGGTAAGAGGCATAGTTTCCAGGACGCTTGGGCATTGCTCCCTGCTTGGATCTAATCAGAAAACCGAAGTTGCCCTTTACTTCTCAAGCCCTGGACAAATGCTTGAATGTCTCCTGGATCAATCCCATCCTGAACAGATCTAAAGTGGAGACAATTCGGAGAACCCATTCAGGTTACCAAGCCCAAATGAATGAATGAACTAGCATTTTAAAAAAGTAAACCATTTGTTTCACTTTACCTTTTAAACATTCCGAATCTTTCATTTGCAGATTTTGCTTTAAGTTTAGTTCTCACCATCTTGATCGTATTTTATTATTTTAATAATATGTATTAATTTAATAATCCTTATGATATGTCTCTCTAATAGGAGATAGAAGTTAGGAGGAGGTATGTGGGCAGTGGATAAAGGGAGCAAGGAGGCTTTCTGGGATCCCTACATGGGGTTCCCCAGCCCAGGTAATGATAGCTCCCCAGGGAGCCTCATGCGTGGAAAATGTGAAGACTTGCAGCTTCATTTTTTTTTTTAGGCCTTAAGCCAACCAGAGGACATTTTTGACTTGCTGGAGCAGAGCTGCCTCTTAACATCTCAAGCAACCCTGCTCTCATTTGAGGAACTATGTTTACAAAATCTGTGGTCTCAAAAATAAAGAGCCCTTTGACTTGGGGAAATTGGTACTGACTGCTTAGTAATAAAATAAAACAATCATGGAGTGATTCCTATGTGGGAACAAGAAGCGGCCTAAGAAACAAGCCTTCCCTCGGAGAACCCCTGGTCTGCAGCTACACTGCAGAACCCATGGAATCTCCTAGTCTTTGCTGCCCTTTTCCAGCTGTGAGTGAAATCCCCTGGCGTGTAGGGAGGGAAATCAGGCCAGCTGCCACTGGCCATCTGTGGTGTCCTAAGCTAAGCACTCGTAGCTCAAAGACCATGTTTGTGCCGCTTGCCACTCTCTTCTGAACACCTGGTACGGCACCTTGAGAAACTGCCTAGCAGTCATTCTACCTTTTGATCTAAATTCAGAATTAGTCAGTAGCCTGGAGGACTTGTGCCATCAACTTCTGTCCCCGGTTTGCTCCCCGGTTCCCTTTAATTAGTTTATAACTTCTCTACCCAGAGTCTTCCGGAAGAAGAAAAGGGTGGTAAAGAAGAAAAGGGTGGTAAAATTCCCGCATACGCCCATGAGTGTGGAGATGCTCCCTGCCCTTCCCTTCTCCCGGGAGCCAGCAGAGCTGCTTACTTCCCCAGACTGTTCCGGCGAGTGTTAACACACCACTAATAGTAGGCACAGAGCAAATTTTTGAGCAGCCAATTCCTTCATCTTTGTTTCCTGATGATCTGATAATTTTCATGGGTTTCAAGATATTGGGAGCCATTAGCCTAACTTGTTCACGCAGCTGGTATAAAGGAAAGGAGGTTGTTACTCCGTAGTTAAGACAGAGGTGGGGCACTATCAGATAGAGGCCTGCTAGTGGTTCCAGATAATAGGCGAAGGGCAGGCGGGGAGAAAAACCTGCCTGCCCCATATCGGTTTACTCTGCAGGCTGCCTTTGTCTGGCATGTCTGGAAATGACCCTAGGAGGAGACCCTGGACAGCTCCTAAGAGACATTCTCTGGAAAAGTGTCTTTTTGCATTAAGTTCAGAGTCAAGCTAGAAGCATCATCTCAGTGGACAAAATCTTTGCTTCTAGAATGTTCTCATTACTCCTTTTCATTGGGAGTCTTTCTGCAAGACATATTTAGGATGCTGAAGGATGAAACTCAGGGAATGGAACTCCTAGGGGGAGGGTATTTTCCTAAGAGGATGGATATGAGATCAGTAGAACGTGTTTCCCCGTTGTTATGTTTCACTGTCTCTTTGGAGAATTAAGAGGTAGTTCTGAAATACCTCTTTACCATATAAGAATTAGAATTTTTTTTTTTCATAGCCAAAGGGTGAGGACTACTAGAGATTTAGGGGCTGAAGTGTAAATACATGGACTGGTCTATCAATCGAATTATCTTCCGGATATTCTCTGGAGGTCAGAAGACTATAGAACATTTTGAAGGCAACATAAGCCACTGCACAGCCTCCTTGATGCATGAACTTTGAGAGGTGAAGATTACCTCTCACTCCTTCCAGGGAAGGCAGGCTCTTGGCTGAGTCATGAGTAGGCCCTACAGAAAATGGCTGCCCAATCCCAATGGTGGCATTAGACACTGGCCATGATATCAGGGCCACTGAATTCCATATTCCTCAGCAAAGGGATAAAAAATAGTGCCATGGGAGCAGCGACCTCTGTTACTAGCTGCCCTGCCATAGAATCTTTTCTTTTTTTTTGAAATCTCTTCCTAAGAAAAGATTTTTAGAAATCTTTTACTTTTCCTTCTGGAAATCTTTTGTCTAGAACTTAGGGGATCAATCAGAGATAAATTTCTGAGGGTCTGGACCAGAACACACCCCCATCCAAGCTCTGCTTCTCTGCTGCCCCTGCCCTAATCTCATCTCAACTTGACAAGCTAGACAGGATAACTGGTTGCAGTGAGAGAGCATCATCGATGGTGGAAGTGTAAAGGGCTGGTGCTCTGTTGTTGAGACAAATATTAGGGTCTCCCAAGTCAATAGGCCAAGGCTTTGATTTTGACACTTGCTCTTGTGAAGCTTATTTCTGTAGCAGAGAAGCTAAGCCTACCTATAGTTATGCCTAAAAGTTACTTCCAGAAAACCTCTTTGGTTGCTCAGATGTGGCCTCTCTCTCTCTCTAAGCCCAACTCTGCAAGTAAAATCATTACCCACCCCTGCACATGGGACAGGACATCCAGGGGTGAAAGTCTTGCTGGCAACGTGGCAAGAGTTAATAGGGTGGGAGTTATCAGGGTGGTGCAGTGAGAACTCAGAATGGCAGGAGTTGGGGCTTCTAGAGATTTCAGGACAAGGAGCCAGCAACTGTAGGCCAAGAGAAGGTTTCCTTGTTATCCTTTTCTCTCCTCTTCCAACCAGGAGAAGTACACCTCCCAGGAACTGAGGTGTGGCCCTACAGAGGTGGAGAAGTCAGAGATGCTGAATCTTGGAGCCCCCAGATTTAAAGTTTTAAACTGCAAGCCTTTTCATGTTCAGTGGAGACATTACTTGCCAAGAGAGATGCAAGGTTTACGTAAGCACTCGTCCGCTGGTATATAATGTTGCTGAGGGGAAATGTCAATGGTTTTCAGATTTAGAAGCAAATAAAGGAACTTTGGGTTGTACTTGCATTAACTTTTAAGTAGAATTTCCATTTTGGTTCTGGTGTGGATGAAGGGATGGAAATGGACTGGTGAGGAAAGAGGGTTAAGCAGTACAAGAATGAGGAATTATGAGGGAGGCAAAAGGACTGGACAGGAAAGGGCAGGGGACAAATGAGGGAAAAGCAAAAGATGGGAAGGTGGAGAGGGCAAAGAGCAGAACCCCTATCCTCCCACACTACACTGGAACCCCCCGGCCTTCATCTATTTCTCCAAAGTGAAATTCTAGCTAGAAGAAGGAGAGCCCTTCTTGTACCTTCGTAGCTACAAGAACACCGTTGAAATACCCTCCCCCCCCCACCGGAGTCAGAGAGCTCAGAGCATGGGCTTCCTGACTCTCCTTTGCTCTTCCTGTCTTTTGTGCTGAGCACGGAAGGCCGGCAGCTCCGAGCAGCCTAGGCTATCAGCTGCACAGTGCCCAGCTCCTGTGGCTGGAACAGCTCCAGCCTCCTTCAGGAGTCACTCTGCTAGTCCCCTGCAGCATGACAGCAAATCAGGTGCTATCACCAGAGATGCCCTAAACAGGACCCGGTACAAAACAGTCATGCAGTTTTATCTTCCCTGGGAAAGGACACCAGGGCTAGCCATTCAAACAGGCACAAGACACCCCATGAAGAGAAAATGAATGAAATCAGCTTGTCAGCAGTGCTAACAACTCAAAGAATTCCATATACTAGAGACAGACAGAGAAAAAGAAAAAAGAGACTCCTCTTTAGAGGTGTTTTTTTCTTTTTTAAACAAAAGCAGATGATTCTTAGGGTAGGAGCAGTAACTAGGAGTCAGCAGAAGTGGTTACACTTTTCTGGTATTGTGGGCATTTTAGAGCCCGCTTGAGGAATCTTCTGTCTTCCTTCTGTACTAGCTCACAGAACGTTCTAGGTCCATTTGCTTTGGAGGCCTGCTGGCAAATACATCAGCCGAGGCTCGCCCAGCCTGTGAGAACTGTAAGTACAGATGCTGTCTAGGATGCAGATGGCTGTCTGGCCAAGCCGAGGCGCGTGTGGTGACGGCCTCCTGCCACACTTCTACTTTAAGGAAAGAATTGTGCAACCAGGGCAAGGGAGGGCTGTCCGTATGTTGCAAAGGTAAGAATGAGGGAAGAGAAAGAAGGACACAGAGGAAAACAAAAAGTGAGGTGTCTTTGGTAGAAGAGAGGGGGCGGGGGAAGCCTGGATCTGTGAGAGCTATGTCAGACTCAGGCGCTCTATAATATAGTTGGGTTAAGAACCCGAATCAGGATGTCCCTAGAAAACAAGGTTTCCACGGACTTTTGGGGTCAAGCCTGCCGGGTATTTCTCAAGGCAGAGGCTTCTGGGAAAACCTGCTGTCTGCGTCCACTCTGTCAGTCCCGTCTCCCTGTCCCCCCTCCACCTCTGACCCTACAGTGTCCCCTGGTTGCTGTCCACACAGCAAGCCTCACTCTGGAGAGGCCTGGGGGCTTCTGTCCTCATTCCCAGCGGGAATCCTGAAGGTCAGACGCCTTGTCCCACCACCAGGAACGACTGCTGAACCTCTTGAGGGCCAGCTTTATCTCTAAGTGGAGTAGAAAACGGCCTTGGTAGAACAACTAGAAGAGTGGAGGTTGGGGAGGCACCTAAACAAAAATACCTTCCCTGCTCGGGTGTCACATCCCTGAACTCTTACATTAGAAAACTTTTAGGTTAGGCCTTACCTTCTTCTCTTTAAAAGTCAAATGACTTCTTGGAGGGGGTGCTTATCAAGTTACTGTCACCTAAGTAGGAGTTAGTGGTCTGGAGTCACTTCACTTTGAGACGAGGCACCTTGGTGGCATTAGTGTCGGTGGAGGAGCTGGAGGCGCTGCTCAAAGTGGGAAGAAGCCCGATGGGAGCTCCAAGGGCAAGAGAAGGTGGGAGCCAACAGCAGGAGGCAGAAGTACAGAGAGACGTCAAGGACAACCCTTCCTCCCCCTTGCTTGTCCTGAGACTGCCAAACCTGATTTAATCCATCTACCCTCAATTAGGGCAGGCCACCCACCTGACACTATTTAAACCCACAGGATTGGGTATTGGGGGCCAGGGTCCGGAAGGCTATGTGAGCCTCAGCAAGCAGTTTTCCGGCCTTTGTCTCTCCATGTCCTCATCTGTAAGATTCATAGATCCCCAGACTCTAGCATACAGAAGGAACTCAGGGCACCCTGGTGGAACCATCGAATGCAGACCTGGGCTAGATGGTCTCCAAAGCCACGTGCAACCCTGACCTTCTTGGGCAAATGCACTTTCTGACAGTGCCTCCCCACCTCCACCCTCCACTTAGCCTGGCCTTCCTTGTGCCCGCTGTGGCTCAGAGAGAGCCTGGCTCGCGGCTGCGGGTCAGAGGATGGGAGTAAGAATGGAGCGGTGCTGCCACTTCTCTGACTCAGCCCCGAGGGGGTGGCTGTGCAGCCAGCAGCTCTCCCTATGACTCAGGACTGCCTGCCTTTCCCCAGCATTCCAGGACCCAAGGCTAGAGCAGGAGCCAAACCTACTTTATTACTTTTATGAGGAATCAGTGGGAGTCAGTTACTGGAAGTTGGGCCTGTGTAGTCTACAGAGGAGAGAGATGCCACTGGCTTCAGGAACTCGGGGGGATGAAGACTTGGGGTCACAGGACTAAGAGCCCTAGTCCCCTGGATGCTTCCCATCCGACCACCCCTCCTTAGGCTCCCCTCCTCCTGCTTCCGCTCTCGAGGTGTCATGTGGGCAAGGGTAGTGGAGGTTGCTTTGTGCTTCCATTGCCCTCTCTCCTGAGCCTCACTCATTAGACACATTGATCCTGGGTGTGCGGGCTGCTTTCTGTCTGAGGCTCCCAGGGCCATTTGGCCTCCCTTGGCCAGACTTCAGCAGCATCAGGATAAGAGCCTGGTCCCAGGTCACATGGCCATGCTGCTGGAGGGCCCACTGAGTCCCACTCTTTGCATTGCCCCGGCCAGCCAGGCCCACGGATGTAGCCAAGGGGCTCTGTGGAAATTCAGGGGTCAACTCTCCCACAGAAATGGATTAGAATCTCAGATATGCCACCCATTAGCTACGTGACCTTGGGCAAACATTCCTGTCTGAGCGGCACTGTCCTCACGTGGAGGACAAGTATTCCGAGGATTTAATCCACCATGGTGCCTGATTCCCAGCACTTGGGCATCAAAAAGTATCATCCTTTCTTCCTCTTCCTTTCGTCTTTCTCCCTGCCCCCGCCCGGCTCTAAGTCCACTAAGATCCCCATTGTTCCTTCACTTCCTTTGCCTGCCCTGCCTGACTAATATGCTGGCCCTAAGTAAGTCCTTCAGCTTTTTCTCCCTCTGAACCTTCCCCAGAAGCTCTTCAGGGCCGGCGTCCCTTCCCCTCCCAGTCTCTGTGCCGGTTCCTCTGCTTGACTGTCTCTCCCTACTGGAGAGCGGCACACAGGCCACACCAAAGCCAAATGAGCAGGTCCCCCCAGGCCCTGGAGGCTCTGGTAAAGGAAATGCCCGTCTAGACTCTGGCAACAAAGCATCTGTCTCAAACTGCCTGAAAATGCCCGTTTGAGAGTCCCGGCCTGCTGGCGCGGGAAGGGCCCTCCCAGACCGACTCGGCTCGCTCACCTCAGCTTGCAGTCAAGGAAACTGAAGCCCAGAGGATGGGGTTAATTATTCCAAGTCGCCAATAGTACCAGGGCTGGGAACAGAACCCAGGCTTCTTAATTCACAATTCGGAAATATTCTCTGTAGCTATTATGGGAGAATCCAGGCCCTCAGCACTTTCTATTGTGAAATGTACTTTATAATACATTGTAAAGGAAGGAAGAAAGAGGAGTGTTGGGAAAGGATGGTGGCCCAGGCATGCCCATTGGTTCCAGTTGGGGATGGCTTAGGAAACAGTTTTTGGGCTGTAAGAAATTTCATTAACAACCTCAAGGGTAAATCCTCTGGGTCCCTCTGGAAAATATAATTTCAGAACCAAGAAGGAAAGGAGAGCCAGAAAGCTTCCTTTGACTGACAATCTCTGCACTTGAACTGCACAGGTTGCCTCTGGGAAGATATGCACAGATTTAGAATAAGCTGGTGCATCAGGGTGGAGAGGAGAAGCACAGCTTGCTGGTGAGGGAAGTCTACACAGTGGGAACTTTTTTTTTACATGGGCAGGCACTGGGAATCAAACCCGGGTCTCCAGCATGGCAGGCGAGAACTCTGCCACTGAGCCACCGTGGCCCGTCCTACACTGTGGGGACTTTTGATCTTCCTCTAGTCACACCTGTCGGCTGCTAGACGCCCCGCCCAGAATACTTAGAACACTGACCATGAAGCGACCTGAGCACATGCCGTCCTGACCTCTTCACACAGGAGCCCTCGCTCAGGCCTCTTCTCTCCTCTGTCTCTCTCCCTCCCCTGGGGACCTTCCCCCAGCTCCTGGCTTCGAACAGCACCTGGAGGCTGAGGACTCCACGCCCGAGCCTCGGACTTGTATGTCCACTGGTCTCGCTGAACTCGCCTCTTGCGTGTCCAATAGACTCATCCAAACCGGAGCGCTTTCCTCACCCAGCAAGCCCTGCCCCCCAGCTGTCCTTCCGCTGCTCAGGTCAAAGCCTCCCAGTTGTCTGGACGCTGCTTTCTCCTACACCCACACCCAGCCTGTCAGGAAATACTGTTAGTTCTACTTTCAAAACAGATGGAGAATCCAACCAGTTTTCACCACTGTGCTCCTCGCGGCTGCCATCTCCCACCTGCATCATTGCACTCACTCTCCAAGCGGTCTCTTCGCGCCTCTCCTTGACCTCTACAGACTATTTCCAACAGACAGCCAGGGCAGTCCTTTTAACCCGTCATTCAGCTCACACACCACCTTTGCTGAAGTCGCTGGTGTCCCCCGGTCTTGCTCAGAGAAGGAGCCAAAATCTGGTCCCCTGTTACCTCTCTGATCCCCTCCCTCATTCCTTACCCCGCCCCCTCCCCGGCTCGGTCCCCACCATCTACACTAGATGTTCCTTCGGGGGTGAAAGCTCTTCCCCCAGATATCTGCAGGGGCAGCCCCTCATTTTCTTCATGGCTTTATTCAAATGTCCACTTCTCGATAATCCCACCTTATTTAAAACAGTGCTTGTCTTCCCTGCTCCCCAGCACCTTTGAGCTCCCTTACTTGTACTTTATTTTTCTATTTTTCCAAAGAATTTATCTTCTTCTAACATGTAGTATGGTTTCCTTCCTTACTTTTTTTTTTTAATTGTTCTTGTCTGATATTCTTCTCTAGACTACAAACTCATGAAGGCGTTTTGTTTTTTTGTCCACTGATGTATCTCTCCCAAGAGCCAAAACTGGTGGCTGACACACGGAGGGGCGTGAGGCATGCCACAGATGCTGCGGAATGGACGAACCATGCTTCCTGGGGATGGGGGAAATCTATTTCCTGAGTGGGAGGGGCACATAGCCTGATGAAGGCAAGGAGGAAAGAGAAGGCGTCTGGGGGGGAATGTTGAGGGAAGATAAGCTTCAGAGTGGGCAACGTTCAAACAGCACCTGGGATGAGTAAGGCATGCGTGAGTGATTAGAGCCGCATTCTGTTGGTTTAAAAGAATCAAGGATGATGGATCACGGTGAAATCATGGATTTCTCTGAGGCTAGAACTGTTGATTCCTTCCAAATTGAATATAGGTCTGGGAATATGTCTCATGATGACACTAAAACTAGAAAAATACGGGAGGCCCACGGATGCAGGCCTTTCTGAACCCAAGGAATGGAGAAGATAATCCTGGAGCTGTAAACTTCCCTGCAGACCCATAAGCTGCAGGTGTCACCTAAACACAGAACCCTACTTACTGGTTGAGAGACTATGCGCCATTGTTCACGTAACTTGTCATTTATAATTTTGGTTGCTGTCTGGGTGTGGGGTTATGCCAGAGCAGTGCTTTAGGAACAGGCCTTTTGAGGCTTCAGAATTATGGGCAGTGGTCTATAATCTTGAGTTTGCTTTGGTCTGGCTGTCTCTGAGAAGCTAATCATAACCAGAAAATGAGGGCTCTCACAGTGCCTGTGAGTAGTAAGTTATAATTAGACTAATGAAATGGTCTTGGTTAGAGATTAGGCCCTCCTAGTTATTCCAGCAGGTGGTTTTGGAAAGAATGGCATTTGCTTGGGTGCCACAGCCTCTCCACTCGATATGCTTTACGGTTTACACCGAGTTTTTAACACAGATACTCCTATTTGAGCTTTAAAGCACACTGCCTAGTATAGATAGCACCCTATCTCTCTGGCAGATGGGGACACCAAGCCTTACAGCATTTGGGTAATATCTGGTACAAGAACTAAGAGAGAGAAGAAGAGCGGGACTCAGCAGCTCCCCAGTTTTGGGACTCTCTTGCCCTGCCTTCCTGCCTTGGGTGGCAGCATGTTTGTTCCTGTGTTAGGAAGACATGCGTTGTGTGGGCGAGGGGAGAAAGAAGTCCTGACATAAACGCTGGGTCTCTGGGTACCTCCTGTTGCTCCTGATTATATACACCATCCCCATTTTATCCCAGATGATCTTTGGTATGAAATTTGCACTCCCCAATCCTCAATCCCTATCTGATCCATCCCGTGAAGGGCATTTCAGTATGAGAGGAGGCTGGGAGCAGAGAGGGGCAGCAGAATCTCTGAGGGTGGGCTGGTAAACCCTTTTTTTTAACTTAGAAAATGAAAAAAACCAAAACAAAACCCAACTATGGTTATTTAAAATCTAAATTACAGAAAGGATGGTTTGAACAAATCTTGGCTGGTGGGAGTACATGGGAGCAGACATGTGAGATCTCTGTTTATCAAAAGGCATCGAGAGACAGGAATTCTGGCAGGGTGGACAGTGGGCTGACCCACAAGCAGGGCCCAGATTCTAGCTGGTGGCTCTGGGAAGGCACTTAATCTCTCCAACCTCGCCTTCGGCACCTGTTAATTGGCGATGATAATTCTTTCCTGTCAAATTCACAGGGTAGTTCATAGTTAAAAGAGATAATAAATGCAAATGTGTACTGTCGATGGGAAATCACCATAAAAATGTAAGGCTACCCCGTGATCATTCTCATGTTCCTTTCTTGGCCTGCACCTCCGTTTTCTATCTCCCAACCTAGTCAGCTTTTCTGCAGAAAATGTACACCCTAGAAAATGCTTCTGCTTTTCCTTCTAAAAAAAAACAAACCATGAATAATTTGGGAGAAAAGGTGGGTAGAGTGAGCTACGGACCTTGCCAATAGTGAGAAAGACCCCCAAGGACCCCTTGGGGCTTCAGTGGGTGATCTCTGCGTGGGGGTGGGGTGGGGTGGGGAGCAGTTTATGGTCAACTTCCGGTGTCATATCGCGTTGAGCTCTGAGTCTCTCACGTCTTTTCACATGGATCTGTGCTGCTGTCTGCATAACTACGCCCTCTGGGGGCAGGGCTCACCACTGCAGCTTCTTTCTGTCCTCTGCCCTCTACTTCTCCAAGGTGAGAGCACCGCAATGCACCATGTGCCATGAGGTCTTAGCCTATGAGTGTGTAACTCATGGGGTTGAATAGCATGTGGGTCCAGTGTAGGACTCTTACAATCTGCAAAACCGGGAGTGCTGGTCGGCAGTGGTGCTGGGAAGGCACAGAACGTGAACAGGAAGACTGATTTTTGCTGGTCTGAGGTTTTCATGATCTGTAGATTTACTCCAGTAACTAAACCAGACATGCACACAAACACACACACTCATACCATGAGACAAAGACGACCTAAGCATCTTGAGAGCAGATGGGCAGTTGGACCGGCAACTATAGGGAGAGGAAGGAGGAAGTGAGAAGCTGATGGGAGGGGGTCAGGCGGGGGCTTCTCACAGGGGGGAATCAGGCAGATCAGATAACATCTCAGTTCAACTGATTGGGGGCAGAAGATGGAGTGAAGAGGAGGGTGGGGGTGGATGCATGGGGAGATGGTTGGTGGGGTAGTTTCAAACATCTCCGATCAAAACTCTAAAGCGTCTGCTCCGTGCTGTTATTCAATGGATCAGTGCATCAAAGGTTTGTGCAAACATTACCAAGTCTCTTGATTAAGGAAAAATAATGACGAAAATAAAGAAAACAACACATGTTAAAGACTAACCGCAAGAGGGCTTGCCTATCGATAAAGAGAGAAGATTTAAACATGCCAGGTAACAAAAAGACATGTGCAGGGACTGATCAGAACTGTATAGGAGGAGGCAGCTCTTGGGGGCTAGGGGGCATGGCAGGGATCTTTGCAGTGCAGGGACCAGGGCTATGTCTGAGGCCAGGGAGCCAGGGGCAGAATTGTGAGAGGGTCAGGGGCAGGTATAAAAGGCAGGTCACTGTGGTGGGTTCAGGTGGGAGTGAAGTGGAGTCTGCTTTCACAGCAAGTGGGAGGAAAGACTCACCTGAGCAGGTCTTAGTAGAGCACCCAACCACTTGGCGCTTTAGCTTCTCCAGAGAGGAGTGGTACAAGAAGGATCCCTAACATGACCAGTTCTCCTCTTCTCTCTGGAATGAGCCTGGTGGGGCCAGGCTGACTGTGTAGGCTGCTGATGTTAAATTGACATGATGACCAGTCAGTGTGAATCTAACCGGGTGTCTTTGGGTGAGGGAGGGCTAAGGTTGATGAGGCAGGCAAAGTTATAGCCTTAACTCTGGGTGTGCTACTTGTAAGAGCTGCTTTCCAAGGTGCTTTGGCAGTGGAAAGGCAAGAAGGCGAGACTCAGGGGTCTGGAGGTGAAGGTGGGGGGTGGTGTGGTTAGAAGAGGTTTGGGTCCCTGACCCAGCAGCTTCCCAGAAGTTGCAAATATCTTTTCTTTTTCTCACTCCATGATTCATCCCCAGAGCTGCAACCTCCTATACAGTGTGAGTCATGCCAGACTGGTTGTAAGGGGAGAGAGAAAAAAGATGCAGCAATCAGAATTAAATGGAAAGGGGGAGTCCTGACTCGTTCCAAAAAGTTAAGAAAATAAAAAGAGCCCAAACTTTTCAAAATAAAGCAAAAAGAACAACAAAAAAAAATCCTTTAAACCAATTTAAACAAACAAATTAAAAAAACAAACAACTGAATGTAACTAAGGAGGTGGGAGGGAGAAAATAAAATGAATTTTGTAAAAATGGGGAAAGACAAATGAGTGTTAGAGCAGGCACGGACAGTTAGGTACAGACGCCATGTACTTACGTTTACCTCGGTGATTGCTATATCAACAATGCTACCCACAACAATCAAGGCGTCAAATGTATTCCATGCATCACAGAAATAGTGCTGCATGGGGCAGAGAAGCCGAGGAGAAGAGAAGGGGGGGGGGGGGGGGGGAACAAAGGCAACAACAAAGAAGGAGGAAAAAAACCAAAAGCAACAACAAAGGAGGAGAACAAAACAAAAAGGAAGAGGATAAATGAAAAAAACAAACAAACAAAAAAAAAGCATGAAAGAAGGGAGAGAAGAGAAAAAAATGAGAAAAGAAAGAGGTTACGTGGGCATTTTAAATACTCTCTTACCACTCTACAGTTCTGGCGGTTCAAACCTGGGTAACCTGGGTGTCACAGGGTGGAGAGGCCTGACAAAAGCTGGGTTAGTTCAGGGTTACGCTCGGATGTGGCCACCTGGGAGGGGAGCCCGCGGCCCGTCCGCATCTGCCCCTCCGGCTCAGCTCTGTGCACTTGGGGCCAGCACGGCAGGGCAGAGCTGGGGTCAGTGGAAAAAAAGAGGAGAAGCTCCCACTTTTTTTCCCCAGGAGGACGACGGCAGAGTTCAATAAAAAGCAATGACTGGAGGAGGGGTAAAAACAGGAAATTGAAAAATAACATAAAAGGAGGGAAAGAGAACGAGAGTGAGAGAGAGAGGCACACAGAGAAGGCAGAGGAGGAAGGAAGGAGGAGGTTTCCTGGGGAGAGCAGAGTTATACTCACATTCGTCTCACTGAGAATGACGTCAATTATGCTGCCAATTACGATGAGGAAGTCAAAAACATTCCAGGGATCACTAAAGTAACCCTACATAAGGGAGGGGCAGGCAGGATGGGGATTAAAAAGGAGTATTAGACAGACAAGCACAGAGCAACATCACCATCAGAATCACTGTCCAGGCCTCTGAGAGCTGCTGCTGGAGTCCGGGTGGCCACCCTGGGGCCAGGAGCCCAGGAGGGAGGGGAGAGGCAGGGAGGTGTCTGGCCCAGCCCTCCTGCCCCAGCTCCCCTCGGTCGGTCACACAGTCCCCCATCCTATACAACCTCCCACCTTGCCGCCCTCCTGTGCAGGGGCCCTTACCACCTCCCGGCAGGGCGGGAGTGGGCCAGAGGGGCAGGGAGCCGCTGCCGGGACGGCTCAGGGGTACGGCTGGTCTCTCTATCAGCCCACGTGCAGCCTCGCCTACACCCTCCATCAGAAGGCCCTGTCTGCAGGGCGGGGACACAGGTGTGTGACCTCTTAGAAGAGTGAATGGGCTGTAGTTCTATGGGTGATGTGGAGAGTTTCAAAGGCCCTGAAGACCATGGTAGTCTGGGTGGGCCAGATGGGTGGCCAGGTCGACAGGACTCAGAGCTGGCTCTTGTAAAGCTCAGCAGTCACAAGAGGACCGAATTGTTGAAAGAATGCCTATTAAAGGCCGGACTCCGTGGAGACCAAATCAGGGTAGCCAGCACTGTGCATGCTCTGCAGCAGTGCTGCCTGGCAAAAGCCTTACTAGGGGTAAAGAGACAGAGGCCGGGACACTGCCATAGCTTGGCAGTCTAGGAGGGGACCTCAAAGCAACCTCCCAGGCATTTCTGCCAACAACATCATTCTGATACAGGGTCCTGCTGAAATATAAATGCCACTGAGAAGGGGCGTCAGTCCTTCACATCTCCAAGTGAGTGAGGTTCCGGAAGCTTTTCCTGAGAACAAGCTTGCTAGAGATAGGCTGGTGGAGAGTATGGACATGCAGTCTCCTTAGGAAAAGGAAGCAGTGCCATGGAAGAGAGATTCTGGCACGGAGAGGGAAGATCAGTCTCCTGGCTTCACCACTTTGTCTATACACATGGATTCTATATGCTTTATAGCATGTTTGGAGACCAGGAAAAATGAATGTTCTTGAAAGGTTTTTGGAGTACTTGGACAACTGGTCGACCGACAAAGGGAAAGGTAGTGCCCAATTCCCTAGGGGGTCCTGGGAGTCCTGGGCGGGAAGGTTCTTTACAAAGTGCTGATGGGACCCTCGGGCCTGGATCATTTGCCTCTTGGGGCAGGGTGGGAGCTGGGTGATGTTTCCACATTTGGGAAAATTCTGGGTCCAGGACGGTCCCATTCCCTGTGATGTGGAAAGAGACTTGACCTCTTTAAACTAGAACATCGTCTCCTTTGGTTTTTCAGGGAATATTCTGCCAAGGGGACAAGATGGGCTGGAACAGATTTGTTCAGCAGGACCAGCATTTTCCTGGGCCACTAGCAGCACTTCCAGGAGATGGAATTCTAGGGAGAGCCGGGTGGGTCTGCAAAGAGTCTCCCTCTCTGCCCAGTTCTTCTGATGGCTGCCACTCCCCCTTCGTAATTCTTATTCATAGGAGTCAAGAGTCTGTGTTCTTCCCCCCCCACCCCCACCCGACTCTATCCAGCTCCCTTAACCTCTCCACTTCCCAGCCGTGCCCTCTCGCCAGAGGGACTGCAAGTCTTGCCGTCCTCAGGCTGTTATTCTTAGTGTGGGAAGTCAGGTCATGGGGAAAAGGGTCTCTCGGTTCCCAGGCATTTCGGTCAAAAGAAAACAGAAACGCCACCATGGAGACTTTGGACAGCCAGACCGGCGAGGCGGAGGTTGGCCAGGGCGTGGGTTAGGTGAGGGTCAGCTTGAAATCATGGCTTTCCCGTGGGCTTCCCAGAGCATTTTTTTGAATATAGCAGCGTCTTTGAGGCACAGCGAGCTTCTTGCTGTCATTTAAGTCACATGCCATGAGCAGGAAACAACCAATTCCCTCCCAGGCTCTCAGATATCATTCATACAGCAAAGGAGAGTACTGTCTTAAGGGGGGGTGGGGTGGGGGAATGAAGAACTCAATGAACTATAAATATGCGTGGTTTTAAAATTAGATTTTGGGAAACATTGGGGGAATATTTCTAGATACGAATACCATCTCTGTGAGCAGAGCTATCTCAGAAGGGAAGGGGAGGGATGTCAAGAAAGAGAAGGGAGAGAAGCAGGAACAAAAGTAGAATCCAGGAAGGTTCCGCACCTAGCCTAGAAAACGGGATAACAAAATATTATTTGGGTATGGAGCAGGAGGAGAGAGAGGAGGGTGGGAAAGGCAGGGAGGTGAGAAAAGAGAATGAATCGGCATCTTTCATCCACCAGGGCACCTGAAACAAAATGGTAGGATGGCCTTGGTCTGCAGCGCCTCTAAGAGAGGAGAAAATGGAGAGGAAGACAGGCAGAAAGCAGGGCGAAGGCGATGTGTTGAAAACCAGATAAACACACAGAGAGGTTAATCAGAGCGCTGGCTGCTGGCTGGCGGGCACCAGGGGGATGGCTGAGACCTAAAGGGGCCCTGTCACCCTCCTGGCTGGGTAGCACTCACTGTCATCCATCTTGGATTTCTTGTGTATGCATAGCGGGGTGAAAAACCACAAGGCACTCAACCCCTTCACCAAGGCCGTTTCCCACTGGCTCCATGCCCCTGAGCGGGCTGCTGCCTCACTCCAGGCTCCCCAGTGACCGATGGAGGCTCCTGGTCGACTTCTCCATCCTATGGCTACCTGGTGGGCCCGGTCCCAGGACCTCCACTGGCCGCAGAAACCAACCAGCTCCCTTGTCGCCAAGGGCCTCTACTGTACGGTTCTTAAAAGGATTCTGTGGGCCCAATCCTGAGGAAATTGACACCCAACTGAAAATTAGGGGATGAGGGAGCGTGTCTGGGGTGGTGGGTGACAGAATCCCTTTAAGAGGTGGCTTTTTGCCCTGACTGACCCACCTTCCCCCACCCCATGATCCGGTCATTCCAGCTTCAGTCCTCCCTTCTCTTTCTTGGCTTTCACCTGCCACCCCGTCGTCGCAGCCCCTCTCTCCCACCCCATCACACCTTTCCCCGCATCTTCATCTTCGCAGGTTTGTCTAAATCCCTACATGGGGAGGGTCTGGGAGGAGCCATTTTCCCCTTCACTCTCTGGAGTGTAAGAAGTTGGTGTTTTCTCTCTCTTCCACACACACATGTATTCACACGTGTGCATGCACACCTGTTTTTGCCCACCCCCTCATTTGCTGAAAACTGCTGGTCACAGAGGTGTTGGGAGTGTATTAGAGGAAGGAGGGTGGGAAAAAAAAAAAACAGACTTATTTTTCTTACATAATCAGTTTGCTCCAGAGCTCAGTTATGTCTCTCTCCCTTTCTTTCCCTAGTGACCGGGTCCCAAATGGTAGAAGTCAGGGCTAGGAAAAGGGTTTTGCTGGCTTTCCCTGAAGTGGTGAACCAAACCTCTCCTGTCTCACTCCTTAGAGCCAAGCAGGGCTGATCACCCAGAAGGGAGTGTGCTGTTGGGGCCAGAAGCCTCTTCCTTTTATCTCCAAATTCTCCAGATATGGTTGATTTCTCCCTTTCAGATTCCCAGCCTGTGGGGATGAGATCAGGAGATGGGGCTGCCCTCTCATCCTCCTGGAGATGTCTGCCCAGGCTGAGCAGCCACAGCCTGCTGGTCTGCAGGTGCTCATCCCCCAGGCAGGCAGCACGTCTCCTGACCGCTGGGGGCCACCGCTCCAAGGCTGGCATGTGCCGAGAAAGCAGACATCAAGTCGACATTAGCATCAGCAAATCACTATTAGGAAGGGAAATGTGCTGCAAAAGCATCATAAGATTCATTTCACGTGCTCATGAGTTTTGGGTTTTCCTCTTTTGGATTGTCTGTGTCCTGATTCACCTCCATCACTGGAGATATTCCAAGTGGAAAGAGGGACTGTAGCGCAGTGATTAACAGTAGACTCTGGAGACAGACTGGATTCATGTTCTACCTCTGCCACTTACAAGATGGATAACTTCAAGCAAGTAACTTAAACTCTCTGAGCCTCAGTTTCTCCACCTATAAAATGGGATAACCAGAGGGTTATGGGGAAGATTCAATGAACTGTGTTTGGTTTACTCAGTAAACTAGAGCTGATCTGCCTCACTCCTAGTTAAGTAGGGGGCACAGGTTGAGTTTTGTGGGTGGAACTGAACAGAGGGTACAGCAAAGCCCAGGTATGTGGAAGGAGTTGAAGGTCCTAGAAGCTTGAGCTCACCTTTCACCTGTCTCTAAGGCCTTTTCTCCCTATCCCCAGGGCCATTAAATAGCATGTCTATCTCAAGACTCTCAGATGGGATCTGGATGATACAAATTGAGATTGGTGATAGCAGGCAGGTTGTTATGGCTAAACTTTGTTGGATTTAGGTTCTTGTAGACAGTGGTTCTTAGAAACCACTGCTCCATGGGGAAGACCCAGGCCACTCTCCTGCTGGCTAGAGGGCTGCGAAGACAGGGGTGGGCTGCCCGGTGGGCCCATTTCCCCTCTCTTGTCCTGCAGAGCAGGACAGTGTGGGGAAGGCTATATAGTTCAGTAGTCATTGACCTCAAATTCTGGATTCGTGAGCTCCGAAGCAGGTTGGTGGTCAGAAGGAATTCACAAGAAAAATCTCTATCCATTTTCATTAATACCTTGGGATTGTGCTGTGTTGAGTCTTAGGAATTTTGAGGTAAAATGTTCCTTAGTTGCCATTCCTTATTTTTTTCTGAACTTCTTTGTCTATTTGCCTGTATTGCCTATCTCAGATCTTGCAAAGAGAAAAAGCAAAGGAGACAAGGGGGAGGTGATCAGGAACTTTTCCCTGGACCTGATGGGGAAGCTGAGTGAACTCCAGGGGCCTCCCCACCGGGAATGCTCACTTCCCGACGAGCCCGAGCCATGAGGCAGAGCTGGCTGAGGCCCAAGTTGGGATTCAAAGTGGGGCTGCTGGGACAGAGACTGAGAGTGGGAGGGACAGAGAAAGGCAAGGGAAGGCTGAGAGTCTGAGAGGCAGGGAAGTCCCCTCTGCCAAGAGGTGGCCATGGTAGAGAAGCAAGAGAATTACAGAAAGTCACAGGAGAAGATAAAGATGAGAAGGGGGGTGTTGGGGAGGGTCACTGAGGCAGATGGCAGGAGATGGAGGAAGAGGAGGAAGGAGGGAAAAGCATACGGAGAGGGTGGGAGGTGGGGAGAAAGAGAGAGGGAAAGAAAAGGAAGTAGAGAATGGGGTGGAGGTGGGGAAGGCAGTGGCAGTTCCCGGAAGTGCCTTCCCTGGGTCAGGAGGGGAGCTGCACCAGGCCAGGGCAGTGGTGTGTGGCTGGGAGGGGCCGATCCCATGGAACGTCATGGAACACGCTGGTATCCGGCACCAAGCAGGATGCCATTTAGACAGAACAGTAATCATGGAAATCAGTGACGTCTAATGGGGAAGGCATAACTGGACACAGCTGCTCGTGGGCCCATGGCGGCGGGGAGGGAGAGGGGATTTCCGCCTTTCTCTGCCAACTCCCATCCTGGGATGTGTTAATTCACAAGCGCCTGGAGGCACCCAGTGCAGAGGGCGCTGGGACCATGGGGACAGAGAGCAGGAGCTGGCAGAGGACCCTTCCTGTGACCCCATCCTTGCGCCCTCGGGAGAGGAGGCCCCAGGTGGGTAGGGGGAATGGGGGTATGCTCCCTGAATTGTTAGAGGAACCCACACTGCTGGGAAGGCACGCTTTTAACCTCACACCTCCGCTCCGATTTATCTTTGGAATTAAGCTGGTTGCTTCTTTTTCCTCACCAGGAAAGTTTCCAAGGCCTCCCTCCCTTCATTTACTCACTCGTTCATCTGTTGACCTCTGCAACCTCTGACAGGCAAGGTGCTAGAGCCAAGCAGAGCTGGTGTACAAGAAAATCACTTCTCTTGAAGCCAGAGAGTGGCCTCCCGGAGAGCAGATGAAAACTGGGGGTTCTGGGTGAAGCTCCTTTGGGGGGCCTCCTGAGGTTCTTTTTTTGACCCATTTTGCACCTGGGTAGATGCAGGATCCCAGTAGCTGCTCCATGCCACCAGGGCTGGAATCAATGAGCCCATTTCTGCATAGGGCTCCTGAAGGACCAGTTGGTTAAAGGGATAAAAATCCTTGGATCTTTGAAGGAGAAGGTGGAGAAGAGTCAGCAGCTGGGAGTGGGTGGAACATAGAAGAGTCGCCCCACCCCTTTGCTTTGGTAATCCCCGAGGCCACCGTATAACCTGCCTCCAATCCCACTGCCCTCCAGGCCCTGGAGAGAGCTTTCCAGAACCCAAGTCTGACAGGCCCCTCAACTGCAGAAACCTTTCTCCGGCTCTTTCCAACTATCCTGTCTCCCCCTTTCCCCAGCCCCCAGCCGCAACCTGACAGAAAGGGCGGACCCCCCCATCCCCCTTATCAAAAGGGGGGATGTGACCTGCTGAGATCCTTAGAGCCAGCAATTTGTGCCCACCTCCATGAGCCAGATGTGGACGTAGGCGTCTACTGCCTTCCTGTCCAGAGATGAGCCTCACGTGTGTGGGCAAATCTCTGACTTTGCACACCTCAGCTTCCTCCTCTGTAAAATGGGAACAACCCTAGAACATAGGCTCACAGATCTTGGGAGGACTGAGTAAGCACATGGGAGCTGCCTGCAGATCCCGACACATCGGAAGTACTCAGGCCAGGCTGCTAGCTGCTGCGGAGAGTGCTTTAGTGTTGTTATTTTAATGCTCCCTGGGAAGCCTCCTTCCCCTGCCTTGCTGGTTGCATTCACACATGGCCCAGCAGCCTTTTACATGGTGGAAGACTGAGAGGAGGGGCTGGGAGTACTAGAAGAGCCCATGGTCTGAGTGGTTGGGGTCCAGGCCACAGCGCCCTGTGGGTTTGGGAATCCCCGACCCCGTCAGGCCACAGAATCCCTGCAGTTCCAGGTTCTCCACCAGTGGCAGGGATGCAGATGGGGGAACACAGTGGACTTTGCCCTGGGTTTTTCTTTAACACGGCGTGAATGATTTTCCACATTAGATAATTAAATGTAATAGCTAATACTACCCTTCCTACACGAAGGCTTTATGCAAGTCATATAATTATTTTTTACCATTTCATAGTGACTCTAAAGCTGTCAAGCACCAGGCAGGAAAGAAACTTGTCACAATGTTGAAATAATATGCAAATCCCCAGGTAGGAGAGCTGTGGTGAGAGGCTCCTCCCCGACAAAGCCCATTTGTTCCTGTCTGCATGCGCTGTTCAGCATCAGGTACCCTGTGGGCACTGCACAAATAAATAATAATCAGGGTAATGCCAGCTCGCTGATCAGGCTGCTAAGAGTCAGGCAGGAGCTCCCCACACAACGCATGCCTCTTGGTGCAGGGCAGTTGTCCAAGGGTGGTGGGGGGGGTGGATTTGTTATTTCCTTCCTTTTCCCTCTCCAGTTTCTTTTAACGATACAAGTGGTGAATTGCTGCTTCTAGGGGTTCCATTGATGTTGGGAGCACTGCAGTTTTGTAATAACTTGCATAAATAGGTTTAGACTAAAATTAAATGAGGCTACATGAAGTCTGACCTGAGCCTAAGGCAGTGGTTCTCAATGGGACGTGGCGCAGCCCTCGGCGGGGTGCTTTGGGCATTTGTAGGGACGGCAATGATTCCCATTAGCCTAAAAGCAGGTCTAAATCTCCATACAATTTTTTAAAAAGGAAATATTCCTGCTTGATTTTGAAGTTTTTATTAAAAAGTGGAACTCCCCCAGGTCAGTGAAGAAAAATGAAAATTACACAATTTAAGATATCTCACATTTCTAATGGTACTTTTATCTACCCTGAACATCGGCCATTAACCAGCCACTGAAGATGTCTCTGAGCCTTAATTTCTTCTGAGCATTACCCACAAAAGGTGGTCCTCTGATAAGTATTTCCCAAACTGTTCTGTGAAACATTAGATCTGTGAGATGCTAATTTGCATCACAAAAACAAATAAGCAAATCCAAAACAAAGGTCCTGTCCTTGGTAAACATGGACAGGTAAATATGGTGTAACCTCAGGACAATTAACCTAGTAAAAGCCCTGAGTTTCACACTAAAGAAATTTGCCTACTTGCATTTAGGCCTCTATTTTTCTAATTTAGGCGACTATGGAACCAGGTCCTGCCAAGCACAGCCCCAGGTGATGGCTATGTAGGTGACAGAGGCCACCTTCTCTACTTTCCATCTCCACCTTCCTCCCCAGTAGTACAGCAGGGACCATCATAGAAAGAAGCAGGCTCTTGGGGGTGATCTGGGAGTGGAGTGGGTAGAGAATTGAAGGAAATTTCCTCTTAGGATGTGAGAGCTTATAATAGACCAAGTTAGGCAGGGCTTCTCAGTCCTACCTAGAACACCGAGAGATGCTGTTTGTGGAGGCAGCTTTGGTTGGCTTTCATCCAGGTGACAGTTGTAGAGCACCTGATAGGTAGAAGGTGCTACTACGTTAGCCTTGGAAAGATATGAAGTTGGATGGGTCTTGCTCCTAGACTATGCAGTTTGGCTGGAAGGATAAGGCATTTATACCAAGAGCTCTGATTAAGTGCCAGGAAAGGGAAAAAGCACCCTGGGAGTTGAAAGGGGGTGCAGACCACATCTTGCTGGACTGATCTTCTGGCTGGACTGAAGGATGCTGCATTTGAGTTGGGGTTGAAAGGAGAGCATAGGGTTCATCAAGAATGAATAGTGACTGTCTAACTTCAGTAAATCCGGGGCGTAGATAGGAAACTACAGGGAGATAGGGACTGAAAAGCTAAACTTGTGCCAGATTAAAAAAGTCTTAAGTGCTTGGCAGAGGACATGTTGTGCTTTAGGGTGAGTAATTTGGTGGCGGCGTTCAGAATCATAAAGAATAATGCAGAGACTTCTACTGTGACCCAGGGGATAGACAACGAGGCTAGTGGCAGAGGGGAAGGAGAGGAAAAGGTGGATGGGAGTGATAAAGCAAAGCAAGAGTCAACAGTGTTCATTCTTGAACTTGACCCAATCACAACCATAACCTTTTACCCAAAATACTAAATCCTTGGCCTCACTAGATTGCCATTTCTTTTTTCTTCAGTCAACATCTTAGGCTGTTTTTGGCCACCTTCCCAAAGTACTAGGGTCAAAACAGAGCAGTGACTAGGACCCTGGATTCTTGGAAAAGATTCCAAGGCATTTTCTTATGCTTTTGATGACTATATGGACATGAAAAACTCATCCCTTGAAAGGGACCCCAAGAACTGTATATTTCTAGCTGGTGGCCAAGAACAGTCCCTGAGCTCTGAAGATCTTAAGCCCTTAAGCCTTCAAGTCTGGCTGGCTCAACTCTCCATCTCTGGAGGGGCCTTCAGGGGCTCAAGGCAAGAGGCTCCTGACTGCTCCCGGTCTGACCCCGTACCAGTCCATTCCCCACTAAGCAGCCAGTATGCCAGCTCAGAAATGTAAATCAGATAACATAATTTCCTTGTTTAATGCCCTGGTGGTTTCCCAGTGGCATCAGAGTGAACCCATAGCCGCACTGTGGTCCTCAAGGGACTGTGTGCTTTGACCCCTGCCCATTCAACTCCTTCACTCACTACTCTCAGTTTCCAGAACAGGCGGAGCTTACCCCTGCCTCAGGGACTCTGCTCTTCCCTTTGTCCAAAATGCTCTTCTGGCTTCTTTGCAACCTCCAGGGTTCAGTTTAAATGGCACCCTCCCTGATAACCCTATCAAAAACTGCCCCTCTTTCCCATTGCACTCCCTATGGTAGCCTTTTTCCCCATCATAGCTCCTACCCCATGCTTTGTCTATCTCCTCTGCTGCACTGTGCCTTGTAAAGATGCCATGCCTGCTTGTGCTCAACATCATCACTGAGGTGCTCAGAAACTCCTTATAGAAAGGATGAAAACTCAGCATTGATAAACAGTAGGGAGACACATCTTAGTTCAGTAGTTCAGTAGAAAGGATTCCTGAGAGAGTGGCCTCTGCAATTGGGAATCTCTTATGGCAGAAACTCTTTAGGCAAAAGCTGGAAGACCCCCCATTAGGGATGGGTAGAGATTTCTGCCCTGTGGAAAGCCAGTGATCTTAAGGGTGTTTCTGACAATATTCTGACTCTCTTTTTCTTGCTCTCTAGCTCTACAGTTCTTACGCATGCAGGCATGCATTAAACTTTCACCGAATGTCTACCATCTGGCAGATAATGTTGTGAAGTAAAAGGATATGATGGAAAGATAAAATGTGGTATAATCATATGAAGAAATATTGCTCAGCTGTAAAAAGGAATAAAGTTCTGATGCATGCAACAACATGGATGAACCTTAAAGACATCATGTTGGGCGAAATAAGTCAGACATGAAAGGATAAATATTATACATGATCTCACTGTTTTGAAACAATTGGAATATGCAAATTCATAGAGTCAGAATCGAGAAAATAGGTTAGCAGTGGATGAGGGTGGGTGGATAGATGGGGATGGGGGTAGGAAGCTAAGACTTAAAATGTACCATGTTCCTATTTGGAATGACAGAAATATTTTCATAATGGATGGTGGTGATGTAGCACAATATTGTGAGTGCAATTAACAGTACTGAGATATATATCTGAATATGATTAAAAGGGGAAATGTTAGATTTCATATATGTAACACAATGGAAAATTGTAAAAATTCATGGAACTACACTACACAGTGAACTCTAAGGTAAACCATGGACTTTAATTGATAGTACAGTTATAAAAATGTGCTATCATCAATTGTAACAAGTGTTCCACACCAATGCAAGGTGTTGGTGATGGGGTGGTGAATGGGAATCCTATATTTTATTTATTTATTTTTTTACCTCAGTTTTGAAGGACAATTTGGCTGGATACAGAATTGAATCCTATATTTTATGTATGATTGTTCTGTAAAAACAATAACTTCTGTAATAAAACAAAACAAAACTATGTGACAGGTCCTGCCTTTAAGGAACTCAGCAACCTAATTTTTGTCTCCACTTGAATGAGTTCTCATGTCCAGTGTGTGTGTGTTGTGCACAGGCGTGCGTCCACATTCATGAATGTGAATATGCATTAGGCTGTTTCCCTTTCCCGAGCCCAATTATCTCCTTAAAGCAATTGCCCCACTTCAGAAATGGAAAGAAAATCTATGAGGACTAAACCATTCCAGGGAAGTATGGGACCCCAAGACAGCATAGCTGAATGAGAGGTAGAGAGGACACTAGGAGCTTTATAGGAAGCAGAGGCCAGAGGAATGGTGTGACTCCATTAATTTCCATAGAGCTGTTACTTGAGAAAGGCTTACTTTTATTTGGTTTTTGTTTTCCCTACAATAGTCTTAACATGCAAAAGAAGCCTCACATTTGCTGAGGACCTACAGAGTAAGTAGCTCCATCCCAGCCAGTTTACTTTTGTTGTTTCAATGGGATACAGTGGAAAGAGTGTGGATTTCGAATAACATAGACCTGGATTAAAATTCCAGGGCTGTAACAATGATTGGATGAGCTAATATCTCTTAAAGTGTTTAAAACAGTGTGCAGTACATAATCAACACCATACCAGTGTTTGTTAAAAACAAAAGACAGTGCAATAACTAGATCTGTGATCTTGGACACATTACTTAACCTTTCTCTGACCTGTGGTTTCCTTACATGTTCATATAGGAGACCAAAACACTTGTCTTATGGATTGAATGAGATAATGAATGCAAAATATCTAGCCCAATGCTTGGTTCATCACAGACACTCAAGATGTGGTATTTCCTTCTCTCTTTGTTTCTGAAAGTTACTTAATTTAACTTCATTTAAAGTGAAGGAATTGATACAAAATTGGTTAGTGTGTTTATCGATTGTTTCTTTTTAAGTAGGAATATGAATAGTAGGCTGAACAGCAGGTTTTCCAGTGAATAATAAGATGATAAATTCAGGATTCCTTAAGACTCAAGAATGGGCCAAAGTCAAGGAGGTCTCTTCTTTAAAAGGTGAACCTGGCAAATTAGCACTGACCAGCCTACTTGTATTCACTGTTGTGTCCCCTGTACCAAGCACATTGCTTAGTACTTCTGGTACTCAGTAAAATATTTGTTGGGCTGTTAGTGAACTTAAGCCTTCAACAAAATAGTAACCAAACAACAAAAGACAAGGGGATCTTGAAGTAAATAATATAATGAACGACAAGGCATAGAGGACAGAGAAAATGGTGAAAAACTGAGCTCAAATTTTGTAAAGCCTGGTAATGGTTTGGAAGGCAGGGTGATAGTTTTAGGCTTTGGTAGCATGATTTATGCTTGTCTTATACAATCCAACTTCAAGGATGCCTTAAAATGAGTCTTGACTTTTTGTTATAATATTTGGCAGAAATCTGGCTGAAGGGATAGGATAGATGAATGCCAGATTTGCAAAAGGAACAATTAAAAAATAATTATAGGCAAAAAGGGCATAAAAAGACAGGAGTTGAGGCTCTTTTCGTATTGGGTTAGAGGGCTGCGTGAAAACTTCCCAGGCATAGTGAGTTTTCATCTGCATGACATTTTTCCCAGAAGTCCTAGATACTTTTTTAGATATGCTCACTCAGTCTACCATAATCTGCCAAACCAGTCTTCCTATTTTATGGAGAAACTGAGACATGGAAATGAACAAGTCTTGCCTGAGCTACGTTTCCTTCACCCTCCTAACCAGCCATCCCCAACTAGCTTGTTCAAGGACATGCCAAAGTGGGATTTTACCAGAAGTGATCCCCAATTAACTAGAATTTCTTCTCTTGGTAGGATCTGGGGGCAATAGTTGAGCAAACAGAGAAATGACAGAACAACTAACTGTGTAAAAAATAAAGACGTAACAATTATTGCATCACGCAGAAATACATGATCAGCTTACACTGGGGGAGGGAAGTTATTGGCAAGTGGTGCAGTTGGAGCCAGAGGGAAAGTTGGAGGGAAAGTAGATTTCAGCAGAGAATATAATCTGCTAAAAACAAACCCAGTTGCTAAAAGATTATCGGCTTTCAAAAAAAGGAAATGGCCTGGGTTTGCATCCTTTCCTGCATGCCATCTTGCTTTCCCTTTCCTTCTGCGGTCATTTATCATGTTCTAAATAAAGAGTTCTGAAATTTTTCTCAACAGCCCATGGAAGAGTGTGGAGAAACTGGTCTCTCCTACCCTGGGAGTCCACCTCCAGGGGCAGGTGCTGTCCAGGCTTAAGGGTCTTCGTCCCACAGCTTTCAGATTGCTGAGCTGGTGCATTGCAAGAAATTCCGGCCCTGCATTCTTCTCAGGCTCCCTCCCCTGGGCTGCCCCAGGGCAGGTGGCACTTGCCAGATGTCTTCTTATACTTACCAGAGGTTTCTCTAACAGAGACTCATGCATCCCTTTCAAAATTCTGTTGGCAACATTTGGGAATCTGTCCTTTGGCCTCCTCCCCACTTGTCTCCTCTGGGGACAGACAGCATGTCTAATTTTGGAAGTTAATGAAAACCACAGTCGCAATATGATACAATGGCCTGAGTAGTTAGATAGCCCCAGCACACAGTTGGTAAAAATGGTTACTCTTCCCTGGGTCAGACAAGAAGTCTATATCATTTGACCTGGGGTTTGAATCATCTGCTGGTGCTGCTGCCCCAGCCTGTCCACCTGCCTGGTAAATAGCAGGCCCTTGTCCCTTTCCTGGGGAACAGCTTCCTTATAGAGGACAAGAACTCCAATGCCTAAACCAATGGGCCACGTCTGAAGAACAGGAGCCTCAGCATCTGCATAGCATCGATGCTCTTGGAGCAACCCAAGAGGGCTGGAGGGTGGGGACCATCATGTCTTTAGCTATTTGCAAAGAGAAACCAGAGAATGTGGCTGGTTCCTGACATGGATAGAGCTGACAGAATAGACTGAGGAGCTTGGCCTGCTGAGTCTCTGCCGGAGTGCGTGCTTTTTCTGGGCTCCATCTCTCCACTCCAGCTTTCCTTCTTTGTCTGTCCATATGCAGCCCTCATCTGTCCCTTTTGGCATAAGCCCAATGAAAAGAGAAGAGCTGGTGATGACTCTTTCCATTTGGGACACATCTTCAAGGTATCCCCAAAGACTCCCCCCTTGCCAGGGCCTTTAACCACCATGTCTGGGCAATTATTTCTAGGAGTCAAGACTATTCCTAAGGAGAAGAGAATAAGGAAGGAAAAGATTGCCAGGGGCCACTGGAAGCCATATGATCCTCTGCACCACACTGGCACAATTAGAAATGAGAGCAAACCTGCCTGCATGCATGGAGTCCAAGGCCAGCACACTCTCGATGGAAGGCTCCAAGATGCCCAAGTATTCTATGGTGCTGTTCACCAAGAGCACCCTGGCTCTTCCTTTTTATAGCTCAGCTGTTATTTACATGGGTGAGAACTAAGTACTGCTCTGGACAGTGGTCCTGAGAAAGAGAAAACATCTGACTGCCCCCACCCCCAAGGTCCCGAGCAGCTCTGATTCTGGTGGTCTCATTAACCAGGCCACATGCTAGTGATGACTCATCCCTGGTTTCCAGCCAAAGGACATGCCAAGGATCCACCAGTAGACTCCTCAGGGTAATAGACAAAGGAATGGAGGTGCCGACTTTTTGTGAGCATCTGCCATCTCTGCCAACCTCCCCTCTTTTTGCTCTCTGCTCTCTGAGAAGAAGCCAAGGCTTCACTGCCCTTGTTTCCTCTTTCCCAAAAGACAATGGGGGCCTCAGGAAAGCCTCCAAAGCAGGGAAAATAAGGTTGCAGCCTCATTGTTCCTTAATATTCTGGAAGTGTTGGTCAAATCCTCTGAGTTTGGGGCAGGCAGAAGGACTTACCACTCCAGACAAAAAGATGGCTCGCTGCACCACATGCTGGGGCCAGGCAGTTGGAGCCACTGTGAGGGTGAGGATGTCACTGAGTTGGAGCTAGGGAAGGACATGGGTAAAAGGCTGACCCCCCACTTTGGAAGTGACACCAAGGCCGTTACGCAGCAAGTTCCCGGACAGCAGCTGGGATATACAAAACAAGATTCTACATTCTGGGGTAAAGGTCAGGTAAGGACCAAGTAAGGGATGAGGACTCTCAGATCTCAGCTTCCTTACGGCACTAACATGGCAGTCAGGAAGCCTGGTCAGAAGTTCAACAGACTGGGACAAAGAGGAGTTGGACATCCCTGGGCTCACCAGGGGACACCTCTTATCGGCTTACAGCAGCAAGGCTCATTGTCCACACCTGTGAGTGGGATGCTCCCAAAATACTCCCAACCCTAGTTAGGACCAGCTCAGGAATTGGGTGGGGCAGAACCTGCAGAAGAAGGGCCTAAGCACCTGAACTGACAAGGATCAGGGACATCCAAGGTGGCTGGGAGAAGTGAATCAGGAGAAAATCTATACTGGGGGATCCCAGGAAAAGAGACTGGTTTAACCCCTCAGGATATGTATGAGTCAAATTTTTTTTTGGGGGGGGGCAGAAATTAACAGCTGGAAAAAGGGTATAGAGTATGAACTATACCATCTGGCTTCCTGGAATACCAGAGGAGCCAGGCTGTGGAAGCTGAGACATGTAGGTAGAGGAATTTCATGGGAAAGCAGCAGGATGCAGAGCTGGATTGCTAAATTCAGTAGCCACCAGCCATGTGTGGCTATTTAAGTGTAAGTCAATTAAAATAAAGTTAACAATTCAATTCCTCAGTTGATAGTAGCCACATTTCAGGCATTTCACTAGCCACAGGAGGCTATGTTATGGATGGTGCAGGCAGAGACCATTTTCATTATCGCAGAAAGTTCAATTGGAGAGTGCTGATCTCATGGCTTCATTTCGTCCCTTAGGTCTGAAATGTCTTTGGGTCTCAATATGAACTGCAACATGAAAGTGAGTCCCAAGTCTTAGGCTGCTATTATTGAAGAAAGCTGGGGGCAAGGAAGGTCAATGAGTGTTTTTACTTTGGATTACATTCTCTCTGGACTATTCTCAGGCTAGAAGAAAGCTAAAAAAGAGAGGCCAAGGCTTAGATAACAGAGAGCTGCCAGGGTTTACCCGCCTCCAGCATCTTCCTCTTGGGGAAGAGGCTAAGAGCACTGGCTACTCCAGAGTGGGCTTTAGCCTATTAAGGATGCCTTTAGCTAAGGGGAATAAGGTAAGCCACAGAGACTGGTGTCTTCATCCCTCCATGACCTATGTGGAATCCTATATGGAGAAGACCTTCCATTTGGGGTGCATTTCCATCTTCCTGAGCAGACAGACTTCTGCTGAAGAGGAGAATTCTGTAGCCTTCCTTTAGCTCTTCTTTCTCTTATTGCCCACGCTGAGACATATCAGTGCAAATCCCAGGCCATGAACGAACACGATCAACCTCAAGCTGACACTGGAGTAGACATAATTGGCATTGCTTTCTGAGCCAGATTATTATGCGCCCTGTCTTTGGTGGGGCTAAAATGGGTTAATGCTTTGCGGCTACTCAGTGTCATCCCATCAGCAATAAAGGATTTTGGGTGGCTCCCTTTTTCTCCATACCCCCTCACTTTGAGTGAAGTTCAATTTGGAATTTTAGTTGAGATTACATTGAATCTATGGATAAGCATGAGAAATGACATCTGTATAATATCGAGCCTCTCAATCCATGCATGATATATTTGTCCATTTATTAGGGTTTCCTTGATTCCTCACTATAAAATTTTATACTTTCCTCTGTAGAGATTTTACACATTTTTTGTTAGATCTACTCTAGGCATTGACTATTTCATTTCCCTTTGTTGATAAGTTTCAGTTCATGGTAGGAGGACAGTCCAGCTATTTAGTTACCCTCAAACCATCTAAACACAACTTCTTTCATGCTGAGCAACTTGGTCCTGCACGGTCATGTAGGACCTGGGTACCATACAGTGGTGTCCAAGTAATTCCTCTTATGTGCAGGGAAGGAATTTTCTCTGGTTTGCTATTAGGTACTCAAATCAGTACTAACACTATCTCACTCTTTTCAAACCATCACCACAGATTCCTCAAGGTTTTGGTGGGACTGAATTTCTTTAAACTGGTTTTTGATCACCCCTAGTCTCTGTGTGCGTGCGTGCACATGATTGGGAGCAGATTGTGAATTCAAAGAGCAGGGTAACTGAATTTAGGATAGGGATTTACTTGGATAAATCCATTTTCCAGGGAGTCGTGAGGAGAAAGCATAGAAATGCAGACACTGGGAACATTTATCACCATGAAGACAATCAAAGAGTAAAGAATGCCAACCTACCAACCAACCAACTACAGAGACTAAAAGCATAGAGAAGAAAACTCAAGCAGTGACAACTTCAGATAACTTCTCCATGGCTGTGATTAATGTCCACCTTCCATTCCCTTGCTTCTAAGCTGTCCTTTTATAGCTAAGGCTTAAAAGTGCCAAACAGAATCCTAGTTAATGTTGAGATATGAGAGCTGTTATGTATTTGAGGTTACTGTTAGAAGCCACTGATTCCTGGGCCAGATTCAGCTAGATATTTCTACTAGAACCTCAAGTAGTTTCTGGTTTGGTTTTCTGAAATTTAGGGGGTATGCTTTCTCTGGAGCCTATTTCTGAATGAAGAACATCCTAATGACAATCCAGGAGACCCTGCTCTCCTCAATGCCCCTCCCAACTGATCAACTTTCTCTGATCAGCCCAATCTAGTGAACGCCACCCTCTATGACCAGAAGTTCGGTCCCTTTAGGGGAATTCATAGAAAAGATCCATTTTCCTTTCTCTTTATACCACTGATTGACCCTGGTGCACAGAATGCAAATAGCCTCAGGATGGCTCTCTTCTTTCTTTGGGGAAGACTCTCTGAATTTACCTCAACTTCTCACAAAAGGAACTCAAGGATTGAGGAAGCCAGGAGGTAGTTTATGGTTTAGATCATCCCAATTAAGAGCTCCAGTTATTGTTTAGGAAACTGGCTCATTCCCTGATTGGCAAAATTTAGGTAGAGGGTCTTCTAGGCTGAGGCCCCTGGAGGTGTCAGTTTCATTTGCTTCCTAGGACATTTTTGCCCAATACATCTGTGCCCTAGAGACATGAGTCAGAAAGTCCATTGCAGGACTCTGCAGACTGCATCAGAAACACATCTGAGTCAACTGGAATGACTCAAAGCTTTGAAATATTTAAACCATATGTCTCATGAAACCAGATGAAATGGTGCCAGTTTCCCCACTGAGAGGCTGTCATCTGAGACGGAAGCCCAGCTCAGCAGTGATCCTGCATTTCTAGCATCATGCAGTCATGCTGCTGTGGAGGGAGTGTGTGGGGGTGAACTTTTAAGTTCTCCTGGACACATGACCTAGGTAGGTGGAGATACTGCAGAAGGTGGCCAGGTCATCAGTAGACCTCTCTTTGCCAGGACAAAATGTATGCCCCTAAATGGGACTGGACTTGGAAGGGAAAGAGAAAAACAGTATATTTACTATGTTGGAGGAGGTAGGGAAATACTATAATTACCACCAAATGATAGTCATTAGGAGTCTTAGTCTCTGAAAATTAGCCAAGATCCCTAGGCATTCTTGATGAATGAGAGGAAGAAACAGCATTGTAAGAATATTGTCTGTTTCAAGCGCCTGGGAAGTTGTTTCCCTCTTTCTGAAAAGTACCCAGCAGATGCTTATTAACAGCTTGGTGTGATAGGGAATACATTGGGACTACAAAATCAGGGGTGCTAGATTCTAATTCCAGTTTTGCCATTGAGTAGTGGTATAATTAATATTGGACACTTAATTGCTCTGGGTCTCACTTCCCTTGTCCTCAGAATGGGGATGCCAATATTTATCTTACAAGAGTGGTTTGAGGTCTACATGCAATGATGTATGTATAGAACATGGTTGGCTATCAAGAAATGTCAGTTGAATAGTAAATTGAAGAAGGAAATGGAGGTGCTTGTCAATTAACATGGATCCAAAAGCCAAGGAGCAACCTCTCCCTCTCCCAAATTAATTCTGGAACAAATCAACTTTTTACCCCCCGGGACAAGTAAACTTTTGAATAAAAACAGGAAGTATGGCCAGAGACTCTTCTTTTTTTGCCTCTAGTTGATCTGTGTCAATCTGGAAAAGCTAGTAAAGGAGGGGGAGAGAATTGGCACAATTCTCCTAGAATCTACTCTTTCCTTCTCGTTGCTCTCCAGAACGTGATGCAGTAGCCAAGGGAGGCATTGAGTTGCTGATGTAACTTCTCTGAGAAGTTAACTTTCCAAGTTGTGAATCCCAGACCAATGGAGGCCAGGATTTTCACCTGTCTACAGAGCCTGGAGATGAAAGGTACTGTTTAAACCAATCTGCTTCTGGGCAGTGTCATGGTGGCTTAGTGGGAGAATCTCACCTGCCATGCTGGAGACCTGGGTTCGATTCCCAGGGCCTGCCCATGCCAAAAAAAAAAAGTAAACCAATCTGCTCCTGTATTATCCAGGACAATGAGGTAGGGGCTAGATAAGGAGGACACAGAAAATCCGAATTGACAGGTAAGCCAACCTTCCCTATCCTGCCTCTTCAGACAGTGGTTCTAACCTCTCTCAACTTTTTTTCTAGAAGCTGCTTACAAGGATTCAAGCATGGAAACTTGCAAATAACTGTTCCTCCTGTGCTCGAGGATGTTAAGGAGCAGTGATATACCCTCTGAGGTAGGGAAGAGAGGGTCCCTGTAGGCTGGAACACTGAGCCTTGAGCAAATTCATCCCTGGCTGCAGTTTTTATGTGAGATTGGTCTCAAACTGATGAGGTGAGCATAGAGTATGCAAAAGACTGAGTGGGGCTGGGGGGTTGGGCCTGGAGAGGTTTGGTTCACCAGTCTATGGACATAGTTTCTTCTAGATTATGTCCTATGGGACATAATCAGGGACCGGATGGGAATGAGAGGAGAAGGATCCTTATCCACCTCCTCTACAAGGAAAGGCTCATCTCTGGGAGGAATCTGTTTCCCAGACATGATCCAGACCAGGAACCAAGGTTCTATTTCATAGAGTTGGCCTGGTTCGTGTCTTGGCAGGTTTAGGAGTTGGAGCATTTATTAATGGAGATAGGATAACCTTTTCACTTATTATTTCTGCCCCTCACTCTCCTTCCTTCAATACCTCTGCCTCTCCTTCTTCATTCAATGTCTGCTAACCAGATTCTCTTCCTTAGAGGCCTACCTTGGGTTTGAAGGCAATGAGCTTCAGGATCATCTCCACAGTGAAGAGGCCGGTGAAGAGCATGTTGAGTATGTTCATGGCGATTTTGAACAGGCAGCTCTGACCATAGTGCTGTGGGAGGGGCAGATCCCCAGGGAGTGGGGAAGTGGGAGATGATAAGAGTGAGGGTATGCTAGCTTCTCACCACCCTCGACCTTTTTTCCCAGACTTCTCGGAGGCCCTCATCTTGACAGAGGTCTTCTTTAACCCAAACCCCTGGAAGGGCCTTTGCCTCTCGTGGGCAGGCAGGGGGACTTGGGAAATCCTATAGGTTTTTCCCCTTCTCTGTTATCTCTGAAAACAGAGGTCAGGAGAGGTCTGTGCTCCTTTTTTGATTATGACAACTTTATGGAGACTTTCAGCATTTCAGAGAGCTCTAGCACAAGCCGACTTCCATGAAGTTAGGTGGATGCAGAACCAACCTCCACATCCCACGACAACAATGAAGCCTTTGAGCTCAAACACTCTGCTCTCCATTTCCTTCACTCTCTCCATTTTATCAACTCAGGATTCTTTCATAAGGTCCTAGAGAGAAGCTCATCCTTGAGAAGGGACACTTGTCTTTTTCTGACAGGGAGAAGAGGACAGCCCTTCTGTGCCTTCTGCCTCCCTTGGCTGTCAGGATGATGACTAGCCAGGTCTTTAGCACCTCCTACTTCTCCCCCATTGAGGCACCAAGGGACCAGGGCTCCCCCAGGACTGACCTGCATGGCCAGGCAGATGGTGTTGAGCAAGATGAGGACAAACATCAGGTACTCGAAGTAGGTGGAGTTCACCACATACCAGACTTTGTACTGGTGCTGGTTCTTGGGGATGTACCTCCGCAGTGGCCGGGCCTTGAGGGCATACTCCACGCACTGTCGCTGGAGGGAGGCGGTGGTGGGGTGAGGGGCAGGGAATGGGGGAGACAGTAGGCTAGTTACTTGGATGATGGCATGGGGATGGCAGAGAACGGTGGGATGTAGATGAAACAACACACCCTGGAGGAGGGGTTCTCAGGAAATCAGAGAAATGATCTCTTGTTTTAGCTTGCTTATATGTTTGAGGGGTTATTTGGAAAAATAAGTGGTTTTCCATCACTCCCTTAATCAAGGAGAGAATCCCTTCTAGTCAAGTCCCCTGATCTAGACTATAGGCAAGAGGTATGTGTCTCTTTTTTTCCCAACACAGTAATACCTGGCATAGTGCTTGGAATGTGGCATTCGATAAATACTCACTGATTGATGGATAGCTGGTTTTCCAATTGATTAATTCCTATACCACAGGTCTCTCCTTAGGACATTCCCTCCTCAATTTTTCTTTCCTGTCCTAAGTCAATCTTCCTGATTTACTAGCATCCACAAATTAATTGATAGGGGCTGAGATGTTGGGCTAATCAGCTTCTTGGGATTCCAGCACAGACCCAGTTCCAGTCTCTGCTCTGTACCCTGATTTCCAAATCAGGAGCCAGAGTTCACTCCAACCTTTTTTCCTTGTCCTCACGTCCCTTGTCCAATCTTCAAGCCACACCAATTTTACTGCCTTCCTCCCTTTTCCATTGCTGCTACTAGTGACCTGACTTTGGGTCTCATCACCTCTCAACTACACAACTGCAGGGCTTTCTAATCAGCTGCCTTGTTTCCTGACTTACTCTCAGTGCAACGTCCACATAGCAGCCAGAAAAATGAGTCTGAATGGAAGATGTTGACTTGAAACCCAGGAAGGGCTCAACTGGCCTAGATGGGCTAGCATAGAGAACTTTGTGTCATGCTCCTGCCCATTAGCAGTCCTGAGATGGCTCACAGGCAGGGCATGCTTCCCTGTGGACCCTACCCATCAGGAACCCAGCTGGGAATCTGACCTCAGTGATCATACCCTATATCGTACCTTAACAGCTTCCATTGTCACTCATGGACTTGCCAGTTTTCTGGAAAGCTGGGGTTTCATAGGCTATCAGAACATGTACCCATATGGCCTCTAGTTAAACCTTATTGCTGTCCCACCTCATGCAAAGGTCTGTGTGTTCTACTTAAACCATTTAAGAGTAGTGTCCCCTTCCGCATCTCAAAAATTCTTGCTCCATCTTTGTTCTGGTTTCTCTCCTCTTTAACAATTGAGCTAATGCACCTGGGCACCTTCTAACTCATCAGCTTCTAGAGAGGGCAGAAGATTTCTTCACAGAGCCTATCACATCCCTTAAGCAATGTTTAACAAATATTTGCTGGCTGAATGCATTTACAAATTCTGGAATTTCCAGGGATTTGCATTTTCTTTTGCACAGGCTACTCAAGAAGACTGAGAGCCCTATTCTCATCGAGGAGTGGAAGGATGACCTTAGCATCTACCTGGACCTGCCCACAGCTGTCCTCCTCAGGGGCTCTGCTTCCCTCCTCACCTCCCTGCTCCTCTCCTTCCTAGGAAGCTACCTGGTTCTTGTCCAGCTCGCAGTTCTTGTACTCCTGCTCTCCCTGCTCCTGGAAGGTGACAATGACGAAACCCACGAAGATGTTCATCATGAAGAAGGCAATGATGATGATGTAGATGATGAAAAAGATGGAGATCTCCACGCGGTAGTTGTAGATAGGGCCCTTGTCTTCCGTGTGGGAGTCGATGGAGCGGTACAGCAGCCTGGAGGAGGAGACAGGCCCCACATGGGGAACTGGAGAAGCAGTGTCATCTCTGTGGAATGATGCCACCACTGCTCTTAAGGGTCCCTGGGATCAGCGGTGCTGGAAACAGCTCTAAGCTGGGAGTCAGAAGCTTTGGGTTCAAACTGTAGCTCTGTGTGACCTTGGATAAACTACTTAACCTCTTTGAGCCTTAGGTCTTCATCTGTACAATGGAGGCGATAATTCCTGACTCTCCCACCTTGAAGGGTGGTTGATATAGTGTATATAAAGGTGCTTTGGAACTGTGTAGAACTATTTAAATGTAATATCAACCATGGACATTGATTTCAGTATTGTAAATACTGAAACAGGGAAGACTTGGAGGATGTCAGAGTGAATGTAAAATAAATCTATCCAAGAGCAAATACAGATTTAGATAAAAACGCTAACATGACCCATGCTTATTTTCTGGTTTTAGACTTAGGTAGTTTATCTCTGTGTGCTAATCATTTGGGCCTGGCTGTGTGCCCATCACTCTTGTTATCCTTCATGGACAGGGCTTACCTCTCCACTTCCTTTGCAATTCCCCACTGTACTTGGCTTTAGGTACCATCTATAGCTCACCTCATAATATTGCTGACTCTCATCTAAGACCCATACGCTGTTGTTAAAATAGAAATAGAGTTTTCTGACTGTTTAGATGATAATTTCACTGGAATAGAAATTGGGGGGAAAGCAGGTGACCAGAGGGGTCTATGCAAAGATCTATGGAGCACCTGATGGACAGCTGCTTGGTAGAGGTAATGCAGTGGAAAAGGCCAACCAGGTTGGTCTTTAGATGTGAAAATATTGCCTCTGCAGAAAAATCTGGACACAGGCTTCCATCTATTTCTTAATTTCCATTGTAAGGATCTCTAAGGAGATCAGGGTAGGGTCTAATTAAAAAGAGACATCTTGGCCACCTTTACCCACACTGAGTACACACTGGGGGTGGAAACATCAAATCCTATAGGGATCAAAGGGCGCGCATCTAGGGAAATTCTCAAACTGCACTCTGGATGTCATGCTAGACAGTGATGTCTAGCATTGTGGCTCACAGTGACGTGGGGAAGGGGAGCTTAAAGAAGCTCATTTTTGTTAGCATTTCTAAAATGCTGACATCTTTTAGCAAAAGTCTGTGTTTTAGCAGTCACTGTGGCCTATAGGTTGTTCTTGAAGCACATCCTCATTCTCTGGGGAGACCACAGGTAAGTATGACCTCTGGGAAGGGGTGAGGGACATCACCAATCTTGGGAAATGGGAGGAAGGCCAATGTCTTGCCCTGTGGCATCCTGGGTGAGGTCCTGGTCAGCATACTCACTCTGGCCACCCCTCAAAGGTGGAGACGGTGAACAGGGCCATCATGGCAGCCAGAACATTGTCAAAGTCAAACTTGCTGTTCTCCCAGCTGCGGGGCTGGATGATGGGGTGGTCAACCTCCCCGTCCTTGTACGTGATATAGCTACCCCTGAGAGAGGAAGAGAAATAATTTATTCTGGGGTTGCCCATCGCCCTGCACACCTGATCAACCAATGACTCCTGGCACGCTGGGTGAAATGGGACTGGCTGGGCTTAAATCCCACAGGCGTAGCCAGTGGAAGAACGTCAGTGGGTAGACCACTCAGGAATAAATAAAGTTACATGGTGTACCGGTGAGCCTATATTCTATATGGGTAAAAGTCCAGCTGTCACTGCTGCCTGAGAAAGGTTGGGCTGTCCGTCCTCTCACTCCAAGTCACCAACGTGCCAGAATTAACTCTCACCCTGTTCACTGTGACAGCTGGCTGTATCCTGCTTGTACTCACTTGCATTCTGCTTCAGTCTGCTTGGAACTATCTGAACAGGTGTAGAGCTTTCCCTAGAAGGCAGAAGAAAACAGAGTGATTGGAGATGCTCATTAATCAATGAACCAGTCAAGAAACGATCAGTGAGCATCTATAGAGCCCTGCATTGTGCTAGGGGCTACAGGGATAAACAATGTAAGGAATGCGAAATCCAAATGAGTAGACATGACCCACATATAAAAAGCAGCCAGCGAATAAAGACACTTAGGGTTGCAAATACCACTGGGATTCTGAAAGGGAGCTTCAGTTTAGGAAAGCCAGACTCTGTGGGTAGGTCTCCTGAGGGACGCAGGAGTGGAGCTGGCTCAGAGGGATGGGTTAGATGGGAGGAAATCGGTGGAAGTCTTTATACAGTGGTGGTGGTGGTGAGGTATGGGAGAACAGTAGAATTAAAAAGATGAAGACAGAAAAGAGAAAAAAAACAAGGAGGACCCTGGCTTTGTGGTTGCAGGGTCTCATCAGGAAGCAGTGGGGGACAACCAGGCAGAGTTCTGGAAGCCAGGTGGCGAAGTAAGGATGGTATCGGTACATCGAAGGTGACTGACGCCGAGGCTTAGAGGATGAAAGCCCCGCTCCCTTTCTTGCTAGAAAGAAGGCCCAGGGAACAACTCCTTCCTCTCCAGTCTGACCCGACATGATCTTCTTTTCATTGCATCTGCTGCCTCCCTTCCCTGGGGGTGCTGCAGGGTAGGGAAAGAAGCAGGACTTTACCTTGAAGAGCTGGACCCCAATGCAGGCAAACATGAACTGCAGCAGCGTGGTGACAATCACGATGTTCCCGATGGTCCGGATGGCCACGAACACGCACTGAACCACGTGCTGCAATGGGAGAGGGGCGGGGGTGGGGGTGGGGCTTTGGGACGCGCCTGCAGCCTGAGCTCCCTCCGGTCACCCCATAAACCTTTCCTCGAGGCCCCACGGGCAGCTGCTCCCACATATCGGGGAAGAAATTGGGCCAAAGCGGCAAAGCAACCTTCCAAGAGGCACGTGGTGACCACAGAACCCAATGGAAAGCCATGTTCCCCATGGGGCTCCGGGTGGTAAATGGCCCTGTGACCTACCCACTTTATATGTGGCGGTCAATGGCCCTGGCCCTGCCATGACCCTGCCCAGGGCCCAGGCCCATCCCACTCACCTTTAGCCCCTTGGCCCTGTTGATGGCCCGCAGGGGCCTAAGAACTCGTAGAACTCGCAAGATCTTTACAACATTGATGGCACTGGACCTGGGAGAGAGAAGGGGAGGGACCGTTCTGTTCCTGGGGGAGCAGGCGGGCGTGTGGAGAGGGTCTCTTGACAGCACTCATCCCAGGCGAGCTTGGGGAGATGTAAAGTCTGTTCCAGGCTTTCCCATCCTCGGGACCATTCTCCCACCCTCTGCCCTGTAAGAACCCAGAGCTTCTTGGTGCCCCAGGACTTTCTCCTGGGGGAGTACATCATACAAAAATCAAACCACCGTGAGTAATTAGCGATATAATGTGCTCCTCAGGGGGCACCGACAGTGTCAACATGATTCAGGGCCAGACAAGCCTGGATTCCAATCCCAGCTCCTCCATTCTGCAGCCAAGTCACTGAGAACAAATTTCTCAGCTTTTCTGAGCTCTAGTTTCTTCATTGGCAAAAGGGACAGCGATCATCTCATAATCATCACCTCACTGTAAGGATTACATGAGAAAGCCACGTGAATCCTCCAGCCATGCCCTTGACACCTATTACGGACTTAATAACTGGTAGATTGTATTATTATGTCTGATGAAGAAGCCACTTGGAGAAATAATGCACTGCTGGCAGGTGTATTATTTCAGGCCTGTGGCTGGCAGGTGGTGGGTGCAGGGGGTGAAGGAGGTTGCTTTGGCTTTCATCTTCACAGACACATGTCCTAGGCAGGTGCCCATTACACTTGGATGTAAAATGCACTCTGGTTCATAGCACGGTCAGGACCCATGGAGAAATGGGGTCTACACAGCAGGTCCACACAGCCAGGAGACCAGGGTTAAGTCAGGATTTCTGGGAGCTTCAGGTCACTGGGAAAGGAGGCACTGGGGCAGGCTGTAGCTTCCCCCATAGCCCCTTGGCAAGATGCCTGGATGATTTCTGGAGATATCTCTCCTTCTTGGTGGGATTTATTAACCCCAGCTCTGAAGCTGATCTCAACCCTTAGGCGCTAACCAAGGGATTGAGATGCTCTTTCAAGCTTTCCTTAAAAAATTGTACGGCACGTTGGCAAGCAGTACTTTTGTTCTTTGAGTGGTCAGGATGAGAAGCTCAAGAAGGGGCTTGTGGAAAGATCTGATTTCTTTGGATCGTGGCTTTCTTATGCCAAAGGATCCAGAAGCCTTTTCTATTGATCACTGCATCTTACCCCACAGATTCTGGCGGGGCTCAGTTTATATTGAATAGCAGTTGGAAGAGACTGGAAGGGAAGCACAGACTGATGGGGGGGAAACTTGGCCCAAGGTTAAATAGTGAGTTAGCTGGCAGAAGAACCCAGGCTTGCAGACTCACAGGTAGAAAGTTTTGGGCAATATAATTGATGACCACAGCAAAGGCTCTTCCTCCCAAGGGTCCATCTCTACCCCACCTAGGCTGGCTATGAAAACATCCTTGGGAAGGGAGACCTGGGTCCCCTGGGACTTAAGCCTTTTTTGCCACTTGGGCAAGTCTCACGATGCCCCACATCTCAATTTTCTTATCTATAAAATGGTGATAACACTTGCCATGGCTACATGTCTTTTTTTTTTTTTGTGAGGACCGTATTAGAATGTATGTGAAAGTGCTTTAAAAATTAAATCATGAATATCATTTATCAGGTACGATATCTTGGTAGCAACTAGTTATCAGATTCATTTAAAACTGAGAAAGGTGTGCAACCCTGGGGGCTGTACAGTGGAATCACTTGCAGAGTTTTAAAAAATCCTAAAGCCTGGCTGCACCTCAGACATACTAAATTAAAACAAAAGAACACAAACAAAACAAATCTTTGGGCAGGATCCAGGTATATGTCTTTTTAAAAGCCACCCAGGTGATTCCACTGTGCACCCAAGAGTGAGAATCGGTCCTTCCCAACTTGCTTGCTATCTGTCCATGTATATCACCCATCTATCCATCCATCCGATATTCAATCATCCATCCACCTACCTGCCTACGACATACCTGTGTTCGTTTATCAATCAATCATCTATTTATCTATCTACCTATCTACAATAACATCAGCCTGTCTATCCATTTATGTTATCTATCTATCAACATCAGTCTACCCATTTATATCATCTATCTATCATCTATCTGTCTATCTGCCTGTTTGTCTATCTACCTACCTACCCATCTACCTACATCTATGTCTGTCTGTCTATCCATCTATATCTTCCACCTACCTACCTTCCATCTATCTACCTACCTATGTCTGTTTGTCTATCTATCCACCTACCTACCTATGTCTGTCTATCATATATCTGTCTGTCTGTCTGTCTATCTATCTATCATCATCTATAACTAAAATTTCGGGTGTTTTGACTGGAGAGAAAGGCGAAAGGAAGGGAGGGAGGACGGACCTGAAGACCAAGGTGAACCACGGCAATAGCAATGGCCACTGATGGACAGCCAAGGGCACTGGGCACAAGGTGAGAGAGGTGGGAAGGCCCTGGGGACAATCCTGTCTTCATACATGGGTCAGGTCCTGCCTGTCCATGCAAGACCCAGACATTCAAACATATTCCTGCTGGGTCAACATACCCCCATGTGTAATACTATTGAGGCATCAAAGCCACCAAGTTATACAGCTTCCAAGACCCCCCTCACAGCACAGTCACAGAATCCTGGTTGTTTCTTCTGACACCCAATCTTTGCTGCATACACTCATCTCAGACTGAGGGAGCCCTACTCACTGGATGCCAAAGGAGATGAGGGACACGCTGACCACCAGCAGGTCCAAGATGTTGAAGTAGTTCCGGCAGAAGGAGCCCTTGTGGAGGAAAGCCCCGTAAGCAGTCATCTGCAAGGAGCACAGAGAAGCATGGGTGTGACTGGCCTTAGTGCATGCTCCAGACACCCCTGCACACCCCTTTTCCCCACATCCCTCTGTGGGCAGGTCCCAAGTACCTCTGTAGGGCCCAGTTTAAGAGCAGTGAGGTGTCAGAGAACTGGGGGATAGGCAAGGTCAAAGAAGGAGATACTGTGCTAAGAAAAAACATTTATGCACCCACCAAAGAATCCTCCAGCCTAGGATGTGCACCTGCCAGACCACGTTAGACCCTTGAATCCTATATTTGAAGCCCTTCCAAGTTGGGCCCTACCATCCCTCTATGATTTTCCACTGTCCCTTACCATACGTTCTCAGCCATCCCATTAGGGTCCTTTGCTGTTGCTGCCAGGTTGGGTTTCCCTTGTATGCAAACTCCTCACTTCCTCTTCGAATTCTACCTATACTCTAGCTGATCTTAAGGGCCAGCTTAGGGCACTAAGCACCTGGGGGGAGGTATGCCCAGCAGGGTGACCAACTGTCCCGGTCTGCCCAGGACGTTCATGGTTTTAGCACAGCAGGTCCTGTGTCCCAGGAAACTCCTTAGTCCTTGGCAAGCTGGAATGGTTGGTTACCCGAAAACCCAATGAGAAGTTCTACTAATCAGTCTGACAACTAGCATCCTCTACTTCCTGGCCTCATTGTGCTTGTGATGCGCCAAATATCCTGAACTCAATTTTTCTATCTTCCTTCTAGAAGGCATGTTCTTTAAAGGTAGGTGGTGTGTGTTTGGAGAAGCAGTGTGGGACCGTGGTTAAGAGCACAGACTCTGGAGCTAGATGCCTGGGTTTCTATCTGTGTGCCCTGGGGCAAGTTACTTAATTTCTCTGTGCCTCGTTTCCTGATCCGAAAAAATGGAGATAATGATAATATCTCTCCTATAGGGTTTAAGCATCAATGGGGTTATTCCCTATAAAATACTTTGAACGCTATCCTGCAGATAAAAAGCTCCATGTAGGTGCTGATTACCCTTGGAGAGAACTCAGTGTAGGGCTGAATAACTTGGATTTGAACGCTGGATTCTTCCTGTATGAGGGAAGTTTGGTTTCCTGTTCTGTAAATGGGGATACCATTCCTTGCCTTTGTGAGGCTTATACAGAAAAACAATCTGAAAGCCCTTTTAAAGCTAAAAAGGCAACACAAGGGATGATGGCTAGTACTACAAGATTTGGATACTGTTACCTTTTTTTAGAGCTTAGGACAAAGTAGTGCCCTGCTGGTGCTCAAGAAATGGCCTTCCTCATTCGGCTGACTTGGATGAAGGGCCAATGGATTTCCAGGGTAAGGGCCGTGAAAGGCCATGGGCGATGAAGCATCAGCCAAAGGGAAAAATTTGGAGCTGATGGCTGCGAGGCTGAGAGCGGCTTCCTGGTCACCTGGGGTCCAGTTCATCTCTTTGGAATCAGAGCATGCCCAGGATAGCTTGTCCACGGAGCAATTCAAAAGCAAGCACAGGGGAAAATGGCAAAAATAGCTCTCGCAACCTACTTCTTTCCATTTATCTCCTGCAGCAGGGGGTCACAGGGGACTCAGGCACCTGTGTTTTTGCAACAGTGTCTAGAAGTGGATAGTTATATAAAAGGTTGCAGAGGAACAGAGTTGGAAGTCTCCCCCATCTGGAGGGGGTTCACTGTCCTGTCACTTAGTGAAGATCTAGGGCTCCAGAGGCTGGGCTCAGGCGGCTCCCATAGTTCATGGCAACCAAAGAAACTTCTGTTCCTGCATAAGATAGGGCACCTTCCCAAGCCATTTTTAGCCTTCAAGATAGCACTGGGTCTCCTTGCTCCTGGCATGGACTTCTGAGGCTACTGCTGAACTCCAGAAGAGCCCTCCCTTGTATGGGGAAAAGTATTCCTTAGAGAGGAAGATGACTGGAGCTCAGAGTTCCTAGTTCTATCCTTTGACTCTGGGCTCCAGTTTTGTCTGGGGACCCTAGAACAAGACCACTGCTTCAGCACGTGTGTGTGCATTTGTGTGTGTGTGTGTGTAGGCACACACACACTTGGGCAGGGCCAGGGGAAAAGTGGCTGTGGGAGAAAGGGCAAGTGATGCTGGGTAACTGCATCCTTTATTGGAGAGTCACTGGTGGCATTCAAGGCAACAGAAAAAGCAATGTTCAGGTACCCATTGCAAAGTGTCCTTCCTTTACCTTGGTTTGCTAACTGCCACCCACCCAGACTCTACTTCCTGAAAGTTCTAAGACATTACTCAGCAAAAGCCTATTGCTGGATTATTC